>NC_044977.1:173063148-175888148 GCF_008728515.1 Papio anubis | reverse complement strand
TTGGATGAAAAAGGCAAGTAATTACTAAGGTCTTCTCTTTTACGCCTACGGGAAAATTAGACTTGGTTTTCAGATTGTGTCTCTTCTTCCTAACAAGAAAATGGAAACGCTTATGAAAGTAGAACAAATTTTGCCTCAGGACAATTTCAGGAATTATTATAATTTTTGAATTCATCTATTTTGATAGATTACTCCAATTATAGAAAACATAATTTCCTGATGAGCTTTTTGAAACCAGAGAATAGTCTCAAAAGATCTCTATATCTAAAAGCATTAATTCCAGTAAACAGAGGTGGAGATAGGAGTGTTTAATTAATGTCACTGCTAATTATTGTTATTCATTCATTCAGCTAATACCTATTGAGCTATTAAATTATATCGAATAAGGTACAGTACATGGTAGACACACTCTACGAAGGTGAATGTAAACTAGCTACACTGGTCATGTATTCAAAAGCTTATGACCTGTCTATATCTGGATGTCCAGAGTTAATACTGGGACACAAATCATATTCTGAACAAACTTCAATGACAAGTTTTAAAATAGTTTTTTTTTTCATTCAGTTCCTCTCATTTTACTGTTCCTTAAGTAATAAAGAACGTAGAAGAGAGGCATAGTCTATGAAATGTGTACATTACTAACATTCCAAGTCATTATATTGAGAATGGTCTATTGAAAATAGTAAATGTACTGATTAAGAAAAAATATTTGTGAGGCACACAACAAATCGAGGGCTAATTTGGTTAACATACAGAGTGTTAACAAGTCAATATGTAAAAATACACAACCCAAGAGAAAAATAATCAAAAAACTGGAACCACAGGTAAATGATGAAAGAGATATAATTGAACAATACATGCATGTAAAATGATCAAACTCATTAATAAAGAGGAAAATCATAAAACAAAATCATGACACTGTCTAACTTTTAGATTGGCAGAGCCTATAAATTTATACTTTCCTAGTATTTTAATGAGCTAGGAAACAAGAGTTTGTATTGTTTTGGTGAAATTAAACATTTACAGAATCTTTTCCTTAGGAGGTCAATACATCATACTTTAAAATATGCATAACTTTTAACCCTGCACTTCACTCTTAAGTTTCCATCATATACGTAAATCCATGCATGGGAGCAAATATATTTTATAAGGACATTCATTGCAACATTGTAACAGAAAAAAACCTCAAAGCAATACAAGCATTCATTTGCAGAGCAGTTTATATAAATATGATACATCCATTAAAATGGAATACTATCTAGGTACAAAAATAAAATATATCTACCATATGCCAGCAGTTCTCAAAGTGTGGTCTGAGGACCTTCAGGTATCTCTGAGACCATTTCGAGTGGTTCACAAAGTCAAAATTGTTCCATAAAAATACTAAGATGTTATTGGTCTTCTTTTACTCTTTCAAAAATCCTCTTTCTTCATAGGTAGAATGAAGTTCTTTTAGAGTCTACGTGATATGTGATATAGGAAATGCAGAAGGAGATAGGAAAATTTAGCTACATTCTATTACGCCAAGCATTAAAGAAATCTTCAAAAATGTAAAATAAGCCCACCTTTCTCACAAATATTTTCATTTGTTTAGAAAATATGGTTGTTTTTAATAAAATGTTGTTTTAATTGATTTTCAATGCTTTTGTTATCTTTTAAGTAAATTTTTCATGTAACTTTTAATTGTCATTTTAAATTTCTAATATGGCAAACGTTGACATGTTAAACCAACATAAACAAAAATTTTTTGGTGTTCTTGATAATTTTAAGACTGTAAAGGAGACTTGAGAACAAAAGTTTGAAACTCTGACCTCAACCAATATACTGTTGCCCCATAGAGATCTCCAATCTAATCTTCTTTCCCTTACAGTTTCATATTAAAAGTACAGATATACAAGAGAAAGAGAAATGGAGAAGGACAGAAATAAGGAAAAAACCCTCAGACAAATGGAAGCTATAGAGAAGTAAGAAGTATTCCTGCATAATCCTCATTTCCTGCATATCGAATAGTCATAGGTAACTGGTATAAATGCTGTAGACAAAATTATTATAATAAGATTATTGAAAATCTTTCAAGATATTTTTTGGCAATTTTTTGCATTTCATGTTTAGTATATGTCCATTATTTTAGCATTTCAAACAATTTTTTCTAAGTAATAATTATTTTATAGTATCTGCAAAGCACAGAACACACCAGAAGAAATCTGTATCTCTACTGCTGAGACCAATGACTATTACCATTTTGGTGTATTTGTTCTTAGTTTTTAATTATAACTGAGTCATTTATAAAGTAAAAATGAGTTCATTTTTATGACTTTTTAGGTAACATTTTATAAACATTTCAATATTATTCTAATTATTATTTTATTATTATTTTCTCTTTTTTTCCTGAGGACTATTGATGATAATCAAATTCCAGTTCCATCTTTAAAAGCTTCCTCATTAATAATTTTAGATGTCTACCTCTATGAAACTTCATAGGAGTTTAACATTATTTTAAGGAAAATAACTAAAAGCATAAAAAAAGGGGGTCTCCTTTTTTAAGGGAAGTTGCAACACTTTAAGCAAAATATTGGCAGCAGATGTTTGTAGCTGTGGTTCTAAAACAACAGAAGTTTTCCTGACTATGAGGGCCACAGCAGGGAAGTCATGAAACTGAGGGAATAAATGATTAGACCAAATGTCACTGCTGTCAGGAAATTCTTTGGGAAGTGACAGAAACCTCTCAGAAATTTAGAAGTGTTCCCTGCACCACACAGGAAGAAAACCATCTGTGCATTTCAGCATCAGGGGCCAGTTAAAATAGTTATTGGCTGTCACCAAATTAATGGCTACAGATGAAGACTAGAGCTACCTTGAAAACGGTATTAATAATCCACTCGTTATGGTTGACAGTGTGGTTCTGGAATGAAAGACAATTCTTCACTTTAGTAAGAACTTACCCCGTAATGAGGAGGATTCACAAAAGATAATTCCAACAGAAGCTGTCCCCCTGGCAGCCTCTATAAGAATGTTCATTAACATAAACTAGTGAATTTCAAATACTCATCTTTGATCATATCTATATTGTGAGAGCCACCTGATGGTGACCTAATCTCACGGAATTTATCAACTTATTTTCCAGATTGTCATACTAAACAAAAATATTACAACTGACAACAGAAATATAAACTTGATACTAATGGACACGTATACTATTTGCATTCAGGTTTTTCAGTAAATAAATGCTATTACTGCATAAAACAAAGATTATTAAATTACCAATTTGAAGTAACAAATAATTGACCAAATCAGATTTATCAAATATCCATCACTTAAAACCCTCCAGCGTTAAATGTGCGACAAATGTCAGATAAAAATATGATCTTATGGCATAAAATAAATCAAAACACTGTGAAAAAGTGGGACATTCACAATGTAATGTTTCTTATTATTATCAGTTAGACTGAAGATTTTCCATTTTAATACTTTTCTTTGAAATATCCTATTTAGGTGGGCCAAAATTAATATAAATTGAAGAACATATTGTTGCTTAAGGCACAAGTGTTCTCATCATAATCAAAGTGTTATGAATGAATAATGAATATATTTGTAGTAGAAAATATTGGTTTTATTTATTTATTTTATCTATTTTTGGACAGGGTCTCACTCTATCACTCAGGCTAGAGTGCAATGGCACAATCATGTAATTATCCCAAGTAATTATCCCATCCTGGCCTTCTCAGTAGGTGGGATTTCAGGTGCACACCATCACAGCTGGCTTTTTTCTTTTGTAGAGATGAGGTCTCACTATGTTGCCCAGGCTGGTTGTGAACTCATAGGTTCAACAATCCTCCCAGTGATCCTCCCATTTTGGTCTCCCAAAGTAGTGCGATTACAGGCATGACCCACCACACCTACCCAGTTTTATTTTTTTTTTAAGTAGCCTATTTCAGTATTTAAGAATTCAGAAGGAATAATTAGACTTACGGCTACCAAAAACTTAATCTGTAACATAAGCTTAGAAAATGACAATTTGACACCTTTCACACATCATAAGGAAACATGTGGAAAGCAGTACCAGGGCTCCGTAGCATTTTTCTGTGTTTATAACTTAGAAGACCTCTGGGAGTATGAAGGAATGCACAAATACATCATTTAAAAGAACATGACTCAGCCAGCCAGAACACATGACCATTAAGACATAAAATCAACAAATCATACCACATTCCTCATCAAGGTTCACAGCTAGGCTAATAAACATATATATGATATATATATTAGATATATATATGCTAATTTGATCTTTGTGTCTAAAGTTACTGTTACCATTAATTAATGGAATTAATTAAATGCATGAGCAGCTCATGCCAGACTTTGAAGGGGGTACAAACTTTTATCCAACTCTGATTCCGATATTGATTCCTAGCTTATAGGTAAGGAGAAAACAGGGCTAAAGTTTGGGAAGTTTGACTACTTTTACCAAATAGTACAAAAATCCAGGTTAAATGTTCTAAATGTATAACAATTATAACTAAAGTGTGAAGAAAAGCAAAGAAATTAAATATCAATCCCAGGACACAAGGAAAATAATTCACAGTTAAACTAGACTAAGTATAGGATTTTAACAAATAGAATAAACAACAATATTAGGAGTTTAAAAATATTATTCTATGCTCACTAAAGTATAGGTATCCATTTATTCAGCAGACTCATAATTATGGTTTTGGAGGAGAATCACCTGTGTTGGAACAGTCCTTTAAGTATCAAGACAAAAAATTACTCAAGTCGTTTACAACAATGATGATTGACCCCATGTTACAGTGTAATCAAAACTATCATTTGAGTGCAGCACCATTTAGACTGGGTTAGGTATTATGGCAAAGACTAGACTTGAAAGGTCATTTATCTTGCTTCTGCATCCACTGAATAGTAAGGTCACCATCTGGAGGTCATGAGAGGACAAAGATGGGCAAATTGTCCAGACCAAAATGTATAAGCTAGTTTTTGTCCTGTACATAAGTTAAACATTAGAGGTTTCCTCCTCACCCCAGCTTTACTGAGGTATAATTAACAAGTAAAATCATATATATTTAAGGTGTAAAATGTGATGTTTTCAGATATAGTGAAATGATTACCACAGTCAAGCTAATTAACATATATCTCTCACATCGTTATATTTTATTGTGTGTGTTGTAAGGATATAAAAGATCTACATTCTCAGCAGATTTCAAGTATCCAATATATTATTATCAACTATAGTCACCATATGTATATAAAGTCTGCAGAACTTATTCATCTTATACTTACAAGTTTGTTCCCTTTGATCAACATCTACCCATTTTCCCCATTTCTATACCCCTGGTAACGATCCTTCTGGCTCTGTTTCTATGAGTTCAACTTTTCTAGATTCCATGTGTAAGTGAGGTGCTGCAGTATATGTTTTTCTGTGTTTGGCTTGCACCCCAGTGATAAATAGCACTTGATCATAGTATATGATCCGTTTAATGTGCTGTTAAATTTGGTTCACTAGTATTTTGTTGAGGAGTTTTACAACTATGTTTATCAGAGATACTGACCTGAAATTTTCTATTCTTATGGTGTCCTTGTTGGGCTTTCCTATCAGGGTAATGGCAGCCTAGTAAAATGAGTTTGGACCTACATCATCCTCTTTTATTTTTTTGCAAGAGTTTGAAAATAATAGCTATTAATTATTCTTGAAATGTTTGGTATAATTCTCCAGTGAAGCCATTAGGTCATGGGTTTTTCTTTGTTGAGAGATTTTCCATTAATGATTGAATCTCCGTCATTGTTATTGGTCTATTCAGATTTTCTGTTTCATCATGATTCACTCTTTGTAGGTTGTTTGTTTCCAGGATTTTTTTCTATTCTAGGCAGTCTAATTTGTTGCCATATAATTGCTTATAGTAGCCTCTTATGATCCCTTTATTTCTGTGGTGTCAGTTCTAATTTCTCCTCTTTTATTTCTGATAGTATTTATTTAAATCTTCAGCATTTTTTTTCTTAGTGTAGTGAAAGTTTCAATTTTGTTTATCTTTTTTTAAAAAAAGCAATTCTTAGTTTTGTTGATCTTTTCTATTGGTTTCTTGGTCTCAAATTTCATTTATTTCTTCTCTTATCTTTATTATCTCCTTCCTTTTACTAAATTTGGGCTTAGTTTGTAATGTTCCTAGTTCATTGAAATGTAAAGTTAGGTTGTTTATTTGAGATGTCTTTTTGTTTTTCATGTGGGCATTTATCACTCTAAACTTTTCCCTTAGAAATGATTGTGTTGCATCCCATACGTTTTTGTATGTTGTGTTTCCATTTTCTTTTGGCTCAATATTTTTTTATTTATCTTTTGATTTTTTTGACCCATTGATTTTTCAGAAATGTGTTATTTAATTTTCGCATATTTGTAAATTTTCCAGTATACTTCCTGTTATTGATCTCTAGTTTGATACTACTGTATGTCAAAAATATGTTTAATATGATTACAATCTTTTAAAACTTGTTAACACTCGCTTTGTGGATTAACATATGATCTATTCAGTAGAATGCTTTGTGTATGTTTGAGAAGAATGTGCGTTCAGTTGCTTTTGGATGAAGTCTTTTGTATGTCTGCTAGGTTTATTTATTCTAAAATATAGTTAAAGTCCAATGTTTTCTTATTGATTTTCTGTCTGGATGATCTATTCGTTATTGAGAGTTGGGTATTGAAGTTCCCTACTATTATTGCATTGCTCTCTATTTCTGCATTTAGTTCTGTTAATATTTGCTTAATACATTTAGGTGCTTTAATAGTGGGTGCATATAAATTTACAATTGTTATGTCCTCTTGATGAACTGACTACTTTATCATTATATAATGACCTTTATTGTTTCTTTTTTCCAGTTTTTACTTAAAAGTCTATTTTGTCTGATAGAAATATAGCTACTCCTGCTATTTTTGGTTTCAGCTTGCATGGAATATCTTTTTCCACCCCTGTACTTTCAGTCTACGAGTGTCCTTAAAGCTGAAGTGAGTTTCTTGATAGTAGTATTTAGTTGTATCTTGTTTTAATCCATTTGGCCACTCTATGCATATTTTGATTGGAAATTTTAATTCAGTTGCCTTTAAAGAAATTGTTTTTTTTTTTTTTCACATTTGTAGTCTTTTTTATTTCCTTAAACAAATATCCTTTATTCACAGGAGAAACTCTTCCATAGCAACATGAAATAATCTTTCCTACATGTCATCAGCAATTATATGAATATGTGTATATACCTATATATGTATGTGTGTCTATATATTTGTGTATATATGTGTGTATACATACATACACACGTATCAAAGTAGTTTAAAGAAATTGTTAATAGGTAAAGGCTTACTATTGCCCTTTCGTCAATTGTTTTCTGGCCGTTTTGTAGATCCTCTGATTCTTTCTTCTTTCTTGCTATCTTCCTTTGTTAACTGATGCTTTTATATAGTGGTATGCTTTGATTTATTTCTCTTTATTTTTTGTGTATCTACTGTAAGAGTTTGCTTCATGATTACCTTTAGGCTTACATAGTACATCCTGTAGTTATAACAATCTATTTTACATATATTATTTTGATTGCATACAAAAATTTTACACTGCTGCCCACCCAATTTTATGTTTTTATTGTTACAATTTACATCATTTTATATTATTCATCTATTAACAGGTTATTATAGCTATGGTTATTTTAAATAGTTTTGTTTTTTAACCTTTGTACTAGAGTCATAAGTAATTAACACACTACCATTACAATATTAGAGTATTGTGTCTTTACTGGTGAGTTTTATATTTTTATTGGTTTTCATGTTACTAATTAACATACTTTCCTTTCAGCTTGCAGAACTCCCTTTACCATTTCTTGTAAGGCAAGTATAGTGGTAGTGAACTTCCTCAACTTTTATTTATTTATTTATTTTTGTCTGAGAAAGTCTTTATCTCTCCATTTCTGAAGGATAGCTTTGCCAAGTAATTTATTTTTGTTTTGCAATTTTTTTCTAGTACTTTGACTATGTCATTCTACTCTGTGCTGGCCTGCAAGGTTTTTGCTAACAAAAACCTATTTCTTGTCTAATAGTCTCATGCAGGCTCTCTTGTATGTGATAAGCATGTTTTTTTCTTGGTGCATTCAAAATTCTCTTTGTCTTTGATTTTTGACAATTTGATTTTAATGTGTGGTAGTGAGCCTTCTTTGGTGAAACCTGTATGGGGGCTTTTAATCTTCATATGCCTGGGTGTTCACATCTCTCTCCAGATTTGAAAACATTTCAGTCATTATTTCTTTAAACAAGAATTCTCTCCCTTTTCTGTCTCTTCTTCTGGAGCTCCCATACAGCGAACATTTGCTTTTTTGATATTATTCCATAAATGCTGTAGGCTTTGTTCATTTGTTTTCATTTTTTTTTATCTCTAATGTAATATTTTCAAATGATATATCTTCAAGTTCACAGATCATTTCTGCTTGATCAAGGCAGCTGGTGACACTCTATTGCAATTTTCACTTTATTCATACATTCTTCAGCTTCATAATTTCTGTTGGTTTCTCTCATAATTTCTATATCTTTATTGAACTTTTTATTTTGCTTGTGTATTCTTTTTTCTGATATCATTTAGTTGTTTTTCTGTGTTTTCTTGTAGCACATTCAATTCACTTAATAAACTGTTTCCTTAAAATAATTATTTTGAAGGCAACTTGTCAGGCAATTTATAGATCTTAATTTTTTTGGTAGGCTCATTACTGGAATATTATTGCGCTCCTTCGATGGTATTGAGCATGTACTTTTTAAATGTATTAAATACATTATGTGCATTATCTAATTTAATCTTTACAAACATCTTGTGATGTATATTTTGTTACTATTTCTATTTTACAGCTGGTTCAATAATTTTTTAAAACACAAAGGAATAGTATAGAGGGAAATAAAGGAAAAGAGGACAGTATTACAATGGAATAAGTCATTTAAGCCCTACTAAGGTTATGATGATCACACACCAAAGCTGATTTGAGATAACCTTTATCTTATATAAAAATTGTATCTTATGACATCAATTCTCCCTTGTTAATTTTTTTATTTAAGGTAAATGTCTACCCTCAGAAATTTAGGGTGAATAAAAAATGTGTTAACACTATTAACAAATCCTACAGAACTTAAAATCTTAGAAAAACAAGAGGAAAAATCAATCTAACAGCTTTTGGTAAACCAGGACCTTATATAAAATTATGAAGAAAACTCCTATAACAGATTTGCTAAACATTTCTGCTTTTCCTTGGTAAAAGTATTTGATGAATTGTGAAATATTTGTTTTAACTTCCATGTCAGCAAATACTAAATGATTTGTAATAGTTAATTACAGTAACTATATGATTGAGTTTTCATATAATTATTTTCCTTTTCTTGGGTTTTACATTTTCTTATATTAAAAATTCTTACTGTACATTTATCTTGAATTATGGATCATTCAGTATTATTTTTGAGACATAAATTCAGAATTTTTAGAGCTTAAAAATGCTTTGCACATTATTTTTTCCTTCATTTTTATTTTGTAGCCAAGAACACTGAGAGGCAAAGAGGTTCCACCATGTGGGACAATGACCAAGGTAACTTTAAAAAGAAAAGCAGGGCTGGAACCCACACTCTTAACTTCTACTCAGTCCTCAAAAGGAGAATTGGATCAGCATATTATGAGCAAACAAATACACTAGTGTTTCCTTTATTCATTCATCTTTGGCACTATTCAACCTGTAGTAAGAGTTAAAGTAAAAAGCATATAGTAGCCATACTTTAGTTCCTATGTATATGAAAGTTGTTTAAAATCCACTCTGAGTAAAATTTCAGGCAGTCAAAAGTTCTCACAGAAGATCAGTTATTTTAAATACGATATTTTTTTTCTCAGATCCCTGAAGAGCTAGATACTTAAACATTGATTGGTACAAAGTTACTGAAATGACTTTAACTTAGCATTAATCAACTTAGCACCTCTGTATATCCCTTCTGTAAGGAAGGACATAGAAATCTGGAATCTACGGTCACATTAATTCTTACTTGTCCACACTTATTGAGGTAACAGTCTAGCACCCTGTGCTTCTATTTTCTGTTGGGTATTTAAGATCAAATGGTGTTAAAAACATCGCTGGAAATGAATGCACAAGTGGCAAAGGTTCTGAACTGCAATTTGTGAGCTAAAAAACTTGCTTTTGTATTTGATGCATACACCAGAATAAAATAAAAGAGAATAAAACTTCTACTGTCTGAGTAGAAGTTAAATTTACAGAAATAAAAATGAAAGAGTCAAAAAACCACAATTTTTAGTTAAGTACTAAAATTATCAACGGAAAGTCTCTAGGGGGCTTTCCAGGTCTGTATCTCTATATTACACACACACCCATTCTATGTATTGTTCTCTGTCAAAGCTTTATTCATAACCACAATCAAAAGGACACATATTTTGAGGTTTCTTTCTTTGTTTTACTGTGCTGGTAAGAGCCTGCCCTGCAACTTCACTACCATAAGTTTTAATCTATTGAGTTTATTTGTGAACCAAGGAAGAGTTGAAGACAGTATTCTGTTGGTTGTCTGCTTGATATCTGCTCCAAAATAAAGTTTTTCTATGCACAAACTAAAATGTTCTGTTCTGAATTAAACCTTGACTTTATTTTTATGATCACCAATATGTTTAGTCAAATTGTTTTAAAATTAAATTTTTAATATAGTAAAACATACCTTTGCAACTTGTCCCCAGCACAATGTTATAAAAAATGTCTCAAGGGAGAAGTAACAAGTGGAGGAAAATAATACTACCTCCCACTAAAAATATCTGCAATATGTAATTAGCTGATAAACATATAGAAATGTAGCCCAAAGAAACAGAACAGCTTGCTAACAAAATAGTATTCTCTTTAACTGAAATAACAAGGCTTTCGCAAACAGCTCCAAAATAAGGCAAACTTTGTTTTTTTATTAATTCCCTTGAACAAAGTAGTGAGTAGGGATAGAGGGACAGGAAGCGCCATAATAATTCTGCAAGTTTTAGCCAAATATGCTACAGATCTATGCACGAGAAATGGGACTGGAATGCAGTGTAAATAGATAATTCCTCTTAGCAGAAGCATTCTCCTCTTGATGGTCCTTTCTAGTCTGCTGTAAGACCATTGAAAAACATTGTCATACCTGCATTCTGACTTATTGCCTGACATTGAAATAGGGAAAGTGATAGGAATTTTTATAAAATCTTTGTCAGACTCAAAGTTTCATCAGCATCAACTCTAGGCAGAATATAAATATTTTAAAAAGTACATGCTCAATGGTTGGATAAAACAGGTTTTTAAAAAATTCCCCACTGTCTCCTCCCCCATTCTGCTTCAGCTATTTCACAATATTCCACTATATATTGAAGATAAAACAAGACTATTGTGTTGGGAGCTCTGGAGAAGTGAAATAGAAGATTTAAGTTAGGTGAGAGAAAGAGAAGAAATGCCACCAGAGAGATAGAAAATATATCTATTTTTATAATAGCAGTATGTTCAGCGAGTTGTACATCAAGACATGAGTAAAGAAATTCCAAGTGAACATTGTAGTCTAAGAAACTCACTTGTTGCCCTGCGCGGTGGCTCACGCCTGTAATCCCAGCAATTTGGGAGGCCAAGGTGGGTGGATTACCTGAGGTCAGGAGTTCAAGATCAGCCTGACCAATATGGTGAAACCCTGTCTATACTAAAATTACAAAAATTAGCCGGGCATTGTGGCATGCCCCTGTAGTCCACTACTCGGGAGGCTGAGGCAGGAGAATTGCTTGAACCTGGGAGGCAGAGGCTGCAATGAGCCGAGATCGTGCCACCATACTCCAGCCTGGGTGACAGAGTGAGATTCTGTCTCAAAAAAAAAAAAAAAAAAAGAAACAAAATCACTTGCTAACAGCAGCCTGGATGCCAAAGACACACATCTCTTCACCCTTCTTTCTACTATATGGGTTATTACTGAACGCACAGTTATCTTTAGAATGGGAAGAAAAACAAATGCTTAAGTATGTAAATTGATTGCCAGGAATGCAAATATTTCCATTCTGCTTTGCTAAGGCCATTAAAAACACACACAGTGGAAAAAAGAAATCGCTACTTCTTTACAAATTAATTTTCCATCTCTAGATTGTACAGTTTCCAATCCAACATCTGTTACCTTTGTTAGTCTGTGATCTGCCAAATATTGTTCTTTTTAATACCCATCTAGAGAAATGTGAAATTCATAATTTTAACTCTTTGAATGCAATAAAAATTTTAAAATATATATTTCTTATTTAAGGAACTAGGTAATGTTAGGAACAATGTTGATAATCCACTTGTAGAAAAGATATGTATATATGTGTTCTGTCCTTTTACATCACACAGGATTTGGGAAAAAATAGAAGAAAATATGCTTGGTGCATTGTTTTTTATGTTCTAAGTTACTTAATGCTAAACACTTTCAGAAGAGTAAATGTGCATATCAACTGAGCAGTACACATAAGTGATCTGAACGAATATTGTCAAGTGGTTTCTTTATGTTAAAACAAAATAAAGAATAATGTAATACTAACGAAAAGGTTCAAGTTGAAGGTACATATCTAAAAAAGGGGAAGGGAAGAGCCACCACAGGGGGAGAGGAGTCTACGGTACAGTGGCAACTCAGGGATTCTTGGGATATAGGGCCAGTGAAATTTTGTGTGGCTGAAAAGTGATTTCCAGGAGAGCATGGCTAATAGATTTAGGTAGGCAGCTGAACAGTTGTGTGCTATGCTATTCCTCCATTCTCTCTGTCTCTCTCTCCCAGACACACATACACACACAAACACACACACAAACATACACACACACACACACACGCACAAAGTCAAGTGTCTTACTGAAGCAAAAACATATGAACTGAGCTACTCTTGAGAAATCAAGGGTAATAACAAGGGGGAACCAGAGAAATGACTCAATTGTGTTTGGATGCTGTGAGGTTACCATCAAGTGAAGCATTTACTATGATCCACGAGATTTAACAGAGACACAATCTTATTTCTTATTATTTCATTTCTATATGACTTTTCCTATCATCTTTTCGGTCTGTTTTATGTAACCTACCATCTTGTTGACTCTCAGTTCTACGGATTACCTTGTAAATAGGCTAAGTTTGGATTCATTCATTCATTGTTTTTCTTAGGTAACTTACTTGTTCCTGCTACATGCAAGAGGCAGTGTGATATTTAAATAATGTATCACCTGTATTTCTGGTTCTAAGGAGCTTACTCAGGCTACTCTAATAGACATAACACAACGTGGAATTGAGGGACAGTCTCTGATTCTAAGTCAGAATTCAGAGTTTCAGCCCTGGTTCAGTTGGCAACAAAGAAGTCATGAGATATAAATAACTGGTTAATCTGGGTGTATATTTATGAAACAAAGGGGGAAGATTAGATAAAACGAAAAAATCCTGGAGATCAAAAATTTTTATAATTCCAGGATATTTCTTCAAAGTAATATAGATATGAGAGAAAACAAGGCGATAATTGTCACAAGAAAGCCATTGACCATTGACACAGGGATCACCATCCTCACAGTCATATGGCCCTGAAAGAGCCACTGCATTAAAAAATTTCATTAACCTATTAGTTGTCTTTGCTGCAAATTATTTCTGCTAAACGTGACTGATGGCAGCTCAAATTAGAATGCATCCATAGGCCAGGCACGGTGGCTCAAGCCTGTAATCCCAGCACTTTGGGAGGCCGAGACGGGTGGATCACGAGGTCAGGAGATCGAGACCATCCTGGCTAACATGGTGAAACCCCATCTCTACTAAAAAAAAAATACAAAAAACTAGCCGGACGAGGTGGCGGGCACCTGTAGTCCCAGCTACTCGGGAGGCTGAGGCAGGAGAATGGCATAAACCCGGGAGACGGAGCTTGCAGTGAGCTGAGATCCGGCCACTGCACTCCAGCCTGGGTGACAGAGCGAGACTCCGTCTCAAAAAAAAAAAAAAAAAAAGAATGCATCCATAAGTGTCTTCTAGGGGATGTACAGGGGACTTCTGAAATCTATTCCTGTATGGAGGATTCTTCAGCAATTCAGAAAGGATAGCTAGGTTCTAGCCCCCACGACCACATAGCAGAGTTATCATCTCAGATCAGGCACTTAACCTCTCATAAATAAACACAATAGTTAACTTGCTGGAAGGTAGGTGGCTATACTGGAGGTCTATTCTAATTCCAAATTCTGTGAGTCTTAAATCACGCAATTCCCCCTTTGCCCCCGCTTCAAGCCTTGTACAACCAAACAACTAGGTAAAGATGTGTGACCCATCTTGGTACTCTAGAAATGTGTCACCTCATTACTTTATCATTTACAATTTTTCCCCACTAACTTCTAATTCTTGTGACTATTTCTATTGTATAGTAGAGAAAAATAAATTTTAGAAAAGTGAAAGGATTGCACACTCAAATAAGCATTAAAGTATAAGTAGTCACCAAAATGGGCAACATGGAGGTGATCCAAGGAGAAATATTGATCCAGGGCTATGATCTAAGAAATGTAGGTGATTTCAAGAAACTGAAAAAGTTAAGTAATTAGATTATCTCCTGGAGCATCCAGAAAAGAATGCAGCCCTGGTGACAGTCCCGTGAGGGCCACTGCAGGCTTTTAACCTAAGGGATTGTTGGATATTAAGATTACATTGTTTTAAGCCACCCAGTTTGTGGTAGTTTGTTACACCAATAGAAGACTAATACAGTGGCTAACCAGAATATATAGTCAAAAGTTAAAAATAACACAAGAGTTGTATGTGAAATTAGGGACAGATCCTAACAGATGGGGATGAGAAGAGAAGTGTTCATGGAAGAAGCATAATTAATGTGGTACTGAAGGATATGTTGAATTTTGTCTTACAGAAATACATAAAAAAGGATATTTCAGGTAAAAAATGGTGTGTGTAAAGACTGCATGTGAGGAAGCATGAGATTTTATAGTGAACAATGACTGTAGGAGACTCGTAGTTTATAATGGCGTAAGTTACAAGCAGCATTTTAAGTAATGTTATTAATGCAAATTAAAATATCTATAGTAATAACTAAAACTAAAATTCATTTTCATAGCCATCTAATCATTGATATATATGCCATCAGTATATAACACTGACAAGCCACTTGGAGACTTAATGACTCTATTGACTCATACCAAAATGGAAAAAGAGCATTTATCTTTCAAAAGCTTTCAAAGGAATCATTTATAATCATGACAAGTATAAGAATAAGAAAATGCAAAGTAACATAAAAAGAAACACTACATGTTTACTACATGTAGAAGACATAGTGCTTTCTAAACACTTTCTTATTTATTCTCAGAATTCCTTGACATAGATTTGATTATTAATAACATCTATAAGTTAGTATTAGTGCCTAATCTTAGAATAGTTAAGTAAATGACCTAGGTCTTGCAAATGAGTGGCAGAGCTGGGATTTGAATTTTGGGGAAGCAAGTTCTTAACCAGTGTATTAGTCTGTTCTCACACTGCTAATAAAGACATACCCAATTGACTCACGATTCCACATGGCTGGGGAAGCCTCACAATCATGGCAGATGGCGAAGGAGAAGCAAAGTCATGTCTTACATGGTGGCAGGCAAGACAGCATGTGTGGGAACTCCCCATTATAAAACCATCAGATCTCACGAGACTTATTCACTATCACAAGAATAGCATGGGAAAACCGACCCTCATAATTCAACTACCTCTCACCAGGTTCCTCCCACAATACATGGGGATTATGGGAGCTACAATTTAAGATGAGATTTGGGTGGAGACACAGCTGAACAATATCAACCAGTTAATATCTCTCATTGCAACACATACAAAATGAATAACTGCCAGGCACAGTGGCTTACACCTGTAATCCCAGCACCTTGGGAGATTGAGGCAGGTGGATAACCTGAGGTCAGGAGTTCAAGACGAGTCTGGCCAACATGGTGAAACCTTGTCTCTACTAAAAATAGAAAAAATTAGCCAGGCATGGTGGTGGGTGCCTGTAATCCCAGCTACTTGGGAGGCTGAGGCAGGAGAATTGCTTGAAGCTGGGAGGTGGATGTTGCAGTGAGCTGAGATCACACCACTGTATTCCAGCCGGGGAAAAAAAAAAAAAAACTTTTTTAAAAAAAAAAAAAAAAAAAGGAATGATGATATAGTTTACCTTAATTTTAAGAACAGTTTGAAGACTTTGGGGCAATGAATAATGTCTTCATTTACTATCTTCCAAATGAATAAAAGATTAATAATTGAATTTCAGAAAAACCCAAGGGATAATAAAAAATGCTCTGTATAAAATTAATCATACTTTATTTGATGTAAATTTTTAGTTTCTTGGTTCACTAGCAATCAGTAGCTATATTTATAAAAACAAATACAGCATTACCTTTTTAAAATTAGTGTACTTTTTTCCTGTATGTTTTCTGAGCTAGATTTCATTGCGATTTATTATATAGGGTTACAACTGGAAACTGATTTCCAAGTTTGTACACAAATAACCCTCACCATCAGTAAATGTGTTGACATTAACTTCCATCAGGGATAAAATTTCTGATGCTGAAATTGCTGTGAAGTGGTTATAATAAAGAAAAGAATTGGTGAGCATAACTCACCTTGATTAGGATCTGGATTTTATTGGAAAAACAATGGAAAGTTGAGAACAGACTGAAACAAAGGAGTTGTGATCTGATCTGTATTTTTTAAAAGATGTGACTCTTTTGTAAAGACCAGTGTCTTAGTTCATTTTAACTGCTATAACAATAAACTGGATGACTTATAAACAACAGAAATTTATTTCTTGTGGTTATTGAGGCTGGGAAGTCCAAGATGGAGGCACTAGCAGATTCAGTGTCTGGTGAGGCCCACTTTCTCACAGATGGCACCATCTCACAGGGTCATCATATGGGGGAAAGGCAAATAAGCTCCCTCAGAACTCTTTGGTAAGGACATTAATCCCTTTCGTGCATGCTCCACCCTCATGTCCAATTCACCTTCCAAAGGCCCTGCATCTTAATACCATTACCTTGGAGGTTAGGATTGCAACACATGAATTTGGCATGGGGTGGGGTTGCAGGGGGTACATAAACATTAAGACCATAGCAACTAGATTAAATATAACCAAGAATGGATGTGGGGAGATTATGGAGGCAAAGCCATTAATGGCTAAATTTTCTTTTTAAATAGAAAATGTCAAGTATTATCAAGAATGTGGGGAAACTGGAACTCTCATGTGTTGCTGATGGGAATAAAAATAAGCACAACTAAACCCCTCCAGTAGAAAACTTTCTGGTAAAATCTATTAAAGGTATATTTGCATGCCTTATGACCAAGCAGTTTCATTCCTAGGTATAAAATAACTATTCTCAACATTTTCATTTCATTCCTAGGTATAAAATTCCCAAATAAACACATGTGTTCACCTAAAGACATGTTCTAGAACTGTACTGTCCAATACAGTAGCCACTAACCAAATATGACTACTTAATAAAAATTAGCTAAAATTAAAAGTTTATTTCCTCAGCCACACTAGCAACAGATTTTCAGAGGTCAAAAGCCACATGCAGCTAAAAGCCACCATTATGGTGGTGCATATTAAGAACATTTCTGTCATTGTAGGAAGTTCTATTGCACTATGCTATTTTTAAATGTTTTATAGTAGCATTGTTAGTAATGGACAAATGTTAGAAATGACCTAAATGTCTGTCAACAGATTGTAATATATTCACTCAAAGTGATACTACACAGCTATGAGAATGAATAATCTACATCTACCGGAATTAGTAGGGTGAATCTCACAAAGATATTTTTGAGTGAAATAAGTTAGTCATAAAAGAGTACAGATTTTTCCAAATTATATAAGGTACCAAAGAGATAAAACCCATTTATTTTGTTAAAAGTCAAGATAGTGGCTATCCATGGTAGTCAGAGGGGTAACGACTGGGGAAGAAAATGAGGAGGTCATTGGGTGGGGGGTATAGGACTGTGTTCAGCTTGTGAAAATGTGTCTTACTGTATATTTACAGTATGCAGATTTTTCTCTATATACACAATGTTAAACTTTAATAAAAGTAATTTTTAAAGTTAAGCTGCAACACAAATTTTAAATGTGAGTTTAAAAATGTTAACATTCATTATCTCCTCAATGCTAGAAAAAGTGAAGTACTTAGTTTCCCGAACTAAGCAAAAAATTACAATGAAATCCTCCAAGTATCACGCTTTACTAAGCATTCCTTTCAAACTTTTTAAAATACAACGTGCAATGTGCTTATGAAACACTGGAGGATTTTAGAATATTTCTTAGCACTAACCCTACCACCTTCCACCAGAAAAGATATCTCAAATGTAATATGGCAGCCATGACACCATCATAGGTAGACATGAACAGTGATATTAATGAAGGCCTGCTAAGGTTGCCCAATGTAACACAGCAAATCAGTAATGGGAAATCAAATCAAATCCACATCATCTCCATGCACTCTTTCTAGTGTATTGCTTTACCTTTCTACTCTGAAATTTTGGCCCTAAAGCCAATAATTTATGGCATAAATTGTCATTGGATACATTGAAATATGTAGACACATCAAATAGAGAGTGGAGTGTTGGAGAGAAACTCAATCTAAAGCCAAAATTAATCGAAGTGTCTCTGGATCTGACATTGCTAGAAGAAACATTACTGTGACTATCAATTTATTCCACCAATAAAGTGCAGTGTAATATGTTTTAATGCACTTTCTTTAGGTCTGCAATGCAAGTTTGATTTGTTTTTCCCAGAAGCAATTTACTTTTAAATTCCAAAGCCTTAGACGTCATTGAAGAATGTTTTGGACTACTTAATCATGGCAACAGGGATTAAACTGGGAAACTGGCAGAAATAGTCTGTTTAAAATTAGGCATTCACTGGTCTGAAGGAAGTGAGAAATAAAATTCTCAAATACTTGCAGTCACACACTCAGACTCAGGAAGTGGTGAATGACACAGAGTGTTCTGAAGGATAAAGTGTGTCGGAGCAAACGTGAAAAAAAGAGAAGCACCTGCCACTGTGATGAAAAGCACACAAGAAAGCTTTAGCTCAGTGTTTTAGGATTACCATCCCGGTGCAGTTTGCAAAATTAAAATCATATATTTGAGTTTGAAGTAATGACCCAATTAATGAACATATGATGAAAAAATAATGCTCCCTAGGAATTAGTGACTTAGTTGAATTTTGAGAAGAAGAGCTAGACGTATTTTATTTCTGGTCACTTCTTTTCAGATTTCTGTTTTCTAATGATAGAAAGAAACACTGGATATACTTTCCATCAGAATGTGATGTGGCTAGAAGCAAGCAGAAAGAAACAATGGCAAGAACTTAATGATATTCTGAAAACATATTTTCTTCTGGTACTCTGATATCAAAAACCTAAAAGGAGACTTAGTTGTTAGCCTACCTTTCAGCTTCTTAAATATTAAAATGTTCCTATCATTCGGATCTCCTGAAATTCTTCTGTTGCACTTTCCAGAGAATAATTGTATAGGAAACCATTCCAATATTCTGACTTCATAACATAAAAAGTGTTATAGTCTTTCACAGGTGGTTTGCTTAGTTTGTGATTGTAAAAACATGAGTTAGTTGAAGGCAGAAATTGTGCCTAAATATACATGCTTTCTTTCTAAGTCTATGAATGTCAACTTTGCTTTGCATAAGTCAGTATTAAGTGACTACTGTCCCACTTTGTTTTGGGGATCATGTAAAAAACCCTGATTCCTGTCCAGTAGCATTGTAGACTATTTCCAGGTGTAGAAATAAGCCTGAAATAAGACTGAAATAATCAGGAGGTCCAGGAGCTTACTCAAGATAGAGTCCATGATTATGAATTAAAGAGGTAAATACAAAATGCTGGGACAAAGGAAAGTAGGTAAAGTTGTAGAAAATAAATCAAGAAACTTCACAACCCAAGCAAAATTTTATATAAATAAAAGAAAAATCAAATTGTATCTGGATGCTTATATGAAAACTTACTCTAAAAATGTATCATATTGATAGATATGTATACTTGGCTGTATGGATAATGAATTCCATTTGGGCAGAAAAACAATAAGGGGATATATGAACTTGGATTTCACATTTGCAGTTATATAGGAAGCCAGTGTATTCCACTCATAAAACAGGACGATTCTAGGCAATCAATATCTCTAGTAGAGGGTTGAAGAATCTGATAATAATGGTTGCATCCCAGGAGGGAAACTGGAGCAAGGTAAGTTTGTTTATTGAGACAGGATCTTGCCATATTGCCCAGGTTGGTCACAATCTTCTGGGCTCAAGCAATCCTCCCGCCACCTCAGTCTCCAGTCTCCTGATAGCTGGGTTTTAGGCACCTGCTACCGTGCCCAGAGAGAATTACTTTTTACTGTGGACTTTCTTGTATTCTTGGAATTTTCTAGTACCATGTACATTAATCAGTTTGCAAAGTAACACTTTGAACTGTCTATCCAATGGCAGTTTACCTGAGTAAAGGGAAAAGGACTTTGAACGATATAATCTTGCAAAGCAAAACCGAATTAGTGACAGAAAATATCTTAGGGCAAAAGGGGATACTTGTATTCTGAGTTTATAAATAGTTAAGTTTGAATAAAATGAACACTATCCTTTGAATTATCTGGTTTGAGCACAAGAGAAAAATATAAACAAAGTTAAGACATATAAAATAGCATTTGATTGAACTACCAGAAAAATTAACATGGAATCTATCAAATAGATTTAATCCTCTAATAGAGGATTTGATATAATTAATAGATTAAATCTATCAATCCTCTAATAGAAAAAGCCTGTGTTTTATAATCACAAAGGATTCAATTTATTTTTTGGCAACATTTCAGTTAAATAAATAGACCATAGTATTTAAATTTACCATTTCTGCCACCTATTTTTTTTTTTTTTTTTGAGAAGAAGTCTCGCTCTGTCACCCAGGCTGCAGTGCAGTGTCTCGATCTCAGCTTATTGCAATCTCCACCTCCCAGGTTCAAGCGATGTCTCAGCTTCCTGAGTAGCTGGGACTACAGGCATGCACCACCACACCCAGCTAATTTTTGTATTTTTAGCAGGGACAGGATATCACCATGTTGGCCAGGCAGGCCTCAAACTCCTGGACTCAAGTGATCCACCTGCATTGTCCTCCCAAAGTGCTGGGTTTACAGAAATGGACCACTGCACCTGGCCTCACCTAATGTTTTATATAAGTAGTAGATATAAAAAGAGTGGTGTCAATACTTTAATTCTGTCTATATTCACCAAAAAAGTTAGCTGATCTCAGCTATCCATGATTTTCATATACTAGAAAATGTTTTTTGAGCTGCTAATTTAGACATAGAGAATCTGATAAGTACCCTGAATATCAATACAGTACCACAGAGAATCTTCTGCATATACACACAGAAAGAGAAGTTGAAGGACAACCCTTGCCACATTGCTGATAGCGGTGAAAAATGGGGAATGAAATAACTGCCCATAATTAAAAGATTAGATAAATAAATGATTTTACATAGCATGTGAAATGAAGAGGCTAGATCCATCTGTAAATCTCACAACCATGATATTCAATTAAAAATTTGCTAAAATATATTTTGATGCTATTTAAAAAATTTAAAAATACCCCTGCTAATACAACACATCAAGAATTGGTAAACGATGGCTTGTGGTCCAAATCTGGTCTGTCATCTGTTTATGTAAATAAAATTTTCTTTATTTACACCTTGTTTATTGCTGCTTTTTTTGCCACCAGAGAAGAGCTGAGTAACTGTCATAGAGAGGTTTATGACCCACAAAACCTAAAACATTTACTAGTTGGCCCTTTAAGTAAAAGTTTGCAGACCTCTGTAATACATGGCTATGGATATGTAATGAAATAACCTGCAAGGACAGGATATACACTACTTCAGAAGAGTAGTTGGCTACCTCTGTAGAAGGATGAAAAGATTAAAATACTTGATGTTTCACTTAATGTCATGAGTCTAGGAACATAATAAAAGTCCCTGACATTTTTTTTTTTTATCTTGTTGGGTGGCAATGGAATGTATTCTTTTTCTTAATTTTACTAAAATTTCCTGGGTCTAGAAAACTACTTTTTAAGAAATATTTAATGCCATTTTACAGCCCACTTCTTTGCATTTTAGTTATGTGGGTTTTCTACAGTAAAACTCAGCATTCATGCTTTTGAGAAAGGCAAAAGCAGCTACCCTGGAGATAATAACTTTCATTGAATTACAGAGTTCAGCATAACTAATTTATGCTTATTCAACATTAGGTCAAATAAGGAGTCACATTATACATTTTCAGGAGACATGAAGTAAATAAAAGGCATACTGATATTTATTTTACTAATAAAATGGGATGCCTGAAGAAATTAACCAATACTATGGTATGTTGGTTGATTAATAAATGGTGCATAGTAAATAAGTGTTTTTCTTATGTCAGTTCAGTTTCTGTGGAGGAAATCAAGGTCACATTGGAAGTTTTATAGTATTCATAAATATATAAAACTTTTCACAACATTTATGTTTAAAGATTATCATCATCAACAATAAAACATTTTATAAGGACATTGTTGATAACAATGTGTAAGCCTGAATTATTGAGAAATTCCATCAGTAGGGTCAAGCAATATCAAAGGTGAACTAAAAAAATTATATAAATTATTAAGTGAGAACTAATAGAAAAAAGATACACATGGACAAAAATATTAAAAAATAACATAGTCTCACAGCTTTGAAAAAAATAACATTAGAATAATATTTTACTTATTAAACAAGAAAAATTTTAAACTAGTAATTAAATGAAAGAAGAAAAAATAATGCTGTATACTGTCAGTAAAAGAGAAAAGTTATACAGCTTCTTAGGTCATTTACTAGTTATTGATTGAAGTTAAGATTTTCAGTGAAAAATACAGAACTTGAATATTAAATAAGCTTCTCATATTTAGACAACACAAAGTCAAATGTAACATTTATTGAGTACATATCTTTTTCATTATACCTATCTTCATTTATATATCTTTGTATATGTAAATCTAAATTAGAAGATTGCTGAAACCTAGTGTTAAGGACATAGTGTTAAGGACAACTTGTTATAAAAACATCTGACCTAACATAGAGTATAGCATACAGCAGGTGGCAATCAATCTTCAATAAGCCATGGAACAAATGAATGAATGCATGATTATATTGGTGGTTCAATAATAGATTAACTGTAGAAGGACTACTGAAGTAGACTGTTGAATCTACAATGGCTCTTTCTGCTTGTTTTATTTTTAATATTCTACTTCTTTTCAAAAAGTATTTCCAATTGTTTATCATTTTTCCCTATCAGCCCACAAAGCCAAAGTTTCTGCTAGGAATACAATATTCCAAAATGGAAGGTGACATTGTATTAATAAACCTACTTTCTGTATTAAGCGTGCTGAGCAAAAGCATTTCCTTTTTCTGATATTTTCTTTCCCAAATGCATGTTGACTTCTACTTTCAGATTCAATCAGAAATAATCAAATTTTAAGAAAACACACAATTACTAAATTCAATTTATGGCTTTCAAAAACGTGCCTTTAGAAAATTTGGAAATGCGGCCGTGTGCAGTGGTCATGCCTGTAATCCCAGCACTTTGGGAGACTGAGGCGGGCGGATCGCCTGAGGTCAGGAGTTCGAGACCAGACTGGCCAACATGGTAAAACTCTGTCTCTGTTAAAAATACAAAAAATTAGCTAGGCGTGGTGGTAGACGCCTATAATCCCAGTTACTCGGGACGCTGAGACAGGAGAATTGCTTGAACCTAGGTGGTGGTGGTTGCGGTGAGAGGAGTTTGCAGTGAGCCAAGATTGTGTCATTGCACTCCAGCCTGGGTGACAGAGTGAGACTTTGTCTCGAAAAAAATATATATTAAAAATAAATACAAGAAAATTTTGAAAATGCAACCCATTTTAATTTTTACAAAAGAATAATAGATAACTAATTAGATGCATTTTATATATACTTCTTTCTTTCTTTCTTTTTTGAGATGGAGTCTCCCTCTGTCACCTAGGCTGGAGTGCAATGGTTCGATCTCGGCTCCCTGCAACCTCTACCTCCTGGGTTCAAATGATTCTCCTGCCTCAGCCTCCCGTGTAGCTGGGATTACAGGTGTGCACCACCATGCCCGGCTAACTTTTTGTATCTTTACTAGAGATGGGGTATCACCATGTTGGCCAGGCTGGTCTCAAACTCCTGACCTCGTGATCCACCTGCCTGGGCCTCCCAAAGTGCTGGAATTACAGTCGTGAGCCGCCGCTCCTGGCCTATCTATTTTTAATCTACTTAGATGCCAATTGGGATCAAGCATGTCTTAAGTACTCTGTGCTAATTGTTTTGACTCAAAAAAGTTTTCTGTGTTTGAAAATGACTATTTTCTATGGGTCATTTTTTTGTGCAACAAGGAAAAGAACTGCACATTATAAGCATCGATAATAACATTTTTATATTAAAGGGTTTCTAAGCACCAGAAGAACCTTTGATTTCTGGACTTGGCTGCATTGAACTTCAACAGAGCAAATAACAATCAAAGGAAGAATGCTTAGAGGTTGTGCCAATTAACCACAAAAAGTTGGTTTTATATCCAAATGATGATAATAGCACAAGCTGGCTGAAATGTTCACCAGCATCTGTGTTGTGTTTCTCTTGGGCATACAACCAGATTACATTTCCCAGCTCACCTGCATGTAGGGGAGTGGGTCATATGATGGAGTTCTGTCCAGTGAAATATGTGTGTGTGTGGAGTGTGTGTGTGTGTGTGTGTGTGTGTGTTTGTCTGTGTGTGCGTGCACGGGGTGATGCACATGACTTTTTGGTTTTGCTAATCAGGCAGTCTTCTGTGTTTTATCTCTTCCTTTGCCTGCAAACTGGAAAGAAGAGGGTCCAGTAAAAGACTCAGAGGACCTTAAAGAGGTCGAACCATATGTCAGAAAGGTCTGAATTCCTGCATGTAGGTGTGAATTAGAATCCATACTCCCTACACATCCACCAAACTGGACTATGAAATTACGAAAAATTAATGTTTACTGAGAAATGGCAAGTAGCCAATAATTGCTACAGTAACAGCTAATATACTACTCAATTCAACCCTCACAACCCTCTCTTCTTTTTTTTTTTTTTTTTTCTTTTTTTTTTTAATTTCAATAGTTTTTGGAGCACAGGTGGTTTTCTGTTATGTGGATAAGTTCTTCAGTGGTGATTTCTGAGATTTTGGTGCACCCAACACCCAAGCAGTGTACACTGCACCCAATATGTAGTCTTTTATTCCTCGCCCTCTCCCACCCTTCTCCCTCCTTGAGTCCTTGAAGTCTATTATATCACTTTTATGCCTTTGCATCCTCATAGCTTAGCTCCCACTTATAAGTGATAACAAATGATATTTGGTTTTCCATTCCTGAGTTACTTCACTTAGAATAATAGCCTCCAGCTGCATTCGAGTTGCTGCAAAAGACTGGGTATTATTCCATGGTGCATACATATCACATTTTCTTTACTCACTTGTTGACAACCCCATGTTCTTAATTTTAATTTTAACCCTATTGCAAGAAAGACAGAGTATTTTTTTATAATACTCAGTATGACTGAGTATCATTCCTTGGTGAGTATTTTTTTATGGCTATTATTCTGTGGTGTATATATATCACATTTTCTTTAATCACTTTTTGACAACCCCCGTTCTTAATTTTAATTTTTACCCTATTATAAAAAAGAATAAACTGAGGTGTAGAGGGATTGCCTTCAACTTCTAACCAGATGTTACTCCAGAGCCCATACTCTTAAACATTATAGTATATTGTCTCCTAGGGTGAAATGTGAAAGCTAAGAGAAAGGAAAATGAGATATAACTATGGGCTTAAGTCTTTAAAGTTCTAAAAGAGATGACTATAAACAATAATTGCTGCAGGGTAGCTGACATGGGTAATATCTAAGGTTTTGGGTGTGCATGGAAGCTAGAGTGAAGGTATGAAATGTTGGAATTATCTAAAATTATCTAAAACTTAGAAATGTTGGAATTATCTAAAATGACCAGGGTTAATGCTGGTTCCTGCATCTAAAGTAAAGTGGCAACCAAATGTGCTCTTATCTTGTGCTGCAGTTGAAGATGAGACACCAGGTCCCTTCAGCATGTTCTAGGGAGAGGGGAAATGAAGGTAAGCTAATGTTCAATCAATTGTGCGTGGATGGCCTTCTTTGTCATTACAAGAGTGCTGTTCCCCTCCTCCTCAGGATGTCTTTTTCAGAACATCAGTTCTGCCAAGTGATACATCCCCTTAGATTTTTCAAGGAAACACTCATTTTGAAGCTTTATATCTTGCAAGGAAGAATAGGAAACAGAGAGCTGTGTGTTAAATATCTGTCTTCCTAAATTAGTGTTAGCTATTTTCCAAGCTCTTACTGTTCCCTAGAAAGTGGTCCATAAAAGATAGAAAATGAGATATCAATTTTGAAGCTCTGTACAGCACACCATAGTTTTCTGAGGGACCAGTACTTTCTAGAAAAACATCACAACTCATGCCTTTTTGGAGCTATTTTGCCAAGAATCTTATAGAAATGCTATTTTTATATGAACAAAGTGTTCCAGAATTGGTTGTAAAATATTTACCATATTATGACTTAGGCATGTACGATGACCCATAAAATATTGAAAAAACGAATGACCTTAAGAATTTATCCTAAGCAATGAATTAAGGACCTATGAAAAGGTATGTTTCTCACAGCCTTATTCATCATACTGAAAATTAGAAACATCATTTAGGTTTAATAAAAGGGTATTAGTTAAATATCATGGCAAATGAAACATTAAAATGCATATATTTATGTAAAGAAGTTCATGATACGCTACTGGATGAATATAACAGGCACTAAAGCAATATATAATATATAATATCATTTTATACATGCATATGTATGTACATGTACATCTGTGATATGCACACACAGATGCACATAAGATTAGCAAGCTGAAAAATCAATACTCAAAGTATAATGACAATGCAATTTATTTATATGTTCTGCCATCTCATTGAACTTTATTCATGCAGTGGAGACATCATCTTCCCATACACCGAGAAGGCATCGGCAAATGCATGCTCTAGACTTTCCTGGTTACTGTCAGGAAAAAGAAAAACTCTTTCTCACTTTTATCAATAAAACTATTTTCATTTTAATACTTCAAATGCAAATTCCAAGTAAGAGTCAAACCTTTGCATCTAACCGAGCTTTAAATATGCTTTCCAGTCCAAGTTTTAGGTGGGCAGACTGGATTCCAACTCAGCATCAGTCTCCTGCTTTTGCAACCAAAATAGTTGGTCAGTCTTACCTAACCCTCTAGATTTTGGGAAACAGGGCAGAGAAAGTGCTTTTAGCTTTTTTGAATCTAAGTCAAGTACCAATATCCAGAGTCTTCCAACAAGAGGACAAACATATCAATGCACTCAGTGAAGGTCTCTTTAAAACTCTCCTCACTAAGCCTTTCCTTAAAGGTAGGAGTGGAGGTTGTGGGAAGGGAAAGATTCACAGGTAATCCCTCCCTCCCAAGATATCTTTTAACCAATCCCTCCCTTCTCTTTTCTCTACGACCTATTCTTACATTTCTAATTTATGTAAGGGGTTTGTATCCAAAAATGTTATCACATTCTTGGAACCATTTTCACTGTAATTCCATGTGTTAGGGAGGGGAGGACATCTGACTCACACTCACGTTGTATCCTAACTGTCCTGTCAAATATCTCAGTGGAACTTGAAACCCCACTTTAAGAAATTCCACGTTAACATCTTATGTCTATTTCTATCATAAAATATGGACTTACAACAAAGTACCAAACATGACTTTTTCTATTGCACAGGGATTGACATGTAGGGCCCAAATCTGGGGACAAAATGTATAGTGTCATACGCATTCATAAAAAGGCCAAGCTCTTCCACAAGTTCCTAAGAAATGGCAGAACATACCCTCAGCAATCACCAGCAACCATGGTTAGCTCCTCAACCTAACTTCAAATCAATGCAGCAGGAAGTCTGGGGAAGTGAGGAAAAAAAAAAAAAAAAAAAAAAAGAACATTTTTGAGGACACTCATCTTTATCCTAATGGACAAAAGATTTAGGAGTAACTTTGAGAAACAGACACGGAGATTTGAATCACTGGTTGGACATCTGCTTAGTGTGGGCATTTGATTATCTGAGCAATGTGTAATTTAGTGGGAGAGAAAAAATAACTGGATGGAATAACGGGAGAGAGGGAAGAAGTTTTGAAGCAGCCTCATGCCTTCTCTTCGGCATGGTAAAGATACATGCGTTTCCTATGAGTCCTTAGAATGTAGACTCCATGAGAGCAAGGGTTTGTTTGTGGCTTTGCGCTAATGAATCTCAAGAACCTAGAATAGAACCAAGCTCATAGAAGTCGCTCAAAACATTTGTAGAATAAATGTAGTTAGCATCACAGAAGAGAGCCAGTCTGGGCTGTCCTGCTGTACACCAATCAAGAAGGCTGCTTACTGGACAGCTGCCAGAGGCTGTGTGGGCTTCCAGGCATGCCCCAGGATGGTAGCTGGGCCAGTACAGGTGGACCTGGAGATAACTCTTGCAGGTCATGGAACTATGAAGTGGAGCAGCTCCAAAAGACCACACTAGAGAGCCCCAAGGAGAACCCAATCTTTAGCGATTACCTGAAGATTACACCACCACAGAGAGAGAAAAAAAATGCCCTCATGTTCCTAGGGACTGAAAATATTTGCCTTTCTTCCATCTTTTTTACCCTAACCCCAGTGCCACAGGATTTAGACTTGAATTTAGACTTAAGAGAAAGAATTATCCTGGGATCAGATGCCGCAAACTATTCGATAATGCAATTTTATGGAGACAATGTTCATTATCAAAGAAATGAGTTTGGGAAAATATACATACCTCAAAAGTAAGTAATAGGCTTCTCTACTAGGAGAGATTTTGTTATTACTTTGGTGTATTTTCTATTGGTTTCTAAAAAATAAATCAATATTAGTATGTTCTAAAAACCAAATGTAACAACAACAACAAAAAAACTCAGTATATCATGAGCCTGTTACTTGGAAAAAAGCTTTCAAGACTGTTAAGAGAAATATAATTACTTTAATTATTACTATGGCCTTATTCTAGAATAAAAATGTGTGGAAACACACATACACACATATGCATATGTGTACGTGTGTTTTTATGTGCATTTGAAATGTCATCTGGAAAGAGATTCTTCAAATGCCAAATAGGTCCAAGGTAGTTTGAAGATTTCAACCATCCATTAATTAGAAATAAGCTGCACTGACATATAAGTATCTAATGCTCCCTGCATAATACATAATTAGTTTAATTTTTAAGTTAGAAATAAAAATAATTATAACTGGAGATGTAGAGAATGTTGTTAGAGCTTAAAAGGTCACCTACCTCTAATTAGACATTACTCATCATGTCTCTTGTTCTTATCCACCTAAATTATTTTCTAAGATCACTGTTTTTTTTTAAAAGGAAACATTGTGTCAAATTATAATAAAGATGAAAATAATTACTTCTATTAACCAAGCATATACCATAATGAAGGAACCATGCTATTTCTTTAGATTTCTAGCCATAATGACCTATTTAAATTGAAAGCGATGCTTCCTTGATAAGAATACAAGCAAATTCCTTCACACGCCATGTCAATATCATAGTAAAATGAAGTAAAACAAAATTTGAAAATATCTAATCAATGAAAAGAAAATTTAAGGACCATGATGGTGGGGAAGTAGTGATAGAATTTTTACTTGAAACAGGTGTTTCTTAAGCACTTTTTTTCCTTCCTCTAAAATTCCTAAACTGAAAGTTATTTTCTTCATACATGAGAAAGCATGTCAGCCTAAACTGCTGTCTTCACAGGAAATGTCAGTCTATACTGTTAATCATTACAGTCATCAAACCTCAGAGAGAATTGCTCAGAAACAGGTACTTTCTCCTAATTCCTAAAAAAATATGTGAGAAGATAGGGACAGCCTTGCAAGAGCAAAAGATGTAAGCTCTGAAATGAACTATTTGCCTTCTATTAAAGCAAACAAACAAAAAACAAACATTTATCAATCAAATATATGATAAAATTTAAGTTTAGTAATGAAAATTGCATTGGCAGAAGTATTCACATAGTTGAAGACCCTGTTACTATCAACGATTTATTGTCTCACCTAGAATAAAAAGGTATACACACATGTGCATGCGCAAATGCTCAGTTGGTTTAACATGCACACACATAGAGACTGCCCATGATAAAAGAAACAAAAGTAAACTTAGGTATTTTAACAGGATCTTTTTTTCCCCTCTGATCATAGTGCTGTCAGTGAAAACATAACTCATACTTCAAATCATTTCTATGTAGTTGTAGTCCTTATTATAATAAGGAAAGCAAAATAACAAGAATGAAATTCTCCAATGAACTTTTAAAAAAGGATTTTTAGATAAATTATTAATTTCGCATAACATGTCATTAAACTCTTAAAATCTGAGATCACAACAATTCTTTTGTGATTTAAGTTTTATTTTATTTTCTCCATTGACTGTTACAAAATAAAAGCAAATCGCCGGGCGTGATGGCTTACGCCTGTAATCCCAGCACTTTGGGAGGCCAAGGTGGGTGGATCACGAGGTCAGGAGATCGAGACCATCCTGGCTAACACAGTGAAACCCCGTCTCTACTAAAAATACAAAAAATTAGCCGAGTGTGGTGGCGGGCGCCTATAGTCCCAGCTACTCGGGAGACTGAGGCAGGAGAATGGCGTGAACCTGGGAGGAAGAGCTTGCAGTGAGCCAAGATCACACCAGTGCACTCCAGCCTGGGTGACAGAGCCAGACTCCGTCTCAAAAAAAAAAAAAAAAAAAAAAAAAGAAAGAAACGCAAATCAGTACTAACTAGATATTGGGATAATTTCATATTTAAGGAAAAATAAGGAGAATACACATTTAGATTTCTTTTGCATCACTGTGACAAATCACATTTAGGATCAATGTTTCCTCACTAATCATTTTTCCTTATTGTCCTTAACTGAACATAATTCAGCAGGAGTTCCTACAATATCTTTTGAAATAAAGTCTAAACTTTATTAAAATATCAGGATTGCTATTATCATTATAATTCTTTTCAAGCCACGGTATCCAATGGACAGATTCTACCCATTTCTAGGGCTTTTCTTATTCTTTTATCTCTTTATAATTTATAATTCTTAAAACAATTGAGCAGGTCTAAGTGACAATCAGGGAGGTGACAGGGTGGAGCATACTGTAATGTTTTAAGAGTGAAGGTCAACCAGATGTTAAATTATTTAGCCCATTCTTAGAGTGATGTTGGAGTAGGAGATCAATAGCATTCTTGGGTACTTTCCTATATATCTGATCAGAAGATCTACTCCAGGTATTATGTAAAATCCTTCCCGCCAGGGAGGAAATGAGTGTGTTACACCATAACCTCAGCAATGCATCCTTATTTTACCACTCTGTTTCAAATTGCGAAATCCTTTGGCATTTTCCTTTTCATTTGTCACTTGGCTTTAGAAGGTGAGAGATTTCCTACAGCACATTCCATTGTGTGGTTCACAATATCAGTTCTACATTAGATACATTAATAGGCAAAAAGAAAAAGAGAAGAAGCCAAATTGGGTATAAATAATTAAATCTGTAAAAGGTCAGTGAGCAAATAGCAGGAAGGAGAAAGGCTGTAGAAGTTATGCGGCTTTGATGCTTAGCTACAGAAGTATTAAAATATGAATATTATCTGCTGGCATAGCTAACAGAAAAAAATGAACAACAAAAAGGGTCCCAAGTAGCATGTGATGCTGAAGCATGGTGATAACCGAATGGTGACCTGTTAACTGCTTTGAGTAAATAATGAGAGTTAAATGCCATAAACCATGGATTACTATACTCTACAGTAAACCTGGTGTTGGAGCAGTAATCCACCCAATCAATGTGGTATGTGGGTTACGACAGCTTTGACTCAAGTGTTGTTAATATTAAATTAGGAAAACTGCACTTGGTTTTGCATATAAAGACAATTTCACTTATGAAGGGGAAAAAATGAAATTTCAGGTTAAGATGGAGGAAAAAAAAAGAGGAAGAAAATAATTAGAATTTAGAATAAGAAATTACTATTTTCCATTGCCCAAATATAGTTAGATATTGCACACACACACACACACACACACACACACTCCTTCACATAGTACTTTTTAATGTTTTAGTATTTTATTTTTACAATGGGATTGAGCTTCATCTCATGATCTACACTTGCTTATTTTACATAACAATATGCTGGAGAACATCTTTCCAAGTCACCATATCACCATCTCATTTCTTTTTAAATATCTGTGTAGTATTCCATTGTATACTGAAAAATTTTAAAACTCATTTGCTCATTGAAAGACATCTGAGTTATAATACCAGTTTTTTATATTACTAACAATGCTGAAGTATCTTTGTACAAACATCTGTATGTACAGGTGCTATGATTTCTGTGGGACAGAACTCTGCATATAAGATTGTTGGGTCAAGAGGTTATGCATATTTTAAATTTTAATACACGGTGCAAAATCACCCTCCAATAAGATGTTCTGTCTTGGCAGTAATCATATTTCTTTTGTTTATTAATGTATGAGAATTCCTGCTTCATTCTGAAAAGGATTTGGAAAAGCTTAGAGGCTAGATTTATGCAGAGAAGAAAAAGACAGTCGCTTAGTTAGTGAGACAGTGACATTTTTGTCGCGTTGCAATGTGAAAAGCAATCTTGATACTGACAGTTTTATGTTCTTACTATTTTGTTACAGGTATTTTCACTTGTTTTCTTTTTCCTTTGAACCTGTTACAGCCCAGTCATGTTATTTGTTTCTCTATTTCTAAAAGATTTCCTGCTTAATTGTCTATTTGTAAATTGAAGCATATATTTTCACAGGCAACCAACTTACAGATTAATAATGCATATAGTCAAAGTAGATGAGTTTTGACATTTGAAAGTAAAAACAGATGTTCAGGACTCAGATGTTTATAATATTGGAAAAAATCTATTGCAACAACATGGCAAAAGAATCCCAATCCTCTTTGAAAAAGCAACTGCAAATAGTTAATTTGTGAAAAATAATAGACTGAAAAGCATAGCTCCTTGATCAACATTCCAGACTCAACAAATAATATTCAGTAGGTGCTGTAAGAAATAGAATTCATGACATACTTGAATAAAGCGAGAGAGAATTTACCACAGTCCAGAAACCTGACATTACCTTGTAATAATTATTAATGAGCCATGATATAATAGGCTGGATTCTATGAACGGACGTAGTGAAGAGACTAAAGCAACCTTTATCTTCCTAGTTTTCTTTGCTACATAAAATTTGCATTTTATTTGTAGACTCTGTGCTCGTTTCTGAGTGTGAGGCTTACTCAAGCAGATTTAAAAATTGTGCTGGCTTTCTTCACTATCCATCAAAACTCCATCAGTTGATATGGTCAATAGGAAGTGCAAAATAATCCTAAATTTGCAGCACAATTTTGTACAAAATATGGTACATTTTAAAACACAGTTTTGTGCATAACTTTTTGATTATCTATCAGATCAGACTACCTGTGTCTAGGTTCTTTTTCATTGGATTAGACAATCAAGGGGAGAGCTCATAGCTGAAGCATTTTGTCATTTAGCTGATTTGAAATACTTGCACAGTGACACAGTGATATAAAAATGATAATAAATAAATGAGTGGTTAAAATGATTTCTGTTCTTCTAAACTATTTTTACTTTTTGTCTGGGTTCTTTTTCTGAGGTTCTAGTTTTACCTACAGGTTTTGAGTTCTCTGAGAAGGGAAATATGGTTCATGCATCAAATAGGTTTTAAACAATCAATTATGCTCTGGAATGAAAAAGAACAAGCTACTTTTCATTATTCTCATATATTTTGAACAAAAATTAGTGTGGAAAACACAAAATAGTACAGTAAAAATATGTTATACAGTATTAAAAATGGCACACCTGTATAGGGTACTTACCAGGAATGCAGCTTGCATAACTGAAAGTTGTTCCAGGTTAGTCGGTGGGTGGGTGGTGAGTGAATGTGAAGGCTTAGAACATTGCTGTATACTACTGTATACTTAGGCTGCATTTACTTTATAAAACATATTTTTCTTTCTTTAACAATAAACAGCTTACTGTAACTTTTTTAGCTTATAAACTTCAATCTTTTTAAATTTTGACTCTCCTGTAATCACACTTAGCTTAAAACACAAACACTGTACAGCTTTACAAAAAATAATTCTTTCTTAATATCCTTATTCCATAGGTGGTTTTCTATTTTTAAAATTATTACCTATACTGCTTAAACTTTTTTGTTAAAAACTAAGACACAAATATGCATATCACCCTAGGCCTACACAGGGTTAGGATCATCAACATCACTGTCTTTGCTCTCCACATCTTGTCCAATTGGAAGATCTTCAGGGCCAATAACATACATAGAGCTGTCATCTCTTATGATAACAATGCCTTTTTCTGAAATACTTCCCTAAAGACTTGCTTGAGGCTATTTACCATCACCTTTCTTTTCTATAAGTACAACGAGTGCACTCTCAAATAACCATAAGAAGTATAGCATAGAAAATATATAAACCATTAATGCAGTCATTTATTATCATGATCAAGTATTCTGTACTATACGTAATTGTATTGCTATACCTTTATATGACTGGAAGTCCAGTAGATTTGTTCACACCAGCATCACCAATAACATGTAAGTAGAGAATTGTGCTAGGACATTAGGATGGCTACAATGTTACTAGACAATAGAAATGTTTCAGCTCCATTATAATATGAGACCACCATCATATACACAGTCCATCATTAACCAAGAGGTCGTTATGCAATACATGATTAAACTTAGAAATCTAACCTTATTCAAACATAGAACAGATAATTTAACAAATACTAGTAGTAGTAGTTTCAGAACACGGAATTAAACTAATTCAGTACATATCACTCGGAATTTCAACAGAATTTTGACACACACACACACACACACACACACGCAGATTCTTTGCCCAGAAAGCATGGTAAACTGTGGTAAGCTATGTTATTGATTAAACCATTTAAAGCAACTGGTATCTTTATTTATACGTAAGAAAAAAATCACAGATTCATTTTGTCATTTAAGGCATTATGCAAATTGAGGTTTCATTTATGCTCTGAATGTGAACAAACTGACTTTTTGACAAGGAAGAAATCAGAAATAGAGTGAAATTTCCAAGAACAACTAGCCTATGTCTAGTTTCCAGAAATAAACAGGAAGATAGGACAACATTTTTTAAAAACATACACAGCTCAGAGTGTTAGAAGTATAAGCTTTGTGTCGTAAAATCAGATTTTATCATTTCTTAAGAGTATTAAAACAGTAGAGTTGAATCTCAATGATTGGCACATAGTATATATAATTTTTAGCGTCTGTTATCAATGTTAAAATACATACTGGGTTCTTTTTAGCCATTTACCAAGCTCTAGGTGCCTTTGAGTTACTTGGCATGTAGGATTAAAGCAAATAGGATCTAAGTTTAGATATTATAAAGCTAATTATACATTATTTGGGCCTGTTTTGTGATTCTGTTTTCCTCCGTTAATTTCCCTAATATCATCTTCTAAACCAATGGCTTCTACACTGACATTTATGTATATATTTCACTTGTCAGCATTTTTTTCTTTTAGTTTTATATCAAACATGAATATGCCTAAACCACTTTGAAGAGAAAGAACACGAAGAATTTCAGTCTTACATTTTGTTGAGAGCAGCAGTTAAAATACTAAGTTTTGTCAAATCTGCTTGTATAAAGTGATTTACATGCAGCCTGGTGGTCCTGGGAAAATGACTTAACTTGGTATAAATTTCCTTATCTGTGATGCTGGATTTGGATTAGGAGTTCTCTAATGATTTTGTATGAATTTTATAAAATATCAGAAGCAGTTTAGAAAAAAATACAGATAGAAGAATAAAATAGCCTACATTGCACTCTGGATGCATAAAATATTGCCAAATTAAATGTGATTAAATTCTTTATAATTACTCATTTGATAATTATTACAATAATTGCAGTTTCTTGAGAATATACCATACCAGTAACTTGCTCTCAAGTGATTTAAAAATGTTTCTTATTCTTCACTTGCAATTTTTCTGTAGCTTGAGATTGTTTAAATGTGTGTGTGTATATTTGTGTCTATATTTCAACACACATTATACATTTTATATATCTAATGTATTACATATAACAGTACACATATAATATATAGTGTAATTGAGAGGTGACAACATGCTAGCAGCCCTCACTCTCCGCGCCTCCTCGGCTTCAGCGTCCATTCTGGTGGCGCTTGAGGAACCCTTCAGCCTGCTATGGCACTATGGGAGCCCCTCTCTGGGTTGGCCGAGGCCGAAGCTGCCTCCCTCTGCTTGCGGGGAGGTGTGGCGGGAGAGGCGCGGGCGGGAACCGGGGCTGCCCCTGCTCTCATGGGCCAGCGCAAGTTCTGGGTTGGTGTGTGCTCGGCGGCCCTACACTCCTAGTGGCCAGCCAGCACAACTGACCCTGGGCAGTGAGGGGCTTAGCACCTGGGCCAGCAGCTGCAGAGGGTGCACCAGGTCCCCCAGCAGTGCTGGCCAGCCCAGGCTATGCTTGAATTCTCGCAGGGCCTCAGCTGCCTCCCCACCGGGCAGGGCTCAGGACCTGCAGCCTGCTATGCCTGAAACCACCCCCGACGCCCGGCCCGCAGTGGGCTCCCTCGCAGGGACCGAGCCTCCCCGACGAGTGCCGTCCCCTGCTCCACTGCTCCAAGGCGCCTGGTCCCATCAATTGCCCAAAGGCTGAGGAGTGTGGGTGCACTGCACGGGTCGGGCAGGCAGCTCTGCCTGCGGCCCTGGTGCGGATCCACTAGGTGAAGCCAGCTGAGCTCCTGGGTCTAGTGCAGACTTGGAGAAGCTTTATCTCTAGCTAAGAGATTGTAAATACACCAATCAGTACCCTGTGTCTAGCTCAAGGTTTATAAATACACCAATCAGTACTCTGTATCGGGCTAACCTAGTGGGGACTTGGAGAACTTTTCTGTCTAGCACTCTGTCTAGCTAAAGGATTGTAAACACACCAATCAGCACTCTGTGTCTAGCTCAGGGTTTGTAAATACACCAATCAGTACTCTGCATCTAGCTAACCTAGTAGGGACTTCCAGAACTTTTCTGTCTAGCACTCTATGTCTAGCTCAGGGATTGTAAATGCACCAATCAGCACTCTGTCAAAATGGACCAATCAGCACTCTGTCAAAACGGACCAATCAGCTCTCTGTAAAATGGACCGATTAGCTCTCTGTAAAATGAACCAATCAGCTCTCTGCAAAATGGACCAATCAGCAGGATGTGGGTGGGGCCAGATAAGAGAATAAAAGCAGGCTTCCCTGGCCCAGCCAGCGGCCATTTGCTGGGGTCATTTTCCAGTTGTGGGAACCTGTGTGTTTTAGTTTTTTACAGTAAATTTTGTTGCTGCTTACTCTTTAGATCTATGCTACCTTGATGAGCTGTAGTACTAAGTGAGCTGTCATACAAACTGGGGAAGTCTGCAGCTTCACTCCTGAAGCCAGTGAGACCAGGAACCCACCAGAAGTAAGAAACTGGATGCGTTTGAATACTGGAAGCAAGAAACTCCAGATTACCATTTTTAAGAACTGTAACGGAACAAACTCCAGACTACCATCTTTAAGAATTGTAACACTCACCACGAGGGTCCGTGGCTTCATTCTTTAAGTCAGTGAGACCAAGAACCCACCAATTTGACATATTACACCTGTATATTATGTAAAATGTGTGTTCATAAAATACATCTTTTGGCTTTATTCTTTTAAACACTACAAATCAGTTTGCAAACTATTAAGGTAGGTAACAGGTGCTCCAATGAATTCTAGCTTTTGTCTTTTAACACCCCTTTGTCCACAAATTTCCTCTTAATGGAAACTATTTGTGTTATGCTGTGATGGGGATGGGCAGAAGCAGGGTATTCTATTTTGCCATTTAGGTAATGTTTTGTATTCAGTATTTTGAAATTTTCATGAAGCATCTTCAGAGTCACCATTTAATTTCAATCTAAAAAATAATGCAAGAAACATAAGCATAGCAGTGGGTTTTTACCATACATTATACAGGTGAAAATACGGATTTTCTGAAGTCCCTAAGGAAAATGGCAGAATGAAACTACAACTTGTGTTTTCTGATTCCATATAACTAGTGAAAAGGGAAGGGGATTTGGCAGGATCTTGGCTATGTCATTTATTCTCCCTGAGCCTCAGCTTCTTCATTTGCCCAAGATGGACATTACTCTTTTGCCTTAACGGGCTGAGAGTATCAAATAGAATCGCATCAGAGAGCTATAGTAGTGGGGCTTTTTGATAAAGCCATTCGTCATATTTTCAGAAAGTCAGCCTCCTTTCTTGTCCTGTCACTTCCAACTCCCTCGGCTCGATCAAGAGTCTGTTTTCAGTATTCACCATTCAGAGTGCTGCATCTTAAGGGCAGAAAGGGTCTTGTAGTAAGGATAAAATGTATGAACATACACATACCCATTTTATAAATGTTACAACTGCACTGGATGCTAATTTTTTCATTTATATCAGACTGCCCTAACTCTACTAGGCCACCAATCACCTGTCCCTCTTCTCTGTCAGAATTTTAGCCACAGCCAAACTTACTTCTAACTAGATATTGACATGCAAGGCTTTAGACTAAAAGTAAAATAAGTAGCATGTTACAAATAGGGCATAAACAAATTGGGCATATAAGCTAAAATAACTTGCTTTATTTCATTGACATGTGGGCACATGCTATTTGTCAGGCGCAAACAATGTTTTTTGGACAATGCACGTTAAAATGATCATAGGTTATATTTAAGTAAGTATTGTGCTAGTCTAGAACCTTTAAAACGCCGCTATCAAAACAATCAAATAATTGAGCATATATATATATATATTTTTCTGCTGTAAGAACCGGGGTTATGTTATACAAACAATAGATACATTTATCCATACCCTTGGTCTAAAGGTCAGCTTTGCTGTTCATATAATATGAGAAACAGTAGAAAGTCTTCTAAGAATCCATAGAAGAAAGACTGTGGTTGGTGGTATTGACTTTGTCACTGCCTGGTCAGATAGATAAACAGCAGTATGTGAGCAAATAGCCCATAAAGTAGATTCCTGGGCTGATCCTTAATCTGATATTCCTAAGGGCTCCTGGTTTATACTCAGACTTGCTGTCAGGTTTTAACAATAGAGTAAGAGTGTTACAGGGGTACAAAAACACCAGAAAAAATAAGCACACTTTCCAGGCCTAAACATCCATGATGGAAAATATCCACAATGCATATTGTCTTTCAAATGATAGTTTGGGAGTTTCAAAAAAAGAAAAGGGGAGATGTTGGAAGCTGTGGACAACTTAATCCTAAAAGTCAATAAATATTACAGCAGCTCCCATTTATTGAATATACATATATGCTATAATTCTCACAACAACCCCAAAATGTAGGTACGAATGGCCTGATTTTATGGATCAGGAAATTAAGATGAAAGAGCTGGTAAAGAGAAGTGGTATAATTTGAACCCACGCCAGTCTTTAAGGCCTAGCGTGTTCCCACTTATGCTTTGTAAGGCATGAGAAAAAGAGCAGAAATTTCTATAAGGCCACCATATTTTACTGTGTCATAAAATAAATACAGTGAGAAGGAATTTGCTTTCGAATGTTTTTTCTTTTATGGCACAGAAAAACTTAGCTTATAAATGAGGAAGAAAAAATAAATGAAATATTTGGATTTTCTTTCACAAGCCAGGAAGTTAAGATTAAGAGCAATGATTTTGGCCAGGCACGGTGGCTTGCGCCTTTAATCACAGCACTTTGGGAGGCCAATGCAGGCAGATCATTTGCAGTCAGGAGTTCGAGACTAGCCTGGCCAACATGGTGAAATGCCATCTCTACTAAAAATACAAAAATTAGCCAGGCATGGTGGTAGGCGCCTGTAACCCTAGCTACTCAGGAGGCTGAGGCAGGAGAATTGCTTGAGCCCAGGAGACAGAGGTTGCAGTGAGCAGAGATCACACCACTGCATTCCAGCCTGGGCAACAGAGTGAGACTTTGTCTCAAAGAAAAAAAAAAAAAAGATTCTTCAAGTTTGGTACTAGTAACACAGTTAAACCACAGTGGAGTTTCCTAGTAACCTGGAACTGACCTCCATTCCTGTTTCAACATAAGAAACATTACAGTTTTGGCTTTTGATATGGCTTTAAATAAATAATGTAAAACTTCTTCATACTACCCTATAGTAGCATATTAACTTACACTGCCTTTCAATAGTACAACTGTTATGACCCACTTTATTTATTCTGGTTATGGGTGTGTGTGTGTGTCGCATGTGCTCATGTGCTCATGAGGGAAGGGAACAGGTGGGGAAGCAAGCAGTGAGATACTAGGTATGTAGTTTCAGGTAATTTTTCTCCTGACAAAAGGGTCACATGAACTGAGAAAATTTGACAAATCATATAAAAGAGCAAAATATTGTGATATGGAAAAAATGTGTGTTCTCAGAGACTGGTTTCTATAAAGTAAGACGTCAACCAGTCACCAATAAAGAAAAGGTTTTGTTTTGCTTTGTTTTTACACTTTACTTTTCAAAAAAAAAAAAAGTACACTATTGAATAAACAGAAATTGTTCTGGATCCTCAGGAAAAAAAATACTACAGAGTTCTAAAACTGCATTGCTATGATTAGTTATTAATATAAAATTGTATGTAATAGTATAGTTCTTGTATATAACCTTTGAAATTTTATGATTTTATGATGTATAGCCTTTTTTCTAATAAGTAGCAATAGTGACAATTGTCAAATATTGTGACAAAGTCTTACATAGAAAATATCTCATAAATTATTTTATATTTGGTTCTATGTCATTCAAACTTTATGTGTAAGACATATGAATATGTTTTTTCCAATAACATATTTATAGAAAGCAAGTTTCTTTAAAGGGAATACTTAATACTGTGTCTTTAACTGCTAAACTCTTTTCTCTCATCCTCTCTCCTCTTGTCTCCACCCCTTCCCTCCTCTCCCTTCCTGACTTAAGACATAACCATAAAAATGGAGGAGGGGGAAATGCTATAATGGTAAAAAAAAATATTAACGCCTTTCTGAAAACCATTTAGATAATCAGTTAACAGAGTTCAAAAGGGCAGGGAGTGAATAAAACTGAATATTTTTCCCTGCACTGCATCAGACCAGCACAAATTGATTAATTTTCAAGAAGTTAACACTGATTAGTATTCTCTGTGTTGGCTTTGATTCCTAAATGCCATTCAGTATACGTGGTGCATCTATTATGTGATGTGAGCAGAGGGAGCTAAAATGGACAAACACTGACTATAAATCTTGTTGAAGTTGTCCATGAGGAACAAAGGCTGTGGGAAAAGAGTATCAAAATATATCAGCTAACTTTTCCCACCTATTTTCTGATATAACTAAAGCTCCCAATGGGCCAGAGGGTGTGGAGATGCCTTTATACCATCATTGTAGGAGCAAATAGACAGAGACAGCTAGATATAAATCACAAGGAGTAACAAAATTTTAGGATTGGCTTTCTAACAGCTTTCAGTTTTGTTTTCATCAATGTAAATTTTATATGTAAAAGAGTGTAGATCGTTTTAATGAAGTGTATACTTTAAATGTATTAAAATGAATTATTCAGGGACACAGCAGGAAAGCAACAGATGTACCCATCTGAGGGGGGTCATGCTTAGTTTCATTTGATGAATATTTGTTTTGTTGCTTTGAAAAATTAATGCAATGAAATATTTAAAATGAATAAGGACGTTTTAAATTGACTTGGAGAAAAAGTGTTCCCTTCCAGGATTTCTTTTTTGTTGTTGTGCCGTTGGCATTAAGGAGAATAGTATTACCACAGTGTGTTTTGATGTGTTAAAAAAAAAAAGTTGCAGGGAATATTTACTAGGTGTAAATATTTGATTACTCATCATGCATGGAGAAATCGCATTTAAAGACAAGTTTTGAAATGTGGGAAATCTCAAGCATATCCTGTCACTCAGACAACTCAGAAAAAAGTGAAAGGCTTGACCGTTTGGAAACTTTGATGATTTGGTGGAGGAAGATAGAGGATTATGTAATACTTGAATTGCTTTGACCATCTGTGTTAGAAGTTTCTTCAATGGCCCTCTTATCTTGTAGCTTAGTTTAGCATTAGGTCAACTCCATTTATGGATGATTGAGAGGCATTGACCATTATTTCCTAAGTGAGATTTGGCTGCTGTCACTGGTAAATCAATGACATTGCTTAAGACTGCCTGTGAAATAGTTGCTAATATTTAAAGAAGTTGAAGAAAAAGAATAACTTCGTATCCTCAACATTAAGATTAGATTGTACAATCCCTTGTGATTACTTAAAAAAAAAAAAAAAAAAAAAGCAGAGGGTACAAATCGTGCCAATTGATGTTGCAAAAAGAACTTGGATGTATAAAATGATTTCGAAGATCCAAATGATGTACTAATTAAATCCAGAGTCATCAAAAATTCTACTGTTGCAACAATATCTGACAATATGTATTTGATAGATGTGGTTACTATGGGTACAGACACCGAATTGCATCACTATGTCATTTGGTCAGCTTAGTTTCAAATAGGCTTAGGTGAGGGTTCTATAAAACTTAACCTTCTTAAAATTTTTGCTAAATTCTTTGGTGAAAAGCATAATATGCCAAAAACAACAGTGTTAGCACATTTCCAATTCTGGGAAAAACCTCATATTCCATTCTGTATATGCTATAGAGTTAGTTGTTGTGTTTGTTTGTTTGTTTGCCAATAAAGTAAAAGAAGAGACAAAATTGATTTCAGGACAATTTTGACACAGCCCTCTGCCTCTTCTTTCCTTCCTTTCTCCCTGCCACCTTTGTCATCCCTTTCTCCTTCTCTTTCTTTTTCCCTTTCTCTTTTTCTCCTCTTCTTTCCTTTCTTTTCCCCTCCCTCCCCCTTCCTTCCTTCCTTCCTTCCTTCCTTCCTTCCTTCCTTCCTTCCTCTGTGTCACACCTTGGTAATTATCACAATATTTCAAGCTTTATTATTATTATTTTATCTGTGATGGTAATCTGTGATCTATAATATTTATGTTTTGTGGCACCATGAATAGCACCCATTTAAGACAGCAAACTGAATTGATAAATGTATGTTCTGACTCTTCCTGATCAGACGTTCCCCCATCTCTTTCTTTCTCCTCAGGCCTCACCATTTCCTGAGATACAACAGGATTGAAATTAGGCCAATTAACAACCCTACAATGACCTCTAAGTGTTCAGGTGAAAGAAAGAATTGCCTGTCTTTCACTTGAAACCTGAAAACTGAATTGGTAAGTAGTTTAAACAAAAATAAATGATTTTGACTCATTAGATTATGATACCCATACCTACCAAATGCCCTCTATTTACATAAATATTGCATTAGCATTTACTATATCACTTCTGGGAGTATTAATCTATCAATCACACCGAATATTATCCCTACTATGCCTACAAGGAATAATATTATCATTATTCATTATAAATACCCTCACAGCTTTAAATATACACTTCCTTCTAGCAAATATTAGCTAGGAATAATTAAGCTTAGTCTGAAAGACATGTCAAAGGTCGAGATAGTCTGAAAGCTAGGCCTTTGTACCAGTTAGCCAAGCTGTTAATGCAAACGAAAAGTTCTTGATGAAAATTTAAAATGCAACTGCAGTGAACACATGAACGATAAGAAAGCAAAACCACCTTATTGCTGATCTGGAGAAAGTTTTAGTGGTCTGGATAGAAGATCAAACTAGCTACATTTCTTAATGCCAAAGCCTAGTCCAGAGCAAGATCTTAACTCTATCCAATTCTACGAAGGCTAGGAGAGGTGAGAGAAAGCTGCCGAAAAAAAGTTGGAAACTGGCAGTTTGCTTCATGAGGTTTTAGGAGACAAGCTGTTTCTATAACATAAAACTGCAAAGTGAAGAAACGTGCTGATGCAGAAGCTGCAGCAAGTTATCTAAAAGATCTAGCTAAGATAATTTATGAAGGTGGCTACACTAAACAATAGATTTTCAATATAGATGAAATATCCTTATATTGGAAGAAGATGCATCTAGGACTTTGCCAGTTAGAGAAGAGAAGTCAATGCCTGGCCTCAAAACTTCAAAGGACAGGCTGACTCTCTCTTTAGGTGCTAATGGAGTGGTGACTTTAAATTAAAGCCAATGTGACCAGGCTCGGTGGCTCAAGCCTGTAATCCCAGCACTTTGGGTGGCTGAGGCAGACAGATCATGAGGTCAGGAGGTCGAGACCATCCTGGCCAACATGGTGAAACCCCGTCTCTATTAAAAGTACAAAAAATTAGCCCGGTGTGGTGGGGTGTGCCTGTAGTCCCAGCTACTTTGGAGGCCGAGGCAGGAGAATCGCTTGAACCCAGGAGGTGGAGGTTGCAGTGAGCTGAGATCATGCCACTTCACTCCAGCCTGGGTGACAAAGTAAGACTCCATCTAAAAAAAAAAAAGATTCCTTTCAAAATATTACTTCTCATTAATTATGCACCTGGGTCACCCAAGAGCATTGATGGAGATGTATAAGAAGATTAATGTTGTTTTCAGGCCTGCTAACACAACATCCATTCTGCAGCCCATGGATCAAGAGTAATTTTTACTTTCAAGTCTTATAATTTTAGAAATATATTTCATAATGCTATAGCTGTCATAGATAGTGATTCCTCTGATAGATCTTGGAAAATTACATTTAAACCCTTCTGGAAGGAATTCACCATTCTAGATGCCATTAATAACATTTGTCATTTATGAAAGAAGATCAAAATATCCACATTAACAGGAGTTCGGAAGAAGGTGTTTAAACACTCATGGATGACTTTAAAGGGTTCAAGACTTCAGTGAAGGAAGTCACTACAGATGTGGTAAAAACAGCAAGAGAACTAGAAGTGGAGCATGGGGCTGGGCATGGTGGCTCAGGCCTGTAATCTCAGTACTTTGGAAGGCAGAGGCAGGAGGATCACTTGAAGCCAGGAATTTGAGACAAGGCTAGTCAACTAAGTGAGACCCTGTCTATAAAACAAACAAACAAACAAACAAGAATAACAAAAATGAGGCAGACATGTTGTCACTTGCCTATAGTCCTAGCTATTCAGCAGGCTGAGTTGAGAGGATTGCTTGAGCCCAGGAGTTTGAGGCTGTAGTGTGGTACAATCACGCCCCTGCACTCCAGCCAGAGCAACAGAGTGAGACTCTGTCTCTGAAAAAAAAAAAAAAAAGAAAGAAAGAAGGAGGAGGAGGAGAAGGAGGAGGAGAAGTGGTGCTAGTGGTGCAGCCTAAAGATGTGGCCAAATTGATGCAATCTCATGGTCAAACTTCAATGGATCAGGAGTTGTTTCTCATGGATAAACAAAGAAAGTGATTTATTAAGATGGAAATCTAGTGTTAAAAATGCTGTGAACATTGTTGAAATGACAACAGAAGATTTAGAATATTACATAAACTTAGTTGATAAAGCAGCAGCCGAGTTTGAGAAGATTGACTCCAGTTCTGAAAGAAGTTTTACTGTGGGTAAAATGCTATCAAACAGCATCTCAGGCTACAGATAAATCTTTTGTGAAAAGGAGTCAATTCATCTGCCAAACTTCATTGTTTTCTCATTTTAGGTAATTGTCACAGCCACCCCAACCTTCAGCACCCGCCACCCTGATTACTCTGCACCCATCTACATCAACACAAGACCATCCACCAGTAAAAAGATTATTACTTGCTAAAGACTTAGATAATTAGCACTTTTAGCAACAAAGTATATTTTAATTAATGAATATACATGTTTTTAGGCACAATGCTATTGCTTACTTAATAAGTTACAGTATAGTGCACACGTAACTTTTATATGCGCTGGGAAACCAAAATATTATTGAGATTCACTTTATTGTGATATTTGCTTTATTGCAATAGTCTGGAACTGAACCCACAATATCTCTGAGGTATGCTTATACATTGGTCATCCTTTACTATTGAATCATACAGAGTTATATGATTTGTTCATATCCATTTCCTACCCCTCTGGAATCAACTGGCATAGGAACTGTGTTTTATTCAAAATAGGCTGGTACACTGTAGCTACTAAATCCATTTAATTCCCTTTCATAAAATTCTATTCCTATTTTTCAATTAATCAGTGAATTGATGTGTCAGCCTAATATTCCTTCCTGCTAACAATGCATAGAATTTTGGAATTGGACCTTTACAAGTCATCTTGTTGTCCCCTTCCCGCGTTCCTCCCAGTTTACAGAGGAGAAAAATGAGTCCAGGATATTTTAAGAAATATACTCAAGGTTAAATTTCTGTATTATGGACTCAAATCTAATTCTACTGCCATTTATCAGTTAATTAATTCAACAAACATTTGTTGAGCTTATGTGTGATATACGATATTAGGCTAGAGATATAACAATGAACGAAACTACGTTCTGGATTTCATAAAGTTGATGGTCTGGTGTGGGGAAATGGAAATTAATTAGTAAACAAATCAATTAGTTATCCACTTAAATAACGAGAAGAAAATAATGCTCTATTTTGTCTTGCTACTCATGTATGTAGTTAACCAGGAAAATGCAAAGATACATTTTAAATATGTACTCAGCCTCGAGGTTTTCAGAGGTGGAGTATATCTCTGATGCACATCCAAGACTGAGCACGAATTTCCCAGGGTTACTGGCTTCCACTTTCTGTGAGAGCATATATACACATCTGTGATTTCTGTCCTCTCCCAGGAAATCCTGGATTGCTAACAAGCACTTACAAAAGAGAGAGAAAGGTACCAGCCATGCAGTTTTGTTCAGCTTCCTTCTTGTGCCCTTTCCTAATCCCCATCAAACAACAGCTGAGATAATGGAAGAGGCAAGGAGAGAAGTACTTCCTATGATAACACACATGAAGCCTACGGAATCTGATGGGGTCTGGTAATAGCAAAACTGAAAATGCCCATGTCAGCAAACAACCTACAGCTTCAAAAAATAGTACTGATGAGTTGAGAATGGGAATCATAGAGTTATGCTACCATAACACACATGTGTTTTAAAGGAAGACCTGCAAGAAAGAAATTGAATTTGTTAGATTATTTCTCCCAACCCTTTAGCAAATTGTTTTGTCCTGTGTCCTATTCTTTATCACCTGTGGATAGCTGTGTACCGGGCACATGACTATGTGTACATTCACAAAATGAATCTCCTACACTTGACGATTCAAGACAGTCAAAGGTCTCTTCAGAGACCAGCAGAGCTTGATAGGTCCATGATTCACTTATGGTCTCAAATTGTTATAAAGTCATGTGCCTGAAAGTCCATTTACATTCATGATTCAAGGTCCATATCATGTGTGGTTTGTTTGTTTGTTTGTTTGTTTGAGATGGAGTCTTGCTCTGTCACCTAGACTGGAGTGCAGTGATGAGATCTTGGCTCACTGCAAGCTCAGCCTCCCGGGTTCAGGCCATTCTCCTGCCGCAGCCTCCTGAGTAGCTGGGACTACAGGCGCCCGCCATCACGCCCGGCTAATTTTTTGCATTTTTAGTAGAGACGTGGTTTCACTGTGTTAGCCAGGATGGTCTCAATCTCCTGACCTCGTGTTCCGCCCGCCTCGGCCTCCCAAAGTGCTGGGATTACAGGTGTAAGCCACCGCGCACGGCCACCATGTGGTTTTAAGATGCTTCTCTGTGGAGAGAGCTAAGGAACAACTGAGAGGAATTGCATCAGTAGGAACAGTCCATCAACAAAATCTCAGGGTCCAATGGTGTATTAGGTTGTTTATGCATTACTGTAAAGAAATACCTGAGGCTGGGCAATTTATAAGAAAAGAGGTTTAATTGGCTCACGGTCTTGCAGGCTGCACCAGCATAACTCTAGCAACTGCTTCTGGTGAGGGACTCAGGACACTTACAATCATGGCAGAAGACAAAGGGGAAGCAGGCATGTACCATGGCAAGAATAGGAGCAAGAGAGTGAGGAGGCAGATGCCTTCTAACCAATCCGATTTTATATGAACTTAGAGTGAGAACTCATTTATTATTGTTAGGGTAGCACCAAGCGATTCATGAGAGATCCACTTCCATGACCCAAACACCTCCCACCAAGCTCCACCTCCAGCATTGGGAATTACATTTCAACATGAGATTTGGAGGAGACAAACATCCAAACTATATCAAACAGGATTCCACATTCACTAGGAAGGACCAAAGAATGACCATACATCTCTGAACAAGCATGTAAGTCACATCAGTGAAACTAAGCTTCATAGAATGCAATGTGCGCATGATTCTCATCTGATTACCAGCTTAAAGATACAACTAGCTAAAAGAGAGTTGGAGTTGACCATGTTTATAATGAGTCAAAATTGTTTTGATTAAGCTCTTCAAAATGGAATACATTTCTTGAATAAGATCAGGCATCATTATCCATCTTAAATTAGAGAGGATATTGTTTGGAGAAATGGATGCTATATAAAATTACTTTTTTAGCAATAGAAAATGTGACATGCTTTTTTATTATTCACTGATTTCATAATTCACTTAATAAATATTAAATAAACCCAAATTATCATCTAAGAATCATTCAGGTTCTTAGTATACAGAAGTGAAAAAAAAATTACAAAGAGTCTTAACTTCCCCAAAAGCTAACATTCTAACATTCTAGGCAGAATTACGTAGCTTACTAGGTTTCTCTTTTTGCTTTTTTTTTTGAGATGGAGTCTCACTCCGTCGCCCAGACTGAAGTGCAGTGGTGCAATCTTGGCTCATTGCAACCTCTACTTCCCGGGTTCAAGCAATTCTCTTGCCTCAGCCTCCTAAGTAACTGGGATTACAGGTGCATACCACCACACTCAGCTAATTTTTTTGTATTTTTAGTAGAGACAGGGTTTCACCACATTGGCCAGACTGCTTTTGAACTCCTGAACTCAAGTGATCCACCCCCTTGGCCTCCCAAAATGCTGGGATTACAGGCATGAGCCACCGCACCCAGCCAGCTTTTCCTTCCAGGAAGTTCAATTATAGTTCGAGTCTTAGCTTAGATGTCATGCCCATGCTCTACCAAAAGTTTAATGTTCCTTTTACTACTTTTCTTTATTGCTTTGCTTTGGTTCCATTTATCCATATGTTTTGTTTTATCTGTGATTAAGTAAACTCAAATCTATTTTTGTTAAAACTGGAAGTTGGTGAGGTATAAATGATTATTTAATTAAGGAATAAATAATTAAGAGAAAAATAAACGGCATTTTTGCTCCCTCTTTTCCTGTTTCATTTGGCCAGGCTTTGATTCTCCTGTAAGATCTCAGCTGATATCAAATCCTGGCCCAGTCACTTATTAAGTGTTTGTGGCAAATACTTGAAATTCTGTAGAATTCTTTAAACTTTTAATCAGAAATGACAAAATTAAGTTGTAGGTTTCTGGGAACAAAATGTAATGTTCCACAAGCACTTAGAACAGTACTTGGCATCATTGGTGTTTTATCAATATCTGTTCTATTTAACTCCCTCTTTCTCTATCCTATTTTAGTGAGCAATAGTTACTACAAAAGGGAGATAAAAATATGCAGTGATGCTCACATGTAGCAAGCCAAAGTGGGCTTTCTATCATAAGAGCCTTTGAGTGTGCTGATGATCGTGTAAGAAGATATTTTGAGTTTCACAATATTTTGAGTCTCTAAACCCACCGTTTAAAGTAGTAGGTTGCCTGTACTTTTTTATAATTATGAAGATCTCTATTTAATTGGTCTTAAACTGAGTATATATTGCATATATGTTGCATTTATTGACAATTTACAATAAGCCAGTGGCTATGGGCTCACATGCCCATAGCTCATTGGATTCTCAGGAGAAATCTCTGGGGTAGGTGTTATTATTCTCATGACGCAAAGAAAGTTCTTTGCCCAGGGTTCCACGGCTGTGTATCTGGTGGCACTATGGTCAAAATTCGAGGTTTAGTGCCAGTGACTACCTTCTTAGCTACTAACTAGTACCACTAGTACTAGTATCAAACCGAGGCAAATATATTGAAACTGTGTTTGCTTAAGCTCCTGACAAATATGTTGTTTGTTTGGGTTAGGTTACAGATTAAGAAGAAATACAACCACAGCTTCTACTGGGAGTTCCAGCCATGTTTGAATTCATGCAGGTCTTCCCCACAGCTACATCCAGACCTCCATTTAGAAGTGAGTCTAAACTGCTCATGGAAGTTACTCTACCCATTGTCAGGCAATCCTGGCTTAAGAGTCATGCCGGCATTACAGATAGACAGCACGGTGAGGAGGTTAAGTACAGTTCTTAGAAACATTTTGGTAAAATGAATCCTGTTTAAGACATATGTTTAATATGCACTAATTGATTGAATAATCATAACTCTGCTCTTGTCACCTTGAGGAGTGCTTGGGAGAGTAGTAGTATTTATTTATTTATTGTTGGTTTCTGAAAGCTCTTCTTCACATAGGACTTCATCACCATCCCTGGAGATGACAATTAGTTATTGAGAGTCCTTCTGTTTCCCCTCATATCACACTTCGCCCAACCAAAATAAATCAAAATAAGTGACTTTTCAATCCTCTCAAATAGTCCCTCACCATTAATGTAGAAAATATGTTCTCCAGATAATTCTTTTTTATTTTTCAAAAAATATTCTTTTTTTTATTTTCTTAAGGGATTTAAAAAATAATTTGCCTTCCATGTGACAGTAGAAAGTTTTTTTTTTTCCAGAGAAAACTTTGTAGATGGCCTGAAATTCCCTTGGGGCCCCCTCAGACAGACGGATGGTGAAATCAAGCCCCATCTGCATCTGGGGCTTAGCATAGTGCTTGGTGCAAACAAGAGGCTCCAAAAGGTAGCTGTTGGATGGGTGAGAATGTTGAATGTGCCTTGAAGGAGTAGAAGAGTTTGTCCTCAAACATCAGTGTGCAGGCTAGTTCTTCTCTTGCTGCTTCTTTCTGATCTATGTTTATGGTAAATTAGAGGAGTAATGTGGCCAATACTGAAGTCTAGTCAATCTTATGAACTGCGTTCACAACAAATAAGGTTCTTGCATCTCTTCCTAGGAAGGAAAGTGTCCTCAACACACCACAAAACAAATAAAAAACAAACAATAAGTAAGCGTCTCTGATGCTAATAAGCCCTTCTTTGTGTTTTATCAAAAATGTGAACCTGAAATCTAAATCTTATTAAAAATATATTTAAAAAAATTTTATTTTCTATTTTTTTTAACTTTGATTTAAAGTTCAGGGGTACAAGTGCATAGGTAAACTTGTGTCATGGAGGTTTGTTGCATCATCCAGGTTTTAAACCTAGTACCCATTAGTTATTTTCCTGATCCTCCCCCTCCTCCCACCCTCCACCTCTCAAAAGTCCTCAGTATGTGTTGTTCCCTTCTATGTGTCCATGTGTTCTCATCATTTAACTCCCACGTATAAGTGAGAGCATGCAGCATTTGGTTTTCTGTTCCTGTGTTAGTTTGCTAAGGATAATAGCCTCCAGGTTCACCATGGAATACTATGCAGCCATAAACGAGAATGAGATCACATCCTTTGCATGAATAAAAAATTAGTATTTACTGAGCATTTGCCCTGTGCAAGTGTTTTACTGGATCTTTATATTGATTATTTTATTTAACCTTCAATTTCATCTCCAGAAAACTTTTTTGATCACTTAATCTAAAGTAGACTGCATCTTATTCTTTTTCATCAAATCCTGTTGTTTTCCTTTATAGAATTATCAAAATATATAACTATTTATTTACAGAACATTCCATTATCAATTGTCTTCCACCCTAACACTAAGCTTCACAATCCAGGATCATAACAATTTTGTTTGTTATTGTATTTTCAGGGCCTCACATTCTGCCATGTTCATGGTAGAGATTGAATAAATATTTGCTGAGCAAAGGAATAAATTACAGCATAGAGGGGTAGTTTCACACAAGTCATTTTCCTAAGTACTGTCTTTAAAAAAAAAATTGCCTCATCTACTCTATAAAATAATTAGGGGTGCTAACAAAAATAGCTATACTCCACTCCAAAAGTCTTCATTGCAGAGTTTAGGACATCCTAAAGCAAGGTCGAAGTAAATCAGTGATGTTGACCTATATTTGTGATGATAATGATGGTGATAAATATTGCTATGGCAAATATTTACTGAATACTTAACATGTGGTTGCTCTGTTTTAAAGACTTTACATATATGACCTTATTTAACTTAATAATCCTATGAGGTAGATGCCTTCATTGTTCTTATTATATCGATGAGAATGCTGAGTCAAAGAGAGGGTAAGTCACTTGCTCCAGGTCATACAGCTAGTATGTGGTACAGAGGGGATTCTGATCTAGACAGTCTGGCTCCAGAGTTCATGATGTCTTTTTTTAAGATAAGCCCAAGATGCAACAATATGTGCACATTTTGGTAGATGACAAGACTAGAAAATTCAGTGAGTTTCAGAGGATTAAGCCAAAGAATGAAGAACACTGCATTTCAAAGTAAGAACTTCATACAGAACATGGACAACAATGAGACATATTTGAACTCCGTTTGCTAGGAGGTGAAATGCAGTTTGGATTAGTACCTATTTTTTGATAACTGGAATTGAGACGATAAAAAATGAATGATAATTATGGACTGACACAGGGAACCGATGTTTGGATACTGGTTTTTATCCACTTTCTCTCCTTTTTAACCCTCTGTCACTTTTAGATAGGAAAATATCAGAAACACAAAAAGACATCATAGTGTTACACAGTGAACAGTTGTGGTTTTATAAAAATGAATTCTGGTCCCATGTACCTATGTTTTTATTTTAATAAATGATTTAAAGGTCAAGATAATAGATGTTTCTGGTTAACCTAAAAACATATGATAAACTACAATATAATTTAAAAAGCAAATTCGGAGATTAAGATTTGTCATTATGTTTCATTAAAAAAAATGGTCATTTTAGAAAAATAAGTAAGTTGGTAATAATGATTAAATGTAAGAATAACCATTATAAGATAGTGGCAATTCAAGGTTTTTTTTTTGTTTTATGCTCATGAAGTTGCAATACAAATGCAAAATTTATTGGCAGATATTGTCACTGCTTTGTTGTTGGAAATCTCTACCGAGATATCCACAAACTAGCTTTTAGTGAACACTGCCAGGATGTTCTACGAGAGAAAGAGGTCCTGTCTTGGTTTTCATAGCTGAATACGATCAAGTTTAAGGACAGAGGAGAGTTTTAGTCACTTAATGATGGGTTCAACCACACTATGTGTAAGGTAACAAAATCCTCTACTCCTAATGATAAACAGTAAAATCTATTCCTTATACACTGGTTCGAGTTCAAAGCCATCTTTCAAAAAGGAATTTTCTAGAAGGAAAGAAAAATAGATGAAAACAACACTGAGCAAAGCTATTTGAATAACGAATACCAGCTAAAGCACACCACTGTTTGTTCTTTTTATCATTTGCTGTTGTTGTTTTTTAATGACATCCTGAAACTCCAAAGATGATAGATAAGAAGCTTTTAAGTGTCATTTCAACATATTTGGTCAGTTACTTTCATTGTGGAACATGGAATTTCTATTAAAACAGCAATACATAAAAAATAGGATTGACTGCAAGGCTTGAAGATGAGATCAATGCAGGAAATGGAAATGCATTTCTATGAGGCAGTATTTACATAATACCTATCTTCTAAAGAAATCAATGTTATTCACCTGTTCACCCCACTTACGCATGAGAGCCTCTTTAAAAAACAAAAACAAAAATAAACGGACTTCTAAAAGCAAGATGTGTTACAAGACTTCTTAAACCTACTGGTATAGAGGAATGGGTGCACCTTCTATCAGGGTTGAGATATGAGCCCATCTCCCACCAAATCTAACACTCAAGGCAGGGGAGAAGCCAAAGCAAAACAAATAGAATGGGTCTGCAGAGTGCAGTATCGGGACATTCACCAAAAAGAATTAAAAACTTTGAAATGCAAATGTAAATCAAATTTGTATTTTAAAGATCATGCTAACTGGGAAATTGTTTTCAATATCAAAGTATGAATACTTTTCTATTGAAACTTTAAAAATCTCAGTATTTTAAACTTCAAAATCCCTATAACTGACTCAAAAAGCAAGAAAATGAGGGCAGACACAAAAAAGGAGTCTTTTTGAAAATTAACACATTTTCCTGAATGTTTAGTCTCTTCCTGTAAAACACTTAGTAAATCACAATACCAGAGAAATGAAAGGTGGAAGAAGTATTGGATGGGTCATTTTAGAGAATCTCTGACATCTGTGTAGTCTTAGTCCCAATAGCATACTTCTGAGAGCATTGATATTCACAGAAAACCATCAAGACAGGATATTCTAATGACTATACAAGGTCTGTGGTTACAGATTACTCATGAATGAATCATGCTCTTTGAAAATTCATAGTACCGAACCACACAAAATATATTAATACCATCTACACTAAGTGAAAATGAATTGTGTAACCAAATACTCATAATGGCCTGCTATACTTTATAAAAGATGCCTCACAAAATTGAGTGCTATCATGTGAGTGCTAAGTATGAGATCTAACCTTTATAGCGCAATTATATCTTGTTTTAATATAACGTTTTAAATTTCCCATACTACTTTTTTACCTATATTTTAGAATAGATTTTTAAAGTAGTGCTTGAAATATTGAGCAAAAATATTTTCTCTATGTCAGTGCAGAAGAGAGCTGTATTTACTTCTGTAAAATGTGTTTACCATCAAAGAAAAATGGAAAGGGATCTCCAGATGTTTGGATTGTCTTAGCTAAAATCACCTGTAAACATTCAAAAAGTTATCAGATAATGTAACACCTTCTGTCTTTAAGATTTTGAGTTGTGAGAGATAGAACATTGATAGCAATGCCTGTGAAGTGGAAGTGATTTAAGCCACACTTCTGGGGTAGTAAGAAACCATTTTAGAACATCTGGCTATAATTTGAAATGACTGCCCGATGATGTCATAGTTTTCCTTTGGTTACAAGCGTTCAAAGTTGAAAGTGTCCTCCAGAAAATGATATTTTCCTCTCACTTCGAATTATGGATGCACAAATCATCAAATGCCCATATATGCAGGGGGCAGGCAAAATATAAATTCTAAAGTCATTATAAAACAGATAAGCAAAAAAGCCAGAGATGATATTTAAAAGAAGAGGAATGATGGGTGGTGGTGGGAATAACTCCCTCAAGTATTCAAACATTATGTAAAATACTGATTATCAAAGATAATAACACATGATTTGACTAGTAGGTCAATTAAGACAATTGAAATTTCAGGGAAATAAAAAAACATACATGGTGATTTCATAGAAGAAAATGTAACATTTGGATTCCATGCAAAGAATGTATTATTCAATAGTAGAACAACTGACTAACCATGAGGAAATTTTAAAAATTTAAATTAAAGCTGATTTCTCCATCTTACAACTAATGCTAAAATAAATTCTAGATGGCTTAAAAATTAGAGAAAAAATCAGTTACATTTTAATATTCTCAGTATGGGCATTATATATATATATATATATATATATATGAATGAGATATTCAGATTTTAAAAAAGGATAAATATGTCTATCACCATTCACTATGTTTCTCTTTAGCCATTCAAGTTTTTAAAGGACGTTATTTTAAATCATCTAAATGGCAAAAAAAAAAAAAAAATCATGAATGAAGTCAAAAGGTAAATAACTTATCAACTTTCATGTGATAAAGTTCTTGGAAATTAGGTTTTAAAAGGCCTAATTCAGTTGAAAAAATGGGCAAAGAATATGAACAATAGAGTTCAAGAACAGGAAGTATTAAAGGTCTAAACACATGAAAAAATGTTCAATCTTAGGTCACATTTCTCTTATTATTATTAAGACTACAATGTAGTAAACTTTTCACCTATTATATTAGCTAGGAAAAAGATTCATAACTATTATTTTGGCCAGGGTGTTGGGATACAGGACTTTTCACACTGGCTAGTGTGGGTGTGACTTAGGATAACCTATGGGGAAAATAATTTGGCAAAAGTTATCAAAATTAAATAAGCATATACTATATTACCTAGCAAGTGCAATTTATATATTTTCTTGTAGATAAGCTTGTATCAATGAGAAAAAAAGATACAAACGTTTAATTTTCATTTTTGTATTGTTCACAGTAAATAAAGATTGGAAACAACCTAGATCTCTGTAAGTAAGGAAATGTTTGAACATTTAAATAAAAAATATTGTACCTATATTCAATGGAATACTATATGGCCATCAAAAGTAATGTGACAGCTTTTCTTGTACCATTAAGAATGAACTTTAGGCCTGGCGCAGTGGCTCATGTCTGTAATCTCTGCACTTTGGGAGGCTGAGGCGGGCAGATCACAAGGTCAGGAGATCAAGATCATCCTGGCTAACACAGTGAAACCCCGTCTCTACTAAAAATACAAAAAATTAGCTGGGCGTGGTGGTGGGCGCCTGTAGTACCAGCTACTTGAGATGGGGCAGGAGAATCACTTGAACCAGGGAGGCGGACGTAGCAGTGAGCCAAGCTCGTGCCACTGCACTCCTGCCTGGGATTTTAATTACCACTAAAATTACAAATTTTTAATTACCATGTTTTTCAAAAAAAAAAAAAAAAAAAGAAAGAACTCCAAAGTACATTGCTAAGTGAAACAAAAGACAAGGTTTAGAGAAGGGTGTGTACTTGCCACTATTGGAGTGAAAATATAAACATATGTTTGGGATTCAGGAACAGTCTCTGGACACAAGGAATGTTGACAATAGCTTTTCGATGGAGAAACTTGGTTGGGTGGCTGTATCACAGGAAAGAAAAAGTATTTTTCACTGTGAAGCTTTTGAATTTTTAAATAATTGTACATATTACCAACTCAAAATCTAAAATAAATCAAATGTACATTAGAAGAATCCATCATAATGAAGTTTAAAATTTCCCAGGAAAAATAAATGGCTAAATACTTTAATATTTTAATTTTTTTAAAATTTCATTAGGTTTTGTGGGAACAGATGGTGTTTGGTTACATGAATAAGTTCTTTAATGATGATTTCTGAGATTTTGGTGCACCCATGACCCTAGCAGCATACACTGTACTCAATATGTGGCCTTTTTTCTCTTGCCACCACCAACCATTTCCCCTGAGTCCCCAAAGTCCAATGTGTAATTCTTACACGTTTGCATCCTCATAGCTTAGCTCCCACATATGAGAATATACAATGTTTGGTTTTCCATTCCTGAGTTACTTAGAATAATAGTCTCCAATTCCATCCAGGTTGCTGCAAATGCCATTATTTCATTCCTTTTTATGGCTGAGTAGTATTCCACGGTGTATATATACCACATTTCCTTTATCTACTCATTGATTGATGGGCATTTGGGCTGGTTCTGTATTTTTGCAATTGCAAATTTTGCTGCTATAAATATGAATGTGCAAGTATTTTTTTTGTGTGTGTGTAATGACTTCTTTTCCTCTGGGTAAATATGTAGTAGGGGGATTGCTAGATCAAATGGTATATCTACTTTTAGTTCTTTAAGGAATCTCCACACTGTTTACCATACTGATAGCACTAGTTTACATTCCCACCAACAATGTAAAAGTGTTCCCTTTTTACTAAACCCACACCAACATCTATTTTTTTAAATGTTTTTGATTATGGCCATTCTTGTAGGAGTGAGGTGGTATCACATTGTGGTTTTAATTTGCATTTCCCTGATAATTAGTGATGCTGAGTATTTTTCCATTTGCTTGTTGGCCATTTGTGTATCTTTTGAGAATTGTCTGTGCATGTCCTTAGCCCACTTTTTGATGGGGTTGTTTCTTTCTTGCTGATTTGAATTATTTTAGATTCTGGATATTAGTCCTTTTTCAGATGTATGAAGATTTTCTCCCACTCTGTGGGTTGTCTGTTAACTCTGCTTATTATTTCTTTTCCTGTGCAGAAGCTTTTTAGTTTAATTAAATCCCATCTATTTATTTTTATTTTTGTTGCATTTGCTTTCGAGTTCTTGGTCATAAAGTGTTTACCTAAGCCAATGTCTAGAAGGGTTTTTCTGATGTTATCTTCTAGAATCTTTATGGTTTCAGCTCTTTTATCTAAGTCTTTAATCCATCTTGAGTTGATTTTTGTATAAGGTAAGAGATAAGGATCCAGTTTCATTCTTCTATATGTGACTTGCCAATTATCCCAGAACCATTTGTGAATAGGGTGTCCTTTCCCCACTTTATGTTTTCATTTGCTTTGTTGAAGATCAGTTGGCTGTAAATATTTGGCTTATTTCTGGGTTCTCTATTCTGTTCCATTGGTCTATATGTCTATTTTTATCACAGTACCATGCTGTTTTTGTGACTATGGCCTTGTAGTATAGTTTGAAGTCACGTAATGTGATGCCTCCAGATTTGTTCTTTTTGTTTAGTCTTACTTTGGCTAATGGGCTCGTTTTTGGTTCCATATAAATTTTAGGATTTTTTTTTTTTTTCTGGTTCTGTGAGGAATAATGATGGTATTAAGATGGGAATTGCAGACAGGTGGATCACGAGATCAGGAGATCGAGACCATCCTGGCGAACACAGTGAAACCCCGTCTCTACTAAAAAAATACAAAAAAACTAGCTGGGTGAGGTGGCGGGCGCCTGTAGTCCCAGCTACTTGGGAGGCTGAAGCAGGAGAATGGCATAAACCAGGGAGGCGGAGCTTGCAGTGAGCTGAGATCCGGCCACTGCACCCGGGCCGGGAAGAAAAAACAATATTCTGTCAAAAAAAAAAAAAAAAAAAAAAAAAAGGGAATTGCATTGAATTTTTAGATTGCCTTTGGCAGTATGGTCATTTTCACAATATTGATTCTACCCATCCACAAGCACGGGATGTGTTTTCATTTGTTTGTGTTGTCTATGATTTCTTTCAGCAGTGTTTTGTAGCTTTCCTTGTAGAAGTCTTTCATGTTCTTGGTTAGGTATGTTTTTAAGTTTTGTTTTTTTTGTTTTTGTTTTTGCAGCTATTGTGAAAAGGGTTGAGTTCTTCATTTGATTTTCAGCTTCTCACTGTTGATGTATAGCAGAGATACAGATTTGTGTACATTAATTTTGTATCCTGAAACTTTGCTGAATTATATTATCAGTTCTAGCAGCTCTGTGGGTGAGTCTTTAGGGTTTTCTGGGTATACGATCATATCTTCAGCAAACAGTAACAGTTTGACTTCCTCTTTATCGATTCTGATGGCCTTATTTCCTTCTTCTGTTTGATTGCTCTGGCTAAAACCTCCAGTACTATCTATGTTCAACAGAAGAGGTAAAACTGGGAATCCTTCTCTTGTTTCAGTTCTCAGGGGAAATCCTTTCAAGTTTTCTCTGTTCAGTATAATGTTGGCTGTGGGTTTGTCATAGATGGCTGTTATTACCTTAAGGTATGTCCCTCTGTGCCCATTTTGCTGAGGGTTTAATCATAAAGAAATGCTGGATTTTTTCAAATGCTTTTTCTGCATCTATTGAGGTGATCATGTGATTTTTGTTTTTAATTCTGTTATGTGATACTATGTTATATTCTACTGTGTTTATAGCATAGTTTGAAGTCACGTAATGTGATGCCTCCAGATTTGTTCTTTTTGCTTAGTCTTGCTTTAGCTTAGTGGACTCTTGTTTGGTTCCATATGAATGTTAGGATTTTTTTTCTAGTTCTGTGAAGAATAATATGGTATTAAGATGGGAATTGCATTGAATGTTTAGATTGCATATGTTAAACCATCCTTACATCCCTGATATGAAACCCACTTGATAATGGTGGATTATCTTTTTGATAAGCTGCTGGATTCATTTTGCTAGTATTTTGTTGAGGAATTTTGCATTTATGTTCATCAGGAATATTGGTCTGTTGTTTTGTTTTTTTTTTTGCTATGTCCTTCCCTGGTTGTGGTATTATGGTGATACTGGCCTTATAGAATGATTTAGGGAAGATTCCCTCTTTCTCTATCTTTTGGAATAGTGTCAATAGGACTGGCACCAATTCTTCTTTGAATGTCTGATAAAATTCATCTGTGAATCCATGTGGTCCTGGACTTTTTTTTGGTGACAATTTAAAAATTACCATTTCAATCTCACTGCTTGTTCGGAGATTCTATATCTTCCTGGTTTATTCTAGGAGGGTTGTATATTTTCTGGAATTTATCCATCTCCTTTAGATTTTCCAGTTTATGCATGTAAAGGTGCTCCTAGTAGCCTTGAATAATCTTTTGTATTTCTTTTGTATCAGTTGTAATATCTCCCATTTTGTTTCTTAATGAGGTTATTTGGATTTGCTCTCTTCTTTTCTTGGTTAATTTTGCTAATGGTCTATCAATTTTAGTTATTGTTTCAAAAAATGAGCTTTTTGTTTTATCTTTTTATATTTTTTGTTTCAAATTCATTTAGTTTGGCTCTTATCTTTGTTATTTACTTTCTTCTGTTGGGCATGGGTTTTCATTGTTATTATTTCTCCAGTTCTGTAAGGTGTGACCTTAGATTGTCTATTTGTGGTCTTTCAGACTCTTTGATGTAGGCATTTAATGCTATGAACTTTCCTCTTAGCACCACTTTTAGTGTATCCCAGAGGTTTTGATAGGTTGTGTTACTATTGTTATTCAGTTCAAAGAATTTTTAAATTTTCTTCTTGATTTCATTGTTGACCCCATGATCATTCAGGAGCAGGTGATTTAATATTCATGTAATTGCATGGTTTTGAGGGTTCCTTTTGTAGTTGATTTCCAACTGTATTCCACTGTGGTCTGAAAGACTACTTGATATAATTTCAATTGCCTTAAATGTATTGAGACTTGTTTTGTGGCCTATCATATGGTCTATCTTGGAGAATGTTCCATGTGCTGATGAGTAGAATGTATATTCTGCAGTTGTTGGGTAGAATGTTCTGAAAATATCTGTTAAATCCATTTGTTGTAGGGTATAGATTAAGTCCATTGTTTCTTTGTTGACTTTCTGTCTTGATGACCTGTCTAGTGCTGTCAGTGAAGTCCCTACTATTATTGTGTTGCCTTCTATCTCATTTCTTAGATCTAGTAGTAATTGTTTTATAAATTTGGGAGCTTTAGTGTTAGGTGCATATACATTTAAAATTGTGATATTTTCCTGTTGGACTAGTCCTTCTATCATTACATAATGTTCCTCTTTGTCTTTTTTAACTGCTGCTGCTTTTAAGTTTGTTTCATCGGATGTAAGCATAGCTACTCCTGCTCACTTTTGGTGTTCATTTGCATGGAATATAATTTTCCATCCCTTTACCTTAAGTTTATGTGAGGCCTTATGTGTTAGATGAATCTCTTGAAGACAGCAGAAACTTGGCTGGTGAATCTTTATCCATTCTACCATTCTGTATCTTTTAAGTGGAACATTTAGGCCACTTACATTCAATGTTAGCATTGGAATATGAGGTACTATTCTATTCATCATACTATTTGTTGACTAAATACGTTTTTTATTATGTTATTGTTATATAGGTCCTGTGAGATTTATGCTTTATGGGGGTTCTATTTTTGTGTATTTTTTTTTCTTTTTTTTTTTTTGAGACAGAGTCTCGCTCTGTCGCCCAGGCTGGAGTGCAGTGGCACGATCTCGGCTCACTGCAAGCTCTGCCTCCCAGGTTCACATCATTCTCCTGCCTCAGCCCCCTGAGTAGCTGGGACTACAGGTGCCCGCCACCACGCCCGGCTAATTTTTTATATTTTTAGTAGAGATGGGGTTTCACCATGTTAGCCAGGATGGTCTCGATCTCCTGACCTCGTGATTCGCCCTCTTCAGCCTCCCAAAGTGCTGGGATTACAGGCGTGAGCCACCGTGCCCAGCCTTTGGTGTATTTTTGAGGGATTATTTCAAGATTTAGAGCTCCTTTTAACAGTTCCTGTAGTGCTGGCTTGGTAGTGTCAAATTCTCTCAGTATTTGTTTGTCTGGAAAAGACTGTATCTTTCCTTCATTTATGAAACTTAGTTTTTGCTGGATACAAAATTCTTGGCTGATAATTGTTTTGTTTATGGATGCTAAAAATAGGTCCCCAATCCCTTTTAGCTGGTAGGGTTTCTGCTGAGACATCTGCTGTTAATCTGATAGGTTTTCCTTTATAGGTTACCTGATGCTTTTGCCTCACAGCTCTTAAGACTTTTTCCTTTGTCTTGACTTTAGATAACCTGATGACAGTGTGCCTAGGTGATGATCTTTTTGTGATGAATTTTCCAGGTGTTCTTTGAGCTTCTTGCATTTGAGGTGTCTAGATCTCTAGCAAGGCCAGAAAGTTTTCCTAGATTATTCCCTCAAATGTGTTTTCAAAATTTTTAGGTTTCTCTTCTTCCTTGGGAACACCAATTATTCTTAGGTTTAGACATTTAACATAGTCTCTTACAACATAGTCCCAAACTTCTGGGAGGCTTTGTTCATTTTTTTTAAATGATTTTTTCTTTGTCTTTGATGGATTGGGTTAATTCGAAAGCTTGGTCCTCAAGCTCTGAATTTCTTTCTTCTACTTGGTCTATTCTATTGCTGAGACTTTCCAGTGCATTTTGCATTTCTCTAAGTGTGTCCTTGATTTCTAGAATTTGTTATTGCTTTTTATTTATGCTGTCTATGTTACTGAAGAATTTTCTTTCATATCCTGTAACATGTTTTTGATTTCTTTAAGTTGGACTTCACCTTTCTCTGGTGCCTCCTTGATTAGCTTAATAATCAACCTTCTGAATTCTATTTTTGGCAATTCAGAGATTTGGTCTTGGTTTGGATTCATTGCTGGTGAGCTGATATGATCTTTTGGGGGTGTTAAAGAAACTTGTTTTGTCATATTACCAAAATTGTCTTTCTCATTGCTTCTCATTTGGGTAGACTATGTAAGAGGTAAGATCTGGGATTCAATGACTGTTGTTCAGATTCTTTTGTCCCACAGGATGCTCCCTTAATGTGGTGCTCTCCTCCTACCCCTAGGAAGGGGACTTCCAGACAGCCAAATATAGTGATTGTTATTGCTCTCTTGTATCTAGCCACCCAGCAGGAACTCCCAGGCTCTGAGCTAGTACTGAGGAGTGTCTGCACAAAGTCTTGTGATATGATCCATCTTCAGGTCTTGTAGCCCTGGATACCAGCACCTGCTCTGGTGGAGGTAGCAGGGTAGTGAAGTGGACTCTGAAAGGGTCCTTGCTTGTGTTTTTGTTTAGTGTACTGGTTTTGTGTTGGTTGGCCTCCAGCTAGGAGGCGGAGCTTTCAAGAGCGCATCAGCTATGGTCCTATAAGGAGGATACGAACTTGCCCTAGAGACACCTGGTTAAGTATTCAGGCTTCTCAGGCAGTGTGCAGGACCATAGAGATCCCAAGAGATTATGACCTTTGTCTTTGGCTCCCAGGGTGAGTAGAGAAAGTCCAACAGGTGGGGGCAGGGATAGGCATGTCTGAACTCAGTCTTTCCTTGGGTAAGACTTGCTGCAGCTGCTGTGGGAGATGAGAGTATGGTTCCCAATCCTATGGAGTTATATTCCCAGGGGATTGTGGCTGCCTATGCTGAGCCATACAGGTCACCAGGGAAGTGGGGGAAAACTGGCAGTCACAGGCCTCAACCCTCTCCCACACAGCCCATAGTCCTAAAGGCTGATCTCACTCCCACTGTCCCCTGAAAACAGCACTGAGTCTATTACCAGGCAGCCAGTGACCAGGGCTGATAACTTGCCCTAGACCACTAGCCTCACCACTTAGAAAGCAAGCAGACTCATAGTTTTTCGGTATCTTGGGGAGCCTGCAGCAGTGATCCAATTTCAACATTTCAAAATTTAATTATATAAGAGGTAGTATTAGCAGGAATCAATGATCAGACAATGAGTTTCTCAGGTATTTCATAATATTCAGGATCCAATCCTGATTAATAATACCAAAAGTTTTATAAAACATTGATTTAGCACTAAAAGTGGACATTTTTATCATATTCAATTTCCAAAAACTAATAGCAATAAAAATATTCAACTGGAGAATAAAATGCAGTATAAAACCATTTAATGAAATACTATTGAGCAATAAAATGGAACAAACTAATGATACATACAACTGTGTGGATGAATTGTAAATACCTTATGCTAAGTGAAGGAAGGCAGACTTAGAAGGCTACACATTGTTTGATTTTATTTACATAAACATTTTGGAAAAGAGAAAACTATAAGGATGGAAGACAAAGAAATGGTTTCCAATGATTAAGGGTGGGAGGGAGGGCTTGACCACAATGGGGAAGCAAAAGGGAGGTTTTAAGAACTGTTCTATATCTTAATATAGTATCTTAAGAATATATCATTTACATTTTGGGAAAAAATGTGACAAAATAATTTTGAAGTAGATCTGGATAATGAAAACAGCAAGAACAGCTAAACAATAAAAAATCAAACTGCAAGAAAAATTTAGAGCAGGGACTTGTTCTGTGAGATAAGATTTATTATAAGGATTTGTAAGTTCTTACACAAAGCAAGCACACATATTATAGGTAAGTAAGTGGTATAAGCATGTATTATAGGAAAAAGTGATATCAAAGAATGTGAAAAGAATAGATCAATTTTTAAGTGCAGATAGGAGACTGGTTTTTGGGAAAAATAATCAGTTTAGATAGTTATTTGATACCAAATATACTAAAGAGTTAAATGTAGAGAAAAAGCAAAAGATAAAGAAATGAATATTAATGAAATCTCTTACATTTGAAATGAGTTTTTAAAAAGATACACTGGAAAAGTTTATTTCACATAAAAAGTAAACTATTATTTTTAAGAAATAGAATTAAAAGTTAAAGAGCAATCAAGGTAAAACACAAATTATAAATGCAATAGAGAAATGTTTAATATTCTCAATATCTAAAGCATGTAGTCAAACCATAAGATTCACTTAAATTTATTTATTTTTTTTGTAATCTGAGTGAATAAAACTTAAGTCAAGCAGTTTCAAATCAAAACTAACTAGACTAAACCAGCTCCATCTAGTTATAATCAATTCAGAGGCCTCAGGGGCATATCTGGTCCCCTTAACCTGTTTATTATCAGCAAAAACTAGTTCTCATCAATTTAAAGTCAAGCATATAGGATTAAACTTGTACTATATCAAGATGTCTCAAAAAGCATCAACCTATTTCTGCTTGGAAACATCTTTCATCTTTATCTTCGAATTTCAGTAAAAATGGATGCTTCTCCAGAATATTCCTTGATTCCTCTCCTTCATGCAGGATTTATCAATGCCTCCTTTTTACGGCCATTATTACTCCCTTTATTATAATTATTCCATTATATGCTTAGCCCTTACACTGAAAATGTTTTTCTGTGTCTACCAGATATTCAAAGATACTTGTTTATTGAATTAAAAACAAAGCTAACTCAAATGTCTACAAGTGTAAAGGACATCAAAGTATCATAAGAAAAGCTAGGCTCTAAAGTATACAATCTTTTTGTGCCTTTGATCAGTAACCTATTGTATCTTCCATGATATTAAGATTTGGGGTTTTGTATATATGTATATATATGTGTACATATGTGTGTGAATATATATGTACACACACATATGTACACATATATACACACACACACACATATATACACACATATATATACACATATATTTCATCTTAACCTAGGATTGCTGAGATTGTTTTTATCCCAGTAGATGTGACTTTCTTATATGACTTTAAAATTTGCAGCTTCCTTGTAACCACAGAAGGAACTCTGTTCAGGTCTTTTGAATTAGATACCTGTGGTAATTGTTTTTTTAAGTGGTACTTTTCATCCTAGAAACAATACTGATAGCAAGACACTTTCTCTCCAGCATCTCAGAAATTCAAGGAATAAAAAGCATTATCAGATCTCACTCAGTGTCCATGGCTTCTTTGGCCCAAAGAAAGGATACTATACAGATAGAGAAAATATGGGTCTGACATTCCTCTAATTGGAGCTTTTTAATAGTATGCCTTTTCTTCGAGACTTAGCTCTTAAGCTTTATATACATACATGTATGTATATATGTAAACACATATATATATACACACACACACATACAAAAGAGCATCATTTTACAGCTAAGTTTTCAAAGAAAGATTGTTTCTCTAAAGGGAGTTTCTATAAATAGGCTACCTTTCCTTTAAAACAAAAGAATCACTTATTAAACATCAGTGTTAAAACCAAGTTCATGGCTTGGGTTAAAGGGATGGCCCCATATTTGCATTCTGAAAATCAGAATGAGTGTTGAAGTATGAAACTGAATCTCAAGGAGGAATCTTTGATCAGACTAAAGAAATAATGTATTTAACCCAATACAGGATATTAATATTCATTCTATGTATCATATAGGGAAGAAGGTTGGTCCTCCAAGTTTGGTAATGGAGGGAAGTGACACTCGGTTTCTTGCTGATTGTTTCTCCTATAGTATATCCCCTCTCCATCAAAAGAAAGACCTATGACATAGCAGTACAATATTAACACCTAAGTAGCACTTAATATTTACCAGAAACATTCCAGTTGCTCTATGTAGTTTAATGTATTTAATCCATAGCCGATCTTGCAACACTAGTACAGAAGAGACTATGGTTATACCCATTTTACCAAAGGGGAAATTGAGGAACACAGAGGTTAAGTAACTGCTCATGGTCCCATATCTAATAAGGTGACAGAACTAAATCCTGGGGTCAATCAGCCCATTTACTACTGACTAGTATGTATGTATGCATCAAAGCAATTTATACACATCATGTAAAATGCAGCCTCCTCATCTGCAAGATGGAACAGTTTCTTTTTTCCTAAGGGTGTTTGAGAAATAAATTTAAAAATCTGTAAAATACTAAATACAAAATTTGGCAGATAGTAATTCCCCAATCCCCTTGCAAAAAAAAAAAGTTTATTGATAAGATTGGGAAGAGGGTATCAGAAACATTTCCTGGCCCTAACTATATCTCTTAGTAGATATTGGTGTGAAGAAGCGAAATTGAAATAATGATATACAAAGGGTAACAAGAGAACAAGAGAAACAGGCAGACAAAAGACAAAAAGACACATATGCAGAAAGTAGGAAATGCTTAAACCCTGAAATTAAAAAATGAAATTTAAAGAAAGAAATTTTCTTCTTTGCTGAAGCCAAAAGAGTATAGGGCGTAAAATAATTCTACTGAATCCAGCACTAATAGATTTCTGTGCCAAACTTAACTGAGGTAGCAAGAGATTACAAATGTAAATGAAACATCTTGACGGAAATTGTCTGAATGAACAAGAGGCAAAGGTCAAGGGGAGATATCAGTGCTATTGATAAAGGACTTCACTAAGCCATCAGAGATAAAGGGTATAAGTATTTATTTGAATAACACTTCAAATCAATGTGAAGGTTAGTGAATCCATTCTCCTGGTGGCACAGGGCTCTACAACCCCAGTGTACTACAAGGACAGGACCTGAAGGAAACTTTGGGAAAAGAGAAACCTCTGAGAAGACAAAAACTGTGTTTTCAAATGATTTTAATTGGAAAAAAGAATCTAATTGTTGTTGTAGAACTAATTGTAACAACCAACAGGATGTTTGGTATTCCAAAACATTTATTTTATATTCCTTTTGCGTTTAATGTCCATAGGTCATTACTCTTTAAAAAATTTAATCTGGAGAAAGTAGCAATAGAAAGCGGGAAGCAGAATGGAAAGATAATTTAATCTTTATGAAAATGAAAAGGGTTCTTGTGCTTTTAAACATTGTCTTCCATTTGAAAGAAGGCTTTGAGGTTTGAGTGTTTTAAAATATACCCAAAAAGTATTATGCCATATATTTCTATGTGGAATCATCACAGTTGATGGTTTCTGCATTCACTTTATAAGCATTTACTAACAAAATGCATTATTAAGAGAGAATTAAGGCAATATTAGGAAATCACACTAGAATAATATGCTCAACTATTTTAAATTCAATTCAGTGTCTATATTAAACATCATATGTTTAAATGGTAGGTATTGGAGGAGATAAAAGAATAAAAAACGCATAATTCTGCCATCCAGTGGGATAAGGTAAGCATACAACAGTTGTTAAATGAGGCTACATGTCACAAATAGACACCCAGTATAGGAGAAAAGCATTTAATGCTGTACCATGAGAGTTAAGGAAAGGGGAGTTGGAAATCAGGAAAATCTGCATGAAAAGTGTTGTAGTTGAACAGACTTTCTTTGGGAAATAAGAGCGAAACAAGGGGAATATGGGCCCTGGGAACCAGAGGTGCAATGATATGCTGGGAAAACATTACAATAAGTTTGGGATCATACAAATTTGTGTATGACTACATTAACACATCTGCCATGGTCCTATAAAAAAATAGGACCAGTGTTTATGAATCTGAGAATTACGAGAGCAAATTCACGGTAAATATTTCTCTGCTGCTATACTCTTTCCAATTATCTCAGAAAACTGTCAACCTCTGACATGGACATGTATAATTTACTGGATACCATTCTAGAATGAGCTATGATAACTGTACAAAAGGCTAAAAATGGAACGGTAGTCCTTACCTAGTTGCAAAGGATGTGTACCTTATATACCCCATGTACGAGATCATGCTCATCAATGATGCCATTCAGAGACTTCAACTATTAAATTATACTTCTAGCCTAGAAGGTGGATGTTTATAAAATAATTCTCATGAGGTTAATAGATACCTCTAATACTATCTATCATTTGTTGCCAGAATTCTTTGTGGAGCTGTATAAAATCTCTCAATTAATTCTAGAAACACTTGTAAAGGAGATATTGTTAACATCAAATGGAACAATTAGGTTCTCTGAGGAACCTGGCAAGATGCTAAATAACTTGTTCAAGTTAAAAAGTAAAGAGGAGACAGCATCATAATTGAAACCAAAGTCCATCTGATTCCAAAGGCAAAGGTGGTATTCTCTGTAACATATGTTATTTCAGAAATTAAATTCATAAATGGCAAAGGGGATCCTGGCCGTGAGGATCTCATAGAAAGCACATCATAAGCTGGACGAATGGTGTTCCTTTCTTTTCTTTTCTTTTCTTTTCTTTTCTTTTCTTTTCTTTTCTTTTTTTTTTTTTTTGAGACGGAGTCTTGCTCTGTCGCCCAGGCTGTAGTGCAGTGGCTGGATCTCAGCTCACTGCAAGCTCCGCCTCCCCGGGTTCCCGCCATTCTCCTGCCTCAGCCTCCCGAGTAGCTGGGACTACAGGTGCCGCCACCTCGTCCGGCTAGTTATTTTGTATTTTTTAGTAGAGAAGGGGTTTCACCGTGTTAGCCAGGATGGTCTCGATCTCCTGACCTCGTGATCCTCCCGTCTCGGCCTCCCAAAGTGCTGGGATTACAGGCTTGAGCCACTGCGCCCGACCTGATGTTCTTTTCCTTAACATCATATAGGTATAGCAAAGATGTAAAATACTTGTCTTTGGGATATGAGAAATGAAGGGACTGTTAAACGATGTAAGCAAATATTGAGTTGTGTCCTTTAAAAATAAATTATATGAGAATTTTACCTTAAATTATTTCATCTATTACATGGATTCATTCAGATAAAATTACAACTAGTTACAAAAGGTGACTAGAGAATTACTTTCCTTAGAGATCGTTCAAATTAGGTGAAGATGCAATAAGCTTAATGAAATCATGATTATGTGACTCTACAATAGGAGATTTTAATTTCTGAAAATTTTAAAAGATTTTATGTGAACACTAATAATATACAGGGTTCAATTAGTTGCATGGTAGTGTTTAAATTTATTATTATTATTATTATTAATCATGTACTACAACTAGCAAACCTGGAAGGTCATACTTAAGATATGTCCTACATGGTGAATAGCATTCACCATGGTGAAGTCCGGATGTAAGATGAACATTATCTGAAATTAGCAGCGACTAAAAGAAGCAACACAGAACAGTTCTTACCATGATAACATAGCTGCCATGTGGTATCTGGGGTTAGCTTTCTGGCTCCTAGATGTTAGTCTTAAACTCTCCCTAAATTTTGGCAGACTCATTCACATGCCACTCACAAATTCACATAATTCCATTCCCACAACTGCAGCACGCCACACATGCTGCTTAAATACGTTGTCTTAATAAAACATTCACATATTCTGTCAAACAATATGCTAGTTGCTAATAAAAATGAGAATGCAAATGTTCAGAAGACTAACCATTGCTTCTACATTTAAAAAATAAAACAAAATACTCACTATAGATTAGGCACCTGAATGCTTGTTAAAAAAATAAATAAATAAAAAATAAAAACTGGTAGCACTCATTTAATTGAAATTAATTAATTAATTAATTTATTTATTTATTTGAGACAGAGTCTCGCTCTGTCGCCTAGGCTGGAGTGCAGTGGTGCCATCTCAGCTCACTGCAAGCTCCGCCTCCTGGGTTCATGCCATTCTCCTGCCTCAGTCTCCCAAGTAACTGGGACTACATGCCCGCCACCATGCCCAGCTAATTTTTTGTATTTTTAGTAGAGACAGGGTTTCACCGTGTTAGCCAGGATTGTCTTGATCTCCTGACCTCGTGATCTGCCTGCCTCGGCCTCCCAAAGTGCTGGGATTACAGGCGTGAGCCACTGCGCCTGGCCTGAAATTTAGTTTTCAATTGCTCCATTGAAACTAGCTTTCTAGAACATACATAGGTTCTCAAAATAAGACCAAAAAAAGTGAGAGCATATTTTAAACTCTGCCTTTATCTTGGTTATCTTTCTTCATCTTTTCTAAGATGAAGGGCTTGAATTTGTTCTGTATGGGCAGTTTTCAATGTTTGATTTTTGTTTTTGTCTCAGGGCCTCTTTACACTCTGAAAAATTATTGAAGATTCCCCAAAACTTGTTTAGACAGGTTATATTTATTGACGCTTGCCATTAAAAAATAAAATAAGTAGATGTTTATTTATTTTAAAATAATAGTAGTTCTGTTCCATATTGACATAAATCATATATTTTTATTTAAAAATACTATTTCCAGAAGCAAAATAAAAAAGAGAAGAATGGCTTTGTCATTTCTGGCTTAATAGAAGACAGCTGGATTCTAATATTTGCTTCCATATTCCATCTTTTGCCACATCTCAAATCATGTAGCCCCTGGAAAACTCCACTTTACATTCATGAGAGAATCAGAGTGAAAAAGGCAAATAATGAATTAGTATTATGGGAAAAATATTTTTGACCTTGTAGACCACCAGAAAGGATCTTAGGGACCTCCAGCAGTCTCTGTAACACCCTTTGTAGCGAGCTCACTATACCATCTTAAAACGATTATGTGTAAAAACATATTAGTTTCAATACTTTTCTTCAGTGCTTTTGTATACTTTGCTAAGATTTTTTTTTTAATTTCAAAACCCCATTATCTTATATATGGATACGATTTTGATTCTTTTGAATGGACCTTTATTAAGACATATTGTGATTAGCTCAATGATAATCAGCCGGTGATTGCTCACTTACAGGAGACCTGATCACATTTTTATCTGCTATTACACATGCTTTATCAACATTCAAATGGTGTATCCCTTTTACAAAGAAGCCAGTGACCTATCAACAAATACTGCCTTACTTAGAGTGTCTAGTATATCTATTTCCAGTGAAGTGAGGGAATTTGAGGAATTTTATATTCACTTCTGAAACCTCCCTCAATGTATCCTGAGGGATTCAGTTAACTTGAGTACATTTTATAGATGAGACTGTAAAACTCAAAACATTAATGAAAATAATAGATCATAGAATACACATTTAGGCTGTATATGGATATAATACCTTAGTTTGGGTCCACCAGAAACAGACTTTGAAACAAGGTTGCTTGTGAACGTGAATTCTTAGGAAGTATTTTCAGGAAAAGCCAGTAAGAGAATAGGGAATTGGGACCAGGAAGTGAAGGAGTCAAGCAAGGATGTGGTGTTAAACAGTCCCACAAACTATAACTGTCTGAATCCTTCAGGAAAGCTACAGAGATAGTATACATCACACACAGAGTATTCTCATCAGAAGCAGAAGAACTGGGATATTGATACTCTAACAGCTATCAGTCACTGTTTATGGACAGCCCCAAATGGGGATGTAAATTCCCAGGTACTTCTGACTGTCACTGCTCACAGGCAAAAGAGGCTGCTGCGGCCTGAGGGCAGTCCACCTAATGAAAGAGATGCAGGTGCTGGCTGATGGCCACGGGCAAACACTCCGGGAGCACTAACATCTGCTCTAATAACAAACAGCTAGAAATCAACTTAAATTATTGAGTTCTTTTTCTTTAGGGCATCTCAGCGGTTCAACTAGTGCAACTGTTTGATATAAACCCCTGGTCCAAAATGCATCTCACACTCAGTTCAATAGAAAATGGTTATGTTTTCATATGTACAGGCTCCCAGTCTTGCTACAGGAGTAATATGGAATGTATAACAACTTTGGCTAAGAAACACATTTTTGAAAATTCATTTAATTTTTTAAATCATTTAATCATAAGCATTATCTATCTTTCTTAATATATAGTAAGTATGTATATTCACCACCTTTAAATTTTTAATTTGTATCTCAAAACTAAACTTTCATATGAAAGATTCAGGACATTTAGAGCTTTAGGACACTCCCTGTTTCATGGGACAATGAGTAGGGGTGTGAGCATGATCTATGCTTTAGATATAATCATCTAAAACTTAAAGTTGATTTTAACCTCAAGGAGCTCCATTCTGTTTTTCTAGGCCCTAATAATTTTTCAAGAATAGGAATTATTGAAAGCAAGTATTAAGGTTGAGACCCAAGAGATACACATTGGCATGGATTTACATTAGCAATTAGGATTATTTTCCTGATTACTTATGGTATCAGATAGTTTAAGTTCATATTGTATTTCTTTGAATAAAAAACAATGTGCTCTAATATATAAGGACTTCCCAAAGTCTCTTGTTTCAGACACTGAACAGTCTTCTATAGTAATATGTGCTTATGAGAAGGTATAAAGAAACTGTGAAGTTAAAATAATTAAGATTTTTTTTTTCTGTTTAACACACAAGCAACTCTAATGATACTGAAAAGATTCATTTTTTGGCCTTACTTTAGTCAGCTGACTGAACTTTCTTCTAGGAGATGTCTGATTACCCTTGCTTGTCTTCAGCAAGAATCCTACCCCTGATGCTTCCTCTTGGTAATTTTCCAACCACTGACCTCCTATGCTGCTCCTTGGCTGTAAATTTCCACTTGTCTATGCTGCATTCGGAGTTGAGTCCAATCTCTCATCTCTACTGTAAGAGACTCCATTGCAGTGGTGCCTGTAACTATCGTGATGGTGCTGAGAAAAAGTGTTTCTTACTGTGCTTTAACAAGCATCACTGAATATTATTTTTCTTCAATAAAAACTTACAAAGAAGGTAAAAATTAGGATAAACTATGAGAGTTTTTTGGAGGCTATTTAATAATTAATATAGGAATAGTCTGAATGATATTCAGTGAATACAAGTTCTATACTAGTATATTTAGTTTGCTGTTGTTGCTATAACAAATTATCTAAGACTTAGAGGCATAAAACAACATAAACTTATTATCTCACAGTTCTATAGGTCAGAAGTCTAACACAGATCTCACTGGGCTAAAATCAAGGTGTCAGCAAAGCTAAGTTTATTTCTGGAGGCTCTAGGGGAGAAATCCAATTTTTTGCCTTTTTCAACTTCCAAAGACTGCCTCCTGTCTTCAAGGCCAGCAATGTTGGGTTAATTCTTTTCACAGTCCGACCTCCTCTTCTACCTTTCTCCTCCACTTTTGAGGATGCTTCTAATTACACTGGGCCCACCCAGATAAACCATGCTAATTGGTATGGATTGGATTTGTGCCTCTACCCAAATCTCATGTTGAATTGCAATCCTCAATGTTGGAGGACGGAGCTGGTGGGAGGTGACTGGATCATGGGGGCAGATTTCCTCCCTGCTATTCTCATGATAGTGAGTTCTTACAAGATCTGGTTATTGAAAAGCGTGTAGCACCTCCTCCTTCACTCTCTTCCTCCTGCGCCAGCCATGTAGATCATGCCTGCTTCCCCTTCACATTCTGTCCTGATGTAAGTTTCCTGAGTCTTCTCCAACCATGCTTCTTGTACACCCTGTGGAACCAGGAGTTAACTAAACTTCTCTTTTCTATAAATTACCCAGCCTCAGGTAGTTCTTTATATCAATACGAGAACAAACTAAGACAATAATTTCCCTATTTTAAGGTCAGTTTATTAGCAACCTTAATTCCAGCTGCAACCTTAATTCCTGCTGTAACCTCCATTACTCTTTTTCATGTAATCTAACATATTTACAGGTTCTGGGGATTAGGACTTACAGATCTTTAGAGGACCGTTATTCTGTCTGCCACAAGTAGGTATTTGCTTATTTGTTTAACAAATGATATTCATACTGTTCTGTGCCAGGCTTTGGGTTAGATGTTTGGAAGAAAGAGTAAGGTACAGTCGTTGTTTTCAAAGGGTTTGAATTGTTTAAGGAAGATGGGGGAGATAAACATCAAAGTTCTTTTTTAAAAAACTCACAATCTAATGGGACAAATGAATCTTCATAAGCATGCCAATTTCCTATGAAAGATTTGTTTTTTTGTACTGAAAAATAACTAAAATATTACTCAAATAATTGATTCATCATTCAGGGCTGAAAGACATAAGAAATCAGAGAAAGCAGAAATAAGATAAACACATAATGACTAGTTCAGAACTTGCCTACTGTTTTCATTCACATTTCTCTTAAAATATTTTCTTAAGTTTTGCAGACTTTTCATTCTAAAAAATTAGATCATAAATAATGAGGCGTGTGTATAGCAGGCTTTTTGATGGTTACAGGGAGAAAGTGGCAAGTATTTAATTTTGAATACTATCCATTCATACAAAAATTGGTTAGAATGTGTTCTTAAATCAATCCTATTAAATGAGATTCTAGATTCTGAAATGCACTAAGAACTTAATTATTCAATTTGGTTTCTCTGGCTTGTGTGTTAATTGGTCTTAAGCCACTCAACCCTCAGCTTGCTAATAGGACTCATCCAGACAGACACTAAATGGTTTAGCTACTCATTAGTGATGCTGACAGAAGGCAAAGCCCAACATGGTGTTAGAAGCAAAATTAGTGTTTTATTATTTATTTTGTAAGTTTTTACGTGAAATTTTCAGTTCAGAAATTCGTGCAGACCTGAATGGAGTCAGTATTTTAGAAATAAGTTATGAAGGTGGTTCATGATTTTGGAGATGTATAGAAAACCTCCTCATCCCTTTTCTCTATCTCATGAAATTACAACTATTTTAATCAATCAAATTATGTAACCAAATGGAAACTGCAGACACATTATGCTGCTACTTATTGGTGCTTTATATGAAACCATGAAAAAATATGGTAAAGAAAGCATTAACCATATCTTATTGATTAAAAACTATAGAGTATGTTATATCACATAGCATTATAAAAGAAATAATAAGTTAATGTGATAATTTATCTAGGCAGAATTGAGCAACATTATTATGCCAAAAGGGATATAATATAGATAAGAAATTCTCTTTTTTGTTTTTTCTCAAGACATTTATCTTTTTATGTGAAGAAGTGGCAGGGGGAGCAAAAGTGCTGCATAATCATTGTGCTTAACTAGCTCCATGGCAAAAAGTTTAGAAACATTATTCCAGTATAATTAGGCAAGACCATTTGCCATGCCAGAAAACAGAATTCATCATTGCACTGTTCAAGAATGAGTTATTTAAAGAAACTACAATTAAGTCTTCAGTGTACACCTTGAAAAGCAGTCTTAGAAAAATTAGACTTTCCAAAATGTAACTGGAATTTTTTTTAAATAAGTTTCTTATTCTTATAAACATTTCTCTCTCGCTTGCTCTTGCTTTCTTTCTCTCTCTCTCTATTTAGATATGGAGATTTTTTAAATTAAAACTTTAAAAATATTTTAAGATTTTCCTCAATGTGCTCCCCCAAATTGGTTGCATGTTTGTCTACCCAGAGCTGTGCATCCTCCCCATACCTTCAAAAAGTTCATTAAAAGCAAATATATGTATGATTGTCATTTAATTCATGAAACCATACAACTCCAAAGAGTATTTAGCGAGAATTTACAGAGCTAAGCATACAACCCTTGAGCCACAAAAGATGAAAAAGACTCTGGTTTGGAAAATTCAAAATCAGATAAATTAAAACAAACAAACAAATAGAGAAACTCTTTGTCACTATTCACTTAACCTGCTCCTACCAAGATCAGAACTTCAAGAGGCAATCAAGGCAAGTATGACATTAAGTAATAAAATTAAAGATAATAGTGAAAGACCTTCCAACTTTCTAATCATAAGCCTCCAGCTGCTTGACTAAAGATCTTCTTCACTTGACTTCAGCCAGCTGTAGGCATTCACACACTGGATGTCATATTCGATGTCCACCTCTACATTTATCCAAGACCAAAACCTCAAAAAAATACCTTCTCTTTGATGATAATTGTCTATGCCTGTACCTCACCTTCACTTTACGGGCTTTATGGCTTCCCTAAATCTTTTCCATTTTTATCAGCCATCTAACTCTTTATGTCCTCAGTTGTTCTCAAGTCAGCCATGCCACCATTCTTGGCTTTTTCTTGTCCTTCTTGTCTTTTTCCATACCTCTCTTGCTAAATTTCAACCCTGGCTTGCTACCTGACTACTACCTCTAATGTTCACCTTCATTAACCCTACTATGTGATTTATAATATCAGCTTTTTAAGAATAAAAGTCATAAAAACAGTATATTTGGGCCATGAAATTCACTGTACTACTTTAGTGAAGCGAATACCTTCCTTTATAGCCAGAGGTTTTGAATCAAAAAGTAGTTCCCTAACATAATTTCTAGAACTCCCAACTTGAATTTGACTTTCCCTAAAATCAGAGCATGGGAGAAGGTAGTTTAATTGGGAGCTGATGTCAGGAAGCTGATATGATAGAAAAGGAAAAGACGGGGAAGGGGGAAAATGCTAATAAAGGAAACCTCATTGAGCTTGTGACCACTGTGGATAACCTCTCAAGGAACTCTGTAGAATATGACTCAGAATTATCCTTCCAAAGGATGAGAGACCCAATATTATCTTCTGGCTCCTATACTCTGATGATTGAAGGCTATCCCAGGGGGTGATGATTCCCCCCAAATTTGTAGAAGACATTTGTCTGTCTCATTGAGCAAGCTTTTATAGATTTTGTCCTGAGGTAGAAAAGTGAAGAAACTAGGTGGATACATGAGGTAAGATGCTTCTAGATTGCATCTCCTATGCAGCTGAAATCACAGGTGAGTAGAGTAGATGTAGCCCTGTCAAAAAACTCATTTCAATTATTTCTATTCTTTTGAAGAGGAAACATTTTTCCTTCTCTATTTAGCTTCTCATATGAAGATGTAGAAATTTAATCACCTCTTCTTCCTTTCTTATATATCTAATCAGTTACCAGCACATAGCTTTTTTACCTTCACAATATCAGATGCAGCTCCATAGAAAGGTTGAAAACTGATTGACCTAATCAAATTCCATAGAATTCACATAGATGCTTAGACTCCATTAACCATGATATTGTCCAGCTGCTCTGTGAAGTTCATTAATAATATTCTAAAGGTGTTTTCTTCATCACGAAGCAACAAAGTATGTTTGATACATAGAAATAATCTGAAGACATCACCAACATTAAGAATGAAAAAATTTTTACTAGTGAAAAATCTAAAATGATACCCAATTGGGGATTACATTGTTCACAAAGTGTGTTATACAAGTGATGCTTTAGTTTCACAAAGATGAAACATTTGGAGAGAAGCAATGCTCCACCTGAGCAGAACAATCAAGAAATATTTTTTGCCCAACTACACACCATAGCATTTTTTATTTGTTACCTCTTCTCAGCTATAGTTTTATTTGTGGACTTAATAGTTACTATTGAGCAAACACAGACTTTAAGGCTCTGCAACATTCCCCACTGATAAAAATTTGTAAATCTATTGCTTAAATATTCTGATTTTTGAATCACGTAAGATAAATTGATTGAAATATGTTGTCAATATTTTACTCTGGCAGGAATGTTAAGTTTATACGAACACTTGTGTTCATCATTTAAAAAATCATTTTGTAAATATTTTTCCTTGCTTGCTCCCGTAAAGTATTCATATACATACATAGTCATACACATTTTTATTTACATCAACACATGACATTAAAATTACTATGTCAAAACATCAAAAAGCTCCATGCTTTATTTATTAGAAAAATATTATTCCTCTGATACCTAACTATTTGTGCAAAGTTCTGTCAGTTACAAGAGTTGTTAAATTTTATAAGATCCCATAATGTGCTAAGCTTTCTCTCAAATTTTCCCTGCTTCAATTGAGATTAGAAACAATTATCTAAAGAATAAGGAAAGCATACCAGAAGTTAGTTATTCCATTTTATTCTGAAAAGACTGCTCCACTGACAGGAGCACGTGCTTACAGGAAAAAAAAAAAATGTCTAGTTTGAGAGAAAAACATGATTTATTTTTTCACAAACCGGCCTGCATGTTCTGTTCATCAATACATGTCCCTACATGTGAAAGCCTTTTCCGCATGGTGTATCATCCTGCTCTGGGGGCTCTTTGAAAGTGAGCCTTTCAAGTCCATGCCCTACAGATCCCTGAAGTGTCTGGGAACTAACCCTTTGCTTTTGCCAGAGGTTTGAAAATGGAACACTTTGGGGCTATACAACATTGCTGTGCAATTCATTATGGGACAAAGAAGTGTCTGGGGTTAGGCAGGCAAGCAACTAATGATCCTTCATTTTGTCCAGAAAAGCATCAAGATCGATATGTAGGACATGCAACATTTATGGAATGCTGTATTTTCTTTTCCCTCTAGGGAAGGCAGAAAACGCTGAATGATCTCTTTCTGCTGATGGCTACAACAGTCAAATGATTGACACTATTTAACACATGCTTTTGGTCTCCTTCTCATCTGCTGGCAGCAATACATGTGACTGATCTTTGTTAACTTCCTGTATACTAGTACTCAATAATTTGACTTTTGGCATGTATATTTAGCTTCATTGATCCAGGTAACCAAAATCTGGGGATAACATTATAATCTAAAATGAACAGAGGTAGTTCTGGGATGTGCTAAAAGACATCAATGATCCATGATGCATTCATTTAAAAAAAGATCTTTTATGAATAAATAGGAGGAGCCTAGAGAAATAAAGCGTGTTCCAAAAAGATATCTGTAAAGTTCTCTTCCAACTCACATATCTGTCAGGAATTAGAACCGAATACCAACATGAATCATATTTAATTAGCCAATTATTCCAACAATGGCTAAAATCGAAATTGGGCAGCAACATAAATGTGGTCAGTGTTACATGTCCTTGCGAATTTCCTTACCTATGACATTTTTAGAATTTGAAATTCAGAGCATTGTCAACATTTTAGATTGAAATAGATTTTTTTCCTTGTTCTGTTATAGAAATAATACAGTTGGGGACTTGGAAACTTAGATGATCATCTCAGGAAAATAATTAGCTTTGCATCTCCTTTAAGAGTAATTGTCATTGTCAACAGTGACAGAAACTGAATGCCATTATATTTGCCCAATAACACATGCGCATTTTCTCCACAATGTCCCTAAACAGAGAGGTAGACGGTATGAATATGGCACCAATCGCTCTGTACTTGCTTAGAGTAATATTAAATGTAGTCAATATAGTTTGGCTGTGTCCCCACCCAAATCTCATCTTGAATTCCCATTCAAGATGTTGTAGGAGGGACCCAGTGGGAGATTATTGAATCATGGGTGCAGGTCTTTCCTGTGCTGTTCTTGTGATTGTGAATAAGTCTCATGAGATCTGATAGTTTTAAAATGGGGAGTTTGCATGCACGAGCTCTCTTCTCTTGTCTACCATCATGTGAGACATGCTTTTCACCTTCCACCATGATTGTGAGGCCTCCTCAGTCATGTGGAACTGTAAGTCCAATAAACCTCATTCTTTTGTAAATTGCTCAGTCTTGGATATGTCTTTATCAGCAGCATGAAAACAAACTAATACAATAGGGCTCTAGTATGAGAAGAAGATGATTGACATAATATTCAATCTTTCAACAGCTTTCTTAAGGCCTGAGGATCTCGGGTCATAATTATTGGATCACTGTGAGTCCCTCATCGACATGACCTTAAAGCAATGTATTTAAACAATCGATGTGCAGTTCTATAAAACCACAAACTTCTGAATTCAAATATGTGAAATCTTGATAAGGCAGAACACTGAGATTTTTCAGGTTTTAAAATTGTATTTTAGTTTTCAGTGGGTCACACTAATTATAGTGGAGTATATTCACAAGCAAAGACACACTCTCTAAAGTAATGAAAAAGATTAGGAAATTGGCCACTTAAAAAAAAGTATGAATATCTGATGCCATAGCTCATAGTGCTATCCTACTCCCTGTTGTAAATATGGAATTGAATATTGGCTAAGACATATATTTCTGAAAGTAAGATTTCAGCTATTTCCAGGTAGTAAGTAATGAGGACCAATAAAGGCAGACAGCATACACCCAAATTGTAGTTATACCTGTCGTGACTTAGTAATTATACTCAACAAGGGCAAATTACTACTTTACCTTTCAAAATACCCATATCTTGTATTATATCCTCTTTTCTTCCACACCTAATTTAAGTGTCAAAGATTAAATGTCTTTACTTAGCATTTGAAGCCTTTATTCAACTATAACTTTCAAAGTAATTTATAAATAAGCAGATTCAAGCACTGATGATGATCAATATTGTGTATTTAGTTCTATTATGATGAGTGGAAATCTCAGAAGCATACAGTTATCTCTCCTAAGAGTTTTATAACTGAACATAATTATTTTGTCTTTCTTGTTCCCAGGAGATAAAAATGAGTGAGAAAACTCATAACCAAGTTCCTGCTATTCACGATGTTTCCATTGGGTGTAGCTATGATATTAGATAGGTTAATATCACAGCCTGCATATTCTGGAAGGATGGCCAGACATTTGGGGATTTGTAGTGACTTTCTTTGTCTTCAGCATTAAATTGTATTAGTCAGCAATATGTTCTATGGGGAAAACCAAATGAAATACCTTCAAATCAATCAGGGCAAGAAGGCTTTCAATATGTCTTTTTGACATATCAATTTTTTTAACAAATCAAAAAATTGAGATGTGCTAAAACTTGAATCATCCATAATTTCTACACAGTGTGCTCATTTTTATTTTTATATAATTATATAATTTACACCTAGTTTGAACAACTTCTATTTAGATAGGTCTCTGTTGGATAAAATAGGACAAATAAGAGGAAAGTCCACAAACAACGCAACTCCTTTACTCGATGACAGGTTTGAGTAAAGTGTCTTAAAATGTCTGTTTATAAAAAAAAAAAAAAAAAGTATTTCTGCTAAAATGCAAGGGCAGCTAACATGCTGAGATGAAAACTGCTAACTCTTTTCTTAACAACACCATATGTCTCCAATTGGATCATAATGCAGTCAGTTCCCAAGGGAACGTTACACATGGAAGCTAACCAAATCAAGGCACAGTCTTCACTATATGTTGACTCACTGATTAGCCAGCAATCAGCTACTTTAGATTTTCAGATTATGCAAGTTGTCTGTCTGAAGGGTCTTTCTGCATTCTTGACATCCCCCTTAAACAAAGCAAGTCATTACAAAACCCTCCACAAAAATATTTCTCTTTTTGTATACGCTTCCTCTTATCTATAAACTCAATATATTTTAAGAAACTAAAATGCTCAACCTCTGAACTCTCTGATGGGTTTTAAATAGTAGATGCATTATACAGCAAACACTATTGAAATCAAGCTTATAAAGATGAAAGCCACGTATTGTAAGATGAAAGAAGTCACCTTAGTCTCCTCTGAGACTAACAGTATATAAAATACCAACAAATAAACCAACCTGCCTTATTCAGATGATTATTTATGTAATTTTTCTTAGTTTAATACTTCATTCAATTGTTAATTTTTATATAGAAATTATATTTAAAACTTTACTTAGTTAATATTAAAACCTTCCACATACATTACCGCCTCAAGTTCTGGCATTTGTAGCTCTGATACACATAATAAATCCAATTATTTCATGTTTAATGTAATTCTTAATAGTATAAAGTTAGAACACTTTATGATGTATATAAAACTTTAGGAATTTTGCCTTGGGAAGTGTGAAATGCCCTGGGATAGTTCAGATTGGGGCTTCTCAAACTAGCTCTGATAAATAGACAGTATTTTCTAAAATTTCCAATTTGTCAGTAACCAATATTTTTGTAAAAGAAAATTATGCACTCAGATTTCGTGACATTGTCAAATCATTATACAAGTTTCTAAATGTTTTCTCTCAGTTTCTGTACTTTTCTTGTCATGGACTGGTAAGAAATGTTTCAGGGCTGGCATAAATTTGTGGGATTCATTGTGAATATCATTGTTTAGGTATTTTGTAACTAAGAAATTGGAATTTTAATATTAATGCTGAGTCATAAACTTCCATCACTTCCAGCACATCATTCTTTAACTATTATTTGCTATGGTTTTCTTCTAATCCACTTTACAAAATTAGCAGCAGAGATTCAAAAAGCCAAAGAATTACCAAAAAGTTTTTGAGAAAGATGAGTTGCTACACAGTATTTTTTAAAAATACACATTAATAAAAGCAAACTCCCCAAATCTGCAGTGATCAACAAAGGCTCTACCATGTACTTATTCTAATAAGAGCAATTTAAGCCTCGGCATCATTTAGTGACTAATTAGTGACATTTCTTACCTGGGATGCCTGGTGGTGTTTTCAGATATTTTCCATTAAAATGTTGAATTACCACTTCACATTTTTCAGTAGACTCCATTCTGGGAAAAAAAGGTAAACCAGACGTCATATATGGCTGTCAAGAAAAAGAAACTTAAGAAGTAAAGGAAAACCAAGAAAATACATAGAAATGCACTTAGTTAGAAATGCCACCTAAAGGAATTTTCTCTCCCATTCTATGGGATTGCCCTGTCACTCTGATGAAGTAGTTTATTTTATGCAGAAGCTCTTTAGTTAATAGAGATCCATTTATCAATTTGGCTTTATACCATTCAGCTTTTGAAATTATTTTTAGACGCTTAAGTCTTTGCCCAATACCTATATCCTGAATATTTACCTAGAGTTTTCCTCTAGAGATTTTATATAGTATTCAGTCTAACATTTAAATCTCATCCATCTTTAAGATTAATTTTCGTATATAAAGAGTAGAGAAAGAGGATCCAGTTCAAGCTTTCTAGCATGGCTGTGATTTTTCTGGCACCCGTTTATTTAGTAGGGATCCTTTTTCCCATTTCTTGTCTCTCTCAAGGTTTGTCAAGATCGGATGGCTGTAGATGTAGTATTATTTCTAGGCTCTATTCTATTTCATTGGTCTATATCTCTGTTTTGAGTACCAGTGCCATGCTGTTTGGATTGCATAGCCTTGTAGTATAGTTTGGAGTCAGGTAAGCGTGAGGAGTTCACCTCCAGCTTTCTTGCAGCTTAGGATTATCTCTTGGGAGATCACGGGCTCTTTTTTGGACCATATAGACATATATGCTCCTTATACCTTGAGTATTGCTGCACCCATCAGCTCATCATTTACATCAAATTATAACTCCAATACAATCCCTCCCTCCCCTCCCATGATAGGCCCGGTGTACTTGATGTTCCCTTCCTGGAGTCAAGTGATCTCATTGTGGTTCCACCTGGGTAGGGGCAACCGGTGTTTAGTTCTGTTCTTGTGATGGTTGCTGGAATGATTAAGTTCCCGGCTGCATCCATGTCACCACCAGGGACACAAATCATCCTTTTTAGCTTGGCTGCCAGAAGTATTCATAGGTGTATATAGCCACATTTTCTTAATCAATCTATCACTGGTAGACATTTAGGTTGATTCAAAGTCTTACTAGTTATGAATAGTGCCGCAATAAACATACGTAATGCATGTATCTTCCTGCTTAGCATAAAAGAATTTATAATTCCTTTAGGTGCCCAGTATTAGGATGGCTGGAGTCATATAAAATTTGTTACATCTAGTTCTAGATCCTTAAGGCACAAGAAGTATACATATGTAACAAACCTGCACGTTATGCACATGTACCCTACAACTTACAGTATAATAATAATAAATAAATTTAAAAAAATTTAAAAAATAAAAAAATAAATCAATGAAAGAACAGTAAAAAAAAAAAAAAAAAAAAAAAAGAAATGTACCCCAATTGCCAACTTTTGTCATGACCATGATGACCAGATTAATAAGAGAACATCGCAAACTCATCAATGCTGAGAAAGTATTATTCACTCTTTGAAAGGTGTCTATGTGGAGGGCTCTGTTCTGAGCCTTCTTTCAGAGGTAACCCTGAGGCATTATCTTAATTCACTCAGCAATGTTTGGCAATTGAAAGTGTTCAACAAATGTCTGTTGAATGATGAATTAGCAAACCTGATGGGTAGATCTTGTTATTGTCATTCATATCCATAAGGGCACTGAGGCTTAGACAGATAAACTACCTTTCCAATAAGAGGTAAAGTCAAGATTTGAACTAACACCTCTGCAACAGTAAAGCCTGTGCTATAGCTACTAAGCTATACTACTGATGGATTCCACAGAAGAAGTCGACAAGATGTGTTTTACTTGAACAGCTTGCAGCCTAGAGGATTGATTGGTATAGTAATGTAGTCGTCAGTGTTATGACATTTTTATTGAAAATCCACTGTATGTAAGACGCCCAAAGAGTTAGGTGGGGTCCTACATCTTGAAGGAAGGTATGTATATATATACAAACCTTAGGTTCCGTACTTTCTCAATATTGAATTTTGGACAATGTCTTATTTTTTCATACTATCTTATCAATGTTCCTAAACTGGTGTTCTTGTGCCAAATTTTGGCATCTCACATACAACCTGAAGCATGAACATTTTGAGCCAGACCAACATAATTTAAATTTTGGCAATGTTACCGTATCTTAAGTACAGTAATATTTGTAGCATTTTCCAAATAATGAATAATATCTGGCCTTTATTATTTTATAAGCTTAGATGGGGAGGATAATAATTAAGGATTAATTCTGATTAAAGGAAATTAAGTCTTCCAAAGAGTATACTAGAGGCAAAAATAAATTTAAGAAACAGCACACATACACATGAAAGAATGTGTATGAAATGTGTAAAATTTGTTCAGAAGGCAAAGTATAATTTTAGATTTTCTGCTGTTATTAATACGAGCTTTTTTGGAATGGTGCCCATCAACGCCAAGTTGTAAAACTTTCCTATGTCTAAATTTTATATGTATTTCAGGACCATATTACATGGCTATATTACAGGACCATATTACATGGCAAAGGAAACAAGATATGAAAAAAATATGTTAACAAATGTCAAGTCAGTTATACATATTTATTACAGTTATAAGAATTCAAATGTGAGAGGAATCCTAGAAGTCAGAGATGATGCTGAGAAGAGGCACAGAATCTAGGAAAGGCTTTTGGAGAAGTAATTAGGGCAGGGGGCTGAGCTGGGCAGCTTGGAGGGCATGCGTCCTTATTACAGTGTGGTAGAGAGAGCAAGCATATGGCTCAGTGGAAGGTTTGCCCGGGAAATTCTTAAAAATTAACTGAGAGAGGAAGTCAGGGCATCTGTATCACCTGTTTAACAAGCTTGAAGATGATATCAGGAACAAGTTACATTTTAGAGCTATAATTATTTTCTGAAGAAGTTTTGTTTTCAGATGTACATTCCTATGAAGCATGGGATGAGTGTGCATCTGTCTGTATTGACACATATGACAAATCTCTACTGCCAAGCAGGGCTGAATTTACAGGAATGAGGCCTGTGTCTTCACACAGAGCCCCACACTTAGAACAACCCTGCACTTGGTTTAAAGTTCTGCTGTCGCCACCTTGAACTTCTTAACAGTGCTTTTAACAAAGGGATCTACATTGTCATCTTTCACCCTAATTTATGTAGTTGATCCTTCTATGACAATAGAGTGCAGGAACCTAACTTAATATAAACGGTTAGTATGTATATCATCAGGTGACCCAAGGGATGCACATAAGTATTATTTTGAAAAAAAAAAAAAATTCAGAATGCAATGTTAATAGATAAAAAATAAAAACCCAAACCGTATTTTGTTTACTACTCACTCACAAGTTCCCCTATATCAGAAGATGTTTGGATAAGAAAGGCAAGAGGAGTCTTTCCTCATTCTAAATATTTAGGAACAGCTAAGTACCATTTTCCTAACTCTTTCAAGTTTCCTTTCCAGTGGAAGCTTTTACTGTAAGTCTTTCAATTGTTTTTTAATCTTTCTTTCTTTTTTTTTCTTTTTGAAAGTAGAAAACTTCCATTTCCATGAAGAAAAGAATTCTAACTGTTCTTTCTCTCTTCCCACAGGATCCACTATTGTCTCTTAGGCAAAATAACCTTCCCTCCTAGCAGAGACATGAATGGGAGAGGAAATGTAAGCCCTTAATTACTACAGATGTTACTTTATGGAATTTTTATTCGAGGAGAGCGACAGAATGCAAAGTTTATGCCTCAAAGCCCCCTCTCTGTTCAGTCTCTCTCTGGGTACTCGCCTGGATAAAAGGCAGTTAAGAATCTAAAGCTTGCTTGCAAGAGTCCTACAAATCAAATCCCTTCTCTTTGTCTTAAAATGGCATGGAATTATAAATGAAGACTAATACTAGGGGTGTGTGCGTGTTTATTCTACATAATACATTTTAGGGAATAGAGAGGAAGCTAAAAAAGAAAATCAAGTGGCTAACCCACTCCACCCACTTAAAATATTTTTGTTCTTGTTTGAAAGCCTCAAGTCCTCCCTTCTGTATTCTAAGTATGATCGTCTTTTCTTAACACTGTTTTACAGTCATATCAAGCTGGATGGAGGCTGTTTCTATGAACACAAAGACAGCAGCATAGATTGTTCACTTTGGGTTCATTCAGATTTAACTAAGTGAATGTCTGCTGTGAGCCTTTAGAGACTCCCGTCTCTGAAAGAATAAATGCAATAAAAGTCTGTTTTCTGTAGCTGCCGGCGCTTAGTGTCAAACCATGTTATGCTGCACCACCCAGCAGTGACAATTCCATTTTAATACACGGGGCACATTTTAACAAGGCAAAGCAGTCCCAGCAAAGATGGCAATATAGGAGCTGCCAAGGGGAAAAGTCCCACTGTTCCTCATGCATTTTATGTGGAAGCAGAACAAAAATGAGACTGAGACCCAGAAAGCTCTGGTGGGGGGGGCGGGGCGGGAAGAGACTATATTTGAATAGCCATCTTAGGAAGAATGTGCCCATTTTCTTCTCAAGTTTCACAATTAACCTCTCTGAAATGCCAGCTCAAGCTATCTGGAATCTGGCACACGCTTCAGTTGAAACTGACACTAGCATTATCAAGTGAGTCTGAAAAGACAGCACGCCAGACACAGCTGCCTTTATAGGGCCCTTTCAGATGGGCCACTGAATCACTACAACTGCATCTATTCTTCCTAGGTGGTACCTGAAACCCCTTGTGTCCCTCAGAACAGCTCGAGTGCCAGGCCAACCATTCACCTGACAATACATTAATTAGGTTCTTACAAGGCTCTAATCATTGTATAAAGCTTCAGGGTTTTCTGTTAGGTCTGATGTTTAAATATAAATACACTTTAAAGGTCCTGTTTGACATTCTTTCTTGTCTCAGTACCTAGGAACCTGACTTCAGTCATTTGAAACACACCACAGAATTGTGCTGCTGCTTCTTCCTTTTTTTTTTTTTTTAAAACAGCTACTAAGAGGAGCTAGTTTAACAGCCAATACAATTCCCACAGGCAAATTACATCAGATGAGAGGCTGATACAATATTAGTAGAATGTTCTGGGTCAGACTAAATATGCAGAGGTAGAAATATACTTTGCAAAACCATTTGCAGCCTACCTCTGTCACCTCCATAAAGAATCACACAGTTTTTGGTCTTAAAGCAATAAGCGTTATTAACCATGTGTTTAAAACAAATCCATCTTGTCATTTATTATGGTTAATTAGAGGTTTCCAGTATTGTGAAATGTTTGTGGTTTTGCAATCACAGGCTCTGTACAAACTATTGGCAACTTAGAGTATCTGACTTTGTAAGCCAGTCATCCTCATTTCTGGTAAGATTTACGTATGCACAGGGTCAACATTAAAATACTTTTTAAAGTACTAAACTGTGCACTCCTTCTGACATTTCAAAAACAAATTATGTCATTTCTTTCTTAAACCATTGTAATGGAAGGAATAAAATGGTGAGTCCGAGAAACAAAGATGAATGAATGTGATGAATTTTCTTCTCAGTTTTTGCAATTTGTTTTCTTCCTGCCAGGCACCTGACATTCTTAGGATACAAATGGCTTAAGTACCAAACAGTGAAGCTGAGAGGTCTCCCTTATATGCCCTTTTGTAGAAACCAGACATTTTGAGATATCTTGCTCAGCATTACAACACATTCCTCTTAGGAAATGAAACTGTGGATGACAATATTTGACTAATGAAAACACATTCCAGAGTTTGAGAATCACATAATTTCAAGACTGGAAATGGCCTCAGATATCAACTTCTACATTGTACAGATGAAGAAAGTAACACTAGAAGACTGTGAATGGCTTTTTCAAAAACTAGTTAGTGGATGAACCTGGAATAGAACTTTTGTCTCATGACTCTCAATTGAGACTATTTGGAAGAGATGCAGCTCCCTTGCTGACCTCATGTCATCCCTCCTGATTTTCTCTACTGACTGATGTACTTCAATCTGTTCAAGAGTAGGATGGGTCCTGCTAGCTCCACTCTACCCAGCCACTATTACTTCAAGAAGTTGTTTTCAAAAATGGAATATAACCTGATATGAGATGTCAAGGGTGTTTCACCTCTGTGGTATTCTCGCCCAAAACCCATATAAACTAAGGGTCCTATCATGAGGAAAATAGCTGACAAACTCAGATCTAGAGACATTCAGGCTACCTGGCCAGTACTATTCAAACAAACAAAGCCTAAGAAATTATCACAGATCAGGGCAGGCTGATGAGACAGGACAACTAAATGCAATATGGTAACTGGATTGGATCCTGGAACAGAAAGAGAATGTTAAAGAAAAAGTTGGCAAAATCCAAATAGAGTCTGGAATTTAGTTAATAATAATATGCCAATGTCAGTTTCTTAATTTTGACAAATGTACCACAGTAATTTAAGGTGTTAATGGGGAAAACTGGGTGTGCAGTATATAGAAAATCTATATTATCATTACACTTTCATGTGAAGGTAAACTTATTCCAAAATAAGAAGCTTACTTTTAAAATCAGTGTACCTTAAAATTATCAGAAAACTACTTTTAAAAATACCAATCTCTAGGGCCCAGCCCAGGAGATTCTGACTTAATTGTTTTGGCACGAGGCCCATGTAGAAAGATTTCAAAGATACCCAGGTGATTTCAGTGTGCAGCCAGGGTTGAAAAGTCCTGTTCCGCAGTTCTGTGTCAGGTATGTGAGACTGGAAACCACGGGCCAAACCCAGTCTACAGGTATGTTCCATTTGGACTGCAAAGAGATTTTGGAAATTTTGAAATGATTGTCAACATTTGAAACTTCGGAGATTTCACATGAAAATTGAAATTTATAATTCCTTTTAATAGATGGGACAGTTTAACCCATGCTTTCTGCATGGCAACTATGACATAATAAAAAATATATTTAGTCTTTTTCTCAGGTTGCTGACACACAGCCTCTAAAACCATTGGAATTTCCTGAGTGATAAGGGTATGTTGTGTTGTTCAGAATAGACTATTTTTAACCACATCTGAGTTTATGCTAATGAGGTCACTCAGGTAGCTTCAGGATGGGGACTGGTCACAAGAAAGACTAAGACTTGATTAGTGGGTTGGAACTTTCAGCCCCACCCTCTCTGACTTCTGAGAAATGGAGAGCAGCTGGAGATTGAGCTCAAACACCAAGGGCCAATGATTTAATCAATCAAACCTAGAAACAACAAAGTTCAGGAAGTTTTCAGGTTGGTGAAGACGTTGATACATGACAGGAGGGTAGTGAGCTCAGAGAGACCACAGAAGCCACACACCCCTTCCCTGATACTTCACCATATGCGTTTCTTTCATTTGAGTTGTATCCTTTATAATAAACTGGTAAACATAAAGTGCTTTGAGAGTCATTTTAGTGAGTTACTAAACCTGAACTGGGGAGTTCTGGGTACTCCCACATTTTGTAGTTGCTGGGAAGAAATGTGGGTAGCTTGGTGATATGGTTTTGCTGTGTCCCCATTCAAATCTCATCTTGAGTTGTAGCTCCTACAATTCTCATGTCCCATGAGAGGGACCTGGTAGGAGGTAACTGAATCATGGGGGTGGTTTTTTTTCTGTGCTGTTCTCAGGATAGTAAGTCTCATGAGATCTGATGGTTTTATAAAGAACAGTTCCCCTGCACACACTCTCTTGCCTGCCGCCATGTAAGACATGCCTTTGCTCCCCCTTCGCCTTCCGCTATGATTGTGAGGCCTCAGCAGCCATGTGGAACTGTGTGTCCATGAAGCCTCTTTTTCTTTATAAATTACCCAGCCTCAGGTATTTCTTCATAGCAGTATAAGAATGGACTAATACACCTGGGCACTCCATTTGCAGCTGGTATGGAACTGAGCCCTTACACCTGTGGAGTCTGATGATGATCAGGTAGTTTGTGTCAAAACTGAGTTAAATTATAGGACATCCAATTGATGTCAGAGAATTGGAGAATTGATATGCAAAAATAAGGTATTTGATGTCAGAAAAACCCACACATTTGGTGTCAGAAAAAAAGACATCACAGCAACCATGGAATAGAGTAAAAGAGCAGTTTTGTTCTTTAAATGAAGTCACTTTGTCATTATTCCTACCAATCTGTATCAATTGCCCATCCTAAGGCAAAATAGTAGGTGCTGTTTGTCACTGAACTTGCATTGTTTATTTTTAATAGTTAAGAGAAAAGAAAAAGTATTTAATTTATACAGGGATAGTGTTGTATTTCTGTTCACCCTTTCCTAGATGTCCTCTCTGTCCTGCTCTATGCCCCAAGAAAGTGACCCTTCTATCAACTGTATAATCTTAGCTCTTCTGTTTACTGGTTTTCCATTGGGTTCTGCCTATGGAAGCTTGAAAGAACTTCAAAAGGCAAGAGTAGAGAGAAATCTGAGTGATTTTCCCTCTTTCTCTCCCTGTTTTGGCCCTTCTGTCTAGTAGGTGTTGCGTCTCTCCCTGTCTACAGTCCTTCCAAGCAAGCCCTCCTCTGAGGCTCTAGCTCTCACTGACCTCTGGAAACACCCCTCTCTGGTGACTCCTTTTTTTTTTTTTTTTTTTTTTTTTTTTTAGATGGAGTCTCGCTTTGTCACCCAGACTGGAGTGCACTGGCTCGATCTTGACTCACTGCAACCTCCACCTTCCGGGTTCAAGCAATTCTCTGCCTCAGCCTCCCAAGTAGCTGGGATTATAGGCGCCTGCCACCACGCCTGGCTAATTTTTGTATTTATTAGAGACAGGGTTTCATTCTCTTGGCCAGGCTGGTCTTGAACTCCTTACCTTGTGATCCACCACCTCGGCTTCCCAAAGTGCTTGGGATTACAGGTGTGAGCCACTGTGCTCAGCCACATCTGGTTACTCCTTGAGCTCTCAGGGTGGTAAGGGTCTCCCTTTGCTGCTCCTCTCTGGGAACATCAACATCTCTTTGCCAGTTCCCTTAACACTGCTTCTGTAAATATTTTGTAAATACTCTTTAATTTTCTTCAGTAGAATCATCTGGAGTGAAACTCTGCTTCCATTCAGCATCTTGATGCCTACACCATAAAGCTATCAACAGCATAGGAGTAAAAAAATTATCCCAAAGACTGTGTGTTTCAAGAAGCATATAAGAAATAAAGTTTGCCTTATACTCCATCTAGAAACTACTTCTTTCACTTGGATTACCTGATTACCCCAGTAGGGACACTCATCTGTGTACTCATATAGAGGCATAATTATCTAAATATATTTTTTTTAGCCAGACTAATGTTTCTAGAAGGAATTTTCATAAAGAAATGGCAGAAAATTAAATAATTTGAGATAAAGTGAAAATTAAGTATAGGTCTAGAAAAGTCATACCATAAATGACTTTGGAATACATTACCACTTTTAATCAATCTCCTAGCTGCAGCCATATTTCATTCCTAGATATTATTGAGAAAAGAAAAATAGCTCAGAGCAGGCTGAACAACGTGAGATATGCAACATTTATCAGGCCCAGAGAGACATAAGTACAGGACTTCAGTCATGGCTCTCTTCCTTGAGTACCCATACCTAGGGGCAATTGTTTAAAGGCATTTTTGTTCCTGACCAGCTTTCTCACTCTTTATCTTCATATTCCTAGAATTTGTGACACAAAGAACAAGGAACCAATTAATAGCTTATGTTATTTTAATGTAAAGTCTTGATAAACAACTTCTCTTCTTTTTTCCTTTCAAGATCCACTTGTAACTATTGCCAATTGGACTGTATATTCAGGGCAACATGAATCTAGGTTCCTGGGTGGCAATCTTCAAACTTTGAGCTCAAATAAGCTCTGTACTTATGTTATGTAAGGTGGACATTTTGGTGACTCAGGTGGAACCTGAAGCAGACTTTCAGTGATCTCCCTCAATTTGCTGACAGCTGGAGCCCTGGTATGAGCCTAACTTTCATTCATCTAACCTTACCAGAGTCAATGGAGGTCAGTCAACAGGGTAAGCCCTCCTCAGATTTCAATGCTCCATTCTTGGTTGAAGATTCAGACTAATTCACTTATTGAAACCACACACATACCTGCCTCAACGTGGTTGGAATTGAAGCTCCACTGTAAGGTAGGAGTTCCATTTGTTATTCTCTAGAGTTTCTGCTGATTGCAGATTTGTGACTTTCACTTTTTCTTTTTGAGCTAGTGTTATTTTTAATTAATTCTTAGAGTTTTTCTATCTTTTGGCTAGGCATGGTGGCTCTCACCTGTAATCCCAGCACTTTGGGAGGCTAAGGCAAGAGGATCACTTGAGGTCATGAGTTCAGACCAGCCTGGCCAACATGGTGAAACCCTGTCTCTACTAAAAATACAAAAATTAGACAGGCATGGTGGTGGGCACCTATAATCTCAGCTACTCAGGAGGCTAAGCCAAGAGAAACCCTTGAACCTGGGAGGCAGAAGTTGCAGTCAGCCAAGATGATGCCACTGCACTCTAGCCTGGGTGACGATGTGAGACTGTCTCAAAAAAAAAAAAAAAAAAAAAAAAAGTTTTTCAATCTTTTATCTCATTTAAAATTTTGGTCGGGGAAAAAATAGTTTCTCTCTGAAAAGAAAAAGTGTAATCTTATGGCTGAAGTGAAAAATTTGTAATCTTTAAAATTGGTGAGATTCCACAGCTTAGTTCTATTGACAAATCTAAACATTCTTCTTGGGTGACCAAAGTTCCTCTCACTGGGTCTTTTTGATCATTCAAGAAGGAAGTATAATTATGGGCAATCGTACTTCCATAACTGAGTCTAATAATAAAGATTTGCAAGAGCTGTTAGAAGTAGTAGCTGATCTGTTTAGCTTTTGGGGTTCCAGGGGTCACTCTGCACTATTACAACTTGAATTTTGTGTGTGCAATGACTGACAAGTCACTGGCAAAAACTGTGGTTTCTGAAGTAGCTGAAATCAGTTGCAGTGAATGATTATAAATGTACGGGGCTACTCATTTCTTCGGGTGTTTAGATAGAAAGACAGGTTTGAACACTTGAAGGTGGAGGAAACACTTTCCCTCAAGGCATAAAACTCCTCCTGTGGGAGGGTGGTCTGATCACAGAGTGTGCTGATGGGCACTGGGTCACCTACCAGTCTTGAGGGAATGTCTTTGCAGTGAGGTGCATTGTGGAAATATTGCATAGCCTGGTCTTGTGGCATTTCTCTCTTCTGAGAATGAGAAGATTCTCATCTCAGAATTCAGTGTAAAAGTGGGACCGTTCAATTTTAAATATCTAGGTGCACTGCCTTTCAGTTTTGCCTGCTTTTCACATATGTCAATATTAGGGCCCCCAAACTGCAAATGCTTTCATTTTGCTATTCACTAAAGGGCTCAACCCTGAAGTTAATAATCTAATCAATACATAAGCTAAGTTGAGAATACCACCTATCTAACTAGATTGATCTCCAAAATATGACTTTCTGGCATTTAGCTGGCTATTTTGAAACTCTTTGTAAAATAGATTTACATATATAAAGGAAATCTCTGCTTGCAGAAGCATCTCCCTTACTGCACCTAAGCTACTAGAAACTTTTATGATAGGAAAAACAGTGCCTTAAAGTTTATAAAACACACCTTACTTTTGCTTAAGATATTTTTACTGCTAATCTTATCTTGACCGGGCCTTTACTTATGCCCTTCTTTGTCCCAGTAAATAATGGTGTTTAGATCTAAGTTCTGTGCCTTTGGGATGTAAATTTTCACCTGAGTCATGTCTTTGGGATTGTAAATTTGTGATAGCCTAGCTAATAATTGTTTGGGGCTTGACAGTCTAAAGCGGAAAGAAACTATTTGCAAACTGGCAAATGGAGAACCTTATAAAGCTATTAATACAAAATTTGCTTCCATGTGTCCTGTATGTCTATATGTTTATATGTGGCATGTGTATGTGACATTTTACTACCAACATATATGAACAACCTCCAATTAACTGTCTTAAAGAAAATGTAAGTGGTTAAATCAGGTATTTTATCAGAAAGATAGAAACTACATACAGACAGGAGGCAGGGAAATACTGGGTAGAAGAGGGTGGTTCCCTGGCGAGGGCTCCACCCTCAAGCCTGGACCCAAGGCCCTAAAAGAGAACTTCACATCCCTGTTTTCCCACCCAAACGTTGCCTTTTCCAAAACCACCCTGGCCTGCCCCACCCTCCACCCTGTACCCATAAAAACTCCAAGATCCACTGGCAGAGAAGGAGAAAAGAGGAACCAGCTGGATGTTAGAGAGAAGCAGCTTAACTTCAGAGGGATGGCTTGACAGCAGAATTCCATAGAAGAGTTCTGCCACAGATGGCCCAACTCCAGGGGAAGATTATCTTCCCACTCTATTGCCCTTCCAGCTCCCCTTCCTGCTGAGAACTACTTCTACCATACAATAAAATCCTCCACATTCACCACCCTCCAAATTGTTTGTGTGACCTCACTCCTCCTGGATGCTGGACAAGAACCGAGGTGAGGGCGAAGAGGCCGAAGAGGCCGTCATACTAATTGAGCTATTAAACACTTAAGCCATCCATAGATGACAAAGCTAAAGGACCACACAGTAACACACATCCTCTGGGGCTCTAGGGGTCGTAGGCAACCCCTAGGCGCTGCCATGGGCCCGTACAGTGTTTTTTCCTGCAGGCGCCCAAAGGCACTGGCCCCGGCTCCTGCACCAGCTCACCTGCTTGCTAACCCTCCCACCAGGGGTTTGAGTGCTGAGGGCTGCCTAACCGAGCCACCCCTTTGTGAGTCCCACGAAGGTACCAAGGGTACTATCCTGTCTCAAAACCAGCTCAAGTGCCTTTTAGTTCACTTGATTTGAGTAAATCTTTGGTAAATAAGACTAGTTTAATATTGTTGGTTTAGTGAAAATAGCTGTCTTCTGATCAGGAAAATACCAAGGTATTTATCCATAGAATTTTTGCTTAGGTAGTGGCAGAACATTTTAAGCAAGTTGTAGAGGGTTTGCAGAAGATTAATCTTGGGAAAGAAATTTTGTGTGTGTTCAAATTGTCTAAAATTAGAAAGAAATTATTTATATGTTTTTCTAAAAATTGAGCATTAATATCAGAAGCACACTGGTGGAAGGCCACAGTCTGTGCCCCTATGTTGCCACAGGGTTTTCTCAGAAGACTGATCATTTTTAATACAAAATTCCAAAAGGTTATAAAAGGTTTATGGAAATCTTATCTTGTGAGGTCAAAACTGATTGAGATTGGATGGATTTGGTTATAGCGTTTTATTAAAATTAGCTTTAGTATTGATAATACACTAAAACTAAAACGTGGTTTTCTCCTTAGAACAAGAATTTTGTGTAGTATTAATAAGAGGTAGTAAAAGATTTGTTTACTTTTTGAGTAAACTGTAAAATAATTAAGTTGCAGGGAGAGTTTCCCTCATGTTGTCTTTATTAGGTCCCTTGATTGGGTATTAAACCCCTTCTCTATCAAATAATAACAAATTTTGCTTTCTGAAACTTTTGAATTATCATTTCCACAAAATAAATGACTATTATTATGCATTGACTTCTGATCCTATTTTGATCATGTGTTTTAAACATTTTTTTAACTTCAATATCGAGTGTTTTAAACCTTTAATACTTTGAATATTTCCAAAAATTAAATTTCAAATTCTAAAATTATCTTTTGATCTGTACTAACTTGGACATAAAAGAGGAACCCCTGGAAGTCCAGGAGAGACATATAACACTTATTTGGTATGTTAAAATCATACAGGAAACATTGTCAAATAAGAAATGCTGTTTATATGGACACATAGAGGGGAACAGCACACACTGGGGCCCTTCGGAAGGTGGAAGGCGGGAGGAAGGAGAGGATCAGAAAAATAACTAATGCGTACTAGGCTTAATATATGGGTGATGAAGTAATCTGTGCAACAAACCTCCATGACACAAGTTTCCCTATATAATGAACCTGCACATGTGCCCCTGAAGTTAAATAAAAGTTAGAAAAATAGGTTTCAGTTATATTAGTATACATGTATTCCAGAATGAAAAAAGAAACCTGTTCCACTGGTGAATCCACTAAAAACATCCTCTTGTCGTCATCCACAAACAATTATTGTTTCATTGTAAGTCTTCTCAAAAAGTTATTTATAATCAGCTATAGTCCAAAATTTTCTTCTTCTTCAAGGAAATTCATGGAAAAGAACCCCAACAAGAATTTTTGAATAAAGATTTCCGATAACTTTAGTGATCTTACCTTTGGACTAAGTAAAATCTTCCAGAACTCTAACTAAAACACTGATACATTAATGAAGATTGCTAACTCAACATCAATCAAAAGTTATTTCAATTTGCTGAACTGATAGAGGACTAAAATGATTTTTATGACTTTTATATTTGCAACATTACTGACTCTTTCATATTCTGTCTTATTTTCTTTTCAGCTATTCATAGCTTATAGCAACTGGCTAAAGTATACATTTGCAAGCAAAATCGAAATGTTTACCTTTCTCTTTAGCTGATTTCTTCAAAATATGGAAACTAATAATGAGTATTCTCATTTTATGGCAATATAGTTATTTGCATAAGTTCAATAAGAATATATTTGTTTTTTGCTAACAGGCACATTGAACACTGGTAATTTTACCAAAGCTTTTATTGGAATGGCATATTTTTAGATATCACCAGATTGCTTTGAGGAATTGTAGTTGACTTTATAAACTCAATAAAAAGCCCCTTGAAAAGAGTGGCATTATACATTTTTACATGGTTCTCTTACAAGGTTCCTGACCTTATGATAAGTAAAGAATATCACTTTCTGACAGGCCCAGAAACCTCAAGATATTCTAGGACCTCAAGAAGAGAGGATTTTACCCAATTCATGCAGGTATTACAGGCACAACCAGACGACAAATCCTTGGCTTGTTTTCCTAGCCTTAGGAGGCTTTTAAAAATGTAATTTGAGATTCCTTATGAAAAAGTTCTAGCAAAGCCAACTTAAAGGAGCCTGTATGGCCATTCATTATTTTTGTTATAATTTGTACAAATAATCAGGCAAAGTGTACTACAAAACTTATTTTGTAAATAAATTGATTAGACTAAGAATTATCTTTGGTTTACATGGGGAACTGGAGAGAGAAAAATTATGTTTCAGAAGAAAACTATAGCACACCTGCTATTAGATTCCAGCACTGACTATTGTTTTTGAGTTTTTATAATTTTCCTATATTTTAGACTAAATCCAGAATTATTTCCTGGCTATGACTCTCTAAAGGAAAGGGGTTTAATTTTCTTCAGGATGTTTTTAGTGGACTCACTAGTGGAACAGGTTTCTTTTTTCATTCTGGAATACATGTTCTCTTCTTGATTGTAATCCTTATGTGCAATATGTATCTCTCATTGTTTTACTGCTTCTGAGAAAATTAAAGTCATAATATTCTAAAGACCAGGATGATTTAACAAGTGACAGCAACTATATCAATACGTTGACTGAGATTTGGCTAAAGTCTCATTTTTGCCACCCTGTGATACTATTCCAATTCAGCTTGAGGCACACTTAAAATTTCTTACTGAGATGTATTGTCTCCCCTGCCTCTTCCCCACAAACCCACCTGGGTGGGCCAGGATCATTTGGGAATGAGCCTTCCTAATGATGCAGAACTAAGGAGTCAAAATGCTTTTAGTTCATCTACTATGCTTTCTTCAAAACATCTTGATGAAATGGAGGGAAACGAGAAAACAAAAGTAGCTCAGATCAGGCTGAGCTCTGTGAGGTATGCAAAATTTATTCTACTCAGAAAGCCAAGAATATGAGACTTTTGGTCATGCCCCTCCTCACAGCATCCATGCCCAGGGTAATATTTTTAAAGGCATTTTTGTTCTTAATTAGCTGCCTCTACCATTATCTCCATGTTCTTGGAATCTGTGATACAAAGAACCATGTATAGCCAATCAATAGCTTATGTTACTTTAATGTATATTCTTAGTAAAAACTGGAAAACTGCCTCTTCTTTTTTCCTTTCAAGACCCACTTGTAACTACTGCTAATTGGACTGTATATCCAGGGCAACTTGAATCTAAGCTCCTGAGTGGCCGTCTTCAAGCTCTGAGCTCAAATAAACTCTGTACTTAATCATATTTTCTGAATCTCATTATTTAAGGCTGATACTATTACCTGTTACATCTCTTTCCCTTACTCAGTGTTTCACAATTTTGTTTCCTTTCTATTTCCCAAACGTGCCGAACTTGGCCCCACCTTAGATTTTCTACATCCTTTTCTCTTTGCCAGGATTGTTCTCTTCCCTCCCTACTCCCACTAAGAGATTTTCTTGGCTGGTTGTTTCTGATTTATATTTTAGTTTCAATGTTCCTTCTGAAAACAGAACATAATTCTCTTAACTCTTGCTTCCTATTGTCCCGTACTCTCTATTACAGGCCTATGTTTGGTGTGTTTTTGTAATACTTTCATTATCTGATGTTTGATTATTTGTTTATTACATACTTATTGTCATCTCCCTGATAGAGGCAGGAGGCAGACAAATACCTAGGCAGACAGGGAAGGGTCCCCAGTGAAACTTCACGTTCAAGCCTGAAACAGCCTGAAGGCTGAAAGACATGACTGCTGGTTCTGACTGAAAGCTGTGACCCAGAGGGAAACTTCTGCCCCTGTTTGCCTGCTCTTTCCTGATTGATTCTTTCTGAATAATGCCTTTTAACCAATCAAATGTTGCCTTTTCCAATACTACCTAGGGCTATACTACCCCTTTCTGCTGAGAGTTTTCCTTTTGCTTAATAAATTCTGCCCTTCTCACCCTTCAATGTATCCACATGCCTAATTTTTCCTGGACATGAGACAAGAACCCAAATTTAGTTGAACTAGGGAGAAAAATCCTGCATCATCCCCAATCCAGTAGAATGTTGGTCTGTAAAAGCAGATATTGTTTTTTGTGTGTGTACATCTCAGAATTACTTCATCTATAACAATTACTGGAATACTGACAAAGCCAGTATTGGATAATAGTGACCAAGCATATTTATTCAATAAACTAAAAGAAAGAATGAAATGATTACATATATATATGTGTGTGTGTGTGTGTGTGTGTGTGTGTGTGTGTGTGTGTGTATGTATATATATATTTGAGCCAAATCTCAGTCAACTTATTGATATAGTTGCTGTCACTCGTTGAATCATCCTGGTCTTTAGAATATTATGACTTCAATATAATTTATAATTATAATTATATTACGTTACAATATAATTGTATTGTATTGTATTGCAAGCTAAGTTATTTCAAACCCATGTAGAACCATGTTTATAACCATAGAGATACAGAGAATAAATGTATTAGCCCAATTCATAGAAAGCTGAGAGTGTAGAAAATATACTAAATAAAAGAGGCTGAAACTTGTTGTCCAAACGATATTGGGCTATATTTCCACCTCTTACTTTTCTGTTGGCCAGAAGCAGACTAGCTGCCTCTAACGCCACCACTTTTCTGGATGCTCCAATAGTCCTTGTTATGCTTTGTGTTTACAGCAGGTACAGGTCAAAGACATCTTATGAGCCCTAAGCATACTGAATGGCCACCATTTCTAATCTGGAGGTAACAAAGCTCCCTCAATTCCATTTTATAGAGGTACATGATTTTTCAGAACTCTCTTCCCATTTCACAGAGGGCATTATTTGGTATGTGGTCATTTTTATTTTATAATAATAAAGCAATAAAGTATATATTGTATCCCCTTCATCAGATTTTTATAAAGGCATATATAAAACTAGACTGGAGTCTCAGAGATTTCAGAATAACAAATTATTTGATGCAATGTATTTATTTAGTTGGTTCACTGGTTGGTTAGGGTTTTGAAACTCAGGGCTCTGAATGTATGAAAAAGAAAGTAGAATGTTTAACACTCTCCAGCTATGATTCTGACTTTCTGATGGTAAGAGAAAGAGAAAGAGGCAAGGAGAAGAAACAAACGAAGTTAAAAGATGAGACACACAAAAGAAGAACAAAGATGAAGAAGCTGCAGGGGGTCCAGGAGTATACTCTCCAGCAGACCACATCTGATGGCAATTAGAAGAAGAATTAAAATTACCAAAAAGAATGAAACATACAACCTTTACTCTCTTCAATCTCAGAAAACACAATTGTAACCTGTTTCTGTACAAACACAGCTGTAGTTTGGAGATTACTAATCACTACGTTTACACTTTAGAGATTTTCCTTAGTCGCTTTTGATTTCCTGGTTCCATGTGTTTAAAATAATAATGGCAAAAGGATTGCCAAAACAGCAAGCGAGAAATTGTTACTGCAGTGATGGATTCAAGACAGATACAGTCAAAACAATATTCCAAACAATTCCAAACAGTTTTAAAAAAATTTGATAGACTTGATGGGCATTTTAAAGAGTCATATATTTGCCTTCAAAGAAAGTAGTTATTTAACATATTCTTAAAAATTCCCATATTTTCATATGATTATTCTGTTTCTGTGGTCTCATTATATTTCAGCAGATGGAAGAAGATAGAGAACAAGAAGTATCAGGCAGTAGGAGGTAAATAAATAACATTTTAACAATATTCAAAGTTATTAGTAGAAAACGCAAAAAAAGACCTGCTATTTATACTGATTGATATTTAATAAGCAGGCTAGTATTTGTATGCCTATAACCAGCTTTTTTTAACTTAATGAAAAGAAAGAAAATCTTAAGTGATTTATTTAGAAAACTTGCACATTCAGTAGGGAGAGGTAGAACACAGGGCTGCCCATGTGTTAGAAGTTGTTCAAACAAAGCTCCATGAGAATCAAATTAAGAGTATTGAAGAAGGGCAAAAAATACTACAAAACACAAAGGTCTCTCTGTTCTGCAGTCTCTCACGCTCTTTAGCTCACCAGGGGACAGTAAACGCATTGCTTAAAGAGGTTCTATGTTCCCAGATGTTGAAGCTGGATTAATGGTGAATGCTCACCCGCCTCCCCCTGCCCCCCAACCATCGCTTCCCCACTTTGGGTCATTCTTTACTGGCCTCTCCTAACACCCTCTCAATGTGATTTTTGCTGGACAATCAGTCTCATGTTTCTGGGAGTGGGAAATGGATAACATGAACACACGGTCATGGCCCTCCAGACTCTGGCTGATTTATGCTCTGATCCTTCCCCTCCCAGGCAAGGTACTCTGTTGGCATTCACTAGCTCTGCAGTAGTGGGGCCGACCGTCGGCATTCCCACCGTAAACTTCTGTTTTTAGAGGTTTATAACTTGGCTATAAAATGCTGCCTGGAGGGGGGTGGATCTTACAAAATTGTTTTAAGTTACAAGAGAGTAAACACACACACACACACACAATAAAAATAAAATGTCTGTAATTTCAGACACTATCTTGTGCTTCTGGAACTTTGAAAACCCTGTAATTGTGCTGTCTGTGCGCCCTACTGGCATTCAAATCAATGCTTTGAAGTTCAGCGTTTTAAATATAAAATGAAGATACTCCTTTTACTTTGAAGAGATGGTTATCAAAGAAGATTAATGTATAGTTGCAAGAAAAATAATAATGGGGGGATTCTTTCCAGTCAAAGGAATTTTGAAATCCCTTGTACATGAATTAAGGACCACATCTGATGGTTAGAAGTCACCAATAGTAACATTCAAAATGAAGTCCACTGAAAGAATTATTCAGGTTTTCTGAATTGAGATAGTCATAAATTCAAGAGATATGTACGACAATTTACTAGACACAATTATTGACTGGATATTCTCCAAATTAAATAAGCACATTCTTTCTTTTCTTTTCTTTTCTTTTTTTTTTTGTCTGAGAAGGAGTCTCGCACTATCTTGCGGGCTGGAGTGCAATGGTGTGATCTTGGCTCACTGCAACCTCCACCTCCCAGGTTCAAGCGATTCTCATGCCTCAGCCTCCCGAGTAGCTGGGATTACAGGCATGAGCCACCACACCTGGCTAATTTTTTGTATTTTTAGTAGAGATGAGGTCTCACTATGTTGGCCAGGCTGGCCTCAAACTCCTGACCTCTTGATCTGCCCACCTTGGCCTCCCGAAGTGCTGGGATTACAGGTGTGAACCACCGCACCCAGTCAGCATGTTTTGTTTTGTTTTTGGGTTTTTTGTTTGTTTGTTTGTTTTTGAGACGGAGTCCTGCTCTGTCACCCAAGGTAGAGTGCAACGGCGCGATCTCTGCTCACTGCAAGATCCGCCTCCCGGGTTCACGCCATTCTCCTGCCTCAGCCCCCCGAGTAGCTGGGACTACAGGCACCTGCCACCACGCCCGGCTAATTTTTTGTATTTTTAGTAGAGATGGGGTTTCACCGTGTTAGCTAGGATGGTCTGGATCTCCTGACCTCGTGATCCACCCGCCTCGGCCTCCCAAAGTGCTGGGATTATAGGCGTGAGCCACCGTGCCTGGCCACAGTCAGCATATTCTTTTAATAATGCCTGTGGAACTGTAAACTCCTACAGGAAGAAAAAATTTGTGAGCTAATACTAGTTGGGCTGGTGCTACCAAACATTTTTCTAATATTCCAGTACTCTATCTTACAATTGGTTTATCATTATCATCAAATGTCTTTCTGCATATGGCTATATTTTTAAAAAACCCCCAAACCTTAAAGTGATTTCATTTATTTATCATAAGAAATTTGCTCAAGTTCAATTATGTGTCAATATTCTAAGTACTGGACAGATATAAAGAAGAAGGCATGAGGAACAGGAAGGGGGATAGTTCCTTATTAGTAATTTTGAGAAAGAAAAACAATGTAAATCAGGCATCAACAGGAATCAACTCCACCTGGAAAAATCACAGACAACTTCAAAGCAGTAGTTCTCAAAGGGTGGTTCCCTTATCTGTAGTGTAAGTATCACCTGGAAACTTGTTAGAAATGCAAATAATTGAGTCTCACCCCAAACCAATTGAATCAGAAACTTCAAGAGTGGGCCCAGCAATCAGAGTTTTCACAGATCATTCAGATGGTCCTAAGAACAAGTACTAATGCCGTAAGGCAAAGCTTCTTAAGCTTTAGGGTGCTTTTAGAGTCATCTAAGGTGCTTGTTAGTACACAGATTACACATTGCTGAACACCCTCACCACCAGATTGTTAATTCGGTAGGTTGGGGGCAGGAAATTTGCATTTCTAGCAAGTTTTTAGGAAGCACTGCAGCTGCTGATTTGGGAACCACACTTTGAGAACCACTGTCCCAAGACATCTTTATGTAATACAATAATTTCTCTCACTTGCTATGTACTATTCTTGGAAGAATCAAGAAATGGTGACTGAAATCATCTCTGTTTTGTGGTTCAGAGGGAAAATTTCAGATGAGAAAAGCTGAGTGGAAAAGGGATAGGATAATATTCTTAAAAGGAGAAACATTTGTGCAAGGATTAAGTTGTGAATGATCAAATTAGTTAAGGCAAAAGCCATAATTGCTTGAGAAAATGCACAGCAAATGTTATACAGCAAAGTAGGAATTTGGGCAGATCTATTTATGGTACAGCTAACGATATTTTCTCACCCCATTAAATTAGGTTAATCATGTGGGATTCTGATCCTCAAACGTTAAAGTCTAAGATACATGGAGAATGAAATACTTTTTCTGTGTCGGTTTCCTGGCTTCTTTCAAAAGAGAGTCAGACTCACACTTCATTTTTATTTCTTAGGCATAAGAAATCAGTGACTGGTCTTGAAACTATGTTTGCCTTTTCAGTCCACATACCACTTTCTGAAATTGGAAAAGACATTATTTAGAGTACAGAGACCTAAATTTCAGAATTGTAATGTGACTGCTAATTCATATTTGAAGCTCAAAGCTGTAAAAGACCAGTGAATTTAGCTATTCTGAAACTTCACAGAATGGTAATCACGAAATCCACTAGCCACATATCCAGTTATCCATCCAACAATGAAAAAGAAAACTTGACTTAAGGAAATGTACCATCCATTTGGTGAAGACAGAGATTAAACAATGAATTCATTGTAATTGTGATATATTTTATTTGAAAGAGAAATCAAAACTTTTATAGGAGCTGTAACAAGAGCTAACTTTGTCTAAAGCCAAAGATTGGAGGTCAGTGAAAAATTCTTTGAAGAAAAGATGTTTAATCCAATGCCTGAGAGATGAGTAGGCAGAAGTCAGGAGAAGAGCCATGCAAAGTATAACCAGGCAAGAAGGGCGGCTTTTGCCTGAACATGAGACAGAAAGAGTCAAAGCCAGGATGGTGTGCAGTATCAAGAATGATGCTGGAGAGGTTGGCAAGTGAAACGTTGAAGGATTGTAAGCAGGACCCTGACATGATGAGATTTGAACATTGAAGCGCTCACTGTGGCTTCTATATGCACAATGCAATGGAGGAGAGAGAGAGACTGCATTCACAACAGAGATAAAATGTAAAATTCCCATCCTTCCTCAGTTCCTAAAGAAAAATAACTTTGTAAGTTTTATTCTTTCATGATCTCATATACCAGCATTATAGTTTTGCCTTTTAGAATATATATTACTTGACTCTGTACTTAAGAAAAGTATGCTTCATTTTAAGCAAACTCTCATTGTATAGAAAAGAAAAACGGGAGAGAAATGAATAGTTCAATCTTTGTGTTATGAACTGAATTGTGTCCCCTACAAAATTCGTATGTTGAAGTCCTAATTCCCAATGCTTCACAATGTGACTGTATTTGGAGACAGGGTCTTTAAAGGGGGAATTAAGTTAAAATGAGGCCATTAGGGTGGGCCCTAATGTAGTATGACTTGGTGCTCTTATAAGAAGAGATTAAGACACAGGAATGCACAGAAGGAAAGCCATGTGAGGACAGAGGGTGCACACAGCCATTTACAAGCCAAGAAGAAAGGTGTCACAAGAAGCCAGCTATAAAGACACCTTGATCTCTGGCTTCTAGCCTCCAGAATTGTAAGAAAATAAATTTATGTTATATGAGCCACTGTTCTGTGACATTTTGTTATGCCAGACTTAGGAAACGAATATACTTTGTACCAACACATCCTTTGTTTAAAGAAAAAAAAAAAAAATCACTGTAGGTCTTTTTGGAAATATGTTCTCTTAATGAATTTGAAATGCATTTATTTCCCAGCAGGAGTTCAAATAAAGGAGAAACTAATTTATTGGAGAGTTTTTGGAGGGCAGGGGATGGGGGAAGAACCAAAGGAATGTGCATGGTATGTAAAGTGAAATATGGCAGCTGGTTCAGTGAACTCCCACATTGCTCAGACCTCCAATAGCCAGTTGTACACTATATAAGAATGACTACATTGGCTTAATTCAGAGATCCAACTAGTGCCATAGGCTCTGCCTTGGCCATGAAAATCAACAGGTGTCAATATCCTGAAAGCCTGAATACCTCATGCACACATTCAAGTTAGGGAGATTTTCTTCATTCTGTTTATTTCTATTCAAATCATCAAGCATGTACCTTGCCTATGTCTACTGGTTTACTATGTATACATTATAGAGAATAAGAAGAATTTTCACATGTGGTCCACAACCATAACTCCAAGGAAATAGAGTTAGAGATTAGTTAACATATACATGACAATTTTTTATCTTCTAAAGTGAGTTAATGGAAGTTAGTTTGGAATGGTTTTTCATTTTTTTCTGGTCTCAAATTCCTGACCTCTTGATCTGCCCATTTCAGTCTCCCAAAGTGCTGGGATTACAGGCGTGAGCCATCGCTCCTGGCCTTGGAATGGTTTTTCAAGTGACAGCAGAGTTTATCCTAGATGAACAAACTTGTCTGCAATGGGCTGACTTCCACATAACACTTAACATCCATCCATTCATCCATGTTAAATCAGCTGGAGACACACATAAACCAAGCCATAGAGACAAGACTTTTATTTTTCTTCATTGTCTTTGAGCAGTTTCTTTCACTCTGTGGTTTCTTTAGCTTTGTTTTTCATGAAAGCACAGCAGGTACAACTATTTAAACTCCATTCCTGGCTGAGATCCTCTTTTGTCAACATTCCTTCAAAGTTAAAATGAAAATTACCCTTCCTTTTCTTACAATGAAAGGAATACATTTTTTTTTCCCCTCTTCTGCCTAAAATATCAAAAACACATAGCCAGGGTCTCTTAAATGCAAACGGCTTCTTGACCTCCCTTGTATTTCTGGGTTTATTGGGTCTTCTCAGTAATTCCTGTTTCTCTAAATGTTTCCTTTCTTTTATTTTCTCTTTACTGAGAAATGCTAGCACCCTTTTTTGGAAATCAATGCCAGAACATTTAGATACTTTGTTCACCACATGGGCTGTTTTGCTTTGGGGTACTGGGCATTTATTATCTCTGTCAGGTATTGGCAGCATCTGATTTTGTTGATCTACAGGCACAGAGAGGACTGGGAACTGAGTATGTATGTTACTATGACTCAAGACACATAAACACATTCTACATACATTTTAACAAGCACAATTTATTTATAATTACATTGAAATTCTTTAGCTCCAAGCAAAGACACAAAGGGATGACAGATTTGATAAGCTACTTTTATTTTTTTTTTTTTCTGTGCATATTCTATTGCTTTGGGCTCTAGTACTAAAAAAGGAATGGAATTTTAAGAGAACAATGAGGAAAGATCAATTACATATAAAGAAAGAATTTTACCTGGCAAAGCCAACACCTCTGCTGACTCCATTAGCGTCTCTCAGTATTCTTGTGGAAATGACATGTCCAAAGGGTTTCAGCATATTCTCAAGTTCCTGCTCATCCATAGAAATCGGGAGATTTGAGATGTATAGGTTTGTTGGGTCTTGCTCTTGTTGCTAAGGGAAGGGAAGAAACAAATGTGGTAAGTTCTGAGTATTGAGAAACATTGTACACATGGAGAAACTTTTGTTTAAACTGCAATGTAGGTCATAATCTCCAAAGTGCTCTTGAAAGTTCTTTCACTAGAGGCATTACTTCTTTTTACTGATGCATTGTGCAGAATGTTTATCACAGACAAAATGACCACTGAAAGCCAAGGTCTCTGTCCCTCATTCCTTAGAAAGACTAATACACTTTCTTTCTTTGTTTTTTTTTTTTTTTTTTTTTGAGGTGGGGTCTTGCTCTGTTGCCCAAGTTGGAGCGCAGTGGCATGATCTCGGCTCACTGCAAGCTCTGCCTCACGGGTTTATGCCATTCTCCTGCCTCAGCATCCCAAGTAGCTGGGACTACAGGTGCCCGCCACCATGCCCAGCTAATTTTTTTTGGATTTTTGGTAGAGACAGGGTTTCACCGTGTTAGCCAGGCTGGTCTCTAACTCCTGACCTCAAATGAGCCACCCGCCCTGGCCTCCCAAATGCAGGGATTACAGGCGTGAGCCACTACGTCCAGCCTACTAAAAAACTTTTAATGCAATTGAACTAAGGCAAATGTGTATATTCTTTTTTATTACCATTAACACTACTTCTATGACTACCACTCTTACTACCATCACAATTAGTTACTGATATTGCATTTAGTGAGAGTTCATAATATGCTAAGCATAGTTCCAAACACTCAACATACATTACTTCATTCAATATTCTTAATAGATATAATTACCATTTTATGGATGACAAAATGGATCCCTAACTTATCCAAGTTACACAGCTCATAAGTGCCAAAGTCAGGGCGGAAATCTGGGCCTATCACCAAAGTCCATGGAATTTATTACTCTGGTCTACTGCCTTCCACTAGACCAACGAATCTCAAAGTATAGTCCCAGAAATGCAACATCAGCCTTAACCTCACCTGGGAACTTATTGGAAACACAATTTCTCAGGCCTCATCACAGAACTACTGAAGCAGAATCTGAGAGTGGGCCAAGAAATCTGTGTTTTGACAAGCCCTCCAGGTGATCCTGATGACGGCTTAAGTTTGAGAACTGCTGTCCTAGACCAAGCCTAAATATTTATATACAAATAAGATTATGATGTCTATCATCTCCTATTTCAGCAGCAATAATGCTTAAATAAGCTTTGCTTAATAGAATGGGAAACAAAAACACAATTACTAGAGTTATTTCTGTGTGTATCAATTTTCTCTATTTTATATAATGAAGTAATAATTTAGAACTTAGTTCTATTTATGTCTCAAATAAAATAGTCAAAAATTTGACAGATTAGTCATTAATATCAAAAGGTACCAGATAGTTAATTGAACTATTATATTTTAACCAAACAGAAACTTTAGTTTCAAGGATAAGCCAGAGATTAAATTAGAAAAAGAAATCCTGAAGTCTATAGAAAATGGTATTATGTAACAGTAAAATATGTTTTGTGAAAAGAGATCATATTATTAGATATTTATGGTTTTAAAAACAATAAACAAGTACAACAAACAAGAATCCAAATATTGTTTCAGGTCAAGAAATAATTTTTGTGTGCAACTAAATTTCTGTATTTTTAATAACTCTAAATATTCAGATAGGTTGTGATATTTTTATTAAAACTTGGAGTGAATATGATGTATTATTAGTTTCATTTTAAACCTAGTTTACTTTTCAAGCTTTTGAGTACTGTGGGAAATAGCAAAACTAAAATATAATCTGGAAAAGATGACTAGAGTCTTAATATTTAGGAATAGTTTACATATAGAGACTGAATCAGTGAAGTCAATCTCCCTCTCTCTTTCTCTGTCACAGACATATACATAAACACACACGCACACACACATACACACACCCCACTGTCACCACCACCATCATCACTACCACCACCAATAACTGTAATGGTCCTAGAGAAAAAAACAGAGATAAAATTATTCTTCTTTAAATGGTTTCGATCTTGTTTTTGTTTCTGTGAGGCGATAAATTAAAAAACAAAGGGACATTTCAGATACATAATAATGAACCTTATCTACATATAACTTCCAGTTCATAGTATTTCACCATTTATCATTTAATCTTCACATTGTCGCTCCAAAAGTAGTTTGGCAAATATCATTACACTTAATGGATAATGAGGAAATGGAGACATGAAAGATTCACCATCTTGCCAAAGGACAATCTAATAATTAGTGATGGGGTTAACGTGAGATTTAGTGACTAATTTTCCTATCTTCCAGCTCAGTGTATTTTCCACCAGGCCAATGTTTCTCAAGCTTCAATTATTTGAAATACCAAATGTTAGAAATTTTTGACAGTCATAGGTTGTTACTTATTTTAATTTTTTTTCTAAATAAACATACCTCTGGGGCTTAAATAAATCTATTTAAAAAAATAACTTTGTGTTGTTACCATAACTAAAAGGCCAGTATTACTTGCCGTAAATAGAAGGTTACTATAAAAACAGTGAACAAACTAATGTTTTCAAATTATAGCTAGATACTGTTTGCAGAAGGCTTTGGAGCTCCCGCTTGACTCTCTGTTGCAAAGGGAATTAATAATTAATGGAAGAGTTAGAAGCACACTAGCACCAGACTGAGTCTTTTTACTGGGAAGAATTAGAATTTAAAAAGAATCAAGAAATGAACAACTTTCTTATGATGTGATTTCTGAGTCCCACATGTCTAGAACTACTCAAGTTATACAAGAAATACATGCCCCAGAGCTTTGGAGTTCCTCATCAACCCAGAGCTTACCAATGAATGGGCCACAGCACATGACAGTCCTATGAATGGGTTGGAATTTGCTCAATATTCAATACCCCTTTGCCCTTGATCAGGTTAACAATCACAGTCTACGCCATTGTCTCAGGTACTGTATAGATCTTAGAATTTTCTCCAGGCATCAGTGCACCAGTTTATCCAAATTCAAAGTCATTTCCAAATTCCCTGAGTACTGAATGCATTGCAGCTGCTCAAAATGGTGTACCATAAATACGCAGGGCTCAGTACATAAGGGATTGCCTGGTAAGCTATTTTCTGAATCCAAATTCAAACAACAAGGCCAACTCTTTAATTTGTATTCACAGAGTCAGTAGCATATTGGATAGTGTCATTCCTTAATCTGTATTCACGGAAAGAATATGACATTGGGGAGTGTTATTTAAGTAATTCTGTTCTTTGAAATGAATGCAGTATTAGTCTTGAATATATTGGTTGAAAATAGAATTTAAATTATGCATAAAATAAACTTTAAAATAGTATATACATTTATTTTTTACTTTCAGTTATATTTATATATCAGGTTTATGTAAATGGATGGTCATTTTCAAAAGGTTCATTGGCACTATGAAACATAGAGCACTTTCCTTTCAATTTTCCAGAAAGGTTTTTCACAGGATAATTGCAATCAAAAAGATCTTTTTATAATTTTTTAACTTAAATTTTTATGGACAGAGCTCCTAAATGGATCTCAGGTGGCATCTTATCCAGTCTTATCATCTAACAGATGGAAAAAAGCAGAAACTAGTGGTGAGATTATGACTTGCCCAAGGCCACTCAGCTAGAAGAAGAGGCTAGAAATAGAGCCCAAGTCCTTTTGTACTTGAGCTGATGTTATTGCCAATTTACAACACTGACTTTGTTCTTAAAATCCAATGATTAATAAATAGCAGGTTGTGGTTCAAAAGAATATTATACAGACAAAGATAAATATATCTGAGTTCCTTGTTTTATTCACTTTTGCCTGTTTGTCCATAAGCTTGAGTTAAAGAGTGAAGGCTATGAAAAAAGAGCTCCTAGCCTTAGCTAGTATTCTACACATAGTCATTGAATGAATATTGTGCAGTGTATATTAGATAGTAAAAGTATATGACTACAATTCATACATCTATTACATTTGACTGTCCATATCACTATAAGTAACCCCCCCATTTTGGTCTGTTTCTACATTTTTTCATTTGTATAAGGATTTCTTGGTTTATTATTTAGTTTTGTCAAAAGCTCATTAAAAGTTACAAAAGTATCCTCTCCATTGTTAATGGGAGCCCAGATCTGTCATCTTATGCAAAAATATGTAAATAATTTATTTTCCCTGAAACGACTTCCTTTTTCTCAGGTTTTTAGTGTACGTATGCCATCAAAGTCAGATTTATTGGCATTCATTTGCTTTTGAGCACTTTAAGACAATTTCATAACTTCAGAACATTTCAAGGTGGCTAAGCAAATGAATACTTGTAGAGGACAAGAAAACACTGCCCTATCTAGATCAAAGGTTATGTCTGGGTTTTTGAGTATGCATTATGGCTATTATAGAAACACAATTCTGAAAAAAGCTATTAGAACACAATTTTAAAACTCAAAAACAATCTAATAACATTCACATTTGATGGAATGACATTTAAATGCTCTGAAAGTAGCTACAGTACTAACACTAAATTGAGATTTTAGAGTAATTTCTTAAACTCCCTGGAGCGTGAACTATTTTTATTTCCAATATGCCATTGATCAATATATTTGTAGAATATAATAAAATAAATTAATAGGAAATAAAAGGATATGCAAAATGCAAGTCCAACTTTTTATTATTACACTCAACAGACACCAAATTACATATCGGATTAGATATTATGTTAATGTCAATTGTTATAAAAGATTTTAAATGCTTTCTCTCAATTTCTGTACACATTTCATTGTGGACAAGTAGCAAGTAACAAACTTTGAGTAGAACTGCTTTATGGGACTATATTCCTACTATACTTATTTCATAACGGAACACCCTATGGGTCTCAGTAAGTGATTAGTTCTTGCTTACTTTATATACTATTGAATCCTTTTTAAAAAACATTTTTAATTGGCAAGTAATAATTGTACAAATGTATGTGGTGCAAAGTGATATTCTGATATATGAATACAAGTGTAATGATTGAATCAGGGTAATTAGCATATTCATAACCTCGAACATTTATTATTTGTGTTGGGAACATTCAAACTCCTTTCTTCCAGATATTTAAAGATATGCAATTAAATTATTGTTAATTATTGTCACCCTACAGTGCCATCAAACTCTAGAACTTATTTATCCTAACTAGTTGTAATTTTGTACCTGTTTATCAAAAGACCCCCATATCCCCACTTCCTGCTACCCTTCCTAGCCTCTGGTACCACAGTTCTACTCTCTGCTTCTATGAGTTCAACTTTTTTAGCTCCTACATATGAGTGAGAATATGTGGTATTTATTTTTGTGTGCCTGACTTGTTTCACTTAACCTAATATCCTCCAGGCTCATCTATGTTGTCATGCATGACAGAATTTTATTCTTTTTTTATGACTAAATAGTATTCCACTGGGTGCGTGTGTGTGTGTGTGTGTGTGTATACACATACTAAATTTTTAAATGGTGCTATAAAAACTGGAGAGCCACATACAGAATAATGAAACTAGACCCTTATCACTTACCATATACAAAAAACTCAAAATCTCAAAATGGCTTAAAGACTTAAATGTAAGACCCCAAACTGTAAAACTACTAGAAGACAACATAAGGGAAAGGGTTTAGGATATTGGTCTGGACAAAGATTTTTTATGGTTAAGACTTCAAAAGCACAAGCAACAAAAGCAAAAATGGACAAATGGGACTATATTCAACTAAAAGGAAACAATCAACCTAGTCAGGAGACAACCTGCAGAATGGGCGAAAATATTTGCAAACTATTCATCTGCCAACTATTCATAATGGCCAACAGATATATGAGAAAAATACTCAACACCACTAATCATCAGGGAAATGCAAATCAAAACCATAATGATATACCATCTCACCCCTATTAGAATGCCTATTGTCAGAAAAAAACAAAAAAATAACCAATGCTGGTGAGGATGTTGAAAAAAAGGAAATTCTTATACATTTTTAGCCAGAATGTAAATTTGTAGAGCCATTATGGAAAACAGTATGAGGGTCCTCAGAAGACTGAAATTACTAACATGTGACCCAGCAATCCCACTACTAAGTATCCAAAGAAAAGGAAATAAGTATATCGAAAAGATATGTGCACCTCCACGTTTATTCCAAGTTCTTTTAAATCACAAAATTGTGTATAACCAATTTATAGAAATTTTTTAACTATTGGGTGAAAAAATGCTATCTCAAGATGAATTATCCTAATCAGTGGTGACAAAACATTTAGAAATACCCTGAAGAGGTACGAAACAACTCTAAAGCACGCTTGCAACTATAGATATGTTTTAAAAACATTGAGGAGGATGTATATATAGACTACAGATAATAACGTTACCTTATATAGAGCAGAGTTTTTAGTATTTTAAATGTTTCAGGGTCATTTTATATCATGTGGCCCTTTATCTACCTTGTAAGGTAGATAGGGAAAGAGTTATTATTCCAAAAATACAAATGGGAAAACTGGGTCCTATATCTTAAGCTAGTAAGTGAAGAAGCAATATCATAAGTGATATTGTTTGACTTGATGTAGTACTTTTTACTACACTACAACAATTCTAGAGATTGCCTATAAATATCATTATTCAGTGATTCTCACCTGTAGAAAAGAAAATTAATGTGGATGCAAAGGAGCAAGATTTTTTAATGGAACAGTCTATTTTATATGCTGCAGCAATTTAAAAATTAATAATAAAAACTAAATTTTTTTTTCTCACTTTGAAAACAGGGAATCAGAGCATTCTATGTTAACAAACTGCCCTAAAGGCATCAGATATTTTGGAATTAGTTTAACACCAATTTGAACAAAGATGTCTTCACTTTTCTGGTGACAGTTACTACACCGCTAGATGAGAACTGATGGAAACCTGACGTTTTGGCCATACTTGCTTCACTATTATATATTTGTATGATAGTTAATTTTATGTGTCAACTTGACTGAGTCACCGTGTGCCCAGATTGGTCAAACCATTTTCTGGGTGTTTCTATGGGGCTATTTTTGAATGAGTTTAACATTTAAACTGATACACTGTGTGAAACAGATTGCTCTCCTCAGTGTGGGTGGCTCTCACCCAATCAGTTGAAGACTTGAATAAAACAAAAAGGCTGATCCTCCCCAGAGTTAAGAAAGACTTCCTCCCGTCTGACTGCCTTTGAGCCGGGACTTCATTTTCCTGCCTTCAGACCCTGACTGAAATATCAGCCCTTCTTGAGTCTTGAACCTGACAGCCTGGAGACTGGAACAACCGTGTGGGCTCTCCTAGAACCCCAGCTGCCAACGGAAGAGCTCAGGACTTGTCAGACTCCATAATCTCATGAGTCAAGTTCATATGATAAAGAGGGGAGGGGGGAAGATGGAGTGATGTGGGGGAGGATGTAGGGGAGAGAAGAAGGAAGGGAGAGAGGGAGAAGGAGGAGAGGGACAGATGGAGGGAGAGGGGGAGAAAAAGAGAAGGAGTGAGAGACTAAGGTAAAGGGAGGGAGGGACAGAACGGGAGATGGGGAGAGGGAGAAATGGGAGACAGAGGGAAAGATGGAGGGAAAGAGGAAGAGAGGGAGATGGACAGAAGGACAGAGAGAGACTTGTGGCGGGGAGAGAGGGGGACAGGGGATGGGGTAGTGCGGGAGAGGGAATGAGAGAGAGACACATCCTATTGGTTCTGTTTCTCTGGAGAACCGTGGCTAATACAATGTGTTCGTTTTGTCAAATCTGTATTGCTATGAAAAAATAAGGACCTACGATCAGCTCTGACCTTCCCACTAGGACTTCTGCATTCCCTGGACACAAAGCCAGTGCTCTGACTAGGCAAAGTAAGATGCCTTACCTCAAGATAGGCGCTCCAGAAGCAAACATCCAAGGTAAGGCATTAAAGACCAAAGGGAAGAGTAAAGAAGGACTGCAAAGAAGTAGGCTTTCACCCTTAAATGGTGCCTAAAAACATGCCCTCTGTCCTGTTTGCTAAGCAGTGAAGGTGCCTCTATATTTTCAATTGCCTTTTATCTCTACTAAAAGAGAAAAGGTGATTTCTCTTTTGCTAGTTCTGCATGGTGATTCAGTTAGAGGAAGGTGACTCCCATTATTTTCCTTCCAAAGCAAAAATAAGAGCAATTTCCCTAAAATAAGAAACAATAAGAACAATGTCCCCAAGAAACACTTTTTAAAAAAGAAGTATTTAATTATTTTGGTTATAAAGTAAGCACAGTGTCAGCAACTGGAGTTCATGTCCTCAAGTTCAATTGGAGGGTTTAATTCTGGAGAACAAACTCAGCAGAGATCTGACTGTGAAACAACACCCAGTGTTGAACCACTGATCATTTAGGCTATTCTTTAAGGCTTGGGCTGGCTTTTATTTCTAGATCAATTGAGCAGCCTTGAATTGAGTTGGGCGGTGAATGATTCCATGAGGATCTTCAGCCTTTATGACTAAATTTGAGTTACCTGTGGTCCTGGAACAGGTGGCCAGATTGGATCCCTGGCTTTCCTTGACTTCTCCCTCCACATACACCTCATGAACTTGAGCTCAGTATCACCAGTTATCAGCCCTGATGTGATGGTTTCTCCTGTGAGAAAATGCTAAATTAACATTTTACAATATTGAGATCTCTCTATAGTTTTATTATAATATATTACTATATCACAAATATATAATGTTTTGTACTCATAGTCTTGATGGTCAAAAATGAGAACAGGAAACAAAACTATAGAGAACTACTCAATATTGTAAACAAATCTCACATTTTCTTAGAGTCTAATTCACTGCTCAGAAAGAGGCTCCCCAGGAATGTCTATTTTATCCATCTGCTATGAACTCTGAGATAGAAAGCTCTAACTGATTTATCGATAAAGACTATGATGCTTCAAACAACTATGGAACTGTGGAAATGGCATGAAGGCAGCCATAGTTTTACTAGATACACTACTAATTTCTTCTGAAATAATCACCACAACACATACAAATATAGAACAGATGCAAAACATTTTTGTATCTTCTGCCTAGAATATGACAGCTTAGGCTGGCTGAGTCTCACCCAGATTCACCTTCGGTAAACTCACAAAAACATACCACTGAAATGTAAAAGGTATTAGGGGCATTGAGTTCCTCTCAAGGACAACCATTCTCACTGTAGTCTATTGACATCTCCGCCCCCTGCCCAGAACACAGCACAAATGATGACTCTGGGAATTATGCAACAGAGCTTATGTGACAAACACTATGTCATCTATATTAAGGCTGCCAAATAAAATATAAGACATCTCATTAAATTTAATTTTTGATAAATAACAAATACTATTTTTAGTATATCATGATAATACACAAGACATATTTGTACTAAAATTATTCATTGTCATATAAGATTAACATTAATATCATTTTTTATAAACTGTTGTTAGGTAAGATATGTATCATTACCTTTACCTTTTTATGGTATGATATTATCTAGTATTTATACTGCTTACTATATGAAAAATACTACGATTTAATGTCATTTAAATTCATTATGTTTATATTCCTTAACCCTTGAGGTAGATAGCCCCATTTTACATGTGAGAAAGCTGATGTTATAAGAAACAATTGTTCTTTTTGCTTAGGATTGTCTTGGCTATGCGGGCTCTTTTTTGGTTCCATATGAACTTTAAAGTAGTTTTTTTCCAATTAGAAAATGCTCATCTTCATTAGTCATCAGAGAAATGCAAATCAAAACCACAATGAGATACCACCTCATGCCAGTTAGAATGGCGATCACTAAAAAGTCAGGAAACAACAGATGCTGGCATGGCTGTGGAGAAATAGGAACGCTTTTACACTGTCGGTGGGAGTGTAAATTAGTTCAACCGTTGTGGAAGACAGTGTGGTGATTCCTCAAGGATCTGGAACTAGAACTAGAACTAGAAATAGCATTTGACCCAGCCATCCCATTACTGGGTATACATTTATAATGTATTTCTGGTTCTAGATCCTTGAGGAATCGCCACACTATCTTCCACAATGATTGAAATAATTTACACTCTCACTAACAGTGTAAAAGCATTCCTATTTCTCCACAGCCATGCCAGCATCTGTTGTTTCCTGACTTTTTAAGAATTGCCATTATAACTGGCATGAGATCGTATCTCATTGTGGTTTTGATTTGCATTTCTCTAATAACCAGTGATGATGAGCTTTTTTTCATAATTGTTGGCTGAATAAATGTCTTCTTTATATCCTTTGCCCACTTTTTTGTTGGGGCTGTTTCTTTTTTCCTTGTAAATTTAAGTTCCTTTTACATTCTGGATATTAGACCTTTGTCAGATGGTAGATTGCAAAAATTTTCTCCCATTCTGTAGTTTGCCTGTTTGCTTTGATGATAGTTTCTTTGGCTGTGCAGAAGCTCTTTAGTTTGATTAGATCCCATTTGTCAAGTCTGGCCTTTGTTGCAATTGCTTTTAGTGTTTTAGTCATGAAGTCTTTGGCCATGCCTATATCCTGAATGATATTGCCTAGGTTTTCTTCTAGGGTTTTTATGGTTCTGGGTTTTACCTTTAAGTTTTCAATCCATCTTGAGTTAATTTTTATATAAGGTGTAGCCAGTTTTCCCATTGCCATTTATTAAATAGGGGATCCTTTCCCTATTGCTTATTTTTGTCAGGTTTGTTGAAGATCAGATGGTTGTAGATGTGTGGTGTTATTTCTGAGGCCTCTATTCTGTTCCATTGGTCTATATATTTGTTTTGGTACCAGTACCATGTTGTTTTAGTTATTGTAGCCTTGTAGTATAGTTTAAAGTCAGGTATTGTGATGCCTCCAGATTCGTTCGTTTTGCTTAGGATTGTCTTGGCTATACAAGCTTTTTTCTCATTCTATATTAAATTTAAAGAAGTTTTTTTTTTTCTAATTTTGTGAAGAAAGTCAATGGTAGCTTAACAGGAATAGCATTGAATCTATAAATTACTTTGGGCAGTATGGCCATTTTCACCATTTTCATTATATTGATTCTTCCTATCCATGAGCATGGAATGTTTTTCCATTTGTTTGTGTCTGCTCTTATTTCCTTGAGCAGTGGTTTGTAGTTCTCCTTGAAGAGGTCCTTCACGTCTCTTGTAAGTTGTATTCCTAGGTATTTCATTCTCCCATGCAATTGTGCATGCGAGTTTACTCATGATTTGGCTCTCTGCTTGTCTTGTTGGTGTATAAGAATGCTTGTGATTTTTGCACATGGATTTTGTATCCTGAGACTTTGCTCAAGTTGCTTCTCAGCATAAGGAGTTTTTGGGCTGAGATGATGGTGTTTTCTAAATATAAAATCACGTCATCTGCAAACAGAGACAACTTGACTTCCTCTCTTCCCATTTGAATGTCCTTTATTTCTTTCTCTTGACTGATTGCCCTGGCCAGAACTTCCAATACTATGCTGAATAGGAGTGGTGAGATAGGGCATCCTTGTCTTGTGCCAGTTTTCAAAGGGAATGCTTCCAACTTATGACCATTTGGTATGATATTGGCTATGGGTTTGTCATAAATAGCTCTTATTATTTTGAGATATGTTCTATCAGTACCTAATATATTGAGAGTTTTTAGCATGAAGGGGTGTTGAATTTTATCAAAGGTCTTTACTGCATCTATTGGGATAATCATGTGATTTTTGTCATTGGTTCTGTTTATGTGATGGATTATGTTTATTGATTTGTATATGTCGAATCAACCTTGCATCCCCGGGATGAAGCCAACTTGATCGTGGTGGATAAGCTTTCTCATGTGATGCTGGATTCAGTTTGCCAGTATTTTATTGAGGATTTTTGCATCGATGTTCATCAGGCATATTGGCCCAAAATTTCCTTTTCTTTTTTTTTTTTTTTTTTTTGTTGTTGTTGTGTCTCTGCCAGGTTTTGGTATCAGGATGATGCTGGCCTCATAAAGTGAGTTAGGGAGGATTCTCTCTTTTTCTATTGTTTGGAACAGTTTCTGAAACAATGGTACCAGCTCTTCTTTGTACTTCTGGTAGAATTCGGCTCTGAATCCATCTGGTCCTGGGGTTTTTTTGGTTGGTAGGGTATTAATTACTGTCTCAATTTCAGAACTTGTTATTGGTCTATTCAGGGATTTGACTTCCTCCTGGTTTAGTCTTGGGATGGTGTATGTGGCCAGGAATTTATCCCTTTCTTCTAGATTTTCTAGTTTATTTGCATAGAGGTGTCTATAGTATTCTCTGGTAGTAGTTTGTATTTCTGTGGGATCAGTGGTGATATCCCTTTTATAATTTTTATTGTGTCTATTTTATTCTTCCCTCTTTTCTTCTTTACTAGTCTAGCTAGCAATCTATCTATTTTGTTAATCTTTTCAAAAAACCACCTCCTGGATTCACTGAATTTTTGAAATGTTTTTCGTGTCTCTATCTCCTTCAGTTCTGCTGTGATCTTAGCTGTTTCTTGTCTTCTGTTAGCTTTTGAATTTTTACTTGCAATTTTAAAAAAAATTGTAAGTTAGAAAGCGATAAATCTTATGTTTAATGTGACTCAACAATGAGTTAAATAATTTTACTTAGAGTGCCTAGACTATCAATGAAAAAGTAATGCATACATCTTAGTTTTTCTTAGTTACATGTTTTCTCCCTATAGGAGTCTTGTGATTCAGTAAGTAGCTCACCTGAACAAATGGAAGTACTCATGGTCACAACACTAATCCAACTCAAAGTCACTTGTCGATTTCCATCTCTTGACTTGGGCAAATTACTAAATGGATCATCCACTTATGTTTTCATATTTGCTCTTGATCATTCACTCACTCATTCAACAGTTCTTTCATCTTCTCGTGTACGTCACCCCCTGAGCTAAATTCTGAGGGCACAGATGTAATAGGACATGATCTCTGCCTGCCTTAGAAAGTTCAGACTAGTGGATGTTATACAACTAAATTTAAATTATAGAGTCCTATTTTTTGTTAGCTGACACATTAGGGCAGCTAAGACTTAGATATCCATCCCCTGACTCTTATAGCCCATAACTTGAAATTCTGTTTTCCTTAAAATGATGATTTGACAATCTAAATTATTTTTAAATGGTGTCTAAGCTGCATGATATGCATGAAAATTAAATTTTAAAATGTAAAAGCCACTGAGAGACATTAAGCCCTAAAACAATAACAAACATCAATTTGGACTATTTAACTATATATTTCCATTTGAATAAAAATGATTTTGTTCGTAATCCTCTAGAAAACTTTGAGTAGGCATGAGCTGTAAACATGTAATGACATGGTGACCCTGACACTAACTGTTATTAACACTTCTCAGCAAATTTCGTGGACTGAAAAATAGAAATAATAATACTAATAACCTCAGAGGGTTATTGTAGAAATTCAATGTTATGACATACTCAAAACTTAGCAGAGTTCCAGGAATATAAAAGCTCAGTAAATCACGATTATTTCTATAATTTTTATTACATAAGGAAATTTAGAACATTTTACGAGGATAGCTACTAACTAAATATAAGTCATGCTAATTAAAGAACAATTATCACTATTTAGAATGTGTCCCATTGTGTTCCTCGTAAGTATAAACTTACTAGATGTTTTATTAAATTATGTGGAGGTAGGCATATTAAATTGATAATGAGATCCCTAAAATGTGGCCACTGTATTAGCAAGAGAATCAAGAAATATATTACAGGATGGGAAACATAACACTGTTCCTATCATTTGCGAGCTACAAAGATTAATGATTTATTACTGGGCTCATTAATCAAAACTGTGTGGCTTTTTTTTTTTAAGGAGCAATTCCACTGTTCAAGTCAATTAGCCCACCAAAGCTATTACACTGAAGAAGCTGCAGTGTTATTCAGACTTCCCTGGGAGTATTTAGAGTATAAAATAAATGCTATTATTCAGAAGATACTGAATTGCTAAGCTTCTTAAACTCATACAATTGGGAACCTGCAGTACATTAAAATGCTGAAACTCATTAAGAGTCTTTTTTTTTCTCATCTTTCGAGTCATTGGCATTCTCAGCACTGTTAAAAACAGTAAAATGCTCCTGGCTTCCAAGGGGAGGGTGACTTCTGCTCTTTCACCTCCACCTCAATGAATCACTGAGGCAGAACTGGCGCCCAGCCTTTGAAACAGTGACAGATTCTGCTGGATTATCCTAATATTGGAACAGGACAACAATATTAGCTAAGATGTTATAGGAGAGGGGGAAAATGCAACTGGCACATAACTGATCACTTACCTTCTTAGCTCTATTTAAACTGTCTGAGCATCTGTACATACAATGTCATTAATGATTTTAACCCATATGATAAAATAACAATCTATGAGTTCCTTCTTATATAAGTGAATTACTAGACAAAAGAGAAAAAGATAAACCTGTACTTAAAGTATAATAAAAGCTAATAAATGTAGAAGGAATATTGACATGAACAAAATCACCACATGATACCCCTTAAAGTAATAATTTCTTTAGATTAGAATGATCAGTGTATCTGAAAACTAGTGAGTGAGGCTGGACATGGTGGCTCAGGCCTGTAATCCCAGCACTTTGGGAGGCCGAGGAGGGTGGATCACCTAAGGTCAGGAGTCGAGACCAGCCTGGCCAACATGGTAAGACCCCATCTCTACTAAAAATATAAAAACTTAGCCAGGCATGGGGGCGTGCACCTATAATCCCAGCTACTCGGGAGGATGAGGCAGGAGAATCACTTGAACCTGAGAGGCGGAGGTTGCAGTGAGCCAAGATCATGCCATTGAACTTCAGCCTGGGCAACAAGAGTGAAACTCCGTCTCAAAAATTAAAAAAACAACAAACGAGTGAGTAAAAGTCTGATAGAAACTAGGAAATGTACATCAATCAAATAATCTCCCTACAAGACATTTATTAATTATAAGGGGGAAGATTGTAACTTTTCCATGGAGACATTTGGTAAACATCACCGTAAACAAGTGATCAAGGTAGTATCAGCAGAATGGGATGAATGAGTACCTTGCACCTCTCGATATGATATACTGAGAAGCACAACACAGCACTATATGGCATTCCTTTCAACAAGGCATAACCTGAACCTAATCATAGAAAAACATCCCACAGATCTAAGGTATGGATGCTCTAGATAATAATTGGCTTACAATCTTCAAAAATGTCAAGATGAAGAAAGTCAGAAGAATGATTGCAGATTGAAGGACACTAAGAGACTTATGAATGTAACATTTGATCCTGGATTGAATCCTAGATCCCAAACCCTCCCCTACAAAAATTTTTTGTTTATTAAAAGGACATTCGTAGAATAATGCAAAATTCAACTAAGTTCTATAGATTAGACATTTCTATTGTACCAGTGTTAATTTCCTGATGTTATTTCACTGTTGTAATGTAAATGAATAACCTTGTTATTAGGACATATAAATAAACTCTTTATGGATACAGGGGCATCATATCCTTAATTTACTCTCAAACATCCTAAAATAGTAATATGTGTATATTAATAGAGAAAATGAGAAAACAAATGTAAGAGATGTTAATACGTGGGAAATCTGTGTGAAAAGTATTATTGTATTTTTGCAACGTTTTTATAAGTTTAAAAGTATTCAAAAATAACATGAAAAAACTGAAAAAATACAATAAAGAAGCTGTTAATTTTGATAGCCAAAATCCACAAATATAAAAGTATTCCTCATAAGTGCTTTACCTTATATGTAAAATTAAGACAGTGTATATTTGGTGTCTTGCATTCAAACTGCCCTCCCTTGAGACAGAAAGAATACCAAACATGAAATTCAGCATCTGCTTCTCCTAATATTGTACAATTAACATACTCAGCAGTACCTTGGACAGTGTTTATTTGTTTGGTTCATTTGTATACCACTCGTTCATGGTCTCCACTAAGGGTTTTAGGAAACATTTCTGCTTAGGTGATTGCACAGAAAGAATGAAGATGGAGATTCAAACTGGATTCCAGGAATCAATAGGCAATAGTAAATAAAAGCAGAGCCAGATAAATTATCTTTAATTACAGATATATTTCTCTTCTACTATCCCCATGCTCACCTGACTCTACCAGATTTTCTTCTCATAATGTAGCCTATATATGCACTTTCAGAATTATTTCCTCATTAATAGTTGGAAAGATCATAGTTCTATGAGTTTATAACCTCATCCACAGCATGGAATAAGAGAGTGGTTACTATCTTAGAGAAATGGATAGACCTGTGATCCCGGAACAGGGCAATTTTCCCCTCAGAGGACTGTTGGCAATATCTGGAGACATTTTTATTTGTAACAACTGCACTGAAGGGGCTGCTAGTGGCATTCTACACACAAAGGAATGTCTCTTACAACCAAGAATTATCTGTGAAAGAATCTGTCATGCCAAGGTTGGTATACTCTACTATTAGACCACTTATGAAGAAAGAAAAAAATACACACATAATGTTATTATATGTCTGTTGTTATATCACCATATATCATATATATCTTATATAAATATACATAAGGCTTCCAATGTTGATTTGGGTATTTTTATTACTAAAGAGTCCTTACATGTGTGCAAGGATGTAGCGAGGCATAAATGCCTCCGTTATAGTTTGAGTACAACTGTTAAGCCAAATACATTTTAAAATTTCATAAAAGCTAACTTGTATAACCAACACAATTCAATTAAAATATTAATTTAGTATCCTAGATGTTATTTTGCCAAATCTAAATTGCCACTTGCAGTGTGAATCTGCTAGTATCTGCTGCAATACTAAATATTTTTGAAATTCATAGGTTGTATACTTTGTGCCACATGACATTCGGATTCTTCCACTACTTTTTCTATAAAACCTTCATCTGAGTGTAGCTTGCCAGGGTAACAGCTTTCATTTGGTTTAAAAGCATCATTTACTTATTTAGTCAGTCTCTTTTCTCTTTCCTTCCTCATTAGCCCCAGACAATGACAGCAGGCCTCTTTGGCACCGGATAATTACAGATATAAATACAGACACAGACAGTGACATTGACCGATCCTCCACATGATCTCAAATATGCTTTCATAATTTTTAAAAGATTGCCATAGAATGAAAAGTCACACACATACACACACACACACACACAGATTCTTACAGGGAACTCATGAATTCTTAAAAATTATTTCCACACACTTTAGTGAGAACAATGCCAATACAACAACAAACTGCCAGAGATTTGCATGGATAATTAATCTGCTTTCAAGTCCAAAAGCACTTAACATATTATTTAGGTATATGTTTACGTATATAAACACATAGATATGTATGTAGACCCTATCATTCCAGACTAATGAGTTCACCTCCTTGAGTTTTTATTTCACTGTCAGTTAAAAGAATACTACTGCTACCATAGGGTTACTGTAAAGATTAATGGACAGTTTGTAAATGTTAATATCTTTCCTTCTCTTCCTGTTAATTGGCTGTACACATTCACTGGGTGCCTGTCTATATTTTCTTCCCAAGTAAATGAGAAAATGCTTACAATGGCTACATATGACACAATTTACATAGAAAAAGGATTGATGAATTTCAGTTTCACTAAAAAGTACTACAAAAATAACAGAATTCAAACATTTTCAAGGAAGGTGAAAAAGCCAAGTTTCTCAGGCAAAAAAGAGCTTCGTACATCCTGGGTAAATAAAAAAGGCCAGTGTGGGTGCAACAGAGGGAGCTAGCGGCTAATGGCATGAAGTGATTTTGGAAAGGTAGGCAGGGGCCAGATCACATAGAGCCTTGTGGGCCATGTGGATCTACATACTGTCAATTGGGATTATGCTAAGTACAATGAAAAGATATTGATGACTTTAAGTGGGGAAAGACAAAATCCAGTTTGCCTAAAAAAAAAAAAAAAAAAAAAAAAAAAAAAAAGTAGCTGTAAGAGAATGTAGGGCTAAGAAATGCAGCCGACTTCCAATTAGGAGGGGGAGCTGTTGTAGTGGATGAGGAGAGTCCTTCTGGATATATTAGTGAAGATAGTTATAAAGAAAAGCGGAGTAAGCAATCTGTTTTACAGGTAAATTCTACACACTGTCTGATGCACAGAATTTGAGGAATTTGAGAAAGGAAAGTCCAAGGATGATCTCAGGGTTTTGACATTTGCATCTTTGCCCACAGTTACTATTGACTGTCATAGAAGATGGAGGGCCAAATGTGAGGGGGGAAATCTACAACTCTCTTTTGAATATTTTAAGTTTGATATATCCATTAAACATCTAGGTTTGCAATCTGACTCATCTAGTTTCACCTAATAAGAGTAGTGATGATCTATAAATATAAACATGTAGGAACCCTGGAATATCTTAAATCTGGTTTTTATAGCTTTAGTTTGGCTCAACACAGTCATGGAACTGAGTAGACAAGAAGCATATTCTCTTTGCAAGTAAAAAAATGAATATATTGGATCATAAAATACTACCTAGGGCCAAGGCACCTGAGTGATAACCATGATAAGAAAAGACTTGCCCAAGGTCTCAAAGCAAATTTATAGCTGGAAATTACATTCTCTCAGCTCCTAGTGCACTGTCCTATCTTGTGGAAAACTTTCTAGACTTTTATAAGGAACATTTTCACAATGTACAAGTTTCTTTCATGTTGTTTCATTTGAGAACCATGAACTCAAAGCCTGATTTATGGATCAATAAGACTTGGGGAATCATTAGACATGGAGAGTCTTAGGCCCCTGCCCAGATATACTAAATCAGATCTGCATTTTAACAAGGCCCATACGTGATTCATGTGTACATAAAAGCTTGAGAAGGAAAAATCACTCTTTGTTTTATGGAAGAATATTTAGCATACCTGTATGTTCACACAGTAAAATGAAGACAAAAGCTGGCATTGTACTTACTTAAATGATTAGCTAGCCCACTCTAATATTCACGGAGGAATGCTGTCATTAAAAACAAAAAGAATGTGTGCATGTACTGACTTGGATATGTATCCAAGATACGTTGTTATATTTTTTAAAAAGCTAGTTGAAGAACAGCATGCAGGTCAGGATTACAGGGGCTCCTGGTATGTGGCAGCACATCTCCTTGGTTTACCTGATTACAATGGAACTGTGGTAGAGAGTCATAGACTGTTACCAGTTCCATACCAAGTATGTGCTGGGTCTCTCTGCCCTGCTTTTTCCAAAGCTGCAGAAGGTTGCTCGGCTGTGCACACATGCAATCCAAGTTGCAGGGGAGTTAACACTCTGGGGCAACTTCCAACCAATGGAGTATGGAAGTCGAACAATAAATGCTCCAGACTTTTCATCTTGGTACTTTCTACATGGTTCCTCAGAGTTTTGAGCAGAATTGAGATCCAATTGCCCAGAACCAAAAACTTGCTTAATAGAACATGGTTTTTGAACATTTTCCCCATCCCTATCTTATTTTCCCTATTCCTTTACTTCTGTTTTCATGGATCACTTCCAAAATAAACTTAATGAACTCAAATCTTTGCCTTATAGGCTGCTTTGAAAGAAAAAAATATATTATTTAAAAAGTGTATGTAATACAGACATGTGGTATACAGAAGTATATAGACTTCAATGTATGGAGAAAGGACAAAAAGTCTGCATAGGAAAATAATAATATTTGTCTCTGGAGGCAGATCGACAGGAGACTTTTACTTCAGATATTTTTGTATTTTTATCATTACTATTATTGATTTATATTTTAATAAACTTAAAAAGAAGGAAAAATGAAAAATATCCAGAAAAAGAGATCCTTTCATCTCTATACTAAAGATAGGAAACCAAATGTCAGTATATACTACAAAATTACATAATCAGAACTGTCATTTACGATTGTCCTCCTGTGACTTCCATTTCCCATGAGAATCTGGCTGATAACGACAATAGGTCTCTTCACAAAGCGTGGCCCATTCATGATCTTTATGAATTATTTTCCCTGAGAAATACAAAACGCCTGCAGCAAAATCTGATGTTAAGGATGCAGAAAAGCCACGGGGCATAATGAAGAGATCTAAACGGGTTATTATCAATTTGCCACGCAGCTAAGTCATTTTTCTGCTTCTCCTCCTACTGCATTTTGAAGTTTACACTAGAATCATAAAGTCTAAATTTTACTACTTATGAGGTAAGTAAGAGAATTTTAAGAGTTCAAGCCCCATATTTCTGCATAATTCTAATAGATCAATGGCTTAATTACTGTACACACTGAATAATGTGCTTCTAGAAAAATGTTAACAGATTTTTAAAATTAGCAATCTAGTATCTCTGGTTTAAAAGACACAAATTCATATAGATATGAAGGAAAGTAGGATCTCATGGTTTTGTCAAAAATTTCATTTTAATGCTAGCAGTTTACAATTCATATTTCAGCACTACTTGGGGTAGAAAAAGGGACAGAAGAAGAGAAGGGAGAATGTGCTCATTACAGAAATGAATGCTTAAGATTAATACAATTCATAGCTAAGAAAATTATACTTGCCGAGAAGTAAAGAGAAAGTGTGGCAAGAAACAAAGCAAAACTACAATAACATCAAAAGAACAGTGTGAATAATGAGCAACAAGTAACTCTAGTAACAGTGACAACTCTTTATTAAGCACTTACTATGTATTGAGCATTGTGCGTTGCATTATCTTTAACACTTATATTTAGCCTCCAATGTAGGTATTATTGTCATCACTATTTTGCAGAGGAGGCAACTAAAGCTGTGAGTGGGTAAAGGATCTACCTCAAATCACATAGCTACCAGTCAAGGTTCGAACTAAGGCAGTCACTATAGAATGCAAACTCTTAAAGGATACCGGACTTCCACCAATAATGTAACTTGTGCTACTCCCAAAATATATGTGCCAAAATAAAATGCTATGACTAAAATCAAAAGAAAATACATATTATATGTGTGTAATATATATATGTGTGTGTATATGTAATACATATGCATGTATATGTACTACAATGATTATAACTAGCTGACTTACTCTACCAGCCATAAACATTATTTACCATGAAAGAAACAAATTATAATACACTGACTTAGACTATTAACTAAGTTTCCACAAACCCAGAATCTATCAGCATAAGTGGAACAGAAACAATTCATTAATAGAAAAGGAATACGTAGATGCCTTTTTTGTCTGCTTCCATTATAATACTTGAGGCAAAACTGGAAACAACTAAGTATCCTACACAAGGGGAAGGTTTCATTTACTGTACTTACATATAACAGGGAATCTTGTGCTTATTAACAATGATTCTTAAAGTTTTAATAAAAGGAAAATGGCAGTGTTACAAAGTTATGCGGGAAAAGCAGGAAAAAAATGTGTGTTGGCACATAATACTCTTGGACAGAAAAGAACTAGAAGGAAAACACATCAAATTTTTAATAATGGTTATCTATGGGTGATGGCAACAAGAATATACTCCTTTCTTCTTTTTTCTAATTTATCTGTGGTTTCAAACTTTTTAACATACAAAGGATAAGACTTGCATTATTAGTAAAATAACTAATATCAATTCAGAGCTTATTCTACTTGTTGTTTGTTTTAGAATGACATGTAAGTGTCGTTTGCTTCTCAACACAATTGTATGACAATAAGCAAATATTTTGACCTAGTTACTTCTGCCCAGATATCTTAATTCTGGTAACTGTGTAAGTATATCTAAAGGATGCATTTCTAGCAGTAGAATTATTAGATCAAAGGAATTACACATTTAATGTGTTTTAGATATTCTTCTAAATTTGTACAAATTTATACCTCTATCAACAATATGCAAAAGTTCCATTTTCCTCACAGACCTACTCTAGTAGTGTGATCCATCTTCTTAATCTTTGCCAATCTATTTGTTGAATTCAACAGCCATCTATGCCTTCATCTCTTTGAGTCATTGAAATTCAAAGGTCATATTTTAAGACATCCCTTCCCTTTTTATTAAATTCTCAGAAATAATATGGCAGAACAAAACATGAAAAGGCATCAAAGGGTAATCAGACCCATTTAGGATTTGTGCAGGTCATGTGATCATATACATGGAAGAAGGGTGCATAAATATGATAAGGCATTGATGCACTAAATTGGACAATCCCCTCATTGAACACTTACAATATCTCGGCAGGGAGTATATCCTGAACAAAATGATTTGTCACTAGAGAACAGGCTCTGTGTTTTTACCTCTGACATTGAGATTGGTTTTTCACTCCTCAGTTACCAGGTCTATGAAATGAAGTTAATCAGAAAAACAGCCATTCATGGGCAAAGAAGATTAAGGTAGTTTCACATTGAACATACAAGGGAGTTCTCCAAGGGAAGATGCTGTCAACAGAATTCACTATTAAAATGTGTGCTTAGTCACATGGTTGGAAGAGATGAAGCACTGATTCCATGGAACTTACAGTAGATATATTTGATTTGCTTAACTTAAATTGAAGGCAGAAATTTGGAGGGGAGCATGAAAAGTTCAAGTTATAAAAAAGATGCAGTATGATATACAGAGAAAACAGCATAGGATTTGAGTTACAAAAACTCATTTTACTAACTTAACCAGTTTCTAAGTCTCTCTAATCTCACTTTTCTCAGCCATGAATGAAGTATGTTATACCAATATCACAGAGCTGCTGGCAAATTAGGTACAGACATTTGTGAAATGCCCAGAGAATGCTTAGCACATACAAGCACCCCTGAGGTAGCCCCTGGATTTCACATTAATTCATTAAAGAAATAAATCTTGCCTGACTGGAGGAAATTATTTTACAATTCATAAAGGACAGGGAAATCACCTTCTGGAAAATATCTTCAAACCATAATTTCAAAGAAAACCACAAATTGGATAGAGTTGGGGGCACAAAGAAGAATGGAATTATCTTCAAGAAGTTGTTCTTTTATTTTTTTCCATGAAATTAAAACTATTGTCTATTATCTATGAGGGATGAAACTACACAAGATCCCCTTGTGCTTTATGACATGGGAAATATATAGCTCACTACCCAAATAATCAGACTAAGGCCCAGGAAAAAAAGATTTGCCTCAAGGCCTGTAACTGCTAACTGCTGTCATATTCATTACAGGCCAAATTTCTAAAGCAGCCCACTCAACATTGCCTTCATCTTTTCGGAGCTATTGTTGAGAGAGAGAGAGAGAAAGAGACAGAGAGAGAGGGAGGTGTGTGTGTGTGTACATGTGTGCACATGCATCTGTGAATATCTAAATTATTTTCCACAACCTAATCCTACCTTACATGTTAAATGGGAAAAAACAAAAAGTAATTTACTACACTTGCTCTTTGTGCTTCTAGGAAGACGACAGCTAAATATTCACTCTCGTGTACATCTGTCTTCCTTCTCCTACCTGTGATCCCTACAAGGTTATGTTACCAAGTCTCATGATTTTAAATTCTATCTGTAAGTCATATCTCCAATCCTGTCCTTTTCCTTAGTCTCCAGACTCATATACGTGGTTGTCTATTCAACATTTCCACTTGGATGTCTCATAGATACTGTCCCATCCTATCCTCAACTCACTCTTTCCCAGCCGGTGTGTCTCATAAATGGTAACTTTAACCCATCTGTTGCTTAGGTCACAAAACTTGAAGTCATCCTTGACTCCTCTCTTTGATATTTCACATTCAAATAAATTGTGAACTAATTCAAATTAAAGGACTCATTAAATCTTTTAATTCTACCTTCAGAACTGTTCAGAATTTAACCATTCCTTCATATGTACACCACGGCTCATTGGTCCTAGATTATTACCATAACCTCCTCACTGGTCTCTCTGCTTCCAGCCTTGCCCACCAATGGTGCCATTTCAGCACAGCAATTTGAATAATTCTTTTGAAACTGTAAATTTCATCCTATCACTTTTTTGCATAAAATCTACAGTGACTTTCCACCTCACTCAGAATGAAAACAGATGTCCATAAAATAATTTGCAAAACTCTGCCCTGCTCTGCTTCCTCCTTGACCTCATCTCCTATTAATTTCCCCTATTTTGCTCCAGCCACTGAGGTTTCCTTGCTGATCCTCAAACACTCCAGGCCTGTTTCTGCCTCAGGGTTTCTGCACCCTATGTTCCCTCTGCTTAGAGTCATATTTCTCCAGGAATCCACATGGCTGTCTTGCTCAGATCTTTGAAAAAAGTCTTTGAAAAATATTACTTTCTCAAAGAGGCCACCCCTAACCACTTTTGTACACATACACCTTCCTATCCTTACCTTCCTTTTCTTTCTTCTAACTTTCTTCTCTTTCTTCTCTTTCTCTCTTTCTTTCTTTCTTTCTTTTTTGAGACAGAGTCTCCCTCTGTTGCCCAGGCTGAAGTACAGTGGTGCAATCTTGGCTCACAACAACCTTTGCTTCCTGAATTTAAGCAATCCTCCCACCTCAGCCTCTGGAGTAGCTGGGACTACAAGCATGCAACACCATGCCTGGCTAATTTTTGTATTTTTTGTAGAGATGGGGTTTCACCATGTTGCCCGGGCTGGTCCTGAACTTCTAAACTTAAGTGATGTACCCACTTCGGCCTCCCAGTGCTGGGATTACTGGCGTGAGCTACAGCACTTGGCCCAATAACAGATTTTTAGCAAAGTTTTTCATCATAGAATGGTTCCACTGCTCTCGGGACAGTATATATGCTTGGAGGAAGCAGAGACACTGTGTATCAGAATGTATTAAAGTATAAAACATTTTCTTACTCACATTTGTGGCTAGAATGTTTGAAGAGAATGTGGAGAGGCAGGACTAGAGAAGTTTTCTGGCCATAAACTAAATCAGTATGTGTATAAATATATTGTTGCTTTTCTCATGGTATAGAAATGACCAGTCTTTTTCTAGAATGGAGCCAGCACAGGATGTAGCCAGCCAAGTGAGTGGCATCCTCACAGAACCAGGAAGAAATAATTTCCTCTGGGTACTAGGCTACCTGTAGGTTTCCATTACAGACTTTTCTCTTTGACTCTGGGAATGGTATGCTAGGTAGTGTAAGAGAAGGGCACATTATGTGTCTTATCTTTCTTTTCAGTGAGAAGCAGCTTAAGGGTTTTAATCATCCTTATACGGGATCAGATGGCAAACACTGAACAAGGAGAGGGTGAATATATTCTACCAAAGTATGAAAGTGATCATTAATGAGGGGGAAAATGAAGAGAAATTTCATGCAATTGAACACTTTTCTAAAGTTTGATACTGTAAGGAATATGTAATCTGTGGCATATATAATATAAGCCACAATAATCAATCACTAAGAAGGTCTTGAGGAATTAATATTACCAAAATCACATCCTCACAGGGAAAATATATTAAGGTTCTCCTTAGAACCAGAACCAATAAGAGATATCTCTCTCTTTCTATCTCTGAAAAAGAAAATGGGATTTATTATAGGAACTGACTCACATAATTATGGAAGCAAAGAAGTGTAGGATATTCTGTCTGCAAGTGGAGAACCTGGGAAACTGGAGATGTATTTCATTTCTAGCCCAAAGGCCTGAGAACCTAGTGGGCGCCTGGTGTCAGTCTCAGAGTGTGAAGTTTGAACCTGAAGTGCTGAAGTCCAAGGACATGAAAGGATGGATATTCCAGCTTCAGAAGGCAGCCAATTTACCCTTCTCCATCTTTTTGTTCTATTTGGTCTCCCAGCAGGTTGTATAAAGCCTGTCCATATTGGTGAGGGCAGAACTTCTTTACTTAGTCTACTGATTTAGATGCTAATCTCTACAGGGCATCGTGGCTCATGCCTATAATCTTAGCACTTGGGAGTCTGAGGTGGGCAGAGTGCTTGAGCCTAGGAGTTTGAGACCAGCCAGGGCAACATGGGGAAACTCTGTCTCTACAAAAACTATAAACATTATCAGGGCATGGTAGCGTGCATTTGTAGCCTGAGCTACTTGGGAGGTTGAGGTAGGAGGATCACTGAGCCCGGGAGGCAGAGATTGCAGTCAGTAGAGATTGCATCATTGCACTCCAGCTTGGGAGACCCTGTCTCAAAATAATAATAATAAATAAAAATTAACAAAAATAACACCCAAATACAAATCTTTCCCAGAAACACCCTTACAGATATACCCAGAAATAATGTTTTACTAGCTATCTAAGTATCCCTTAACCCAGTCAAGGTGAGATCTAAAATTATCCAACAGAGCTAGGGATGACTTTAAATCTCATTTTGCAAAAACAGAGAACACCTTTTTCTCTTATATAATGAGCCAAAAGAACAAATTTGGGGAGAAATGTCTGATTCTTTAAGCTGTAGGCTTTATTCAAGGGGAAAATGCTCTCCTATCATGATTAATCACATAAAGAAGAAAAAGGAGCAGCAAAGTGATCACTTAAAAGCACAGTGTCTCTTATTTATGAGCTATCCAAAGATATATGAGCAGTTGTCATCCCTTGAATTTTTAACCTCTTTAATTGTTATGCAAGTATTCACTTTCATATTGGTAAATCATGTAGTTGGTTTGCTTTATTATTTTCCTTTTCTTCAGTTACTAGCATTGACCCAGATGTTTGCTCAACCACAAAAGGCAATAACTAATCCTCATTATTACCCTATCCAAAGTATTTACTAGGTTAAGACCAGGGTGTGCCAAAGATTAGAGTGTGTGTATGGAGCCATGGGAAGAAAGTGACCCTTGAAGGAGAAAATTGGATTCTGGCCTGGCTTTTGCCACAAGCTCATTCTGAGATCCTGGGTTAGTAGTTTGACCTAGCTTGGCTCTGAAGTTTCTGCATCTGTTTACAATGGTCGGATTAGGTGGTCTCCAACGTCCCTTCAAGTTCTAAATTTCATGACTGTATCCATCAGGCAATCTCTTAGGCTGTGCTCCAAGTTTCTTGGAGGTCAAGAACATGACCCAGTTATTCATACTCAGGCCAAGTCCACAGACTCAAACCATAGAAACTCTCTTCCCAAATTTGTTCACAACAGCTGAGAGAGCCAACAAATGTGGAGAAAATCATTTCCAGGAACGGTCTAAGGAACAACATGAAAGTGGACACAATGTCCATTTTCTTTACTACACTAGTCCCCTCTTATCTGTCATTTCACTTTGCACACTTTCCATTACCTAAGGTACAGTACAATAAGATTCTTTGAGAGAGGGAATCACAATGACAACTTTTATTATAGTATATTGTTGTAATTGTTCTCTTTTATTTTTCATTGTTGTTAATCTCTTATTGTGCCTAATTTATAAATTAAACTTTATCACAGGTATGTATGTATAGGAAAACACATTGTATACATAGGGTTCAGTACTATCTGTGGTTTCAGGCATCCACTGGGGGGCTTGGAACATATCCTGTACAAATAAGGGGGGAACTACTGTATTCTATATTTAATGCCTGCAACAGTGCCTAACACATAGTAGGTACTCAAATATTTTATGATGAACTAATGTCTATTGGCATGTATACTAATGTCTGTATAAGCAATTATTTATACTGAAAATTTCAGAAATTAATGCATTTCCATAATGTATAGCACTGTCAGTACCAAGTAATAAAAAGATATACAAAGAGCAGCCTGATACCTCTGAAAGCCTGTAAAGAAAATGGTCATGATTTAAACTGAATCTCAGAGGTTTAAAAACATGCGGTGAATGCATGGCCTGACAGTTAAACTGGATGAAGGGAATTCACTCAAATGAGATGGATTATGGTTTTCAGTCTCTGAACTAGCACACTGTCTTTTCACTTGAAGCTGATTCTATTCCTTTTGAGGACACAGAGCTGTCACCCATAAACGTTGAGTATATTGGGAAGAGTATAGTGCCAGTCAGGCTGCCTGACCCTGAGTGCTGTGCCTGCTACTGTATAACTGTGTGACCTGTGGTAAATTACTTAAATTTTCAGAGCCTTGGCTCTCACAGATTTACTGAGAACTTCCTTATAAGGCTTCTGGAGAAACACAGAGAAAATACATGTAGTAGTGCTAGTATAGTGCCTGAACAGAGAACACATGCAATGAAGTTTAGCTGTCATTATTACTGATATTATTATTTGCTATTGACATAGGGGAGAAAGAGAATATTTAAATTTAGTATTCCCAATGACTATCACCCATCAAAGAAAAAGATAAAAATATACATTAATAAGACCTGGGTTCTTTCTATTCACAAATCCAAAAAGGCAAATCAATAAAAGTTCTAAAAACAGAGAGGTGAACTTTTAAAATGGAAATAGCCTAAAGGGTTTTTCTTTAAAAATTATTTATGTGTATCAACCAAGTTTGAATGGGTAATGCCAGTAGCTCACATGAATCATCTCCTTCCATTTGATTCATTTCCATTTCACAAGAAAGTTACGAATGTAATCTGAAACATGGTAATGTGTTTTTTTCCTCAAGTGTCTTTCAGCTATTCCTTCACTTAACTGACTCTGTATCCACTCTACTTCCTTTTAATATGTTTTATGACTGATAAAATATCAAAAAGACTTTTGTGCAAGATAATGCTTTATCTCTATGATTATATATAATTATAGCTTTCTTAGAGAAAGAATTAAATATAAATATAGACTTTTTCCATTATCCACAGGCAGTTTATTTAAAAGTTAGGTTTCTAAATGTGCATTAAATAGGCATTTGCATTCAAATGTAAGTAAAAAGTACTTCAGGGACAAACATAAATGATTCTGGATAAATCATTGTTTTAGTTTGTATTGGACACCATTGCCCTCCATTGTAGATAATTGAATTGGCAGCATCAGCAAGTACTGATAATGAAGGCAATCATTCTTTAAAGTCTTAAATCAGAGAGAAGAAGTTTTTTAAAAGACAAAAATTCGTAAGGCCATACACATAACTCAAAAACTATACAAGCTTCTTCATTACACTAAAGCCAACATATTTCTCACAAAATAGAATGTACTCTTTTCATTTTCTCCAATACCATCAGGAGCTGATACTTGGTCCCAAGTGAAAAGATGAAGGCTTGGAACGTTTCTGAGACTTATTCACAGAACATTTCTGCCTTTTAATGTCAGCCGTGAAGTTGCTGGCATTGCTAACAAGAGCTACCAAAGATAAAGCAGGGTCACAATCCTACAATGTGACTGTAATTGCACACAACCAAGTACAAGAATTCTAAATGGGACCGATTACTCGTTGGCTGCAGGTTGGTTTCCTTGGGAAGCCAACCCTGAGACAGAGTTTAGAGGGTGTCATGTGTATTAAGGAGAGGTTTTGGGGTCATCGCCTGTGAAAGGGAATGTAAGGAAGCAGGAGTGAACAAAGGGAGAACACAAGCTGTGATGCAGGTCGGACTTCAGCAGGCCCCAGTGGGAGCTAGAGTGGTCCTTAATGGAACTGAGTCGGACTGAGATGGCCAGGCATAAAATACAATCACACTGATCAGTTGTTGGATGTGGCCTACCCCATGAAAGGCGTGACCTTGGGTCAACCAGCTTTCTGTAGCTGAGGAAATTCCCTTAGGGATTGACAGTTGTCCGTCAGTAGCCCTCCCAGGAGCTGAGACAACAAGTTTTTCACTGAAGGGATGTGTGGATGGCATGTCAGTGTCACACATCCTTTAATACTTCCAAAGTTAGATAGTCCTCTTATGATGATTCCTAATAGATCTACCAGAAACAGGTGTAGGGAGCCCACTCATAGTCTCTGCTTCCCATCAGAGACAACTCAATTGAAGCCACCCACTTCAGTGCCGATGAGCAGTCGCCTCTGCTGGAATCACCCCAATTGCTGGTGACTTCTCCTAGCATCTTGGGTGGGAGTATCAAATCCAGGAAATGATAATGAAAAAGAAACTAAGTTTGTACAGCTTTTAATACTTCAGCAAAGAAAATAATTTGTTTCTTACATGATCTAATTCTAACTCTGTAGGAATTACATTATTTATTATTTTATTTTTCCAAAGGGAACATCTGCAGCAGTCAATAACTTGGGATAATTCTTAATTTTCTTGCCTACATTTAGAGCCAAAAATAACCAGGTCCCTGAAACGGTGGCTACTTTATCTTTCAAGATATAGGCCAGTGACTATTTTACCACATAATCAGCATGCTTCTAAACTTTTCATCTGATATTTAAATGAAAACAAGAGATAATCAGTACTGAAAGTCATCTTCAATCTGTTATCTTGCCTCTTCAATTCTAAAGCAAGGTTGTTTTGGAAATCGGTCTTATATAAGGTACCATCTGAGAGTGTCAAGTGTTAAATAATTAAATACAAAAATAGCACATATTGTTGCCAATCAGTAGGGGCTTTAATTTGCTTTTTGTTGCAAAAGGCATGATACTCTCCAAATGGAACATGCAATCAGCCCTCGGCAGGACTACCACCAGTAACCAGTATTGTTTGACTCTGTCACACTTGAGGGCCATCCCACAGGCTGAGCCAATCACTTGATGTTCAATGAAACTTAACAATAAAACACACCACAATAAAAGTGTCCACTGAAAGCATCACAACATATAACTATAAGCTGTTCCATATTTTGTAGGCTTTCTAAAATGAAAAACCTTGACCTGTCTTTTCTCAAATGGGCTTACTGGCACTTGATAGTCTTTCCATTCCTACCCTCGTTTGGCAAGAAACACAGTAAGAAATTGTCCCATAACAGAGAGAAATGGCAGGAGACCATAAAATAAAAGTGTCTTTGATTTCTGTAAACATGAATTGTGTCTAGCTTGGCCTTATGTGGTTTTGAAAGGATAGACAAAGAAAAAGCAAGGCATACTTTTTCCTTCTGGGAAAGACAGAAAAACTGTCGGCTTTTTTGTGTGTGTGCAAAAGAATTATTTGGTAGTTTTTCTTGTCAGATGTTTTGTTTGTTTTTACAGTAAAGACGGTGATAACCCATTGCTACACTTAAGAAAAATCATGTTAACATGGAACCGTATTTTCAAAATTAACAGGTCTGGAAAATATGGCTCTTAACTTAAAATAGCAATGGAATATCATTAATCCCTGATTTTACATCTAAATGTTCTAGCTATAAGGATGAATGTGTTTATTAACCCAATGAGTAAAATCTACCCAGGCACAAAAGTAGACTGATTTATTTCAAACATCTTAATTCACTTCTCACAATAATAATCTGTAAAAGAGAAACTAAATAGGCATTGGCATAATCTATGTAAAGTTCACATGATAAAATTTTATAGTTATTTGGGAGACAGAAATATTAATATAAAGGAAGATTCTCCAGATGTGAAAAAGTCATCTTTTATGAAAGACATTAATTTCAAGCAGTTTCTTCATGTCTCTTAGATCTGTTAACCCACACAAAGGAAGAGACAATTAATGTATATACCCCATTTGAATTTGAAAAGTACAAAGCTCACCCCTCTCCATTCATTTGCCATCTTAAAAGGAGGCAATAGTGATCTCTTTAAGATCTCAGGATTGTGTCAAGAATATGTAAGTAGCAAACCATCTTTTAAAAAAGTCTGCATTTCCTTTCCTTCCACTCCAAGAAAATGGATGGAAGATATCTTTGGGGACTTCAGTTCTCTTCACACCATATTCTATTCTTAGGGTAACTTGGAAAAGCAATAATAAAAATATCCTGTGCACAAAGGTTTCTGGGAAAAATACTGTGGTTTTGCTAAGGCATCCTTCTGTCACACAGAGAATGTTTAAATGATGGTGATGGACTTCATGAACATCTTTTTCATTTACGGCTTTATCCCTGAAGATCTGCAAAATGTTTCAAGATGTCACTTGTTCTCCCCGAAGAGTTTCTTGTGGGAGAGTGGTGTAGTGGGGTACATGTTTTCATACTATGAGTTCTGCCAAATCCTGAGTCTAAGCTTCACTGAAAGCGATCCTTGGAGATGTCTTTGGTAGACAGCTCTCCCCTCTTCACCTCCTGCTCCAGTGCTGTCTGTGAAATAAACAATGCAGCAGAGCAATTGAGCCTGCTTGGATCTGGAAGTCTTGATTATGTGTCACTTTTGATTGATATCATGACAATGTCATAGCCCTCCTTGCAGAGCAGAGAAAATCAGGGTTATAGATGCTTAATTTTCAGAGATTTTATTAGAGGGAGGGAACTACAAGTATCAAGGCAAGAAATTACAACACTGGAATTATTCTATAGAAAGCAAGTAATTATGAATGTCAGGACTAGAATGCCTTTGTGAAAGGGATTTTCATGACAAATGTAGGCAAATGGCAGATTCTCTTCCTGACATCAAGTGGCAGTGTTCTTACATCTAATGGCATATGCTTCCTTTCTGCCAGGGACCAATTATTCTGTCACAACAGACTGGAAGCCTTCAGCAGGTGACATCATGTCCTTGGAGCTTCAGTGTCTCACAATTGCTAGTACCAGCTTGATGTGAATGACAGCCATGGAAGGGAAGGCAGAGCCCTTGCCGGTACACCTGCTGTTTTGTTGAATAATAAGGGAAAAGTCAGCCAATACCCGATACTCTCTTGTTTTCAGGCAGTAAACAAACCTGATATTACCACAGTTTGTTACGTGAGTAGTGACATCGACTGTATGGAGTTAGTGCCACCTTAGTTCTTAAATCTGAATACCAATACTAATTCCTAAGATTTGCATGAATTGTATATCATATATGTTATCTCAGTTTTTCATCACCACAACCCTGTGATGTAATTATGCTATGATAGTGCTTCTCTGTGAATTGAGGTTGCATGGGAGGGTATAAATACAAGAGGAGATATGTGGGAGGATGGGCAGGTGAGTCAATGTAGGAAATAACTAAAAAAATCCTCAAAAAGTAAAATCAACAAACTACAATAATTCACAACAAGAAAATAAATCTGGTGAATGTTTATATTAATTATATTTCATTTTAAAACACATTTCCCATTTCATTATGTTTTCACTTGTGCCTAAGTATAGCACTTAAGCACTGTCTTATGCTCTAGAGGGACTTCTCAGCTCCTGGCTTCAAAGAAAAGGATGAGTTCCTATAACGTGTGATTCTTTATGTTACACAAGCAAAAAGAAAGGAGGAGAAAGTAAACTTCATTTGCATTATGTGCCACTTTTATAGACCATGTTCTGGTCCAAAGGTAAATTGGAGGATTTACTCCATATACATTTTTCTGTATAAAAGTTATATTTCAAGCTTCATATGAAACTGGATTTAAATGACACACCCTGTGGATAACAAGTGCTAGAAGATCTTTCAATTCCTTACCCTGCAATGTGTCTGTAATGGTTGGTAAACTGTAATAGGATTGCTATTCACTGTGGACATAGGCAAGAAAGCTATTGTTTTATTTGATGAAACAAAAAGCCCCTAGCTAAAATCTAGGGTCTCATTACATGCACAAGGGAATTGACACCAGAAAGCATTCCCCTTGGAACACCATGGGTTAACAGTTTAATTAAGCCAGTGATCAGGTAACAAGAAATCTTGACAACATTATGAATTTGGAAGTAAGAACTAACCTTGCCAAGCAATGGTCAAAGCTAATAAATGCCATGTTGGCTCTTTTCTAAAAAGTATTTTATTTTTGTGGGTAAACCTTACCAGCTTTTATGTTGAAACAATGTTCAGTAGCATTTTTTCCTGTCAAAAAAATCTGCATTCTTCTGTTAATGTTAGATTTTAAAAATCTAACAATTTTTAAAATTATTTCAATCAGGAAGTCTGAAACCAACACAGCAATTCAAAAAGTAATGTCAGCATTTAAAACTAATAATGCAACTGCAGAGCTAAGGAAGAAAAATAAATAAATGATCCAACATTGGTTGAATTCCCACTAGATGCCTGCTACTTTACATGTATTTTATCACAATAATCCTATAAAATAGGCAGTAGTATCACCGTTTTACAGATGAGGCAACAGTGACTTTGAGAGGTTAAGTCATTTGCCCAATTGGGTAGAAATGAGTTGCTTCTGTTGCTCCTGGAAAGTTGTTTTTATCTTTCAAAAATAACTAGACATTTAAATGGAAATGTGGTAAGGGCCAAAATTCATCTGTATTTCAGCACTGGAAACACTTATCCAATAAAACGTTCTTTATATACCAATCTCTTTCTGGAATACACACATGTGTTTTACCCATTTTTAAGTAATTGAAATAGAAGCAAAGATTAAATCAGGGGTCCCCAACCTTTATGGCACCAGGGACCAGTTTTGTGCAGGACAATTTTTCCATGAACCTGTGCGGAGAGATGGTTTTGAGATGATTCAAGCTCATTAAATTTATTGTGCAGTTTATTTCTATTACATTGTAATATATAATAAAATAATTATATGACTCATCCTAATGTAGAATCAGTGGGAGCCCTGAGCTTATTTTCCTGCAACTAGACAGTCCAATCTGGGGTTGACAGAAGACAGTGACAGATCATCAGACATTAGATTCTCAGAAGGAACATACAACCTAGATCTCTTGCATGCGCAGTTCACGATAGGGTTCTCGCTCCTATGAGAATCTAATGGTGCCGCTGATCTGACAGGAGGGAGTTCAGGCGATAATGTGGGTGATGGGGAACAGCTGTAAATACAGGTGAAGCTTCATTCACTCACCCAGCACTCAACTCCAGCTGTGTGGCCCAGTTCCTAGCTGTGCAGCCCATTTGTAATACAACATGTGGGGTTGGGGATCCCTGGATTAAATGAATATTTAAAGATTTTACAGGTCTTTCAGAATAAGACTGGGAATCATCAATTCTGGCTCTAAATCTTCTAAATCCATTCTATTGAGGTGAGTTTGTATCTACTTCAATAGAAATTGACTTGGTAGCAAAGGAAGGATAATAAACCATACTTTGTTATAACATGGCACTACCAGGGTAGAACTTTAAACCTCCTACTTGTACAAATACTCTGGGTATTGCAGAAATGTTAGCACATGTGAACCTACATGTACTAAGATAGAAAGTTCTCAACCATAATAGCTCCCATCTGATACTCAGATGTTCTCCTTAAATAGCATTCGTTAAGAAGTTTCTGGCAACTGATCTCGTCAAAATGTTTCCTATAGACAATGTTTTCTTATAATTTCACTGGACTTTGAGCCAAGTTCTTCCCTGCGCATTGAATTAATATATGTACATATGTCAATCAACTTCAAGCAAAAGAGTTATGCCTACTTTCTTCATCATAGTTTCCATGGAGAAGACAGTACACTCCAAAGTGAAGTGAGTGGACCCTGGAAACAAACTACAAACTTCTACAACTCCCTAGTTATATGGCTTCAGAAGTGTAATGCAATTATGCCTGTGTTTCAATGTACTTAAATGTAAGAGAGAATTATTATAATAAACAATCACACCTAAAAGAGCTGTTTTGAAAGTTAAATAATATTTGTAATAGCTCAAAATACCATTTGCATCAGTATTAGGTACATCTAATAGCATCTAGTGCTAACATAAACACTTACAAAAGTTAGTCATCGTTAACCACTCTAGGACTTCCAACAAACTTTTTAGCCTCCTATGGGCTACCAAAAAATCATTCTCCAGACTGCAGTGAGTGAGTGAGCTCTTGTAATTCCGGATGCTTGCTTGTTTTTCTATGGAGGTGACATTCACTACCTAAATCTTTTTTTTTTTTTTTTTTTTTTTTTGAGACGGAGTCTCACTCTTATTACCCTGGCTGGAGTGCAATGGCGCAATCTTGGCTCACTGCAACCTCTACCTCCTGGGCTCAAGCGATTCTCCTGCCTCAATCTTCCAAGTAGCTGGGATTTCAGGAGCCCACCACCACACCTGGCTAATTTTTGTATTCTTAGTAGAGACAGGGTTCCACCATATTGGCCAGTCTGGTCTCAAACTCCTGGGAGGCCGAGGTGAGCAGAGCACTACTTAAAACTTTTAAACAATTCTTCATTGTTCTCAGAATTAATTTCAAGTGGTTTAGCTAGCTTAACAAAGTCCTTCAAGTTCAGGCCCTTTCTAACCTTTCCAACTTCTTCACCTTTCTCAAAAGTGCAATGTCAAATCTCCAACATATACATGTGCACATGCACACAAGCACACACACACACGCTCATAATCTCCCTCATGTGTCCTCTAACCAGATTACGTGCAGCTCTCTAATTTCTCGGGTTTTAAATTCCTCTTTCCTTTTTGAACCTCTAGGCTTTCCTGGAAAATACTGCCTTCTCCTCTAACTCCCCGTTACTTTCCTTGGCTAATTATATCTTGTCTTCACTTTTCTGGAAAAAAAAATGTCTGAAATATTGAGTTAGGATTCCCTCTTTTGTACCTATTCATATCTCACTATTTACCATACATGTTCTATTATTACCAATTTTCTTGCCTGTCTGATCTATTAAACTCAAAGGCCCTTGAGAGCAAGTAAAATTTGCTATTTTTACTTGCATTCCTATAGCCAGCCAGCTGAGTATTTGTATAATGATTAATTTGGGAACACGAGCCCTACAAGAAATGTAGGAAAGATGTATTCCAGGAAAATTCTGGAGCCTCATAAGCTCATGTTCGACAACCTGCCTCAATGGAAAGGATTCAGACCCAACACAGTTTGGCGTTAATTCTGCAACATATGGAAGAGAGTGAAAAAGAACTCTGTACTATTCCTGTCTTGACTAATAAATCACTCTCTAGCTTATCACAGCAAAGAGCCACCATATTTTGATGTTTAACTGTAACACATCTATAATAGATCTAGTGGTAGATACTGAAAAGTGAGAGAAAAGTGTTCCTGGAATCAAAGGATTCAGAAAAAAAAAAAATGATATCCAGAGGTCACACAGTCCAGTATTCTGACTTTATTTGGGATGTGGCTAAAATAGCCTAAACCGAGTATCTACCTTAGAAAGTCTCTTAGAGAGTTCAATAAATATAACTACTAGGGTGCCAGTGCATCTAATTTAAATATGACAAATTCAGTCCCTTTGTTCAGTCTTAAAGGAAGTAAAATAAAATACGAGGCAATCATCATCCTTTATACCCCTGCTATTTGAAGTTTTGTCCAAGGATAACTGGCATTGGCTTTCCTGTCCTGCCTCAGACCTACTGAATCATAATCAGAAGGAAATTACACTTACAGGTAATGTAGGTACATGTGCACTGTGGCTTACTGTACAAATCAGTATATCTTCCCTTATATGTAATATAGCAATATGTATGGGGGTGCAATATGTCTGTACATTATGGATAAGTGGTCAATTATAATATTACCATACTATGCAGACACTAAAATCATGTTTATAGAGGGGAAAAATGTTTTGACATAGGTAATACTTATATCACAATGTTAACTGAGAAAAAAAAGGCTACATGAGTTACATACATCCTAATCTACGCTTTTAGAGTTTTGAGTATGTGCAAATAGAACAAAAGCTGGAAAGAAAGAGTTAGTAATAATTATCTCTGTATGGTAAGATTATGGTTTTCATTTTCATTTTTGCAGATTCTGAATTTTAGCCATTAGAAAATAGCTCCACAGGACAGGCATGGTGGCTCACGCCTGTAATCCCAGCACTTAGGGAGGCCGAGACACGTGGATTACCTGAGTTCAGGAGTTCGAGACAAGCCTGGCCAAGTGAAACCCTGTCTCTACTTTAAAATACAAAAATTAGCTGGGTGTGGCGCCATGTGCCTGTAGTTACAGCTACTTGGGAGGCCGAGGCAGGAGAATTGCTTGAACCTGGAAAGCTGAGGTTGCAGTGAGCTGAGATCGTGACACTGCACTCCAACTTGGGCAACAGAGTGGTACTTCGTCTCAAAAAAAAAAAAAAGAAAAGAAAATAGCTCTACATTTGAAACCAAAACGTACTTATTGAAAGATTCTTTGCGTATGCTTAAGGCTCTTCACTAGGATAGTATTTCATAACAAATATCTGGAAAAAAAGCCAATTGCTTATCAATTGGGAAATGATTTATTAAACTGTGAAGTATTCACAAAATGGAACTTTATGCATTTCTCAAAAATGAATAGAAAATGTTTACATTCGTTATTATAAAGGAGCGCCAAGATATGTTGTTATGTGGAGAAAGCTGGGTGAATAAAACTGTGAATAGTATGCTACCATTAGTCTAATAAATGGTGATAAATATTTTATAATACTCTTTAATATGGTAATATTAATTATATACATTTTTCTTACAACAAAAAACGTGTAATTACATCCAATGGGTCAAAACAATAATTAAAAATAAGCTCTATAAATTATGTAAAATGTTCTCTCCTTAATAAACATTAAGAATGGCATAGTCCACACAGAGTCTTTCCAAAATTTTCAATGCTTTTAAAAAAGCAAATGAGAAGACTTGGGAGATGGTAACAATATCTGATTGTACTCACTTGTCCTTCATGTTTTGGGAGATATGCCCAAATTCTTTTCATGCTCATTTTATTATGAAACACTATTCCATTGAATCCCCCATCTTGACCCACCATCCATAAAAATAGGCACATTTGAATGAGTAAATGGAGTGTTGAGAAGTCAAGATTCCTCCAAAGACTGTATTTCTCCATTTACTACTTTCATGGCAATGTCTGTGATATCCTGGCTATAGAATTTACGTGAGAAAAAAAAAAAATCTGGTTTACAACACATTCAGACACAAACTGCTCCAGTTTTATTATTCCAATAAAAGCAAAGGATTGTTGATTCTCTGTTTTCCTCTCTCACCAGGGACTACATTTTGCTATGGCTGCATTTGCTGTGTATGTAGAATTCTGCGCATTACTCAGAACTTTCTGGACTCTTATAAATTGAAGTCCTGTGGCCATAAATAGAATAACAGTAGTCTGAAGAAGGAGCATTAATTTCACCAGAATGTCAGCACAACCACAAGCCTGTCCCTTCAGGGAGCTCACATAAAATGAAGCACCAAGTACAAAGATTTCTGTGTTGCTTTTCCTCCTTAGTTCTTAAGACTGAGGTGCACGTGGAATATGTCAGAGGAATAATGATTATCAGCAGTATAACAAAAGGACAGAAGTTGGTAGAATCCGCAAATGAATGCACTACTAAGCATATCAGGCAGGAGAGTACTTAAAGTTTCTTTATACAGATTAAGCTACTCTAAATAAAAATCTGAAATCCGCAATGCTCCAAAATCAGAAATTTTTTGAGTGCTAAAATGATGCACAACTGCAAAATTCCACATCCGATCTTATGTGATGGGTCATGGAAAAAAACAGTCAAAACTTTGTTTCATGCACAAAATTATTTTCAAATATTGTATAAAATTACCTTCAGATTATACATATAAGGTATATATGAAACATAAACAAACTCTGTGTTTAGACATGGGTCCCATACCCAGAATATCTCATTGTGTATATGCAAATATTCAAAAATCCAAAGAAATTCAAAATCTGAAACACTTCTGGTCCCAAGAAGTTTGGATAAGATACATTCAAATTGTAATAAGTTTCTTCCTTTGAAAAGCAGAATGTTAGATTAAAATAAACTCCTGTCAGTTCATGAATAACATTGGTAAACAAGGTAACTCAGATAGGTGGATTAAACAATGGAAAGAAAAGTAACCTGGGTGAAGTTCTGGCCATGTTCCCCCAAAGTTTCAGAGAGATGGACAAGCACGTAAGTACAATGATAAATAGGATTGTGCAAATGGGCTCATTAAGAAGCAAGTGTGCAAAGATTAATGGTTTTGAGGAAGTTGTCTAAAACTACATTTGTTTCAATAGCAAATTCTAATATAAAGCCATTGTATTGTTAACAATATATGTTCAGGAAGATTCTCATTAAAATTTTCCCAAACTTAGATCCATATTACTGTATAAGAAATAAAAACAAATACTTTTTGTGCCTGTTTATATTCCCTTGTCCTTACCATGCTGAGCACCTAGGCCCTGCATTTCTTTATGTAAGAACTTCTCTGGCTAGATAATCTCTGTTGTCCTCCTTTATAGCAAGTTAGAAGTTATGGAGAAATAACAAATACTAGGGGTACCTACAAAAATTAAAAATTAAAAAAAAAAAAAAAAAAAAAAAAAAGAACGACCAGGGGAGACATTACTAGTTAGTCGGGGGTTGGTGTATAACTAAGCTAGCTCCCTCACCCCTTGTGTGTGATGACTCTAAGATGTGTACCCTACATTTCTTCTTGGAGTTGCCCCAGGGGATTGACGTCCAGTCACCCACAGTGATAGCTGAATTAATAAGGTACCCTTGTCCCAATCCCCATCTACCAGTGTTGTTCCTTCACATGCTCCTGAACCTCCCCAGAAGCCTCTGCTCCTTGGGGAGCAAGAGCTAAAACAGAAATTATCATCAACTCGCAAATATTATGAAATAAGCAACTTTATAAATATCTAACTTTTTATGTTCTGGCCTTCGTGCAGAAAAGAGGAGTCAGCAGTCATCTATGCGCAGTGTGGCTGATGTAACAAAAGACCTCTCCTTTTCGGTTCTCGTACAGTGTGTGACATTGCTACTCCAGGGTCTCTCAGAAACACATGCTTCATTGGTGAGGAATGACATTACCTTTCTTGAGTAAAAGATAAATTTTGTATAAATCATTATTATTAATTAGCTTGCAATAATAATGGCAGGTACCATTTATTCAGCACTTACTATGTTCTGCATTGTGTGCTAAGTGCATTTATCTTACCTCTGAGATAGGCACTATAATCTGTATTATAATCAGGTACTAGAATCAGGAAATATAATCCCCATTTTAAAGATGAAAAAAACTGAGAGCCTAACTCACGTGAAGTCACACTGCTAGTAAGGGGCAGATCTGGGCTTGGAAGCCAGGATTGCTTGAATTGGATGCCTGTGAGTGTCCATAATTAAGTGTCACCATCCATCATTGTTAGAGAGATCAGGATCCTAAGGGAGTTAACAGAAGACATGGAGAGTTTTTAAAATGTCAATGCCTAGGGGATCTTTACTGACGGCAAGAAGGAGGAAAGAAACATTGAAATCCTAGAGCCTGGTCTTGGTTTAGTTACCCCTCTGACCTTACACTTTGTCCCTTGGCCATCTCACTGCTCAATTTGACCAGTTCAATCAACAGAGGAATGAAAAAGAAATAAAGATCAACTTGGAAATTAGCACAACTTTTACTGTGGGAACTGGTTTACATTTTTGGCTAAAATTAAGCTTGGGATTGTTTGTGAAACTCAATGAAGCAAGAGTTGGCAATGTGTACAGGCAGAGTGTGTTCTCCCATGCTGTCCACACATGATTTCCTAACAATCAAAAGAAAATGCTTTATCTGTTAGTAAAAGTTAGCAAAGTTTCATAACTTCCTGTAATTACTACTCTGAGAGTTCACAATGGTTATTTTTTTCACATGAAATTGTTAAATGAGGGTTGCCCGAGATTTCACTTAAAATTTTGCACTTGGAAGAATAAAAGGGGAAAAATGGGAAGCCAACAGAATAACAACTCTAGAAGTGAAGAACTAATATTTAAAGAGTGAAAAAGTAGGATCTATATATTGACTAAAATGCCCCTCCTCAGCAAACATAAGAATACATACTCTACACAGAGTTCTAAGAAGTTCACAGTGAGCTTACATTTGTGGAATGCCTACCATGTCTTCAACCAATTGTCCATTATTATTACATTTAACCTTTCTAGGAATCCAGTAGCATTAGTATCACTAATCCTTTCTTGTTAATAAGGAAAAAGTCATGAAACCTGAATTCATACCATTTTCAAATTCATTGGTTTGTTTTATTTATCCTTTCTTATACTAAACCTTTGCAAAACTAGGCAAGAATTCATTGCTTCTATAAAGTATGTGAGATCCTAACATGAACAAACTGCTACAGTAGTAGTAAGAGTAAAACTCCAAAGGGACTTGGAATTTTTCATGTTATTTGAGCAAAAGTTTTGTTTAAAAAAATGGCCAAACGTGCTTTCAAAATGAGAAGGTGAGTAACCCAGCAGTGGGCAATGAGAGACTCTCACCAGCCTATAAGAGCAGTGATAAATAGCAGACATTGCTTAGCTGTTATGAACAACCACATCAGGAATGTTTCTGCTTAGGCTCCTGTGCCTGACGATTGTTATATGAATATACAATAATCTGCCTTGTATTTTTTTTTTAATTTGCATGCATCTTTTTACTTTGCTAGATTTTAAAATGTAGGGCTGGGGTGGGAGGTAGGTAAGAACAGTTTTTTGTTTGTGTTTTTAAAAGTTTTTTATGCTTCCTCCTTTTTAGCCATAACATTTAGGACAGTCACTTGCAGAGAAAATGTGTTTGAAATATAATTGAACTCTAACTATATGCAAATCCTGAAATACCTGGAAATTCAGAAACTACCTATATTAATTGGAATTAAAAAAAAATCTAGCAGGAAATTACTGCGACCACCTACATCCATATATGGGTTTAAAAACTGTTAGTCATTGCTAACAGCGAATCCCAAATAACCCAGAACAGAGTAACTCTTGCTAGCTAGTTCTACAGTAATAACTTTTCAAAGAATAAGAGTAAGACAGCCCTATGCAATATTTTTAAAGCAGATTTTTCCTTATGACAAACAATTGTAAAAGATTTGTCTTTCTACAATAGGACCTGTTCCTCTCAAAACAGTAGAGAAGTTTGTTACATAGCCAAAGGCTTCCATGAATGATTTTGGGGATGTGAGTTGGAAATGAAAGAGAAATATAGTTCCAGATTTGGGTGAAAATGTATGTGACAAGAAGATGACATAATCTATCAAAATGTAATGAAATGAAAAACAGATACCAGAAGCAGAGGCAACTAATACAGCCATACCACCCCCTTGCACACCCCCTTCCCTCAACACACAAACCTGCCTCACTCTCCAGAGGCTGTCTTGGCTGACACAGAGGATGCATTCCATACATGTTTCAAATACCAAAGATCTAGAAGCAAATCCGAGTGTTCACTGCATAAGTGTTCCTGTCATTTTGTGGTATTTTGAAGAAACCACTGTGAAGCAACTTGATTCAACTATTGCTTTAAAACTCAAACACTGGTCATGTTGACCCTGTCTACAGTAATCAGTGTCTGAAAAATAATGGATAAACATTTTACTATTTGCTTTTAAAGAACAAAACAAGAATAGTATTTCCAATCTAGCTAAGAGGGGACAAACAGAAAAGATAAATAATTCAAAGTTTTGTCTTAGGATGAACAAAAATAAATTTGAAATTATTGATCAAATCATTGAAATTATTATTATGTACAGCTTCAGTCTCCACCTAGTTCACTGATGTTACCCATTTCTCTACCAAGAAGGGCACATTTATAAAACTGAAGAATGACTGTATAAATAAAGTATGTTAAGCTTTCTTACATGCTAATTTTAATGTCTGCAATAATCTTGTGAAGTAACATGATTTATTTTACAAATAAGTAAATTGAAACACAAGAAAACTAAGTCATTTAGCCAAGATCATAGTCAATAAATGAATCTGGACACTAAATCTTAGCTCAATGGAAATAACTTGGCACACTTTTCCCATTCCCCAGTTTATAGGATATCTATTTGCCCATGACTTGGGCTGTTTATTAGATATAGGACATCATCAGAGGCTTCCATGTATGCATATGCATTCATAAATGACATTATTCCTCAAACAAGAAACCACCTTAAAATATCTTTCTAACTATCCAGAGAAAATTATATTCATGAATTTGAGGTCTATGTATTAGTCTGAAGTTGCTCTGTACAGCATCACACATCACAATTATGCATTTTCAGGGAATGTTTTCTGATGGGTACTTGTCTTTAATTCATTCTAAAATTGGGGAAAAAAATGAAAAGAAGAGTATTGTATTTTTATCAGATATCATAATGTTGGTTTGCCATAGAGAAAAGTATCTCAGTAAAAGACCACTTTAGTCTCCATGTAAATTATGCAGAAGTATCTTAGCCATTAAACAGAATAAGTTATAGTATAAGCTTCTGGAAATAAAAATCTAGACACATAAATCAGGATGTCTAGTCAGTGATTTAAAAAAATACTTGGTACAGTGTTCATAGAAAGGATCTGTCCATGCCAAAATGTACATGAGCACCACGTACATTTTATAAAGCAAATACAAGTACTAAACTTAAACACTAATCACTTACCCTAAAGAAAAGAGAGCATGATTATATATGTAATTTATCATTACGCTTAATGTTATGTACCCTGCTTTATAAAAGACCTATCTTAACTTTCAACTCCTTCGGACTTAGCAGTATACTCATTACCATCATGCAGGAACAATACAGCTATTCACATTTGTGATGTGCTTTGCAAGAATATTATTAGGTGGTCTGGTAAAGGATTGCAGAAAGATATTATGAAACAGTTTCCTCTCCTCCTGTTTCTTCCTTGAAATGAGACCTGAGGCTATGGATCATGAGGATAGATGATGAGAGAGAAGATGATAGAAAGGGAATCTGAGAAAATGATAGGAAGAGGAAAACACACAGTCAGTTTTTTTGATTAGGTTATCAAATAAAGTCTCTTAATGTAAAGTTTACAAGAAAATCTCTAGATCACTCCACTTTTTCTACTGTTCTGTTGTTCCATTTTTAATGTGAGCAAGTCAGGTCACTCAAGTATATTCAATTTCAACTCACTAAAGTGTAATAATGCTTATTGTTATACTTCATTATAAATGGGGCTCAAAACAATGAATACTGGCAAGCTAAAATCATACCTCTTTAAGTCTTAGAAGCTTAGCTAAATGGTTATATACGCAAGATCAAGTTAAAATGGAAACATGAGGCATTTAAAAAATATAGAGGTTGGGTGCGGTGGCTCACACCTGTAATCCTAGCACTTTGGGGGGCTGAGGCGGGTGGATCACCTGAGGTTAGGAGTTCTAGACCACCCTGTCCAACATGGTGAAACCCTGTCTCTACTAAAAATACAAACATTAGCTTGGCATGATGTCAGGCATCTGTAATCCCAGCTACTTGGGAGGCTGAGGCAGGAGAATTGCTTGAACCCAGGAGGCAGAGGTTACCGTGGGCCAAGATCGTGTCATTGCACTCCAGCCTGGGTGACAGACAGCCTGGGTGTATGTATGTATGTGTATGTGTATGTATATATATACACACACACACACATACATACATACATACATACATACACACACACATAGACGGAGAGCGAGAGAGAGAGAGAGAGAGAGAGAGAGAGAGAGAGAGAGAGGAGAGACAGAGAGAGACAGAGAGAGAGAGAAGGGTCACACATAAATAAGATTTATACTTAACTTGTTTGATTGCTACCAGTGTTATATTTGAAGGCTATCCATGTAAACTATTGGGAGCAAATCCACATTGTTATGTGTCATGGAGAAGATGGCATCTAGAGGAAGAAACGTGCTATTTATTTTCGGTGTTTTTGTCCATAAGATTTAACTCTAGGGCAGAATTACGAGTCTCTGTCAGAGAAACCAACCAAAAATAAAAATTTAACCTGGTGCTTGTACATCTTACATGACAGATGAAAGAAGACTCAATAAATCATAAGTATCATGAATTAAGTCATTTTGTTTTATTTTATCTTTTCCTTTGGGGCATTTCTGTGGGACTTCTTGACTTTTATTTCTAAGATGAGTAGAAATGAGGCACGCACTAAACAAATGATTGGCAATTACAAAGAACCACTTTATTGGTGTTGACAGAAACCCATGAACAAGTCATGAAAAGAGAAGTAATAAGAGCATGTGCTATTATTTCTTAATAGTAGAGCAGAGAAAGGTCACTTTCAAACCATATTTTGGGTCAATCTTATCAGGAAAAAAAGTTATTCCTCAGGTCAAGGGCAGGTATTTTGGAAGAAGGTACAGAACCCATAATTATTTAGTCAATTTTCTTCTTGATGCTTTGTGGCCTAGAAGATTTAGTACAAATAGAAGAGAAAACTTTTGCTCTGCAAAATACTTACAAGCACTTGTACCTCAAGATAAATGCTCTGTTCTCCCACAGTTTGATGAAAGTGTCAATACAAGACTGCGATGTCGAAATACGACTAGCATATTTATACAATCTCTTTCTTCCTGCAATTCCATGGAGTTAAACTTGCTGAAACCATAAGATAAAAGAACTCCCTCTAGTAGATTATATTTTCTAGGTGTACCTAATCTTCTAAACATGTATAAACCTTGCTAAACATTGCACACAAAGAATGTAAAAACCCTTTTAAACGCACGCTAATTATGAAACCTAAAATATATTCTCATTCTGTTGCACTGAGACATGAGACAGATTTTTAGTTCAATGAGTTAAACTGATAGAAAAATTCCTAAAATAACATCCTTTTCTAGGTGATAAGTTAACACTAGTCCAAATAAATTGCAGCAAAAATCAGAAAAGGAAAAGTAGGAGTTTATGACGGAGCACAAAATTCAAACTGTTTAGGCAAAACAAAAATGGAAAACTAAAATACTGGTATGGAAAGCACAGAATGTGAAAGAGAATTCTGGGCCTCTACAATTTCAGATAAGTATACTAACTAATAACAATTACTTTCAAAACTCTTGGCAACATGCACGCAGAGATTCAATCGAGCACTTGAATATTGTCAAAACTGAGTCATAAAAACATATAACAAATTTCAAAGATATTGCAAAGAAACATAATTAATTGATTAGGAGAGTCCTGGGAGGTGAAGAACAATTTGAACCAGTTATAACAGAAAAATTTAATAATATACGTATGTCATTTGTTTTTCACTTTTTTGAGACAGGGTCTCATTCTGGCACGAACACAGCACTGCAGCCTCAAACTCCTGGGCTCAAACAATCCTCCTTCTTCAACTTCCCAAGTACCTGGGACCACAGGCACATGCCACCATGCCCAGCTAATTTTTGAATTTTTTGTAGAGACAAGATCTCACCATGTTGCCTAGGCTGGTCTTGAACTCCTGGGCTCAAGCAATCCTCTCACTTCAGGTTTCAAAATGCTGTGATTATATAGGCATGAGCCACCACTCCTGGCCAGATATATCATTTTACTTTCTCTCAAAAAGCTCTATCAATCTCTTATAAATATAATTTATATTAATCTATATACTGTGAGATAGGTGATTAATAAAATGTACACTTTCCATATATACCAGAATATCAATACCTTAAGCAATGTCTCCTTTCTTTTGGTTAGCCAGTAGCTAGATTATGAAAGAAACAGTAATAGCATCTCCCTTTCTTTCACTTTTTTTCTTTTTTTTTTCGGTACAGATAGGATTTTTTCGGTACAGATAGGATCTTGTTATGTTGCTGAATCTGGTCTCAAACTCCTGGGCTTAAGTGAACCTTATGCCTCAGTCTCCCAAAGTGTTGGGATTACTTGCATGAGCCACTGCTCCTGGCTATACCTCTCTTTCAAAACATTTTTATAAAGATGTAAAATATGGATGCAAGGCAGAGATTTCTTCGTAATAAAAGTTATTTTTGTCTCTTTCTTAGACGAATAACTGAGAAAAAATAATTTGCATAGTGCTTCCTTACAAAGTAAGCCTTCTAATTAATCAGTACATGTAAACAAATTGTATCTAGGGCTTTATTTTGCAGGTTTAGAATAATTTTTTGTATATTTTCCACTCTGCTTCCCTGGTAAACTTTCTTTAATAAAATACTGTAAAACTCACAAATTATCAACTCTTGCCATACCAGTAAAATTAAACTCCTGAGACTATCTACTGCTTTGTCAGCCCAATTTTAAATATTCAAAATGTATGTCACAAAATTAGCTTAAAACCACATTTTTTCATAAGTTCATTCGTGTACTTTAAAAAATGTTTAAAGAAAAATAATCTTAAATATTTTTTATTTACTTTTTAAGAAAAAATCTCTCCATCAGTCTTCATCAAGAAATATCCTGGGCTGGGCACAGTGGCTCACGCCTGTAATCCCAGCACTTTGGGAGGTTGAGGTGGGTGGATCACAAGGTCAGGAGTTTGAGATCAGCCTGGCCAACATAGTGAAATCCTGTCTCCACTAAAAATGCAAAGAGTAGCTGGGTGTGGTGGCATGCGCTTGTAGTCCCAGCTACTTAGGAGACTGAGGCGGGAGAATCGCTTGAACTTGGGAGGCAGAGGTTGCAGTGAGCTGAGACCACACCACTGCACTCCAGCTTGGTGACACAGTAAGACTCCATCTCAAAAAAAAAAAAAAAAAAAAAAAAAAAAAAAAAAAAATCCTGTAACTTTTTGTGCCTGATGTGACTGTTTATATTAATCAAAATAAGAAACAAATTTCTTTTTGTGCCTGATGTGACTGTTTATATTAATCAAAATGAAAAACAAATTTATATACTAAACTAGAGGTTAAATTCACAATGTGGGATCTGCCTTCTTCCAGAAAGATGCAGATGATAGGAGTGTATGAAGTCTTTAGAAGGATTACAGTTTGTGGATAGAATATGTCCCCTCTCTTTGCCCTCTTCTAAACTGACAAAAGAACTATTAACAAGAACGCATTAAGCTCTTCAACTTGCAGTAAGAATTTTTTTGGAATCACTGCAAAGGCAAATAATCTCTCTGCCCTCAAGAAAATGGGGATAGGAAATCAATGCACATAAAAGCATTTGAAGATTGGACATTGTTTCAGGATGTGGTACTGGCTAAGAATAACAGGAGGTAAGAGAGAAAGAATAAAAGGCAAACCAGGGCTGAATAACTCACCTTCATCAAGCAGAAAGATGAGAAAGCTAGCTCCTGCTTTGGGAAAAGCAATTTGCACTTGCAGTAGAGCTGGGTGAAAATAATATCAGTTTAGATGTTCCATTAAACTAACAGTAATTATTCATGCAGCTTCCTCTAGTACCACTGAAACATAATATGACTCTGGAGTCTTTTGTGGCAAGAAGTATCAAAATATCTAAAATCTGGGCATATTCTAATAAATGCAATTATCATCCTATATTCTACTACTTGATTTCAGTTCATGGGTCTAATAATCCCTTTGAAGCTAGTTGCTACAATTAATAGGCAGGATATTATTTTATTATCCCTTGTAACTTATGTCTAGCAAGTCGCAATTGTGAAAATATTGGTTTCTTCTCAGCATATGGGAAAATAGGAAAGCAAAATCTGAAGGGTCCAAATTTTTTCTTCAAATTAATGTTTTCGCTGTTATAATGTTTTCCAAACATTTCCTATATGAACCAACACAGCATACCCCAAAAACCTTTGTTTCTAATTATCATTAGTTATTTTTCATTCATTTCTCAAAATAATTAGCTTTGCTTGTCTAACGAAGGAAAAATGGGGATTAAATTGAGATAGTTTGTGTTAAATATGAAACAGATATTCTCTGCTCTACAAATCTGAACTTAATGTCTTCATGTTGAAGGAAAAAGAAATTCTGTAGATAATAATGTTTAAATGCCTAGGTAACCTTGTCAAAACTACCTAAATAACATAATACATGTTGCCTATGGACTGGATTCTTTGAGGATTCTATTGTTTTGATTATTTCAAGACAAACACATGGCTTTAAATATCAGAGACATAAGCTACATTCTAAAGGGGTTGGATTAAACAGAAACCTGGCTGTTCTGGGAACTTAGAAAAATCTTTTTATGCTTGGTGGCTTTTAAAATCACTTCTACTATCTGTAGCCATGTCCTCAGTTGACACAATTTAGAATATTTTGCATAAAAGTATAAGTGTGACCTGAAAAGGAAGGAAAAAAAAACTTATCTGACTCAAAAAGAAAACACACATAAAGAAAACCCACAAAATATGCTGCACTTTCAAAATGCATGACCTCATTCTTTCCTAGTACTAGTCTGAAAGCAAAACAAAACTGATGATATACTTGTAGAGTGCAGCATCTAGCCAGTACCTGACATTTTATCTTAGAGAAGAAAGATAAGGGCTACATTTACTAAGTCTAGCAGGCCCCTTCTCCTTAAACAAAATAATGACTTTATTTCTGACAATACTAAAGTTTCGTTACACACGTAGAAATTGAAGAAAAAAAATAATTTTTTTTAAGTTATATCCTATTATTTTAGAGTTTATATGTATCAAGATAAGCGAACATAAGGAAAGACATATGAAAATGTAAGCAATCATTGGTTCTTATATTTAATTAATTTCCTATTCTTTGTAATTATTTTTGTTTTTGAAATTTTTTTACAGACAGGGTTTTTTCTGTGTGGTCCAGGATAGAGTGTGATCACAGCTCACAGTAATTTAGAACTCCTGCACTCAAACAATCCTCTGGCTTCAGCCACTCTAGTAGCTGGGGCTAGTGGGGCATGCAACCACAACAGGCTTTTTAATTTAATTTTATTTTTACAGAGATGGGGTCTCTTGTGATACCCCGGCTGGTCGGTCTTGAACTCCTGGTCTCAAGCAATTCTCTTACTTCATCTTCCCCAAAATGCTGGAATTACAGGCATGAGCCACCACGCCCGGCCTATTTTTTATTTAAAATATCAGAACTGTCCATGATATGCTATCAAACCATGAATATGCACCAAGCCCTTCAGAGACACAGTAGGCCTACAAAGATTTAAGAAAATAATTTTCATATGGGGGGACTCAAGAAGACCGTATTTTTACTGAGAGACATGCAAGTAATTTTATTAGAATGTACTGATTAAAGTAATAGAAATATGGTTAAGATGAAGCAAATGAAAACTCAAAGGAAAAGAACTGTTGGCCTACATTGGCCAGAGAGTCTTGGTATAGAACCCCTCCTGAATATGTCCTAAAGGCAAGTTGGTACCCACTTTTTAGGCCACCCGTCTAAGGTCAAAAGTGCTTTCCACAGTAAAATGCTTGCCTCCATCTCTAGTAATGAAGATCCAGAGAGGGAAAGCAAAGTTATACAACTTAAATTTGGGCCCACTTTGGAAGACTTGTTGGTAAATATGGGAAAACAAACATTAGAAGTCTTCCTGATTCACCCAGCTGCCAGGCACAGTGATGCTGGTGGTGGCAATGGTGTAGAAGGTGCATGGCGAGGTAGGAGTAACTGTGACAGAGAGTGCACATAAATGACTGGCAGGCAAGGTACAAAGTTCTTACCAAGGTGATGATGCAGGGACATCCTAGATATGTCCTAAAAGAATGCATTCAAGCTCTCAAACAAATATTACAGTTTCCCGCTTATTTATGCCTATTTGTTCAAGGTTGAGTCCCATAGTTCCTGCCTATTGCTTAAGCAAGTAATTTTTTTTCTAATAAGTATATACCTCTTTGTGTATCTACTTGTCTGCTCATATGCATACCTGAGGGAAGGAGGAAACCGGAACTTATTTAGTACCAAGTAATGACTAAGGAACGGATGTTCTTCCCTTTTTTAGAGGATGGAATGGACTCCCATGGGATAAAAAAAAAAGACGGACTTAGAATAGAGCTTAAATAGCAACTTGAGTATCACATCAAACATACAAATGAAAAAACAGAGAAACTCTTATAGAAAGTGTTAAAACTACCTCTATAAAAAAATGTTTACTGGACCGGGCATGGTGGCTCACACCTGTAATCCCAGCGCTTTGGGAGGCCGAGGCAGGCGGATCACCAGGTCAGGTGATTGAGACCATCCTGGCGAACACGGTGAAAACCCATCTCTACTAAAAATACAAAAAATTAGCCGGGCGAGGTGGCGGGCGCCTGAAGTCCCAGCTACTCGGGAGGCTGAGGCAGGAGAATGGCGTGAACATGGGAGGCGGAGCTTTCAGTGAGCCGAGATCGAACCACTGCACTCCAGCCTGGGCGACAGAGCGAGACTCCGTCTCAAAACAAAACAAAACAAAACAAAACAAAAAAATCATTTACCAGAAACTCTTTTACCACTGAAAAATATAAAACTTATATGTACACACATACACACACACCCATGATAAGAGGAACATTAACATCTAAGAAAATGAAACAACAAAACCTGCAACACATACCAAACAGAATTCTGTTTGTGTTTACCAATAAACATACCAACGGGAAAAAAATGTTATTCTTTTAAGTACACAAAGACCATCCTCTTTAGCTCAGAGTGTGTGTGTGTGTGTGTGTGTGTACATAACAAACCTTACATTTTACCTGTTTGAATTTTGTGACATTCAAATTCTGAATAATATGTAATGTTAAAAAATTGGTTTCTGATGGCAAAATAAATAGAAGGGATCAATCATATGTGAAAAGTAAAATTATATCCAAGGACTTATAAGGAAAATTTTTATCTCTATCTAGCAAACAATCAGAAAACTAACAAAACAATGCTTTCAGGGAAAAAAAACCATAACTCCCTAAATAAAATTCCATACACAGTTGAATAAGTTCACTAGAGGTTTTTTTTTTGTTTTGTTTTTTGTTTTGTTTTTTGTTTTTTTTTTACCACCACAGTTGGTTTTAATTGATTCTATAAATGATACAACCACGTGATAAAACTTCTTATCATATAGATAGGTACCTAAAAAAATACATCTTTCCAGAACTGTGTTTTTGAAAATCCCACTTATTTTAAAACATTAAAGTGTGTTATAATAGGACATTTTATGTTTTTCAGAGTGTCCACAAATAATAAAAACATTAAAAGTAAAAATGTAAATACGATGACTCTTGTCTTCGTAAAAGTAGGGACTGTGTTTATTTTTGAATTTTAGTTGATAGGCCTCCCAGTACAACACCATAACTATTAAGATTACTGTGCAGGGTATTATTAAGTATATCTCCTGAATGCATTGAGAAAATTCTCTGTAATGGAATAGTCAAAAGAGAAAATGAACTGTACTTATAACATATTGGTGTGAATAAATTGGTTTCTCACAAGAATATCCTCTGTGGCTTCTTTTGTTTATTACACTAGTCACACCTTTCCTGGACTAAGCAATTCTATTCTTAAAGAGCTACATAAATCTAGACAGGAAAAAAGATCCTAAATATATGACTGACACCAAAACCAGCAAGCCAGCAGCTCCAGGGATAGTCATTTTACAGAACTGCTTAGTCATTCCTATCCAGCCCTGTAATGTCCAAGTATCAGCTGCTGAGAAACCATATCATGAAAAGTTAATTTGGCTCTTAAAGATAACATGCTTTTAAAAAGTGATAAGAAAGAAAAGTTGAGCTGGGTTCAGACAGACTGTCTCTGTTCCCAAGTTCCGAAAATGCACTCCCAGAAATATTTTCTGTCGCCTTATCAGCAGCAACATTCCTTAGCAATCCTGATGAAATAAAATTTTTCCTCCTTCAAGGAGGTGGGGTGTGTGTGTGTGTGTGTGTGTGTGTGTGTGTGTCCCTACATATTTCTGGCCAGGAGTTAGCATGAGACTGGGTAGAAAGCCAGTCTTATAGGCATGTCTCCTTAAACTTCACACTTTCCTAAAGTTGTTTTTTCTCTTTGCCTTCATCTGAGTCCTCTCTTCCCTCCTCCCCTTTATTCCCCTCTGCTGTTGTTCAATTTGGCAGCACATTTATGGATGCAATCTTTATGAGACCTGCCATGTGAAACTCACACTCTATTCTCGGCATCCTCCCTTCTCTTGTCTATCCCCCTTGGAAAATGTGATAACTTGTGTTTTTGAAAATACTACTGTCTTGTGTGTATATTTGCTTTGAAAATTGAGTCTTTGAAAATGATCTTGAGCAAAGCAACTCACACTTGGGGAGCACTGCGGTGAAGAGAAAGATCACATGGAGGCTACGAGGAACCAAACAAATGGTCTTGACATATGCTGAAGTGTTATGAAGGAAGCCAGGTAGTAAAAAATGAAAGCAAAGCTTGATTTTTCACCCCACCATTCTGCCCCCGACACACTAAGAATAATTGTGACTGACCCAGTATCTATTTGCTTCTCTGAGAAAAGCAGTGAAGTTCAACTGGGCATTATTATCCCACAGTAACAGTGATCCAAATACTTAAACACTTAGAATTGTACACTTTGCATAAGAAGGGTAATTCCTAGAGTATATCAGCTTTAAGGCAAATGGTGACATGTTTCCATTCTTACAATGATAGAACATGCTAGTTTTTGCCAATCTATCTCCTTCTCTCTCTCTCTTTCATACTTTGTGTATCCAAACCCTACTTGGACAGCCTTTTTGTGAGTTAGCACTGTTGCAGAGAAACATTGGCTATTTTGATAGCACACGAAAATGAACCAGAACAGAAATGTTTTAGAGTGGTACTCTGTGCCCTTCTGTTCCTTTCAGTTGCCAGGTTCAGCAGTTCACTCCCCAAACCTACAATGGGAAAGGAATGTCACCCACTCCCTTGCTTTCCAGTTTCAACTCCTGCCTGTGGCAAAAACTGTAAGAAATCTTGGTACTCTTCCATTAAGTACAGATAGGATCCTTCTTAACACAGCACTCCAAGCAGTCAGAAATCATTATCAATGAATCAGAGCTTGTTTAAAAACTAGCATCTAGCCGGGCATGGTGGCTCACGCCTGTCATCCCGGCACTTTGGGAGGCTGAGGCGGGCGGATCATGAGGTCAAGAGTTGGAGACCATCCTGGCCAACATGGTGAAACCCGTCTCTACTAATAAAATAAAACAAAATAAAAAAATTAGCTGGACATGTGGTGCGTGCCTGTAATCCCAGCTACTCAGGAGGCTGAGGCAAGAGAATCACTTGAACCAGGGAGTAGGAGGTTACAGTGAGTCAAGATCATGCCACTGTGCTCCAGTCAGACATCAGAATGAGACTCTGACTCAAAACAAACAAACAAACAAATAAACAAGCATCTAATTGCCTTCCTGCATCAAACCATCCTTTCTTAAGATAGGTGAGCACAAAAAAAGTTGTGGATCCAGTGAGATGCTATCTCACACCAGTCAGAATTGCTATTATTAACAATTCAAGAAACGACAGATACTGGTGAGGCTGTGGAGAAAAAGGAACGCTTTTAAATTGTTGGTGGAAGTGCAAATTTTAGTGCAACCATTGTGGAAGACAGTATAGTGGTTCCTCAAAGACCTGGAGGCAGAAACACCATTTGCCCAGCAATCTCATTACTGGGTATATACCCAAAGAAATATAAATCATTTTGTTATAAAGATACATGCATGCGTATATTCATTGCAGCATTATTCACAATAGCAAAGACATGGAATCAACCCAAATGCCCATCAATCATAGACTGGATAAAGAAAATGTGGCACATATACACCATGGAATACTATACAGCCATAAAAAGGAAGAAGATCATGTCCTTTGCAGGGACATGGATAGGGTTGAGAGCCATTATCCTCAGCAAACTAATGCAGGAACAGAAAACCAAACATTGCATGTTCTCACTTATAGGTGGGAGCTGAATGATTGAACACATGGACACATGGGAGGGGGAACAATACACACTGGGGCCTGTCTGTAGGGGATTGTGGTGAGGAGGGAGAGCATAAGGAAGACTAGCTAATGGATGCTGGGCTTAATACTTGGGTGATGGGATAATATGTGATCCAAACCACCACGGCACATATTTACCTTTGTAACAAACCAGCACATCCTGTACATGTACCCATGAACTTAAAATAAAAGATGAAGAAAAAAAAATAAAGTTGTAGATCAGTCAGCATGGGGCTATTTTACTTATGTTGGAGCTGTTGGTAGGAGAAGAAGCTGATTAGCTCTCTCTTTATACATTTTTTTTTTCATTCTTACACTAATTTTAAGGAAACATTTCATGAAGAACATTTAAGAAATCATTCAGTAAGTGCAGGATCAATTAGGCTGAGCAGAATGTAATTTTCATTAAGAGAGTAGACAAAGACAGCAGAGAGATGAACATGTCAGCCCCCACAGTTACCCTGTAATGTACTAGTGGACTCTCTTTATTAAATTAAGAAAAGTGGCAGAGGTCTAGCAGCATGTATGTGTCAATGCAGACATATATAGATTATGTACATGATGATATTTAGGGTGATGGCAATGTTGTTTCTCCAACAGGGCTTTAAATTACACAGGTAAATACATTTGGCAAAGCTCATTAAACAGCGTACTTAAGAAGAAAAATACAAATTAAACATATTATTGTACTTGCATTTGAGTAATGTTTTGCCTAACAAAAGTGCTGGGTTAAGATACATTAACTGAAGAAGAAAAACTTAAGAAGAAAAATACAAATATTGAACTCTATTTAGTGATATGCAGGCTGAATGTTTAGAAGTGAAGGGTACTGATATCTGTAATAGATGCCTTATTGAAAAAAATAGGATGAATGAAAGAGCGATGGGTGTATAATAAAACTAGTATAGTAAAAGGTTCATTGTAGAGTTAAGGCAGTTGGCTCCCTGTAAACTCGTTTTCACTTTTCATTGTGTTTGGGAAATTTATAATAAAATGTTAGGGAAATTTTTTACAATATATGCCTATCTCTTCATGCAACTCTTACAGTCTAACTTTCTTTCTCTTCCTTTCTTCTAATTAAAATCAAGAAATATTTCAGTCACTGTTTACACCAAGTGAAATTAGACAGAATGATTTGTTACTGGAAAGTCTTGGTTTTCTTTTTCATAAAGAAGCATTAGGAAATGCCTACAAAACTCTACACAGAGAAGAAAAATACACACTATTTTACTTAGAACTCACTATGCTCATCACATCCAGAGCAAGAGAGAATAGAATTGGACTCAAGTTAATGTATCTTAACTCAGCACTTTTGTTAGGTGAAACATCACTCAAATGCAAGTATAAAAATATGTTTGTCTTAGCTTGATTAGAACATCACTGATCTTATTTATTTATTTATTTTTCCTCAGGCCACATACGCATTAATGCTGACTTGGCAAACCATGGTTGATAAACGACTGTTCTGTCAAATCTACACTGGGGATTACAGAGTCTAAATGATGGATACTGTGAGGCACAAAGTATTCAAGGCTTGAGCTTTTGTAAAACAAGTGCAAAGAGCTCAGTGAAAACCTATTATCACTGGCAGAATGGAAGAGGCAACACAAAGGTATTTTATCAGCGGTGGCCATCATCAAATTCACATGAAATATGTTCCAATTCTAAATCACACTTCTCCCCAGTTTAGCAGTTTAAGGGCATCTAGACAGGGCATGCTAAAACAAGGGAATTTTACATAAGCAGAATTAAGATCATAATATTTAAACTATTTTGTTAATGCTGATCACCCATTGCATATATATGCAGTCAAGTGCTATCTGTCCTCTAGTCTGGCTTGGGGAACTAAAATGCCAAAGGAGCAAGATGATATAATATGGCTAATGAGAGTAAGTGAGCACACTGCAGTATCAAGGGTTCATTGCTCGGCCTGTGATTCCATACTTTTTAATTTCCTTGTACAAACAGGGAACTGAAAAAAAGGAAAATCCATTTGGCTGGTATGAGCTACAAATTAAATCCTTGATTAAATTTTGGCAATTACATCTCCAGGTCGTTTCCATTTAAACATTTTAAATTCATTTTAATAAGCTTCTTAATCATGATCTTGGCAATCTATTGTATGGCAAAAATGACTCTAATAAATACTATTAAGAGATTGGCTCAAAAAATAGAAAAACCGACGGATAATGCAAAACCCCATTTTACTCTGCTTTTTGGTTGTTTGCACATGGGTATATGTTGAGTCGAAAAATAAATACAAGAAGCTCATATATATTCTTCACGAGTAGAGAGTAATCAATATCAGTGGTTTTTCAAACTTCATCATGCATAAAACTCATCTGGAGAGCATATGAAAACACAGAATGCTGGGACTCCATTTTCAGAGACACTAATTTAGCAGGTCTAGGTGGTGCCCATGAATTCTCATTTCTGACAAGCTCGCAGGTGATACTGAAGCTGTGATTCTAGGACTATTTGGAGCAGTGCTTGTTCAAACCATTTTGATGTAGCCACCATACTAAATAGTTGTCAGGAAGTTTGGGAAATAATGTAAGATACCTGTAAATTATTTGTTCCGTTTTTAAAAATGTGCTGAAAGGTGATTATATCATCTCAGTCAATAGCCAGTCAGTGGCTAGTAGCTCCTACTGAGGGTTGGATCTCAATAAAATGGAGAGGTAGATGGGCCCTTGGACTCCATGCGTTGCACCTTTCCCCTCTGACCTGATGGAAACTTCTTCCCCCTTCAAGAATCAGTATCCTGTAGCCTTCTCCAGTAACTCATTCTCTCAAATTTTTAATTGTTATACTGTCTCTTTCTTGGGTGACTGCCTCCTCATGGGTGACAAACTATTTTGTATGCTATTCAAACCATAAAACTTGTATATGGAAATTATGGCATCAATCCTTGAGATCACAAGTGACTCTTCCTTACAAAGATGCCCAACCCTATTTTCACTCTGTGGAGACACTACTGATGCAACTAAAGCCAGTTTTCATTTGCCCTATAATTATTGGAGACAAAGAATCTTGGTTGGTTATTAATCTCAATTGTATCACAAATAATAGAACATTAAATCTCCTTTCTGACTTTTCTCCTCAAAGCAAAATATCATCAGTTTTTCTTTACTGTTTGGTGTAAGAACTACTTCCTAACCTCTAATAATATATATAAATCTCCTCTGAATTATTTTCAAATTGAGACCAGGTAAATACTTGAAAGCAAAACTCCTATTTAATATATATTTTGAAATTCCTTCTCTTCTTATCTCCCACCATCCCCAAGTCACTAGAATATTCTATATCAACCAAGGTTTCAATGAATCATATATTGACAGGAATTGACAAATGAGGCAGAGAACTTGAGCACAGGCCCAACCAGAGCTGAGCATGATGGAAGGACTGGTTCCTAGTTCCTTTATGTATTAACCTTACCTTCTTTAGCCCCATAGTTCCTTTTAAATAAATAATTGCTAGCATTCCAATTTATACTTCTCATGTAACTTACTCATGGTTTCAGGCAGGTTCTTTATTTAATTCCCACAAAAACTTTGTAAAGAAACTGAGGCTCAGAGTATTTGGTGATTTAACCAAAGCCACAGAGCTGGTATGTGACAGAATCCTAGTTAAAATTCAGCTTGTCTGACTCACATTCTGGTGCTTTTTCTATTACATTACACTAACCCCAAGAGTGTAACAACTCTTATTAGGTTATCCTTCATTATATCTAATTTTCAAGAAAATAGTCCTAGACTGCCTGTGGAAAAAAGGGCCTATTTTCAGCCTATTTTCCAGAAAACCCAATAAAAAGAAGAAAAGGACAAAAAAAAAAAAAAATTCAGAAGCTGAGGCTGTCTACAATAAAACTGGAAAAATGCCACAAGTTCAGAGAGCAGATGTTGAAGTATGTATGTGAAATGTGGAGAAATTTGCAATGAGCGTTTGACTAGACACTCCTGAAAATGAGTCACTCATAAAGTGCACAGGCTTTCAAAAAATCACACCAAACAAAAACATTCAAATTTTCAAAAGCCATTTCTAAAAAAAAAACAATTAATGAAGACTTTCATAAATCTACATATGAAAATTGGCTAGCAAACTTTAGAAAAATTTTGATGCAGAACAAGCAATAACCATTTAATTTTAAGAACAGAGAAAAAATTCTTGAGGTATCTAGCTTGTTAGCCATTAGGTAGTAATTCAGGATCACTTTAGCAACACTGTCATCAGAAGAAAACAAACAACAAAGCAAGTGATATGGTTTGGATTTGTGTCCCCATCCAAATCTCATGTTGAAATTTAATCTCCATTGTTGGAGGTGGGGCCTGGTGGGAGGTGACTGGATTATTGGGGCAGTTTCTCATGAATTGTTTAGTGCCATCCCCCTTGGTACTGTATAGTGAGTGAGTTCTCTTGAGATCTGGTTGTTTAAAAGTGTGTAGCACCTCTACTTTCTGTCTTTCTTGGTCCTGCTCTGGCCATGTAACACACCTGTTTCTGCTTTGCCTTCCACCATGAGTAAAAGCTCCCTGAGGCCTCCCCAGAAACAGATGCTGTCATGCTTCCTGTACAGCCTGCAGAACTATGTGTCAATTAAACCTCTTGTCTTCGTAAATTACGCAGGGTCAAGTATTTCTTCATAGCAATGCAAGAATGGACTAATACAGCAAGCAAAGAAATTAAAAACAAAACAAAACTATGCTGCAATTAGTTTTGAAGGGGGAAAAATGACATGTGTTTTATACCCAGTAAAGTTGTCATCATGTTTATTTTTAGAAAGGCATTTAAAAATATGCACATATATTAGAATATAGCAATCACATGGTTTCTCTCAAAACCTACTGGTTGACAAAATCTAGAAAATTGTGATATCAATATGAGAATTTAAGGATTGCACAGTCATTACATAAAATGATTCAAAGTTACTACTGACTTCATTTAAATGCAGAACTAAATTGAACAATTTTGGTTATGATGGTTGTATAATGAAATGTAAATCTTATAAAACTGAATGTAGAAGCAGTATTATGAATAGTTGAATTTGGAAACTGGAAGAGGGGGTAACAGATGAAAAATTAAGTTTACTATTTTCTTCTTTTTTAATTTATTTATCATATTTTAAGTTCTAGGGTACATGTGTATAACGTACAGAGTTGTTACATATGTATACATGTGCCATGTTGGTGTGCTGCACCCAGTAACTCGTCATTCATGTTAGGTATTTCTTCTAATGCTATCCTTCTTCCCTCCCCCAACCCCATGACAGGCCCTGGTGTGTGATGTTTCCCACCTTGTGTCCAAGTGATCTCATTGTTCAGTTCCCACCTATGAGTGAGAACATGTGGTGTTTGGCTTTCTGTTCTTGCGATAGTTTGCTAAGAATGATGGTTTCCAGCTTCATCCATGACCCTACAAAGGACATGAACTCATCCTTTTTTATGGGTGCATAGTATTCCATGGTGTATATGTGCCACATTTTCTTAATCCAGTCTGTCATTGATGGACATTTCGGTTGGTTCCAAGTCTTTGCTATTGTGAATAGTGCTGCAATAAACACACGTGTGCATGTGTCTTTATAGAAGCATGATTTCTAATCCTTTGGGTATATACCCAGTAATGGGATGGCTGGGTCAAATGGTATTTCTATTTCTAGATCCTTGAGGAATCACCACACTGTCTTCCACAATGGTTGAACTAGTTTACAGTCCCACACACAGTGTAAAAGTGTTCCTATTTCTCCACATCCTCTCCAGCACCTGTTGTTTCCTGACTTCTTAATGATTGCCATTCTAACTGGTATGAGATGGTATCTCATTGTGGTCTTGATTTGCATTTCTCTGATGGCCAGTGATGATGAGCATTTTTTCATGTGTCTGTTGGCTGCATAAATGTCTTCTTTTGAGAAATGTCTGTTCATATCCTTTGCCCACTTTTTGATGGGGTTATTTGATTTTTTCTTGTAAATTTGTTTAAATTCTTTGTAGATTCTGGATATTAGCTCTCTGTCACATGGATAGATTGGAAAAATTTTCTCCCATTCTGTAGGTTGCCTGTTCACTGTGATGGTAGTTTCTTTTCCTGTGCGGAAGCTTTTTAGTTTAATTAGATTCCGTTTGTCCATTTTGGCTTTTGTTACCATTGCTTTTGGTGTTTTAGTCATGAAGTCCTTGCCCAAGCCTATGTCCTGAAGGGTATTGCCTAGGTTTTCTTCTAGGGTTTTTATGGGTTTAGGTCTAACATTTAAGTCTTTAATCCATCTTGAATTAATTTTTGTATAAGGTGTAAGGAAGGGAGCCAGTTTCAGCTTTCTGCATATGGCTAGCCAGTTTTCCCAGGACCTTTTATTAAATAGGGAATGCTTTCTCCATTTCTTGCTTTTGTCAGGTTTTTCAAAGATCAGATGGCTGTAGATGTGTGGTATTATTTCTGAGGGTTCTGTTCTGTTCCATTGGTTTATATCTCTGTTTTGGTACCAGTACCATGCTGTTTTGGTTACTATAGCCTTGTAGTTTGAAGTCAGGCAGCGTGATGCCTCCAGCCTTGTTCTTTTTGCTTAAGGTTGTCCTGGCAATGCAGGCTCTTTTTTGGTTCCATATGAACTTTAAAGTAGTTTTTTTCCAATTCTGTGAAGAAAGTCATTGGTAGCTTGATGGGGATGTCCTTGAATCTATAAATTACCTTGGGCAGTATGGCCATTTTCACAATATTGATTCTTCCTATCCATGAACATGGACTGTTCTTCCATTTGTTTGTGTCTTCTTTTATTTCATTGAGCAGTAGTTTGTAGTTCTCCTTGAAGAGGTCCTTCACATCCCTTGTAAGTTGGATTCCTAGGTACTTTATTGTCTTTGAAGCAATTGTGAATGGGGGTTCACTCATGATTTGGCTCTCTGTTTGTCTGTTTGGTGTATAGTAATGCTTGTGAATTTTGCACATTGATTTTGTATCCTGAGACTTTGCTGAAGTTCCTTATCAACTTAAGGAGATTTTGGACTGAGACAATGGGGTTTTCTAAATATACAATCATGACATCTGCAAACAGGGACAATTTGACTTCCTCTTTTCCTAACTGAACATCCTTTATTTCTTTCTCTTGCCTGATTGCTCTGGTCAGAACTTCCAACACTATGTTGAATAGGAGTGGTGAGAAAGGGCACCCCTGTCTTGTGCCAGTTTTCGAAGGGAATGCTTCCAGTTTTTGCCAATTTAGTACGATATTGGCTGTGGGTTTCTCATAAATAGCTCTTATTTTTTTCAGATATGTCCCATCAATACCTAGTTTATTGAGAGCTTTTAGCATGAAGGGCTGTTGAATTTCGTTGAAGGCCTTTACTGCATCTATTGAGACAATCATGTGGTTTTTGTCTTTGGTTCTGTTTATATGATGGATTACTTTCATGGATTTGCGTATGTTGAACCAGCCTTGCATCCCAGGGATGAAGCCAACTTGATCATGGTGGATAAGCTTTTTGAAGTGTTGCTGGATTTGGTTTGCCAGTATTTTATTGAGGATTTTTGCGCAGATGTTCATCAGGGATATGGGTCTATAATTGTCTTTTTTTGTTGTGTCTCTTCCAGGCTTTGGTATCAGGATAATGTTGGCCTCATAAAATGAGTTAGGGAGGATTCCCTCTTTTTCTATTGATTGGAATAGTTTCAGAAGGAATGGTAAAGCTCTTCTTTGTACCTCTGTCGGAATTCAGCTGTGAATCCGTCTGTTCCTGGACTTTTTTTGGTTTGTAGGCTATTAATTATTGCTGCAATTTCAGAGCCTGTTATTGGTCTATTCAGGGATTCAATTTTTTCCTGGTTTAGTCTTGGGAGTGTATATGTGTCCAGGAATTTATCCATTTCTTCTAGATTTTCTAGTTTATTTGCTTAGAGGTATTTATAATATGCCCTGATGGTAGTTTGTATTTCTGTGGGATTGGTGGTGGTGATATCCCCTTTATCATTTTTTATTTCATCTATTTGATTCTTCTCTCTTTTCTTCTTTATTAGTCTTGCTAGTGGTCTATCAATTTTGTTGATCTTTTCAAAAAACCAACTCCTGGATTCATTGATTTTTTGAAGGGTTTTTTTGTGTGTCTCTATCTCCTTCAGTTCTGCTCTGATCTTAGTTATTTCTTGCCTTCTGCTAGCTTTTGAAAGTGTTTGCTCTTGCTTCTCTAGTTCTTTTAATTGTGATGTTAGGGTGTCAATTTTAGATCTTCCCTGCTTTCTCTTGTGGGCATTTAGTGCTATAAATTTCCCTGTACACACTGCTTTAAATGTGTCCCAGAGATTCTGGTATGTTGTATCTTTGTTCTCATTGGTTTCAAAGAACATCTTTATTTCTGCTTTCATTTCATTATGTACCCAGTAGTCATTCAGGAGCAGGCTGTTCAGTTTCCATGTGTGGTTTTGAGTGAGTTTCTTAACCCTGAGTTCTAGTTTGATTGCACTGTGGTCTGAGAGACAGTTTGTCATAATTTCCGTTCTTTTACATTTGCTAAGGAGTGCTTTACTTCCAACTATGTGGTCCATTTTGGAATAAGTGCAATGTGATGCTGAGAAGTATGTACATTCTGTTGATTTGTGGTGGAGAGTTCTGTAGATGTCTATTAGGTCTGCTTGGTGCAGAGCTGAGTTCAATTCCTGGATATCCTTGTTAACTTTCTGTCTTGTTGATCTGTCTAATGTTGACAGTGGGGTGTTAAAGTCTCCCATTATTATTGTGTGGGAGTCTAAGTCTCTTTGTAGTGCTCTAAGGACTTGCTTTATGAATCTTGGTGCTCCTGTGTTGTGTACACTTAGGATAGTTAACTCTTCTTATTGAATTGATCTCTTTACCATTATGTAATGACTTTCTTTGTCTCTTTTGATCTTTGTTGGTTTAACGTCTGTTTTATCAAAGACTAGGATTGCAACTTCTGCTTTTTTTTTGTTTTCCATTTGCTTGGTAGATCTTCCTTCATCCCTTTATCCAAGGTCTTTATAATTTGGCATGTTTTTGCAGTGCCTGTTACCAGTTGTTCCTTTCAGTGTTTAGTGCTTCCTTCAGAAGCTCTTGTAAGGCAGGCCTGGTGGTGACAAAATCCCTCAGCATTTGCTTGTCTGTGAAAGATTTTATTTCTCCTTCACTTACGAAGTTTAGTTTGGCTGGATATGAAATTCCGGGTTGAAAATTCTTTTCTTTAATAATGTTGAATATTGGCTCCAACTGTCTTCTCACTTGTAGGGTTTTTGCCCAAAGATCAGCTGTTAGTCTGATGGGCTTCCCTTTTGTGGGTAACCTGACCTTTCTCTCTAGCTGCCATTACCATTTTTTCCTTCATTTCAACCTTGGTGAATTTGACAATTATGTGTATTGGGGTTGCTCTTCTCCATGAGTATCTTTGTGCTGTTCTCTGTATTTCCTGAATTTGAATGTTGGCCTGCCTTGCTAGGTTGGGGAAGTTCTCCTGGATAATATCCTGAAGAGTGTTTTCCAGCTTGGTTCCATTCTCCCCGTCACTTTCAGGTACACCAATCAGACATAGAGTTGGTCTTTTCACATAGTCCCACATTTCTTGGAGGCTTTGTTTGTTTCTTTTAACTCTTTTTTCCTCCAAACTTCTCTTCTTGCTTCATTTCATTAATTTGATCTTCAGTCACTGATACCCTTTCTTCCACTTGATCGAATTGTCTACTGAAGCCTGTGCATGGGTCACGTAGTTCTTGTGCCACGGTTTTCAGCTCCCTCCGGTCATTTAATGTCTTTTCTATGCTGTTTATTCTAGTTAGTTATTCGTCTAATCTGTTTTCAAGGTTTTTAGTTTCTTTGTTATGGATTTGGACATCCTCTTTAAGATTGTTATTACCGATGTTCTGAAGCCTACTTCTGTAAACTCGTCAAAGTCATTCTCCATCCAGCTTTGTTCCATTGCTGGTGAGGAGCTGTGTTCCTTTGGAGGGGAAGAGGTGCTCTGATTTTTAGAATTTTCAGCATTTCTTCTCTGGTTTCTCCCTATCTTTGTGGTTTTATCTACCTTTGGTCTTTGATGATAGTGACCTACAGATGGGGTTTTGGTGTGGACGTCCTTTTAGTTGATGTTGATGCTATTCCTTTCTGTTTTTTAGTTTTCCTTCTAACAGTCAGGACCCTCAGCTGCAGGTCTGTTGCAGTTTGCTGGAGTCTCACTCCAGACCATGTTTGCTTGGGTATCACCAGCGGAGGCTGCAAAACAGCAAATATTGCAGAATAGCAAATGTTGCTGCCTGATCCTTCCTCTGGAAGCTTCATCTCAGATGGCCATCTAGCTGTATGAGGTGTCAGTCAGCCCCTACTGGGAGGTGTCTCCTAGTTAGGCTACTTGGGGGTCAGGGACCTAATTGAGGAAGCAGGCTGTCTGTTCTCAGGTCTCAAACTCCATGCTGGGAGAACCACTACTCTCTTCAAAGCTGTCAGACAGGGACATTTAAGTCTGCAGAAGTTTCTGCTGTCTTTTTTTCAGCTATGCCCTGCCCCCAGAGGTGGAGTCTACAGAGGCAGGCAGGCCTCCTTGAGCTGTGCTGGGCTCCACCCAGTTCAAGCTTCGTGGCCACTTTGTTTACTTAGTCAAGCCTCAGCAATGGTGGACGCACCTCCCCCAGCCTTGCTGCCGCCTTGCAGCTCAATCTCAGAGTGTTGTGCTAGCAGTGAGCAAGGCTACGTGGGCGTCAGATCCTCTGAGCCAGGTGTGAGATATAATCTGGTGTGCCATTTGCTAAGACCATTGAAAAAGAGCAGTATTAGGGTGGGAATGTCCCTATTTTCCAAGTACCATCTGTCATGGCTTCCCTTCCTTAGGAAAGGAAATTCCCTGACCCCTTCCACTTCTCAGGTAAGGCGATGCCCTGTCCTGCTTCAGCTCACACTCCATGGGCTGTACCCACTGTCCAACAAGTTCCAGTGAGATGAACTCGGTACCTCAGTTGGAAATGCAGAAATCACCCGTCTTCTGCGTCACTCACCCTGGGAGCTGTAGACTGGAGCTGTTCCAATTTGGCCATCTTAGAACTGGAAGCCTACTAATTTCTTAACTAATTAAATCTTCAACAACCCTCTTTCCAAATAAGGTCAGATTTAGAGATGGGGGAAGGAACACATTAATTTTGGGAGAACACTATTAACCCATAATAAGAGTCCTTTTAGCCTTTTATGTAGGTAGGAATATATTAAATATAATTTACTGTGTAGGAAAATATTTGACTAGCACCAGAGATCTATCAAATATTATAAGAAATTATTATGCGGAATGATCTCTTTGTTAAAAGAGATCAGAAGCTAATAAACAGAACAAAACAAAACAACAAAAACTGACAAATCTCAAGTTGAAAGCCCTTATATAAGACCTGTAATTTGAAAATGTGAAGCTTGGCAAAGGACACCAATGTAAGATTTATTCAGAAAGACGCCTAGGCATGATTCTATGAAAGAGCAGTTGCTAGCTGAATCAAAGTGATTGCATACTCATGTGTGCGGTCACCCCAGTAAGAAACCAGTCCTTCTTTGGCACAAATGGTTTAAAAAACAACAACAAAACTAGCACTGAACATGAAAAGGAACATGAACAATGAAAAGGAGGAAGAAAGTGGAATGAGGAAGAGAACCTACACTCATGTGAAGGCTGAAAAAAATCACCCATGGAACCCCCACAATGTTTCTAGAAGTCATTAATCTAAAACCTCAATGAGAGCTTTGTTTTTAAATGGATAATTTTTATCTACCAGTCACTCTGTACTTTCATTTTGCGGATCTTAAGGGAAATTACAAAAATATCCTGATTTTTTTTTTATTTTAATGAGAGTTAAAAACGGTATGGTACAATGACTGTAGGGTTGGAAAACTAGGTTTAAAGCAATACGACCTTGGACAAGGCACTTAAATAGATGACTTCCTGTGACTCAGTTTTGTCTACTGTACAATGAGGCAATTCATGTGAAGCTCAAATTCAAGAGTGAGGAGAGGGTGTGGATACTATCTTAGGTTGGAGTACCTAGAAGCAGAACCTGAGACAAGGATTCAGGACATGTGATTTATTGAGGGAGTGAAGTAGGTAAGGTAAAGCAGGAAGGGGAAGAAAGAAGAGCTAGGCAATGATACAGTTTAAGGTAAAGTCTAGCCTTGGGCTCTCCCATGAGGGTTCGGTAGCACACTCCACACCACATGCTGGCTCTGCCTTGAGACAAGGAGAATAGCTTTCTGTCAGAGCAGCACGCCCACCCAGAGGGCATGGGGCACCTCCAATCAGACCAGGGCAATTTTCCGGACAAGGCAGCTGTGAGGCAGAAGAAACCAACACTTCCATCAACTAAGCAGGAAAGGCATTGATCAATCTGGCAAAGGGAAAAAAGATGGGGTACCATGGCATCCCAATAGTGCCCACTGCAGGTAGGGATCTAACCTTTCAACATCACTTTCCACACAGTTTTGCCTTTATCTATTTTACAATGAACTTATTCCTCAGATTTTCTTTCAAAACCTCAGTTCTATAACTGAAAAATATTAATATTTCAAAAAAAGCACAGGCAAAAGAATATAAAGAATATCAAGGATCACATAAGCTCTTAAACTCTGTGACTCTGTGAAATCCAACTAATTTTTTAAAAATATGTCCTCACATCTGTGTAAGCATTGTACCTCCTTTCTTTGAGCTTCATTCCACCCTTTTGTGCATTATTTTGTATTCCATGGGCTGAGACCCTGGAAACAACACTTTTCCAGCTAACTTCTGATTACTTCTGCCAATGGGAGTTACTAGTGGGATACTGAAAGATAGGAAAAAAAGAAAGTGCTATTTTTTTTTTTTTCTTGGCTTCTAGATTTGTCATCAGTATCAGTAGGCAGCTATAGGTTCCAGCAAACCTGCAGTTCCAGTTTAGCTGCTAGCTTGCTGTAGCACTATAGACCAAAATGGCAGGGCCAGCCTAGGCCAGCAGTAGTATTTGGCAGCTCTCAAAGTGGGATTGGTGGTGGTTCTGCGTAGCAGAGTCCTACAGCAGTGTTAGACAGGTGTGTAACTCTGTGATCTGCTAAGACAACCTCCTCAGTTTTGTTTGGCTAACCTTAGGAGAGGTAGCAATTTCTTGTTTCTAATCTCTGATTTATATTATCCTTTGCTCTTTTCTCCTCCAGTCCTAACATTTTTGTAAACAATTCCTGTATTAAAGGCTCTTAGTCTGAAATACCTAGAGTGTTTTGTGTTTCTCTGTCTGGAAAACTGACATATAATATCAAATGTATCCTATCCATGAAGAAGCTAATATAGTTTACAATGTGAATGACATGAAAGAAACTGAGACAGTGATTAATTGTATAGTTCAAAGAGAGTAAAGGAAGTATCTTGGTGATCATCTCCATCCTTATTCTGATTGGTTACTTCTTACTCGATTTTCTAAGTGAAAATTTATAGAGGTATGATAAAAAAGAACATTTTATTTTGTGTTACAATTGTACATGAATATGATTTGTCATCCTGACAGGGTTACTAATGTTTTAAAACTCTTTTACCTTACAAATTAAATTTATAAATATGGGCTTAGAGATTTCTAAAAATAAAAGCTGGAGAAAGACTGGGTCAGTGCTTCATTTCTTCAAAAATTATATTCATGGGTGCTAGCAGAATTTCATTTCGGAAGACTTTCCTTCAGAATCTTTATAGTAAACTTCAGTTTAATTTCTTCTATGGGAGGAAACATATATTTTGTATCTTTCTGTTCTGCATAAGACATAGTATCTTACACACAATAGTGTCTACATATTTATTTACAGAATGGGAACAATCAGTGTTTCTCAAACTAGTTGCATGAGAATTATCTGAAATAGTTGTTTAAAAAACTGATTACTGGGCCCTACTGTCAGAGTTTTGATTAAGGGGTTTGGGGTAGGGTTCTATAATTTGTATTTCAAATAAGTTCTCAGGGGTATACTGATGTTGTTGGTCCAGAGACTACATGGTCCAGAGACTAACCACTGGGACAGAGCAGAGAATGCCCGAGAGTTAAATGCAGCCAAGTAATGGTTCTTTACCCAAGAAAAATGGATATTTTCCAATCTATGTCAATGTCAACCTAATAGTAGGTAGCAATCTATTCAAAATCATATTTCATCTCATTCAGATTGCCAGAACTTGTCCAGTTATCACCAATGTTTTCCATTTGTTATCTTTACAATTTATTTGGGGAAAGGAGGGCAAGAACATTATTTTCCAGATTTTTTTTTGCAGCAGGGTAACAATTTGGTTAAATATTAAATATTAATTCACAGTTTTAGATAACTTCAAACATTGGCTTATTGAGTACAAGACAGGACAGTAAAACTACTTTTATTCTTTTTTGCCCTATTTGGTGGTAGTCAAATCCTTGAACTTAATAGTAGATTAATAAATTAGACAGGTGAGTAGGTGTTAGGTAAATGATTGAACTTCAAAGCTAACAAATTGAGGGCTACTCATTGACAACTGTGATAAATTCATTCCCATTTGTATAAGCATACTAAATATTAAAATTATTTCTATACAAAGTAACCTGCTATTTTAAAAAAAATTAAATATTTTTGGCTGATTCATATAGCTATTCCTAAAAAGCTATGAAATTAATGCCAGTGATGCAAATGATACTGCTTTCAATTATACTAATATTAACTTAATATAATGATTTAATGATAAAATTGGTTTTGCATAATCAAATGATATATTTGATTATGTATGTGCCATTCCCTCCATTCAAGTATAAAAAAGAGTTACCTTTCTCATTATCCCAAATGTTAGTCATATAAGATTCTGGAACCCAAAAGTACACATTTCTACTGACAGAATGGAAAAGTCTGAAAGTCCTGTGAAAACATAAGATGCAGTAACTGTGCATTTACTCATTCATTAAGCAACTATCAAAACATATAGTGGGTCCTTGCTAGGTGCCAGACACTGTTTTGTGCTCTAGACATACAGCAGTAACAGTTGCAAAAATCCTTGCCCTCATGCTTTCATTCTAGTGGGTGAAAATAGACAATCTGAAAAGTAAAACATTTAATATATGTGCTGTAAAGAAAAATAAAATGGGAGTAAAGATAGGAAGTACTGAAGTAGCAGAGACATATTTTTCCATAGGATGGTCAGGGTGGTCAACTTATCAAGTGACATTTGAACAAATGCTGGAAAGAGATGAAGGAGGCAAACGGATATTTGGGAGAATAGCTATCCAGGCAGAGGAAATGCCAGTACACACGGGCTCTTATATGAGAACGTGCCTTGGAAATTTTCAGACAGCAGAGAACCCTAGTGAATTGAACAGAGTATGCAAGAAGATGAGATGAGGAGAGGGTTAACTGCAGACGAGCCTTTTAGATTATTCTGACTGGCTTTTACCCTAACTGAGATGAGGAGTCATTGTAGGGAATTTTATTAAACAATTAGATATGAACTGGTACTTTCAGATAATGGAACTGGTATTTAATTAAGATTAGAAACTTTATCTGCACTACACAGTTGGAAAGTTTCATATAGAATCCCTACCACTGTACCAGATGCAAGTGACAATTAATTAATATTTTTGTTCTGGGAGCATATAAAACATTTGAAATAAAAAAGATCAAGCTAGTTTTAACTGGTTAATAAGTCGTTCTCAACATGAAATGGGTTCTGAGTAAGTTATAAAGCCTAGAAGGGAAATGTTGGCAAACTCAAATGCTTACTTATTTAGAGCAATTTTTTATATTGCCACGAATTCTGTTTGCAAAGAGGGACTATTACCAGAATGTTTATGTTCATGACACCATTCCTGAGAAATTAACTAGTTTGACTGGCAGGGGAAAAGACAGTGTTTGGGAAGAGGAGGAGGAAAAAGAACACTGAATTATTAAAATAGTTATTTGGTGAAATCTAATAGAACATTACATTCAGTTAAAGCTAAATTATGTAAACTATTTTATTTTCAAACTATATTGATTTTTTATGAAAGAAGAAAAAAATGACAAAATTAAACAAATCACTGACATATAACTGGCTGTATCTTTCTTGAGGATAATGTAGAATTTGGTTATTCTTCAGCAGCCTCATGTTTAAAAAATAACAGTAAAATTAGTAAGGAAGAGGTTCAATCCACATAGTCCACCACACAGGAAAAAAATAGCTAAATATTTATCTTTTGGAAATCTGGTAAGAACTGGTTTCTAAAAGACTGGATATGCTTAATTCTGGTTACTAGCATTTTCATTATTTATTATACACATTCCTTTAGCTGGTATTATCTAGAAAGCTAGAATGTTATTTTCATTAAACATTATTCTTCATAAGTTCTTCTACTCTTCCTATTCCTATTGGGCTTTAAATATTCTTTATTTCTTTTTCCTCCCATTAACTTAAATAAGAAATTTATCTTTCTTTTTTTCCCCAGTGGGTTCCTGCATTATACAGAAATCTTGAATAATCTTAAATGTGTCCTCTAAGAACTCTTTTCTGTTTGTTGTTTAGAAATAAACCACATTTACCTAGAAGTATCCCAAACTATGCTTCAATCTACATATAGAATAGGGTTTTAATTAACATCCAAAATGTTTAATTATCTTCTAAAGACTTTTTCCTTTAATGCCTATTGCTCAAAAAAAAAAGTATAAAATAGTTTAAAAAAAAAATCATCTGAGCCTCTTATCCAGTTGGTGTTTGGGCAGAAGTGTTTGCCTCAGTTCTATTTTTTTGTATAATGCTTATTATACCATTTCCATTTGACTGGCTATCTACCACATTTATAAAAAACCATTGGTTCAACTTTGGAAAACAATGACAAGTGATAATAAATGTATACAGTATGATTAACTTTTTTTTTTTTTTTTTTTGAGACAGTCTTGCTCTATCACCAGGCTGGAGTGCAGTGGTGCCATCTTGGCTCACTGCAACCTTTGCCACCCGGGTTCAAGCGATTCTCCTGCCTCAGCCTCCTGAGTAGCTGGGACTACAGGTGCACACCACCACACCCAGCTAATTTTTGTATTTTCAGTAGAGATGGGGTTTCACCATATTGGCCAGGATGGTCTCGATCTCTTGACCTCGTGATCTGCCTGCCTTGGCCTCCAAAAGTGTTGGGATTACAAGCGTAAGCCACCATGCCTGGCCCAGTAAGATTAACTTTTACCAAAAATGCACTTAATACCCAGTTCCCTTAAATCCAGAATCTCAGATTTCTGGATCCAAATTAGAGACATTATTCTCTTTCTGTCTGAAAAGTGGTGAAATTCATGATCAGAAGTGATTACCAGATAATTTTACTATTTTCAAGGGATTCATACTTATATATCAATTCAATGACAGTATTTAGAAAACTTTCAATACTTCTGTTGTTAAAGGTTTACAATAATAGGTAATTGAAGCCATAGACATTTTTCAACTGAGCAATTAATTCATTCCTTTATTCAAAATATCTATTGAGTTCCTGCTCCTCCAGGCACTGTTCAAGACACTGGGAACATGGCCATGAACAGATGGACAAAACTTTACTTCCAAAGACCATATATATGAGTTAGCCAAAACCGTAATATTCTCTCTATCTGAAATATAATTTTTTTAAAAAAGAAATAATCGACGAATGTCTGATCATAATAGATTGTGAGGAGCCTCCCAGTGATGCCATGGTGTAGCCAAACTAATAACAGAAGCTGTTAGATAGTATAGTCTTCTGGAGGCTATTGGTGTAATTATAGATCCGCAAATTGCCTCTTACCTTTAATTTATCAATTTACTCCTCAATGCTGTTGCATTATTCCAGGTTCCAAGAGGAGTTTAGTTTTCCCTTTTGGAAGAAGGCTATCAAATTATAAGAAGAATCAAAAAAGAAAGTTCATTAAAGGCCACAAAGATATCTCCATGGCCACTTTATTAATCAAAACTACAAAAAGTTGCTATTTCTTCAGACATGTCCAAAAATGTCATTACTGATAATCCAGAGTCAAAGTCTTCACTATGCAAGAAATTATAATTGGATTACATTAACACAGGCTACTAAGGAATTTTAGAGGTTACTGACCATTTGTATACTTCATAGGAGATGATAGAAATTAAAGCACTCTCTGTCTCTCTCTTTCATGAAATGTTCATGAAGATGATTTCAAACTAAAAGCCATTTTTAAAAATTTATTCCACAAGGAGAAGTTGTGGGGAGGCAACATTAATTTCACACACATGTTTTGAGTACCTACTCTATGAGAGGCATTGTATGACTGACATTGTTAAAAAATAAAATTAAAAAAAAAAACAAAACAGAACTTTTACCTCCAAAGTACTTTCTGTCAGACAGCAACCTCTGCCTCCAAGGATTTTACTGTCTTCCATCTTGTTGGATAACACATTTACACGAAAAACCCCACACATTTATTAAAACTAGGTTAGATGTATATTCACAGCTAAAGATACTCTTAGAAGAAACAGGTGCTTTATGTAATTTATTTTAATATTAATAAACAAAATATTAAGATGGGCACCACAAGCTTTCTATTACCAAACCATTGGTGGCTATCACTCATTCTTCTTCAAATGTCTATACTGCCATGTCTCTCACTTCTGGTTTCCCATGGAGAAGAAATCTGTAGAAGGGCAGTTTAAGAGGAGAGTAGAATCACGTGGATAGGATTCAAAGATAGTTATGTGGAGACAAGCAGAGACATCAAGTTAGTATGATCAGAGCAGTTTTGGGTGTGAGCATTTACTTTCAGTCCCAGTTTTCTCATAGTGTTGGAATTCACTGTGGTTTTGTTGACAGGTTGGTTCTATCACTAACTTTTGGTCACTTTAGGTATGCGTCAAAGTTTGCCTCTTCTTCCTTGTCAATACTTGTACCACAAGAATACACGTGTTTTCTACTACATACAGTTGAAATAGGCTGAGTTAACATGTATAAGGTGATGCCCAATTTTCGTAAAAAACTAAACATTTATTTATTGTCAGTTAATCTTAATGCCCTTTCCCCCTTTTCAGTATCTATAAACAGGTAATATAGAATGGTTCTTCTGTTGAAAAACTAGGAGATGTCAAAGTGTGTAACTGGGCTGTCTTTCAACATTTTTATTTCCCAAAGAGTCATGACTTCCTAAGTTTTCATATGTACATGTATACATGCATCACTAAATAAAATCATAGTTATCACACTCTTTTTTCTCTATGTGTTGTATTTTTAACAGAACAATCCCCTATAAATGAACCATTAAGCACAGACTATTTTCCCCCCAAAATGTCAATGTTGTCACAAAATATGCATAGATCATTTAGCTGACAATTATAATAAAATGATAAATAGAACTGTTGGTTGTAAAAAATGAAAACATGTGCAGTGAGGATGCACAATGTTTGCAGTGCATTGTGACAAGAAGTGGGAACTGAGATGTTGATCAGGTGAGTGCTCTGGGTTCCCAGGCTCTGAGAGTTTCACCATCCACCTTCGCTAAGTTGTAGGCATCATGCCATTTACTATGGAAATACAGGATAGGTGCAAGGAGAATGAAGAGCAACCCTCTTGAGAGACTTCAAAGCCTACTTGCAAGCCATCACATACATCATATACAAAGTCTTGACTTGGCTATAGAATTCCATAAAAATAAAAACAAGCTTGCTTAGAAGGAAGATAGGAAAAAATGAATATTCAAAAGAGAGATGACCAACGGATTTAAAATCTGAATATTAGAGCACTCCCAACAATGACATACATTCAGCAGGATTATACATAGTTAAAAGGACAATTAACGGGAAAAAAAATAAATGATATTAACAAAAACAGTAGTGACCTAAATTAAACAATCTAGCAGGAATCCCAAGACAGGGCTCTGAAAAATAGTGCAATGAGATCTACCAAAAACAGGAGCCAAAAAAAAAAAAAAAAATACTACACAAACTTAAAAGCTAGTTATTGTCTACCATTTAAATCTCTAGTCTTTTGGAGGAAATAGTAATGCCAGAATAATGCCAAAATGGTAGACAACAGCTCAAATAGATTCTATACACAACCAGTAGATAGGGAATTCTGGGAAGGTGGAATATGAAGAACCAAGAATTTGTTTCCCCACCTGGACAACAATTGCACAGGCAGAATCTGTCTCATGTAACTGTTTTGTAACTGTGAAGTCTGTTGAAGGCTTGCATCTTCCAGGGGAAGGCTTGGATGATAAATTGTGGTTAATTTCAGTGAATTCCAGCATATACTCAATAGCAGCTATCCATTTTCCACCCCTATCCTCATGGCAGGTAGCTGTACACACTTTCCTGGAGCAACCTGCAGATAGCTAGTAAGAGTCAGAGTCAGCAAAAAGGATCACGTACTCCAAATACTGGGTATCCATGCACCGATTGCTGATTATTGCTTTTGATTACAAAGGTGCAGACAAAGAATCTAACTGTCATAATTGTTGCACTTCTTCCCATTGGTACAAGCCCCCTTCCCTCCAGCTGAATGACTTCCAGTGCCTTATCCCTATTCCCTTCATTTTTCTCTTTATCTATGCATAGGAGGCTGACATTAAAGACCAGGAAATTTGAAAGAAACTGCATATATACGGAATATCAGAGAATGACCACACATACCCAGAGAAAGGTGTAAGTTCAGAAAAGATCTGAGAAGAATTTAGGTTTACCCATCAGGCTAATCCTTGGTACCTCGACAACATTTTGAAACAACATTCAAAAAACCAAAAGGAACAGATTTAAAAACCCAGCTAATCCTGGGGAGGCAACAAAAAAGCTACACAGCATATAGAAATCAAATAGCAAAATTACAGAAGTAAGTCTCTCTTTATCAGTAAATACTTTAAATGTAAGCAAATTAAACTCTCCAATTAAAAGACATAGATTGGTGGAATGGATTGAAAAACATAATCCAACTATCTTCTGTCTATAAGAGACTCATTTTAGGTCCAAAGACACAGATAGAAAGTGAAAGGATGAAAAAAATGCAAATGGTATCCCAAAGAGTGGAAGGGTGAGTTGTGGCTACACTCTCAGACTAAATTGACTAAATTTTAAAAAGTTTACGAGAGACAAAGAACATTACAAAAATTTTAATATAGCAAGATGATGTAATAATTATGAACATTTATGCACATAATAACAGACCATAAAAATATACAACGGAAAAAAAAGACAATTGAAGGGGTAGACAGTTGTATAATCATAGCTGGAGACTCCAATACCCCACTCTCACTAATAGTGAATACACTGAAAAGGGAATTATAAAAAACTATTTTCAATAGCATCAAAAGGAATAAAATATTTAGGAATTAATTTAACCAAGGAGGTGAAAGTCTTGCACAATAAAAATGATAAAACATTGTTGAAAGAAATTAAAGATGCTCAACATCGCTAATCATTAGGGAAATGCAAATAAAAACTACAATAAGATATCGCCACACCCATTTGGATGGCTACTATCAAGAAAACAGAAAGTAATAAGTGTTGATGAGGATGTAGAGAAATAAGAACCCTTGGTGCACAGTTGGTGAGAATGTAAACTGTTACAGGTGCTGTAAAAAACAATATGGCAGTTCCTCAAAAATATTAAAAATGAAATTACCATGTGATAAAGTATTTCCAGTTCTCTGTAACCAACCCCCCCTCCCAAAAACTGAAAGCAGGGTCTCAAAGAGATTCTGTATGCCCATGTGCATAGCAGTATTACTTACAATAGCTAAAACATGGAAGCAATCCAAGTATCTATTGACTGATGAATGGATAAGGGAAATGTAGTATATACATATACTGTAATAGATTCAACCCTATTATATGCTACCACATGTATGATCTTTGGGGATATTATATTAAATGAAATAAGTCAGTCACAAAAGATACATACTGTATGATTCCATTTATATGATGTATGAAAAGTAGTCAAAATCATAGAGACAGAATACAGAATGGCTGTTGCCAGTGACTGGGGAATGTGGGAATAGGGAATTATTGTTTAATGGGTATGAAGTTTTAGTTTTAAAAGATGAAAAGACTCTGGAGATAAATAGTGTTAATGGTTGCACAACATTATGAATGCATTTAATACCATTAAACTATACATTTAAAAATGGTTAAGATGGTAAACTTTATGTTACATATATTTTACCAATATAAAAAATTGGAAAAAATCTCTATACATTTAAAATGTGCATTTTATTCTATATAACTTATTTCTCAATAAAGTTTATTTAAAAACAGTAAATAAAGGTTGGGCGCTGTGGTTCATGCCTCAAATCTCAGAACTTTAGGAGGTTGAGGCGGGCAGATTATGAGGTTAGGAGATCAAGACGATCCTGGCTAACATGATGAAACCCCATCACTACTAAAAATACAAAAAATTAGTGTGGTGGCACGTGCCTGTAGTCCCAGCTAGTTGGGAGGCCGAGGCAGTAGAATTGCTTGTATTCGGGAGGCAGAGGTTGCAGTGAGCCAAGATCGTGCCACTGCACTTCAGTCTGGGCGACACAACAAGACTCTGTCTCAAGCAAATACACACACAAACAAACAAAAAACAGCAAATAAGAAATAAATAAGAAATCAGAATGTCAAAAAGCCTCCTTAATATTGAGGCAGATTACTCTTATTTCACTGGCTCTTAAAACTACATTCCTAGGCCATAATAATTATTGTCACCAAATTATGTCATGAATGAGAATTTGGATAACTTCTTTTGTTCCTCAGACATCTAGTTCAACAGCACCTTTTGCTTACTTATGGAAGTTTCTCAAGTATTTTGCATCATGAAGAGTAATTTTTTCTTTCTCATTATTTGCCAGGAATCAAATTATCACATTCATAGACAAAGAGCAGATCACCCAAGATTTAGATAAAGATATAACTATAACTAAAGTTTAATTCATTGATATTCACAGTGTGGTTCATGAACCAGCAAAATAAATATCATCTGGAAATTCGTAAGAAATGCAGAATCTCAGGCTCCAAGCCATGCCTAAAGAACCAGAATCTCCACAGTAACATGATACTCAGGTGACTGGTATGTCCACAAAATTTTGAGAAGTATTGTTTTAAGTTCTTTTGCAGCGTAAGAAGATAGTTTTCTTCTCCATGTGATTACCACAACTAATCTTTATCGAATGTTTTCTACCCGCCTTGAAAAATGTTATAAGATCTTCACGAACATCATCTTATTAATTCTTGCTAAGACATCACGAGTCCTATTTTTATCATCTTTCCTTTACAAAACAGGAAAATAAGTTTCTGAATTAACTTGCCAAGAATTACAGGTAGGATTTGATATACCTAGGATTTAAACCTGGGTAGTCCATTTATTGAGCTGTTAAACACTACACTCTATGACCTAAAGACAGACAATCATTGGGGGATATTTTTGTTCATTTATTTTCCTTGAAGCTTTCTGTTTTCATGAATTTTTTGAGAAGTTCTGTCAAAGGTTAATCAAACCTATGCTTTTCATAGATACTTAGGTTGCCAATTCTTGTGACAAGCAAACACACACACAAACAAACATTTGGGTGGATGTGTATTTATGTATTCTTTTGTATCGTTTATCAATAATTAACAGCCACATCATATAAAACATTGAGTTAAAAGAGCAAGAACATTTGTATTGCTTTGTGTGTGTTGATTAGTATTGACTGCCTACACTAATCAAAGTCACTCCATAATTTCACAATATTCAATCATTTTATTTTTACATTACACATCACTCCAAAGAGAACACTGCCCCTCCCTTGAGAGTCTCAGAATAAAAAACTAAAAAATCACAAACATATTTTTAGATTTCTATCCAGGAATGAATAACTTCCACCAGGACATACCTAAGGAAATCACAGACAGTCACAGGCATGTTTGTCACCATCAAAGCTTACTGACAATAAACATTTTCAAAGTTAAACACTTTCAATGTTCAATGGAGAAGAAATCTTCCTTCTTCTCCAATAAGGTGGAGAATGCAGTTAGTATACGGAGAAAACCTTCAAAACAATGTGGGATATATTTAATGAAAACCAAGAAGCTAGCATAATAGCTGCAGAGTTGTAACAGAGTAAAGAGAATGACAAACTCTATCTCTAACATCTTCTGTTAAATGAATCAACCATATACCTGGCAGATGATAAAATGGGAAGACAGATGACTGCAAACACTTCATGCTTGGCAATGTCTGTGGCTGACCAAAATCATGTCGTCTTTCTTAGAGCAGAGCTCTATCACATTTCACAGCCTCCTGTGTGTGGAAATGTGACTGAATTCTAGCCTAGGAAATGTGAGTCAAAAATCACATGTGCCACCCTCAGACTTCGCTTGTAATCATCTTCCACCTATAATTCACTGCATTCTTATCACATTTGCTAACTAAAGGGGAGGCCCAGAGGATGATGGAGCCATAGGATGGAAAAGGCTTGCTTTCCTGAATCATTATATGAAAAGTCACCCACTTGCTAGAAATATCTGAAAGAGAAATGAACTGTTACTGGGTTAATCTAAAGATATGTTGAGGTATGTTTCAGTAGTTAGTCTACCCTAACGAATGTACGAGAGAGAAAGAGTCCAGTGATTAAAAAGACAATTTGATCAGAGTATAAAAAAGGATTGTGAGTCAGAGCCTTAGGTAGGCAGGTCACATGTTATTTCCCATACTACCCTGCTAACCCTACTCCAACAGGAATAAACTCACGAACTCACATTGTGAGGGTTTTGCTCTCTTTACATTATATTGCATACAGAGTCTTCACAGTTATCCTTTGCTTCACAACAGAGATCTGGTCTAACACATGCATTATTAGGTAATTTCCTCCTTATGTGAACATCATAGAGTGTACTTAGACACACCTAGATGGCATAATCCTCTATACAGCTGGGCTATATGGTGTTGCTTATTGCTTCCAGGCTGCAAACTTGTATAGCATGTTACTGTACTGAATATTGCAGCCAGTAACACAATGACACTTATTTGTGTATCTAAACATATCTATACATTAAAAGGGTACAGTGAAAACATGTTATAAAAGATTTTTAAACGGTGTACACCAATAGAGCTTGTAGGACTGAAACTTGCTCTGGGTCAGTCAGTGACTGAGTGGTGAATGAATGAGAGGGCCTAGAACATCGCTGTACACTGCTGTAGACTACTGTATACTTAGGCTACACTTAATTTATCTTAAATTTTTATTTCCTCAATAATAAATAAATCTTATCTTTTTTTTTTTTTTTGGGGCCGAGTCTGCTCTGTCCTGGGCTGGAGTGCAGTGGCGGGATCTCAGCTCACTGCAAGCTCATGCCTCAGGTTCATGTTCTCCTGCCTCAGCCTCCCAGAGTAGCTGGGATACAGAGCCCGCCACTAAGCCCGGCTAGTTTTGTATTTTTTTTTTTTTTAGTAGAGGCAGGTTTCACCCCGTGTTAGCCAGGATGGTCTCGATCTCTGACCTCGTGATTAGATCTCTCGGCCTCCCAAAGGTGGTGCTGGGATTACGGGCTTGGGCCAAGCGCCAGGCTAATCTTATCTTACTGTAACTTACCTGATAAATTTTTTAATTAAAAGAACTTTTTTGACTGCTATAATAACCTCCTACCTTAAAACACAAATACATTTGCATAGCTGTAAAAATATTTCTTTCTTTATATCCACCAGTTCTAAAAGCTTTCTGCTATTTTTACATTTCTATTTTATTTTATTTATTTATTTATTTATTGGTTTTAACTGTTTTTGTTATTAATAGCCTACTAGCAGAAAAAAGTCCAGGACCAGATGGTTCTGGCTAACTAGCAATTCTACCAGAGGAATTTTTCAAGGAGGCTATGGTACCATTCCTTCTGGAAACTAATACAATCAATGAAAAGAGAGATCCTCCCTAACTCATTTTATAGAGATAGCAATTATCCTATTCACAAAGCCTGGCAGAGACACAATAAAAAGAAATTTTAGACCAATATCCGTGATGAACATAGATGCAAAAAATCCTCAATAAAATGCTAATGAGCCAGTTCAGCAGCACATCAAAAGCTTATCCACCACCGCACCCAGTCAAGTGGGCTTCATCCCTGGGGATGCAAGGCTGGTTCAACATTCATAAATCAATAAACATAATCCAGCATATAAAGCAGAGACCAAAGACAGGGAACCACGTTGATTATCTCAATAGATGCAGAAAGGCTTTGACAAACTTCAACAGCCCTTCATGCTAAAAACTCTCAATAAATTTGGTATTGATGGAGACTGCCTCAAAATAATAAGAGCTATTTATGACAAACCCACAGCCAATATTATACTGGGGCCGGCAAAAAACTGGAAAAATTCCCTTTGAAAACTGAAAACAAGACAGGGATGCCTCTCACATCCTATTCCAACATAGTGTTGGAAGTTCTGGCCTTTAAATCAGGCCAAGAGAGAAATCAAGGGGTATTCAGTTAGAAAGGAAGAAGAAATCAAATGAGATCCTCTTTGCAGATGACATAGGTACATACATATTTAGAAAACCCCATTGTCTCAATACAAAATCTCATAAGCTGATAAGCAACTAATAAAGAATCTCAGGATACAAAATCTGTGTGCAAAAATCACAAGCATTACATTATACACCAGTAACAGACAAACAGAGAGCCAAATCATGGGCTGAACTTCCATTCACAATTGCTTCAAAGAGGAGAAAATAAAATACCACAAAGATCCAACTTAGGGATGGGGACCTCTTCAAGGAGAACTACAAACCACTGCTCAAATTGAAATAAAAGAGGACAGCACAAACAAATGGAAGAATACCATGCTCATGGATAGGAAAATCAATAACTCCTTGAAGTGGCCTTGCCCAAAGGTAATTTATAGATTCATGCCATCCCATAAAGAAGCTGCAATGAGTTTCTTCACAGAATTGGAAAAAACTGCTTTAAAGTTCATATGGAACCAAAAAAGAGCCCGCATCTCCAAGACAATCCTAAGTCAAAGAACAAAGATGGAGAGGCATCACACTACCTGACTTCAAACTATACTACAAGACCACAGTAACCAAAACAGCATGGTACTGGGTACCCAAAACAGAGAATATAGACCAATGGAGACAGAACAGAGGTCCTCAGAAATAATACCACACATCTACAGCCATCTGATCTTTGACAAAATCTAGGAAAAGAAATGGGAGAGGGTTTATATTTAATAAATGGTGCACAGAGGAAGATTGGCTAGCCATAAAGCAGCTGAAACTGGATCCTTTTCCTTACTCCTTATACGAAAATTAATTCCAAGATGGATTAGAGACTTAAATGTTAGACCCTAATACCATACAAAATCCTAGAAACCTAGGTAGTACCATTCAGAGCAGGACACTTAAGGCATGGGCAGGGCTTATGTCTAAAACACCAAAAGCAATGGCAGCAAAAGCCAAAATTGACAAATGGGATCTCATTAAACTAAGAAGAGCTTCTGCACAGCAGAAGAGCACCATCAGAGTGAACAGGCAGCCTACAGAATGGGAAAATTTTTGCAATTTACTCATGACAAGGGCTAATGTCCAGAACCTACAAGAACTCAAACAAATTTACAAGAAAAATCAAACAACCCCGTAAAAAGTGGGCAAAGGATGAACAGACATTTCTCAAAGAAGACATTCATACAGCCAACAGACCTTACATGAAAAAATGCTCATCATCACTGGCCATCAGAGGAAATGCAAATCAAAACCACAATGAGATACCATCTCACACCAGTTGAATGGCAATCATTTATTAAAAAGTCAGAAACAACAGGTGCTGGAGGGATGTGGAGAAATAGGAACACTTTTACACTGTTGGTGGGATTGTAAAACTAGTTCAACCATTATGGAAAACAGTATGCGTGATTCCTCAAAAGGATCCTAGAGCTAGATGTATCATATGACCCAACCATCCCATTACTGGAGTATATACCCAAAGTTATAAATCATGCTGTATAAAAGACACACATGCATGTTTATTGCAGCACCTATTCTAATAGCAAAAGACTTGGAATCAACCCAAATGTCAGTGACAGACTGGATTAAGAAAAATGCTTTATATACACCATGGGAATACTATGCAGCATAAAAGGATGAGTTTGTATGTCCTTTGCTTAGGGACATGGATTAAGCTGGAAACCATCATTCTCAGCAAACTATCCCAAGAACAAACCAAACACACGCATGTTCTGCTCATAGGTGGGAACTGAACAATGAGAGATCCTTGGACTCAGGAAGGGAACATCACACACAGGGGGCCTATCGCCTGCAGGGGAGGGAGGAGGAGGGATTGCACGTTGGGAGTTATACCTGATGCGAGGTTGATGGGTGCTTTGTGGGTTGATAAGGTGCAGCACAGCAACATGGCACAAGTAGCCGCATATGTAGCTTATACCTGCATTATGCATGCCCTAGAACTTAAAAGTATAATTAAAAAGACACAAACACACACATTAATCCAGGCATATACAGGGTCAGGTTCAGTATCACTGTCCTCCACATTCACATCCTGCTCCATGGGAAGTCTTTGGGGGCAATAACATACATGGAGCTGTCATCTCCATAATACTGCCTTCATCTGGAATACCTCATGAAGGACCTGCCTGGGCTGTTTTGCCAGTTAACTTATTTTTATAAGTAGAAGTAGTACATTCTAAAATAACAAGTATAGTATAGTAAGTATGTCAACCAATATCATAATCTTTATTATCATGATTAACATTATGTACCAGGGCGGTGGCTCAAGCCTGTAATCCTTGCTTGCACTTTGGGAGGCGGGCGGATCCGCGAGGTCAGGAGGTCAGGGGCTATCCTGGCTGACACGGTGAAACCCCGTCTCTACTAAAAAACAAAACAAAACAAACAAACAAAACAAGCAACAAAAAACTGGCGGGTGAGGTGCAGTGAGCCCTAGGAGTCCCAGCTACTAGAGCTGAGCCAGGGGAGAATGCGTGAACCAAGGGGCCAGACTGCAGTGGCGGAGATCCGACCACTACCTCCAGCCAGGCGACTGGTGAATTCGTCTCAAAACAACAACAACAAAAACAAAAAACAAACAAACAAAAACCAAACATTATGTACCAGACACAATTGTATGTTCTATACTTTCACATGACTGGTAGCACAGTAGGTTTGTTTATACCAGCATCATCATACACATGTGAGTAATGCATTGTGCTTTGATGTTATGGCAACTATGATGTCGCTTAGGAATAGGAATTTTAAATTTCTATTATAATCTTATGAGACCACTGTCACATATGTAACTTGTCCTTAACCGAAACATCTTTATGTGGTGCCTGAATAAAGCATCATGCAAACAAATCTCAGGATTCTCAATGCTACTTCATGCTTCACCAGAGGAAATAGTCATGAAGAAATATTTTCAGCTTCTTCCTGCCTAGTTTCTTCTTTTATAACTCCCTGCAGACGGGGAGCTAAATGGTCCAGCTCTCTTTCCATGAAGGCACACATGATTCAAATGCCACTTAGTATTCACAAGCCATTGTTCTTCCACCCAGGGAGAAGCGCTTAACCAGATGATCTCATTAATCTTCACATGCACCACAATCCTTGGTCTTTTGAAAGCAAAAAAACCAAATGTTCTTATTCCTATTTCACAGATGAAGATACTGAGGAAGAAAGAGTAAGGGGGAAAGGCTACAGAATAAAACAAACGGGCATCAGTTAAAATGCAATATGAAATGAAGCATGTGGTTTAGGAGATAAAACCCTAAATTTCTGAAGTCACAATCTCTATCAGGTTACGTTTTCTTTGGCTAGTACTGCCTTCAAAAATAGTTGTTAATGTTTTGGCCAGGCGCAGTGCCTCACGCCTGTAATCCTAGCATTTTGGGATGCCGAGGTGAGTAGACTGCTTGAGCCCAGGAGTTTGAGACCAGCCTGGTCAACATAGCAAAACCCTGTTTCTAAAAAAAAAAAAAAAAAAAAATACAAAAATTAACTGGGCGTGGAGATGTGTGCCTGTATTCCAGCTACTCCAGTGGCTGAGGTGGGAGAATCACTCAAACTCAGGATGTGGAGGATACAGTATCCAAGATTGCACCATGGCACTCCAGCTTGAGTGACAGAATGAAACTCTGTCTCCAAAAAAACAAAAGTTTAAAAATCAAATACATGCCCAATACATACACACACATACACACACACATACACACACACACACACACACACCAATCCAATTCATGTACTCTGGTTTCTGTTGAAATATCCAAAGATACAGTCACACCAGTTCCATATTCCTGCATTTCAGAACCCATTATTGTAGATGAGTAGTGATATCCCTCATTCGTCAATTATAGGCTCCAATTTGGTAGTGTCTACATGATAACATGTTTCCCATAATTACCAGTGACATATGAAAGTTCGTAGTCCAATACTTCAAGTATGTATTAATAAGGAGTTAAGGAATCCAGATTCTTTCATCACTAAATCTCTCCCTACTATATTCCAGGTTTATCATTTGTAAAACAGGTTTAAAACAATCAGAATAGGAATTATATGGAGAGTGTTTTCTGCTAATTTCCCCTACCTTTTCCTTTCAGCATTTTGTCTGTAGAGGCAGCTGTTAAAAAAGAAAGGGCAGAAGTGCCAGCTAAGTAGTACCTTCAAATTGACTTACTACCAATATCCTGTTTTGCAGAAACATACACGGGAATAAATTCCACTCAGAAGGGACATAATTCATCAGATCCTTATGAATTCTTGTGCAGAGAACAGTAGATATGTGCTGAATAAATAAATGCCTGACAAGGTTTATGAAGACGTGGAAAACAGGGCTTGACAAGGCAGACCTTGGAGTTGAGGACTAACAATTTCTGCTCCATGGAAAACATTAGATCTTTGAGCGGCACTGTCGTCCAAAACTTGACTCATGGCCAAAATTAGGAGCAGAGGTGTAGAGAGGATGATTTTGGAGCATATATTCGCGGTATTTGCTTGCTAATAATGGGTGGAGGAATCACTGGAGGCCTGATTTGGTGAAAAAATAAAACCAAAAACAAAAAAACCCTCAACTGTTATGGGTTAAAACCATAATGAAGCGTTTATTAGGTAGTATGAGAGTGTTATATTAATTAAAGGTTTAGACTATACAAGATCAGTTACACACAGAGCATAAATACACATCCTCCTCACAGTTCACAGCTTAGAATCCTTCATTTGGAAGAAAACAATATTAATTCTGATATCACTGTGTGTCCAGTCTTGGGCAGTTAAACATGGTTCAGAGATGTTTACCTTTAGTTCTGTATCATCCTTTAAACTTTAAACAGCGTTGTGCATCTTCAGTGATAATAATGACAAAGAGGATAAGAAAGTGAAGTAAGAGTAGATGTAACTTACTCTTTCCAGGTGTGAGGGTAAAAGTTTCTATTCAAAACCTATAATCCTAAAACAACCATGCAACTTAAGTATACTTATCCCAAATTTGCAGAAGAGGAAATGCCACTCAGAGTTTTAATTAGCTTATCTGAGGTCTAATGGCTAACAAGCAACAGATTTAGAATGAAATGCTAAATCTGTATTGATCTAAAACTCCACCGTGGCACCACCACCACCACAATTTCTAAGCAAATCTTAACAACGAATGGAATTCTTCGCCAAGACTTTTCGTTTTATCTTTCTCAATAATTTCTCTTTCCCATCAATATCTCCAGACAGCTAATTCTTCTTAATCAGCTTATTTGGAATTTGACTATAGAAGTTGACTTCTACATTGCTATTGATATAAAACCATCTGCTACCCATTTCCTTGCTTGCTAAAAGTTGTCTCTTCTAACCTTTTTGTATGTTTACGCCAAAGAGATTGAAAGAGGCTTTGAACTTCAGAGGTCAGCCCTATACTTCCAGGAGCAAAACATTAATACTTGTGAAGTTTGCATTTCCATAGAATCCAGAAATTCACAAAAGAGCATGTGGCTTGGTAAAAAGATTCCTTCAGGACTCCTGAGATTAACGAGCTTTAGTCACAGAAACAAACCTTAAAGACATTTGAGAAACAAAATTCCAAACACGTTGCCTGCTTAAACACCCTTAGCTTTATTTTTATTTGTTTGCATGGATTAATTTAGAAACTTCCAAAAAGAAATTTCTTTAGGAAATTTTAATTTTGTCTCTGATTCTGTGTGTGAGCAATACAGCTAGAGCCTCTTAGTCGACTCCTCCCCAGATCCACGCCAGGCATGTAATTAGAATCACTAGCAGGAGGGCCTAAAACCATTGATTTGTGATAAATATTAAATGGGTAAATGTAGGCATGAAAATTATAAATAATATTGGTTTTCTTATCTAATATTCAGTGTTTATCTAGGTTCTATGTGCTTTGGAGAGCATCCTAATAATGCTTAAATAATTGCTATTTATATGAGTTTTTGGCTTTTTCTTTACTTCAGCTCCTATCTCCCTACAAGTGTACAAGGTAAGGGAGAAGTTTTTATTAACATAAGAATATGTATATACCAGACAGCTGAAATTGAAGTTACAGCTGAGGAAATCATAACCACATTGATCTCCATACATTTCATAGGTTTACAAAAACTTTGGGAATTTGCCAACATGTTGAAATTTCTGCATTTCTAAATTGTTTGGGATGAAAGACATCCTCTGACTATCACAGCATCAGAAAGGTGGATTTTCCACTCTCTTCAGAATTTTATGGTCAGTGGTTATCCAAAGAGAAGGAGGAGAATATAGTTACATATTTATGGACATGGAAGCAGGAGTATGCTAGAGTTAGGTTTTAAGTTGATAAAAAGTGTTTTAAAACTACCATTTATTCTGCAAAGGCTGAAGATATAAGTATGGTAAGTGAAATTATATTATTTACTTATTCCTAGAATGTATTTAGAATTACATGAGGCATGACAACTTGTATGTAGGGCCGAGCTGGATGAGATCTTGCAAAGCTATCAATGATCCAAACTGCCATTGTTGTAAATCATTCAGCTGTTTGCTCTGGGAGAAACTAAGTAGTCATAATAGCACTTATATCACTGAAGTTCTGATGGATAATGAACAAAAGGGGGTCTCTATTTAGGATTAGGCAAAAGATTACTATTTCAGGATGGGTAGTACTTAAAAACTAACCACTTTCAATCAAAAACTGTATGTTGTGTGTGTGTGTGTGTGCGTGCACTCATGTGTGTATGTTTTCTTAATTTTGAAAACTGATAAAAATCAAAATGAATTTTTTGGTTAATTCTGAATATGCATGTACCAACCACAAGTGACCCTTCCACTTTAAATTTATCATGAGATAACAGAGAAGAAGTTTTTCTTCCATTATGTCAAAATCCACCGATTGAACTTGTTCAAAGAATAACAATCAGGTTAGACACCCCTGGTTTCCAGTCCATGATAAGGCAAACTGATTTCCTTCAAAACTGTATTCTTGAGTTTTCTCCAATTTTCTAAGTGCAATATTAGATGCTGTTTCTAATTAAGATAGAACACATTGAACATGTTTTACATGTATTAATTCCCTCAGGCAGGTAGAGGCCTATGCAAGATCTCTATTCTGATTTCCATATCCTGAAATCAGTAGCCTCTGTAGCAGGGGAAGCATTTGTTGTTGATCCGAGGAGGTTGTGATTAAGTCAGTCTTGTAGTCTTTCATGTGACTGGCCTGATAGCCTATTGGTTTGATAAAGTAATAAATATAGTTTTGATTTTTTAAAGGCAATACCAAAAGGAATCAACAACTAAAATAGTTGAGATTTATCCGGGGGTATAGAAACATATAAAGACTTCAGGATCTGTAAAATAAATTGCATTTATACCCTAGTGAATAAACCAGCATTCCTAAACACAACATGATATTAATTAAATTCCTGAAATGTGGTTAAGACCCTTAGATTTTCCATACAAATAGATGGTTGAAGCATTGGTCTTATAAGAATGCAGCTTCAATAAAATGTGTACTTTTAGCTAACATACCTGAAAGATTATTTTAGTGCTGCCTTTTAATAACTTAAGCAGTGTCTTACCCATAATTAAATTGCCTTATCTAATTCAATTCATTTGTCAACTGGGCAAGTACCTTATCAGGCACTACATATAAGTGACACTTTGGCTGCTGCAATGAACCTCTCTCTTCAAAAAGAAAAAGCAAAGAAGGAGACCAGGTGTGGTGCCTCATGCCTGCAATCCCAGCACTTTGGAGGGCCGAGGCAGGAAGATCATTTGAGCCCAGGAGAGACCTGCATGGACCAAAAAATGTGACATGGTGTCTTTAAAAATTACAGAAAAATAGCTGGGTGTGATAACATGGTCATGTCGTCACAGTAACTTGGAAGGTTGAGGAAGGAGGATTGTTTGAGCCACAGAGGTTGAGGCTGTAGTGAGTTGTGATCACGCCACTGCACTCCAGCCTCCAGCTTGGGCGACAGAGCAAAACCCTGTCTCAAGAAAAAAAAAAAAGAAAAAGAAAAAGAAAAAAAGGAGTAATTGACTTATTTGGGTTTAAAATATTGTCTAGGCATCTCAGAAAGAATTCAAATACACTTCGTTTCTCGGTGTTTTCTTTCCCGTTTGTAAAATATTGCTTTACAAGAAAATATCTCAGACAATTCTTTTAAACCGAAATGAAGTAACATCTATATGAGGATGTGAAACTAAACACAATGTAAACCACTCTTCTCTGGACAGTCTCTGAAATGCCGATCTTCCTGACTTGCTCACCACAACCGCATCCTGAGGGGCGTGGCCAATAGGGAATCAGTCCTTAATAAGAGTACTTGGCCTTGTGCCACGTGATACTGCTTGATTATAATGACCTTTGCCAGTTTAGTTTAATGTGGAGTTTGTGGCATCCAATAGATAATGGATGGCATTTACATAATTATGGTATGAGAGACAATACTGAGTATCTCCACACTGGATACTAACTAATACATTAAAATTTTATCTTTGGGGAATATATGCAAATATATAAAAGATAGTAAAAGTGTTTTCTTGTGGAAGATAAGAAAATATGGCAAGTAAACTTGTCCTTGTTTCATGAATGATGATGTGTCATCTCCACCTTCCCCAGTTACTTGATAAACATTTCAGACAGGGAACCTCCGAGACTCAGAGGTACTTTGCAGCTGCCTAGAAGGTTCATTATGCTTCCTCAGTTCCCACATATGATTATAATAAGCACCCGTCACCCATGACAGCACTTTTTCCCTTATGACTTGTAAGAGCCTAAGTAATGCACACCTTCACAGGCCACAAATCATATATTTACTTCACTTAGCTTGCCTCGTTAGTGAAAATGTGTAAAAAAGTAAGAATATGCTCGTATGAATTTTTTTAAATGTTATGTGTTAGAATTTGATGACACAGTCTGAAATGTGATGATAAATTCACATGACATTTGTACAACTCCATCAAGTGGAAATTGTGCCCCAGAGCTGCAGAGCAAGATTCCATGGATTCTTAAAGGAAGCTATCTTAATGATGGGCAGAGATGAGAAGGAGACTCATCTTTTCATGTGTTGCCATGTGAACATATTACCTATTCAAAAACTAAATAAATTTGCAAATTAAAAATTAAGTAGAGAAAAAATAACATGGGAAAAAGTAGTGTTTATAAAAATGGAATGAATTGGTAACAGACTTTGAAAACCTTAGACCAAGAAAGTTACACTTATTAAAAATCATATTAATTCTGAAGTAGTGAATGCAGACGAAGTTACCATGTTAGTTAGGCCAAAAGGCTTAAGGGCACCTTCTTTACCCCCAAAACAGGTGGTGAAGTTGTTTTGGTTCCCAGGGGATTTTCCTAAAGCTGGAAAAAATGAGACAGTTTGTTCCGCTGTATTGGGTATTTCAGTGACATGAATTAGCTCATATGCCTTTGAAAATGAAGAGAATGATGTAAGAATAACACGGAAGTCTTGGTTCCTTGGAGACTTTTTCAAGTTTGTTAATGTTTAGAAGTGACGGGGTAAGCATTTTTACAAGTAAAGAAAAAAACTAGATATTTAGACATGTTTAGGAAAAAAATACAGTAATTCTACAGAATTGTTTTCCTTTAGTGCAAAACGTTTCCTTTCGTGCAAGAAGTTTCAAGAATCTCCTTGCTTTCCTTTAAGCTAATTCACATAAGCCGTGAGTTTACATTAAGAAGTGTAAAGTCATTTCCCCTAGCCAGTTGACTCATGACCGTAATCTCAGCATTTTGGGAGGCCAAGGTGGGAGAATGGCTTGAATTCAGGAGTTCAAGACCAGCCTGGGCAACATGGCAAAACCCTGTCTCTACAAAATGTAAAACTTAGGCAGGTGTAGTGGAGCACACCTGTAGTCCCAGCTACACCGGGGGTCTGAGGGGAGAAGATCACTTGAGCCTGGGAGAGAGAGTCTGCAGTGAGCCATTACTATTCATGCCACTGCACTCCAGCCTGGGTGACAGAGCAAGATCTATCTCAAAAGACATTGTCCCTATTTACCTATATTAGAGCAAAGAGAGACTATTAAATATAATTTAATATAATTTTTAAAAATCTAATAAAAAGAGTCTCTAGGAGAACTGAATGCCATCCAACATCTACATCCAGAAGGAGCAGGGGCCAGCGCCGGGGTGTAAGGCTGTATTGCAAATGTATCTATAAATATTCAGGTTACAAATTGTTGTATGTTTTATGTGGTCTGCCCATCCCAGTGGTTTCCATGTCTCTGACTGGCTTTAGTGCGATTTTGAAGAGCAAGAGTCTTTCAGGAACTCATACATGGTGTTACAGTAACGCCTCTGTATGATTTTCCATTCAGTAGACCCAACAGATCATAACCATTCTTACGCAATTCTTTATAATTGAGTTGGACATTCACAAAAGATTTGAAGATTTTAAAAAGTATTCTTTTTTTTTTTTTTTTTTTTTTTGAGGCCGAGGTCCTCACCGGCTCTGTCTTCCAAAACCTTATTCTGATGTCTTGGATCTGGCTCATTGCAAGCTCTACCTCCAGGGTTCAAGCCATTCTCACGCACTCCAGCCTCCCAGGTGGCCTGGGACCACAGAGTGCCCACCACGCCCGGCTAGTTTTTTTGTATTTTTTTTTTTTTTTTTTTTTGTAGAGATGGGTTTCACCATGTTAGCCAGGATGGTATGATCTGACCTCGTGATCCATGCGGCCTCCCCAAAGTGCTGGGATTACAGGCTTGAGCCACCACGCCCGGCCTAAAAAGTATTCTTAATAACTTTTATCTAAATTTTAACAGAAATGTGTGTGACCATCACACACATTAGTTAAACAACATCATGGCAGGAATCATATGTCTATATCAGAGTGCTATGAAATCCCCAAGTCTTAAACTTTCAGGTTTGCCTACACATGTATTTGAGATGGTTACCTCCTGCTCTGAATACCCAGTCTGGGAGAAGTATAATATGTTCCAATCATACCAAGTTCTGGAAAATCCTAAGCTCTTAAGATACTACGGAGTAACACATCTTTTAGTTTGTGAATTTGTTTCCACAGTGAATTATTGCAGCATATTTAGCTGTTATGGTTTCCACTTCTATCTAGAAACATGACAATGGAACATTTAGGCATCTGCCACGTGAATGTCTCATGGGAAAACTTTGAAGCACAGTTTTGTTTTTTTAAAAAAAATTTGATGAGTCCCAGCTTTCAAAGAGAACAGGCAGCAGTATCCACAAAGTGTTAAGACACTTCCTGGCAAGGGTCACCAATCTCCCTGGGCATTCAGATTTCAGCATTTGATAAAAAAGTAAAGGGGCCAGGCACGGTGGCTCACACCTGTAATCCTAGCACTTTGACTGGCTGAGGCAGGCGGATCACCTGAGGTCTGGAGTTCAAGAACAGCCTGGCCAACTTGGTGAAACCCCATCTCTATTAAAACCACAAAAAATTAACCTGGTGTGGTGGCATGCACCTGTAGTCCCAGGTACTTGGGAGGCTGAGGCATGACAATCACTTGAACCTGGGAGGTAAAGGTTGCAGTGAGCCAAGATCGCACCACTGCACTTCAGCCTGGGCAACAGAGTGAGACTCCATCTCAAAGGAAATAAATAAATAAATAAATAAATAAATAAATAAATAAATAAATAAATAAAAAAGAAAAGAGAAGAATGCTTTTGAAGCCTGGTATTTGCCTCCAGATTATCCTGCACATATACACACACACATTCTGAATGAGGAAGATACATATGCAAGATAGCTGACTTGTCCCCAAAGACTTCTCCACTTCACCCAAATCATGTGGGAGATTTCAAAAACAGAATATCTACTTTAAAAGATTTTAAACTCTCCTCCCTCTTTTCCCTCTATCACCTAGACATAATCAAGATAGAATTGCAGGAATAGGAGATAGGGAAGGGAAGGGAAGACCAATGAGGAGGGAAAACTCTAGTTAGGATGAAAAAAAAAAAAAAAAACCAGGAGAAAAAATGAGCCCTTGGCTGGCATGGCATAGAAATGATTTGGTATGGAAAAAAAGCATAAAAAGTGTTAAGAAACTTAAACCAGTATTTAAATGTAGACATACTTATAAGAGTCATTAAGTAACATATTAACTGTAGTGAAACAAAAAGACAGAACTGTCAAGTGGCCATTTTCCCTGTTCCTTTTAAAGAATTAATAAAACCAACATTTGAATGATTTCATTTAATTGCAGCAAGCACTCATGATGAGATGCAATTATAAGTGTGCACCTTCTGAGAGTCTCAGCCACTTTTATTGACTTTGCTGTTTCTGGTATTGAACCTGAAATTGTACAGCCACGATTGTTCTCTGCCCCTAAGCCAATGTAGACATTCTCCTTTGTAAGTTTATCAGACATTTAAGGTAGTGTTCACCAGAACTTTATGCAATATCAGCAATATTCTATATTTATACTGTCCAGTCTGGAAGCCACTACCTTTATGTAACTATTGAGCACTTAAACTGTGACTAGTACAATTAAGTAATTGAATTTTTATTTAATATGAATGAATTTAAATTTCAATTTAAATAGGCATACAGCCAAATGATTACACTATTGGACAGCATAGATTAAAGGGAATATCAAAGACGGCAGCAGGCTTGTATGTTACCAGTATAAACTACCAGTGCATAACCAGCAAGATTGCCTAAGCAGATTAGAGGTGATGTAGGGCTTTGTAGGTATTTCCAAATATCGGCCACGACAAATCACATAAACAGACAATATAAATTTAAAAGACTATCTATATGGGTGGGTGATAAAGGGCAGTGATCCAGTGGTAATTCACCTAAACTACCAATTGTTTTAATATTACCAAAAACATTACACAATGCCAATATGAGATGTATGACATTCATGCTGCAAAATATCAAAAGTCCTCTTGGAAATTTTTAATTGTCTAAGGACAAAAAATTAGCACAAACATAAAGTAGACTCTGCCTCAAATTCAAAACATGTTACACAAGCTGACTTTTTAAAAGAAAAGCCAAATTAAAAATGACAGAAAATGAACAGTATTAAAAATGATACAGTAAAAAGGAAGATCCCTTATAAAATGCATCAAAACTTGGAATCATTGTCTCATCACGATTTAACTAAAGTTTGAAGTTGATAGCACTCTTTGTACAGAAGTTAACTAGATCAAGGCAGCCTGATAATTCATATATGGCAATAATGGAATTTATTATTGTTCCTTATACAAAGACCCTTCTGTCCTGGGACATTCCTTGGACAGCACCAGACACCCTGGCAGAGAATGAATAAGACACAAAGCCGAACTTCTACAAAGCCCAACTCATTCAGCAGATATTAATTTGAACAGAGAAATCAACAATGTATACCGATTTGCAGATCACAATCACTCGAGTAATTCAAGATCTAGGTTTTAAAGCAGACAAAAGAGTGCCACATTTGTAAATACATAGAGGTTCCATTGCTCAAACAAGCTGTTAATATGCAGCCTCTTTTTTTGCATCTCCTACGTTCCTGAATCATAACTTGTATTGAGAAATAGCCTTGAGAAATGTAGGAACTCGTGTTCTTTTTATTTGTGACAATGATGTCTTTGCTATAACATTTTTATTCTCTCATTTTGATTCTGTGAGAATTGAACCATGGTTAAGCAATACTTCTATAGGGATTAGTGACCATGCCATTAATTTCTCATATATGTTGTTATATTCTCAGATGGAAGATGTTACATAAAGTGATGTAGTATTGGTATATTTAAATGTAATTTTTATTGGGTAAAAATTTTAATCAGTGACCTTAGTGGATTGAAGTACACATTCAGGTTCATGGAACCATTGATAAAAATGCCAGCCATGAACTACTCTTCAGATAACCCTGCTTTCACCTGTGCAATCAATACAATCAGAGTCAAACAATATAGTGCCTGTAATAAAAGACTAAAATTGGCATACTATTATAATATATTGGATGACAGTTCAAAACTAGGGTTTGTTTGTAGTTTTACTGAACCTTTTAGGCAAAGTTCTATCAATAGCATTTGTGGGATCTAAACCTAGAATGAATGCAGACATGACATAATTAGAAACAGAACAAGAAGCACTGAAACCAGTGTATGTGTTCCATTTGAGACACGTTAGGGTCTAGGTCCACAGGCTTCAGACACAAGGCTCAAATATACTTATGATTCAGCAACAGTTCTTGTCTGTGCATAGAGGCACACCCAAACTATGCAGCCCCTAGTGGCATATACCTCCTACAATTACAGGAGTAAAAACATGGTTTAAGCCCACAAAAATTTCAGTTGAGAAGATGAAAATTGTGATTAAAACCTGTTCAACATTGTAACACAACAATTTAACACAGGATTTCAAATTTCCTTTTTTTGGAATGTTCCACCTAATGCATTATGCTACGATTGCTAGAGGTTATTTGGGAAGTCCCTTTATCATGGATAACTTTGGGAGAAATTACTATATTGTAAACCTATTAGTGACTAGAATTCCCTTCTATTAGATTCACATGTTTGTATTCAGACTAACCAAGCTGTGATTATGAGAAGTTGGAGAAATGTTTGAAAGACGGGAGTAGAAGCTGCAAACTGCCATTGTTACGTGTTTCAGAAACCTCAATTTTGGAGTATCAGAAACCAATGCACTTGAAACACATTGTGCTTTAGAGGACTAATATGAAATTATCCTAAACGGAGGTTTTCAGAGAAAGAAAATGGCAGGATATTCATTAATGCTCCCACTCCCTGAATGTGTGTGCGCGTTTTCCTTTTTTTTTTTTTGTCAATCCTTAACATTCCGTGTTAAAATTGTGATTACAGAAATGAGACATGATCAATATTACCTAGAGCTTGACATTCAGAGACAAGGACAGAACTAAATATCTGTTAACTGTCTTTTCTCCAGCCTTTTCTCTAGAAACGTCTCTCAAATCACCCACATTGATAGAGAAATGACATAAAAAAAGGTCCACAAACAACAGCACTTTCCTTGAAGCGCTGTTGTTTCACATTTTTCCTCCTTTTTTTCCCTGCAGATTGTGTTACACTCCTTAATTTGTCCCTGCACAGGAAAATAAGCATCCGCATCCTCGAATGTACCCCTCCTTGTCTGCTGCATTCTGAAAGGAAAGTCAGAAGCTCGTCAAACTTCCAACTTGAAGCTAAACGAAGACACCCTCGACAATGCAGGGGAAGAGTAGAAATGAGAACAAAATGAAAAATCCTGAAGAAACCACTCTGGGGGAAGAAGTCGACAAAGAAATTATACGACTATGAGGCTCATGAAGCCCGTGCAGGCCAAAAACCTTGTTCCTAAAAGCTCCCCATGTGTGGCTGCTAATGCACAGGAAATGTGATTAGCTGCCTGAGAAAGGCCTAGAATTACTCCCATTCTGACTAGATTACTGGATAATTAGATTGGTAGCACTCTTCCCTGACTGTGGCTGTCAGATTAAATCTGGCTGGTTCTTTTTAGATAACTGTCATGCCCCAAAATAACACAGACTGACACGGCAACGAACCTTTTAAACAGTGTTCCAAGAATCAAAGTGCCTATTTTTTCTTAATAATAAAACATGAACAATGTTCAATGGACTTGAGTTTATTCAAATTGTCATTATATTTGATTAAGAAAACGCTACCAGACAAAGCCTGGCCAGACAGGCTTAATCTCTGTTGGTAAATGAACATCGCCAGGCTTGACTAGCCACCTCTGGGATCCACTGAGAGAAAGGCAGACTTGAATTACACAGAGAATAAGCCGGTGGTTCTGTTTTAATGCTCGGAGTCAGCAGCCCTTTATAGCTCAAATCAAGGTCAACAAGATATGTAGAGCACCTTCTCTGAGCACTAGCTGGAACACAGCCGCTCTTCTTTCCTCCACTCTGAGACAAGAACACATGCACTTTACCTGTAATTGTTGTCTCCCCAGTTATCTGGGGACCATCCAGAAGAGAATGAGAACAAAGAAATCAACAGAAGAAAGGTCCCAGGTTCTTACCAAGTTCCCATAGTCTTGTTCTGCTGTCCCTAGTGACTGCATTTTTGCAGTGACTGGGGCAGTGTTTCCTCAGGTGTTATAGCCTGGCCTCTGGCAAGAGATGGGAAAGGGGGATAGAAGGATGAAATGCTTTTCGGTGGTACACATGAAACCATGCATTTTTATTTTATTTTTATATGGCAAACATAACTGATTTTCCATTTATAATAGAGATACAAAGTTTCCTTTTTAAGGAAACTAACAATAAAATGTTAAAAAATAAACATAGATGATCAATTTGTTTTAAGAAAAGGTTAACAGGCAGATATGGCAAAATGCAAATGTAACAAAGATGGAAAGTTGAGAAACCTGGGTGTAAATAAGAGAAGAGAGAGCAGAGAATCACATCAGATGGTGAATCCCAGCATTTCCACTTAGAATTGCAAACTCTTGGGCTAGTTCATTCGCTTCACCTACAGTCAGAATCTACTTCATTGGCAGATCTACGTGTTATAAACTTTCCGATGACAGAAAGTTGTAAAATATCAGCAGTGCGCCTGCCACAGTGTTCACATTCAGTAAGTGAAAACAATTATTGTTTTAAACAAGTGGAACTGGAGTTCTATCTACCTCTTCATAAAATGCCCAAGAAATGTCAGTTCCCTTTGGGTAGGACTTGCCAAATCTCCTTGTTGTTTGGTTCCCTCTCCTTTGGGAGGACAGCTCTAAGAAGAATCCCTTGGCTTCAAATGTTTAATATGCATCTCCAAAGCCCCTAGAAGAACCAGGCAAATTTCCCTGTGCCTCTGGCTCTTCATGGAAACCACTGACTTTAGCACAACTGTCCTGGTCTTTACATCTCTCACCCTATGCACTGTGCCTGTCTTGAGTAGATGCTCCACAAATGTTACCTCAGTGAATGTGACAATTAAAGAAGCAGTACAATATACATTTTTTAAATTCAAATGTTCATATAGCACACAAGAGAAAAAAAACAAGTGACCAAATTTTTTCCAAACTCAATAAAATAAGCTAAAAAATTAAAACTCATTGCCATTTCTTTTGCAAAGAGAAAGTGAATGTATCTATTGTTTAAAAAGTATTTTATATACTACCCAAAGTAATAATTGGCACACACATTCTGGAAGGCATTTTAGCAGTACATAAAAATGTGTATGAAATATACATTGAAAATATACCATTTGTTTCAGCAATTTTAACTTTAGAAATTGATTCTAAACCAATTATTATGAATATGTAGAAATATTTACTTATAAGGATGTTCAATGCAGCCTCTTTGAAATATTGGTGGTTTGGAAGCAACCGTTGTGCTCAGCAATATATTTTTAAAGTACAGTATGATATTTCTTTACAAATGGGAAAGCATGTGGCCACTGAAAATAAGGTTTTTGAACAATATTTAGTAACAGAGAAAATGATTTAGTTTATACACAACTTATCAGATTAAAATACAATATGTATGAGTAGATTCATTGTATTTTGTGTTTAAATAAAGAAGAATAAAATATACCAAAATGATAGTACTGCTTGCTTTGGAGGTGAGACTATAGAGGATTTTTATGTCTTTCCCAGTTATTGTTCTTGAAGTTTCTATTATGAACAAATACATTTCATAGCTAATTTATTTTGTACAATTGGCCAAGTACTATGCTAAGTTTGTTACATGTATTATCATGTAATTCTCACGAGAGCCCTATGAAGTAGGAAGAATCATTATCCCCATTTAAAGATGGGTAAACACAGCTGTAGAGAGAGTCAATAACTTACCCAGGGTCACACAGGAGTAAGGGGTAGAGGTAGCCTTCAAACTCAGTTTATCTGACAGCAGAAATGGAATATTTTAGGGTGAAATACAATACTGTTTCATATGTATTATTCTTTATATAGGGTAAAAAGCCACTTTAAAACAAGGAAAAAAAAATGCCAAAGATCACTATATGATTGATAGCAGAAATAATTGTACAGATGAATGTAAAATCATTACAATGTTTTTCCTCCACTTTGAATCAGTGGAATCTATGCATGATCCAATAGTTCAGTGTAAATTATTTTGTGTAACACATCATCTTTCAAAAACCCAGGGATTTTGTTTACAACAGACTGACCAATAAATGTGTTTCTAAATATTAACTAGTGAAGCAAAGCTCTTGGTCCTATAGAATTTTAAATTATCAAACTTCGCTTATCTTCTGTTAAATTTAGAATTGTGTTCGTTTAAAATGTCTAAGAATTATCTCCGAAGTTTAATCATTTTCCTCTTTGTTATACAGGTAATATATGCTCAGTTTTAACATCCAGAGATAACCTTTCTACCTTTTGCTGTTTTCTTTCGGTCTTGTGTGTGTGTGTGTGTGTGTGTGTGTGTGTGTGTGTGTGTTTGTGTGTGTGCGTGTGTAACCAAAATGTCAACAAAATGTTTACTGCATGAGACTAGCCAGATATTTTAGATTTCTGGAGTCATTCTAGTACATCTGGGGAAATACTTGGCATAGTTACACACCTGTCTCTGCTCATATGCTGTTCTGATTTGCTAGTGTTCTTTTCTCTCAGCCTTGTATCAACCTGTATACAGACTATAGTGATATAGCAGTGGCTTTTCTCTTAAGTGCTTCCAGAGCATTCTTACTGATGGTCAGGGCATAGGAGGGGATTATATCACAGTTCACGACAACACTGTATAGCAAAAGGTTTATGTTTCAATAGTAGATATCCTTTTTTTTTTTTTTTTTAAATCTCCCCATCATCTGAATACCTCGTTGAACAGTTATTCAATTTTCTCCTGGATCTTTATTCTCTTGTTCAATGTCTCTTCTTTTCCCTTCAAAAAATATCTGGCCTTATTCCAAGAAAAACCCAGGGAACTAAAAATCCCTGTTGCTCTTCGGTTATGCTTTGTCTCACACTCGTCCTTCTCTCAGGCAGATACTGGGCTTCTCTATTTATGTGCAAGTGGTTTTCTAAACAAAAAGAGGACTTCCAAGGTCAGCTTTTACAGTGACACTTTTTATTTACTCTGTGCTGCATTCTGATCATTCTATCTATCGATCGATCAATCTATCTATAGACTATCATCTATAGTGTATATTCTGGTTTTTGCCATATAGTATTTTATTGTGAACATTTTCTCATCTTAGTACAAACACTGGGAAGCAGAATGTAATGGCCAAATAAAATGCAACCTTACAGATGTATTAGTGTGATGTTTCCAAAGTTTGCAGAACGATAAGTATCACCAGGCGTGTTTATAAAGAAATACAATTTTCAGAAATTTACCCTTGGATATTTTGATTTGGTAGGTCTGGGATAGGACCTAAAATTCCGTAGTCTGTAAAAAATGTTTCCAAATTATCCTTCCTGTATATGACCATTTCCTTTCCCTTAGACATGAAAGTCATTTCTAACTTTTTGTAAATGTAGATAAATACTATTAATTTCTGGAAACTTTCAGGAAGAGATTAAGTTAAATCATTTGGAAATTCAGCCAAGGTAGACCATGTAAACATGCCTAAAGCCTCACCCAGGCCTCTTCCCTCAAATTTAACTATTCCTTACAATGTCATTTTTGTAGCTTTATAAGTAAATCAGAGTAAATAACTTGAAAGGAAATTTGTAAGATTTCAAAATAAAATACAATAAAAGAAACTTTTAACTCTTAAAGAAAGGATTATTATGATTCACACTTATAGCAGATGCAAGAATCAAAATGTTTTCTAATGTTTCAAATAAAAAATGTGGTCTTAATTTACAGTGATGTACATTAAGAAAATTTTCCAGCTTGAAGCAATGTCTGATCAACAACAAAAATATACCTAATTTAGTAATATCTAAAGAATAGTCGTTTTTCAACCTTCCCTACAATATTTCAAGTTAAAAAATGTCTATGATGAAATTTTAGAGTAGGAGTAATTATGGAATGTGTTGGCTTATTTCTTCCTTGCAGATCTTTGTAGATTTCAAATGCTTTACAAAACATTCACCTGAAACACAATTGAGCATTTTAGGATTGAGGTTATCTTTTAGTAGTTCCAGGACGGCAATAATTGGGAATTGTACTGCAAATAGTGACCATGAGACACTCATCAAAAGTTTCTGAGTGCTGCCAAATAACAGAAGATGGTGACGAATAAACCATCAAGTAATTTTTCAGCTGTGAGAGAAAATCTTATAAGCCACATGATCCAGGGAGATTAAATGAAATTCTCAGAATAATATCAGAATATTAAGAGTTGTGAGTTAGAGCCTTGGTGGATTAATAATTTTAACTATATAGCCATCACATACTGTAAGATAGGCTCATAATCTATTCTTGACATGGATTGAAATTCAATACATGTTCTTATTACAGAGGATGATATTCCTCATGAACCTATCCTGGCATGTTTTTCAAGATAGACACAATATGTTAAAAAAAAAATTAAAAAAATTAAAAAATTACTACAAGAAAACTCATTAGTGCATCCTTCTCAGTTATATTAAAATTGTGTTTTAGGCTCTGATATCTTCTTATTTGGTGGGGATGGGGGAGGTATCTTCCTGCGCTTTCCAGGAACATATTTTCAAATTGCTTAACACACTCAAACATACCTTGACCTATGTGGTATCCTACTGAAATAAACATAGCTGTTTAAGACAAATAGTATCCTTTTGCAAACCATGATTCTTCCAAATGGATGGATGTTCAAAAGAGATGAATATTTTTTTTTTTTTCCCATTGGCAAAGAGGAAAGAAGATGGTATTTAACTACTACCAGTGACTTCTTAGGGGTCTTTCAATACTTGGAGAATTTGAGTGTTGTCAGGCAAGTTTATTACTTTTAATGCTATTGGTCCTATTTGATAAAGAGAGAAATGGTTTCCTCCAGTGCCCATATTGTTATGGGCACTAAATGCTTTATACATATATCCCGGTAATAAATACTCCATAATGAGGAAATGAGGGACTTACAAAGATAATACATTACTAAACTTAGCATTTTAATATAAAGTCCATTATGCTGCCTGTATATACAAGAGAGGTGCTTCTTAAACTTGCCTGATAACAGAAATTTAAGATGCTTATTAAAAATATAGAAACTTGGATATCACCCAGGCCTTAATCTCCAAGATAAGAAACTTAAAATCCACATTTTAATAAGCTCATATCTCTTGTAATCAGACTATTTTAGAAACACTGAGTTATAGCAAAGATTGGGGTTCTGAAAAGGTTGTATTTGAGAAAGACATAATGAGGAAGGATCCCTTCATTTCCCTTTAACCAGCCTTAACCAAATTAACTTAGGTGCTGCTTTTTTGGAGGTGGTGGTGGGTAGAGCATATCAACTAAGGTTTCAATATTGTTTTTAGTTTCTGCCTATGGAAACCTAAAATCACCAAGAAATCCAGAAAACTCAGAACTTCTGCTTGCTGCCTTCATTTGCACAGGTACCAACAGGAAACAGCAGTCCCCAGGGATGTCAATCTGGCATCCCTTTGGATCAGCAAATTAAGTAGAAATAAACCCACAAATGAGCAACAACAACAAAAAATTGAAAGTGTTGCTTCCTGCTGAAACAAACTTTGAGTGGCATCATTGTAAATAAAAGGTGGGGATGCTCCTGTGTGAGAAACTTTCTCCAGCCTCATTAGGAGCTTCCATGCTGCTAATAACCTGGGTCTGAAATTAGAAACCGTTACATTTCACACATACATGATATGTTGCCTGATGTTTAGTTGCAATGACCCATTTGCTACTTTGCATAACTCAGACAAAGAGTTGCCTGCTCTTTCTATACTGATAAATCTTGTATTCTTTGTTCAGTCAGTTACTTTACTCATTAAGGAAAATAAAACCTAATTAAAATGGTGCTCCATATACCTATTTGGAAAACCACATCCCATGACAGAAAGACTGAAGCAAGTAACAATGCCTTCATTTACCATGTGAAGTCCTGCTGTGCAAATACATTTATGCCTGAGGTGATGCTAGTATTGCAAGTATTTCCAACACAAATGGTCATACAAAATATCTTTGCTTCTAATATGCTACCCAACAACTAGAAACCCATCAAATGCCTTAAATTTCATTTCCAAGGGGAAAACTTGTTGGACATTCTACAATCCAAAAGGCAAAACAAAACACGACAAAATAACAATGAAATTCTAAACAGATTACCAGCCTTCCACCCTCCCCTCACATATACATTAATAGTTTCAGTGACAGAGCATTCTAGTGACAGCCATTTATTGGCTTTAAGGTGTTTGATTTCCTTTAGAAAAAAAATTATTTGCACTTTACAACTATCATTAACTTCAAAGGATACTGACAGTTCTCAAGTTATTAAGTTAAAAGGCAGTCAGCTTTCAGCTGGAGTCACTGCAAATTAATTCTGTCTTACAAGGCCACACCGGGTCATTTCCTGAGCTGGTGGCAATAAATAGTCCTTATTTTAACATAAAAACAAGTGACTATAGTAATGCTTTTCTGATTAAAATGCTCAGAACTGGGAAAGACCTAGATTCCGTGTAAACTATGGGTATTTTTACACCATCTGTGGTAGAAACTATTTATCTACATAGTGTACATTTTCTCTTTCTCCCTAACTGAAAACACAGACATACATATATACACACACACACACATACACACACACACATTCTTGATGACAGTATCAGACCCTTCTAAATATATGCATTTCCCAGGATCCCTTGCAGCTACAGTGGCCTTATGGTATTGTAACAGGATTTCTTAGTTTTGCTTTCTAGTTATCGGCACTGTTTCTTTCTTGCTTAATTCTTTTCCATTTTCCCACCTGGACCCATAGGTAGGAGATTTGGGACATGGATTCTAGTGAGAAGCGAGGGAGGAAGAGAGCTAAGAAGTACAGTTAATTAGGATTATACCTTAAAACTATTATACTTTAAAAGCTACTAGAACCCCTAACATTTCAAGAGAAGAGGAAACATGTGTACCTTGATCAGTATGTAACCCCAGTTCCTAGCGCACAGCTGACACAGGACCAAATGCTTAGATCTGCTGCATGAATGAATATATTAATTAAAATAGCTAGAGCAAAGTGAGTGAGTGGGCAAGTAGTACAAGAAGAAGGTCAGAGCAATATTAGAAACTCTTCAGATGAACCCTTATAGGTCATCGTAAAGATGTGGATTTTACCTGAGTGAGACACGGATCTATTGCATGCTGGCTTTTTTGCAGTAGAAGGCTATGATCTGTGACTCAACAGTTTAAAACGATCTCTCTGTCTTTAGTGTTGAGGATAGAAGGCAGCAGAAACTGAAGCAAGGAGAACAACCAGGAGTTGTATCATTCCAGGTGAAAGCTGATGCTGGCTTGTGCCAGAGTTTCACTGGTGGAGAGGATGAGAAATGGTCAGCTTCGGAATACATTTTGAAGTTAAGAACACAACGATTTCCTAATGGATTAGGTCAGGGTATATTTAAGAGTGAATAAATCAAGGATATCTCCAAAGCCAGTAGAAGGATGGAACTGCCATCAACTGAGACGGGGAAGGCTGCAGAAAGAGCAGGTTTGTCTGAGGAGATTAGGGGTTTAGCTTTGACATTTTAATGTGAAATGTCCAATAGACATCCAAGTACAGGTGTCAAGTAGGTAGTGGTATCTAAAAGACTGGAACGAGAGAAAGATTTGATATGAAAACATAAGTATTGGGAGTCTGTGGCATATAAATAATATATAAAGCCATAAAACTGAATGGTATTACTAAGGTAGTGAGTGTAGAAACCTCTGAAGATTTATAAATGCTAAAACCATGGATACAGTAGAAGATTAGTAAAACTTGTCTGGTAGTGATTTGTAAGATTGCCTGAAAATTATAAAAGCAAGAAGTAGAAATGCTTCTATTTAGAGTACTTCTGCAGAATGCTTCTAGTTAGAGCACTTCTGTGGAACTCCAGGCCTGGGAGAAAGAAGCCTCGAACTAGCGTACTTCAGAAAGATGGGGCTCAATGGGCCAGTGTCAGTGAGGAGTAAAATGCTAGACATGGAGAAGGAAATGGTGGTGCTTTGGAAGAACCTGTTTTTCTAACCTAAAGGAACAGGAAGTATTAGAAAAGGTTATTGTCCTGGTTAGGGTTCCCCTAGAAACAGACTCTGAGATGAGGATTTAACTACAAGTGGTTTATTTGGGAAGTGATTCTAGGAAACACCTAGATGGGAAAAGGGGAATAATTCAGGAAAGGAAAAAAGTCAGTAAAGGGTGTATTATCAAGTAAGTTACCAGTGTGGGAAACTAGAGATCTCTGAGACATAGTATAGAACACCTGCCTTACAATCATTCCAAAATAGGGGTATTTATTTACCTACTTTCCATTTGTTAGTGACGAGGGGCTGCTGTTCCCAGAAAAACAAGGCTTGCAGGTAGAGGCTCCCACCTGTTTGCAACAAGCTATTTTCTGTGTACAGAGGTAAAAGACAAGGGAATATGACTGGAATATCCATATGTCTGTGAAGTTACTAAATTGTTGGGGAAGGTAAACTTGGTGTATAAAGATAGTTCACAATCTCTCTTCTAAATGAGAAATGTGTCCATATTAATACAGACAATTACACGTAGTATGTCTCTGCATATGAAGGCAATTTCAATGGTGGGACAACACGTTGTACTTCACACATGCTAGGTAGTAAAAATCTACCTCAAAGAAGAGCAGCATCAAGGAATGAATGTATCTTTCTCCCTCTTTTGGATACCCACAATGCATAGTACTATGATAAAATACTGTTGGTGATAAACAAAATACCTATCAGATTATTTATTTTTAGTTATTCTGATGCTATAAACATCTTCTTTTGTCAGAAGCAACAATCAGTACTGCAGTTATTAAACCAATGTTTATAAAATTTCTTTATAAGTTATTGGCAGGTTAGTTGACTCTATTTTGCTAAATGCTCTTTTGGAAAAAAGATGAGATTATTGAGTGGGATTATTTAAATGAAGTCTTTATATACTCATAATTATTAATATTCAGCAGATAAACTGTGGAATGGAAGTCAGAAACCTTGGTATCCGATCTTGATCTGTCAAGGAAATTGTCCAAAAGTAAAAACTGGATCTTTGATCTGATTACAACAACATGGCAGGGTATTCATCTGTGGATTCCTCTCTCTGTTTCTAGGAATTTGAGCAGGTAAAGATGTCTTCCTCTACTTGTACTCTGGGCTGGAGTCCGTGGCTCAAGTCATTTTCAGGGTAGAAACAGGTTTGTGCCCATTAGCCACATCAGTAGTTGCCCAAGAAAAAACAAGTTGGAAGCCCTAAAAAGTTCTGTGATGATGTACAACATGGGGATAAATAGGTAGATGAGATTCAGATGCCCAAGATAGCAGTAAACTTGCATTTAGCACTAACATTAACTCTGGATTCCAAAATACAAGATAATGAAACAACAATATCATCCTATATAAAAATAATCTGATATGCCACAGCCCCTCTTACATCTCATGATGCTCTTCCTGCATAAGTTTCTTAATTTTAAAATGCACGATAAATTATATAGTCTTATTGGATGAATTATAAAACAAAACCAAATTCTACCATTATTAGAGGGTATATGAAGATACAAGGCTCTATTCCTATCTACTAATTTTCCTGCTTTTATTCAACCGCATTATTTCCCCCAGTACAAATAATGCTCTTGAGATTTGCACAGAGAGCCATACAAACATTCTATTGTTTCCGCATATTGATATATGGAGATAAAGGCAGCTATGGTTATGTATTTGAAAAAAGCAGCAGAGGCAGAGATCATACTTCAGTAGCCTAAGCGCAGCAAAAACCTAGAACTTACTTGCCTGGAACATTCTTAAGTGTAATGTATATGAGTACAGTACAATATTTGCTTAGAGATCTTTATAAAATTGCTTTTAGCATACACTAAACCTTATTAGAATAAAAATGAAAACATTTCATTGTGCCGGTTACTTAGAATAAGTAAAAAGTGCCAATAGAAACTGTATCAGGCATGGGGAAATAAGCAGAGGAAGGATCTGCAGGGCCTTGTTCTTGCACTGTCCACAGAAAACCTCTTAGATTTAATGTTGGGAAGAAAAAACACAAAGATCCATTCTTTGCTTATTAAGTTTTCTACATTCATAAATCTAGTTCAAAGAAGTTACCTTTTGGTGTTTTTAAAATGTCACAAAGATCCATTTAGTCATTTCCCTTGGCTTTTGGATCGCAAAATGCTATTTACAAGACTGCACATTTTCAAAGCCACCAGAAAATCATCTTTATAATTATCATCAAAAGCATGACCCACACAAATCAAGACAGGAATAAGATTCTCAAGTGGCAAGATGCTCAAATGCCCAAATATTTAGTAGCTCTCAGTTTTTAAATGAAAGATAGAATGAAAAACTTTCTAGAATTTCAATGTATAAAAACAACTTGTCATTATCAACCAATAAATCTTAAACAATTATAATCATATTCAGTTTCACACACTAAGTCCTTTCCCATTTCTCCTACTCTCTTCTCCCCCCAGGACTGTTAAAGAAAGTTGAAAAATGACAAAAGAGATCGAATGCAGAACAAGGATAGCTACACAAAAATAAAAATTCTTTTTTCTCATACTGGGTATTTAAATGATTGATGGTTTTTAGAAAGTTGCTAACACTTTGAATCATCTGTGCCTGCATCTGCACAAAAATTGGTTAATACAGAATTTTTCTCTACTCGAATGGAATTCCATTGGTAAAAATCACATCAAAGTACATGCCCGGGCTCTGAACAGAAGCAGCTCTACAGAGAAATACAACAGGCACCAGTCTATACAGAATAAGGAAAGTATCTAATCTAACTGCTATTCATTTGCAAGGAGGTGTTGTAAACACACTTTCTGCACACTGGTTTGCTCCTCTGGTTGACATGCAAATGCACACATATGTGTCTCTTGTTCTTCTTTTTGGTTGTGAAGTTTTTTTGGGAGTGAGGAGGTCAAAGGACAATTGCTTCTTGCTTACCATCCACCCAGAGTAAAGAAGTTTTGAAAAGTTAACCTTGCCTCTGCCCCCACTTTCTGTTTAATTTGCACAGATCATTAGCAAGTAAAAGGTACTCTGCAAACAGAACAAAATAGGTTTTCAGCTAGACAAATAGTGATTTACAAAGACTAGAAAAAAATACGCGTAAACTCGGCTATTCATTGAAGAAAGTCTCATTATAAATGAATCAACAAGCACCAGCAATATGGGGATGTGTGTGATTATTTTGGTTAGGGTCAAATTTTGTTCTAGTGGGATTCTGGTGTTTGACATATGGTGTGTCAACATGTCTTACTAAAGGATAGTAATAATATTCTAACACTATTGAAAAATAATTATACATTTATATGAATGTTAATAAAAATCTTCTATGGAAATTTGAACCTCTTATTTCCCCTGGGATTGAGCTATCAAATGACTCAAGAATATTTATTATTTATAATGCTTTATCTGACTGACCGAGACCTTAAAGATAACAGAAAAGCAGTCACAGATGAAATGATGGCACCAAAATTGTACATGTCTAGAGACAAAAAAAAAGAACAAATATAACTTGACAAGGTTATTATTCATCTATTTATCATACTGTAATAGAAAGCTGTAAAAAAGTAGAGCCTCAAGGAATGTTCTTATTTTTATGTGATTTTTTTTTTTTTTTTTTTTTTTTTTTTTTTGAGACGGAGTCTCGCTCTGTCGCCCAGGCTGGAGTGCAGTGGCCGGATCTCGGCTCACTGCAAGCTCCGCCTCCCGGGTTTACGCCATTCTCCTGCCTCAGCCTCCCGAGTAGCTGGGACTACAGGCGCCCGCCACCTCGCCCGGCTAGTTTTTTGTATTTTTTAGTAGAGACGGGGTTTCACCGTGTTAGCCAGGATGGTCTCGATCTCCTGACCTCGTGATCCGCCCGTCTCGGCCTCCCAAAGTGCTGGGATTACAGGCTTGAGCCACCGCGCCCGGCCTCTATGTGATCTTATATATTCACAGTATTTAAGAAGTTTTGTATTATTTATTGTCTTTACAGTGATAGTTATAACACAATTAGGAGAAAGAGAAAAAGTTTCTGACTTTCTGAGTCACTTCTCTTAATGCCAACTAAACACCTTTTAAAATACTCAAATTTTGCTAAGCATTAGAGGATATTAGGTCTCGAGTTTCGAATAAAACAGTATTTTTCTGCTGCGCAATAACGGGCAATAGAAAGCTCTGAAATAAGAGTGCAATTATGGTTTTGAAATCAATCCTAAAACAAGAAAACTCCCTTCCCAGTCATTGGCTACCCAGCACCACATTCTAATATTCCCATTGGTCTGAAATGTTCAAATGCTAAGTTGGTCTAAAATGAATCATTACTTGTTTTACCAACTTAAACATTTTCTAAAAAGCATCATAGTATTCCATTGTTTAAAAAATTTGCTTGAACATAAGAATCATCAAGAGCGATCATTATAAATCTACATTTCCAAGACTTACTCTTGAGGATTTGAATTCAAAGGCCTGGGATGGGCCTTCAACATTATATTTCTAACCCTAAATGCCGGTGATGATATCTATCATTAAACCAGCCGCTATACTGTATTGATATGATTCAAAAAGGATTCAAGAATCTTCTCTAGTGAGCCAGTTTTCTCTCTCTTCCTTTTTCCTTCCAATTCTAACTAATTTTTGTGACAATCAACAAGAATTGACTGAATTTCCTATGTATAGCAGGCACTGTAGTAGACACTGGGGGAAACTGACAATGAATTATTGTCAGTCCCCAATTATTTCTCTCAGACTGCTCATTATCTGTTACTGGAATAATGTAAATCCATAACACAAAAAAACAATAAAACACATGTGAATGAATAATGACAACATCCATTTCTCTAGAATTCTCCTAACTTGAACAGTTGCTGTTAGTGACTCTGACAACATCATTCACCAGTTTTTCTATGCTGTATGACAGAAGAAAAAAACAAAACTGGGTTGGCATTCCATCAAAGTCCTACTCTACATTTTGTGAAAGGGACTATAACCTATTTCTTGTTCTGTGGAAAATGAGATGTTTTTTTCCAGATTCTTCAAGGGCTGGCAAGATGGAAGAAGTAACAGAATTCAAAGAGAAAAATAAAAACTGCAAAGGTAGACTGTGGCTACTAAGTTTCAGTCACCTCCTAGAAAAAAACATATATTGGTTTTTAGTTTCTGACATCCTATCTTTTTCTGTTTCATAACATGAGAAAGGGATGATTTACTGTGACCTACTATGAATTTAATACAGAATTAACATCAGTAATGATAATGCTAATCCTTTGGTTTTAATTTTCAAGACTTGTACTGGAAGACGTTAGTGCTTACATTGAGAAATTCATGTTAGTCTAAAATAGATAAGCAACCTTGTCAGGTCAACTGTATTTTAAGCTGTGAATTAGTTTCTGAGTTAACATTTACTTAAAAATTTAGTGTAAAAGGGCATAGTATAAACAATAAAATCAATTGTTGACCAGCTGCTGATTCTCCATTTGGCCTTAGAAAAAATTCAAATTAGTGATAGGAGAAAGAAAAAATAGTTCACAACTATGGATGGGTTCCCTGTTAGACAAACTGTATTAAAAACAGTGCTATCTGAATCTGCTCATCATCTTGAAATGTAACCAATTCATTAAGACATAACATTTTTACCAATTTTAGCAGTCTCCACTTAGAACATCACATAGAAAATGTTCAAATACAGAGAAAATGCCAGTTTGAATTGAGCTCTTGTTTTAAAAAGAGAACATATTTTTGTATAACTACTCAGGGCAAAGAGGTTTATTTTTATTTATTATCACCAATGTTCCTTTAAGGCAGGTTTCACAAATGAAGAAACTGAGACACAGAAGAGTTAAATAATTTGCCTTCATTAAAATAGCCTGCAGATAGCAGCAGAGAAATGTGATTTTAGCTCCGTCTGGCTCTGAATTCTCAGCACTTTTCACTTTGAATCTTTCAAGCCTTTAAAGTAGAAAGTAGACAGTCCCATCATTAGGATGTAAATTACTTATTTCATCAATTCTAAAATGCACATTTTTTTTTCACGTTTTAATGGTCTCTGAAATTAGGATTCTTCTTAAAATAGCTACCAACCAGATACAATCATTATGTCATCATGATGGCCTGCATATGCACTTCACAACATCAAGAATGGTGGTAAGAAAACCCCAGAGACATCAGTAGAGCATCCTTCCAAGCAATTCTATGTCAACGATAGTCTTGATGACACAGCTGAGCACACTGTGTGGGGGAAAACACACGGACAATGACAATTCTCAGTCAAAAAATCACTTAGAATTAGATTCTGATTGTGAAAAATAGTTTAGAGTGATTTACCTTAATTTGCTTATCCTTTCCTTTTTATGAGCACACAAAAATATTTTTAAAAATCTATGCCTAAATAAATGTAAAGGAACTATATGAAAATATCTTGTTATGAAACAGTGTGCTGTCAGCATAAAAGCAATGTTTTTGCTTTTCTTGTGGTATATGAAATGATGATGAATACATGAAACATATACTTATGGACATGAATAATGTGCATATATAATGGCACATGTACAACATACATCTATAGCGTTGCCTACATGAAATAAAATAATCACATCCTTTAAACACTTCAAATGTGAGGGTTTCATGTGAGACGTCGTTGTACTCATTTAAACTTTCTGTAGTCTCTAAGAATTGGATATGGCAAGTACCAGCCCCCTAGAAAAACCACAAGTCCCCTCTGAAGTTTACTCCCACTGAAGCCCGTGCTGAGAGGTAGGGGGAAAAGGTAATCTGAGGAGAGAATCACTGACACAGCCAGTTTTATAAGAGGAAAGCCTCTATCCTTCCCTTTATCTAGCAGGGAAATGTTTCAGTTTCATTGACATTCAATGTGGACTTCAGCCCGTTTTTTAAATTGTTGTTTACACAAAATCATGAACTCATGGTATAGCTGAAGCATCCCTCTGTTTCATGTTTATATTGAGCATTAATCAGCCAACTAGTTGACCTATGCAAGAGTTTCCTCTCATAACAGATGCATTACTCCCTCCACATTATTCTAAAACAAGGACTAGTTTCAGTTTCTGTTTTATATCTGACTGATGATGGTATTGGGGTTTTAATCCAGTAATTTAAGAAGTCTGTTAAATATAGGGTTGATTTCCATATAAACAATAATGGACGAGCTTTTGCAGAAGCTGGGCCTCTCCTTAGGAGTATGTAGTGGTTTCTTTACACTGGCTCCTTAGGAATCAAGTTACCCCCTCATGTTTGCCACAGCAGAGGGACCTGAAAGATACATGATGGAGCATTAGACACCACCTGTCTTCCTTCCTTCCTTCCTCTGTCTCTTCCTCCTTCCCTCCCTCTCTTCCTTCTCTCTTCCTTTCACAAATACGCATAGAGTATTTACCACATGAAAGCAGATGGTAAGTAGGACACAATTCCTGACCAAGATAAACTTACAGTCTATAGGAGGAAATGGATATGTAAACTTTACAAAAAGGCAAACACTTATTTCGAGGGGTACATTCAGGAGCCCGTCGGAGAGATTGAATTCTATCTGGGATACAGAATGCCTTCCTGGAGGAAGTAGCATCTAAACTAACATCTAAACAATGCTTTAGAGTAGTGGTTCTCAACTGGGGGCAATTTTGCTTCCTAGGACATCATGACTGTTGCGGGGAAGATGCTGTACTACTGGAATTATTAAGTAGAGGCCAGGCCGGGCACGGTGGCTCAAGCCTGTAATCCCAGCACTTTGGGAGGCCGAGACGGGCGGATCACGAGGTCAGGAGATCGAGACCATCCTGGCTAACACGGTGAAACCCCGTCTCTACTAAAAATACAAAAAACTAGCCGGGCGTGGTGGCGGGCGCCTGTAGTCCCAGCTACTCGGGAGGCTAAGGCAGGAGAATGGCGTAAAACCCGGGAGGCGGAGCTTGCTGTGAGCTGAGATCCGGCCACTGCACTCCAGCCTGGGCGACAGAGCTAGACTCCGTCTCAAAAAAAAAAAAAAAAAAGTAGAGGCCAAAGGATTGTTATGCTAAATATCTTACAATGCAAAAGACAGCCCCCTACAATCAAGCATTATCCAGCCTCAAATGCCAATAGTGCTGAGGTTAGGAAACTCTGCTTTAAAGTTAGTGAGGCAGAAAAGGTGGGGGGCGGGAAGAGAGAGAGAGAGAGAGAGAGAGAGAGAGAGAGAGAGAGACTCACTTTATACTAGGTGAGATGTTCATCTATGGGGAGCGGTGGTAGATGTTCTTGTCAGCACTTTAATGCCAATTGCTGCAATAAATATTTTTTAAACTAACATTCGGATTGTTCCTGAGAGCTACAGTACAACTGAAGTCACTTCATCTTATTAAATCCTTCACAGTAATGAAAGAGGTAGATATTCTTATTACTACTTTTCCGATAAGGAAGAAGACTTAGAGAAAAAAAGTGACAGAACGAGGGTAGCAACTATACTATGATAGCCACCTTCTTCTTGCATTCTGAACTGCTCTTGGCATTTTGCACATACTTACTCATTTAATTTTATTACTGTTCTCATTTGGACATGTAAAGAAACTGAGGCACAGAAAGATCAAGTAACATCATCAGTGATTCAGTTAGTAATAAATCTGAGATATCAGGACTTCTTGCTATGTCCTTGTTCTATTTACTATATTACACTTTGTAATATTTATGAAACATTGGCATTTATATCCATCCTGCCGATATGCAGGGGCTTTGTGGTTTTTAACTCCTCATATTGGTGTTTCCACTACAGTATCTGTATATTCCCATTTTATTGCTCAATGATTACCAAACAAAAATAGTACCAAAATATTATTCATATACTGACCAAAAATTTTTCTTGCAGGTCATTCTGGATAAATTATTATTTCCTAATGTTTTAGATATCGGCCACTCATTGCCACTTCGCCACTCACATTGCAATATTTATCCTTAAATTGTATCTTCCACAGGCCAGAATGGCTAACATTGATATCCAGAATTAGGAGAGGTTGATCACGTTTTGCCAAAATTCATAGGCTTTTACTTTCAATCAGATGTTCCTGACTCTTCATAGTCTTCTGTTATTATTATTATTTTTTGCATTCTTTCTCCTTTGAATCACAAACTAAGTTTTAAGAATGGGGTAGGCCAAATATTGGTCTCCCCATTTTACTAATGACCCCCAAACTCAGAATTTAAGTGACTTGTCCTAGAACAAATTATCAGCTAGTGCAGAGCTGCTAAGCCTGTTCTACATTTTACTACATGATGCATTGTGTCCAGATCAGGAAAATAGCTTGCTGAGAGCCATTCTTCCCTCTTTATAATCAAATGTTCATGTAATTAAGCATAGGCACCAATCACATACACACTGTTATATTTTTAAAGGGCTTTTTGTTGGTTGTCACTAAAATTAGTAATTAAGTCATATTCTGGAACTATTCTTTTCCCAGTAACTTCAAAGGGGATGCATATCCCCAGGATGGCTGTTTTCTTATATCTCAGGAATGAACTAGTTTGGTGACCTTCTTAACACCTGGGCAGCATATTTGCTGTTCTGGAAGTTTACACTTTATAGATTAAGCAAGATTACTGGCCATAGATCATAAAAAGCTGTCAAAGCTGATGGATGGTGGTTCTAAGGAGGCTTCACCAAGAAACGTCTTTTTTTTTTTTTTTTTCTTTTTTTGATGGCGTTTCACTCTTGTTGCCCAGGCTCAAGTGCAATGGCGCAATCTCAGCTCACTGCAACCTCTACCTCCCCGGTTCAAGCAATTCCCCTGTCTCGGCCTCCCAAGTAGCCAGGTTTATAGGTGCACGCCACTACACCCAGCCCAGTTAATTTTGTATTTTTAGTAGAGATGGGGTTTTATCATGTTGGTCAGGCTGGTCTCAAACTCCTGACCTCAGGTGATCCACCTGCCTTGGCCTCCCAAAGTGCTGGGATTACAGGTGTGATCCACCATGTCCAGCAAGAAAAAACTTCTTGCATCAAATCGTCTTCTCCAAGGATCAAAGGTTTTGCTTACACTTGTTTTAAGTTGATTCTATGGGGTCCATCACAAAAATGCCACAGAAATATTAAAAATAACTGTGTTAAGTAATGCCACAGCTTGCTTGAGTGCTGAGAATTTTAAATAATTTGTAGTCAATTGTATGAGTCCATTTTCACACTGCTATAGAGAACTACCTGAGACTGGGTAATTTATAAAGAAAGAGTTTTAATTGAACCACAGTTCTGCAGGGCTGGGGAGGCCAAGGCAAAGAGGAAGCAAGGCACATCTTATGTGGAGTCAGGAGAGAGAAAGGGTGGGAGTGGGGAACAGCCAAACACTTTTAGACCATCAGATTTTGTGAGAACTCACTCACTGTCAGGAGAACAGCATAAGAAAAACCGCCCCCATGATCCAATCACCTCCCACTGGGTCTCTCCCTCAACACATGTGGATTACTATTCGAGATGAGATTTGGGTGGGGACACAGAGACAAACAATATCAACAATTTTGTAAATCAAGAAACAATCTGATGAGACCAAGAGATACATTCTTTTCCTTAAAAAGAGATCGTCATACACTGAACCTTCCATATTCCTTTCCTTCAAAAGGTATCATCATATACTGAAAATTCTTTGGAAAACAAAGAAAATGTTTATACCTATTTATGCTCATATATGTGCTTCTTTTATTGTTTTAAAATTTTAAAATGAACATAAGACATATATAACTATGAGAAACATAAATGAACTGTAGCCCTTTGGAGTTATCAATCTCTTATATTGCTCTTTTCTCTTACTGCCTTCTTCTTCGCAGTGATCAGAAAAAGAGTTCAGAAATGAATTCTAAAGCATAGTAAGAGTCAGAGGTAGAATCCGGCCAATCAAAAGCTATTATACTAGTATTTATGGACTCTATTTTCAGCATATTCACAAGTAAATTTTCAATGACTTTGAGGATATCCAAACTGAATATAATGGAATAGCAAAGGCCTTTAACTTTCATTCTTACAGTGTCACTTTGTAGCAACAAAGATTAAAAAAAAAAAATTATTGCTTTATAAATTTCAGGGGTTTTTGTTTTTTCAAAGTTTTGGGGAACTAGACTTCCATATTACTAACCAAGGGAATTAAATCATGAATAACTTCAATTTGTAATTCTATTTGAAAATAATTTAAAAGTGCTTTCGTAAAATCCTCATATAAAACAATTATGCATTTTGGCAAAAGTTTCCTTGGGACTCGTGTACACATGCCTAAGAGCATATGTACAGGTAACTTGAGGTATGCGTTGGAAGTCTTGGCAAATATGAGTTTTTGTAGTTCGAGTTTGATATCAGTGTAACTCCTGGGATGTTAGGGTTAAAATAAAACATTATTATAGGCATATAGTATAGTATACAGCTAGAATAATAGCATACTAGCCGTCCGCTTTTTTTTTTTTTTTTCTCACAATTCAAGTAAACTATACTCCACAAAACTAATTTGCCAGACATACATTTAAAAATTCGTTTTTTTCCAGCGGAAAGTTTGACAAAATGTTACACTTTATTCATAGTCCATTGTTATCTTTCCATTATCCATTAGTCTATTGATATCTGTAACTAAGGGAGCATTCTATTGTCCCATAAGATGATGAAAGGCATTTGGGATTTTTTTCCTCTAGGTGAAGTTTTCTTAGTTTCTTCAGCACAATTCATACACTTTCAATATAATCTTTTTAAAAATGAATTGTGTAACTCAAAATGTCGTTGTTGGAGGTAGTGAGGAAGAGAAAGGACTTTTATATTTTTTTTTCTTGCTTGCTTTCTTTTGAGACAGTCTCGCTCTGTAGCCCAGGCTGGAGTGAAGTGGCGCGATCTTGGCTCACTGCAAGCTCCGCCTCCCGGGTCCACGCAGTTCTCCTGCCTCAGCCTCCCGAGTAGCTGGAACGACAGGCGCCGCCACCACGCCCAGCTAATTTTTTTGTATTTTTTTAGTAGAGATGGGGTTTCACCGTGTTAGCCAGGATGATCTCGATCTCTTGACCTCGTGATCCCCCCTCCTTGGCCTCCCAAAGTGCTGGGATTACAGGCGTGAGCCACCGCGCCCGGCCGACTTTTATACTTTTATAAAGTTTACTAATTGTCTAGTACTCAGTGCATATTTAAAGGTAGTGCTTTAATTCCATTATAACCATCTTAAAATTAAATAGATTAAAATACGATATTAATAATAATTTAGCCCCCCTCCAAATTAATTTAATCCCCTTCAGTCCTCACGGCCACTTTATGAAATACGAACTACTTTATTTTTTTTGAGACGGAGTCTCGCTCTGTCGCCCAGGCTGGAGTGCAGTGGCGTGATCTCAGCTCGCTGAAAGCTCCGCCTCCCGGGTTCCCGCCATTCTCCTGCCTCAGCCTCCTGAGTAGCTGGGACTACAGGCGCCCGCCACCACGCCTGGCTAATTTTTTTTTTTTTTTTTGTATTTTTATTAGAGACGGTTTTTCACCATGTTAGCCCGGATGGTCTCGATCTCCTGACCTGGTGACCCACCCGCCTCGGCCTCTGAAAGTGTTGGGATTACAGGCGTGAGCCACCGCGCCCGGCCGGGACTACTTTTTAAATTCCATTTTACAGATGAGCACACTGAGGCACAAGGAAATAAAGTAACTCCCGTAAGTTTCCACAGTGGCAGAGTTGGAATGTGAACTGGGGCAGTCTGGCTCCATAGTCTGTGCTCTCCATCACTGCACATTGTGTCTTCATGTTTGGCGTTACTTTTATGGCATTTACTATTCATCTAAGATTCAGGTCCTCTCCTAGACACTTAATGTTTCATATCATAGATGCTACCACTATATGGGACATTGAGGTTAGCCAATTTTATTGTACATTTCATCTGATAGAAGATTATTTTACTGAATAATTCTCATGAGCCTATTATTTAAAGCTGTCTCTCAAAATGTCTTCATGTATTTATTTTATAAACTATATTTAGATTCATATTATAAAAACTAATTGTACATGCACACTCTCAACAACACAAGCTCGGAAAAGAGCTTGTCCTCCAAACCGTATTCTGATAATACACATAGATCTTCCAGGAATATCACATCACCCCATGCACTTTCTTTCAATACATTTATTCCAATGCAAAATTCTATTATATTTATTTGGATATTTTTTCAGGCTCTGTTTTCACTTCCGCAGATGTAAGCCCTATAAGGGCAGGAACATTTTATGCCTTGTTTACTCTGTCATCAATACTTACAGCACAGTTTCTCAATTATAAGAAATATTTGTAGGAAGACTAAATGAATATATTCATTGATTTTGTTTCCATAGAATTGTAGAGCTGGAAGAGTTTAGAGTTCACCGGATCCTTTAATTTTTTAAATGAAGGCACTATGGTCTTATAAATGAAGAACACAGAAGCCAGATCTTACTTTTTATTTCATCTCTAGGACCTTGCCAGTGCCTGAAGCATAAGTTTTCCACAAGTATATGTAGATTCTCCTACAGCAAAAGCAAAGACTAGATTAGGCATCCCAATTTGAAGATTGGAGCTAATGCCATAAAGCGCGTTTTCTCTTTTATCCACAGGTACATGATATCTTTTCAGATTTCCTCTGTTACCTGAGAAATTTTTTTTCTTTCATCGTTTTTTTTTTTCCCCCTTCTGTTGTTTAAATGGCATTGTGTATACATTTTACTGCCACAACAAAGTAGCATGCTTGAACCAGGCATCTTTAATCTTAACCAAACCAAATATTTGTAGCCATTTTATTTTCATTCTAGAACTTGGTATTAAGCTGTCAGGAGATTTCTGATAAGTTACAGGTTGTCGTTTCCAACTAATGGAAGTAAAACTCTACTTACTTTTACTGAAAGGTTTAATACAAAATACAGTGAGGCTCTCCACAGATATAATATCCATCTTTTACATTCATTATTTGATCAACAACAGAGAGAATTACAAATAATCTGCAGAGTCCCTGATAGTCAGGAGTCCCTTGTTCCAGCCCTATCTTGCACACCAATCACTGAGCATCTTTCTGAAGAGAAGACTATTTCAATTTTCGAAAGTTCGACCTTTATAACTACATGAGTGCCTGCTTTTACGTTTTCATTCCAGCCTTTACAATGTTTTCAGAGGGCATAAGAGTTTACAGTTCTGCCCCATTATGTATGATATCAGTTGCATTTAAATACATAGAATTATTATGCCCTCGTTCACCCAATAAAAGCTTTAAAAAAAGAAGCAGGCATTTGGAGCAAGAACACATGAAGAAATAACCCCAGAAGACTCACCAAGATGAAAATTCAACTTTCAGAGACCCTCTATTGGTTTAATTCTGACATGGGCCTGCGTGTTCCAGCAGCCTTTATGAGCTATGGGTTTCCTAGGTATGACTTAAGGTCATGGAATAGAGCACTTCATCTAAACACAAGACATATTCTATTTATTAGACTTAATAGGTATGTTCAGACGTTAAAATAATTGGTATGCATATTTTATCAAAATTAAAAACAACAATAATAAAGTAATTGGTTAATCACAGTATTTCAATTATTAGTAAAGCCATCGAATTCAATTCCCTAAAAAGATAATATTTTTAAAAAGACTAAACTAGTAACTTCAGATTGCTTAAAAAAATTTCAAAATAGCCAGGGAATGATTTCTAGGATGACTTACTAACAAATAACTCTAAGGAAAAAGTTAATTAGGCACATTTTTTTTTTTTTTCTCTGTAAGTGAAATTTCTTTAGAGGATGCCAAAGTTAACTTACGGAATTGGTGCAAAAAAAATTTTAGTTAAAACACACTTTTGAATGCCAATATGGAAATCAAGTACATAAATATAATATACTTATAAATATTATTCAAATTGATTTTTTGAAACATTTATACAGTAAGTGGACCACCTCAATTAAAGAACAATAACCTATGTCACAAGAGTTTTATCATAATTATAACCCCTAAGACTGTTTTAGTTATGATTTAAAGTTACTGGTAACTTCAATGAGAATTGAGATACAGACTTAAACTTCAACATATGAAAGAAAAATCAGGGGCTAAAGTGAAGACTCAAAAACTGTGCAAACAAGTCTTTGAAAAGTAGCCAATTACATAGAATATGCAACCTGGAATGTATAAAAAAATTGTTGTAAAATCCTAGAATTGTAGTAAGTGGCATATACAAATATGTCAATAAAAAGAAGGATGGCATGTTAATCCAAAAGACAAAAGTTCATACTAGCCAAGAAAAAAATTACTAAATTTATTCTTGCCCTTAGTACCTCCAACATTTTTCATTTGTTTTCTGGAACTGTAAGCTATCCTCACCATTATTCACCCTTATTTTAACTTACAGAAACATTTTCTCAGGATTCAAAGCATTTTTAAGCTTTTTATCCTGCTCCCCGATTTTTATTCTCTAAGATCAAGGGTTTACAAGCTTTCAATAAATACAATTCAACATACCAGAGTTCCCTGGGAGTATAAAACATTCAACAGGAACTACTTAGGAAGACAAGAATAAACGGCCTCATGTGCAAAAAATCTTCACTGTTAGAATGTGCCACACTCAGCAACTTAATGTAAGTTGTGTATAAATTAGATTCTATCCAATAGGGTTTTTAACAGGAGGTATAAAAGTTAAAACTTTCCTTTATTAATAATATAGACCAGCAGTAAAAAAAAAAAAAAAAAAAAAAAAAAAAAAAAGTCTATGTTCCCAAATCTCACAGCACAGAAATTTTGGAGTGTTCAGCTGAATCAAGTGAATCATATTTTATAACTGGCAGAGGTTGATCAGAGCACTGTGCCCATTGTATAGATGGATCCACTGAGGCTTAGCGAGATAAGAGATTAGTCCAAGTTCAGCAGAAAGCAGATTGCTTTTCCATGTACCTCTTTCTCTATTGCCACATTGCCCATCTGGTCTCTTAAAAAGATCCTCCAACTACATGCCTATATCCATGCTAGGAGAGATACAAAAGAAATGGACACAGGGTTCTCACCATAAAGAAACTTACACTATCATGTCTATAATTGTGATTTTTACAATTTACAACTATCCATAATTCTAATAAGTATATCAGAAATTTTGAAGGAGTATTTCTTTGTTTGCGTTTTTGTCCTTTGTGTTTGACTAAAACTGTTTTCTTTGTTCATTTTATTTTATTTTATTTTATTTTACTTTAAGTTCTGGGATACATGTGCAGAACATGCAGGTTGTTACATAGGTATACGGATACTATGGTGGTTTGCTGCGCCTATTGACCCTTCCTCTAAGTTCCCTTCCTTCTCCCTTCACCCCACAACAGGCCCTGGTGTGTGTTGTTCCCTTTCCCCCACTGTGTCCATGTGTTCTCATTGTGAAATTGTTTTCGGACTCTCACTTCACCATTTTCTACATTGAATGAAAACATTTTATCCACATGTGCATTTTCTTTCTTACATACTCTCTCACACACTGGAGAAGATCTTGAAAAATGTGTTCTCTGCATAATTCTTTCCCTATCTACTTTTGTTTGGGCTTGGCAATAATCATTACTCGTTCCAGCAGATGCTTCTCTAAGTTAATTTTTGTTGTTGTCATTGTTCTTGTTGGAATAGGGAAAAAGAGAAGCAAATTAAAGCAGCATCCAGAAACTTGCTATGGGCTGCAAGGTAGGTATTTTCCAAAATTATTATTGCATTTAGGAAGAATTGTTGAGTTGTCAGACATTCCTCATAGAAGCCCCTGGAAGCCAAAGTATTTTTACTAATATTATGAATAACAAGGGAAAATAGCCTTTTGTTTTTTTCTGTCAAAAAGTTATTTTTTTGGGGACTAAAACTTCAAGGCAGGGTCATCATTATACCATTACCTATCCCTACTCACAAAGGACCACGCTGATTGAGAAATGACAAGGAGGAGAAATGGGCTTTGCGCTGTGCTATTTTTTTTTTTTTTTTCTTTTTTTGAGATAGAGTTTTTGCTCTGTTGCAGAGGTTGTAGTGCAATGGTGCGATCTCGGCTCACTCCGACCTCTGCCTCCTGGGTTCAAGTGATTCTTCTGCCTCAGCCTCCCGGGTAGCTGGGATTACAGGTACCCACCACCACACCTGGCTAATTTTTGTATTTTTCATAGAGATGTAGTAGAGATGAGGTTTTGCCATTGTGGCCAGGCTGGTCTTGAACTCTTGACCTCAGGTGATCCACCTGCCTCCGCCTCCCAAAGTGCTAGGATTACAGGCATGAGCCATGGCACCTGGCCTACTCTGTGCTACTTTTAAATTTTTATTTAATTTCCTAAATAGCTAATACATTTATATCCTTGAAATAGGCAGAAATGTTCTGAGGTAGTCTATGAATAGCCCCTGTCTTCTATCTCTTTTACCCAAACAAACAACCACTGTATTTTCTAAGAGATATCTTTGAGGTGGTTTACAGCATCATACAGGAACATATGGATGTAGCCTCCCTACTTATTTTATCTAAAAAGATACCGTGTATCATTTAAGTAGTGAATATATATATACACACACACATACATACATGCTCCCATGACTTCACTTCCACAGATATAAGCCCGATAAGGGCAGGGACATTCTCTGCCTTGTTTACTCCATCATCAATACCTACAGCACAGTCTTTCAATCATAATAAATATTTGTAGGAAGAAGAAATGAAGATATTCATTGATTTTTTTCCATACATAGAATTTTAGAGCTGAAAGAGTTTAGAGTTCACCAGATCCTGTCATTTCATAAATGAAGGTACTATAGTCTTATAAATGAACAACACAAAACCCAAATCTTATTTTTAATTTCATCCCTAGGACCTTGCCAGTGCCTGGAACATCACAGGATTTCTGTAAGTGTACGCAGGTTCCAATATGGCAAAGCAAAAACTAGATTAGGCATCCCAATTTCAAGACTGGAGCTAATACTAAGTGAGTGAACTACTCCTCGGATAAAACAGTAAAACATCAACAACCCAGAAGCCTCCCCCATGTTCCTTCCTAGTAACAATCTTCCAGTTAAAGGCAGGACCTGTTCCAACTTTCATCACCCTAGCTTCATTTTGACAGTTTTTTAGCTGTATAAATGAAATCATAGTGTACGTTCTTTTTTGTCTGGCTTCTTGTACCACCTTCTTAACACGAATGATTTAATGTAACCACCAAGTCAACTCTGCAATATCAATATCCTCTTCCTCATTGTACAAGTCACAAAAATGAGGTTCAGCCACCTCAGTTTTGGAGCTAGTATTAAAACCTGAGGCTCGTCAACATTAAGTCTGTGTTCCTGCCCAACAGGCAGTATAGTCTTACAAAGATATTCTTTCTCTTCCAGTCTCTGAATATTCTGAATTATTGCAAGTTAAATGACTTTGATGTGGTCTTCTCTCCCTTCCTCCTTTCATCCAACTATCCATCTTTTCATTCATTTAGTGATGTCCCCTTTATGCACTACAGTGAAAATAAAAATGACTTTTCCTCCCACCATACTGCAGGGAGCTATGAGTCATATTTGTAGAAACTGATCTTCCTGGGACTTTTCCCCCTGTATATATTTCTCCCAACCAGCTTGGATTTTCAATTAGGAACCTAGTTTTCTTGGCTTCACTATGGAACATTTTAAATCATAAACATTGATTCCTCTATATAATTGCTTCTAATTATTAAATACAGCTGGATAATTACCTATGAAACATATTCTATTTATTTCCCCAGGAATATAGAGAATATACTGAATAAAAAAAAATCGCTAGGGAATAATAGCAGCTAAACTTATTGAGGGACATGCGAAGAGATATTATTGGGCTCCAAGGTTCAAGGCCTAATCTGTAGCTACAGCATATCAGGGAGGAAGGAATTGGCTACAAAGAAGCACAAGGAACCATTTGGGGGTGACAGAAATATCCAGTATATTGAATGGTGGTAGTCTCACAGTTGTATACAAATGCATTGATTTGTAATTTTTTTTTTTTTTTTTTTTTTTTTTGAGACAGAGTTTTACTCTTGTGGCCCAGTCTGGAGTGCAGTGGCTCCATCTCAGCTCATTGCAACCTCCGGTTCAAGCGATTCTCCTGCCTCAGCCTCCCGAGTAGCTGGGATTCCAGGCACCCACCACTACGCCCAGCTAAGTTTTTGTATTTTTAGTAGAGACAGGGTTTCGCCATGTTGGGCCAGGTTGGTCTCGAGGTCCTGACCTCGTGATCCGCCCACCTCGGCATGAGCCACTGCACCTGGCCAATTTGTAAATTTGTAAGAAACGCCCTTTGTTGTAAACAAATTAGTTTTCAATGAAGTTAGCTTTAAAACAGAAATCTAGAGGAAAGGAGAACTGGCTCAAATTTTCTATACTTTTCTCCTGTAACCACTTCTCATTTTCTCCTTGAGCTGTCTCCCTGTCATATGAATACGGTCGTGAACAGGTGGCTTCTATAATTGCTCAGACTTTCTTTTCCTCAACTGAAATTCCTTCAGTTCCCTTAGACCTAAATTAAAAAGTCTACAAAGCAAGAACTTCTATTCCTCATTTTGAAAATTTGTGTTTCCTCTCATCATGTCATGTCTCTTAACATTAAAACAAATCAAAAGTAAAGACGTAAGAGAGATGTTTTAATTACATGAGTTATACAAGAAAATAAAAATTGAATTTAGTTATGAGCTTGCCATCTTCTGTTGAATATCTCTGGGTCACTTAGGAAACGGAATTCAAAATTACAGAACTCTATATTCATTGCTAAAGATAACAATGAGACACTGTAGTCCATATACCCACTTTACCACAATGTCTCCATTTTTTAATAAAAATTACCATAATCTTGATGTGCAATCTGATATTAAATACTAAACAACTACTCTGGGACTCAGCTTTCTCTTTGGTAAATAATGTTTCTAAAGTAAATGACCAGTAATGTCTTTTACTGCAATTTAAAAAAAGTATTCCAAAGAAAGTACTGTGACCCTCAAACACAGGTTCTCTGTATAGCAATTAAATAAGGTCATATGAGCTGTCTGACATTCTGTTCATCAAACGTAGTATTTAATTTAGAGAAGTTAACATATTACATACATTCTAAAAATGTCAATCAAATATGTTAAAAGATGCTACAGCAATATATTATTATAATATTTCAACATTTTTTAATCCAAATGTATGTGCATTGTTTACGAATTGTGGTAAGCACCAGAATTTTATAATTTAGTTACTGTTTTCATTTCTCCTTATCCTAATCTTAAATTGGTTAATGAAGTCATACATTTATTTATTTATTTATTCATTTATTTATTTATTTTAGAGACAGGGTCTCATTCTGTCATCCAGGCTGGAGTGCAGTGGTAGGTTCATAGCTCATTGTGGCCTCAAACTCTTAAGCTTAAGTGATCCTCCAACATCATCTTCCCAAATAGCTGAGACTACAGGTGCGTACCACCATGTCCAGCTAATTTTTTAATTTTTTTTTTGTAGAGACAGGGTCTCGCTATTTTGCTCAGGCTGATCTCAAATTTTTGGACTCAAGTAGTCTTTTTACCTCAGCACCCTAAAGCTCTGGAATTAATTGAAACAACAAAATATGATTTAAAATACATCTTCTTTTTGTTGTATTTTATTTATGATATATGAAAAAATTGTTTATGTGAAGCATCGTTTTTTTGGTTTGTTTTAAACAATCATTTTTTTTGTGTGCACTAACTGTGGTACAAGTCCATCATATAGATAATATCATTAATTTTTTGGGAAAAAAATGGCTATGGTATAGATTTTATTAACATCCTATTAATATCAGGAAAGTTAAGTTAAGAGATGGTCTTAAGATTCATGATCACAGACAGGAGACCTGAACCCAAGTATTCTAATTCTAAGATATAAGCAGCTCTCATCTTCCACGGTTGTTTATAAGATCTTTAATTGCTTTTGATTTGTAGATCAGGAAGGAGAATCCAGTCATAGAATATTATGGTGACAATTGCCTCCAACTGGAACCAATTATCAAAATGTGGCAGGAAAATCTGGCATGGTGAAGAAAGAGAAGGTGGCAAAGCTGACTCAGTTCAAGATCTGCTATTAATGTGCATGTCACTGAACACAAATCATTAAATTTCCCTGAGCTTCAGTTTTGTTTTTCAAATTGGAATAATTGGATAATTAGATCTCTAAAGCATACATCATCAGTACAAAATGAGCAACTTCTCATTTGGCCTAACATTTTGAATGGGAAAATATACTCATCTATGTATAGTGATATTCTACTACAGTCTTATAGAGTAAACAGTTATGTAAATGCAAGTCATTTTTATTGTTCACAAAATAGAATCCCTTTAAAATAGATCTATATCAAGCCTCATTCACAATTATTTTCTTACAGCTCTATATTATTTGGCTGACACACTTTGAAAACATAGTTTCCAGAGATCTCACATGTTTATTTTATATTTATCTCTTTAACCAGCTAGAATTTATAGTGGTATATGAGATAAGGCTATTACCAAATTTAGTTTAATTTTTCTACAGTTTTCAACCAGTTGTTTCTGGGCTACTTAAATAGTCCATCTTTCTCCCATTGATTTATTATATTAACTTACTAAATTTTTATTTTATTTTTGTTTCATAATATGTATACATTGTGGAATGGCCAAACAAAGCTAATTAATATATGCATCACTTCACATATTTATCATTGTGTGGTGAGAACATTTCAAATCTATCCTTCCAGCAATTTTCAAGTATATAATAAATTGTTATTAACAATAGTCATCATGTTGTACAATAGATCGCTAGAACTTATTTCTCCTGTCAATAAAATTTTGTGTTCTTTGACCACCATCTTCTAATTCCTGTCTGCCCTCCTTCAGCCTTTTGCGACCATCATGCTACTGTCTGCTCTTATGCTTCTTCTGATTCCACATGTAAGTGAGATCATGCAGTATTTGTTTTTCTGTGCCTGGTTTATTCCACTTAATGTATTGTCCTCCAGGTTCATCCATGTTGCAAATTACGAGATTCCTTACTTTTTTAAGGCTGAATAGTATTCCACTGTGTATATACACTTCATTTTCTTTATCCATTCATCCTTTGATGGATATTTAGGTTGATTCTGTATCTTGGCTATTGCGAATAAAGCTGCAACGAACATGAGAATGCAGTTATCTCTTTCACATACTGATTTTATTTCCTTTAGATAATACTCAGTAGCAGGGTTGCTGGATCATATGGTAGTTCCATTTTTAATTTTTTAAAAAATCTTTATAATGTTTTCCATAAAAACTGTACTAATTTACATTTCTCCCAATAGCGTACAGGGTTCTTTTTTCTTCATATCCTCTCCAAAACTTGTAGGATAGCCTTTCGGACAGGTATGAGGTGATATCACATCATGATTTTAATTTTCACTTCTCTGATGATTAGTGATGTTGAGCATTTTCTCATATACCTGTTGGCCATTTACATGTCTTCTTTTAAGAAATGCCTATTCAGGTCCTTTTCCCACGTTTTAATTGATTATTTGCTTTCTTACTATTGAGTTGTTTGAGGTTCATATATATTTTGGATTGAATGACACTCCTTTGCTGATATTCCATATATTTTAAATAATGCTATTTTCTCTTAAATAAAGTATGAGCACAACCACAAGGCATTTCTCAACAGACAAACAAATATTCTGTGTTTCAACTGAGCCAGGCTAATTAGTAGGAAATGTAATTATTGCTCATCAGGACTGGCTATAGGAAAATTATGGGACCCATTGCAAAATGAACATGAGGGCCCATCAAAAAGATAAACAATAACAAGTGTTGGAGAGGATGTGCAGAAAAAGAAACACTTGCACATGGTTAGGGAGAATGTCAATTAGGACAGCTATTATGGAAAACAGTATGGAGGTTCCTCAAAAAATTAAAAACAGAATTAACATATGATCCAGAAATCTCACCACTGGGTATATATCCAAAGGAAATGAAATCAGTATGTCAAAGATGCACTCTCAGGTTTATTGCAGTATTACTACATTAAAAAATTATTAAGTATTTCAAGATGAAAACAATGAAGCATTGTTCATGTGTGGGACCCTACTGAGCATGGAACTCTGTCATACACACATGAATCCAGTCCTGGTGCTAATATGGCAAGGCAGATAGAGAAGAACATGAAATAAACTTGATTCAAATTCCTTATTTCATGTCCTTAAAAATTAACTACAATAATTGTAAGACTAATATGATATCTATGCAATTTTAAAATAGTATATTAAGGTTGTGAAAATTGTCATTTGTAATATTTCTTTCAGACTTGAATGAAGTTGTATGTTTGGAATATAATTCTTCACTGAAGCTTTGGTTTATGATGTGTGACTACCGGCCAAAAAAGCAAAAGCAATCGTGTGTTACTAATTAAGCTGATTTCATAAACTCCATAGTAGCCTCTTCTGTCTTGGTGCCTCATTCATAACCATTTATTCTAAAAACGGTCTTAAAGGAGCAGTTTTCAAAACATCTCCCTTACATGGCAACTTTTTCAACTTGGTGGTAGAAGAAAAACTTAGCACAAATTTTGTAGAATATTTGTCATTAACCACCAATAATTTAAAAGCATATTCCCTTAGACCCACCTCTATGCATTTATCTTACGGATACAGTTTTATAAAAGTACAGTCATGTACAAACAAAGATGCTACTAAAACATTTTACATAGAGCAGAGGATTGGAAAAAATTGATATTCATCAATACAGGGCTCATAATTAAATGATGACATATCTATAAACTAAGATTCTATATAGTGATTACAAATAAACCTTTATATATACTAGCATGACAACATGTCCAATCTAGATATATGTCAAAAGGCAAGTTGCAGACCAGTATCTACAGGTATACATTTGTATAAATATAAAAAAATATATATGTGCAGTCACTATTTACATATATATGCTTTTCTCTTGATTTAAATGAATATTATGTTGCTATTCATAATAGTAACAATCAGTAGTTAACTTTGGTAGTAAAGTAGGCGCTCTTCTAAGCTAGATTCTTACAGCAACCTTATGACATAGATATTATAATTTTCCTCATTACAAATAAAAAAATTGAGGAGTTGGGAGGTTCGGTAACATACTTAAGATCACACAGCCATGGGTGAGACCCAGGAATTAGACTGTAGGCCTTGCATTCATAACTGCTATACTGTACTACCGCTAACATATGCACACTGGGGAGGATACATCTGTGTTTGAATAAGTACAGAAAGTGTCTGGATCTACATATGAGACCTGTTAACATTGATCACCTCGGCAGATGGATGAGGAATGAAGTTGAACTTTGTATTTCATACTCTAAAAACTGTTAGGTTTTTTTTAACATTGGAAATGCATTTCCTAAAAATGTGTTTTAATATACAAAATGTGTAATAATTCTGGTTTTCTACCCTGAAACCTTGACTACAGAATTTTTGAAGTTGTGTATGAGTACGGAGCTCCTGCCCTCTGGCTTTATCCATTGAAAGATTAACTTGAATTACAAACGTCTGAAGACTCTTTGACTCACTCAATACCTGCATTCTTCTGGCATATAAGATTGACTTTTTATTGCTTTGTACAGTATGCAATTACATAAAATACACATCAAACTCATCCAAATACCCAGTCATTTAGCTGTCTGTTTGGTGTACTTATGCATTCTGTCATATACTGTGAGCAGAATACAGCCGAATTCGATCAGGCTGCTGTTTACAATTTACAACAGGGACCTCTAAATGACTCCTTTTTGGTATGTTTCTGGAAAGGTCAGGCACCAACGTGTTTTACCAAATAAAACTCAGGTTTGAAGAATATGCCTTCTAAACGGATTTTTACTACGTGGACTTTAATAAGTTTTACAGGGCTTCTTTGTTAAATTGCCCTGACAGTTTCCATTCCCAGTTGTTTCAATCATATTAACAGAAGGTAAAGTTCACAAATAGTAAAATATGTCATTGCACTGCATTTGGGTTTTCAGAAATAGATCACACACCTGACAAACACACAAGACATAATGTTCAGCATTCCAATTCATGTTTGGCTTGGCATATCTCATTTGGGGCAGAACAAGATGCCCCACCACAAACGGAAGTATCTCATTACTCAGGAAATAAAACATGTCTGCACTAAAGACTTGACAAATCCCATTAACTGTATAAGAAGAAGGATGATTTTTTTTTCCCCTTAAGGAAAGGCAGAAAGGTCAGGGATGTGTGGTAGAAAATATGTGTGTAGATATATTAATGCGTGTGTTGTTTTAAAAATATATCTGTAAAATTATACCAGAATGCATGACTCTCTTACAGAAGTATTTCTCCTTCAAAAATATGGTGTCATGGTCTATTCACAGCTGGGGTCAGCAAGAAAGAGAGCAGAGTGTTTTCTAGCAATTAAATAAGACCATTCCGTTTTTGAAGGCTCATTAACAGATCCACAATCTACTATGTATCTTTCTGTTGATATATGTTATTTCAGCTCCTATATAGCAGTTATGGGACTAACAGTGTCGGAGAGATCTAAAGTAAAGAGTCAATGCCAAAATGCTTTAAGGCCTTTGAGAGGATAATTACAAGAGGCTAGAAAGGATCAAGGAAGGCTCAAAGAAGGAGCAATAAGTGAATATGGGTGGAGGGCTCAAAGAAGGGGCAATAAGTGAATATGGGTGGAGGTACTGTCCCTCAAAATGGTCCTGCACGAAGTGGCATCTACACAGACATCTGAAAAATGACTTTGTGTTACTTCATCAAGGTGGGTAACAGAGGGTGGTGAGAGCCCGTCTTATGCATAGGCCTGGACTTGAGAAAGAACATGACAACTTGTGGTGACTACTGTATAAAATTTATTTTTTGTAGGTATTTAGCCTTACGTTAGTTTGCTACTGTTTCTAGCTGATGTTTGTATATTAATCTGTCATATTCATTCTAGAATATACCTGTATTAATTACAGAGTCCCACATTTATCTCGTATCATCTTTCATCAGTTAATACTCCATATCTCCCTGGATAGTTGTCCTCAAATAAAAAATAAATCATCTAAAATATTCAGAATAAAGATTTAAAGAGAACTTATCTTAGAATAGGCTTTGATTCAAAGTAAAATTGATTTTTAAAATTAATGTTTCTACTTATGAAAAAAGTCTGAAATGTTTTAGCAGCATACATGCAAATAGGATTAGGTCAAATGAAGAGAAAAGCTCTACGTGCACCTCAAAGCAAATGTACATTAATAATTCTTTGACTTGGACACGGGTTCAATAATAATTTGTTTCCCTTTTTGTGTATGAATCTCCGTACGTCTATTAGAAAGGAAGCTCTGCACATCCTGACATTGACATATACATACCTTATTTTAGTGTCTGAATTACCATAGCTTAATACAAATTTTAAAAGGGAAGAATCCCTTCTACAAAGCTCTTTCAATCAGTCACCCATCAACTCAACAAATATTTACTCAGCATCTACCATGCATCAGGCCTTTTGCCAGGCACAGAGGCAACAAGAGGCTCCCTGTTCTCCAGTATCGATAAATGTAGAGTTGACAGCAGTACAAATTATCCACTGATAGGCACTGGTATTGTTTGTGTACAGTTATACTGGTTGTTTACATAGTGAAATACCTCTACCCACACCTGTTGGAAAACAGCTTCTGACTGAATCCTCCCCCTACCAAGTGTCATCTGGACTGCCTCATTCACTTGACTCCTGCTTTAGGAGGCCCAGAATCATTGTGCAATCCAGCTAAAACCTAGGATAGATAAGGGCGCATCCAGGACCCTTTCGTTAGCAATTTCACTGAGGTCTGTGCTTCCTGGTCACTGACAGTGCCATACTGCCAATCCAATACTTGTATGTAGAGTTGTCACCTCTACATACAGATCAACAGTCTGGACCAGTAATACATTAAGTGTGGTCTTCAGACTAGGCTTACGTCACAGAGTGTTTGTTAACCTGTCTCAGAAGAAACAGAAGCAGAAATGCAGAGTAAGCATTTAGAAACTTTTATATTCATTCAATAGATAAGTTTTATGTTTATATCTTTGTTTTCCTTTATTTCATTTTTCGGGTAATTTATTTTTAGTATATTTTATAAAAGCATCAGTCCACAACAGTTTGGAAATAAAAACAACTAGTTCTACAACATACAGATAGTGAGAAGTAAGCAATCCATTCATCCAACATTCTGCAGTGAGTGTTGCATATAAAGAACATGAATGAAATTTATAAGGAATACATAAACCACACTTTCTGTTAACATAAGAGAAGACTCCTGGCTCCCCTCTACTATTCTCCCTAATGCAAACAAGGAGCACAGAAGACAGACATACTTACACACAAAAATATGCCATTAAGGACATTCAATTTTTACATTCACTCAGGGACTATTTGGATCTCTTGTCCTCTCAGCTACTCTAGTTAAAGGGTATATTAAGCTGTACTTTCCCTAAGCAGTTTTGGTGAATGTATCCAGTTCCCCATTTTTACCTTGACTATATTCTTCTCCCATCTCAGCTGCTTCATGCAGTTTAATACATGCTGCATGCATGTATTAAACTATGTGTAAAACTTAGATGAGTAATTCATATAAATTAAGAAGTATATTCTGCTATCTTTGGTCATCTAAATAATAGACTATCAGCCAAAATCAACCCCAATGGGATTAGCTTGGAACGTTTTCTGTGTAATTACATAATCTTGACTTTAAGCAGTATAAAACTAATCCTTATATCACAATGAAACTAAGAATGTAAGAAGAAATGCATCATGCCTTATCTTTAATATCCTACTAGCTTTATTACATTAAGTTTTAAGTCATTTTTCTAGCTAATTCTCAATTATTTAATTGGAAGGATTTAAGTTTGACTTTAACTCAGAATATTCCATCAAATTATGATACTTCCACAAAAGTTAATGCTGTTTTAAAACAATACCTCAGTGTGGATGATGAATACATGCCAATTCTTAGGTGGTAGAGGCAAATGGTAAAATATTTATAGGTGAAATAATATGATGTCTGGGATATAGACAGACATATTATTCTATCTATAAATATCATAAAATAATATAATGTATTCTTGTAGGGTGAGAAAGTGATAAAATACTTGGATGAAATAAGATTCATAGTAGAATAAATGTTGAAGCTGGATGATGGGCATGTTGAGTTTTCTTATACTATGTTAATTACACTGTTTTCTCTACTTTTGTGTATGTTTCATAAATTCTATAGTAAAGGCAAAATATACACAAAATATGTATACACCTATCTTTTTCCACAAAGTTAATTTTTTTTCTTAAAACTAGCAGCAATTTAATATTGTAAAGGAATAGACAAAATTTATAATCAAGATAGTAAAAGCAATTAATTAATTGCTTAGATTTTGTTGTAATATGTTCTGATTGGGAACTTTAGACAAAGAATAATATGAAATTTACAACAGAGAAAGACGTGAATTTTTTCCATGTAAAGTAAAAATGTAAAATGCTTAAATTTTCTTTCTAGTAAAGGCATTTGGGAAAAAAAATCAAATTCAGAGAACTGAAAACAGGCAAGCCTTTTGCCAATTGTACAGCTGCTATGGTCTGAATGTTGTGTCCCCCCAAAATGCTGATTTTGAAATAGTAACTCCAAAAATGATGATATTGGATAGTAGGGCCTTTTGGAAAATCATCAGATCACAAAGGCAGAACCCTCATATATGGAAATAATACCCTTATAAAATAGGCACAGAACTTGTTTGCCCCTTCCACAGTGTGAGGACACAGCTAGAAGGCTCCATCTGAGACAGGAACCAAGCCCTCAGCAGACACTGAATCTGTCAGCACCTTGATCTTGGACTTCCCAGCCTCCAAAACTCTGAGAAACAAATTTCTGTTGTTTATAAGCTACCCAGTCTATAGCATTTTATTATAACAGCCCAATGGGACTAAGGCAATAAAAAATAGAATGGAACTTTAAATAAAATATTTAATGGTTTATTATTGAAATCTCCATAATCATAAATATCTAAAATGTGTAATAACTTGACACGATAACTAAATCTTAAAAAAAAATGTACCCAATATAGCAATTCTGAAATCCACACAAAATGTTTGTCATTTTCCAGCATACTTCACACACTGACTTTAATAGAATATTTACATTGAGTGAAACTGAAGCAAACAGTATTTTTTTCTATGTCAGATTATTTTATTTATTAATTTATCTGGCATAGTTTGCCTATTGCTTGTATTGCATATTATTGAAAGTTTCACATGAGAAAAATTTCACTCTAAATTAATACAATGGAAATATTTTCAATTCAAAGAAAAAAATAGCACCTTGATGGATATAATTTTTTCTACGTTTTATCTCATGTATTTTCTTAAACATTGGCCTGGGCAACATTTGTCTGCAAGTGAGCACTAGAAGATAAAAGAATGAGTAAATAAATAGTAAAGGAACAACACAGAGAAACTGAGAAAGAGCTGTCAATGTTTAATCTGGTTGCTGTTTCTTTTTCCATGTCCACTTATGCCTGGTTGTGATTTTATATTGCATACATAAAATACAGTCATATGTTCTGCTCATGAAATTGACCCTACTTATTATAAGAAATTAGACATGACAGCTTCTCATGGATGCTTTATACTTAGGGAGTCTGAGAAAGTCTGAGGAAAGAGTCTAATGACATTAGCAAAATGTCTCCAACTCCAGCTCTGATTCCAAATTCTACGTGTTATTGAAATCCTCTGGGATCCAGTAAATTTTGTGTTGATGTTCAAAATAAGTCAAACACACTTGAAATGCTTGTCAGCAAAATCTTTTGGTGTACAAGTGACCATGCCAGAATGTCTACCATCCTGTAAGCCAAGTAGTGATACATATATATATGCATAAACCTTGATGGGAATCAGGTTCCAAATAATAGGGTTTTTAACCATCAGTTATAGGACAATGCAAAGGGATTGTTATAACACCACTGAGTGTGTGGTGAACAAAATCTAGAAGTGAGAAAAGATAGCCATCCCTATTTAATTTATCATTAAACAACCTAAAGACTTAAGGAACAGACAATCTGCAACCTCACAGTACTGGAGTATGATTCAGCAACACTTCTATTTACTAAGAAAGGTCGAACTCTGTGAACTGTGAGTTTCACCAAAGCTAGGTTGATATAACTTATAAGATATCTATACACTTCCAAGGAGTTAAAAACAAAAACAAAAAAACTACCTTGTTTCATATCTTAACAAAGCCAGAAAGAGGGGAAAATGCAAGAAGACCACATACTAAAGTCAAACTGCTGTATCTGACCAGGTTCTAAATAGTTGTGATATCTCATTGGAAGTGCAATGAACATGTTAGCAACATTAGTATAAAAGGACAGAAATCATCAGTACTAGCATTCTTGACATGGTACACTACATCCACCCACTAAAGTCGAGTTAGGGAGAACATTAAAAAAGGGTCCCAAAGCTGGACTGTTTCCTCACCATGTAGAATCTGAACTGCCAAAGTCAAGTATAATTAAAATTCATTTTTATCTTCACAAGTTCATCAACTTATAAAATAATGTTACATTATCTGCCATTTCTACTTTTTCTATATTCTCTTGGATAACCCTTGCTATCTGAGTTCACTCTCAATCTCATTTATTTTTCTACCAGGATCTACCATGAAGTACTAGCCAGTCAATGCCTATAACACCTAAACACTTGTAAAATGTTTCATTTTTCTTCAGTTTAAGAATTTTTTCTCTGCACAGGTGCTCCCTTTAATCCATAACTTGTTTTCAGAATGTATTTCAAAGGAGGAAAAGTAAAGGAGGATAAACAATTTACAAAAATACAAGCAGAATATAAATACTATGTTTGAAATATACAAAGAAGGAATGGAACCATAATATTCAATGCAAGTTACAAAACAAGCTATAAGAAAGTTGTGGTGTATGAATAAAGGAAAGAAAGTCACTATAAGATTTATTTTTACTTTATTTTGGAGGAGTATGTCAACATATCCAGTATGCCAAAAGATATCTCAGAGCACCTACGGCTTAATTGCCATCATTCTCTAACACCATTAAAAAGATATGCTGGTAGACGAATGCCAACCAAATTTCCACTCCGCTAGTAGTCTATCCCTGGAAGAAAACTAATGATCGCTAACTGCTAAGATCCACTGAGTGATAAATATTAAAAACTAAATGAACAGAGTTATTTCCTCAAAAAAAAAAATTTAAACATCCATTTCAAATTATCCAGAAGCATAATCATATATGGTTTCCAACTCTAATTGAGGGAATTTTTAGTGATCAAAAATTTAATATCTTAGCTCATTTGCAGGTACTGTAGCATAATATCTATTTTAGCCCATTGGTTTCTTCTTTCCCATGGACGTTTAGTTGCCTAGCCTCTGAAAGAGAATTAACTTGCTTTGAGACATTCAGTAAAAATCAGAGAGACCACCATGTGCAGGAAGAGAGCCTTCCCTGCAGGAAGGATGACGAGGAGCCAGGCATGGATTCTGCCTCCACAGGGAATAGCATCCAAGGACTAAACTTAAAAAATAGAAGTGTCACAAAAGCTTAAGATTGGACTATGATAGAAGTTTAAGAGAAAGGAGGTACAATAAACTACAAATGCTAGTATGACATGTCATTAAAGACATTAAAAATGGTGTTTCCAATAAGCAATCATATAGTTTCTTGTCACTTATAAGATGAAATATTATACACTCACAATTTTATCACTAGTTACAATATGTAAAAAATAATTATGGAGGGCAAGAAAATTAAGATTGATTTTTTTAAATGCAGTGGCAAAAACACAATGATCTGGCTTTATTATTCTAAAATAGGGTTTCTCGACTTTGACATTATTGACATTTTAGATCAAATAATTCTCTTTTTTGAGACGTGAGTCTCGCCTCTTGTCGCCCAGGTTGGGAGTTCCAGGGCTGGATCTCTAGCTCACTGCAAGCTCCTCACCCGGTTCAGCTTCCTATTCTCCTGCCTCAGTTCGTAGTTGGACTCACAGGCTCACCACCTCCCAGCTGTTTTTAGTTTTAGTATTGCTTACTTGAAAGCAGTTTGTGATGCTGTCTGCCTCCCTGACCTCGTGATCCCGCCTGCCTTGGCCTCCCAAAGTCCTGGGGATTACAGGGCTTGAGCCACCGTCTGCCGCTAAAATAATTTTATTGTAGCAGGCAGACACTCTTTAATGCATTGCAGTATAACTAGCAGCATCCTGGCCTCTACCCACCGAACAGATGCCAGTAGCAACTTGTGCCCTAGCTGTGACCACCATAAATATTTATAAATGTTGCAGTTGAGAACCAGCGTTCTAAAGCAGTGGTTCAGGTGTTAGCTTCAGTATTAACATAGTGGCCAGTTGAATGTAAACCTCTAGATAGCTCCTTACCATGTATAACAATTACCTATTTACTTATTTGCACTTCCCTATAAACCATAAGTTTCCTCAGGTCTGGAGTTGTATCTTACTCATTATGGGTTTTCTATACACTAAGCACTATATGAATATACTTTATGCTGAATGAATCAATGAAGGAAACTAGAAAGAAAGGAAACCAAAGAGGAAGGCAGTTGAGCTGACCAATGAAGTGTGCAGGGGCCCTGGCATGCATCATGTAGTGTCAGTGGATGCCAATATTAACTTTCCTCTCAGTCAAGACAACCACAAATGTCTCCAAACATTGCCAAATGTCCCCTATGGTGGGCAAAATGCCTCTAATTGAGAATCACTTCTCTGAAAGATTGCACAGAGAAGGTTTCAACCTTGTTATAAAAGGAAAGATGAATTTTGCAGTACTTTCTTTCTTTGTCCTACTCAATTAAAAAGAAAGAGCTCTAATACACTAATGGCTTCAGAGTTAGACATGAGATAGGATACTGACATCTACTTGGGTGTATAATTTTAATAAATTAGTTAGTCTCTTTGAGCATTAATTATTTCATTTGTAAAACTGGGACATTAATGACTATCACATAGAGTTCTTTCATTGAACAAGTATTGTTACTTGCTACTTGCTGGATAGATGTTGTGGTTGGTTCAGAAGATACACAGTGCGAGTGGTAACAGTTATGATCTTTGCATTTATATTTTATACTCTAGTCTGGAACAGCAAGAGTAATCCAATAGTCTGTCATGTAAAATTTAAATTACAAATTGTTACATAAACTCTATGATGATGAAGAAGCTTCTATGAGAAAAGATAAAAAGGGTAACGTGACCTAGAATTGGGTGTCAGTAAGATTTTCCCAAGGAACTGCCACTTGACCTTGGGCCTGAAGGATTCATGACAGTTAACTATGAAAGAGGAGCAAGGGGTGAAAAACAGGGGGATTAAATGAGACAACATTGAAAGCACAAGGCTGTCCTGATATCTGGATACTCTGTAGATAATCAATTAATGCAAGCAATAGGTTATAAATAATCATCACTGTCCCTAACAAAATTAACGGAGAGGAATAAGATGTTAAGCAAAGTGACATTGTATTTAATATCTTTATCATAACAAAAGGTACACATAATTCATTTTATAGAATTCTGAACTGAGATATAGTCGTAAGAAAATTGTGATACTAATAATGTTGACACAAAAAAATAAGTTCTTTTGGAGTATAGAATGTTGGTGCCTTTAACATCTTTACTTTCTGGATATACAATTTCCCATTGTATTTTGCATTATGGTTACATTCTTCAACTAGGGAACAATAAGTATTTAGCACATAGTCCAGTTAATAAAATCCAACTATTCCACTGTGCTAACAGTGCCTATGAAAACTCCAGCCATCAGTTAAACAAATCATTTGGCTGGGATTGGAGCATTTACCATATGCACAAGTTACTAATTTCCTGGACATTATCAGCCATTAGCTGGTTTCCTGCATCCCAGCAAATGCTGAGGTGAGAGCCTTGATTGCCAAGACTGAACATTTCAGACACTGGTCCATGGACCATTTCCTCCATCTAAGATATAATAACAGTCTATATTTGTAATTCTTCTGTCAAATGCATGTGGAAAATGGCCAGAAAGTTCAAGTGAAGGAAAATGTGTAAAAAAGAAAAACTAACTTGTGTCAGTGTACCGTGCAATTATGCTGGCAAAACTCTATTAAAATTTGGGGAACTCAGTTGCCCACAGCAAGAGGAGTATGAAACAGAACAAATCACCAGGAATCTCCCACACAGCATTTAGGGATTTACTTAGAGATCAACCTGTGTCCAAATGAATGACAACTGTCATTTTCTTCATTCCTAATCTACAAATGCTGCTTTCTGGCTAATCAGAGTTCCCAAGATGGAGAAGGAATATGTATGGTCCCTCTTAACTCTATACTCAAGAGCTCACGGCCTATGTTCACCCATAAGCAAATGTCACCACTGTCTCCTCTGTTTTATCTTGGTGACCTGAAAGCATAAATTTAAAAGTACATCATCAAACAAAAAAGACTGAGCGTTTGAATTAAATATTTAAGTGACCAGAGCATTTAGTCACAGTATTCTAATTAATGGCTTATTTAACGTGCAGGATAGTGCGACAACTTTGTTTACAATTAGAAATTGTTTGCACAGTGAAACATTTGAACAGTAAAATAGGAGGGTAGTCTGTTTTTTAATATTGTGAGGATTATTGACAATATTTTATTAAGGCAAACACATGTCCCTTAATTTTTAGCATACATAGTGTTCACCATTGGACCTTGGCATATCACTTCATCATACTGAATATTTCTTTATGCTCTCTTCCAGCTCAAAAGTCTGTCTCTATATGGAGACCATTTGAAAAGTTTCAAGCCTTTATTAGTAATGTTATTCATTGTCTTAGACATCCCTTTAGAACCTAACAGCTTACTAATTAGTGTAGGAGGGCCCCCCAATTTCATAATTTCAAAGATGACATATACACTTTTATCATTTAGATTCAGCATGAAGAATTATATGAATTTCTTAGTTTCTGTGATGATTATTAGCAAACATCAAAATTACATTTCCTAAGTAATATGTGCTTAAGAAACAATGGCATTGTGTAAAAATAATTTTCATATATTTATATTTATATATTTATGCACCTGTATTATGTAAAATAAGTAATAAATATTTTATGTTATTCTATTTTATTTGGATGAACTCAATTGTCACAATCAGTACCTAATTAAAGAGGCTGCTTTGCCTCAGCATTTGATCAACAGAGTTCCATCACTGTTCATGCTCTGACAGTCCCTTAACCACTACATGCCATGTGACAGGTTTAGTTTCTGAATAATCAGCTAGGTAACTTTTTGTAAATCACATTTATTATCTTTTTTATTATGATATTATCATTTTTATGTTACAAAGTAGCTAATGTTCATTCTAGAGAGTTGGAAAACACAGATATGATTATTGAAGAAAAAAATCACCACACTTCCCTACCTAGAGAATGACATTTACTATGATCATTTTCCCCTAAGATTGAATATGCTTCGAAAAAATGCTATTTAAGTGGCAGCAGTTGATGGCTTTGCCATAATTTTCAAGCTACTACACTACAGAGACTTTGTCGAGTAGGATTATTTTTGGCTAGTTTATGTTGTTCAAAATTTTACCACTTACAATTCATGCTACAACAGAGTGTGATCTGTGTCTTAGTCAGTTCTGTGTTGCTTAAAAGAAATATGTGAGGCTGCATCACTTCTATTAAAAAAAAAAAAAAAAAAAAAAAAAAAAAAGAGGCTTATTTAGCTAATGACCCTGCTGGCTGGAAGACTGGGCATCTGGTGAGATCCTCAGGTTGCCTCCACTCAAGGCAGAAAACAAAGGGAAGCCAGGGGTGTGCAAAGGTAACATGGCAAGAGAGAAAGCAAGAAGTTCAGGTGGCAGGCTCTTTTTAACAACCCAGTTCTGTGGGAACTAACAGAGCAAGAGCTCATGTATCCCTGTTAGGAGGGCACCAAGCCATTCTTGAGGGATCCACCTTCATGACCCAAACACCTCCCAGGAGGCCTCAACTCCAACACTGGGATCGAATTTCAGCATGAGGTTTGAAGGGACAAACATCCAAATATTAGCAGTCTGAATCTTTGATTTTTATGTAAGGTAGGTTTCTAGGAGGAAGTTAATAGTTCAAACACTAAAAGGAATTTTCAGAAAAGTCAAAGCAACTCACATTTCCACAACAATTAGTAACTTTAGCACAATATCATTATTCTATTTGTTTTAACTAGTGTACATTTGATAGTAAAAATAGTATCTTGGTTTTTCATTTGCGTTTATTTTACTATTAGTAATATTTATGATGATTTATAATGTGGATTTTCATATGTGACTTGTATGCTTACATCTTTTTTTGTTTACTATATTTGTCTTTTAGTATATTTGCTGATTTGGGTAAATACTTTATGTATTAAGATCAGTTTTTGCACTTCAAATGGAGAGTCTTTCTGTGCTTCACTCAGAAGTCTGAATATACAATTTTGTGGTCATATCTTCCATAATCAGCAATCACTATTCTATTATCTTCTGAGTTTTAAGCCTATATTGAACATATACAAAGAGCTAGGTTTTGTTCCTTTTTAACCAAGCCTCCCTGCTACGTGAATGTTTGTACATTTTTATTTTTAAAGTTAGCTAAGTTTCTGAAAAGCCTAAATACCTGTAGACGTATGTCTTTCATGTTGATTGGCATGTGGTCAGTCCTTTCAAGCTCCATGAAAGGCTATGTCATCTCTGGAAAGATGTCTTTAGTTTCTGTATTTGCTTATTGCTTCCGTTTCAGCTCTTCTTATTTCTTCTTCTGGATGATGTACTCACTGTTATGTTAGACCTCCCCTCACTTTTTTTTCTATTTTCTTTTTTTTAGATTTATCTTTATTTTTTTAAAGTTTATGTGGGTACATAGTAGGATTATATATTTACGGGGAACATGAGATATTTTGATACAGGTATGCAATGTGAAATAAGCACATCATGGAGAATGGGGTATCCATACCCTCAAGCATTTATGCTTCAAGTTACAAACAATCTAATTCTACTCTTTATTTTAAAATGTACGATAAAGTTATTATTGGCTACAGATACCCTATTATTTTATCAAGTGGTAGTTCTACAAAAAAAACAAAAAACAAAAAAACTCCACTCTCTGTCCACCATGCTTGCCATGTTTTCTCTCATTCTTTTGATAATTTGACCTTTATTTTCCTGCATACTGGGGGAGCTCCTTTAATCAGTTCTTTAAGACATTAATCTGATTTTCTGTGGTGTCAATTCTGCCCCAATTATCAGCAATATGGGGTTTAGTTCTGTTACTGCACAATTTTTATTCTTTGTAATACTTCACTTAGTTCTCTTTGCTCCTTAGTTTAATGTTTCTTCATTTTGCCCTATTGAATTTGCACTCAAGCTGGCTTCCTCCTTGTCGGTTTTTGTTCTGTTTCTTAAAAAAAAAAATCCAAGTTTATCAAAAATACAGTTAAGCATTAGGTATTATTGGAGAAATGTTTTTTAAATACACATTTTCAGATTGTGCTCTTAGAGATTCCGACCTGTTGGCTCTTAGAGGGAGACGGGGAGACAGGGGAAGAGAAAATTTAAAAAGACAAAGAAGGCACCTCCTCAAATGAGTCATACTCAGCAGGAATGATTGCAATATCAGATGCCTATATTTGACAATATGATATGGTTGATATGTATTTGTTTATGTGTAATCTTATCTTCTAGAAGTTAGGCAAGGGAGAGAGAATAAGAAAAACAGGACTTTTGTATAAAATAATTAAGTATAAAGAGATATTAAGAATCTCAATTTTGCTCTAAGATTTTATCAGTAATTATAAGATCCTTGGGTGTTTCTAGAAATCCGTTGCCTATTAACCCTGGTCTTTCAAGGGTAGTTGTTGATTATTCTTTACTGTATTCTCTGCATATTTCATGGAGAAATTGGGAGTGGCTTCCTCTGGAATATATAAAACCAGAAGCTGGGTAGACACTTCTAATGATTTTACATTAGCAAATCAATATTTTCTGGGAGTTTAGAACACAGACTTTTGTGTGCTGCATTCTCGAATACAATAAACTTCACTTTGTTTGATATTGTATCTTTATAAGGCAGTGACATTTCTTACATTAATGCCTAACTATGGATGTTCCTGAAACCAGATACCTAACGATACACTGGTAAGTGTTGGTCCACAAGTAACATGTCATTCTTCTCATGGAGTGTGATTTATATTTTTTATGATGATGATTTCAGTAATGTCTATCATCTTACAAGAAATTTACCTTTGAATCAGAAAAAAGTAAAATTCATTTTATGCTGGTCTCATCAAGCAACTTTGTTCAGTTACCTTAAATACGAACACCAGGGAAGACAGTTTATCTTTGATATATGAATATAATTTCCAAATGGATCCTTAGGCTAAAAGTAATTCATGAGCATGAAAAAATGAGCTCTTAGTATGGCTTCATGTAAAACTTTATTTCCTTTATAGAAAGGTATGATATTGTTAATGTCACTGTCACAGAAAAGTGAAACAAATCCATTTCAATAGGGAAGAAAAGTCTGGTTTTATTTTTAATTTTACCATTTTTCTAAAGTTGAACATTTTCTTAAGTTTGGAATACTTCTTAGATATGAAGAAGGAGTTAATATGCTTGCAGATGTTGGAATGTCAACTCCCACTGATTCAGCCAGCAGACTCTAAGTTTCATGGTATGGTTAAGTCATTCAAATAGCAGTTAAAAAGTGTGTCTTGGACATGGTGGGTAAAGAGGATCAAACTGAATATGCTGCCTTCTTGTTCACAACACTCAAGTTTCTGTTTTGTTTTTGTGTGTCCACTGTAAGCATTTGTGAACAACTCTCACAAGTGCCCACCCGAGTGATACACATCATAGTGTAATAAATATAGCATGCACACAAAACCAGAGATCACAGAGGGCTATCATTCAGGTTTGTTTACTACTTATCTTCAGGTTTCACTTTCAATAAAAGGCAGATGTGCTGAGGAGCTATCAGACATTTTTTAGTTATTGTGTTATTGCGTGGAAAAATTATAGCTACCTGTGATCATTAAACATCTTTAAAAGACACGTATTTTGTGAATGTATATGTGTGCATACACATGTAAATATATGCAAGTGTATACCCAATTTCTTTAAGACTTCCAAAAGATAAGAGTTATTGGTCTTCATTTCCAAATTCTTGTCATCTATTTTCTCAAGAAACAAAGATGTCCATCTTGTCCCATTCCACCAATCAGTAGTTAGAAGGATTACATTGAACCATTATTTGTGAGCTCAGGAATTATGTTCTCCTGAATAATTGGTTAGGATAGTAAATTAAAGGACTATTTCTGTGCAAAATTCAGTTTGAGGTCACAAAAATTTATCAGAATTAAAAAACCATTAAAATATAACAAATACTGACTATTCATTTGTTCATTTCCATATTCATTAATTCCACAAAGATTCATGAAGCCCCACTACATATATCAGAGACTCCAACAGATTCTGCAGTTCACTGATTTAATAATTTTATCCAGTCTGTAATTCCATTTTAGAAATTCAAAAGCCAAGCTCTGCTGAAGAGACTAGAAAACAGCATTAGCAGACTTATGATCTCCTTGGAAAGAATAAGGCTTTGGAACCAGAAAGGTTTGGGTTCAAGACCACTGACTATGTTAGTGAATGTGGGACATGCCCTGTTTTTTCATCTGTACAATTGGAGTAATAACACCTACCTCCAAGGATCCTAGTAAGAATTAAATGAGATAATAATTATTAAAGCACTTAACCTATTCACTAGCATAAGGCTGATGTTCAAGAAATAATTTCCTTTATTCCCTGCATCCTTTTGTCTGTTTCCTTGCCTTTTTTCAGAATAGATATAGTTAAAGGACTTGAAGAGAGTCTCAGAGAACACCAGAAGTAAACACAGAAACAGAAGGTGGACCATGAACCTCGGTAGTCTGTAGGTTTCTCAATGTTAAAATGTTCAACCTTTAGCATAATTCATATATTACATAATTCTACCATTCCAATCCATCCAATCATTTTCTTTAGAGTACAGTACAAAAATAAAATGCAGAAAGCAATTATAGTTGGTTAAGAGTTGGGGCCAGGAAAGCAGGAAAGCCAGTTATAGTTGGTTATATACTTGGGGCTAGGAAAGCTTCCATTGCTTCTATTTTCTTATGCAAAGATAGTGGTGTAACACTCCTGGTCCTTCTCTTACTTGTCCACTTACATAATACTTCCAAATGGGAGAAATAATAACTCGCCTGACTTGTTAGTTTGAGAGCAAGAGCTCAGCAAGCGTGGCTCATTGCTCTCTCTCCCTTGTCGTTGGGATCTATCTGCCAGTAGAGAGCATATTCACTATTTCCTCCTAGGTATCATAATAAGAAAATATCTCATCCATGGGTGGGGAGACACATGGTTGTCCGGCACTCCTTGTGACTGAATGGCTAACCCAAATTTTGACATTCACTATTGAAAGATTCATTTTCCACACAAACCTAAGTCACATTTTCCTAATATAACACCAGCAGTCATACAATCAATAGTTTTCTTATTTTGACATACTTCTTTGTCTTTTTCAATGGGATCAGAATTTACATGGGACAAAGCAGTACTTTTAATTAGGCACACCCCATGTACAACAATGGTGATTAGAGAAAATACCTTTTCCTTTCAACTTTAAGAACAAATTATTAAAGCCATGAATGAAGACTACTCATTATTTGATTTTCTCAACAATACATCAAGAAATGAGTAATTGACTGAGATCAGCCTGTGGAGACATATCTCTTCAAAGAGGCAGGATGAAAGTGTTTCTTCTTCCCTTTCCCTTCCTTCCTCTTCCTTCTCTTCCTTCCTTCCTTCCTTCCTTCCTCTCCTCTTCCTTTTCCTTCCTCCCTCCCTCCCTCCTCCCTCCTCCCTCCCTCCTTTCCTCTTCCTCTTCCTTCCTTCCTCTTCCTCCTTCTTCCTTCCTTCCTTCCTTCCTTCCTTCCTCTTCCTTTTAGACTGTCTTGCACCTGTCCAGGCCGGAGGCAATGGAAAAGCATCTTGGTTCACTGCAACCTCCGCCTGGGGTCCAAGTGATTCTTCTCTGCCCTCAGCCTCCCCAGGCATTACAGATGTCTGCTTCACCACCAATTTTTCTTTGTATTTTAAAGTAGAGATGGGGTTTCACCGTGTTGGTCAGGCTTTGTCTTAAAACTCTTGATCTTGTGATCCTCCTGCCGCAGCTTCCCAAAGTGCTAGGATTACAGGCGTGAGACACTGTGCCTGGCCACTATTTCTTATAGGTTGAAAAGAACTTGAACTCCACACAGATCCTTCAGTAAGCAAGTGCCTGGTCAACTGGTAGGGATCCCAGTTTAAGACACTGAGGCAATTCTTTTGTTGATTTTTGTTTTTGTCCAATGTTAGGAAAGCAGAGAATTTTACTAGTATACATATGCACTGTTTCACTTAAGATGACACAGTGGAGTCCTTGTAAAAGCAGAGGGTAGTAGCCACAGGCAGATTATGGAAATCATTTGATATAAGCTAATACAAATATTTAACTTTAGATGAGTCTGCTTCAAAAACTTCAAATAATTAATGAATAGGATTAAGATCAATCCTGACAATTTCAATATTGAGTTTAGAATCCCCGCATTCAGCATTTGGATCAGGAAAAAAATTGAGCCAAATTGACACAGCCAACAAAGCAGACAGTCACAAATATTTTATAGACATATAAAAGACCAGCCAATAAGTATTTCTTTTCCACAAAATTTTAAAATTTTCAATCATGAGAAAAATAATACTTATATATTTTTAGAGAGATCTGTCTATTGAAGATGTATCCCACAGGAGCAAATGATACAAACATTCACTTTAGGAAATGAGATAGAGCAAGGTTTACATTACACAGCATCAGTCATTCAAGAGTAATGAACTATGTGAAAAGCAACATCAGAATGCTTTCCTTTGGAATCACAGTTATTTAAAGTGCGTTCCACAACTGTAGAAGAGGGGGTCTTGTCATGTTCTCACACCCACTCGTACAATAGAACAACATCATTTGAAGAATTTAAGTGTTGAAATAAAAATTTACTGACCAATTAGAATTTGACTTTAAACAAAAAACGAAAAAAAATTCTAAACAATGCAATATTAGGATGATGAAACCAGACAACTCCCACAAAAGGGAGGGAAATGATGGTAGTTTATGCAACTCTTCTATTATTATAAAGATGCAGGATATAGACAATAGTAAAACCCAAAGATGCTATCTCACTAAAAGTCTGATCTATTTTAAATTACTATAGAAATTTTTCATAACTATTGCTTAAATATAAGTATAGTTTTCTCCTCTCATTTCTTTTAGATATATGTTCAAATGTCACATGATTTGAAAGGCTTTTCCTGACCACTGTACCTAAAATACTACCATCCCCATATCCTATTTAACCAGCATCCCCATCTCCTATTTTGTAACTGTAACTGGTTTTAATTGTCTTCAAACCTATTGTTACAATCTAATAAATTATATCTCTTTGTATAACAGCTACTTTTTGTAATCCCCTATGTGAACTTCATGAAACTTTGTTTGGCTCAGTACTATGGCTGTAGCATGTAGAATAATCCTTGTGGATAGTAGATGTTCAACATAAACGTGCTGAGAAAGTAGGAGAATGAGAGATTCCTGCTTCAATTCGAGGCTACAGCCCTTGTCCCCATGGGGGAAAAATGGGATACAAGCAAATGATAGCATATAGGGATCTCTGATCCTTTGATCTTATTGCAGAACAAACAAAAAAAAGACATGGACACTGTTCTAGGAACATTAGTATCCCCAGATAGCCCTTGTACATTACTATATAAAGTATTGATTGTTTCCCACCCAGTCTCAGGAAACATCTCTCTAATCGCCTGCTCAAGTTACCCTGGAACAATGCCTCTTTCCTTCCTACATAAAGAGTCCTTGAGAAGCCTCTATGTTTACCAGGAGGCTCCATCCCACTGTAGTGACCAATAAATATCAAATAGCTTGTTTCTTCTGCTTTACCTATAAATGATAAAAACAAAAAGTACTAATACGATCTTATGCTACAGGAGTGTGACTGACAATGCCTGTCATATATCTGTGCATTCATAAGAGTAGCTTTGGTAGACAATAAGCCACATTATGAGGCCAATAGTTGTACTTTTGTAAAATGTTCAAGAATATTCTATTGAATACACTCTTTCTTAATTAACTAAAATTCTTCTACTGGAATATAACTGATATGGCTTCACTGTGGTGATATATTTTGTAAATTCCTTCTGTGTGTGTGTATGTGTGTGTGTTTGAATTTAAAATATTTGCTTTGGTATATTCCTTGATTTTGACTTTTCGTCTTCTTAATTTCAATTAAAAAAATCCACTGATTTTTTTTTTCTTTTTTTCAAAGACAACTGCTATCAAGGTCATTGATTTATAAGAGAAGTCCATTCCTCTGGTCTCAATCTAGTTTACTGTCATGGTAGATATAATATTTTTATATTATGCCTGTCAAGGTACTTGACATCCTCTGGGAAACTTAGTCTCTTTTGTGATTGCTTAACTGAGATTTACTCTACAAATCCCACTGGAAGCGAATCACCTTTGGGAACTGTAATGGCAGTCTGGTAGTACACCTGATGAAGTCTTATCTGAAGACCCTGAGAGGAAGTGACTTCTTTTCTGCAGACTTTTCCTCTAGAATAAGATGCACTAGGTTTACTCATATTTGGAATCGACAGAAAGCAAATAAGAAAGAGACCTGTTAAGGCTGAGATTACTCAAGGACTGGCTGGTAATAATTCATGACTGTTTAATATGTAGACCCATTCTAGTGTCTCTAAATATATCCAGGAAAAGCCTCCAAAGCTGTGCAGTTCTCTAGCGAGGACCCAATGAGGCCACATAGAATAAGGGGCAAGTAAGATCTCTCTGTATGACAGAATCAGGGGTTATGTGATTGGATAACCAAGGAACTTATTGCCCTGACAACGCAAGAATTCTATTTCCACCTAACAGGATTTGATATGTATTTGAGATCAATAATTTAGGCTTGCTTCCCATTTTCTCCTTTCCTAAATAGTCATTTTCCTTTAAATGCATGTATCCTGTTGCTTCTGGGTCATTCTACATTGTGGGAATTCAGACAGGTAGCTTCTCTTTTAAAGCTATGACTTGCTGAGCTATGAAGAGGAGCCATGGGCCGGTTGGAGATAACGGAATCACCAGATGCAATCACAGGTTTGAGGTGGGTTCCTTTTGGGAAAGAATGTATGCCACCTAAAATGCATCTATGCATGCCACCTTTAATGATATCATGGATGCTGGATAGCCAAGGGGATGGATTATTCTTAATTTTCTCTACTGCAGAGGCAAAGAAGTCAAAACACTCATCATTTCATACTCTCTTACAAGAAAGGGGGAAACCATGTGACTCAGTTTTGGCTTTTTGAGTTGTAAGCACAAGTTGCTGAGTTGAGATTCTGGAAAAGCCTTTAAAAGGATGAAATCAGCCATACTGCCCCTTCATCTATTTGCTTTTTTCTCTTTTTCCTGGATTAACTGTGGATACAAGAGTTGGAACTTTAGAAGCCATCTTTATAAATGTGTGACATAAAAGCCAGAGATAAAAGATGGGAGAGCTGTCTTGATCCTTGATGGCACCCAAAGAATTGCCCTCCACTGTCTATCTATGGCCTTCTTCATACATGAGTAAAATAAATATCTGCAAGTTAACTTATTGTTAGCAGGGATTTCTTCACTTTTTTTTCATGCTTATAGAGACACATATTCCTTGGCCAATAAGTTTTTTCTCTATATCCTGAAGTTGCCAGAAACAGTAACAGCCAAAATTCTTAGTCTGAAGCTGTAGCAATTCAGGAGATACAAGAAATGTTAAACATTCAGAAAAAAAGAATTTTTATTCTATCTTCATTCTCCAATACTCAGTACACTGCCTAGACAGAGTAAGCAATAAAAATGTTTGCTGACTGATGCTACTTATTATATATTTTAAAGACATAATTTGGAATAACACACTTAAAACATGTATTAGGATTTATAGAAGGTTTAGTAGCAAATTTGAATTTAATGTATAACAATATTTATTGAATAACATTGACTAAATTCTTACTATGATCTAGGCTCTATGCTAAATACTTAATGTATTTTTCAAAATTCTCACAGCAATTCTATAACCTAAGAGTTATTATTAGAGAAGTTCAGAGATATTTAAATAACTTAGCTAAGGTCACACAGCCAGGTGGTACTAGAGTCAGGATTCAAGGCAAAGTTTACTTCCCTCCAAATGTATGCTCCTAACCACTATGTATTACTAAAATATTCTGAATTTGATTTCCTAAAAGAAACATGTCTTTTGATACCAAAAACACTCCTTTGTGGCAGAACAGTAAATATACCGAAAAATGTTCATCTGCGTTAATGGTTATTCATTATTAATCAATTACCACTTCTTGGATGACTTGCTATTTTGGATTTTCCATATGAACACACTGGAATAAGCTAGCTAAATAAGACAATTCACATGGAGAGTTTTATGTTAGCTGAAGTTTACTACTGGGAAAGTAGAGTATTTGTAATATTTTGGTTTTAAAATCCTGGAGTCATTAAAATGTGACACCACAACCTGCATAGTAGGATATTGATAAGAACAAGGATGCTGGAGGTGATTCAGTAGATAGTTAAATGGCAAAAAATATAGTGCACGTTTCACACACCCTGCAGACTGCAGGTTTATATGATAATAAATAATAGTTATCACCAGGACAAAGGAGGAAAATGCCATGAAATCCAATAGCTCAGTGAGAAATCTGCTAATACAGGTGGTCAAGCTTGTCCTATTTCATTGTCAAAGGGAGCCTATTTATTTTCTTATGGATAGTTAAATTACAGAGTCATTCATTGCTGAAAGTTTTCCAGTAGGCAGATACGAGTCTGAAGCTAAGAGAATAAGAATTAACTTCACAGGCAGCAGAATTCATGAGGTAAAATCTTTGAGCAAACTACAGAAATAAAAGTGACTTTACACATTCCAATTGGAATATCTTTTTTTGTACAGTGGGCACGAGCCAACAGCCAAAATGCTGGCTAGGAAAAATAATCATTTTAGGAACTCTTTAAAATATTTATCCAAATCAAATAGCCTTCTGACTAGGTGAGATGTCAGTGATTAGAGAGAGAGAACGAAAGAGTCAGTGGGTGTGTGGGGGTGGGTAAGAGAGAAGGAGAAAGAGGGATTCTTGCTGCACCGGAATACTGGGAAACTTAGGAAAAATATTCATAATGGTTCCTCAGTAGTTATAAAATCAATGTCAATTTTCTTTTCCTGTTACACAAGATGGCAGTGGTTTTTATCTAACAACTAACTATACATCTTCTGAGGACATTCGAAATGGTGGAGATTATGCATGCTGTTTTCATTACTTCTAAGTGCTACAATCTGCTAACTTCTAGATTTGGGAGTTTACCAATGGAATAGATCAAGAAATTCCAATAACAACTTTTTCGTTAAGCATTTTATATTCATTTTCTTGGAAGCAGGTGTTGCTTTCAGTCCAAATTCAAGTTATATATTTTACATATACCTAACAGCTACATTTCATCATTTGTTTTCTGGGTATAGGAAGTCACTACTTAATGCCATTGACTCTTTGCCAAGTAATCTTTAAACCAAGACATGTATATAATTTCCTTCTTAATTAAAGATACTAACTTCATCAATCTTAGTTCATGAAAAAAAATCCAAAGCTTCCAGGCATAATCTTGATGAAGAATACATTACACAGCTGAAAGAATTCAAATTTATACTGCCTTGGACAACTATTCATGTGTCATAAAGGACAATGAGTTCACCAAAGTAATCTATATGGGAAGTGACTCGCAACAAAAGGTTAACAGATATGGTCTGTATCAGTTTACTAGAAGACAACCGAAGATGAAGAAACCAAATATCTTACCTCTAGTTATTTGAGGTCAAAATTGGAAAAATGTTATAAAATAATGTTAGCAATCTCAATAAAACCCAAATAACTGAAAATTTGACTACTTTATCATTATGTCACTCAACTCTTATGGGAATAGTTAAGTTTAAGTGTATACATGAACACAGCATGAATATATTAGATCAGAATTTCAAGGTCTGTTGACAATTTCACATAAAATTTATAGAATCTGGAGATAAGTAAGTTCACTATTATCAATCAGAAAGCATATTTGAAGACTTAGGTTGCAGGTGAATAAATCCTAAATGGTCATCATTTTAAAGCAGACATCTAACAAGCATCCATGTTATAAACAATTGTTTTGAGTTTTTATCTAGAAATAATTATAGATTTACAAGACGTTGCAAAGATAGTACAGAGAGATCCTATGTTCCCTTCATGAGGTTTCTAAAAATTTTACATTTTATATAATTATGCAATATCGAAACCAGGAAGCTGACACTGGCGCAATGTGTGCATATAGTTCTATGTTACTTTATCAGGTATAGATTCTTGTAACCACCACTGCAATCAGGATACAAAAGGATTGTAAATAATTTAACTTCTTTTCTTAGAAAATAAAATATATGACAGCTTCACGTAGAGGGTTCTAGAATACATATTCTATTTAACAATACTTAATTATTGAAAATTATTAATATCCAAAATTATCTTAGAAAACTCTCTATATAAAAGCCAAAGTGAAATTCTAGCAATATAGACACAGTACACTTCAATTAAGCTCATTTCCCTGCACAGATCGGACAACCCCATTATTCAGCAATCAGCTCTCCCCAGCTAAGAAAACACACACATTTTTTAGCACACAGTTTATCAAACACAAGTTGCTGATAATTCTACTACTCCATTCTACTACTCTACTGTTTACAAGTAGAAGTCCCAGACACACACACACTGACATGCCCCACCTTTCTCAAGCAGAACAGAGACTCACAAGTGTCCTTAAATCTCTAATGAGGTTACCATAACAAAAGATACAATAATAAATATACGTAAAGAAACAATGAAATAAGCCAGACAGATTCTCCTAAGCCAAACCTCATGTGGAGTTTCTTATTTTCCCTAACAAGAAAATATAAACCAAATTGTTGCAAACTCCAAGTTTGAGTGAGCTCAGAGCAAAGGAAAATCATTTCATCTCCCCTTCTTCCTTCCTCCTTCTCTCTCTTTCTCTCTCTCTCTCTCTCACATACACATACACACACACACACATACACACACACACACACACACACACACACACACACACCCCTAAACATCAATCTTACCTTAGCCATCTGTGCCTGCACGCCGTTTGCCTTGAGAGATGCTACCGCTTTCTGTGCGGCTGCAGGACTGTCAAAATCTACAAAACCATAACCTGTGAAAACACAAAATCCCCTTGTTAGTATTCACAAAAAGCTGAATCTCTATCTTAACTGATGAAGTACAAGCTTACAGATAGACTTGCATTCGTTTCTTCTGACATATTACCCTGGTTGAACATTAGGCTGTTAGATTAGTGGTCCTTAACGCTTTGAGAGATATACCATAATATCTCTAGACATAAAATAGTAACTCTTATTTTCTACGCATTGTTTTGGAGATTGAGTGTACAATCAGTAACCCAATTTAACCTAATTTGGTGAGTAAGATAATAGACTGTTTAACTGTGTTCTTTCTTCATAAAATGCTGGAAAATATAGAAAATTGTCTCCCTAAAGTTAATTTTCAAAACTTCAAATATTGATGTTAACAAAAACAATAATAAGAACTTGCAAAAGGTTATCAGCAACTGCAATAGTGCTTGGCACACAGTAGACATTCAATAAATATATGTCTACTTCATGAATAAGTAAATATTGTGAATGAGAGGGTTTAAAACCTGGTTCCATTTGATTACTAAGCCCATGCTCCTCCATTATCCTGTCTCAATGATAACATCTTAAATTATTTTGACTATTAAGGATCTGTGAAAAAGAATGATTAAATACATAAATATCCATGCTTCTTTTAAAAATAACCACTATCTGCTTATTTGTTTCTAGTGTACAGTCTGAAAAGGGTATACAAATTCCCTATGCTATTCTGATTGTGTGCTTGTGTGGATGTGTATACATGGTGAAAGCAAAGAAATAGTAAAAGAGTCAATGAAAAGGCCATTTTGCATGTCCTTAAGCTAGCTAATAGTCCAAGGCTTAGCCTAACAGCAATGTCAACTGCCAAGAATATTGTGAAATATAAATTCTCAAGAGTGAGTATAAGGACAGCTTTGTTTGGCATGCTTAAAAAGCTCACCATATGTATCCTATACTTCTCATCTGTCAGGCAGAGAATCATCTGTATCCTTATACTTGTCTCATTTAGACGTTCTGAGGTGAGCCACTGAAGCAAACCTCCTAACCATGTACTGTGACACCTCCTCCCACCCCAAAATAACCAAAGAAGTGTGCAAGGATGAATCCAATTACCAAGTTGTTTCTTTTAATTAACTTTTTAATTTTTTCCCCTGAATTTCATCTTCTTTTTCTCCCTCCCAGCATGTTATCCTAAAATGAACTTGTTACACAGCAGTGTACCATAAAGTGCTCTTGAAAAGCTGGGCAGAGAAGCTGTGAAGTTTGTATTTCTAATCCAAAAGGAAGCCTGTTCTGTAAGTACTGCTAATTCTTCTCTTCCTACAAAGTCAAACTAAATGGGTAATAAAAGTATTACCACCCACTAAGATGAGTAAGATAGGAAAAAAAAGTAGGAAGTTATAGTCAAGAAATAGGGTCAAGGGGAGAAGAAAGCAAAACTATAATCTGGATATCATCTCTCACGTGCCAGTTTCTGTGCTGGGTAGTTGACACATTGGTGAAGTCATAATAACACCATGTACTACTGGCTTCATGCGCATTATACACATGAAGAAACTGACGCTCGGGTAAGGTGATCCAACTGGACTAGAATCACAAGCCATTCATTGAGCAGATCCAGGATTTGAAGTAAAGTCTGCATGTGTCCTTTCAAATACACCATACTATGAATTGCTTTATATTCCCACATTGTAAACTATTTCTACTAGCCTCTGAAGCTTATCAGAGAAAGGAATCAATTCTTGAAAATTCCTTAAATGGCATGGAATAAAACAATTCCATATAAGATGATTTAATTGAGCTTATATAATCAGTACTTTGTCAGTGAAGTGTTTGATGAGTTAAGATGACATTGAGATGGGAACCACCTTGTACCTTATACTTTGGCCAGTATTCCTCATCCATTCATAGGCTCATTTATTCATTCAGGCACTGCACTAAGCAAAGGGTATATAGTCGTGGAAAAAAACCTCAGTTCCCACTCATGCAACTAATAGTTGAGCTGGGAGATGGACAAGAACAAATGACCATACAAATGAATATATAATTGCAAAATTGCAGGTCTTCCTCGAAAGTTAAATGAGAGCGTATAATATAGATTTTAATTATTGATTGTTCATTATTGAAAGTTTTAAAGAAGCAGTGGTGTGAAATGATCTGCATTTTTAAATTGAGATTGCAATGTTGTGGGGGAGCTGGGAAGCTAGAATGGAATCAGGAGATGACTTAGGGGCTATTACAACATTCCAGAAGAATGGCTGCTGGCAATGAAATAGGGTGAAAGGGATGGTTTGAGTTATATTTTGGAGGCAGAATTAACAGGGCTTTGTAAGTGGATTGATTGAATTGGGAAGAAGGAAGACATAAAGACATAGACAAAGATTACTACTGGTTTTGTTTGTTTGGTTGGTTTTGTTTTTGCCATAAGCCACTGGTTGAATGGATATGTGATTTCCTGAAATGGGAAGACTCAAGGAAGAACCAGCAAGGGAAAAGGAAAATTAAAATATTGGCCTGAGACATGTTGAGTCAGAAATGTTGGAGATATTTCAATAGAAATGTCAAATCACAGTTGGATATATTAGGTGGGTGCTCAGAAATGGAGATGAAATTGGAAATACAGGAGGACAACAGCACAAAGATATAGATGTTATTTATAGGAAATAGTCAAAAATGCCCAGAGTAAGTATTAAAAAAAAAGATCCAGAATTAGAACTCAAACAACTTCAGCATTTAAACATTACATAAGAAGAAAAGACTGCAAAGAAAGCTGGAGAGTCAGAGAGGAAGAAGGAAATGAAAAGGGAATCAAATATCTCAAATCCAAGGTAAAAAAAGTATTCTGAGAAGGAGGGAGAGAAAAATTATGTGAAATGCTACTGAGAGTTTGAGCAAGACAGCTTCAAGATGCCCAGTGTGTTTAGAAACATGATGTCATTATCATGATTTTGCTTTAGGCAAGTGGTGGGGATTGAAGCCTGCTGGAGTAGTTGAAGAGTATGAGCAAGATGAGGAGGAGGATTTACAGGCCTCTTTGCAGTTATCTTGGCTGGGAAAAAGGAATTAAGAAACAGATTTAGCTAGCAGGGGATCTAAGGTCAACTGAGCTGTTTCTGTTTGTTTGCTTTAAGACAGGAGATGCTATGGCTGTGTGTGTGTGTGTGTGTGTGTGTGTGTGTGTGCGCGCGCGCGACCTGATTCCAGCGTGAAGCTAGGGTAGGAAACTGCTGAGTATTCATGTAAATTATTCAACAAATAGTTATTGACCACTTTCTATAGGACAGATACTGTTCTTGGCATTTTTGAATGTTGAATATTGATGGGAAAGATCAAGCAGAAAATAGATTAAAACTTCAAGAGGACAAGTGGATAATTTATAGAATAACATCCCTGAGAAGGTAGAAGGGTGGGCGTATCTAGAAACTTCATGAAAGTGTTGCCCTTCTCCAGACAAGGATCCTCCCCTTCACCCATTGTACCTGGAAGATAAAAGAGTACTCTCCATTACCAGGTGTTGTTTCTTTGTATTGCCCCAGGTACTGGGACCGTACCTAACATCCAGCCTACGCTTAATAAATATTTGTGAAAATAAATGGAAAGCACGTTTAAAAAATGTTAACTTATTTCATGGAACTATGACAGGGATTAACTGATAAAAATGTCTATTAATACTGTTGGGCTATAAAGAGCACACAATGCTAAGTGGTCAAGGTTCTGTTTCAGCCATGCTGCCACCCAGCAGGCAGCCCCTTCTTTTATGACTCCCACCCTTTACTCTAGCGTGCCTTCTCTCTGGCTTCCGCTCTTCCTTTCCAATCCCGCATGGTACACAGGATAGTACAAAATCAAGATGCTGACCACCAGGACTAAATTCCAATCTGAACAGAGGACATTTCTGTGAGGGTATGAGACATCCTGAGCTTTCTCTGAATCAGGGATGTTCTAGCTAAACTTGGAGAAAAGGATACTTATAAAGAGTCATTCTGCCAGCAAGGAGAGAGAGGTTGGCCCTTTTGTACAAAATATCTGTATTGATGGCTCCAAGCCAAGGGAAATAAAGACTCCATAAATAAAATTATAAACAGGGGATAAGCCACCACAACAGAAATATTTCACTGAATTATGTGTTTTTCATATATACTTACTTTTACTAGTTACAATGGAAGTGTATGTAAAAATGTCTCAAGTAACCCTGAAAAATACTCCCATTCTAGAAATAAGCATTGCATTACTGAGTTTTACATGACAGCAGATACTACATCACAATCAGAAGAAAACAAAATGAAATAGGAGACTGCCCCTAAAGAATAATGATGCATTTAGCAAGGAATAAAGCCACTTCAATTTGCTTTCAATTTGTTTTCCTTAATGACAAATAATCAAGTCTGGGAACAGCAACCTCTGTACCTACATCTGGTGAGGAGAAGGGTAAGGGGAGATTAGTTCAGCTTCAGCTAATAATGCTTTATGGTAACTGCTAAAATCCTCAACACAACACTGGCAAATGCTAACCATCAGAAACTCTGGCCCAAGTGGCTGTAAGCCCACCCGTCTCACTCTCTCAATTACATAATTAAGCTTGGCAGCAGGTTCAAATGAATTAAAACTGAATGTCACTGTTTTCTCCACACACCCCTGTCCTTGTTTTTCTTCCTTGTCAGGGGGAGAAGGCCAGCAGTTCTGCAATTAGCGGGAAGTAGAGCAGTGAGAAAGAACCAACTCTGTGATAATTAGGTCATTTGCCAAATACACTCATTCCATTGGCAGATATAATCAATGCTTTCCTGAAATGTTTTAAACTCTGCGTGTTAATTTAGAGTTTTGCTATTTTTATTGCACTACAAGCCTGGTGACTTTAGAGAAAAAAGTGTATGCATGTGTGTGAGTGTGTGTGTGTGTATCTATCTATCTATCTATCTATCTATCTATCTATCTATCTATAATGGAATTCTACAAAGAATAGTTGTGTCCATCGTGTCCAGATGGTTCTTATATTGTTTCCTTTAGTGCACTTGCTGGCAGCATCTTCCCTGAGACCTTTGCCATTCAGTTGAACCACTGTGTGACAATCCATTTGAAATTTCATTAAATGTTTCTTTACCATCTTCAAAAGCTTATTTTATACTTCTGCATTGGTGTGTGCTCCTTAAGTTCTCTATTTAAACTGCTTATTTATGTACCAACATTGGGATTGTTCTTTATGTGTGCATTGGGGTGGATTGGGGGGAAGTAATGATAAAACTAGAACTCCTGCTTTAGGTTTGCAGTGCCGTCAACAGTGAGCCAAGGAGACTTGCTCTCAGAGTGTAACTGCACACTAAATTTCACAACATTTGTATTGTTCTTCCTCTTCAGAATGACTGTCATAAAAGCTCGCTTGAAACACAGATGGCTTGGTGTAGCACCCAAATTCTTTCAAAGACAATCCAACCGTGAGTCAAATGTGACTTCTAAACAGAATAAGCAAACATTTTGGCTAAGAATTGTATATACATTCAGTTGAAATTCTACTTAAGTTTAACAGTTGAAGATGTTAACAATGAATCACCTTTCCATAAATCCTTCTCCACCTTCTATTTGGGCTTAGCAATATTCTGTGGCTGTTGTCTGGGCTCAGAATAGGATGACTGAGTTGCAGGGAGAGAGGGGTGGTTTGCAGGCTGCCTGGAAGTCTGGTGGCACTTAGACTGCCTCCATGCCTCTGGATTTCTTCTGGATTTCTACTGTATCCCTAAACTATTCAGTTATTGTTGACTATCCTTCCTTATCGGATTTCCTAGTTCTTTGCACTATGTGGTCACAGAAGATAATGAAACAACAGCATTGATATATTTATTGCAACTTTTCTACTTAAAACAGGAAAACCTACTAATTTCTTCAGTGTCTTCTTTTGTATCCATTTACTGTAAGTGATCATTATAGTAAAGCCAGGATACCACAGGGGAACCAACATGATAGCCACATGGTCTACCTTAGATTTGTGAAAAAATAAAGGCAAAAGATAGTTTCTGCTGAAAAGCAAAAGCTAGAGACAACAGAGCATACTGTGAGAAAAATTCCAAGCCATTATAATCTGAATCACCTATGCTTTCAAATGTCTTAAAAATATAAAATGCAAGCAGTTGATACAGAAAAGAAACCACATATGGACTGCCTGAACAGAGAGGGTTGCAGCCTCAGGCACTTAGCAAACAGAGGAAAATAAGACGGGTAACAATATCCACTGTACAGAAAACAGGTTGCTCCACTGGACTCCCCTCATGTTCCAGTTTAATTGCCTAAGCATTCTGAAATTTTTGTGCCAGAAATACTAAAACAAGACATCAGCTTTTGGAACAGGAAACTGCCTATTATTAGTGACATGTTTGAACCACGGTGTGATCTTTCATTATTATTTTTATATTATTAAATTTACTAAACATCTACCACATACGAGGAAGATAGTGCCAGATGCTGTAAGGAAAACAAAAACTCTAACATGGCTTTTCTTGACAAAGAGTTTATGGTCTAGTAGAGTTGACGAATCAATTTAAATGCAGTCGAGTTTATGTTTAAATGGCATATAGACACAATTATCTTCACATTATTGAACTAATTTTATACTGTATAGTATGTATGACTTAGGGTGTACAGCTCTGGTCAACAGAGCTGAACAACTGAGCCAGGTTCCGTTCAACAAGTGCCATGATGGTAAAATTATCCATATTCTAAATTTATATATATATTATGAATTAGTCTTTCTGTCTCTCAGTTTGTTTGAAATTAAGTACAAGATATACAGAGTAATCACTAGCATATAAATTGTGGGGAAAAAAAGTGCTAGTATTGTAAAATGGCAACTATTTCTTCCAGGTGGGGGAAAACTCAATATATTTTGCACACGAATGACAAAAATAAGGACTGGGGAAAAGGAATAGGTCCCAAATGGTATTTCCTAGCAGAATAAAACAATTACAAAGACAGACAAATTAGAGAGCAAAGTATTTAGTAGTATGCCACTTGAAAATTGAACACTTTCTCTTTCCATTTATGTTACACAAAAAATCTTATTAAACTAAACACAAATTTAAATCCCAAAACTCACTTTCCTCTTCACCATGTTCAGTTGATTTTTAAATGAGAGAAATTGCTTCTTTATACTGAATAAAGTCAAAATTAGTATCAGAATCATTATTTACGGGCTTAGTGCACCCCCTATGCTTTATTGAGATTAAAGAAACTTACTGATTTGCCAAGGACCAACGATTATTTTATTATACTATTACACAGATTAAGGGAGCAGTGTATTTGGCAGTAAATGGGCAGATTAACCTCTGTGAACCATGTAGCAAAGCTTTGCTTTGCTAACAGGCAGTGTTCAAGTATACAAATAAAATGTATGTCTTGTTTGAGCTATTGGTCCTGTGTGTCTCTGACATCAAAACAACAGGAGGCACAAGTTGTAATGGTGACTACATGAGCAAACCCAGCATAGTAATAAAACAATTCCATTGAATTTATAATTATAAGTCAGCTATAACTGAACACTTTAATTACAGCTCTACAATCTCCAGCCCCAATTTAGGATAGGCAAACCTAACTAAAATTTCATTCCTGGCTGCCCCATTCTTCCCTCCCACTTGCTCTAGACTTACAGATGGGTAGAACACTAGACTATTCCTCCATACAAGGAATAGAGGTAATGACTTCAGTGTATCAACTGGAGGACAAGCCCCCTACCTCTTCCCAGGTACTTTAATCCATATTCACACTCAACAGCTTTACTCTCCTGCCACAGTGGAGAGTAAAGCTGTACTGGGCTCAGCCAACAACCACACACAGAGGGAGCATTTGGACCAAACCTAGCCAGAGGAGAATCATCCGTCTCATCCGCTGAAACTCAAGTTTCTTGGCAAGCTTTGCCATCACAGGCCAAAGTGCTCTTGGGACCTAGGTAAACTCTGAAAGGCAGTCAAGGGCACAAGGACTGCAACTCGTATGCAACTCCAAGTGTTGGGCTGGGCTCAGAGCCAGACGACTAGGGTGGCATGGCATGAGACCTAGGGAGACACCAGCCCAGGCAGCTAAAGGAATGCTTGTGCCATCCCTCCCTTAGCCTTAGGTAATGCAGCTCACAGCAATGAAAGTGTCTCCTTCCTTCTGCTTAAGGCATGGAGAACAAAGAGTAAGAAGGAGCCTTGTGCCTTGAATACCAGCTCAGCCATAGCAGAATAGGGCAATGGGCAGAATAATGAGCCTCCCATTCCAGACCCTAGCTCTCAGATGACATTTCTAGACACAGCATTGAATGGAAGGACCTAGTCCTGGCAGGATTCATAACCTGCTGACTAAAGAGCCTTTGGGCCCTGAATAACCAGCAGCAAAACCCAGGTTGTATGCTATGGGCCTTGGGCTCTGAGATGTACAGGAAGGAAAAGTAAAGCAGACTTTGTCATGTGTCTTAGGTACCAGTTCAGCCACAGTGGGGTAGAGCAAAAAGCAGGCTCTTGGGGTCACTAAGTCTAGGCCTAGGCTAGTAGACAGCATTTCTGGACCTGCCCTTGACCAGAGGATATTCAACTTCCCAGAATGGTGAGTCTCATGCTTGGAAGCGTTTACCACAATCTGACTGAAGAGCCAGTGGGGCTTTAAGGGAACATGGGCAGTGACCTGGCAGAACCCCTCAATAGGCCAGTGGTGGCAGTGGCCACAGGAAGAGGCTCTTCTGTCTGTGGAAAGGGGAAGAGTAGGAAGAACTTTATATTGTGAACTGAGTGCCAGCTTATCTGGGGTGTAAAAGAGCATCAGTCAAATGTTTAAGGTTTTTGACTACAATCCCTGGCTCCCAGACAGTATCTCTGGACCCATGTGGGGCCTGGGGAAACCTGCCATCCTGAAGGTAGGGACACAAACGTGGCTGGATTTGCCACCTGTTAATTGTAGAGGCCTAGGGTTTTGCATAAACATAGGAGATAAACAGCTAGTGGTTAGAGTGGGCCTTGGGGAAGACTCAGTGCTATGAAGGTTTCAGGTCTGATCCATTAGTCACATTGATGGCAGCCACAGGAACCTGACTGGGTGAATCCCAGTGTGTCACCACACCTCCAGTTTCAGGTGGCTCAGTGTAAAGACAGAGACTCCATTTGTTTGGGAGAAAGTAAAGGAAAAGGACAAGAGTCTCTGCCTGATAATCCAGAGAATTCTTCCAGATCTTATCCAAGACCACCAAGGTGGTACCTCTATGAGTCTGCAAAAACCACAGAAATATTGGGCTGAGGGCCCAAGTCCCTTCAAATACCTGGAAAGTCTTCTCAAGAAGGATGGGCACAAACAAGCCCAGTCCATGAACACAATAGTAAATACCTAACTCTTCAATGTCCAGACACCTATGAATATCTACAAGCATCAAGATCATCCAAGAAGACATGACCTGACCAAATGAACTAAGTAATGCACAAAGGACTAATCCTGGAGAAACAGGGACATCTGACCTTTCACAGAGAATTCAAAATAGCTGTTTGAGGACATTTTTAAAAATTAAAGATAATACAGACAAAAAACTTCAGAATTCTATCGAAAAAATTTAAGAAGTTGAAATAATTTAAAAGAATCAAGCAGAAATTCTAGAGTTTAAAAATGGAAATGACATACTGAATAATGCATCAGAGTCACTTAATAATAAAATTGATCAAGAGAAGAATTAGTGAGCTTGAAGAAAGTCTATTTGAAAACACACAATCAGAGGAGACATAAAAGAGTAAAAAGCAATGAAGCAGGCTGACAAGATCTAGAAAGTATATCAAAAGGACAAATATAAGAGTTATTTGCCTTAAAAAATGAGGTAGAGAAAGAGATATGTGTAGAAAGTTTACGAAAAGGGAGAATATCAGAGAACTTCCCAAACCTATAGAAAGGTACCAACATTCAAGCACAAGAAAGTTATAGAACACCAACCAGGTTTAACCCAAAGAAGACTACCTCAAAGCATCTAATAATCAAACCTCCAAAAGTCAAAGATAAAGAAAGGATCCTAAAAGTAGTAAGAGGAAAAAAAGATAATGTACAACAGAGCTCTAATACATCTGATAACAGACTTTTCAGTAGAAACCTTGTAGACCAGGAGAAAGTGGCATGACATATTTAAAGAACTGAAAGAAAAAAAAACCCTTACCCTTGAGTAGTATATCTGACAAAGACATCCTTCCATGAGAAAAAGGAAGACCTTTCTAGATTTAAAAAAAGCTGATGGATTTTATCAACACCAGACCTGCCCTACAAGAAATGCTAACGGGTGTTCTTCAGTCTGAAAGAAGAAGATGTTAATGAGCAAGAATAACACAAAAACACAGAATTGTATAACACTGTAATTGTGGTGTGTAAATTACTCTTAAGTATAAAGGCTACATGACGAACCAATCAAAATTAATAGATACAATTGCATTTCAAGACATAGACAGTACAATAAGACATAAAGAGAAATAGCAAAAAGTTAAAAAGCAGGGAGATGAAGTTAAAGTATAGGGTTTTTATTAATTTTCATGCATGTGTATGTGTTTTCTTATGCAATCAGTGTTAAGTTATCATCAGTTTAAAATAATAGGTTATAAGATAGTATTTGAAAGCCTCACTGTAACCTCAAATGAAAAAAACACACAATGGATACACAAAAAATAAAAAGCAAGAAATTAAGTCATACCATCAGAGAAAATCACCTTCACTAAAAGGAAGACTGAAAGGAAGGGAAGAAGGAAGAGAAGACTGCAAAACAACCAGAAAACAAATAACAGAATGGAAAGAGTAAGTCCCTACCTATCAATAATAACACTGATTGTAAATGGACTAACTCTCTAATCAAAAGACATAGAGTGGCTAAATGGATGAAAAAATAAGATTCCATGATCTGTTGCCTACAAGAAACCCACTTCACATATAAAGACCCACAGACTGAAAATAAAGGGATGGGAAAAAAAGATGTTCCATGACAATGAAAACCAAAGAACAGCAGGTGTATCTACACTTATATAAGAAAAAAATGGATTTCAAGACAAAAGTTGGAAGGAGAGACAAAGAAGGTCCTTACATAACGATAAAGGGGTAAATCCAGCAACAGAACATAACAATTGTAAATATATATGCACCGAACCCTGGAGCACCCTGATATATAAAGCAAATATCATTAGAGCTAAAGAGAAAGGTAGACCTTGATACAATAACAGTTAAGACATCAATATCCCACTTTCAGCATTGGACAGATCTCCCAGATGGAAACTCAACAAAGAAACATCAGACTCAATCTGCAGTACAGAAAAAATGAAAGAAAACATTTCATCCAGAGACAACAAAATGCACATTTTTTTCTCCTCAGCAGGTTGATCATTCTCTAGGACAGACTATGTATTAGGTCACAAAACAAACCTTAAAACATTAAAAAATGGGAAAAAAAATCAAGTATCTTTTCTGATATATTTAAAGTACAATGAAATAAAACTAGAAATCAACAATAAGAGGAATTTTGGAAACTATACGAATATATGGAAATTAAACAATATTCTCCTGAATAACCAGTGGTTCAATAAAGATGTTAAGAAAAAAAATTAAACATTTATTGAAACAAATGATAATGGAAACATAGCATATCAAAACCTATGTAATACAGCAAAAGCAGTATTCAGAGGGAAGTTTATAGCTATAAGTGCCTACATTAAGAAATAACAAAAAAATCAAATAAATAACCTAAGGATGCATCTTAAAGAACAAAAAAATGCAAGCACAATTTACACACAAAATTAGTAGAAGAAAAGTAATAAGGATCAGAGCAGAAATAAATGATTTGAAATGAAGAAAAATTACAAAAGATCGATGAAACATTTGTTTTTGAAAAGATAAACAAAATTGACGAACTTTTAGCCAGACTAATGAAGAAAAAAAGGAAGAAAACCTAAATAAATAAATAAGAGATGGAAAAAGGAGGCTGGGTGTGGTGGCTCATGACTGCAATCCCAGAACTTTGGGAGGCCGAGGTGAATCACCAGAGGTTGGGAGATTGAGATCAGCCTGGCCAACATGGTGAAACCCCATCTCCACTAAAAACACAAAAATTAGCCAAACATGGTGGCAAGCACCTGTAATCCCAGCTACTCGGGAGGCTGAGGTGGGAGAATCACTTGAACCTGGGAGGCGGCGGTTGCAGTAAACTGAGATTGTGCCACTGCACTCCAGCCTGGGTGACAGAACAAGACTCCATATCAAAATAAAAACTAAAAAAGAATAAAGAGATCTTACAACTTATATCACAGACATTTAAAGGATCATTAATGGCTACTATGAGCAACTATATGCCAATAAACTGGCAAATCAAGGGGAAATTAATAAATTCCTAGATATGTACAAACCACCAAGATTGAATTATAAAGAAATCCAAAGACTACACAGACCAATAACTAACAAGGAGATTGAATCCATAATAAACAGTCTCTCAGTAAGGAAAAGCCCAGGACCCAACAGATTCACGGCTGAATTCTATCAAACATTTAAGAAGAATTAATACCAATCCTCTAACAATTCTGAAAAATAGAGGAGGAGGAAATAATTTCAAATTCATTCTATGAGACTAGTATTATCCTGACACCAAAACCAGAAAAAAGATACATCAGTAAAAGAAAACTACAGGCCAATATCTCTGACTAATATTGCCACAAAAATCCTGAACAAAATAGTAGTAAACTGAATTGAACAATACATTAAAAAGATCATTCATCATGACCATGTGGGATTTATATCTTGGAGGCAAGAATGATTCAACATTCACAAATCAATCAATGTGATACAACATATCAATGAAATGAAGGACAACAACAACATGATCATTTTGATTGATGCTGATAAAGCATTTGATATGAACATCTCTTCATACTAAAAACCCTCAAAAAACTAGGTATACACAGAAGATATCTCAACATAATAAAAGCCATATGTGACAGACCCACAACTAGTACATATTGAATGGGGAAAAACGGAAACTCTTTACTATAAGAACATGACAAGGATATCCACTTTTACTGTTATTTAACATAGTACTGGAAATTCTAGTTAGAGCAGTCAGAAAAGGAAGAAATAAAGGGCATCCAAACGAGAAAGGAAGAAGTCAAATTATCCCTGTTTGCAGATGATACAATCTTATATTTGAAAAAAACTTAAAGAATCTATCAAAAAAAAAAAACTATTAGAACTGATAAAAAAATTCAGTAAAGTTGAAGGATACAAGATCAACATACAAAAATTAGTAGCATTTCTATATGCCAACAGTGAACAATTTGAAAAAGAAATTTAAAAAGTAATTCCACTTACTGTAGCCAAAAATAAAATTAAATACCTAGGAATTAACCAAAGAAGCAAAATATCTCTATAATTAAAACTGTAAAATACTGATAAAAGAAATTGAAGAGGACACAAAAAATTGAAAAAATATTCCATGTTCATGGATTGGATATTGGATAGCAATGTTGTTAAAAATGTGCATACTACCCAAAACAATCTACAGATTCAATGCAATCCCTATCAATATACCAATGACATTCTTCACAGAAATAGTAAAAATAATTCTAAAATTTCTACAGAATCACAAAGAACCTGAATAGCCAAAGCTATTCTGAGTAAAAAGAACAAAACTGAAGGAATCACATTACCTGACTTCAAATTATACTACAGAGCTATAGTAACTAAAACAGATGGTACTGGCATCAAAACAGACACATAGACCAATGGAACATAATAGAAAATCTAGAAGCAAATCTACATACCTACAGTGAACTCATTTTTTTACAAAGGTGCCAAAGTCACACATTGAAGAATGGACAGTCTCTTCAAATAAATGGTACTGGGAAAACTGGATATCCCTATGAAGAAGAATGAGACTTGACCCCTATCTTTCACCATATACAAAAACCATATAAAATGGATTAAAGACTTAAATCTAAGACCTCAAAATATGAAACTACTAAAATAAAACACTGAAGAAGCACAGGCAACCAAAGCAAAAATGGACAGATGGGATCTCATCAAGTTAAAAAGCTTCCACACGGTGAGGGAAAACAATGAACAAAGTAGAGAATCAACCCACAGAATGAGAGAAAATATTTGCAAACTACCCATCTGGCAAGGAATTGATAACCAGAAAATATAAAGAAGTCAAACAACTGTATAGGAAAAAAATATAATAATCCAACTAAAAATGGGCAAAATATTTTAATAGAAATTTCTCAAAGGGAGACATATAAATGGCAAACAGGCATATGTAAAGGTGCTCAATATCACTGATCATCATCAGATAAATGCAAATCAAAACTATAAAGAGATATCATCTCAGCCCAGTTAAAATGACTTTTATCCAAAAGACAGGCAATAACAGATGTTGGAGAGGTTGTAGAGAAAAGGGAACCCTTGTATACTGTTGGAGGGAATATAAATTAGTACAACCGCTATGGAGAACAGTTTGGATTTCTCAAAAAAACTAAAAATAGAGCTACCATATGATCCAGAAATACCATTGGTGAATATATGCCCAAAAGAAGGAAAATCAATATATTGAAGAGATATCTGCACTCTCATGTTTGTTACAGCACTGTTTACAATAGCCAAGATTTGGAAGCAACCTCAATGTCCATCAATGGATGAATGGATAAAGAAAATGTGGTACTTATACACAATGGAGTACTATTCAACCATAAAAGAGAATGAGATCCTGTCATTTGCAACAACATGGATGAAACTGGAGGTCACTATATTAAATGAAATAAGCCAGGAACAGAAAGACAGACATTGTATGTTCTCACTTATTTGTCGGATCTAAAAATCAAAACAATTGAGCACATGGAGAAAGAGAGTAGAAGGATGGTTACTAGGGGCTGAGAACTGAGCAGGGGTTAACGGGAGGTGAGGATGGTTAATGGGTACAAAAAATAATTTGAAAGAATGAATAATATCTAATATTTGATAGCACAACAGGGTGATTATAGTCAAAATAATTTAATTGTACATTTTTAAATAACTAAAAGAATATAATTGGATGTCTCGTAAAACAAAGGATAAATACTTGAAGGCATGGATGCCTCATTTTCCATGAAATGATTATTATGCATTACATACCTGTAACAAAAGTTTGTTATATACTTGTAACAAATATCTCCTGTACCTCATAAATATACACATAAATATACACAAAATATCTCCTGTACCTCATAAATATACACATAAATATACACAAAATATCTCCTGTACCTCATAAATATAATTAAATTAAACATTTAATTCTGTGTACTCACAAAAATAAAAATTTTTAAAATAAGAAAATGGTTGATTTCTTCTAATTTTAAAAGTTATATACTTTTATTATAGAAATTAAGCCAATACAAAGAGAAATTAGCTATGATGTCATCATCCAAAGATAATAAATTGTTAATAAAATCGTTTTCTTTTATTTTAGCCAAAATGATATCAGATTATACATGTAATTTTAACATCTGATTTTTCCCTAAGCAACACATGCAACTGCTTTTCTTGGTTGATAAATATGGATCTCTATAATCCCATCAATCTAATATTTTCAGCATTCCACTTGCCTAACTCTTTCTGAAAGATTTCTGAACTATACAGTTTGCCTTAGCTAAATGTTTCTTAACTTGCAAAACTGATTTTATTCCAAGATTTGGAAAGATTTTTAAAATTAATGAAATGGAAATAGGCAATGCTTTCAAAGCCTCCTAGACTTTAGAGAATGATTTTTCCTAAGTTTTTTTGTTTCATTCAAAGATCTTTTTTTAAAAAAAGACTTTCATGCATTGCAAGCCAAAGATATAAGAAGCCAGTTAAATCAAATTCAAACACCCAACTCCTGAAATATAAGGGATTGAAAGCCCGTTTTTCTTTTCATTGTAATTAAGTTGGATCCATCTCAAAGGATTTTTGGAAATATATTAGAACCTTATGAGACAAAATTGGAGATCTGTGATTCAAAAAGGATATCAAAAGTTTGAATAGTCTTGTAATTGTACCATGATTACATATTTATTTATAAGTTGAAAGTAGAATTTTTTTTTCAACAAAGACATGTTGTCCCCAAGAAAATTTTGCTGTAATTTGTAAATTAGTATGCTTGCTGATGGTATCAGCTCTTTTGTATCCCTTTAAATTGCTAGAGGTTCATTACTTACAGAGGAAATCTCTCTAGGCAGTATCCTAATTGTATAAGGAAAATAGTGTTTTAGGATCCTAGAACATGCTGGTTTGGATACAGTTTAGAGAATTGTTTAGTTTAGGATGTTTTTATATACTTGTCCTAACTACTGTCAAGACCTGAATCACTAGGAAAATGGCTCTGCAAGCAGAAATCAAAAGCACCTCACCTGAGAAGTTTTCTACTTTGCTGCTCAGATGTGATCTGCGGAAAAGCAATGTTGGCATCACTTGGGAGCTTGTTAGAAGTGCACAATTTCAGGCCTACACCAGGTCTACTGAATCAGGCTGTACATTTTGACAAGATCCCCAAGAAAGCCATATGCACATTAAAGATTGAGACTCCCTGGACTGCAACAAGCCACTCATCAAGTCAAGATTGCACCTGCTACTCTCATAAAACTACAGGGAGAATGGGAATCTTAAAAGTCATCTTCTTCAACCTCTATTGGATCTTCGAATCTTTCTACAATCTCTTTGCCAAACACTCCTCCAAACTCCACCTGGACAATTCTAATATTAGGGAGTACACAGTCTTCCAAGGAGGTCCATGAGAGAGAAGTGTATTTCATAGAATACTGTTGTAATTGAAAAGCACAGATGTTGCCTTCATGCAGTCTAGATTCAAATACTAGCTCCACTATTTGATAGCAATGAGTCCTCCGGCACAGAACACTCAACCCAGAATAAGGGTAATAATAACACTACCTAAATTCTACGTTGTTCTGGGCATTGAATAAATTTACGTGTATTTAAAGCACCTGGCCTAATGCCAAAGGCATTTTCTCTCTCCAACTCCCTCATCTTTTTAGACTGTGCTGAAATTTAGCACCTTAATTTAATTCATTTGTTTTAAATACATTCTAAGAGAAACCAGACAAATGTATTCCTTTCTTCACATAACAAATCTTTATATTTTTAAAGAAAGCAATTCTTCTCCTGTTTATATGTACAAAATGAATATTGAAAAATACAGTACTAGGGCTATTTTCTCATAATAGCCTATTTCAGAACAAGTATCTGCTCTACTTCCCTGTCTCTTTTATGTTTGTTCTTCAGAGATATACTTAATTCTGTTTAGTTACTAAGTTCAAATTGGCCCTACATTAATTCATCTCTTTAAAAAAGTAATGTTCATCTGAGGAAGCAGGTAACCAATGTGAAGAATGATTATACAATAAATGTATTATGCAAATTCCAGTGAACATTTTATGCACACTGGATAAAGAATCAAATTAAAGTCTCATAACCCTTGGAAAATTAAACTTAGCAAGCACAGAGGTTGATTTGCCCTTGAACACAAAAACTGCTAAGGGCAGACATTCCCCCATCATTTTCACAAAACGGAACCATTTCTGAAGGTTTCAGATTAAAATGAGAAATCCCCTAGGAGTCATAAAGATCAGCTATTTTTACAGGAATAATTTGGAATTGCAATTTTAAAGTGTTATGAGTTGGAAGGAATTGGTGAACTTCTGTGTCATATTTTGAAAAGCTAATATTCCAGGTAATCGGCCAGTTGAGAACACCAAAAATTGCAGAGAATAGCTATGAGGGAAGGGGAAAAAGAATTTCTCAAGGATAAGCACACAAGGACTGATTTACACAGTTCTCCTCATAACAACCCAAGAGCGGCAGTTATGCAATAGACCACTATGCTCCTTCGATTTTCCTTCACTCGATGTAATAATGGGGCATAAGAGTCTCCTTCCTATAACACTTTCATGTCCCCTCCTTGCAGCTTGACAACGCTGATTCTACCACTGAATTCCCTAAAGAGGAATAATGGACTATTAAGAAGGATAATGCAGAGGGTCTGTATAGCATTTACCTACTGGAGAACAAAGAAACCATCACAAGCATTTCATTAAATCAGTCAGTAAACATGAGTTTCACACTCATGGTGTGAAGGGGGGTCAAAAACCCCTTTCTGCCCCCAATTTTTACACATGGAGACAGGATGTGGTCTCCAGTGCCAAGAACAATCTATTCATTCATCAACTCTTGGAAATAAATTCTTTTCCTGTTCATCCTTTTTGGGAACCAGGCAGGATGTAAATATAAAAATATTGCTGTTGATTTACCAAATGCTCAGTGAGGTTCTTTTATCTATTCTCAGCTAGGTGTTGGGGGCGGGGAGAAAAATACAAATGAGACATGGTTTCTCTCATAAGGTAATATGCAAACCCAATGGAGAAACAGCCACTTTAACATCGTGACACTCATTGAGGGCTCTATGTGATATGCTTATTACAAATACAAAAACCTGCAACACATGAATAGCACACGACATGATGATAGAAAGAAAGCTTATTTCTTACTAGAGAGATAATGGAGAAAATGAACTTAAGCTTTTTTATTGTTTTTCTTATTCTATAACTTTTTAATCAACTTATTTAAGGTATAATTTGCATATGATAAATGCGATTTCAGTGTACAATTTGTTGAGTTTTGACAGATAATCCACCTGTATAACCACCATAACGATCAAGACACAGAACTCTTTCATCATCCCCCAAATTCCATTTGCATCTCTTTGCAGCCACTTCCATACACACACCCCCGGTAACCAGGCATCTGTCATTACAGATGAATTTGGCATTTTCTAGAATCTTCCATTAATGGAATCACACAATGTATACTCTTTTTCTCTATTTTTTTGCATTTTGCTTAGCAGAATGACAACATTTAGACATGAGGGGGCAATAGCATTCAAGTATGAACAAATATTTGGGGACAGGTAAGTAAAGGGTGAATTCAAGCAATTAATGGGGACATCTAATCTAGACCAAAGTGGAGACACTGGGGAAGGTATCATGTAGAACAGTGCAGGACAGGCAACATCACCTAACCATGTGTTACGTAGAGCTTCACAATGTTTACATCAATTTTCATGCTACTCTTCTACTCCCTTACTATATTTTGGCCACATTGAGGCTTTTGCACCTGCTGTTGCTTTTGACTGGAGCACTCACTCCCCAGGATTGTACAGGAGCTGAATTCTTCTCCTCCATTAGTGTCTATCACCACATGCTGTTAATGTTCTTCATTGCAGTGGCCACAATTTGTGGATTATTTTGTTTATATGATTATTGTATTTTACCCTAAGAGGCTGTAATTGCCAAGATCATAAAGAACTGGATGGTTTTGTTTGTAACTATATCATCTTACCACACATTCTGGCTCATACTAGCCATTGAATGAATGAGTCAATGAGCAAGTGAATGAATGAGCAAATTCCTAACAAATCAAAAGCCTTTCATCGGTCACATATATAACTTCAGGCATTATAATTCTCACAACTTTCTGACACACAATTCCTGCGTCTCTTATTATAAAATACTTTTATATTATAATATAATTTAAGGAGCATCATAGAGTCTTATAAATTTGCAGCTCCAACCCTACAATCATGACATTGGCCTGACCGTATTTTTGTGCTCTTTGGCACAACAGGGCAAAACATTTATCTTCAAGAGAGACCTGGAAGATGTTGGATATAAAAGTTTAAAACTAAAAAGAAAACTTTTTTTTTTTTCATAAAGAATTACCTTTTCTAAATTGTCAAATATGCACTGAAAACAAGGATGTCTAGTGTTTTGGTGTTAATACTTTGGCTGTTTTTGAGGAACTAGAGTTTTATGCTATAGGATTTTAAGGTGAGGTTAGCACAGTGTGGTTTCCAGATCAATAAAGGACTTTGTGTCAAGGACCTGCTGGTTGCTTGCCTAGTTTATTGTGACTTAACAAAAGAGCCCAGGAACAGTATTGCTCAGCAGAAGGAAAACAAAAATAGGTGAGCTGATAGCTCATCTTGAAGAGACAAAAAATATCAAGATCAAGGATGCTCACAAAGAAGTCCTGTTTAGAGAATGCCAGAATTCCATAGTAAAATCACTGTTTTCAAGTCCTGCCCTTATAAACATGAACTTGGAAATGTTTTCAAACACAAAAATTCACAAACAGTGGCAGAAGTCTTTTCTTTATGATGCATTTATAACACATTAATAACTCATTCCCCCTGTTTTTGAGAGCTCTCCTTTACACTATACAATAAGCTCCTTCAACCACTTATCAAATACCATATAGAAGATAAATAAACGTTTGGAACATAATTTAAGTTTCCTTTCCTAAACTGGTGGTGAGGGGAGAATAAATTTCCCTCTTCATTTTATATCAATTTATTTTGCTGATGAACAGGAAGCTTAAAATTCCCTCTGGTCTTGAATTACACATGGAAGAAAAAGATCAACATAAGAATGCTTAATTTCTGCCCTTAGGAGAAAGGAAAGGATGAAAAAAAATCTAAAGGAAACTCCTGCTGCCTAAAGCATCCTCATCTAGGAAGCAAAGCGGCAAGAGCTTCAATGAGATATTTTGAGATTGATTTTTAAAGATATTCTTTTTTTTTCTTGGAATTGATAGAATTGACTTGTAGCTAAGCCCAAACCATGGCATTGTCTTTCAAGAAACTGACCTGCCTAAGCTGACACACTACAGCAGGATGAATTCTATTCTGAAACATGAGGTACAGCTGGAGGGAAACATTCCAACACTTCTCCCATCAGGTTTCTGCAGGGTAGTTTAAACCTTCTGGTTTGAGGTAGACAACACCAAACTCCAGTGTCCAAAATATACATGTCAATATTTACATAATAATAAAAATAAAGGCTACATACTATATGCTGTATAATGTACTAATTTCTTTTCCTAGTTTAACTCATTTAAGTCCTACAACTTTATAAATATCATTACTTCCAATTTGTACATAAGGTAACCTAGTCTCAGCGACCTGATTTTTTTTTTTTTTTTCCCAAATAAAGTTTTGCTCTTGTCACCCAGGCTGGAGCACAATGGCGTGATCTCAGTTCACCACAACCTCCACCTCCCAGGTTCAAGTGATTCTCCTGCTTCAGCCTCCGAAGTAGCTGGGATTACAGGTGCCCACCACCATGACCAGCTAATTTTTTGTATTTTTAGTAGAGACATGTTTCACTATGTTGGTCAGGCTGGTCTCAAACTCCTGACCTCAGGTGATCCACCCACCTTGGCCTCCCAAAGTGCTAGGATTACACGCATGAGCCCCTGCTCCCGGCCTAAAAAAAACAATTATTATAATATACATTAGCTACATATGCAATGTGAAATTATACAGCTGGGTTTCATGTGATATATATATATTTTTAAAAGACTTAATCACAAATGTAGGAACATTTTCTTTCCTGCTTTTCTTTCTTCCTTTCCTTCCTTCTTTTCTTTTCTTTTCTTTCTTTCTTTTTATCCTTTTTTTTTTTTTTTTTTTTGACAGCATCTCACTCTGTTGAGAGCAGTGGTGTTATCATAGGTCACTATAGCCTCAATATCCCAGGCTCAAATGATCCTCTCACCTGAACCTCCAGAGGAGCTGGAACCACAGGTACATGCCACAATACCTGGCTAATTTTCTGTAGAGACGGAGTATCTCTATGTTGCCCAGACTGCTCTTTAACTCCTGGCCCCAAGTGATCCTGTCTTGGCATCCCAAAGTGCTGGGATTATAGCCATGAGTCACCATGCCCAGCCAACATTTTCTATTAAATATACATCCAATTATAATATTTATACATAATGGAAACAGGAAGCTTTTTTAAAAATTATGTTTTGGCGTCTTGTATTTAGAAGAGTAACTGGTATAATGTAAGCCCTCAATAAATATTAATTGAATAAATAGGTGAAAAATACATTAAAGTGTTCTGTTCCTGTGTAATTAGTACTACGGGCTCCTTTTTTGATAATAAAGATCAAAGATGTAAGAATTGCCTGAGACTGGTTGAGGTTTCAGCTAGCTGTTGAATCTCTACAGTGTCTTTACCCCCTGCAGAAATGTCTGGAATGTGGCAGGTACTAAAGAAATATTGGTTGAATAAATGAACAGACCCATGCTGGTCACAGTCATTTTAGGTAATTGACAGTAGAATTAAAGCTTGAAATATCTGAGCAATTTAGGAGAGTGTTTTGTCTGTTAATATGTATCTGTCCTCTTCTACATCTTTCAAAGTAATGGAAATAGTTCTGGCTCAGATTTATGAAATAATAGCATTCTTTCCTGTAGACCTATAGGTTACTTTTCAGGAAGGTTTTTGGGAATGGGATAGGAGATTATGAATGGGAAAAGGCAGTCTTTTAAAATGACCTGCTATTCTAGAGGGTTATCTGACTATCAATTCATAGGCCAGAATCACAGGAGACCGTGTCCTGCACTGTCTTTTCCAGATCAAAGCGTTAAATCTACAACCATATACACCTCATAACTTTGTCTCTTTCTGCCTTTTTTTTTTCCTTCTCTGCTTTTCTTCCAGACATGTCTCCATCCTACAGTACTTTAAGTGGCATCTTTAAGCTAAAAACACAAAACTATCTAGAAATCTCGATATTTCAAGAATGGCTTCCCCTGTAGGAATTAAATTTTTAACATACAATAATTTTGCCTAGAGATTGATTTGGTCTTTTACTCAATGACAACCTATGCTCATGATGAGTGAGTGTGGGTTAGAGCAGCAGACAGCTAAGCTGGGATACAGGCACAAGGAACTATCTATGGAGAAGGAGGAAAGGTGATACCATCAGATCCTCCCTGAGGGCAATTAACAACTCAAGGTAGATCCTCAAAAGGTCTAATATATAAAGGTCCAAATATAATTCTAGTATATTTGGAACTTTATAATCAAGTAACCGTATATCAAGAATATTGAAGGAAAAATAAGTTATTCCTTGGTTCAGGGAGGCCCCTAGAATAGTCCTTGGAAGGTAGCAAGTCCTCACTTGACACAGGTGACTCCATAATCAACATCATAGTTTCTTCCTTGTAGACCAGTGGCCCATGTAGTACAGCCAGTGTACAGATGCGATCTCTTTGGTGAGCACTATTTTTAAAGTTTTTAAATACATTTTAGTTCTCTGAAACATACTTTCAAAGTTGAGAAATTTCAGATAAGAATCAGATTTTCAACTTCTCAGAAGATTGGGCAGCAGTGAGCCTGGGTGAAAATAATTAACTATCACGAGTACGGGCTGCTGTTTTCTTCAGTTTGCTCATGCTTATATCAGTTTATTGCAGGGCCCATTCAGCCACGCCAACTTCTATTGCTTGCCTAGGATATGTCTGGCTGTTGTAAACAAACAAAAATTACTCAAAAACTTGGATTTCTAATATTCTAAGGCTTCCAACTCCGAAAATTAGAATTACAAGATGCTAAAGTTGAATAACTAAATCATGTTTAAAAAGAAAAATAACTTCACAAAGCCTTCTCTTTATTATCAGTTAATACTACACTATGTTTCTCATGCAATGTGTCAGTATATTTTTATACCAGTGTGCATACATGGATTTCAATTTCTTGCCCAAACATGTATCATTGAGAAACAACCAGCAAAGCAATCTGGTTAAGCACTTGAAGTCAGGCCAGAATATGTGGTGTCAAATCCTCGTTTTTTATCCTCTCTTTTGACTCCATTTCCTCATTGGTACCATAGGGATAATCATAGAATCTATTTACAGGTCATAAGATTGTCGTAAATGTTAAATAAGTTAATATATGTAAATCACTTAAAACATTGCCTGCCACATTAAGTACTAGACCTATAAAGCAATGTTATTATTTTTCTGTCAGTAAAAACTTCCAAAGATTTTAGATTAAAATCCATATTTTAAATAGTTTTATCAATTACAAAAAATGTGGCCCACAAGTGAACCACAGTGTGCCTGAGTTGCCTCTAAGCTATCAGTATAAGTATTCAAACACAATGCATAGACAGTGTAAATTTTCTTGATGTTTGCTTTAAATCTAAATGGGATCTATTTCATTGTTTGTTTATTAAAGGAATACAGTCATTTGTTAAAGGGTTTTTTATTTTTAAAACATAATATTCCATATTAAAATACTTGGTTTTCATAACCACATTTTCAAGGAAGTAACTGTACTCATTAAGATGTTTAAAGTTTTGAGTTTTACATGTAAGTCTTTAATCGATCCTGAGTTAATTTTTGTATATGGTATAAGGAAGAGGTCCAGTTTCAATCTTTTGTATGTGGCTAGCCAGTTATCCCAGCACCATTTATTGAAAAGGAAATCCTTTCCCCATTGCTTTTGTCAGGTTTGTTGAAGATCAGATAGTTGTAGGTGTGTGGACTCATTACTGGGTTCTCTATTCTGTTTCATTGGTCTATGTATCTCTTCTTGTACCAGTACCATGCTGTTTTGTTTACCATAGCCCTGTAGTACACTTTGAAGTCGGGTAGCATAATGCCTCCCAGACAGTGCCATTCAGGACATAGTCACAGGCAAAGGCTTCATGACAAAGACGCCAAAAGCAATCACAACAAAAGCAGAAGTTGACAAATGGGATCTAATTAAACTAGAGAGCTTAACCTAAACAAACAACCTACAGAATGGAAGAAAATTTTTGCAAAGTATGCAACCAACAAAGGTCTTATATCCAGCATCTAAAAAAACCTTAAATTTATGAAAAGACCCACAAATGACTCCATTAAAAAGTTGGCAAAGGACATGAACAGACATTTCTCAAAAGAAGAAATACATGTGGCCAACAATCACATGAAAAAAGCTCAATATCACTGATCATTAGAGAAATGTAAACCAAAACCACACCATCTGACACCTGTCAGAATATCTACTATTAAAAAGTCAAGGGCCATGCATGGTGGCTCATGCCTGTAATCCCAGCACTTTGGGAGGCCGAGGCGGGCGGATCACAAGGTCAGGAGTTTGAGACCAGCCTGAGCAACATGGTGAAACCCCATCTCTACTAAAAATACAAAAATTAGCTGGGTGTGGTGGTGTGTGCCTGTAATCCCAGCTACTCAGTAGGCTGAGGCAGGGGAATCGCTTGAACCCAGGAGGTGGAGGTTACAGTGAGCTGAGATAGCACCACTATACTCCAGCCTGGGCAACAGAGTGAGACTCCATCTCAACAACAACAACAGCAAAAGTCAAAAAATAACAGATGCTGGTGACATTGTGGAAAAAAGGAAACACTTTATACAATGTTGGTGGGAGTGTAAATTAGTTCAGTCATTGTAGAAGACAGTGTGACAATTCCTGAAAGACCTAAATACTTTGTTCTAAAGAAATATCCTTTGGTCTAAAGGGATTAGACCCAGCAATCCCTTTACTGGGTAAAAGAATAAAAATCATTCTATTATAAAGACACATGCACATGTATGTTTGCTGCCACACTAGTCACAATAGCAAAGACATGGAATCAACCTAAATGCCCATCAATGATAGACTGGATAAGGAAAATGTGGTATATAGGCACCATGGAAAACTATGCAGCCATAAAAAGCAATGAGATCCTGTCTATTGCAGTAACACGGATGAAGCTGTAGGCCATTATCTTCAGCAAACTAACACAGGAATAAAAAATGAAATACTCCATGTTATAACTTGTAAGTTGGAGCTAAATGATGAGAACACATGGACACATGTGGTAACAACACACACGGGGACCTTTCAGAGGGTGGAGGGTGGAGGGTGGGAGAAGGAAGAGAATCAGGAAAAATAATTAATGGGTACTAGGCTTAATACCTGGGTGACAAAATAATTTGTACAACACACCCCCATGACAAAAGTTTACCTATGTAACAAACCTGCACTTGTATTCCTGCACTTAAAATTTAAAAGCAAGACATTCAAAAAACAGAGTTTATACAACAAAATGAGCATCTTTAACTTCAGTCACCTCCAGATTCTTGTTCTCTTTCAAAGTCACAACATTCTTTAATTCCGTTGCTATGTTATTGAACAAACTTGGGGCCACTTGGGGCCACTACTTGGGGCCACTTGCTGTATACGCGGTGTTGCGGGAGAAGCATTTGGCAACCCTTACATGAAATACTAGTGGATTTAAATTTTAATAATGACTTTTCCCTTATTTCAGAGACTTTTGTTTTTATTTGTCTTTGGTGATGTATGTTTGTGCTGGGAAGCATGCTGTTTACATCTGATTGCATTCCATCCTACTTTTGTTGCTAAGTTATCAAATATTTCCATACTTTAAAAATATTTTTATGTAACTCCTGAAACACATAAAGGACCATAAGAAATCCCGTGATCTAAGTTAGTAATGGGATGGAATACAGCCATTACAGTGGGGAAGAAATTTTTTGGCAGAGAAAATAATTAATTATAAAATTCCAGATGGGCTCTTATTTTTGGCATACAATATTTGTTTGGAAATACAGTGTCATCAACTTTCAAAATGCAGGAAACTCCATCTGGTATTTGTATGTTTCTGTGAGAGGATGCTTGGATTCTCCTATTATCATTTTTTGGCCATATTGTATGAAATTATCACTCTTGGTTAAATTTAAATAATGATCATGTAGATACACAATCATCTATAACAAGTGATTTAAATATTTTTGAAGGTTGAGATAAGTGAGGATGTAATGCCCTAACACTTGGCTGACATAAGACCATGTAAAATAAGATGCTTTTGCATGTCAGAGTGCCCTGCACCCAGGAGACATTCTATCTGAAGTACTTTGGAAGTGAGAAGCATAAGTAAACATAAATAAAATTGTTAACGCCCTTTGAAAGAAAGCTCTTTATTTAGGTTCACCACTAGGAAACATATTAATAAATAGGTATTCTGCATATTTTAGGCAATGATTCATTGGTTCATTGATTTCATTCATTCATTCAATAAATGCAAATTGGTGGCTAACTCTACTGTGTGGACCACTTATTTGCAGAACATTAATAGATGGTCTCTATAGTTTTGTAGACAAGTTTGGAAAATCCTGGAAAAAGCAACAATAAACAAGCTTTTTTAAAAACTGAGACTCTTGAGAACTTTTACAATACAATACTAACATGAATAGTCTTTTTTTTTTTTTTTTTTTTTTGAGACAGAGTCTTGCTCTGTCACCCAGACTCTGGTGTAGTGGCACAAACTCAGCTCACTGCAACCTCCACCTCCCAGGTTCAAGTGACTCTCCTGCCTCAGCCTCCTGATGTAGCTGGGATTAGAACAGTCAGGTTTTAATGAAAGACAAAGAAGGTGATGAATGCTTTTGTGGTGCGGTAACAGAATTCACAGCTGGCACTTGAGTTAATGGTATAGGGGACTGGTAAAAGCTTTATCAAGAAAACATTTGAACTGGGTCTCCTGGAGATTTTTTTTTCTCTTCTCAATATAAAATTCATGCATGATTATTTAGAAAATACAGAAAGGTAAAAAGATGAAAATATTTAACTATAAGGACATAGTCTAGAGATAATCACTGTCAACAATTTATGGATTTCCTCACAATCTTTGTTTACTGGATATCTATCCCTTCCTTTTTTAACCATTTTCTGTCAAGAGCTTAATATGTCAAGTCTCACACACTGACTTATCTATGCAACATTGTGTGATTGTGATTTTTATACAGTATTAAATAATATTCAAGGTTGTTCATTTCAATGACTAAAATAATGTAATCATTCCACCGCAGTGGAACATTTCTGTTCTATTCCCTCGCAAATTTTTGTTAATGCAAATCAGTGGTTCTCAGTGTGTGATTCCTGTACTAGCTACATCAGCATCACCTGGGAACTTGGAAATACAAATTATTGGGACCTGTTCTGGACCTACTGAGTCAGAAACTGCAGGGGAGAGCCCAGCATATAAATAGTTGTGCTGCTTATACCTTTACATAAACCTGTTATGTAATTGTCATGATGACTAATTACCTTTAATTCAATATACAGATCACTTCAGGTTCTAAGAGTTTACATTATTGTATTTTCAGTACCCAACACAATACTGGGCAAACATTAGAAGCTTATTTGTTGAATGAATGAACACTACTCTAAATCTGCTTCATCATTCTTTGAAATTTAGTGTTGCAAGTTATTCTGTGGGGCCAAGTAAATATTAATTGCTTTATAGATAACTTGTATTTTTGTTTCTGAATGCATCTCTATTTTCTTATAATTTAAAAATATCAGGATATATGTCCGATTGTCCTTTAAATAATGTTGCCTGGATCATGGTCAGCTCCTATAATCTGCATTGCTAGTTCCCCTACCCCTTTCCTCTTCAACCCCCAGTTTAGGACAGGTTTCTTCAACTGCATCTTTAATTACTACTTCTGTTCCAGTTAGTTTCTTTCTAGAAATGCAAAATTTTTAGTTTGTATCTCCTTCACTTGTCCTGTATATCTATTATTACTTTCTTCTGTTCTTTTATGTGCCGTTATGGGATGTGTATGTGTATGGAGGGACTGACATGAAAATGATTTTAATTTTGAATTTCTGCTGGACTCCCTCGGCACCTCCTTTATCTTACTGTGAGCTCCCATTTCATCCCAGCTTGTTGCCTTGGTCTCATATCCTGTCTTCTTTTCATCTCATCCTGTTGTCCCTTCATCTCAGCTTGTCTATTTTGTGGCTTTCTTTTCCTGTTTACTAAAAGCAATGACTTCTTAAATCAGATTAAGTATGATAAACAGTCTTTTAAATTTTCTCTGGTTCCTGTTATAAATAATCTTCAGAGGTCTGCTCTTCCTCTTGTTTTCAGGACTTTGTTCCTTTTCATTTTTGCTACTGGATGGCTTTCATAGGGTGCTATTTTTTTTGTTGTTTGTCTGTTTACCATTTATCCAAAATTAGGAGAAAATTACCCAGACTTGGCTTTATAAATAGACAGGGTTAGTATATTTCTTTAGGTCACCTGTATGCTCTAAATATCTGAATTAAAATCCCAATCAGATTTGTAGCTGAACTGCAGCTAGATCAGCTCCAGTGTCAGTCACTTTGTGTGAGTATCCTGAACAGTGGTTTGCTCTTCTCGCCTCTGGTCTGCATCTGATCTCTGAATCAATCAAACACATTAAAATCTTTAGTTCTAAGGAAGTACTTCTACTAAGTCTCCCTTTCTATCTTGCTACCTAAGCATCTTACTTGTGAAAACTAGACCTCCAGTCAGAGCTTGCTCTCAGCAGTTTCAACATCTTGGAATTACACTCCTTTGGGTATGGAAAGAATGACATTGGTAGAGATGATCACGATGCCTTGGCTACCTTAAAAAACAACATATGCACAGGCAGTCTGGTTGTTGAATTTTAGTTACTGGATCTGTGGTCATTTTAGTTTGTTGGGAATGTTCTGTTTTGTTATTCTTCTCTCTCTCTGAGGGTATATTTACACAGCTTAGAAGATTTACTAACTCAGAATATATCTGCAAAATGTGGAGCACAGGAAAAAGATGTTTTAAGCAGAAATACTTTCTCAGACTTCCCTGGATGCATACCCTGAAACAAGTTATTTATATTAAAGCTGTTTATTAAGGATATACTTCCAGGAAAACCTACTTCGGAGTGACAAAAAGAAGCAGACAGAGAAGCAGTCAAGCAAGGGTACACTTTCAAGCAAAGTTTCATGGAGGGTGGTTTTAGCCTAACTTTGCAGGGAGCTGTGGAGTGTAAGTCGTACCTCAGAGTTTATCCCAACCCAAGCAAGGTAGTTGAGCTTTCATATTCAGGCAGTAGACAGTCATGATGAGCCACTGCTGGCAAAGACAGAGGTGCTTAGACTTCTAGAGGCTCTTGGCTCTGTGTGTCCACAGGCAAAGCAGCCCCAGTAACCTAAGAATTGCCCTAGGAAGAAGAGTCACAGGTGCTCGCATTTGGAAACAGGAATACACTGAAGTCTGGAGAGGGGCTCACAGAAGACATAAAAGGCATTCAAGGGCATCTGTGCAGAGCACTGAGAGTGTTTTCTCTAAATACCTTGTTCATTTTCTTATCTGCACCTAGTCAGCTCCTCCAGAGACATGGGAAGCTAATTACACCAACAGAAAGGTAGTTAACTCCTGCCTTGACCTATCAAATAAAGTTACATTAATTAGAAAATAATTCTGAGAAATAATTTTGTCTTTTCAAAGCAAAAGATGATTTACCTGGATATAAACTTTTTTTTTTAACTTTATTGTAGCTGATAGACCACTTATGATATGGCAGAATCATACAACGCATATTTTGAAATCTTTAATGTAGCTAATCACTTTCAATGTGTCTTCAAATTAAAACATATTTTCCCAAATGATATAGTTCATCTGTAATCTGGTTTGAGCTTTCTTATAGATTATCAAGCATTTGATGTAGCCATAGCAGGTAATATATAAGAATGAATTACTATTGCTACATTAGTTCTGAAAACGGCTTTTGAAATATGTCTTTTCTCAGAGCAGTTTTCTTCTGAGCAGTGGTTGATTCACGATTATGAAGCCTAAGTGATGGAGTAACAATAGCATGGTATCCTGGTGTATGTCTCAGTGAGAACAAAGTTCAGGGCAACCCACAGATGGGAGGAGCAGGAGACAGAACCAAATTCCACTTTAGACTGGGAGTAACACTGTTAAAATGCACACTAGAAGCTCAATAAATTCTTGAGATTTTTGCCACTGGTTGTGCATTTTGATTTCTTGAGATTCTATTGTGCATTTTGATTGCTTGATTTCTGGCACCTTGATTTCTCACAAAAGTAGAAATGTTTCAATAAACCCAGCAACACAGCATGAACGGTCTCAAAGTATTCTAATTCCTTCCATATCGTCAAGCAGTCGGATTATTTGATCTTCATACTGTATCATTTAAGTTTGGGTTTCCCGATTTGGACGTTGTCTCTGTTTGTAGATAAGAGCGTAAATATAAGCAAATGGAGATGCTTCATTGAAGAGAACAGTTGGGATGAAGGATCATTTAGAGGGCCTGTATAATCTCTTCTGCGAAATGTCACATAGTGAAGGACTTTGGTGTTCTATTCCTATCTCTAATGCAGTAGCCTGTAATCACCAAATGCTACGCACAATTCAGACAGAGAACTCAAGCTCAATGACTGAAGTAAATTCTGCTCTGATTCCTTCATGTAGCACAAAGTAGGCTCTCAATTTATATTTGCTGAACGAATGTATAATTTTAAATAGACGTTGATTTTTATCTTAACATCTCCAAGGTCTTACACCCTGCTAAGGTGATTGTATACCCATTAATTACAAATGAAGGAAATAACAGAAAACAAAAGAATAAGTTAATAAACTTTCCTTGAACTGGGGCAATACCTTTCTAACAGGGAAATAAGTCTTCTACCTTGCTTCATATCAATGCAACCATCTTTCTTCTGAAGCACTAATCTAATCATAGCCTTATTATTTTCAAAAAGGTTTATTTTTGCTTACAGAGGAATCAAAACTCTTTAAAATATGGAGGTCATGTTCCTGGAATATATGACTCTAAATTATTCTTTCCTGTCACCTCTTCATCTCATATAAGCCATCTGTACCAGATGACTCATAGTTTCTTATATCTGTAAATTACTTTTATATCCTTTTATCTTGCTGTTACTTTTATTTTAGCTCAAAATGCCCTGATCATCCTTTTTCCTCGTCTAAATTTTACACATCCTGAAAAGCCTATCTTAAAATCTTCCTCCTCTCTGAAGACTTTTCTTCCTGCACAATTAGAAATAATTGCTCCTACCTCTGCTGCAGCATATCATTGGTCATGTTTAATTTTGTGGATACTTATTTACTTCCATTTATAGTAAATAAGTCTCTCATTTTCATTCATAAGTACTTTTGAGGAAAAGATTAAGTTTTATGTTTGTTATGTCTGCCTTCTTTTAATAACATGAGCCAGCATTGACTCTCGCTGCTTAGTGAATCTAATTGAATTGTTGAGTTAGAAAATTTATAACTTATAGTACGGTTTTGTAGGCAAAACCTGGTAACAGGCTGAAAGCCAAAGGCTAAGAGAATAGTTAAGCAATAGATAGCACATCAGTTCACTGGACTTTTGTGCTTCTCTTAAAATTACTATTGTAAAAACGAGTCACATGAAAATATTTAGGATGTAATGTTAAGTTAAATAAAAACTAATGTTAACTACATACTATAAATATGCCTATATAAGGTACATTAGCATATTAGGAAGGAGAATGTGGTAATTAGAAAAAATAAATACAGTTCATATCTTAATATGGAATAGTGAAGTTTAATTTGAAAGTCCCCTTATTGTTCTTATAATGCTATTTATGCCATGAAAAATGAAAACAAAAGGCTCATAGGAAGCTAGATTTGGAAAAGGTTACAGTAATTATAAAATATTCAAACATTAACTCATAAATTCAGAGATTGTATCCACACAAGATGACAAGCTAAAACATTAAAATTCACACAGTGTACCTTTCAGAAGATAAAGAAGCAAATATCTAGGAAAATGTTTTCTTTTTTTTAAATTAGACAGTTAATTTTGGTATTGTAATAAAAATTGTTTTATGTTTTTCTCAATCTGAGCCTGGGAGATCTATTACAAAACAAATCAAGACATTCATAACGAATGCAAATAATATTATACATGCACATGTGATGGTGCACTAGTGTGTCACTAGGTGCCCTGTTTGGGACTGGACACTCATTCTTCCAGTTCTTGACGGTTTTGGTGAATGCCAGCTGCCAGATGAGTCACCATCTGGGCAGTACCCTCAGCCCAAAAGAGCCACCTGGCCCAAGATTATTCCCCTTCCCATCCAGAGCTGCATCTTGCATTCAAGGACTCATCAACATGAGGGGTGTAAAAAGACCTAATCTCCTCTGTGTAAACTGGGACAACCTTAAGAGCCATTCCAACCCATCAGATCAAGGGATTGTGAGGTATTGTGTTAGCTCAGCCTCTCCTTCTGCTGGTTCCTGCTTCCTTCACTTTCTGCTACTACTGTTGATCCAAATGATACTCCATAATAAACTTCAACTGCAAATCTCTGCCTCATAGCCTGTTTCCCAGGAAACTTGACCTTAGACAGTATTTATAACTAAATCTGCCTAAAACCTAGAAAGTTGAAAAATAATCATATATAGGAAAAAGGTTTCTAACATACACCTTAGTAACGGGAGTAAAAGCAATATGTTTTCATATTTTCTAAGAACTTATGTGCAAGACACAGAAAGGGCCAAGAAATTCACAGATATTAATGTACTTAATGCTCAAAACTACCTATGAGGTTGATTCTATTCACTATCAGCCCTATTTGCAGATTGCAAACTGAGATTAGAATAGTAAGTTAACCTACCCAGGGTTATATAGTTAGTAGTAGAACAAGTTTTGAACTAACTCAGAGTCATATAGCGTCATTGAACTTCTACCATTTACTATCTCTAGATAGTATTGAGAGATACCATTTACTATCCGGATACTATCTAGAGATACATTTTATTAACTCTAGAGTGTAATTCCCTAAGAAGTTGAACAAGCAAAAATAACACATATATTTTGTGTTCACCATTTCCATTTGGTGTTATAATGTCTTAGGAATTAACAAAACCCTTCAGTTCTGAGGTGCTGAGCATTGTGATTATATATTTTTCTTTTCTTTTCTTCAGCCAATATCCAACAAAAGTTGTTAAGAAGGAAAAGCTCAATGAAAATCCATCAGAATAACACTACTGCTATTCACTTTTTGCTTAGAGAAGACGATTGATGCATTTTATTACCAATTAACTTTATTCTCAGTGTGCTTTAAAGAGAAATATAACACTTCCTCTGAACACTTCTGGGGTTGTAAAAATAAAATGAAAAGAAGACCAGGCCATTTTCAGAGTCAGGCTGTGGGGAAGATTCTAGAGTACAAAGACTGTTTTCGTCAAAGATATGCATTCTTAAAATACATACCCTGACTATGGATGTCTAGTCCAGAAAGGGAGAGTGTGGCAGTTTAGATCTTACAGCAAATCTCCCGAGACTCTGGAATAAGAACTACAACTTCTCAAAGGGGCAGGAATGTGAAACGTCAAGATAACATAGTCCTGAGTCCTGAAATATATTTTCTTCATGATGTTCTGAGGAGATTTGCCAACGAACTTCAGCAAGAGTAAACATTCCTTTCCCCTACAAAAACCATGGTTTGCTGTGTCAAGATTTTTATTTTTAAGCTTCATTTTCAAAATTCCATCAATTAGTCCCTGAAATATATTCCTGATTCAAATTTGCATTTAATCTTGAAGTAAATTTGTCATGCAGTGTTTCTTTTTTAAATCATTTGTGAGTTAGAACAATTTTTATTTGTGAAGATTGCAAATATATCTTACTAAGACAAACTAACATTAGGTTCAGCAGACACTGTGTGTGCAGCAGTGAACGGGAAGGCAAACCTTTCTTTCTTTCTTTTCCAGGAGCAAAGGACCTGTGTTCACAGGATAAAGTGACATGTACATCTTATAAAGTGTCCATGATAATTCCTTTTACTTTATGCTGATACACTGAATGTCTCCAGAAACAAAAAGATAGATTTGGATACCTCTTCACACTTGAATTATCAGATTACTTTTTAAATTTTTCACAAAGTAAAACATGTTTTTTACTAGCATCTTCCATATTATTCCTCTCACATTTCAATAAGAACAAGACTTATGTCCTGTAATGAAAACTCACCACTTATGAATTGCTGAATTTACAATGAATATGCAAGTAAGTCCTTAAATACAGTTGAGCCTGATTATTTTCTTTATCCCTATTGTATTTTTCTAATTTTTAAAGCATTTACCCAAAACTTCCAAGAACTTCAGATTTCTTCATCTGACAAGATCTTCAATGGTTTTTACGGATAGAAGCGTAAGTGAATACATTTAATTTGGGGCTTACAATCTTATTTTGTTATATATATTATATATATTTTGTTATATATATTATTTGTTTTATATATATATAATCACTATTATATATATCAAATAATATATTGTTATATATATAATAGTGATTATATATATAACAAATAATATATATACAATTTGTTATATATATATATTATTTGTTATATATATATATAATCACTTTCTTGACAAATTTATCTGTAATCTGCAATGCTCTCTCCCATGTTTCCTGATCATCTTCAAGGATATCATCTGTCAATCTAACATTAAATCCTCTTTCTAATAGGATGAGAATAGAGATGATGAACAAATCTCAAAAGACCTATATGTCAATCAAAATGTGATCAGAAAAATGTTCACTTCATTTCTATGTTCTGCCTTTCTTACCTCCATGACAATGTTTATGCTATTTTACCTCTTCCTACCCGCCCATCAAAGCTTAAATTCCATCTCCATGATAGTATCCCAGCTGAAAGACATTGTTTCTTTCTTTAAATGTCCATAGAACTCCCAGACCTCTCTACGGCCAAGTAATCACTCTCCTGATGTATAAATGTCATAGAGAGAATGTAGCAGAGACTTTAGTGGACACCGCTTCTCCATGATCTGCCCTAAATTCCCAGTCTTTATTGCAGGTATACTTGAGCCACGTGACCAGTTCTGTCCAAAGGACTGTGAGCAGAAGTGATGTGTGCTGCTTCCGGGCCAAGGTAGATAAAGTGTCAGTGATGTCCTCCATTTCTTTATTCTCTTGGCTGCTGTAACCTTGAAATACACTTGCCAAAACATGTAGGGTTTGCAGATAAAACACAGGACTCCCATTTAAACTTAAATTTCAGAGAAACACCAAAAAAATTTTGTGTAAGCATGTCCCAAATATTGCATGGAACAGATTTATACCAAAAATTATTATACAAAATTATTACACTATTACACTATAATACTGCATACTATATATTACACTATATTATAAACTATATAATAGTCTTATAATGCTACATTATAAATATTATATACTATATGTTAAATTATTTTATTATACTATTTGAATACTGAAAACTATTTATACTATATATTACACTATATTATAAACTATATAATAGTCTTGTAATGCTACATTATAAATATTATATACTTTATGTTAAATTATTTTATTATACTATTTGAATACTGAAAACTATTTATACTATTACACTAAATCATTTTTCTAAAACATTGAACTTTAGATGAGTAATAAATAATTTTTAGTATAAATCTGTTCCAAATATTGCATGGGACATACTTATACTAAAAACATTGTGTCTACTTGAAATTCAAATTTAATTGAGCATCCTATATTTTATAAATCTGGCAGCCCTATGAAATGTAACATTACAAAGTGGTGAGAACTTCACTGTTTGACTTACCAGATGGAAGGGAGTATCTGCTGATCCATGTCAAAGTTTGTGTTGGTGAGAAATAAATGTCCCTTGAATTCCCAGAAAATAACTGAAATGTTACTGCTGCAAAGCCTGTGCTGTCCTAACTAAAACAGAACCAGTGTAGCTTAATGTTGGAAAGGAAGAATGAGATCAGATATTTGAGAGCTTCAACTGGCAAGTCAGATGTTTCCATTTTACTTTGGAGCAATGGAGAAGCAGTGAATGTTTGGAAATGAGAACTGACAACACCAGAGCTGATTAATTTTATGGGTTTTTTTTTTTTTTTTTTTTTTGTAATGCCAATACATATAAGAGTAAGGACAAGCACAGAATAAGCAATAGGACAAAAGAGTGGTATATAATATAACCTTCTGCCAGGGAACTTGTTGTTGGGTCATGTAAAGCTAGAAAAAAGATTTTACTACCTTAAGTCCAAGAACCATATATTAGATTTTTTTTTTCCTCTGTGGACTAGCATAGCTGCTAGCCTTGCTAAGCATTCCATATATTCCTACTAGCTTAAAATATTTTTTTCTGGTTAATGTTTTTAAAAATCAATCCACGGTGGCTCATGCCTGTAATCCCAGCACTTTGGGAGGCCAAAGCGAGCAAATCACCAGAGGTCAGGAGTTCGAGACCAGCCTGACCAATATAGTGAAATCCCGTCTCTACTAAAAATACAAAAATTAGCTGGACGTGGTGGCGGGTGCCTGTCGTCTCAACCACTCGGGAGGCTGAAACAGGAGAATTGCTTGAACCCTAGAGGCATAGGTTGGAGTGAGCCGAGATCATGCCACTGCACTCCAGCCTGGGCAACATGAGATTCTGTCTCAGAAAAAAAAAAAAAAAAAATCCAATTTTATTTCTTTTCTTTGATTTTTCTCTGAGCCCAAAATGACCAGGAATAGAGGACCAAAAGCAGTCTTTAATCCTAGCTCACCTTCTTCTGTAAACACAGCACAAATATATTATTCATCCCTAAATTTTGCATCTGCCACCAGTACAATTCCAGATGTCACTGAGAGATACAAAGAAGGCACAAATGTTGGCAATGGAAAAGAAAGAACTGGGAAAAAAGGAGGAGAAACATATAAAAGGAAAGAAAGGAAATTCAAGTAAGCCATAAGGAAGATATAAGTATAGATGTGAGGGTGGAATGGAGAGGGATGGTGGGGGGGAACAGAAGTAGGAGGGAAAAAGGAGAATTTGGGCTTGTGTACACATCTTTGTTTTCCTGATTATTTGTTTGGTGATTTTTTATTCAAAAGAAAAGACTTGCTCAAATTTGAAATAATTTTCATTCCGTTTTACCACTTTTACATTTGAGAATTAGGTTTACTGTGAAAATAACAACAAATATTGGCCAAAATTCTCTTTCTTAAGCTTGGCATATTGTTTTTTCTATATTCTTGGTGGTAGAAGTATTGGGTAAAGAGCTTTCTTGGTAAACTGAGAAGATTTCTTCTCTGGGAAGTGGTTACAGAGTGAAGAGTTGGATGTTGAGGACAGGAGACAGGTTACATGCACTGGGTGACTTGAAGCTTTAATACTAGATGACTTTTTGGAAGTCAGCATGTGATATTTGAAAATAAGTTTATAGAAGCCTGTTTGGTTTTCAGGTTAGATACAGTTTTCCTTTTTCTTATAAAGTATTGTTGTTACTGTTTTTGTCATTTTTTTCTTTATATTTTGTTTTTAATCATATATCATATATATTTATTTTAATAAACTTTATAAGCATTCCTACTTACATCCTCCATTAACTTTGTTTTATTTTTTTTAAGAGACAGAGTCTCACTCTGTCACCTAGGCTAGAGTACAACGATATGATCATAGATTATTGTAACTTTGAACTCCTGGGCTCAAGCAATTTTCCCACCTGAGCCTCCTGAGTAGCTAGACTGACAGGCATGCCACCACGCCCAGCTAATTTTTTTTAATTTCTACTTTGTAGAGTCAAGGGTCTCACTATTTGGTCCATGCTGGTCTTAAACTCCTGTCCTCAAACAGTCTTCCTGCCTTAGCCTCCCAAGCACTGGGACTACAGGCCATGGTGCCTGGTCACCTTCATTAACTTTTTATGGATGGATTTCTTCCTAAGAAAAATTTCAATCTGTCTGAGTGCTGTGGCTACAACTGTAATCCTAGCACTTTGGGAGGCTGAGGTGGGCAGATCACTTAAAGTCTGAAGTTTGAGACCAGCCTTGGCCAACACAGAAAACCCCGTTTCTACTAATAATACAAAAATTAGCCAGGGGTGGTGGTGCACACCTGTAATCCAAGCTATTCAGGAGGCTGAGACATGAGAATTGCCTGAACCCAGGAGACAGAGGTTGTGGTGAACTGAGATTGTGCCACTGCACTCCAGCCTAGAAAACAGAATGAGACTCTGTCAAAAAAATAAATAAATAAATCCACAAACAAGCTTACCAATCAACTGAATTTAGTATGATCTGATTCTGCTCCTAGTAGATCTATACAGACTATTCTCTGAAAAGACTTGGATTAAGAAATGACAAGTGGTTCCTTAAAAAATATACTTTTTAAAAAATTCATTTGGAGTATGTTTAGCTCTTTGGCCATGTAATTATGGCCAGTGAGACCCCTGAATTAGAAAATATACCTCAGCAATATGAAAATTTTAAATATAAATAATACTATTAAGGATTGGATACTTCTTTTTTTATCATCTTGTCTTTGCTAGTGGAGCTTATAATAATTGGGAGGGGGGGTGGATTTTGTTTATTTTCCAGTTGCTTAATACAACTTATTGATAGAAGAGTAATGACAGATCAACTGCTCAGGATCTTTCTGAAAGTGAGAAGCAAGTTACTACCTACAATGTATTGGTGAATAGTGATAATGAAAATTGTCACCCACAGTAATTTGATGATTCTCTGAATGTCATTTAGGATGAAGAAGGACAAATTCTCTGCAAAATTTAAAGGGGGTATATAATTCCAGTGCTTTGGGAAGCTGAGGCAGGAGGATTGCTTGTGGCCAAGAATTCAAGACTAGCCTGGACAACGTAGTTAGACCCTGTCTCTACAAAAATTAGCCAGGTATGGTGGTGTGCTTGTAGTCCCAGCTACTCAAAAGGCTGATATGGGAGGATTCCTTGGGCCCAGGAGTTCTGGGTTATAGCGAGCTATGATTGTGCTTTTGCACTCCAGCCTGGGTGACCAATGGGACCCTGTCTCTACAAAATACAGTAATAATATAAAAGATAAAACTTAATAAAATGCTGAGGTCCAAATGTCTAAATAAAGCATAATTTGTTGTTACCAGAGACATTTTGTAAGATTTCTAGATAGATTCCATGTCTACAAGTGTTATAGAGCTGCTGTCATCAAGTATCTCTGATTCAGGTAGGAAAGATATGCCAAGTCTCTTAAAACACCTTTAATTCTAAGGTGGAATGAGTCTACTAAAAAAACCAAACATCTCTTGAGTGTTCCTAAGTAGCAATTTCTGTATCCCAGCCCAATGCAATCATAGACTAGCAAAACTTGCACTTGCAAGGCATCATCACTGTGCTACTAGCCCTCATATATATTTATACTTTGTCAAAAATTTAGCTCAGGTCTGCAAAAAAATATTGCGGGAAGTCAGGGACCCTGAACAGAGGGATCAGCTGGAGCCGTGGCAGAGGAAAATAAAGTTTGAAGATTTCATGGACATTTATCAGTTCCCAAATAATACTTTCATAATTTCTTATGCCTGTCTTTATTTTAACATCTTAATCCTGTTATCTTCGTAAACTGAGGATGTACGCCACCTGAGGATCACTGTGACGATTGTGATAACCATACAAATTGATTGTAAAACTTGTGTGTTTGAACAATATGAAATCAGTGCACCTAGAAAAATAACAGAATAACAGCGATTTTAGGGAACAAGGGAATACAACCATAAGGTCTGACTGCCTGCGGGGTTGGGCAAAAAGAGTCATATTTTTCTTCTTGCAGAGAGCCTATAAACGGACATGAAAGTAGGAGAGACATTGCTAAATTCTTTTCCTAGCAAGGAATATTAATATTAAGACCCTAGGAAAAGAATTGCATTCCTGGGGGGAGGTCTATAAACGGCCACTCTGGGAGTGTCTGTCTTATGTGGTTGAGATAAGGACTGAAATGTGCCCTGGTCTCCTGCAGTAACCTCAGGCTTATTAGGGTGAGGAAAAAACCCCACCCTGCTAAATTTGTGGTCAGATCAGTTCTCTGCTCTTGAACCCTGTTTTCTGTTGTTTAAGATGTTTATCAAGACAATACGTGCACAGCTGAACATAGACCCTTATCAGTAGTTCTGAATTTGCCCTTGTCCTGTTTCCTCAGAAGCATGTGATCTTTGTTCTCCTTTTTGCCCTTTGAAGCATGTGATCTTGTGACCTACTCCCTGTTCTTGCACCCCCCTCCCCTTTTGAAATCCTTAATAAAACTTGCTGGCTTTAAGGCTCAGGTGGGCATCATGGTCCTACTGATATGTGATGTCACCCCCAGAGGCTCAGCTGTAAAATTCCTCTCTTTGTACTCTTTCTCTTTATTTCTCAGACCCACCAACACTCAGGGAAAATAGAAAGAACCTATGGTGAAATATTGGGTAATTTGTTGCTATACCAGAAGACATTTTGTAAGATTTCTAGATGGATTCCATGTCTACAAGTGTTATAGAGCTGCTGTCATCAAGTATGTCTGATTCAGGTAGGAAAGAGATGCCAAAGTCTCTTAAAACATCTTTAATTCCAAGGTGGAATGAGTCTACTAAAAAACCCAAACATCTCTTGAGTGTTCCTAAGTACCAATTTCTGCATCCCAGCCCAATGCAATCATAAACTAGCAAAACTTGCACTTGCAAGGCATTCCTACTGTGCTACTAACCCTCATATATATTTATACTTTGTAAAAAATTTAGCTCAGGTCTGTGAAAAAACAATTTTTTCTTCCAGAACTGTAATAAAATCTCAAGTTTATTTTAAGGTAAGCACATCAGTGTTTTTGTTTGTTTGTTTTAGATGCATATAAGCAGTTGTACAGCACAAACATTTTTGCTGCATATGGCCTCTTAGCCATTTTTCATGTGTATCTGTCTCATCAGTTTAGAGTCATACAGTTGTGGAGACTACATAGCAAGTGTTGTGAGGCAGTTGAGGGAAATATTTATACCACAGCCTACATGGGCTTGAATCCTAGCTCTGCCACATACTAGCTGTGTACCTTTTTGCAATGTACTTTACCTCTCCATGCCTCACTCTGTTCCATAAAATGAATGATAACTTATGACAAGCGAATGTACCTTCTAGGGTTGTCATGAAGATTAAATGAGCTAAAGTAGCTAAATTAAATACAAAATGAATGTGTATGTGCATATTTCATATGAAACACACACACACACACACACACACACACAGACCCATCTCATTAAACAGTGCCAGCAACATATAAAGCACTAAATAAAGCCTTTTTAAAAAGCTATTGATTTTTTTTTTTTTTTTTTTTTTTTTTTTTTTTGTCAGCATTTTCTTCTGGTAAAATTTGCTGCTAACAGCAAAGTTTTCCTTAGAAAGACTAACATTACAAAGTATACTTAAAAAATAATTCATAAAAAAGAAGAGTTCATAATAAGAATTTCATTGTGTAGTTAAAATCAAAAGACTAGAGATGGCCATAGCTGTGGGGATTTGGACAGCCTTTGAGCTTTCTCTAGGAAACTGAATAACTCATATTACAATGTTGGATGAACAAACTTGTGAGATATTTTCTTCCCTGAATCTGAGAAAAACTAAAGAATGTCTCAATTGGCAGTGGCTACAATGGCAAAAATAAATAAATAAATAACAAGAAGCCTCTTTGATTTTCTTTTAAGACAAGCTGAGAGGAACCTAAATTGTCATGTTAAGTACAACACACTATTTCTTTTTTGAATAATTTGTGTGGTGATGGTTGTCTTCAACATAGTGCTGAAATGCCTGTTTCTTTGAGAGTCTAAAGGTGTGAATCCCCATGGGAAAAACTAAATTAACAACATGTAAGATTATTTAGAGGCCTATGAGACTTTTAGGATTTTATTGAAAGTATCTGCTTCATCATAATTTAATAATCTGCTTAGTGTTACACATTTTTTCCCAAATTGAAATACCTTTGTTTTTTTATTCTAGTTATAAAAGCAATATACTACATGCAAAAACATCATAGAGTTTTAAGAAAATGAAATTATTTCTAATCTTATAATCTGGAGATTATCATCAAATCCAGAATTATATTATACTTAATGTGTTATAGCTTATTTCTTTCCAATTAAGGATGTATTATGGACATTATACTACATCAGTACATATAAATATGTGACATCATTTACTGAATATGTAGCATCTTACTATATGAATAAACTATAATATACATAATTTATTTCTTATTGAAAGGCTTTTAGTTTCTTTTTATTGTGCTGCCATCATAAATAATGTTACAATAAATGTCCTTACAGATAATATCTTTATGCATTTGTCCAAATATTCCCTTAGGATAAGTTACTAGAAGTGAGATTGCTTTGTCAAAGGCTAGGAACCTACATAAAATCTGATTTGGTCTCAATATTGCCTATCCAAAGGGCTAAACCAGTTGACACCCCTACTAGCATATATGTCAGGGGTTGGCAAACTATACCAATGGACAAAATCCTATCTGTTATCTGCTTTGAAAATAAAATTTTATTGAAATACAGCCACACCACTCTTAAATATACAGAAAATGTTTGATGAACACTAATACAGACCATTCTTTTGTCATAAAAGGCTATCATCAACTACACACACACACACACACACACACACACACACACACACACATTTACATTTCACTCCCTTCTTTTTTCTAATCTAAGGATATTCTCGGGTGGAACTCCTAGCAATTAGAGGGCACTGGAAATCTTATATAAAGTTATGAAGACTTAGCCTCACCTTTTTGTTCTACAGGCAGATCATTGAAATCCAGAGAATATCACTGAGACAGGTAACATTTAACAATTACTTTCGCAATAAAGTTAAATGTTTGGATTCTCAGCTTAGTGATCTTTCTTTTATTTCTGAAAATTTCCAAAGAGAGTTTTTAATATAAAAATAGGTGACCTTTTGGGGTGACATCTCCTAAAAAAATAAATTTGTAAGACTTCCCAAGAAAGCCACTTGATTTTATCATCAGTGAAAAACAAATTTAATTGAACATGAATTAAAAAATAATTTATAAGATATTATTTTCCCCCAGACTTCCCGTAGTGTCCTTCCTTTCTATTACTTTATTCATCACATATGTAATATTAAACTCTAGCAAAAGTGAAACTGAACTAGTAGATAATCTTTAACCCTTTGTCTTTTACAACCTAATTGGAATACTAAAGTCACAATGTAAGGTACAATTGGATCCATGTTCTCCTCTTCCTTTTTATACTGTGTTAGGGAAACAATGATAACTTGGCAATTCTCTCATTATTATAAAAAATTACATTACTTTAAAAAGTATTCACTATTTCCACAATGATTATGAAAATAAACTATTAAATATCAGTAGGATGATGAACAATTATTTGATACCAATCTCTTTCCAATGTCTTTGTTACCCAAATAATTATATCCTAATTACCCCAATAATTGTATTTTCTATTTTAAAGAATATTACAACTATTCTAGAAGATAGACAAGAGCCTGAAAAAAATGTATCTTATAGTTCCTTCAAGATCAGGTTACAGAGCACACCTTAAGCAATGCACTGTGACATTCTGTGTGACAAAGCAGAGAATCAACTATGTGATTTTTTTTTTTTTTTTGAGACAGAGTCTCCCTCTGTTGCCCAGGCTGGAGTGCAGTGGCACACTCTCAGTTCACTGCAATCACCGTCTTCTGGCTTCAAGCAATCTCCTGCCTCAGCCTCCTGAGTAGCTGGGATTACAGGCACATGCCACCATACCTGGTTACTTTTTGTATTTTTAGTAGTGATGGGGGTCTCACTATGTTGCCCAGGCTGGTCTTGAACTCCTGAGCTCAAGCAATCCACCAGCCTCAGCCTCCCTAAGTGCTGGGATTACAGGCATGAGCCACCTTGCCCAGCCATCTAAGTGTTTTTGATCCTTTTATTTATTTGGTAAATATGAATTGTTGAATTATATTTGATTTTTTTCAAAACATTTTTCAAAAAGACAATCCAAACTGTTCAAAGACTATGGGGAATTGTGGTTTTATTGGCCTTTTATTTTTCTTGCTTCATATTATTTGCTCTAGTTTTACCTCAAATTGCATTCAGAAAATATAAATCTTTGCCTGGTTTGTGTAACAGAACTTACGTTTATCTTTGGATATTAATACTCGCCTCTAATCCTAAACTTGATGGAAATGTCTCTTGGAGGTCAAAGAGAAACATGGCTTTCACTCTGCTTCCTTCCCCATATGTGGTGGTCTCTGTCCTCTGCCCATTTTCTAGAAAGTCTCTGTCATTCAAAGAGGGGACACTATGCAGTGGATTCTTTCCCACAGTGACTATAACCCATGTTTTATCATTTCTCTTAAACTTAAATCATTTAAAAATATTTTTATTCCTTCTGAAAACTCTTATGAACTATTAAATTTTACCTTTGCCAAGGATGGTGAACAGTATTTTACAGGTTACTTAAGAGATTCTCTGATCTTTTTACAAAAAGCAAGAGGCTGGTCTTTGACATAAATGCCCCTGGGTGATATTAAAATAAAAGAAAGGAAGAACTATTTAAACTTTACAACTGTCAGACAACCTAGAAATGGTTCAAGACTTATTAGAGGGAACCAAGTATTTAACAGGGAGAAAACTGTCACATCCCTTTCCATTTAGAAATTGGGGATGGGCTAGGCATGGTGTCTCATGCCTATAATCCCAGCACTTTGGGAGGCCAAGGCAGGCAGATCACCTGAGATCAGGAGTTCAAGACCAACCTGGCCAACATGGTGAAACCCCATCTCTACAAAAATACAAAAAAGTAACCAGGCATGACAGCGGGTGCTTGTAATTCTAGCTACTTGGGAGGCTAAGGCGGGAGAATCGCTTGATCCTGGAAGGCAGAGGTTGCACTGAGCCGAGATTGCACCATTGCACTCCAGCCTGGGGGACTGGGTGAGACTCTTTCTCAAGAAAAAAAAAAAAAAAAAAAAAAAAATTGGAGATGATAATTCTTGATTTTGGGTGAAGAATACCACCTGCTTGTTAGAATAAGGGACAATAAATGGCAAAGTATTAAAACTGAAAAGACATCGTTTACAACATTTATTTTAAGCAAAAAGGGGGATAGTTATTATTTTCTGATGAATTATTAATCTAACCCAGTAATTGTTCATTGTTCTCTCAACAAATATTTGAGAACCCACCACTTTCCAGAATGTTCTAGATCCTGGACATACAGGGTCTGTTGCAGAAAGAAGTCTTTACCTTCATAGAACTTACATGACAGTGGGAACCCAGACAACTGATAATAGGAATATGCTAAACACATATTTGTGATAATTTTCAAGGGGAAAAATAAAGTGAGAAATGGAACAAGACTTGACCCTTTAGCTAGGGTGGGACGGGGAGGGCTCACTGTGAAGAAAACCCCTTTGAGGAACCACCTAGAAGAGGGAAGGAGCAAGCATGTGCACCAGGAAGGGGCATTGAAGCAGAGGGGCAGAAGGGCTAAGGGTTGTCGGCAGTGAACAGAGCAGATGAGCTGGGGGCAAAGTGATGAGGTCAAGGGGCAGAGGAGGTGAGGGACAGATGATGTAAGACCTTGCCAGCCATGGCCTAAGCCTTGCATTACTCTATGTGAAACAGGAAGCCACTGGAGTTGTTTTGAGGATAGGAATGACATTTTGACATGACCCCTTAGATTGTCAGTTGAGAAGAAAAAGAAGAGGGGCAACGGATGAAGCCAGACACCAAATTAGGAGGCATCTGCAAGGTCCCAGGTGAGAGACACCTGTGCTTACATGAGGGTGTGGCAGTGAAGGTGCTGAAATGAGGCGAGATTCAGCTTGTGTTTTCAAATTAAGGCCAGCGGGCTTTGCTGTTTGCTATAATGTGGTGAGAAGGACAGGAATGAAAAAAAGAATGAAAGAAATTTGAGGCTAACTTGAGACATTTGGCCTAAGCAACTAGAAGAGCAGAGCTGACTTTTACTAAGTTAGGAAAACTTTCAAGAGGAGCTGGTTTGGGAAGGAAAACTGCTAGATGGGTTTTGGCTTGTTCGAGAGGCCTATTGGTCACCTAAGTGGAATTGCTAACTGGACAGTTGGGCATGTGTGGCTGCATTTCTGGGGAGAAGTCTGAGCTCTGAATACACTTTTGGGACTTTTTCACATATAGATGGCATTTAAAGTCATATTCTATATTCATTTGGTGCTAAATAGTATAAAATTTAGACCTACCCACCTAAGTGGTTACAGGTGACACTAAGGGTAATTCGGGTTAGGCCACTTCACATCCCTGTGAGCCACACAATGGGCTATGTAGTTTTCTGTGCCTAAAATCAGGGGCAAATACAAGAGTAGTTGCTGGTATCTCGCATGAGAGTAACAATGCAATTTAGGTGAGTAGGGAAACACTTCCCAAGAAAACTCATAGATTGTGAAGAAATCGATCCCTATGTTAAACTGAGTTGAGCCCAAGGCTGTATCACCACTGCTCTTTCTGAAAGAAATATTATGGGTATAGCTAGCAGTTTTCTGCTCCCAGACATCAGCCAAAACCCTGTATCAGTGGCACCACTCAGAGTACTGGCATAAAGGAGAAAGTCCACACAGCCTGGGCGCAATCTTAGCTCACGCTAAGTGATACAAGTTACCCAACCTCTCAGGCCCCAGTTACTTCATCTGTAAAAGGAGGATTATAATTTCACCTGTGTTCGACAGTTACTGTACCAATATAGTAAGATCATGTATGTAAAGCCTTGATTCCAGAGCTCAGTACAGATCAGAAAAACAATATATGTTAGCTAGTAGAGAACTAGAAAAATTCTAGTTACTAGAAGTATCTAGAAGTATTCTATAGTAGTATCTAGAAGAATTCTAGATACTATTCAGGATGTTACAAGCACATCAGAAATATTAGGTGGAACTATTGCTTCTTAATTAACAAATGTTGTATAGAATACAGAGCCTTATAGTGTAGAGTCAAATGAAAAGAGATAATTTAACTGCCTAAAGGAAATTTCAATAAAGGTATCAATAAAAAAACATAAACAAATTTTAAAAATAAAAATTCTGTTGTCCTAATATATCAGGGAATTATACAGTTTGTTACGTCCTTAGAATTTGTTTGCCATTTGAGAAGCACTTATTACAGTTTTGAGTTGAAGAAAAGATGAGATATAAAAATATCCCCTTTATAGTGTACTAGGAAGTATGGCCTATGGACAAGAAAATATTTAAATGTATGGTAGTTAAAATGAAATATAAAACTTAGACATTTAATAGTTAATTTTAAATGCTTTAGGGGTTGTTTTAAAATATATTTCATTTTTACCATGAATGAAATCCAGAAAAAAAGAAACAGAATATTACCAAGGGCATCTAGGTGAGACATAAGAAAGAGTGTTTGGATGATAAGTATTGCTAAACCTTTGAGCAAACCTACAAAGAAAAATGTGAAAATTTCCTTGTCTCAAATTCTTCAAGAAATAAACTGTTACCTTCTGTGAATAATCAAAAGTAAACTTTAGTAAGAGAGCTATAATTATTAGTGAATATAACTGAATATTTGAGTATTCAAAAATTTTAATGATGTTGAACTTTGTGCATGTGGGGTATTCCCAATGTCTTGTCAGTCTTTAATAACTCCTGGGGAAAAATAGAATAACATTTCACCTTTTGGAGCACAGTGAAAACTAGCAATTAAAAGTCAAAAAGAGCTACAAAGAACTAAGAGAGAAGTCACAGAGTTCATGCATTAAAAACTCGGATACTTGATACCTAGATGACCAGATTCTGTTTATTCTTCTTTTATTCACAGTTAAAGTTAGCTTAGTTATCTGATCTTGAGTCCAGAGAAGATTAGATGTAATAAGCTGGAGGGAGGTAAAAGGGCTTCAAGGGCTGGTAAATGGAACAGACTGACCTCCAAATAACCAAATGCACAGGAGGCTGAGGCTACTTGTGTAGGACCAACTTTTCAAGGACCATAAAGTACTCAGAATTTTCTGTGTATTAAAGCAGAATAAAACCTGATGATTCTAAATTGCCACAAAGGAGTTTATTTTGCTTGGTACACTCACTTTTAAAAACAAGGAAGGCTACAATCCAATTTGAAACTGACTTTCATTATAAATAGTTACCTTTATTTTTTTGCATCAACAATATATTTTGTTTCCAGAAGGGTAGATGCTCAGCTTTAGAAGCCTATATCTCCATAATAACTCATTTCCTGTAAGACCCAAACAGCTGTAATAGTGTGTGCAGAATGGAACTGAGTCAGAAGCCCAGACTTCAGTTATAATTTCTGTGATTATATTCATCCTTTCGTGTATGTTATTCCTCCACTATGTAAGTTGAAATTAGTGACAAGAAGGGAAAATAAGCATGAAAATGGGGTTATTTCATCTTTAGCTGTTAACAGTTAAGACAGTACTGTGATAACCTTAGCTCTTTTACATATATTTTATCATGTAATCTCAATAACTATGTAATTGAGCATTCTTATTTTACAGAAATAAAAATAAATCACTGAATGTCACAGAAGTTATAGAACTTGACAAAGGACACGCAGCTCAGTATGAATCCAGGTTGGCTTGACACGATACTGCCTGCAGGACAACATGTGCCTTCATTAATCACAAGCACTAAGTCTTACCAAAGTGAGCCACTTGAGGCTTATTATCCTCTCTTTATAATATGATGGCATTTATAAAAGTAATACTGAGAAAATCAAAAGCTTTTAATTTGGAAACATTAATCTACCCATAGCACTGTTTTTAAGCACCAGACAAATTCAAACTCACTAGCTTCTAAGCAACTCTTACTTAAATAAATTAAGAACATCTTTTAGACATTTCTGCCAGGAAAAACTTTGGCATCTGCTGAGGGACTTCCTCAGTTATAATAAGGATAGTGATGTTCCTTATTTGTATCCCTTTTTGTTTGGGTTGCCAGGAAACTTAGCACTCAATAACCGTATATATCTCTTTCCTCTTCCTGTTAGTGCTCTTGGTTTACTATTTCTAATTTGAGTTTATCATATTCATTGTAAAGCATATTTTTTGTAAGTTACTTCAGAACTTCTGTGGGAAAATCCAGGGCGCATAAATTGTACAGAGGCCAAAACAATTTATAAATGTGTTTATGTGCTTGATAGCACCATAAATGTTCCAGTATTTGATTATCTTCTACCTATCCGCATTTATCTTTATTCATGCTTCTTGAGTCAAATCCAATGTAAGTCTATAGTGCTTTCTATGACATGTGACAAGATGCCCAAGAATGTGAATGACAGGTTACACTAGGGCCATTCATATGCAGAGGGTTAATAGGACAGGCTCAGGTTATTTTCCAAGACATAAAATTATTTGCTCCCTGTTTCCAAAATTTTGCAAAATTTAAATATATATGCAAAAAGCAAATATAAGGCTTTAAATGTTGCCAGTACATTATATTAATAGTTCATCATGACTCACATTGTGAAGATGAAATGGAAAAGATTCCAACTCATGGTATCGGGGCAAAATTTGTTTTTATAAAGCCTCCTGCATTGGTTCCTGTGACAAGGGCTCAATTGTTTTTTGAAACAACTTTCACCTAAGATATTTAGTTTAAGGTATTTTGATAACTTCTTAAGAGCTCATGGCATTCAGTAGCATGTACTGACTTCAAATTGCTGTTGCCAAGGGAGCAGATGCGAAAACCAAAACCAAAATGTTCTTCTATTAAAATACTTATTATTTACCAAGTAAAATAAAACAGTATTTCACCAAGTGCCTTTAGGGCCAAAGTTAGGGTCCTGACAAACCATTTCCAATTCCACTTGAACAAATGAAAATGTGCCAATAGTCCGTCCATTCAACTGATAAACCACTTTCCCCCATGTGTCAGTTTCACCTTTTTTTTTTTTTTTTTTTTTTTACCTTTTCTTTCATTCCCCTTTAGTAAAAACCTAGAAATACTGATTTTTATTAATATAATAAACATTCCAAATCTATTTGGAAAAATCGGTTTGGAAATTTGGAGAAGCCATCATTTTCTGTCTTTTCAAGAAAGAAAGCACACAGGATAGGCATGAAATAAGAATTACTTTCCTTTTTCCTGTCTCATAACATTCTCTCCAGAACCTACAGGTAGTAAAGTCTTAGTACAATGTCTTGAAAGTCATTCTAAAATGCATCTCTGAGACACACTGACCAACACATTTACATCCAGCCTAATTCTCGTATTTTACATTATCACTGGCAGTCGGGGCAGAAACTGCTTCTGTCATCCTAAGTGGTAAGAGACACAGGCACAGAATGTGACAATTCATTTTCTTGCTCTTTCTATTTACAATTTAGGGCAGCATCACAGCAAAACAATTAATTGGTCTGCCCAGAAAACAAATAAATCACAAACTCAATATGTTGCTTGGAATTTGCAGCTCATTTCTGCAGTACTGCTGTGCAATACGGCTAACATATGAGGTTGGTAAGCTCTTCTGACGCGTCTCCAAGTTTGCCTATCCCCTTGGAAGGTTATGGTAGTGAAATATAAGACAGATTGTAGTGTAGTTACAATAGTATATGTTCCAAGTCAGTAAACATCAGAACAGAACAAAGAACAATAACAAAACTGACGCAGCACATGATGCAGTGATAAGGAAGGTAAAGATAAGCAATGTTAATATTCATTCGGTAATCTTGGAAGTTACTTATTTTTGGTCAGTCTGAAAAAATTAATATATGCTGATTTAGCATGTTATTAATCCTAGTGTTACTTGGTTATTGAAAAATAGTCACATGCACATACAAAAACTTTTTCCCTTGCATGTCAAGCTTCCATTTAATGAAATTACCATAAATGATTTGCTCCTACTGTATATGTGTGGAGCATGCCCGCCTACCAAGAGATTCTTGGCATTGCCTTTCCCAGACATTTTTTACTTAGGAAAGTTATGCAAATAAAAAAAAAATAGTTTGAGAGTACCCACCATGCTAACTGTTCAGGTCTTTTTATTCATCCTTGTTAAGAGATTCAGAGGTCATTTGTAGTGGGTAACATACATGTCTAGCTAATTCTGTGAAGATTCAAAACTTCAGATGAAATTTAAAGAGGAGTAAGATTAGTACACTATGAAAACTATTACAATTATTTGCTACTTATTCTGAAATGTGTGTAATTAATAGACTATAAATAGACCATAAATAAATCACTTAACGAGTAAATGGGAAATAACTCTAATAAAATATTTGTTTAAATTATAAATGAGCCCACGAAGTGAGCCATGCAGTCCAAACTCACCATCCTAAATACCTCTTGATCAGTTGCAATTTAACTGCTATTTACCAGCAAAAAAAAAAAAAAAAAAAAAAAAAAAAAGCAATTATATCAATCATTGAACTCATATTTAAATGCCTGATTTGATAGACATCTGTTTTATAGGTCTGACAAATTCTTTACAACTAGTGCATCTAGAGAATGTGGAAGGAACTGGGATGTAGACTAGGTTTTGTCAAACTCCAGATCCAAGAAAACTCCATTATCCTGAATCTCCAGAAATCTTGAGAGGGTAGAAAAAGTTAATCAGGAGAATTTTATAGCCAAAAGGCAGAATGAATTTACCGGTGATGGCAATTAGCTCCTTTTTAGCCATAGTCAAAGAATTTTAACAGTTTCATTACAGTTTAACATGTAATGAAAAACTTTTAATGGAGAAATGATTTTACAATCCAGCCAATGAGATTACAGGATGATGCATTTACAATCTCACACAAATTATCAAGATGCAAACAAACACAAAGTGACATTTTCAAAATCTTTATTGTAAAGTAGTCATTACCATCTCTAGCACACAAAGATTTTTGCTATATAAAGGTGATATGTTTTATTGCTTCAATTCAGACTTGTTCTAAACACCCCTAAGGAAAATTGGTAAAAACACCTAAACCCCTTTTTCTGACAATGGAATTCCATAATAGGTAAATGACCTTGTAAGTGTTGTGCTAAATTACTCCATTATTTGCAGTCAGTTTTATTCACAGGAATAAAATACACCTTTGGTATTTAGTTTAGCAGTGTCCATAAAACCAGTTGCTAATATATATCCTATTGTTGACTGTGTTTTTTTTTTTTTTTTTTCTTTTCTCAATTTGTGTTGGGCTTTATTTTCTTCAAATTACTCCATTTAATCAATAATCTCTCCCATCATGAAAACTTTTATCCAATTAATGTTACAGTTATAATTCACGAAGTTTGCATGATGACATATGACATGAGTGCATAATATGTCAGCTATGCTGCTGAAAGCTAGAGAACTGAACTTGAAGGCTGATGAATGATCAAGGCTTATTTAAAGTATGATTAATTTGTCACCATCTAGAAGATTTGATATAAATTATTCTAAAGCCCCACTGCTAAATATCTTCATGATCCAAAAGGTTAAACTAATTCCAACAAAATCTATAAATCTAAAATAGACCATCTTAAATATCTTAATGCTAACTCAAGGTGTAAAGAAGCTTTGGGAAAAAATTATCATATTTAACAGATGTAAATTATCTCCAACCTGTGATATGCCTGTAAGAAAGACAACATTTTTTTTGTTTTCTTCCCTATTACAGAATATGAATTTAAATAATAATTATGAAATGAGATAACTCTTAAAATAATGAGATAAACCCATGACCTTGTTTTACTCAACCAAGACAAATGTGAGGGAAAGCCACTTTAGTTACCAATTTCAGAGGCATGACATATCTGGCTATTTCTCTCTTTCCTTCCGCAGAAACTCAGATTTCTTGTTTAAGGATAACTGATTGAGTTTCACAGTAGAATCCACTTGGTAGTAAAGGCTTAGCTCAGGATGTTGCTGCAACATGACCTTTGTCCCCACACTGTTGAGAAGAAAAAAGACTATGTCCTTCAGAAACACTGCTGCATCTACAGGTGGCAGGTGCTATTATTATGTGAAGCTGGAGCCTAATGGAGTAAGATAAATAGGAAACTGTACTCATGGAGTTACAAGGACGGTCATCAGCCTGGTCACCTTTCTTAATTTGAGTCATAGCGTTTAATTACTCTTGTGTTTACATTTCCATGAACAAAATGGACATGAACATGCAGCGGATATAGGAGTGACTTAAGGAGTGACCCACAATGTTGATAGAGAAATGCTTGGTGAATACTTACTTGGCTTTTTAATCACAGGGCATTTAATGTTCAGCAGAACAAACAGGTTAGAAATAGATTTTTTTAAACCTTTATAGTTAGAAATGAGTGAAGTATAAACTCCAAAAGGGGCTTTATTTATTTATTTGTTTAGAGACGGAGTCTCGCTCTGTTGCCCAGCCTGGAGTGCAGTGGCGCAGTCTCAGCTCACTGCAAGCTCCATCTCCCAGGTTCAAGTGATTCACCTGCCTCAGCTTCCAGAGTACCTGGGACTACAGGCATGCGCCATCATGCCCCACTAAGTTTTTGTATTTTTAGTACAGACGGGGTTTCACCATGTTGGCCAGGCTGGTCTTGAACTCCTAACCTCGTGACCCACCTGCTGCAACCTTCCAAAACACGGGGATTACAGGTGTGAGCCACCGTGCTGGGCCCTATTTTTATTTTTTTTTATTTTGAGACAGGGCCTCACTCTGTCACCCAGGCAGGAGTGCAATAGCGTGATCACAGCTCACTGCAGCCTCAAACTCCTGGGCTCAAACCATCATCCCACCTCAGTCTCCCAAGTAGCTGAGACTAAGGGCATATGCCACTATCATAGATATGAGTTCGTGTTCATGTTGCCCATGCTGGTCTCAAACTCCTGGGTGCAAATGATCCTCCTGCGTCAGCCTCCCAAAGTGCTGGGATTACAGGCATGAGCCACTGTACCTAGCCCAGAGGGGGAATTTAATAGCTAATAGTTAAAAATAACTGCATTTAAATGAACCCGGAAAGAAGAAATTTCCATTGACCATTTAGGCTAAATGCTTTTGGTTTATGATAACTTCATAATTGACTGGCATAAAACATAGCACTTTAAAAATTCTAAAAAAAAAATCTATGTAGAAATTCAAAAATCCAAGTAATACTACTACATAGGTATCTAGTGGCTTAATTCATTCAAAAGACATTTTAGGAGCCATGCTTCTCTGATTTTTTTTCACTTCACAGAGTGACGACTAGAAGGCCACACACATAAATGTGTTCTATTGCTTCCCTTTACAGTGTTGTTGAGTGGCTTTGCACTAATGATTTTTTAACTTCTTAAAGAATTATGTTTCACAATTATTCTTGTTGTTATTTTTAGAGACTGGGTCTGGCTATGTTGTCCACGCTACAGGGCAGTGGCACAATCATAGCTCATTGTAACCTGGAACTCCTAAGCTCAAACAATTCCCTGCCTCGTACTCCTGAGTTGCAAGGATACAGGCATACGCCACCATGCCTGGCTAATTGAATTTTTTTTTTTTTTTTTTTTTTTTGTAGAGACAGAGTCTTACTATATTGTGCAGGCTGGTCTTCTACACTTACTTGTAAGAGCTTGGAAACTTTTTCCAATCAAAATTTTATAAAGAACCATAATATGTGCAGTGGGCACAGTGTTGGCAAGAAGGAAACTGATCCCTGTTCACTTAGTTTCCCCCAAATCAGAATGGTACCTAAGAAATGTATGTTGAAAACTGGTAGTCCTAGGAACTCTTGTCTTAGGACATACCAACCTAAAAAGCACCATGAAAAATATGCATAACAGGTCTGTGGAAATATATATACATATATATGCAAAATTAAAATAAGATGGAAAGATCATACATAGATAGATCATGAATGATCTTTCAGTCTAATTTTCATTTTGCAGACAAGTGAAAGATAGGAGACCTAAACAGTATATCAAAGTGACTATCTAGTTACTAATATTAAGAAAAAAGAGAGGGAACAAGTGACATGTATTGAATGGCTGCAATGTTATTAGGCACTGTGCTAACTCAAGCCTCCTAAGACTTAGAATGGCTCCCTTTCTGTTATTCCAAGGAACACTGTAAATGGACTGGAGACCAAAATAGTCAGCCAGGCTCCTAGATGAATGTACAAGTAATGGAAAAAAAGGGAAAATACTAGGGAATTGCTACGTGACAAAAGACAGTTTACACTGATCCCCAAATGGGTTAACCAAATGTGGCTTAACTCTCTTGGTCCAAGTTCTATTTTTGTTCCTGAAGTTTGTGTCCAAATTTGATAAATACTGAGAGGGATAGAGGATTAGCATCACAGTCATTACCAGGAAAACATCCTGCAGACACACAGAACTGCATTTTCCTTGCTGCCACAGCAAGAACACTTGAGATGCTCAAACACCAAGGGAAGGGCGCTTATTAACAACAAAAACATCAGACGCCACAACCAAGGACACGTGGAACATCAGTGTCTCATATTCTATAAATACTGTCGCTACAAAATTCCGCTCTGAAAGAGATGAGGTTTTCTTTTCCAATCGTATCATTTGTGTCTCCTCATAAATGAAGTGAAAAAATTGAGCAAATAAAGAACAAAAGACATATCTCATAACAAGCATAAAGGTGGATGGCATCACCATGCAGTCATTAGTTGAAATAAACAAATGAAAACAATCCACGTAAGTCTCATGGTTGAAGCCTGACTTACACAGCATTTGACTAGAACAGTCCTTCTCAAATTTTATTGTGCGTAAGAATCATCTAGGGATCTTGTTAAAATGCATATTCTGATTCAGTAGACTTGGTTTGATACAAAGCCTGCCTGTCTGGCAAGCCCCCAGGTGATGCTGATGCTCCTGTTTTGTAGACTGTTTGAGTAGCAAGGAAACTGACCACCATTCTCCTGGTAACAAAATATGAAGTTTCCATTCCTCAGTGGATGAAACTGTGCTCGGGGATGGCACCATCGAATTGTCCCTGTTAACTTTTCACTTTGTTAAACTCTCACATTTAACAAATCTGAGCTCTGCAAAGATGTAAGTATCCCTGGGAGAAATAACCCATTAAGCTCTTGAGAGGAAAGGGTATTCTGATCCCGCCATTTTTGGGACATTTTAACTCCATGTTTATGGATACAAAACCTTTTAGATCAGATTATGTAAGCATTGAAACACTTTCATAACGTATATTCCAAAATCAACTGCATTTAGCCAAGTCCATTTCTTTATTAATTTTACGTACATGGCATTAAAACATTTCATTTCACTTTTTGGAAATTATTTTCTGTGTCAGTTATTTTTCACGCACGTTTTACAAATTGTATTTTTTTTAGTCCACATCGAGTTTTATCATTGAGATTTTCTTTGGTGGCTATTACTTCCACATTTCCAAATTTCTGGGGTGGAAATTTCACAATTCTAAATTTGGTTTATATTATTTGATTTTTCTGGAATGTTTACAATGTGCTCTTTTAGCTGTTGTCAGAATCGGTGTTGATTAATTCCTGCACAAATATGAATTTTATAAAAGAGGGTTTGCATTTATTTCTCAGACAAACAGCCTAAAACGGAAAAGGCTCTGGATCCGGCTATACAATAGGTCAGCTTGGATGAGTATTGGGGTAAAAAAGGCTTTTGAGGTGAAAGAAAAAGTTCCCAGAGTGTGTACGCAGGGGATGCCTAGCGGAGGGAATGCAAATCTCAGAGGACAATGAAATATATTGGAATGAAGAAAATATTTACTTACTATCCAATAAAGCATATCATCCATCCTACCCAGAGTGTTGGGAAGTGAAATCAATTCTCTGTCTATCCTGTAGCATAGCATTTTTTTCTTCAGATATTTGCTTCTTCCAATGATTATCCATATGCAGTTATGAAGGGCTACTGGAATTTTATAAACAATTTCATAGATGCCATTAACTTAAACAATCCCATAATTTCACAATTATAATATTTGTGAGTTTTGCTTTCAGTTCACAAAGTAGAAAATGAAGCTTTATTCATTCTTAGATAAAGCACAATTAGGGAATTGATCGTTAGACCTCACCAAAAAACCCACATCTATAGTGATCATGTTATTTTGCTATTTCCCAGTGGAATGGCCTATATGAAAAATTTGAAATGTATTTTAAATTAAAAAAATCAAAGTATCTATGGGATATATATACTCTATGATTATCTGAGTTTATGCTGTCTTTAAAACAGAAAGGTATTTTTTAAGATTTAGATCAAATAAAGTAATAAAAAAGACTAAATTCTTCTCACAGAATCATGCATTTTCAAAAAAGTAAAATTTTATGAATTTATAAAACATGTATGCAAATTGTGCTCATCCGTTTTGTTCCTTCTTTCTCTCTCCAAATTTTGCCTCTCTCCACCTCTTTTTGCCCCCATGGCCATAAACTACATTCATGATAATTCTAGAAGTTATAGACACAATTTGGAAGATTAGATCCTGTTTATGATAAAACCTCTCAAATATGGTATGGTTTCTGAGTCTTCTATCACAGAGTGCATATACCCTTGTCTGAATAGTTACAATAGATCAATAAATACACTCCCATAAGTGCACATTTTTTATATTTATTTTCAATTCTAAAATATGAGTACCAAATCAATGACAGATTTTATTTTTTCTCAAAGACAACATAAGAGCAAATGACTATTCTGCCACCAAAACAATTTCTAGAAAGCAAATTTTGCCGGGCACAGTGGTTTATGCCTGTAATCCCAGCACTTTGAGAGGCCAAGGTGGGTGGATCACCTGAGGTCAAGAGTTCGAGACCAGCCTGGCCAATATGGTGAAACCCCATCTCTACTAAAAATTTAAAAAAAAAAAAAAATTAAAAAAAAAAATGAGCTGGATGTGGTGGCACACACCTGTAGTCCCAGCTACTCAGGAGGCTGAGGCAGGAGAATCACTTGAACCTGGGATGCGGAAGTTACAGTGAGCCGAGATCGCGCCATTACACTCCAGCCTGGGCAACAAGAGTAAAACTCTGTCTCAAAATAAAATAAAATAAAATAATGAAAGCAATTTTTAAAATGTTCAGATGTTTTTCAATATGGTACTCCATCAAAAGTAAGGTTTTAAATCTCTAGACAAAAATACGTAAAGTTAAAAACAAATTCTGGAGTAAGCATGAAATGCTGTAGAAATTACAAGTATAAAATAATCACGAAAATGTAATTGATAATATACCTAAGGTCAGGAGCATTCTAAGTGACCAACATCTGACATATCAAAGACATTGGAATAATGTGTGCTGATGTGGTTGGTATAAATTTTTAGAAGATCTGAAGATCTGGTACTACATATAGCACTTAAAGGTATTCGTTATGCTTGCTTGCATTTGTGGGACGGGCACAGTGGCTCACACCTGTAATCCCAACACTTTGGGAGATCAAGGCAGGCAGATCACTTGACGTCAAGAGTTTGAGACCAGCCTGGTCAACATGGTGAAACCCCATCTCTACTAAAAATACATAAATTAGCTGGGTGTGGTGGCTGGCGCCTGTAATCCCAGCTACTTCAGAGGCTGAGGAAGGAGAATTGCATGGACCTGCGAGGCAGAGGTTACAGTGAGCCGAGATCACTTCATTGCCCTCCAGTTTGGGTGACAGAGAGAGATCCCATCTCAAGAAAAAAAAAAAAAAAAGCTTGCTTGCATTTGTGGATGTTTCAACATGTTTAGCATTTCTTGATCATGTAACCTGATTTGTTTATGCTTCTTTACAATCAATCACCAGTGCAGTGTTTGAGTATTTGAGGGTAAAAAAAAAAAAATAGACTAAGAATTTTTAGATCATGTCTGCTATTTATATGTGAAAAGTCTAATTATAAATCAGGAAGCATTCCTATATTAAATTAAAGTGGTGTCATCTTTAATTTATGGTGTCAATTGATGACACCACTTTAATATAAACCAACAGTTAAGAAATATGAAATTTTTAGGACTTTAGGACTTTAGGATGATGGATTTATGCAGAATATGAAAAGTGTACAGCAGAATTTTACATAGAAATTAAGATACCCCTCATACATACTGAGCCCCTGGTTATGGAGTTGCTCAGCAAAAATTCAGTCCCAGATTCACACAAATATCTGAGTTCCAGCCAACTGCTTCCTGATTCTGAAGCTTAATTTAATCATCTTAGTGCAATGCACTAGATCCGAAAAGAATGGTCTAAATCCTACTTTAGGACTTTACTTGTTTATATGGCATTAGGTAGTGAATGTAGCTAATGGAGGTTCAAATTGTAATTCTGTTTTTTAGTACTGAAGTTTTAGTACTATTTAGCATAGTTTTCATTTAAGTAGTTACTTTGCATCTTCTTCTTTTTTTTTTTCACTATACCTAACAATCACATCTGAAACACTATTGTCACTCACTGGGTCCTCCTAGATATCGTGGCCTGGTACACGCCAAGAGAATGCTTTTAAATATTTCAGAATCAGCAACAGTAGATCTCTGTTCTACAATTTTAAACAGTCCCTGCTCTTTTTTACAACACATATAATAAACTGACAGGTAGGTAACTAGAGTCCATTAATAAAATAGGAATAGTTACGTTGAAAAGTTTGGAGGCCAGGTAAAACAGGGAACGGCTGAAAATAAATGCTTAGCATGAAAAGAGATAAAAGGGAGGGGTGAAGGAAGAGTAAGCAACAGGCAATGAAAGAGAGATGAGAGAGAAAGAGAGGAAGGAATTGGATGCAAGGAGTTGGGAAATATTATCTGCCTTCAAATATTAATTAGATGGCTCATATTAGACTTATTCATTCACTCTAAAGAGATGAAATAAGGACTAAGTATAGAAATTATAAGTAGGCAGAGTTTAGCTGTCCAGCAACTTTTACACCAGTGGCATCTCTATTGGAAGTACTAAAAACAGGCTCTAAAATCCCTCTCAGAATTGCTTAGAAGACCAGATGTGGCCCAGATCACTGCTTCTCAAACTTTACCTTGCTCATGAAACAAGAAGGGGTCTTATTAAAATTCAGATCTACATCAGCATTTATGGGCTGGAGCCTAAGATTGAGCATTTTTAACAAGCTCCCAGGTGATGCCCAGGCTGTCCCTCTGTGGACCACATTTTGAGCAGTTAGGGACTCCCTTAAGGAGCCTGCTCACTGGAAATATTAAAGTATTTCCTCAGGTAGGTGGTAGAACAAAAGAAATGAAGAAAATCACAAGAGTCAGCGACACTACATGCTCAAATTTCATTGATAAAATAGCTAAACCATCCCGTCTTTTTCGAGGCAGAAAATCACTGCAAAACAACACTTCAGTGATAATAGCATAAGCACTGAGCTAATGATACTAAAATGCCCTCAAAGAAAATTGGCAGCAGTTCCAGATTCATACCCAGTGTAGACAACGGTGAGGAGCTTGAAACTGAATGTAACCCCTAATACTAAAATTGAACCCTGCCAGCTAATACCACGTTCACACAAACCTGTGTTTAGGGGCAAAGATTGAAGACTGAAGAATTCAATGAGACAAGTATCTGAATCTGTTGTACCATTGAGCCATAGTGGGAATGGAATTACAAACCAATACACTGAGCTTTTCTGTGTTCCTACTGACCTTTGGACTCAAGGAAACCCAAAAAGGAAAGAGAACTGGCATCTCAGTTGCATACCATGCTACTTTTAATAAGCTGCAAGATTTTGCTGCCCTTGAGAACACTGCTCCCTATTCTGTGCAAACAGCTTGACTGAGGGCCAGCTGAAGGGATGTCACTCGGTCAACAGGAAGTGAGTGTGGACAAAAGGTCCAAGTTTAGGAATGCCTCTCTGGATTTTATTTTGATACAGAGCCTAGTCAAACTTGGTTCTTGTGGCCAGAGCCAGAATAAAAAAAAAAAATGTGCTCACAGCCTAACCACGGCCTTTTTATTTTTAGTTTTTCATTTTTAAAGGCATAGTCCTTAATAACACAATCATATGCAGAAACCCCACTCGAAGAAAAGCTGGAATACAAGAGAGGAGCATGAATTTCTTAAATGCTCTTTCCCAGTTACATTTAAAATGTTTGTTCATGTTTTTTCTCGCTAAAGGAAAAAAGGTAAATATATTTCAAATACTTTCCTTTGCTCTCTGTAGCTTGAAGAGGTCTTTTTTTCTTTTTCTTTAGAGACAAGGTCTACTCCACAGCCCAGGCTAGAGTGCAGTCCTGTGATCATAGCTCTCTGCACTCTAGAAATCCTGGGCTCAAGCAATCCTTCTGCCTTAGCCTCCTGAACAACTGGGACCACAGATGCATGCCACCATCATGCCAGCTAGTTAAAAAAAATTTTTTTAGAGAAAATGTCTCACTATGTTGTCCTGGCTGGTCCCAAACTGCTAGGTTCAAGCAATCCGCCCAGCTCAGCCTCCCAAAGTGCCGGGATTACAGCATTAGCCACCACATCCAGCATCTCAAGAGGTCATTTTTTCAGAATGTAGGCTGGTCGCGATAGCTCATGCCTGTAATCCCAGCACTTTGTGAGGCCGAGGAGGGCAGATCACTTGAGGTCAGGAGTTCAAGACCAGCCTGGCCAACACTGTGAAACCCTGCCTCTACTAAAAAAAATGCAAAAGTTGGCTGGGCACAGTGGCTCGCACCTGTAATCCCGGCTATTCGGGAGGCTGAGGCAGGAGAATAGCTTGAACCAGGGAGGTGGAGATTGTGGTAATCCGAGATGGCGCCACTGCACTAAAGCCTGGGAGACAGTGCAAAGCTCTGTCTCAAAAAAAAAAAAAAAAAAGAATGTAAAGGGAGTCACTCGTATCTTCCAGGTTAAAATGTTTTATGAAATCAGTGTACAGTGTGTACATAAAAAAGCATCATCAGTTCTTAGGCATCATAAGGAAAACCTGCATTTCCCTCATCACTGCATGATTTCATGTTGTGGGGTATTGAGTTTCACGGAAATCTTTGCAGGTTTTGTAGTTACACAGATACCAGTTCAAATCCCCTTTCTACTACTTACTGGTTGAGGTATATAAACCTGCTTCCTCATCTTGAAATTTGACATGGTAATAGTTGGAAAAAGAACTTGGTAACAAAAAAAAGGATATAAAGTAAACAAATTGGAAAATTTTATCAGGAAGCTCATAGGGTTGTACTGGGCATTTAAAAGAGATTATGGACTGGGTGCAGGGGTTCACGCCCATAATCTAGCTAAACCATCCTGTCTTTTTAGAGGCAGAAAATTGCTGTAAAACAACACTTCAGAGATAGCATAAGCACTGAGCTAATGATACTAAAATGCCCTCAAAGAAAATTGGCAGCAGTTCCAGATTCATACCCAGTGTAGACAACGGTGAGGAGCTTGAGGTAGAAGGATTGCTTGTGGCCAAGAGTTCAAGACCAGCCTGGGCAACATATGGGGACCTCATCTCTATAAAAAAAAATTAAAATTAGCCTGGATTTGTGGCAAATGTCTGTAGTCTCAGTTACTCAGGAGGCTGAGGTAGATTGCTTGAGCTGGGCAGGTTAAGGCTGCAGTGAGCTATGATTACGTCACTGCACTCAAGCCTGGGCAACAAAGTGAGATCCTGTCTCAAACGTTAAAAAGCAAAAAGAAAAAAAGAGGTCATGCATGTAGAACTTTCAAAGTCTAGTAAGCCATCAATAGCAGAATGACAACAGAAAGTAGCTGTTTAAAGACTGTTTGCCTTAATAGTATCAAGGCTACACAAATCATAACTGGTTTTGTTCCTATCAATGAGAAGTATTTTTTATCACTTCTCTAGGTAACATTGGAGATATCTAAAGAAGATATCCAGGAAATATCCCTGGATATTTGACCCTGTGGATGCTGCTTTCCAGACAAAACATTCAGCTATGAAGCTGAAAAAGTATAAAAATGAACAGTCAGACTGGTAGGTAGGATTTCTGAAACATTAAAAAAAAGGAACAGTTTGGAAAACACATCCTAGTGACTGTAAAAATGTAAGATTCTAAGCAACTACAACATAATATTAAAATTAGAAAATCATTTTGTTCAAACAAGTATTTAATGAGCATCTGCTACATCGTGCCCAGTACTTGGTGCTCACCGAGTTAGAAAGGTGAAGGAGACAAAACATCTTGAGAGGCAGTGGAGGGTAGTGCTTAGGAGAATGGACACTGAAGCCAGGCAGTCTGGGTTTGAATTCAGGTGTTGCCACTAACTATGGGATATTGAAGAAAATGTTACTGTGCTTCAGTTTCCCCATCTAGAATATCGAGATAATAGTTTTTGTTACTTCGCAGGGCTCTTGTAGGGGTTAATGAGGTTACTAAATGAATGACACTCATGGCAGTGCTGGTAGGTAATAAGTGATTGTGTGCCCAGCACTATAGTAACACCTACAATGCTGCGAAAGAGGAGAGATACTAAGTAAGGACCATGGGAATTCTGCATTCAGAGGACCTCTAAATGACAGCGCCACATAACAGTACCTCATGTGTGCTGGCCAACTCCCTGTTGGTCTATCGAACCATTCTCATGCTCTGTATCTTGCGAATCTACCTTTTCCAGACTCCTTTGTCAACTAAATTCTAGTAGGATTGGCCAATGGGTAGCACTGGCAAAAGAATAAAAGACTGAAGCAAAGGAGAAGTCAAGGTCTTTCTTCCTCCTACAGTGTTTCCTCCTGGTCCCAACTCCCACCAGGCAGCCCTGACATGGCTCTAGCTTCATTAGATGGCTCCAACTTCTGACTTAATAGTAACCCCATCTCCTGCCACCATCCTCTAGACCTAGGGTTGGTAGCAGCTTCCCGTAACCCCACTTCCTTCCACCATCCCTCAAAACCTAGTTGTCAGCCTGGCGCAGTGGCTCACACCTGTAATACTGGCACTTTGGGAAGCAAAGGCGGGCAGATCACCTGAGGTCAGGAGTTCGGGACCAGCCTGGCCAATGTGATAAAACCCTGTCTCTACTCAAAATACAAAAAAAAAAATTAGCCAGGCATGGTGGTGGGGGCCTGTAATTCCAGCTACTTGGGAGGCTGAGGCAGGAGAACCACTTGAACCCAGGAGGCAGAGGTTGCAGTGAGCCGAGATCACACCACTGCACTCCAGCCTGAGTGACAGAGCAAGACTCTGTCTCAAACAAGACAAAACAAAAAACTAGGTGGGCCAGTGTTCCCTGTTATCCTAACCCCTGGATTGCTCCTCTAGACTGTTTAGCTTCTTAGATTTTCCTCTCTGTGCAAACAACCTTCTTCATAAACTGTCTAGATATGTTTCCGATTTCCTGACTAAACGCTCATTTTATAGCATGCTAGGTCTTGTAAAATGAGCTGGATTATGTTCAGATGAAGATAAAGAACATTCCAAACTGACTGCATGGCCAAACCAAATTAAATAACTCATGATCTTAAACTTTCAATGAAGAGGTCAACAGTAGGTATCTTTTAGTAAATACACAAGGTCAGCTGCATTAACCTTATGTATCAGGGTTGTTAAAAATTTCCAAAGCTAACCTTTCTGGATTCAGATTATGGCTCTGCCACTTACTGATTGTATGACCTGAGCAAGTGATGCCTTCGCTGCTTCAGTTTCCTCAACTGAAAAATGAGGATAATGAAAGCACTCTATGTTACAGTGAGAATAAATGAGCGAATGTACATAAAGAGGTAAGAACAGACTGAACACAAAGCATGTGTCCGTATTTTATTAAGTCCACTTAAAAAGTAGCAAACAAAATTTTTAGCACAGATTTGTACATCCTGGATTCAATTTTCTGGCATGCCAGTTCAGAAAGAAAGTTTGCTTCCAGTAACAGTGAGATTTTTCCAGGAATGCAAGCTTGTTGAGCCCTGGAGACCTGGCTATAGGATGACTGCTGTATTCCCAGTATCTACCGTGTGTCTGACTCAGTATAGAAGCCCAATATGAGAAAGCAAATGAACAGATATTCAGAAGTTACATTTTCCTGATTTTCAAAATGGGAAAGACACAGTTTTTGAGATGTCAACAAAATATTAAGTAACAAGTAATGATAAAAGATAAATGTACTATAAAATATCAGAGCACTCATAGGATCACAATACGACCTATGAACTAGGGTTCATACGTTCTGTGGGTTCGGAAGATACTGCAGTGAATAACTTTGCCATCATGGAGCTTTTCTGGGGAAACAGAAAATAATAGAAACTACTTACTACAATTTAAAATATTAATACAATAAAGGATGGGATGGAATAAAATAAAATGTCAGTATTATGGGAAAAAATAAGAAAGCAGGGTAAGAGTGAGAGAGTGACAGGGTGCTATTTTAGATAATGAGTCAGAGTAGGGCCACTTAAAGAGATGACATTTGAGCAGAGACCTCAGCACAGTAAGGAACAACCCTTGGGGCTCTCAGTGGAAAGCACACGCTACAGGCAGAGAGAACAGTTAATATTAGTTTTGACATGAACCTTGACCTTAGCAGGTATTTCATTGAGATTCCTTCCAAATTTAGGTGTCTATGCTACAAGATTCTTTAACCTCATTGAATAGAATTAAACACCAATGAATTATGACTGGAACCCCATGAAGAAATACTACATGTATTTTTAATATCCCAAAGAAATTAGCACTTCCAATGTTTTGCTGAAACACAAGAATAAAGCATAATACATCCTTCATATTAATTTTTATATAGTGCATATGTGTTTTCTGATCTAAAAAACCCTCCCTAGGTGTTTATTAAACTATTTGTATAAAAATGAAGATATACTCCCCTTCTTCTCAGTTTATGTTGGCTAGATTTGTTTTGTGTCAACCTTGCACAACTTTTATTCACTTTCTATGCTGTTGGTATATATTTAACTTACTGAAAACATCTTTTGCAAGATAAAAGAGCTAACAAAAACCCAGCATTTCCCTTAAATCTAGAAAATCAGTACTGTCCAATAGAAATATAGTGCAAGCCCCAAATATTTCAAATTTTCTAGTATCCAAATTTTTAGAAAGTAAAAGAAACAATTAAAATTAAATATATTTAATTTAACCTTAGCTATCAAAAATATTATTTTAACATGCAATCCATTTTAAAATTATTACCAAGATATTGCACATTTTATAATAGTAGGTTTTTAAAACTTGGTTTGTACTTTACACTCACAGCACATCTCAATTTGGACTAAGCACATTTAAGTGCTCAGTAGCTACACTTGGCTCCTTGGCTACCATCACTATGTCTGGATCATTAGAATGAATGGACCTTCTTAATATTGGGACTAGGTTGCCAGATTTAGCAAATAAAAATACGGGATGGCCAGTTACATTTGAATTGCAGATACACGATGAAAAATACCTGCGTGTGACACATTATAATAAAAATATTTATATGAAACAAATACTAAAAGTGTATTCATTATTTATCTGAAACTCAAATTTAACTGGAGCATCTGTATTTTATCTGGCAACTCTGATTAGAACAGAAGTGTCAGACTTTTGGCCACAGACTCAATAAATCACAGTAAACGTTATTATGTGGTGTAAAAAAAAATCACCATACTTAAGAATGCCATTGTAAAGCTCCCATTTTAATAACAATAAGGCGGTTTGATACTATTTTGGGGGGGAAATGAGGTCCAAGCTTGAGATTTCCACAGTAAGATCTGTCCCCTAATGCTATCCTAATTGGTCTAGTTGACAGGAAGTGTGAAAGCCAAGCAGGAGATTTTTCATTCAGATAGAAACCAAATAGCAACAGAACTGCCAGTCAATTAGTTAACTAAGATTTGAGTTCCATTGGTTGACCTCTGAGTTTCACACCCTCATCTGAGGAGAACGGCTTAGGACTGAGTGGTTTTCAGACTGTTTTCAAAAGCAAAACGTTTGTGACCTTTCTAGTATATTTTTTGCTCCTTGTACATTTTGTTTCTCAATGAATGAATCAAGACAGTTGCTTGGAGATCATTCTAGGCTCCTTCCTTTTCTTCACCTTGTATCCCACATCTGTCCCTTCCATCACCCAATTGGGTGAATGTGCCTTTCTAACCTTTCTTGAATTCCCTCAATCTGCACTGACACAGCTCTCACCGTATTTAGTCCTCATGATTCCTCATTTAGGTTCTACAGATGGCTTTCCTCTTCTCTTGGATTAGTTTCTATATGAAAATCACTTTGCAGTAGTGTAAATGCTGAGGTAACACATCAATGGGGCTTGAAATATGGACAAATTGCTTTCCAGAAAGGTTGTACCAACTTACATTACAGATATCAATAGAATACATTTTTCACTCCCACATTGCCAGTTCATGCTATTATTACTTTTTCCTTTGGAACATGAAAATATACTCAAAGCACAGAATTTGCTCTATGCGTATTCTACTTTCTTTCAAATGGTTCATTATAATCTTACTAATATAAAATGTCAACTTTTTCAATCACTTGCTTCCCATTTCTCTTCTCACTTCGGGCCCCTGTCAGCTTTGCTCACATAAGTAGCCCTATCATGTACAGTTGTTTTTTGTTTTTGGTGAACATCATAATTAATTCTTTATAAGGAAAGTGGATACTTTGCTAGTTGAGACACAAAATTAGAATGTCATCTCTGCTACATAATAACAGACAGTATATAAGTAGACCTCTGCCTTTGGCAAACTGCAAACTGTGAATGAGCTGGAATATTGTACCAAATTTGAAAGATGAATAAAGAAAGTGGTGTGAAATGTGCTGACAAGATGAAAATGGCTACTTAAACTTTAGACATGTCCTGCCAAGGTGAAAAGAGTGTTGCTAATTGATCCCGAAAACATAAATGTTTTCATATTCTTTTCTGTTAAAGGATGCACCTTTACTAAATGACCTTCTTTCATTATACAATAGGTCAGGAGGAGACATCCATGCACATTTATTAACAATAAAATCTCTGTATATTTCCTAAGGCATTTTTGTTATTTACGTGTCCACACATGGCACCGGCTACTTTATTGACTAAAGCAAGAAATGGAAGCATTAGTTTGATACCCAATGTCATGACATGATAACTCATAAAATAACAACTGTTCGATCTATAAGTTTCAAAAAGAAATTCATTTCTAAGTGGGTATAGGCCCACAGAGGGAGGGTGGATATTTGTTTAGTATTTCTCCAAATTTCACCACAAAGAATTGCAGTTCTTGGTAGTAATACTGGTGCTAGCTACACCCAATGACCTGTCCTTAGTACAGTGTCAGACACCTAATGGTCACTCAGTATATACCTGCGTACATGTGAATGAATGCCCTGCTCTCAGAAAGAGGTAAGAGGCAAGGATTATCTAAAAAATGTAGGCAGTGTGAGTTGCTCTTACTTATGCACAACAGTCCTCCTTTTTGCCTTTTTAGCTACCCTAAGATAAGACAGTTTTACAAAAGCTACAAGAATGATTATTTAAGGCGGGAGGGGAGGGGGGTAGGTGATAAAGAATTTCTGAGGAACAGGAAATAAAACAGAAAATTCAATGACTTCACTTAGAACTTTACTCACAGTATGTACCCATTTCCTTGACATTGTTTTCCCACAACTACAATTTTTGTCTTTCAATAGGTTCTGGATCTGCCTTGACTTCTACATGATTTCTTCTCTTAACTTACTGAAAACATCTTCTGTAAGATAAAACAGCTAACAAAAACACAGTATTCTCCTTACGTCTAGAAAACCAGTACTGTCTAACAGAAATATTGGACAGTAGACAACTACTCTCTGCAAGGATATGAGATCATCTAGGGCAGGGCGCAGTGGCTCACGCCTGTAATCCCAGCACTTTGGGAGGCCGAGACGGGCAGATCACGAGGTCAGGAGATCGAGACCATCCTGGCTAACACGGTGAAACCCCGTCTCTACTAAAAATACGAAAAATTAGCCAGGCATGGTGGCGGGCGCCTGTAGTCCCAGATACTAGGAAGGCGTGAGGCAGAAGAATGGCATGAACCCGGGAGACGGATCTTGCAGTGAGCGAAGATTGCACCACTGCACTCCAGCCTGGGCAATAGAGTGAGACCCTGTCTCAAAAAAAAAAAAAAAAAAAAGAAAAAGAAAGAAAGAATATACACACACACACACACACATACACACACGCATACACACACACACACACACATATATATGAAATCATCTCACATACATAGATGAGAATTTCATGTTTTTCTTTTCTTTTTTTGAAGACATGGTCTCGCTCTGTCTCCCAGGTTGGAGTGCAGTGACACAACCAAAACTCCCTGCAGCCTTGACTTCCTGGGCTCAGGTGATCCTCCCATCTCAGCCTCCTGGGTAGCTGGGCAACAGACACGTGCCACCACACCCAGATAATTTTTTGGTACTTTTAGTAAAGACAGGGTTTTACCACGTTGCCCAGGCTGGTCTCGGACTCCTGGGCTCAAGTGATCTACCCGCCTCAACCTCCCAAATTGCTGGAATTACAGGATTGAGCCATCACACCTGGCTAGAAGTTCATGTTTTAATGAATTTATTGTTTCAACATGTATTGAACACTAATTGCTAACTCAACATCTCCTTTCATTCTTAAATCTTCTAAAGTATTTGATACTATTGAGCAAATATTACTTCTAATTTTTGTGATATTGCTTCCCTTTCTCTGACATTTTCAGCTTGCTCTTGAAAAGTTTCTCTCCTTGGCCAATGTGGTAGCTCATGCCTATAATCCCAACACTTCAGGAGACTGACGTGGTAGGAGAGCTTGGGGCCAGGAATTAGAGATAAGCCTGGGCAACATAGTGAGAACTTCTTAGTCAGGCATGGCGGCATGCACCTGTGGTCCCTGCTATTCAGGAGGCAAAGATGGGATGTCTTGACTGCAGTAAGTTATCACTGTAACCACTGCACTCCAGCCTGGGCAACAGAGTGAGACTCTGTCTCAAAAAAAAAAAAAAAAAAAAAAAAAAAAAAAAAAAAAAAATCTTCCTCTCCAGTCTTCAGGATTTATGCCATTCGATGTGTCTTCTTAGTGATTTCATCAGCCTCTGTGGTTTAGTTTATTCTGACACTCAGATCATCATCTCCTGACCTCTAGGCCTGTTTATATCAACTTACCAAATTTTTCATCGGATGGCCTAGAAATACATCAAACTCAATATATCTTGAACCACATGTATTATTTTATTGGTAAAAACTGATCTTACTTTATTCTCATCACCTCAGCTAAAACCATCATCACTGGCACAGTTGCCAAAGTCAGAAACAACAGTATCTCCCTTGGTCACCCCCGTTCCCAGCCTGCCTCATCTGATTGGTCCCCATGTCTTCCTGACTCTCATTCCTAAATCCTGTCCCCACTTTATCTTTTATACCCTAAAAGTCCCTGGTCCATGTCCTCTTCAACTCTCACATAAACAATTCCAGTATCAATTTTGACAGAATTCTCTTCCCTACCGGTGTTCCATTTTATTAAATGGTTGGCAATGTGCCCAGGTATAAAAACTACAATTTTCAACATCGTTTGGGTATTAAGAACCCACGACCATGTCACAGTTTGGGGCCAATTATAAAAGCACAAAGCTTTTGAACAAGGACACACTCAGCTGGCGCTTGTCTTTTGCCCTTTAGCCTTCCTGGTCTTCCTGCATGAACTGCAAATTTAATGCTAAAGTGGACTAGCCCTCTGCAACCACAAGGCAAAGGCATGAAGTGAAAGGTACACACCAAGGATAAATGAGTGCTGAGTCTCTAGATGGAGTCATCCTACTGCTCTGGATTGCTTACCTTCAATCTCCTTCTTATGTGGTGTGAAAAACAGTTTAAGTCAGTGTTTAGTCATTCTTTCTATTATTAGCACGTGAATACATCCTTCCAGCCTGTCTTCCTGCATCTAGCTTTCTTCCTTCTTTGTCATTCCAAATTCTTTGACAAAATTGACTTTCCAAAATATTACTCTGACCATATTATTTCCCCTGCCTATAAACCTCTCCTCGGTTTCCATTGCTTTTATAACAAGCTCTTTACCCTAGCCTTGATGCAAGACCCTTCATCATAAGACGAGCTTGCATTCAGATTGTATCACTTACTGTTTCCTTATGCAAGCACTGTGCTTTTAAGACATCAGAAAATGTCATGCACTTCAACAACTTTCTGCCATTTCCATGCTCTTTCCTCTTCCAGGTAAATCTTTTCCTGCCATTCCTGCTAGATAAACTTCCATTCATCTTGTAGAGCAAAGCTCAAATACTACCTTCTTCCTGCAGCTTTCATCTAAGCCTTTTCCAAACTTAAGGTCGATTTGACCATTTCCTCATTCTTTCTAAGAGCATGTTATTTATAGCACTATTGCATAGTAGTTAAGAGCATATATTTGGGAACTTCCTGGACTCAGGCTCTATGACTTTGGAGGCTGATTGATCTTGAACATAGGGGCTCAATATCTTCATCTATGAAATACTGATAATGTTAACATCTACCTCAAAGGGCCTCTGTAGGATTAAATAAGATATCTGGAGTTATTAGAAGAAAATCTGACATGCATAAAGTACTCATTGACCATTAGATATTATTTTTAGCTATTATACTCATAATATATATACTCATTATATATATATATATCCCTATCTCTCCTCCCCTTGATCATTTAGGGATAACCTGCTTCCTTTCTCTTATCCTCAGTGCCAATTACAGTGTTTTTTAAAAAGCACATGTTTGACAAATGTTGGATCAAATCGCATTAGATTGAGCAACTAGTGTGTGTAAATCCCATTCAGTGCTAAATGTTAGGTTACTAAAGTTCATTTTAATATGTGTTGCAGATGTTAAATGAGAGAACTACTACCAATCCCCATCAAATCCAAATCATTCTTGTCAAGAAAGCTTTTGAGATAGATGAGCAACTACCTCTAAGGAAGTCTGAGTAGCTTTAAGTTGCCAAACATGGCAAGAGAGCATTTTGCCACATAAATTTCCATGAGATGAATATAGGGAAGTACTAAAAATTTCAGAAGAATGGAGAATTGTGTCGTTGCTACATCCTTAACAATGTTTAATTCAGACAACAGTCCCTGATTTTTTAAAGTGTGCAATAAATCCCTTCCTTACATACTCTATGTTTTACCAATCTATTATATGCTACCTATTCTAGTCTACTTCACGTTTAAATATATATCAGTGCCTTCAAACATGCCAGGCACTATGTTAGGCACCAGGAATAGAAAGATTAATAAGATTCTCCAGCCTGGGCAGAGCAGCCAAGGGCAGAGAATGCTTTAGAGAGTTATGAGTATCATTCTATTTCTCCAGGGCATGATTGTGTCAAAGGAAGTTAGGAGTGTTGAATTTTGAGACCACATCCAACATTATATTCATCTCAGCTATGGAAAAGTTAGGCAAGAAGGAAAGTATAGAATGAAATTAGGAAGGGAAAAGAGCACATTTTTGTAAGCTTGACTGTGGCCCAGTAATATTTTATTTCAAATGGAAGGCAACAGAAATGGACAAAGTATGTGGTGTCTCACAAAGACAAATTTTACAGGCACCCTGCATACTTCTCTCACAAACTCTGTGTCCTCCCCCGAAATGAAATTTTATACACACACACACATACACACCCACACACACACACATACATATATATATATACACACATACATACATATAAATGGTTTAAATGGTTCTAAAAGAACTGTAGAATCCTGGCAGGGTAATTAATGAATGACAGATCAATCACCCATGTGAAAAAATAAAATGTGGCAAGAAATCATGGCTTTGTCAAGAACTTTGAGGTTTTTAAACTGAAAGCAATTTGTACAATGACTATTTTGACCATACAACTTCCTAATCTCGGTTCCCATAAAGTCTGGGTGGGGGCCAGTTGGAATGGTTCATCTCAGTTGCAGAGATATCGTTCACAGAGGAAATAAAAGGATTTTAAACATTGGAGTCATTTCCTTTGGTTCTCAGCTCTTCGAGAAAAAAAATTCCTTTCGGTTAGTGATATCTTCGGCTCGATTCCTGCAGCCTAGCTTAGAAAAATAACGAAATCTGTTCCCTGAAACATTTTCCAATCAGACAAGTGCAGTTTTCAACTCAAAACATTTAAGTCCAGTGAAAGATTTTCCTTTGCCAGAGGGTTGTAGGAAGACTAACACCTTTCTAAGGTTCAGACTGCTCTCTAACGAGTTACATAAAAATCCGCAACCAGTGTAAATGTCAAATGCGAAAGGATGTGTTCAGGAGAGAGACCTATATCATCAAATCTCTAGCTGCTCCTTTGGAACTGCTGCTGAGGGGTCTTGCTGAAAATAATAAGGCCCATTTATGACACATAGTACAAATGGTAATAGCAAGTTACCTCTCAAGTGGAACCTAAGAACTCTGGAACGGTTACCTGAATGTGGTGAGAGCAGACAAGCAGCGCTTTCCAAATATATCCTCGACTTAAGGACTTTTGGAACCGCTGCAAGATTATAAAGACAGGATAGACTGTTGGAATTTTCCTCTGCTCATATATATGCATTCTAAATGCCAAGGTTGGAAACCCAGTGCACACAGTATTGTTCGTATGCCACAGAATTTGAAATATTAGACAGCCTTTGTCCCAGATTGATCTACAAGGAACAGGAAGTATTATAGCTCTACCACCGCTGCTTTTTGTTTGGTGTGGTTTATTATTTTTTTTATTTTCCCTGAAAAGTCCTTAGTGGTAATCCTCAAGTCTTTGGGTCAGTTTCTTGATGAAAGGAAAATCATAAAGTAGGTTGGATCAAATATCAAATGGAAAATGTAAATATATATAATTATGTTTATATCTTGATATCAAATCTTAAAGTTTAAGACTTTTGAAATTACTTATTCCAGAAATATTTGTGAATAGTTATAAGTCTTAATTATTAAATTAAAGAAGGATTCATGCAACATTTATAATCTCTAGATAATAATTTATTTCTAACTGTAATGTCAGGTGAATCAGTTTGTTCATTGCACTTATCGCATGCTGCAGCTAAATCATAAATTACTGCTTTTAAAACCTTTTCAAATGCCTAAATCCAACACTTAGAAATCTTTGATATATATATATTTACAATTAAATTAGTATAAAAATGGCGGAGCAGTCCTCTACTTGGTAAATAATCCTGACTAACTGATGAAAGATGAGGAAGCCCACCTTTTCACTGTGGAGACTTTCCCATTTCTTTCTCTTGACTCTTATTTTTAATAAATCTGAATAAAAGAGTCAGAAATGATAAGAAAAAGGAGGCTCTTTCTAAATGTGTCAGAAACATCTAGTGTTTCTGAAACCAGAAAAGGGAAAAAATATTAGTACCATAACATAAAAATTTTAATTGCATGCACATTTAAACCAAATGTTACTGGGAAAGCTTGCCTTTTACTTTCCAACTTCTTCTCTCCAAGGAATTCCAAACCCAGGAGCACAGTGTTAGCAAAGTGACTCTGAATATGAACAGAAATGAAATTTCTGTTTTCAGTTAGTCTTGTGACACATAAGCTTTCATTTTTTCCCACGACATAATTGGATCCTTCAGCATTAAAGTCATAATGTGAAAATCCCATTTTGTTATTATTCTTATAAATGGTGAAGTGGTTGAGTGATATACTCCAAATAAAGGCAAAAAGGGTGTTATTCTTTATATATGATGGTCCTATGAGTAGGGTCCATAATTTTAATTATTTGTGCTGATTCAAACTCTTTTGCCTGGCTCCCCTTTATTACCAATAGCAGATATTGGCCGTGTCAGGCTAAATATAAAGTTGAGGTCTTTTGACATGAGTTAGAATCAATAGACCAAACATTGTGACTCACAGAGACACCAAGAAATAACATGGAATTTAAAACATTTAAACGTGGAATTTAAATAACATTTAAAACATGGAATAATAAAAACAGTTCTCCACATAGGTTATATACTGAATATTAAAGTGACACAAAACACCCATGCACAGAACTTGTTTTATGCTATCACCTGTTCATACACCTTATTAGGATCACTGTTAAATTTGAGAATCAAACTTGTTTTAGAAATTTGGTTTAAAAGAAACTTCTTCTTTTTTTTTTTTTTTTTTTTTAATTTGAGATGGAGTCTTGCTCTGTTGCCCATGCTGGAGTGCAGTGGTGCGATCTCAGCTCACTGTAACCTCTGCTCCAGGGTTCAAGTGATTCTCCTGCCTCAGCCTCCTGAGTAGCTAGGGTTACAGGTGCGTGCCACCATGCCCGGCTAATTTTTTTGTATTTTTAATAAAAGCAGGGTTTCACCATGTTAGCCAGGAGGTTTCGATCTCCTCACCTCGTGATCCACCCGCCTTGGCCTCCCAAAGTGTTGGGATTACAGGCATGAGTCACCACGCCCGGCCAAAATGAACTTTTTATTTTAATCAATTCTCGTGGTATCTATTGAAAGATTTTCTCCTTTGTCATTAACAAAAGGGAAACTCAAATCTTATCATAATAAAATATTTGTAAAACATGCAGAATAGATTTTAGCACAGAGTGGGCACACAATAACTTGTAATTTTAAACAAGAGAAATGCATAGCATCTGTTAATATCTTTACAGGAAAAAAAAATGTTAATGTAACTAAAGCAATGCTGCAAATCATCAACAATGTTACAAGTTGAGCATCCCTAATCCAAAAATCTGAAATCCAAAAGTTCTAAAATTTGAAATGTTTTGAGTTGCTTATATGATGCTCAAAATTCATGCTCAAAAAAATGCTTATTGGAGCATTTTGGGTGTTGAATTTTTGGATTTGAGATGCTCAATTAGAATGTAAATATTACATGATTTGAAAAAAAATATCTGAAACCTGAAATTCTTCTGGTCTCAAGCATTTCAGAAAAGGGATACTCAACCTGTATTATGTGGTAAATTATTTGACATAGGCAATGGAAAAGAGATTTTACCAAGAGCTCAAGTAGACAGGGAAACCTCTATAAAGTATGTAGAATTTGAATTTGCCTAATAATCTAAGTCAGGTTTAGAATGGAAGAATAATTCTGGAGAGGGAGTATGAGCTGAGAAAGATTGAATGGTGGTGTAAGTAGAGTGAGTTGTGAGAGTAAAGTGCCTGGTCTTCTTAGTGTCAAAGGTACATATTAGAACAAGATGAAAATCACTGTGGGTTGATCTATGACAATAGTGCTCTTTAAATCTACACTGAGGAATTCAGACTTGATAAAGAATGAAATAGGCCGGGCGCGGTGGCTCAAGCCTGTAATCCCAGCACTTTGGGAGGCAGAGACAGGCGAGATCACGAGGTCAGAGTCGAGACTATCCTGGCTGCTTAAACCCCGTCTCTAAAAAATACAAAAACTAGCCGGGCGAGGTGGCCTGTAGTCCCAGCTACTCGGGAGGCTGAGGCAGGAAAAGAAATAAACCCGAGGCCCGGAGCTTTGCAGTGAGCGAGATCTGGCCACTGCACTCAGCCTGGGCGACAGAAGCAGACTCGTCTCAAAAACAAAACAAAACAAACAAAAAAAAAAACAGAAAGAAAGAAAGAATGAAATAACAAGTCACATACAGGTTTGAAGCAGCCAAATGTTGTGATGAAAGCATTGTTTAAAGAACCAGTGTATCTGCAAAAATACAGAGTCCACAGTAACAAGAAATTATGCTTACTCCATCTCTGTAATAAATGGCTACAATTTTATCCGAGTTTCTAATCACAGCCAAAATCACATGCATGATCATTTGTTGGTGCTATATCCATGGATGAGAATCTGAGATGTGGTTAAGCCATTCATCATTTTATTCTTTTAGACATGCATTGGATAACTACTTCATGTGTAAAGCATGTGCTAAGCACAAGTGAACAAGAAATGAATATGACACAGTCCTTTGTTGGTGTTCTGAATAGGTGTATACTTCTCACTCTTGATAAGCCCATAGTTTAAGTGAAACATGAAAAAAGAAAAATCACCGATTACATACAGTTTGCTAAATTCTGTGTATACTTTTGGGAGAACAGACTTGTATTAAGGGATATAGAGGAAGGATATCTAAGGCAGCTTGGGCTAGGGTGGAAGGCACAGGGAAAGCTTTGAGGAATTTATCAGCTGAGTCTCACAAGTCAAGGAAGAGCACACACGCAACATAAAAGAGGGATGACACGTGAGACATTAAATACCCAGGCTTTAAAACAAAGCAGACCTGAATTTATATCCCAAATCTGCTATTTCATGTTATGGCAACTTGGGCAAGTTCCTTTTCTCTTTCACCTAGAAAATGAAGACAATAATTATATCAATTTGGAAAAAAGCCTGCAATCATATATGTAAAACTCTTAGAATAATTTATGTACATAGAAAATGCTTAATATATATTAGTTATTATTAGTAAATGTGGGGTGCTTGTTACATTACAGGCAAAAAGAACAGGCACCAAAGTATTTTTGCATGTGGCACGTGAGTAATTAGGTATGGTTGGATATGTGGTAAGAGATAAGAATTGACCAGGACCATCACGATGGCCACATAGGTTGCTCATTGTATAATTCTAGAGGTGCTATTCACATGGAGTAGAATGTGAATACTCCCTACACTCAGGAGTTGTACTTTGCAATCTACCCATCTGACAAAGGGTTAATATCCAGAATCAACATAGAACTTAAACAAATTTACAAGAAAAAACAACCCCATCAAAAAGTGGGCAAAGGATATGAACAGACACTTCTCAAAAGAAGACATTTATGAAGCCAACAAAGATATGAAAAAAAGCTCATCACCACTGGTCATTAGAGAAATGCATATCAAAACCACAATGAGATACCATCACACACCAGTTAGAATGGCAATCATTAAAAAGTCAGGAAACAACAGATGCTGGAGAGGATGTGGAGAAATAGGAACACTTTTACACTGTTGGTGGGAGTGTAAATTAGTTCCACCATTGTGGAAGACACTGTGGTAATTCCTCAAGTATCTAGAATCAGAAATACCATTTGACCCAGCAATCTCGTTACTGGGTATATACCCAATGGATTAAAAATCATTCTACTATAAAAACACATCCACACCTATGTTTATTTCCGCACTATTCACAATAGCAAAGACTTGAAACCAGCCCAAATGCCCATCAATGATAGACTGGATAAAGAAAATTTGACATATATACACCATGGAATACTATGCAACCACATAAAGAATGAGTTCATGTCCTTTGCAGGGACATGGATGAAGCTGGAAACTATTATTCTCAGCAAACTAACACAAGAGCAGAAAACCAAACACTGCATGTCCTCACTTGTAAGTGGGAATTGAACAATGAGAACACATGGACACAGGAAGGGGAATATCACACACCGGGGCCTGTTGAGGGGTGGAGAGATAGGGGAGGTATAGCATTAGGAGAAAAACCTAATGTAGATGAGGGGTTCGTGGGTGCAGCAAACCACCATGGCACATGTATACCTATGTAACAAACGTGCACATTCTGCACATGTACCCCAGAACTTAAAGTATAATAATAAAAAAAGAAGAAGATATGGGGAAGAAATTGGTTATATTATACAAATGTACACTATCTCTGGTGTTAGAGAGGAGAGCACAAGCCAGGTGACGAGAGGCCTTATATTATGATTAGTAGTTAGAAGTTTATCTTTTTTGACATCTCATTCCAAATAACAGAGATTCAAAAATTTACATATATAATTTAATTTTAATGATAATATGAATTTGGTATTTTCTCATTATTGAAAAAAATGAGTTTTTCTTGCATCTCAATACTGCTAAATTGTGCTAATACTTTAGTCTTTATTGTTGTTTTCTATTATAGATAGGACAATTTTTTAAACATATAACGAACGCTGAAAAATCAATATCTCACCACACAAGAATCCTTGTAATCACTGCTATACAATTCCTTTAGATCTTTGCCTTCTAAATGCATTATGTTTAGAGAATGTGGTCAGATCATGGATACAATTATATAATGTTCTTTTTTTTTTCTACCTTTTCATGGGCTGAGAAATATTTATTATCTCATATTATGTGCTAGGTAGGCCTTGTTTTTGCAGATATGGCAAAATATGCTCCCCCCCCATCAAAGAAGTCACAGTGCAGAGGAGACAGACATGTCAACTGATAATTACACATATCAAGCAAAAACATTGTCAGAAGCCATTATACTTCACATTTTGACCTAGTTAGTAGTAGAGTATACATGGATTTGTCTTTTTTTTTTTTTTTTTGCAATTACTATCATACTATAGCTAGGTTTCCATGCTACCTCAGAGTCTTAACAATTTTTCCTTTAAATAATTATAAAATACTCTATTGTTTTAACCAGAGCTTAGCCATTTCTATTTGTGCATATTTAAGTTATTTCCAAGTTTTCAGGAATACAAAGCAAAGGTTACATTCATGTGTATAGCTTTTCTATGCCTAAAATACTATTTCTGTAGAAAAAAATTACATAATCTAGTTTATGTACCTAAAGAGAATGGAAAGTTTATTGACTCTTGAAATGAGGTCATAAAAGAACCTCAATTTTTTTTTTAATACAGCTGATAGTAAAGAGGTAGCCCAATGTTAAACTTCAAGGAATCAGAAAAAGAAGAACAAATTAAGCCCAAAGTTAGCAGAATAAAAAAATAATAATAATAAAGAGCAGAGCAGAAATAAGTGAAGCAGAAACTAGAAAAACAATAGAAAAGGTCAACAAAACCAAGAGTTATTTTATTTTATTTTGAAAAACAAACAAAATTGACAAACCTTTAGCTAGACCAACAAAGATCAAAAAGAAAGAAGACTCTAATAATATCAGAAATGAAAGAGGAGACATTATAGCTGATACCAAAAAAACACAAAGGATCATAAGTGACTGCTATGAACAATTATATATCAACAAATTAGGTAACTTAGAAGAAATGGATACATTCTTAGACACATAAAACTAAAACATAAAAACCAAGACTAAACCATGAAGAAATGGAAAATTTGAACAGACCAATAACAAGGAGATTGAAACAGTAATAACATCTTTCCCATGAAAGAAAAGTCTGAGACCTGATGATTTCACTGTTACCAAACATTTAAAGAAGAACCAATACTAATACTTTTCAAACAACACTTCCAAAAAACTGCAGCAGAGGGAATACTTTCAAATACATTTTATAGGGCCAGCATTTTCCTGTCATCAAAGCCTGACAAGAACACTGCAAGAAAAGAAAATTACAGGCCAATATCCTTGATGAACATAGGCGTAAACAACCCCAACAAAATACTAGCAAGTCAAATTTAACAGCACATTAAAAGGAACATTCACCGTGATCAAGTGCGATTTACTCCAGTGATGTAAAGGAGGTTCAACATACACAAATCGATAAATATGATAAATTACCTTCACAGAATGAAGGACAAAAACCATATGATAATCTCAATAGTTGCAGAAAAGGTATTTTACAAAATCCAATCCCCTTTCATGATAAAAAATCTCAACAAATTAGGTATAGAAGGAATGTATCTCAATACCTAAAAGGACATATATGATAAACCATAGCTAATATCTCATTCAGTGAGGGTAAGTTGAAATTTTTTTTCCTAAGATTAGGAACAAGACAAAGATACCCACTCTTACCACTTCTATGGAACATATTACTGGAAGTCCTAGCGAGAACAATTAAGCAAGAAAAAGAAATAAAGGGCATTCAAATTGGAAAGGAAGAAGTTAAATTATCCTTGTTTGTAAGTAACATGATTTTATCTATGGTGTAGCCTAAAAAATTCCACCAAGAAAACTATTGGAACTAATAAACAAATTCAGCAAAATTTCTGGATAAAAACATCAACATACAATATAGTAATGTTTCTGTACACTTAATAATGAATAGCCAAAAATGCAATTTTTAAAATCCTATTTACCATCGCTACAAACATATCAAATACTTAAAATTAAATTTAACCAAGGAGATGAAAGGCCTGTACACTAAAAAGATCCAAAATTGATAAAAGAAATTGAAGTATACACAAATAAATGGAAACATATCTCATGTTCATTGATTAGAAGAATACTATTAAGATGCCTATGCTGACCAAAGCAATCTACAGATTAAATGTGACTGATATAAGAATCCCAATAACATTTTTCACAGAATAAAAAAAAATCCTAAAATTCATATGGAACCACAGTATTCCTCAAACAGCCAAAGCTATCTTGAGTAAAACAAACAAACAAACAAACAAAAGCAAAATTGAAGGCATCACACTACATGACTTCAAAATATACCACAAAGCTATAATAATAAAGATAGTATGGTACTGGCATAAAAACAGATACATAGATCAGTGGAACAGAATAGAGATCCCAGAAACAAATTCATGTGATTACAGTCAACTGAGTTTTGACAAAGGTGTTGAGAACACACAATAGCAAAAAGACAGTCTATTCAATAAATATTGTTGGGATAGCTAGATGTCCATAAGCAGAAGAATGAAATTAGACCTTTATTTCACACTACATACAAAAATCAACTCGAAAGGGATTAAAAATGTAAATATAAGACCTGAAACTATAAAACTACTAGAAGAAAACATAGCTGAAAAGCTCCATGACATTGGTCTGATCACTTATTTATTGGACATGACCCTAAAAGCACAGGAAACAAAAGTGAAAATAGATAAATGGGAATACATCAAACTAGAAAACACAGCCAAGGAAACAATCAACACGGTGAAGACATAACATATGTCTGATATGGGAGGAAATATTTGCAAACCATAGATCTAATAAGGAGTTAACATGTATCAACTCAATATCCTAATTTTAAAAATAGGCAAAGGACATGAATAGATATTTCTCAAAAGAAGACACACAAAGAGCAAACAGGTATATGAAAATATGCTCACCATGACTAGTCATCAGAGAAACACAAATTAAATCCACAATGAGCTATCATCTCACACCTGTTAGAATGGCTATTAGGAAAAAGATGAAAGATAAATGATGAGGATGTGGAGAAAAGGGAATCCCTGCACACTCTTGGTGGGAATGTAAATTAGTATGGCCATTATCGAAAACAGTATAGAGGTTTCTCAAAAAATTAAAAACAGAACTACCATATCATCCAGCAATCCCACTACTGGGTACGTATCTGAAGGGAATAGAATCAGTATGCCAAAGAGATATCTGCACTTGCTTGTTCATAATAGTAATTATTTACAATGGCCGAGATATGGAATCTAACTTCAGATCCTTTTTTAATTTTTAATTTGCCAATTAAAAATTTATAAATAAATAAATCGGACAGAAAAAAAGGCAAGATACCTGCTCACTATCTCTTAAATTATTTTTATGGTTGCCTTCTCACAGACCAATTATCACAAATTTCCACTTTATTTGGGTTCATGTTTTGTGGCCCCCTGAAACTCACAAGGTCCTGTGCACTTTAAATGAGCTGCTGCTCCCTGCACTAAGACAGAGCCAAGTCTTCATGACGCACAAATTACCCAAGAGGTCATTTTTTTCCCCTACTAACTGGAACGGCTCAGACATATGTGTGACCTGGGCAAAACATCAGTCCCAGATCCTGGCTAGTGGGAGGGAAGCATTTCCTCTCTAAACTTAGAGACCAAGTTTGTATTTCTGGAGTGGATCTGAAGGTCATAGCCTCTCTGTGTTTCCACATGTGTGCAGTTAGCTAATGAGGGCTGGGAATTCTGAACACAATCATCTACAAACTGTTTAGAGAACAAAGCCCAAACAAGGCCGCACAGAGCTTCAGGTAATGCTTTAACTCTTAAGTTAAATCCAGAAGAGAAAGCCTTTACATTTTTTTCCCCATAGCCTCTCCCAAAAATTCAAAAATTCTGGCAATGTCAAAACTAACTGTGGTTTCCATGGAGGAACAGGGATGTCATGCCACATAGGATGTTATTTTTTCCATTGCAGAGGTACTTCATAGTTACCTATTGCAAACGATCTTCAGCTTCAAAGAAGTAGGAAAAAATACATCTGTCGTCTACCTGAGTATTATTTGATTTTGGTTACAAATACGAAATGACTGCCTTGCTGTTATGCTGCTTCCTGTAAAAATCCTATCAGCAAAATTAACACAGACAATGGTGTCGGAGAAATAAAACAATCCTCCTTATAGCTCCCAAAGCAGGATCTAGTTATATTAGGATTGGTGCCTGGAAGTAGAATGTCAGGCCTGACAAAGATAACTCAGGAACTAGGCAAGAAAGAAATGTAGCTAGAATTTAAACACTGTAAAAATTCAGACTCAAACGTGGACAAGGGAATCTAGAGTGAGTATGAGGAAATAAAGCATGTGCTTGAATATAGCTGTTGAAAAAAACTGAGCACAGATGTTTAACATTTCCGTAAAGGACAGAAGGGAATGAAAGACGAGGTAAATTTCAGTAAGAATAGAGACTGGAGGGCAACTTGAGACAATAGGAAACTATGTGGATGAGGGAAGAACTTTTTGAGAAAAAACAGATTTCAAAAGAAATAATTGGCCCTAGCAGGCATTTGGATGTTTTGCTACAAGAATTGGTGCCTGGATGAATTCAAAACATGAAAGTCTTTGGATTAAACTTTATCATACCTTTAGAATTCAAACAGAAAATGATTGTTTATCTCTGGGTTCATCCATCAAGAAGATAATGACCCCCAAACATTCTCCACAACTACATGCAAGCTATTTGAAGAAGAGAAAAGAGACTGGGTAAGTAACTGGGATAGAGTGGCCTCTTCAGAGGTCTTAACCTTATCCCCACTGAGCAAATATGGGAGGCAAGCCAAACAGAACTTAAATAAGATGAAAGAGAGCATTTGCTCTGAAACGACTACATACGCCCTTTAAAGAAGCACATGGTTCATTCTGAGTCCTGAGAGTAAGAGAAAGTATCAGCTGCACCTTGCTTTCTACCACAATCATTCTGAGGCTATTTTCCCACTTAAAATTTATTTAACTGCTGCTCACTTTAAAGTTAACCTAGATAGAAAGCTAGACATTTGCCAACATAAGTGCAAAATTGAAGTTAGCAGAAAACCATTCTCAAAATATAAAAAAGGAAAATGACTTTAAATGGAACAAAATGATCAAAATATTTTCAAAAGGAACATGTGCTTTCACAGTGCAATCTCCATGTTTTTTACATCTGTATTAAGTGACAAACAGAACTAGAACCCCTAATCTGTTTATAGTGGGATGGAAGTGGGAGAATAAGAACTACTACATGTTTCTATCAAATTCTCTGCCTTTATATGAACTCAAAACATTGTGCTTGTGTCTGATTGTCATTAAAAACATCCAGGATCATTTACTTCTAGTCTTACATATTAGGATTATTTTATGGGAGAAAGAGTGAAACAGTGGAGACACCTATGCTTTGGGAGTCAGACAGACTTAGGTTTGGATGACTATTTGATGTTTGACACATTTTGCAGCATCTCCTGGTTTGTTTCCTCATGAGTAAAATGGGAATAATAATAATTTTGTTAGTTACTTGATATCCATTCAAAAATGGTATAGGCTATTCAAAGTTGAAGATGCACATGTCTTCAATGGCCAAGCTGGTATACAAATGAATTAAGTGGGCTGGTTTTAAGAAAATAAAGTATAGTTTAGGTTTCACTAAAAGGCATTCTAATTTAAATACTTTTAACAGTATTGTAGCCAAACGAAATTCCTTCACTAGACAAAGTTGCCCTTCTGATGAATTACAGGAATGTTCTAAGAGACTTCTAGACTCAGTATGCTCATGGGGCTGAGCTGCAGAGTACATTAGTATAAATATATCTCTGACACCATAACTACTGCTAACCATTTTTCTGAGGACTCCATAGCTCTTTGTTTACTCATTTCCTACTCACTGTTAAGTAGGGCTTCTCTCCTGGGCAAGCAAGCCAAAGACACCATGCATGATCCCTCCCCTTAAGATTGACTTTCCCCTCTTTCTAAGTATTTCTCTGTTTATGTTTTGAGGTTGGGTATTTGTTCTTTAGTCTGTTTTATTTGGTCCACTGATTGGTTGGTTGGTTGATAGGCTGATGGGAGATAGGTTGAAGAGTTTACCTTCCATATTTAAGTAAACTCAGAGGGGAAAAAAAGGTAGAAATGTTGGTAAATGCTAATGCAGATAGGGCTGACCCTTGATGCAACAAATGCCTGCGGTTAACAGACGCACCGTTAAGTCTTCCTCCTAAAACAGATAAGCTAACCTCTGGCTTGCAACAGTGTCAGATGTTTTCATGAATGTATGTGTCACACTGCCTTTCTATTGTCTACAGAAGATCACTTGTAAACCGGAACCATCTTATCTGGAAAGATATATTTTATATGAATTTTTAAATATGTCTGCAACAGTAAACAGAGACAAAGCGTTGGCTTTAAACTAGTAACTTTTGAAGGACACACAGAGTGGAAATATAGACTGAACTGGATACCATAACGGAATATACTTAGCTGTATTAATAGTCCATATTAGTAAGATATAATACATGACAAATACAAAGTAGACACGTTAAACTTTCATGGAGATTTTAAACGTATACACATGATATCAGTGCTTAAACAAGCTTTCATTAGATAATTGCATATGCAGTGTTAACTTGTTATTACTTATCTTAGGTTATTTCTCACAACAGCAGACAACCGCAAAGAACCTGACTACAACCTAAGGCAGAACAACTTCCCCAGGACTTTTTGGTTTATGTAACATAGCAGATGCTTAATTACAAAGAACTATGGGGATTTCATTTCAAGATTCCTTTTTATATTTTATTAAACTAAAATATAAACTGTTAGGTACATCTTTATATAACAATTTTTAAACTGTCTTTGAATAAAAATACCTCATAAATGTTTTTGTCCCTGTGATACACACACACACACACACACACACACACAGATTTACTGACATACACATGTAATTATATACAGTCATGCATCACTTAACAATTGGAATACATTCTGAGAAATGTATCCTTAGGTGACTTCATCATTGTGCAAACATCACAGAGTTAATTTACACAAATGTAGATGGTATAATCTACTATGCACCTAGGCTGTATGGTATAGCATATTACTCCTAGGCTACAAACCTGTACTGCATGTTGCAATACTGAATACTGTAGGCAATGGGAACACAAGGATAAGTATTTGTATATCTAAACATAGAAAAGGTACAGTAAAAATATGGTATAATCCTATGAGGCAATTGTCATATATGAGTTTTGTCAGTGACCAAAACACCATTATATAATGCATGACTATATATGTATAATAAATATGTAAATATATTTTTATATAATAAAGTTATATATATATTTATATTTCACTTGGCGTTATTCTTATTTGGTTCCAAACAAAGGCCAGAAATTGAGATAGACTGTTTTATATGGGAATCTTTGACTTAAGTTTTCCTCTTGTCATATCATTCTCAATTTTATCATCTGCTTCCCCATAAAAAGATATAGTATTATCAATAATTTCCTTATATCTTACATGTGAAATTAGGAATTTTCTGACCTTGAACCCCTTGTCATTCAAAAGAATGTATGGGGAAATTGAGAAAATTTTAAGCCACAGTGTCTTAATACTATTTTTTTAAAATGAGCCTACGAATTCTACCTTTTGTAATTTTTCTTTTTTAGAGAAAAAAAATCCTTCTCATTCATTAAAAGCTACAGTTTTTGGTTTATCTATTGTAGCAAGTGTCCCAAAGACTTAAATTCCAAGGTGCTTTATATTTCCCATGGAATTTCGCCACATGATTTCATGCAGTATATCTCAAATATGGTTATTTTTCTCATCACCTTTAAGCACAAGGCCCAGTGTGTTCTTTGACAGTTGCTTCCCTAAAATCATTTGTTTCAGCTGCTGCTCTTTGTATTGTGGACCAGAACTGAGAATATGAACGGCTGTGATATCTGCAGCTTAAGCTTCCTATTGTTTATTGAAAAAAAGTGTGTTTTTAAAAGTGGCATAGAAAAAGTGTTCCAAATATGCTTCATGAGTATGGGTTTCTTCTAATTCAGGACTGATGTCCGCTGAATGACCAGTAGGTCTATCTATATGCTTAGCAGTGAAAATGAACTGCCTTCTTCTTAAGAGAAGTAGAAATTAAATGAAAACTGTAATTTTCTCTTATTCCAAACTCAAGGAGAAAATTATACCTGTTTCTAAAATGATCATATTAGAGTACTTATATTGCCAATATTTTATAGATAAATAGGCATTTGAGCTCACTTATAGTCCTCTGAAGAAGCATAACAAGTGGTACATTCACCTTTCAAACTCAATTTAGGTTTTTGTAGTTTTTGTGTTTTGTTTTGTTTTTCAGCTATGTACATGAGTTTTTCTCTTTCATACCCCAGAGTCCTCTTTTCTTTACTAAAGGGAAGAAAAAAGAATAGCTATTTAGTATCAATGTGATTAACCAATAAGTTAATAAGAGCAATGGCTAGCATCAAAGCAAATGATGATTCACCATGCTTAAACGTTAGATGCTTTCACCATAGTTTAAAGCATAGTTTAAAGACCAAGGAGTCAAGAATCTTCAGGCATTTTTTCCTTTTTCTTTTAAACTTGTAAAACAATATTAGAGTGAATAGCATAACAAAGGAGTGAACAAAGAAAAATTTTTTACCAGAACCTATACAACTCAACTAGAATGAATTCCATCACCTGTCACTGTGACGGAATGTGCTTTATCTCAAACACATCAGGTTTATAGGCCCTAAAAAATCTTGAGAGCTATCATATAGCCAACACCAAAAGGTATGAAAGAGACATCCTTTAAGTACTTATACTTTTTGCTATTAACAAAGCTAATCTCAACAAACACAAGTCAATTCATAAAACACACATTTCTTACACTTAAAATGTACTCAGAATGGCATTAAATTATGTAAAATACATACAAGTGCTAAACAAGTTGGTTCCTAGGAGAAATCCAAGTCCAAGGCCATAGAAACATTTGCCTGATGTATGTGCCTGGCATATAACAAACATGGTTCCATGTAGTTCGGAAAATACCTTTGTATTGTAGGTGTAGATAACCTTACTTGACAGTTGAAAAACACATGTTTAGAGATGTTATGTGACTTGTCCAAGAAAACTAAGATCATAACTTAGAGAATTTCTTGGTATAGACTTCAATTGGAAAATTTTTGAAGAACTGTGACCTTTTTATATTTGAAAGGTTATTTATTTATATAGCATTACAAGTTTACATAAATTTTAATAAACTGAATACACACATATATCATATTTGTGCATTACACATTATTATATTTTATATATCATTTTAAATATATATTAGTATATATAATTTGCCATATATTAATAAAATCATTAATGAACAAAAATAGCTTTAAACCAGTAAGAAGAATAACTCCACATTAACAAAGTAAGCATTCTGAATTAAGAATGAGTACTTTTAGAGAATAACTCTGTGAAGCTATGTGCATCTGTATGTCTTTGGTACTCTTTGTGTTTGTACAGGCCTATGGAACACATACCTGGCCAAGCTTGTGCTTTCCATTGATGCAGCATCAAAGGGTCTCAGAGACAGAGGTAAAGCACCGGAATCTAAGTGACTACTCAGAACTGTCCTGCATCCTCAATACTTCAGCAATAATCCTCACTACCTGGGTCCCAGGGAGTTTATAATCTAGAGGAAGAACACAAACTAATCATGAAAGCATGAGAGATGGGGTATCCTTAAATCTAAGCACCCAACTGGTGCCCAAAGAAGGTGGTTTTGTAAAGGTGTTTAGATAGGATGAGTAGAGTCTTGGAGGACTTTTTGAGAAGGTGACTTTTGGAACCAATAATTGACATAGACTATTAGAGGTAGGAAGAGAGAGCATTTTATGCCTATCGACATGAGTCAAATTCTAAAAATAGGGAAGTGAAAGACAGGAGCAAGGAAGCAAAGAGAATACCTGGACGGTAGTTTCTGTTTAGTCAGATAACATGGATTAGTAAAAGTAATATTCAGTTTATGGGTGAAAGTAATGTAACTCTATCATTTTATTTTTAAGCCATTTTATATTCCTCAACAATTATTTAAAAAATGTTTTCCCAGGCTGGGCGCAGTGGCTCATGCCTGTAATCCCAGCATTTTGGGAGGCTGAGGCAGGTGGATCATGATGTCAGGAGATCAACACCATCCTGGCTAATACGATGAAACCCCACCTCCACTAAAAAGACATAAAATTAGCCAGGCGTGGTGGAATGTGCCTGTAGTCCCACCTACCCAGCAGGCTAAGGCAGGAGCATCACTTGAACCCGGGAGGTGGAGGTTGTAGTGAGCCAAGACTCCAGCCTGGGCGACACAGTGAGACTCCATCTCAAAAAGAAAAAAAAAAAAAATTGTTCTCCCAATGAAATCATTTCTGCATGTTCTGCATGTACAAAAGCATTAGGGAGGTAGGTTACAGTACTAAAGGCTGTTGAATACAAGTTGATGCTTTAAACAGCAATGCTGGTATTATATTTCATGTTAGTGGATAATTTTACTTTTGTCTAATATGTATATTAAGTGATTACAAACAAATGCTGAGGAAATACATAGCTATAAAACACTGCTGAAAAACATGTAGCTGTATGACTTCCGAAACATAAATATCTATTTTGTTTTATATTTATATCAAGGACTTCTCAAAGTTAACACAAAATAATAACATAATCCTGTAAATATTTAATATCCTGATATTGGAAATAATAAGTTTGGAAAAGTAATTTTTGGCAGAAGTATTGCCTTTAGTTGTAGTTGTCTGGTTGGGTTGTAGACAACAAATAAAGACCATTTACCAGCAAAGTGGATATTCTTGGCTATAAGACAATAAAAATTGGTATTTTCTTAAAAGGGGCACAGGCTAAAATTTCTATGTAAAAGGTACCTACAGGACAATTCCGAGTAAACTTGATTCATTAATGAAGGTTCCAAAGTTCCTGTATATGCTAACCTTTTCTGAAATGAAAACAAAAGCCAATACCAAAATCAAATAATGCGAACTTTCAAGTTTATATATTGATGACCTATGACTCGTGGTAAACTTAATACTAGAATAGAGTGAAATTCACACACACACAAAAAAGGCTAGGGAAGTATTACATGTTTCATATTCCAAAGAGAAATATAATTTAAAATAAAACTTTTATTTATTTATTTATTTTTTGGTGTGGGCGGGGGATAACCTAATCCCATTACATGAAAATTGAATAAATGTGTTTTTCAAGCCATTTTGCTTCTCATGAGCTTCTTGCTCAATAGACTGTGAGCCCACCTGGTGGAGGTACTTATTCTTCTCAAAATGTAATTCCTCACACTCATAAATTTCACAGAACATTTATTTTAGTTTCCACTGCTTTCAGAAAATAAAGGTACTAGAAAAGAGACTTTCCATGGTGTTGGTTTCTTCCTTTACTTGCTTGATTTCCATGTGGACCAGTCCAGGAAAGGTCTGTCATCTGCCAGAGTTAAATAGTTCCACTTAAACATTTCACCACGAATGCATGTCAGCGTCACTTGTTAAAACTGATCCATAGGTAAAGGATACCTCATGTCCTGTAATGACTCTACCTAAACATATAACAATATATAATATCCCGCCCTCCTTTCAGGTTCAGGGGGTTCAACACAGAAATCTGTACTTCTAACCAGGCGCAGTGGCTCACACCTGTAATCCCAGCACTTTGGGAGGCCGAGGCGGGTGGATCACCTGAGGTCAAGAGTTCAACCGGCCTGGCCCACATGGTGAAACCCCATCTCTACTAAAAATACAAAAAATAGTAATGGAGCGTGGTGGTGCACACCTGTAATCCTAGGTACTTGGGGGGCTGAGGCAGGAGAACCATTGATGGAGGTGGAGGTTACAGTGAGCCAAGATTGCGCCACTGCACTCCAGCCCGGGCGAGAGGAAAGGAGAGGAAAGGAAAGGAAAGAAAAGGAAAGGAAAGGAAAGGAAAGGAGAAGAGAAGAAGGAAGGAGAAAGAAAGAAAGAAAAGAAAGAAAGACAGGAAAGAAAGAAAAGAAAGAAAGAAAGAAAGGAAGGAAGGAAGGAAGGAAGGAAGGAAGGAAGGAAGGAAGGAAGGAAGGAAGAAAGAAGTACTTCCCTCACATGTATAAATATTCCATCAGTGCAAAAAAGAGAAAAAGTAAGATAAAAGGGATGAATTCCAAAGTCATCCAAGTGTATGGCCTAATATTTATCCACCTAGAAATACTTTAAAAATGTGTGACATGATTGTGAGTCTAGAACTCCTAAATGGATTCAGTACAGTAACAAAGTCATGCCACTCTCTGAGACAACCTAGATGGGCTCTACATCCTCTCAATAAAATAAGTGTCATAGGCAGAATTATTTCTCTTATAGAAGAAATAACAATTTATGATTTTATTTAATAAAGAATGAATGATATCCTTCATGGATGATTTCAGAACTTTTGTATACTCATCTCCAATTTTGGTTTTAAGGGCTCAATGTAATGTCAAAGGTAACATAAGCTCCATAAATATAATGTAACCGGCCTGTGACAACAAAGGCAAAAGAGAGTATTTCAAACCCTCAGAAGCGAGCTGGTATGTTTGGCACACTCTATCTATTCTTATATCCTATGGTTAATAGGCATGGAAACTTTCTATGGAATATCCATTACTCATTTCCTCTACTCTAAACATACAGCCTGTCAGAAATATGATGGTGGTGAGGCTGGTAGTTGCAGGGAGAAAAGGGAAACCAACCTTCAAAAGCAGGAAGGCACAGACAAGTGAATTCATTTAAGATTTACACCTTGTTTTCAATCGTTTTCATTTAATTTTCCCTGACTTTTTAAATTAGCAAATACACTGATCCGGAAGGAAAACACATGGGGAAAACAAAAACCAAACAAGCAAAAAAATGCAGTGCAAATCTCTGTGACTTGTACAATAGCTCTTATTTCGTCCTTGTGTTTGAATATCTGAATGAACTGTGGTCTGTTTTTCATTACTCCCCATCTGGAGCGGTTGCTCGCTTTGTTCAGCAATTTCTGGTCATTTTGGCTCGATGATGACTGTTTTGTTGTAGGTTGTCATATTATACAGAATGAAAGCTGATGTAGCCACCACCCAAGAAAGAATAATCTTGAAAACGAGAGGTTATGTTGAAAGAGCTCCTGATAACCTCTTTCGGAATAAAGAAGTAAGTCAGCTTACCTAGGCCTGACTACTGTCCCTAACTTAGAGGGTGTGCTTGGGATTCAGGAGAGCATACAAGCTTCGTTTCTTTCAAATACTAAAATAGGATTAAATTCTGCTGGTTTAATGCATCAGGTTACTTTTCATACCTTTTCTTTTTATCTCTAAGGAGACAAGTTCATGGACTTTCTCATACCTTGGTAAAGACTAACTTACACAAAATATGCTGTACGTGCAACAGCTAATGAAGAATTGGATTCCTATCATGTCTTTAAAAATAAAAATAAACAAATCCTTGAGTTCCTAATGTTTAGATTTAATTGTATAGCCTTTGCCTGGAGATAAAGTTGCAAAGTATTCAAAACCAAGTGTCCCAGAGAAGACCAAATCCAATTTGTGTTCTCTAATGATGACAGTCTTGATGCTCTTAATGATGTTGTTTGAAAAAGCCGCCTCACACATCCTAAACAAAACAATGGTGAAGAAGTACTCAACCTCTGCCTATTATTTTAAAAAGCAAAGCATGCTATTCTCTCCCAATTCTTCACTATTTTCATCTGGAATTATTTTACAAAAACGAAGAAACATATAGTCATGAGTTACTCAGGTTCCATAGAAAGAACAACCAAAATATAAGCATAATTAAAACCAGCTTAATTTTTCCAAGAGCTGTATTTTTTTTTTCTTGCCCGAAAAGACAACAGAACAGATTTGGAGAAATGTTAAGATAATAATAATAATATATCATCCATAATCCCACTATGTTAAAACAAACATTTTTGTCTTGCTTGATATTGCCAGTATTTTATACAAAAGTAACAGGAGATATCGTCAAACATTTTCCATGTATTAACATTGTTAATCATCACAACACCCTGTGAGTGAGGCTCTGTTATCACCTTGCTGATGTTTTTACATTGCAGAAGGCACAGTGCGATTGACTAATTTACCACAGGTCACACAGCTACTAAGTGAAGAGGCAGTGTTCAACCCAGGCAGCCTGGATCTACCACAGACATAACCACACTGATCCTGACTCTCAAATATTTACAGAGCTCCATATTCAGTGTACACATTATTTTATATACTTTTATATTGATTTAACTTCATATAATAAACATGTTTCTAGGCTTGGCATAGTCTAGTCTTTATGACTACCATTTTAACAGCTACATAACAGTTGTATATGCTCCATAAGCTAGAATTTGGATGCTTCCTATATTTTTTCCTAGTAAGGAAAATGAGAGTGTTCAGAGTTGTACAGAGATACATAATTTAAAACATATGTTTAGATAACATATTTGAATAAATATTCTCAACAGACTGACTAGTTTCAACTGTATGCCCTTTATTGCTGTTTCCATACTGACTTTCAAAAGGCTATACCAATTTAGCATGGTACCAATGAAGAATGGATGAACCAGTTTCAGAGTGAACAGCGTTGAATGGCCTACATGTTAGAATGTTTGCTACTTCAGTGGTTATAAACTATCACTGCATATTGCTTTAATTTGCATGTTTCCCATCATTACCTAACTCACCCTGAGGACACTACTTCCCTTGTAGCCCTCTCAACTTTGAGTTTTGTTTCTTTTTTCTCTCCCACATTCCTCCTCCCACTGGATTTGTAAGTGGCAGGCCTCTTGCCTCCTTTCTCAGTATGGTTTCTCCCCTACCTAAACTCTCCAATTTAGAATCTCACATCATCAAATTTTATAACCAACTAGTCTTCATTTTCATCATGGTCTACAGATCCCTAGTATCATTTCCCATCCCATTATTTCTCCACAGATACCTTTTGGATTAGTTGCTTTTTCTAATACTACTCCTGCTTCATTTCTTGGCAATTCCAGTAAACATTTAGATGATTGTTGCAATACTCGTTCTTACCAGTTCCTTGAACCTTTCCATGACCTCATAGCTTTCTCCTAACTTCCGCAACTTATTGAACAATTATACACAATTTTCTATAACTGCTGTCTTTCTAATCATATCTTCTCATAACTATGTCAAGGTCTATTTTTTGAAAGGAAATACTCTAATATACATCAGCATATCATTAAAATAGAATTTTTCTAAAAACATGAAAGTGATAGTAGTAAATTTTTTATCAGAATTTGCTGACTTACAGGGCACCTCCCCCATGATGTGCTTGATGTTGTGATTCACTCACCACTGCTGAGCACAGACTCCACATGCTGAGGATAAGCAAGGCAACGGGAGGCTTTTATAAGAATATAATGGACACAGGATCACTTTGCCTGCTTCATATTACGCTCAGTGCAAACAGTCTAACCGCTGTCCAATTTCTTTTCTTTCTTTCTTTTTTTTTTTTTTTGAGACTCAGCCTTACTCTGTCACCCAGGCTGGAGTGCAGTGGTACGATCTCAGTTCACTGCAAGCTCTGCCTCACAGGTTCACACCATTCTCCTGCCTCAGTCTCCCAAGCAGCTGGGACTACAGGCACCCGCCACCACGTCCGGCTAATTTTTTATATTTTCAGTAGAGACAGGGTTTCACCGTGTTAGCCAGGATGGTCTCAATCTCTTGACCTCATGATCCACCCACCTCGGCCTTCCAAAGTCCTGGGATTACAGGCAAGAGCCACCATGCCCGGCCTAACCGCTGTCCAATTTCTTACAGATGCCTTTCTATAAGTGATTTTCCTAGGCTGTTCCACAGCCCCTTCTTTCCTCCCTCCCTCTCTTCCTTCCTTTTTTACCTCCTTCTCTTACTCCTTTTCTTCTTCCATATTTATTGGTGAGGTCATTATTCATATCACTAGAGATAAAAGTATTTTGAAGCAGCAAACTCAATATTTTCATATTTATTTGAAATCTATGTATTTGTAAGATTATATTAATATATAATGTTCACAAAATGTTGATATAAAAACAGACAGATGTAAATTCTAATATTTTCTTTTAGTATCTCCAATAAACAGTCTTGTATCACCCTTCACACATCCCACTTTGGAGATAAGTTTTCTACAGTACACAGGCCCTGTTTCCACTGATTTTAGGAATCTCTCCACAGAAAGAGAAAATTAAATAATCTGTTGCAAAAAAAAAGTGTGGATAGGGATTTTAGGAGCTGAGGTAAGGATATCTATAGTATAATTCGTCCTGATAAACACCCACACTCCCACTATATAATTTGCTTATGGAGACCCTGACCACCCATTTTTAGTTACATCCCTTTTTCTTCAAACCTTCACAATTATAGAAGGGTACAGTTTTTGCATGTTGGCAATTTACATTTTCATGGTCTTCAGTGTTGTACTGTAACCATAGACATCTGCATGCTTGAGCAAAACTCCGCATAGGGAAGTATCCCTTCATATTGACCATTCCAGTTATGAATCTATCTATTGAGGTTTCCAGGTGTTGCTTATCTGTGCGGCATTTGTGCTCCTGATTGGTGCTTGACCAATATTATGAACTGCCTGACCTGAGACTTTGTATATGGGCTGGACAGGTCTAGATGCAATATAATTAGCATTCTAATGCTTCAAACATGTCACATGCTTCCCACAGGCCAAGACTGACAGAACATCCCTTCGTCATGGCCCAGCTTTCTTCTTACATGTTCTCCAAGTTCTCAGCTGCCCACCCTAATTCACTCCACTCGATTTCCCCTTCTACACATTATTCCTTGGTAATCTTATCTACTCCCTTGACTTCAGTCAGCATCTGTAGCCCTGGACTTTCTGACAGTTCCCTCTTTGACATCTCCCACATGGTTGCCATGCCAGAGACTCTAACTCAGCATGTCCAATACCTTCTCCCCAAAACCTACTACTACTACTTCTGGACTTCTTACTTCAGCAAGTGGCACGGGCATCTTTCCCAATCAGAAGACTCAACATGGAGTCAATAGCCAACTCTACCTTTAAAAACTTTCATGATGAACCCCTTTCTATTATCCTAATAGTAATAGTTAAGCTGATTTTTTTTTCTAATTTCTCTCTTGTACTATGGCTTTGAAGCCTACATTTTTTTGTTGTTGTTGCTTCCACTCTCTCCTTTTATAATTCAATTTCACACACTTTTGCTGAAATAACTTTACTAAACACCTACAGAATTATATTTTGTCTTCTCAAAAACTACTAAGAGATCCATGTTGCATATAGAATTAAATGTAAAATATCCAGGATATCATTTAAAAACCTACAAAATTTTAACCTGTCCTTATTGGTCCTTGTTTTTTCTGTCCTTATTGGTACTTTTTTTTTTTTTTTTTTTTTTTTTTTTAGAGGGAGTCTTGCCTTGTAGCCCAGGTTGGAGTGCAATGTAGTTCATTTCTAAGTTTATAGAAGACATGGAATGTTTTTATTTTTTTAACTGCTGAATTGAATCTGACTACCATTATGCAAGTAGGTAAGGAGATACATATACAGGAGTTTCTTAGTGTTCTTTCCTAAAACTTGTGCACATTATATTCGTATATGAAATAGGGGCAGTGTTTAGAATGAACGTGGCTCTACTATACTTCTTGATTTCAGTGTTACTTCAAAGACTAGATTAAAGGAACAACAAACAACATGTTATAAGAAGCATTCTAATTTTCTGAGTCACACAAGAGAGACCATACAGGTTCCACAATTAATTTAATGCAACTTTTAAAAGAACACAGGATTCCCAGACATGAAGAAACATGAGCCACAGATATAGTCAGATGACTTCAGAAGTATTTCCAGGAAAACCGAAGTCTGTCTTAATAAGATACCAACTCTGAAATCCCGTGAGATGCTTGTAACTGAAGCTTAATACAATAGGCCCATCAGTAAATTTATTCCTAGCCAACCAATGTTGCTAAAGCTTTAAAGAACAGATAAATTGAAATGTGTTTTGCATGGGGAAGTTTTCCTCAGAGTTCCTCATTTTTATATAGGAAATCAATTTGCATCACTGATGATACCATTCACATCAGACACCCCAAAGTTGTTAGGAGGTAATTTAGTTTTATGCTGAAGCAATTTGATACTTGTTCTGATTTGTGATTTTCATTTTGTTTGCTAATGAAAAAAATTAATGAGCAATGTTACTAGAAATACAACTTATCAAAACATTGGCACTGTGATCACTGCGGAGCTGGTACCTGGACCTCTACAATGGAAGAGCCATTAATCAGATAGCATAGGCAAAATTTCAGGGTACAGATGCCCTTACACATACCTTTGCACTGATTTGTGTTTTTGTCAAGAATTGCCTTTGTAGATACAATTTTTCCATACCTGAAAGAGAGAGAGAAAAAAAAAAAAATCCATGTTATTGTAACCCAGTGAAGACACTTAAAACACCCTAATGAACATCAGGGCACACACAACTGAGCATGGATAAACCAAGAAAACAAGCTCTGAATTCCTATTTCACACCTGGATGATTTCCTTTCACCAGCTCTTCTTTATAACTTAGGAATGTTCTTCCCTATGTAAGCAATGGGTTGAGCTTCAAAAATAAACTTGTCAGGTTGTCACAAGCAGCCAAAAGAAGATCACATGTGATTGTGATCACAGTAAATCACACTCTGTGGATCCATGGAAGAAAGCATGGACCTTGGTGGTAGACTGAACAGGGTTTGCATCCAGCTCTGACTCTCACCTTGTGTTGTAACACTATAGAGTTTAATCCAACTTCACTAAGACACAGTTTCTTCAACTGTAAAAATGAGAAGCTAAATATGTCAAATCTCCTAGTTCAATCAACATTTATATCTTTGGGAATATTAGACTCCAGGAGAAGAGTAAAATGAAGGTAAAATGGGGTAAGGTAAAATGGGGTTTACCTAAGGTGCTGAGGACAGTGGCCGACACAGAGCAAGTGTTATCAATGTTAGCTCTTCTTCCAATGATGATCTCCCTGCTATCAGCTATATAAAAATGTTTCCAACCCTTTGGCATTCTCTGAGAATGATGAAAAGTGGAAGGGGGTAAAGATTCTGTCCCAAAAGCTTCAAACGTTACTACTTAGACTGTCAAAATCTTCCACTGAGAAAATTGACATGTAAAATTATTTGCTAAAAGATAATTACATTTATACTTTACATTGTTAGTTTTAAATGTTAGGGATTTCATTATGTTCTCACTCTACCTAGTTGTACAGATACTCACCCATTCAAAGCTTTTTTGTTTGTTTCATATAATCAAAATGACTATTACCTCACGCCTATTACCACAAGAGATTATTCCCTTTAAAGACTCCCAATCCTCCCTTTCCCATCTCCCCCAAAACACTCTTTTTGGAGCTCTATTTCACCCCAAGAGTTTCTCTGTGGGGAAAATAACCAGTAAAATAATATCATATTTGAACAGTCTCTTTACTAGACAATGATTCATGGTACCTACAATCATGCCCATTAGAAAGCTGTAATGTTAGCTAAGTTTGAGCTATTAAGGTAAATAAATATTTGCAAAATTGTATGTATTTTAGAGTAGAAAATAAGGGAAAAGAGAAGAAAATGTCACTGCATCTTTTTTTTTCCCCACACCAAGCACCATTAATACAATATGTGAGAAGTAAAAATCAGAAAAAGAAAAAAAATTAGACAGGTATAACTATCTTACACGAGACACATAAACCCTTAAGACAAAAATCCTTCTTAATTGGTTTATAAAGGTGTTCCTGAAATTTTTATATAAGAACCTTCTAAATTGAAATTTAGTTCTGTCTTAAATATGAAATTAAACATTACTGTGTTTCATGGTGGATTTCATCTCACAACTGGACTATTAACAATAGTTAATGGCATGCATATTGTCCTACTGTATCAATCTTACAAGAATGTCCTCTACTTCCTTAAATGTAGTATATGTAATCATTTTTACAGCAAAAAAAAAAAAAAAAAAAAAAGTCAAACGTTTTCTTATGGAAAGCATTTGTGAGTATTTTGACAAGTAACATTTTTATAAACAAAGAAGAATTATTTTATTTCTCAGAAATTATTACAATATTACTATCAATGGAAAATCACACACACAGTCCAAAAAAGCAAACTGTGCTATTTCTTAACTTCCCTATTTCTAAACACTCTCTAGGCAAGACTTCCCAATAGCACAGAATCACAAAACAATGGAACACAACTCAGAGTACTTGACACAATCTCTACTATGACTGGAGTACTAGGAATTTCATCCCATGGCTCCGTTACAACATTCTGCATTAACAATTAATTTGCAAAGCTAGGATATGCTTTAAACAACAAGAGAAGGTACTTAATGGGCCACTGGTTACAGTTCATGTCTGAACTCTCAGGATGACGAACAGGTACTTTCTGCATGACTGGCTCTGTATTCTTTGTGATCTGCAAAGTCAACAACTGATGTAGATAAATAAGGTTTAGATTTTTTTTTTTTTTAAAGACCTAACCACTATAAACACAAGTCCCACGAATGTAATACACCTATGAAATTATGCTTTTATCAAAGTATACTAGCAGATTAGAATGAAAACTACAGATTAAAAGTACACAATTTTATACACTCTGGAGGAAAATAAAAATTTCTGAAGTAAAAAGTGTTCCTTCATGTATATAACCTCATTTACTTACTCTTTCCCTTCTTAGGGTTTAGATCAAGACCTTACGTCTTCATAAAGTTTTTTCTTCAACTATGCCACTCACCAGTGGAAAAAAAAATCTAATATTAGAGAAAATTATGTGACCAAATTGCTGAATAATGCCTGGAAATAGACACCTGAGCACCAGTCCCATGTGCCTCCTGGCTCCAGAAGCTTTCAGACAAATCCAATTCACTTCTCTATCCTTTCATTTCTCATAGCTAGAGGAGATAAAATACTATCCACGGTCTACTTCCTCGGGGGTTTGAACTTCTCAGGGGAAACAAATAAATCAAGTAAATACATTTTATACTATAGTTCTTTCCATGTGGGCCTTCTCTAGCCAGTGTAGGAACTTCCTAATACAACATTGTAAAGATGCTTTTTGGCGACTCCATACCTACATATTCACCAACTAGCCTGAGTGCTCATATATTCTACAAATATAGCCAGGTCTCTAATGACATTTTCTTTATATTCAAATACAGCCAGGTCTCTAATAAGATGTCTTATATTCTATTTTCTTTATATTCTAAGAGTACGCTTTAAAAGAGTAGCCATTCTACATTGACTATTTGCTTATTATATTTTTGAGTTTTCATAATTGAATTTTATAAATTTATATATTGTCTATCAATTCTTTAAAACACTTTTACCCTAGCTTGTCAATACAATTTTCATATTTAATTTTTTAAAAGAACTAGCCAGTTATTTTCTGGCATTTATTCTTAGTCTTAAACAGCATCTGAGTCAAACTATATTTGTTGATACACTTGATTATTCCACATACAAGCCTAATTTAAACTAATGGCATCTTTTATTTTCAAAGTTGAAGAGAAAATAGAGCTATTATGGGTCTACTCTTCATGAATTATGAAGACATCAAATTGGTGGGATCCTTCAATAAAGAATTTATTTTTAAACCCTTTTGCTGAATCACCCACTGTGTATATTAATTCAAAAAATACAGGCAGAGACTGAAAATAGAGTCTCCGCAGTCAATTAACTCTCAGCTAACTCATTTTTCACAGGCCTTCTATATTGATACCAGACTAGAAAAAGGTATCACATTTATTTAATGGATGAAACATTATCCTTTTAGCAAATGTGGTTGTTTGCCTACTTCTAGATGGCTCATTCATTCTTTGGCATTTGGGGATGGTAATGGAGCATATCTGTAGCTTCAGGGACCCAGTTGGAATGTGGTAGGGCTATCTCTCTAATGGAATACATCAGCCAGATTTCACCTACAAGTTTACAACCCATTTATATTCTGAAGTATTAACAAGTTCAATCTACAAATGAGTAATCAAAGCCATGCACAATTGTTATGGACTGAATTTTGTCCCCTCAAAATTAATATGTTAAAATTGAAATCCTCACTACCTCAGAATGTGACTGTATTTGGAGACAGAGTCTTTAAAGAGGTAATTAAGGTAAAATGAGGTTATACGATAGGCCCTAATCCAGTATGATTGTTGTCCTTATAAGCAGAGACAGGCATAAAAAGACTATGTGAAGTCATAGAGAGAAGGCAGCCATTTACAAGAAAAAGAGAAAGGCTTCAGAAGAAGCAATGGTGCCAATACCTTGATCTTGTATTTCCCACCTCAAAACTGTGAGAAAATACATTTTCATGAAGTCACCCAGTCTGTGGTACTTTGTTATGGCAGTCCTAACAAACTAACACAATAATCTTCTCTCCAAGGCCTCCTGAGCTTTGCAAAAAGGAACAGAGGTGAGAGGATTCATCAGACAAGACTCCTTTTTAAAGTGCTTTGCTCAATGATTTGTCCCCTCCAAGCTCTTACCTAAGACCTCCAAACTCTTTCTCATCTAACATTTGCGTATGATAACAGAAGCCTAGAAGTATCACAGTGTTACAAAGAGTAGATAACAAATAATCCAGAACCTGGTCCTTGGTCTTATAATCTGGGCAGTGTTTCTTTCCCCCGAGAGATAGTCAAACTCTGTAATCATGCATCTACACCAAATAAATTTTACATGTCTATTGTGAAAAGTAAAACGGCTTTTATTAACATACTACTGGGGCTAGTACCTTACAAAGAACACAAAATAAGAATATCTATGTGGGAGATTTGGAGAAAAGTGCCTAGAAGAGGAAGTGTTTGAAGAAGGGGCAATATTTTATCAATGAGGAATGATTTTTATGTGTCTTAGAGATTAGAAAAACAATTGTTAAAAAAAAATGAGTCTTTTTCCAGGTCAGTGTATTACTACTCAGCAAATTTCTATTTTCATGCTACAAATAGCTTCACCAGGAACCTAGGAGTACAAGCAGCATTTCAAGTTTGATATACTCAAAGAAAGTGGTTCTCCATGTTTAACGGGCAGCTGGACCTCTTAGGGGGCTTATTAACACAGGTTGCTAAACTCCACCCCCAGAAATCTGACTCAGTAGATATGAGGTGGGCCTGGAGAATTTGCATTTCTAAGAAGATCCCAGGTAAGGGTGATACTGCTGATGATGCTTTGAGAACCACTGCTCCAAAAGACTAACACACAAACAGCAAAGAGGTGGTTTGTTATTTGCAATACTCCAGAGACTGAAGACTAAAGGAACTTTCTTTTTTTTTTTTTTTTTTTTTTTTTTTGAGACGAGGTCGCTCTGTCGCCCAGGCTGGAGTGCAGTGGCGCCATCTCCGCTCACTGCAAGCTCTGCCTCCCGGGTACAGGTCATTCCCCTGCCTCAGCCTCCTGAGTAGCTGGGACTACAGGCGCCCACCACCATGCCCTGCTAATTGTTTGTATTTTTTTAGTAGAGACGGGGTTTCACTGTGTTAGCCAGGATGGTCTCGATCTTGACTAAGAGAAGTTTCTATCGATATGGGGAACAACCTTTAAAGCTTCAAACAAATTTTTGTTCATATAATACTTTAAATTGAAAATGGTAGGCTGGGGGCAGTGGCTCACATCTGTAATTCCAGAACTTTTGAAGGCCAAGATGGGTGGATCACGAGGTTTGGAGTTTGAGACCAGCCTGACCAATGTGGTGAAACACCATCTCTACTAAAAATACAAAAATTAGCTGGGCGTGGTGGTGTACACCTGTAATCCCAGCTATTCAGGAGGCTAAGGCAGGAGAATCACTTGAATCTGGGAGGCAGAGGTTGCAGTGAGCCAAGATCGTGCCACTGCACTCCAGCCTGGGTGACAGAGTGAGACTCCGTCTCAAAAAGAAAGAAAGAGAGAGAGACAGAGAGAGAGAGAAAGAAAGAGAAAATTGTAGTCTGTGTATTTTTTCAGAGTTTTGCCTGACGATATTCTTCATTTAGCCAAATATAGTAACAACTTACAACTCAAATATAGCTGTCTTGAAGTTTGTTTTCAGATACCTTCTAGAAACAAAGTCCAAAGAAAACATTGGCAATGCCTATGTAAATCTCTTCTGCCACTTGAAATAACTAGTTGCTAAGTAGTAGTTTGACTGAATTAGAGTGAAAATCGTGTGAGAAAAATGGCAAGCAGATAATGATTATTAACTGGTTTGTGCCTTACTTGTTCTTTAATTAGAAATAGATATAAATATGGCACAAAAATAGCAGGCCAAAAATGCATACTTTCAAGTTCTTAAATCAAAAGAAAATCAATTATTTGCTAGTTTTCAGAATTAGTAACTCTTGGGTTATACTTTAGGTTATATAGTTGGGTTATGTAGTTTGGGGATATATATAAGCTGTCACCTTAGCAAAAGTTTATGAGAAAGGGATTTCCATACCAATAGAGTCAGAAACCTTGCATGCATCTGAGTACCTTCTACAACTGATTCCAGTGCATTTCGGCATATTTAATATTCTTTAATATGTGGACAACTAGTATAGAAAGAGGATGAGGTTTAGAATCAACTAATATAGACTTGAATCTGAACTCTCCACCCACATGACCTAGGGCAAATTACTCAACCCCTCAGCACCTGTTCCTTGATCTGTATGATTACTATGTTCCGTATTCTATAGCAACTGTAAAAATGAAATAAAATAGAATGTATTAAAACTCCTAGCACAATGTGTGACATGTTAAAATTGACTCCTTTCTCTTATTAAACCCTCCCTTATTACCTATACATTTAGTGTATAGCATAAAATAATAACTCAGATACTACTATCTTATGATCATTTGATAAAGCCAGAATGTCCCAGTTCAATGCTTCCAGAGGACCCAAGAAAGCACATGATTTAGCATTTATGCTTTCTAATTTGTACTCCAAGTCAATTCACAGTTTCCTCTTCACTCACTTAGTCTCCTTCTGACAATACCTAGTTACTTGCTCAGACTGTTCTCCAGGCCACTTGAATGCTGTCTCCACTACCTTCCCATATGCTTGTCCCTCCTAATCTTTCCACCAGGATCCACCACTCTACTTCAGTACCTCTGTTCTACCCTGTTTTCTATTGTCTCCTTTCCTGGCCATCATCCAAGAGAGCCATTAAACCTGGTCGACTACATGTTGACCCTGGCATTTCTTGGTTCTCACTGCCATCAACTCCTCATTTATTCATGCATAATCTTGAACAGTACCCCATCTCCAGAACCATTTGCCTTCTACAGCCTAACCATGTAGTATCAATTCTCAAGTTCTTATGTAAGTGGCTTTCAGATTTTGGAGGTTTTAAAGGTCTCTCAGGAATTCATGGGTCTCCCTTTCACAGCCTCTCATCTCCGCCCCAATGTGTTTCATTTAGCTGGCACCTACTTTTATAACACTTCCTAGACACTAACCCTTTTTCTAAGTTCTCTACATTTTTCAACTCATGTTAATCATTGCAACAAACCCCTGAGGGAGGCACACTGTGTCTAGCTACATTTTACAAATGAGGACACTGCACCAGCCACAGGGTAAGTAACTTTCCCAGGGTCACGTGACTAGGAAGTACCAAAAGCAGGATCCAATCTCAGACAGACCAGCTACAGAGCCCAGGCTCTGCCAACACTTGTTGCCTCTCAGCTCTAGTGCCACCTGCCATTCTCCTGTCTCAAAAGAAGGCCTGCCTCTCCTTTCCTCCCCCATTAGTATTCATCCCTGTGATGTCTGTGACCTGTTCCCCTATCTCTCACCTATATTTCTCTGAAATGTACACGCTTCTTCCCAAATGCCAGGGCTCTTTCCCCTCTGCCTGCCCTTAAACATTTGCAAATCCTATCCATCCATACACTGGTTATCATAGGGTTTCTCTCTTTTCATTTACTGCTAGACTTTTCTTGAATGATTGCTCTATTCAAGCTGCTTCTTTCTTTGCATTATCCCGTTTCTGCTTAATTCCTAAACACTGACAATACTTTGAAAAGTGACCAGTAACTTCCTAATTGGTAAAAATATTCAGTTACTAGCATTGACTTCTTGGCACCATTTGGTCTCCGAAATAGCTTCCTCTTGAAATATCCTTCCCTTGGGATTAATGAATTACCTTCACCTGTTTCTTTTCTTTTTTTTTTTTTTCTTGCCTATACTTTTTCCCTTATCTCCATCACTTACCCCTTCTCTTCCACCATGTTCCAGAGAGTGTGTGTAGATGAAGCTTAATCCTCAGTCCATTTGAGTTTCAGTGCTACAATGTGCATTACACTAATAATTCTCAAATTGTAATGTGCATTAGAACATCTGGGTGGCTTCTTATAACTCTGGGGCCTCAACCCCAGAGTTTCTGATTCAGTTTGTCTGAGACTGGGCATGAGTTGATCCCAGGATCACAGTATAAGAACAACTGTATTATAAATATCCTTTATTTTCATGCTTTGAATTCTCATTTTTTTGTGTTTCACTCTCAAAGTTTCTTCTCCAGATCTGTCTTCACACTCAATCCTCAGTCCTGAATATCCAGTTAATTAGATATTTCTCCCTGTATGCTGAATGATCATCTCAAATGACACAACAAAGTTTAACTCACTATCTTCCCCTTTTTCTTTTCTCTGAAAGTATTTTTAGGGCAGAAACTAATCAGGTATTGAAATGGATACTGGATAGAGACTGTGATGGCCTGGAGAACTTAAGCTTCAACTGAAGGGACGCCTGCTTGTCAGCTCAACCAGTATTACCATGAACAAATATAATCCCAGCATTTGCAGGCCTTCTGATTTTTTTTTGAAAGAAATTGATTTTTAGGCAAAATTTCCCAATTTTTTAAGGTTGGCTTAGAGATTTTACAAAGCAATGTAAAGGCCAAATAAAAAAATATCTAAGTTGAGTGAGCCTGAAGACTCTGTTTGTGATCTTGGCACTATTGTCTAATTTCCCCTTTTCTTGCTAAATAATACAGGTCCTTCAAAACTTAACTGCGTGTTTTGGCTTATTTGATCACCGGTTATTTCTCTCAAATCTGAATAGCTGCTGTGCTCACAGTCTGTATGAAATCACCTAGTACTTTATTTATATATTTATTATTTGATGTGTTGTCTGTTGTTTCCCCCATGAGATTTTCTCTTCAATGAGACCTTCATTTTAAAGAGGCTCAGATCAGAATAGAGCGTGATGCATAATAAGCCTCCACGAACATCTTTAAATTTCTCAGTAATTTTTATGGACCTGACAACATTTCCCAGATCAGAAACACCCACTAATGATTGGACTACATGTATATACACATGTATGTTTTATATATATATATACACACACACTCTCACACATACACATATACATTATATATGCTATTAACTAAAAACCTGCTATGTGACAGAGAACAGTAGATATTTTATTGCACATTCTCATGCCTACATAATTAATTGATATTATTTTGATTTATTTAACATGAAATCATTAAATTTAGGTATATTAAGTTACCTGGCTAAGTTCATGCAGCACTTAAGTTATATTGCTTATATTTAAATTCAATTACATTTGGCTTCCAAAGCTCTAATCTTTCTTTGATTTCATGCTGTCCCTATGTGTAGTGAATAAGCTCAGATAAAACTCAGTCCTCTGGCTAGTCAAGATGCCTACCCCCCCCCCCCCACACACACACACACAAAAATGTGTAAGGTTTGCAAATTTTGGACATAACTAGTCCTTTAAAACGCAGAAAAATTACCAACATTCTTTGGAAATAATATAGCTGCATATTTACCACTGCTTGTTAGAACTTCCTTTTAAAGAAACTTGTTCCTTGAAGCAGCTTATGGCTTCACAATATGTAGCACATTCTAGTACAACTGTGTATCCAACATCAACTGAATACATAATGGAAAACATAGCTTCACAGCAGATTTTACATTTGCTATTTGAGAAGACATCAAATCTGATTCTGAAAATCCTGACATCATCTACAGTCTCAGTTTTAAGAGAAAACTCCATTAAATCTGCAACATATGTAGCCATTTTTAGAGCCACATTTCAGTAGAGTGGAAGTCAGCAGTTTATAACACATTCTTGGTGCTTCAATATGAATGTTTGTGTTTTCCCAAAATTCATCTGTTGAAACCCAATCACTAATATGATGGTGTTAGGAAATGGGGCCTTTGGGAGGTGATTAGGTCATGAGGATGGAGCCCTCAAGAATGTGATTAGTGCCCTTACAAAAGAGGGCCCAGCAAGCTGCCTTGTCACTTCCATCATGTGAGGACAAAACTGGAAGGCACCATGTAGGAACCAGACAATGGAGCCCTCATTAAACAATGAACCTGCTGGTGCCTTCATCTTGAACTTCTCAGCCTCCAACACTGTGAAATATAAGTTTCTATTTTATATAAGCCACCAGGTTTGTAGCATTTTGCTATAGCAGCCCAAATGGACTAAGGCAGTTGGTTCTCACTGTATCTGCAAGCACAGTTCCAAACCACTTATTAGATTTTGAAATAAGTTATATGTTGCTAATGAGGTGGCAGCTCCCAAGTCTGGCATTGGTCACTTAGTTTCATTCTAACCTCCTCCAAATTGTCTTTGGGCTGGGTGTGGTGGCTCACACCTGTAATCCCAGCACTTTGGGAAGCCAAGATCAGTAGATGACATGAGTTCAAGAGTTTGAGACCAGCTTGGGCAACATGGTGAAATCCTATCTCTACAAAAAAAATTACAAAACTTAGCCAGGCATTGTGGGGCATTCCCGTGGTCCCAGCTACTTAGGAGGGTGAGGTGGGAGGATCACTTGAGCCCAGGAGGCAGAGGTTGCAGTGAACTGAGATCGCACCACTGCACTCCAGCCTAGGTGACAGAGTGAGACCCTGTCTCAAAAAAGAAAAAGAAAAAGAAAAAATAAACATTGTCTATGTCACTAACCTCATTCTCCTCATCCTTACTGAACTGACGTATCTCTGATTTTTTTTTTCTCATCCTTAAGTAGCTAATTTTAATTCTAGTTATGATCCAATGGTATTTTGGGCATATCTTTGTTATTAGAGATGGCAATTGGATCATTAATTGTATCAATGATAAAATGCTGTATTTTATTATTACTGTATTGTACTTTACTATATTGTATCTTTTTTTATCCTAACAGTGGAGTTATTCAAACCTTACACACAGGACTCAATACATATTCATTAAATGAGTGAATAGATTAGTGAATACCGTATATTACACCTTGAACATTAAACAAGATGATTAGGACGGCTATGGGAGTCAAGTATGTCTAGATACAGTGGTATGTCTCCTGTTCTGCAAAGTGACAAAGTGCATACTCTGCTGATAAAGATACATTGCTTTTTATATATTATGTTGAGCACATTTCCTTCATTTCATCCACAAAGAGAGTGAGCTATAATATCACTCAAGGGTCAAACTAGAAAAGAGTTTAAAAATACTGATTGCAAAATACTTTATGAAACTGTATTATTTTAAAACTACAAGGACACTCAAAGGAAAAAAAATGAGTTTAAATGCTAAAAGAGAAATTCCGTGTACTATAGCAGCTGCTGTAAGCTTTTTAATAGATACACAGTTTTGAGTATTACTATAAATGCCTAATACAAATAACTCAATGATGTCTGTAAAAGAATGACAGTTTTGAGATGTCTGTAGAATCTTTCTGATCTTCGTAACACTTAAATTGCATTTCTGTGATTAAGTAATACAAGAATGCATGCTTCATTTAAAGATTCAGAACCCACAAAAGGCAAAATACACAAAGCTATATAATACAGAAATAACTAGTTCCATGAAGGTAATTTCTATTTTTTTAAAAAAATTACATACATAGAGAAAGCAGAAAAGATAAAATCAAGGCCAACTTTAATTCAAAACAACTCTGTTTTTCTTATTTCTAAAAATGTATAAAATGAAGCACCCATGTGAAAGAGACCACAGCTATTTTATCAATACATTAATCTCCTCATATTAAATTTTGAGATGCATACTAGGTAAAGCTGTTATTTGTCACTCCAAAAGATCAATCCTTGTGGAACTATACCAGGGAGTCCATTGTCCAGTCTTTAGTTAAATACTTCATAATCGCATAAATCAATGGCGTAGTTCAACTACCTATGTGAAAATTATTGGCTTTATAGACTCTTTATAATCCAGAGAACTTTAGAAATTCTATGTAAAATGTATATAACGACCTCACTGGTAGTGAGGTAGGTGAGAAGACCTAAAAGAGTATGTAAAGTCTTCTAGCTCAATAATAGGCTTATAGTAGATACTCAAAAACAATAGTTGCTGGGGTCATGCACAATCTTTTAATTGCTTATTGGTCAGAAATTACAGACTTATGTTATAATTAGATTCCATAAAGCATAATCAAGAAACTGAGTAGACTGCGAAGTTTGTGTAATGCTGTCTCAAGCGAAGTATCAGTGACTTCTGGTTCACTTATTTGCCTTAATCCTTCTCATTACTGCAGGCCTGCACACTCCCCTGAGTGCATGCCTTTCATTCCACAGGGAGTCAGTGGGGATGTTTTACATGACAAAGAACACACCTAGGATGCCTTTTGGTTTGTGCCATTTAGGAGGGTCATGGGATAAAGGAAGAATGCAAGAAAAATTCAGCTGCTCCCTGCATGCCAGGAAGAATATAATGTTGTCTTATAGATCTTTTTACCAGATCAACTCTTATTTAATAAGCTTAAATATATTCATCTAACTTCCAACACAAGGCCCCATATAATGCTCTCAATATGACCTGATTTCTGTACTCTCACAATCCAAAGCACTGTTTTCATACTTTCTTGAAATATCTATGACTATGAATCTTTGTATTTAGGCACCCATCACATCCCATAATCCTTTAGAAGATACCTCATGCTTTATACATTTATGATGCAAAGGATATTTATGTCTAGTAGATATACTGTAAACATTTCATGGTTTGGTAATGTTCCTGGAGGAAAGATGAGATCAATCACTCTTAATTGTGGTGTAAAATAAGAAAAGGAAAAATTGGCTGGGCGCAGTGGTTCATGCCTGTCCCAGCACTATGGGAGGCTGAGCTGGATGGATTGCCTGAGCTCAAGGGTTTGTGACCAGTCTGAGCAACACAGTAAAACCTCGTCCCTACTAAAACTACAAAAAATTAGCTGTGCATGGTGGCGTGCACCTGTAGTCCCAGCTACTCCAGAGGCTAAAGCAGGAGAATTGCTTGAACCCGGGAGGTGGAGGTTGCAGTGAGACAAGTTCACGCCATTACACTCCAGCCTGGGTGACAGAGCAAGACTCTGTCTCCAAAAAAAAAAAAAAAAAAAAAGAGGAGAAATTTATTAAAGCCAGTCACTTACTAACAAATGCATTGTACTTGACTAATTATTCTTCTTAATTTTGGTATTTAATTATGCCTTAAGCATCCATTAGAGACACTATTTATACCATAATAAACCTTTCATTACCATATGTATCACTTTGCTCAGCTGGGTTGCAATATTATCTCAGTGAACTATGCAAGAACCTTCTTATGTTTTAATAATTCTTTAGCCCTTCACAATGCTTCACATATCTTATTTATACTATGTCAGTCAGGGGAGATACTAAGCTCAGATTCTCCTTCTATTCTTTATTTCCATCACTCCCCAATGTGACCCCTTAAATACAACCAATTTTAATCATGGGAAGTTTCTAAAATGTTCCCTGCTATGTTGCAACTCCATCAGCCAAGAATTTTCTTCCTTTCCATCTGCCTCTCTACTCAAAACTTCTTTTGTCTAATCTCTGTTTAATGGTCTCCTCTAGAAATATTTCACTCACCATCTTTCTTTGAGCTGAATTAAAAGCTTCTTCTAGACCAGTATGCCTCTTCGTAGCACTGTCCCTACTACATGGTAAGCACATACTTATTTCTGAGAGTTACTTGAAAACATAAATTGTGTCTTCCTTGTCTGTGTCACCCAGTCATCACACAAAACACAGCACAAAATAGGTTTTCAACATACGTTGTAAAATAGGCAAAAATGAGGATGTTAATCCTATGTAAACAATCAAAAGAAAAGTTAAACTTGAATCTTTTTTCTGCTACGTCCATATCAGATAAAATTACTAGGGAAGCTGTGTTTCTTTTTTCTAGTAGTAATCCCTTGTACTAAACATACTATTTACAAATATAAGAATATTCATCAGCAGCCTAAAACTGGAAACTACCCAAATGCTCATAAATAATAGAACAGATAAATATTTTGGGTTTATTCAAACAATGGAATACCATACCATTATGAGAATAACAAACTAGAGCTACAAGCAACAATTGTGGGTGAATCCTCAAACAATGCAGAGCAAAAGACACCAGATAAACCAAAGTATATGGTCTACAATTGCATTTATATAAATTAATGTATTAGAAGTCAGGATCGTGGTTATCCTTGGCAGAGATGAAAAATTAGAAGAGGCACTGGGCGTGGTGGCTCACGCCTGTAATCCTAGCACTTTGGGAGGCCGAGGAAGGCAGATCACTTGAAGTCAGGAGTTCGAGACCAGCCTGGTCAATATGGTGAAACCCCATCTCTACTAAAAATACAAAAAATTAGCCAGGCATGGTGGCAGGCGCCTATAATCCCAGCTACTCAGGTGGCTGAGGCAGGGGAATCACTTGAACCAAGATCATGCCATTGCACTCCAGCGGCCTGATTGACAGAGCGAGACTCCATTTCAAAAAACAAAAAAAAACAACAACAACAAAAAAAAAAAACAAAAAAGAAAAAAGAAAAAGAGAGAAGAGACATAAAGGGTTTTTCCTATGCTGGTCATGTTCTGTTTCATGATTTGGCTGCTGGTTACATGGGTGTGTTCAGTTTGTGAAAATACAACAAGCTATATACTGACGATTAGTACAATTTTCTATCTACTTGCTACTTTTCAATAAAAATGTGCAGAAAATAGTAGCATTGATGACAGAAGCTAACAATGTTTTCCAGTGAGGATGAGATACATAGAGATGGAGAAGTATGAAATTCTTTCTATTCATCATTCTCCCAGGAAATTTTACTGTTATGTTTAAAGTTCCTAAAATCTTTTTAAATTTAGAACCATTTGACACAAGCTGAATAAAGAAAAACTATGCAAATAGAAGTACACATTAGAGATGAGAATAAATTATCACATAACATACTGGATTTTATTGTATCTAAGAAGACATTTAGCCATATCAAAGGGCAGTAATTACAAAAAAAAAAAACAACTAAGTCCTTGTGATATAAAATTAATTATAGCAATGATATAATAGTTTTGAGATTTATAGTATATAACTTGTATGCCCATACATGTATTTATTTTTTACAAATAAGCCTGATTCTATTACCAGGTAGGTTCTCTTCAAGGCTACATGATTTTCCCAACTGGATTACAGGCTGTGGTTACAGATGTGTATTACACAATGGAATTCACCTACCAACAAAATGAAATATATTCTGCTCAAGAGGTGACCTCTTGTTCGCTTGTCTTAACTTTAACCATGGGGAAGCCAAAGTAAAATTTAGTATATTTATGTAGTATGTGCTTTTCATATGCCACAGGAACATAATTGCTTCTACTTTCCTTAACATTAAATGAATGAAAAACTACATTTCATGCCCATAAATATTAAATTATCTTAACTGTCTTCAGCTTACTCCTTACCTGAGTACTGACATAAGTTGATTATTTTTGCCAATATAGAGGGAACATATTCCATAAACTCAGAGTTGGAAAATGTAGAAAAACAGAAACATGTAAATTAGTTATAACTCCTTCACACAAAGACATGCTATGTTGTTTTCTTTTCTCTATATTTTTTGTTTGTTTGTGTGTTTCACACAGTGGTAATCATATCATATGAATTATTTTGTATCTGGCGTTAACACTTTCTGTACCTGTCCACATGACTTTTAAGTTTGATCAGTGCCAAAAGCAATGTATTTAATATAAATATCTATTAGTACTCTTAGAAAATTTTTATCAGGGCAAGTTACATACACAAACAAGCAGGCAGCGAGTAAGCAGTAAGTAATGAGACTCACTGGGTGGTTTATAATTTACACACTTATGAGGGAATCATTAGTTATTATTAGTTATTAAATTTATTAGTGTGTTTATTGATTGATTGATTGTAATAAGTTACTAAATACCAAAAAATATCAGGAATATATGTGACAATTCATTTAATTCATTTCTACAGTCATATTTGTTTCAAGTAGGTCATCATTCCAGGGTATATAAGCATACCAATAAACTTCAAACTAATACAAGTATCAGCAGCTGATTTCTACTAATGTACATGTCTACTAGTTATTTTATAATTAGTATTGCCATAAGTATCTTTTGAGCTAGCATATATTGCTTCCTTCTATAAATTACATGTTTCTCGAAAAAAAATGAGAAAGCATGGAAATCTGTGGTGTATGTATGAATGTGTACTTACAGAAAGACTTATTCCTACAACCACTACAGTAGAGTCAATGAACAACTAGATTTAATCTTGTTGGAGAATAACTGATACAGCTATTTAAAGTTGTTGATACAATGAAATAATTCATTTACTACATGTAAGAAGTGACATGTCTTCTGAAGACTCAAAAGAATCTTTGAAACTATAGAGTTTCAACTGCATGTTAGGTAGTTTCTGGGTATTTTAAAGTATTTACTGCCAAATTGCAATTTTAAAACAAATAGATGTTCAAAAAAACTTAAAACATGTATTTTCTGCATCATGGTAGGCAAAAGGCAAAAGTTGGGGGTTAGTCATGGGTATTTTTAAATTTTAGTTTATTTATATACAAATACTACCTTGTTTATCTGTGTTATAATTTATTATATTTCAGTATATTTAATTATTGAAGTTTAAATTAAATATAATCAGTTTATATTATGCTTTTATATTCTTTGGTCATTGAATTACATAATTGTATAATTTTACATAATATAGGGTTATATATTATATAATTTTATAAAATATAGGGTTATATATTATATAATTTCATGTAAATTATATAAATGTGTAAGTACATATTTCTATATACATGAGTATTAAATATGTGAGACTTTTTATAAATATATGAAAGATATAAAACACGACAGAATTTAAGAAATACATGGCTTAGTTGTGAACTGTCTTCCTTGCCTCTGTCCAACCTCATTTCTTCCACTTTCCCCCGTAGACACTTTATCTACTTCCCTGTGTTCTGTAACAAAATATCCCTTGTCTTTCTTATTGTTGTCTTATATGCATATATATACATATAGCTTAGTTTTCCCATGTTAGTTGTCCATTTAAATGAACCATAGCTTACATATTTTACTACAACTTTTTTTTTACTTAACATTTTTAATCATGAATTCAACCATGATGGTGTAAAAGACTGTAATTCTGTTATTTTCACTGGTTTATAGAGTTCCACTAAACAAGTGATTCACAATTTATTTATCCTATCTCCCATCTGTTTTCACTTAGGTTTATCCAAACACCTTCCTTTTATTTTTGTCCTTATAAACATTGCTGTTATCAACATTCTCGTATCTATCTACTGGTAAAAATGTGCAGAAGTTTTATTAGGGTGTCTGCTCAGGAGTGGGATCGCTGAAGCATGCAGAACACGTTTCCCACAGTAGTTGTCTTACCAGCAGAATAATAGTTTCTCCACAGCCTTACCAATGTTTAACGATGCAGAATTCTTTAATATTTCCCATGCTATGAGTTAAAATGCTATCATTATTTGTAAGATTTCTAGGCTTTACAGAATAATTAATAATGCATTAATGAAACTTGATGGACAAATCTAAAGTAGGCATTTCAAGATAGGCCTCCCTGCTATTTACGAGAATGCTGAACTTTATTGAGTCATAAACTAGTTCCAATATATGGTCTGATTTTTAGAAGCAACAAATGTTTGTAATATTATGTCCCACCATTTTGCTATAATTCACCATGCTTTTGGAGGAACATCTTGAGAGACACAGAGAAAGAGAGAGAGAGAGAGAGAGAGAGAGAGAGAGAGAGAGAGTGTTTGGTTATAATACAGACAAAAATAGCAACCAAAAAATGACTTTATCTAGAGAGCATCCTTGTTTCCAAACACTTTTTCTTTAGATGGTTCTGTCTCCATAAGATTTTTTGTTAATTTGAGGTAGCTTATTTACATTAGGTCTGGAGAAGATTTTTCTAGCTTAGAAAACCAATTTCATGAGACTGTCAAGCAAACATGAGTAAAAAAAAAAAAAAAAAAAAAAAAAAAAAAAAAAAAAAAAAAAAAAAACCAGAAAAAGGAAGCCAATTTTATATTAAATCAACTAGTTAGAAGAGTATGAAATAATCCAAGCAATAAATATTTAACAGTAACAATAAAACCATGTTTTTGGTGTTAATACAGCAACAAAATTAGAAGATACAATAAGCATCCATCTTAAGTTATTTCTCAAATATTATATATTATAAGGCTTTCTATATTAGAAAGCCCTGAAGCCCAGTCCTACAAAGTTACTATATTTCACCACGTACTTAGGATAAGCTACTTAACTTATTCCAGATTAGGTTAATGCTGTATGATGTTTTTCTAAGTGTAATGGCTGCATTTAAAGCTGAGCCTTTCTGGAGGTACATATGGGTATTGTGTGCAGTTATCTAAACAGGCTTAAGTCCCATCAAACCACAAGCCTTCTGGGGAATCTGCCACCACAGAAGTCAGAGGACATAGAGATCTTCGGGTCCACCGTTTCTTTTTGATGAATGGAATATTTCAAGCACATCAGCAATTTTAGCATGTAGAGTGCGGTAGACTCTTAAGTTCACTTAAAAACCATATAATTTATAAAAGCAACCAAATTTATGGAATTTTTCATGGTCTTGAAGCCATTTTCATTGTCACATATATACATTTATATAGATGAGACCACAGTAATGGGGAGAAACCAAGTTGCCGAAAATGTCAATAGCATTCCTTGAAAGATTAAACGGTAGCTAACAGGCAAAGAGGTAAAACATTATTTAGTCCTCTACCAAGAAAATAGTTCTTAATAGATCCTCACTTATTCAAGTGAATAGTATCATATCTGTACATATTTTTGTAAAGTCAAATACTTCTACCTACAAAAGATACGTTTAATTCTCATGTTTTAAGACCTTGCTATTCAAAGTGTGGTCTGTGGAACAACAGCTTTGGCATCACCTCAAGCTTCTTAAAAATGCAGGTTATAAAGGATCATCCCAAACATACTGAATCATAACCTGTATTTTGATTTGATCACTAAGGATATTTTCTTATCACTGTCTGAAACACAGCTTCATGACACACAGATGTATATACACACATAAACACAAACTCATGAAATTCCATGCATTGTTGTTGAACTTAGGAACACAGAGAAATTAATTGTGTGTTAAGAGTCAAGATAACTTGTCAGGTTAGTAAAACCCTTCAATTACTAAAACTGAAGTAGCTAAATGGTACATTTGAACTTTACATGAGACTCTTTTCTTTCCCTTTTGCAAGATTTTGTACAGCTTTCAGCTGACAGGTTCACATTAATCTATAGCTAATATAGAAAGACATTTCACGGTATGCCAAAATTTAAGCAAAAGGCACTTTGGTCTCATTTAGGGAATTTGGTAAAATATTCAAGGGAAAGAAAAGCCAAGCTTAGAATATGTGAGAACTCTACACAAATTAAATTATACATTTTCACTTGGCCTAAAATTTCCCCATAGCCTTTGGCCAAACAATTTTAGAGTAATCTAGTAGAAACAGGATATGTGCTATCAAGACTAAATCAATGCCAGTCTTATGTGCATAAAGACTTAGGGACATAGAGCTAAATTTCACTGGCACCCTGTATTAGTATCAGAGAATACAATGGTAATAAAACAATTAAGCAGACATTCAAAATGCATAGAGAGTTAAAATCATAGTGCAATTATTACCTAAATCACAGATTAAGAAAAAAAAATAAGGCCAACTATGTCTGTATATAAACAGTGTTTAATTTGTTATTGTGTTGAGCTCTATGTGTGGGTGCCTTGTGTCTGACATGCCGTTCAGCCTCCTGCTTTCTTAAGTAGGTTTTACAGTTAAATTATGGCTAGAATTAACCAACATGCCAGTACACCATGATATTAATCTCCCAACTATTCAATCACTTAACAATAGCATCATTATTCTGGAGAACTCTGTTTCTTCAGTGTTTGTTCATGTTTTCAGATGTTTCATTAAGAGCAATTTTATTTCAAAAGAATTCAAAAGCTGCACGAATGCATGATCTAAAAAAAAAAAAAAAATCTTAAATATTTAATCTTCCAAAGCAGTTAAAAAAAAGGATAAACAATCACTAGGTCCGTGAATTCAAAATGATTTTTAAAATTAAAACATTTTGGAGAGTTCACTGTGAGGGCACTTAAGAGTATGAAACACAGGAGGCTGAATCCTGCTTTTCATAGCGAAATCATCAGCTTCCAGGTATGTGCTTTGTCAGTTGTCATAATTCAGCTGCTGTTGCAATAGTGTGTGTCTCCTGCTTGTTACATATCTATAGCCTTTAACTGGCATTGGTGTGCAGAAATGACTATAATCACTGTATCAGAAATGACCTTCTCTTCAGACTACTGATTTTTATAGTTCATTAAAAGCATTTCTCAAGAGGCATTCATATTGAATTTTGACTTCCAGAATGACCACAAAGAAACAGCTACAGGCAGTGAGTGAGGTCCTGCGGTGGAGTCATGCTGATCACCGAATCATATCCAAAAATCGTGAGCCCAGTATTTCCAGGACCTGCTGCTTATACAGCTGTTTGGATGGCCCAGGGCAAACCAGAACGACCAATCTTTCACTCCTAGTCCCTTCCACTACCATATGCTCAGACCCAATTTAGGATGGAATTTAAGAAAATAAAATAACAAAACACATCTGTAAGATCCCCTTCAAATGATTTCAGAATTTGCATGACTAAAAGAACACTTATAGAAACATAGCTTTAGAAAGTCAATACTATGAACTACTTGCTCTAGAAAAATAAACCATCTGAATAGCAATGATTTCTGTCTTTGAAAACACATTTTTTAGGACATTACATAAAGTATTGCAATTGAAAGGATTTTTCAGTATACAGATACCTGAGCCTACAAATACAAAGTGTGCATTCTGAAAGACCTCTCAGCTCAGGGGCTCATTAGATTTACAGAAAAAAAAAAAATAAATAAGTGTACATTCCCCTCTATTTTGGTCCCAAACCCCAAAGTCTTCTTTAGAAGATAAATGAAGACCATCCAATAGGACAGAGATAATAGAAGGAAGAACATATTACTCTGGAGGAACATATTAACTATTTATTATTAATTATTTAAGTGATACAGTGTTCCCATCTCTGAGTATACACTTGTAAGTTAGAAACACTCATTAAAATGTATTGCCTAACTACTAATGCTCAAGCATTACACCAAGAAGCTGGCACAGTTAAAAGCGATAAATCCATTTGCTAACATTTATGTCTTTTATTCACATGACTTCTTCTGTGGCTTTTTAGAACATAAGAAAAAAATTAAAAAGCATCAAGATTCACATTTTCCACTTTCTATCTTTAAAGGTGTTTGTGTTATCATCATCATTCATTGTGGATACTGTACATTCTTTTAGAGAAATGAGATTGCACTAGAAAAATTAATGTGTTTATTGTTATGTTTATTATTTACTCTTCATTTATGTATTTTAAACTACATATCTGGCACCTTCTCTGTTCCAATGATTGTCCTCGTAATACTGAGATTAATCAGATGTGAGTTCTGTCCCTAAAATGCTTATAGGCGAATTCAGGTTCATAGACATGAAAATAAATCAGTCTAATATTCTGTTATTGATACAGAGTGGCCATGATTGAAGTACATGAGATGAGACATCACCAGGGAATAAAGGCAGCCATAGACACATCTACGCTGGAAGCTAGGAATAAGGTGGGGGTGAACAGAGAAGGACAAGTCTCAAAGGCTTCCCAGAGAAAGTAGCGCTTGATCTCAAGTGTATTTTTTTTCTTCTGATGAATAACATTCAACCTGTGATGTTCACCAATAATCTGTATCCCCTAACAGTCATAGAGAGTTCAATCCATCTGCCAAATATTTCTTTGATACCTATAAGGTATACCAAATGCCATAGAATTTTTTTAAAAAAAGATTTCAAGACAAGGCTTTAGATTATTTCTAGTTTACTTGTGGGTAACTATGGTTTAACAATGCGTTTGAAAGCCCTAGTCAACTAATAGTCTGGTTCCCTTCAAACTCAAATTCGATATTTTAAAGGAAAGGCAGTAGGTACTGGGGAAAAAAGAAGGAGAGTAAGCCTCAGTCTATCCTCTGCTGTATTAAGCAAATGGCTCTTTTAACAATCTTGAATCAAACTAAACACCCTGCAGTTGGCTATTTAGCTACCTTAGAAGGTGGTTTACAAACCACCTATCATTTCTCAAGACCATGAAGAACCTCGCCTCCTACCTCCCATTCTTACTGATTGCAACCACAGACTTACGCATAGTTTTTCTAATCTTCTTACATTTCCTTATATTTTAGAAACCCCTAGAGCCCCAGGTAGTGATCAGGCTGCTTTTTCATTAAATTGTGGTCAGTTTGTACACAAGTTAGGGGTTGCAGGTACCCAAAGAAAAACAAGATCACTAAAGGTCTTGAAGGTCTCCAAGACCTTAATTACGCATTGTGTAGAAAATTTTTCACTGGTCCATGTTTCACTAAACAGTGTATTTGACAGCCTTAGGTGACTGTCAATTCTGAATTGTATCTTCATACGTACAATGGAAGGCAGGGCAGCATCCAGTTAGCCAGGAATAAAAAAGGCAACAGGATAACACTCTCTTTTCTTATTGTGTTTACCTAAGTGCCACAAGATAGTTTAATGTAGTATGTAGTGAAGGATTAGGTTAGGGAGTAAAGGAGGAAGAAATAGGGAGTGTCGACTGTAGTGGGTTTTTAAGTAATGAGGATGTCCGCTCCACTGATGTTACCTTGGAGGAATGCTAAGGGTTCCAGCTGCCAGGACCTAGAGTAGTGCTACAGAGTCCTCTGTCTTTAAGAGCATTTCTACTTCCATGTTTTTTTTTTTTTCCTCAACTAACCAGAAATACGTAATCCTAGTATTCTGATATCTTGACAAGTGGCCCTGTATTCTTTTTGTAACCAAAGAACTATGAGCAATCGCTGATAGAACTGGGATTGGCTGAAAAGGGAGCAATGGGGAGATTCTATGCGTGGGAAGGAACATACTTGTCTCTGAAGAATGATTCAAAAACCACACATGTAGCTCTGGATTTCAACATATTTGCCTCAACCTTTTCAAAAGCTGGATTCATACATAGCTAGACCAAATGTTTGAATGGTATTTCCCATTAGGGTAGGGCTGTGAAGTGAAAAATTGCTATTTTTTTCTTTGCTAATGTAAAGCTACATTGCTATAAGTACAAGTACTCACTGGCTGTTTATCTGAGCACCAACAATGCCCTCAAATTTACCTAAAAATAGGTTAAATGTTAACAAATATGTGATTGTGCTGAACAGAAGCCCTGGAGATGCATATTGCCTAAATATCACCTTGTCATGGAAGCCTGACTGTGAGGTCCCCCTCCTCTCCAGCTTAAATCAGATCTCTTTAAAATATACCGTGGACTTTTCTTCCACAGATTTTAGTAGTGCATGTGCATTTCTCTTCATCAGACTTAAAAATTCCTCACAATATCATTATATTTATAGTTTCCCTTTACGTTTTTAACACTTAACAAAACACTACTCATGTACATTTAATACAAACTTGTTGAATGACTGAAGACTATATCTAAAAAACTGTAGCTATCTGAAAGATAGGTTTAATTTATAATTGCCACTTCAGTTTTCTTAAGTCATTGTGTCATTTGTCTCTTAAGTCAAAACCAATAATTAAAGAGCTCTAATTTACAAACTCTATCCCTCTGGGTATAGAGTTATCATTCTCAACAACTCAGCTGTGGTAGCAATCTATGAATATATATTTGGCATCATCGAAAATAGCTTTATTGTTATTGTTAAATGAAAAAAGAGAAACAGGGGTAAAGTCAGTATTATATCCATTCTAAGGTCTGAGTAACATTGGGAAACACAGAGAGAGTGGGTAGCATTATCCCAGAACTGATACTTAAGAAGCAGTCAAGAAAACTGAGAAGGATCAGCTCCAAGTCCACAGCCAGGCAACTGCCAACAATTTAGCCTAGACTGCTCAGAATGCTTAATAAATACACAGACAACAGAAGTAAATGAGAATATGATACGTCACTGAATTAGGAGGTGACATATGATAGTGTACAGTCAAGCAAGCAGCCACTGATTTATCAGTAAATATTTGGAATTGACAGCAAGATTAAATGAATACATAGCACAGATTGAAGACAGTCTCTCCTAAAAGGGGGCATGCAGCCTGAAGCTGACATTAACACCACTGAGAAATGGTCTGTAGAGAAATCAGATTTAACTTAACAAAAGAACCCATAATTCAGGAATCGAACATTGTTAATTAGCACAGAACTTTCCATGAGTATAATTCTTTTCATTTTATCATATATTTAAATCACTCAGTCTCATCATGTATTATCACCCCATTTTAAGGAGAAAGAAGTAGAGAGTCATAAAATTAAGTCTCTTACTCAAAATTTACAAGCTCATAAGAGGCAGGTATAAACTCACAAGTTTAGACTTCCTCGTGCTATACTGCAAAATATTAAAAGTTCACAAATAACTCACCAACTAAAAACCACTTCCTACTCTTGGACACATATTTCAAGAGCTCTGTTCTATACCGTGTTGCAATATTAAGATGTAGGCCATTTCAATTTGTGTATATCAAAGCTTCTTTCTGCCATTGTTAACAGTTTGTAAACAGTTTTTGGAATTGTGTGAAACTAAAATTGGCATTTTGTTTTCGTTGTCTGCACAACAGAAGAGTCCTGGAGAGAGGAACTATGGCATAGAGAGTCGTGAAGACTTGGAAAGGTAAGGCCAAGCAAGGTTCTGAATTTCAGGAATGGAAAAGAGAAAACAGTGAGGAAAGATGCATAGGCGTAATGCCAAGCATACATCTTTGAAAGGAAAGCCAACTTTAGAAGCTGGGGAAATCCCTCAAAACTGCAAGCATATTACACACTGAAAGTGCTGCCAAAAGCAGCCCTTGGATGATTCTAAGATAAAATGAGGCACACAAGAAGGGAAGAAGAGGAGAAAATTAAATGTTACAGTAAATCATTAACAAGAAAATGAGAAAATCAAGTTGGAAAATGACAAACAGTGGGTAAAATTTGTGAACTATTTTGCATTGAATTTTCTGTTAAGGAAAATCAACTTTGGACTGGAGCAGTTAGATGAAACCAATGGTGAGATCATAAAACAAAGCAAACCATTGAGTATACATTGTCCCCCAGATTAATTAAGGGCGGTTTAGGGAACATACATTAGAAAACTAAGATGGGTTAGACTCTCTCTGAGGTCAGCAAATCTAAATTAATAACTCTTGAGGATCAGACACTGTTCTCTGAGAGTCCTAGTGTTTGTATCTCTAACCCAACCTCGCTGTCTAGCACTGTTCCCACGTCTCCACTGTCTCCAAAGAGGGCTGCAAAGTACATTATTACAATTGCTACAAGTATTTAGTTTCACTTAAAAATACAAAAGAAATTAAGCATTACTAATAAATTTACTAAGCATTAATAAAAATTTGCTATATAGATTGACACCTTTCTCCTTACTCAGCTTAGCTCTTATGTAAGTTGGTCATGTTGTCACTTAGTGCAACAGTGCTCAGAGTGGGCTCTATAGATCATCAGCAGCAGAACTTGGGAGTTTATTAAAAATGCAATTCATAGACCTCACCCCAGATATATCAGTGGCATTTTATTTTATTTTACTTTATTTTATCTCTTGTGACCCACATTAAAAAATACATTTTACTTTGGGGGTCAGTATACACAGAAACACCACTCTGAACACATATCTGAAACAAACTAATATTTCTTGAAACAATACTTATGCTTACGATGTGGAAAACACACAAATATTTTGTATTTTATTTTACTCAATTCTAAATCTCATCCACTGGACTGAAATCACTACCCACCGATTGCAACTGGCACATTGAAAAACTCTGTACTATTGTGTATATTCAGAAAAGACTTTGGGATGGTGAACATATTTCTACCAATGGTGTATCAATTTTATTTAGAATGGAGAAAGGGCTCAGAATCACTAACAATTACCTTGTCGTATTTGCAAGGCTGTTATGCTGAAGAATTAACTTTGTTCTGTGTGGCAAGATGCATTTTGATTCATTACAAGAAAACAATTCATAAACAACAAGAGTTGATCAAGACCTACATGAAAGGAGATGGGGAGTGTGTCTTATTAGAAGTATTCAAGCCAAGCTAGTGGACTATTTGGCACTTGAGTGAACTCAAGCTGCAGCAAATAGTTTGAACTGGATGTTTCAATGCACACTCTAACTCTAGGATTCTATGATTCCCTCAGTTCTAAGGTTTTGCTTCATATTAGCAAATTTCGGCTCTAAATTCTCTATTGTACTTACCCAAAGGGCCTATATAACGGAAGTGCATCTAAGGCAAAATTGTTTTGGGTTCGAAATCACTCAATTTGCAGTTAGCACACTACTGTGATTATGTCCTTCCCTTTGTTTCCCCACTCACCTCTAGGGTCCTCATGGGCTGGGCCTTTGCTCTAATCACTTTTTATTCCAGCACCTATGACAGAGGCTTAAACAAGCTGATGATTAGTAAGTTTTCTAAATGAGTGAAAGACTGAATGAATGAGTATTTCTCATGATGATAAACACCTACAACTAAGATGCAGAAGACAGTTTAAGAAGAGTATAATTTGTCCTTAAGGAATCTTAAACAGGTGGATAATAAATAATGCCATCAGTTATATTTTAGATAATTGTTATATGCTTATGAAATTATTCAGATGATAAAGGGACAAAAAGAGAACAGAAATCAAGTTCTTAAATGCTAGTCAAACTCTACATGATGAGACTACTGATAAAGAGAATCCTTACCTCTAATAGTTTATCATGAAATTGTATGCTATTAAACTGTAAAACCATAGGGGAAGGAGTGAAATTTCAAACCAAGAAAACTTCTCAATTACTTCTTAATGATAATTAAGAAAATATAATGTATGTTTATCACTGAATCTTGGAAAGTGTCTTGCACATAATAGGGTGGTAATAATATACACTCATCTGCAGGAATAAATGACTTGCAAGTTCTGATAGATTCAACCCAGCAGCTTCTTCCGCAGACAGTCAGATTAACTTTCCCAAGGTAAGAGAGGAAGAATAAGATCTCCTGATTGCTGTTTCATTTGATTTTTCTATCCAGTCTCTCTCACATCATGATGTAATAGGAAAATGCATTAATTGTAGAGAAAAAAATATTAGATAAATTGAATAAAAGAAGATATAACACTAAATGTTTGTAAGAAGTAATGTAATATAATATGCTTAGCTGAAAGTGTGGTGGTAATATTCATCCTGCTTCCATCTGACCACTCAACAAAGGCATAAGTAACTTGCAAATTCAATGTATATGTTGAGAAAAACAATTTAAATGCTCTTCCATTAGTCCTATCAAGATTTATAATAGGTCTTTTTATGTACAGTTGGTCCTCTGTATCCCATCCCCGTATTGAATCAACCATAGATTGAAAATATTTGGAATAAACCCAAAACAATAAAAAATAACAATACAATAACTTGAACTTTTAAAAACCCAGAATAACAACTAATGAATAGCATTTACATTTTATTAGGTATTAAAGGTAATCTAGAGATGATTTAAAGCATACAGGAGGATGTGTTTAGGTTATATGCTAATACTGTGCAATTTTACATAAGGGATTGGAGTATCTTAAAATTTTGGTATCCAAGGGTTTTATCTTAGAACCAATTCCCTCTGGATACCCAGAGATGATTATAATTACTATCTAATTTAAAAAGTAAACCATGAGTCATTGTGAACCATCTGAGTATCAACATATAATATACAGATAAATACTTTATATCTCTGGCTATATATCTATGTTAACACTCTTTCCATCAAAAATCTTCACTAGCCCATTTGCCAGTCACTGTGTTATTTCAATTTATACTGGAAAGTACTCAGTAATAAATAAAACATACTCTTCACCTGCAGGAAACTTACAGTCTGGTTGGAAGGGAGTCAATAATTTAAATATATAATTATAATGAACTGTGAATTAATTCTATAGGGACTAAGCACAAGGTGCTATGTGAAAGATTCAGAGGGCTATGTGATCAAATTTCCAAGTCAGGAAGAGCTTCTTAGAGGAATTGGCATGTAGGTTAATATCTGAATAGGTAAGTAGAAGTTACCTAGATAGGAGAGTGGTGGGGAAGATAAAAACCTCTAAGCAAAGGAAACAGCAGGTATAAAAGCCTGTAGCCAAAAGACAACACGCCAATCATAGTTACTTGAGGTGAGGGCATAATGTCAAAAAAAAAAAAAAAAAAAAAAAAAAAAGCCAAAGTGAGAAATGGTAAGAGCTAAGGTTGGAGAAGGAAATGGGGAGGCTACCTGTTTTTAACTGTCTTTATAACATGCAAGAACTGTGAGAATCTTTCTGTTGTTGAGACAGAATCTCGCTCTGTCACCCAGGGTGGAGTGCAGGGGCAAGATGTCAGCTTACTGCAACCTTCTCCTCCTGGGTTCAAGTGATTCTCATGCCTCAGCTTCCTGAGTAGCAGGGTCTATAAGCATGCACTAGCATGCCCAGCTAATTTTTATACATTTAGTAGAGACAAGGTTTCACTATGTTGACCAGGCTAGTCTCAAACTCCTGACATGAAGCCATCCACCTGCCTCGGCCTCTCAAAGTGCTGGGATTACAGGTGTGAGCCTCTGCTCCAGGCCATGTGAGACTCTTTAAAGGGTTCTGGGCTTACCAATAAAATTATATGGTTGACAACATGAGAAGTTGGTTCTAACTGCAGTGTGAAGAACAGATTGATGGGCCTTTATTAGAGACAAGGAGAATAGTCAAGAGGCCATTGGAGTAAGAGATAGCAGAGACCTACGTGGAGGTAGTCATAGGAAGGATGAGGAGAAAGGCATGAACAAACTCTAGAGACGTCGAGGAGATAGATATGTTAGGACTTGGCAACTGGTTGACTATGGAGGTGGAGAAGAAGGGAGATGTCGAAGATGTCTGCCAGATGACTGATCTGAGTGAGTCAAACCTGACTGTGCCAACTCATGCCACAGGCTCACACACACTATTCTACCTGAGATGAAGTGTGACTCTGAGCATGCCTGTGCTGTCTTATGGGTGTGCTTTTTCCCTGTGGCTCACCATAACCCTCATAATACAACCTGTCCTACAAGAACCATTACAAAAGATCCTATCCATATCTTCTCATTCTGATTCAATCTTTATCATAGTACTTTATGTCCATCTTCCTTGTGTAAAAGTTAGTTACATCCTTTATAAATTCCTATGCTATGCCTTTCTTCGCCTGTGTATTGTCAGGACTTATGCCCTACCATGTATTTCTTATATCACCCTCACATGCAAACACTTGATTTTTAAATTGAACACACTAACTTAAAGATAAGAGTTTAATTTTTTTTAGTTCCCACAAATACTAATGTAGGCAAATATTTTTGAATAATATCTTAGACATACAATATCCATTTTTTCCTATTATGTAAAATACTCTTACTGTGAAAATGGTCATTACTTTCCTAGGCATCTTAATGAATCCTGATATTGTTCATAGTCCCACATAGTATGAATAAAAAGATGCACATAATATATCTAGTGGCACACAGCGGATTGGATAAATTGCAGAAGATCATTCTCCAGAGTGAATTATCATCACTAAGATGCATATCCATCTTCTGTTCTGAGCCAACCTCATTGTTGCTGCTGTGAATCCATTGTGCAGATATTTGTGCTCATGATGTGCCTTTATGCATTCTATACTTTCTTTTTAGCATAATATTATATTAACTTCTATATTAGAGCAAATTATAGGGGGAGTAGAGAATACATGTTTTAAAATTTTCTCACTCTGCTGAATTAAACAGTCAAGATAAATAAAGGGTACTTTGGATATCACATAAGTAAACTCTACTTCAAATAAAATTTTTAAATTACTATTTATAAAATACTCCACAGAAACTAAGTCTATTTCCACGACACATTTAATTTGGATTAAATAAAATGGTGACTATCGTATTAAATATTAGTGATACATAATAGAGTTGATCCTCATTATTCACTGATTCTGTATCTGCAAATTTGCCTACTCGCTAACATTTATTTGTAATCCCCAAATCAGTACTCACAGCAGTTTTGAGGTCATTTGAAGACATGTGCAGTGTGGTGAAAAATTTGACAGCCTGATGTGCACATTCTTATCTGAGGTAGAACAAGGTGATGATCTGCCTTCTTGTTTCAGCTCTCTTATCGTAAACAACAATCCTTTTTGGGATCTATTTACTGCCACATTTTTCACATTTTTGGGATTTTTTTTTTTTTTTTTTTTTTTTTTTTTTTTTTTTTGGTGATTTTGCTGCCGAAAACGGTCCCCAAGTGTAGTGGTAAAGTGCTCCCTAGTGTGTTCCTAAGTGCCAGGAAGCTAGGATGTGCCTTCCTGAGACAGTATGTGTATTAGATAAGTTTTGTTTTGTTCAGGTATGAGTTATAGTGCTCTTGGCCTTGAGTTTGTAAATTATACGCTTAATTTTGATTTGATTGACAAATGTCAATGAATTAAAAACATATATTAAGTAGGTGTCTTTAAACAGAAACATGCACATTACAGTTACTACACATTAACTGGTTGATGAGAAAGTTGTGATCAGAGGCTTGCAGGAATCTTACCCTATACTTTCCACAGGAGCTCTGGTTCAGTATTTGCTAACTCAGTGTTTGCGGCAACTTCATAGAAAAAAATTCTGTGAATAACACAGATTGACTCTATCTCTGTATTTCAAAATTTAAATGTGCTTGCTGTAAATAGTGTTAACTTTTATTTACTATACAATTTAATTTCCCTAAAATCATAATGTATACAATAAAGGATAAGATAATTCCTGCTTTCAGAATCCTCAGGGATGAAATGAAATGTAGAAAAGAACTAGAACACAGGGTGAAAGGTGTGATGATAGAGATAAAGGCAAAGTGACACGGGAACATAGATGTATGTTGTGCCAAACGATCCTGCAAAAATGGGGGGAAAATGTAGAGTGAATTATGAAATGCATTTGAGTTTCTTAGGTATGAGTGAGTGTTCAACAGATAGATAGGGAGGGAGATGGGGTAAATACGGGCTCAAACACAAATTATTCGACTATGACTTCATGAACAAAAATGCCAAATACCAATGTGTTATTTTGACATTGAAATGCATAGCTACATTTTAAAAAACACTCAGATCTAACATTATAAAATTATTTGGAAATGAAATATTCATTAAACCACTAATAGAATTTTTCCTGAAACTATATATGTGAGTCTGCTTTGTCTGTGACCCAGACGGCCCTGAGGGTTGTTTTACATGTTGGGCTACAACATTAAGGTTTCTTGGATAAATGGCCAAATAAGTAAGAGTTATCAGTGTATCGAATCAAAGAAAACGTAAGAGAAAATTTTTACATTGCAGAATACCATTGAAACTATACTCTCATTCTACTTACTCCGTCTATGTAAAGTGCTAGATATTCTAGTCGTAAACTTAGTTCCAGAAAGTGATCAAATATGAGGAATAAAAGACACGTTTCATAGAAAGCGTCCTGTTGGTGCTTGTCCTGGGTGGTGAGGCGGGAATCCCAGCAATTAGAGACAATAGAGTTCTTGTTCTTCCATGCCAATATTTTTAATAGATCCACCATTGTAGTATACTTCAACTTTCCCTGGGAGAAATTACCAGATCCTTTCAAAGATGTTGAGAATTACCCAGGAATCAACATAGAGGGTAGTGCTGAAAACAGTATTATGGTGTCTGTTAGTGAACAGTGGGAAACTAATCTTGCCAGAGTCCCTTCTCCTCACTCCCACCCCAACAAAAGAAGAGGGATGAGTGCTTTCCAAATATGCTGTGCCCAACTCCTGCTAACTCAGTTTAAATTCATCAGCAGCTGCAGCAAACTTACAGATGGTGCCAGACCCCAGGAGGGGAATACCTACAGGGAGCTGGGGCCTCCTGGAAAGCTGTGCTTTCTCCCTTCCAAAAGCTTAACATCAAACTATTCTCAAGGTCCAGAAGTTCTGGCAGAAAAAGGGAGTTGAAATGCCTAGGGAAGAATTTTTTTTTCCACTTTTGAAATACAGAGAAAATTTAGTTAAGACTGTGATCATCTATTGCTACTATCATTACACTCAGTGGTTGTGGCTCTATCTTGTGGACCAGTTTCTCTTCCCTCACCTCCTCCAGTTCATTTCCTCTTGACAAGTTTGCTCACCAGGTCCCTCAGTCTTAGCACTTTTCACAAAGAACAGTGCAAAATAGATGCCAGCAGGGCCAAAGGCAGATGCCAGCAGGCTGTCACTTCTTCACCCCTGGCTAGCCTGGAATGCCAGCAGCTCATATTGATTCTGCCCTCTTCCAGCCAGCCTCTACTGCAAGCATGCTCTGGCCAGTGCCCCCACAATGTCAGCCGCAGCTGCCAAGAATTCTCTTAACTTTAGGTGGTCTATAAGCATTCTAATTTCAGCCAGGCACCACAGTTCAGGGCCCATACAGGATAACCTGCTGGAGACAACCCTTGCCAGGCCAAAGCCCACCATGAGGCTGGAAGAGAACAAACCCAGAGAAAGCCTCAAGGGTTTGGTTACTAACTGGGTTGGGGGATCTGGCAACAGAGACATGGCCTCATGCACACTGCTCAGATTCGCTGCAATAACGAGCTGCTTGTCTGGCTGCTTGTTGCCAAATAGCAATCTTGGCATCCAGCCATTAGGCTGGCACCAGGTCTGAAATGCTGCAGTTCAACAATTTTCACCAGGCTGTGCCAAACCAGAGACACAGAACACTTCCTTGTCTAAAATCCAATCCAGTGGTATCTACTTCCTGTGGAAGCCATAAGTCCCAGTTTTCTTTACCTAAGTGGAGTAAAAGCATTCCAGAGAAAATGGCTGAAAAGCAAATGCTACATACTAAGACATATATTCCAAATGAGTTCAAAGACAAACATTTGAGATTAGCTAAATTTCATGTCCTGGAAACAGCTGCCCTTGTCCCTGAGGCTTCTGTCTTAGCAAGCAAGGGAAGCAGTGGGGATTCAAAGAACTTTCAGTGTAAACTCTATGAATATGTAGATTCTCTTCAATACATCAACATATTAATAGCAAGATTATAAGTATTAGGTTCTGTATATCCAGAATCCATTAAAATTCACACTAATTTTTAAAATATTTTCAGGCTATGTAAACTTGACCCTGAAAAATGTATATTCAAGTATACTTTCAAAATTTTGCATACAATTTTAGTGACTCCTTAGAACCCTTGTTGAGGACCCAGCTTTACCTTAATTTATTCTGTTTAATATAAAATTCCTGGTTTGAGCTACTCAAGCAGGATAGTGACAATGTATGTTTCTTTCAATTTTATTGCAAGTTTTTACCTTTTTTCATAAACTATAACCTAGGTCCCCTACATAAAATCAAGCAAATAAATGTCAAATAATTTGATGGGACATTAATAATAACTAATTCCTGTGGCTCAACAGCTGAAACTCTTTCTTGTCTCCAGCTTTCCTGGACTGGTTTCAATTCTTTTTGCAAAATACACTGAACAACACTTGAAGTTGGCCTATGGGCATTCTAGGTGTCAGAATAATGTAATTATTGACATTTGAAATCCTAAACCTCTCTTTTTTTTTCCAGTTATTTCAAGAAACTTTGCTTTTGGTATAGATTTTGCAGGAATTTGTTGATTCTACATCACGGAGTAAAATACATGAGAATGGTCTTAATTAGAACCAGGTCAAAGGCTCCAAAAAAAGGAGGCAGGTAATAAGCTATGGGTTTTCTCATTTTTGCTTCCATTGATCCAGATGGAAAGAATGTATATCTATACTTTGTTTAAAACTCATCCACACACCCTGAGGATTGTTGAAAATAGGAGGTACAACAGAGAGGTAAATAAGTTGAGAATCTACTGGGAGGGATATTTCCTATTGAGAGGGAGCCAACTATTGTACATATCACAGCCAAAGACTATGAGCTTCTCACACAGGAAAATCCCTGTTATCTGATGTCATGCCTAAATGTATAACTTGACATCCTGCAAGCATAATGGACACATCTAGATCCAGAAAACATCTGCTCTGAAAGTCTCATGGCCTAATTTGTGTTTGTTCATGCAAAATATCCCTCATAACACTCACTGTGCAATTTTGATTTTTCTTCCTTTTTTCAGGGGAAACAAAGGGGATTCGCAAATTGTGTTATTGCAGTTAAGGTGGATGATGCCATGATTTGTTCACACGATTCACATAACATATGCTGCAACAACATGAACGTGGTATGCTTAGAAACTTTCTTGAAAAACAGTTACATGTTTACTGTCTAAGCTGGCTAGCAAAGAATATCCAGGTACCTATCCATTAGTCCATCTCAAATGAAGCATTGCAGGCATAAATGAGTAAGCACATTGCCAATTAATTCTGATCCAAGATGAAAAAGTGGCAGCATCCTTCCTTCCCCAGTGGTTTTGTGCAAAACCTGCCATGCCTGCACTCTCAAAAAGTGAAGGATCCTGATCTACTTAAATATCTGGAAAAAACAAAAAACACAAAACCCTCATAAGCAGAAGGGAAGGCTGGGGATATTGTAGGTAATATTGAATCTTGCTTAATTATACATCAGGGAGAGACTAAGATGCTGGTGGAGTGGTCTTTTGTCTGTGGACCGTTTCCTGATGTCCCCAAATTTTACCTTTACTATTTTTATTTTAAAAAGCCCAGAGAGGGGGGAGTTAGCACTAATTCTTGCAAACACCTAAGACAATGTCCCATAATAATCTTTGGCTTCTTCATCTTCACCATCACCTACACCCTTCCAAGTATTTGGTTCAGCATTTTGAGGTTATAAAAAGGTTGGTCCTATAATTTTAATACACAAACATGTTCTAACACAAATTGAGTTTTCTGTAAAGTGTTGGTTCTGTGGAATGCAATTTCTTTCCCTCTGTCTTAGGAGTGAAATTGATAAGAGTTTAAGATGTAAGAAACATTCACAGGATCTGGAAATTAATTCCAACAGTTAACATTTGTTGACACAAAGTGTTACTGGGCACTTGGTATGTGGTAAGCATTGAACTAAATTTTGGGGAGTCAATGAAGACAATGCCATGCCTACCACTGAGGAAATTACAACTCCCAAATATGAAAGTGTTGACAAGCATATAGACACCACGTGTGGAGGGTGTGTGTGTGTGTGTGTGTGTGTGTGTGTGTGTGTGTGTGTGTATCTGTGTGTTGAGGTAGAGTGTTATGATCTGCTGGGTACTGGGCATAGTACTTGCTTTGAAAAACTAACCACAGATTTCAAATCTTCCTCACTATTTTTGACACCTTAAGTATATGCTTCCCTTATTCCTTCATAATCTGCTATTTTTTGTTTATTTTCCATTTACCACCCTGGTTTAGGCTTCGGATATCTACCTTTCATCAGGTTTAAAAGTTACCCCTATGAATAAGGCATTCAAAAACAAAAGATGAATAATATCCTTGCAGTAATTTCAATGTTTTAGCAATTAGCAATTAGCATCAATGCCAAGCACTACTGCACAAAGACGCAACATAGGATTTTGAATTTAGGTGAAACCACTGTGACTAAAATCCAGGTAAAACTTAATGTTGTGTTTGAAAAGATAAATCTACTAATTCAATAAAACTGATTAATACTTTAGTTTGCACTGTTCATTAGCAGAAAGCAGGGATCTTAAGATAATTAGAAATCAAACAGTTTTGTGTTGAGTTATGAAAGGAGTTTCGAAGGTCATAAAATCATTGGGGCAACTGAAACTTAGGCAGGTAAAAGAACTTGACAGACCATGGAGCCCTTTGGTGGCTGACCTGGGAAGAGACTCTAGATCTCCTCATTCCCGGCCACTATACTAGTGGCCAATCCTTGCTCTCCTTTTCCCTGACCCAATGGATGCCTTTCAAATTCATTCCCTCCATACTGGCAGTTGGACACTCTGGATGGAGTGGGGCATAAGCGCTCCTAAGGTGAGAACCCATTCTCCCCTTGGCCATGTTAGACAGACGTTAGGTCCGCTGTAGTTTGTTTCCTTCTTGGCACTAGCTTGGGGGCTCTGGTTCCTCTGCTTCTCTCAGTTTTCTCAGAAAACTCTCAATTGAAATAACATGAAATATGTTGCTCCATTTCTGTCAACATGCAGATGTGAAATGGAATTCTACATCCACTGTGGTAAAAATAGGAATCTTTGCAGCAAGTTGGAAAACTGACCCCCATGTAATGTTGCACTGAATTTAGTGTCACAAACTAACACACAGATACCAAAAAAACAAGTGCATGTAATACAACTGTGTGGGCCAAATTATTTTTTGCAACATAACTCCTATTTTTGAAGTATGCTTGGATATGATTTGACTTTCAACCATGACACTAATATGGTGACTCTTTTAGTGTTAAAATGAACTTTTAAGAGAAGTGTGCCAGTGATGGTAAGTTTAAAGTCAATCTGTGTGCTAGTAAATAATAGTGTTTTGTTTAATTAACATTGCTTAATAGAATTAAAAGGGTTAAAAGGGGGTAATACCATGCTGACCTCCTCCTCTTATTTTGTTATTTTATTGGTTTTCTAAATCCAGATGTCTGAGAATTATTATACTATACTAAGAACATTTGGTTGTTTACACAGGCAGTGAGTGATAGAAAGATTTGAACTGTATCAATGGGCATTTATATCACATTGGTATATAGGAAATAGTAAGTTCCATTTGAAATGTGGTTTTATATTTGTAGATATTTTATTGTGATTTGTCTGAGTAGATTTTCATGTTCTTTTTTTGAAAGTAAGAAAGGATATAATACAAACAAAACACATTTTTGCTGAAGAGTTTATTCCCCAAACTAGACATAACACCATTTCTTAAGTAGTTGCTATGCAAGGTACTACACAACCTGCAACTTACAGGTATGTGGTATTGTTAGAATTCTGTACTTAATTGGTTTCCTATTAGTGGTTCAGAAAGACAATCCTTTGTAGCCACTGACAAGCATTTATGAGACAAGTTAGCATTATGATTTGGTGTCATCCACAAATGGTGTGGAAATAATTTTCCTTCTCTCCTTATATCCACAAAGACTGAAGTACCGAAGTCCAAAGTTCTAGTGAATAAGGTCTAGCTCAACAACTTAAGTGTTTATTACAACAGTTACTGCCAGGTAGGGAGAAGGAGAGTACACTCTAATGTCTGGGTCTGAGTTCTCATTCAGTCACTTTTAGTGAATGTCAGTAAGTATTAAAACTTCAGAAATTATTTAACCTCTTAGTGCCTCAGTTCTGTTAGTTGCAAATAAAGTTACCTCATTGGGAATTGGAGGGGTTGATACTTAAATGAAATAATACTTGTAACGGGAGGCCTAGTTTGCCTGCTACTTAGAGTTTCCCAGGATGTAGGACTTTCATGGTAAAACTGAGACTGTCCTGAGCAAACCAGAAAGAGTAGACCACTCGACCTGTAAAGTGCTTATAACAATACCAGGTACAAAGCACCCACTAAAATGTCAGCCCTGACCATAATTGTCCTTTTCACTGCAATTCAAACATGGAGTGAATACAAATGCATTATTCTTCCACAGAATTAGCGTAAAGTTGTATCCTAATAAATCCTAGCCTTTTGCTTCAGAGTTAGAGAAAGAAGAGTCACACACGGAGGCAGAAAACCAAGATCTGTTTATTTAAAGCCCAACAGCAAATCACTTTCTGCTCAGACAAAATGACTGTGACATAAAAGCGTTCCCTGGAAATATGCCTCCTTTCCCTTCCTCAGAGGTGTCATTCATTATCAGTTCAGGATGACTCCTCTCTTAAATTCTGAAATGGGGAGAGCCTTTTACAGTCCTCTGATAACCTCATTTCAAGTTCATACTTGAACTGCTTATGGCCTTTTTCTGGTTTGTCATCATGAAAGTGTCCTTAGGACACCTAATATCCAATAAAACACACAGGTGATTGCAGCGATCAGAGAGTTCACTGTGCAATTGCACCACTGTTCTGTGTTCAGACATGCAGGTCATCCACAGATGATGTCTCTTGTTTGTCCCATGATGTTGAAACATGAATCAGTGAAACAAGTCCATTCTTTATCTTAAATTTGGTTGCTTTCCCAAGATTCCTGTGCAAGAACCAGCAAGGCTCAGTTTTGCAGGTAACAAACTAATAATGTTAGGCTCAGTGACTGAAAACTCACGTGTGGAAGGCTGCAATGATCAAAAACGAAGGTCTGTGGCCCAAATAATAAAGGCCCTTCTGTTTATATACATAAGGTCTAGAATTAAAGAATGACCCAACACAGGTGCTAGAAAGGACATTAGAAGTATATTTTAATACAAAGTTTCAGTACAGCACAAAAAAAAAAAAAATCATTTGAACAAAATGGCCATTAGTTTTACACATAATTTTCAAATTGGGAGCAAATTAACTTCAGTTTATATTGGGGAAGTTCTCACAATCCTAATACTCACTGGGTACTCACTCCATGCCAGGCTTTATTTAAGTGTTTTTGTGTATTAACTCATTTAATTATCTTTACTATTCAAGAAATGGAGGTAGCATTACTATATCCACTTTTTAGAAAGATAAATTTTGGAACAGAGAAGTTGCATAACTTGTCTAAGGACACATAGCTAAAAATTGATAGGTTTGAGAGCTGAACTCAGGCATTCTGGTGACAAAATGGCCTTCATAATGATGTGACAGAGAATAGAAATATTAAGCTCTCTGTATTTTCTGAGAAACAAGTCAACCTAAACTAAGTTTAACATGCATCTGAATTTATCTATTTATAATTGAATATTTCAATAATTGATATTATTTAAGCATCTATCTTCCTGATTCTAAATTTACTGTAATTATTTAAATACATGTTTTTAATAAACAAAATTTTTTTAAAAGACTGCTGGCTGGGCACAGTGGCTCACAACTGTAATCCCAGCACTTTGGGAGGCTGAGGTGGGCAGATCACCTGAGGTAAGGAGCTCAATATCAGCCTGGCCAACATGGTGAAACCCCGTCTTTACAAAAAATACAAAACTTAGCCAGGCATGGTGGCAGACACCTGTAAACCTAGCTACTCGGGAGGCTGAGGCAGGAGAATCGCTTGAACGTGGGAGGTGGAGGCGCAGTGAGCCAAGATCGCACCATGCACTCCAGCCTGAGCAACAAGAGTGATACTCTATCTCAAAATAAAAAATAAATAAATAAATAAAAGACTGCTTAATGGAAGCATTGAAGAAATGCTCCTTAAATATACACTATGTAAAAAACATACCTAGTTGATAAGATCTGATTCACCCTAAAGTCAAATTCAACCTATAGATTCAGGAATAAAATCTAAGTGATATCAGAATATCATTGATAGACACATATTGACTACGATTACCATGTTTTAAACTGCTTTATTATATTGAAGAACTAAAATGCTTGGTATCCCTTTGGTTCAAAAACTTTCCTTTTACTGTTAAAGCATACTATTATGACATGTTTATGCACTGTAACTGTGCTTTTAAATTTGCTTTGTACTGTACTTTAATTTTAGTCTTTTAACTGCAACCTAAATTGTATGTACTTATTCTGATACTGTGAATATTCATATTATAAAATATACCAGTGTACTATGGATAGTGGTGATGATACATAATACTACAAGATAATATCAGGATCTATATATTATAAGGATCTTATATATTACTAAATATGTATAATCTCAGTTAATATAAAGATAGGAATATAAAAATCAAAATATGTGCTGTTCGAATATAGGACTTTTAAAATTACAAGTGAATTTTATTTAACTATTCCTACTATATAAAAATATGAATTACAATAAATATTTCTGATTGTATAAGTGAGTAATAATAATGAACAGTTATTGAGGCCTTAATATGTACCTGAAACTATTAAGCTCAGAAGGCTTCAATGACTTGATTAAGATTTCACAATGAGTAAGTGGTCAACTAGAACCCACAATGGACTCAAAATTCCATGCTACTCTCACGATGATAGCATGGTATTTTGCTGTCTCTTTGTTTTCTTAAGTAGGATGATTTTAAATTGTGAACTTCTTAGAATATGATTATATTTTTAAAAATCTGTGGATGATAGAAATGTTTTATATGTTGATCGCTGTGGTGGCTACATAGGTACATGCATTTTCAAAACTCATCAAATCCTATGCTTATGATGAGTATACTTAATTTTACTCCTTGATAATGTTGGCTTAAAAAACTAAAACAAAAAATCTGTTTTCAAAGAACTCTGTGGACATATGTACTGTGTAAAATAAAGTGCTTGTTCCTCAAGAGATACTACTGTGTTAGAGATATAATGAATATGACAACAGATAAGAAATAAAACAAAAATTTGTTTTTTAAAATTTTATTTTTAAGGATAATTTTAACTGTCCCTTATTCTCAATCATATGATTAAACAATGTGTATATGTCATAACACTGCCAATCTGCAGATAAGAGGCTTTCATTTTTAGTATGAAAAATACACAGATATGCTCTGTGTGTTTTTTCACCAACAGTTTCTTATTGTGTGCCCCTAAAAGTCAAAGGTTGCAAAGAAAAATCTGTGAAAAAACAAAATTCAGCAAACACCATTCAACGAGTCCAACTTACTTTACATTAGGCATAGAATTAGCAGATTTGGTGGAACACTGTGATCTGTTTTACAGCTGAAACCTGATGGCTCAGGCAAAAATAAACAGTTTTTTTTTTTTTTTTTTTTTTTTTTGTCTCAGCAGCAATATTGACTGAGTAAGCAAAGTATTGATCCTTATTTGTTTCCTTTGATTCAAGTTATCCTGAGGCTTCCCTCCAAAACTCTCTTTGGGATCCACACAATAAAAGAGCTTCATATTCAAAACCTTCCTTCTTTCACCTCAGTGGCACAACATTGGATGCAGCATCTAAGATAAAATGCTGTTTCCTGTATCTCCCAATATAAACTCAAACTCTACCTTAGAACAAGTTTTATGATGTAAGTCCAATAAAATCATTTTTATATTACTGATGAATTTGGGCTTTATTCCATCATTAAATATGTATCAGTTACCACTTAAGAACCTGGAAGTGTGCTAGGAATTAGGAGCACAAAAATGAATTGAATAAATCTATTATCCTCAAAAGTTTTCAGTTAAGGATACAGTAGAGATTGGTAGGGAGTGGGGAGGGAAGGAAACAGATAGAAAAACAGAGAAAGAGGAGTTACTGAGATGGAACTTGATAGAAATTGAGATAGTGATAGAGATAGAGATAGATGGAGATGACAGAGTAAACCAGAAGATCAGGGAGAATGTTAGGAAAGATGACTGTTTTGGTACAGGTGGAGCAAAAAAAAAAAAGTATATATTTCCACTTGAAAGAATTTTTGAGTGATGAAGAAAGGACCACTTCACTTTCAGCTTTTACTTGTCTACAAAGCTTTCTTGCTCAGGTTTTCCAATGACCTTGATGTTGCCAAATCTAAATGTAACTTCTTTCGGTATATTTCTTGACTTCTCAACAAGTATTCAACACATTTCATCATTCTATCTTCTTTAAATACTTTCTTCTCTCAGCTGCTGTGGTATAGCACACTCCTGCCCTCCTGGTTGTCCTTTACCATACTGATTGTTCCTTTATAAACTTCTTTCTTGGCTTCTCATCCTCTTAGAACCTCAGAATTCAAGTTGTGTGAACATTTTGTTTTATTGTTATACACAATCCCTACGTATAGATCATGGTTAAGAAATGGGGCTCTTAAACAAAACTTCTTAATTTAAAGCCTGGATTTGCTAATTACAGCTGTGTGACCTTGGGAAAATCACTTAACTTCCTTGTGTCATTATTTTTTCACCTATAAAATGGAAATTGGCATAACATCTAAATGAGTTAACATATATAATATGAAGTACTTACATGCAAAATACTTAGAACAGTCTGTAGTACATATTAGATACCACACTATTGTCTCATCCATATGGATTTAAAAGCCATTTATAATGCTTATGACTCCCATTTTATATCCTTTACTTTTTCACTTTGAAAACTAGAATCACGTATCAAACTGCCAATGTAAAACTCATTTCAGATATCTAATACAATCTCAAAAATAACAAGGCTGAGAAGAGCTCTTGATTTCTCTCTACCCAAAATTGCCTCTTCCACAATCCTTTTCATTTTCTGAAATGGCTCTTTATTCACTCAAGCTAAGAGTTAAAGAGTTATCCAAGATGCTCAAGCTAAGAGTTAAGGAGTTATCCCTAATTTATCTTTCTCTTAACCCTTTTGTCATATGCCATTCATGAGTAAATGCTATCAAGACTATCTCCAAAATATATTCCAAATTCATCCCATTTAATCTCTTCTACCATTGTGATCTTATTCCAAGCCATCACCACCTCCTTCTTGGACTTCCACAAAAGCCTCCTTGCTTGTCTTCTTGCTTCTTCTCTTTTACTCCCCTAAAATCTATCCTTTGAAGAAGAATACCCAACCTTCCTTATGATCCTTTTATACAACAAGCTCATTTCTTTCTTCAAGCTTTGGCCAAATTTTTACATATGTCTGTAATGCGTTATTTCTGAATATTATCTGCCTGACTCCTTCCTGCAAATGAGGTCTCACATTAAAGAGAACACACAGTCTAGAGTAACCTCCTAGTCATTATTTACGACCTGGTTTTCATGATATTTACATATTCTAATGTTTTTTAATTATTTATTCATTTATCATTTTTATCAATTATAATGCAAATTCTATGGAAAAAACTTATCATTCCTTTAGATATCTGCAGTGCTTAGTACACAGATGACAATCAATAAGTACATTTGAATAAATGAGTAAAAAGACCATGACAGTACTGAAGCAGAAGAGCTATTGGGTATCATAAATATCAAACAGTTGAAGTCTTGGAAATTGATTCTAGATTGGGGAAAAGAGTTACCCCAAGATTTTTTATGTGGACCGCTATTCACATAGAGAATAGTGGGATCCCTTAAAAAAGGGATAAGTCCAGGAATAACCCTCTTTGGACAATGAATTTGATAACTCTTGGGTTACAAAATGGAATTGTCTAGGGAATAATGAGATATGGACCCAGAACTAAACAAAAAGTTGATGGTAGGCAATATAGAATTAATAGTCATTAAATAGCTGAAGTTGTTTGTGTAATAAAGAGCAGATAGATTATAGAGTGAAAAGAGGTGTTCAACCTCCAGAAAACTCCAAAATATTCAAGAGGCAGGTAGAAGAAGAGAAGGTAGAAAGAGTAATCTCCAAAAGGTAAGAGGAAATGCAGGCAAAAGGAATTTACCATCCATAGGAGAACAAAGGAGGGATCAATAGGGTCAAGTAACAGAGAGCTTAATTAAAATAAGCACTAAAAATAGTCAGCTGTATTTATCAATTAAAAAATCACTGGACAAATTGAAAACCAGGATGCCATCTGAACTTGCCAGAGCCCTGCCCTTGAAACTTAAGTCCCTCAAATTTTCAGGCATTCGGCATGAGATCTGCCTAGAATTGCACCTCTCTGGGCTCCAGATCTTTACTCAGCACATCCGGAAAGAATTGATCACACCCTTTTACATCCCCATCTTTTTTGTGCTACCACCAAGATCATAAACTAAGTCAATTGGTCTTCTCAATGATTTTTTTATTTTTATTTTTCTCCTCTGTTCCGAAGATAAATATGGAAAAATATCGTCAGCTATCAGGAATTTAAGTATATTTTTAAATTGATCATAATATACGTAAACATTTAGCAGAAGATTCTTCCAAGTAATAAAAACAATAATAAATGAGTGATCAGTGAATCAGTGGGACAATAATTTCTAGGATGCCCCCAAAACACTAGGAGATGTAAATTATTTTTTAAGACTCATTGGACTTATGTTCACTAAACTATAGTCAGCAAAAAAAGTAAGCATATATAGAAATTTAATAACATGAGTCAAAATAGGAAGAGTTTCTTGCTTAATCATCAATTAAATGCAAACATTATTAAAAAGTAGAATGCTGAATAAATGTTTGACTTTTGGAAATTACATAAAGCAGGAAAGTAAGATTCTTCCAAGGACATCCTTGAAAACACTTGTAGAGGCATAAATCAGGACATTATCCATGTGCCTAATCTGTCAGTTTGTTATCAGAAAATCAAATTCATCCCCAAATTTTCATAATATTCATTTTTAATACTTCTGATTAATTGAAAGCACAGTGGTAGGTCCTATGAAATTGGGAGAGCCTCTGAAAGTCAGAGTAAGAAAGCTAAAACAGAGGATTAAATTATGTTTTCAGATTTGCGTGAGCATCATTAATTCGAAAAGTTCTCAATCTTTGCTACATACTGGAATTATCTGAGTAGGCTTCAAAAAATCCCAATATCCAAGTTGATTCCATACTGGTTAAATCAGAACACTTAGAGAGTGAGGTCCAAACCTATTCTCTAAGGGTCCTTAAGGGATTCTCATGAGTAGTCATGGAACTGAGAACCTATGATTTATGCCACCCTTGTTCTCATTATATGAATGTTTCAGTGATTATGAATACTGGCTTTGAAGTCAGATCCAGATTTTGAATCCTGGTGGCTATGGTGGCTACATAAATTCGAACAAGTTTTTTAACCCTTTTGAGTGTCAGTTTAAAGAAAGTATTATCCCCACTTTGTAGGGAAGTTTTGAGCATTAAATAATTTAAAAACTTAATAGAGTATGAGGCATGTAATACACAAAAACTGTGTTAATATAAATAATATATAAATATAACAACCTATTATTAATGACAGTTATTTAGTACTAATCAAATACTATGTCTAGTTTACAGCAGATGCTTGGCAAACATAATTTTCCCCAAATCTGAAATAATATATGTAACCCATTGTCAAATCTCTGCTGAATTAAGGAATTCCAATATCGTGTTTTGAGTCTTTAAAGCACTCCCTCATTTAAAATACACAAAGGCAGAGTTTAAAGATTCTAGTATTCACTTCCTGCTCACACCTGCCTCCACATAGATTTATAACATCTCAAAAGCAGCTGCGTAATTTGAGTCTGACTCATAGAAGAAAGCTACTAATAAATTTCCTAGGGTCTTATTAGAGGAAACTTTTAAATCTTCAATGACACAGTAAGAAAGAACTCTAAAAATTTCCAGTCACATTTTTCTTATTTACTTGGTTACCCTGGAGTGCATGATGACTTGTTTTCCTTTAGTTGTATCTGAACAGTCTGACAGATTACTGTGACAAGGTTACTTTTAAATTGATAAAAGGTTTGATTGTGTCGGTGCATTTGTCAAAACTGTCTGACACCATGTATAATGGACTCTGCACTTGGAGCCTGGATGGCACTTGAGTCTGGCTCTTACTATTCAGTGTTCAGCACGCACCATAATGAGATATCCAACAGGGTTGTGTAAAAGTCTGGGAGATTAGCTTGGGCAGACCCTTCAGCTCTCCAGCGCAAACACTTCTATTTTGTTCCTCTGGCTTTTCATGGTGGGTGTTTCTCCTCTCTTGTTAAATGTTAAAGTGACATTCAGAGTTTCATTTTAAAGGGGGAAATGCTAGGATGTCATAACTTGAGCAAAGAAAACATTTACAGAGAAAAGTGAGGGGCAGAGCAGTTGACTTTCCTGCTCTTCTGGTAAACACTGGAAATATGTATGTACCTACCCAGGAGTTTCCCTCTATTTTCCTGCATTCTGTTTCAAGTGGCCTTAGCAGCAGCATGTTTACTTTATAACAGAAAAACAAGTCACTCTGTTCCTTCACAATATTTTAATTAACTCCAGAGTAGTTAATCACAGGAAAGTGGGGGCAATTGGCTGGGGCTTCCTGAGAACATTGTATTAAATCAAATTTATAAGCCACAAAATGGTTAGATAAAATATGTTATAGATGTAGAAAATATAAACACAATAATGTTTTTTTTTTCCAATTTTAAATGCTACCCATTATGACGCATATTTGATTTTATTTTTTAGGAGCAATTTAAATGTGTTTCAAGGGCATGTTCAGAATCATAAAATAGAAGTTACCAATTTCTTGGAAAGACAAAATATAACTTAATATGTAAAAAATCATTACACTACAAATATTTTATTTGGCTCAAAAAAGTTACAATGCTCTCTCACTTTATTAAATCAAATCTATCTTCTCCAACTTCCATCTGGTCTTCCTAAGCATAAAGGATATATGAATCCAAGTGTTCCATCAACAGTCTTCAACTGATAATCCATCCATGAGTAAATTTGTATAATCAGTTGGATTTCTAGTTTTTATTACATTGCCGTTAGTGCTTTTAATATTACAGCCATTTAATTGTTTAATAGTATATTGATGACCCATTCATGACTGGGTAAGAAAATGGATGAACTAAAAATCAACTCATTTGGGTTCTATTCTGTGCTACTTTGCTGTTTCTTTTGAAGTTCATTTGGTTAATTGTTCCCATGTCCCTGCTTTTTAATGGAAAAACGAATGCATATGACAAAATCTTTCACCACACATAATTTTTCTACCACCACAAATATTACTTCTCACACCCTCCTCTCTGAACAAAAAGCATTCTTCTTTCAGCTTTTCAACTATTCCTACTCTAATTGTTCCTTGATCTCAGAGGATCATTTCTTGCTACTCTGCAGCTGGAGTTACCTATTTGAAAAAAATATATATATAGCTATGCTACCTTCCTGTTTATGACAATTCAATGATTTCCTCCATGGTTCTTAAGAAAAATCAAGCTTCTAACATCATCTCCAAAGGAACCATCTTGTCCTTCCATGTTTTCTAGCTCATTTTGCCCCACACTCCACCTCCTTCTCTCTGCTATAGTCACATGGCTTTTTCTCAGCTCTTTGTCTTTGGCATGCTCCCTCCAGCCCTTGGTTCTGCACACAATGTTTCCTCTACCTGGCTGCTCTTCCACTTTTTTCTCGATTAGTTAAATCTATTCATCCTTCTAATCTTAGCTCAATTGTCACTTCCTCGGACATACCTTTGCTAATCACCCTACCTAGGTCTAATCTTCTGTTATAAAATCTGTTGGTACCATGCTCCTCTCCTTTTTGCTCTTATAGTTGCAATTTTATATCAGATCATATATTTAATTGATGCCCATTTTCCCTAGTAGAATATATTTCTCCTTTGTCTAAATTTACTCACCACTGACTTCTTACCACAGGCATGCAGGATATATTCTGTAAATATTTCTTGATTGAGAACAAAATAAAGTTCCTTAAGGTTTCTCAAGAAAAAGACATTACAAGGTTTTTAACTATACTATTTTCTATACTACACCCAGTATAATGTATTCATCCAAAACATAGGTATAACTAGAAAGATTTTTCCATAGAGTAAAATCATTCTTTATATCTATTATTCTTCAGTCTTATCTTCTTTTCTTTGATTTTACGTGTGATCTGAACATAGAAGCTTTAATGATGAATGTGACTAGATCTCCTTAATAAAAATTTGCTCTCAGATTATATATTGAGAAATAATGCAATTTCTTTTTATTTAATACCATTTTCTTACTGTTCATTAGCATTAACATGGATATTATATACTCATACCAGAAAATCCAATATGTCTATACCTTTTTTTAAAAAAAGGCAATATGTTGTTTTGTGTATCTGTTTTCTATTATTTTATTACAATGGATATTAGCAAATATTGCATTTCCTTTAAGGAATATTAACTCTAAAAATACTTATAATTTCATAGAAATAAATATGGAAAATGAATCTCGATGGCAAGTTCATTTAAATCTACTAAAATTATCTGTTTTGTGAGTGAAATTATTTTAAAGTGTGAGATGAGTTACAGGAATGGAAAGTGATTTTAATCTTTGGAAGACTGCTAATGCAAAATGGTAACAAGCACTGTGAGAGGACAACACTAGGAGGGAGAGAGAGAAAGAGAGAGAGGGAGAGAGAAAGAGAAACAAGGTTTTACAAATGACCTACATTGGTCTCTTACTAAAGGTTTTTTCAGCCATCAGGTCATATCCACGAAGCTGAATAAATTCTGACTGTGCCCCTGCCAACACTGCATGAGGGGATTGGAGAAAGATATAAAATGTGATCTTGAGTAAGTTTTGCAGCTAAATAATGAGGTCCTCAATCAAATATCAGAATTTTAGAATGAAAAAAACATAAAAGATTGTTGAGTTCAAATCCATTATATTGTATATGGGGGAAACCAAAGTTAAGAGGCAGCAAGTCATTACTCTAAGGCCACAGACTCACTTGATAGCATAGCCAAGATTGAAAGATAGATCTCACAGTGCACAGTTATTTCCACTACATTATGTTGCCCAATCACATCGGTTCTTTAAGATTGTCCAGGAAAAAGAATCTAAGCAATAAACCCTAGTTCTAGATCACTTCAGTAACAGGAGAACCCAAAAACATTTGTACAATAACAATAAATGGGTCAGATCTTATTAGTGGACAAATATTAATATGAACAAGTAACTATTATCCTCTGTTCACTTAATATTCTTTATCAAATGCACATAAAAACATTAACAAAACTTGTTCCCTCAATAAGAATGTTTCTGTGTTACCGCATCTCTTCTCTGAGTTAAAAATGGCAATATAGGCTTTTAAGTAATAATTTCCATTTACAAAATTCTGGCACTTCTATGCAGAAATGGATATTGACACAGCAATTCATAGTATGATGCTACATCAGTGGTGTGTTCATACAGCAGCTCTTCAATAAAATAAAAATTTAAAAAGCTCTGATTTGCAGGATGTGCTGATTCCTGTGTTATAAATACTCCCACAAGGGCCAATTTCATGCTACCAAGTCTGTAACAGATTGCTCACAAAATTCTTGAATATTTAACAATTAGCTCAAGTGTGTTAGTCAGAGGCAGCTCCAGCACACTGCTGATATTACAAGTAAACACAGAAATAATAAAAACCAACCCAGTCTTTTAAGAAAGAGGAAACTGAGGCTTAGAGTGAGGAAGTGATTTGCCTCAAGATTACACAGTGGTTGAGCAGGTTTTAACACTCAAAATTCCATCGCAACTACCCTCATCAGTTAGTGAAACTTTATACAATAGAAATAGTTGGTGGTCTTCAAGACTGTTGAGAGAAGTGCTTCACAAAAGATCAACAACACTAAATAAAGATCCTGTTTGAAATACATATTCTTGGGCTCTACCCCACACCCAGTGAAACATAATTGCTTGGGCCCAGACATCTGTGTGTCACCCAGCTCTCCAAGTGGTAAAGAGCAGCGAGAAAGAATCTTTTCCTAATAGCTACCTTTAAAAAAAAATGAGTTTCAAATATAAATCAAGAACAATAGCTATTTTGCTTTTTACTTCATCCGAACCTTCTATCATGAAGTCTATAATCTTTTACATTTTCAAAGACCTTGCTTTTCAAAATAGAGTTTAGATTTTTTAAACAACAAAAGAAGTTGAATTATTTATCTTCTGATTCTCAACCTCAATATTCTATAGGCCAAAATCTAACGTATATTTGTATGTCTGAGCTCTGGCACATTTAACATTTTTTGAACAAATTAAAATATATATATATTTATCTTTTAAGGTTCTGCCTTGCCTTTTTCACAAATCAAGGCACTCAATAGTAACAGGGTACTCCCACCCTAATCTATCTACTGTTTTGTCAAACAATTGGATAGTTACGTATTTGTATGTTGGTTTATCTGTCACTTTCTGTTGTGTTGATATGTACTCCCAATCTTAAAATCTAGGACAAAGGCACATAAATATTGCCTGCTTTGTTTTCCTCTTTCAATATTTTAGAGGTCAGAACATTTACAAAATAAATATCCTCATGGCTTATTAAAAAGCATTGCAAAAGAGAAAAATAACAATTGAGTAATAGTTTTTTAAACTTTAAAAATACACAGCTAAGTCACAATCAAATGACAAATATATGTTCTAATATTATTTTGAAAATAATCAGATACTAACCTAAAAATACAGCTCTGTTGCCCAGGCTGGAGTGCAGTGGCTCAATCTCGGCTCACTGCAAGCTCCGCCTCCCGGGTTGACACCATTCTCCTGCCTCAGCCTCTCGAGTAGCTGGGACTACAAGCTCCCGCCACCACGCCCGGCTAACTTTTTTGTATTTTCAGTAGAGACAGGGTTTCACTGTGTTAGCCAGGATGATCTCAATCTCCTGACCTTGTGATCCACCAGCCTCGGCCTCCCAAAGTGCTAGGATTACAGGTGTGAGCCACCGCGCCCAGCCAAGTCTATGATTCTTAATTCATTATTAATTGTATGGGAAAGTGAACTTAAATATGTTTTTATTTGCACAGAAATAAGAGAACTAATGACTTAAATGTTGGTAGATAATAGATTCATGAAAACATTATTGAAGAGGATTTAATAATTTTCAAGCTTCCAAGCAAATATCAAACTACTCAGTGAGTGTGGTCCTTAGTCTTGGTAGGAGATGGCATCACTGGACTAGGCAGTAGATGTTTTCAAGGAAACTAGAAGATTAGTCTTATGCCTCTCCAAATACATGATCCTGGCTGAACGTACATTTACCGAGCACTGGCCAGAAAAGCTTTGTAACACGAGGTAATCCTGAAATCTACCACTTCTGAGTTTTTGAGATTCCCTTCACTAATACTTCTCAAGAAAATCCGTTTATTTCATGAGACTTATCAATGACTCCACTGGCCACATGGTTTGAGAGTGTGACTCTATTACTGATCTTCATCTTGCAGGTCAAATATCTATGAATCAGCCAGCATTTCCACGTATATCTGCTCGAGAACTTCACTCAACAACAAAAAGTAAACTATTTCCACTCCCAAAAATAAACTAGCATTGAGTCTCAAATTTAAGTCCTGTTTGTAAAGAAGAGTCTTCCTCACTGAGACACCAGTGGATGAGTACATTGACTGCAATAACACATCCTGCCCACCAAGGCAAGTATGTGAGTGAGAAACAGCACAGGCAGCAGAAGGACACTTACGGTTGGCACAGCTTGATTAGGTCCTGGTCAGTGGTGCCTGGTGGGAGGCCTCGAATGTACAGGTTGGTTTTACTCAACTGTTCCCCGCTGCTGTTGTTGCTGCTGTTGTTGCTGCTGCTGTTTGTGCTGGGGCTGGGAGGAGCCATGGGGTGGGGAGCTGGTGCATAGGACTGCTGGAAACAGAAAAAGCTGTTACTGGAAAAACAAAAGCCAGCACCTATTCACAGGCCAGCAGCACAACTCGAAAGCAATGTAAGCTATGTGTCCTCTCCAATACACACGCATACACGCACACACACACACATTTCTATCACTACTCTCTGTTGCATTCGAGAATATCATTTGCTTCCCCCACCCTGGCCCTCTGTTCAGATCAGCATAAGTCAGCCATAAAAGGGACAAAAAGCAGTTACCAGGTGTTCCTGGCAGTAGCATATGGCATTTGAACTTGTCTCTGACTACAGTGACTCTCCTTAGCCTGGGAAAGTAGCACATCTTCCTCCCTAATAAAATAAAACCGTCACTTTTGGCAATAAACTCTGACCCTAGCTTACCTTTAATACCCAAGCATCTTTGGTTTCCCTCTATAACTTTGTTCCTTCCTTTCTCCAAAGAAACTGGCTCCTATTGTTTTCCTCAACATTACTGTTCAGCACAATTCCTGATACAAAGAAATCATTCCTACAAATAGTGATTCTATGGATGACTGAATGAATGAATCCATCTTAGCTCTTTCTCACATTCCCAAAATTGTTTCTTTACGTTGAATGTTCCTTGTTTGCAAGATGGGGCTACCATTGTTTCCTAACCTTCGAGATCCTCTTTAAATTACTCTAATCCAGGATCTCAACCTAGGCACTACGAACCATCTGGACAGGATAATTCTTTGTTTTGGGCACTGTCCTTGTTCATTGTAGGATGTTTAGTAGCATCGTTAGCCTCTATCTCCCAGATTCTAGTAACGCCCATTCCCCAGATGCGATCACCAGAAAATATTCCCAGACATTGCCAAATGCTCCCTGGTGCTGGTAGAAATCTCCCCCTGGGAGAACCACTGTTTTAATTCATTACATTATTATATGGCAAAATTAAAATGATAAAATGACTCCTAGAAATTTGGAATACACAATGTGAGGGTTTTAAAAATTATACATACCAGAATTTATAGATATATTTACTAATTATGCTTATTCCTTTCTTTATACAGGCATACCTTCAAAACTTCTCAACTAATGCTGACTGTCTAGGTTGAGGCCCTGCTGTGTCTCTTCTTGGCTCTGTGACCTTTAAGTGGTGCCTTAACCTCTCTGAGAAGCAGCATTCTCATTAATATGAAGGAGATAATAACGGTACTCTCTTAAGTTATAAGATTTTTTTCAAAAGTTGAGTTAGTGCAAACAAAATGGTTCCTAGAAATTAGTAAGTGTACAATATTAGTAAAAATAACAATAATGTTAATATTTGTGGTTTATATCTGTCTTGTAGTAGTATCAACCTATATAACTATCCCAAATTTTCTCAGTTGTGACCCCAAGTGCTACCCCAAAATAAAATAAGCACATTCATCAAGATTCCAGGGGGGAAACTTTGGGCTGGGTTCTAATCTGAAGATGAAGAGTCTTTAGCTATTTTATCAGTTGGAAGGTATGTATTTCTCAAACAGCATATTTTTGGAACATTAGCAAGTAAGTATTCAGATGAAGTCAAACTATAATACCTTTTGTGCCATGGCATAAAGGTAAAGAATAATATAATCTGAGGGAAAGAAATGTACTTTGTGTCTCTACAGTTTCATTCTTTAAAAAAACCTCAAGAAACATATTCAACATGAAAATAATATGTCTTTTCATTCCAAAACCTGTGCTGCTGACAAAATTGACAGGCCTGTTGGGTCTGGGTAAATAATGAGATATCCTGGAAATAGAGCTGACTGCGGCCTTAATCACAGACAGCTGAACTTTCTAGGTAGAATCCTGCAGTGGCTTCCCACCAAACTTATTAAAAAGTCCTAAAAGCTCCACATGATTTTTTATCAGACTTTTTCTCCAATCACTTCTTAGACCAGACACTGTGGTACTCCCAACTTTTCACCCTTCCCATTCTCAGCCCTACTCTACTCGGCTGGCTCTAATCCATCCTTCTGATTTCAAATTTAGTATCATCCTACAACACTCTGGTATTTTCCTCCAAAGCTTTCAGCATATTTGGTCTTATTTAATTATTTTTGGCTTATTTAATGCCTGTCTCTAGCACCAATCTGTGTGCTTCCTGAGAGCAAGGAATGTGTCAAACCCATACATGATTAGCACCTAGTCTAGCGCCTGATATATAGTAGGTGCTTGAGAAATATTTAGGCTATAATATATATAATAAAAAATGGAATAAAGACAGCACTTAGCATATAGAGAAAGAAGGCCAAGTTTTAGCAGTACCCAGCTTCGTTTGTTGCAATAGTAATCTTTCACACCTTCCAGGATTTTAAATGTGGTCAGTCCCTATTTCCCACTGTCTATAAGACAATGTGCTTTAGATTCAGTATATCAAATGCAACTCACTGCACCTGTTCTCTCATTCCCAATTCCCCACACTAGCCACCCAATACAATTACCCCATGTCTTTCAGTGTTGCTGTTGTTCTGCCAGTCTCCATGCTAGAAAACTTGGTGTTAGCTTTATCTGCTTCTTAATTCTAAATCTCAGAATACAGTCAGCCACCAAAATCTCAGCCAGCCTCCTGGAAACACCCTTTTCTCTGAATTCCCATTTTTCCCCTCAGCCAGAGTCTGTACCATCTCATATGCAGTGGGCTTCAAGCTTTCTATCATGTTTCATCTTTTATGCCCCTTATTCATTGGGAAGTCAGGGTAGGTTGGGGATAAGAAAATTGTCCAGACTGGGCACTGTGGTTCATGCCTGTAATCCTAGCGCTTTGGGAGGCTGAGATGGGTGAATTGCTTGAGCCCAGGAGCTCGAGACCAGCCTGGACAACATGGAAAAACCCCATCTCTACAAAAAACACAAAAATTAGCTGGGTGTGGTGCCATGTGCCTGTGGTCTCAGCTATCCAGGAGGCTGAGGTGGGAGGTTCACTTGAACCCTGGAGGCTGAGGCTGCAGCGAGCCATGATGATGCCACTGCACTCCAGCCTGGGCAACAGAGCAAGACCCAGTCTCAGAAAAAAATAAAATAAAAATAAAAAAGAAAGAAAATTGTGCAATGCAAACACACCTTGACCAATAGATAAGAAATGCCAAAGTGAAAGAGTAGACATGACAGGAGCAAAACCCAGAGCCTCCAGATTTCTTCTTTGAAATAAACATTTTTCAGCTGGGCGCGGTGGCTCATATAATCAGCAGCACTTTGGGGCTAAGAAGGCGGATCCACAAGGTCAGGAAGTCAAGGCCATCCCTGGCCAACAAAGGAAACCCCTATCTCTACTAAAAATACAAAATTAGCTGGAAGCGTGAGTGGTTCGTGCCTGTAATCCCAGCTACTTGGGAGGCTGAGGCAGAAGAATTGCTTGAACCCAGGAGTCAGGGGTTGCAGCGAGCCGAGATCGTGCCACTGTACTACAGCCAGGTGACAGAGCAAGACTTTGTCAAAAAAAAAAAAGAAAAAGAAAAAAAAAAGAAAAGAAAGAAAGAAAACATTTTTTCTCAACTATTCTTTAGAATTACTTTAGTATCAACATTTTTCATGCAGAATTTTAAAACGAATTACACCGGAGAAAACTTTCTTTTCCTGGTATTTGGATTAAATAGAATATATTCATTGCTTTTTTGATATTTAATATCTACATAAAGCTTAAGTTTCTTAGCTAGCATAAAAAACTATGACTTATTTCCTGACATAAAGTATTCTGGTTAGCTTCTTGGAATCCTCACAAAACTTAAGCTCTACCTCTTTTACAAGTCCTGCACACAGTAGGTGTTCAGTACATGCTTGCCGAAGTGGCTTCCTGGTGTATCTCATAATGGGTCAGATGGGATTTCTCTTTACTTCACTTATATGCCTTATTCTCTTAAAATTCCCAGGGCCTTTTTAACGCTGTTTGCTACCACTTTCACATCCCCTCTCTCCAAATTCTTTGAATTCCATTCTGTGCTCAGGCTTTTTCAAAAATGAGACTTTGTTTAAAGCAGTTTTTCCCATTGCATAGCCTTTAAAACCACCAGGGAGCCAGAAAAATGTCTCCAGCTTTATGTATCACGGATTAGAAGGACCAGTTCAGACTGAGTCCTTGACTAATCAAATAAGAAAGCACCAGCTACAGGATGATCAATATGTGTTTACTTAATTCTTTTCCCTCCCAGGGCTCTTTGTGAGCATTTCCATAACCAGAACACCATTTAGTAAATTGCATGATGCCTAAAACAATAAATGTGTCCTCCAAAAGACCCAGCAAATTCACTGGGAAAAAAATTAACAAAATAGTCAAAAGCCAATTGAAGTTGGGATGAGGATCGGGAACTTGTGTGCACTGAAGTGAGATACGTAATTTATACTTAGGAGTGGAAGCACCAGACTTGTGAAGAAAGAATGTATTTCAGAAGCTTTCTGAACAAAATACAGAAAGGCAGTTTTCTTTGTCATATCCTTGTTTGTAAATTCTAGAAATTCTGCTGAAAGTGGTCGATGTTCTCAGTGTTATTGAACCAATCAATCCGCAGATTTTAACACCCAGTGTGGGAACTCTTCCTTATCTTTAGTATTTCATTTATCTGTTGATGACGCACTGATTGATTCAGGTAGCAGTCAGCATTATAAATCATTCTTTGCTTTTAAGAATTATAAATTCCTTCCTCTCCACCCATTTTGCAAATACACATCCTTTAATCAACAAAATGTTGGCAGAAAGTTCCAGGAATGCCTGACAAATGCACAGACCTAAATGAATTAACTTGTGAAAAGCAAAAGCGATTTTGTATGTTCTTGCTGCCAAAGACATATGACCAAAGAACAGTACCTTAAAAAACAAATAAATAAATAAAAGAAGTGTCAATGATCTCTAGGGGTTAATGGGTCACAGCAGCCACTTTACTGATTAAAGTGGCTCTGCTTCATTTCTCAATTCTTTGTCTTTAGAGGGATTTGGGATTTTATCATTGATTAGCTTTTAAATCATTTTGGAGCACTGAGGAAGGGATTTTAAAATGTTAGTAAAGAAAAATATTTTCCGGCAGATAAAATTGACTTTGCTATATTGCTCAAAGTCACACTTTATAAATCCTATTTAGGAGTAGAGAGTGTTTACGGTCTGGGGTTGCTGAACACTGTAACACTGCGCTATAACAGGGCAAGGGGTTGCTATGAATTTGCAGTGTCAGCTTAGAAGCGGTGGAAATGGCACATTCAGAAGGGGATTTTGGATGACACTCTGATTGAAGAAGAGAGATAGAGGATTTCTCTTGCAGCTGCATATGCTTGGTTAGTATGCAGATTTTTCTTAGATGTTTATTCATTGTAGCTTTGCTGGAAGGTTCTGATAGGGATTATGGAATAGGGTCTAAAGCCCCTCAGCCACACATTAGGGAGGCTATCTCAGAGGATCAGTGCCAATGTCCTCTTTAGAAAAAGAAATAAGATGAATTAGCATCCATTGTAAAACATGCTAGTCCTAAAATAGTAATCCTAATAATTACAGGTAGCATCTGTTTCTGCTTGCTAAGCATTTTATACGCTATCTTCACAACAGCACAATGAGGCAAATAATATTTTTCTCATTTTATGAATGAGGAAACTGAGGCGCAAAAAGTGTAAATGACCTTCTCAAGGTCACACAGCTGGAGCCCAACTTGAGGCCAGGGACTCTGACTCCAGAAGCCATGCAGTCTCCCACAACACTGCAGAACTTCAGCTCTTAATTATATGGACACCAATAAACATAAACACTTCCTTGAAGTAAACACTGGAGGATGACGCTCTGGCAAAAGCTCTGGAGTGTCTAAGTATCAGCAGGAGGGAAGGAATGATGATGATAAACAGCAGACAGTCAAGATGAAGGTTAATAGGCTCTTTTTCTCTATCAGAATTTAAATGAAGTCCATCTTAAAATTTAATTTCAAAGGGGAAGTGACCATCAGAACCAAGCATGTTATGAGTTTTTCAAATAATGTCAAACAAGTGGGTTCATTTGTCAAGATTCATGGTTTGTTATTTAATAACAGGAAAATGAACTGGCTTGTAGATCATCCTAAACAGCTGGTTCATTTAGTGTGCTTTGTTAACATGCCTCATTTTTCAAGTTTGAAAAGTGAATCAACTGGGTCCTACTACATTTGTAAAATGTGTGGTTTGGGTATATAGGTTTGGAGAAAGGTTAGTTGTGTTTTCTTCTATATATATATATTTTTTTTTAACAGAAAGGATTTGGGACATTCAATAAGTGCTGCTCACACATCAATAGAGTAAAACAAATTATTTAACAATCTTCTTTTATACAATATCAAACTATATTTGATGAACACTTGTCTGCAGGCGGGGTTGTAGTTAATATATATGAGCCAGATAATTTTAAACCTTAGTTCCATACTTTGGCAACACTCACATTTTGGACAAGGTAATTCTCTCTTTTAGGGAGCTGTCCTGTACATGGTAACATATTTTATAGCATTCCTGTCCTCTCCCTACTAGATGCTAGTTGCACTACCCTCTCCCAAACTTGTGACAATCAAGTATGTCTCCAGATACTGCCATATGTCCCCCTGTAGGATTGGGAAATCTCTTCCAGTTGAGAATCACTATTTTAAGTAGACCCAGACCCTCTTCTTGAAAGGCTAATACAGTACCCCTCACAGAATGATACTAACTCAATGGCCTAAAAACCATAAACAAAACGTTACCACCAAACCAAAGTTCAGCTTCGCATGGCATTCACCCCCTCCAATATACTTACTTCCACCATCTGCAACCAAGATGTCAGTATGCCACATTTCATTTTCAGCAGACTAAGTCTGAAACATACTTCTCCTTCTGATTGAAAACATAACTCTTTACAAAGAGAATTTTAAACATTTTTTGCATGCAATCCCCCTTGGCTGGGAATCACAGAGCCCTGATGCCAAACTGCAGTCAGTTCTATTGCCGGCATCTGGTTGCTGGCAGGATCCTGAGGCAGTTGGTCTGGTGGTTTTGGAGTAGCCTTGGACTCCATCACACAGCAGTCTGTTCTGCTGATGGTCTCCCCAATTTGTTTTTATTCATCTCCTATGCAATAGAATTTGTACTCTTTTTATCCACTCAAGGGTAAAGACCTGGATAAAATCTCCCAAGGGACTGACATGCCAACCCTTTTACTATCCAAAAATGAATACAAACTACATTATTGTCTTAAATCATACATTATTTAGCTTGCACGTACACATGTAATCCATTGCTCGCTGGATAACACTGCTACAGGCTATTGGATTCATCTCCTTGACAGTGTAATTTCCACATAACCTTGATTCTTCAGACCTCTCCTCTAGTGTGAACACAACATTAGAGAGTGGACATGGTAAGAACTGTGGTAGTCACTAATGTGTCTATAATAGCCTTAAATGAGGGTGAATATGAATACTCTCTGTGCAAGTAATAACAAATACAGCTAAATTAATATCTAGGCAAGCCATGCAATTATAGCCATGGTTTCATGAACCACATACATTATGGCTTTGCAATTTTATGCTAGGCAATTGCCTCTCCATTATCTAGAATACAAGCATAGTACACAATTGTTTCAATTAGGTCTTTTATAACAGTTTGGTGAAAATCTGTCCTACTTCTCTTTTCCTACCCAAAGCTCAGATGTGGAAATAAGCAATAAAAGACAAAACTCCTCATAAAAGGCAATCATTTGAATATTCTCTATCAACTGGCCTAGGTAATAGCTGCTGTCAACAGTGGTAACATGGTGCTTAAGAGCTCCAGATTGCCCACTATGAATCCAGCTCCACCACTAACTAGGCACTTAAACCTCTTGTCATGAGTGAAAGAGGAATTATGATTATTTCACTTCATTGGAGTGTTGTGAAGCTAAAATGTATAAATCATGTGTCAAATGTTTAGCACAGGGCCTGGCACAGAGCCAATATTCAGTAATTTTTTCTTGTTTTCTCATCATTGCCATTGTCATTATCATCACCACGAGGCAGATCCACAATATGAGCATTGCCTTCTCAGTTCTAGTTGGAGTAATTCACCTTGAAGGGGGTGCTATAAGAGCCAGTGATGTTTTAAACATGAAAGCCACTATTCTTGAAATGAAATTATGTCATTAGAACGGTGGTTTGCCATTTTCATCAAGAACTAAGCTGTGATGAAACAATCATTGTGGATGGAATGGCTAATTTGTTTCAAAGTATTTACAAATCACTACTGAGTTTTTATTAAAATTCTGTTAGAATGGGATTCACTTTTGCTCTAAATGTTAGTTTTTGAAAACCTCAGCAGATTGCATAATCACACATTGCTCTGTGCTATTTACAAATAGGTTTAATTTAAAGTCATTGAATTCCATTCAGAGGCTTAGATATTAAATGACATTTTAAAATTCATGGTACTTGGAAACACAAATTAACTAGTTATTGTTCAGTTCAAGCACCTATAAACAAATTTGATTAATAAATTTATAAGCTAGCAAAGAGTGGTTGCTATAAATGACATCAATGGAGTTTTATAAAGATTCTCAGTTTTTCAAATGCCAATGACATCTGGTCTTTGCCCAATTCTTCTTTTAATTTGACTAAATTTTTATCTCTTTAAATACAAACAAACAAAATTAACATATATTCAGACATTGCAATGCTTATAGCATTAGTTTAAAAAGTCAAGTGTATATCTTGAAAATAACCCAAAATGCTCAGGACTCCAATGTTGACAATGGTTGGTTCCTTATGGGATAATGAGACATGATGTGTTCCCCAGCTGGAGATTACAGTATTAGCTACACTATGAAAAATAATTGTTAGAATCAGAGCATTCCCCAAAAATACTGAAAGTGACCATAATGGAATATCTGCTTTGTTTGTCCAAGGAATACCTAGAGATCAACCCGAATGCCTGCTTTCATGATGAACTAGAATCAGTGGGCAATGAGTGAAAACCCAGAACAGGTCACCAGAAACTCTTTATGGAGATTTCTGGGCTAGCCAGCCATGTCAATGTCAAACGCAATCAGAGATAAAGAGGTCTTCGGAAATGTACAATTATGCTTAGCGTAACATTCTTACACTTAATAAGAAAGACGTATTTGACTAATTTTTTAGTTTAGTTTTCCCCCCATAATCTCTATATATTTTTTTTTCCTGAGACAGAATCTTGCTCTGTCACCAAGGCTGGAGTGCACTGGCGTGATCTCGGCTCACTGCAACCTCCATCACCCTGGTTCAAGCAATTCCCCTCTCTCAGCCTCCGTAGAAGCTGGGATTACAGGTGCACCCCACCACATCCAGCTAATATTTTTGTATTTTTAGTAGAGATGGGGTTTTTCCTAATTTTTTGTTTTACATAATATTATGTTTCACAGTCTAATACTCTATTTCCCTAAAATTACAATTAGTAATATTGCCAACAACTAAAATTCCCCTAGCTTTTTTTGAGATGGAATCTCACTCTGTTGCCCAGGCTGGAGTGCAGTGGTGCAATCTAGCCTCACTGCAACCTCCGTCTCCTGCGTTCAAGCAATTCTCTTGCCTCAGCCTCCCAACTAACTGGGACTGCAGGCGGGTGCCACCATGTCTGGCTACTTTTTAAAATTTATTTATTTTTGGTATTTTTAGTAGAGACAGGGTTTCACTGTGTTAGCCAGGATGGTCTCGGTCACCTAACCTTGTAATCTGCCCACCTCAGCCTCCCAAAGTGCTGGGATTACAGGTGTGAGACACCGCGCTCAGCCTCCCCCAGCTTTTTTTAAATGGATACTCTCCTAAATAGAAAGGAGACCAATGGATGTAGCTTAAAGAGCACCAACATAAAATATGCAGTGATAATACTTTATTGCAACTAAAAGAACTCTTCCAAAGTTTCCTCCAGTTATGAAAGTCATGGCTTCAGACAATAATGAGGCATTTTCCCTTTTAATTGACTAGTTTCCATATTAACCAATCATATTACTGATTTGGCTACTGGTAGCAAAGGGATGATAGAAATAACACACTTTGTTCCCCATTACATAAAACAAAAATTACTGTCAGTAATGGAAATACAATCAGAACACATAACAGAACATAGTATCAGTTTTTTTTTTTTTGATACACCAAATATTTTTGTCCAATTAAATGAGAACTTTGCTTTTCTGAAAGTGAATCTATGTTGACACAGGAGCAATTCAATAATAGCACAAATAGCATATACAATCCTTATACCAGTTCTCATCCCAGCTCCATAATGTGTCCAGCCTACACGTATCCCTGTTTCCTTCTACTTCCCAGTATTCACCATTCAAACCACACCATAGTCACATCTGCATCTATACCTTAATATGTTATCTTCTCTGCATCTGAAATGCCTGGGTTGTACTCCTGTATCTGATTCTATGGTGACTTAATATTTTTCTTACGAACCGGGAAAATGTGAGAGCAAAAGAGGGGGACATTAGTAATTAAACCAGGACACAAGGAATAATTGAGGCTGTCTGAAGCAAATCAGGATGTATGGTCACCCTGTAATTACTTTCTGTTTATCCAAATCCCACATATTCCTCAAGGATCACCTAAAATTATACCCATTCAGGACATATTCCTTTTATTACTTTAGAGCTATTTCATTTCCATACTTTTTCAGTTTCTACTTCATCAATATCTACCAAAGATTGTAAAATAAGAATAGCAATGGCTAAAGTTTATTGAGCATACATTATATTTCAGGCACAATTCTAAGAGTTTTATGCTCATTGATTTATTTTCTGATCTCAGAACTCTTGGAGGTAAGAACTATTATTATCTCTACGTTGAAGAAGAGAACATTGAGAATTAGGGAGGTTAAATGGCTTCTCCAGGTTGTTCAGCTGCTCAGCATCACACCCAGGGCCTGAAGCTAGGCAGTCTTCACTTCGGTGAACTCCAGGTTTAAATCCAGATATGTACAGTCCAATCTAACAGTCATTAGCAGCATGCAGCTATGTAAATTCACATGTAATTAATTAAAATTAACTTAAATTTGAAAATGTATTTCTTCAGTTGCGCTAGTTACATTTCGAATGCTGAAAAACACATGTGGGTACTGACTGCTGTACCTGACAGGTAGACACAGAACATGGTCATCATCACAGAAAGTTCTACTGGACAATGCTAATGTGTATCATTCTTATATACAAGGTATAATCGCCCATACTATGTGCTGATGAAATAATGGTCACAGTTTCTATGCTATGCTACTATTTACAGGAATTTCTTAAAATGTAATTAATCTCCTTTTAGTGGAAACCATATTCAAGTTTCCTCCCACGCTCAAGAAGTAGGTTTATATTTTGGCATATAAAACCTATCTTTCAACACATACCTGCCCTGACCAAACATGCACATTCTTAAAAGATTTGTAGAAAATAAAAATATAATTTGAGGGGAAAAGGTGTATTTTATCTTTTTAATCAATAACCAAACTTTCATCTAAACTGGAAAATTGCTAAATATCAAGAAAAGATAGAAATTAAGATTAGCTGTAGGTACAGAGTAAATGTGTCTCTCTTTGGCAGACAAGCTTCCTTCCTGGGGCCGTCAGCATTTTCAATACCATATAGTCTACTTTACCTGCCATCCCCAAAGAAAAACCAACCCCGCAACCCCACCATCCTCCATGTAACATACATGCAACCAATTTTATTTCTGTCTAAACAGGACCAAAGCAAAAAAAGGAGAAGGTTTTCTTACAGTGAATTACCAGGGTGATTCAGCAATTTCATAAACAATAACCTATATTCCATGGCATAAAATAGTTTTGTTGTTTGATGAGCCAATTCATTCCTATTTTATTGATGTAGCAAAATTAAATGTGAACAGAACCTAGGCCTTTAAAGTCCTAAATCTAGGAAATGTGAACTATAAAACATAATAATTTCCTCAAGAAGACAATGTTAGAGCACAGATCAAAAATGTGACAGAAATTAGTACATGTAAAGTAATTGCTTCATTATAAAAATTGAAATGAGCACTTGCACAGCTAATTTTCTATAAATACATTTTCAAAATTTATTATGTTTGGGGCTGTGAGGTGGTAACTATGAGAATAAATTAATGTTCAAGTTTAAGAAAAAGACCTCATGATAAAATGAATATTAGGCAATGTATACTATTATCAAATTTATAATTTTTATAATAAGAAACTTATAAAATATTTAAACAAACTTCTATTGCTCATAATTATAAACCTCTATGAGGACCCCCATTTTCAGTATATTTTAAGTCAATCCACCTCAAACCTTAGAGATTTTCTCAAAAGAATATAGGCACGTCCAATTCCAGATGCATCTTTTCTTTTTTGTGTGATTATTACTGGAGATTCTTTTTTTTTTTTTTTGCCTGGTGATATTCTACATAAGAGAAGGAACTATCCCCAGTGATAAGATAGTCCTGCTTTTTCTTCTCCAAATTGCTATTGTCCGTTTTTAAAGAAGTACTTGAGCTTCAGAGATTGGCAGTTAAAGGGCATTTGCCCTTCACTGGTATACTCTTTATAGGCTTGGAAGAAGAAAGGAACATTATTGTCATTGTGTAGTGACTAAGAACATAGATCCTGAAGACACACAACCCAGGCTCAAATATTGCTTTACCTCTATTGCCACCTCTTTTGTCTCAGTCTCCTCATCTGAAAAAATTGAAATAATAACTACCTCGGAACACTGTTAAACATTTCAAATGAGTGACTGTGTGTAAAGCACTGAGAATAAAACCTGGCACACAGCATTCTATAGGTGCTAGCTATTATCACATAAATCCTAAAGCAGTTTTATAATATCCAATGTTTTCATAAATAGTAATGTTCTTTTGGTGAACAGGTATATTGGTTTGTTGACTGATCTAGCCAACTCTGGCTTGCCTGGTTTAAAATCTCATGATACAAAGTAAAAAATCCATTGATGCTTGTCAAAATGAAATTATCTAGATTGTAAGTTAAAGAATGTCCTTCTTTAATGTGACATTAGGTTTAGTTAGTATTATTCTAGCTACTAAGAGTAGCTACTGATAGTAGCTAGAAAGCTCTCAGATAAGCTGATGACAAAACTCTTAGAAGAATTTTTTAAGATAAATAAAAACTTTGATAAGGGAAGTCATTCTTAGAATACATAGATTCTGAGAAATATCTAAAAATTGTAAAAGTACTAAATAAAATAAGACACATGTTACTGTCAGTGGAAAAAACTTATAGGTTAAGTAACACACCAACTACTAAATATCCATGCACTTAATTAAAAGGAGTTTTATACACAGGAAACAAACTATACTAATTTCATGGCTCCTAACACTAAAAATAATTAGATTTAAAAAAATTGTTCCCCTGCAAGAATATTTTGTGGGTAAACAATGGCTTAAATTGTTTTTTTCAGTTTAATTATCTACTTAATTTCTAACAAGTTGTAAGATAGATGCTCTAGGGTAGCTGAAGCAAATAGTCCATAGCATAAGAATGGGATAGTAATACATTTATACATTCCACAGTACTTTCTACACATCTTCAATATTCAGAGGATGCTTTTGTTTTGTTTTTGCTTTGGTTGAAGAATACTATGTAAAACTTGGCAAATAGTGATAACAGCCTTTTCTTTTTCTTTCCTTTTTTTTTTTTTTTTTTTTTCTTTTTACTTTTGAGATGGAGTCTCGCTCTCTCGCCCAGGCTGTAGTGCAGTGGTGGGATCTTGGCTCACTGCAAGCTCCGCCTCCTGGGTTCACGCCATTCTCCTGCCTCAGCCTCCCGAGTAGCTGGGACTAGAGGTGCCCACCACCACGTCCGGCTAATTTTTTTTTTTTTTTTCATTTTGTATTTTTAGTAGAGACAGGGTTTCACCATGTTAACCAGGATGGTCTCGATCTCCTGACCTCATGATCCACCCGCCTCGGCCTCCCAAAGTGCTGGGATTACAGGCGTGAGCCACCGTGCCCGGCAGATAACAGCCTTTTCTAAAGTACAATCACTAAAATAAAAAGTGTTCCAGGAGTGATAATTTATTTGCTTCCCCTAAAGAAGCCTCAGTGCTTGCTCTATGCACTAAAAAGCAAATTGCATGGAGTGGGGAATCAAAACAGAAAACTATTCACAATTAGTGGTGTGCAACTATTCTGAAACTCTGAGAGAAAAAAAAAACAGGGAAAAAGCCCTGATTTATAGCTATGCTTTTTTTTTTTTTTTTTTTTTTTTTTTTTTTTTTTTTTTTTTTTTTTTTTTTACGTAAGTACACGGCTGATTTTTACCTTTAAGCAGTCTAACAACCAAGTCACGTCATTTCCGGGATAACAATCAGCTCTTCAACTCGTCATTTACATCAGGTATAACTCCCAATGCAATCCCTCCCCCCTCCCCCCTCCCCATGATAGGCCCCGGTGTGTGATGTTGACGGGTGCAGCAGACTAACATGGCACAAGTATACATATGTAACAAACCTGCATGTTATGCACATGTACCCTACAACTTAAAGTATAATAATAATAAATAAATAAATAAATAAATAAATAAAAACAATCAGCTCTTACAAGTGGTCCTAGCCAGCTCTAGGATCCCACCAAATCCCATCAGGATGTGACCTTAGGTGAAATGCTATGCAACTGCCCAACATCCTAAATGATATACACAGATGAATGGAATTACAAGAACGAATAGTAAAGAAGCAACTAGGAATATCTTGGGGGAAAGAAGATTTATTGATGACACTGGCTCAGCTACTAGGACCAGAAGGCACCATGAGAGAATATGTGGGCAGAATGCACAGGCTGAGTTAATAAGTTTCCACGATATAACAGAGGAATAGTACAGGAAACATGAAAATTTCTCGAAGAAAGGTGGAACTCAAAGAGAACGTCCTTATTTACCAGCCAACAGAGAACTCGCCACAATTAATATATCTTTACTAACATCATTTCTTGCTTTACAAATGCTCAGGGTCTACTTTAAGCTCTCAGAGGGCAGACCAATAATGCCATAAAACTGACTACATCTTAAGCAGAATGAAAACAGAGACACCAAATGTAAGAAGCTAAACTGAGACAGCATCTATCGTCAAAGCAAAAATTACAGCAGGAACTACAATAGTAATGATACAAACTGCCTTCTTAAAATCATGTTGGTAGTGATGTAAGTATTCCGTAAATTCTGGAAATGGGTCTTAATAATAGCTTGTGAAATTCAAAATTTTAATAAGCAAGATTTATATATTAATCTATACACAAACTTACATATGTATCGCTCTCCCCTTCTACTATAGCCAACATCATATGGAACCCAACACTTTGGCGAATAATGGATAATTGATCTGCCTAAGTTTACAAAGTGTGTACACTGCAGTGAAGCAGCCTAGAATTACAGCTCATTATATTACCATATTACTATGTATTATATCACTATAATGATAGTTTTATAAGTAGAGAAAATATTTTTATCTATAGATCAACTTCCTAAGGCTACTGGCATTAAGAATTTCCATCCAGAATTTTGACTTGAAGAAGAGATCTAATTAGAGAAAAGTTATGATGATATAACGGAGACCAATGATTTATAATTCTCAGATAACTGATAAAAGTTTAACCTACACTATAACATGTGTAAAATAGAACAGATAATTAGAATTCATCAGATAAATTCAATGATATTATAATAATAAATGTTATTATGAGAAAATATTTTAAAGATTAAAATATATCCAGTGACAATTACTGCTTAAAGTCCTAAGGTAATGAAAGTAGAACAGTTTATACAGATGGGGTTAATACAGAGTTCTCTGCACACAGCACAGCATAGAAAGAAAAGAAAAGATAAATAGATAAACTTAGAATACTGAAATATGGTCTATACTTACCTGTATTACGAGTATAGCAGATTGCTTCTTGGCCTTTTGGCTAAGATCAAGCATAGAGTACAGAAAAATGGCACCTGCATCCAATGCTAATTCTTGTGAAAATGTCCAGTTATTTCACTGTAAACTATATTCTTTATAATAATGGAAAACACATTTTACTACCCAGAGTGACAGTTTTTAGTATCACAATGAATACAATGATAGAATGGTCTAGTTTATAACTGGAGTTCTCAAATATAATAAATGTAATCAGTTTGACTGCTTTTCCTTGTGGTTTACAGTTAATTGGAGAAAACTACTTTAGTAACAATACAGATAAAAATAAAATGAGAAAAGGACTAACAACATAGACTTTTGCTATTAGCATGGTGACTTTTACTCAGATGAATTAAGGTCCATCAGTAGACTCATATGTAAGACTTTTTTTAGCAAAGGAATATTTTTCACCCAATGAAAACAGGCACCCTCTAGAGTTATGTCCTTATTTCAGCAGAGGAAAGCAAAGATTCTCAAAGGATACACTACATCACAGAGACAGAGCTCTTTTTTAATGCCTAAATCCTCCTGATTTAGTCATGCAGAAGAGTGAGATTCTATCACACCCACCATTGGCCAAGAAGCACTTTCTGGAGTATTACAATATTCTGCAACATTGACTGTCTATTCATCCTGAATCTGGCTATGCTATGTGCAAAGGCACATTTCCTTTTATTTATTTGGATCCCACTGGTCATTAATTTCATTTAGCACTGAGGCTTCTGACAAAGTCAGTTAATGTCATATGTTAGCCATTTCAGAAAGAGAGACAAATAGACACACCTCTAATTTTGGCCACCAGTTTCTATCCTGGACCCAACTTACGATTTTGTGCAATGACACAGATTGTAACAAAAAAGAAGTATATTCAGCACTTACTTTCTTCTTGATTAGAAGACTGAGAAAGGCATGACCTAGTGTGTTCCATTTACTTTGAACTACTTATCACATCCTAGTAGGTCAAATAATCACTTGTTTATGAATGGAAAGAAAGTGAAAGTTATGTTTGTAGCTGATATACTAGTTCTAGTGACCAATCAATATCTCAGCCCTGCCTCATGATATAAATTATTTTTGATTGAAGACACAAAGGGGGAAAACTAGAAAAATAATCACTGACATTATAATTTTGCCGATTATACAAGCTTAAATTCCAGTGATTGAAGTTCCTGTTAGTCAAGAACACATGTTATGTGTTCCATTATGAAATGGAGTAAAAATAATTATTACATTTGTTTTACTAAAAAGCAATAGAGTATTGATAAATGATAGACAATTCCTTTCCTTGTCAGATTATACACTTCTGATTACATACTTTATTTCACAGGATTGTGTAACTTCTGAAAATACTTTTCTGAAATGAAACTAGTTTAAATTCTCAAACTTTTCTAAATGGAATAATATTACATGTTCAGATACTCCCGACTTTGGTATATATTCCATTGTTGTTTTGTTTTTGAACCACATATCTCTGTTTTGAAACAGTTTTAAAAGTCTGCTTAAATATATTTCTCAAATACTATACCATGCAGAAAGGGGGACATTCTTTTTAACTGGAATTAGGGTATAGCATACTAAGGGATACTAATATATTCCACTTAATATAAACCCATAGGATATTCCCAAGTTATAATAATTACAGAATTAAGATATTATTGGGTAGAGCTAGCTGAAGATAAAAAGGGAGAACACCATGAAAGTTGAAAGCAACAGGTATTTAACTCTACATGGATTCCATGGATGAGCCAGAGGTTAAATTTACATACTTGATTATGAAAATTAAGGTGTCCCCTGAACCCAGGGACAAACTCAGGTCTTGTTGTGCCTTAAGTTTATACAATGTTGGAGACCCATTAAAAAAAAAAGAATAAAATTTATAAATATAAAAGTACTTAAAAAATGAGTATTTGTTTAGAATAGAAATGAAATTTCAACGCATCACCAATATTAAAAAGCTGATGAACAACATGAAAATAAAAAAATGTAGAAAATAATATTAATTCCCTGACACACTTCAGAAATAATCCCTTCTCATTTTTTTGCTGCAAACCTTTTGATTGTCTCTTTCTATGACAGTAATTTCATACTATTTTCTCTAGAGAGAACTATCTAGAGACAGATGATTCTGCCTGTCCTCTAATGACTGATAGGCATTTTTTTTTTCTAGTGATAGTTCAGAAATATTTTCTTCAGCTTCACAACTCATAAATGGTAACAGCTTTTAAGTTGTTATAAGGTAAGAGTGGGAGGAAGGTTAGGATAGTAAATTTGAGCACAACATTGTGGATGCATTTTGCATAGAGTTGGCTTCTGGCTTCAGATTTTTTCTTCTACTTCCCACATCTTTCCAGTGTTGGGCACCAGAGGCCACATTCCTAACACAATAGAACCTTGAGTTGGCCCAGCATGTTCCTGCCACAATGCCCAAGACACTGGTACAGTGAGGAGTATGAGTATTCTTGGAAACCATTCAGACCACAAAACAGCTAGCAATAATACAAACATAGATCCCATTGAATCCAAAATAAATGCATCTCCCACCCAACTTACCCTTAGCTAAATCCCAAAATACCTGCCACCACTGAAAGAAAAAAAATATATACAAATAGGGAAACTAGTGTGAAAACAGACAAGGACCAGTTGGGATTAAAACGTATTTCTTTTACAAATTTTCCAAATCCATGTAAGCATGTAAACACATTGCTAGTTAATGAAAGAATGTGGATCTTGTGGGATCTAAGTTTTATACACTTTGGATGGCCATTGACCATTTTTGAGTAGAATACAAAATGGTTATACAGGATTAGATATAAGATTATAGAAGAGGTTGGGAAAAAGGAGGGACCCTAAAGCCTAAATTTTATCAGCTTCTAAGTAAACCTGCACTATCCCACCTTTCCAGCCACACCTCCATCTCTCCACCTCTCCCACATACCAAGAGGTGATCTGAAAATTCTACCTCTCTGTCATACCAAGAGGTGATCGCCCATTTTCAGATGTAAGTATCTCCTGTGATAGAGCTAAATGACTTAAGGTAAATAGGGAGAACACCACGAAAGTTGAAAGCAACAGATGTTTAACTCTAAATAATCTGCAGGAATGAGTCAGAGGTCATGCTTTTCCTATGCGTTTCCACTTGTTCTTTCTGTCTACAATGTGCTTTTAGCCCATGCCCTTTCATGTTCTTTTCTGGACACTTTTCCTGACGGCTCTGCATGATGAAGGGTACTTCCGAGTGTTGTATCATGGCATGAAAATTTCATCCTACATTATGCCTTGAATATTCACTTGAACTTAGCAATCATTTTCCACAGATATATAGGATACTGATAATTTAACATCTGGATACATCTTTAAAAATTTTTTTCATTGTCATGACTGAGTCTCATCCAGGCCCCAAGTCCTGCCTATGCTGCATTCTCTGTGTCTCCCACATCTGTCTTTTCCATCCATTCTACTATGTCTATTTGGAGCACTTCACTTCACATATGGATTAAGGTAACTGTCTCCAAATTGTATTTCCTGTTCCCAAGCTCCAAGTACTCTAATCTATCCCACATGCAGCCTTAAAGGTTTATCTTCCCACAACAAAAATTAATTTTCACACTTCATCCCCATGTTAATAAAAGCAATCCTGAAATTCTCTTCACTGTCTACAGATCACCTTCCTGAGACTGACATTCAAGGGCTCTGGGCCAGTTTCACAGTCTCGACCATTAGCACACAAAAATAAATTTATATTTTCAAATGTTCATAAAATTTACTGTCTTGTGCCTGCAAGCTATTCCATTTATTGTTGCAAATTTGTAATAATATAATGCTCTTTCCTGAAAAAGAAAAACGATTGCTTCCTGATGCACGCCTGAGTACCTATTACTCAATAAAAGATTTAATTTCCAAATTGCCGGTTTCTACAGTTTGCTTGTTTTCTGCCTAAAAATCCAACAGAACTGGACACTTATGAGGCCCCTGTTGAATAATATCATCTCGATGGGCAGAAATGTATTTGCATAATTTATATTTACAAAGATGTGAGTTATATAAATCTTTCTTACACAGGGAGAACACTCCAGTGTGGCCACTCACATCTAAATAGTCTGAGAATTGTCCTTCTCAGCATTTATCAGCCATATCCTTATTTTATTCTATTAGGGGAGAAAAAAGAGCAATGCTAGGCTGATCAATGTGCCAGTGAATCTTATGGCTATATTTTAGAATGACCTATATTAAAGGAGTTAGACAAACGTAAGAGAAATTTACTACTCATGGGATAATGGCTCACTGTAGCACCACGGTGCCCTAAACATGGCATATTCTTGCTTTATTTATGCCTCGATGCTTGACTGATAGTCTTTCTCATATTTTGCCTTACTTTTGAAAGCACAGATTTTCTTGCCTTATTGATCTCTTTATACCCTGATCATTTTTCCCTGAGTTATTTGGCATGATGACAGCAGTGTGTCGCGAGGCTGATTTAACATTATCTCCCAAGTATGCAGCACTGAGCTCAGAGTGGAATATTTTAAGACTGAAACATGTAACACATTTGTCAAGCAATGATACAAATACAATCTTTTGTCAGAACTAATGAATGAAGTAATTTGAAGTATGGATAAATAGCAAGAAAATGGAAGATGCTAGAAACTATTTTTCACCAAAGAGCATTTCTGAGTAAATTATTTGGAGAAGAATGTTGTGCCTTTGTTTTTGGTTCTAACTCACTTATTTTCACTAAAAGACCATGGTAGTTATTTTTAGAGAATGAAAATGCAGTAAGAAGCAGACAGCTATCCACATGTTAATGGAGAAAGTGGATGGTCCTTTGTGGCCTATCTCATGGGATAGATATATTTTCCAACAAATGTTTTGTAAAGCTTGTTAACCAGGTAGCTCCCCTTTATTTGATTGCAGTTCGAGACTTTTTTGGTTTCTGAGTTTGCACAAGCTTCATTATCGAATGTGAGCAGGCATAAGAATAAACATAGAAACTGCAGGGTTGATTCAAAAGTGATTAGAAATGGACACAAGTTACCTGTCAATAATGCTTCCTCCTAAAACCTTAAAAGACTCCTGCACAAGGAGAAAATGATATCCCAAAATGGATTGTTTTTACTAAGTGTGTTTAAGCACATTCTGAAAGGAGAAAGAGGGTGGAAGTGTAGATGTGTCTCTGTGTAATTAGAGAAGGGAGGATAGAATAGCAGCCAGTAAGGGAGAAGGTTAAGTAAAAGGAACAAAAAGAGAATAAGGAACATGTCCCTGATGCAGGCATTTATTATTTTATGGAAAAGGAAGTTCCCAATTTCATACAGGATCTACTCAGTTATTTATAACTTTGATACAACATTTTAAGCAGTGATTAAGTTCTGTGGACGGCCCTTGCACAATTCAGTTCTCTTCACCTAGAAACAGAAATGGAAATCCAGCACTGAGGATCTAAGAGAAAAATTACCTCCGAAGTCTTATGTGAACGAAAGTTATTTCTAATCTTACTTAACCCTGGATGTACCTAGAATCCTACTACACCATTGTTTATCCTACCATGTTCAATATTCTCTTGTAACACCAGTGTAACTATTAAATAAAACTAGGATTATGTTTCCAAATATTTGAGTTATTAAATTCTTCTTAGTATATACATATACATCATTATCTGGTATTCTTATCAAAACTATACTGCATTTCTCCTGGCTTTTCCACTGCAACTCTATGTATGTGTGTATGTATGTATGCATGTATGCATGCATATATGTATGTATGCATGCATGCATGCATGTATGTATACATGTATGTATGTATGTATGTATGTATGTATGTATGTGATGGAGTTTCACTCTTGTTGCCCAGGCTGGAGTTCAGTGGTACGATCTCGACTCACTGCAACTTCTGCATCTGGTTTCAAGCAATTCTCTTGCCTCAGCCTCCGGAGTAGCTGGGATTACAGGTGCCCAGCACCACATCCAGCTAATTTTTTGTGTTTTTAATAGAGACAGGGTTTCACCATATTGGCCAGGCTGATCTTGAATTCCTGACCTCGTGATCAGGCTGCCTCGGGCTCCCAAAGTGCTGGGATTACAGGTGTGAGCCACTGCATCTGGCTTTCTGCTGCAACTCTTTTTCTTATGTGAGAAGAGAAATAATATTTATGTCCAAACAGGGCCATCTTCTCTTTTCAGTGCCATCTAACCTAATAATACTATTTGAGCATGCTCTAAAAAAGCCATTTGAAAATGAGCCGTCTACTGCCTCCTGATTCCTGCTGTTGTTCTACATTAAATGCCTTCCTCCTGGTTCCCCAGAAGCCAAGCCTATTCATCCTGAAGGCAGGATTCAAATTTCACCTCCTCTGAGAAACCTTTATCGTAGACAGATTTATCTCCTCCCTGCTTAAGGTTCTAGGAGACATTTTTTCTCACGTCCCTGCTGGTGATAAACATTTTGTCCTTCAGTAGATATTTCTAACCCTGGCGTGCTGAAGAGTTGAGGAGGGACCACGCAGTCAGCCACACCTCTGATTGTCGGCACTTACATATACGCTCTTGGAACAAAATCTTTCCGTTGGCACTTAATTAATCTTTTGCTGGAAGGTGAATTTTACCATAAAAGTCCAGTCAACAATTGTTATTCTTGGGAGACTCAGGGATAATTCATCAGCCTAACCCCCAATTATATTATTAGTTTTATTTAGATAAGTATATGTTGCCTTATGTATCTATGAAAACATGGCAACTTGAGGAGTGGTTCCACTTGCCTTTGTGCTTCTGGGGCTGTGGTAAGAACAAAAAAGGGAGCTATAATAAAAATATTTTCTCCATCCTTCCCCTTCGGCAGTTCTCTGCCAAAACACCTGCCAGCATATTGCTTACAGACACAACCACAGCACCTGGGCTACCCGAAAAGCATGCACAGTGGTTTATGGAAATGTATGTGCTCATGATTGGCCAGGGAGAATACACCCACTCATTTCAAGCATAGTCATACATGATTGTCAAAACTGTGAGGAATATGAGCTCCTTATTTTTGGTCTCACTATATATGTACAAAGTGAATTTTGCCTGTTACAGAAATAGAGGGCTAAGAGAGCTCATAAGATTTTTGCAATACATGTAAATAAGTGTTTTTCTATTATAAACTGACTAAATGCACATTTCAATTTTAAAAATATTTGACTATCAACATTGACTTTTTCACAAATCTTGATTTAAATAAGTTCAAATCATTGTTACAATGTCGTTTTTCAACTATTTTAGTAAATAACTTATTTTATTCACATCCATTGACAGACATGAGGCATTCGTAAGAGTTTCTTTCTGCTTCACATCAGTTTTTTGTGTATGTGTTTGAAACAATAAAAACTCCAGTCAATTCAGTTGCTATTTATGAGTGGTGATGGAAAAGATCCATTCTTTTCTGGAAGAGAAATATATTTGTAGCAAATAGCTACCAACTTTAGTAGAGAAAATTATTTGCACACTGAACAGGGAAACTGCCAAAGTGAAGAACAGAGCATCTGCTGTGGACAAGGGTGTAATTATCTTGCTCATCCAAACACCGTTGGGCATAAAAGTTTTTTTTTCTCTTCTCTCTCTCTCTCTGGCAAGACACTCTGCTCAGACTTTTAACACAACATTATTAGCAAATAATAACTAGTTTGGAAGTCCTGTCAATAAAAACAGTATGTCTTTTGGGCCATTTCCTGAAAAACGGAAAACAGGCACTAATCTGATAAAATCATGAAACATTTTAGGGCCAAAATGATCAAAAGCATCATTTCTGTCCTGTCTTAAACATGTCATATGTCTTTGTATGTTGTTTGCTATATGAGGATTTGTCAAAAGAAGAAATATCTATCTTTCTGATTCCAGATTACAAGTTATTGTACGTTTCTAAAAACGATCTTCTGATTTGTAATGTTTTCTTTACCCAGGAGGTGAGATTACCATTACTTTTATGCCATCTTACCTTCAGTTAGAATGAAATATGAGTAGATCTTTCTGCTAGGTCAGATGAATGAAATGAAAGGAGCCTGTTTATGATGAACAGATATCAGTTATCCAAGGGGTAGCTGCTCTTCTGATTCTGTTGTTGCTACTTCTAACTTTTCTCTGGGGATTTCAACCTGAGATGGGCAAGAGACTTGAGTCTACTCATAAAACCACCAGAAAAACGTGGTTGAATTTCCTTTTCCAATTGCTTACATGTAGTTGTGTTGCTTTTTTTTTTTTTTTTAATAAGAAGAAAGGGATAGGAATCATGAAGTCATTTCCAGCAAATGTCCTTAATAGGCAAGCTTGCTAAAATATCACTGGGCCCCTGTCTTTCCCAAAACCTTCCAACAGCTATCAGCAACAGCTGACAAGCACTGGCTAATTTGAAATTGTATGTTCTCTCCTGTCAACACCAGACCACACACACAGTTTTGAAAAACACCCAGTGAATACAATAATTTTTAAACAGAGGGCTCATCATGTCCCATTTTCTTGTGCTTAAAACGTAATACGTCCTTTCTATTGAGAATTTAAAAACCTTCACCACTCTTTGAAGTTTTAGATTTAAAATTTTATTCTTTGGCATCTGAAGGAAGAGGACATCAAATATTAAAGGCAATAAAACAAGTAGAAGTGACAACTTCCCCCAAGGTTGGTGGTACCAGACACTGGCGCAAATGCATCCATCTGCGTGTCTCAAGGACATATTCCCACATGAGGATCTAGGAGGGAAAGTGTCACAGAACTAACAGATGGGCTTCCCTTGCCTAGACTAGCCTAATGGAGCTTTTCGGCAATTTGCATACTAGCTGTCAGTGACACAGGTGTGTGTCAAGACTTGGGAGAAGCTAAAAGAAACCTTATATAGGGTATAGTTTCATGGCTGATTCAGGCTTGCCTTTATTGTGAATGCTAATAGGTGATATTTGTTAGAAGGCCAGCAGTTCAGTGGCGGCACTTTGATTTCTCCTTCTAAGTTACAGGCTGCAGGCAGTTTAGTGTGGGTTCAAGTGAGAATAATTTCAATTCCAATAAAAGGCTAATACTGAAGTCTTGCTCATTTTATTAGTGAAATGTATCCAAAATAGTATTCCCATGCCTTCACTTTTTATTAAATATGTTGTATATTTTCTAGTCTTATGGTCAAAAATTTGTATGTTGAAATGTTGGGAGCTGCCTGGCTCTAGTACAATCTCACTATCTAAAGAAAGAAACGGTGGCAGCCAAAACCAATGTGAACATTCCCAGGGCTCATCAAATTCTGAAAAGTTTCAACTTGACCACAATCGAATAACAGACCCACAACAGTGCACAGTATATTGAAGTAATGAAAAAAATAATCAATTAATTTAAGTAACATTACATTATGTGTTACACACTGCAACTTGCTCCTTGACCTTGACCACATAAATTCTCTGCCATTTTGGTAGGCAGGCACACTGATGCTTCAAATGAACCACATCATCCATAATTCACACCCCAGTCCAGTGTACCCTCACATTAGTTCTGGGTTTAGCCATAGATTTGCTGCAACCAAAAGATAGTCACAAGTATGATACAAGCAGTGGTTGGATAAGCACTTCCACACATTGGAGCTTATTATCTTGGGATGCTCCCAAGAGAATAACTAAGTAGTTGAGAACCCAGCTACTCAGCCTTTTGGAACCCATCCACTATACTGTAAGGAAATAATCCCAACAAGATAATTTCCTGATGTCGATTTACTCAGACAAGCTTTGGGGACAATAAATTGTACTTACTGCAAGGAAGACTGTTGAGTTAGGGCTAAAACATATGTCATTTCAGGCCCAGAATATCCTCCTAGAGAGGGAAGCCACATGGAGAGACTCTGGAGGATGAGAAAATATATGAAAAAAGAGTCCAGGTAGAGAAGTACTGAGGTGCCCCAACTGCCAACTGAGGTGTCCCAGCCAAACTCTTCAATGACTTGAGTAACCCCAATTGGTACCATGTGGAGCAGAGGCCTGCTATGTCAGTGAAAAGAATCATTAGAAAAAATAAATTGTTATTGTTTTTAGCTATTTTGTTATCTATTTCTACTTGTTATACAGAAAATAACTGACATTTTATAAAATGAAACTTATTTCTGAGATTCTAATGGAAAACTAACTTGCTGTGTGACATTGAAACTGACAGAGGCTGTTTTCTCATCTATATTATGAGCAAGTTGAACTAGATGGTCTCAGAGGTTCCTTCCAACTGATAGTCTATTGCATTCTATACTAAGATTAAAATAAAGGGTGCAAGTATCCTGACTGCAACAGCAGACTACGCAACATGGCATCCTTAAAAGAAAGGAATTTTAAGTGGGCAGTCATGGTCTAATATAAATTCACCAGAAAACAAAACAGGCTTTGTGAAAAAGCCTTCTAGCTCAGACTCATCACAACTGATCATTTTGATATAGATTCTTCAACTCTGTATTGTATATATTCTGACAAAAAAAATTATTTGGTACAGTGATTACACAATATAATGGTGTGGATACTTCTCAGAAAAGCTGGGGTCTGCTGCTGTAAACTCATTTTATGATTTAGAAAGAAAATACATATAAAAAAATAGTGTATCATAATGACATTAGAGAGTTAGAAGTCTGTGCCTATGACATATAAGCCCCCTAAAAGTACAGGGTAATTTAAAGACCATTATCAAATGTCTGTTCTGCAACAATTAAGTACAAAGAATAGGTCGTAATTTTTCTTGACACTTAAGAGATTTTTTTTTCCTAAACTATCAGTTTTATAGTGCTTATGGTATGTCATACACTGTTACAAATATTTTACAGATGAGGAAATTGAGGCACAGACAGATTAAGTGCTTAATAAAAAGTCAAAAGAGATCTGTGATTCTGATGCACATTAAACGGAAACATTTTATTTACATAATTTTCCTAATTTCCAATGACTTTGAAAATTGAGTAAATTAGGACTGCTCTCCTCTGAGTTCCATAATGTCTCTTAAGGGTATTAATATTTATTAACGAATTTTATTTTCATTAATAGTGTGAATTCTATTATTAGTCAAGTTAGAATATTTATGCAACAAAAATATTCCAACAGCATAACTTCATGATATTGATTTATGCAGATAAGCTTTGGGGATAATCATTTGCATTGACTGTAAAATAGACTGTGCTAACAGGGCAGAAATGTGTACCATTTCAGCCACAGAAGCAAGTGCACTGCTCAAGCCTAACTCAATCATCTGTTAGAGGGAAGAGGGAGAAAGATATAGAAACATTTAAGTATCTGACTAAATGGCCTGGCCCTGAAAACAGCTTTCCATATTAAGGTTATTTGACTCTACATAATTTAATCACATTGCATTTATTATATAATATGCATATTTTAATCAAATTATAAGCATAGTGTAACTGCCTTGACTAAGATTTTTGACTATGTATATTTTAACCAAATTATCACGAGTAGATTGATAAGACAGATCACTCTTAATGTTCAGCTACAGAATGCAGTGGTAAGAAATGGGGACTCTGAAACTGACTGCCAAGGTCGTCTACGTACACCTCAGTCGCTAGTCAGGTGACCTTGGGAGAAGTTATTTAACTTTTCTGTGCCTCAGTTTCCATGTCTGAAAACTGACAATAATGATAGTATCAACCTTCTTAGGCAGATGTGATAATCGAGTAAACTGAGCAGATGGTAAATCACTTTAGAACAGTTCCCGGCAGTGAGCAAGTGTGCAGTAACTGTTGGTCATTGTTATCATTTGTATGACTCTTAAGTTTATCACTGAACTGGACTGGAATGTACATTGAGCCTACAAAATGTATTGCATAGCTTCTGCATCAAGTCAGGACTTCAACCTGGAGACCCACCTGTAAGGAGATCAGCATGCATCTAATTTTCATGAATATGAGATTGAAATAGTAATCTCATTCACAAGATTAAGGTCATTTCTTCCTTGGCAAAAGAAACCTGGATATAGGTACATGACTGTGATGCAGACAGCAAATGTGATTTTCAAATTTAAAAAATCTGCCTATTTTAATTATTGTTTTACTACTTAACAATTTCAAAGGAACAGAATGATATTTTGGTATTTCTAACTGAAAGTAGTCAACAAAAACTAAAAAATTAGTTTAATGAAAAAAATTATTAAACTATAAATGTATGTTTGTGTGTCTGTATGAGCATATAAACCTGTATTTTTTAACACAGTTCAGGGTTTAGCTTAGGATTACAAAAAACAGTTTCAACGTCAAGCCCAGTCCTGGCTCATGACATGTGTGCTATAAATATTTGCTGAAATATTGAATGACAAGGCAAAGGAGTAGAACTTAACAAATCATGTGTAAAAACTGTTTGGCTTGATTTTTCAGGGGAGTTGTGATGTGGTTTAATGAGCCAGACCACCTTTCAGCCAGACATAGAAAGGGGCTTGGTTTGTCATTTAGGGAGTTGTAGCAGTTTGAAATAAATGAATTGCTCTGTGTCAGTTTTTAAAATTACAGTCATAGCTTTTAGTACAGATTTCATTTTTAATAATCTCCATAAAAATCACTAAAAATATCACCCCACCATGTAATTTGTTTCTTTCACACTGATGGCACTCCTACTGTTTACAACTAATTGCTTTTTTACATTATCTTAAGGTCAGTCTCAATAGAATGAATTTGGAGATAGCATAACTGTGAGCCACAACTGTTTAACACATCAAGAGCAGATCTCGATGCTGAATGAATGTCTTCTTCAGAATTGCACCGAAGACACCTACTTTAATTTGCCTCTAGGCAAACATCACAATGACTGACAGTATAACTTTAAGGTTTGTTAAACATAGTCTGGGTGTTTATTTGCATCTCTCTGGAAGACAGTCCAGAAATTATGTTAGTTCTTTAATATGTAACAATTAGGATATGCAGCAGGGGAAAAATCATGTGTGGGTTTAGTTGGAATTTTTGTGAGGACATTCAAGTACTGTTTCAATCTATCCAACCCAATATACCTCTTAAGAGATAGCAAATACATTCAAAAGTTGCATAGCCTCTCCACCTTTCCCAGATAGTGGCACATCATACAACCAAAACAATCAAATACATTTTCTAAATCAATCCCTAGATCACTAAGTTCACCTTAGAATAACTGCAAACATAGACGAAATGGCTGAATTTCCCCCATGTTGTAGGTGAGAAATGAAACAGGTAGCTTAACAATGGCGATAAAATTTACAGATTGAGGGAGCAAAATGCAGTTAAGCAAGTTTGTAAGTGTGTGTGTGATCCATTCACCTGATTAGTACATATTCTCTCCTTCCCACCTTACCAAAGATACATTACAGCCACATATGTGGCAAATGGCATTACAGCATGACAGCAATCAATGATATCTGCTATGAAAATAATGTACCCTGATTTGCCACAAAATAATAATATATGGGCAAGAATATTTATGAATTCAGAAGTAGTAATAAAAAAAACCATTTTCTCTTCGCAGAGGCACACAAAATAAAGAATTCTTAAAAGTATGACCTGGCAAATAAATTTTTTGTGATTTTTTTTTAACATGGGCACAGGATTATAGACAAAGTCTGGAAGTTAGCATTCAAAAGTGTAAACATGGTTAAACTATGTGCAGTATCTGTTTTCTCAGAGAAAGTTTTGATTCTCTTGGATTCTGAGAGAGAACATAAAAGTTTCCAAATAACTTATTCATGAACAACACCTGACCTACCTGTTAATATCTAACTCTCTTTTGAGAAGAACTTTTTAAAATCTATGAAAACTTGGGTTGGGTCCTGGAAGTAAAACACATTCTAAATATAAGCCCTAGGCAAGAAGTGACAAGCACAGTATTTATCCATGGTTATTGTGGCTTTTAACTCTAGATAAATGTTTTCTTCCATTCCTAGTTTTATTACCATTCATTATAATTCAGAAAGGGTTAAAGAGCAGTCTGGCTTTATAATCTTTCCACAGTTAAATTCCCATGCGAGACTATATTTGTCAATTGTCATAGTCACATATTTGTTGCTATATTTTTGGTATGTCCTTTTTCACCAGAGGTATTGGGAGAGAAGAGGAAACCAATGTATTCAGCTTGCAGGTACTTTGCCATCTTCAGAACTGACCTATTTGTAACCCAACACTCATATCTCTGTTAATAAGGCAAATTGAAGATTTATCACTCAAGGCCGACCTGCTAACCATCATCATTATCCTACCTAGGGCACAGTGGTAAGGGGTTTCACTGGAGAGTCCGGACCTATCCAGGAGGTAATATTTTTCCTCAAAGTAGCTTGGTGGAAAAAAAAGAGCTCACTACTCTGAAAAGTGTTGCAATTAAGTGAAAATGCTGCAGAAATATAGCCTATAAACTCTCAGCTAAAACATGCTCTTCACTCAATTATATAAGTTGTACCTCACAAAGACCATTTAGATAATAAGCTGCACCTATAACGTATGTCTCTTAACCAGCGAAAAGAAAATAGTATCAAAATAAAAACAGAATCATTAGATTTCAGCAATCATTTCATGTGTTCCCACTTCATTTTATAAATGGGGAAAAGAAGGGTAAAGCACTGTCCCAAAAACAAATAGCAGAGCCAGAAACCTAAATCAGTGTTCTCAGTGTGGTTCACGGGTTGGTGCCACTCAGCAAACTGTTAACAGGCTGCAATAAGATCAATGATAGAAATTGAGAGTAAGGACTCAAAAACTTTTAAGCTGGTTTTATATCATAATGTCATCCAAGTGTCTGATTTCATTTTAGCCTGCAAGAGGTTGAAAATGAAAATTCGATTTTCATCTTCGATAGTCTGAGGAGCACTGCTCAAAATCAGCCCTCTTGGGCCCAGGATACTGGTGTCTCTACAGCATATTCATGTTCTCATCCAATCTACGATGATACTACATAATCCACTTGAGAAGAATGTTGATATCATAACAGAGTCATTCAGATTTCTATTATCAAAAGTTTCATATGGGAAAAGAAAAATCACGGGGCAGTTTCGGAACTACATATCACGGTCTGTCTTGGGGATGGATTTGTATACTTTTAAAAATATGTTGGCTCCTTTATTATTTTCACAGATGAGAAGCAGGAGCAAAGAATTTCTTTTTTATTAATAGAAATCTTTAATCTCATGTCTGCAATCACTTTTTAGTAATGACAGAAAAGAAGGAAAAATATTGTTTTGTTCTCCAACTTTAATTGCAATTTATTGTTCCATCTACTTCACTATCATCTTTCCAGAGATTCCAACAGTTCAAAAGCCCTGGGATGTCCTTTTAAAAATCCCGTTGCTTCTTCCAGTCTGATCTGCCTTGTGACTGGGCCTAAAGTTGGAGATGCTGTTCTTACATGTTCTAGATTGGCTTTTCTCCAGCTCATCTTCCCTGGTTGATAGAAAGACGGCAAAGTTAGCTATGCAAGTGACTCTAACTCGTCCTAAAGCCAAATCTGGTTTGTACACTCCACAACTTTGTTCAACTTAAAGTGGCATAAGGTGGTTCTCATGTTTGAGCTAAACAAGCACCTTAAATGAAACCAAGAAATACATCCATCTACATTACATACAGGTTTTTCCCTTTTGACCTCTCCGCCTGAACCTTAGCTTAGGTGTGATCAAGAATTTTTCTTGCTAAGAAAATATATTCAATATATGCTCAATTCTTGATTAACTATAGGAAGGTAGAGGATGAATACTTTTTTATGTTTGTTTTTTATTTCTAACTTTGTTACTTTTTTATTTGGCTTGAGAACAGATCTTATCTGATTTATTTATAACCAGAAGCTCAGCACTGCCTCTTGTGTACTGTTTTACCTTAAATTATTCTACCATCTTCTTATACTTTCTTTTTTTTCAGTTGTTGCAGGGTCTCACACAAGTTAAGTGCTCAGTAAATAAAGTATAAACAGAAGATAACTATTATATATGATCACTGTGCTTTTTGTCTCTTACTGTTTAGAACTGCTGAGTTATTTTGTATCAATAAACTCCAGTTTATCATCCTAGCCCTCAATTTGAATTCTTATCAATCCAGCTTCAATATTATATGATGTAGTTTTGTGCCACAGAATGCAAACATTGTACAGAACATCTTTCCTCCCCTTGAAAAATGTAAAATTTAATACCAGTCCTATATCAATAAAATGCTACATTTTGGAGTCAAGACGGACTACACAGAATCAAAATCACCAGATCTTTGACCAGTGATACTTCGAATCAAGAATACATTTTAAACAAATAGAGAAATATTTCTAAGATATCTCTGTAAAGATTGATACAGCTAACTCATTGCCATCATTATTAGAAAATAAAGGAAGTCAAAGTACATTTCATAACTACTAGATAATTTTACTCACATCTTTGATTTCTGGTGTTGTAAAAACCTACATCGCTGCTTAATCTGTTCATTCAAGAAATGTTTATTGCACACAAAATCTGCAGGGAATACAAAAACAAATAAGATACAATCCCTTAAAATATTTGGACTGATTTCTAAAGTGGGCAATTGAGCTTTTTTTGCATTTGTCTTATATCACGGTTTTCTTGGAGTATTCAGTACTACCTTGAATTCTTGGTTAAAGATACTCCAGATAAGTTTTTTCTTTATTAGAATAATGTTTCCTACATAGGAGCCTCTTATGATTTGAAGGCCACAGCATTTACTACTTTTTCAGGCATGTATCCACAAGCCTAGTCTTCAATATATTACCAAGGGATTTTGTTCATCACTGTCAATGTAAAAAGTCAACACTGTGGCATAAAATAAAGAACACTGAAAGTGGCAATCACCCACATGTCTCAACAACTAACACACACCAGCTTGGTATCTGCGCTGTTATCTAAATTACAGTATAGGCAGCTTCACTAACGTTCTTGATGTGTAAAATGCTTTACTCTTGTGCAACTTGTTCAAAGCTGTCTTTCTCTAATTCGAAGCAATTCCCCCTTTTCAGGTTTAAAAAAAAAATCATCATCATAGCCATGACTACAAGATAGTAAAGAATTGTAGCAGCTGTCTGAACACTGAAAATGCTACAAACCTAAGCACTAAAGTTTTTCTGCAAAGGGAAGCTACCTGTGTCACAAAGTTTAAATAAAATTAAATTAAGTTTGGTTTTACTTATAAGCAGTATTTGAAAAGAAGGCAGATTCCAATCCCTCATCTTCATTCAGAAGTTCCCACCTATGTCATTCTATATACCTATGCTCCTTTATGACACCAAAGTGACTAGCACTGTTTAGATGAAAAACCAACCTAGTCTAGCTATAACTTTTCTTCTTAAAACATGCCCTAGGTTTAAGAAAGCAGTAGTCAGCAGAAGCAACATCCCTTCCTGTAGCTCTGTACTAGTGAGGGCATTAAGTATCTTCTCATGATGAAGAGGTATATATTGTCCTGAAACTCTTCATCCTTCTGAGAAATGTTAGGTTGTAAACGCAGAGACTGTAAACACAGGAGAGCCTAGTTAGATTTCAAGTTTCTTTTGTAGAGGTAAACAACTTCACTGTATTTATGATTTGATATCTTACTGAAACATATCTTTGTACCAACATAAAATACACAATTTTAAATAATATTAATGTGAGCGATTTGACAATAAATGAGGGAAATTTCTGGAAACTCTTTCTTTTTAATAGGTATGCCTATTGGGAGAAAATGGGACCACTCCTAGCAAACTGGATTGAATCCTGAATCAATATGGAATTTTGCTTCATCTTATCCCATAGGACACCATCAGTTAAAATCAAGAGCTGTTATTGTATCTTGCTCTCCCTCTCACACGTTATTTGCACTGCTTCACTAATTAAGTTCCCAGCAATATTGATTATATCAAGATCTTACCCTAAAACTTTCCATGGTTTCCAACTTTGCAATGAATTACATTTTTAACTCAATATTCTTTTATTCTCCAAAGTCAACTTTCTAGTCCACAACTCTCCTGTTTACAATCTATCCTACAAACTCAGGCAAAGGAGTGGACTTATTCTTCCTTGGAAGTGTCATGGAGTTCCTGATATTTCTCATCATCGCCCCAATCATTTCACCTGTAAAACTTGAAAACATCTATAAAGATCCATTTGGCTAATCAGATAAGATCCTTTCAACTTGTTGATCCCCACAGTCATTTCTATCTTCCATTTTCACCTATTCATTATGCCACCTGGTTTAAGAATAAGTAGGTCCTTTTCCCAATTGATGGCAGCTACCTCCCTTTTGTTCTGCTTGTCTTTGCTTTTTATTCTGGTAGAATATACATAAAATCTACCATGTCAGCCACTAATACATGAATAATTCAGTAGCATTAAGTGCATCCACACAGTTGCACAATCACTACCACCATCCATCTCCAGAACTTTTAATCCTCCTGAGTTGCAACTCTTTACTCATTAAATTACACCCATTTCTCCCTCCTTCCAGCCTCTGGTAACTACCTGCTCTTCTACTTTTTGTATCTATGATTTTGACTACTCTAGGCATCTCATGTAAGTGGAATTGTACGGTACTTGTCCTTTTGTGCCTGGCCTATTTCACTTAGGTCCGACGTATTGTAACATATGTCAGAATGTCTGTGGTGTCAGCACGGTGCTTTTGAACTCAGTAGACAGTCCATAAACACGCCTTGAATTTAACTCTTCATATCAGAATGAAATACAGTTATCATTTAATTGTATCAATAGGTTTATCAAGTCTTTTTCCCCAGATGGGCTGGAAAGTAGACATGTAAACAATTTATTACCCCTCTAGCTGAATATTCTGCTCGGTGTGCCAGTCTTTCTGCTTCTGCATCTACAACACCTTTGTCATACTTTTGCTCCATATCTTTGAAACCTGAATTCAGCAACCTTGTACATGTATAGAATTTTATCCCTATAGTTTTTTTCCCTTGACCATTCTAAAATAAAGCAAAACAAACAAACAAAAAAATCAATTTTCTATAATTCTCTTGGGATCTGTGGCAAATACAATTAGTTTGCGGATGTAGCCATTGTCTTTCATTCTACTTCTCTACCTGCCTATCAGTGCTTTAGCTAGGAGTGGCTTTATGACACTTCTGGCCAACAAGGCATAATTGAATATTGGCTGAGCAGATACTCTTGGGTTAAAAAAAATCTTACTTTTCTAATCAAGGTAATAGATTGAGCTGCCACTTGGCTTTTGTTCCCCTTTGGCTTTATTGAAGCCTTTAACATGGGCAAAATTCAGGACATTGATGTAATCAGCCCATGATGCTAGAAGTTCGGCAGCTATTTTGAGACCATGAGGCTAAAGCTGAAGTGCCATGGATGTTTGCAACTTTTCAGTAGCAATTCATTCCTGAAGTATTTGTCTTAGCCTTCTTTTATAAAAGGCAAATAAACCTCAATTTCTTCAAGCTCCTAATAGATAGATTTGCTCTTGCTTATAGCCAAGAGTCTGTATTTGTTAATCACAGTGCTCAATTACATTGTACCTAAGTCAACAAAATGGAAGAAATGTATTTTTGAAATCCACCTTGAAATTCAGGTACTTTGCCACCAAACTATTACTGATATAAGCCTGTGGGTTGAAAACATATATAGATGTGTGGATTTATGCATATTTGTGTGTGTGTATATATATACACACATGTGGGGCCATAGCTGTTTGAGACTTGGACTTTATTTGTTTGACGTCATTATGCCCTGCAGTTTACGAAAGGAGGTTAAACTTTCAGAGGCAAGAAAGCAAAATGAGGCAGGGCTAAAGTAGAGAAGAGGCTTGATAGGAAAAAATGATTTTTCAAAGCTTCAGCCAGAAACACTGCATAGCACTGGCAGCCTGGAAATATCAAAATGGAAATGCTGAGGAGAGCTACAGAGTGATTCACACTCACAACAAGCATTTCCCAGATGTACAGCAGAAAGTTCTAAAAAAAAAAAAAAAAAAAAAAAAGAAAAAGAAAAAAACACATAAAACCAAAACCAATTGTCCTCTTAAAGCTGAGTTCCCAGAGCCTAAATTACATTATCTTCTTTGTAAGTGTCCCCTTGTATGTAGATGCACTATAAAAATAGGCTGGTTGAGGTTCACACTTTTCATTTTATTCATGGCATGTAAACATTTTTTGCATCACTTGGCACTTGCGGCACATGACAAGGATCGTGTAAGCACTAAGAACGCTATTTCACTGCAAAGACATCTTGACAGCATTTCTATACATCCTGGTTACCAACAGTTATGGTGGTCAATAACCATGTGTTCTGGCTGCAACTTTGCCAAAGGGAAGATCTGAGAAAGATCTTTTCATCTCTAATTCAGAAGTTTTCAAATCACACACACAAAAATTTGACTTTTGCCAAACTAATATCTGTTTATTATCAGTTAAAAGATTATTTTATTTACTCCAATAGCTGGCACATGATTCTAGGATGTGCAGTTGAGGAGACACTGGTCCTTGAGACCTTCCTGACGACCAGAGAGAAAAAGGAAGAGGAATTTGCCTCACTTGTACGTAAGCTCCTTTACACAAATTGTATCCATCCTGCTCCCTAGCCAAAAAGGATCTGTAAAGAGTGTCTTGGTGTTGAAGAAGTAAACTCTCCTAAAAGTGAAATTAAAGAAATAACACTGCTGGCCAAAATGACAATATAAATAGCATGTTAGACATATTTTACACCCTTCAAGAGTCCTCTGAATGAGTCTGATCATTACCTCTATATGATGGATGAGGAGTCTTTGACTCAAAGAGGTTGATTGATGATGCTCATATAGCCACTAAGTTGTAAAGAAGGAATCTGGGTTCTAGATTCTGCAAATTCACTAACAGCACTGAGAATAGCTATGTGTATAATTTCACAAAGGCCATAAGGAGATTTAGAAGTAATCTCTTTCATATCCTTCCTTATCATAGATTGAATACTTGCTCATCATGGAAGCATCTCTTTTATTTATTCTGTCACTAATCGGAGAGTAAGACCCTATGGTTACAGAATCACCTGTCTGCAGCTCACTTGTGGCTAAAATAGAGAAATGTAGCCATGCACAGTGACATGCATCTATAGTTCCAGCTATTCAGGAGGCTGAGGCAGGTGGATTGCTTGAGCCCAGGAGTTCGAATCCAGCCTGAGTGACATAGTAAGATCTCATCCCAGAATACAATAGAGAGGAGTTTAGAACAGAAGAGTTGTAAGGGGGTGGAGTGAAGAGCAAGTTGAAGAACAAAAGGATAATAGGAAATCATGGGAGAATAAGGACATGTGAGGGGGAAGAGTTTTGGGACATGGCTATCTTAGGGGTCTGTTCCTCTCTTTAGGGTTAAAACTAGTCTCACTTCCTCATTCTAAATTATCCAAGGATAGGTATTATATTGAACATACTGAGTACAATGGTAAAAGTTGAGAAAACCATTTAACACAGTAAGCATTTAAAACCAAGGCCAATTTGGGGCATCGGACCATTATAACTTAAGAACTAATTGATGTGAATTTACATAAAAAATCTTGGAATTTTAAGGAAGAATATAATCAGTTTTTGAAACTGAATAAATTCAATCATGGACTATAGGAAACATATTCCTAAACCATGCTATACTATGAGGACTTAAGTAGATGTCTAAAACCATATATCTAGGAGCTCAATGAATAAGTACTTTACATATAACACACAAACTCCTAATCTGCCATGTCAACCTGGAAATTGTGTATATAAACATGCATTTAAAGAGAATCAGTTGGTTAACTTTATCTGTAGTTCTCTCTTTATAAAATGATTTGAAATGCATATTGAATTCATGTTCCTAACACATATGGGGCACAGACATTTGAAAATGAATGATGCACAATTTCATTATTAAACACTCAGCAGGCTACAAAGACAACTGCATTCCATTAATAATAAATAATAAAAAATGAAAACGCAGTAAAATATTATCATATCAAACACCTCTGTATTGCTATTTTTATGCACGAAACATCTTACCGTCCCAGGAGACAACGTCCCTGCCTGATTTTAAGTTAGGTATTTACTAAAGAAAATAAACTCTTTCAGATGAGTCAAATAAACTGAAGCCTCAACTACTGTGCCTCGTTATACTTAAAAGTATTTTATTTGGAAATAATTTCAAACAGAGAAAGGTTGCATAAATAGTACAAAGAAAATGCAAGAATATATCTTTTCTCTAGATTCACCTAAAACATTTTGCCCTATTTACTTTAAAATGTACCGCTGTGTCTAGATTTAGATTTATTTGTTCATCTATCTAAAAACTTTTTTTTTTTTTTCCTGAACCGTCCAAGAGTAAAATTGGTTAAATCATGGTTCTTTATCCCTAATAACTTCAGCATGAGTTTTCCAGGAATAAGGATATTCACTTATATGACTATAGTACAGTTATCAGTATCAGTAAATCTAACATTGATACAATAATCTAGAATTATCACTCCAATTTTGCCATGTAATCCCATAATGATAACAGCATTTTCCATCTTGCCATACAGCATCCAGTTACAGCGCATTTAATTGTTATGTCTCTTTTGTCTCCTTTAACCTGGAACATATCTGTGGTTGTTTTCTTTTTTTTTTTTTTGTCTTTTGTGATATTGACATTTTTTAAGAATATAGGCTTTTTTTAAATTTAAGAATGCTCTTTATTTTGAATTTATCTAATGTTTCTTTGTAATTAAATTGAGATTATGCATTGTCCCTGGCTGGAACATACATAAGTTATATTGTGCCCTTCTCAGAGAATCACACCCATAGGCACATGATATCCACCTGGGCCTCAATGATGATGTTCATCATCTGGTCACATTGTTATCTAATGTTTCCATTGTATAGTTACAATCTTTCAGCTTGCAACTAAAAAGCAATTTATGAAGAGATGTCTCAAGACTATGCAAATATCTTGCTCCTCATCAAACTTTCTTCCCTAGAGTTAACGTCCATGGATATTTTTTTACTTTGATTTCCAATAATTCCAGCCTCCATCCATATTTACCCCATTATGTGTCTCATTATTTATGTGGGAAGGAAAGTTGGAGCAGGAAACACACTCAACACCAACCGAGAACCCTTTATTACTTAGTAGCAGTTTGCTCACAGATAAGTCACTGACCTTCTCTGAATCTAAATTTTACCATTAATACCTGAAACATGTCTTTGTTTTTAATTTAACCATTAAAAGAATGCCAACAATGTTTTTGAGAAAATTAAGACAATGATTCACTTGAAAACAATGGTTACTTGCTTATTGCTTTTGAAAGTGGAACATTTTATAAAAATATAAGGTGTTATACTAACTCATTTTTATCTAATAGAAATTCTGTGCGTTAGCTAGAATAGGAATTACCCCCATGTTACAGATGGAGATTTGACCCTAAGTATTTCTTATGACCACTGACCCAGTGTTTTTCCCATACCCTACATGCCGTTTTACAAACACATACATAAAACGCACTCACACACAAATTTCAGATGCACATCCATGTGGGTATTGTCAGTTGACAAGCTAATACCTAATTCCAGAAGTTTGCTGTAGGTTACTTCCAATGGTGGCTAGAAAAAACTTACGGTAGAAAATGGCTATCAAGGGAGAAGAGTGGGATACGTTGATAAATGGCTCCTGATGCTTTTCACATTCAGATAAGAAAGCGGTAATGAGGATTTGAACAGATCATGTATTCTTCTTTACAGATTAACCCCCCAACCCAGCATACATAAAACTAAACAGAGTAATACTGGGAGATTGGGAGGTGGCATTGCTGAAAGGTACCAGACAGGCAGTTTGTAAATTTAAGTGGGGTGGCCAGAGCAGACTCCATTGAAATTTTAAACAAAGTCTGGAAGGAGGTGTGGCTATGCGTGGAAAGAGCATTCCCAACACGGGGAATGCAGAGTGCAAAAGAGTTGAAGCAAGGCCAAATTTGAGGACCGGCAAAGAAGCCACTGTGGCTGAAGCAGTCTGAGCCAGAAAAGTAACAAGAGAGGCAATCAAAGAACTGGGGGGGAGGGGGGCGCCTGGAAAGATCACAGAGGGCCTTAGAGGCCACTGTGAGGACTTCGGGGAATTTTTAAATGGTTTGGGGCACAGGAGTCACATAACCTGACTTACATTTTAATAGAATCAGTGGAGTGTTGTCCTATGTGATAAACCTAGTTTTGCTGAATATGATACTATTAAGTGGCATCAGGGTAGTTCATCATCCACTAGCCCTTATTTTCTCCTTCTGATGTTTTTCCATTGAATAATTAAATTAATTGTGTGTGTGTGTGTGTGTGTGTGTGTGTGTGTGTGCATACAATTTGGAATATACACCTCTTAAGCCATCTCTGCCAGATTCTTTAATTCTTCAACATTGTACTGTATTTACAAAAATTTCAAAAGGCTAGTTGCTTTTCTTGAATACATTATGCTGTATTTATTTGCATATTGTTATATCCTGGACCATGAGTTCCTGGAGCGTAGTCCCATGCATTTTTTAATTCGCAGAATCTAAAATAGTTTCTGGGTCACAGAGTGGACCTTATAATGTTGAATGAGTGACTATACACACATAGAGATGGGCTCTATCCATCGTAAGTCCACACAGTACATTATATTACAAGTCATAGAAAAGGTTATGTTCTGCTAATAGTTAAGTACAAACACCGTGATGCTACAAAATAAAGCAGACCAGATTGCCTTGAAGATTGTCACTGAAATACATGAAATTTTAAATCAACTTTCTGGTTTTGTAAGAAAGAAGAAAAACACTCAAATAAAACCTTTTAAAAGATTTACTTTTTCGGAGGCAGTATTAGAATGTGAAGTAACAGAAAGTTTAATATAGTCCTTTGTACATATTCACATATAAAAACATTTTGGAAGTTTAAATTTCAACTTACGATAGAAAACAACATGGGTCATATCCTTGGGCTGCCGAGACATTGTTTCATCCCCACTGACTTTCAAAGATGTAACTTCACCTCTGAAGTGTAGTTTTCACACATAAACCAACAAAAGTTTACTCATTGTTAAAGCAACCTGTGGAAATAGTGGCTCTTTCACAAAAAGGAGGGAAAAACATTCAGCAGGGTGAATCTGACCCTGACCTTTAGATGAAAAATTATAATGGGGAGAAGATAAGTCTTCATTTTTTTTTTTTTTTTTTTCTGCAGACACTAAGCCATTTTGTAATGTGGCAAAGGGCAACTGCAGTGAAGTGACTGGCATGATCTCTTTTCACCTGACCCAACATAGCAGTAGATTCTCTTCTGTCATCCTTACCATCATGGATGTATAACTGTGACCAAACATATTAAGGCAATTTATATGTGTGTGTGTGCATATGTGTGTGTGTGTATGTCTGTGTGTGTAACATTCTCTCCACTATAGAGTCACGGTTTGCAGTTTAAAATATTTTGTTATTTGTGATTTTAAAAAATTCCAAAGAAAAATGTTATCTACTAAGCAAAGGTTTAAAAGCTTTAAGGAGGACACAGTATCAGATTATAATAAATAGTAAATGGTGGGGTTAAATTATATGTCATTACTGTATTCATTTACTTTGCAAATATTTTATAAATATTTACTGAATGACTTCTGTATTCCAGGAACTAACCATAAGAGCTGGGATACAGTGATGAATAAAAGAAAGTCTCCACTCATGAGTGATATTTTCCAGGTGGATGAGATGGAATAAACAAGTAACCAAAAAATAAGATTATTTCAGGTAGTATCATGCACATATTCATTTGGTTTGTATATGTTTTACATATATTTGGCAATAGATCTTACCTTTTATTTTTCTCTACGTTTTCTTTTTCTTTTTCTCTTTTACACAGGAACTCGCTCTGTCACCCAGGCTGGAGTGCAGTGGCACGATCTCGGCTCACTGCAGCCTCCGCCTCCCGGGTTCAAGTGATTCTCATGACTCAGCCTCTCAAGTAGCTGCAACTACAGGTTTGTGCCACCATGCCTGGCTAAGTTTTGTATTTTTAATAGAGATGGGGTTTCACCATCTTCCCCAAGTTGGTCTTGAACTCCTGACCTCAAGTGATGCACCCTCCTCAGCCTCCCAAAGTGCTGAGATTACAGGTGTGAGCCATCATGCCTGGCCTCTACGTTTTCTTAATTTAACTTTATTTATCATGGCTATAATTCCTCTATTATGTTAAAAATCAATCTCATACAACTCATTTAGTTGTCAATGAGTTGCATGTCATCGATTTCCATTTCTGTAGTTTTACAAAAATAATCATATTTTTATATAATATGCATGACTATTTTTGTAAAACTAAATATCTTGTTCAAATTTGCTCATCCCTAATTTACAGATAAGACAGTAGAGACTGCAAAGTTGACATGAACATCTTTTCCCAAGGATGAGCCACATCTCTCCCTCCCCCAACCCTTCCCATATGACTTATGCAAATATAATTTTGGTTGTCGTCTGGTGTCAGATTGAAATAGCATTCTAGGAAAAGGTATATGCTTACAGCTAAGACTGTATTAATAACGATAATAGCTTTTTCAATTGTGTCACTCTTCATAAACTCTCACCAAAGTCTTAATCTCCTTTCTACCATTTTTCTAATTGAACTCTTCTCAGTGAAGTCATAGTTTCTCACACAAATTTGATAGCTTGTTTAGAATAGTTACTTTGATTTTTGTTTTTTTCTGGATTCTTAACAGTTGTTCTACCTGGCTTGCTCCATCTATTTTCTTTCAAGTTTGTCTTTTATTTCTTTTCTTTCTCAGAATTTCTTCAAATCTTTCAATAGATAACTTGCTTTTGCCATGCTTGTATTGGACAATATTCCATGTTATTTTCAAACAATTTTTTTGAGCCAATATTTTATTTGTTCATTTCTGGCTTTGAAGCACTCTTTAATGACATGGTTGGCCTGAGATTCTTTGCCATAGACCTTAACTACTACACAACTGCAATCAACCATTTTGTGGGGTTTTCCCCCTCTGTTGATTTCTAGTCTCTTGGTGTCATCAATCTTAATTAGGTTGATTTGGTGTTCAACACAAAGGGCCTCCACCAACTTGACATACAAAGCTCATAGTTGAATGTAAACACACAGAGATGGGCGTGGATTTTGTCTAAGACTGTAACTACTTTACAAATTCCCCATGGTAGCTGTCATGGATGAGGCTGGTCTTCAGCTCCTCTTGTAAAGCAGCGTTAGTGTCCACTACGCCTCCAGCAGCAATGCCTTCGTTGGGCATGGCAGTGAGTTATGCGCGAATCCCAATTTTCAATGCCTCCTCACAATAAGGCAACTTGGCAGTGAAAGAGCCAAAGAAATTCTAACAAATGTTATGAGGCAGAGAGGTGTGATAACAACTCAAATGCTAATCAGGTGGTTTGGAAAATGCTAGTATAAAGAAATCTTAGCAGATATTTTTACCGCGGTATTTCTCAAAACCGAAGATATACTAATCAACCACGGGGCTCTCCAGAAAGGTTGTATATATTATATTTCATAAATTCAAAGGCATGTCTTTTCATTTTTTTACAAATAAACTTTGATATGGAGATGCTTCTTATAGTTGAAGCGGAGGCTAATTGGCAGATTTTTTTCTTAGCAGTACATTAAAACAGGTTACATTATAATCAAAAGCATCTTAGATTTAATGAAATGCATTAATAGGCAGGGCCTTCCCAGCTTATTTGACTTTTTTAAATAATAAAATATCTCTTTAAATATGTAGCAATGGAACTTTTTTTGGTAAATACAATGTCAAAACCACATTTCCGAAATCTATTTATTTTAGAACAATAACATTTCATCTTGAATTTGGAAATCCCCAAGCTGTCTAGGGGGATTCCTACAATCTTCAATTTTCAAAAGAGTTTAAAAAGTCTCCCATAGCTTTGTTACTCATTCAAAATGGAATTCGATAAAAGCCATGCAAACAAAAATCAAAACTTTATTTTTTTCACAGGAGTGATATCAAGGGGTTTTGTACGAGGGGTCTTTTAGAGCCTCTTTTATCTCCATCAGCACATGCACTGCCTATCAATCCCTACCAAAGTCATCACAAACAAATATAAAATCCAAATAAAGCATAATGACCACTTTCAGTAGCAGTCCCTTACCCTTCCTTCCACCCACCAGGAGCCCTCCTGTTCCCTATTTCTACCCCTATGAAGCAATTCTGGAGCTACCACTAATAAGCACTCAATGGCCCCCAAGCTGAGTGCTCAAACAGCAGAGCCTCATGAGAGAAATAAAACTAAACTACAACTTCCATTTAGTGAACAAGAATAAAGACTGCCACTACTCAAGCAGTCTGGGGATTATTGCTATTGTTTTATTTGGGGCCAACTTCCCTAGTTCCAGCCAGTGTTTATCACCACAGAGAACTTCAGAAGCAATGAAGATACTTTGGCTAAGAGTATTTATCACCATCCAACTCAATGTAAAATTCAACTACGGCCAGATGGGAGATGCTGAATCAAGATAGTGAGTGTGACCTGCAGTGCCTGGTAATCTGATCATGGAGTCAGAATGTATTTAAGGATGCCCAGTTCACATAAAAATTATGCCTAAGGATCTTCGATGCGTTGTGAACATCCTTCAACTGTTCATTCTCTGTGATAAAACACTTGTTCAGGTACCCTAATGCCGGTGAACAGTCAGCAAACATAAAGCCAAGTGCAGTTCTGCAACAGAAGAGTAACCTTTTTTTCCCATTTTTTCCTCATTAAGTTTATAAACTTGTCTTATCAGAGGTTGAGATCACTGTTACAGCAATCTCAAGGGTGGAGTGCTTTAACAGAGAAAATAAAAAAGCCAAACTAATGGCAAAGAAGAAAAATGAGAACCCATGGCTCAGAGATATCCCTGGGCAGTCAGAGGGGAAGAGAAGACAGTGAGAGTCAGATCTTCTGTACACTTGTATTTTTTGCTTGTCTAAAGGGAGCACCAAACTGATTCTGCTGTTACGTCTTCACTATTTTTCCTAAGGTAGGATAATTCTCCAAAAGGATTCAATTAAATAAAACTTTTAAATTTAAAAAAATCAAGAGAGGATTCCTCTCAAATTCTCAGATTGATACTGAGCTAAACTGCCTGACGGTGTGTCTACATAAATGGGAGGGAGACATGAGGTCTGCAAGTTCTTTCTGTAAGAAAATAGTAGTATCTTATTTCAACAGAAAAATTTTGCCAGTGCACAGATTGGCGGCGGGGGGCAAAGTGGTGTTTACTCAATGCCAAATTCTCTAACACTCTAATTACACTGTTTCTTTAACTTGGCCTTCCTGGAAACCAAACTTGGGTTTCACACTGCAGTGATAAAAAAAAGATAAACAGTCAAATCTAAGCTCATACACCTTTATTCAGTGAGTTATACATGCACCAAATATTTATGGGGCATCTACTATATCTCATGGACTCTTCTAGGTGCTAAAAATCTGGCAATGAATAAAACACACAAAAGTTTATACTTTTCTGAAGCTGATATTCTATTACACAGAGTCAGACAACAAGCAAGCCATTTATTTCTCTATCTTGAGTGATTTTAGAATATGGAGATAAATAAAGCAGGTAAAGGTATATGAAAAGCTAGGGGTAAAGGGAGTGGTGATACACATGTATTTTTTAATATACATACATACGTGTGTGTGTGTGTGTGTGTGTGTGTGTGTGTGTAGACAGTTGGGTTAGGGAAGTTATTTCTGATGGAGTTACATTTCATCAGAGACCTGAATAAATAAACCAAACAGATAAATGAGGGTGAGACTGGTAGGAAAAATGTTTGGGTTTTCTTAGCCTAAGAAATAGGCAAGAGATCAGCACTGTTAGAATGCAGTAAATTAGGAGAGAAGAAGGTAACACAGAAGAGAAGCAAGGTTGTGTGGATATTTATAACAGTTTCTTTTTTTACTTTGAATGAGATGCAAAACTTTTGGAAGGTTCATGGCAGAAAAACATGGCATGAATTTATATTTTATTTTATTATTTTTATTTTTCTGTAATTTTAGTAGTGACGAGGTTTCACCGTGTTACCCAGGGTGGTCTTGATCTCCTGACTTTGTGATCTGCCCACCTTGGCTTCCCAAAGTGCTGGGATTATGGGCATGAGCCACTGCGCCTGGTCACATATATATATATATAAACGTTTACTCTGGCTGCAGGTTGGAGAACAGATTGTAGTGAGGAAGGGATATAAGCAGGTTTAGCAGTTAAAAATGTATTGCCATACTACAGGCAGGCAATTATGTAGGTTTGGGTCAGGATTATAGAGATGGAAATGTGAGAAATGGTCAAGTAGAGCCATTGATATTTGCTGACAAATTCTATGTGACAAGTGAGAAAAAAGGGGACAATCAAACTTTTAGCTAAATCAGTGAAAAGGATAGAGTTGTTTCTTCTTTGTGATTGTAAAGACCAAAAGTAAAGCAGGTTTGGGGAAAATAATGACTTGCTTTGAACATGTTAACTTCGGAATTCCTATTTAACATCCAAAATGAAAATGCAGTTTTCAGTTTTTTATAAGTCCGGAGTTTAGGTGAGAAGTCAACTATAGTGATACAAATTTGAGAATCATCATGACATAGATGATATCTAAAGAAGCAAATTTATATATGCTCCTAAAAGAAATGAGTGAAGATAAAGACATCCAGAGATCCAAGGACTGAGAGCCAGAATCCCCTACCACATTGAAATAAGGCAAAGCAAGCCGACAAGATTGAGAAGGGGTAACTGGTAAGCAATGAGGGACACAAAAGAAGAGTGTCTCGCAATCCAAGTTTTAAGAAAGAAGAGTTGATCAAGGGTATCAAATATTACCAAGATTTTGAAGTAAAATGAAAAATGGGAATCGGTCCATTGGATCTGGCAACATAAAGATCTTTGTTGACGTTAACAAAAATCATTTTGCTGGAGTAGTGGACATGAACACATGATTGAAGTGGCTTTAGGAGAGAACAGGAAGAATGGAAGTGGAAATAGTGAGTAGAGACTTCTTGTTTATTGAGTTTGCTTTAAAATGGGGCAGAGATTAGGCAGTCACTGAAAATGAAATGGAGCCAAGAGCTTTTTTTCTCTTAAGATGGGAAGCATTGCAGCATGTTTGTATGCTGGTAGAAATAACTCAGTTGAAAAGGAAAAAAAAATAAGTGATGTTTCAGGAGAGTAACAATTACTGCTCTGTATAGGGAAGAGGTATGTGATTCAGTGCACGAGTAGAAGAGATGACCTTTGCTAGGAAGGACACTTATGATTCATCCACAGCAACATGAAAGAAAGAAGAGTATCAGGATATAGATGTTGGTAGTATGGAAGGGTTGGGAGGTGTTATAGTGAGATTGTTTTGAAGTTCTCTTTCCACTGATTCTCTGTTTTTAATGAAATAGTAAAGTTATCAGCTGGAATAATTATTGAGGAGTAGAAAGGAGAGAAAATGTACAAAATAGTCATCATTATGGAGTGGGAGAATAAACAGACTATAAAAATGTAATAGGTTGTGCGGCAGCACCGAGAACCCACTTAAGGTGAGTGAATGGTCATGCTGTTAAAATGAGACTGTTAGGCAGGATAGAGTGCTTTTCTCCAGCTCTGTTCAGGTGTGTACATACAGATAAAACAAAAGTCAATTGGATATACCAGAATTAGTATTTTACTAGAGTCTTTCAAAGGAAGGAGAGAGAGGGACAATGGAGTTTATATAAGGAAGGGTATAAGGATACAGACATTGGTAGTTTGGAATGGTTCTTCATGAAATAATGGCTTTTCACGAAATCTAAGCAGAGTATAGAGAGATGCTGGGACATGAGGAAAATTAGCAACAAAGAAAAACTAATAGATGCAATAGTTCATAATGAGATTTTTTTAAAAAAAGTGTTGGTATCAGAATGGTCAAAGTGTTGAGCTGCTAAAACAGGAACAAATGACCCAAAAGTAAGATGCCTGAGATAGGAATTATGAAGGGTTTTAGTACTTGGTAATGAGAGAGTCTAGGATATGTCCATTGCATGTGTGACTGAGGTAGAATATGAATAAAATCAATGGAGGAGAAGAAGTCAAAGAATGGAGAGGCCACGATGTAAAAATTTCCAAGAATATGACAAGGTCAGTACAGGATACAGTGAATGAAGAAAGGAGAGGTAATGAGTGACATAGTCTGAAGACCCACGAGACTCATAGAGGAGGGTTGCACAGAAGATGGAATGAGAATGATCTGAAACTACAATAATGAAGGCCCATTGGCATCAGCAGGTATACTCCCCCAATTTGAGGTGGCTTAGAGGAAGTAGTGTCTTCTGGGGTATCCAAGTTTGAATTTGAGTGAAAAAGTGAAACCAAGAAATTCAGGAAAATTTGAGGATCAAGGAGATTTTGTGTATGACTGAGTTCCAGAGAGCCCAAGGGAAGGGATTGGTTGTGGGGTCAGAAAAAGGAGTGGACAAATCTGTGAGGATTAGAGCCTGAGTGCTAACCAGACAGTCCTGGGAGTCCTGTGGTAATAGGATTAGTTGTGAAGGTCTGCTGGGCATTAAAAACAACTGTGGTCACTTTAACATGTGCTCCAGAATAGCCTGCCAAAACAAATCTGCTTAAGTTTTCTCTTTAAGGGGTTTGCTTTCTGATCATCTTTCAGAACGGCAAATACTAGATACCATCACGTAATGTTGGACTAACCACTCACTGAGGAGTATCTATTGTTTAGTCTTTACCTTTTTACCTTCCTGTCACATGCAACAGCCAGGAAACAGGGTGTCAAAGATGAGGAGGTTTGCTCAGCAACACATTTCGTTTTTAACCTCAGGAGTTATAAGATCATACATCTCTGCTCCAAAAGCACTGACTGGGACAGCTGGAATTGTGGTGACAAGAAACGTACGTTAATACTTTTTCATTTAACCGGAACAAGGTAATCTGAGCCAACTAAAAAGCATTTTTCTCTTCCCCGCTCACAACACTGAGGAATGTCAGAGGCCCTCAGAGAGCGAGGATGCTTTATGCAGAGTGGCCTGGGAAGGCCGGAAACCACTTATTGGCTTCACAGCTCTAAACCTCTGAAACACTCATGTCTCTTCTCAGACCTTTTTATTTTGACTCCAGACATCCTTGAGTCACACTTGCTATATTAATATAGTTAAGGCATTGAATGATCATTATCGGTAGCAAAACTTCTCTCCCTGTTTTATGACACAGGTAGTTCAATAAAATGTTTTAGACCAGAAAAGAGGAGCTGTGGGCCTCTATTTCACTGCACTACTCTTTTTCAAATTCTGTCAGATGTTATTTCCTATGTCTGGAGTCTTTCTGGCTTATTATTATTTATTTTTTTGGTGTATATGCTTTACTTCTTAAGCAAGGTTAGAATTCCATCTTCAGGTTCAGATTCTCTTCCATTATAATTTCTTTTCTTTTCTTTCTTTTTTTTTTTTTTTCCTGAGACAGAATCTCACTCTGATGCCCAGGCTGGGGTGTAGTGGTGTGATCACGGCTTACAGTAGCCTCGACCTCCCGGGTTCAAGAGATCCTCCCACTTCAGCCTCCCTATTAGTTGAGACGATGGGCACAGCTCACCATGCCTGGCTAATTTTTGTATTTTTTGTAGATATGTGATTTCACCATGTTGCCCCAGCTGGTCTTGAACTCCAGGGCTAAAACAATCTACCTTGCTTGGTTGCCCAAAATGCCTAGCCAAGCCACTGTGCCCAGCTCTCTTCCATTATAATTTCATAATTACCAACCACCTCAGGTAACAGTTTATTTCAAAATTTGGTGAGTAAAGACTTATTGTATAGTTAACTTATACTGTTTGCTCACTATGGGCTGAGTACTTTACACTTTGCCTTTTCAATCTTTATAATAATTCTATGAGTTAAATAAAACAGTATTGCCCACAATTTACAGCTAAAGACACTGAAAATTTATGGTCACTGAAAACTTATGATCCAGGATCATATTGTTAGTAAGTAGAAGAGCAAAAATTTGAACCTGGATAGTCACAGTCCAGAGCACACATTTTCTTAGATACCACAATACAATACATTGCCAGGTACTAAGTGAAGTGACAGGAAATGAAGTTGAAAGAGATGAATGACCTAAAAGGGTTCATAAGTTAGTATGGAACTGGATATTTTACGCTAACAATATATCCCTATTCCTTGGCTCCAAGTGTACATCCACATACAACAATTTGAGTCTGAACCACAGTAAACTTAACTAGCCATCTGCATTGATTTGTTTACCCTTCTTTGCAAATCAATGCACAAGTGTCATGAAAGAAATACTAAGATTACAGAAATAACTTTCTTCAGTTTTTTCCCCATCTTCAAGGGATAAGTAGCATCAGGAAAGACTGACAGCCAAAATATTTGCATTCAATGTCAGTGGCAAAATCAAAAAGGACAGTTCTGCATTGTAACTCTTCGTACAAAGACAAGTGGTGAGAGAAAACCAAGCTAGTCTCATCAGAGGAGTATTTCCACTCAAGTGTCAATTCTTATGATGAAAAAACGTAATTTTTAACTTATTTATGGATTCACATTGGTAATTGCTATCTTGGAAAAGATCATTTTCCCAATATAAGTAGTGCCCTAAAAATAAAAGGCATTGTTATTTTAACAGACTATATCATCTATGACCTTGCTGCCTTAGAGGCTGCTTGTGGGGCTGGACAGGCCAGAGCACAGGTGAAGTGTATAGTTCCCCAAGCCATTCTCTTTGAGAGTTGCACCTGACCCACTGAACAAGCGAACAGGTTTTCTCATTTTGCTGTTTGATTTCCTGATCAGAGGGGTCATTCATAATATGTACATACAGATGAGCCTATGAGTATGTGCGGCTTTTTCATTAATCAACCCAGATATTGTTAATTTGCTTAAATAGGGTTATAAAAAGAAACAGGAGAAAAAATAAATCCAGGATGTCATCTCTGGATTCTATATTAAAACTGTAAAGAACAACTTTGTGTTAGTTTAAGCGGTGGTAGTATAGGACGGATATATAAATGAAAAAATAAATACTGAATTGGTACATATTTAGAGTCTATGTTAAAATTGGAAAGATGTTAGATGACTTTATAATTTCGTTACTGTTTCTTAAAGTCAAAACAACGTGTTGCTTTTAGGACTTTGGTGAACACAGCAGTGTGAGTTTCAGTGCTTTGGTGCTCATAGAAGAATTTCAAATACTTCAGAGCATTTGTTTTCATGAAACCCTTCCTCTCCCCCATACATAATGGGCACATTTCTTAAGTGAGGCAATTTAAATACTAAAACAACAGACAAAAGCTTGCAACACCAAAGAGGCAGGAAGTAGTAAGTGTGGAGGAAGAAATCAATACTGTACAATTCCATGCTTTTACATATACATATTATATATGTGGGAGCATTCATGCCATTGTGTGCTGCAGAATAACTGCTGTCTGTTTCCATTCACTATCCATGAAGCAAACTCCCCAAGGAAGATGTTCATCTTCTACTGAAGGTAATTGCTAGTTAACTGGAAATGAAATTTTCATTGTTTTTGACTAAGACAACATGGGAACTAAACGTCTTTCAAAAATTCCACATTTTACCCCCATGTGTGCCTTGTTTATAGAAACATCTGGACTTTGTGCGAATTATAAGCCTACAGAATGTCCTTATTAGGGGTATGATTCTATTCAAAACTGCAAGGAAATGCCCGTCTACTCACAATATTTACTCAAAACTATGATACTGCTTTTTCATCAGAAGTTTCCTAATTCCCCAGTTAAGGAAGAAAGAAAGAGATAGACAGGGAAGGAAAGAAAGATAGAAACTGTTCCTGTGCTAGGCCCTGTTTTCTTTCAGGAAAGGAAGAGGAATCTGGTTCGACAGCCAACACACAATACCAAACACATGAGGTGATGTTAGTAACAATAAAAAAAAGACAAAAATGAACTCATCACTTCCACCCAGGTGCCACATATGTGATGTCTGACCCAGAGAGAGTCATTAGCTAAGGGAACAAAATCAACGTCTCAAGTTAGAGCAACAGGGCAGAGGCAGATATGTTAAGGGTTAGCATATTAAATTAAAAGATAAAGATTTCTGAATAATGTGCTGCTGACACTAATTTTCTGCAAAATGGTAGAAAAAGCACTACTTCTGGTCTTTTTACATTATTTCTTCACTTGAGGATAATTGAGCCATTTTTACATACAAAGATGGCACTGTGAAACTCTCTTCAGCACTCCCCAACCCCTACTTCAGGGTTATAAGATTACAGGGATCTACCCAAACCTCAAAACCAACCCCATTTCTGTAAGCTGGTAGGTTACAGCTAGAAGAGTATGTTATTACCTCAGTAGAAAAAAAAGGTAGCACATATCATTGGTCCAATTAACACTATGCTCAAATTTTCTGGACCACTTGACCAGCTAGGATGTTGATAAGTATTTAGCACTTAACACTTTCTTGCTTCTCTCATAGGCTCACAATTTCCAGAGGTATTGCAGAATGATTGCAGGAAAGTGACTATCATACTATGGAACCCAAACTACTACTTGTTACTGCCAGTGGAGAGTAGGAGGTCATATGACCTCTCCCCTTTCTGGATCTTTCTCTCATATTCATTTCCTCATAGGTCCAAGAGATGAGAAAAAGAAAATAAAATGAATTCCACAAGGCAAATTACAAATGGCACTTTTTGCACAAGATGTATCATATGGAGTATCAAGAGACACAGGAGAGAAGATTTAACACCTTATTTCATCTATGGTGGCACAACATGTAGGTTAGAGCATTACTTTTGAATTATCTGAGGTGAAGGACCATTTATCTCCAATCCATCATGAACGGAAATGTGTTCCTACAGTTCCTGACTTATATGCAGTTCACATCACGTGCAATTCCACACTATACTCAAAGTGGTCTATACTTGTTCAATAGGACAAGGCCAATCATCACACATTTACTTCCAATTTCTGTATTTATCATAGACTAGTGACAAATAATTCACAAATTGGCATCAATCTGTGGACTACACTTTGAGTACCACTGATTTTGACTATGGGATTTGAGCCTTACTGACCTGCCCTAATCCTGGCTCCATCCCTTACTTACAAATGTGTGTGACATGGCAATTTACTTAATCCCTCTACGACTCAGTTTCCTTATCTGTGAAATGGTAACAAAACAATACTTATGTCACAGGCTTGTTGTGAGAATTAAAATTAGGTAACACATGCAATGCAACTTACCACAATTAGAACAATACCAAGCACATTATAAGCATTACGATTTAGATTTTTTACAATTATGTCACTTTAACTTATATGGCTGGCTTTGTAACTAGTATATATCAAAATATGTAGAGCAGCATATAAAAGACAGTAGAAAATATTGGCATTCTTTGTCATGCCAATAACCATATTTATAATAAGCTAACATGTTATAAAAATTACAGGATATTTTTAAGAAATTTTTAAGAAATATCCTGTAATTTTTATAACAGTATTGCAGATGTACGTGTATGTGTATGATTCCCCTACTAAATACCTACTAGATTCTTACTATTCTTTATTCTTTAACCTGGCTGAAAGGCCTTGAATAATATAGTACCCACTATTCATTTTAAACTTCGTAAAAGCCCCACATTTTCCTACTCCTTTTCTCTTCTTGCAAGTCCCCATACTCTTCCTCTTTCCCCCTGTCCGAAATGTCCTCCCTCTGTGTTTCTGCAAAGCAAATTCATTCTATTTCTTCAGGTTTCAGTTGAAAGGCCATTTTTTAAGCGTGTCCTTCCTGACTATGCTGACTAAATTAAGTCTTCCTCATTATTTTCTATTCCCACCCCTTGCTTATTTCCTTTACAGTTCTGATCACAGACTGAAATGATTTATTAATGTGTTGTTTGTCTACCTCAATGCGGATCAAGGCAGGCTCTGTGGTCTTCACTGATAAATCTCATAACCAGCTTGATACCTGGTATACAGTATATTCAGCAAATACTTGTTCAGTCAATGAGGTTGATATGGTTTGGCTGTGTCCCCACTAAAATCTCATCTTGAATCCCCACTTGTCGTGGGAGGGACCTGGTGGGAGGCAATTGAATCATGGGGACAGGTCTTTCCTGTGCTGCTCTCGTGATAGTGAGTATCATGAGATCTGATAGTTTTAAAAAGAGGAGTTTCCATGCACTGCTGCCATGTGAGATGTGCCTTTCACCTTCTGCCATCATTATGATGCCTCCCCAGCCACATGGAACTGTAAGTCCAATAAAACTCCTTCCGTAAATTGTCCAGTCTTAGGTATGTCTTTATCAGTAGCGTGAAAACGGACTAATACAGAGGCAAATTTCTCTATTCATCTAAAATAAAAGACCCATTTTTTCTTGTTACTCTAACTTCTTATCAACTTAGAAAATTCTCTAATTCTATCATGCATTCAAGATTTACTGGATTACAGGTATATAACCTCTTAGGTACAAGAGGTTAGAATAATACATTGAGTCATTGCTTTTAAGAATTAGAGAAATACCATTTAACAAATTACCTTTATAAAATGTAACTTGCACTACATGCAAGGACCTATGTCCCTGCATTCCTGTATGTACATATATATGTGTGTGTTTGGTGCTCAGGAAACTCAAGAAGAAAGCACAGAGAATGGCAAAAGGAGTTTTACCATGGAAGATCCAAAGAAGGCTGTAAGTTTGAGATTGACCTCAAAGGAAAATCTCTCTGCAGATAAGATAGAGATAATGCTCTGGAGGCTGAGAAAGTTAAGTCAGCAAACTTGTTTCAAAGGTTATAGAAATCAAATGAGAGATAGTATCCCAAATACCACTGAGCTTATTTGGAAACTAAATTGAGTATATTCCCATATGAATGCAGTTTGGTTTTACATATTTTTTTGTTTTAATTTTGACATCACAATGATTAGGAATGATTACTGGAAAAAATCATTTTAAGATTTTCAATACAATTCTGTTTTAGCAAAGACAGAATATACAACCCAATCAGATCTGCAACTAGAAAAATATGTATCGGGAGAAAATGTATATTAAAAAAAATCATCTGAACATATGCATTTGGATGTTTACCTTTACTTATAGCAGCTAATACCATTTGGCTAGCCAGTAAATACGAATAAAACTTTATGGCTGCACGTTGATGCACTTTTCAAAATTACTTCATCAACACTATCTCATTTAATCCTCACAATACCTCTATAAAATAGACAAGTATTTTTACCTCTATTTCACAGTCTAAGCAGCTGATAGAGAACTGTTAAAGGACTTGTCCAAGACCTCAGAGCTAGTTAGAGGCAGACACGGGCAAATTAGAGAGGAGACCTCAGTAGTTTTTCCACTATAACTTTTTGCTTTCCCTAGCAATCAATGCTCAATAAGAGGAACTGGGGCTGCTCTATACACAGGCTGATTAAAAATACAGGTAGCAAGAGCTATTTTACTCTGGTAAGATTCTTGCTAAAAGATTAGTTTTGGTAACATTTTAAAGGCAACAACCACTTTTTTGCAGATGATTAGAATGAAACCCTTAACATATGCATTAACAATAGTAAGCACCAAACCCAGTTAGCCCAATATCTGTCACGGCAGTGCTTCTCTGATATAGGAACATGGCTGGGCAAAGGGATGACTGTCCCGGCTACAGTGATTAGTTGAGAGGTGGGCACATATGGTCCAAAGTCAGGCCAATTAACTTCTCCTTTGGACTTTTAATGGAACTCATGGAAAGGAATACCTCTCTTTAGAGACAAGTTGCTCAGAGGGGCATGCAGTCTTGAAGTTGGCAGCCAACATGGAGGTAAAGGAAGATTCACTGAGAAAGTGGACGCCACTGAGTCATGTAGGCAGCAGGGTCATAAGGGGAAGAGGACATCAATAAAGAGGTGGAAGGCAAAAATTAATCACAGTTCGGCCTAGATGTGGTTTTCAACCTTGGCTTATTAGTATCATTGGGAGCCTCTAAATATCCCAACGTGCAGGCCTCACCCGAGAACAGTTAAATCAGACACTTTTCCTCTGTTCATGCTCATGTTCATGCCCAGCACATCCCACAACCAGTGGTTCCCCGAAGTCCCCCTGCTTTGGTAGAGGCTCTGCTGCTATAGCAGGAACTTCTAAGAAGTTGCGCCACCAAGGATGAAGTCAACAAAAGACCCATAAAGAGGCCGACTTTAGCAAACAGCATTACGTATTTTTTGTTTGTTTGGTTTTGCTTTTTTCCTGAGACGGAGTTTTGCTCTTGTCACCCAGGCTAGAGTGCAATGGCATGATCTTGGCTCACTGCAACCTCCGCCTCCCGGGCTCAAGTGATTTTCCTGCCTCAGCCTCCTGAGTAGCTGGGATTACAGGCATCCGCCACCACATTTGGCTAATTTTTCTCTGTGTGTGTTGTTGTTGTTGTTGTTGTTGTTGTTTGAGATGGAGTCTCACTCTGTCACCAGGATGGACTGCAGTGGCGCGATCTCGGCTCACTGCAACCTCCGCCTCCCGGCTTCAACGATTCTCCTGCCTCAGCCTCCTGAGTAGCTGGGTCTACAGGTACCCACCACCATGCCTGGCTAATTTTCTGTATTTTCAGTAGAGACAAGGTTTCACCATATTACCCAGGATGGTCTCGATCTCCTGACCTCTTGATTCGCCCACCTCGGCCTCCCAAAGTACTGGGATTACAGGCGTGAGCCACTGTGCTCGGTCATTTTTTGTGTGTGTATTTTGTAGTAGAGGCGAAGTTTCACCATGTTGGTCAGGCTGGTCTTGAACTCCTGATCTCAGGTGATCCACTTGCCTCAGCCTCCCAAAATGCTGGGATTACAGGCGTGAACCATTGCACCAGGCCCACATTGTGTCTTTTTAACTGCTCCCGTGAAACATTCAGAATCACCACCCTGCTGCTGCTTTACATATGGATAGGGGTAAGGGCAATCAAAGTGGTAAATGGAAATCCAATTTATTTTATTTTTTTTATTTCCAACTTTTAAGTTGAGGGATATATGCACAGGATATGCAGGTTTGTTACATCATTAAACGTGCTCCATAGTGGTTTGCTGCACAAATTATCCCATCACTTAGGTATTAAGGCCACTATCCGTTAGCTATTCTTTCTGATGCTCTCCCTCCTCCCCCTGCCCACCCTCTGACAAGACCCAGTGTGTGTTGTTCCCCCGTCGTGTGTTCATGTGTTCTCATCATGCAGCTCCCACTTATGAGTGAGAACACATGGTATTTGGTTTTCTGTTTCTGCATTAGTTTGCTAGGGATAATGGCCTCTAGTTCCATTCATGTCCCTGCAAAGGACATGATCTCCTTCTTTTTCATAGTATTCAATATTGTATATGTACCACATTTTCCTTATTAATACATCATTGATGGGCATTTAGGTTGATTCCATGTCTTTGCTACTGTGAATAGTGCTACAATGAACATGCACTTGCATTTTTCTTTATAATAGAATGATTTCGATTCCTTTGGATATATATGCAATGGGATTGCTAGGTCAAATGGTATTTCTCTCTCTAGGTCTTTGAGGAATTCCCACACTGTCTTCCACAATGGTTGAACTAATTTACACTTTTACCAACATGTAAAAGTGTGTTCCTTTTTCACAACTCTGTTGTTTTACTGACTTTTTAATAATAACCATTCTGGTTGGTGTGAGATGGTATCACACTGGTTTTGATTTGCATTTCTCTAATGATCAGTGATACTGAGCTTTTTTTTCATATGTTTGTTGGTTGCATGTATGTCTTCTTTTGAGAAGTGTCTGTTCATGTCATTTGTTCACTTTTTAATGGGGTTATTTTTTTTTTCTTCTTGGAAATTTGTTTAAGTTCCTTGTAGATGCTGGATAATAGAGCTTTGTCAGATGGATAGATTGCAAAAATTTTCTCCCAATCTGTAGGTTGCACTCTGATGATAGTTTCTTTTTCTGTGCAGAATCTCTTTAGTTTAATTGGATCCCATTTGTCAATTTTTGCTTTTGTTGCAATTGCTTTTGGTGTCTTCATCATGAAATATTTGCCTGTGCCTATGTCCTGAATGGTATTGCCTAGATTTTCTTCTAGGATTTTTACAGTTTTGAGTTTTATATTTAAGTCTTTAATCTGTCTTGAGTTGATCTTCTATATGGTATAAAGAAAGGGTCCAGTTTCAATTTTCTATATATAACCAGCCAGTTTTCCCAGCACCCTTTATTAAATGAGAAATCCTGTCCCTATTGCTTGTTTTTGTCAGGTTTGTCAAAGATCAGATGGTTGTAGGTGTGCAGACTTACTTCTGAGTTCTCTATTCTGTGCCATTGGTCTATGTTTCTGTTCCTCTATTAGTACCATGCTGTTTTGGTTACTGTAGCGGAAAGCCAATTTCAAGCCACCAACATCACATCATAGAATGCAGGTTTGGAAAGAAATGTGCAGTAGCACCTCATTATATAGTATTGTCATCATACAGACACAATATATGTAAATAGTTGCAGAAGCATAGATAATGGTAAAACATAGTAGAGTTATTATAACATGATGAGTTTTGAGTATTGCCTTTTCTATATACTGTAATTTATTCAAACACAGTTGCTCCTCAAGTTATTACTGGGTTACATCCCAATGAATCCATTTTAAATAAGAAAATATCACAAGTTCAAAATGCATTTCATACATCTAGTCTACCAAACATCATAGCTTAGTCTAGCCAAACTTAAACATGCTCAGAACACTTACATTAGACTACAGTTGGGCAAAATCATCCGACAGAAAGCCTATCTGATAATAAAGTCTTGAATATCTTAGGTAATTGATTGACTACTGTACTGAAAGTGAAAAACAGAATGTTTGTATGGGTGCCCAAAGTACAGTTTCTACTAAATGCAAATTGCTTTCAAGCCATCACTACGTTACATACTATCTGTGTAAGTTTCTATGATGTAACTTTTCATATTGGTTCTATTTCAAAATCAGCTTGTAAAAATTCCTGGAAAATCAAAAACTCATGTCTCACAAGTTGGTCTGAGCTATCTGTAGCATACCCGTACCTTCTACAACTTTACTGATACATTCTCCTTATAAAACCAACTCACATTTTCTAAAAGGCTATTTATCTAGGTCGTGAATGATCCATCTTCACAATGTTAGTATCTTCTTCTTGCTGATCTCTGCCATTTTGGATTGGTTGTTACATGAAGATGGAGAAAAGTCAAATGGTTATAGTCCCCAGGCTGATACATTTCCCCTTCTCTGCAAGCCCATTGCTGTCCCACTCAGCCCTCACAGTAAACTCTCTTTCCCAGCAAAAGTGCATAGCCTTCTGGGTTTCTTTGCCCCAGTGCCTTGTGTCTAGTGCTCTAATGCTGACCACCCATCCACCAGCAGAAATTTTAAGGCTTCCACATTTACTAGGCAGGGTACTAATAAGCCATTCGATTTGCATCATTGTGCCTCTAGCTCTAAACATTCCACAGTCATCTTTAATACTAAAAAAGCTTTGATTACTTCTGAGAACACTACCCACCACTATCTAACCCTTTTCAAACAGCAAAGCCTAGAATTTCATTTCCTGCAAACAGGCACTCAGAAACCAGCTAGATGAATATGAAAAATGCATCCTTCTAAATGACAAGACGCTTTCCAAAGGGATCCCTGAAGGCTCAATTACTTGCCACTTCTTTGCTTGGTTTCATATGTTAGCATTCTTTCTCAGTCTCTAGCACAAATCATAAGGACCTTAACCACTGATAACAGTCTGGAAACAGAAACTGATCATTACCATTTTTTAAACCAACACCAAGGGTTTCCTTCCCACAAGGTCTAGGGGTCAAGTCTGACTCTTGTTTCCCTTCTGCATCTTTTGGTTAATCGTTTCAATTTGTTCCATTTCCATTTACTTTCTTTTGCTGAATCACAATTATTTGTTACATATGTGCATCCAGGAGGTTAGGGAGAACACCCAGCTGGTATTATTGGGAAGCCAAAATTTCTTTTAGGGGGAGGATTATCCTTGGCATGATCGAATAGTATCTTTTTTTTTTCTTTTTTCTCAGTTTCAGAAGCTGCTTCTACCCAGAGTAACAGTGCTGAGAATTCACTGGATTGCCCATGATCAGTGGGTTCTGGAAGCAAATGGACAGAAGGAATTCAAGACTAACACAGAAAGAGACCACGACATCACCGCCCCATGCATGTGGCCTCCAGACAGTAACTCGAATATGAGAAACATCACACAATAATTCAAAAAGTAATTTCAAGCACCTGCTTTGTGGTATTAAAAACCCGGAGAAAGTTATGTGTGCCCCATCGTAGAATTTTTCCTACTAGTTTTAAAAATTTATATTTAGGTTTACTAATATGTAAGCATAAAATAGAGAGAACATACACGAGCACTTATTATATTCTAGGCACCACTCTAATGTTTTCAAGGTGTATTTTTGTTTGTTTGTTTGTTCTCACTGAAAACATCACAATAAAGCTATTAGGCAGGTTCTATTATCATTCCCATTTTATAGATGAGTAAACTTGAAGACAAATCTGTTTGTCCTTTTTCCATTTTATGCAACGGTAATTTTAAGCAGAGCAGATATTTCAATTAGTGGTTTCCCTTTTCCCATCACACAAGAGAGATGTGCTTTGTCTCCCTGAGACATTTATTATTAGAGGAACAACAGTAAAATTGAGAGAGGGGAACAAAAATCCAATACATAAAAACAGTGCAATTTAAAAAATCAAGTTGAATTATTTGTTTGCTTATTGGCTCAAAGAAACATTGGGACTTTGCCTCCCAACAAAGTCATTTTTTTTTTTCCAATAGTTCCCAACCTAAATTTCTGAAATATTTCTGTTTTATTATTTACTAGGAAACATCCTGTTTATCAGAAGGGGAAACTAATGACACTGTAGCTTATCTCATTATGAACAAATAGAACTCAGAATTATTAAAGTTATTTTTTAAATTACTTGAGTTCTTGGGACTACTGGTCCCCTCTTTTTTTCTTTTTTTTTTTTTTTTTTTTTTTTTTTTTTGTATTTTAGTAGGGACGGAGTTTCTTACTTAACTGTTTCACGCATTTGAACTTGCATTCTAACGGCAATCATTGGAAGCTTATGTGCACTTCTGTCGTGTCTTCCTTTCTCCCTACTTACCGGGTGCCTTTTGGCTTTGCTTATTGTCCTGTGATCTAGAACAGTCATCTTTGAATCTCTCCCATCAAACAGAATGTTGATACATGCTTGTTGCTTAAAAATGTTCGAATGATTAATAAATGAAGAAATAAATGAATAGAGGAATCTTTTAAAGGTGACGAGGATATGGAAAAATAATTTAAAAAAAAACTTTTTGTAAATGAAACTGATTGAAACCTAGCCTAGTTCTCCAAGCTCTGGGTTAGTCAGGTTTGCTGGTTTTAATTCCTTTCTCCTCCAGAGTATCATATCTATCTTTACTATGGATCTTTCTTGAGAAATTTAGATCAAATGTAAAGCCTTCCTTGGAACCAATAAAACAAACTTACTTATGTTACTTGTGCCATCTCCTACCTTCCTTTAAAATAACACCCAAACATAGTCACATACATGTTCTCATGTACACTCATACATATTCACACACATGCTTATATAAACAACAAACTATCACTATCGTGTTTTAATATGGTTATTATTAGTGCATGGCGTTCCTTAATTCCTTGCAAGCAGTGACCACGTTTTCTCACTCAGTAAAGCATGTGTGTGTCTGTGTGTTTCCAACGCAATTTTACAGCTAGATATTTAAATCCCATTCTGGTGCATAAACTTGTCTGGACCATCAAGTACATGTTTTTGCTTTTTCAACATCAGAAATTTCCCAGGCTCACTGACAAAACCAATCGAATGTCTGTTTCTGTTTCAAAGACGAACTATTCAAACTTATTGACTTATACCTGCTTTCTCCCTGCCTCTCCTCTATCCAAATAAAACCTACCAATCTTAAAACATTAAGTATGTTGAAACGATTCTCAGTCATCCAAATAAAACCTACCAATCTTAAAACATTAAGTATGTTGAAATGATTCTCAGGTTGGGTGGCAGAAACGACAGGTATGAGTGAACAGCTTTGTCAGAGAAGATACTTCCCACTCCATGAACAAAACCACTGAATTTTCACAAGGAATTTTTAACACAGGGTTTTGGGAATTCTGACCCAGCTCATTGCTGGAGCACTGAGCAAACAAAGATCGCTTAAAAATAAAATCATGAAAATGGCATCAGCAATCATGATATTCAGACATTTTTATACCTCTCTTTTAAAATGTCAGCTCTTCCAGACAGCTGGATCCAGCCATCGGAGTTAAGAAATGTTACTATTTGTGAATCCCTCTAGCCTCTGCCATGTAGGGAGACTTCAAACAGCCATCAGTAAACAGCCTTCTCATCACTCCAGCCCAGACTGAATTCTAATCAAGGTCTTTTAAATGCCATTGAACAAATCTATATACTATAGATTGTTTCTTGTATGCCTCTGGCCAAATGCTACTCACTGGGTCATTTATTATTTTTAGAAAACCAAAACAATCCACACTAATAGTATAAATTGCAGCACATCTAGAAGCAGGGTCCAGGCAATCTTGTTGATTTAATACTAGAACTGAAAGAAGCTTTTAATTATTCCTCCTCTGGTGATTTATTAGACACTTGGAATCTAAGAGTCTCACAAGTGGAAGAACCCAGTTTATACCACAATTAACCAATAGAAAGGGTCTGGTCTAACTATGCCTTAAAAGCCAAGTACTAAATCTAAAGGTTGTGCATAGTTGAGCCTAAAAATAACTAAAATATAGAAATTAATTTTCAGACATGAGACGCAAGATATTATGACTATATTTCACACAGCTTCATAGGTTCAACGAAGTCCAATTAAAACCAATAAATGACATAATAACATAGTTCACTTGTTCTCTTGAGAAAAGTCCCTCAGGAAAGTGATAGAGAAAATACCAGACAACTTGGTTGTTCAAATTCTTTACATCTATAGACAAGTCAATTAAAAAGACCTCCCAGAACACCTGTCATGAGGCCGGGCTGTCCATCATCCCTGAATGTATGTAAGGAAAACCACAAAGTCATTTCTTTGGGCTATTTATTAGAAAGACATACTTTAAACTTAAAAATAATATCTGAAAGAAAAACTGGTGCCTGCATTGTATCTTCGGATTAATTAAGCCAAAGTCTTGGAGGTTTGGAATTGAAGTTTCAGACAAAGCTGCTTCTTTCCTAGGATACTTATCACTGTAAATCGGGGTAGAACTGGAGAGTGTGATAAGAATGGCTGCCTTTAAAAGTCCTATCACCAAATTGGGACCTCTTTACTGGAAAGAATTTTAGCTACATTCATTTCTAGGATCAATAATCTATTCCACATTAGTTCCCCATATTTTCTGTCTCTTCTTTGTCCCTTAGCTCTAGACTCCGAATCATTTTCCCACCTGTGCTTCCTATATTCCCTTTTTCCTTGATGTTATTTCAACCATCACCAAGACTAGCTGAAAGGAAACTTCAGCGGTTCCCTTAATTAGCAGAACTTTTTCTTCATTGTTCCCTCTCCCCTCCTCACTCTCACTCAAAGTATGTGTGTGTGTGTGTGTGTTAAGGATTGATGATCTGAGGATCTGAGTTGGGGACCCTGGCTTAAGAAGTTTCTTTTAAATGACTATTAGGTTGGTGCAAAAGTAAATGCGTTTTTTTGTCATTGAAAGTAATGGCAAAACTTTTGCACCAACCTAATATAAACATTTGCAAGATTTTTAAAATTTATTTTCTTTCAGGCATACATGTGCAGATTCATTATATAGGTAAACTTGTGTCATGGGGGTTGGTTGCAAGATTATTTCATCACCCAGGTGTTAAGTCTAGTACCCATTAGTTATTTTTCCTGATCCTCTCCCTCCTCTAACCCTCCACTCTCAAGCAGGCCCCAGTGCATGCTGTTCCCCTCTACGTGTCTATATATCATCATTCAGCTCCCTGTTATAAGTGAGAACATATGGTATTTCCCTTGTTGTCCCTAGATTAGTTTGCTGAGGATAATGGCTTCAGCTCTATCCATGTTCCTGCAAAGGACATGATCTTGTTTTTTTTTTTTTTTATGCCTGTACAGTATTCCATGATGTATATGTACCACATATTCTTTATCCAGTCTACCACTGATGGACATTTAGGTTGATTCTATGTCTTTGCTATTGTGAATAGTGTTGCAATGAACATATGCGTGTATGTAGACAGATTTATATTCCTTTGGGTATATACTCAGTAATAGGATTGCTGGGTCGAATGGTATTTCTGTTTTCAGGTATTTGAGGAATCACCACACTGTTTTCCACAATGATTGAACTAATTTACATTCCCAGCAACAGTATATAAGCATTCCTTTTTCTCTATAAATATTTGTGAGATTTTTTAAAAAGACTAATACAAATTGAGACTGTCACAGACTAAAAAAATCATTTTTCTTCATTCTATTTAAAGTGAAGACTTTTTTTTTTTTTTTAACAGCTCCTCGTGAACTCCCACTTTTCGGTAGTGATGTGAAAAATAGCTCAGATTGAAGCCTTTTAGAATTCCGGAATTCATACAACAAATATTTACTGAATACTTATTATGTGCCACTAGATACCTAGATACTAGGCACTTGGGATAATGTGATGACAAACTTTCTACCCAGCAATACTCCAATAAATATAGATCAACCTGTTTCACTTTCGGCCTTCCACATCTCAGTAAGGACAATTTCATCTTCCCAGGTGATCAGGCTAAGTACTAATAGGATTTGCTAGTTCACAGAGCTGCATCAGCTTTACTTCACAGACCTTGATGGTCTTTTCACCAAATAATGGAATGTCAGACCCTCTTCTAACTTCTATTGGTTAGCTATTTCAGGATAAAACTTCTCTATTTTGATAGAAAGTCAACTAAATTGATGGCCACATAAGTATTCCAAATCTATATTCAAGGAGACATTTTACAATTATCTGACTACTGATACAGGATTTGAAGAGCTAATTATAGTTTCAGTGAGTTCTGTGTTCAAACTGGTCTATATGTGTAAAAGAAAGATGTAGCAATGTTTCACTTATTTCTATCCAAGTTAAAATCTTGATCTTTTTTTCTTATGGATATTTGAACATATCCTTCTTAATTTTGTTTTTATCTATTGGCTTAGCACAGAGGAAGAAAGCATAATAAAATAAAATATACTATTGTCCTTCCTGATTAGTAATAATCGAGTTGTAGGGAAAAGTGCATTACTGTCTTATTTTTGTAACTTCATCAAAATATTTGATTAAGCATAGGGGAATATTATTTGCCTCTTTTAAAAAATCAAGTTTATATTTTCTTCTAAGAGTGATACATGTTCTTTATAGGAAAAAATAGAAACTACAAAAAGTCAAAAATAAACAAAAGGCAATTATATTCCTACACGTACAAACATTATTTAAAAAATAGTACATTCTTTGAGTATTATGCTTTGTTTGTAAATAATATACTATTTATTGTGGTTTCTGATTATAAATATAAATATACATTAACAGCTGATTTGGAATATGGACAGTTGTATTAAAAATATCTGTGATGGCCGGGCGCGGTGGCTCAAGCCTGTAATCCCAGCACTTTGGGCGGCCGAGACGGGCGGATCACGATGTCAGGAGATCGAGACCATCCTGGCTAACCCGGTGAAACCCCGTCTCTACTAAAAAACACAAAAAATTAGCCGGGCGAGGTGGCGGGCGCCTGTAGTCCCAGCTACTCGGGAGGCTGAGGCAGGAGAATGGTGGGAACCCGGGAGGCGGAGCTTGCAGTGAGCTGAGATCCGGCCACTGCACTCCAGCCTGGGCAACAGAGTGAGACTCCGTCTCAAAAAAAAAAAAAAAAGAAAAAAAAAATCTGTGATTATACCAATATACCAATGTTTTTATATTGGCACGTTTCCTTTCAACATCATATTAGTATTAAAAATATCTGTGATTATACCAGTGCTTTTATATTGGCACATTTCCTTTCAATATCATATTAAATGTTATTTCTTGTCTCAATCTCTCTCTCACTCACACACATAGACACTCACATTGTATGTTGCTTTCTTAATATATCCCAATTGTTTTCCAGGTTATTAAAAACATTTTTGAATATATGTTTTAGCAGAGATATAATATTCATACAGATGTAAAATAACTGAATGCTTACACATTATTTGAATTAGGTAAAATCATTTTTCTATTACAATTGATGAAATGAATATTAATTTTTCTTTAATTCACATTGCCCAGTTTTTTCATAAAATGGAAAAACATATCAAAATTTTAAGCACATTCAAATCTCCCTATAAATACTGCATATTCAACTCAGAAGTAATGTTTACACAATTTTCACCAGATGTTATATACAAATTTGTAGCCTTTTTCCTTTTTAGTTCTTTCATGTGTTACCAAATATCATTTTGTGTTCTATATAGTATTTTCCCCATTATTAGACATCTAGGTTGCTGATCAGCCTTTAGAATTGTTTTGATTACTTGATCAAGGACCAAAAGGCTTTTCTATTAGAGACTGACTTTCATTTTCATGTCGAGCTATAGATTTTTTTAAAATGGCAAAAAAGTCATCAAAAAGTGACACAGCCCTGCTATAGAAAGATGAATAAAATGATGCAGGAAGATTAATTTTATTTGTGTTAAAGTAGTTGATTCGCTCTTCAAGGTGTACAGGGAACTCTTGGCCCCAGAGATACCACATTCCCTGTAGTTCTTAAAACAGTTGGATACTGCCAGGTGTGGTGGCTCATGCCTATAATAGAAGTACTTTGAGAGGCAGAGGTGGGCAGATCACTTGATCTAGGAGTTTGAAATCAGCCTTGGTAACATGGTGAGACAATGTCTTTACAAAAAAAAATTTAAATTAGCTCAGCCTGGTGGCTCATGGCTATAGTACCAGCTACTCAAGAGCTGAGGTGGAAAGATTGAGCCCAGGAATTTGAGGCTGCAGTTAACTTTGATATACCAACTGTGCTCTAGCCTAGGCAACAGAGCAAGACCTGGTCTTGGGGGAAAAAAAAAAAGGATTCAGAAACACAAATTTGGAGACATTGTTCATTAGGATTCTAAGTTCATGTTATAGTTCTCAAATTGATCAATCTAGATCTATGTGTTTGGGTAATGTCTGCATGGCAATGATAATACAACTATCACTTAACAAAGTAAACATATTTTTATATTATTATATATCCTATTTGCAATTCAAATTCCACAAATTATTTTAGTCACTTTATATGAAAAAAATAAACCTGACTTCAGTTATATTTTTACAAAGAAGGATTTCTTTATCTGTCTCAAATTTATATGCATACTACAGTGTGGAATATTTTTAAAGCTTACAGTTGGTTCAACTCTTACTTCATATCCTCTCTGCTAAAATTATACTATGTGACTTTTTTCCTTCAATGAAAATAAAAAGAGCAAATGAGTAAAATCACTTAAGTCAAATATGAGGTTCCCAGAGAGTCCTCAGTAAACTGGTGAGAACCTGTTGCAGCTCACAAATGTTAAGGAGGCAGTGTGCAAAAACTGTAAAAAAGTCGATGAAAATGTTGGGTTCAAGAAGTTTCAAAATAAAATATAGGGAACTAGAAAGAAAAATCGGCAGCTAAATTAAGGTAATTTCTTTTTCCATTCAGGAACAGAGGAAATACAGTAGACAGTTGCATGTACCTAACAGCAGAAGTGAAGGAGAATGTTTTGAAGGCGGCCAGGGCAATGGACATTGCATGCACAGGAGAAATTAAGGACTAACAGAGATACCTAAGAGAACAAAGGTGATCTTTTCTAAGAGCATGGGCTGGAGGAAAACAATACATAGAGATTTAACACAAAGAATATTGTATTTTTGTTTCATGTTTACTGTAGTTTAAATAATATTTTTTTCAAATTTTAGCCTAGAAGATCCAGATGTCGATCACTATTGTAAGAAAGTAATGTTGCATTATTTTCCTTTAATTCTTTGATAGAAGAGAGAAAATAATCCATGCTAACATTGTGAAGATGGAAAATGTTTTTTCCACTGAATTTCTTAAATCGAATGGTAATATCTAAACAAATTTTGAAAAACATATATATATATATATCTCCTGATTTGCTTTGATGCCATTACTTTTAAAAGGCACAACTTAATGTTAAATTTATGTGTTATTGCTCTCTGAAGTCTTCCCCACAAATATTGTTCCACTTATAAAATTTCCATTTGGTGCAGCCAAGGCCTCTTCTAAAATCTATGTGAAAATTGAAATTTTATGCAATAATTTCCACATATATAAATAGGTACTATTGAATAATCTTGATATTGACATTAGTGGAACCTGTAGTCATATCCTAATATAAAATATCAAAAAAACAATTTTATAGGATCTTCCATTTTGACCCTTGAGAAGTTTATTATCATTAATTAGGTCTTATCTTTTTACTTAGCTCTTAGGAACTGGGAAAAAAGGAAGCCTGTGTAGAGCTATTTCAACCCAAACTCCACAAATTATTTTAGGCATCAGTGACTCCACGAACTCATTATGCTGGCAAAACTTTGGAAGAAGGAATTGGTCGACAATCTCAATACTTCAAGCTATAAGAAAATGGAAAAGGTATAAAAGGATATGCACCTGAAGCTTAAAAAGCCTGTGTACAAAGAAGTTTAATTTATTATTTTAATGACTTTCACAGCATGAGACTCTCACCAGGAGACACACATCTATGCATCTAATAAGGCTGCCGAGACTGGACCACTCCTGAAGAACTCTCATGGCTGTTTCCAAAGCATCTATTTATATATGGGAAAATGTAAAGTGTGTGAAAAAGGCCCAAGACTGGTACTATCTATGATGTTTTGCTGCTAGTTACCTTCATATATATTCCTCAGAAAAGAAGCCAACTTTAGCCAGCAAACTTCAATTAATATATATAGGTTGTTTTCATTAAATACTTATTCATACTTTGCTGTGGAAGCATAAGAATACCTAGATAAGACATACTGTGTTTAGGATAAAACCCCTGGAAGCTCTGCTTAGTTATAAAATATAGCCAGGGTCTGCCACAGTTAGGTCCTCTGCTGATGTTTGTTCTTCTCCCCTTTATCACCCTTCCCTGAATCCCCCTTATTCTCTGCTAATGTTTTTATGCAATTGTAAATGTTTATAAATCAATTTTTTATATAACATCATTCTACATGCATTGTTTTGCAGAATTGTCTTTGATTAATGATATATTTGAGATTTTTTAACGAACATATGCATCTGTCATATATGTAATCATCCCTCCCCCTCACTTTGGACATTTAGTGGTTCCAACATGCATGCAATAAACATTCCTGTACCTATATAATTCCACTTCCTAGAAATACAAATATTGGCCTTAAGATACATGCATTTAAAAATCTGGGCCGGGCGTGGTGGATCACGTCTCTAATCCCAGCACTTTGGGAGGCTGAGGTGGGTGGATCACGAGGTCAGGAGATCGAGACCATCCTGGCTAACACAGTGAAACCCCGTCTCTACTAAAACTACAAAAAATTACCCGGGTGTGGTGGCGGTCGCCTGTAGTCCCAGCTACTTGGGAGGCTGAGGCAGGAGAATGGCATGAACCCAGGAGGTGGAGCTTGCAGTGAGCTGAGCTTGCACCACTGCACTCCAGCCTGGGCAACAGAGCGAGACTCCGCCTCAAACAAACAAACAAAAATAATAAATAAATAAATAAGTAAAAATCTGATGAATATTCCCAAGTGGTAACACAAAAGTTTTTCTAAGTTATACTTAATAGTATATGAAAGTAACTGTTTCTGCTTATCTTTGTCACATTAAATAATATGTGTTTTAAATTTCTATCCAAATTGATAGCAAAAAAATTATTTTTATCAATTAAAATATTTGTTGCTTTTAATTGTTAAAACAACAGGGTTTTGTTTGTTTGTTTGTTTTTGTTTTTGAGATGGAGTCTCACTCTGGCACCCACGCTAGAGTGCAGTGGCGCAATTTCAGCTCACCACAACGTCCGCCTCCTGGGTTCAAGTAATTCTCATGCCTCAGCCTCCTGAGTAGCTGGGACTACAGGTGCATGCCACAATGCTCGGCTTGTGTTTTTTATGTTTTTAGTAGAGATAGGGTTTTGCCATGTTGGCCAGGCTGGTCTCAAACTCCTGATCTCAGGTGATCCGCCTGCTTTGGCGGCCCAAAGTGCTGGAATTACAAGCATGAGCCACCACGCCCCGCAAACAGTTGTTTTAATTTGAGCGTCAATTGACTTTGTGGTAATGTATAAATATTTTCACTACATAGTGAAGCCTTCATCATCCTTTTCACATTTTGATGTTTCATAAAGCCTTGGATTAGAGAGTCTCCGTAGGTGTCATATTAGATAGTAATCAGATCTTGCTGATCTCTTCATGATTATTTGTAGTAAAGACACTGGGTCACAAAGTAGACAAACAAAAATAAGGAACAATCTAGTTTCAATTCTTCCCAGGCATATTTCTGCCCAAATGCACCATAAAATAAACGTATTGTATCCAACTCTTCCTGAATAACACACTAAGTCTCCTGAAGGATTATAATAAGGCAACCCTCAGATTTAGGCCAAAGCATGAAGAGAGGCCAAGTTCAGCTAAAAAGGCCTTGAGGTGAGCACAAAAATAAAAAAAACAGACACTGAAGCCATTATCACATATTTTGGATAGACTTGCACGTAGATAAGGTCAACCTTAAGGATAGATAAGAGAGAGGAAAAATTTCTACTTAACCCAAAATGTCAAAAGCAAGGGAATCACCTGTTTATTTCTTTGTACACAGCAAGATCATAGATAGATAGATAGATAGATAGATAGATAGATAGATAGATAGACAGACAGATAGATAGATGTTGGAATAATATCCCAAATGGGATTCTACAAAAAGGACTAAAGAATAGCAATACAATGGCATTTACTTTTACCAGCGAGTAGATTCTAGCTCAGTGTTAATTAGCTCAAGTACAGTCAAAATTACTCCTAAAAATACCTTAAAATATCTTAATCCATTTGTGCAGTATACTATACAAGGTAATCTAAAAAGTAAGCTGTAGAATTTTGGAAGAAATCATATAGGTTAAAATTGTGATTGTACCCACTAATTTTCCCTTTCTAAACGGAACATTTTTGTTTATATGTAATCATGCATGGAAAATATGTTGTAAAGCTGCACTCAATGTAAGACCTGCCCTTTTAATCAATTTCCAAACCAAATAACACTCAGCATTTCTGAATGCATTATCTCATTTGGTCCTCCCAGCAGCTTGATACAATAAATGCTATCATTAACCTCAATTTATAGCAGAAGAAAATGGGGTCCCTTGTGGTCACATTGGTTGTATTAGGTATCTGAATATATGCCACTGACAAACACACATATCTTTCACAGTAAATATTATTCACCATGTAAACTTCAGACCAATCACATGAATGTGTAGACACTACTAATTTTTTAAAGCAACACAGTCCTTGAGAAAAAGTGACTGACTTAACGATTACAGCAGCCATGCTATTTTCATATGCATATTTGGCAAGAATGGTTAGGACAATCATAAATGTTTATTTAATAGAATGAAAGTTACTCAGATCACATTTTGGCTAGTTTTAGCAAGTGGAGGGAGGTTAACTAGGCTCTCTGAAAATAAAAGATACTACTATTTATTCACAGGGTTCTTTGGCCCAATAAATTGCCTTAAGAAAATATTCATTATTATAATCTAATTGCTTGACAGCTGGGTAACAGAGTTTACCACTAGGTCAACAAAACATAGAATAAAAGTATTTTCCCATCAGTACTTTACTGAGAGGGTTGTGAAACCACAGTACACAGTAGTTATTCAAAAGAAAGAGACAATGCAACAGAGGTGAGAGAAACTGTTAGCCTGAGACCTGTTTCTCAAGAGTAATTTTGAAACACCCTTCCATGTCTACAGTCAACATTACCTGTGAATTCAACTTGCACTGATTATACTTTTATCAGGACTTTTCTCTGGATGCTGTATCTACGTGTAGTTAGCTCGTGGTCCTTACAAAAACAAAGATGGTTACAATCACATTTCTTTCAGTAACTTCTGGTTTTGTAAGGTTCAAACTGAAGTTCTTGAACAGGCAGAATTAAGTTATTGTGATAGATATCATATCAGTGATTACCAAGGGGTGGGACTGGGGAAGATTCACTGGGAGGGAGACTATGGGAACTTTCTGAGGGTAGAGTATGGGTCTATAACTTGATTGGGTAATTATGGGTTACCTTTATCAAAAGTCACTGAACCAGAAACATAAGATTTGTGCTTTTTTGTTTTGTGTAGATTATTCTTCAATGTAATTTCCACTGTGTTTTTTTCTTTGTGGGGAGAAAAGGAATTACTATACACTCAATGCTTTTCCCTTCATTTTGGAAATGAAGGCATATACTGTGGAGTCACTGATATTTTGGAAGACGAAATGCTCCTATAATGAGTTCTACAATTTTTTCTGAGATGTAACAAATATGCAACCATATTTCCCAATTAAATAAGTATCATCAACAATTTTTTTTCCTTTTTTTTCTTGATGTATATATTTTCCCATAAGGAATCACTTTGTTTCGTTAAAAAAATAGGTAATGTGTTAGGAAGGTCCAAGCTATTAAAAATAGCAATTTTTCAAAATAACTTTTTAAGTGAACTGATGACAAATGAGAACTAAGCAGTAAGCCAGATGAGGCATAAGTTAGAAAAATGTGGTGCTGTTTTTCTGTATCACCTCTTCTTAACCAAACCTCATCTTTTCAGCTTATTAAACAGGTTTTTTATTAGGAAGATATATGAAAAAGGATCTTATAGAGACAAAGTTTTACTTTAATTCAATTTAAAGTGAAAACCAGTTATGTATTCCCTATTACCTACCAGGCATTACGATGACATAAGATAGAAAGACAGGCAAGATTGACATGGCCCCTAATTCATAGAGCATGCAGTCTGGCAGGAGCTCATGTAATTAAATGAATAATTACAGCAGGATGAATGATATAGTACTACAGTGGATAAGAATATGGGCTCAGGAACCAAAACGCCTGGCTTACATCCTAGCTAACCAAGCACTTACTAGCTGTATAATTGTCATTGCACACATTGCCTAAATGCCTTATGCCTCAATTTCCCACCTGAAAATGAAATGGATAAATGGTATCTATCTCAGAAGTCTTTTTAACGGTTCAGTAAGGTAATATAGTTGAAGTTCTTAGAGCACAGTCTGACACAGAATGAGTGCTACATAAGTAACACAGAGGCAGAGGCCATAAAGGAAAAGTGAAATTAGCCAACACTGGCATTGCCTAAATAAGCACCATCTGGGCAAGAATACTTCCCCTCGGTCAGTATCCACTCTGTTAGGTGTCTTGATTTTGGCAATGAATGCTTCAGGTTTGCAGGGCTTATACTGTTTAGTAGTAGTAAAATATATTGAAATTCTTGGTTTAACTTCAGGAAAGTCCCTAAAAACTTGACTTGCTATACAGTGTATATATATGTGTGTGTGTGTGTGCCTGTGTGCATGCAGGCATGTGCACCATGGATACAAATAGTGAATTTTATATATATACACACACACACACACTCACACACATATACACACATATGTATGCATGCAACTGGGTACCACAGAATTTACCACTGGGTTAACAAAGCTCAGAGACAGAGAGAGAAAACATGTGACCACGAGAAGCAAGAATACAGTTTGCTTCAGAGTTAATTTTTGCAACATAAATGAACAAAATTCTATTATGGCATGAATATTTATGGGCATAAAGTACTTGTGGAAATTAACGTACACAAATATGTAAACACATATACACACCGTACACACACATATGTAGAATGAGAGAGAGTAGTAAATGTTCCAATATGTGGGTATTCCTAATTGCAGAGTTTGAAGAAAAACACTAAGAAAGGGAGAAAATATCAATAATTAAACAATAAATTGTAAGAGTAATTTTAAAAAGTGTTTCGTAAAAGCACCTACCACTAAACAACAATCAGAAATGAAAGCAAAACCAACAAACCAAAAAGAAAACAAAAATGAAAGCCTCTTACTTTTACTGGAGACTAGAAGAATTACTGGCAAAGCATCCAGATCTAATACTAGTTGTTGTCAGCAGATGTGATTTCAAATGCTGTAGAGATCAAATGTAGGACATATCTACTTCTAAAGAACTTTTGGCTCACATCTAAAATAACTTAGCATACGTTTATCAATGAAATTTTTCTAATAAGAAACTGTATATGTGTTAAAATACAAGTGTTGAACTCTCTTTTTCCTGGTTTATAATTTTATCTCATAGAAGTCCATCTGCCCCTTGGTAGAAACTTTCAAGCAATAATTAATTATGTTGTTTTAAAACAGTATTGGTTGTTTTTGGTTGTTGAAGCTGTGAATATTAGAACAACATTAGCAAAATCATCAAGTAAAAAATACATAACTCTGTTTGATTTGTTGTACAGAGATTCCATGATGAATAATTAAAATATTCCCACCAGACTTTTCATTTCAGATGGCAAAATGAAGCATGATTACAAAATCTTCCTTCCCATAGACCTAATTATAAGTAAAAGAACAGCAAAAATGCCCAGCTTCAATCAAGCAAAGAAAGTAGCTTATAGTTATTTAAGAAATAAATGTTTCTTTTTTTTTTTTTTTTGAGATGGAGTTTCACTCTTGTTGCCCAGGTGGGAGTGCAATGGCATGATCTCAGCTCACCGCAACCTCTGCCTCCCAGGTTCAAGTGATTCTCCTGCTTCAGCCTCCCTAGCAGCTGGGATTATAGGCATGTGCCACCACGTCTGGCTAATTTTGTATTTTTAGTAGAGACGGGGTTTCTCCATGTTGGTCAGGCTGGTCTCGAATTCCCGACCTCAGGTGATCCGCCCGCCTCGGCCTCCCAAAGTGCTGGGATTACAGGCAAGAGCCACAGCACCTGGCCAAGAAATAAATGTTTCTATAAATCTATACTCCTTAATGCAAAATGGCACAGAGTTCGAGTCTAATATTGATAATAAAAAACTCCTAATAATAAAAATATCTGGTTTATTTGTACCAATACACACAAAGTCAAATGCCACCACCACACTTAATGAGGAAACAAGAATTGTTCTCATTACAATGAAGAACATAATAAAAATGGGCCATAATTTTATACTGCTCCGGAGGTACTAGATAATGCAATCAGATAAGAAGAAAAAGAGTTACAGAAATGGGAAGCCAGAGCCAGAGACATATTTATCATTAATCTTAGGTGATGTGATTACACCTAAAAAAACCCGACTATCAAATTAAGAATATATTAGGAACACTAAGATTATTCTATAAGAAAGCAATATATAACATTGCCATTTAAATGTATTAAGTATAATGAAGGCAAGAAGCAATTTTCAATAGCAAGCAAAAACATAAAATACTATATACACAATGAAATGCTGTCCAGCCATTAAAAAAAAAAAAAAAAAAGAATGAATTTATGTCATTGACAGCAACATGGATGGAACTGGAGGTCATTATGTTAAGTAAAATAGGTCTGGCACAGAAAGACAAATACTGCATATTATCAGTCATATGTGGCAGCTAAAAAAGTTGATCTCATAAAGAGTGAGAGTAGAATGATAGAAACTACAGGTTGGGAAGTGTTTATGGGCAGAAAAGGGATAAAGAAAGGTAGGTTGATGCGTACAAACATAGTTAGACAAAAGGCATAAGAGTGGTTATCCAACAGCAGAATAGAGTGACTATATTTAACAACAATGTATTGTATATTTCAGCCTCGCTAGATAACTTGAATTGTTCCCAACACATAGCAATGATAAATACCCAAAGTTATGGATACCTCAAATACGTTGATTTGATCATTACACATTCTACTGCATGTAATAAAATATCACATGTACCTTATAAATATGTATTATGTATCAATTAAAAATAAATATCATATAAAACACTAGGTATGAATGTAACATAAATTTATATCACTTATGTGAAAAAATTTAAAATTCAACCACATACCATAAAATATTTTAGTGAATGAATAGATATATCATGCACTATAAAAGGGGGACCTGAATGTATAAAGAAGCGAAAATTGTTCAAAATTAATTTATAAGTAAAATGTAGGCCCAAATGAAATATCCAGAAATTAGTGTATGTTTCTGAAAATGAACAAAACATTTGTCTCAAAAAAAGACATAAAGAGTTGCAGAAAATTTTTGAAAATTAAGATTCAAGAAGTGAGAATAGTCTTAAAAATAATTATAAAATTATAAGTTATAAAACTCTTTTTTGGAGGAGAATAGATCTATAGTAAATGTAAAAAATAGAAGAATTCAGAAATATAACCAAAACATAAGGGAATTAAATCCATAATGACACAACCAAATTTTAAATCGGTATAGAAGAAGGAGTTATTCAATGATTACAACAATTAGTGTTGGGACTCTAGGTCCAGTTGACTGGATTGAAATTATATATATGTACATATTTGTGTGTGTGTGTGTGTGCATGCGTGTGCAATGTATGAGCATGTATATGTGTATTTCATTGCTTACACTAAAATATAAAAATAAATACAAAAAATCTAGAAGAAAGAATGGTTGAATTTATTCATGAACTTTGAGTGGGAAAGGTATTTAAGTAGACATCAAAACCTAGAAAGCACAAAAGAAAAACATATTAGATATCATCATACATATATTTTAAGCTTCTATATGGCAAAAATATAAACAAAATCAAAATGTAGAAAACTAAATGGGGAAAATCTATGCAATGCCTTATCAAATATATATGTGTTTTCCTAATCTACAAAGAACTCAAAAAAGTCAATAAAAGACAACACAAAGTGAAAAATCTGTAAGGAAGGGTAGGTTTCCAGGAAAAATAAACAAATATTTTATCCTTCTTTATGATGAAGTAGATATATAGTAAAATTAAGAGATTGTGTTTTTCACAGTTCAGATTGGAAAACATTTGTAAATACAGGATTGTAATGTTAGCACCATTTTGAGGAAACACAGAAAACTGTACTGGGTAAAGTGTAAATGCATGGATAATTTCTTATGGGCAATTTAGCAATTTCTATTACAATAACAGAAAACTCAGGATTTCTTTGATGTAATACAGTAACTCTTAGAGAAAGCAATCCTAAGAATACAATCCTAGAGGTTCATAAAGATATTTGCAGAAAAATATTCGTCACATCATTATTTGTATTACCAATGAAATCATCCATTAAGAGTGGACTAATTATAGCAAACACAATGTTGCTATTAAATAGAATGAGGTAGAGTTTTAAGAGAAAAAGCAAAATGAATAACCTAGGGAAGGAGGGAAGAAATCAAGTAAGCAAGTTGATATAGGCATATCTATAATAACTTTATATATATTCAAATACAAATATACACACATAACATTTTCTAGAAAAACAGAATTGTTAATGGTAGATTTGGAAGGAGAAAATGGCACAGAAGATGTCTACTTTTCCTTTTATAGCTTTCCATAGTATTATTATTATTTTTTTTTACCATGCACATATAGTTTTTTGTTTTTACTTAGTTTTTGTTTTACCTTTTATGGCAAAAGGCTAATCTGTGCAGTAGACTATGAAACATTTTGCTGGTCCTTTTTTATATTCTTTAACATTAAAAGAAAAACACATTATTTAATACATTTAAAACTATTCCCCTAAACAATCGATTACCATTCAAAATAAACTAAGATACTCCAATTTGCGATGCTGATTAAGGCTCACTCAAGACAGACACTTTGAGAGCAGAGCATAAGCTTTGTCCCAGGACAGAGGGGGCTTAGTTCTATCCATCGTTGTGGCCCCTGTACTGTCTACTTATAATGCCTTACATATATGAGATGCTTAGGGCAATTTCATCACATGAAGACCTTTTAAGATTGAATTATGTTTTCACTCATTTTACATGAAGTAAACTAACTGAAATTAGTTTACTGTATATAATTACCTATATGATTTTCTGTTCTGAGGACATCAATCCATATCTAGACAAATTTCACATATATTGGCAATCTCTAAAATGAAAGAACCAAACCTAACTCAATTGATCATTTCAATTTGCAAACAAACATAAAACAACCAATTATAAACCATGTTAACTAGCAGGAACAGCAATCCCTTAATTCTTAGCCATAATTTTATAATGACAGTTTTTTAAAAAAATCTCTAACTTTCAAAAATGTTAAAAATGAACAACTAGATTTTTTTTTTTTCTTTCAGATGGAGTTTTGCTCTTTTTGCCCAGACTGGAGTGCAATGGTGTGACCTCGGCTCACTGCAACCCCCGCATCCCAGGTTCAAGCAATTCTCCTGCCTCATTCTTCGGAGTAGCTGGGATTACAGGCATGCACCACCACGCCCGGCTAATTTTGTATTTTTAGTAGAGACAGGGGTTCCTCTATGTTCATCAGGCTGGTCTCGAACTCCCAATCTCAAGTGATCTGCCCGCCTTGGCCTCCCAAAGTGCTGTGATTACAGGCATGAGCCACCTCACCCGGCCTGAACAACTATATTTTTATGAATAAATCGAGATTCATTGGATGGATTCACAAAGGGAAACAAAAAATAAGAAGTTCTGAAGGCTACTGGAATTTAACTCATTTGCAACAGCATGTTAAATTGGATTCTTTAACTGAGGCACCAAGATAAAACAGACAGCAGACAGCTGAGTTGTTAGACACACCATACAATACCATTTGCAGAGTAGGACGACAGAGAGCTAAATGGCCTCAAATCTACATTGAGGGTTAAAAATTAGTGCTAACCAATGAAACCAGGAAGGACTTGTGTTAAAGATCTGTTTGGAGAAAGCTGTTCTGTGCTTGCTTAAGTTAAGAGAGAGGAGCTTCAGAGGCGCCCCTCAAGAGCTTCATATGTTCCTCTGAGTTATATGGCAAAGTGAACTGTGATTGGTCCCTATACAGGAAACACAGAGGACAAAGTAAGCAACTGATGAACTGCTGTGGGCACAAAGTGGAAAGGTGCAGCTGTACTGGAATTGGCCTGCATCTCAGACTTTGTTGGAGCCAGGGGTCAATGTCCCTGGACAAGATGTGGGTTACAGAGGAATAGAGAGAGTAAGGCTGTAGCTTTTTTGTCTCCTGTCCAGGAAAACCACTGGAGGCTAATGAGATTCCTACAGAGAGAATTTTAGGAGTAGATCTCCATGGGGCGCAAAGGGAGCAGAGAGCTGGAGAAAAATCTATCATCAATGTCACAGATGTGCTTTCAAACATTCATAGTAAAGGCCTCAAAGGAGCCTAAGAAAGATCTCACGAAAGAGAGAGACCTGGTAAGAATATACAAAGCCATCTCAAGAAAGTCAAGTAGGAACTTCCCTACCTTCCTCACCTCTCCTCCCCCACCCTCTCACTTTGACACTAGCACGGTTAGAAATGAGAGCCAGCAGTTGAAGGATGAGTTGAACTGCAAGAGAGGAAAGAAAAAGAAGCATCAAGCATCTTACTCTCAAGTCCCTTCTACTGCAGACTTGGGCTGGGAGGATGGGGCACATTGCTAATCTACATTTTTATTAAAGATGGATTATTGAATGGGAACGGCACGTTCTAATTTCAGAAATGAACCTCAATTTGCTACTTAAAGTAGATCCTGGTCTCTGTGACCTCATTTAATTAAGGAGGAAATTGGAGCTCAGAGAGTTTACGATTTTTTGGTTTTTGCCAATTGCTACTCAACTTATTAGTGAAAAGCAGAGAGTAAGCCACATTTTTATTATTGTATTGTAACCATTTTTAAACATAAAGAGTGGTTTGATTTGATTTTTTTTTTTTAGCAGAGAGAAGTCAAGAGTGAAAAGTTCTCACGGCCTTAAGTCTACCACAAATATGTGGCACTATAATAAAGTCTGTTGATGAAGTACATAAATTAACTTTCATTTTCTGGAGACAGTAAATGCAGTGTTTTGTCTGACTATATGCTCGACGAACAATGTAGCATTTTATAGCATTTCTTTTATGCACAACCCCACTTGCATATTATTGATATTTCCTGACTAGATTAAAAGTTTTAGAAATAAATTTGCCTGAAATATTTTAGTTCAATGTCCCCTTTGGGGAATTATTTTCAGCCTTAGTAGCAAATGGCAAGGCAGTCAAGAGACTAGAAACAAGAGGAAAACAAGAATACTGAGGGAAAAAATAAATTTCAACTTTATTGATAAAGAGATCCTACCTCAGTAAATTTCAAGTATGCAGCATCCTGGAAACTCATTTTGTTGTTTTGCCATTTAGCAAATGACAGACAGTCAAGAGACTAGAAACAAGAGGAAAACAAGAATACTGAGGGAAAAAATAAATTTCCAACTTTATTGATAAAGAGATCCTACACTCAGTAAATTTCAAGTATGCAGCATCCTGGAAAACTCATTTGTTGTTTGCCATTTACTTAAATGACAAGACAGTCAAGAGACTTGAAACAAGAGGAAAACAATGGAAAAAAATTAATTTCCAAGTTTATTGATAAAGAAATCCTACACTCAGTAAATTTCAAGTGTGCAGCATCCTGGAAAACTCATTTGTTGTTTACTGCATTAGCACTTCCTGTATATAGCCAACTTTGTTGAGTATATTAACGTTTCAGTTCCTGAAATGTTGTGAATAGGTTATTGTTATGATCACCAACCTAAGCTTTAAGGCCCTTATCATCTGGAATGTTTCAGTACTCCATTCTGCTAGAAATTTTGTGTTAAAGAAAACAAGTTTGCATTCTCTCCCTCTTAAGGATGCTGTCACGGAGAGTTTTGTTGGGAGAAATAAACTGAACATTTAATCTGTCCTCCCAAAGTAAACCACTTGAATTGTAATTCCATCCAAACTCCCTCCAGACTATGGTTCACGAATTTCAGGGGTAAAATCTTTGTCATAACCTTGGAAAGTGCGTGGAATCCACATAATTGACTATTTCCTGTGATTTGTCAAAATGCCATTCTTCCCAATAGACCGTTTTCCCCCCCATCATGAATGCACACACCCATAGATAATAACTTTAATTATCAAGAATATACAAAATAGACTATAATTTAATAGGATTACAAGTGGATTTTGTTTTATTAAATTAAAATAAACAAACTCCTAGACCTTTCCCCTATCTGTCAGCATCCTGCATGCAATGAATGGAACCTATTTATTAAACATCTTTAAAAATTATAGACCTAGAAACAGAGCACTTACCTACACATATTTGTGTGTCACTTGAAGAATACTGATTTTCATTAAACTTAAAAGTGCTAGAAAGTTAACAACGCTTTTCAAAAATTCTTTTAAAAAATTTCAGATATTATTGTAAAAAGAAAATGAAATAAATGACAGGAGTTGGCATGATGTTTATGACTTCCCCATTTTTTGTCTCCCTCATCAGCCTCCAGAGTTTTCATATTTCCTTTTGGGCACCAAAGGAATTCCCAACATTCTTGGTGAAACTCCTTGTTCATGTAGCCAAAGGCATTAACTGAAAACTCACCACCAGGCTTCAAAGAACACAATTAGAAAAAAAACCTGAAATCCGGCAAGAACTTGTTTTTCATAGTGCTTTTAGTTAGAAATTTATGGTTGATAGCCATTTAAATGTTATGTTTGTAAGCCAAAGGAGTTCTTTCATGTAATGTTTACTGTGTATACAAAGAGCTTCAGCACCACAATAGCATATATTTGCTTTTAGAGAAACTAAGAAATGTTTTAACTAAATTGTGTCTGTAAAGAGTTCTGAAGCATGCCCCTGCTAATGCTCATTAATAATCTCTAAAACTGATTGGTCCATGATAGTTCAGGTTTTCTGAAGGTATAAGAATGAATTGCTGGCCAGGCGCGGTGGCTCACGCCTATAATCCCAGTACTTTGGGAGACCAAGGCAAGTGGATCACCTGAGGTCAGGAGTTCGAGACTAGCCCGGTCAACCTGGTGAAACCCCATCTCTACTAAAAATACAAAAATTAGCTGGGCATGGTGGTAGGCACCTGTAATCCCAGCTACTCGAGAGGCTGAGGCAGGAGAATCACTTGAACCCAGGAGTTGGAGGTTGCAGTGAGCTGAGTTCGCGCCACTGCATTCCAGCCTGGGTGACAAAGCAAGACTCCATCTCAAAAAAAAAAAAAAAAAAAAAAAAAGAATGAATTGCCCTTACTAGGATTCACAAATTCACAATATAACAGAAAAGATGAAGAAAATGAAAGCGTAACTGGAAGAAAAATTTCTCAGTCCTACTATTTAGCCATACTTAAAAATATGGCTTTGGTTGCCTCAGCAAACACACAAAATATTGAGGCCCTACTATGTGCTAAGTCATCTGATGGTAATTTAGGGCACTTGTATTCTCTCTGGAGAAGCAACATGCAAGTAAATAGTTATTGTGATTGAGAATTGTCTTATGTTAATATGGGCCAACTCCAGTTTGATGCAAGTATTCCCCCTGTTTCTTGAACGTGGCTACACCCCTATGCCCAGTCAGCCACCTGGCAAATGGGGCTGGGATAACAGACCTAAAGACTCATAGGAAAATCAATATAACAATAATCATGGTTTTAAACTTTGCAGTATCCTCTTAATAAAAGAAGAATGACATTGTTTTAACATATATCTTCACTTTTCCCTTCTCTATATATATAAAAAAATTGGCTCCTCTGGCCACATGTACAGTCTGGGTGTATAACCAAACCATTTTTCTAATTAGTTTGAAACACTTCTCTTACTCCAATTAATCATTTTAATTATGCTGTCAACATCTGTGTCAGGACTTCAATCAAACCTGTTTCCTTAATGGCCTCCTCTGGCCATGGATTGTCAGTCTGTCCCTTAAAACATCAGACCCACAAATAAACCTGGTTACATGAATTTTCTGGGAGTCTCTAGTAAGTTTCTAGAGCCTGGTGAGCTTTCCATTTGGATGAAAAATTACACGCAAGGCAAGTAAAATACACAGATGGAAAGAGCTATCTCCTATGACAGGGTTTTTTATGGAGATAGGCATTTTATGTCTTTCAGAGGAATCCTCATAAAAGCAAGGGGGAAACTAAGGTTTTAGGTAAAGTATAGCTGAGAGTAAAAAACAGTGAGAGAGAAAGAGTGGGAAAAAAATTCCTCCTCCTTCGAAACCGCTAAAATGTAGAGCTTCTTGTTATTAAATATTCCTCAGTCAAGAAAACTGAAATCTATAGCATTTCTGTGACAGAAGCAGATAAAGCCATGAGTTTTCAAGAGACAATTTATTCATTCTTAGTCTTTCTGTTCTCTTCACAAGGGAAATTATAGACAAGACTATCAGGTAGAATTCATTGAATAAAGAATGCAAATTGCTGCCCCTTAGCTCTAGAGATCATTTAAAATAATAAAGGAAGTCTAGATGAATGGGAAGACCCCAGTCAATAGCTCACTTCCACCATAACTAACAAGTCGGCCTTGAAGGAAAACAGTACAGCAGTAATTTAACTTCGGGGTCTTTAACAAGACAAATATCGCTGCCATCACAGTTGGCTAAATGGTGTACTCAGGATGACTGAAATTCTACAGAATTTGATAATTAAGAATCTTACAGTCCTTTGTGGAAAGATATTTTGTTGAGCTACAGAGAAATCTGTAGGTCCTGCGCTTGAGTTAAAGGTGATAGCCACTGGGAGTGTCTACACACTGTCTTTTCTGAAGAAGTTCCTTGTGGAGAAAATGACAGGATAACCTATTTTATTTATTTCCTCTATGTTTAAATATTGAAAAATTTAAATCATCCTTTTTGGAAAGAGAGAAAGGGAAATATGTACATAAAAACTATCAGCTTAAGCTACTCCCAGAAAAATACCAGTGACTACTTCAATCCCTTGCCTTGTGGTCCAGGTGCCAAATACTGGTAAGTATATACAAAAAAAGAACAGTCACCTTTCTAATGGGTAGCCTGGTTGCACATAATAGCTAATTGATTTTGGACTGCATTTAAGACATTATCCTCAAAAAAGGTAATATCATTTATAGACACAAGAGTCTTATGAAACTAAAAATAGTAGCTATGATTGGGAACTTGCTCTCTACCAGCAATTCCCAAAAGAAGATTCAAAACTGCTGAACTGAAGCAGAACCAAGGACAATTTCAATTTGCCCTTGTTTTGTTAAGAGAAATACTAAGTTTTTAGGAGTGTCTGTTCTACTTTTCAGGAAATAAGCTACTGCTATTGTGTGATAAAATTCTACAGACCACATGGTACTGTGGCAGTGTTCAAAACTGTTTAGCACTCCATTGTGCCTAGCACAGCACCTGGTCTACAACAAGCTTTTACAAATAATGGATGAATAAAAGTGATACGAAAAGGCTTTCCTTACAAATATGAGGGAGCTCAGTTTCTTTGCTTTAATGAAAGGAAGGACAGACGTAAGGAAGGAAGGAAAGAAGGAAAGGAGGGAGGGAGGAGAAAAGGGAGAAAAATGTAATTTCTTCTGTCTGGGGTCAATATAGGCAGTAATATATACTTAGGAAAGAGATCTAAGTCCAAATGCCAGCTTCACCACCCATTATTGTATGCCCTTAGGCAAGTACTTATACTGTACTCTCTCCCCATTTCTGTATCTATAAAATGAAAACACTATTATTTATGTTTGCAGTGAATTATTGTAGCGAAGGGCAAGGATAATAGAGGCAAACTACCAGAGTGCAGCCCAGTCCACTACATAGCATAGCAAAATAGGGAATGCAGAGAATGGTCTTAGTTCAAATTCTGGCTCCATTATTACTAGTTGTGACCTTAGGATCAAAAGCAGTGGGAAAGTTAAATTTATGCCATCATACTTGGTTCTTCATTCTGTAAAGGGACTGTGTTCTAGTGGACACTGAGTTAGAATTCGCTGTCCCCGGTGCCTTCAGTTCACCAACATTCCAGCCAAGACCTAAGTCGTATTCCAGTTGAGAGGCATGTTGTCTTCCATTTTGAAGTTAGGAGCATATTTTTCTGTGATTTGATACTACATACAAAATAAAAACTGTTCATAAATAAGGGTAAAATACTAGCCGTCTATTTAAGGGAAACTATAGTCTATTAATTTGACAGATATGTAAATATTTTTTTCAAGTAGCAACTTTATTTTGAAAGATCCAAAAATAATTCACTCAGACTAAAGTCGTTAATATGTCAAATTGCATTGTTCTTTTTTTGTCAATTAATGTAGATTTCTCAACATTATCAGTGTCGGTACAACTAGATAAATAGAAAACACAATATTTTCTTATATAACTGGCTCTATCTTAAGAAATTTCTTTTACAAAACTCCCCAAACAGCATTATTTATGCACATACTTATTTGTTATAAGCCAATCCCAAAAGATATTTCACTCAGAGCACAACTCATAACCTCTATGTACACATGGAAGCTCTTCTTAGGTTGTTTTTATACTACCACATTAGATCAAAAATATGGATACAAACATATTACTGAATTGAGAGATATATATAGATAGAAACTTTTCACCATTTCAAAATTATCCTACTGAATAGCAACTATATAAGAAACCAGTTGCACTAAAATTCTTTCCTAATAGCCCAACTTTTAGAATAGCTTAAACATATAATACATAACATTCATCTAATTAGAATTTCAGTCCCTACTTTCACACAAGCCAGTAAATCAGATTTTCCATTAAAAACTTTTATTTGGCGTTTTTGTATCTTATAAACTTAGAATCATATAATTTCATGGTGAGAAGCGGCTGGAGGATCTTCCTCAACTCTTTCTCAAACAAACGAACTGTTTGTATAATGTGTGAAAACCTGTGTAATTCAATCACTATGTATAGATTTTAACATATACTTACCTGACTATATAATTGACCAAAGTATGAGTAAAACATAAGTTTCAAGGTAATTATATTTTTTATAACTACGGAAACAAATCCCTACCCACATGATAATATCCTCAGCATATAGCTATGTTATACTATAACTATTTTATCCATTGTGTTTTCACAGTCCAGGCTTTAAATTAGCTATTTATTGTACTGTGATTCTTAGAGATACTTTAAGCAATTCTATTTTCAATTATTCTAAACTTTCAATGCCTTATTCAAATAGAAATGAGAGGTGCCAATAATAGACACAATGGGTAAGGCACCGGTAAATTAATTTTTAGCATATTCCAAATAGAGAAAGGCAACTGGCTAAAAATATAATCAAACCAATAAAAGATATACCATTATCTGTCCATTTGGAATTAGCCTCAAAATTGGTTTTATGATTGGGCAGCTCTTCCATATATCTGTGAGTAGTAGAAAGAACTAGGTCTCAAATCCCCTTGGATGATCTAGTAAATCAATTGATAAGAAAACCAAATATCCATTTTCTGCTCACATCTGAAGCCTCCATTTCTGGAAATAACTCAAAATTCAGCACAGTCTATTCTTGATTTATTCCACATTATTACTTCAAAAACATATTTCCTTATCACACCAAGAATCGTTATCTTACTTTCAGACTTCTCTAGAGTCACCAGCTACCCAAACTGTATCTCCAGGGATGCAATCTGACTAAATATATGATGTTTTATGAAGATCAAGCAAGACGGGTGAGGTTGCACATTCAAGAAAATATGTGTCCCTTCAGTTTTAATCTAATTAAATGAAATCCAATTAGCAGTGTTTGGCATCATCCTGAAAATGAAGAAATCAGTTCTACATTTTCAGAATAAAAAATGACTTTAGTTTGTCTTCCTTGTTTGAGGGTAATTATTATTTTAGATGGTGGGAGATGAAAAATAATAATTTCATATATGTTAAATAGGCAGAAATTCTTACAAAGGATTATAAACCACTAAAGCCAAATTCATGCTGTTAGTTAAGAGAAGTAAGAGGAGGAGAAGCCAAGCAGAGGTCTAGGGACAAGACCACAGAGCCAGGGGTCATCAGTGCAATGTTCCAGACTCTGATGGGCTCCCAGAGAAATGAGCAAGCTCAGACAATTCACCTTACTTCCTTGAGCTTTAATAACCTTGCTGGTCAAATTGAATATTTATTATATGACTTAATATAAAAAAGTAGAAATAAAAATAGATGATAGAATAAAAATACGTATAAGATTTATAATGTTATGCTTGAGATGGCAGGGTAGTATGGAAAGGCCATGCATTTTGGAATTAATACAAATGAGTGTTCAAATCCTCCAATGAGTGACAATGGGCAACACAATGAAATTTCCCTGAATCTCTTTTTCTGACCAAGTGGTGATAAAGCCAACTTCACGAAGATGTTAATAATTAAATGAGAGAATATACAAAACATTTTGATTCTTCTGTATTTCACAATTTTGTATGGAATTACCACTTATAGGCTTCATTACTTAAGATTTCGTTTATTTATATGTGCATACGTATAACAGCATTTTATGTGTATATGAATTTTTGTATATGGATTTTTATTTCCATAAATACAGGGATTTTTCGTATTTACATGGATTCATTTTCCTTTAACAAGCAAAAGGATTATTGCTAGTGGCTAGCTTTCCTTAATCATTGCAAGAGTGGTATGGAGCTTATGATAATGATACTTCACATGTTGAAAACTAATAAAACAGACAAATATATTAAAAATTATTAAATTAAGTTTAAATTAATTTGAAAAGCATTAAAGATAGCATTTTATCTATTCAAAAAGGATTTAACTTAAACTTTTAAAAAATGATATATATATATATATAATGGGGAGGAGGGATAGAAAATCTAAAATGTACTTTATTTGCTACCATTTCTGCTATGCCACTGAAATACTATGATCTAATAATCTTGTCAAACTGAAAAAGTGAAGCACATAGAGAAAACCAAGATATTTCACATCTCCTAAAAAGTAGAATTGGTTTTAGGGGATTTTACAGTAAGACCAGCTTTTCTTTTGCTATAATAGACTCAGGCAAAAGGTATTCCTCTCTTCTAAGGATACTTGACTTTTGAACAGAAGAAAAGATTTGGCATTTTGTCAAATCTCACTAGTACAAACTTGGAACTGATGCTATAAAGAATATGATGAACACATATAATTTTGAGATTCATTAAACTCAATGTATTTGGCAACTAGAGAGGGTATTCAAAATCCTTCATTAAATCCAGGGAAAAGTTTTAATACACAATTTTAAAATTAGACTTTACAGAATTGCATTCTGTCATAAGGTAACACCCCAATGGCAGTGTCCATTGACCAAATAAAAAACAGAAAAAGTAGATGTGCTAAAGGAAGACAAGGCCAGCTTCATGGGCATGAGACTCGTACAAAGAGCTCTTCAGTTAGAGGGACACCATACTTAGTTTAATTATTTGCTACCACTTTGGAAATACTTATTTTTGTTGTTGTTGTTTTAACCAGAAGTCTCACATTATCATTTCGAACTAGGCTCCACAAATTATGTAGCCAGTCCTGGGAGAAGACAGACAAACTCTATCAAAATATCTTCCTATATGTGCTTGACATTACTTTGATCTAGGATTGTGCTTTAATAGAAGATATCTATCAGTAGAGACCTGTCCTCAGCAAAAATGCACGTTAATTTTTGTGTCTGGCCCCATCTCGGTTTTTTTGCACAGTATTTTCCCTTGGCAGCCATCTCCTTAGGTGCAAAGGATGCTACTTCTCTCATTTCCCTCCTACCTGCAGGCAACAAAATGTGCTGCTCACCCTACACTGATGCATAGTCAGACAACATACTCTGTACTCTCTTGTGACTTGAAGGCAATAGTTCATCTCTTCTCAAGGCATTTCTATTATCCTTCAAATCTTCCACGAATGTATTCAAATTTTTTACTCTATTAAAGGGTAACGTAACTTCTGAGACTTGTGAATAACATATTATTTTAGATAGCAGTTCTTGCCAGAACTCCAGGAATTGTACTTGTGCGGCAACTGCTTATTTCATACCACTGTTCCCCTCACTAAAAAGATATGACTGTTCTGACCACATCATTCTATTCTTCTTTAAAAAAAAAAAAAAGTGTTAAAGTCTACTTGAGATCTAATCACTCTGCAGTGTCATTAGGAGTTAAATAACAGCTGTAAAGCTCTCTTAATCCTTTGCTTAATAATCATAATTAATGATTGCAAATAGTACTGTCCAACTATTTTTGGACAAAAGATCAGAAATTCAGATCAGAAATTCCACATCTGCGAGGACCTGCAGCCACTTCCTGGTGCTCAGACCAGCACAGGAAACACTGAGAGAACAACGGATTTCTTATTAGGCACACTTTAATGCTCCTGCCCCCAAGATTTTCATTTGTAAATGCCATTTGTCTTAGTCTGTCTTCAGGCAGACAAGGATAATGAAGTGAATTCAGTGTTGGTGAAAACAGAACTTGGGCCTAGAGTTTGAAGAATGAGGTTTCCCTACTTATCTCTAGAAGAATTATGGTATGGGCCCTAGAGAAGTCAGGCTTCCTCTACTAACTCATCCTTTCCACAGCCCTGTCAGGGGGTACCACACGTGGGGGTGAGAGGGCAACAAGAGTTAGAGGATCCTGGAGTCTCCTGGCTTACAGTGGCTGACCTCTGAGTGAGGTCTGCCAGCAAAGATGACAATTAGTAGCAAGAGTGGCAGAGACAAACAGGTGAGGCAATCATTTGAAATTAGCAAGGAAAACATCTGCCAAGAATCATATCAAAATTGATGATGCTGTTTCGCTCAACCATAACATGGTGACAAAATTTGTTCTAAACCGTATCAGAAGTCTGGAGTAATAGATGATATAGTGGTTCTTAATAACTATATATTTATGAGACATTACTCAAGCAAAAATAAATTATTTATATAATAATAATTGTGACACAAATTATTTATGGAATAAGGATGAGGAAGGAAGGAAGGAAGGAAGGAAGGAAGGAAGGAAGGAAGGAAGGGAGGGAGGAAAGGAGGGAGGGAGGGAGGAGAGAGGGGAGGGGAGGGGAGGGGAGGGGAGGGGAGGAGAGGAAGAAATCCTAGACAGCATAATCTAGACCAGTAGACCAGTAACTCACACATTAGCATTTATCAAAATTATGTGAAGAGCTTTTCACATACAGATTGCTTGACTCCACCCACTGTGTTTCTGATTCAGTAAGTCTGAGGAGACATCTGAGAATCTGCATTTCTTACAAGTTCCCAGATGGAGCTAAAACTTCTTGTCCAGGGACCACACTTTGAGAACCACTATTCTAAACCTTTACAGGGGAGATTCTATTCTGTAGTTTACAAAGGCCATATTGTTGGGCTGAAGGCAAACCAATTACTCTTTTTTTGTGCTTTAGTTGACATCAATCTGTAAATTATGACACATCTTATTTGCTTTTATATAACTCATAGATGAAGTATAAAATACATTCTAAGCCTCATTTGTGATATTTAAGATGCTAGAATTGATACTTTATAACTGGCATATGAAAATGAATGCAAATCAAAGATAAAAGAGAAGTGGAGCTTGGTTTAATAAAAAGCATAAAGAGAGCCAATCACAACACAGAAGAAACAGCATAGACCATGGCATGCAGATTTTGTTCCTGGATTCCTACACCTTTAACTGGCCTTAGGTCTTGAGACTTTCTGTTCACTTGATACTGCTGAGCCTCAATTTTCCCATCTCAAAAATGGAAAGGTCAAAATAGATGAGTCCATTCCATTTACAACATTCTAGCCAAGGTTATAAGGTAGTTAACAGAGTTGTTTTCCAAGTGACCTGCTTTTTCCTAAATTATAATTACCAGAAACCATTTTGCACCACAAATGTAATTTAGAAAGATCAACCTTATCAAACATGTCCCCTAACTAGGCTACTGGAAACACAGTGTTTGCAGATTCGAGTAGTATTGTAAGGTTGTTTTGTACGTGTGCTTTATCAGATGGTTGTATTATTACATTAGTCTTTGATTCTGTGCAACTTCATATCACATTAGAACATCTAAAACATAACCTTCCCTAGTGTATTCCTATTCCCGAGTCTTTTTAAAAAATTAGATACAGAGTCTCACTCTGTCACCAAGCCTGGGTTGCAGCAGGATGATCATAGCTCACTGTTCCCTCAACCTCCTGGTCTCAAGCAATCCTCTTGCCTCAGCCTCAGCCACCCAAGTAGCTAGTACTAAAAGGCTCATGCCACCATGACCAGCTAATTTTTAAATTTTTTGTAGAGATGGGGTCTCATTATGTTGTCTAGGCTAGTTGCCAACTCCTGGCCTCAAGCAATCCTCCCACCCCTGGATCCCAAAGTGCTGGGATTATAGGCATGAGCCACTGCATCTAGCCATATATTCCTAAATCTTATGGATTAGTTGGGCCATATAGGTACTATTTTAGTACCTAAATGGTGACATATAGAAAAAATAATTTTGATCAACATGGAGAATTTTTTTTAACACTTTGTATCAAATATCCCAAGGACATTATGCCGGGTGCTAGAAATCTTCCAGTGATAGCAATATATTCATTAGTTTACAAATATTTCCATAAATGACCATCAATTTTAAACTGAAATCATCTTTACAAAATAACAAAAGGGATAAGCTTTGGGAGTTAAGAATAATTAACCATATTATATATATATTTATATATAAATATTCTAGAGTTAATTTTAGAATTTTAAACACATTACAATGAAATTATAATGAGAGCATTTTTAAAAACAGTTTCAGATTTGCTAAAAGTGTATACTTTAGAACACCAAAGAGTATTAGAAGGCTAGGAAATAGGAGAAGGTACATGGAATTTGACTTCATTTTATTTCTAATTATTTAAATATGAATTTGACCCCCCAAATCAACATATTGTCTTTTTTCTTTCCTAAAGGAAAACATGATGGAAAAGCAGGCAATATCAGGACTGGGTTTGAATGTCTATACCAATTTACCTTTGACAATTGCTCAACTTTGCAAGCTTCAGTTTTTTGAATATCGAGTGACTAATAATTTATTTTTAGGATTAAATGACAAGATATATCTCTGTATAAGAATATTCACATATGTATATTTCGTTTCATAATTCCTAAGACATGGTAGCTGATGAATAATTTAGAGGAAGTGATGCTGTTCTTAGAGGGGCTCAGCTTTCCTATAAAGCAATCCTTCGGTTCCACAGTAAAGTCATTGCCATCAGGATCTTTGGGGTTTAGGCTGCAAACAAAATCTCAAGGTTGATTACGGTTTTTTTTTTTTTTTTTTTCATGTAAAATTACGTAAGCAAAATCAGTATTGGCATGTGCCAGTAGATCTTAATTGAGCATTTTACTTTGAATACTTGTAATTGAGTTTTATGGAAAAGCTGACTCGTGATAAGAATTGCGCCTTGCAAAAAAAAAAAAAAAACAACAAAAACAATTACCATGGTATAGTTTGGATCAGAAAGCATCCTTGAGCAAAATATGTTGTACATGCATGCAAAAGTACATCGACTCCTAAGCCTATGAAAATTAACAGAAAGCCTGTTTCAAACCATGCTTACCACACAAAACATGAAGAAAATGTCAAAATATTTTTTTTCTTACTTGTTTGAGAACTATTTTTAGATAGTTTTTGAATAGAGAACACATATTTGTTAAAGATGCCGAATTCATTCCAGATGGAGGCTTTGCTATGAAGTTATGGGATGCAAAAGATCTGGTTTTCCTTTGTTAAGAAAAACCGGAAAGGCTGATCAGTTGAAAAATTAAGGTATGCCAGGCCCAGACCTAAGAATTTCCATGAATATTTAATGATCATTTTAATACATTTAGAACAGAGTACCCCTCAAAAACAAAACAGAATAAAAAAACGAAATGAAAAAGAGGGAGGGAGGTAGGAAGTGAGGAATTAAGAGGAAGGGAGGAAAAAGGAAGGAGGGAAGAGAGAAAAAGATATCTTGACAAATTTCACAAAGGTATCTTTTCGTCTCTTTCTATTCAGGCTGACCCCTGTTCCTGTCTTCCCTGCTGAGTTCTGAGCTGGGTGGCTGTGAGGCTTTGGAATGCTCACACTTCAGACGTGACAGACACCGTACACTGGGCAGTCCCAGAGTTACGAGTTTCTCCCACATACCAAATACATTAAGTAGCAGTAGAGTGCTTAGAAGAGCTTTGGCACCAGGCCACTCTGTAACAGGAACTTGCTTGGCAAAGAGCTGCTTTAAGCACATTTGCTGTGTATGTATTTGTAACAATTTCTTCCCCTTTTAGACCCTTGAAATTGACATGGCAGGGGAGTTCTTTGAGCGTATCTGCCACTGACCAAAATACAGATCAATGCTTAACTTTCCAGAATGTACCACATGAACTGTATGCATAATTTCTGCTAATTTATTATCTCACTGCTTGCACCAACAAGCATTATATGGGCACATACCACACAATTCTCTTCTGTGATGAACTGAGACTTAAAATATTGTATCAGTAAGCATTATCATTGGAGACTGAATCAAAACCAGGAAGGGGGTAAATAATGTTTGCTCTATCACAAAACTGGCAAAATTCAATAGAATAGTCTTTTGTAGGAAGAACAAAAACATCTACAACACTGACAGTGCAATCTAATTGTAACAGTTAACCACTAAAAAAAAAAAAAAAGTCAAACATAACTGAGAAGCAGGCTTCATTTTCCAGTATGTTAACAGCAAAAATAGCAGACCTATAGTCAGGGGGAAAATGCCTGCTATTAAAACATAACTGATGAATGTTACAAAAACCGTATTTGTCATCAAACAATGCTTCCATTGTAAAACAATTCCAACCTATGCATGAAAGATTCCAAACGCTAGTACAGCATTCAATTTGATACTGGAGTTTTATCATATTATTTCATGCGAAGAAGAATTATATACTCAATCTGTCTGACAGCTTTGCATATAAAGAACAGTTTCTGCATGACAAATGTGGTGAGCTTATTAAGTTACCAATACACTGCCAAGCCATATTGTCTCAGCAACAGCAGACCCAAAATATTTTCAAATGATTCTTTAAAGGGCAATGCAGGAAAGCCTGAACAACGACATGTTCTGACTTTAATAAAATTTGCAATTGCAGGAGCATTTACCTTATATCTAATTAGAATAAATCATCCATAAGCCTCATTTAGTCCACATTTAGTCTGTCAGACTTCTATTTTTTGAGATAGTTGAAAATATTAGTTTTTGATTTATCATCTACTGCTTCACAGCTGCAAAAAAACCCATTAAACTATTAAACTTAATATAAAAACAGAACACTGTTTCTTAAAAATATAGAGACATGAGAATATTTATAAGCATTCTTATAGGACAGGAAAAATTAGCTACTAAATAATGCAACATATTAAGAAAATACTTGATTAAAATTAGGAATAGCAAGTAATTTAAGCAAACTAACCTCTTAATCTTTTTCATATTAGTGAAGACATCTTAACTCTCAATCTTGGAATGAACCTAAAGGATTAAGTTATATTTGTATTGCAAATAGGAACTGTGAAAAGCTTAAATAGTAATAATGTATAATAAAAGCAAAAGGCTAATGCAACAACTATGACTTTACTGTTCACGGCACCATTATTAAGAAACATTTGCTAGTTGTTGGGTCCTATGCTAATAAGCACTTTAGACATAATTTTTAAATTTTCATTCATCAATTCTCTAGTATAGTCCCACTGTACAGATGTGGAAAATAAAACATAGAATTGTATGAATTGTATAGCTTGCCTATGGTCATAACGCTAGATGCAAGCAAGTCAGATCTCTCTGATCTTGGAAGTACTGAGCACTTAACCATTCTGTTTCACTATATTTTCTTGACTCTTGCTCCACTGAACAAGAAATTTTCTTTGCATAAACAAATACTAAATAGGATTTTCAGAGTACCCTATAAAGAACTGTCTGTCATTTCAAAAATCATAGCCTAATCCTACTAGGAAAATAAAGACAACTTTGCATCCCTGTTCTTACTTGCTAAAGATGCTGAATTCATTCCAGATGGAGGCTTCATTACACTGTAGCAATGGAGACTCAACGACTCAACTTAGTCACGTGGATCACTCTTCGTTGAATATTTCAAGCCTCACCCACCCCAGTTCCAAAGGGAAGTTGTTAACTGAGAATAGGGACTATACTAAATTGCCTTAATTGTAGCTTCACTATAAATTTAAATTTTAAACTGCCCAGTAGGTTGAAAGCAGTTTTGTTGTGTTCCTTTTCCCTCAGTCTGGTCCTAGAGTTAAAGAAGAATGGGTTAATGTAGTGGATTTTCTTTTTTTAACTATACTTTTTATCAAGCCCCATGAATTCTTAAGCCACTGTCTCAGCACTGAATGTTATACGTGCTGATGCTGCATTATAGTGCTACTGCTTTCTAACTGGACATAAACCCTTGAGAGGGCACTGGACTGGACGCAAATGATCACTGACTAGTTCACCTCTGGGAATAAAGGAAATAATCTACCAGGTAGGATCATGCCATGAAAGAAACAGGCAATTGATTCAAAGATGGACTACATATAGTTTTAGAGTTTGCCAGAACCTTTTCCCTTAATTTCTGTCCGATATAAAAGTAACATATGCAAATATTACTATACATACAGATTGTGTACACACGTAAACAAATTTAAGAGGATACCAAATGAAAAAAAGTACATGGTTACTAGGTGAAAGGTTAGATTTTCCTGTTTCTAAAATGTTTCAATATTTTCTGCTACTGAAATTTTTCTATATTTAAGAGACTAGCTGAGAAAGCAATAACTAGTAAAATCATATGCTAGTCTACAACAATGGCATGAAGTCATCCCAGAATAATGCCATTATTTAATAATACTTTGAATTCTCATTTCAAAGTCAGTCTGCTAATGATTGCAGGAACATGGGACATAAGCAAAACTCCCTTATTTATTTTTCAATGTTATCAATTATGTATTTGGGGCAAGATTCTGAAAAATAGCTTTTTGTCCTTGTAAGAAATATAGTGCCAGATTCATCTGATCATTGTTTTATTTCATCAACATTAATTTGAAAAACTTGAGGAGCACCAAATATGTGCAAACACTCTTGGAAAGAGGGTGTATATCTGGATGTTTCAAGTGTTCATTTCAAAACTTCAGAACTGAAGGAGGCATTGACACCACATTGAGGGTGCTGTTCTAAATTTCAGTAATAGCTTCCGGAACAATCATGCCCAGGCAAGCTGCCTCTGGTGCCTAGGGTAATTCCACATTATATTCAGGTCAGCGTTCATTCTTGAAAATTCATTTCTGAGATAAAGCATGTTCCTCAGTTAATATTTCTAACGTATTTGAGGATGACACAGAGTGAGAGCAAGAGAGAACTGAAAAAACAGTAACATTTCATTTGTGAATAAAGACCTTAGGAAAACAACAAAAGGAGGCAAGAGAATGTTCATGACTGCTTCTTGTCATTTTATCTCCAAATGCATCACTTCCTAACTGATTATTTTGATATTCTGATACTCAATGGATTGGGGATAGAAAATGTATGGAATTTAAAAGAGATAAATCAGTCAGTGTTTTCAGAGCTGATCTGAATAAACTGAAACAGAAGAGGCTAATCAAAATGAAGCAGTCACAAAGACTGTTACCACAAACCTAGGTATACTTCAGTCCTTTCATCAGTAGAAGGCAGCAACCAACTACGGAGGAGCTGTGGAGTGGAAGACACCATGTAAGTTGCTTGTCAGGGATTCTGATGACCAGATACTCCCCCAAAGAGTTCATGGTCCAGTTTGAGAGACAAATTCTGTAATGGACGTAGTATGTGACCTGAGCTCTAATAGATGAACAAGCCAGTTTCAGAAACAGCACAGGAAAGATGTGACACTTGAGAAAAGCAAAGAGCAAAGGGGGGGGGGGGGGGGGGAAGGAGCTATGAGCTATCCTGGGTTTGAATAAGTTTTGTGATTTCAGAAAACTCAAATCACTATTATGGACAAGGCCCTGTGAATCTAGATAAAAACCTTGTGATTTCCATGGGCAGGATGAAATGTGTGTACCATGAGAGAAAAACAGTCACAGAAATCTGGTTAGCCACTCGAGGCTGAGAAGCCTGCCTGTAACATTCTACGTAGATCACAGAAAAAGGAATGATGTCTCAAGTCTGGTTTCCTGGAAGCAAAGTCTGAAATGAGGATTTGTGGGTAAAATGTATTAAAGAAGTGCTCCCAGGATAATTGGTAAGGAAATCATGGGGAAACAAGACAGAGAAGGGAAATAAGCCAAGCAAGAGTACTTTTTCAAGTGAAGTTCAACGAAGGATAACTTTAGTTTGGTCCTACTGGGAAATTACAGACTGTAAGTTACATATTGGAGTTTGTCTTAACTTAAGGAAAGGGAGCTGGGCTCTTATAAACACCAGGGCGGAAGTGAAACTCACAGGTACCTCAGGTCTCCAGCTGTCCTAAGACAGTCCTCTGAAGAAAGTCACAAGTGCTACCCTGCACAAGTCAAACACCCAGAAGCTGAGAAAGGGAGTGCAGGAATAGTAAAAAGGGATTCAAAGAGATATGGGTAAGAGTGCCAACACCAGGCAGCGCACAGACTGATGGAAAATGGGAGAGGACAGGCTTATCCCAACAGCATAATCAATGCAGTTTCTGGGAAAATTTGTGGACCACACCCTCTAGGAAATGTCCAGCCAATACTCTTGTCCCAGCCCCAGCACAACTATGCCAAAATAGCCCCTAAATCACTGCATGAATATAAAAATACAATTAGAGCATGCAGGAAGGGAAGGTCACTACTAGCTGTGAAATTCATATGTCTGCAAAGCAATTTTATTCCAGTGGCACAAGCAATTCAATCACTACCCGGGTGCTGCAGATTTAATAGCTTAATTTTCTATGGACTGACAACGTCCATCCTAACAAGCCCTTTGTGGAATGCCTTAGGACAAGGCTGCATAACACATTATTTGGTGCTGTGTGCTTATATAATTATTCCCCCACTAGAAGCATTTCACAGGGTGGGCAGGGAGGAATGAGTTAGCAGGGGAAACTTAAGCACTGCTTCAATATTTAGAGAACATAAGGTATTATTATAGGATTAATAAGCAAGGCTAGTTCAGCAATAGGGAAAGCTGCCAAGGGAGACTGTGGAATTGCTATCACTGTAGATAATGAAGGCTGAGAATAGATATCCACCCAGAATGGATTTTATAGACAATAATAAGCTATCCCACTATTCCAGAAAAGGGCATGAGCTATGTATTTCACTGTAGGGATCTTCCAGCCCAAATGATTTCATAAATTAGATAAAGTAGTTTAGTTTAAATTATTACTTATTAAGTATTACTTATTCCAAAGTGTATCCACTACAGAGATAGTTGAATGCAGAAGCTGTTGAGTGACAAACATAACTGGAATTACAAACATACTGCTAGCACCTACAAACAAACACCCACTCTGAAAACAGGACCATGGGAATCCAGGAAGGCAGATTTTTGTTGTGTGGAGAAATAGAGACCAAAATATCACACAGTGGTATATTCAAACGTAGGTATTCAGGGGTCAAAAATTAGCAATAGTTGCAAGTGTCAGATCTGTGCTTTGTTCAAACACTGTCTGATGTCTACGTGGTACAGACATAGAGCTCTGAATGCCTGGTCTATTCTGGCTATAGTCCCTAGTGATGTCATAGAGTAAGATGTATATTTCACAAAGATTTGAATAGTTGCACTGGATAAATTGTTCTAGAAGTTGGAGAAATGAATAAGATTTTAAAGTATCTTGTGACTATAACAAAAGTTTCAGATTTTTCACATGACTTTTTTTTCATGTCAAGAACAGAAATTCCATTAGGGAGTAAAAGACCAGTTTACCACTCAGATGCTCGAACTGTGCTTAAATATGCATTAAACTTGACTCAATGCATGGCACATCAAAATACTTCATTTTCTTTGAATAGGTAATCATGAAAATCTATCTAGTTAATATTCTGTAGTACCCTCTGCCCAAAGAAGAGTCAAAGAGTGAGATATTTCTGTAAACCTTATTCAGTTTTCTATATGCTATTCTATGATTTAACTCCTAATGGAGTATTTCTTTCGGTTTCATTATGAGTCTTTCAATAAATGCTTTCTGTGGTTTTCACTGTATATCAATTAGACACATGCTAACTATAGATTCTCCTGTGATTTTTAAATTTTTGATTCCAATCTTAGAGTAACACAATAAATTACTAGAACTTCTCAACCGCCTGCTCTTCCAAATTTTAATTACATCATGAGCTTTGAAGAACTGTATATACATTTTAAAGTTCATATACTTACAACACTTGTAAATGGGTTATAAAAGTATGGATGTAGTTATGCCCTAAAACCAAAAGGGTTATCTTACAATCCCCCACCCTCCCCCCAACGAAAACCAACTAGAGAACATTTAATTGAATTTTAGGGGTAAAAATACACGTTATGGAATTAAAAGCCAAAAACATATATTGTACCTGTATAGAGGCATTCAACACTGAACCTTAATTTACATTTCAGAGTAAAGAAACAATACTGATTTAAATTGCAGAAAATTAATAAAATTATAACTTAAGTATGCATTTGATGGAGATACCCCAACTTATATTCTATAGCCAAAAATGAGTGTTTTTACATCTGAACACTCTTTCATGTTTCAAAAATATTTACTCAGTGACTAGTATGTGCAAAACATTACACTTAGAATTAATAATGCAATAGGGAGTTAAAGACTGCCCTCAGCTTTATAGGGCTTTTGGATTAATAGGGAAGGAAGACTAATAAAAATAATCATGTAAACAAATGTGAATTTGAAGGTGTGCCAAGTAAGCAGTGCTCTGAGCAACCCAATTGAGGAGGTCAGGAAGCTTTGCATAGTAAGGAAGATCTGAGCTCTCATTAGTAGGAAAAATAGAAGTTAACTAAGTAAAGAAAAGAGAGAAAAAATTTCTAGGCCATGAAAAGACTAGCAACATTAACTACCAATAAATTTACCCGGAGGTTGAGGGAAAAAAATGACATATTCTAAAGTTCTTAAATCGTCTAACTATCGCATGGAACCTGTGGAAAGCAACAGACCAATCCTAATTCTGGGGTGAAGGGTTGGGTGGTAGGGATGGTGGAATTGAAAGAAATTGTGTAATACTAAATGTCCCTTTTTTGTTTCATCCCACAAGCTTTAAAATTTCGTTTCAGTTTATTCACATTTACAGAAAACATATCTATCACTTCTAACAGATAATGAAACAGTTAATTGTTATCAAAGACTTTTCATTTCAATATTTAAAGTCATGCTCACCATTATATACTCTTGTGCTCAACAGAAAATTTTCTAAGTTTTAAAGTCTAAAGTACAATAAGCCAAGAATTTTATGGTAATAGTAAACTACTTAAACGTGCCACATTGTTTAAATGGAGAGGCACTCTGCAAACAGTTGAAGGAAATGCACTGCATGATGCCATTAGCTGATAAAAGAAAAAGGAAGGCATCCAACAACTAAGATGCCAGAAACTAAGATCACTTTATTTCATCCTCAAAAAATTCTAGCATTCTACCTGCCTCACTCTAACGTGATCAATAATGGCTCCTTGGTGCTAATCTTGATGAACTGAAATTGCAACAGTGAATTACATGTAAATACAATCTTTTATTAGGACCTAGGAAACAGGGCATGCAAACCTTGGATAAAATAAAGACATGATGGCTAAAATACTCCCTTACAGTAAAACACACTGCAACTCTGTGTGCCACTCAGGAATGTGTCTGTGCAATACACAAGACTACACACCATCAAATAATTCTCATTTTATGATGAGTACTTACTCCAAAGTTATAGCTTAATATTTTCAACAAATATACAAGTCCAACTCAGCTAGGCTAGGCTATTAAGCTATTGTATTTCCAGATTAGAAGAAAATAATGATAATAGTGATAATATTAAGTAACAGAAGGAGGAGGAAAAGGAGGATGGGAGGAAGTAGGAGGAGAAAACTGTCATTTGTCCTCCACTCCAAATTTGTAGGGCATTTTTGGAGAACACTCTATCACATAGAGGTAGCCTTAACTTTTACAATTAAATATATACATAAGACTTCAAAGCAACAGGAACAATCATGATTTTTTCAGGCATAACTTACAAAAATACAGCACAATTCTTAGTAGCATAGTGCCTTAATCATCATCAAAGTAAACACTAATATGAAGCAAGGGAGATAAAGAGAACCTGGTAGAATACATTCAAAACTAAATCATGTCCTATGGTGAATAATGAACAAATTAGAGGGTGCGCTTTGGACTTTCAATTTTCAGGTCCTTAATGTAAAGGCATTTCTTTCCCCACTCCCGAAGACTTCCTTAACATTAGTCTCCTAACTTTTTTAAAAGGGATTTTTAAAATATTTCCTTCCATATAGAAAAGGATTCTAGGCTGGGTGCGGTGGCTCACACGTGTAATCCCAGCACTTTGAGAGGCCAATGCGGGCGGATCATGAGGTCAGGAGATCCAGACCATCCTGGCCAACACGGTGAAACCCCGTCTCTGCTAAAAATACAAAAAATTAGCCAGGCGTGGTGGTGCACGTCTGTAGTCCCAGCTACTTGGGAGACTGAGGCAGGAGAATAGCTGGAACCCAGGAGGTAGAGGTTGCAGTGAGCCGAGATTGCGTCACTGCACTCCAGCCTGGAGACAGAGCAAGACTCCATCACAGAAAAGAAAAAAGGATTCCAGTAGTAAGACTGAAGCATTACTCAATAAAACAATATTTACTAATCACAAAACTCTATACCAAACACTGAGTTCAGGATGAGGGAATACAAGGATAACCAAGACCTTTATCTGCGCTGCCAATCACTCAGAAGCTAGTGAGGAAGGTAGGTAGTCACATAAACAAATATCTGGAATAGGTTCTAATGACTAGATTTATAATAGGGGTAGTTACATAGGACCATGGAAACATAAATAAGCAAGTGATTAATTGTGAATATTTGGGAATCAGAACTACAGAGAGAAGACTTATTTGTGTAAAACCTCTAAATGGTAATAAGATGCTTGCAAGACATAGAAGGTGAAGAAGCTCATTTTAATAAACAGAAAGTAATTGGCAAAGCCACGGAGACTTACTAGGGATCATAATTTGGGGAAAGAACAGGTTTAGAGAGTTTATGAAAAGATCGGTGGGTGGAGATAAGAATGAGGCTGAATTGCATGCTTTCCAAGGAGTTTAGTCCACATATATTCTGTAGCCAGTGAGAAGACATGGGATGCAATTAGGAAAAAGGAACAGGAGTCAAACTGCATTGTATAAAGATAAATTTAGTGGCAATGAAGACATTAGATCTTCAAGGAAAGCCTGAGATTCAGAATGACTTCTTAGGAAAAACACACCATACTCTCAGTGGTAGATTATGACAGTTTAATCTACAGCCAAGTGTAAAATTAATAAAGCAGGGATGGAAAGGTGATTCAGGATTGCCATACCTCATAGTCCTATCCAGGTGACCTGGGAAAATTAATGAAAACTTTTGACTCCAAAAGTTTCTATAGCACAGGAGAAGAATGAAGTTAAATATAGTAATAGCTCAGGCAACCTGGTGATAGATTTTTGATGCCTCAACTTAAGACAAGGAAAGATTAGGCTAATAGTATGAAATTGCTAATATTTAAAAGGGTTGTTAGTAAAAAATGACAATTTTACATAATTTAAGCCATAGATAGCTAATATTCTAGAAGAACACATATGAGTTTGGATAAATATACCAGGCATGTCAATTTTATATATATGTGTGTGTGTGTGTGTATGTATGTGTGTGTGTGTGTGTGTGTGTGTATATATATATATATATATGAATTTAATGGAATAGTTTTCTTTCAACTGAGTCTTACATTGGCTTCCCAGGCTTACATTATTATATTTCACTTTCTGAATGGATAATATATTAACATACTTTTGAAAGTTAATAAATACAAAACGGTATAACGATAACATCTCCCTTTCTAATATTCCTCAGCCCACCTATCCTTGACACCCAGGAATAGTTTCTTACACACATTTTTTGGTGTTTACTAAGAGCAATAAAATGTAAAATATAATCTTATTTCCCACTACCGCCTTTTTTCACAAAGGAAATATAAAATACAAATGTTGTGCACTTGGTCTTTTTTTTCCCTTCACAAAATATTTTGGAGATATTTATAACTTCTGATTCTTTTCCGCAGTTACAGAGTGTTCCGTTTTACGGACATGCTATAGTTTATTCAACTTGTCCCCTATTAATGGACGTTCAAGTTGTTTTCAATATTCTCTTGTTAAAAAGAATGCAGCAATCCATCATTATATGCATGTATCATTTCATCTGTGTGCAAATACGATAAAGTTCCATTAATTGGGATCCAGTTTTCATAACAGAAATGACATGAAATCAGAAAAAAAAATAACAGAGTGGGGAAAAGGAAAACAAAGGGAATAACGAGAGTAAAGAAAGAGGAGAGGAAGGAGAGAAGGAAGGCAGATAGGCAGGCAGGCTGGAAAGAATACGAGGTAAGCAAAGAGAAAGAAGGAATGAGAAAAAGAAAAAGGAAAGAAGGAAAGAATTAGGAGAGAAAGCTCTTGTCTTCTTGAGGATATTACGAGGGAAGTGATTAAACTTTAGTGCAGGAGGTTGTAAGGGCTTAATGGAAGGGCACATGGGAAACATCTTGGAGCTCTACAATGCTGGGAGAGCATAACAAGGAAGTGACTCTTCCTGTTCAAACAATCCTACCCACTCCAGCAGGACAGAAGAAATATATTCCACGGCCAAACATGAAGCACAGAGAGGCCCAGGACATGGCCGTTCCAGATTACGTAGCAAGCCAGTCATCCAGGCGGAGCCCACATGTTTTGAAAGAGAACCAGTTACATGCAAAGACCTGGCTCTTACGGCAAATGTTAATCATATTAGCCCAAACTGTGCATAATCCATAAATAGCGACGAGGCTTGAACAATAAGAAGCTCACAAGAGCAGTACAAACAGAAAGGAACAAAAAAAGAAACTGAATAAGGAAAGAAGAACCTAGACCAGACCAGAATACTGTGCCTTTCCCGTCAGCCACAGTGACTGCCGGTTCAAACTGGACCCCTCCTGAGGAAAATGAAAGGTTGAAATCAGTGTTCATGACTTACTTTATAGAAGTGCATTTAAGTTCATTGCACAGTAAAATCTGTGTTATTCCCACTCCAGTGAATTCCTTTGTCCTCTTAATAAAGTGAGCGTTAAAAATAAAAATAAAATAAAAATATCTCTAGGTATGTTAAAGACAATAATTTAGCCTGCAGTGATTTTTTTTTTTTTCAGAGTGGGCAAATCCAAGAAAATAGGACCCATTTGAGAGCCCTGTTTGAACAAGGGTAATATCTGAATCAGTATGTTATTTTATTGGCCTCATCAGTGTTTTCCAAAAATTCCTATAATGGCATAAAGTCTTAAAAAGCTTAGTTCATGCCAAAAATTGCTTACAAGCTTAAATAAAAATCATGCGGAATGTAAGAAGGGGTTTGAATTATATGAAGAGATACTAAATTATTGATTTTTAAAATTTCATCTAGAACTCAGTCCATCTAAGGGGTGTGTGTATGTGTGTATGTGTGTGTGTGTAACTGTATGTGTACAATATCAGAAGGAATATACATTTCAGAAGAGAAGATAGAGGGGTGTCAAGAGCACCACAGACATATTACATATGGCTTCTGATGTTTGGTTTTTTTTTTACTGTTAATTTTACTATGTGCGCTGGAGTTAAACATGCATTTTTAGGCCATATAACGATCCAGATAATGTAAATAACATAGATTTAAATTTCAGCATTTTCTAGTTACCCTAGTTACATGTTTGCCAAATTATTAAATCGGTTCTGTCCAAAAATTCAAAATATAACAGTAATAATACGAGCTAGTTTACAGCTTTTTTTCTTTACTATGGTGGTTGTAGATAATCCTGCAACTAGCATAAATTCTATTGTTATTATCCAAAAAATCAACTTTGTGTGAAAAATAAGCTGAAGTACATACCTGATTTTACTTCAAAAAATAACATATAAAACACAAAAATAATTTATGTCTGTTAATTTGTCAAGTGTGTGCGTGTGTGCGCGTATAAAATTTGATATCAGAGCAGCACCTTCAAAGGTGGAGATTACACCAGTGACAATGTGTCTGAGCTTCAGTCTCTCTTGATTTCTTGATTTGCTCTTGACATTAACAGCACCAACTTCTGTTTGGTTCTGATGGATGAGAGGATGAGACTAGAATTTTGTGGTCTCCATCTCCATGGTGATGCCAAGTCGAGTTCTTGGCACACTGCATGCACTTAAATAACACTCATTAGATGAATGGATGACTTCTAGCAAGAAAGGTCAAAAGCATAATCTTCAAAAAATAGGCTGCCCTAGAGTTCTAAGCAGCCCCACAAATTCTCCATACTACTCATTGAATGGCTAAGAGGTGCTACCCTATTTGACTTAAGTAGCTAAAGAGCTTATGGCAATCGTTTATAAACCCTCTCCTTAAGTATCTTCTAAAGCCCATGAAAATTAACTCCAAGGAATCATCCACAAATCCTTTGCATATAGTGAGGTTTTCTTATATGACAACTTTCCTGAAATAGAAAGACCAGTGTCTGGAGTACGGCCATTTGTTTGTTTGTTTGTTTTTTATATGTGAAAACTAATTAGCATGGCAACTGACTTGATCTGGACTAGGTACTTTAGAAGAACTATAATCAAGAATAGCAGGACTAAGATTTTTTTAACTCATAAAATGTACACTTTATTTTCACCAGATCTATTTGAATGTTAGAGGATGAGCATTTTAATCATGTCTACAGCATGTGGAGGATTACATTAGGTGATAGAGGCAGCAGAATATCATTGTATTTTATGGCATCCAAAGTGATTATACACTCATGTATGGATATATAAATAAACATAAACTCCGGATAAATTAAAAACACACACACAAAAAACACAGAAAACATTTTTTACTAGATCATGAACTCCTTAATTTCTCGTATCCTTAGTTCCTCCTATGATGTCTGGCTTTTCATGGGGATACAGTAAATGTTGGTTGACTCAAATAAGCCAGACGGTAGAAAAGAAGAAAATGAAGAAAGAAAACAAACGGGAAGGACAGAAATGAAAAAAATAAAAGAGAGGAAGAGCCCTTCATAGATGGAGCATCCTACAGAAAATTCTATATAGCCCTAAGCTCAGTGCCTGGCAAAACCATTGTTATTTCTTTTTCTACAGTTTTATCACATATTCTTGTACAGTCTCATTATTAAGGGCATGATTGGGATCCATTATAATATCTAGTTTTGAAAAATCATTGCATTAAACAACACACCACACATGCTTTTTCTTCTTAAAAGGAAACCATTTAGAGCCACTTAGTGTTTATTGAGTGAGCATGCACAGCACTTAGAGAGGACAAGTGGGCCCATAACTCAGGACTTCAGTAGTTACCGCCCTCAGCTGAATATCTCTAGTCAGCTTGGTGGCTTTGACCTTCATAGATGTACAAACTGCTTTCATTTTTGGTCTTGTAATTTATTATTTGAATTGATGAAGGAGCTCTGGTTAAAATGCAAGAAGTATATGGAACACTGCTTTCGCGAATAAAATTGGTGCTCGTCTTACACAGAACATTAAAATGACCCTAGTATTTCATAGGGAATTGCAAGAGGGAAAACTACATATGTACGTATTTGAGTCTTCATGTCAGCAAAATATAACAAGTGGAGAAAGCTCACAACATGAGTTTCTTTATCTCATCCTTTAGAAACAACTCAAGAAAATTATCGAATTTAGCCACATAACATGCATTGCAATCTGATATCTTTGTGGGTTCAAATTATTGTTGTATTTTCAAATATTTTATAAGTTGCTTACAAACTTAACTTTGAAGTAACTGAATAGAGCACAACATTTGTTAAATGGAAAGCAATAAAAATTTATCTTATATTATTTTTCAACAGGTAATACTGTCAAAATGATTAGTATTTTTAATTTCCAAGGAAGTTACTAGAATTACGTTATTTCAATGAAAGGGGCTAATATATCATAAAAGTTTGGGAAACCCATGTCTAGTACAATAAAATACTTAAAGCAAGGTAATTTTGTGTAGGTTATTCAGGTTATAAGTGAAAGAAAGAGCTCTATGAAATTCTATCTTAAGGTTCCTGCCCTATGACCTGAGCAGGTGATGTATGAGTCATTTGGTACCTTCATCGGCTAATCATATATCTTAACTCAATGCATTCCTCAAAACTCACTGTTTTGTGTGACATAGAAACAAAATTTAAAGATTTTCCCCAAATCTTAAAAACAGAGTACTGGAGCCATGGCTCATATTTTGCCCTCTGACTTCAAAGTTTATTCTTTCAAATATGTCACATTATATTTAACTGACCTTTCTATTAAGGAGTATTTTTATCTGCATTTCTGTACCTCTTAATAGCCCTCCACTTCAAAAAAGGGCCACAGTTATTTATTCAAATTCTTAATAACTAAAAATAATAGCTTTTCTGTAATACAGCTCTTATGACTCCAAGCTGCCTGAATAGCAAAGTTATGAGTTCACTAATAAATAGCTAACACAAAATAGAAACTCAATCTGCTAGCAAATCCTTCCTTTAAAAATATTCCTCTCTAAGTGAATACATTCTCTTTTACTATTATTTCTTGGGATTAAATATCTCCAAGTTACCTATGTCATGTTTGTCAATTTTTCTCTGTGATAGTATAAATTTCTCCATTAATATGCCATAGAATGTTTCTAGGAAGGAAGATGATCCAGCTTTTATTCTGTATTCATTTATTTATTTTTTTACTCAGTCAATGGCTACTTTCTTCACCTTTGGAGAAAACATTTTTCATGACATTCCTTTAGAGCATTTAAAAGGAGTTTGATATTTAAGAGTTAAAATAAAAACAGGCAGTCTGAACCTTTTAGAGGTCTCCGAGAAAGTTCTCTTATTTTGTAGAACTTCTGTTCCTTCATATTTGCAGCTGACTGTAGTCTAATCTGAGAGTGAAATTAACTTCTTGATATCCATCAGCAACAAAGCTGGCAATTTGTGCAAAGGTGATCTAAATAGCCCATTTAATGTCTCACCTGTGAAAAATAAAAATCTATGTACTTCGAGGAAAAGGACTTGATGAGGTAGGTCAGTTGCCTCCTTTTACATGGCAGACTAAATCCCAGAGAGTTTAACTGACTCGAGTCTGATCTCAAAGATTGTTATGGTCAGCACCAGGTTTAAAACCCTGCTCCAGAATCTGAAAACAGATTCTTTCTACCATGTGTCTGCCAGAATATTAGCACAGAAAGTTCAAGAAGGCAGTGTTTTAAGGGGAAAGGGTGCTTACTGACTATGTCCTTAAGAGCTTTGATATGTGCTGACATGACCAATTTAAATATAATAGAAGCAGGTCTAGGTATTAGATTTAATTACTATTCTAAGTACTTTGGACTTAGATCTGGGAGAATATTGCCCAGACAAGGAAGTATTAGAATATGCAAATAATGATTTTCTAGAAACAGATCAACTAAATTTAAAAATCCAAATTCCATATTTACTGTGCAATTTTAAACAAGATACTTATTTTACTTATCTATAAAATGGAGATGAGAATAATATCAATAGACATGGTGAGGATTAAATAAGGTACTGTGTAAATGGTCCAGCACAATGCCTGGCCCACAGCAGATGCTGGCTTTGTCTTATTTTCGCTTATGCCTCCCTTACGGCATCTCTGCATCTTTTTCTATACAGTCAAACCAGTATAGATAAAGGGGAAGTTGCTCACAAAAGAAGGCAGGCTGAGTAGGCCCCCAGCTTAACAGAAGAGATACAACTAAAATAAGTTAAAGAAGTCCTGCCTTTACTTTTAAGCTCATATCCCAAACCCCATAGAAATGCACTGAATGAGGCAAGGGAAGAGCTTTGTGGTTGTGTGACATGGAATTGGCATGGAGCTGGAATGCTGTGAAATGGGAAACGTGAATCCTTTCCTTAACTTATGTCATTTTGTCCCAAACTGTACTTCCTAGTTTAGCATCTTCATCTTTGGTGATCTGATCTCTGGCTGGATCCTTAGCTTCAACATCTACCACCTATATCCCTTAGCTTCTATCGCTCAAGCCACGCTGAAGTATTTGTCATTACTTAAATACCTGGTCCTGTTTTATATCTCTTAGATACACGCTACAATGCTGTCTCAATGGTCTGTAACTAGCAATCCTACTTGTTCTTCAAAATTCAGTCTAAATATTGTTTCCTCTAGGGTATCTTCCCTGAATCTGATTTTTATACTCTTATGCCCCCCTAGTATCCTATTCATGCTGCCATTATAGCACTAATAAAATTGTAATCATTGATTTGCATATTTATTACTTACTATAAGTCTCTCAAGGTTCCAGATCTTGTCTCATTCAAGTTGGCATCCCTAGCACGTAGCACAATACCTGGCCCACAGTTGGCACAAGATACATGATGAATGTGTGAATAAATTAATTAAATGTCAAAGGAAAGAAGCTAATCCATGATGACCTACATTGGTTGTGACTTTTGGCAAATCATAAACTCTGTCCAATCATTCAAAGGTAATCATTCGGAAATAATTGCTAATCAGTGCCAGGGGAGGATATGTTCCATGGGAAGGCTCTCTTGTGTTTGATGAGTTAAAACAGTAAGGACCTTGCATTCTGAGGGTGATATATTAACCAGAGTGATATGTTAGCCAGATACCAAATAAGGCCATCCATTTGACTTACGCAGTACATCTGATTCTTCCTGCTATTGCTCACAGAACCCAGGTTAGGGCTTCTGCATCTTTGTGAATGATCATTTTGTCTTGCAACAGACACCTCAGTCTGTTACCTCAGTCACTACATTTCTAGTTTGCAAAATTCTTGGCAGCCTAGTTTATAAATCTAAGAAGTAGTAAACCAACTTAGCCCACAAAAATATTTTAAGATGCTTAAAATACAAGCTTTTCTTTGAAATACAGTGAAGACACCAGATTATTATGAATGTTCAAATGGCTGTTTTTTCTAGTTAGATTGATATGAACAGAAAAAGAAACAGGAAATTAATACCGAAGACTTGCAGGACAATAGAAAAGTGTTTAACATGATCTCAAATAGGGTAATTTGATCTTTCCTATTATTATCTTGTATGTACCTACAAATCAGAACAGGAAAAGGAATTCTTGGGAAAAAAATTAACTAAGATAAAATAAGATTGCATTCATCACTGAAGTTCAACTATAAAGAGGTTAAAGCTGTCCTGTAAACTCCAGATAAAAGGCTCATAACTCATTTCCACTGGAGGGTGATAAGACAAGCTGTTCTTTCCATGAGTGGATGAAACGAGTGTAGTCTTGTAAGAAGAAAACTAAAGATGAGTAAAACAAACTCCTTCTACTACTGGAAGATGAACTATACAGTTTAAATGATGTGACATTACTGTATTGTTTGACATTTTCTGATAAACAGGTAGAATTATTTCTTCTCAAATCTTCACTGTGTAAATACACAATTTCTTTCACATTTTATAATTTTTAAATTCGTTAATTATTTACATAGAGTTTCTTTTATTTTTGTGTATTTCTGTGTGTGCATATTATGGGTGTTTATTAACTATTTTCTTTTCCATCCAATTAATAACAGCTTATATGTGTTTTGCCTCTGCAGCTTCTGAATGCCTATAAATTTATTACACATTCCTTCTGTTGTTGCAATAATGATAGAATAGGTGAGATTTTCATGTATAGATTATTTAAAGCTTTTAGGTTCAAGCAATGCCACAAACCAGAGAGAAATACCAAACAAAACTCAATATGCTACTATAAGTCTCCGAAAGAATATCATATCTGGACGTTAAAAAAAATAAGAATAAAAAAATTCATTCACCAATTATGTTGGTTTTCTGAATATGTAATTGTTAAACTCTATCATAGCTTGGTTTACTAAGCCAAAAACAAATTAACAGCCTACATAAAGCTTCCTAAACAAGAATAAATGTCACAGTCTGCAATATGAATAGGCTTCCTTTAAGATCTATCATATTTTGACTTAAGGCTTTTTCAAATATTTGACAGAGTTTTTACTATACTGCTTTTATCCCTAAAAGCATTTTGACAAAAGAATAAACTAAAGCTAGCACACAAGCAAGGGAATAATTTACATACAAATTGGGCATCAAATTAGAGTTTTAGAAAAATTTTATGCTGGTATGTCAATATCTCCAATATTCATTGTTTATATTAGAATCATTAACATTTCTACAGGTGAATAGCAATGGTATTAACATTTTTCACTTATCCAACAAATGTCTCTTGAGTGTACAGGAATTAAAGGTTAAGCCACATCGCCACTTACACAAGCCTCATTTCCAAGAAGTATATAGTCCAGAATAGATGATTAGAGAAGTTTATAATAGCTATTAAATAGTATAGCTCAAAATATGGAAATCAGTAAAATATGGCCCAGAGGCGGGACAACTGTTTTTGTAATATAATTAATTTAATAATTTAATTATAATTTATAATTTAATCAGGACAGATCCACCTAAACTCATTTGTTTAGGTATTGCCTAAGCTTGCTTTCATGTTATGTAGAGCAGAATGAATACAGTGGAAAGTGTATACATAGCAAGCAGGAAATATTTACTATCTGGTCCTTTACAAGAAAGTTCACTCATCCCTAATGATGACAATAGTAACTACCATATGAAGTTCAAACCAAATGACAAAATTGTTCATAGAAGAATGATATTTTTGCTAGGGAGTTATCATTTAAGCTGAACTTTCAATTATTAGTAAGAATTTTAATGAACAGATTCGTTGATAATAGCCATCCCAGAAGAAACAAAACAAACAAAAAGTCGTATCAAAGACATACAAGCAGTGCATATTTGATAGATTTAGAAAATATCATGTTGTAGAGTTTGCTTGGGTGATAGGCTGGAAGAAGTGAATTCTAGTGAGAGTCACATGTCTGATATCTGGCAGATTCACCCCAGGACAGTCATACCAGTTGTTTACGGCTAGACTCGGCAGTGATGGCCTCTTTCCTGAATTTTTTTTACCAGTTCTTAGATCTTCTTAATATCATCCCTGATAATACCTATCAAAACCAATGAGAGGTAGCCAACAGAGCATTTGAAGGACAATTTATAGTCTAAAGTAAATTTATCATAAAACATAAAAGATATAGCACTGATCTCAAGAAGCTAGAAAAAGAACAATAACAAAACCTGAAGTACTCTCACATGTTGTTTATGGGAAAGTGAATCAGTAGAGCTGTGTCAATGATAGTGGTAGGGTGGAGATGCATTTAGTCTGATCTATAAAAATTCAAGTGTCCTTTCGACTCTGCAATTCTACTCCTAAAATTTGATTCATGGACATGCCCCATACATGTACCAAAAGATAGCAACTAGTGTGTTCACTGCAGCATGATTGTATGATCAACATTGGAAACAATCTTAGTATTTATGAAGTTTAATGTTTAACAGTATATCCTGACTCGAGAATACCATCTAGTTGATAAAACAATTATGTAGATCCACTAGCTCTCTCTCACACACACAAATGCCCATAATATGATTAAAAAAACAAGTTACTGAACAATATCCATAGCCTTACAATTTTCTTGGAAATTATATTTTTGTATATATGTGTAGCTAAATGTGTATATACATGTGCATAAATATATGTATGTGTGTACATGAATGCATGTGTGTATGTGTGTATACATGAGAAGGGGAGGAAAAAATATAACGAGGATGAAGTTTTGAAGTATATACAAAACTGTTAAAAGTGGTTGAACTTTTGCAAGAGGAATCTTACATTTTACTTTATATATTTATGGTTTTTCTCAACCAGAATATTATTCTGTAGTTAAATGAAACAATGAAGAAACAAATAAAACTACAACAAATATCTCTGAATGCATACATTTCCTACTATTTCAGACATGAAATTATCAGATGAAAGCTTATAAACATTTTAACGTTATTGATAAATAATGCCAGATTGTTTTTCAATTGTGCCAATAGTGTCTAATTTATCTGTTTTCTTTTTCAAGTTAAATGTTAGCAAGGACTATATTGAGACCAGAGATTGGCATGCTCCTAGGCATAAAAGCTTCAGACTATAAACTTCGGAGCTCCACATTTATGGCCACAGTCATTTAGAATGTTTCCCAATCCTGGGTTCCCCAAAGCTAAATCCAAATGGAGGATCCAGTGATTTTTGGCATATTTCTTACTGATCTCATGCCAGCTACTGGCATCACTTTACTGAGCGAAGGCACATGACATTTTTAGGTACTTAAGGAAAGAGCAACTCTAATTCAGAAAAGCACGACACAAGACAACACTCATGTTCGATACATGAAGTTAGGCTTGCTTCACTTCATATAACCCAAATTGGGACACAACTTGAATACTTAAATCAAAGTCAAGGCCACTTGAGAAACCAGCTCCTGGCTTCAACCCCCCAGTAGGTTTTGTGCACACCATATCTGGTTCCCTCCATCCCTGTGCACCTGAGATAAAAACAGGATGTAATGCTGAAACCCAGGGTACCTGTAATTAAACCAGGGTCAGAGCCATGGTCTCTTAACCTTTAAGCAACAGCTTTATCCCTCCCTTAGATATCTTTATAAACCTCACCCCATACCACAGTGATGGAAAGCATGAATTCTGGAGCCATACCGACTATATATGCCTGCTGCCTTCCAGCAGTGATCTTGAAGTAAGTCAGACGCTCTTTTCCTTCCTGACTGTCTGAAGATAGGCCGCCATCATGAACGACACCATAACTATACACACTAGAAAGTTCATGACCAACCGACTACTTCAGAGGAAACAAATGGTCATTGATGTCCTTCACCCCGGGAAGGCAACAGTGCCTAAGACAGAAATTCGGGAAAAACTAGCCAAAATGTACAAGACCACACCGGATGTCATCTTTGTATTTGGATTCAGAACTCATTTTGGTGGTGGCAAGACAACTGGCTTTGCCATGATTTATGACTCCCTGGATTATGCAAAGAAAAATGAACCCAAACATAGACTTGCAAGACATGGCCTGTATGAGAAGAAAAAGACCTCAAGAAAGCAACGAAAGGAACGCAAGAACAGAATGAAGAAAGTCAGGGGGACTGCAAAGGCCAATGTTGGTGCTGGCAAAAAGTGAGCTGGAGATTGGATCACAGCCGAAGGAGTAAAGGTGCTGCAGTAAAGGCTACCTGTGTCCATTTTGGATTTTTCACGAGCAGATTAATAAACTAAAAACTTTCAAAAAAAAAAAAAAAAAGTAAGTCAGACTTCAATTTTCTAATGTGTAAAATGAGGATACTAATAGGATAGTGAGTCCTGTCATATCTTTGTTCATGGAATCCAAATATTCAATCCCATAACATACGAGAAGGTATTATTGCCAGATTAATGAAATGACCAAAGTTAGCTAGCTGGCTGATAAGTTCAAGGAATCTGGAGCCAACTGCCAACCACATTACATCTAAACTTGTAGGACACAGTATCATGGGATTTTTACCACAAGGTTGCTATGAAGACTGAGTTAAACACCAAGAATAGGGAGTTGCATAAAGTATGATGAGTATATAATGTTGCCTATTATCATTATGACTTCTGTTACTATCACCACTCCTACACCTCTACCATCACAGCACTGCAAAGCAGACAAAGCCAAGAAAGAAAATTTGCCAATGACCAAGCAACCAGAAGATGATAAGCAATAACAGAAAGGATATTTCTGTGTATTTGTTAAAGGATAATCTATCTAATTTGTGCTGACTACTCTCCACTCATCCCAAATTTTCCTTTTGCTGAAAGTCAACTGCTAAACCCTGGGAGGGAATAAGGCCAAGACTTGAGGCCGGCGTTCAAGAGAGACTCTGTAAAAGTGATTGGATTTATATTAAGCATACTATCCATCTATAAACCAGTCACCTGGTTTGCCACACATGGCTAGCTCTGGAGACCAATGCTGTATCTAGTAAGCATCATGCCGTTTTAACAAATATTGACAACCTGAAGTCTGTGTAACATAAGGTATAGAATTTTGTTCCTACATGAGAGTTTTAGGATTTCTGAGGGGAAAAAGTGCTGTTTTGCGACTGGAAAACTTGAGGGCAGCAGTGGTCACACGACCCTTACTAATATCGTGACATTTAACCTGGTACTGTTGCAAATAAATCATGTCACCATAGACTCCAGTGACCTATGCCTCAAATTTCCTTGTTCAAGGCAGAAGTCCCAGACCAGAATTTGGAAAAGCAATACACACAGTGCCTTCATGCCCATGGACATGCAAGTTACTCTTGGCAAATATAGTTATTGTGGAATTAACTTCCTTTCTCTACTCGAGGCAGTGAGTTTCATAATACAATGGCAATAAAAGAAAGCAATCAGAGCTGAGAGCAGTGAGGACTTTTACATGTTTCCTACCTCTTTCTTGTTGTGCATTAAACAAGACCAGATGTTTCAACAAAGAAATGAAACCAAAGTCACACTACATTTGATTTGTGGGACCACCCTTACTTGAAATGCCATCTCATCGTTCCAAGGTTTGAAAAATGATGTGCATAACAAGCAAGATAAGAAATGTGAACATTCCTTCAAAAAAGTCATTCATTATATGATCCACAGATGGTAAGAAAATGCTTTCCAAGTAGGGATAGAGAAATGTAACGATTATTTGCTTAGGGATTGAGACAAGGCAGACTCTCTCATCCTTCTCCATGCCTGTGTCCTGAAATGATGGAGTACATGTGAATGGCACTGCAGGGGCAGTGAAGTTAAAGGTGAAAAGCAGAACTGAATCCACAAAAGCCAGGAGAAGAGTGAGCAGAGCAGATCAAAGCAAAAGATCTTGGGATTATATAGAGTGTCCACAGTTTCCAGGGAAGCACAGTTCTACGAAAGGTTAATACAGGCAGTCACAGCACATGCGCATTTAATTTATGGCACTTCATCTCTGTATTTGTGGATGGACTCCTTAGGGGAGAGAAAAAAAAGGAGAGTGAAGGGAAAAGATGACAGAGAGAGAAAAGGAGAGAGATTGACAAAGGGACAGATAGAGACATATAGATATACAAAGAAAAGGAGAGAAAAAGATACACAGATATAGATGCAAAAAAAAAAAAAGAGAGAGAGTGCAAGGGTACAGAAAGAATGAGAAGCAATTAGTGATTTAAATTTGTGGTCACTTACTAATTCCACCACTATTTCATGAATACATTTATAAAAAAAAGTAAACTCAAGTCCTGAACTATGAATCTGCCTTCCCCTGATCACTCTTGGTTCTCTTGTGTCCCTGCGTAAGTGAACCTCTTGTCAGGTTGCAATCAGTTCAAGCTTTTAAAAATACAGCATGTATTCCTCAAAAAGCGCATTCATAAATTATCTTATGTGCAAAACAACAACAAAACAGAATGCTAGAAAAAAAATAACTGGCTGTGTTGGATTTTAAATTTCTGATAGTTGCCTTAAAATTCAGAATGTAACCCCAGTATTAGATGAACACAAGACGTGTTATTCTCCACAAGACTATGTGTTCACAAAGTTTGGGAAAGGGTGGGTTCAGGAAATTTAAACAGGTGTCCTGCCTTCAGACCTTCTCAAATCCCTTAGTATACTATCCAGCATTAGGACTCTCTACCATGCAGGCGGACTATGGGAAACCAAACTGACTTGATTATAGAACCCTTTTCTTTTTCAGAGTGTGCTTCACAGCACAAGCACACTGTGGAGCACACTTAGGAATCTCTGATGCAACTCAAGCATTCTCACTTCCAAATAAGGAAACCAAGCCCTCTCTAAGGGCATACATCTGGCTATCCAAATGCTGCAACAGGATGGATGGCCCTGATTGATTTAATGATTGCTATGGATATGTTTTATTTCTTCATACCCTTATTCCTTCACCCCTAGGTCACTAAAATGGCCAATCCCCCTAATCTTGTCTTCTGCTAGTCAAGTGTATATGTTAAAATCAAGCAAACCTTTCTAAATGTAGATTTCATTGCAATGCTCTTATGCCTGTTACTCTATAGTGGCTTCCAATAGCCTATAAGAGTAAATCTCAAACTTTCTCCAAACACATGAATTAAATAGTAAATCTCAAACTTTCCCCAAACACTTGAATCTAAATTACATGGCACCCCAGGAACACACGCCATATTCACATATCTTCTAGCATAATGCCAAAATTTTTTGGTGGTTTGCATACTGTGGTATGAGACACAAACTTAGAATATCAAGTGCTTATTCCTCAACCAATCTGGCAGTGCACCTCACACTCAGACCAATTTTCTGTTCTACCTATGTCCTTCTCTCCTTGAAGGCTGTCTATAGAACATGTAGCAGTCTAGAGAAAACATTATTAGATTCTTCAAACCTAGGCTGATCGGAGATCTCAATTTCAATTCAGAGAAGAGCTATTTTAGAGAACTGGAGAATGATATTCTCCTGCCAGAGCTCTCCAGAGATAATAAGAGAACCTAACAAACAAACTCACCTCAAATCTGTTTGCACATAAAATATAATGTCTAGCTTTGCTTATTAGCTCTGTTTATCAACCAGTGCCATGCTCACTGGCCCCATTAACCTACTGAATCAAGGTTATGATTTGAAAAGAAATGCCCATGACATGGACCACAGGAGCACTAGCACTCAGGAGTGATAACACAGTAGCACTGTTGATATATAACATCAGAGATAGATTTGGACTCACTGGGAGTTGGACTGTGCAAACTAAAAGGTTTTATGTTTTGTTTTGGTTTGCTTAGCTTTGCTTTACTTTTATCTAATAACAGAAAAACTCAGTGGAAATAAAACACTAGTTAATCTATGTAAGAAAAATAGAATAACAGATGAACGTCAGAGCCATCAACATGGACGAATATGCCAGATGCTGCTCCCTGAAGTGCCACGTGACAATGAATTTTCATCACATCGATTTACCCCAAGGAGCACATCTTGAGTGATTTTCCCCTCCAGCGTTAGCCTAATAACAACTTGGAAGGTGGGGCTGAAGGAATTCACTCCTGTGACTTTCTTTGGTTTTATGTTCATCAGGAAGAGAAAATCTTCCCATAAAACAAACAAGCAAATCTTAAAGTGTTAGCACACATATATGATTTATAGGCCTCTCATCCTTAACCACGGTTTTCAGAATTTCACTAAAAATCAAAACATTTAAAAAAATACAGAAGATTGAAATCTCAGATTCAAGTGTATTTAAATATTTCAGTGGAAAGGATCCAATTCTACCATACATGTATTTCCCATGCATTTAATAACAGTTTCCTGTGTTTCAAAATCCTTAATTATTGAACTATAAAGCCTGAAGTTTTACTAGAAAGACATATTTGACTTTGCCTCTCCAGATATGACCTTATCCGGGTCCCCCCAGCTTATTCAGAAGATGACCTACTTTACTGAGATTAAAGTTTTCAGACATGATCTATTTCTACTCCATCCCAACACAAAATTTATCTTTGTTCTTATCACTGTCTCTTTCTTCCTCTCTTAAAGAAAGAAGTGATTATGGATTAGGTTTTCTAAGGACAATTGCTCCATCTGTGCCCTTGATCTGTTCAATATCTGCCCCCTCGACCCAGGATTTACCTTTAATGGCATTTTTTTTACCCACGTTCTCACATCTCCTATTCTTCACTGCCACCTCCTCCTTCGACTCAGATCACAAATATGCTCAAGCCTCCCTATTTCACAAACACGTTCCCTTAATTATGTTATCCCACATCAGTATCTGCCCCTTTCTTTTCTAATTTTAAATCTCAAACTTTTTTAAAAAAAGTAGGCTACACTAATGCCTCTAGTTCTCACTTCTAAGTTTTCACCCCCGCTTCACCTGACCTCCAGCTGAAACTATTTTCCCGAAGATCAACAATGACCTAAAATTATTAAATGCAATGCATTTTTTTCCTCAGTCTTCAGATACCTTAAACTCTTTCCAATATATGAAATCACTAACAACTCCTTTTGGCATGACATTTCATATTCCCTTTGCTATAATAATATTCATTTCTGTTTCTTCCATCTCTTTGACAAATTCTCACCATCACCACCCCCACCGCATATTCCCTAGGATTCTATCTTTCAATTATTTTATTTCTGTAATATCCCTCTTAATCTTGTTTGTGCTATGATAATCAGTGCCAAATATCAGCAAAATGACAAAATAAATCATAGTACCCACCTTATAAGTTATTTTAAGAATTTAACGAGTCAGTACATTATGATACAAATACCCCCAAAGGGTTTCTTGTTGCTGTTATTGTTTTCTCAATATTATTAAATCTAAATATTTATTTTAAACTTCAAGATAAATTTCTAGAAGACTTCTAGGCAGCTACAGATGGCTGACAGACTAATACACACTTCCAAATTCACGTGCCCAAAACTTAACTCTCTGTCATGTCTCCAAAAACCTGTTTGTTCTCCTATACATCCTCTTTTCTCAGGTGGAAATACCCCATTTTCAGTGTCATTCCAGCAGGAAGTGTTTGGACTCACTTTAGAAAACTCTTTATAACTTCACGCCCATGAACCAAAGTACTGCCCACCCTCTGCCAATGCGGCCTCCACAGTTCCTTTTCACTTTCAACAGAGCTGTCCTAAGCCAGATATTAATGTTCTGCTACCTGTGTTATTTCTATAAATTCAATACAGACTTGTCTCCAAGTTCTCTCCTTAGCTCTCCTATCCTAACCAATACTAGGGTAATAGTTTGAAAGCACTGTCAGATAATATCACCTGCACTGGAAGAATAAAAGGATTAGAGTTCATCATCGTCCGGATAAAACATGTCAGCATTCTTACCATGGCATTCAAGGTCTTCCAAGCTTCCAAGATCAAGCTTTCTTTTCTTTCTTTCTTTTTTTTTTTTTTGTTTTGACTGAATTTTCTTTCCTAATTTTATTTTCCTGTTTTCTGACACTATGCCATATTTCTTTCAGGAACATACATTTCCAACTCCAGACCTCTGGCCATACCATTCCTTGAGACATTTACATGTAATTCTATAAATTCTTTAAAATTCATATCAAATGGCACATCCTCCATGAAATTTTCACCAATATTTCAGACTGACAAAATCTCTAAATTTTTTTTAGCCCTGGGAGGTTCCTATATCAACTCTAACACTAACCATATTCTACATCACATAGTAAGCATTTATGTTCTGGTCTTAACACCATGTAGTGATTTAGCTCCCTTATGCATTCATTGTTGACTAAGTGCTTTCTATGTACCAAACACTGTGATATACTCTGGAAATGTAATGTAAAAATAACTCTGTCTTCTCCAATGAGCTTCAGCCTAGCAGAGCGCTTGATATATGGCAGGTGCTGAATAAATGTTTATAGAATGGAATTGTCCCCAACGATACAGGTGAATGAAGTAAAGCCACCATGAATTCAAACACTTCCCAAAATCTCTATGACAAGTTTGTAACTCCATGAGAAGTTAAACTCAACATTTATTTGTCTAAGTATTTATTCCAATTGCCAAAATGTACTGCTGACAAGCAGTTAAAAATAACAGAAATTTATACTATTTAACGGGCTTACAAAATGCTAGTTAAAACAAAAAACAACTTGAGTTTCCAATATATAGAAAGTTTTAGTGGTGAGGAATCTAGTGCATTTTTAGTAAATTTAACTCAAAAGCAAAAGTGTGAGCGGTAATTTTCTTGATTTATGTAATTTACCTATTTATGCATTTACCATTCATTCACTCATTAATTTTTATATAACAAAATGAATTTAATACATACTATTAAATATCTTATATGAATAACAAATTATTTACAAATCAAGTTGATTTATGCTCAACACACTTGCTCTGTGCTCTCTCATATCATAGACAAGCAATTAATTTACAAAGGCTTTTGTTTTCCACACTGCCAGAATAAAACTACTTTTGGACTATTGTAATATTATTCTAATCCATAAATAATATGTTTTTCTTTTATTTTTTTCTTGAAATCCTACCATCAAAGGCAGTCACTTACTACATGTCTGTCACTCTAAATAGTGTCTCTCATCTGTTCTTCTCAGGCTTTAACCTTCCACTGAACATCATGGTCCCAAGGAAACAACAATAACACACTGTGGTGAATCACTTATATTTTCCTGGGTTTCCCTGCTCTTTAGCCACATAATCCTGACCTCTAGAAAATCCCTCTCTCAATATAGACCACTATGTATAGTTGGCCTATCATGGTGAGAGATTAGGGGGCTACTTTATAAATAGAGAATCACATGCTTACTCCTTGCTCAGTACCAGCTGTAAGTGAGCTACTTAAAATAGGACGAACATACAAATGTAATTGCTTATATGCAATGCAGAAATATTTACATTGGAGAAAGTTGGATCTTCCTCCAACTCTCAACTTATAATTTCTGTAAAGTACAATGCATTGATGAGCTCTGTGACCAGCTGTGGAAAGAACATCAATGCAGGTGGAAACATTTGGTCAGTGGAGGGAAGTAATGATTGAGAGGACAGATTTAAAGCTGCCTGAATTTGAAGAATGAAATGAAAATAGTGGGCATAGAATTGGCAGCAATTTTAAACAAGGTCAATAAATTAAGCAGTGAATACAGTTTCAAAACAGTGAGTTTTCTTGTAATTGTGTGTTTTTTCATTAATTTAACAAATAAATTTAAATGTGGCTTTGCCATAGAAACAAGATGCAAGGCTTTTGGTTATGTGTTATGGTGTCCACAAAATGAATAAGACTCAGTGAAGAAGAGGAAAAAGGTTAATTTTAATATCAGAAGCCTTAGTTATAAAAGGTAGTGTGTAAGCAGAACATGGAAAGTAGAAACCGGGCAAAAAGAACTGAGAAAGACTCCAATCAAAGGGGAAAACATAATCAAAGTCAAGCAGACAGATCCTCAGCTTGGTCAACTGAAAGGAGCCTCTGTGGGGAGGCTCTTCCATAGGAACACTCTACTTTCTTTGGAAGTAATTAGTGTTTCTTCCTTATGTATATGAACATGACATAGCTCTGGTTCTGGCAGAAATGTAGAAGGAAGAGAGGAAAAATCTGAGGTTCTGCTGTATTTCCCTATCATACTAAATATCACTTCTTTATCTTATTATTATCCAACATTACTTACTTTCTGTGAATTAAGGTTTTATGGTTGCAAGTGGCACTAATTGATTCTTGTTAGTCTAAACAAAACAAAATCAAACAAAAGCCAACCTGGTTAACTAAAGCAAAGGAAAATCTGAGGAGGCAAGCTTCTGAGAAGGAACAAGAGAAGGTCTGGGGACCTAAACTGAAGAAGCCAATAGTCTCTTTTAAATACAAAAGATAGCATGGATAAATCCACATATATCTTCTTGGAAAAGAACAGCTGCTATTCCTAGATTGAGTCAAGAGTCCACCTTGGGTCCAGGTGCCTTGCCCTTTGATAAGCAATTGAACCAAACCCATATTCAATGGGAGATTAGTTTTCCAACAAGAAAATTAGTATGCAATTATGAAAACAAGGAAACACTAGATGCTGTACATGCAAAATCAAATATCCATACTGTGTGACTTTCAGAACAGAGATTTTCTAAAAGTCTAAAAGAAAAGATATGTCAAACAATAGATAGGCATGGGAGTGTGAAGACACATGTGCCATTGTTTCTTCGTGTGTTTTTAGAACAAGTAATGAATGCTCCCTGGTCTGCTGACGTTCATTCTTCCTTCTGACTATTCTGTGACAGCTGAGTCAGTGGGACCCAAACTCTGAATCTATACAGTTTACTATTTTGATAACTTCCTTCAGGTAGTTTTAAAATAAAGCACAAACTTTCCCTAAGCAATTTCCTCTGGAAAATCACTTTACTTAAAGAGCATGTGCATAATTAACTTCAGGTGTCATCAGTTCAATTTTGGTAAAATGGAAATCTGGAAACAACTTCAAGGATCAACAATAGACAAGCCATTATGATTTCATGCTCAGGTAAACTCACGGTGCCTCCTGAAACACTATGAGAATTCCAGAATTTTGGTGGGCATGACCATCAATTATCAATGTCACCCTTGCTATGGTATGTGTGTGGGTGAGGCTGGTCAATGTATCTAACTTGAGTAGATTCATTTTTGTTATCAGAGACAAAAGGATTACTACCCTGGCATACAATTTGGCATAAGAACTGGGAGAACAGAACCAGGTCCGGACATAAAACTGAGGGGCAGCTGGTTATTCACTCAACAAATATGTATTGAGCACCCGCTATATACAAGCCATTGTTCTCGACTCTTGGGATATAGCAAAGAATGTAATAGATCAGATTCCAGCTCTTGTAGATCTTACATTTTAATAGGAAGGCAATTAGCAAACAAGTAAGAAAATAAACAACAAAAATACGCAGTAACAATAGGGAGTTGCATTGTAAGAAATTAAAATATGGTGAAACAATGGAGATTGACTGGGGACTTCTTTTAAACTAGGTGGTCAGCAAAGACATTTAAGCTGAGGTCTGATAAACAAGAATCATCTATGTTAAGATTAGGCTTAGAGAGTTGGCCACTGAGAAAGAGGGAGGAGCTCTTGCCAAGGTCCTGGGGCTTGAAAGTTCTGGGCATATTGGAGCAACAGAAAGGCCATTGTGGCTGGAATATGAAAGAGTGAGGAGGAGAAGAGGTCATAGAGCTGGGCAGGGGCAGAGAAGGTGGCTGGTAAGAGCAAACTTGGTGTTTCAAGAAGCAGTCACTGAATATATATACTGTGATGGTAGAGAAATCAAGAAAACACAGTCAAGTTGGTGAAGAGCCATATCTGGGAATTTGAGGAGTGAAAAAGGAAGGCTTCAGCAAGGGACTAGATTGCATTCAGGAGGAAGATGGCTATGAACAATGCAAGGGATCCAGACCCCACCATGAAACACAGCACATAACACAAAGTGGGTGGTAATATCTGGTGGAATAACCAGTTAATGAGTAGGGACTAGGAGAGAACTACAATTCTATGAAAACTCAAGGGCAACGTGGTTTCCTAGGGGTGTTCTTGTGGAGAGTGCTGGGGCATTGCTGGTATTTGTGACCAGATTACCACATTCCCATACATGGACAGGTAATTTATTTCTGGAATCTTCTATATGGTGAGATTAAAACTGTAACAACCTTCCTTAAGTCAGTCAATATGGGGGCAGGACTTCGTCAGCATGATTGTGTTATCAGTTGATCCAGCTGTGAAAATCTAAAGAAGGCAGAGGCAGCACTAAAAAGTGGTGAGTCCAGATAATAGTCTCCTAGTGCTTTTAAATCTATCTTCGCTCAGAGTTTCACCACTCATTCCAAATATCAGTGTAACTTAGAATATACTGCATAAATATAATCACCATTACTTTAATATGTACAAAGTACCATCCACTGGGCAACTTGCATACATTATCCCTAGTCCTTGTAACTAATCTCCTAGAGAAAAAAACTGAAACCCAAAAATTATAGCACATGATTAGAATGTTTCTATGATCACTTTTTTTTTTTCTATTATAACAGACTCTACACAAAAGCAAACAAATACCGAGTTCTGTATGTGATATGGTTTGGCTCTGTGTCCCCACCGAAATCTTATCTTGAATTGTACTCCCATAATTCCCACATGTTGTGGGAGGGACCTGGTGGGAGATAATTTGTGTCATGGGGGCAGTTTCCCCCATACTGTTCTCATGGTAGTGAATAAGTCTCACGAGATCTGATGATTTTATCAGGGGTTTCTGCTTTTTGCATCTTCCTCATTTTTTTCTTGCCGCCACCATATAAGAAGTGCCTTTCACCTCCCACCATGATTCTGAGGCCTCCCCAGCCATGTGGGACTGTAAGTCCAATTAAACCTCTTTTTCTTCCCCGTCTTGGTAATGTCTTTAAAGTGTGAAAACAGACGAATACTCTATGAAAAGGAAAAGAGTTTCTCTATTCCCCCTTATTCATTAATGAATATTTGAAAGCATGTTTTGTGTCTTAATGCAGTTAAGTACACAATCCATTTAACTTATTTGACGCTTTGATATGTATTTTTCTCTCGATATGTTCTTAATAATGTACTCCTCTCAACAGGACTTATTCTTTGCAGTTTTTATCAAGAAGTGTCATCCTATGCTATAACAGTTAAAAAGGGAAATTCAATGAAAGTTCACTTGAAAAGGTAAGCAAAACAGGCAGGTTTTATAATGCAGATATGTGACTCTTAAAGTAAGGAAGGGGCCTAGAGGTTAGGGTTGAATGGATTCTCACTCTACATTAGCACCTGAACCTGATGCCAAGCACCACACTTCAGACTAAGATAATACAAAAGGGAAACACCTCACAACACTGTGAAATATTTCTGAGCAGTGAACCTAGCCTTTGAATTATTTCAATTACCAGGTTCATAAGAGTCAGACGCCAATGGAAGGTTGTGACCTCAACCTCACAATGAAAGGGCTGGCCCTGATGACTTCAAAGTTCCTTTCAGTTTTAGAAAATTCTATAGCTCTGCTTCCTAGTGAATGAACAAATAAACAGCAGGTAAAGTGCTCCGAAAAGTAGACGAGTCTCCATTGAGGTGTGGCTTTGGCTGTTCCGGGATCCACTACTTGGCTGTCATGTTGTTCTCTAGCCCCGAGGCTTTAGGAAATAGACTTTTCAGCACACGCTGAGATCATTAGAATCCTGGAGGCAGAGTCACCTTAATTCATCTGAGACTAAGGTATAACCCAGAAGACTAATTTGTCGATACACAACAGGAAACATCCCTTTATGATCAACATATTCACATTTTGTAGAAATAAAAACATAAGAAGTTTGCTGATAAAATGTAATTAAAAGACAAAGAAAGCGACCAGCAAGAAGCATTTTCTTCCCCCAGACCAGGTTAAGAAGTGATAATGAATCCCAGCCACATAGCAGAGAACTTCTCTCTATTGGCAAGAAAGTTTAGACTCTGGGATTCAAATTTCTTCTCCCTGTGCCAGGGCAATACACATCTATCCTACTGTCAGTACCTTCTATGGTGTAATCTTCCTTTAAATGTATTTTAAAATTACTGATTAAATTGGATATTCATATACACCTGGATAAATATTATTTCAGCATCTATTGAAACCAATTCATTTTAACTCTCAGAAGACAAACTATATATATATGTGTGTGTGTGTGTTTATACATATGTGTGTGTGTATATATACATGTGTGTGTATATATATATGTTTTTTGGGGTTTTTGCCAAGATTGTGGGGACAATCCACTGTATTCTCCCTGGAATTTTCTTTCCAATCACGTGATGAAAGTCTGAAGGCACCAGAGCCAGGGAGGTTAAGATATAAACAACAACTTTTATTATTTAAATTATGAGCAAATTAAAATCTAGGTAAATGGCTATTTTGTATACAGCAATAATCAGAAAGTACCACCAGTGATACATTTCAACAGGTCAGGCACAGTAGTTCACTCCTGTAATCCCAGCACTTTGGGAGGCCAAGGTGGGAGGGTTGCTTGAGCCCAGGAGGTCCAGATCAGCTTGGACAATATAGTGAAAATTCATCGCTACAAAAAATGTTTAAAAATTGGATGAATGTGGTGGCATGCACCTGTAGTCCCAGCTATTCAGGAGGTTGAGACAGGAAGATCACTTGAACCCAGAAGCTCAAGGCTGCAATGAGCCATGACCATACCTCTGCACTCCAGTCGGGACAACAGAGTGAGACTCTGTCTTCAAAAAAACTTTTTAGCCAGGCACGGTGGCTCACTCCCGTACTCCCATCACTTTGGGAGGCTAAGGCGGGTGGATCACGAGGTCAGGAGATGGAGACCATCCTGGCCAACACGGTGAAACCCCGTCTCTACTAAAAATAGAAAAAAATTAGCCTGGCGTGGTGGCAGGCGCCTGTAGTCCCAGCAGCTCAGGAGGCTGAGGCAGGAGAATGGCGTGAACCCGGGAGGCGGAGCTTGCAGTGAGCAGAGATCGTGCCACTGCACTCCAGCCTGGGTGACAGAGCGAGACTCCATCTCAAAAAAACAAACAAACAAACAAGCAAAAAACAAAACTAAAATAAAAACTTTCAAAAAATTTTAATATTGTACTTGGTGATAGAGATGGATATGTCTTTGTGTGAAAAAAGGGTTACGTGAAAATAAAAATGGGCTTCAATATCGTGTTTCCTCTAGCAGTGCGATTTCACCTCTGCTTTGCAGACCCACAACATCACCATCTCTTAGGAGATCCCTAGCTCTCAGGCCCCATCCCAAACCTACTGAGTCAGAAATTCCAAAAGAAAGAAATATAAATCAATGTTTTAACAAGTCTTTCAGAGGCTTCTTATGCATGCTGAAGTTTGAGAACAAATGCCCTAAAATACAACTTCAGAAACAAATCCCAGATACAACAGTCAGTCATTCAAGAAAGCAAACAAAAAGAAACAAACAAAAAGGTAATTCAAACAAGCAAAGAAAGAAAATATGCCCAATTGTCTCATTCTTTCTGAAGAAAACTCCTCAAAACTGGGGAGATTCACACTAAAGGATCATTAGAGCAAAACAGGAAGCGGATGTCAGGGGCCAATTGCATGTAAGCATCAAACTGAAACCTGGAAAATAACATTTTAGACGTTAAGAGGGGTTAAATTTCTGCTAAACAAGTTTCCTACACTTTGAGACTTTTCACTCAAATACTCTTGTTAGTTACTAATTGTTTTCTTAACAGAATCCTCATTATGTTGAAGACAATCTTAAACCGTAAGTAAAGCATAGCATAGATAGAATAGAAGAAGAGTAAAGCTCTCTTGTTAGACTTTTCCGGTGAATTATCACTCTCTATAATTGTAGCTTGATATCCTCACTTTTGGTAATCTCATTCATACTTATAACTTCAAATGTCACCTCCATGGAGACAAAACTTAAAGTCTCTTTTTTAGCATTGGATTCAGATCATGCTTCAGTTTTCTCTTTCTATTTGTCTAGAGCACATCTTTATCTGGATGCCTCATTGTTATATAACTAATATATTTAAACCTGGATTAATACCTTTATTTTCGGGGTTATCACAGACTCAATTTTTCAAATCTTCATATCATCTACCACCTTTTGGCCTTTCTCTGGTCCCACATGTTTTGTGCTTCCCTACCTACTCAGGATTACCTTGATTTCCTAAATGTTACCTTTCTGTTTCATTGCATTGTGTAAAATACTAGCAATCAATCAAAGCACTTTCTATGTATGTTACTTCTCTCTCTACTAATCAATCTGCAATGGCTTCCTTCTACGAATTGCATCAAGATCCTTACTTCTTTGCTTGGTTTCCTCTTAATTTCTTATTACCGCTTTTTGGAAACAACTTAATTTTCAATATTAATTATTTGCAGTGATAATCAATGCATATTCAAAAGTATTTAACAATGTCTGAAACTCCGAAACTCATACAAAACTTTTTCTATATTTTTTATAGGAACAAATAAATACAGATACAAACATAAACGTGTACAAACATACAAAGATTTCAAAGAAAGGTTTGGAATCATATTATAAAACTGCTTTATAATATTTTAAAATCTAACAGTATGGTATTTTCCTCAGTCATTATATCCATATTCATTGATTTCATGGCTGCATAGTGGTTCTTTGTAAAGATATAACATCTTTCATTTAATCTATTCCTTTATCGATGGACATTTAGATTGCTTATAATCTTCTCTGTTAAAAGCAGTGCGACAATAAGCATCTTGTAGATATACACTTTAATCCCTTTTCAAAAATCTCTAGAATTGGTTTTGCTATATAACAGGGCATGTATGTTTCTAAAGCTTTTGATACATTATCTCTCACATAAATATCCAAAATTCACCTATTCAGTAATATTCCCCTAAGGATGAACAATGACTGAAAGTGACTGTCTTCCTATATCTCAGTCTACTGTGGTTGTTAGGAAATGTTTAACTCTTTGAAAACCAAGTAGGCAAAAATAATATCTCCCTCTTATATTAGTTATCATTTCTTTGGTTATCAGTGACATATATTTTTGAGCACTTGGTAGCTATTTCTGTTTCTTCATTTATGCTTTTTTGTGTCTTTTATTATTAGAATGTGTTCTCCCTTTTTTTCCTATTGAGTCATACAAGCAAATTTTATATCTAGGGTATTAAACTTTTGTCATATATAGTGCAGGCCTTTTTTAATAAGACTATTTGTTAGCTTTTAATGTTTCATTGTACTAGGTTTTTTGCTATATGAAGATCTGTAAGTACAGTTGCCCCTCATTATCCATGGGGGATTGATTCCAGGCACCCCCACCCTCATACTAAAATTTGCAGATGCTTAGATTCCTTATGTATCATAGTGTAGTGTTTGCATATAACTTATGCACATCCTCCCATATAATTTAAATCATCTCTAGGTTACTTATAATACCTAATACCATGTAAATGCTATGTAAATAGTTGCTATACTATATTTTTATTTGTATTATTTTTACTATTGCTTTGTTATTTTTAATTTTTTTTTCAAATAATTTCTACCCACACTTGATGGAACCTGCAGTTGATAGAAACCATGGGTGGTGGAGCCCACAGATGTGGAGGGCCAATCATATTCATTTAGTCAAAATGTAGGCATTTTATAAAAACAATAAAGAATTAAAAATCTATCATTGTTTGCATTCATGGTTATGCCTTTCAAATGAAACTTACTAAACCACTTCCCTACCCCAAAATGAAACCATTATTCAGTTTTTCTCATCTGCCCTCTTAAAGCCTTTCTGTCATTGCTGTGCTCTGACTTTAGAACCTTATGCCTCTCTGATGGATTGTTTCATCTAAGCCTGTTTTGTCTTTATATTGTCCCTTCCCAATTCCAATCTGTGTTATGCTTCTACTTTTATTCTAGCAAGAATACCTTCCCTTCCTGTTCTTACTTAAGCAATATACCAAATGCCCAAATATACGCCCACCTCAAACCTGGCCCAAGACTGTCTTCTCCCTCTAAGGGTCTACATGCTCCAACAGCCCTTGCCCTTTCTCCTCAATTTAAGTCAATGTCGCATGACTTAGCATTTGATTACCCTCCTTTGTTCATGAGTCCTCTCTGTTTTCTCAAATAAATTATCAACTTCTGAGGGGCAAGAATCACGTTATAACTACTATCTTGTCCAAACCACCCCCAACCAGTGGTGGCCTAAGGGAGAGCTCCAGAAACATGTATTGATTGAAAGAGTATTTTATTTCACGTTCTAATATTCCAAGTACCAAACTCAATGTTAGTAACTATAGGATACATGATGAGTAGATACAGTACTGGACTACAAGGTCTTAAAATTCAACATTCCGCAAACACTGAAAAATCTTATTTCCCTTTTTCACAAAACGTCATGAGACCAAACGTACATAAAAGAGTGGGAGAAGGTAGATGTACTGAGACAAATGTTTTATATTGAGTCAATGTTGACTTGAGAGTAAACATGTGAGTAAGCAAAAAGAAACCAAATATTTCCCAGAAAAAAAAAATGCCAAACATCTTGAGGAGAATTTTACCTTAACATTTTTGTCTTAGCTTTAGTATCTTTATAATTGGAAGTGAAATATTATTTTGAATTATCAAAAAGGAAGAAAGCAAACTATAAGGGAAGCACAGATAAGTATCAAGTAGGTTTTATTAAGTTTCCTGAAGATTATAAAATCAATTAAAGGATGTCTAGGGTAGAGAATTAGACTATACATTCTTTATTCAGCAGATACTGACTAGCACTGTTGTAAGATCTGAGGGCAGAAGAAAGATGAAGTGGAGGATTCTCCATTCTGAGAGCTAATAGGATATACCAAAAGGAAGGAAAAAAAGGTTAAGTGTCCAGAATAAATACATTCAGTGAGTATTATTTGAGTTCAGGATGTGGAACAGCCACTTTCATGTAGACCAATCATTCAGTCAATTGACAGTAAACACCTACCACATGCAGGGGGTGGGGATCACATCGCTTGAAGACCTTTGAGATTGCCCTTGGGTTTTCAGGATGAAGAGCTTGGTAAAGGCAATCATAGTAATTGAAGGAAGATTAACAAAAGGGTAAAATTAAAGTTTAGCAATGCTAAATGTGAGCAAGTTTGAAGGATATTTGAAAGTTCAATGCTAAGCTGAAAAAAACTAAAAACTCCATTCCTTCATTTTCCAATGAATAGTCTGAAGAATTATCTAGTTAAAACCCAATACCACACCCAGAGCCAGTGCTGGCCTCACTCACAGCATTTTTAAACATGAGATTTCACTCTAGGGAGGCAAGGGCTGACACTCTGTAAGCTGGCTGCAGGAGAATGACACCTTTTCTCCCCTCTAATTTATTTACTCTAGGGGACAAAAGGCATCCTAGAAACTTAAATGAGGAAAGTGCAAGTATTGTGAAATATAGCAATGTAAGAACCAGACAATTTTCCAATATATTCATCTCAGACTATACGGTGAGTTTTGAATAGAGTGCTGAGACAGACTTGCATTCCTTTCCACAACAAAATAACAATAAAGAAAATTCATGTAAGAAGTATAAGAAATACTGAGAGCAAATCTCTATAAGATTTCAGTCCAGCTGATTGCAGAGATGGATGTGGAGAAGCATAATGGAAGTGCAAAGAAATGTTTCAATGAAAAGCATTGATCTGAGCCATCTTAAGGATTCGTGCTCCATTATATTCACGTATCAAGTCAATTCCAAGCTTTTCAATTGCCCTCTCCTTACCATTATCACTAATAACAATCTCTTTGAGTTAATGGTTCTTATTTATATTTTATCACCTTCATAATATGTTAATACATTGGCATTCTTCACAGAACATTGAAACACATTACTATTAGTCTAATATTGATCCTCAAGACATTTTTACCAAATAACTAAATATTCTTATAATGGGAAGAAGTGACAAGAAGCTGAAATATTAGAAAGTAAAGTAACTCTGAGGAAATGTATTAAAGCAAGTTGTAGAATCAAAAATTGGACCTCCCACAACTATTACTCTACTAGCACCCTCAGAGTCCTTTCACCTAACAACACTGTTTTTGTTTCTGATTACTAAATTCCTTTTCCAGACTTTGTTAAAATGTTTCTACTTGCACTAAATGTATACTAAGCATAATATACTAAGGATTTTTTAGCATGGGTTAAAAAATGGTGAGTCTTCCAGTAGTCAAAAAAATGCTAATTTGACTACAGTGTTTTGTTTTTTTTTTTTTTTTTAAGTTCATCTTTTCAGGTCCTTGGGAAGGAAAAACTCCCTAAGTTTCCAAAGCATGTGAGATTTGGCCATCAACTTGGAAAGATATGATTAAGTTCTGTGAAATATGACTATGTAAAGAGGATTAACTACTATCAGAAATACACATTCTTGGTCTCACTTTTCTTCTAGGAGAAGAAACTGTTGAGGCTTTATGATCTCCCATCTTCTAGACATATTTTAGGTAGTAAATATTTCTGTGTCATCCCAGCATCACATCTTAAATAGGTTAACTTTTGTATTATTCTTTTTATTGTCATGCCCTGACCTTGATTAACATTTGAATTAAAAGTGAGAAACATATCAAGTACAGGGGAGAAAAAAGAAATAACAACAGATTTAACCTAGGTTCATTAGATTTACCAGAGTTAGTTTTTCCAGCTCAATTGAAAAACCATGACATTACTTGACATTGATTAAGTAGCAACAAACAAGTTCAACAGATGAGGGTTGTTAAGAAATACAATTGTACACATTCCCAAGATAATAATGCAAAAGTAAAAATTCTGATGCCCAAAGTCTTTGGAAAAAAATAGGTGGTCTAGGACAAAAATATTTCAGTGGGCTTTGAAATTTATTAGGAAGAGCTGGGCTGCTTAACATTGTCCTTGACTGCTGCTGCCCTTTTAACTTTGTATGTAAGGTGGCAGACAAAGGAAGCTGACCTTTCACACAAGAGCAGCCCACAAGTAATGAGATTGTAGAATTGCTGACCCCAAGCACTTGTTGGGATCTATGATAGTGTCACAAAGGAAGGAAGACATTCCTGTTTCTGCCAAATGTGAGGGTTCCCTCTCAGCTTGCACTTCAATCAGGAAGTCCATCTTCTTACCAAAAGAAGCAGAGTATAACCTGTCATCAAAACACAAAGGGGCAGGATAACTCTGCAGAGCACAGAATTTTGGGGCCAAGGAGAGACGTTAATCCTCGTGTAATACGAAACTCATCAAGGCAATTTTCAGTGTTTTAAAGGAAGCAAACTTAATCAGAAGATGAAAGATTTAATTTTTAGTATTTATATAAGTACCTTGAATATATATTTTAGAATTATTCATATTGGCAAAATGAGGGCAATAAAATGCATGTCCACCTATAGGCAACACTTGCATAAAACATGGTACAAATAAAGTAGGAACAATTAATCTGACAAGAAAAAAACAAATATCTAACAACTTGGTAAGAATATCTAAATTACGTTTGTCATTGAAAAAGTAGTTAACCTGTTCAATTTGATCTCATGTAACATGTGTCAGATTGCATATTTGCAATAGCATATAGAATTCTGTAAAAGATGCACACCTTGCTATTAATACTGGTTATTTCAGAGAGCTCTTGAAGACCTGTGTAGTGTATTGAGGGAGATGATTAACATTTTCCTGCTGTATCTTGAATTATTTCCCTAGATATGCAAAGTATGCATTAATTTGAAATAAAAAAATTCCCTAAAGTTTCATGAAATATATATATAATATATAATTTTATTATATATAAATTATATTATATATAATCATTATTATATATATGTTATATATTCTATATAATATGTAATATAAAATTATATCTATAATTATATATATGTAATTATATATATATATATATAAAATTTCCACAATTGGGAATAAGGACCTCAATGCAATAAAAAAGTATGATAGAGGAAAACACTGCAGAAAAAACATAGGAGATTCAGCACAACTTGGAAAAATCAAGAGAAGTCCAAACCAAAATCACAGTTTGTAACTCTTAGCCACAACAGGGTTATTGTTTTCAGATATCCCTTAGCGAGAAAAGCTTTGAAGCTTACCTCAGAATTTCATCTAACATCATCTTGCATTAGTTTAGATACGTCTTTATACCCACGTAGTTAATTGTATAGGGAAATTGTGTTTTGTTTTCTATCTAAAATGGGAATTTTGTCATTTTTACCTGATACTTGAAGTCCTTTCAAAATTCTGAGTTAAAAAAACCCATCTGGGTATTGCTTTGAATAGGTATATGGCATGGCTGGTTACTCTTGGAGTATAGTCCAATATTGGTTAGCAGTTCAATATTTTTATAAGAACTATTTTAGTCAAGACCCTGAATTTTGAATAAACAAAATTGACAAAAAGATGGGCCTAAAACTCAGACCATCTCCCAGTTTTTCAAGCTAAGTTAATTTCCTGATATGTCCAACTTTCTGCCAACCCATAAAAGGAAGCCACATATAAAGGCTGATATTCTTGGCAATTGCTGAGGAATTGCCTCTCCAGTCTTCTCCAGACCACCACCACTACCATTTAATCCTGACATACTTGCTTACTTTCATCCCCCAGTTCCAAATCCTGGCTACTTAGTCTGTCTTTGAAATCCACTTCTGTCCCTCACTGAGCTGGCACGTGTATTGACTTTCTTGCCAGCAACTTATAATGCAGTACTATGTTTGTTTTTTGTTTTTTTTTCTTTTTTTTAAATTACAGTTTCTGACTTAACTCACCTTGTGTTTTATGGTTTGTCCCATTAGATAGGCATGTAACCCAACTCAAGCCAACAGCCTCAGGGTGCTAGCTAAGTGACCCATGTGCTTAAGGTGAAAAAGGTAGGACCCCAAGAGATTGTATCTATGTGGACAGGCAAAAAAGATGTCTTTTGACATAAAGCATCACAGAGGTGAAGATGACATTAAGCAACTCTGGTTCAAAACAGCATTGCCTTCAGAAATGGAGCAATGTACAAGATGCACAAAACAAGATAGACTAATACCTTCTGAAAACCTTTTCTTATGAAGTTAATGTGCATCATAAACCATATATATTGCAGGACATTCAGAGATGAAAACTGTGGTCCCAGTTCTCAGATTGTTTACAGACTAACTCTGACACAAATATGATCCAGAAGAGTGCAATTATGTTTGAAAAGCCAAAAATAAATTTACAACTAAGCAAAAAAACGATAAAATCAAAACCCAATCCCACTGTACCTTGTAAAAAGAAAGAAAGAAAAAGAGAGAGAGAGAGAAACATATAAAAAGCAATCAAACAAACAAACAACCAACAACAACAAAAAAAAACAAGAAAAGACTGAAAGCTGGGAGAACAAAAAGAAGGAAGCAGAATTTAAGGATCAGAGGACAGAGAGACAAGGCAAGTCCATAGCAGAAAACTTGAGAATAGAAGAAAAAGGGGCAAGCATGAAAGAGCTAAGGGAGTAGAAGCTACAACAAAGAAATAAAAACATTTGCCCTGTGAAGGACAATCTGGGAAAGGCAGGGAGATGGAGAAGACACAATGTTAAAGCAAAGTTGCATCAGACAGCCATCCTAAATAAAACAAGGATGGATAAATGCATACAATGAATTTGGCAGAAAAGATGGACTACGAATAATAACAATAACAGCTAGTCTTTTATGGGTCATGTTGAAATCTAGACACTCTTTTACCAGGCTCCTCCCCTCTAACAAAGGCTTATGCTAGCCCAGAGGAAGTAAGCATGACTGCACCCACACCCTCAACTGACCTGCTCCTTGGGTCCCCAGGCACATTAGTGGCCTCAAACTTCACTCTCGTTGAAAAAGCAATTGGTACTGTGTGGTTCTCATGGCAATACAGCTTTGCGGATTTCACAACTAATGTTGCTTTTTCCTCCTCAGAACGAGATTCTTTCCACACAGAACAACAACAGCATTGCTCCTGGTTATATGTGTGAGCATATACAGATCATATACGAATATGTTATATACAGAAAATCATAAATACACATTAAAACTTGATTCCAATGACTCTTTCTGAAAAACACCCCTCTTTTCAATCAAAAGCATCAAGAAGGCTTTTATACAGGTTCTCCTTGAGAACTAGTGATGAGTAAGTCAAAACAACAAAAGCAAATGCTGGCTACTACTGAGTGCCGCAACAAGTGCAAAAACAAAATAAAGCACTAATGGTCTACATAAGCATCAGTTTTCTTCCTAAGAGACCAAAAGTCTCAACTACAGGATTCCTCCACATCAAATTATGTATTCACACTGACGTTCTTCCCAAACATGTTTCTTCTGTTTGTAAATGACCTTTTCCTTGCCAAACAGCTCTTACCCATTGCCTTTGAAAGGAAAACAAGTTGTCAAATTCCAGAAATGTCTGAAAGTACATTGAGCCCTGACACCCTTAATTTTTCTCTTTAATTCATTTTCTCTTTCTTCTTCTCTGTTTTATCTTTCTTGGTGTTTCTTATAAATAACTGGTTACATTAATGTTGTAGAACTGTCAGCTTTTTTCTTTCTTTTCTATGCTCCTATTGACAGCCTCATCACTAAAAGCTTTGAAGCTCATTAGACTCTTCACAGTTTAAATGACGATTATGTAATTATTTGAGATGAATTAGAATTAATCAATAAGATTTCCAAAAGACGCTATCAAGAATGACATGAAAAAGAGAGTAGATAGCTAACTTGCGTGATATACTGTCAATGTATCTCAGATCATGAGAAGATACTATATTTGTGAAAGAAAGTAAAAAAATAGTAGTTACTTCTATTTTGGTAAGACTCACCCCTTTGTGCTACCAACTAGCAGCAAAATAAAATAAAATAAAACAAAATAAAATAAAATAAAATAAAATAAAATATAACTGGGAAGAACAGGAATGTGTCTTCTTAGGACCACTTTGCCCCTCCATGTTTCTCTGTGGTCGTAAAGCCTCAGACAAAATCTAAACCATTAAAATAACCGTTAAGGTTTTCAGGAATGTATGTGCATGTGTGTGTTGTTGTTGTTTTATGTGTAAGAGAAACCATCAAAGCTGATTCATTGCATCTGCTGATGAAATTCAGTGAGATCTGTCTGAGGGCTGGGAATAAAAATTGAGTAATTAGATGGAGAATCAAAACATAGGGTGATTATGAGAGAATTCTCCCTCCAGCATTGGGGGATGGTGTGAATTTTCAGGTATGAGGATATATATGGGGCTACAGAGAGAAAAAATTCTTTCCTGAATAAGATGGGGGAGGATGGATATGTCTAGGCTTAGGGTCTTGATTTTCTTGTAATACTGGGATAAGAATGAAAATGAAGGAAACCATCACACTTGGCTTATGGCTGGAGTAGCAGTATCTTCAGGTTGCCCAACCACTTGTGAGAGTGATGGTGGGCCTAGCTGCAGTGTGCACACCTGTAGAGATATGTGTTCTTTAAAAGGCACGTAGATTCTCTAGGACTGAGAGAGACTTCTAGACACCAAGAGATGTTATCCTAAGTAAATAACCATGGGAACTGGAGAAAAGGAAGAAATGTCAGTTTTAATGCATATAAAAAACCTATGTCCCTATTTTGAGACAGAAGAATTTAGAAAAATTATGCCATATAATAAGTATTGTGCCATTGATTTGCTTCTTGCCTACTCCCCTAAGAGGGTGTCCTAGGGAAACACCTGTTACATTTAAGCTCTGTCTCTAGTAAACAATTTCACCAATTACGCAATAAAAAATTCTGTGAACCTGGCACCCAGACCTGGAACTCCCAGTTGCTCTCACTGCCAAAGGTCAATCCAATGTGTCTGCTTTTGAAATATTTTAGCCAAAGAATGTTAATGACATTTTCCAATACACTGTGCTGTTCTACCACATGTTCCTCCCCGGAAATTTGGGATTACTAAAATACAGAGATATCTTGAGTGCCAAAAGGCCACAATAGTGAAAGATATGGCCAGCTTTTTAGATGCTGTGACCATCTTAAGGACCTACAAAAACACTGGTGCAAGGAAACAAATGCATTGCCTCCAAACTCTGAAAAGAAAAACTGCAAAACCCAAATCAATTAACATTTATATGCATATCTACAAAACATAACACACTGTCAACTTTATTCATTGTTCCACTTAGTCTTCTAATAATCTCTTTGTACCTGAAAAAGATTTGTAGATTAGGTTTTTTTCACTTTGCAAGAATATTCATGTATGCAAGATGTTTCCAAATTCACAGATACATATCAATTAAATATACTTGGACTAAGAGTTTCAGAAGCAAAATTATAAAAGTTTTTTCAACACATTATTGTGAAATAATTAAATCTGGTGTTGAATGTTAGTGCACTTTAATATGTGTCTTTGGATGTGGGATGGAGGCCTCAAAAAGTATCTGTTGTTACAGGAAACAGGAAAACTTGAAGAGAAATTCCTTAATGTTCTTTCATCTGTTCCCACTGGCCTTTTCTTGTGTTTTTCCAGCTCAACAACAAAGTTAAACATGAGTCTGAAAGAGAAACTTCCACTGCTTACATGAAGCCAAATTGTCCTAAGCAGGTAAATAATAAAGTTTAAAAGTAGTGGTTAATTGTTTGAAATAAATTGAGAAAAGGATATCAGAGTTCTATTCTTTCCAGGATTCTCTACCTACCTTAGACTAAAAATGCAACATTCTTATTTCTAAAGATGCAGCCTGAATTGGTGTACATTGGTAATAGACAGGAGACCAGGGTTAATCCATGAACTGTCACCACCCTCCAAGGGTAGTTCCCACCAAGTTAAAGAAAATAAAATGTGATTTTCTTATCTTTCAAGAAGAAATTAAAGGCCATAGGTCTGTCACATATTTATTTGTTGAGAATCCCAGAAAACGATCTCTGAAATTTTACATAAATATGGAGATGAGATGAATTATTAGCAAACAAAGTCACCAAAATTATTCCAAGTCTCTTAAATACTTCAAATACTTCACCTACTCAAAACTAGTTAAAAAATATATTTGCTTGAATTCTAAGTTACTTAATTGTAAGTTATATATTGGGTGTCAGAATACCATTTATATGCTTGACAAATGTTAAAAGAAGCAACATGAGAATTTACAGACATCAACAATAGCTTCAAATATGACTCACATGCATAAGGAAAGCATTCAATATATTTTAACCAGTTCCAGAAAACCAGATAGCTAGTATTGTTTTCCATTTCACTTTTTATTAAATGGTCATCAATCAGTGAAAATGACTAAGTAGCAGTACACAGGATTAAAAAGCAATAAGATGTCTCTAAAAAATCCTTATTAAACTCTATGCATGATCAATATTCAGCTTGAAAATTATCAGCTAAGAGTGGGAAGAACACAAGATCATTTGCATCTAGCATATTGAATGTAATATATACCAATTTCTTAACCTCACAATATAATGATAGGAAAGTTAAGTCTAAAAGAAGTTTAAAAATCAGCTCCTAAAACTATTATTATCAATATTTAAAATATTGTTAGATTTACTTTTCTCCTATTATACCTTACTTGCCGCACAACAGGAAAGGGCACTATTAGGGTACCCTTGACTAATAAGGTATGTAGTCGAGTCTCACTTTTGTATTTATCATTCATGAAACAAAATTCAAGGTTCCATTTACTTTTTATCTTCCTTGAGAATTTGATATATTTTCTTTAAGTCTTTGTATATGTCTATATTTGGATTCTTTATGCTTTTATAATATTAGGAACATAATTCCCTGTTTTAACCATTTGATGTATTATAAACATTCCCCCATCACTAAATATTCTTCTACAACATAATTTTCAATGATTATGTGGTGAAGAGCTATGCTTCAGCAAATAGAAATGGCTTTTACACATTTGAGGAGCTCCTAAACTCTCTTCTGTGTTAAAGACAGACTACCCGCCTCAGAGCTGAGTCTGTAATAAAGTAAATAAAAACATGCACTTGGGCTTCAGAAATGATAACATTGCTACTTATTTATGAACCACCCTCTCTTAACAGCTCAGCAACTTCATGCCTTCCATAGCAGAGGCCACTATGATATATTGTTGAGGTCAGGGTTATTTCATTCATTTCGCAAATGAATAAATGAACACACAGACTGATATGAATAGAAACCCATTTTCCTAAATGATTATCTTCCTTGTTTTATACTCCAAATATACTCAGAGAAGCAAGCCTAACAGCAACTTATGGACTAAGTTATATGAAAATAATGTATGATTTTTCAAAGTTTAAATAATAATTTAAAATTGTATATGTCATTTGCTTTCATTAATTCAGCTAACAGGAGCTTTTTGAAAAACAAGAAGGGAATCTTAAAAGAAAAAGTAGAAAAGATAATATTCTTGTTTCTATGTTCTTGGGAAGTTATTTCCCTCCTACAATACCCTATACTGTAGTAACCACAGTATTCAGTTCCCACGTTTTCTAGGCTACTATTCTGAGACTCAGAGATGGTAGGTTTTGCAGATTTGTAGGTTTTGGATCCAGTCAAAATAATATTTCATTAATTGTTATATTTACACCGAGTACTTATAATCATTCATGAAACTAAGGTTGTCAGTATTTTAATGTGGCAATTCTAGTCTCCTTCATTACCTCAACTGGTTTAGCCAAACATGCAGAACCACTTAGCTCCACACCACCTGCAGACAGGAAGTTAAAGGTGGAAAAGTATAGCATCATACTATCGCAATTAGGTTTTTGGATACACCTTAATTTTACCCACTCAGAAGAAAAATTGTAACCACCACAACAAAGCTGGAAAAGATCATGATTAAAGAACGTCTGTCATTTTGTTCCACTCCTGGGAACTGCTATCCACCCACTCCCAAGTGATGGACGTGTTTCTCTCAGTGCACTGGATTTAGATGTATAAAAGGATGAAGACAGTTAAATTTTTCAAATCACCAGAGAGCCAATAAAGCAGCATTTGATCTGCTCTGTGGAAAGCATCCGGGAACCAAAGAAAAACTCATGAATGACACAAAACCGAGGTCACCTGAAGACACCACTAAGATACCAAAGCAGGCTCAGCTATCTCACAATGGAAGGGATCCTAGTGAAGGAATCCAACCTAGAAACCAATGCATTGACATACAAATCAGATAATTCCCCCACGAAAGGATAGGGTCTATTATCTTTCCTTTATTATCTATACTTTTGAAATTTGTTATTTATTAGGAATTGGTTTTGAATTATTAAAATTTTATTCCTGATTCCACATAATATATACTCCCTGATTAATCAACCTACAGGGATAAAACAAAACATTTTTAATGAGACCAGATTATCTGCCAGTATCAACTTAAAAGAAAAAATAAAAACAAAACCGAGCAAAATTTAACTCATCTCAGTCCGCCCCTCTCTTTTTCTTTTTAAAATTACTTTTGTCTAAAATCTGAAATCTAAAAATAGACAATTCCATGAGCTTTTTCAAGACCCTGAAAACAATCACATATGAATAGTGGTGATGATTAGTATGACTAATCCTATAGATTTATTATCTCTAGGAAGCTAGAGGTTATTAGTTTTTATTAACAAATATTATTTCAAAAATACTGTATTAAATCACCTCATAAAAACCGACACCTCTTTATGATAACATCTCTGTTGCAGAAATAGAAGCAAAAGTTGTATGTCTTTGTGTAGCTTTGTAATTTTTAACACTGGTAAGAAAAGAGTAATATTTATATAACATTGAATAGCATCATATATCCAAATATCTTTAAAAAGCAATATACTGCTGCCTATTTTGCCATCTGTAAGTTGCTGATTCTTATTGTCTGATACTCTTCTTTAGATATAAATGGGCTGAAGGTTTTCTTACAATTGTTCCATAAAGTAGTAAAAAAAAATTATAATTTCAAAACAGAAATGAGAAAGTCACTTTTGCTTTTTGAAAGTGTGCTCAATGGGAATAATTTTCATTCTTCCATTTGAATTGGTCTCAGTTCTATTCAGCACCTATGTGTTTTCTAATTGAATGGCATGATCCACTCCATATTTTAAAAATGGTATTATATGTCTGTTTCCGTTTTCCGAGAGGATATTTTCTAAGCTCATCCAAAATAGTTCAACATTTTCCCACTACTGCAAAAAATAGCAACACATATCCTCAACACACGTATTACACCACATGAATACATTTTCGCTTTTGGTCTCCCTTCAGTTCCATCTGCACTCTTGCTGTGCAACAGCTATAGCATAAAAACGTCTATTCTCACATGCTTTTGATATTACACTATTTAATCACATACAGCTGTGACTTATGAAACTGTTACAAAACAATTTCAATGTAGTACTTGAAGCCAATTTTGAATAAACATCAACCATTTACTCTGAATAAAAAGTTTGACATTAAAAAAGTTTTATTTTAAAAGAAAATACTTTTTTTGTTGTTGTTTTGGTTTGTTTTTAGAATTTGGCATAGACATAATTGTGACTGAACTCTCTCTCTGCCAAAAGACTGATAATGTCAAAAAGGGTTGTGTAAAATCATATTAGTGCAAAAATGAAGCCTTCCAGAAATCCTGAAGCCAGAAAGACCTGGAAAGAACTTGCATCCTCCCTTCTATATTGTGTCCCTCCCTGCAAATGACCCCACCCCCAGCCCTCAGATACATGTTATTACTTCATGTAAATAATTCTGTGCTGTAATTTTGTGCTATATTTTTCCAAATTGAAAGAAAGTGAAAGGAAAATGCTTTAGAAAGATGCTGCTAAATATACATGATATTTTCCTTATGTTTGACTCCATTCTGGAGAAAAGAAAATACCATGAACTTTTTTCTTTTCTACTCCTTTTAAGTAGGCACCAAACTTAGTGTTGTATAAACAATGTCTATATCATGGGGAAAAAAATAGCAAAACATGCATTGGAATTGTATCCAATCCCACTGATAATGAAGGCTTGGGGGAGTTAAGGAAAAAAAAAAAACAAAAAAACAAAACTGAGAAACAAGGATGGCCCCTTCCTTCTATTTTCCTCTTATTTGAAACCAATTAAAAATTCTATACAGTCTAAAGTGAGACAAACAGGATTTATCACAGTTTCACGCTATCATAGATTCATGCTATTGTATTACCCCCTTGAAGCGAAAGAAAATATTTGTAGTTGTACCTAAAAATTCCATCGCTGGAAGATTTTAGAAAACCAGTTTTGTATGTTTCAGGCTTTCAAAGGAAAACAGAACTTTGGAGTTTTCAAGGCTGTTTTAAAACAACTGGCACGTTACCAACTCTGGATATCAATGCAAATCTGAGGCAGGAAGTACTAAGGAAATTCTAAACTCATTCCCTCCCTCTGCAAGATTTTCTACATTTTCATGTGTAAGGAGTGTGTTACAGGGTTGTTTTGTTTTGCTTTTGAAGGATCTGTACATTCACATCTTTAAGAATATCCTTCGCCCCATAGAAGCCTCTCTTCCTTCACTTACTTGTGTTTTCAAGTGTTTGCTCATTCTATGGCACAATCAATTGTGCTTCAGCTACACTTTTAGAGACGGGTGGCTGCAGATGGTTGAATATTCAGCCTGAAATCAATGTGCAGTTGATTAATTACTCCTTACCAGGCCCCTTCTTCATACCAGGCTCTAAACACAATCTGAGTACCACCAATCAAAGAAATTCTGTTTGGGTCCACTAGTCAGAACCCCTTTCTTCAAGACCTTCTGGGGGAACCGGACGACCAAAGAAGGGAATTCAGTAAACTCATGTGAGAGCAACATCATTAGAAACTGTGCACTGGATTGGTAGAAACATAGTGAACTGGTAAGGGTGTGGAAAAGGAAGAAAGGAGAAACTCGCTGTGTATGCTTAGGTGACTTTTTAAGTTTTATGAAGATGACTAAAGTTTTCCAAATATATGTGAGAGAAGTATCTATCAGCTGGAAAAAAAATCAATTCACCAGGCTGTAACCAGGTTTTCTTCTTTTAAGCTTACCTAGTTCAACGAAATTTTTTTCAAGAACCCCCTACTCCCCACTCCCACACCTTTCCCCCCATCCCCCCAGCCCTGCACCTTCCCCCTCCCCACCCCATCCAGACCTGGTAAGTACCTCAAAAATTCAGAATGAAATTCACCTGGAATCTCATAATTCAACAGCAACAGGTTGCTTTTTTTTTTTTTGGAAAGAGTGATAAAATATTTGAAAAATGTTGGATTACAACTAATCAAACATTTTATATTTTGTCATTAAGCTAATGAACTATTTTTTGAGCCCCCTTTCTCTAAAACTTGCTGATTATTCTGGGTGTCCCTTCCAAACAGCAAATTTGCCTTGATAAACTATTTTTTTCATCCAGCTGTTTCTTATTTAAATATTATAAGATGTCACTAAGATTTCTTCATTATTCCTTAACCAAAGTAATGTTCCTCCTTGAAATTGCTTCTTTTGGTAGGAAAAAAAAAATTCATCAAAAAGAAAATTGACAAATGACAACGTTTTAAAGATGTGAGGTGTGAAAGAGGGAGCATAGGATGATAATATTGTTACACATTATAGCTACGAGTCAACCACTGGGTTTTCATCTTAACTTACATGCATATTTTTCTAATATAAAACATTTTAAGGATTTGAAAAATTATTTGAAGGAGCATCAACATTTATCTTTAAAGAGGCAAAGTTGAGAGATTGGTTGCAATGCAATGTTAAATAACAGGAGCAGAGAAGGCAGGGAAGTGTCACAAGTTCTTCTAAAACTTTACTATGTATTCCAGGGAATGGAAACATCTGCATTTATTTCTTAAATCTCATTTTCATTTTGTTTTATCACTAAAAAATAGCAGAGGTATTTATCATTACATAAGAAGAAAAAGAGAGTTCAGCATGTGTGCATTCTCTGAAATAATATAGTAATAAACATTTCAATCCTTTAAAATCCCATGAAGATTTTCCCCAAAAAACTAATGATAGCAAACAGCCCTTGTGGATTGGCAGGAATAAAACCCACCTCAATTAAGAGAAAAATTTAAGATATGTTATCACCAGAATGTGATTTTGACCTACCGTAGAATTCTATTTTCATCAAATGTAAGTGTTCTTGATGTATCAGCATCATTTAAAATAGTTATGAATTTAAAATTAGATTATAACTCTAAGCCAAGGCTACAAAGAGTGGATTTTATGAATTCCACCCAGGTTTACCAAATGAATATAAGCAGCATGTACTTCATTTAAAATTATTATAAATTATATTTTGAGGTATAAGTGTAGAAGGAACAAAAAGCGATATGGAAATAACCTAATTGTTTTCCTGTTACACTGAAACATGATGGTGCTTCATTGTATAGTGTTAACCCTGTCAGAAACTCCCCAGTACCCCCATTTTAAAATATGATTGCACATTGACTCTTCACCTCATTTCCTCTCTATGCAAGTTTCAAAACAGGGCACGTTTTCACATCTTCAGCTTCCAGAAATGCTATTAATGTCTGTCATTTCAGAGCCACCATAACAATATAGGACAACTTCAAAGCATTGTCAACATTTTACAACATAATAATCAATATGAACTACCATGATAGGCAAAGTAGCTGATCTTATATTCCCTACTATCCTGATCTGATTATCCAAATATCAACATAGAATGCCTAATGGATCTAACTCTTTAAAAATGTTCCAGAAGTTGATGGCGTTGGCTAGCCTGAGAGTAACAAGATCCAGATGCTGCCTGTCTATACAACACTAAATTACATAGAACTCCAAAGCAGATATCTAAAATCTCCCTATTTTTCAGGCTCTTCTCTTTTCCCTCACTACTCCACTCTCCCTCTTTAACCCCCATCTTTCTCTCTCTCACACACACACTTTCTACTAGTATAGCTCATCCAGCACCCTGTGTCTTTGAAAAAAATGTGCATAACATTCACTATTTCCTGTTAGTAATAGGTTAAAAGAGGTTTCAAACAGAAAAACAATTATGTTATTCATTTCAATCTAAAGTTTCTTTTCTGAATATACACCATAGTAGAAAACAAGAACCCAAAACAAACTGTAATTTCTGAAATAAGTAAAAGGGATGGAATGTCTGATATTTTTCATGCAGCCTTTGAGTTTATTGTTTTTGTTTCGTTGAGGGATGAGAAATGACTGTAAATTTTCCCCTTTTAACTTGTCCTTGCTCTGCCATTTCCTTGACGAATGGCAGGCAGCATTCTCTACCTAACACCCCCAAAGAGTTAAAACTCGAGGCACCAAGCAGGAGGGCTAGTCTATTTAAGCATCAGCAGCACAAACTAAATGCTCACAAAGGCAAACAGCAGTGTGAGTCGACCTTGGAGGGGCAGGGTGGATTATAAAGCAATTGAAAAAGAAATAAATAAAGCAACAATCTTTCATATAATACTGAAAGTCAGCTTGCCAGTCTGGTTTACAAATAGGCATTGTCGGATGAGACAAAATAAATGAGAGATAACTACAGCATGAATTACCAAACCCTAATCACATCACCGAGTCCTGGTGACAGCACAGATCATTCAGGCATGCCTTGTTCACTCTCGGCATATTTATTTATTAAGGAGATGGTGGAGTCTGGCTAATGCTAATGCAACACAAAGTAATTATCACCCATAGTCTCCAGGTGGTCACTCCGCTAACATGTTTTCCCCTAATTAAGTCCAATGTAATTGACAAATTGGAGCAGTGATTTCACACCTGAGAGTCTTTCATGTCTTAACTGCAGGATAAAGTTCAGGGTAGGTACTGCCCACTGCTTACCTACGTGGGCTTGCCTCTGGGCCCCTAATGGTCATTTGAGCACACATACATAAAGCCTAAAGTATTTAACCAATTCAAGTCCAACTATTATCATTTACATTTCATTCCTTTTCAAGACTCAGGCCTCCTCATGGCAGCTACACAGAAAACTAGATCTTCTAAAAGTAAAGAACATGTATTGTAAAGCTCCGAATGCAGTCTATAGCATGCTGATCATCTTCAATATAAAATAAAATATGCAAGGCAAATTAAAAACAAAAATAAACAAACTCTCAGAGACTCTGGTAGGAGCCCTATACCTTCTCACACCCTTCTTTCATTCTATACTCTGTGATTAAAAGTTTGAGTTACCCCCACCCTGGCACGTCCTATCCAGTAAGAAAAACCCTTTAGAGCCACAAACAAAGAACAGCTCACCAGAAAAGCCCCTGAAATTATATTCTTGTGCCTGATAATCACTGTTGTGATCTGCTTTCTAAAATCCGTGCCCATCTGCAAAAGACTTTCCTGATATCAGGACCATTTATGCTGCCAAATAACAACAAAGGAAACTGAACTCAAGTGAAACTATTATCTCTCCTTAAAGAGAAAGCTACAATTCGGGGTTTGCTGCTTTCTTCTTAGGTCTTCTTCTGCCTCATTAACTCCATTGGTATGTCACTAATTTCAAAGAAGCAGGAAGAAGTGATGGGGGTGGGGGTTAACTAATAATTCACACGCCTGTCTGTTTCCCATCCCAAGTGCAGAAGGATACCACACTGATTGCCAGACGGTGGGTGAAGCCATACCTTGGTTTGGAGATAATGAGGATAGTAGTAAGTGTACTGGGGGTACATTTGTGGCTGATCCAGGCGTTTGCCCATGTAGCTGGAATCTTTATCTCCGAGGCAGGGAACTGGATGACAGGGTATAGTACCCCAGGCCGAGCTTCCTCTTAAACCACTATTCCTGACAGTCCCGGTGACTGATGAGGCTTGAGACTCCACCACTCGCTAGTTCCAACACAGCAAGAATTTAAAAAAAACAAAACAAAACAAAACAAAACAAAAAACACACACCAAAGGAAAAAAAAAAAAAAAAAGGTGAGGAGTGAGATCTGTAGAAAAAACACCCACACACAGCCTTCCCAGATCTTGCCTGGCTTCCCCCAGCTGCCGGGGTCCACTTGGGATGAGGCAGTTTGTTCTCTAACCGGGCTGTCTGTAGTGATGTCAATTGCCAGCGTTCGTAAAGGGGGAAAAAATCAAAGTCCTTTTAACACAATTCCAAATCCTTGCAGATCAGCTTTCTGTCTCCTGGTTGTCTCCTTCCCCACCTTAAAGAAAAAGAAAAAAAGAGAAAGAAAAAGAAAGAAAAAAAAAAAAAAAAAAAAAAAAAAAAAAAAAAAAACCTTGTACAGCTTAGTTGCTGCTGTCTCCCTCCCAGAGTGACATGGTGTTCGGGGCTTGTCCTGTCCTTTCATTCACTTCCCCTCCTTCCAGCCGGTGGGTGGAACCGAGAGAGCCTCTCCAGGGAGCAGCGTACGCAGTCCAGAAGGCTGCAGTATTTCCTCCAAGAAAAAAAAAAAAAAAAAAAAGGCTGCTTCAACCCCTGCTGCAAGCAAAGTTCCGATTCCCTCTGCTGGCTATCTCGAATAGCAAGCGATTTTTGCAGCAACGCTGCTGCCGCTGGAACTGAACCTGAAGAACTCAAATGCGGGCGGTGGATTATTTCTTATCCGTCCTCCATCTACCCCACACAAGAGCTGCTTTTTGTTCCCCTTTTTGCCAAGTTCCGAGGTAAGCCACCCTGCTGAACAAAACACAGAAGAGAGGGAAGAGAGGACGAAAGAAGGAAGGAGGAGAAAGGAAAAGAAATAAAGGCAGAGGAACTAACCTTGCTGGTTAAAGGGGAAAAAAGTAAGTCCCGGATGCTTTCAAAATCTGTTAACACACTAGAGCCAGACGCATCCAAGAGCTGATTGAGAAACTAACCTTTTACTACCTGGAAAACCCGGTGGATACTAAGTATTGAAGAAATTTTGGAGTCTACTCCAGGACTACTGTTAATGCCACATGTCATCAGATTGGACTGATCAACTGAATATATCAAAAATAATAACCCTTTTTATTACATCCATTTTGTAAAAAAAAAAAAAAAAAAAAAAAAAAAAAAAAAAAAAAAAAAAAAAAAAAAAAAAAAAAACGATCAGTTAGGTTTATCAGATTTTTTTTTTTTTAAATAAAATATGTTTCTCCCATTGTCTCTCTCTTTATGATTATTTTGATGCACTGATGCTTTAATCACTTTACATCTAAAAAAAAAAAAAAAAAGAACAAAAATCACAATTACTTGGCGGAGTTTTTTTCCACCAATGATAATATTCTGTCATGTCTATCAGCTGCTACATTATAATACAAATTGTTTCAGAGAAAATATATTTCCTTAAAGGGCCCCTTTTCAAGGCGGGCGAGGCTAAAATTAGATGTGCCAGCTGTGTTTTGCTGCGAGTGCTCACGCATGCCCAAAGCGTGGGCAGACCAGTACTGAGCTCTTTTCTACTTTGTCAAGTCGGCTCTGTTCTCCTGAGCCCAGAGTCGCCTATTAAGATAAAAAGTCCCTGGTACAAATCCAGCTTCCTAGTCAAGAAGAACAGAGAATTTGGGCTCAGCGCACACATGGTGTCCATCCACATACAAGCCGCACCACCCCTGAAGCAACTGGCTTCCACCGAGGGGAACTGGTTTCTGGAAGCTGTGTGAGTTCATACGTGTTCCTTGGATACAAATAAGGATGGCAGATAAATAGTTTTATGTTTTACTTTTGACAAGAATAACAATCAGAAGGAAGGAAGGATGGAGGGTGAGAGGGTAAGAGAGTTAGGAGGCCCTGACAACATGGTGACTGAGAATATTAAATCAACCCCACCTAACTCTTAAATGTGTTATTTGGGGCCTCAGTTGTCCCATCGATAAAATAGAAATACTGCCAACTCTCCCGGCTGAAGGCAGCACGCTGAATCAGATACTTAAAATGACACTGATTTAAAAATCCTCCAGTGGCGTCACATTTCTCAAACAATAAAGTCCTGACTCTTTGGAATAGTTTTCAGGACACTTGACGAGCTGTCTGGCCCTGGCTTTCTACTCTAGTCTCGGACCTTCAACTCTGCCCCTCACATCCTACACCGGAGTCACTCTGAGCTACTTTCAGGACAGGAACGTGCTCTCAGAGCCTTCTGTCATTCCCTCTTCCTGGAGTGCTCTCCCAACTCCATCTCCACCTCTCTTACCCTTAAGCCTGTCCTTCAGGTCTCAGTATGGATATCATCTCCTCACAGTAGCTTTCTCTAAACCCTTCCTTCTCTGCTGCACTTTCTATTTGCCCTCATAGAAGGCTTATTCTACATGTATTTGCATGCTTCTTGTTTGTTTCTTCCAAGATGTTCTAAACTCTAGGAGAGCAGGAGGTCACATCGTTCTCACTTGCTTTTATACTTCCAAAAACTTGCATAGAGTTGAGCACAAAATGGGTGTTCAGTAAATGTCTGAAGAACAACATGTTAAACATAATAAATAATTTTTCAACCTGACTTACATCCCTTTTTCAGTACATTTCAGTCCCATTTACAGTCAAGAATTGACCTGGGTGCAGGATATACAGGTACATAAATCAGAATAAGGTCCTTCTTTCATCGAGTTTGTATTTAGCGGGCAGGGGGAGGGGGGACAAACAAAGGGATAAACAAGTAAATATGCAGTATAATGTCAGGAAATACATAGTGCTGTAAGGAAATATGAAACAGAGTAAAGAGAAACAAAGTCACAGAGATTCAACTTTAAACAAGATAGGAAAATGCTCTCCAAGGAACAGCCTTGGAAAATGCTTTCCTAAGGTCAAAGCAAGGGTGTGAACCATTCTCTGCGTATTATGCACTGTGAGAATACTTAGTGTTAATGCCTTGGATCCCATCCAGACTACCTGGGTTCCAATCCTGCCTCTTCTGCATTCATCTCCCTCAGTTTCTTCATCCATGAAATATCCCTATTCACTTCATACATTTATTTCGAGAACCAACCCAGATAAACACTTGAAGCTTTTAAAACACCTTGTAACATGTTGGATCTGCCTAACAAATGCCAGCCTGCATATGGGGGAAAAGCATCCCAGTCACAGGGAACAGTAAGTACAGAATGGCCTGCAGTGGGACTGTGTCTTTGGAATGTGCAAGATCTGGCACAGAGAGGCTGAAATGAAGCAAGAAAGGAGTAAAGACCATAAAATGGGGTTGGGGAGGTACCCTTGGGCCAGATCATATAAACCTTAGTAAAGAACTGATATAGAAAGCTAAATAACTGATAGTTAACAGTACAGCAAGGACTCTATCCAAATATTCAGATTCTACATCTAGTCATCTTCAACTATAGAATGCTGTCATTTAAACAACCTACTAATGTTCCTCCAAGTTCTGTCTCGTAACACCAAAACCCAAGATTGCTTTGGCCAATTCTGTCACCATGGGCAAAGGTGGTCTTTTATTAACACATGGTCTAGATACTCCTTAAAGGGAAAAGCATACTGTCTTATTTACAAATGAAAGGCCAAATAAATAACTCCTCAGCCAAATCTGATATAGCCCATTATCTGTAAAGTTCCCAGCATGTGTTGATGCTATCAGCAATTTCTACACAAAATTGTTACTTTTTTAAATGCTATTTGATTTCATTGGATTATTGTAATGTTTTAGGCGTAAATTGTCATTAGCTTAAAAACCCTCACTGCACCTTTAAAGCTTTTCTTAAGTAATGTAAAGTAGGTTTACCACCTGTGGGAATTGTAAAACCTGTGTTTTTATTTTTTATTTTCTTCCCTCAGAGACACCAGTAGCCATGGCAATTCAGGAGGCAAGATACTCACATCAGAAATAGTTTTTATATCATTTCTGCTCTGTTGGAGCAGTAGCCCTTTCCATTTAAGTGATCAAGTTAAGGTAGGAGGTAGCTGGTTTAAGGCATTCTCTAAATCAGAAGACAGCTGTGTCCCATTTGCCAACTAACCAACAAATTTCATACAAATCCAAGAACAGTAAACTGCATCAAAGGGCATAGATTCTCACTGAGTCACATGATTCACAGAACAGACAGAAGAGGCACTGATTGATTGATTGATTTTTATTTTTTATTATTTTTTGAGATGGAGTCTTGCTCTGTTGCCAAGGCTGAAGGGCACTGGTGCGATGTCAGCTCACTGCAACCTCTGTCTCCCGGATTCAAATGTTTCTCCTGCCTCAGCCTCCCAAGTAGCTGGGATTACAGGCGCCCACTACCAGGCCAGGGTAATTTTTATATTTTTAGTAGAGATGGGGTTTTGTCATGTTGGCCAGATTGATCTCAAACTCCTAACCTCAGGTGATCCACCTGTCTCGGCCTCCCAAAGTGCTGGGATTGCAGGCTTGAGCCACCATGCCCAGCTGAGGCACTGATGTAGGACAAGCTTTTGACTAAGGGGCCTGAGATGATGCCTCAGACCTGCCACTGGGAAATGGAGAAGCGATGGCACCAAAATGCTGAAATGAAGGTCACCTGGGTAGAGATAAGGACGCTCTTCTAGTTTGCTCTTGACATATCCACTCAGAGAATAACTGAGTCCTTTGTTTAGATGATTTGTGTCTTAAATTATAAAGATTTAGTCAAGGCTGGGCATAGTGGCTCACACCTATAATCCTAGCACTTTGGGAGGCCAAGGCGGGTGGATCACCTGAGGTCAGAAGTTTGAGACCAGCCTGATCAACATGGTGAAACCCCGTCTCTACTAAAAATACAAAAATTAGCCTGGCATAGTGGTGCATGCCTGTAATTCCAGCTACTTGGGAGGCTGAGGCAGGAGAATCACTTGAACCTGGGAGGCAGAGGTTGTAGAGAGCCAAGACTGCACCATTGCACTCCTGCTTGGGTGACAGGAGGGAAACTCTATCTCAAAAATAAAATAAAATAAAATAAAATAAAAAGATTTAGTCAAAAACAAGAGAAAAGAACAGAAGTCTAAAGACAAACCATAATTCTATTACCCAAAAACTACATACATACCCTTCTATCTTTAAGAAGGACATGCATGACCTTGAAAGAAATTTTTTAAATCTTGGCATTTTATGCCCACTTAATTTAACTTTATGAAATCCCTCTCCAACACAGTGGTTGTCAAAGGAATGTTAAACATAAAAGTTGTTTAAAAAAAAAAAAAGATAAAATGGTAGATTTCAAATTCCAACATTAAGATACTGTTACAACTTTCCTTTTTTTATCTCAGCAGAATATTTACCAATAGTTTAGGAAAACACCCAAGACAAATAAGGAGAGACAACTAGTGATTCAAGTGTGTGTGGTCCAAATTTAAACAATAGTTGAATATAAAAATATTAATGTAAAGATGATTAAAGTTGGCCTTGAAAGACAATATCAAACCTCAGGACAAAATTATACCATAATTTAGTTTGAGACATTTAATCAGGTAGAAAAGCAAGAAGAATTTAAAACAATGAGAATTATTAACTTCTACAGAGTTTTATTGAATACTTACTTTGTGCCTAAATAATCGAGGGTACCAATATAAATATTATTGTCCCTGTCCTCAAATGGATTTAACAACTCTATATTTCTAAACACCAGCCATTCATGTATAATCTTTGTTTTTTTCTCATATCTGAGAACCAATTTGTAGCAAGTTATTAAATAGTTTTCTTTAAATTGACTTAATTTTTTTCTGAAATATGTACTTTGTTAGAAAGCAAAAATGCACATGAAGGCTTATGTCTATTTTTCTTCTATTATCTTTGCAAAAACTACACATCCTGTATCCTCTGTTTATATTTCCATTTTTCATAGCATTTAATACTTGTAGTAGGGACATGCAGTTCTTTGTTACCACTGGGATTACCAAGATTCACACTTTCTCACTCCACTGAAAGTAGGCCTGGCCATGTGACTTGCCAAAGCCAATAAAACATGAAGCAGCAGTGACACATGTAAAAACTTTTAGCTGCTGCTGTTTGATTCTTCTCTAGTGGAAGCACGTGCTGACATGAAGGAGCCATAAGAAAGGAGCATCTTGGAAAGCTGAGGGCAGCAAATTTGGATAGCTGCCTGGACTAGCCACTGTGGACTTCTCATAAGCAAGAAATAAACCTTTGCTACAGTGTACTAGTAAAATGTGGTGATTGTTACCACAGATTATCCTAGGCCACCTGTTTAATACAGCAATACTTATAATTTGGTTATATATTTTTGGTTTTCTTATTTGGGTATTTCTCCCGCTAATATCTAAGCTCCACAGGGCAATGAATTTATTTAACACATTATATTCTGACACACAGAACAGTCCTTGGGATTTAATACACTCTTAATATTTCTTAAATAAATAAATGGAGTAGTTCCCTCTTATTCATAGGGGATACGTTCCAAGACTCCCAATGGACGCCTGAAATCTTGGATAGTACTGAATCCTATATATAATGTTTTTTTCCTAGGCTTACATATGTATGACAGATTTATTTATTAACTAGGCACATTATGAGAATAACAACAATAATAATACAAAAGATAATTATAACAATATACTGTAGTAAAAGTTATATGAGTCTCTCTGTCTCTTAAAATGTCATACTCTACTACTGGTAACCGAAACCTGAAGCCACGGAAACAAAACTGGGAAGAAGCTACGGGGGCAGGAAACTACTGTAAATGGTTTCTCTAAAATCATCTCATTTATGTGCTAGTGGTTAATGGACACTATTTGGTGAAAAAATAAAAGGGTAAATGAGGCTTATACCCAAAAGGTAAAAAAATGTTAGATTTTCTGGGAGGAGCACTGTTAAAGTATTAGGTATTCTGAAGAGGGAAAGGTTTTTGTACACTGACTGTTAGAAATGGGTACTGGAGTTAATGAGCTAAAAAAGAAAAAAGTTAGAGTGTTATGAACTGAATGCTTGTATCCTCCCCAAACTCATGTGTTGAAATTCTAACCCCAGTGTGATGGTATTAGCAAGTGGGACCCTTGGGAGATAATTTGGTCAGTAGAGCAGAGGCTTCATGAATAGGATTAGTGTCTTTTTAAGGGGAGACAGTGAAGAGGTGATCTCTCTCTCCTCTCTGCCATGTGAGGATACAATGAGAAGACCTGCCATCTGCAAACCCGGAAGCAAGCCCTCATCAGACACCAGGTCTGCTGCCGCCATGATGTTGGACTTCTCAGCCTCTAGAACTGTGAGAAATACATGTTTGTTGCTTAAGCCACTCAGTCTATGGTAATTTGTTATAGCAGCCTGAACTAATTGAAACAAAAAAGAAAAAAAAATACATTAATAGATGGCCTACTACACAGTATATACTACTAGGAATATAAATGTTTCCTCAATAAATATTCACAAATACCTGGGAAATAGGTACGATTTTTCACTCTTTACAAGAGAGAAAATTGAGAGGAAGAGGATGTAACTACCCTATCCAAGTTTTCCAGTCACAACATGGTAGAGGAATAATCCTGACTCATGTCTGTATAGGGCCCACAGGCTTAGTCCTCAGCATCATCTGATGGCAATCTTAAATGCTTTATTTGAAAATTGGATAAGATAACCTTCGTGTTTAAAATGGAAAAACAGTATACATAAAAGTCCTAAATAAGTCAATTGTGTCTGCATGGAGACAGACAGAAAACTGGAAAGAAAGAGCATGGCCTTTTATCACATAGCATAAACTCTGTTTGGATGACAAATGTGATGGTTAATTGAACCTGTCAAGCTGGCATGGCTATGGTGCCAGTTGTGTGGTCATCCACTAGTCTAAGTGTTGCTGTGAGGTATTTTTTAAATGTGGTGAACATTTAAATTAGGGCACTTTGAGTAAAGCAGATTACCCTTCGTAATGTAGGTGGGACTCATCAGTCAGTTGAAGGCCTTAAGAATAAAGACCAAGATCTTTAGAGAAGGAAAAAATTCTGCTCCCAGGCTGCTTTTGAACTCAAGACTTTTTACCAACTCTTCCCCAGGTCTCCAGCCTGCTGGCTCGCCCTGAAGGTTATTGTGGGGACCCTCTAGCTCCCACAATAATTGTGTGAACCAATTCCTTGAAATCTTTCACATATATATATATTATATATATGAAGTATAGTTCCACTACTTTGGAAAATCCTAATATAATGAAAGATAAATAAGGCAGCTATAAAAGTCAGTGAGATGGACACTCTAATATATTCCTAATAAATGTCTATAATGCTTCTAATATAATTTAAACAAAATATACAATCTTAAAGATCATTTTCCAGTCATTTCAGTTCTAAGAATCTAAAATAGATCACCAGATAACATTTTAAGTGTAAGTAGTTGGAGTAACCTGATGTCCAGGCCCAGCAGGTTGGTTAAATAAGTCACCAATGAATAGATTATGATTCAACCATTGAAATGATACTGAGAAAACATTTATCAATATGGAAAATGTTCAGGTTGAATGACGAATGGAAAAAAATCAGAATATAATATTATACATGCAGGTTTTCAACTATGAAATACAAAGAGAATGGAAGAACAATACCAAAATAACCACGGTGAAATTTTTCCTCTGTGGTTAGTTATTTTGTGATTTTACTTTTCTTTTTGATAAATTTTGGCATTTTCTAATTTATCTTAAAATGAATATGTTATTTCACTATTTAAAGTAAACATTATTTTAAAAGAAATTTTAGGATAAGTATATTCCAAAGCATAGATTTTTATTATTATGTGAGAAGACATTTTTAAAAGCCCAGAGGTGACAGAAAAATAAACTGTATGTGTACTGTAGTAATTTCATCTCTATCTGAACCAAACATCAGTTTAAGAAAAGTTTGCCTTTCTTTAAAATCTGGGAGCATTAGTTCTACATCCAAATGATGTCAAAATTCTCATTTAAGACGTAAAGACAAATATCACTTAATGATATAATAACAGCTACCAATGAATGGCAAAGGATAAGTCTTTGAAAGGTTTAAACCTGCATAAATATGCAACATTTTCACTTTTAACATTCTAATTCTACCTTTGCACTTGATATAGTTTGGATATTTGTCCCTGCCCAAATGTCCTGTTGAATTGTAATCCCCAGTGGGGCATGGTGGTAGATGTTTGAATCATCAGGGCTGATCCCTCAAGGCTTGGTACTGTCTTCATGATAGTGAGTTCTCACAAGATCTGGTCATTTAAAAGTGTGTGGCATCTCTTACTCCATACTTTTGATTCTACTTTTGCCATGTGATGTGCCTACTCCTTCTTTCCCATCCACTATGATTGTAAGCTCCTTGAAGTTTCCCCAGAAGCTGATGACAGACCTGTTTCCTATACAGCCTGCAGAATCATGAACTAATTAAACATATTTTCTCTATAAATTACCCAGTCTCTGGTATTTCCTTATAGCAATACAAGAACAGCCTAATATAGGACTTTTGCCATGTACTTCTCACTAAACTTACATTTTTTCAAATATTGATACATCTCTTGACAGTTTATTTATAATGTGTTATAAGAATGGTGGGGTTTTTTTTCAGTCTCTCACTATGCCTTCTGTATGTTTTGATACCACGAATTCCACTACTTGTAGCCCATTGAGTGAATTTTGTCCTGATGGAGGTGGTAGGTTCCAAGCAGTCCTTCTCACAAGCATGCCTTCTACCATGATTAGTACCATCAGCGGAGCAGTGCATTAGAAAACATGAAACTGAAAGCCTCAAGGTAGGGAAAAATATGTAACTTCTTTGCCGCAAGGGAAACACATTTTTTCTGAAAGAAGTATCTTCACTTTTATTGACTTCTAGCTTCCAGCTGCCAATAGCTAAGCAAATATGGTCGATATGGCTAGATTTGATTTGGCAGGGTCAATTCTTCTCCCCAGAAAAATCTAGAGTGGCAGAAGTTCATGCCAAAAGGCTAGTAATTAGAATTGCACATAAAATACAGGACAGCTGGTTAAATTTGAATTTCAGAAAATAATAAGTTTTAAAATATAAGTATGTCTAAAATATTACATATGGTATGCCTCAAAAAAATTTGAACCATACTTATAAAAATTATTCATTGCTTGTCTGAGATTCAAATTTAGCTGGGTATTTTGTATGTTTACAGCCTAAATCTGGCCACCCTACTCCCAACTGATGTACTGAGACACTTTATAGGCCTTTCAGAGGACACAGAGGATTTGACGGAGTCTCTAAATTGAATGACAATTGACAATGGTTAATATTTTCTATCCTTTTTACACTTAAACTGTGTAAACCAAAAGTGTCCCCAAATTAACTGCCCTTTAAGAGAGACTTAAACCACCAGTGGTGTTTCTGATATAAAGCGATACAGTATTCCAGGAGCTCTGTTTTTGTTACAGTTTTAAGCTGATGTCTTTCCTTTTGGCATGATGGAAAATTTAAATTGTTTTCTTAAATTGTTATTCAACACAACAAAGTACTATCTAGAATGACAGAAGTCCAGATCCCCGTCCCTGATATCAGAAACGTACAATTTAGAGAGACCAGAAAAATATGCAAAACAGAACAGAAAAGGAGATGAAGGGCAATGCTTCCCAAACTGTGGTCCGCAGACAAGTGCTGACTGGCAGACTTACACATCCCTGACCAGTGAGTATAGGGATAAAGAATTCATGTCTAGCAACTTTATGGTCATTTGTCTAAAGAACTGTTTGTCTCTTATCTATAAGTAATAAAGGTTGGACTTGGATTTTGGAAGTCTGCTTTGTGCTTTTTCACTTTCTAGTAATTTTCATTCTATTTTTACAAAAATATCAGCTGGGGTCAATTAGGGATTAAAAACACTAGTCTTTCACCACTGATAGAAAAGTGCTGAAATTTCTCTTATTTTCATTTTTACACTTCTAGTGGTAAAAAAGTTGCATTGATGTGTTTTCTTAAATAAAAAATTAATTTTTTAAATTTTTGTGGGTAGACAGGTGTATATGCTTATGGGGTACATGAGATATCCAATTACATTTAAAAAATTATTTTAAAATATCCAGTTATTATTAACTATAATCAACTTATTGTTCTATAAAATAGTAGGTCTTGTGTTTTCTGATCACAGTACAAAGAGTAAACCCACATGAACTACAAAGAAAAAATTTAATTTCCTCACATTTACTTTACTTGTTTTCTTAACTCTGTTTTCTTTGTCTAGTCCTCAGTCTCTAAGCTACACCACACCTTCCTGACCCCGAGGAAGAAATTTAAGAGTATCAAACCCAAAATCAGGACATGCAGGGTTTCTTGACTGTAAGTGACTGTCCCTGGCAATATCAATCCCCCAGCTGGAGCCTCAGTTGCCTTGTGTGTAAAATGCAGGTTGTACTTAGTCATTGAAGGTCACCTTCTGATTCCAAGATTCCTGGATGGCTACAATACACTTGCTATTAAACTAAGATGAGCCTGTGTCTCTCTGCCTACAAGGGTACACTCACTGGCCCCAGGGGGTGGCTGGCGAGGCTCACATCAGCAACATGAGACTGTCGCACCTGAGCCAGAGGGTTTGCCAGACTCCTAGTCCTTCCCAGCAGCTTTACACCCGACACCAAAAAAAAAAAAAAAGCACCACAAATTATGTTTTGCCTTGCAGAGATGACACCCCCGTGAACAGCACTAAATCGTGGCCATACAGTTCGCCTGACCCTTATGCCAGTGCCTCAAAAACAGTTAAACCCTTGGCAGTCCAGATGCTCCATCCGTCCCACCAGGGCTTCAGTATTCTCGATGTTTATGTTCATTATGCAGTCAGGAAATGTAATTATTCTTTTTTCTTTAAGTAAGTTTATGACCGAAGGTAATGGGGGCACATAAATGTACTGACTGTTTACTGAGACTCATAAATGCTAAGAACACAGACAAATAATTGTCACTGGAGATTTGTTCCTGTAGTGTGGAATCTTTGCTTTTAGCAGTTTCACTACTAAAAGTTTACCCACCTTGAGGAGAATTATTTAGCAGGAAATAAAACTTAGCACCTATTTCATTCCCTGCTCCTACAACGCTCATCCTTTCAGAAAATCAGCTTTCACATAAAATATGCAGAAGGTAGCTTGTTATATAGGGCTGGTAAAGCTAAGAGGTAGTTAGTACAAGCTAAACCTCTAAAGAATGCCAAGTTTTAACATTTGCGAGTTCTGGATCAACCTTAACTAACATGTTCTCTGTTTTCCTCTGTGAGAGATGTACTCTGGTACTCACCAATTAACAAGAATCAAAAACAGAAATGTTAAGAAATATGTTCTGTCCAACTAGTAAAAATGTGGCAAAGATTAGCATTTAGCAAGTATGATGAAATGCTTGTACCTCTTAAGAATTCAGAACAGTATCCATTTATGGCCAGGATGGGTTGTACTGAGCTCATTTTAGGAGGTTTTCTGGGAATGTTTACTACTGTGTGGTAGAGAAACCAGTGTGAATGTGAGGCCCCTGAGACTTTGGGACTCCTGTTTATTTTATTTTATTTTGTTTGTTTGTTTTACTTTTTGTAGAGATGAGGTTTCATTATGTTGCTCGGGCTGGTCTCAAACCCCTGGCCTCAAGTGATCCTCCCACTTCAGCCTCCCAAAGCACTAGATTACAGGCATGAGCCACCGCCCTGGTCTTGACTCTTGATCTTAACTGCCATAGTGATGAGTAAAAGGTGACATTATTGGGGGAAGGAGACAGTGAGAGACCCAGCCTGGAGATAGTCTGCCTCTGACCTCTTCCTTCTCATAGTGGGCAGCTGCATTAAATTTGACAGTTAAACTTGTCTCACCCCTTCCAGCTGGGGCCATTCTCTCATATTCCCCCACATGCAGCCTCTTAGCCAGCAAAGAGTGCAAAGTGAACCACCCTAACAAAAAAAGAAAAAAAAAATTGTTTTCTTTTGATACTGACAAAGATTTATTACCCAGGTCACTCTTTTCCTTCCTCTTTCCATCCAATGGGAAAGAGATGTGAGAGTTTTTCAGGATTAGCAATGTGCTCTCAAATAGCGACTTGCAGGGACGGTACAGAGAAGATTCCCTGGCACCTACTTTGGGGTGTGGCATGTGGGAACCCGAGGCCACCATATCTTCAAAAGGCAGCAGCTGCAAAAGAAGGTGTCTGGCCCAGAGGTGCCTCCATTATTCCTCCCTCGGGCTGGAAATGTTGGGTTCTTAGTCCCCAAAAAAGGCAAATTCTTGAGAGGGATCAATAAAAGAAAGTCAGTTTATTTGCTCGATGTGATGGACATGGATTCCCCCCAAGCCATGATCTAGTGTGAAATGCTTTATTCATTTATTTCTAAAGGGCTGTGCGGACCTTATGCCAATACTCGGGTTTACAAGGGTACAAAGACCAAGATAAATTCATCTATTCCCTCACCAGTCATCCTCCCGGGAGAAAGGTACAAATGTTACCAAGGACAGGGATTATAGGCAGAAGATCCCTGTAACAAATGGACCTGCAGAGTGTATGGTTCTGATGTATAGTTGTATAGTTGTATAGGCCCGTACAACAACAGCTTCTTTATTTTTGCTGCAAACTCTAAAAATTAGCTTATTTTTCTGGTAAAGAAACAACGCTTATGTCAAGGCCCCTAGAAAAATCGAATGGTGTTGTTTCATAAGCTCATAATGGAAGGCTCTATCCATTATACACAGGGATAAATGTATTGGATTCAATATGTTTGGTTTGGGAAATCTCTTTTTGTCACTTCCAGTATAACCAATTGTCCATTATAGCATGTCTTTGCTAAGAGTAGCTGATGTAGAAATATTTAACCACCCCATCCATAAACATTTCTTTTCTCCCAGAGCAGGCAAAGGCTGAGCTTCTCAAGCCCTAATATTATTTATTTTCCAGAGAAGGGATATGATTTTTATACCAGGTGCAGTTTTCCTTTGGTATATTTTAAATTTTCTGCTTTGGAAATGATTCCTAAAGCTAAGATTCTGACCACTTGCCCTCAGTAAATATCTGGTGAACCTTTTCCCCAACAGATGGGAAGGGCCTCCTGATATGCCCCTGGCCTAATTTCAATTTGGGTAATTGCATTCTGTCGACTTGAAATTTCCTCACCATTTTCATCTGCCTGGGATATGATGTCCCATTCTTGGTGCTGAACTGCCTGGCGTGCCGTTGGAGACTGGGAACAGCTGGTGCATTCCACCCCAGAAGTGAACGCATTTTAGTGGCAGGTGCAAAGGTTTTCTTCTGCAGAATACAAATTGTGCCCTAGGAATAAGCTTCATGAATGCTTTTTATTTTTGCAATAAATATAGGTACCAGAAAACCAGAAATATAAAAGTATCAAAAGCATAAATATGAATTGGGAGAAAAATACACTTCACTGAAGCCAATATATAGTGTGATCCTTTATACTCCATAAATCTTAAAGTGCCTCTAAGTTTGAATTTGGATAATAAGGATAAATAATTCACATGATGCAGGCAATCATTACTCTGCCATGTATACGTATTACACAGTTGTACACACACACACATATATGTATACGTGTGTGTGTGTCCCCCAACTCTTACCTGCTGAGAGTCTTCATCAGTATGGAATAGAATTGCTTTCCCCATGAAACCTCACTAGGCATCCTATGCATGCCTCAGTACAGTAGGTCACACATTTAATTTTAAGGATATTATTTGCTGTACTACAGTAGAATCTTAAAAGGGATCCTATCCATTTCTGTTTCCCCAGTACCTAGAACTTAATAGGTACTCAATAAATGAATTAAAAATATAGACTACATAGGCCAGATCCAATTTGTCCCAGCTCTGACTCCCAAAATGCTATTTCTAAGGGATGTAAATCACCAGGCTCTCTAGTAGCCCATGTCACATCCCCTTGGCCACTTTAGCTCTAGGGAACAGCTCCATGAAAGCATAGCCTCACCTTGCGTAAAGTACCCTACCTCAAGCAAAGGCCACATAGTGTTCTATTTCTGTCCCAGGACCTTCTCCCAGAGTTAGTTTTCAGAGATGCTGGATACCTGGGTAGAGTGCAGCCTGAAACTAGAGAGCAATTGCACCAATGCAGCACCAAAGAGTGTACAAAAGGAGCTGGTGGGGAAATGGGCCTGTTTCGCAGCCTGCAGGCCGACAACTCTGGGAGTCCTCTGCACCTTCTGTGTCAGGAAGTTTCAGTGACACTGGACCCCCATGACCAACTTTAGGTTTAGGTTTTTGTTTTGGTTTGGTTTTTGCTGAAAATCTTTTAGCAGTGACTTTGACAACACACTATTATATGGGATTGTCCTCCTTCCACCATCCCCACTCACTATCTCCTACTTCAGGACATCACATCCCAAGCAAACCATCTGTACCCAAGTCTTTTCCTCAGACACTGATTTTAGAGTAACCTAAACTGTGACAACTTGGGACATCACTATGCTGATAGTCATACTAGTAGACTGTCCCCATAAAAACACATAGTATGCCTGTTCAGCCACCATTTCATTTTCTTTCCTATCATGAAACAGATAAACAATATGCCAAGAGTGCTCTGTTACATACAGGCTGACAGATTATATGCTATGCTTATGCCAGGAAATAGGAAGAACAAGACTGCTGCAATGTGTATTCTGAAATACTAAATGTTAGCTCTAAATGTTGTGTTTTACCAATGACTCAGCAATTATTTTCAAAGTCTTATAACTAGCGGAAAAGTCTAGATTCTGCCTTATTTTAGCCTCTGCAGGTCACCATACATTAGCTTAGAGGCCCCAAGCCCCTGTGTGACTCAAGCTGACTTGAATTCTAATTTGTACTATGCAGCAATCCTGGCGATATCATCTGCATGCTCAGCCTCATGCTGCCTTGGCCCTGGGGATAGAAAAATATTTATGCAGTAAAACTTGTCAGTATCATTCTTGTTTTGTGTATATCATCAGTAGGTAGTGTTATAACCTAAGAGAAAGGTCTTATGAAGTCCATAGTCCACCATTTTAAGCCTATGCAGTTTACGAAAGTTAGGGCAGCCTAAGAAGGCCAGGCTACCCCTGAGTTGACAGTTCTATATTCACTGTAGGGAGAGCCTGTTGGCCCCATGAGATAGAGAAAGGCAGTGAATGGGTGAACTGCAGAAAATCTCATCAGTTCTTTGGAACAATTTAGACATCCAACTTCCATGAAGTATTCAAACTGAGGCTAGAATCTGACTTAGGAGCTGGACTGGGGCAAAGGTTAACTGAGGGCCTCTCTCAGTTTCAGAAAAAGGACTCTCAGACTTTAAAAACCTCTATAAGAGAAGGCCTGCAGGACACCTGAGATCATCTTTCTTTGATTTTTGAAAAATTGTTAATTTTTACTTGACTGTAGAAGCTCTACTTTACTATAAAATGTTGAAATGAAAAATTATATAAAAATAAACACAAACATTTACACATATAATCCCATTTGATTCTATCATCCAGAGGTAATTGCTATTAATATTAAGTCCATTTGCTTCTGGCATTTTCCCATATGAATATATGAATATATATTTCTCATTTTCTCTCTCTCCTTCTCTCTCATGTGTGAGATCTAGATCAAAGCATTATTTTATTGAGATTTTATAAAATTTTCATATAATTCTTTCTTCTGACAACAGATTGTAAGCATTTCTTTTGCAGACTACATTTTTGGAGTATGCAGCATTCAATGATATTTGATGATTCTCTGTTGATAGATGAAAAAATTATTTCTTATGTTTGTTATCACAAGTGAGACTATAACTTCCAAGTATCTTATTTATCTCTTTCTAGGAGTCTTGAGACTTCTTTTGGTGTGGATTCTGGTACTCCTTTTAGAAGCAAGAGGCAAATCACTCTCAGCAGAGAGTGCCAAGACCAATCACTTAACCATGGCAATCCTCCTCGGCATGTTAATTCCAACCCTGATGCTACCAAGATGGCTGCAGCAGTTTCAGTCATGTTATCCTAATCCACCAACATCTGGAGGTATCTATCTTTTCCATCTCCATCTATTAAAAATGTAGGATATTTTTACCAGAAGGTCCTCCTCTAGACTCCTACTCATGTTTCATTGGACCACTTTGGTCCCATGGAATTTCTTAAGTCATTTACTGATGAGGGAAGTGGAATTATCATGACTGGATTAGACTACCTAAGATTCACCACTTCTAAGCCTGGAGAAAGATCATTTTCTCAGAGCAAATGGCTGCATATGACTGAAGATAGGAGTGAACTATAAAACAAAATTGGAGTCCTCCAGGAAAGAAAGGGGAAATTGAAGGGAAACGATTGGGTAGGCAAAACACAATAGTCTCCAATGCCAAATAAACTTGGTTTTGTTACTCTCCCATCTACTTTATCACATTTTTTTCCTTGTCACCTTTCTCACTTTAATTCATCACCAATAAACATTTTTAAATCAAATTTTTGCTGGTCATCCATAAATCTCCAAGAAATTAAGTGATAATTAACATTACAGTGATAATGAGCTTAAGGTCTTGTTTCTTCTTGAAGGCTGGGAGGGTAGGGGAGGAGTGAATGATGAGAAATTACTTAGTGGGTGCAATATACATTATTTGGGTGATGGTTACACTATAAGTTACCATTATACAATATATTCATGTAACAAAACTGCATTTGCACCACTTAAATGTATACAAATTTTTTAAAAAGAAAGCTCTAGAAGATATAAATATTTTCAAGATCTATAGGAATAAAGCAATAATGGGGATATGTCAGGCAAGAAAGGATTCAAGACCCAGTGTAATCCTATGACCTCCTCACTTTATCTCCTACCACACTACTCTGCACACTCTGTTATGGCCACATCGGCCTCTCTGCAGTTCCTCTAAGAGGCCAGCATTCTCTCACCCTGGGGCCTTTGTACTTTACTTCCCTATGCCCACACCAAACTTTCTTCATATAACCATGTGGCTTAATTCCTCCCTTACGATGAGTTTCTGCTCACATGCCACCTTATTAAAGAGGTTTTTCCTGACCATCTTATGTGACATAGCAACTTTACTTCATTCTTTGTCCTATTACCCCAGTTTATATATGCTTATGGTCCTTATAACCGCCTGACATGGTATGCATTTATTTATTGTCCTTCTTATAAGTAATTATCCACGAGACAAGTGTTTGTATTTTGTTCACAATTTGTTCCTCTGAGCCTAGTATAGTGCCTGACACATATAGGCATGTCATAAATATGTGTAGAATGAATTGATGGGTGACTGCTGGCCATGGGAAACTTAGATGACCCTTCCATTCCTTAACGTGGATCACAACAGAATTCAGGAGGTACCTAATCCTGTGCAGGCATCTTTCTTGATGATAATCAGCGATACCCATAGTAAGCCCAAGTAAGTCAATGTTTTTCTTCTTTCATCTACTTTCCTCTAAGCAAGACCCTCATTTTTTAGGGTGAGCTGTTTATGTGGAAAGCTGAACAGCATCTATTATTCTAATAAGAAATAAAAGGCAAATCCCAACAGAGTAGTGACTGAGACTCATCCTACAACTTATAATACTCTAATTAGAAAATGTGTTTTAATTCTGATTCAAATTTATGTGCCAGAAATAGTCATAAAAATATATGTCAAAATCATGAAGAAATAAGGTAATACAATTAGTCAATAGTGATTTAAAAAATAAGTTTAGAATGCCTTGGAATTTCCATTTGACGTGGTACTTAAACCACATGTGCACAGAATGTTTCAGAGACTTCCAGACAAAATGGCAACATGAATACTAGACATAATTGCCAGCAGAAAGACATGGAAAAGTCTATATACAAGATTGAAAGGAAGACAGCCAGACTACAGTGATAGGCAAGTGAGGGAACAGCCTATGTGCGACACAAATTAAAGAGATCCCCGCAGAACCTAGTAACATCCACTGTCTGTGTGCAGGCAGTGGTGGTAGGTGAATATCTGAACCCCACTAGTATTGCTGGGAAGACTGTGAGTTAGGGACCACAAAGACCAGCCTGTCCAGGCCTATACTAGGTGAGAAAAGCCCAGTCAGCATGGGAAAAAAGTCATCTTAGAGCGAGGTCACCCTTGCCCAGCAAAGAGGAGGACCCTGGTCCCCTGCCTCTGAGTTTTCTCACCAAACTCAGAGGATAAACTCTTCGGGAAATTTCTCAAGCTAAGGAGCTTGAGAAAAAGTGGTAAGACAAAAGCACAGCAAACACAAACAGATTTCTTTTCTGAAAAGAGTTCTGCAAACTGCCCCTCCATCTCTGACAGAACTCATCTTAATTCTCAATTCTGAGTATTGGGTAACAATTTTGATTTGTGAAATGCTATGTAACTTTTGCTTTAAATATCACATTCTCAACTAGCATTTGGGGATGTAAGAGACCCTTTTATTATATGTGTTATATTAAGTGAAAAATGTATAAAGGAGTAGGTGATTTAGGATGACAACCTCAAAATATTTTATACAACTAAACGCACAAAAATTGGTAGAAAAGTATGGCACAGATATACAGTTTGCACTCAGCATCCATGGGGGATTGGTCCCAGAACCCTTTGTGATACCAATATCTGTGGATGCTCAAGTCCCTTAATAGTGTAGTATTAGCATATAACCTATGCACATCTTCCCATATATGTGAAATCATCTCTAGATTACTTATAATGTCTAATAAAATGTAAATGCTATGTAAATAGTTGGAATACTGTATTGTTTAGAGAATCATTACAAGAAAAAAAAAAAAAAGTTTGTACCTTTATAGCACAGACACAGCCATCCATTATTTCCTCCCAAATCTTTTCAATCTGTGATTGGTTGAATCCATAGACGTGGAGTCCACTGATATGGAGGGCCAACTGCACTCCATATGGCAACGGTATCAAAACCGTGAAGTTATTTTTATTCTTACTATTTCATACGTTATGTGAGAAGAAACTTAACTGGCCTTTTATTCAGGATATATCCAGAATCCAAACACTATCTACAGCTGCTGCCACCCTGACCTGAACCATCATCATTTTTTTTTTTTTTCTCAAATTGTTGCATTAGCCTCCTAATAGGTCTACTGGCTTCCCTTCTTGCCCACTGTGTGCCCCATGGTGTAGTCTCTACACAGCAGTGAGAGTGGCTTTTCAAAGACATAAGTCAGATTTCTCTGCTCAGAACTTCCCAGTGACTATATATCACCCGCATTTCATAAGCCTCTCTATTAACTTGTAAGACATTATGTTCTGCTACTGTTATTGTTCTGACTCTTGTCCAACCACACTGACCTCCTTGTGGGTTCTTAGATTTGACAAACATGTTCTTCCCTTTGCACGGGCTGTTCTTGCTGCCTAGAATTCTTCCTTTAGTTAGCACTGTCTTCAAACCTTTAATGTAACCTTCTCAAGAAATCCAGCCACCCCCTCAACCCACCCCCTCCTCCTTCTAGTCTTGACAAATGTCTGCAAACTTCCTTCCCAGAGCCATGTTGCAAGTTCCAGTGGATGGGTGTCTCATAAAATAGAATGTGAAGGATACTTTCTGAAATTGTGTGGAATGTGAAGACCTCACTTTATTTTTCTCCATAGTTCTTATCACCTTTTAATACATTATATCATTTACTTTTTAAAAATTGTCTATCTCCCCCTCTAGGACTGTCAGCTCCATGAGGGCAGGATTGTCTGTTGTACTTACTGCTATAACCTCAGTTCCTAGAACAATGTCTGGCACATAGTACATGCTAAAGAAAAAAATGAATCACAGGGTAGTAGAAATAAATGTGATTTTAATTTTCTTCTATAAACTATATTTTCCCTATTAATATTAAAACTAGCAAATGAATAAAAGGAAAAAAAATCACATGTGCTCAATTCATTGCCTTTATGCTTATCCTGGAAAATAAACGAAATTTCTTCTGTATTCATACTAAAGAACAACTAAAGAAAATCGGTTTAAACTATCCTTGAATCAAACACCAATAAAACATATCTAAACTCTGCAGTTATTTCCATGGGTTGTTCCCACTCCCACTGATTTTGGTGTAGTTTCTGATCAATCATGATGGTGAGAGATGACCCAGTTTCATAACATCTGAAGCTATTCAATTTTTCTATGATACAATTTCATCATGGGCCAAGTCAAATGGTCCAGCAGAGAGATGCTCTCACATTCTCTTAAAAGGTTACCCTTTTGCCTTTCTTTTGAGATATTGTTTCTTAGACAGGAGAAAAATTGAAGCTTATATCTAAGAGCAACACTACATGATGAAATTTTTTTCTGTGTTGCCAATCCTCCTATGCCCACACAAGGGAGGAGCAATTCTGAAGACTTAGACTTTCAGTGCTAAAAATGTTAGTGATTATAAATGAATCTGAACTCTATCTTTAAATCTGCTTTTGAGGATTTTTTAGATCAATTGAGGCATTAAGAAATTTAAAATGTTGATTATTTGTAAAATATGTCAAAACTGACTCTGACAATGCTACATAAAACCAAAGCAACAAATACAAACAATAAGTAAGACATGTTTTCTTTGCAACTCTTAGCTTTATTTAATGATGCAGCAATTTCCTCTATAATAACTCCAAACAGAGCAAAGACAAACCAACCACACAGGACAAAATGAATCTGGTCAACAGAGATTTGGGACCCACCTTTAATCCTTTAATAATGGCCCAGAAAATAATTTATGTCTTGCTGTTACTTCATATCTGGCAATTCTACCAAAGACATCATTTTGTCCTCAGCAGGGGCAGTAATTTTTATGCTAGCCTCTGTGGATAGCTTTGTATAATTTATGTAGTTTTTAATATTGGTAATAGCAACTAGCTGGCTAAGGCAATAAGCACTTTTTAATATAGAATAAAGAAAGAAATCTCTCACATTTCAATTAACTAACTGAATTCAGCATAACCAGTATGGCTGTTTCATTTGACTGTTGCTCAAAGAACATTCATTAAAAATGTTTCATTGTTAATATTTACAGTGTTCACACTAATATTATAATGAATATTATACTGTTCACACTAATATTGAAAAATTAGGAAAACACCAATCTGCAATAGAATAACCCATTACACTAACCCAAAAATATTGTTTTTATCAAATTGGTGGCCTTGTTCTTCGGTTTTTACCTTTTGAAATGTGACAAGTACCAGAGAAGTAAAGAGCAGGAATTAAAGATGGTGTGATATACAAGATCATGGATGACTGGCCCTGTGTATTTAAAAATCCTTTGAAATTATCAATAACTTCTCTGATTTTACACTTTATGCTGAAGAATTTAAAAATATATGAACAAGAAGACACTATTTCCAATATATTATATGCCATTCTAATAAATCATAATGCTCATTGACAAACTATTGATAAATATAATTAATAACCTCTTCTCAGACACAGCATATAGTAATTGTGTGTACGAACACTGTACAGTTGTCTTGGACTAAATATGTTTTGGAAAATATATACAGAATCTATCAAAAGTCTATCCCTGTGATTGACTTAGAAGCATGTAAAATTATTACAAGTACTTGTATATATTCCATTATTTTAAAACAATAATCACTTTAGATAACATTTTTAGAACTAATTTCAAATATATTAATCAATGATCTAAAAATGTGTACATCTAAACATAAACTTCTTCCTACTTGTCATTTAGTCATCAATATTTATACATTTCCAAATTTCATGCACATTTTTTCCCTATGTTTCAATTTATCTGAAAGCAGGTTTGTCACACAGTGGACAACATAAAAGCACTACATTACAGTTTGGTAGGAAGCTTTTCTTTTCCTTCCTAGTGGAACACAAACTAATGATGGATCTTGCAATCAGCATTTCCCGAATTCAACAAAATGCATTGTTTCCCTGGGTGAAGGCCTGGATTTGTTTTATAATGTTATACTGAAGCACCTGATGTTGTACTGAAACATCTGAAAGTGGTTAAACACACTCCAGGACAGCCCACCGAAGGGCCCAAGTTCATGCATGCATGTAAGACACTTAGTACAGTGCTTGGTAAAAAGCGAGCACTCAATAAATGACAACTATTGCCTTCCTTTACATTAGCTTGGTTCAAAAGTAATTGCGCTTTTTTTCTATTAAAAGTAATGGCAAAGACCGCAATGACTTTGGCACCAGCCTCATATATAGAGAGAATATTTGGTTGTGTGTAGCAAATTCTGTCTCTGCCCCTGCCAGAACTCCTTTAACAGGTCCATGTTCTCTTCCTCCCATCTTTTCTGGAGACTTGCTTCTAGCTCACAGGAACCACCTCACTCAGAGTTGCCTGGGAGGTTACAACACCCTACCCCATCCTACATCCTCCACTACAGGACCACCTTCCTGACCAGGAAGTATAAAAGCCCAACTACTTTGCCTAAAGGCAGGCAATGCTTATGCTCCAGAGCTCCCCCAGGGACCAGGCTGAAGCTAGAATTCCGAAACCACTTCTTTGGCGAACTCTTTCCCCTATTATACTTGGCTTCCCTCACTTCCTCCCAGGTTTCTCCTGAGAGCATTCCGTCAATAAATCACTTATACAGGAACCACCATCCCTGACTCTGCTTATAGGCAATCCCACCTAATATGTTTCCTCAGGTTTCCGCTGGATGTGGTATTTATGTTTTCGCTGGTTTCTACAATGTGTTTGGCTGGCATAATCATGTGAAAACAACAACCAGATGAACCTTGGGGAACCATATCTATGTAGTTATACGGCTGCCCTTAGGGGCTCAGAGGAGAAACAGATATGCAAATAGACAATTACAAATTATTAAAACGCACATATAAAAAAGGTGTGATCGAAGTGCAAGGAAAAGTGAATAACTAACACTTCTTGAAAATTCAGCAAAAGCTTCATTGAAGAGGTAAGATTTGAGTTAATCATGAGGACATGAAGATGCCTGAGATTTGCTCAAGTAGACAAGGCAGAGAAAGCTTAATGGAAAAAAAACATGCCATGTGTTAACACTCAGATTTGAGAAAGCATGGTGTGTTCAGAAATCTGCAAGTAGTTTGGTGTGCAGGGTATAAGATGTAAATTGGCACAAGATGAGGAGATACACACAGCATACATACAATTACATATATATAATTCATGATCATTACATGATGGAGACCTAGTAAAACATAAGCAGAAAAATGACATAATTCAATTTGTTTCATTTAATTTTAATTAGTTGTTTAACTTTGTGTAAAGCATACACAATGAAAAACTCAAAACATAGAGATATAGAAAAATTGGGTTTTGTAAACAGGATTCTAGTGAAGGTGTGGAGAACGTGCAGGAATGGAGTAGAACCTGCAGGAAGGGAGACCAGGTAAAAGATGCCGGAATGGGGTGGAAGGGCCAAAAACTCAGGGTGTTAGGGAGACACAGGATCCTAAAGAATGAATCTAAAATTAACTCTTATCATAAGCAGATATACATTGGACTTGTTCCATTTCTTGCACTTAGTAGGTAAGCAGTAGTAGATAAGACTCTCTAAGTAAGTTAGTAAGTAAGCACTTAGTAGGTAAGACTCTTTAAGACATTCAAGGGAGGCTAGAGGGTGGAAAACATGTGAGAAAGGTAAGAATACATTCTTGAGAAAGTGAACGGCTCATTCATTCATCAGACCCAATTACTCATGACAGGTCCCTCTGTGAAGTCAAGAGACATTTGTCTCTCCAGTGGGGTGAATGTTTCTGAATCTCCAGCTTTGTAAAGTCATCTCTATGCAGTTGATATCTTGCCTGTTTTACTTACATTAAAGGGACTCATATCCTTTGATTTCTCAGTAAATCACCATTATACTTTTGACAAGCACATAGCAATCTATTCTAATATCCCAGGGAAGAATTGAAAAGGATGTGAACTAAAATAGTGGTTGAGGGAAAGAAAAAGCTGGGTAAGGGAAGAAATACTGAAAAATGTGGTTGGTATAAAGAAAACAAATGCAGATAGTTATCATTTGGATGCAAAGGAGAAGAAAATAGAAAATACCTATTTACACCACCTTAAAAATCCCCATGAATAAAAACACCTCAGCGTTAGCACACTCAAATAATATTAAATAGCCTGACGCTGGTTGAACCACAAAAGTGTATCAGTTCACAAAATTCAAGACAAGCAGATAAGGAGAAGGAGAATAGGGACATAAATAAAAGCTATCTACTCAAATCATAAAAGTAAGATATGAACGTTTAGGCTAGATCTGCAAACCAAGAAAACAAACAAAAAAGGTACTATTTTCCCTTACAAGATTTCATTGTTAGACCACAGTTGCACCAACTACAGTGGTGAATCATGGCTATACGGCATTGATTCTACTTTATTGTCTTTTAGGATGAGCCCTCTGTATTATTACAGCTATGGAAGCAGGCTTAAATCCGGCCAATGATGAAGCCTTGCCTTAAATATTCAAGGTCACACGCCCCCACTGCCAGGAATTAGCAGGCTCAGCTGTGAGGTGAATTTTCCTATTAATAAGTAGGTTTCCTGAGGAGTAGAAACTTTAGTTGGTGCCAGGCATGGTGGCTCATGCCTGTAATCTCAGCATTTGGGAGGCCAACGGAGGTAGATCACTTGAGGTCAAGAGTTCAAGACCAGCCCAGGCAACATTGTGAAACCCCATCTCTACTGAAAATACAGAAACTAGTCGGGCATGGTGACTCACACCTGTAATTCCAGCTACTCTGGAGGCTGAGGCACAAGAATTGCTTGAACTCAGGAGGCGAAGGTTGCAGTGAGCAACCTGCACACCACTGCACTCCAGCCTGGGTGACAGAGGGAGATTCTGTTTTTATTTATTATTATTATTATTATTATTATGAAAAATAAAAGAAAGAAACGAAACTTTTCTTTAAGCGAAATCTAACCTATTTTGACCAGAGGGGATACGCCAAGCAAAGATTCAGCTCCTGAATGTCAAATAAGAATAGACTCTGTTCATGACTGGCCTGGCTTTATTTCACAGATCTAGTATACCCATCTGCCAATTTCTGTGAATACCCTCCAATAAAAGGCTCACAGTTGCCCTACTCTGGATAATTACCCTCATCCAATATCTTGTCTGATTCCCCCCTTTCAAGGGAGAAATATCTTATAGGATGGTATACTTTAGAATGCCTTGTGGATCAGGACCAGGCCCTTTGTTTTTACCTGAGCACACATCCTTACTTGACTCTTTTCCCTTCCCTTGCTTCCTTTATTTTGTTCAGTTTTTTTCCTGAAAAGCATTCTGTGATAAATCACATACACCTGAATCCCAGTATCAATCTCTGCTTCTAGGAAACCTGACCTTACACAAATGGATTAAAAACAGCATGGCTGGTTGTAAATAAAAACTGACAACTGAGATTTTCATCAGGAAAAGAGAATATACCATTCACTGATAATATTCGCAATCATAATGATATTGGCAGGAAAAGAGATGCTTATAGTTGACTAGGTCTCAAGATAACATAACAATCCAACAGAGGGGAGTTAGGTAGTAATTATCCGTGACAACTGCAACATCATAGCAGCAAGACAAACAATTACGTGTTTTCCTTCAAATTTGTATTACAGTAATTCAAGACTTGTACTGCATCACTATAGCTGTATGTCATTAAGTATGTGACCTTGAAAAAAATTGCTTAATCGCTCTGATCCTCAGTTTCCCTCTCAGTGAGATGAGTTTAAGAATGTCTTCCCCCTATAATCATCATGAATATTAAATGAGAGGCTCCCGTAAAGCAATTTGCATAGTACTTCGCTCTCTCCAAATATTAATTTACTTTCACTTTACTACCTTGTCACCATCAATTAATATTTCTTTTTAAAGTACTGGCTGCATTGTACTTTAATCAACACTAAGATTTAATCTAAGTTTATTCTTTTATCATTGCTCAAGGTGATGTGATTAGCATGAGTGACTATTTCTCATCCTGCTGAAGACAAAACATGAAAAACTGATGGGATTAGCTTAGTTACTGTAATGGACATTTGTATTTTGCCTGCCCTGTGTCTCTTTTACTCTGTTGTTTCCATGCTAATTTTCCCCTGAGAAACTATCTATAATTCTGAATTTGTATTAAAGATAGTCTCCTACCCACACAAGCAGTGGGTACCTGACCCTGATTCAGCTGAACCAATCAGATTCACTTCCTGAAAATGTATGTTTTACATGAGCTCAAAATCAAAAATAACTATCATGTCTTCATCAGCACTCTGGCGCCTTGAAGAGAGTCTTCACTGATTCCTGTCCCTTGGTCTCTCAAATTCACCTTGTCTTTGAGAGTGCTTTGATTTTCCAGTCCACGTATTACTTCAAAAAACTGCTGTTATTGCTATTAGCCAGGAATAGTCTCTGTTGCCTGCCACCACAGGGCTGGACACACAGTGACTCTAAAATTTAAAAACCAATAATTTTAAAAATGTTAAATGATGGATTTTGACTTTCTAAAGTAGAATGGCCTAAAGAAAACGCAACCAAACAGAGCGGTCTCAATTTTATATGAAGAGAGAAATGTTATGATTCTTCATAAACATGCATGTTTGATGTTTAGGGACACTTGCCAGTTCAGACGGCAATTGATTACATATCTTAATTTAACAATTGTATGGAAATAAATTACAGCTGTCAGAAAATTTCAGATACCCCTTTATGTCACTTTGATATTTCATTTGTGTGTTTCGTAACATAAACTCCTCCCTCAAGCTAAGAACAAATATATTAACAGTTACTATCTTTACCCTTCAGGTCAGAAACATAAGTATTAAGATGATTGTCAAATTGTAATTAAGTTAGGGTAGGATTTTAAAATATTGTCCCAGAGCTTTTGAGTACATATGAATACCTACAAAACTAACAAAGATTATTCCACAGGGTATGTCCTGGTACCTGTTGTTAATCTGCCTGATATCATATTAAGGGAATTAATACGGTGGCAGCAGACACTGAACCGTATCAGGATGATTCTCACAGGTAACAGGAGCATCTCTTACAGACATGTCCTCCACCTATCTTAACCCATGTCATCCCACACCTGAACTGCATACAAATCTGCTTAGACTACATAGGCAAAAAGGAGACCAAGGTTTCTGGGAAATTCTTGGCAGGCTAGCTCCTAACCCAGGGAAATCTAGGAGGTCCATAGTATTTTGTAGACCAAGTACGGGTCCCTAAACTGCTGTAACATTTTCAATAGATCTCAGTTAGATTGTAAGCCACTGAGAGCTCCAAGTTCTCCCCTGCAATCCCTCACATCAATCTGTCTCTCTCAGAGAAGCTCTTTCAAGATACTTAAGCTTAAAAAAAAGTCCAAATCTCCTTGAATGGCACACATTTTATCTGAGTTGTGGTGTGCTTTGTAAACATGGAAGATAAAATGACTTGGCTACCTGAATGCTTTGTTCCTTGAGAAGAAATCATTCTCTTTCCCCCCTTTTGGCATATTGATTACTCATTAATCCAGCAAAACAAAGGATTAATTAATCTCCATGGTTCAATGAAGAATAAATTAGCACAGTTTAAAATGGGCCTGATCCAATATTACAAATTGGAGGAACTGTTCCCCACTCTCTCTTTCCATTCAGTTCTCCAAACTTCATCTCTAGAGAATGGCATCAGAAGGCTAAATTTAGTTTGTGTGATATTTGGTATTCAGGCTCCTTCTTTAGAATTCAGTCCCTTGAAGCTACTCATTGCTTTTCCCAAAACCCACTTTAACTATTTTGAAACACGTGAAGAGCAGCATTTTTTAAAGTGCTTTAGATATATCACTTATCTGAAACAACCCTTTTTTATGTAGAAAACAATTTTTATAGCCAGTTTTTCAAAAATGAAATTAATACAATAGCCGCATACATTCAGACATTTACATACTTGTCCTATTATTTCCCCTGGTACATTAAAAGGGCTCTTACATACCATGATACTCAGTCAGCAGAATTTTATTTCGTAAAACATGAGTAAGGTACAGTCTCTCTGAGTATTCCCAGAGAAAAAAGAAAAAAAAAAGTGTGTAAGTGGGTGTGTGTGTGTGTATACATATATGTAAATTTTTGTGTGCGTGACAGAGTCTAGCTCTGACACCCAGGCTGGAACTCAGTGGTGTGTTCTCAGCTCACTGCAATCTCCTGTCTCAGCCTCCCAAGTAGCTAGGACTACAGGCATGCACTACCACACCCGACTTTTTTTTTTTTTTTTTTTTTTTTCAGTAGAGATGGTGTTTTACCATGGTGACCAAGCTGGTTTCAAACTCCTGACCTCAAGTGATTTGCCCACCTGACCTCCCAAAGTGCTGGGATTACAGGTGTGAACCACCGTGCCCGGCCAAGCATAGTATGTTTTCTAATGCAATATTTTTTGTTGTTCTAAACTGAGTACTTTGAAAGCTATAAAACAAACCCATGTCAAATTCTCAGAATGCATTAAAGGTTAGGAATCTACACTTGTAAAGAAAGTATCTCTATTTGAAATGTCAATATCTAGGATATGATGTCCCCACTGTCCTCTCTCCAGTTTCTGTTGCAATTATATCAGTTTTTTAAAACTATGTATGCAGATTTAGCCTCTAGATTCTTGGCCAAAATTCCTATAAAACATACAACACTTGAAAGAGTAGAGAAAGAAAATCTCACCACCAGTCTTGGTTTTCCATAAGCTAATCTTTATTGTAAGATATTCTAAGACAACAATTTCTTTTTCTGTTTGTCTCTTTGAAGGGAGATAATAAAGAATTTTCGGCCAGGTGTGGGGGCTCACGCCTGTAATTCCAGCACTTTGGGAGGCTGAGGTAGGCGGATGACCTGAGGTCAGGAGTTTGAGATCAGCCTGGCTAACATGGCAAAACCCCGTCGCTACTAAAAATGCAAAAATTACCCAGGTGTGGTGGTGGGTGCCTGTAATCCCAGCTACGTGGGAGGCTGAGGCAGAAGAATCACTTGAACCTGGGAGGTGGAGGACGCAGTGAGTCAAGATTACGCCACTGCACTCCAGCCTGGGTAACAGAATGAAATATATATATTTCAAGTATAAAGTTTAAAATGATAAATGAAAAGCTAGCTCTTTTCTATAAAGATTAATAAATTAAACTTATATTTCTTATTTCCATAATATAGTATCAACATAGTAAAATATAGTGTCAAGAAGAATATCTGTTGCAGAGGGAAATTTCAGGGTGTGTTCTGGCAATACAGTATAAGGAAAAGTTCAGAACTGGGAGTGAATATATATTGTTTCTTATTCCAGAATACCCTCCCCACTTACATAGCTTAGTAAAATCCCCCTAACTCCCTGAAGGCCAGCCTCCTCAGCTGAAGATGGAGGGGTATAGACCACATGAAATTTAAGGTCATTACAAACTCTAAAATTGTATGACTCCATAATTCAGCTGACCACTCCTGATGACATAGTTAAAATGATGTTGGCACTGGATCCCATATTTAGAGACTAGGTAACTTTGGCAACATAAGGCTTTCTTTTTTCTTTTTCTTTTTCTTTTTTTCTTTTTGGATGAAGTTTCACTCTTGTTCGCCCAGGCTGGAGTACAATGGCACGATCTTGGCTCACCGCAACCTCTGCCTCCTGGGTTCAGGCTATTCTCCTGCCTCAGCCTCTCGAGTAGCTGGGATTACAGGCATGGGCCACCATGCCCGGCTAATTTTGTGTTTTTTTGTAGTAGAGATGGGGTTTCTCTACGTTGGTCAGGCTGGTTTCAAACTCCTGACCTCAGGTGATCCCCCCGACTTGGCCTCCCAAAGTGCTGGGATTACAGGTGTGTGCCACCGCACGCAGCTCATAAGGTTTTCAAGGAACCAAGTTGGCAACTAAATGAGAAAGGCAAGTGGAACTGTTGTGCTGTTGCTGGAAAAGTGACACTCAAGTTTCCCCATCGATGAAGCCCCAAAGCATCCCAGGTTGTGCCCATAGTCACAGGGGCCTAGAGGCCAGTATTCACTTAGGATAATTCGTTTTGAAGGAGGATAGGGCTTCACTAAAAGGCTCCCCTATCTATATGGCTTTGTGCTTAGAGGGACCTGGGATCAGAATAGGGTTAAGGACAGACTCGACTGGTAGGGAGGAGGGATTCTGTAAGTGGAGAATGAAACCCATATTCCCTCCTTGCCTTTTAATTTTGAAGATTAAATGAAATAATTGTTGAAAAGCAGTTAGCATAATATCTCATATTACTGTTAGCAGTTGTTATAAACCTTTTTGACCTTCAGACAAAAATGAATCTGCATTTAGGCTCATCTACAGCACATGTTTTAGAAACACTAAATCATTCCAACAGCAAGTCAAAAGATTTCTCCATAGGTAACAATTTATTTCCTTAAACTCAAGTGTTTTGTTTTATTAAAACAAACAAAACCAAAGTAATAAGGTTTCGTTACTGCTTTCAACTGAGCATTTGTGTGAATGTAATTACAGCCATGCTCCATAAATCTGACAGCCATTTCCAAACGTGATTGGTAGATTTTATGCAAGTGTGTGCTCTGCACATTCTGCTGCACTGTTTGGGACACAGATGATGTACAAATGCAATAGCACTGAAATTTAAAGAACCACTTCGAAGGCCCATGCACACCAAAACAACCTCAAAATACATGCTCCAGGCCTGAAATACCCACAAACTTTATGTTTTTCATTGGTCATGCTGGGCAAGCAAGCCTCTGCTTTCTGATCTAATCAACTTCAGAATGACTGTGAAGCCAACAGCTGTGTCAGAGCAATTGGAAAACAGAATCAGAACAAAAGGGAAGACCCATCTCTCTGGGACTTCTCTCTCTAAAATATACACGAAGCTTCAGTGGAATGTATAAATATTTCATTCACTATTTTGTACTACATTCCTCCCATGATTTATAGGTCAGACCCATTACTTTTAAAAGTACATTAATGTCCTCTTAAAGGCATCTCTTCTAATGCCCATCTCCCCTACTTAATGGGCCTAAGGGAATTGGAACCCTAAGTAGAATCTCTGTCTGTCCTGTATAACATCACAGGCTACCAAAATATAAACTCATCGATTTTTATTTTGTAGAAGTGTACCTTCCCTCAGGAGCCGCTATCTAGGATGTTTTCTGCCTTGTGTTTTCTTTTGTTTTGTCTTTTCTCATATATGATATTTAAGTGGAATGGGGGTGGCTTCTGAAACAGTGGCATGAATAGGTAAGATGTCTATTAGTCTATTTTTGCATGACTATAAAGAAATACCTGAGATGGAGTAATATGTAAAGAAAGGAGGCTTAATTGGTTCACAGTCCTGTGGGCTGTACACCAGGAATAGTGCTGCATCTCCTTCTGGTGAAGGCCTCAGGAAGCTTCCAATTATGGAGCACGGGGAAAGGAGGTACATGGTAAAAACAGCAGCAAGAGAGAAAGAAGGGGGATGTCCTAGACTCTTAAACAACTAGATCTCGTGTGAACTAACTGATGAACTCACTCATCAGCAAGGGAAAAGCAGCAGAGAAAAATAGAGGGATGGGTGGGCAGATGAAGGGCAGGAAGAAGACAGCAGATGAGAAACGGCCAGAAGGAGCTGGGGGTCTGCCATCTAGTTCACTGATCCCTTTGCAATCTCACAGTTGAGCCAGCAGTGTAAAGGCTATGGCACAGACTTTGACTTTGCAAAGTATAAAAAAAGAAACTTCAGTGTTCAAGTAGGTTAAAATAAATGAAATATGTGAATAAGCATAATCCCCATTTGGTAGTTTTCATGTTCTAATGGTGATCATACTTAAAAATTAGAAAGATATGAGTGGGCTAGAACACTACAGGGTGTCTTCTAAGTCTGGAAATACAGAATAAAAAGTAAGTTAGTTACATTTTTAATAATATGATCAATATAATTTTTCTTAATCTCCAGACACCTTTTCAGCTAAAGTAGTGCTAAGTTTTAACTAACGGGTTCAATTGTTCATTGGGAAAAAAGCACAACAAATAATATATTAAATTTCCTCTATTACCAGCCCTTTTAGATACCCTCAAATGTTTCTGTTCCCATAAATATAAGTAGAGCTTCACTGATAGAGAAGAAATGCTTCAGAATGGATTTGTATTTCTCTCATCCAATGAAAAGTTTCCGGCATGTGTAGCTCCCTGGTCAGTTCTCCCTTGTGTCCATTCCTTGCCATCCCATCTTCCATTAGAGGATGACTCAATGTGCAGTCTGTTTCCCAGGTTTCTGTGCCTACTGGCATCTGCCTTGGTTCCACCAGTGGGCTTTTGCCTTGGCTCCATCTGGCTGAAAACTAGAAGCAGGAAGATGGAAAATGTAGGTTATTTCCTCCTTCTTCTCTGCTTTTGGAGGCTTCTCCATTAGAAGGAAGCTTCTCTGTAGTTTTTGCTTCTACCAGGGGACTCTGGTTTGAGACTCCAGCAGCACAACCTTTTCCATTTGCCATCAGCCCTATGCTGATATTCCTGCTATTGATAATTTTTCAGTGGCTTCCCAGTGCCCTGTTTGGCTTCTCAGTTCTTAACACCACCTGGGTAGCAAATTCCCAGCAATAAGTTTTTTGTTTTTTGTTTTTTTAATAATTGGCATAGATTCCGTATTCTTGGCTGGTCCCTGACTGATACAACTCCACTATTTATTTGTCTTAATTCATTTAATATTTATTGAGTGCCTATAGAGGCAGGTATCATTTTAGTTGCTAGAGACAGAGCATTGGACAAAGCAAGCAATATCTCTGTTCTCATAAAACTTTGTAAGTTTCAGGAAGATAAAGAATCAAAAAACTCAAAATAATGGTAATAAGTGTAATGCCAAACATTTTAAAGCTAGGCAATATGAGGGTGAAAAAGTGAGCACTACTTTAAATTCGAGCATCAGGGAATGCCTCACTGAGCTGAGATGTGAAGGACTAGAACAAACCAGCTATGTTATGGAAGAGGAAAGAGTATTTCAGGCAGAGACAGAGAAACTTGAGCTGGAAGAAGCTTAAAATAGTTGAGCAACAGAGAGGTGAGGAAGGTACAGCTCAGAAGAGTAGGCAGAGGTCAGAAATCAAGGTAGAAGACTGATCATAGAGGTTGGAGTTTGAATTATATTTTTTAAAGTGAGATAAAAAGCCATTGGAGAGTTTTTAGCAGGAGTGGGGAGCACAGTTTAACTTAAAGTTTTAGAGGATTACTAGGACTGCTTTTGGGAAGAGAGGAATCTAGGAAAACTGGGGTGCAAGCTAGGACATGAGTCATCCCTGCTGCTAGGTGATGTGATTGGACTCAGATGGCAGCTGTGGAGAGGGAGGCAGTTTATTAGATGTCAGATATGTTTTCAAGGGAGAGGAGACAGGATTGTTGATGAATAGAATGTCAGGGTAAGAGTAAAAGAAAAAAAAAAAAAAGAAGGACAATTGCGGTTTTTGGGTGAGCAACTAGGTGGATCCTTAAACCAAAACCATTCTCAACCACACTTCTGTCATGCCTTCTTACTTGAGTTAACTTTCTTGTCTTGATTTCAAGTATTAATACCTGAAAATAAAAATGATACCTGTTTCACTGACTAACATTTATTTTGAAAACTTGAAACCTGTTGAAAATGTTGCAAGGGTATACCATAAATGTCCCTATTTTCCTTTACCTAGATTCACCAATTTTAATATTTTGCTGCATCTATATGTACATACACATATTTCTGATGAAACTTTTAAAGCAAGGAGCAGACATGACATTTCCCTTCTGGATTATACAGTATATCTCTTAGAACAAGGGTATTCTCCTGTAAAACCATTATATTATTATTATTATTATTATTATTTTATTATTATTTTTTTTTTGAGATGGAGTCTCGCTCTGTCACCCAGGCTGGAGTGCAGTGGCGCAATCTCAGCTCACTGCAAGCTCCGCCTCGTGGGTTCACGCCATTCTCCTGCCTCAGCCTCCTGAGTAGCTGGGACTACAGGTGCCTGCCACCATGTCTGGCTAATTTTTTGTATGTTTTAGTAGAGACAGGGTTTCACCATGTTAGCCAAGATGGTCTCGATCTCCTGACCTCATGATCTGCCCGCCTCAGCCGCCCAAAGCGCTGGGATTACAGGCATGAGCCACCGTGCCCAGCCCCCTGTAAAACCATTATATTATTTTCATTCCCCAAAATGTTGACATTAATGTAGCATTATCTACAATACAGTCCCTACGGAAATCTCCTCAATTGTCCCCCAAAAGTGTTTCTTATGGTCCTTTTACAGCTTTTAAAAAATCCAGACTCTAACGAAGGATCATTTAGTTTTCATGTCTCTTTAGTCTCCCTTAGTCTAAAATAAACCCAGTCTTTTTTTTTTTTTTTTTTTTTTTTTTTCAGTTTCATGATCTTGACATTCTTGAATAATTCAAGCCAGTTAAGCTGTTCCTCAATGGGGGTTTGTCTAATTTTTTTTGTGCAAGTGATTAGATTTAAGATAAGCTTCATTTGGCAGGGTTACTACACAGGTTATATTGTGCTCCTTCTGCTATATCATGTCAGCAGGTACATGGTATTATTTGGGACCGATTATAGGTGACATTACGTTTTATCACTTGGTTACAATATGGCATTTGGCTTAAAACAAAACAAAACAAAAACAGCACTTAGTAACTCTTGCCAACTGCTACCATTTTTTTGTCTTTTTTTTTTTTTTTTCCTTTTTGTGGAGAATGGGGTCTCGCTATATTACCCAGGCAGGTCTCGAACTCCTGGGCTCAAGCTATCCTCCCGCCTCTGCCTCCCTGAGAGCTGGGATTACAGGTGTGAGCCACCACGCTCGGCCAACTGCTACCATTTTTAACCAACTCATTCCATTAGAGAAATCTGTATTTTCTGTTTAATATATGAGAGTAGCCACTGTACAGAATGCACATAAAAATGTCCACTGCCTTTAAGAACTTTGTATTCAAGGTGGATAGCTCTCTGGAAATATAGGGAAACTAATAGCAGGGACAGTGAAAATAAAATGGGTGTGTCACTTGTCTTAAACAGGCTGGTTTCCATTGCCAATAACTTTGGTAAGGCATTGGAACATAGTATGAGTAGAAAATGATATGCAGCTCTATATTTAAATGATCACAGAAAGTGGACTCTTCCATGTGTAATATCATTCATTTCCTTGAAATAAGTGCCACCAGCTAATTCTGAGAAAGGACACTCATATGTAGCAAGCAAAAGTTTATGCCAATATGATTGATATTCTTCTATTTGTTTTATCATTCATCCTCAGAAAAACCTTTATTTTTTTCATGTGGAGTAATGGAGACTCAGAAAGTTTCTACATGTTTCAGTTGGTCTCAAAGTCAATATGATCCCATTTATTATTTGAATCAATATGTATATTACTGTAAGATCCAAGTACTTCCCAGTCATCCCTTGCAGCTCCACTCAGTAACAAGAGTCATCACACTTTTCCAAGATTACTGTCATGGAAGGGAATGGGAATAAACTAAGAAGTGAATTGGAATACGCAAACCCTGTTTTTGGTTTACCCTTTAGAAAAAGGGGAGAAAGAAGTAGATATTTACTCCCCTTTCCTTTTAATTGTAATAATTTCTGGAACGTAATAAATAATCAGTGAAAATTTTAAATAAAACACTATGGTTAAAACCTCAATATAAGTAAAAATAATTATGTAATAAATTCAAGTTTTAGTTTCTAAAAACATTTTGATAATCATCTCTGTGAAATTCTTTCTATAATTTTTAATTCATGGGAGTAATTCTTGATGGTCATTTGGTATTGTTAAGCTTATTTAATGGTTTAGCACTATGTACTTAAATCCAAAGACACTGACTGGTTTGCTGGTGAATATGGTCTATAGGAAATTGGTCTATACTATTAAAGGCAAGGGAAACATTGGCAGGAACAGTAGATACATGTTGTTTGCAATTACTACTGCTGAACTATAGGTCAATAACAGTTTAGGCAAATAATAACTGTTGAGTATTCTATGTAAAATTCTTGAGAGGAAACAAAATCAAATAAAACAGGGAACCTATCCTTAAGCAACTTATAATCTATTTATCTCTTAACTTTTTGATCAGGGAATCATAGCAAGAAATAATCCAACAGATTTTTTCAACACATTACAGTGGGACTGAAAATTCCCTCGGTTTTTCTTGTAATTCTTCGATCATTTCTTCAATCGTCCTCAACTTTCTCAGGAAATGCGTCTTTAAAAAAATTTTTTAGCAAGTAGTGAAAGTTGAAAGCTTGGAATAAAAAAAACAAGACGCATAAACATTTTCTTAGTGCAATCAGTTTGGGTTTTTCTTTTGTTCGTCTTTATCACTTCCTAACCTGTTGGGAATATTACGACCTTATGATTAATGCAACAACAAGCTTTAAGGAAAGAAAAAAACTGACCCTCACTCTTCAAGTTTCCTCACCTTTCAATTTGAGGCAGTTGTCTGCTTTTCAGTCATTTGATTTTGCTTTTTTCACTGTTTATCTTTCTCAAAGCATTATAATTAGGTAATAGATGAAACATTTATAAAATATTAAATATTTAATTTTAAAAGAGAAGCATTTCCCCTCAAGGATCTTAAATTCTTTAAAAAATTGGCTCTCCAGTTTTCATAATATCTTCACATGATAAGCAAAAGGCCAAAGGTTTTGATATTCAGGAGGAGGAAAGCTTAGATATGCAGAATATTTGAATAAAACTACCCAGCCCATGGCATAATAGTCAGAATGGCAGGGGGTATAGGGAAGAGAGAGAAAAAGAAAGATTATAAGACAAAGACAGGGAGAACAACAGAGGCATTTCTGAATTCTCCTTCATTCTGGACTTTACTGAAGTATGACTTTTCATATTTTCTTATAAAGCACCAGTTGAAAATGAATGAATACAAGAACACTGAACAGATACCCTTCAAAACAAGATATTTGGGTTTTAGTCTAGTTCAGAAATTACCCAGCTCTACGAATTTAAAAAATTTTTGGATACTCTCTATGACTTTTTTTTCTTCTTTTTTTTTTTTTTTTCTTGAGACGGAGTCTCACTCTGTCACCAGGCCTGGAGTACAGTGGTTCCATCTCAGCTCACTGCAAACTCCGCCTCCTGGGTTCAAGCGATTCTCTTGCCTCAGCCTCCCGAGTAACTGGGACTACAGACATGCACCACAACGCCCAGCTAATTTTTGTATTTTAGTAGAGACGAGGTTTCTCCATGTTGGCCAGATGATCTCAATCTCTTGACCTCGTGATCCATCGGGCTCGGCCTCCCAAAGTCTATGACTCTTTTGATGAGGAGACGGAACAACCCCCTTTCCAGCTCTAAGATTTCATGACTTCATGATTGAAAGTTGATGGAATTATCTTTCTAGTAGCCCACTGCACAAGGTGCTGGATATAGAGTATGCCTGACCTAGGGAAAATGTGGAATTATCTGATATGGCTTCATAATTTTCAAAATAAAAGCTAGGTTTCTTTTCCATATATTTATTTCTTAACTGTGTGTGTGTATGTGCACATGCATGTGTGTGTATGAGTTTGTATACCTTTATATGGAAAATAGTAAAGCCCTACCAATCCTACATCCTGCAATAAAGTTAATTTGGTTGTAACACTGTTGGTGACTGACTCTTGGACCCTAAAACTCCCAGTCAGCTGGCTAAGCTAGTTAACCCCAAACATCTCATTAAGCTCTCAATAATATAAACAAACATTATATGCATTTAAATTTTTGGTTCTTACTTATGCTACTATGTTGGAATTTTGCTGATAGATCTCTGAGTCTGTGTGTGTGTATTTATCTCAGCAAATATAAATGCAAGGGTGGTTGCTTCCTTTCTTGCTGTGATGTACCATGACTGTTCTATGTTAAATGTGAAAAAAAAAACAAACTGTCAATAGAAGGGTCGGGATCCAGGCTACTATTTTAAAGATGCCACTGGACTTTCTGGATGCCTCCAAGTCCTTTCTGCTGCAGGAGCATTTCCTGATCAATGGTTTCATACCCGCAGGACAGTGATCAGATAGTCCCCGAAGAGCTATCATTGAAAATCCATTTAAGAATGAAACATATTCAGACGAAATGAATAAATTCTAACATCTAACTACAAGAAATTCTCACAGATGCAGTACAAATGGGCCTTTAAAACAATTCTTCATCCTAGTTTCTTTCTCAGCATTTTTATAGACAGAGTTTTTCCCTCTCCCCAGTTGAACAAGAAAGAACAAAAGTAGATTCCCCAAAGGAGGAATCATTCGTACTAAGTTTCTTGATGTAGGTCACCTCTGATGTGTTCTTGGTTGCATTTCAACGGCTAAATTTCCCATGTCAAGCTTTCCATTCTGATGGTTCTGCACATAAAGCTATTGCTTTCAAATAGAATAACTGTCTAAATTCCCTGTTTGAATGTTGAAGTATACTACATGTTCTACAGATGCTCAATACATTATGGGTAATGTTAGTAGCGTGATAGAAAATGGCACAATATTTTAATTTGAGGTGTCTCTGTGTGTGTACCTTTTAATATGTTAACAGGAAAATAAGTTTCTCATTAAGCTAGTCTAATTTAAAGAGAAGTAACTATCACCTACACTCGAATGATTATAAATGTATGACTTTTGTTTTCAGCCTCTGATTTACCACACCAGTTTTCCTATCCTTTTTTCATCTCCAGATATCAGTCTTATAAATATCTCTTGGGTCTATTTCCTACTCTCTATTCCAACTGTCACTGTCATGGTTCAAGCCTTTGGCAAGCCATTCTTCACCTCTAAATCCATTCTCTACTCTATCAACTGTTTCTAAAAATAGATTTCGTCAATTTACTTCTGCATAAGAACAATCCCCAGTTTCTCACTGCCTATAAAATAAAATTTAAACACCTTAATGAGGCATTCAAAATCTCTGATATTCTTTCACCAACTTATTTATTTGGCCTAATTCATTCATGTGCTCATGTAATCATTCAGCAATAGAATGAAAGTACCTCCAGAAGATATTAACTGTCCCACTAGAATATGAGCTCCAGGAGAGTAGGCATGTGTATATAGTTGATTTTATTCACTAGCATTTACCAAATATTTAGAACAGTATTGGCATTAAGTAGATGCTTTAAAAATACTTTTGATACAGACAGGGGGCAGAATAGTGGGTAGAAGAGGTCAGTTCTTGGGCAAAGGCCCCACCTTCAAGCCTGGAAACCACAGCCCTAAATGAGAACAGTTATTGCTGTTTTCTTGCTCAAACGTTGCTTTGTCCAAAACCATCCTGGCCCGCCATGTCCCCCAATCCTATACCCATCAAAACCCCAAAATCCGCTGGCAGAAGAGCAAAGCAGTATGGCAGAAAAAGAAAGAAGAGAAGAAGTATCTGAACATTGAGAGCAGTTCAGCTGGGGATGGTCGGAGAGGAGTTCAGCTGGGGACAGTCGAACTCCAGCAGAAGATTTTCTTCCCACTCCATTCCCTTTCCAGCTCCCCATCCCACTGAGAGCCACCTCCATCACTCAATAAAATCTCTGCACCCTTCAAATCCATGACTTGATTCTTCCTGGATGCTGGAGAAGAACCTGGGTACCAAGAAGGCAGGGTGTAAAAGGCGGTCACCCCGACTCTCCACTGAGTTGGTTAACACTTAGTCATCTGCAGATGGCAACTGCTAAAAGAGCATTAATTGTAACACACTCCTAGATGCTGCCATGGGGCCAGAGCCCAAAACTGCTTGCCCCAGCCCCAGCACCTGCTCACCTGCATGCTGCCCCTCCTTCAGGGGGTTTGAGCATGGCAGCTAAGTGAGCCACACCCCTGTCACAAATCCTGTGAAGGAGGCAAGGGAATTCTCCCATCTGACTTTGAGAATTAGTGAATTCAGCAATACTTGCTGAATGGTTATTATATTTCACATAGCTTGACATTGAGAACTCAGTGATTGAAGCCATTGTCTTTATTTTTATTTATTTATTTATTTTTTTGAGACGGAGTCTCGCTCTGTCGCCCGGGCTGGAGCGCAGTGGCCGGATCTCAGCTCACTGCAAGCTCCGCCTGAGGGGTTTACACCATTCTCCTGCCTCAGCCTCCCAAGTAGCTGGGACTACAGGCGCCCGCCACCGCGCCCAGATAGTTTTTTGTATTTTTTAGTAGAGACGGGGTTTCACCGTGTTAGCCAGGATAGTCTCGATCTCCTGACCTCGTGATCCGCCCGTCTCAGCCTCTCAAAGTGCTGGGATTACAGGCTTGAGCCACCGCGCCCGGCCCCATTGTCTTTATTTTAAAGGAGGTAGCCAGGTAAATTGACATTATAGTAAGTTCAGTGTGCATATGTAAACATTAGTCTGGTTTCTGTAGTGATAAGCACCTACAAGTAGGGTCATAGTTTATTCATCTCTATATTCTTTGTTGTTAACTAAAGATTTATTAAATGTTGACTAAATAAATTGATCTAAGAATGTAATTAAGGCAGAATATCTGAAAATTGTGATAAACAAAAATAATTCCCGCCAAACATGTTTAGATCCTAATTCTAGGAATCTGTGAATATGTTATATTATATGATAAAAGGGATTTTGCTGATGTTATTTAAGGTTAAGGACCCTGATAGGGGGAAATTATACCAGATTATCCAGGCAGGCCCAATCTAATTACATAAATCCTTAAAAGTAGAAGAGGAAGGAAGAAGAGTGATTCAGTGAAATGTAATTTGAGAAAAGAGGAAGGGAGGCATGGGCTAAGGAATATTGAGGCCTACAGAAGCTAGAGCAATTCTCAGCTGACAGCTAACAAGAAAATGGGGACTTCAGTCCTATAACTAAAAGGAACTGAATTGTGCCAGCAACTCAAATGAGCAGGAAATAGAACCTCTGAAAGAGACATAGTGTTGCCTATACTTTGAGTGTAGCCTAGTGAGAACATTACTAGACTTTTGACCTATATAACTGTATGATGATAAATCTGTGTTCTTTTAAGGTACTAAGTTTGTGGCAATTTGTTTGGCAATAGTAGCAAGTAAATACAGTGCTCATTCTTGGAAGGCTGGCCAAAGTGAGCCTCTGCCATGAGTTCTTGTGACCAAAAATAAAATGATTATCCTTGAAAGTTCAACAATACAACTTACCTAGCAAAGAACATGCACAGATGGAAAATCAATTACACAAGACAAAAGAAAACTGTTCTTCACAAATAGAATTTAGATAAAGCCATTTTCCAAACTAATGACTGCTGATTGGATCAAGAGATTTAATATCTTAGGACTTCAAATGTACTATGAAAAATCTGCACATATGTAGCCTTTGGAGTATGTATCTAAATAGTTATGCCCTTGAAGTCTAACTTGGACATCAGGAAAGTTCTGAGTTACAGTCTTCACCTCAGTCCAATGACCAGAGTGGTGCAAGAACAGTACTTTACAGGTAAAGAAGCACAAGGATATAAATCAAACAGAAAATCTTCTTAGCCAGGAAAGAACAAGTTAACCCAAGACTGACATTTATATCTGTGTGAGTCATTCACTGCACAATGGGCAAGTTGTGGCTAAAACACAGGCCACACTCTGCTCACAAAGCCATGTGCTCTGTCATAGAGCAGTGACCTCTTGGAGGAAGAGACCCCTTGAAGGCAACACCGTAAAGACACACAGGCTCTGCCTGACATAACTACAGAAGTCGTCCTTTGTGAAGACCACTGTGAGAATGGTATTCCCTAGAGCTGTGCTATGCAGTGGCTCTAGACATCTTTTTGTAGTTTGCTTGCCAAGAATTCTCTATACAAGCTATTTTATCAAGGAGGATGGCATTTTCCAATTCTTGCAATGGTGTCGCATATGCTAACAGTGATCCTGGTTGAGCCTGATACTGGCAATGGATACATCTTGACTTTTTATGCTATTGATACACAAAGTAGCCAGTAGCCAGGTACAGAAAAATGAACAGGGAAGCTAAGGTCTTGATTTGCCAGTGTTTTAGGGCAAATGAAAGTGATCTCTGTGTCCTATTCACAGGAAACCATATGGAGGTTATAAGTCTCTGTCCCAAACAAAAGTAAAGAAGAGTTCAGAAGTTTTAGTCACCCAGCAAAGGCACATACTGTATGTAGCCTATTCTTGGGCTAGAAGCCATGAAAATGAAAAATCCAACCAAACCCATTCTCTATTCTCCTCCAGAATCTGCCTGCCTTGAGTCTTTGTCCAGTGCTTTCAGTTACTTGTTCTTTGTGTTTTGCCCAGCGTTTTTACTTGTTATCTTCAGAAAGGCTGGTCTAATAGGAGCTATTCTGCTACACTAGGAGCAGACTTTTCACTAGCTTTACTTTTCTTAAATGTGTCCAGGTGTTACTGGTTTTTGCCAGAAATGTTAATTATAAATAGCACAAGCATGACCACATACCTTAGTGTGCATATGTAAGCCTTTGTCCTGGCATACCATGCAGTTTAGCACTTGTACTGGACTAAAGTATTCTGGCTTCAACAATAGAAAATATATATAGTCACTCTACATATAAGATATTTTAGCAAAAGTAAAACTGTATCTTCCAGAAGACAAATGAAGAAAAAAACAAAAAAGGACTGATCAGATAGCGAGGAAAGTTTGCTTCGATACTTATCTACCTTTTACCCAAGGAGAGAACATTATATGTTTGAAGACACCCTTGGGACAGTAACCTATTTCTATGTTAATTATGATAATACTCTGCCTAAGTACTCTTTTGTTGAAATTTAATCCCATTTTCTCTCATCTTCTACTTTGTATAAATTGATAGTGTGTTCTTTTCTTCCTTAAAATTACCCTTTATATACTTCAAGAGAATTAGGAAATCACCTCTTAGCTTTATCTTCCAGACTGAGTAACCCCAATTTCTCTTTCTCCATCAGAAGTATGCTTTTACTTCTTTTTAATAATTTGATGTGCTGTCCTCCATTCTAAACAGCATTCCAAATAGCTTTTGGAAAATATAAGCCTGACCCTATCACCCAACGATTCCACCCACAGGTACATATTCAAGATAAATGGAGGTCTGTGTCCACACAAAGACTTGTCACAAAAATGCAGACAGCAACTTTAACCCAAGTATCTACTTAGGTGTATATGGAGGAGTGGGGATTTAGGGTCATGTTTTGCTTTGGAATAGAAAAGGGATGACAGAACTCCCTGGGGAAGATAGAAATGTTCTATATCTTGATGTGGATGGTAGTAACATGAACATACATGTAAAAATAACTTAGTATATATTTACTAAATAAATTAATTTAGTATTTATAGTAGTATATATAGTGTACATATATTTACTAAATTACTAATTTAATAAATTAGTAAATATATGCTGTTTCTACATGTCTATATATAATGAAATACATACATACCTATATGTGTGCATATATACCTACAAATATATGTATATAGATGCCTACATGTGTGCTTATGTGTGTATGCATATGAAAGCCAAACATTGCTTCACAAAGTTATCAATGATGAAAGATCTTGAAACTTAAATCCGTAGCCTTCCTAACTGTTCTTTGCATGACAGAACAGATTGACTTTCTAACAGGATGGACAAAGAGAAAAAGCCTCAGAGACTCTTGTGGAAATAGGGACAGTTTAACAGCAGATAGATGAAACCAGTAAGACACCTCCAGAGGGGAAAGCCCATCTGCTGGGAGAATGCTGTCCACAGATGCTTCACAGCACGTCTGCAGGTGACAGAAGAGTCATCAAAACACTCAGCAATGAGTTATGCCAACTTGACTAAGTTCAATATCTCTGGGTCTCTGACCTAAAATTTCTGGTTATGGGAGTTGCTGTAAGCATAGAACAAAGATCAGGGGATTGAGATAGGATAACCCTGGAAGTATGTCCATCCCATAGTATTCTCTTCCTAGCTATGTGACCCCCAGAAATTCTGTTCACCTCTGAGCTATTCAGTTGCCTCATTAGGTAAATGGGATAATGTCTAGCCTTTTCTGAAAATTAAGTGAAATAATATCTAGGAAGTGCTTAATAAAATGGTGGCAGAGAGAAGAAAAATTAATAATACCTTAAAATTTTCATCTGTATGAAATCTTTGAAAAGATCATAATTATCTTACCAATTTGATAAGTGCTCTTATGGAAAATCCTGGATTTTACAAAAAAGTCAGCATTACACTAAGCACTGAATGCTACTAGATTGAACGTAGTTCTAACAAGAATATGGGGCCTCATAGGAGTCAATTTCAATTTGGTTCATGGTCAATGGCCAAACCATTAGCTAGAGCCAACCCTCTGTTAATTCTAGTATCTGGCCACAAGTGAGAACAGATGTGAGCTCATGAAAGGACCACTGCAAATCAATCTACCCAGACCAGAGAATGATTCAAGCTATGACCTGCTTACCATGGATCAGTTATATCACCATGCGTAAAGAATAGGTTTTCTTATGCCCAGGGAAAACTCAGGAGACTCTAGAAATGGCTGGTGGAAAAGATGTGACAAGGAAAGAACAGCATCAAGATGGCACAAAGGAGCTGCTACTTTTCATTCTCTCCCACTCCCACTCAAAAATTTAAGCATCTGGCCAGTGACCAATAAGAGAACTGCTTGTAATTGTTGATAATCCAAACTCATTTGCATAGTTTCCCATCTGTTGGAGACAGTATAACTGTGGCTTTGTATCCTGCCTGCATCTGTGACAGACAGGAATAACTAGAGAGAACTGGCATTTCTACAGCGCAGCTACTCTCCAATATGAGACCACTGATTTTTATCCACTGACTTTGCCTCCTGATATATAGACCTCTGGTCCTTTTCCCAAGAGACACCTAACTAGTTTCCTAAGGAAGATTATATTTCTTCCCAACTTTTTGATGTGTCATTTTCTAATCAAAAATTTTCACTGAGCATCCACTCAGGACCTTTTAACATATAATCATAAAACACTAGAAGAACAGGGCTGGGCATGGTAGCTCATGCCTGTAATCACAGCACTCTGGGAGGCTGAGGTGGCTGGATCACAAAGTCAGGAAATCAACACCATCCTGGCAAATACAGTGAAACCCATCTCTACTAAAAATGCAAAAAATTAGCTGGGTGTGGTGGCGGGCACCTGTAGTCCCAGCTACTTGGGAGGCTGAGGCAGGAGAATGGTGTGAACCCAGGAGACAGAGCTTGCAGTGAGCACTGCACTCCAGCCTGGGCGACAGACCCAGACTCCATCTCAAAAATAAAAAATAAAATAAAATAAATAAAAAAACAAACAAACACTACAACAGGTGCTTTAAAAGAAAAAAATATATATATTGGGACCAAGAAAGCCTGGAAAATGAAGCATACACTGTTTATAAAATCTTTATCCACTGGTGTCCACGGTGAAAGAATTCAGTGTCATGGCTTTAAAGAATAACCATAATCCCCGCGTGGTGGCTCACGCCTGTAATCCCAGCACTTTGGGAGGCTGCGGCAGGCGGATCACGAGGTCAGTTCAAGACCAGACTGGCCAACATAGTGAAACCCTGTCTTTACTACAAATACGTAACATTAGACGGGCATGGTAGTGGGTGCCTGTAATCCCAGCTACTTGGGAGGCTGAAGCAGGAAAATCACTTGAACCTGGTAGGCAGAGGTTGCAGTGAGCAGAGATCCAGCCTGGGCGACAGTGCGAGACTGTCTGAAAAAAAAAAAAGAACAACTATAAACTGATGACTTCTACATTTTTAATCTCCAGTCTAGCCCTCTCTCTCAGATTCCAAATTCAATTGGTGATGATGACAATAATGATAATAGCTAATAATAACTAAAAGTATCCAGTGATTAATATATTTATCTATAGGCATATATGTCTATAGATGTATAGATAGCTATATATAGATATATAAAAATTAATCTCTATATATCAATTAAACAATTTAAGACACTTGTTAGCTAGATGGTGTTATTGATAACAAATTAATCAAATGATAATATAATTTGGAAAATTAAAATTGGAAGCACAAAGAAGCCAAATGACAGTTTCAAAGTAACATAGCTGGCCAGGAAGTTGCAAACGTAAGAGTTGAACCAAGACAGATTGGTTCTCATGTCCACCTGTGTTCCTAATAACTCTACTTGGATGTCTGATAGACATTCATCTTATCATGTCTAAAACCAAACTCATGGTCTTTTTCCAAAAGCTTGTTTCACCCACAGTATCCCCATTACTGTAAATGGCACCTCTATCTCTCTAGTTTCTCAGGTCATAGAATTTGGAATCATCGTTGATGCTTTTCATTGTTTCACACACCATATCCAAGCTATCAAGAAATCAGTTCACCTCTATCATTAAAAACATCCAGTATCTGACCGCTTGTCACTGCCTTTACTGCTACCACTTTGGACTGAACCATCCTCTTCACTACCTGGAATGCTGTATTACCCTCAAATAGTCTTCCTGTTTCCACTCTTGCTCCCCTAGTCTATTCTCCAAAGAGTAGCCACACTGACCTTTCTAAAATAGAGTTAGGAGGCTATATTACTCCTTTATTTAAAGTCACTGTTTTTCCCCCATCTCACTCAGAGTAAAGCCAAAGTCCTTGCAATGACAAGTAATACCAAATCCCATTAGCTCTCAAACCCCAACTACTTCTCTCACCTTATTAACCTCCTCACGTGGCCTTCACACTCACTTCAGCCACATAACCTTCTTGTTATTCTTCAGATACTCCAGGCACAATCCTACCACAGAGCCTTTGCATGGGCTATTTTCTTTGCCTGGAATGTTCTTTCATTCTAATTTCCTTACTTCCCCCAAGCCCTGATGAATTGTTACATTATCCATGAGACCTGCCCTCACTAACAGTATGTAAGCTTACCTCCTGCTCTCCTCTATCCTTGCCCAGTCCTTTTTCCCTACTCTATGTGTTCCTTTATCTGTAGCATTTATCACCTTTGAATTCAACATATATTTTACTTCTCATATTTATTTTTAATTTTATTTTTAATTTTTGAGACATGGTCTCACTCTGTCACTCAGGCTGGCAGACACTGGTGCTATCATGGCTCACTCACTGCAACCTCAACCTATGAGGCTCAAGGGAGCCTCTCACCTCCCAAGTAGCTGGGACTGCAGGAGTGCATCACTCTGAGCTAATTTTTGTATATTGCATAGAGATGGAGTCCACTATGTTGCCCAGGCTGGGATCAAAGTTCTGTGCTCAAGTAATCATTCTGCCTTGGCCTTCCAAAGTGCTATGATTACATGTGTGAGCCACCACACCTGGCCTGTGTTTTATTTATTTATTTATTTATTTATTTATTTTGAGATGGAGTTTTACTCTGTTACCGAGGCTGGAGTGCAGTGGCACGGTCTTGGCTCACTGCAACCTCCACCTCCCGGGTTCAAGTGATTCTCCTGCCTCAGCCTCCTGAGTAGCTGGAATTACAGGTGCCTGCCACCAAGCCTGGCTACTTTTTGTATGTTTAGTAGAGACAGGGTTTCACCATGTTGGCCAGGCTGGTCTCGAACTCCTGACCTCATGATCCACCCACCTTGGCCTCCCAAAGTGCTGGGATTACAGGCACAAGCCACTGTGCCCAGCCCCCATGTTTATTTTTAATATCTGTCTTCTCTTACTAGAGTGTATATGCCATGAAGTCTTAGAATTTTTGTATTGTTACTGCCATAGCTCAAGAGCCTAGAATGGTATGCAGCCTGCAAGACTATTAGACTGTTAAAGGCTTTGAGAAGTTCTTTACAAAGATTTTGTGTATTTTTTCTTTAAAATAAAATCTCTCAAATTTATTGATAACAAGTCCATTTCTCTCCCATAAAATAAACATTAAAATCTCATCATATTAGTGCTTCAAGGAAAGGAGTTTGGTGATGGCTGTTGTGGAAGACACAGGAAAAACATATCTAAGATTGTGGTCAGCTTTCCAGAAACAGCTCAGCATATAATTAAATAAAATTTGATATAATTTGATAAAACCACCTTTGATATAATTTGATAGAATATAAATTTTTGCAAATATAGACAGCAAATTACTATCTCTGGTGTTATACTATTGTTTGCAGTAGGCCACAGAATGGGAATACACCAAATCAGATTCTGAACACATATTTACTATCATGTCCAATTTAACCTTCATAGACTTTTCTAAATGATCCAAATAGTGCACCTATGTGAGCTATGTTTTATATCAAGGTTTTATAGTAAGTCTCCCAAAGGAGTCAATTAAACTAAGGAATTATCAAAAAGAAGTAACAGAGTTATAAAAAGAAAGGAAAGAAGGAAAGAAAAAAACAAAGGCTTTGGGATATATGTAGATTATACAACCTATTTAATTCATTCTTAAATAGAAAATTAGGCTTAGGTTTCAAATATATATCAGTACTCAAGGAATATTTAAGGAAAAGAACATTGGATTGAGACATAAGTTTTAGCTACGGTTCTACTAACCAGCTGGGGGGATTTGGGATGTTATTTCAGTCAGACTTTAATTTCCTCATCTGTGAAATAGGGGGACTCTAATAAGTCTCGACTATTTTCAAGTGTAAAACTCTTTAAGGTATTTTAAATTGAAATCTGATGAAAAGTGATAGCCATCAGTATTTCTGTAGGTTTTAATAACAAGAAGATTACAATTATCGAAATGTCTACTTACATGTTCTTTTGATAATTATTTGTCATAAGTACTATTACAATTTAAGTTGTTACGGTATAACAATATTAGAAAGCATGATTTTGAATTTCTGAGAAGGATGTTGGTATTTGAAAATTTTAATGTAGAAACAAGAAGCCATAATGAGATAAATAAAAGTGATTAGTCACAAAATACTGCTGAAAACAATGAAAGAAGACCTAATCAATGGAAAGGCATACCATGTTCCTGGATTATAAAACCAATAGTAAAAAGATGCCATTTTATTCCAAACTGACCCAAAATTCAATACAAATTTAACTAAAATCCCAGGAGGATTTTTAAGAAACTGAAATTGAAAGGTTGATTCTAAAATGTATACAGTAATGCAAAGTAACTAGAAAAGACAAAACAATTGTGAATATGAAGATCAAAGTTGGAAGAACTGTGTTATCTGATTTCAAGACTTATTATAAAGTTGCAACAATTAAGAAAATGTGATATGAAAGAAATGAAAACACAGATTAATAGTGCATGTTGAAAGTCCAGAAATAGACACACACAAATACGGTCGATTAATTTTCCACTAAGGTACGAAGGCAAATGAATGGATCAATGATAGTGTTTTCAACAAATGGTGCTGGGATAGTCGGGAATACAACTGAAGAAAATTAAACGTGATCCTTATTTTGCACCCTGTATAAAAATTAGCTTCAAATGTAAACGGTAAATCGATAAAGTTTCTATGAGAAAACACAGAAAAAAATCTTTTAAGAAATTTCCTAGACACAATATCAGAAGCATAATACATTTTTAAAAAGATGACAATTAGGCTTCATCAAAATTAAGAACTTTTAGTCCAGGCATGGTGGCTCATGCCTGTGATCCCAGTATTTTGGGAGGCTGAGGCAGGTGGATCACATGAGGTCAGGAGTTTGAGACCAGCCTGGCCAACATGGCAAAACCTCATCTCTACTAAAAATACAAAAATTAGCTGGGTATGGTGGCACACACCTATAGTCCCAGCTACTTGGGAGGCTGAGGCAGGAGAACCTTTGAACCTGGGAGGCAGCAGTTGCAGTGAGCCAAGATTGCACCACTGCACTCCCACCTGGGTGACATAGTGAGACTTTGTCTCAAGGGGGGAAAAAAAACACAAAAAGTTAAGAAGTTTTACCTTTTGAAAGACATTGTTAAAAGAATGAAAAGACAAGTCAGAGATTGGAAGAAAATATTCACAAATCACATATTTGCTAAACTGCTTATCAAAATGTATAAGGAATTATGAAAATGTAATAATATTTAACAAGCAAGGGACAAACTATTTGAACAGACATTTCACTAGGGAAAATATATAAATACAAATAAACATATGAATAGCTGCTTACCATCATTAGGTATTAAGGAAACACTAATTTAAAAAACAAATCCACAGTATACTACACTTACATATCTATTAGAGAGAGAGAAAGACAGGAATACAAGAAGGCAGAAAGAGAGAAGGATGGATGGATGGAAGGAAGGAGGGAAGGAGAGAGGGAGGGAAGGAGGGAGGGAGGGAGGAAGGAAGGCAGGGAGGGAGGGAGGAAGGGAGGGAGGGAGGGAGGGAGGGAGGGAAAAGTAGTGGAAAGGGAAGGAAAAAGGAAAAGAAAGGAAACAAAAGAAGCCTGACATGGTGGCTCGCATCTGTAATCCCAACATTTTAAGAGGCTAAGGCAGGAGGATTGCTTGAGTCCAAGAGTTTAAGACTGGCCTGGACAGCATAATGAGACGACTTCTCTCAAAAAGAAAAAAATTTAGCATGCACTTGTAGTCCCAGCTACTCAGGGGACTGAGGAAGGAAGATTGCTTGAGTGTGGGAGGTTGGGAAAAAATTACAAATGAGAGAGAGGGAGGGAGAGAGAGGAAGGGAGGGAGAGAGAGAGGGAGGGAGGGAGGGAGAGAGAGAGGGAGGGAAGGAGGGACCCAGAGAGAGAGAGACAGACAGAGACAGGAAGGAATACCAGTTGTTGGTGAGAAGGCAGAGCACCGAAAACTTTCATATATTGATGTTGAAAATGCAAAATTTTCCAGCTACTCTGGAAAACGATTTGGCAATTTTTTTAAAAACAGTAAAACATACTCAACCATACTATCTAGCAGTCCCACTCCTGGGCATTTACCCAAGGGAAATAAAAAATTAAATTTATATAAAAGCCTATACAAACATCTTTTAAACAGCCTCATTTGCAATTTCAAAAAGGTGGAAACAATTCAGATATTCCTGAACTCAAAAATTCATTAAAAAAAAAGTGGTACACCCATGCAATAGAATATTTATTACCCAGCACTAAAAAGGAATGAACTACTGATATATACAATAACATAGATGAATTTCAAATATATCACAAATGAAATAATCTGAATTCAAAATGCTACGTATTTTATACTTTCATTTACATGACATTCTAGAAAAAAGAAGTAGCTATTAACAAGACTTGGAGGTGGAAATAGAGGTTGACTAAAAAGTGGTATGAAAATTTAGAGGCGGTAATGGTTACATACTCATTTGTCAAGCCTTATAGAACTGTACCTTAAAAATAGAGATTTTTTAATTGTATACAAATTATATTTTAATAAAAAATGAAAAATATGATTAGTCATTTTTCAAATGTTGGCTTTTCCATGACTTTTTTAAACCTAGAAATACACCAAATCTACTGGGAAAATTATTTTCCTAAAAACAGATTCAGTGTTATTAAAATTACTCTTGGGGCAATTCTAGGAGTACAATGATGGAAGCTAATATTAGAGAATTTAGAACAATAAAAAGGATATACATGTAAAGTATGGTACGAGCTAGATGTTGAAAGTTGTATAAAATAAGATAATGAAGGCAAGTACCCCTACAAATCAATTTATTTTTCTAAAATTTAGAAATGTATATAGATAATTCAATAAAAAATGTGCTGCTCTTTAATCCATGGAATTACACGAATGGATAGAAGAGTAACATCTGTGAGTCCTGCTGTTAAAATGTATTATCATTGTACAAGGGCTGCAGAGTTATGTATTCATTTTAAACTGCGAAAGGTATAGTAATCAAAGTACAGTGTAGAAGATAAGGGTAATGGAGAGAAATACTGTGTATTAGACAAGACCTATCTGATTATGCTCTTTCTCTTATCTGGCCCCTTCTCTGACACTGTGCATTCCATACCTCATTATATACAGAATCACTGCAAACAGAAGGTGAGGAACAAGGACAAAGGACAAAATATTCTTAAATAGAGAAAGGAAACTATCAAAAGCTTCATCTCTGCTTGGAAGGTAACTATTATCCTGCAATCCTCTCTCATTTTTTATTGAACTTTTCAAGTCAGTATGGATTATTCAAAGTTTTTCAAAGGAATAATACAGAAAGGACCACACTCGGTATGAGAAATGCTACTCATAAATAAATAAAAAAACAAAATCTAGGAAAATATTTGCTTATGATGTCAGGAATTCAGGATGCAGGGTTTTACACAGTCAGGAACTCACTGGAGAAAGAAACTATGAGAGAAAAATTAATAATCAAAAGGCCCTTCTAAGTCACACTATTTGTAATGCTCTTAAAGAGTCTTGAATATTATATAACCATGGTGACTGAAATCACAATTTGCTATCAATTCTATACTTAAAGAAAAAACCTGGGTGGTTTCCCAGCTCATGTTCAACTAATAAAAGAATTGTCTACATAGCTGGAGTATTTTTCTTATACTTTTACTTGAAGACATTTTCAACAAAATGTCACCCTATGTTCTGATCAAGCAAAGTATAAATTCCCCGTGACATATCACTATGTTAGTTGGCACCAGCTCAGATAACAGGCACTTTAAATCACTGACAGCAGTTCAAGTCCTTTGCCCCACATATTTTGGATTTGCCCACTAAATCTCCTTAAATTGTTGTTCTGTGAAAGCGATCCAAAAATATTGCATTTTTATACATAGTTTCAATCAAATGTTTCCTTGAAAAAAATAAAATTTATAGAGTGATAGCACAATTTAGACATCTATTTGTTATTCACTAACTTATTTATTCAGCTAATATTTAGTGAATATGTAATAATATGTTCCAGGCATTGTTTTAGGAACTGGAGCAAAGCCAACATAGGCCATGCTGTCTAATGGGGAAAGACAATAAACAGCACAAAATAAACCAAATTAAAAGAATCAACAGGGACGATAAATACATCCACTAGACAACAAAACATCTAACAGCAGCCCAATTTAATATCTATGTACAGCAAGTGGTTTATATTTTACATTGCCAGTACAAAACATGCACAGCTAACTGAAGATATTCTGCTTACACCTCTTCTCATGAACGTTATTGAATTCAAATGAGATTCAAATGTGCTGACCTGTCGCATAGCTTGCAACAAATCACTCTGAATTATTTTAATCTTTCATCCAGGACTACTAAAAATTCTGCTCTCTTCTATGTTGTCACCTTCATATAGATAATATATTACATGATTTCCATTGTGTTACCTATTTTGGTTGTTTGGATTCAGCTTTGTATATTTGTTCTCTCACTTCTTCTTACGGCTCTTCAGTAAACAAGAGAACCCCAAGCAAAACAGCTTGCTGTTACAGCCTCATACTCTTATTGTATTGAAATAACAGCCATTACAATAGGATTGAATAACCAAAGCTGATCAATATATACTCTGGTACTGGCAACATCACATGACCTAGATGTGTACACCCTCTTCCACCTTTCCTATGTCAAAATTCACAACCCAATCTCATCAAAGATGAAGAGGTAAAGGGAAAGGAATCATGCCTTTTTAAATCAGGTATCCAATTTGTAGCAGTTTCCGAAGGCTATCACTGAGATGCTCAATTTGACCAGGTCAAATTTCATTTGTCTTGTACTTTATTACTCTCAAAGCTAGGAAAACGTGTTTGCGATAGAAATAAGGAAAACAAAAATGACCTGCCCGATTGGCTTGCCAGGTTTTTAAAACTAGATTGATTTTGTCCTTTTGAAATAAGCAGCTAGTTTGACAGCTCTCTCTTCTACTTTCTCTGTTTAAAGATTGTTGTACTTTTTGGACTCAAAGAGAAGTGTTAGGCTGGATAAATGTAGAATATAATTCTATTCATGGTGATGACACCATTTAACATTTATTGAACACTATGTGCTGGAGTAGTTTTATATGTTTTTATTTCGGTATCTTATTTAATATTGAAAACAACTATTATTACAGCTTCTGCTTCTGTTCTCTTGTTAGACTGTTCTCCCCCTAATTTACCTTCTACTTTCTTTCAATCTACTGCTTTCTTCAGCTCATTTTTTATTTAGCTTACATCCTGTGGTTCGTTATTTTAAAAATGCACTTGGAGAGCCATAACCTCTCTTACTGCTCATCTAGAAACTCAAACAAATCATTGAGATTCTACAAGTAACTGAGCTTGGCTGAAGTCCCTCAGAAGGATAGCTGGGTTTCCCTTGTAAATTTATGATCACTAATCTTAAACGGAAACATAGCACAGGCTGGCAGTCATGGTACATTTCCTTGGCCAATTCACTTTCACATTGTCTGCAACAACATCAACCTTTTCTACTCTTTTCAAAGATCTAATTTCTAACCCTTCCACTATGTCTTGCCCCCTTAATCTCAGAAGACCCTACCTTCTACTTTAGTGAAAAAAGTAGAAGCAACCGGATGGAGATGCTGTCAGCTCCCTTGTATAAAAACTACAAATTCACTGAATGGGAGCTACAGCTACCATTTCTTTGACCTTCATGATTCCTTAAGTTACTGCAGTGGGGTGCCCTTTCTGCCATCCCAGCCAAATAAGTCCTTTTATTTCTTCTTCAGTTGCTATTATCTTCTTGCTTCGTAGTAACTTTTATGCGTCTCATCTTTCATATATCCAACCAGTTCTTCTCAACTGGATCACGTTCATCAGAATTTAAACATGCTCAAGCCTCTCCCACTTTCAACTATCCCTTCACCTATCATCCTAAGTTCTTTACATTCCTTCTGTCATTTCATAGACACATTTTTTTGAAACAGGGTACTCCATATTTAATATTTATTTATACCCTCAATCTACTTGATAGTGGATTAAAAGCCCATCTGTATGGAAATAGCTCTAGCTGGGCACTGACAGGTAGAAAACACCTGCTCATTTTACAAAGACAGCAGTGGCAAAGCTGAGGTTTAAACTCACGTCAATTTGATTCTAGAACCCAAAATATTAATTCTAGTACGTTTGAAAGCATTTAAAAAATTAAGCAGGCCAGACGTGGCGGCTCACGCCTGTAATCCCAGCACTTTGGGAGGCTGAAGTGGTGCATCACCTGAGGTCAGGAGTTTGAGACCAGCCTGGCCAACATGGTGAAATCCTGTCTCTCCTAATATTACAGAAAATTAGCCAGGCATGACAGTGGGCACCTGTAATCCGAGCTACTCAGGAGGCTGAGCTACTCAGGAGGCTGAGGCAGGAGAACCACTTGAACCTGAGAAGAGGAGGTTTCAGTGAGCCAAGATCGTGCCGTTGCACTCCAGCCTGGGCAACAAGAGCAAAACTCCACCTCAACAACAAAAAACTCCATTTCAAAAAAAATAAAAATAAAAATAAAAGTAAAAATAACCAATGTTCATCCAAATTACAAAAACATTAACCTTTTGATCTAATGATTTCAGTCTTAGATATTTACTTTAAAGTTATGTTTTCACAACTGCAGAATGACATATGTACAAGTTTATTCATTCTTCATAGCAAATATTTAGAAACAAATTAAATGCCTCTAAATAGAGGACTGGAAAAATAGATTATGTTATATGGATAAAGCTGAATACTATATAATTGTGTAAAACAATGAAGAAGCTGTCTAATAACTGATACAGAAATATACGAAGATATATTAAGTTTTTAAAAGTGAGATGAACTTGTATGCATGATTTGTATAAAAATGAGGGAAAATGAGAATACTTACATTTTCTGACTTTTGCATAAAGAGACATATGCAAACATTTATAACAAAAGTGTTTATCTCATGTTGGTGGATGTTTGGAACTGGGAAAATAGGAGAAAGTGAGCAGGAATGTAACTTATCACAGTACACCATTATATGCCTTTTGATTTTTGAACCATGATATTTTGATAGATATTTAAACACTGAATTTTAATTGTTGCCATACGGATTTTCCATGATGAGTAGAAAAATACTCAAGCATGATGTAAAACATTATTAGTATCATAGTTTGATTTATGTATTTGCTGTTTCACATCACCCTCTATAACTTCCAATAGCTTCCTCCTGCAACCAGAGTAAAATCTACCTTTTTATCAAGGCCTACGAGGCTCTATCGGCAGTAAATTCATCAAAATATATGCAAAAGTATTTCCAGAAATGACAACATGATTTTCCCAATTAAAAAAGTGCTGACTCTTTAGAAAAATGGATGAAAATTACTCATACTAAGCCATGTTATTGTGGATTTCAGATCACATATACAGCATTGAGAATTAAGTGTCATCTGATTTCTGAACATCAGCATTCAAAACTGGGAGACAATGCAGAAATGCATTCCACATTCTAAGAAGAAAAATGATTTAGAACTTAGAATTCTATATCCAAACTATCAATCAAATATGAATGAAGAATAAAGCAAAATTAGCCTCTCATATAACCCTTTTTGGATTACTGGAAGATATATGCCCCCAAAACAAAGGAGTAGTAACCAAAGGGAAAGGAAGACATCAGTGCCAGAAGACAGAGGATTCAATGAAGGAAAGAAGGAAGAAGAAAATCTCCAGAACTGTAGAAGGAGATCCCAGGACACCAGCTCTGCAGCAGGTTAGGTGAGCAACTGTCCAGAGTAGAACAGGAAAACTAAGCAAACAACAACAAAGGTGAGATTATTGATTTCAGGGTATATAAGAAATTACAAAAAAGAATGTATAACACTAGTATAAGACATGGCACAGATGTTTGTTAAGTTTTTTGTTTTATGAACCCTAAATCATCATCTAACAAAATATTGAGATATAGTTATTTTTAAAGAAGACAGAGAAGTATGTCTATGAATATGTGAGAGTTAAAGCTTAAACTTCTATAACAGAAAGAACCAGTAGATAATATCAAAATGGAAACATTAAGACATAGAAGGGGAGGTATATTACTAAGAATGATTCAGAGAGTTCTCCAGGAAATTACTGGAATATTTCCAAGTAGTTGCATCCTAGAAGCAGAAAGCAAGGGCAGAACTAAGAACTGCCATTTTTTCTTATTTTTACAAAGATATATTGGATTAACTAAAGACATGAATAGTGATAAAATATTGAAAATTAAAGAAGGAAAAAAAGGAAAATACCTCAACATCTAAACTTGAAGTAAAAAATATTAGCCAATAGTTATGTCTCTGTCTTCGTTAAAGAGGAGAAAGGAGAAATTTAACAATCTTATTTCTTTGGCATTCCTAGAATGATATAAAATTTATAAAAGATCTGCTAAGAAATACAATTAATATTCTTCTGGGGAAAAATTGAGAGTTTATTCATTCTTCATAGCTGTTTTCTAATTCATCTTCCATTCTTAGACTAGCAACTCTCAATAAAATTAATGGTAGCTATTCGAGTATAAAAAAAGGACAACATATTCTGCTACAAACTGAGAAGTACTTAGTGAAAACAATGAGGAAAGGGATTGTTGCTGAATTAAAAATAATTTCTAATGGCCACATAGCATTCTTAAAAATTAAATAACACTAAATACCTCATTATTAAACAGCATTATTACTGCTTCGGAGGAATAAAATAACAACTTTCAAAAATTTCCTAAATTCACAAGCATTTATATGTTGCTAAACTTGAATATTACTGGTAGTACACACTAACATTATTTCATCTCTTCATATATTACTTGTGTTGGGAAAATTTTTAGCACCACCTCATTTTATTTAAATTCTCAATAAACTCAAGATTTCAGCTGCAATATTATAGTATTGTATGATTTTTTAAATTATTACTAAATTTCTTGAATTTTGTGCTCAATGATGAAACAAAAGGACTACAGTTATTGTAGTTACTGTAAAGAAGAAAAATGTTTCTTCTAAATTCAAATATTATTAAAAGATTCCCTTTCTCTTTTAGATATTATGAGGTTTCCTGTTTGGGGTTTTCTTTGGTTTCAGTCTGTTTACTATAAATGTGGCCAATTTATTCTTAAAATGAGATTTTTTTTTCATTTCTAAACATTTAAAATAGTTTAATTTTGAAAATACAGAGAAATTAAAAGAAGAAAAAAAATCACCAGTGTTTTCTCCGTGGCTCCTCTGAACACTGACGCCACATGATGAGATGGTAGAACTTCTAATGGCCTAATTGCCTGAGATACTATTTGGAGTAAAGTTCTCCAGGAAAGTAGGAGAGCAGAGCAATAAATACATCTTTTTAAAATTAAACCACTAAAATATCACGGACATTTTGTTTCTACAGTAATATCTAGCTGATTCTGACAAATTCCACCTCCAACTCTAACTCTATCAACCTCTACAGAAGAAGGAAGGAGAGAGAGGAGAAGAAATGAAGAGAGGGAAAGTCAGCCAGCCTGGATCCATTTGCTCTGTAGAGGAAGATTTTGATGCTAACCTGTGCCACATATACTAAAGCATGAGAAGGCTTAAAGATGATCCTAGTTCTAGGATAAACTATAACCAGTTCTAGTACTACAAAATGAAACAAAAACTCACATCAAAAATTTCTGAGAGAATACGTCAGACAATAGAAAAGGTATCAATAATTGTAATAATCATCAACAGTGGCTGAGGGGACTATTTAATACCAGATCCAGTGCTAACCATTTTGCAAATGTAAACATATTTATTTGCAAAACTCTGTGAGGCAGATACTAATGGTATCTCCCATTATCAAATGAATAAACTGTGACACAGGGTGGTATGTAATTTTGCAATGTCACATGAGTAGTGAATAACAGAGTTGAGATTTAAGTCTAAGAAGGCTGACTCCAGAAAATGTGCTCTCATCCGCTAGGCTATGTCGTGTTATGAGTAATTAGAGGAATGCAATTTTTCATATGAGAAAACGACACATTAATGGAGTTACCTGTAAAACAGATGTAGATATATATATAGTAATTTATGGAGTATCCAATCCCATTGCTTATATTTGCTTTAAGCCTTGTTGACTTCCTTATATTTCTGACATGTTCCCCTACTAGAAAATAGATTCCTTTCTACAGGTAAAGCAGTAAGTGACAGAGGATGAACAAGATGGAGGGAAAAGCAAGGACTTCTGTTGTTGCTAACATGTCCTCTTCCATTTTGGGGGAGGCAAGGAAGTACAAAGGCTAGGAGTTTTGAAGACAGAAAGACCTAAATTTGAATCCTGGATATTACTTGGCTACTCATTTTATAAATGAAGAGACTGAGGTTCTATGATAATATCAAGCCTTGGTTTCTTCATTTGTAAAATAGTAATTAAAAAGTCTACCTCAGAGATTTACTGTGACATTAAATCAATATCTTATGGAAGGTGCTCATCACAATGACCAACTGAAACAGCAGTGAACAGATTGCTAATAAGAAACCATCTGATTGAAACTTGTTTGGCAAAAAGGGAATTTATTAATTCCTATGATTGCTGCTTTAAGAAGAGGCTGAAACTATTTACAATAGCAAGGACTTGGAACCAACCGAAATGTCCATCAATGATTGACTGGATAAAGAAAATGTGGCACATATACACCATGGGATACTATGCAGCCATAAAAAAGAATGAGTTCATGTCCTTTGCAGGGACATGAATGAAGTTGAAAACCATCATTCTCAACAAACTTACACAAGAACAGAAAACCGAACACCACATGTTCTCACTCATAAGTGGGAGCTGAACAATGAGAACACATGGATACAACGAGGGGAACATCACATACTCATGCCTATCAGGGTGTTAGGGGAAAGGGGAGGGAGAGCATTAGGACAAATACCTAATGCATGCGGGGCTTAAAACCTAGATAACGGGTTGATGTGTGCAGCAAACCATCATGACACCTGTATACCTATGTAACAAACCTGCACGTTCTGCACATGTAACCCAGAACTTAAAGTAAAAAAAAGAAAAAAAAAAAAAGCTTCATCTGAGGGGCCCTCTGTGCCAGCTTCCAGTAGTCCTGAGGTTCTGGGCATGGAGGGAGCTTCCACGGAAAGACTTCTACAACAGGGGCAGGTATGGAGGGAAGCTGACTGCTCCTGCCAGGCCTGAATGCTTCCTCTTCCTTCTCCCCTGACTGCATCCTGGGACCCTTGGATGGAGCCCCCAGGCTGTGTCCAGGGCTGTATAAAATGCTGATTGGAATAGAAGTAGAGGGTGGAATGAGAAAGGGGCAGGGCTCGAGCCGCATTGCATCCAGGAAAAGGGGCGGAGCTGAACTGAGCAGCCTTGTGAGTGGCTGGAAGTAGGAAATGGGAGGAAGTGAGGGGGACTTTAAAGGCAGAAATATTTCATTTTAATTTATCCACTGCATGATACTGCGATAAAACTCTCCTCACATAAATAAATCCCTGAAGAGAGAAAAAAAAAAGAGGCTGAATCAGTCATCTTGTTCTAGTCTCTTACTATCTTTCAGCTCTGCTTCCTTCAGAAGCATCTCCATTCTCAGGCACGTGGAACTCTCAAAGAGGCAAGATGTCTCCCAAAGTCTCCAGGACAATATTTTACCTCATAATTGTCCCCAAGGAAAATGAAATGCCTCCTTGCCAGGTGGTCAAGGGAAAATCTTAAAAACGCTTCTGATTGAAATTGATTGATATGGTTTCATGATGTGCCTATGTGTAGTGCTGTATTGGCCAGACCTAGATGATATGACCGCCTTGAGAACAAAAATTGTGATTAATTCTGCCCCAAATCACATCCCAAAATAAGAGAAGAATGAGTACAAAAAGGGAAAAGAGGAATGAATGATGCATGAAAAGAACTAATATCAACTAAAAGCAAAAATTTATATTATAATTCATAAATAAATAAGGGGAACATTGTGGAATTAGTAAAGTTCTTCTTGTCAAGATGAACTGATATTAATTGGTTAGACCTTAGAATACTGTTAAGGCAATGCCAAGAGTTATTTCTCAAAGCACTAAAATGCATAAACAGTAATAGTAATGAAGTGTTTTACAGAATGTAATTTTATAATATGAAAATACTTAATTTTGACCAGGTTAAATCAAGCTAAGCATTGTAGGAATTAATGTATTTATTTATACTAAAAAATTAAAATCCTTGGAAATAATTTATATGTATAGCATGAAACATTTTCTCTTAGCTAAATTCCATGGTCCTCAGTTAATTTGGGAGTAATGCCTTCCCTGTTTTATTATAAGTTTTCTTTTTTTTCTGAGACAGAGTCTTGCCGTGTCGCTCAGGCTGGAGTGCAGTGGCACCATCTCAGCCCACTGTAACCACCACCTCATGGGTTCAAGCGATTCTTCTGCCTCAGCCTCCTGAGTAGCTGGGAATACAGGCATGCACCACCACGCCTGGCTAATTTTTGTATTTTTGGTAGAGATGGGGTTTTACCATGTTGGCCAGGCTGGTCTCAAATTCCTGGCCTCAAGTGATCTGCCTGCCTTGGCCTCCCAAAGTGCTGGGATTACAGGCATAAGCCACTGCACCGAGCCCCAAGTTTTCTTTTTAAAGAGCTACATTCCTTCCAACAATATTCCAATGAGCCAAGCAGCTTACGAATGTAGGGAAAAGCCCACAACTCACAAGGCTACTTAGGGTTCTTTGGGTGGTTAAATACAACATGACAAAGCATTTTGACAAGCTATATTGTTTTTTGTTGCATATTGGAAATAACTACTAATCATTTAAGAAATACTAATAAATAAATGTTTTCATTTTCCAATTTTATGTTAAACAATGATTAGGAAACAACTATATATCCTGCAGACCAAATCTGGCCTGCCACCTGTTTTTGCAAATAAAGTTTTATTGGAATACACACCTATCTATTTACGTATTGTCCATGCTGTTTTTTGCATTACAATTGCAAAATGGAGTGGTTGTGGCAGAGACTATATGACCCACAAGTCTAAAATATTTACTATTTAGACCTTTATAAAAAACAAAAAAGTTTGCTGACTCCTTATATGGACAAAATAGGCAAACTACATCAATGACTCCAGGTCAAAAAATTTTCAGCTTTGTAATATAGAAAAGCAAACTGTTCTTTTCTCTGGTTCGATAATATTATGGCAGCTGTTTCTACAAGCCATCAATAGCATCTGTGTTTTTAAATGATTTTGTATTTGTTTTGCTAAATCATGGAATGTACGTTGTAATTTTAAAACTGCATAGAGGTTTCTATGGGTCCTCACATAATTTGTAATCTAACAGCAAAAATACTTGGTTCTGAAACACTGCAATGACATTTGAGGACAGAATACCAGGAAACACCAATATGATATTCTGATGAATATTTATGAGCACCTCCACCTGGCCTTCAAGTTTTCCATGCTTCAGTGCTAATGTATTTGTGTCTACATAGAGAAATGTGTGTGTGTATGTGTGTGTGTGTGTGTGTGTGTGCGCGCGCGCGCGTGTAGGTTGAGGAAAGGGAGAACTATTCTGATCCAACTTTTCATAAAATAACCAGATACGTTATGTTCAAATTATTGCCCTCCTTCCCCACTTTTACATTCTAACTGGAGATCATCATGGATTCATCAAACTCTTATGAGCATCTTTAGATCCTAAGTGTAGAATCCTCTTCTGATTCTTGTTTACTCACTGTCTCCATTTATGTAATTTTCTCTCCTTTCTTGGAACATTTTTTTCTATTTCTCTTACATCATTTCCATTAGCACACAAGCATGCTACATTAACTCCTTCCAGTTTATACTAATTTATTTCATTATCTTTATAATTACACTCATTGAAAGACCTTTCTGTATTTGCTCTATTCACTTCCTCTCTTCCATTCTCTCTTGAATTCATTCCAATCTGATTTTTGGCCCCCTGCTTCATACTCCATTGAAACTGTCTTCAAGTTGTTAAAGACTTCCACCTTGCTCAAATTTACATTCAATTCTCAATCCTTATTTTACTCAGGCTTTCAGCAAAACATGAATGTCTACCAATACCTTCTCTTTAAAACACCTTCTTTGCCTGGCCTCTGAGATACCACTCTCTCCTTGTCTTCTTCGTAGTTCTCTGGACGTTTCTCAGTCACTCTGACTGGCCTAGTCCTATTTATCTGACTTCTAAACATTGGAGTTGCTCTAGACTTATTCATCAGATATCTTCTCATTTTCTATACTCCCTTTCTAGGTGAATTTATCCAGTCTCATGATTTTAAGTAATTTTGTTATACTGATTAACTCCTATACTGGTTTTCAGTTTTCAATTGGCATGAACAGCAGGATGCCTTTGCTGTCTTTCTCAGGGATATGCCAGCTGTCCTTCTCTCTGCTGTCATCCCATAATCTAGTCCACAGGGACCTTATTCTTCTGGACGTTCTGTAGATCACCATATTGGTCTACCACACTGATGGCATAGTGCTGTTTACACCTGGTGAACATGAAAAACAATAAACTTTAGGTGACTTACTGGGACACATAAATGCCAGAGGATAGCCAAACACCACAACAATTCTGAGGCCCACTATCTGTGAAGTTTCTAAGACTCCAGTGGTCTGGAGCAAGTTGAGCTACTTCTTCCATAGTCAAAGACAAATTGTAGCAACTTGCACTACCTGAAATTAGGAAAGAGGCAGAGTGCTAATTTGGTATCTTTGGGTTTTGAAGGCAAAATATAGCATGTTTCAGTATGCTGTTCCAAATAATGTAAAGGGTAACTTTAAGGCTGCTAATTTAGCTATCTTGGCTCCCAAGGGAAGAGTGGTTTGGCCAGGTAACACAACAAGAGTTCCACGTGACTGGAAGCTGACACCACCACTTGGTCGTTTTGGGCTCTTTGTACTACTGAAGTAATAGGCAAAAGTGATTAAATATTGCTTGGGTACTCGATGTAATTTGCCAAGAGGGAACCAGGTTGATGTCATCCAATGGTGGCAATGAGTAATATGTCTGGCACCCAGGAAATTGTTCAAGATACCTATTCATGTTTTTATGTCCAATAGTATAACTTACTGGAAAGCTACAAGAAAACATAAAGTCACAGACACTGAGAATTCAAGCCTTTCAGAACTTTCTGAATTGAAGTCTTCATTTAACCCACCAATTTAAAAACAGTTCAGATGAAGTACTGACTGATGGAATGAGGAATATGTGATGGGTAATGGAAGGAGGAAGTTATAAATAACAACATCCTCATGTTCAGTTATGGAAATGGGGTCTGTAATAAAAATGTATATATTATTTTATCCTTATTGTCTGTTCATTAATAATATATTAATTGTCTCCCCCTCCTCATTTCTTTTATCACATAAGGACCTTAAAATTACAGAATATTCAGGTGGGATGTAAATGAATTAGAAGAAGACTAAACAATAGATAGAAATACTGACTGTTGAGTTTGTCTCTTCCCTGTATGGGAGATCAGAGAGGGTCATGGGTATATAAAGAAAAGTAAAAGACACACTAAAAACCCTCCAATAGATTCCTATCTTGTTCTGAATTAGATGCAAAGCATATAACTTGGCTGGAAGGTGACTACAAGATCTGCTTCCCGGAAAAATTTCAGGCCTCAACTCTTACTAGTCCCCTTCATATACCCTCGGCTCCAGTCACATAATCTCCTTAGTATTCCTCGAATACCCAAGCACTATCCCAACTCAGAGCCGCTGCACTTGCTGTGACCTCTGCTTGACCCATTCCCCATTTCAGTGGGGTCTCTACATAAATGCCCCTTATAAGAGGCCCTTTCCTGATCACTCTCTCTAAAGAACCCCATGTCATTTCTCTCTAACCTTTACCCTACTCTGTTTTTCTTCTTAGCATACCACCATATTACAGATTAAATCTTTATCATGTATCCATTATTTTTGAAAATATTTTATTTTAATATTTAATAATATGTATTATTAGGTTATTTGTATTCTCCTCTATCCAAAATATAAAATCCACAAAGACAAGGATGCTATTTTTGTTCATTACCTAGTATAATGTCTGGGATACAGTACCAGAATCAGGATATCTTTTTACTTTGCACCATCCATTTACCCACTATTTACTGTTGAGGTAGTCAAGGGATTCACTGATGTCATATGTTATGCTGCTCAACAAATTTAACCTTGTCAGATGAGCGCAGTATCAAACACAGCACTGGATTCATCATTTAATAAGTGACACACTTACAACTCTATAAAAACAATGCCTCTTCCTCGGTGCCAAATTTAACACTTGACTACTTGTTCGCCTTTTTCAGAGTATTTACCTACTTACCAACTCTTGCACCAGGATCCAGTGAAAAGAAGTGAAAAATTAGTGTCCCATTAAGAATGAAAGGCCAAAGGCTTCCTCTAAATATTATCAGCTTGTCAAGCCTCTGGTCTCTGTTTTTACCTCCCTAAGAAAACATATGCCTGCCTACGTACGCTTCTGTTCCTGACATGAGCAAAATCATAGGCTAACTCATTGTCACAGAAGTAGGTTGTACTTGTGGGTATTATGGGCACATCTGTTCTCTTGTGTTGTTTTAAGCTGGAAAAAAAATTACATCATTAAATATTCCACCCAAATGATTCCACATGTCCATGTTCTGCAGAGATGGAGGTATGAAAATACAGAAAGACAAAACGAGGATGCATCTGCTGTATCTGATTACTCTCAAGGTTCTTTTGTAACTCAAACCTGCTGTGAAACTATTCAGAGAAGAAATGACTGTTGAAATAATTTGAGGAAAAATATGAAGCATGAACACTTCAGGACAGGTTACTGGTTGCCCCAATATCTGCTCAATTTTTACATAGGGTTAGAATTTTAGTTGGCACATGATCATCAAGAGGAAAACATGATTTATCATTTTATCTTTGTGATTAAATATCACCATGTGACTATATTCTAGCCAATGGACATGAGATGTCATGTGTCAACTTTACAGTCAATGGATGTGAAAGGTGATGGGTTCTTCTTACACTTTTAAATGTGAGGAAATCTATTCATAACTTGCTTAAATGGCTATTATTTTGGATATCTCTTACAACTTCCAGACTGATATCCAATACATTCAGAATACTCTGACAGACTCAATGTGTCATCAAAGCCCACTTCTTGTGAAATAAAGTATAGAATGTAAGAGCACAGATTTAAGCCAATCTTTGGGTTTGCATCTTGGTTCATCATTTATTAGCTGTGAAACCTTGGTGATATGATTTTACCTCTCTGTGTTTTCAGTAAAGTCAGAAAAGTAGTAGTGCTACCACACAAGTTTGCCGCTAAATGCAATGAGCTACAATCCTTTACATGCTTATAATAGAATGTGGCAGTTAGTAAGCACTCAATAAGTATTATCTAATATTATTTATTTAGAAATTACCTAAGGCAAGTCATTTATTCAGCAAAGTTTGCATCATCACAATGAAGCTTTCTTTGTGTCATAAAAGTTTCATTCCCTTAGCAGTTTGTCTGACAATCCCTGCTTGAGGGAGAACTGCCTTTTCTGAGAAAATCTTCTTATAAGCCCAATTAAGATAGGTGAGTATGTTGGGGCATGAGTGGAAACTGCTGCCAAAATTTTTAAAATGTGGTTTGATTACTCTGAAGAGAGCCAGAAGAGGTATTTCTTTTAACCCAGGGGTGTGTAAAGAAGGAAGTGGCAAGTCAAGGAAATGGTAGCAGGCTGTGTGACATCTGTCATCCCCTCTCTGGGGCAATGAACTACTCAGTGAATTTACTCAAGCCTAGTATGGTGTATTAGTCTGCTTTCACGCTGCTGACAAAGACATACCCGAGACTGCACAATTTACAAAAGAAAGAGGTTTAATGGAGTTATAGTTCTACATGACTGGGGAGGTCTCACAATCATGACGGAAGTCAAGGAGGAGCAAGTCACATCTTAAGTGGATGGTGGCAGGTAAAAAAAAAGAGAGCTTGTGCAAGGAAACTCCAATTTTTAAAACCATAAGATCTTGTGAGACTTATTCACTATCATGAGAAGAGCATGGGAAAGGCCCATTCCCATGATTCAATTATCTCCCACCAGTCCCTCCCACAACATGTGGGAATTATGGGAGTTATAAGGTGAGACTTGGCGGGAGACATAGAGCCAAATCATATCATTCCACCCCAGCTCCTCCCAAATCTTATGTCTGCACATTTCAAACCAATCATGCCTGGGTAGGTCTTCAGGTCATCTCAATGCTTGGACCTGGGCAATCCAGTCAAGTTCAGGTAAACATCCGCTTGCAGATGCCCTTCCCATCTCCCCATCACCATTCCAGGGAAATTGACCACATTTTACCTGGTGTTTCCCTTGTACCATGTACATGCCTCTTTCCTCTCAGCTACTATGTTGTACTGTGTTGCTTTTTGTTTTTTAAATACCTTTTCTCCTATTAGAATGTGGATCCTAGTGGTAGGGATTATGTTTTATTTCTCTCTGTACTCCAACTTATTGCAGAGAATGCAATTGCTTGTTGAAGGAACTATATCAAATAATGTGCAGGTTTCTACTTTTCCACTCATATTCACAAACAAAGAGAAGAAGGTAGTGGGCACAGCCATCTATGATGATAAGGACGATAGTGAGAGGCAGAAAAACTACAGCTGTTCCATTATGTGCCAGTTGTGATGATCACAATAACTTGTCTAACATGTTATATTTTGTCAGTTGAACCTCCCAATGCCTAATCATTTTTTCAAAGGTAGACTTAGTTTAGTAAGAGCATCACGTTTATTCAAAATACCTGTCTATATACTTTTAGTAGTATCTTTTGTTGCACTGCTCAATAGAAGCAGATGAAACATCTTAGAATCCCAATTGGGAGGAAATCTTTAATTCCCACACTACGTTATCTGCTACATAGATCATCACCTTTCTTCCACTTCCATAAGCTTTTCAGGATCTCTTGACTTATTCAATTTTTTAAGATGAGTGGAAATCTTGCTTAAAAATATATAGAAAACATATGTTAGTCATTTGGGACCAGGGAGGGTGAGACATTCATGGGAAACATTTAAATGATGTGTAGATGATGAGAACAACTATCCCTCAGCACTATTGACACTGTACCCTTCAAGGAATCAGGGCATTTGGAGAGATTAGAGAGATTGGTTAATGCTTTCATATGTGTAATTATGTGGAGATCAATTTTTTAGTTTACACCTGGGTACTGGTAATGCTCACAAGAAATAAAATAATGGGAAGTATAAAACAAAATTCTCGGGCTGTGAGCTCTCCAGGGAAGGAAGATAGATTTATGATTTGCTGTGCCCCTGTCCCTGCTAACTCCAAATGGAACCATTGGAGATTGTTAATTCAATAATTATCAAATGCATTAAACATGACTTTTTATTACTCTCATTTTGGAGTATTACATTTTATTTTTTTGTTTAAAAAAATGAGAGTCCATTTGGGGATTTTGATCTTAAAATCTGATAGAATTCATCTGTAGCAGAGTAAATGCAAATAATATTCAACCTAACTTGTAAAGGACAGTATGTGTGGCTTAAGAGCAACTTATGGTGGAAAAAGAGAGCCCTAGTGTATTATGCACAGAAAAATCTCATTACTTTCTATTGATGGATGATGTTTCTTTGCAAAGCTGTTTTGCTCCTTCTAAAATGAGCAGAGGTACTACAAATTCAAAATTTTAAGGTGGGAGAGAAAGGGACTTAGATTTATGCACAGCAAATGCATGGATGATTTAGGTAGACCCAAAGGACAAAGAAAATTGACAAAGCCACATGAAGGATATAGCCATCCAATCATTTAGCATTTATTGATTTAGTTTCAATCTGCAGCACAGCTTTTCATTTATAATACCTCACTCACCACTGCTACTGAATCACAGTACTTCTAAAGTTGACTTTTAAATTCTTATTGATTCCATAGACCCTGCCCCAATCACATATCATTTGCATTTAGAATCTTTTTTATTTGCAAGGCCTCTCAGCGACAGCAAGCAGATGTAAAAAAGCATGAAAAGGAGCTGAAGTGGTGACAAGTGAGGCATGAGGGACTGGAAGAACAGGACTAAAAGGAAACAAGTGTGAAAGTATGGAGAAAGCTAGACCTGGCCACAGTAGGAGGACATCTGAAAATGCAATCGCAGCAGAAAGAAATGAGTTTGGCCAGCATCCATATACAAAAGGCAGATTCTTTGTTTGCTTAACTTACTTTGGTAGATGTACCATTAACAAATTAGAACTGCTAATCATTTGATTTGTGAAGCCCTACAGTTAGATTTAACAGCTCTGTGCTTGGGGTAATACCCAAACCCAAAAGGATTAAATTATAATGTAGGATCTTAATCTGATGAGTTACTTGGAAAGTTTAATTATATTTGTGCAAAAGTAATTTAAAGAATTATAACAGGGCTTTTACAATATCCTTATTAGTGATAAGGTTTGTTCTGGTTTTCGTCTTCAGCCAAATTTTTCTAATGGCACAGTATATTGGTAGAAAGCATAACTGGTTTTAGAATATAGTATCTATCAGTTTTATTATAACACTGGGTCAATTTCCAGTCTTTAAATCTACATTTCCTTGTCTCTAAAATGGTGACAACAGCAGCCTCTATCTCATAGGTAACTAATAGAATTAAATGAAATAATAGTTTAAAATTTTTATTCATTGCCAAACATAATTAGCACTCAATAAATGTTAGCTGTTCCTGCTACCGTTATCATCAGTCTCATCTCAGGCACAATATGTTTAAGGAATGTTCCCATCTGGGAGTACATTGTATAAGAATGAGGAGGTCTGTTTAAATGCTGTGCCTTCGAAGACAGAATTGTTCCCACAAAAAAAAAACTATGAACTAATATTTACTTAATTCCCTTCCCCCAAGTCCTGGGTTATCTAAGGTAAGCCACTGAAGCCCCTGTTTCTTTACATCTATCACATTAGAAAACATAACACTGTGTGCTTCAAAGAATTCCTTTGATAAATATGAAATAATGACTTTAAATGGTTTAGAAAATATCAAGTACTTATGCCAGACTAAATGGTATTGACCTAGAAACATATTTAGCAATTATGCATAGCTTAGATAAGATAGAGAAATTATTTAAATCTTCTTCACCATACTGCTAAAGATTTTCAGATTATAGCCTACTTATTTTGATTAATTTTATCTCTGTCTAAACGTGATAAACAGATAAAATAGCATGCCTTTGAATCTTATGCTGACACTAACAAAATATGTAAAATAAACAGTATAATAAATGTCAAATGTCTATTTAAATATAATAAATTTTCATGTGATTTTTCTTAAAATTGTCTGGCTTTCTTCTGAGGCTTTAGGAATTGTTCTTATCATGAGAACATAAATTCTAATGTGTGCTAACAACAGATACTAAGATAATACAATTCTTTTTGAAATATACAGAAATAAAACACATTTTAAAGGCATACAAATAGTTTCCTGTTAAGTATGATTTTCAAGAAACACTAATACCTATTCTCTAACCATCAAAGAAAAAGAACTCCAGGGGAGCAAAAAGAAAATCCATTTTTCAGCCTCAAACAAGGGAGAAACCATCTGTGCTAAATCATAAAACAAATGCACTGAGAGTTTATATCAATATACACATGGGAAGGAGGTTATTTACTCTGTGGAGGAAAAATCCTCGTTATCTTTAATCATGTGAATTTCACGGGCAAGTAGATTCTAGACTATTTTTATATTTTAAAAAAATGCTTGAAGTTTTCATCTTAAAGAAATATAGTCAATCCAATGTCAGTTAAACCCCTCAAACAGAGCCAAGTTCAGGAACCTCCTTATCTCTATCCATAATGTTCTGAATTTAAATTGTGCAAGCGGATGTTAGAAAATGCTTTATTCACATCTTTTCAAGTTAATTATTTCTCTCTAGCAATCTTTCACATTATCCTTTTTGCACATTAACTGATTCTGCTTATAAACTCCCAAAGGCCTAACCCAGATTAAGAAAGAATACAAAAAAAACACTGCAGTGAGAACGTACTCTAGAAGGCATCATTGTTTTTAATTAGGTTACTTATAAATTGTTCCTAATAGATAGGTTTGGATATCTGAGATATACTCAAATAACAAGACATTTCTCTATTGGAGCTCAGAATAAAGCTGGTCCATCTTCAGCCCACTCAAAGGTGTTTATGCCTGAAGTAATAAAGGGCCCTTGTTATAACTCTATCCTATGGTAAAAGATTCAAGGATAGCTTTCTTACAAAGTCACAAATTGTGTCTCTGAAATACTAAATTTGGAGAAAAGTAGAATAAGGAAAAACTTACTGAAAAGCCATTGCAATAAAATTCAAAATGATTTGCTAATGTTTGAAGATGAAGAGGCTGACTTAATAATTAATAAGCATTTAAGTTGAAGCTTTCACATTCATAGAAATTTTTCTAATCAATATTTTAATTTATAATGTTAGCCTAAATAGGAGTTTTGCTGCCTTGGTGAGGGAAGAAATGGTTTTCTAACTTTCCAAGATTATGAAGTTTAACTGGAAGGAAAGCACTTCCTAGAATTGAAACAGTTCTCTAAACTATTTAATGAATAACGAAATGTCTCTGAAAGTTACATCTAACAATAAGAGTAGCCTGTATAACTAAGTTAAGGGAAAAATGGAAAGATGGAGGCGCAAAAGAAAATTATAAATGTTTTGGAGTTTTTATTAGACATGGACTAAAGGTATTTCTAGAATTCTAATGGGCTATTCCATCAGAATCTGCATAAATGAATTTTATACCCATGGTCTGCATTGTATGCATCAACATTTGTTACATGCTGAGATAAATCTATAAAATATATTCATCCTTTGCATTTAAAACTTCACTCCACCAGAATAACTTTTTATTTCTCCACTAGTCTTTATGAATACTTTAACATTCATTTTCATTGTGTAAATGAAAAGCCAGCTTGTTATTTGGTTAAATGCAAGATTCATAAAGTTTTATTTCTGAAATAACATCATTTCTAAACTCTCCTTCCTTATGCATTGTTGACTTCAGTTGAATATCTGACATTCCCTCACATCTTGTTTATGATCTACAGATGTGAACTTTCTGCAGGACCTTGATGAGCCAAAAAGTTACACAAACTATCTCAGAGAACTTTCATTTTTTTGCCTGACATTCAGGAAGCAAGTACATACTGAATACCTCCCAGGAAGTGGTGCTTTGCTAGCTGCCAGGGATACAGGAGTCAATATACTGATCTGGTGGTTCCTGCCCTCCAGTAGTACATACCTTAGTGAAGGAGACACATCTAAGGGCTGTTGTAATGGAAGATAGGCTCTTTGGAGAGAATATGAAATCTAATTTGTCCAAGGCAGTTTAAACTGCCTTTATTCTTTGCATCCCTAAAATACATAATCAACTTTATTGGTTCGGGATATTGGGCTAGTTGCTAAAAGAACAAGCCATTGAGTCGAGGATTTTGTGTTTACAGATATGAATACCCATAAAATAATACTCTGGTTTTGGGGGTAAGGGTTTTATTTTTTAATTCATTTCTTCAAATTTCTACTTTAATATGATTTTGAGTAACTTAACTAAATTTAACCTCTAAAACTAGAACAGAGGTGGTAAACAGGTGATGCACATACCTCCACTTCTTTCTTCCCATCAGAACAAACATCAGTCATTGATAATGGCTTTTGTTACGATAAACCTAGATAAGATCTTATCATCCTTCTCAAGGCAGCACTTCAAGTACTGCTATGAGTTAACCAGCTGAAGAAATGGACCCTCTTTTACCATGTCTTACTGGAGGATAAGTTACTCAAGGGCAGCACTAACATTATCACCACTGAAGTCAGTACGTATTGTACCTGTAGCGGGTATTCAGAACTGTACAAATCCTAGGAAAACAGAACTTAGAGAGAGACATGAACTCATCTAATTCAACTCTCTCATGTTACAGATGAATTTGGGCCCAGGGTGACTAATGATATATGAGGAAATAGGCCTTGCCCTTACTGTGCTGTCTGTTTTTAATGACTTCACCCACACATAGCTAACTCTTGACTTTCCAAGATTCCACTGATGTATCCTTTCTTCCTACAGTCATCTCTGGTTAGAAAGCAAAGGTTGTCGGTCGAGCCTGGTGGCTCACGCCTGTAATCCCAGCACTTTGGGAGGCCGAGGCGGGGGGACCACCAGGTCAAGAGATCGAGACCATCCTGGCTGACACAGTGAAACCTGTCTCTACTAAAAACACAAAAAATTAGCCGGGCATGGTGATGGGCAACTGCAGTCCCAGCTACTCGCGAGGCTGAGGGAGGAAAATGATGTGAACCCGGGAGGCGGAGCTTGCAGTGAGACCAGTTCGCGCCACTGCACTCCAGCCTGGGGGAGAGAGCGAGACTCCGTTTCAAAAAAAAAAAAAGAAAGCAAAAGTTATCATCTCATATTTGGTACTTCTATGACACTTTCTACATACTTTGATTTCCCCTTGTCTTGCAATTCTAATAATCTGTAGGTGTCTCCTACTCCCTTAAGCTACAGACTCCTTGAGTGATTACATCTTACTCATTTCTGCACCCCATGTATCTGGAACTACATGTGGCATGTAGCAGAGGCTCAATAAATATTTTTCAAAAGGATGAATAAATGGATGCATGAATACAAAGCCATTCTCAATTTAGAAATAACCTGTGTTTTAAAACATATTGCTAAGTACTTTGTAATTTAAACTACACTTACTCCAGAAACAAATTTATGGAGGGCCATGCAATCACGTAACATGGATCTATAAGCCTGTGACAATGTTTCAATATAGAAGAGGGTAGAGTCAGGAAGGACCTGCTGCAAGAAGTGGTACCTCCACTAAGTTCAAAATTATGGGATTTTAAATAACTTCCTTCATTCTTACAAGGAGAGCACCATTAGATTCAAAGAGTTGGGAAGTATATCAAGTCCTTGGAAATAATAAAAATGCATTTACCTAGAAGAAGAAAACAGTGGGACAAATGGGACCAGGAGAAGTAAGGATAGTGGAGAAGGAGGGAAAGATGATAGTTGCTATTGATTCAGGAATGCATGAAAGAAAAAAAAAAATCATGAATCTTAATCGAGCAAAATAAAAGACACCTTACAAGTTATAATGGTCCAGGCATGATGGAGAGCTCAGAATAGCCAGAGATTGTGCAGAGAACAGGAGAAACTGAATAGTTAAGACACTAGATTCAATCAAAAAAGTTTGATTCTAATGTCAACATGTTCTCATTAATATAACACTAAATATTTATTAAGTGCTTTCACTTATGCAACTTACCATAATTTGCAGAGACAAAAGCAAGTCAAGATTTACAAATGGTTTGCCCAGAGTCATCAAATAATTGACAGAGTCAGGACCCACATTTAGATCTTCTGATACTATATTCTCTGCTCATTGCACATGTCAACCTTACAAAATACCATAGAAGAGGAGAATAGTAAAGAGGAGATAGGTATTATGTAAGCACAGATTATCTGGTTTAAATCTTTTTGCTTTTTGTCTACAAAATATTAGTCAAATTTTGCTTTCAGCCATTTTAGAGTGTTTATATCTGTTTATTTTCCTCCAAAAAACAACCACAGAGTCCTCCCTATCTTTAAAGAAAAAAATTAAATCTCGAGTCTTTTGTGCATTAGTAGAATAAGGAAGAACAAAAGGGAGACTTTTTATTCTGAAGTGTACATATCATATAACAATTTTAAGGTTTTACCAACTAGGTCCCCAATTCGGTATTTTCCATGCATAGCAACCCTTTGCAACATTTCTTGTTCTCTGGTAATTCTATATCATTTATTAAAGATGAGAAAACCAACTACTCTTCCACATAAACATCTCATATTGAATTACTTTTGTATCCCAAGTTACAAGAGTGATCTTGTACCTGTCCTCCTTAGACTGATAAAAGATGCCAAGAGTAATTTATACAAGAAAATAAAAAGAAATGGCATTGAAAGAAAAATCAAATAATAGGGTTAAAATAGGACTCCATGCAATCTTTCATCCTTAACTGGTTGAAGATTGCCAGATTTTCTAGATTTTGAAAGAAATAAAACGAATCATGATTTAACCTGTGCTTAAGAATAAGTTCCAAATCAAATAGCTAAATTTAAGGAAAGTTTAAACAGGAATGCCAGGAAAGTGTAAACAGGAAAGTGTAAACAGGAATGATGGTAAGCGCACTTTCAACAAATATAAACCCTGAAAATAACAGACTAGATGGTAGTAAAAAATGGAATAGGTTACCAAAAGGTGCATTAGATATTCCTTAAATTTGGAATGAGGTTGCTATACATTTTCGGGGAGGAAAGTACATAAGAGTAATATTCTCGTATGAATTGACTGGATTGAGGTAACAAGTTCCATTAGATAAGAATTCATACTTGACGATGATAAATCTAACTAGAATTGTTTGTATAAGAGCAAAGCATGTTTATTATAGAGAAATTTTAAAGTGAAAATATTTTAAATGTCTTTGCTAAATATACATTGGCTTTGGATCAGTCTTAGTGGTTTCAAATTGTCAGAAAGTTTAAGATGACAGAGGACATTCTTTTGCATTATTTCATGAACGAAAGAGAAAACAGATTTTTTCAGCATTGACTAAAAATTTGGTTAAAAACATGGTTGCATCATGGTCAGAAGCATGAGTTTTGGGGTCAGACAGACTTGGGTACATCTGACTCTGCTTCATCAGCTATATGATCTTGCAGAAGTTATTTAAACTCCCTAAACCTCCATTTACTTGTCTGCAAAAGGAGGGGTAATAATATCCAGATTTGTTGAAAAGATTAAATGAGATAAAGCATTCCAGATACTTAGCAAAAATCCCTGTATATGACAGTAAAGACCTCCAGGAACTGCATAACATGTTCCCTGCTTCTCCTCTGCTCATCCCATCCAATTCCAACCTCATTGAGTAAGTTCTGCCAGACTTACCTTCTTTCTGCCATCCATACATACTAAGCCTGTTCAGATTCTGCCCTTTGTCCTGTCTGGAAAGCTTTTCTCTAGGTCTTTACATGGCCAACTTCTTCCCTTAATTCAAGCTTCAAAAGGGATTTCATTGCAACAGACATTTGCCCTCTCATCATGCTACCTAAAAGAGCTCTTTTCCCTCTGCTGTTCATCCTAAATCCCACCACCCCTTGTTGTTTACTTTCCAGCACTCATCACTACCTGCGATTCTTATTTATATATTTGTTTTCCTGTTTATCGTCTATCTCACTATACCAGAATGGTTGCTCCATACAAGTAGGAACCTCATCTGTCTTACCAAATATAATAGCACATTTGGCAGACATTAGCTTAATACTCACCAAATTTGTTTCCTCTCTTCCAAGAAATATGGTTATGCCACATTTCCCACTTTCTTTGAAATCAGCATGACCATATAGCTGAGTCCTAGAATACAGAATGTGGAGGCAGTGATGTGTGCCCCTTCAAGGCCAGATTCACAAAGACCTCTCAATGGCAATTCCCTATTCTCTCATCCATTATTTGCTAATTGGAATGAAGAGGTTCCTGGGGATTGCCCCAAGGCTAAAGGGGGTTGCAAGTTTGAGACATATAATGAAACTAGTACCCTAATTCCTAAGTGAAAAAACTTCTGACCCCCTAGTGGACTTCACATGAATAACAAATAGATTTCTATTTTAGTTCAGCCTGAGATTTTTTAATTTATAACAGCAATCCGCCATGTAAATAGCAGAACAAATGCACTATAGGACCTAGAAAACTGCCTGGCGCTTAGTAGGTTCTCAATAAATGTGCAATGGATATTAGCTAAATAAGCAAAATAATTAAATTAATGGTATTATGTGTCATATTACATCAAATATTTAGCCCTAAACTATTTTATTTCAAAGTGGGTCAAAGAAAACTATCAGTCTGCAGTGAGAAATTCCATTCAGATGACTCTTAGAGACCTCCAAGGTATATATAATACTTAAGATTCTGAAAACTACACATCCTGGGTTTAGAAATTTAGTGACTATTAACATAAAAATGAAAATCAAAGAGATTTTGGTGTATAGTGTTACTCATTCCCCACACGGACATTTCCTGTTTGGGGTTATAAAGGGAATATGAAGGACTCGTAAAAACCTAAATGAATTGTGCCATAAATGTTAACTACCACTGATAGCAATGTCGAACACCACTCCAAAGCAATGTTACTACAGGGTAAATTTCTGCTGTGGTACCTGAGAGTGAATGCAAAGCCAACATCAGGTCCAAATGTGTATCTGTTAAATATGCACTACCTCTCCCCTACAAAATGAGGCTGCATCTTTATTCCTGTCTATCAGTAAAAATCTTTGCCAACGAAAGTTTTATTTGTTTAAACAAGACAGACTTCCTACCCTGAAGAGTCAGATTCACAAAATATTCCTAGGTGTTTTAATTAGTAAATCCCAAAGTGACAATTACCCTTTCAGTGTGATCTAGATGATCACGAGAAGTCCATGACACTTATCCTTAGGTTTCAGTAACACGCACATTTTGGGAAAATTCAGAAATTTACTCTCTCAATTTAGGAAGCTGTGGAAGGTTATGAGCATCAGATTTATAGTGTAATACATGCAAACTATCGATCAAGGAGAACAGTTGGCTAAATTAAATATGTGTATATATTTTCACACAAGCGGTTTGGAGTAGATTTGTTGAGTCATGTACCATGCCTATTTTCATTCTTTTCAGCAAACTCTTTTAAGAACTTTTATTACTTGTGGGGCGATATGAACTCAACAAACTGAGAACTGAAGTAATTGCTATCATCGGAGTGTTCCCTCTGCCAGATTAGGTTGAGGCATTGAGGCTACTCAGAACTGGAGAATTGGCTCAGCAAACCCTGCACTGAATTGCTGCCAAATGCACTGGCATTTGAACCCCTTGGATGTGATCATTAAGCTTTAGAGTGGTAATCCTTTTTTATATGCCACTGTAGAAATGAAAAAAAAAAAAAAAAAAAGCACTGAGGTTTTAATTTTTTTTAAGTATTTTACAAATATGAGAAATTCTAAAGCATACATGCAAATACTTGTGTTGATATCATTCAGCTTCAGAAACAGAACATTACCAGGAAAGTTAAGATGCCTATATGCTCTCCTTAGTGTTTCCTCTTAATCTGAATTTTGTAATTTTCCTGGATTTTATTTATGCCTTTGTTACATTTGGTCATAACACTTACAAATATTTTCACTAAAAGCTTGCTCTCTGGAACAGAGATTAGAATCTTGAATATATGACACCTGTTTAAGTACTTTTGCAGCAATAAATAGATAAGCATTCTGTTGTTCTTTCTTTTGTTTAATTTGACATCTGTTGATATAATGATTTGTTAGAAAGATGCAATGGATCAGATAACACTGGTGAAAGTGTTTTGAATATTTGCTGCTATTTTATTTTATTTTAAAACACCCAACTAAAGGTTTCAGGCAGCAAACCCAAATTTGTTCATTTTTAGCATGGTTAGGTTTGTGATTTTGTAGATGAAGTACAAATAGCCACAAAAATGCCAATTTGCAGGTGATACAAATTTAATTCTATCGCTTTTATGATGAAAATACAACTGCAGTGAAATGGCAAGCATCTCTTCAGTTACACTGCTTTACATTATCACTCTATGTTTATTCATGGAAGGAACTCAAATGTTAAAAAGTTATAAATAGCTGAGAAACATTCAAAAACAAGATTGGCTAATGCAGTGATAAAAGAAATACAAATTAGAACAATAAAATACTATTTTCACCAAAATTAACAAAAGTCTACTTAACTGACAATATCTAATATAAGCTAGACTGTGATGAAGCATATCCTTGTCAACTTTGGTGATAAGGCAATTTAGCATTTCCATAAAAATTTTAAGTGAAAATATCATTAGTTGTAGCAATTCTACTTCTCTAAAACAATTATAAAGAAGCCATATCACAAACATATGGAGATATATACATACTGACATGTACATATACACATAAACATATATACACTATGTTACATACACCCTCATTCACTGTATCATTATGAAAATAAAGAACAACTGGAAAACACGTTTTGGTTCTTACTAAAGGAAGATTTAAATACTTTACTATAAAGCTATACTATTACACTTTATGCGAAAATCAAAAGGAAGATATATTCTGTATATCTAGCAAGAAAATAAAGTTCACATATGTTGTTGATTGAAGAAAAGGAAGTCCTAGACTAACAAATGTGATGGCCTTCCATCTTTGGTAAGTCCTATGTGTTCTATCTATCTTGACAGAATTCTATCAGGAATAACACTGTACTTGTTCCACAGAAATTATTTGATAAGCTTGTCTGGAATAGAATCTGAGTTAAATGTGCCATTGTTCTTCCCCAGATAACTTTTTGGTGGCTCCATAGATCACATACAAAGAGAGAAGAGAGAAACAAGCCACCAGATTGGGACATGCTGCAACACGCTGCACTGAACATCTGATTTCACTTAGCCAACCCTCAATTTCCAATACAAAAATCACAAAAGGAATTCTAAGGGAGAATTTATAATGGAAAAGAGGTGAAAAATGGCTTATTTGTTTCGATTATCCTGTAAGGGAGACAGAGGAAAAAAGACACAACCACTATCTGCCTTGTGGTAAAATATAATTTATCAAACAACACAAAAAATATATTATCCATTTTAAAAATAATTTTACTACATTCAAATTAAGAACCCTGTTCATCAAAAGGCACCATAAAAATGAAATATAATGAAGAAATTGATAGGAGATATTGGCTATATAGAGAGCTGACAAAAGATTATTATCTAGCTATATAGGGAAACCCTACAAATCATAAGGAAAAGGACAAATATTGCAATAAAAAAGTGAAGAAAAGGTAGTAGAGCATTTCACAGAAAAGGAAAAAAGGCTCATGCTCAACCATAAGTTATAGTATAGCCACAATCTGCCTAAACAATTTGATTATGCTACACCCTACAACCCAGCAATACCAATGCGTGGTATAGACAACATGTGGACAAGAAAACAGGGATTCGGCAGCATTGCTCATTATATAGTAAAAACAAGAAACAGCGTACATTCCCTTCAACATTAAAATGGTTAAATCAGTCATGATATACTCAGACAATGAACTATATATAATCAAATGTCCTATAGCTAATCACATCATAATGAATGGATCTCAAAAACATAATGTTGAGTAAAACCAAAAAGATTCTGAAAATACCTGTAGTGCCTTTTGCATTGATATAAAGTTAAAAATGAGTCAACAATATATTTAGGTACCTAAAAGTGGCAAAACTATGAATAAAGGCAAGGAAATGCTTAATAGAAAATTCTGGATTAGGGTTACCTCTGGGAGCTGGAAAGGGGATGCTTTAAAGGAGAATAAGAGAGCTTCAAAAGTGTTGACAATATTCTGCCTCTGCAGCTGCCTGTTGGGTTTAGAGGGGTACAATTATTATATATATTATATATTTTGTTTTTATTAGTATTTATTTTAAATATGCATCGGTTTAAAGAGTTACTGAAAAATAATAATCCACAACCAAAAGATGTTTAGGAGAAAGTTTGAATTTTCACTTCAACTTTAAAATATATTTTAAAAGTTTGAGCGTTTGTCCCAAAAGAATCTACACCAATGTTGTAATTGAAAGAAAAAAAAAAAAAAAAAAAAAGGTCAATTCAGCCTTATTGGGTCTTCATACACGAGTGATTACAGAGATGTTTCAATGAACCCAGTTGATAAGTTGATGTAATTTAAGTTCATTGCCTGTGACTACTACAAAGCTTGGTCTTAACAGATTGCATTGAAAGTCTCTTCATCAATGTGACTGATAGAATTTGCCTTCCCTGAAAGGGTGAAGGTAGCTAATCAGAAGCATTTTTGTTTTTAAGCTTAAAATTATTTTACTTTTCAAAACAGACCTCTTCTAATGTAAATATGTTTTGTCATTGTTTCTATCAAATACTCAGCTTTATAAGATTGTGTTTAGCAGGCCTCATTCATAGATTAAAAAAAACAAAAAACAAAAAAAACAGATAAAACTAGTAATGTATGTCAGCCACAGCATTGAGAACACCACTGATTATAAACTAAAACCTTTCCATTTCATGTGCCTTTTGTAAGAATGGTACCATGTTTGGAAAAAAAAATCTTTAAACTCTTCTCATGTGTCAGATTCCCTGTTACGAAGAGAGTTTAATCTTGTCCCAGTGATCACAACCAAACTGTATAAGACACCATGCTAGCAACTAAAATATTTGCATCTAGCTTATTTCAATAAGGTAATATTTTATTGATAATTTTAAAATTTACTATTTAATGTGACACATACTGCATTTAATCAACTTAAATGTTAATTTTTAATAATTATCATGACAGGAGAGTTTTTAAAAAATCAAACATACAAAACTGGGTAGAACAGCATAAAATACCACAGCCTGGATTTCCAACAATGTCTTACGAAAGTTAATCATCTGCCATGGGAGGTATAGACCAAGCCCAGATGGATGGCTGAATCCTTTCCCCAGAACACCTGTTTGGAACACTCAGAATTGAGTAGTATCGAGTCATGCATTATGGAAATGGTGTAAGGGACTATTAGGAGAGAGGAAAGGCCATGGGAAAGGAGACTCCATCATGGCTAGGAACTAAACGAAGGGAATGAAATATACCAGATGAAATCTCAGTCTTTCAGACCATGTGTGAAAAATAAAAGTCATAAGGGAGAAAAGCATAACAGGAATCTCAATTTTATCTGGAAAACACTGCCACTTGGAAAAAAACATATGAAAAAAATAGCATTTAAATCTTAGACTTTACTATAATTGACTAAATCTTGGCAAAGTTTTAATGCTTTCATTGTCTTGGTCTACTAAAGTATGAATGTTAAACAGCAGATAAAGGAGAAAGGTTGACATTTCCAGGCAGACACAAATAAGTCTTTTTGTACCTGAGGGGCTCTCAATAGTTTAAAGCCTGTGTCTCAGGATCTTAAAAACAGATGCCACCCTAAGAGTATAAACTGGGAGTCTGTAAGCCTTCTTTGATGACTCAAATTGAAACTGCTTTCCTATTTTAATATGATTTGTATTTATTAAGTGTTTTATAACTAATAATTATGTGTTCAACAGCTTTACACATATTATCTCGTTAAAATCTCACAATGACATTAAAAACCAATGTATACTTCTCTTATTACATAAAGAAGGAAGTTGACTCTGAGACATTTAATAGCTTTGCTCTGGGTCAAACAGCTAGAGCAATGATAGTTGGGATATGCACCCAACTCAGACTGGTTCCAGGGTCCCAATACTTAACCATAACATGCCTGCAACTTCCTCAAATTATAGTGTTTAAAGGGTCCACATTTAACATTTGGGAATCATTGGTTTAGAACCTTGCTACCATCATCTAATATCTGTCTGTTTCCTCAGTTCTCTTCTCCACTAGATTTTAAGCAACTTGAATATATGGACACTTTATAATATTCATGATTCCCTTCGTCTTCTACTCTACCCCCTATTGTTGTGCCCACACAGCATAATGCCCAGCAGATAGTATGTACTCAAGTTAATGTTTGCTGCATTGATGATGTGACCTCATTCAAAGTTCAAGAGCATTGAAGGGGTCATTGCTGGGAATCAGATTCTCCAAAGATATAAGAATACTAGACAACTTAAAAAGTATAGTCAGGAAACAAATACATTTCCATGAATCAAGTCCTGGCCTCTGAATAATCATATAAAAGAAGGGACAAAGTTTATGACAGGAAAACCTGGAAAACCTGTGTGTTCTCCTAGAGCCGTGCGCAAATGAGCATTGACAAACCATACACATGACCAGGAATCACAGATTCTTTTAAAATATTATGCATATTTAAATAGTATAATCACAGAAAAGAATACAAATTCTTTTAAAATATTAAAATAACTCCTATAAATAGGAGCTGGCTTTTAGTCTATGATTTTAAAACTTTTGTTTCAAGAAACCTGTATCATCTAGGAAATACCGCAGGGTATGTTGAGGAGGTAAAATAGCATAGGTCTGGGCACCTATAGCAGACACTGTTGGTTATTTTCCAATAGTCATTCTCCTTTCTTGGCACTTACAGAATCCTGAACTTGATTAGTTAACAATGTACTAAGGCTGAACCCTGCAGCACCACACACACTACTGGAGACCCAGGGCCCAGCCCAGCTCCAGCATACCCAGAATCTACATGTGTCCCAATAGACCTTAGGATTGGAGTAGGCCCACAGACCCTGGATTTAGGACTACCTCTGTATACCCAGGTCCCAGGCCAGCCTCCCAAGACCTTAGGACCCAGGCCATCCTTCAGAGACCTAGCCTCTAGGCCAGCACTATATAAACCCAACATCCAGGCAGGTTATCAGTGGCAAAGGCTCCAGGCTAGCCCCCATAGCCCCAGCCCCAACCTCAGCCTCAGGTAAGCCACAGTGGCTCCAGGTACTAGGCGAGCAGTGGCTATCCTAGGTTCCAGTCTAATCCTCTCAGATCCAGGCTTCATGCCAGTCCCAGCATCAGGCCAGCTCCAGGCACCTGTCCAGTCCATGTGGCCCCAGGTTCCAGAAAGCTCAGGGTTCAGGCTTGCTTCAGCAGACCCAGGGTCCAGGCCAGTCCCTCAAGAACTCAGGTTCCAGGCCAATCCTATTCAGCCCAGGTGCCAGGCTCACCCCAGTGCCAGACAAGTCCCTGTAGACTCAGACTGAAGGCACATGCCAGTGAACTTAGGCTCTATTCCCATCCCTGCTAGGATGGTTAATATTAGGTGTCTACTTGATTGAACTGAGGGATGTCTGGATGGCTAGTAAAGTGTTGCTTCTAGGGTATCTGTGAGGGTGCTGCCAGAGGAGACTGGTATTTGAGTCATTTGCCTGGGAAAGAAAGACTCGCTTTCAATGTGGGTAGGCATCATCCAATTGGCTGCCAAAGCAGCTAGAACAAAGCAGAGGGAGGAAGGCGGATAACTTTGCTTGTTGAGTCTTTTTTTTTTCTTCTCTCCATGCTGGAAACTTGCTTCCACTCCTCCTGCCCTTGGATATCAGACTCTAGGTTATTTGGCCTTTGGACTCTGGGACTTGCACCACTAGCTTCCTGGGAGCTTTCGGGCCTTTGGCCATGACTGAAGGCTACGCAGTTAGCTTCCCTAGTTTTGAGGCTTTCAGACTTGGACTGGCACACTACTGGCTTCTCTCTTCCCCAGCTTGCAGATGGCCTATCATGGGACTTAGTCTTTTAATCAGGTGAGCCAATTCTTCTTAATAAACTCTCCTTTATATATACATATATCCTTTTGGTTCTGTCCCTCTGGAGACCTCTGACTAATATACCTGCAGACCAGATCAGTAAGTCTACCCCAGTGTCTCTAGAATTCAGGCTCAACCCTATGAAACCAGGCATCAAGCCAACATACCCGCTGATTCAGGCATCAAGCTGGGTTACTACAGGAAATCTGAGCCTGGAGCCACCAGGGTAGACTTACTACCTAAGGATTCAAGGAGGAAACCCACTCTCAGACTATACCAGAGACATGCTCAGAATCTCTAACTAAGCTGACTACTGCTAAAGAGCTTTCCCAGAAAAAGTGAGTCTGCAAAGACTGGAACAAGTCCCTAATTCTTTAATGCATAGACATAAAGGTAAGGCAACAAGAAACACAAAAAAATAAGAAGTCGTATCACCACCAAATCACACAATCTCCTAGAAGCAGCAATATACAAACTAAAAAGCAAAGAATTCAAGATAGTTATTTTTTAAGAAAGCTAAGCAAACTTCAAGAAAATAAAGAAAAAGAATCCAAAAAAAATCAGAAAAACCATAAATGACCAAAACAAGAAATTTAACAGAAAGATTAAAAACACTTTTAAAGAGAAATTCTAGACCTTAATAATACAATGAATGAAATTTAAACTATGTGGTAGAGAGCATCAATAGCAAAATTAATGAAGCAGAAAAAAAAATCTGTGAAGTCAAAGACAGCTTATTTGAAAATATATAGTCAGAGAATAAGAAGAAAGAATGAAAAATAATTAAAGCTGATAGAATTTATGGGATAGCATCTAAAGAGAAAATTAAAAGAGTTCAGGAAGAAGACAAAATGGTACAAAGCTTATTTAAAGAAAGAATAGCAGAAAATAACAGAAAACTTAAAATGTGGAGAAAGATATGAATATCCAAGTGGAAGAAATGTCTCCATTCAGATTCAATCCAAATAAGACTACACCAAAATATATTATAATCAGACTGTAAAAAATCAAGGATAAAGAAAGATCTTAAAAGAAGTAAGTGAAGAGAAACAAATAACATATAAGGATGTTCCCATAAGGCTAACAGTGGATTTCTCAGCAGAGAATTTACAGGGCAGGAGAGGGTGAGATAATATATTTAAAGTGATGAAGTACCTGGCAAAACTGTCCTTTAGAAATAAAGGAGACACAGAGACTTTTCCAGATGAATAAAAGCTGAAGGATTTCACTGCCACCAGACCTGTCTTATAATAAATGTCTAAAGGAGTTCTTCAAGCTGAAAGAAAGTGAAGCTAAGTAGCAACAAAAAACATATGAAATTATGAATCTCACAGTCAAATCCAGACTACTCTAATACTGTAAGATTAGTGTGTAAATCATTTATATCTTTAATATGAAGGTTAAAATAACAATCATTACTATAAATTTTAAGGGATACATAATATAAAAAGATACAAATTGTGACAGCAAATATTTACAATGGGGTCAGGCACAGTAGCTCGCACCTATAATCTCTACACTTTGGGCAGCAAAGATGGAAGAATCACTTGAGCTCAGGAGTTCAAGACCATCTGGGCAACATAGTGAGACCTTATCTCCACAAAAATAACAAAATTCTACAGGGAGAGTGAAGTAAAATCATAGCTATTTTATGTAATAGAAGTTATTGTCAGTTCAAAATAGCCTGTCATAAGTATATGATGCTCTTTGTAAACCTCCTGGTAAGCAAAAATCTATAGTAAATACACAAAAGATAAATAGTAAAAAATCAAAGCATACCAGTAGAGAAAAATCACTTAATCATAAAGGAAGACAGCAAGAGAGGAAGAAAGGAATAAAGAACCTATGCAATAACCAGAAAACAATTAACAAATGGCAGCAGGAAGTCATTACATATCAATAATTACCTTGAATGTAGATTATAAGACAAGAGACCCAACTGTATGCTACTTAGAAGATACTCACTTCAGCTATAAGAACACACGCAGACTGAAAGTGAAGGGATGCAAAAACATATTCCGAGAAAATGGAAATCAAAAGACATCAGGAATAGTAATTATACTAATATCAGATAAAGTAAACTCTATGTCAAAAACTGTAAAATGAGGCGAAGAATTTCATGTTATGATAAAATGGTCAATTCATCAAGAGACTATAACAAAAATATTAATATCTATGTACTTCACATTAGACCACCTAAATATACAAAGCAAATGTTAATAGATCTAAAGGGAGAGAGAGACTAATTAAAATGATAGTAATGAACTTAAATACCCCATTTTCAACTACTGAGAGATAATTCTGACAGAAAATTAGTAAGTAAATACGAAATAAACTACATTTTAGAGCTAGTCAACCTAACAAACATACAGAATATTCCAGCCCACGACAGAATACACAGTCTTCTCAAGGGCACATGAAATATTCTTCAGGATAGATTCAGACAGACATCACAAAACATGTCTTAACAAATTTAAGAAGACTGAAATTATATCAAGTATCTTTTCCTACCACAATATATGAAATATATTTTTCCATATATATATATGTGTGTGTGTGTGTGTATATATATATAAACTAGAAATAACAGGAGGAATTCCAGAAAATTCACAAATACATAAAAAGTAAACATGCTTTTGAAAACCATTAAGTCAGTGAAGAAATTTAATGCCCCACTTTAAAAGAAAGCATACCAGTAGAGAAAATCACTTAATCACAAAGGAAGACAGCAAAAGAGAAAGAAAATGGAACAACCAGAAAACAATGAACAAAATGGCAGTCGTAAGTAGTTACATATCAATAATTACCTTGAATTTAAATGAATTAAATTCTCTAATCAAAGAATTAAAAGGGAAGAAATTAAAAGGGGTATTTAAAAACATCTTGAGATGAAAATGGAAACAAAACATACCCAAACTAGTGGGATGCCACAAAAGCAGTTCTAAGAGTAAAATTTATAGCAACACACACTTACATATATCAACAAAGGAGAAAGATCCCAAATAAACAACCTAGCATTACACTTCATGGAACTAGAAAAACAGGAACAAACTACTATCAAAGTTGGCAAAAAGCAGAAAATAATAAAGACCAGAGCAGAAGTAAATGAAATAAGACTAGAAATACAGTAGAAAAGATAAACAAAATTAAGAGTTGATTTTTGAAAAAGGTAAACCATATCAACAAATCTTTAGCTAGACTAAAAAAAAAAAAGAGAGAGAGAGAGAGATGACTCAAAATAAGAAAGGAAAAGAGGAGGAAAAGAGGAGACATTTTAACTTGTACCACAGAAATATAAAAGATCATGAGACTACTAGGAAAAATTATATGCCAATAAATTGGATAGTCTGGAAGAATTTGATACATTTCCAGACACATGCAACCTACGGAGACTGAATCACAAAGAAATGGGCTATCTGGGCCGGGCGCGGTGGCTCAAGCCTGTAATCCCAGCACTTTGGGAGGCCGAGACGGGCGGATCACGAGGTCAGGAGATCGAGACCATCCTGGCTAACATGGTGAAACCCCGTCTCTACTAAAAAATACAAAAAAACTAGCCGGGCGCAGTGGCGGGCGCCTGTAGTCCCAGCTACTCGGAAGGCTGAGGCAGGAGAATGGCGTGAACCCGGGAGGCGGAGCTTGCAGTGAGCAGAGATCCGGCCACTGCACTCCAGCCTGGGCAGCAGAGCGAGACTCCGTCTCAAAAAAAAAAAAAAAAAAAAAAAAGAAATGGGCTATCTGAACAGACTAATGATGACTAAGGAGACTGAACTAATAAAAAGTCTTCCATCAAAGAAAAGCCAAGATCTAATGATTTCACTGCTAACTTCTATCAAACTTTTAAAGATCTATTTTCAATCCTTCTCAAACTCTTTCAAAAAACTGAAGCAAAGGGAATACTTCCATGCTCCTTTTTACAAGGCCAACTAATTTATCCTGATACCAAACCAGACAAGGACACTACAAGAAAAGAAAATTACAGGTCAATATACCTGATGAACATGGATGCAAATATCCTCAACAAAATACTACCAAACCAAATTTCACAGCATACTAAAAGAAAAATATTCAAAATCACTAATCACAAGAGACATACAAATTAAAACCACAATGAAATACCATTTCATAGCTACAAGAATAGCTATTATCAAGATCAGTGATAACAAGTGTTGAAGAGAATGTGGAGAAAGGGGAACCCTTGTCCACATTGGTGTACAGTCATTACAAAAAAACAGTATGAATGTTTCTTTAAAAAGTAAAAAGAACTACTATGTGACCTAGCAATCCCAAAACTGGACATAATCCAAAGGAAGTAAAATCAGTATGTTGGAGAGATATCAGCACTTCCATGCTCACTGCAGCATTATTCACAGTAGCGAAGATGGTATCAATCCGTGTTCATCAACAAATGAATGAATAAATAAAATGTGTGTATATGTGTGTATAGATATACACACATATATGTGTATGTACATGTGTTTGTATGTATGTATCTCCATGTATGTATATCTGGGTGTGCAGGTTTATGTGTGTGTATATATGCATATACACACATTTGTATACATATACACACATATACACAAAATGGAATACTATTCAACCTTTAAAAAGAAGGAAATTCTAGCATTTATGACAACATGGATGAACCTGGAGTATATTATGTTAAGTATAATGAGCCAGGCACCAGACAAATACATGATCTCACTTATTTTGTGGAACCTAAAAACATTGAACTCATAGACGTAGAGTAGAATGGTGGTTACCAAAGTCTGGAGTGGGTTAGAGGAATTGGGGAGATGTTGATTAGAGGATACAAAATTTCAGTCATATGGTAAGAGTAAGTTCCAGAGATCTATTGTACAACACTGGGACTACAGGTAATAACAACGTACTATACTCTTAAAATTGCTGGGGGCAGTTCCAAGATGACCGAATAGGAACAGCGACAGTCTACAGCTCCTAGCCTGAGCGACGCTGAAGACGGGTGATTTCTGCATTTCTAACTGAGATAACGGGTTCATCTCACTGGGACATGTCAGACAGTGGGTGCAGGACAGTGGGTGCAGCCCACCGAGTGAAAGCCGAAGCAGGGCGAGGCATCGCCTCACCCAGGAAGTGCAAGGGGTCAGGGAATTCCCTTCCCTTTCCTAGCCAAGGGAAGAGGTGACAGACAGCACCTGGAAAATCGGGTCACTATCACCCTAATACTGCACTTTTCCAAGGGTCTTAGCAAATGGCACACCAGGAGATTATATCCTGCTCCTGGCTTGCAGGGTCCCATACCCATGGAGCCTCACTCATTGCTAGCACAGCAGTCTGAGATCAAATTGCAAGGTGGCACTGAGGCTGGGGGAGGGGCGCCCACCATTGCTGAGGCTTGAGTAGGTAAACAAAGTGTCCTGGAAGCTCGAACTGGGTGGAACCCACCGCAACTCAAGGAGTCCTGCATGCCTCTGTAGACTCCATCTCTGGCTATAGGGCATAGCCCAACAAAAGGCAGCAGAAACCTCTTCAGATTTAAATGTCCCTGTCTGACAGCTTTGAAGAGAGTAGTGGTTCTCCCAGCACAGAGTATGAGATCTGAGAACACACAGACTGCCTCCTCAACTGGGTCCCTGATCCCTGAGTAGCCTAACTGGGAGGCACCCCCGAGTAGGGGCAGACTGACACCTCACACAGCTGAGTACCCCTCTGAGATGAAGCTTCCAGAGGAACGATCAGGCAGCAACATTTGCTCTTCAGCAATATTCACTGTTCTGCAGCCTCTGCTGCTGATACTCAGGCAAACAGGGTCTGGAGTGGACCTCCAGCAAACTCCAACAGACCTGCAGCTGAAGGTCCTGACTGTTAGAAGGAAAAACAGAGGTCCTGTTTGTTAACAGAAAGGACCTCCACACCAAAACCCCATCTGTATGTCATCATCATCAAAGACCAAAGGTAGATAAAAACCACAAAGATGGGGAAAAAACAGAGCAGAAAAGCTGAAAATTCTAAAAATCACAGCACCTCTCCCCCTCCAAAGGAACACAGCTCCTCGCCAGCAATGGAACAAAGTTGGATGGAGAATGACTTTCACGAGTTGAAAGAAGAAGGCTTCAGATGATCAAACTTCTCCGAACTAAAGGAGGAAGTTCAAACCCATTGCAAAGAAGCTAAATACCTTGAAAAAAGATTAGACGAATGGCTACCTAGAACAAACAATATAGAGAAGTCCTTAAATGACCTGATGGAGCTGGAAACCATGGCATGAGAACTACGTGATGCATGCACAAGCTTCAGTAACCGATTCGATCAACTGGAAGAAAGGGTAACAGTGATTGATTATCAAATGAATGAAATGAGGCAAGAAGAGAAGTTTACAGAGAAAATAGTAAAAAGAGACTAACAAAGCCTCCAAGAAATATGGCACTATGTGAAAAGACCAAATCTACGTCTGATTGTTGTACCTGAAAGTGACGGAGAGAAGTTGGAAAACACTTTGCAGGATATTATCCAGGAGAACTTGCCCAACCTAGCAAGGCAGGCCAACATTCAAATTCAGGAAATACAGAGAACACCACAAAGATACTCCTCCAGAAGGGCAACTCCAAGACACATAATTGTCAGATTCACCAAAGTTGAAATGAAGGAAAAAAACTGTTAAGGGCAGCCAGAGAGAAAGTTTGGGTTACCCACAAAGGGAAACCCATCAGACCAACAGCAGATCTCTCAGCAGAAACTCTACAAGCCAGAAGAGAGTGGGGGCCAATATTCAACATTCTTAAAGAAAAGAATTTTCAACCCAGAATTTCATTTCATATCCAGCCAAACTAAGTTTCATAAGTGAAGGAGAAATAAAAGCCTTTACAGAAAAACAAAGGCTGAGAGATTTTGTTACCACCAGGCCTGCCCTACAAGAGCTCCTGAAGGAAGCACTAAACATGGAAAAGAACAACTGGTACCAGCCACTGCAAAAACATGCCAAAATGTAAAGATCATCGATGCTAGGAAGAAACTGAATTAACTAATGAGCAAAATAATCAGCTAACATCATAATGACAGGATCAAATTCAGACACAAAAATATTAACCTTAAATGTCAATGGGCTAAATGCTCCAATTAAAAGACACAGATTGGCAAATTGGATAAAGAGTCAAGACTCATCAGTGTGCTGTATTCAGGAGACATATCTCACATGCAGATACACATAGGCTCAAAATAAAGGGATGGAGGAAGATCTACCAAGCAAATGGAAAACAAAAAAAAGCAGGGGTTGCAACCCCAGTCTCTGATAAAACAGACTTTTAACCAACAAAGATCGAAAGAGACAAAGAAGGCCATTATATAACGGTAAAGAGATCAATTCAACAAGAAGAGTTAACTATCCTAAATCTATATGTACCCAACACAGGAGAACCCAGATTCATAAAGCAAGTCCTTAGAGCCTGACAAAGACACTTAGACTCCCACACAATAATAATGGGAGACTTTAACACCCCACTGTCAGCATTAGACAGATTAACAAGACAGAAAGTTAACCAGGATATCCAGGAATTGAACTCAGCTCTGCACCAAGCAGACCTAATAGACATCTACAGAACTCTCCACTCCAAATCAACAGAATATACATACTTCTCAGCACCACATCGCACTTATTCCAAAATGGACCACATAGTTGGAAGTAAAGCAATCCTCAGCAAATGCACAAGAACAGAAATTATAACAAACTGTCTCTCAGACCACATTGCAATCAAACTAGAACTCAGGGTTAAGAAACTCACTCAAAACCACTCAACTGTATGGAAACTGAACAACCTGCTCCTGAATGACTACTGGGTACATAACGAAATGAAGGTAGAAATAAAGATGTCCTTTGAAACCAATGAGAACAAAGACACAGCACACCAGAATCTCTGGGACACATTTAAAGCAGTGTGTAGAGGGAAATTTATAGCACTAAATGCCCACAAGACAAAGCAGGGAAGATCTAAAATTGACACCCCAACATCACAATGAAAAGAACTAGAGAAGCAAGAGCAAACACATTCAAAAGCTAGCAGAAGGCAAGAAATAACTGAGATCAGAGCAGAACTGAAGGAGATAGAGACACAAAAAAAATCCTTCAAAAAATCAGTGAATCCAGGAGATGGTTTTTTGAAAGGATCAATAAAATTGATAGACTGCTAGCAAGACTAATAAAGAAGAAAAGAGAGAAGAATCAAATAGATGCAATGAAAAATGATAAAGAGAATATCACCACCGATCCCACAGAAATACAAACTACCATCAGGGCATACTATAAACACCTCTAAGCAAATAAACTAGAAAATCTAGAAGAAATGGATAAATTCCTGGACACATAAACCCTCCTAAGAATAAACCAGGAAGAAGTTGAATCCCTGAATAGACCAATAGTAGGCTCTGAAATTGAGGCAATAATTAATAGCCTACCAACCAAAAAAGTGGAGGACCAGATGGATTCATAACCGAATTCTACCAGAGGTACAAGGAGGATCTGGTACCACTCCTTCTGAAGGTATTGCAATCAATAGAAAAAGAGGGAATCCTCCCTAACTCATTTTATGAGGCCAACATCAACCTGATACCAAAGCCTGGCAGAGACACAACAAAAAAATAGAATTTTAGACCCATATCCCTGATGAACATTGATGCAAAAATCCTCAGTAAAACACTGGCAAATCTAATCCAGCAGCACATCAAAAAGCTTATTCACCATGATCAAGTGGGCTTCTTCCCTGGGATGCAAGGCTGGTTCAACATACACAAATTAATAAACATAATCCAGAATATAAACAGAACCAAAGACAAAAACCACAAGATTATCTCAATAGATGCAGAAAAGGCCTTTGACAAAATTCAACAGCTCTTCATGCAAAAAACCCTCAATAAACTAGGTATTGACGGGATGTATCTCAAAATAGTAAGAGCTATTTATGACAAACCCACAGACAGTATCATACTGAATGGGCAAAAACTGGAAGCATTCCCTTTGAAAACGGGCACAAAACAGGGATGCCCTCTCTTACCACTCCTATTCAACATAGTGTTGAAAGTTCTGGCTAGGGCAATCAGGCAAGAGAAAGAAATCAAGGGTATTCAATTAGGAAAAGAGGAAGTAAAATTGTCCCTGTTTGCAGATGACATGATTGTATATTTAGAAAACCCCATCATCTCAGCCCCAAATCTCCTTAAGCTGATAAGCAACTTCAGCAAAGTCTCAGGATACAAAATTAATGTGCAAAAATTACAAGCATTCTTATACACCAAGAACAGACAAACAGAGAGCCAAATCATGAGTGAACTCCCATTCACAATTGCTTCAAAGAGAATAAAATACGTAGAAATCCAACTTACAAGGGATGTGAAGGATCTCTTCAAGGAGAACTACAAACCACTGCTCAATGAAATAAAAGAGAACACAAACAAATGGAAGAACATTCCATGCTCATGGATAGGAAGTATCAGCCTCGTGAAAATGGCCATATTGCCCAAGGTAATTTATAGATTCAAGTCCATCCCCATCAAGCTACTAATGACTTTCTTCACAGAATTGGAAAAAACTACTTTAACGTTCATATGGAACCAAAAAAGAGTCCGCATTGCCAAGACAATTCTAAGACAAAAGAACAAAGTTGAAGTCATCACACTACCCAACTTCAAACTATAGTACAAGGCTACAGTAACCCAAACAGCATGGTACTGGTACCAAAACAGAGATATAGACCAATGGAACAGAACAGAGCCCTCAGAAATAATACCACACATCTACGACCATCTGATCTTTGACAAACCTGACAAAAACAAGAAATGGTGAAAGGATTCCCTATTTAATAAATGGTGCTGGGAAACCTGGCTAACCATACATAGAAAGCTGAAACTGGATCCCTTCCTTACACCTTATACAAAAATTAATTCAAGATGGATTAAAGACTTAAATGTTGGATCTAAAACTATAAAAACCCTAGAAGAAAACCTAGACAATACCATTCATGACATAGGCTTGGGCAAGGACTTCATGTCTAAAACACCAAAAGCAATGGCAACAAAACCCAAAATTGACAAATCGGATCTAATTAAACTAAAGAGCGTCTGCACAGCAAAATAAACTACCATCAGAGTTAACAGGTAACCTACAGAATGGGAGAAAATTTTTGCAATCTATTCATCTGACAAAGGGCTAACATCCAGAATCTACAAAGAACTCAAACAAATTTACAAGAAAAAATCAAACAACCCCATCAAAAAGTGGGCAAAGGATATGAACAGACACTTCTCAAAAGAAGACATTTATGCAGCCAACAGACCCATGAAAAAATGCTCATTATCACTCGCCATCAGAGAAATGCAAATCAATACCACAACGTGATACTATCTCACACCAGTTAGAATGGCAATCATTAAAAAGTCAGGAAAAACAGGTGCTGGAGAGGATGTGGAAAAATAACAACACTTTTACACTGTTGGTGGGACTGTAAACTAGTTTAACCATTGTGGAAGACAGTGTAGGGATTCCTCGAGGATCTAGAACTAGAAATACCATTTGCCCCAGCCATCCCATTACTGGGTATATACCCAAAGGATTATAAATCATGCTGCCATAAAGACACATGCACACGTATGTTTATTGTGGCACTATTCACAATAGCAAAGACTTGGAACCAACCCAAATGTCCATCATTGATAGACTGGATTAAGAAAATATGGCACATATACCCCATGGAATACCATGCAGCCATAAAAAAGGATGAGTTCATGTCCTTTGTAGGGACATGGATGAAGCTGGAAACCGTCATTCTCAGCATACTGTTGCAAGAACAGAAAACCAATACTGCATGTTCTCACTCATAGGTGGGAATTGAACAATGAGAACACTTGGACACAGGAAGGGGAACATGACACACTGGGGCCTGTTGTGTTGGGGGGGAGTGGGAAGGGATAGCATTAGGAGATATACCTAATGTAGATGACGAGTTAATGGGTGCAGCACCCCAACATGGCACATGTATACATATGTAACAAACCTGCACGTTGTGCACATGTACCCTAGAACTTAAAGTATAATAAAAAAAATTGCTGATGGAGATTTTAAATGTTTTCAGCATGAAAAATAAATATATCAAGTAATGCATTTACTAATTAGCTTGATTTAGCCATTCCACAATTTATACATATTTTTTAAAACATGACGATATATACCATAAATGTATACAATTTTTATTTGACAATTAAAAATCTTATTTAAAATGTTTCTAAAAATTGTAGCACAGGGTAAAATCCCCTGCTTTCTTCCTACCTTCTTGGAGCACTGTACTGCATAAATGAAAGGTTTAGAGTTATAGGCTTCATCTTGTTTCAAAGAGAGGTGACATCACCAACATACAGAGGATGGCAAAGAGGAAAGGCAGAACGAGCCTGTCTCTTAGATGATGTTGATCAACTGCTGCACCAAATGTAGAAATAGTTATTGTTTCTGTTACTATTGTTGAAAAATAAACCAACCCAGGTTTAGCGGCTTAAAACTACAGCCATTTTGTTATGATCATCGTTTCTGCAGGTGAGAAATTTAGATAGGACACAATGAGAATGATTTGGTTCTTCTCTCTCATTCCTAGGACTTTAGATGAGAAGAAACCAATACCTGAAAGTGGCTCAGACAGTTAGAGAATGTAATCATCTGGAGAGTCATTCACGCTCATGTCTGGTACCTCAAGAAGTAGGCCCAGGAAACTATTGCCCAGAGAACCAACATATGGTCTCTCCATGTGGCTTGGGGCTTCCTCATTGCATGGTGATTGGAAGAGTGTGGTGATAGTTTCCGGAGAGAATGCATTCAGAAACTAAGCTTTTCAAGAAAACCGGATAGAAGCTGCATAGCTTTTTCTAAGCTAAAAGTCACACTGCATCACTTCTACCACATTCTATCAATTAGAAGTGAGTTATGAAGGTCAGCCAGTTTCAAGAAGTGGGCTTTGAGACCCCATTTCTTGGTTGGGAAATGGCAATATCATATTGCAGAGAGAAATGTGGACTGGGTGGCATTATTAAAGCCATCTTTGACTAATATAAATGTGCACCCCTACATGCAGGCTTTTCACTCAGGCAGTGAATATAAACCTTACCATTTGAAGCCACTGTCAGTTGGATGTTCTGTTATGAGTAGTAAAATAATTTTAATTGATAAAGTTTTTTAACCCACCTTAAATGAAGTCAACCATGTTATTATCTGCCTTGTATATTTAATCTTGGAGATTTTTGTTAGGGGAAAAAATTATGACCTTAGATGTGCTATACAATGAAAGAGATACAGGTGTGCTGAGTATTTAATCTCTTGGCCTTTGGGAAAATTGAGCAGAGTTGGGGGCAGCTAGAGTTCTGAATTCTGAGCAGCTCCTTTCACTAAGAGTGGCCTCCGTGATGTAAAAAATGGATGAAGCTTAGGGAAACTACCGTCGAGCCACGGTCTTCAAACTGTTCACATATGCCTAGAAGAATTTTGAAAAATTACATGTCCTGTATCCCATTTCTCAGTTATCTAAAAATCTCATTATAAGTTTAAATAATTGCAAAAGATTTAAGTTCCAGACTATCCTTCTCCCTTAGCACAGAGATATATACATGGCTGGAAAAGACTAGAAGCCCCATTGGTTTATGGTACTTGATTAATCATTACATGAGGCATCGCCTTTGTTGGTGCTTCCTGGGGAGACTTTAAACCCTGCAGCAATGAATCACAGTAAGATTTATGTGCAAGGAATATGGCTTTTTTGTAAAGGACTGTGGTAGGGAGACCATATAATATAACTTCTAAACCTAAATACTTTTTAGAGTTAAAGAGGATATCATTAATAACTGTACTATGAAATAAGCATAAACTAGGAAAACTGGGGAATATGTTGACCTTAACTATTGTAGTACTGGTGAATTTTCAGGCAAATCAGTTTACAAAAGAGAATTTACAGTATCTGGAGATCTGTTCATTTTATCTTTGAAAACTGTCTATTTTCAGTACTTTTTGAAAAATTTTCCATAGCTCCAAGAGTCTAGGTAAACCAACTATTAAGCTAGTATAGAGCAATACTGATTGTTAGTGTTGATACACTTCCACACATCAGTAAATAGAATAAAATAATTAGAATAACCAATGAAAATTAATAATCTAAATCCCAGCATTTGTGTATCATTTCAGAAACTACAAACAAGGAAGCTGTGATTCCAAGATATCTTTCTGGCTTAGGCATTGGAGCGCAGAGATAGAGGACCTGTGACAGAGGATTTGCTATTTATTTGCAAAGTTGGTGGTCTTGATGCATAAAAGTCCTCATGTAGAAGAAAGGAGACTTACAATCTCTTCCTATCTTTTCTATACACTTCTTAAAAAAAAAAAAAAAAAAAAAAATTGCATGTCCCTGTCCTTGGGGAAAAGCATGGTCTAGGCCGAGGAAACAGCTATTCAGGCATTAGGTGTCATGGATATAGGCAGTTGCCATGGATATAGACAGAAAATGCATTTACCGTGGGCTAATGTCCCTTCTGGTAGGTTTGGGAACCCTTGTTCCATTTGACAACCTAATTCTTGGTGAAAGGCAGTTGTCTCTGAGCCTTGTAAAGAAGTTTATAGGGAGGAAACCTCCTGGAAACCTATTTAATGACTAAAAGAGAAACTCTTCAAGCAAGACAGTACTAGGTCTGCACCCTTCCCCTTTCACATCTTTTTTTTTTTTGGAAAGAGAGAATTACTACAGGCTTCCCACTTTTCCTCTCCTTTGTGCCTGCTATTTTCTGAAGGGATAGATGAAGGCTTAGAAGAAGCCTCCACTATCTGCAGGCAGCATGAACCTCTGAGCGCATTACCATCACTCTTCTGTTTTCTTTACCTCTTTCTGCTTTGTCTCCCTTATTAACTGGGCTACACTTGGGCACTGCCTCCTGATTAACCTCAATAAGGTGAAAAGTCGTATTGTACTTCCTCACTGGAAAAGAAAAAAAAAAAAAAAAAGAAGATACACAGGCTCCTGGCCTCAGCACATAGGATCAGATCACTCCTATCTACTTTCCATCCCTTTCTAATTCCCTTCTTCTCCATGTCCCTAGGATCATATAAATTATAATAATTTCAAATGTGAGAAAAGAAAGGAGTAAGAGAGGAGTAGAGGCGGGGAGACCAGAGAGCTAGTATGAAGGCAGCCAATGAATCCTCTTCCTTATAATTTACATTATCCTCATATAATGGTTCTCAATTAATAGAAAGTTGTTGGAAATTTGATGTTATTCCATATGTTAAGTCATGAAGCAGACAGAGTTATCATTTAGCTACTAACAGAAGTGTCAAATGAAAGATCACACCAACACACAAGTCCATATACTATTTGGAAACTTGTGGAATGATTTTTGGAACAAAATGTACTACAAATAATATGACTAAATAAGTTCACTTATATATTAGTAGCTTCCTTGGATAACAAAAGGTATTTCCATATTTAATATGTGGCTTAAAAGTTATAATATTCTATTACTTGAATATTTTGAATATTATTTTTTGCCACTTTTTGAACATTATCCAAGCTGGTGAGGGCGTTCTAGATGCCTGGAAATTGTTTCTTCATTTATTAGTGCAGTGAATAAAACATTGGTAGAGCTTTAGTAATTCTGTCTTTGTATTTTCTTTTAAGATATGTATTGGAGCAGTTACCAAGGGGATAGTTATCATCAACTTCATTTTAGAAGTGGAAAAACAGTGGATTTCTGGAAAATCAAACTTATATTTGTGAGTTTCAATAATTTTGAATTGCCACAGGGATTTCATCCTCCATCACTCAAAGAATCCCTCTCATATTATCTCCGTCAATAAGATAAGCCTCATTAACTTCAAGAAGTCCCAAATACTTACCTAATGACTCAGAAATTAGTCGTTGAGTCATGGAATATTATGATCAGCATAAGGTGAATACTGGTTCACCAGAATGTCTATGACCCAATCCCCAGAACCTGTGAGTATGACTTTATATGGCAAAACAATATTTGCAGATGTGATTAAGTTAAAAATATTTAGACATGGAGATTATCCTGGATTAGACAGGTGGACCCTTAAATGAAATCACAAGTGACCTTGTAAAAGCAAGGCAGAGAGAGATTTGACTATACATAGGGAAGGTGATCTGAAGATGGAGCAGAGATAGATTTGAAGAAGCTATGCTGCTGGCCTTGAAGATAAAGAAGGGCCTATGAGCCAAGATACGCAATGAATATAGCTCTGGAAGCTGGAAAAAGCCAAGAAATATATTTTCCTCTAGAGCCTCATGAGGGGGCACAGCCTTACCAACACCTTGATTTCAGCTCAGTGAAACTCATTTCAGACTTCCAACCTCCAGAACTATAAAAGATAGACATGTTGTTTTTAGCTCAACATTGGTGGTAATTTGTCACAGCAGTCATGGGAAACTAATACAGTGATATACAAAAGGGCTCTGAGAAAATCCTTACTTGGTCAGGCAGAGGCCTAACTGCATTCTGAGATAAAATCTCAGATTAAATCTGAGAATAAAATTTCAAGGTTACCAATTCCAAGTTAACTAACCAGACATTCATGGGATATCAGGATTCCTTAGAAGCAGGGGAATAGAGGCAAAGGGGGAACCCTTCGAGTCATATATACTTACTACACAAATACCACATTGGCTGACACCCTTGTAACTCCAGGAAATCCAGTTAAAAAACTGGAAATCTTCAATCAAACTAGTGACTTGGAGAAAAGGACATGAGTCTCACAAGGCAGGCAGAGCATTTATAGCTCCATTAAAGGCTACTAAATTATATGACTCAAGAAAATCACTGGGAATCTATTCAGACAAGAATTCCATTTCTGTGGTTTTTAACCACGAAACCACTGTGGATCTTAGACTGCATAGCAACTATGGAATCCACTCTCACATTTTGAAGCTCCAAATATTTCTCTTGCAAAATGAACTCAAGTTTTTACTACGAAATAGTCAACATTTTTGCATGTTATCTTCCAAACCCAGCCCTCAAAGTCTCCCTATATTGAACCTCTGGTTTATTTTTAGATTATATAATTCCTTACACAAAGCAGTAGCAGAGTTAAATGAGCACTGATCATTGAGTCAAGAGTTTAATGCCATCTGATCAGGCATAGAAGGAAATTTGAAAGAAAGTTATAATGTTGGAATAATGAAAGAATGCCAAGTAGGCTTTAAAGTTTATCCTCAGAGTGTCCTTGAAATCACAAGTGTATCGCCCATGACTATTTTTTTAAGGATTTTCTAATCTTTTGCTTCTACTTTTCTTACTTGACTCACTTGACTCACTTGACTCACAGCAGTGGGACAAAAGAAAGTATCAGACGCTGGGCCTTAAAGTACAAAAAGTAGCTAGATAACCTGTAATTTTCCTGGTGGTTTCTAAGACATGATAGCACCTATTGTTTCCTCCTACCCCCAGAGCTAAAATCAAGTATCCTATAAACTCAAATATTTCTCTAAAGAGTAACATGCACATTTAAACTAAATGATTAACAAGGGTTCTATCTAAGATACAATCATGTAATTGTCCTTGGCATGTAAATAAAGACACAGTGATTCAATGTCAAGGGACAACATAATACAATGGATAAGAATACTAGTGGGAGGCTAGACAGCCAATCTTTGGAATCTCAGACCCCACTTCTTGTTGTGTCACTTAGGGAAAAATACTTAATATTTTCTGAACTTCATTTCGCTAACCCTTAAAATGATAATAATAGTACCTACCTCCTAGGGTTGTTTTGAAAAATGTGTGTGTGTGTGTGTATATATGTGTGTGTGTAAAATGCATGTAAAAGTACTTAGTACAGAGCTTGGAAAACATTATGTGCTCAATTAATGTCAGTTACTTTTAGATGACCTTGAAGTCAATAAGAATATGAATGGAAATACTTTATTAAATTACAATTGGTCAACTTCTGGCTTGACAAACAACTACTCAAGAAGAAACTAATGAGATATTAGATATGAAACTGGTTTCTAAAGAAAAATTTATGCAAAATAAATGCAACTTGGTTTGTCATTATAAAAACAAGTTCCATATATTTTGAACATTAAATAGGTCAAAGGATATTACAAGAAAATGTATTTTTTTTTTTTGCAGTCACACACATGTGTGTGTAAAACTCTCCTAATTTGACTCTGTGCTTTACTTCTTATTACTCCACCAGAAATTTTCCACTTAGCAGTCAGACTGAGTCCTAAAAAAATTATGTCATGTCATTTCCTTGCTTAAAACACTCCGATGGTTTTCCATCACAGTTAAATAAAATACAAACTCCTTACTTGGTATTACAAAGTGCTACTTTTCAATCTGAATAAAGTGGCCCTTGTCTCTCTGACTTTATCTCTCTATTCTCTCCTACGTTCCAATGACTTTCTCCCTGTGTAGGGAACCAGGCTCATTCCTGCCTCAGATCCTTTGCACTGTTTCCTCTGCTTAGAATGCTCATCCTCCCGAACTCTGCCTAGTTATATGTCGTTTTCATTCAGATCTCAGATAAAACCCGGCCTCCTGAATGAGGACTTGATAGACCACACAATCTCGAGTAGCCACCCAGTTATTCTCTGTTACTTCAACTTTTTTTAAGTCTCTGTGTAGAATTTATTTTGCTTAGCATATGACATTGTGGCATAATTTTCTTTCTTGTTTGCTTCTTTGTATTTATATGTTTATTTACATAATAACCAACTTCCCCATTCCCTAGAATAGAAGTTCCATAAGAGCAAGATTTTGTCTTGTTCACTCTTGGGTTTCTTTCACCTGGAAAAATACTAATCATATTAAATTGTTAATAATGTTTAATAAATTTTTGTTACAAGAAAAGATAAATGAAAAGAAAAGATGGTTATTTAGGTCCAAGTAATTTCAAAACTGTTGTTAACACTATCCTTGTGTATATATCCTGCACATGTCCAATTAAATGCCAAAAGTTTAATTATTGAGTCAAAAGTATGTGCAATTTAAATTTTGTTAGTTATTTCCAAATTGCCTATGAAAAAAGTCATACTAATTTACATTTTAAGTGAATTCCTTGAGTCTTCTTTTAAGTGAAATTATGACATGATATTTGAGACACATTCTCTCAACTTAGAAGCCCTGCATACTTTATAGTTCCATAATCTTAAAATGCCAACAGGATAGCCGAAGTATGGAAGTCTACGATAGGTCTTCTGAATGAAATGGCTGCAGAATCCATGCCTACTGTGACTCACCAATTAGACGATCTGCTACGAGAGGCATGTGTGATTCACTTTCAAAGGTCTTTCACTTTCTAGGAGTCTTGTACATGGGTTCTTAGCAGTAAAGAGAGATTTACTAATCAACATTAATCATGACGTTTTCCAAGTATACAAAACGTAATTTACAATCAAAGAAAAATTTTATGTCATGAGAATTGGATCGAAACACAGAAAAACATACTGGTGGAACAGGTACCCTATTCTAAAAGGTCCTCAAATTCCATGAGTTGATTTTTCCCTTACTAGAGGTTTATTTCCCTTGCCCTTTGAGTCATCTATGCCAACAACCTCAGATGTCTGTGTGATAGCAACTGGAAAATACTCTACTGATGAATCGATTTCCACATATTTATGTCTGTATAAATATGTCAACTAGGCCACTGATGAAAGTGGGGGCATCTGGGATCCCCCTGCACTGGCTTCTTATGTCATTTTGAAAGGCACTCTGTCTTAGCACAAAAGCAACCAACTAAATTCATAAGCAACAGTCAAAAGGAAACCAGAAGAATAAAACTAGAGATATATGTGTATCTAGTCTCCACACCAACACTACATCACTTAGAAATAACTTTTAGTGCAATATCAGTTTTCAGCAAAAATCATCCAAATATGTTACTTAAACACTTAAAAGACTTCTTAAATTCTTATCTCTTTTACTCAAGAGCAGCCTATTCTTACTGTAGAAGGGTTATGTTATTAGGAAAAAAAGCCCAATTAATAGATACCCACTCTAGATTGAAAACATAACTTCATAAAGCATCCAATTTTCAAAATGCAGAAAAATGAGGTACTTACAGCAGGGTGTCCAGTACAGTAGGTATAGCTGGCATGGGACTGGTAGTGCAGGCTGGCTCTTGGAAAGGAGTATGTGTTCCAGGCTGGTTGGCTGCTGTTCCACTGCGAGCTGAAGCCAGGGCTCATGGTCACTCGTGACTTACTAGTTTGATAGGCTCTCACTGTGGAGCTAGACTATCAAAAAGAAAGAAATGCAATGTGAAGATAGCTCTTTATTAAACTTGAGCCAGCAATATATCACAGCATGTGTTCTCATGCATGACCAAAGCACAGGACTCAGCTGATTAAGAGAAATGGCTGATGGCTTAAGAGGATGCATCAAATACTGTTCAAATACTGCATCAAATACTGTTCTGAATAGGATAAAAGTATTTTCTCACTATTCAAATTTTGACTGGATCACAAAGCACAAAGGTTCTTTGAAATTGATCTTATTGAAAACAGTTTTTTTTTCTCGTTGCAAGATGCAACTTCAGCCTTCAGAAATAAGATATGTTTTAGTGGTGACAGCAACAGTGAAATTTTCAATTATATAAATGACCTTTTATTATAGTGTTCACCTTAGAAATTCACCATTAGTCTCATCTGAAGGCAGTAAACAAAAGTCTTAGTTTATAAGGATTGGATTAAGGCACAGGCCTTCTCAACTCTAACTAGTCTTTAAATTCCATAAGTCTATGGCTATCCTGGGAGGCATCAACAGGAATCTGGATACATTTATACAGGTCACCATTCTACTTTCTAAACACAGCAAAATGGTGAAGGATTTGAAATCGTCATTCACCCCCAACCTGCTCTACCAACATAACTGAAAATAGAGGGGTAGGAAAATATGCATCTTTTGCATATTAAATATATCTGGTTGTTCGTAACTGTGCATAGGGTAGAATTCACTGAAAACAAAACTCACTTGTATCTTCTGTCCTTCTTTGTCCTCAGATGGCCGTGGCATATAAGGCATATAATAGTTTCTTTTCAGAGAACACTTTCTATCCTCAAATTGCAATAGCCACTTACCCCAGTAGCACAGTAACTTTCACAATAAATTCTATTTATAAATCTATGGGCACATGCCAACTCAATCACTGGGAAAATGTGCTAATCGCATTGCCATTATATTCAGGAAACCCAGTGGGGAAGAAACTTTTATCCATTATTGTGTTTCCCATTGGGGTAGATTCTGATACCATTAAATACTTAGAAGAACAATTTTCTGAAGACAGGTTTGAGCATCTTGGGATAACCAAAAGAAAGCGAAAACCTCAGTGATTTAAATGCTCTAAGTGGGCAATTTCTCTCACAATGACCTTAAAAATATTAGGAAAGTGAAAAGAAAATTTAAATCTGTGATTTAATGGTAGTTAACAATTTAAAATATGTAAACCAAAAACTGGAGAACACAGCCTTGTTAAGGTAGCCAAACTTATTTGGTGATCTGTCTTTCCCCATTAACATTCTCCATCACCACTCTACCATGTACGCTGTCCACATGATTCGATAGTTCAATAGTTCAATGAGATCTGCAGATACAGCATTACAAAGGTATGCATATTGCATACCTCCCCAGGACAGACCTCTGTTGAAGAAGTAACAGTGGACTTTTGTAAAAATAGACATTTGTGCTCGAAGTATGTAAGCCCTGTATTTATGTAAAAAAACAAAACAAACAAACAAACAAAAAACCCTGTTATTTGTATGCCATACACAGTCACTTCAAAGAATAAAATGGGCCCACCACAAAACTTACCTTTGGCCTTGATAGTGTCTTGATTTCTGCTCTGCAACTACAGTCACTAAAATCAAACACTTTCACCTTGGTTGCTTCTGTAAGTAGCTATTTCAAGACTAACCCTTGTAGTTACATGTTTGTCTCTTATCATGTTTTCACACTTAGATTAGAAGAGAGGATTTAAATTTATGCATAAATAACTTTGTAAATACTCTCACCTCTTAGTTTCCTTATGTTCCCAAGTGGCATTAGTCTCTCCTCAATGATTTTAATCACAGTGGTCCCTTGCAAACTTTCCTTCCCCTCTTTTGTAAAGCTCATGCTCAAGTTGTACCTTATACTTGTCCCCACTTCTAAGGCCTCCAGATTATGTCCTTCTCCTTCCTTCCCTCACAGAGCCTATATGGTGTTGCTCAAATACTTCAGCATATGATTATGTTGTTGTAGATTATTCCCTATGTGCATAAAACTCAGCTTCCCAATCAGGCTTCAGAGAGCCCACTTAGTTCTAGACAATATATTGTCTCTTCTCTGGCTCTAAGGAGTTTCTTCCTCCTTGGCTTTTGAAACCTCTAACAGTGTTTACCCCCTCCTCATTACAATCATCTTTCCCTTAGACTCCTTGTCCCTTCTGATTGTACCCTGTCTCATGTCTCACTATCTGCATCCTTTTTTCCTTATTCTCCCTAAATTAGGTTATTTTTCAGGCCTTACTTCTTGGTTCTGTATTCTCAACTCTCCTAACTTTTCTCCTTTGTGAATTTATTCATAGTCAAAGCTTTAAGTATTACTTCTAAGAAGATGACTCCCAGATATAAATGAACAGTCCAAACAGTCTCCGGAATACCAGTGCCAAATCTTAAAACACCTGCCTAATACCGAGGTGTAACTATGAAGCATCACAAGAAGAACCAAAGTTTAAATTACCAGGCATAAAATTAAATGAATTGTTTTACTCTAAGATTTCACCTCCCCCACAGTTCATTTTCATTTACTTTTGTTAATGTTATGATCACCTTTAAAATCAGTTTCCTCAAAGACAGAACGACTTTGACTCATTTATCTCTCTCTTTCAACTCCCGTTGTCAGTGTCACCAGATTCCATTGTATTTATCTAAGAGTTCTTGAATTTATGTTGTCCTTTTCATTCCCATTGTCACTAACCATTTTTTAGGATTTAGTCAATTTATGTCAGAGCCACTAAAACTAAATCGAGAACCTTCCACTTTAAGCCTCGATTGACTCTCCACAATGACACTAGATTTGTCTTTCTAAAAGCATGCTTTTACTATATGACTATTCCTTGCTGAAAAATATCATCCAATGCCTCTCTACCATCTACTAGACAAAGTTAACACTTCTTAGTCTCTCATTTGAGAGTCTAATGTCATTCTAACTGACATTGCAAGGTTTATTTTTTGTTCTGTTCCATATAATTTCAGCATCCAGATAGAGTGTTGTTCCAGATAGTTTGTTACTCCAAATATGACTTACATGTTCATGCCACTGTCACAGTCATCACTTTCTAAAATGTCTTCACCTCCTCTCAATTCACACTTTGATGAACCTGCCAGGCTCAACCTTCTATAAAACCTATTCTAACAGCCTCAGCCACCAGCCCACAGGGAATTTTGTTTCTACAAGGTACTGACATTACTGATTTTCTGTCATGATCATCTGATCTTTTCCTCTCTGTGGCTACCCAGGAAATTAACATAATAATATCATCAGCATAACTCACCAAATTTCTTAATTAGCCTTTCATACGACAACTCTGATGTCCCAACACACATCTTTTAGAATAGGTGCCTATTTGTCTTTCTTAAGAAGCATATCACAACGCAAGAACTTGTGTACAAGTAATTCATTTTGGAACTGATCCCAGAGAAAATCAGTAGGATAAATCAGTAGGAATAAAGAGTGAGCCAGTATGTTTGCATCACTGAATAAGTTATTCCTGTGGAAAACTGAGGCTCAGTTCCACTGAGGACTCTGGGAGACAGTGTAGAACATGCTGTGGAATTATTCCCCTCAACATGTGAGGAAGCTAAAGTATCTAACCTCCAGTTCTCATTTGCACTGGCTAAGGGTTGTTCCTTGAAACATTGATTTCTTGGCACTTCTGGTCTGTTCCACATACAGGCCAAAAGAAAGTTCTCAAGTAGAATGTCCCAGGACACTGTTGACATGCTATAGAAAAGTAAGTGTCAAGAAGGTATGCCCAGAGTATTGGTGATATCTGATACTAAATAGATGACTCCATGAACGTTTTTGCATCTATCATAGAACTCAAGGCACTCACATTTTTATTCTGGGTGACTAAGAGCAAGGGCTCAAAAACATTGGTCAAACTGTCCTGACCACACTGCCATTACAGACTTGCAAAAGCAATACACAGAGGAAGAGATCAGAATGGCCAGTAGATACAGTAAAAAATGCTCAAAATCATTAGTCATCCAGAAAATGCAAAACAGAGCTACAATAATATACCAGTTCATACCCACAAGGATGGCTGAAACTACAAAGACTGATAACACTAAATGTTAGTTAATCATTAAAGACCTAAACTTCCCAAATATTGTTCATGGATGGGTAAAATGATACAGCTACTTTGAAGAGCTGTTGGGTAACATTTTCTTTTGTTTTGTTTTGAGATGGAGTTTCACTCTTGTTGCCCGGGCTGGATTGCAATGGCGCGATCTCGGCTCACCACAACCTCCACCTCCTAGGTTCAAGCAATTCTCCTGCCTCAGCCTCCCAAGGAGCTAGGATTACAGGCATGCGCCACCACACCCAGCTAATTTGTATTTTTAGTAGAGACAGGTTTACTCCATGTTGTGGTTTTGAACTCCCGACCTCAGGTGATTCACCCACTTTAGCCTCCCAAAGTGCTGGGATTACAGGCATGAGCCACCATGCCTGGCCTGAGTAGCATTTTATAAAATTAAATAGGCAGGGCATGGTGGCTCACATCTGTAATCCTAGCAATTGGGAGGCCAAGGTGGGCAGATAACTTGAAGTCAGGAGTTTGAAATCAGCCTGGCCAACATGGTGAAACCCTGTCTCTCCTAAAAATGCAAAAAAATCATCCAGGCATGGTGGTGGATACCTATAATACCAGCTATTGGGGAGGCTGAGGCAGGAGAATCTCTTGAACCCGGGAGGCAGAGGTTGTAGTGAGCCAAGATTATGCCACTGCACTCCAGCCTCAACAACAGAGCGAGACTCCATCTTAAAATACATAAATAGACCGGGCGTTGTGGCTCATGCCTGTAATCCTAGAACTATTGGGAGGCTGAGGCAGTTGGATCACGAGGTCCGGAGTTCGAGACCAGCCTCACCAACATGGTGAAACCCCTCCTTCTACTAAAAATCAAAAATTAGCTGGGCGTGGTAGCACACGCCTGTAATCCCAGCTACTCAGGAGGCTGAGGTAGGAGAATGGCTTGAACCTGTGAGGCAGAGGTTGCAGTGAGCTGAGATCGTGCCACTGCACTCTAGCCTGGGTGACAGAGCGAGACTCAGTCTCAAAAAAATAAATAAATAAATAAAATAAACAAAATTTTTTTAAAAAGATAAAAATAAAATTAAACATACTTCCACCTATGACCCAACAATTATACCCCTAGTTATTTACCCAAAAGAGAAAATATATATACAAAAAATTTTATAAGAATATGAATAGCAGCTTTATTCACAGCAGCTCCAAACTGGAAATGGCCCACTATCAACAAGAGAATGGATTTTAAAAAATGGAGTACATTTATATAATGAAATACCCTTCAGATAACAAAAATAAACTTCTAATACATACAGAGACACGGATAAATCTTAAAATCATACCAAATAAAAGACAGAAGCATATGGGGTCTAAGATGAGAAGAAAATATTTAGTCATAGAAATCAGAAAGTGGTTGCTGGGCAGTTAAGTAGGCAAGCCAGGAGAATAAGGTAATAGTCTAGAGTGACAGAAATGTTTGCTGTCTTATTTTTAAGGTACTCATTACAGGAATGCATATAATTACCAGACCTTATCAAATTGAACACTTGAGATCTTTGCATTTTGTCTTAATTATATTTCAGTTAAAAAGTATATACTGCTATTGCAAAAGACTCCGAATTTTCCATGATAAGAAAGGTTAGAGATCACTCTGAAACTGAAGCCCATTGATCCCCAAATTCTAATTTTATAGACTCCATAATCAGTTAATCTGAGTTCTACTATCTTTCCCCTCCTTGGCACGACCTCTGAGAGCAATGCCAGGGAGTATCTAACAGCCAAAAGGCAGGCAGCCAGAAAGAAGAGCAAAGAGTCTGGATTAAGAGCCTCTGAATAACCAAGAGCTGGCAGCATTATACGGTGTCTGCCAACAGATCAGGGGTCAGGGCTGTTGGAGCAAGAAAAAATGGAGCACAGCACAAAAGAAGAGGCCTCTTACATGCTTCCAGAAATTACAGAGCTCCAGGGAACACTTGCTGTTCTATCTACTCAGTCAGCACCAGCAAACAAAAGAAAGAAAGGGAGGGGCAGAAGGACGCTGCACTAAGGGAAAAAAAATGCAATGAGGAAGCAGAAAATAACCAATACGATAAGATTCCTAGGCACAATTTAATAAGTGTTGGGGGAAATAGTAACAGCTAATACTTACATGCAACCTACTATCTATCAAATACTATTTCAATATATTTATACTGTAGCGACTCATGTATTCCTCATAACAATGTTAAGAAGTAGTTATTATTATAATCTGCATTTTCTAGGTTAGGAAACTGAGGAAGAAAGAAATAAAGTAACTTTAAAATTTAAGGTCATATAACTGCTAAACTGTTGAGTTGGGATTCAAATCCAGGCAGAGACTTCTTTCTTGGATTGGAATTCATACTCTCAAATATTCTGCTATAATGCTGCTTAGCTTGGGTTCTTCCAAAGCAGATTCTAAGACAAAGACTGGGTTGGGTTTGTTTGTTTGTTTGTTTGTTTGCTTTGTTTGGGGGGAGGGGAGAGGTAATCCTGAAAAGCAAATAGGGAGGAAGAAACAGAGAGCAAATGAAGAATCAATATAAATGTGTGTTATTGAGATCTATGTTATAAGGTATAATCCAAAAATATAATTCTAAACCTTCCAACCAACTAAATGGACCCCTCCTCTCAGCCGAGGGCATTCCAAAACGAACCTGAAACACTAGTTCAGGCCATGATAGGAAGATGGGGTCAGACATACCTCATTGTACCCTCCTCCCTTTGGAATTCAGGCACAACAGACCAGCATTAACATTGAAACAGAGACCTCAAGACTGACAAAGCAGACCCTTTGTAGCAAAAAGAGATTAACATGACAGATATCAGGCCCCGAAATAAATTGAGTATTTTACCCCCCAATATATTTAATATTGAGTTGTAACCAATATTAGTAACCAATTACTTTTGCACCAACCTATTATGCCTAATATTTCTTTGACATATTTTGAAATGGGCCTGCAAATCCATCTCCTGTGGGAAAAATCTATATTCTGTAGAGAATCCCCTTCCCTTTCCAGGTCTTTCCTTATCCAGGAGATAGTTAACTAAGAGTGTAGTAACTTTTTAAGTTTGATAAAAACATTTACAATCTATTGTCTCAGAAGCTTGTGACCTGGGACTTCATCTGAATAATAAGAACCTTGGTCTCCATAACTCTTAATCTTAAACCCAGACACTCCCTTCTATTGATTCTATGCTTTTAGGTAAACTCAATCAACTTCCAACCAGAAAATCTTTGAATCTACCTATGGCCTGGAAGCCCCACCCACCCACTCCGAGTTGTTCCGCCTTTCCTGACTGAAGCAGTATACATCTTATACTTACTGAATGATGTCTTACGTGTCCCTAAAATGTATAAAACCAAGCTGTAGTGTGACCACCTTGGATACATGTTAGGACTTTCTGAGGCTGTGTCATGAGCATGTCCTTTACCTTGGAAAAATATACTTCTGAATTGAAGCCTGTCTCAGATACTTTTTGGTTTACAAAGGTAAAGGTCCTGAATCCTGCTGAGGTCTCTGAGAAGTATTCAAAATGTCACCCAGAATTGTCCACTGAAAGATGAGAGCTAGAGATTTTGCCACTGGGTAAGGGTTGCCCTCAAAGGAATCATCCCACCAGTACTTCTAAGCTGTGTCTGGGCATGAGAAAACAAGCTCCCCTGGCATCAGAGAAATCCATGGGCAGAAAGTGGAAAGGCACACAGGTGAAATCAGGCAGGATGCTGTCAAGTGCTAGGTGAGTTAGAACTGTCCATCATACTTGCAGTTGAAACCAGAGATGAGCTAGGGATGAGGATGGGGTAATGTGATAGTTACTACTATCAACCAAGTAACAATAATACTTACTTAGACTACGTATTCTAAGAATGCTTACTCTCAAAATAATGAGTGCAATGGTGATAATCATAATATCAATGCTAATTGAACACCTGCTTCTACACATCTTTCATGCATTGTCTCTCTGACTCATCAAAACAATCTAATGTTGTAGGTGTTATTATCCACATTTTACTGATGAAGAAATTGGAATGTACAGAGTTCGGGCACCTTGTTTAAGGACACACCAACTAGTACAGATACAGAGCTAAGGATTAAAGGTTCAAAGGAAACATAATTATGGTTCATTATCTTATTAACAATCTGTTGTGTCCACAGAATAAAGCTCAGAAATGTACCACGTATCCCACTCTAAAATGGAGATTAAAAGAGAAACCATTATAGGTATATGGTAACATAAATATATAGAGAAAGTCAATGATCCAAAAAAGCAGAAGATTGTTATAAGATGCAGGAATGGGAACTGCTTGCTGTTATAGAATAATACCATCTTTGCCTGTTGCTAATATGAATATCATGTGATAATGTACCAAAGTTACCTCAAGTTCAACTATCAATGACAATGCAATAGCCCACTCATATTGCCCACATTTGTCTCCTTAAAAAGTTACTTAGGGCCGGGTGTGGTGGCTCACGCCTGCAATCCCAACACTGTGGGAGGCCGAGGAGGGCAGATCACCTGAGGTCAGGAGTTTGAGACTAGCCTGGACAACATGGTGAAACCCCGTCTCTATTAAAAATACAAAAAATTTAGCCGGGCGTGGTGGCACATGCCTGTAATCCCAGGTACTCGGCAGGCTGAGGCAGGAGACTCGCTTGAACCTGGGAGGTGGAGGTTGCGGTGAGTTGAGATTGTGCCATGGCACTCCAGCCTGGGTGACAAGAGCGAAATTCTGTCTCAAAAAAAAAAAAAAAAAAAAAGTTACTAAGTCACTACTGGTGAAGGTCCTCAGCAGGAAGAAATTGCCAGATAATTCTAGAAATAGCCAATAAATATACACTGAAACCACTTTAAGTATATTCTAATTAAAACTAATGCCTTAGTCTTAAGGAGAATTTATGCCCTTTCTGGTAAGTACTATTAAAATATTTGGAGTATACTACATGTACTAGTAGACCAGAGTATCCTATGATAATTATTGTAGTAGACATGTTTCTGCAGCCTTTGCAGTTCAGCTAGTCCTCTTACAGCTCCTGCTGAAACACATTTTTATACATACATGGTTATTCCAGGTGACTTCCCCAACGTGAGTCTGAGTGAACCAGGCAGTCACCTGAAGAAGACTGAACCAATCAGATGTCTTTTCTGGAAATATAGAAATGTCATGCAATGAACTGTAAATCTCTATAGGGAATTTGAATTAAGAAGTGATGCCAAGGAAAAACTGGGATTTAGTTGTGTGAATGAAGACACAGACCAAAAAAAAAAAAAAAAAAAAAAGCCTATCTGGGAAGGGATAACAGAGCAGGAGTGAGAGAGGCAGGGGTCTGAGATGGGGAGAGGGAGAAAGAAAAAGTATAGACAGTAATAGAGATAGGAGAAGATCTTATTCAAAGGTGGTGAAAGAAATATTTCACTTCTGGATGGTTTCTCAGTTTTTCGCTCCAGTTTCTTGCAATACGTGGATCCACTACTGATTCTGAGCTCCACTTGGCATTCCTTTATCCAAATATTAAGTTATTATTTTCTGCTTAGATGATCTTGAGTAGAAATTGCAATTAAATGACCACTGACTAGGCAAAGTGGAAAGAGCAGATGCACAGAAAGAAGCAGAGCTGAAGGACCACATGGCTCAGAGAGAGAAACCAAGGACTTTCTGGTTCTGATAAGATGTATAACATGTTTCATAGGAATCCTGTGTATCATTCCAGTGACTCCCGCTTTGTCTTTGCTAGCTGGAATAATTTCTATTCCTAACAACCAAATGGTTACTTTTTTTTTTTTTTTTTTTTTTTTGAGATGGAGTCTTGTTCTGTCTCCCAGGCTGGAGTGCAGTGGTGTGATCTTGGCTCACTGCAAGCTCTGCCTCCCGGGTTCACACCATTCTCCCGCCTCAGCCTCCCAAGTAGCTGGGACTACAGGTGCCCGCCACCATGCCCGGCTAATTTTTTGTATTTTTAGTAGAGACGGGGTTTCACCGCGTTAGCCAGGATGGTCTCGATCTCCTGATCTCATGATCTGCCCGCCTCAGCCTCCCAAAGTGCTGGGATTACAGGCGTAAGCTACCACGCCTGGCCAATGGTTACTTTTTAGACACTGGTAATCCCCTTTGTTCATGGCCTTTCATTTTCCACTGTAAAATGCATTTATTGTCCTTCATCTTTGGCTTTCAAATCAGCGTTTCCAGTTCACATTAAGGATTCAGTGACCCTCCATTGAAGATGTTAACGTTGTTTCAGTTCTAAAGCCAGAATCACGTAAGTAAAGATAAAAAGCCTGAACCAAACATTATACATAAATAATGACATTGTAAGTCAAGAAGTTATTATAAAACACTGCAAAGAATATGTGAGAAAGGCCATGCGGCAGATTCTTAAATATTTACTTAGAAATGTATCATGTATATGTAGCTTCTACTCCAAAAACATAGTGTTATAGGTTTCCACACCTATATTTTTTGTACTAATTCTTTTTTCCCCCATTGTTGGTTTTAGCAGTATTCATTATGAACATCATGATTTGGGAGAATTAAAAAATGTGTACATACGTGTGTGTATATGTGTGTGGTGTGTGTGTGTGTATTGACACACACACGTACATGCATTTTTTTAAGTACCCACAATGGACTTTTTGGTAAGCAAATGTCAACATGAAGTTCACAGAGAGGCTAAACGACTTCCTGTGTGTGTTTATTTCCCGTACTGCCTGTGAGGAAGTCTAAAAAGAACAATTTCTACCCAACGGCTCTCAGAGTTTCAATAGGTTTTTCAAAGTTACCTCCCCACCCCGTGCCCCAAGCAAAGGATTCCCGCTGTGTGGTTTCTAAAGATTTCACTTACAACTTGATGAATACAGAGCCTGAATGGACAGTAAAACCCACACCAAACCTCTCTTTGCACCCTGTGTGGGACAAGTGGTTACTTTGTTCATTTACAAAGGCCTAAAAAAGAGAGAGACAAACTGCCCCTATGGTATAAGAAACTTCTTTCAAATAAATCCTTATAAAGGGATCTAAATCATGGCATTCAAAAGGAAGGAGGCTGCACAAGGAAATGGGTAGAAACTTTTAAGTTCTTCTCATACCCTGTCACCCCAGAGGAACAGAAAATATATCTTCTCTTCTTTGACATTATCTTTTGTAACATTCCTCAAAGATGAGTCTCTTGCTTGGTCTCCGTAGATTTGCTTCTCTGAGGAAAGTCAGGCTTTTTTTGTTATTGTTACTCCCTTGACATGGGGATTGTCTTTATTTTTCCAGCATCACTTGTTTTATGACTTGTAAACATAAAGTATCTGAGTGAGCTTTGCTTATCAGAGGCCCTTTTTATAAAATAATCATAAAACATGGTGCTTTCTGGCACTTAATTTTATTGTTGTTGTCAAGCTTCAAAACTTCAAAGGGTGGAATGTGATAGAATATTCTTTGTGCTCTAGCAGACATGTTTTAGGGCTCTTACCAGCCATACTGTGCTTCCAGAGCTCCCACTGAAGTCTGTCCCTAGACCAGCAAGGTTATCCCAGGTGCCCCTCCTACTTACATCTGATAGGACAATGGAATCTCCTGATCTGCCTTGACTCCTCATATTCTGTCTCCTAAAAATTGGAAATTGCCACTTAGTGACTAGGAAACCTCTATTAGGACAAAATAAGAAAAAGCTCTGTCCACTATTAAATACTAATTATTACAACGACTCAGAGTTCTTCAGAGATTAGAACAAGCGTTTCTGGTATGAATGTGAATGGAGAGGCAATTTCAAATTCTTCCAGTTGCTTTAACACAATTAGCTGGAAAAGGATAGATAGATATTAAAGCCTAGACACCAATTTTGACCATGCCCACTCATACTTAATGATCCTGAGTAAGTCACTCCAAAACTGCACCCTTCCCTTCTCTGAAAATCCCTGGCTTATTGGGTTACTGTGAAGGTTGAAATAAAAGGAGGTATGTGAAAGTGTGTCCGGAACTGGTGGGTTCTTGGTCTCACTGACTTCAAGAATGAAGCCACAGACCCTTGTGGTGAGCGTTACAGTTCTTAAAGATGGTGTGTCTGGAGTTTGCTCCTTCTGATATTCAGACATGTTAGGCATTTCTTCCTTCTGGTGGGTTCGTGGTCTCGCTGGCTTCAGGAGTGAAGCTGCAGACCTTCAGGGTAAGTGTTACAGCTCTTAAGGCGGCACATCTGGAGTAGTTAGTTTCTCCAGTCTGGAGTTGTTCATTCCTCCCAGTGGGTTCAGGGTCTCGCTGGCCTCAGGAGTGAAGCTGCAGACCTTCACTGTGAGTGTTACAGCTCATAAAGGCAATACGGACCCAAAGAGTGAGCAGCAGCAAGACTTACTACAGAGAGCAAAGGAACACACCTTCCAGTGTGTGTAAGGGGAACCCTGCAGGTTGCCGCCCACTGCCTGGGACAACCTGCTTTTATTCCCTTATCCAGCCCCACCCACATCCTGCTGATTGGTCCTTTTTGACAGGGTGCTGATTGGTGCATTTACAATCCTTTAGCTAGACACAAAAGTTCTCCAAGTCCCCACTAGATTAGTTAGACACAGAGTACTGATTGGTGCATTTACAAACCTTGAGCTAGACACAGGGTGCTGGTTGGTGTGTTTACAATCCTCCAGCTAGACCTAAAAGTTCTCCAAGTCCCCTCCAGATTAGCTAGATACAGAGTGCTGATTGGTGCACCCACAAACCCTGAGCTAGACACCAGTGCTGATTGGTGCATATACAATCCTCTGGCTAGACATAAAAGTTCTCCAAGTCCGCATCCCACTCAGGAGCCCACCTGGCTTCCCCTAGTGGATCCCACACCAGGGCCTTGGATGGAACTGCCTGCCATTCCTGCACCACGCGCCCACAGTCCTCAGCCCTTGGGCAGTCCCCGGTCCCAAAAGTATCTGGTACATAGATAATATTCCATAAAAGCATGTTGAAAAAGAGAATAGTAGAGAAAAGTGGCTCAGAGCACAGGTTCTGAGGGCTGACTGTTGTGATCAGCATAGCTGCTTACCCCCAGCTCTCTAATTCTGATAAACTCCCGTACTCTTCCTGTGCCTCAGCTTCTTTATCTGTAGAATTGGACTAATAATAGAACCCACCTTCTAAGATTGCCATTGGGATTAAATAAGTTAATAAAGCATTTAATAGAATTTCTTATACTCATTACATGATGCTAATAACTATTATTGAATTTAAAAGCTACTATTATGTTTTATTCTTAAAACAATATAAACATATAACCTTAAGGACAGAAATTTGTGAAAGCCTTGTTTCCTCTCCTTTTCTACTTCCTTCCATTCCCCTCTCCCTCCTCTCTTTCAATTATCCTCCCTCCTTCCTTCCTTCCCTCACTCTCTTCCATCTTCCTTTTTCCTTTGTTCCTTCCTTCCTCTCTTTCTAAATGAAACAAACAAACAAACAAAAACCATAGCATAGGCTAATTTCTTTATATTTGAGGAATTGATTCTAATACTCATTTTCCTTTCCCATACTAAAAGTCACTCTACACCTAATTTCTGGCTCAGTGCACATTCAATGAGCCCAAGCACACTAGTGCTCCTGTGTGAGTGTGTTGGAAGTTAAAGTCATATAGAGCATCCCTGGAGGACAGTCCCACAGCCCCAGAGTAACTGCGACTGAAATGGGCTGATTCCCCAAAACGAAATTAGCCTATAAAAATGACGATAAATTGAGAATGATTCTTACAAGTCTTTTAATGTTTAACATCAAGAGGTAAGCTAGTTTATCTGTTTTAAGAGAAATTTCATTATACTAGACCATAAATGATTCTAGGGCAGGAGTTAATAATCTTATCTCTGCCCCTAATACCATGTCTGGTACACGATGCTCCACAAGAAAACCTATTCATTCATTAAACACTTATTTAATGGGGCTGACAATGGGCCAGACATTGTGTAGAAGCTGGCAGTACAACCATGAGAAAGAAAGACACAGACTCTGCGTTTATAGATATTAATAATTAGCAAGAAAGGTAGACATTTTAATAAAAAAAAAGTGATATATTTGATATTTCTGTGGGTCTTGAGTTCAGCAGAAAGCTCTGTCCTGGAGATTTAGAATTCATCAGTGACTAAAACCATGCAAATGGACAGGAAGAGAGCTTAAGGCTATCACCAAATTTATTAGTATAAGCTTAAGGTGATGAGCTAATTCAATTAGGCCCAGTATCCAAAAAATTAATTCCCATTGGCCAAAGACATAAGGAATGGCTTATTAGTGGAAAATTCTATAAAATTACTGTTTCCATGCTGCAAAGTATGGCAAAGTACCATGAGTAGTTTGCCCTTGGCAAGTTCATTCTAATATTAGTACCACTTATTGAATCTCTACTTCAAAGGGCACAGATTATTGGCAGTTTTCATTCTCAAGCACAGAATGTACTCTCTACCAGTCATGAAAATCATTACAGACTAAAAAACTGTTTTGAGTATCAGAGAAATAAGAATAGAGGAACCACTAAATCGTAGTAACAAATGATAATCCTCACCCAAGAACTATCCTATCCACCACAAAACTTTAGTTGCAATAACCCCCTCCTGCATTCTAAGGAATCTTGCCAGAAGTTATGTGTCTTCAGCATTGTATGATTTATGCTGTGGAATGTTATCATGCATTTGTTACAAACTACTTCATCAGCTATTGAATAATAGGCATTTATTGTCAACTTACCATGTGAGCTGCACTATGCTAGATTTTGCAGAAGGCACAAGAAGGTGACGGATACTCATGTTAAGTAAACTTTCCATCTATTGGAATATGTCAATAGACACTCACTAAATAGTTATTGAAAGAACTTTCTGTGCTCACCTGCTGTTACCAAATTTTACTGATTTCAGATGTTCTACTGACATTTGAGCTAGTCTGTAAAATATTACCCAACTTGTAGTCCTTCAGCAGATTTTATTGTTCCTTCATCTTTATTATCACATCATTTTGGAATTTACATTTTTTTTGCAGCAGATGTATCTAAGTTCAAAAGCATTAAAATATGTGTTTACGCATACACTTAATATCTTACCCTATCTCTTACATACACACAAAATTCAGAATCTTTTAGACCAGGGCTTGGCCATTTGTTTTACGACAAAGGGTCAGATGGTAAATATTTTAGGCTATATGAGCTATACAATCGTAATAGCAACTGTTCAACTCTGCCATTGTAGCATAAAAGCAGCCATAGACAATCTGAAAAAAAAAAAAAAAAAAAAGGAGTGGCTAGGTAACAATAAAACTTTATTTACAAAAGCAGGCAGTGGGCTGGATTTGACTCGCTGGAGTTTGCCAAATTCTGTTCTAAACTGTCAACTTTTTAAATTTATTGTACTTTCTTCACCAACAAGCATAATGTTATGGAAATAGAAGCTGGGGAAAGAAAAGACTTTGAATCAATTCATAAATTACTTTATGCCTATTGCAGAAAGTAATTGAAGTTGAAATTCAGAGGAAAGGATCATCAAAATAGAAGGTCTTTAAAACAGTATGAATAGTGATATTGATGAGAGTAACGGGGGAAAGGGAAATTGCTTTCTTCCTTGTATATCTACCAGTAGTTTGCTCCATATAACTACAGAATATCCAATTAGAAATACCTTACAGAAACAAAGAGGAATAAGTATAAAGTTAGAGAACTATAGGTTGAAGAAGTTTATTTTTCACAATACAGATGCAGAATTCATTGTATATATCTCACAGTTGTGTTACACAGTCATGATCCGCATAATAGAGTTTCAGTTAACCACAGATTATATATATACAGTGATCCCACAGAATGTTGTAGCCATCATAACGTCATAGAGCAATGCATTACTCATGTGTCTGTGGTGATGCTGGTATAAACAAACCTACTGCACTGCCAGTTGTATAAAAATATTACACATGCAATTGTGTATAGTACATAATACTAGATAATGATAGTAAACAACTATGTTACTGATTTATGTATTTACTATGCTATACTTTTTATCATTACTTAAGAGTATACTTCTTCTACTTACAAAAATAGCTGTAAAACAGCTTGAGGCAGGTCTTTCGGGATGTATTCCAAAAGAAATCATAGTTACTATAGGAGATAACAGCTCCATGCACATTATTGCCCCGGAAGACCTTCCAGTCGGGAGAAGTAGAGGTGGAAAACCTCCACATTGATCATCCTGACCCTGTGATAGCCTAGGCTAATTTGTGTGTTTGTGCCTTTGTTTCTAATGAAAAGTTTTTAAGTAAAAAAATAATAAGAAACAATTTAAAAATAGGCAGGGCGCAGTGGCTCACGCCTGTAATCCCAGCACTTTCAGAGGCCGAGGCAGGTCGATCACTTGAGGTCAGGAGTTTGAGACTAGCCTGATCAACATGGTGAAACTGTATCTCTACTAAAAATACAAAAATTAACTGGGTGTGGTGGCTCGCACCTGTAGTCCTAGCTACTTGCGGGGCTGAGGCAGGAGAATCTCTTGAACCCAGGAGGCAGAGGTTGCAGTGAACCGAGATCATGCTACTGCACTCCAGCATGGAAGACAGAGTGAAACTCTGTCTCAAATAAAAAAATAAATAAATAAAATACAATAAAATAATTTTGAAAAAAGTATGTAGAATAAGGACATAAAGAAAGAAAATATTTTTTTCTATAGCTATACAATGTTTTTTAGCTAAGTGTTATTACAAAAAACCCAAAAAGGTAAAAAAGTTAAAAGTTTATAAAGTAAAAATATCCAAGCTAAAGGTAATTTATTTTTGAATAAAAAAAATTTTTAAATAAATTTAGTGACGCTTAAGTGTCCAGTGTTTATAAAGTCTATGGTAGTGTACAGTAATGTCCCAGGCCTTGATATTCACTAACCGCTCACTTGCTGACTCACTAAGAGCAACTGCCAGTTTTGTAAAGGCCATTCATGGTACGTGCCCTGTACAGATGTGCCATTATTTTGTCTCTTATATTATATTTTTACCACACTTTGACTATACGTAAATATGTTTAGATACACAAATTGTACCATCGTGTTACAATTGACAACATTCAATACAGTAACATACTGTACAAGTTTGCAACCTAAAAGAACTAGGCTATTCCATACATCCTAGGTATGTAGTAGACTATACCATCTAGGTTTGTGTAAGTACCCTTTATGATGTTCACGGACAAAAATAGCCCAGCAACCCATTTCTAAAAATGTATCGTTGTTGTCCAGGGATGCATGACTCTCTCTCTCTCTCTCTCTCTCTCTCTCTAGCAATCTCTTTGTATGTGTGTGTGTGTGTGTGTGTCTGTGTGTAACAGTTCATTGTATGACACATATACACATATATATACACATATATGGAAACATACAGAGTGAACAAGAGAAACAGCAAGAGTGAAAACATGTGAGAGAGAAACAGAGCGCTTATCATCCCTCGGCACTTTGCAAAAATTATATAATTCATTTTTACAACAATGTGCATGAAGTCTATATTAAGGACTCTGGGGCTTGGACTAGCAAATAGAGAAACTCAGTTTCAAAAGTAAGTATCTCTAACCTCAGTGCACATGCTCTTCAGCCTCTTTGCCAAATTGCCTTCAACTCAGTGAATAAATGTCAGAAGCAGAAGTAGCAGTTACCAGAAGAGTCCAGAAAGACACTTGGAACAAATGAGACAGTGAGAAAGATGAGGTTTTTTTAGCTATGGGAGAGGGCCCTCAAGAGCCCTGCTTCCACTTGGGGATTTATCATATGGCGGAACAAGCCGTTATCTGTCATTGTACAGTGACATTCTGAGAAGCCCTTTACAGTGGCTTTTCTGGTGCTGCTCTGTGCTAACTGATTGAATAGCCACAGTTTTCTAATTCTTGACCCCCACACCACCAGTCCAGTCTTACTCCCAACCTCTATAGTTTCTACTGACATAATGAAGAAAGTATCTGGCATGAAGGGCATCCACCTTCCACAAACACACTAAGGCTGATGGAAGGCAAGTCAACGAGAGGCTGCTTCTAGAACATCTGCCTTGAGGTTGCAAATATCAACATGACTGATAACTGTTATGGGATGACTGAAGCTTAAATGAGGAGCGTTAGAGTGGAAATCTGCTTCAAAAATAAACTAGCAATTGTTTGAATGTTGGAATAAAACTGACAGCAGAATTGCAGTGATGCCTCAGTCACTGCACATGTAGCAGATGGTCTCTCTGTGAGCAAGGAGGGAACTTGGCAGAAAAGAAACTAAGAGAAAGAAGAATTGTCGGTTCTTGGAACAGCATTGAGCCATCCAAGTAAAGTGGCTGAGAAATGCCTAGACATTCACCACATTACTTTTAAAGTTACTGAGTACGAAAAATGGATAGGGATTATCTCTATCTCCATCGTTAGAAAACTGCCAGTTTTGCAAGATGTTTTGCAGCCTACACATCAGTAACCCTTTCAGGAAGAAGCTTTGATTTGTTAAATTGATTCTAAAGATTTTTGTTTTTTCTTTTTCGGGATGCCTAAGTAGATACCACAAAATGGATTTCACAGTCATAAGAGAAAACATATGTGGCCCAATTAAAGAATCTAATCTCATATTTCCTGTCAAATCGGAAGTCCCAACTTTGTAGGCTATAACCCATAAAATTAAAAATAAAATAGAAGAATCCTCAGTAACTCATGGTTCAGATTAGGCAGGGAATACAAATTTATTTGTGTAAGTTGAAATTTAACCTTTAAATTAAAAAGTGGTATATATTTAGTCTGACAGAAAACCTAAGATAAATATTATGTGTGTGTATGTGTATGTATGTGTTGACTTTTTTTTTTTTTTTTTTTTTTGAGACGGAGTATCGCTCTGTCACCCAGGCTGGAGTGCAGTGGCACGATCTCAGCTCACTGCAAGCTCGCCTCCTGGGTTCATGCCATTCTCCTGCCTCAGCCTCCCAAGCAGCTGGGACTACAGGTGTCTGCCACCACGTCTGGCTAATTTTTTGTGTTTTTAGTAGAGACGGGGTTTCACCTAGTGTTAGCCAGGATGGTCTCGATCTCCTGACCTCGTGATTCACCCGCCTTGACCTTCCAAAGTGCTGGGATTACAAGCATGAGCCACCACGCCCAGCCAACATTTGTATTTCCTCCAGAAGCTTCACAGTAGAAAAATCTACAATTTGAGTAAATTATATTAAAGCACTGAGCTGGTAAACTTCCTAATTCCCCACCCTTATATCATCACTATTTCCACCATCAGCTGGGAATCCCAGCCATTCTAGTGTATCAGCAATAACTATCGGTTTTTCAAATGTTGCACATTCTCATAAACGAGAACCAAACATTGGGTACACATGGACATAAAGATGGGAACGACAGACACCGGGACCACAAGAGAAAAAAGGGAGGCACAGGGGCAAGGGTTGAAAAACTACCTATTGGGTATAATGCTTGCTACGTGGGTGAGTTGTTCAATTATACCCCAAACCTCAGCACCATGCAAAACATTGTTGTAACAATCCTGCACATGTACTACCTAAATCTAAAATAAAGATTTTAAAAAATGTATAAAAAAGATAAATGAGCCAACAAGTCATAGAAAGACATGGAGAAACATTAAATGCACGTTGATAAGTGAATTAAGCCAATTTGAAAAGGCGATGTTCTATATCAAACTATACAACATTCTGGAAAAGGCACAACTATAAAGACAGTAAAAGGATAAATGGTTGCCATGAGTTCAGGGGACAGGAACAGAAGACAGATGAATAGGCAAAGCTCAAAAGATTTTTAGCGCAGTAAAATTATTCTATATGGTACACTAAGGGTGGATACATAACACTGTGCATTTCTCAAGACCATAGAATTATACAGCACAAAGTGTGAACCCCAAAGTAAGCTATGAACTTTAGTTAATAATGCACTGATATTGGCTCATCAACTATAACAAATGTACTGCACCGACACAAGATGTTAATAATAGGGGAAAGTACTGGAAGAAGGAGCGAGGTATATGACAACTCTCTGTACTACTTGCTCAAGTCTTCTATAAGCCTACAACTGTTCTAAAATTTTTAGAAAGAACTATAGGTTTTATGTCCACGTATGTTTTTGTAAATGCATCTCAACTCAACTTTATAAATCTTGTTTTTCAGAATGAGAATTTTTTAAAGTCAGGATTTAAAATTGTGATTATACACAGAAAAAAGCAATGGTTATGAGTAAAAACCAAAGTTGTTATGATGACTTTCAAGGTCCAACTTTATCTGAGTCTCTCGCATGAATCTCTCTCTGTTCTCCGCGTCAATCACTCTACCTCAGCCACACAGGACCCCTTGTTGTCTCAAACATATATTCGTCCTGCTCTTGCTTCAGACATGGCACTTGCTGTTCCTTAATCCTGGAAAAAACTCTCCCTCCAAAAATCTTACAGCTGTGTTTAAAGGTCACATGCCAGAGAGCTGCCCCCTATCACCCCACATAAAGAGCATCAGGCTTATCTCACTTCTGTATCCCCTTATCCTATGGGGGAGACAGAATTCGAACACGGCATCTGTGATCCCCACCCCTTTGTGTCCATGCTCTGCATAATTCCCAGGAATGTGAACATGATGGATTTTACTTCCCCGATTAGATTATGCTAAAAGGCATAGTTGAGTTTAAGAAAGGGAGATTTTCTGTGAACTAATCATTTGAATCCTTTGACTCTCCATTTGCAGGTCAGAGATAGGCGAAGTCAGAACTTCAAAGCAGCAGGGAGATTTTTCTGCTGGTCTTAGAGAAGCAATTTCCATGTTGTGGAGAGAATCACATGGCAGAAAATGGGGGGCAGCTTCTAAGAGCTCAGAACAGCCCCCTGGTAGATAGTCAGTAAAGAAACAGGGATCTTATTCCTACAAACATGAGAAACTGAATTCAGCCAATAAGCTAAATAAGCATGGAGGAGGTCCTCAAGCCTCTGATGAAATAGCAACCTGATTTTGGCCATGTGAGGTCCTAACTAGAGAATTCAGCTATACCATGTAGGATCCATGACCAAAAGAAACTGAGATAGAAAATGTGTGTTACTTTTAAGCTGTTAGGTGGCAATTTCTAGATAGGTGACAATTTATTACACCAAAATAGAAAATAAATAAAACCTTTTTTTTTTTTTTTCCCCAAAGCACTTATCCCTACTTGGCATATCATCGATCTGCTTCTTTCTTTCTTTATTATCTGTCTCCCCTCACTGAAATGCATGCTCCATGAAAGCATAGACTATATTAGTTTTGTTCACTGTGGTATCCTTACCTCCTAAAACAGTGTCTACAACATAATAGGCTCTTACTGAGTATTTACTAAATAAATGAAGGAGACTTTGCACTTGGGGAGAGTGGATGCTTTTTTCAGAAAAAAAGAAAAAGGCAAGGCAGAATGCCTAGCACTTAGTGACACTCAGGAAAAATGGGAGAGCCCCTTCCCAGAAGATTGGCTATTGTCTTGTTACATGTTTCAGCATCCCGCTCTCTTCTCTTGCTGTCCATAGAAATTAAGCTGAAACATGTCTTTCCCAGAAATAAGACTTACCTATATCTCTAGACCAGGTGTTGGGAAACAAATATGGCATCTACTGAAGGGCTCATAGGAGATCTTACGAACAAAATTGAACCCCTAACCACAATGTAAGTAAAAGCTACAATGAGATGCCACTTCACAAGCATTGGGATGGCAACTGTTAAAAAAACAAAAACAAACAAAAAACCCACAAGTGTTGGTGAGGATGTGGAGAAGTTGGAACACTTGCACAGTGTTGCTAAAATATAAAATTGTATAGTCATAATGTAAAACAGTATGGCAGTTTCTCACAAATATTAAAAATCAAATTATTATTTGATTTTGCAGTGTCACTTGTAGATTTAAATCCAAAATAATCAAAAGTAGAGTCTTGAAAAGATATTTGTACACTCATGTTTATAGCAGCATTATTCACAATAGCTAAAATGTAGAAGCAACCTGACTGTCTATCAATGGGTCAATGGAGAAGTAACTAATATTCCATTATTCATAAATGAAATATTATTCAGCCTTAAAGAAGAAGGAAATCCAGATATACACTACAGTATGGATGAAGTTAGAGGATATCACAGAATGAGAAAAAAGCAAATCATGAAAGGACAAACACTATATGATTCCTCTTGTACGAGGTACTCAGAGTAATCAAAAACATAGAGGAAAAAAATAGAATAGTAGTTACCAGAAACTTAGGGGAGAGGAATGGGAGATTACTGTTTAATGGGTACACAGTTTCAGTTTTGCAGGATAACAGTTCTGGACATGGATGGTGGTGATGGTTGCACAATATAAATGTATTTTATACTACCAAACTGTATGCTTCAAGATGGTTAAAATGATACATTATATATGTATTTTACCACAACAAAAATAGGAAAAAAATAAACCCAATCATAAATTGCTAAATATATTTTTTTAAAAACCAGCAAGAATGACACTTAAAACCGAAAACAAAAACACAAACACAAACACACAAACAAAAAACATACCCAGAGAACCAATATACTGATAGGAAATTCAAGGATAAAACTGTTACAATCGGCAAATGGATATTTCATATAGATTAGGGAAAAACCTACTCAAAAGATGAAAACTTAGAAACCTCAAGCACAAAATATAATTGAAATGATTTTTTTAATCAAAAAGAAGAAAAATTTTAGAGAGATGCATACCTATATAACTATAAAATTTTGTTTTATCTCTAAGAAACTCACAGATTACGTAGGCCCCCAAAACGTGGTGCTATAGAGGATTTGAATATAAGAAGAGACAAGACACAGATATATATATACATGTATAATACTTTGTTTTCTAAAAATAGGATATACATTCTCTCTTTGGAAATATAACTTATTGACTAAAAATATGTCTTAGGTTACCAATCAGAAGAGTACCTACAAGTCATTCTCACGGGTCACAATGGAAAGATTATGGAAATACATAAAAGATCTCTTCCCTTTCCCTAAAAAATCTGATCTTCAACTAAATAAAATATAAAGAAGGAATTAATGAAAGCAAAATTATGAAACACATACCTGAAAAAAGTATGATTTAATGAAGTTGAAAGTTAGTTTTCTGAAAAGCTCACTAAAATAGAGAAAAAAAAAATTTTGAAACTACAGTATTTGAAAGAAAAAAAGAAGGTTGAAAGAAACCAACTTTAGGTAAAAAGAAAAAAAGGGACCAAGAAGCCAACTTTAGGGGGAAATAACTATAGATAAAAGGGATGACTTAAAGAAAAATAAAAAGAAGGCAAGAAAGAAAAAAAGGAAAATTATGTTTAATGTTAAGCTAATATATTAGACAATATTCTTTGGAAAAAATATTCTTACCATCATTAACTCATAAATGAAAATGAAAACAAAGTCAAGCTTTACCTTTAAAAGTATCACTAAATCCAAATAGACTCAAGGTTGGCTTTCATTAAAGCTTTAACGAACATAATATCTACCTCACAGTTATATGCATATACTCATGCACACATACATATGTATTCCATGGCACGTCAATTCCTTGTCATTGTATTTCCATAAGATAAATATACCACACATGAACCAGGAAGCACATACGATAATTTTTATTGAAGTTTATTTTGTTTTTGTTTTCTTTGAGACAGAGTCTCCCTCTATTGCCAGGCTAGAGTGCAATGGTGCGATCTTGGCTCACTGCAACCTCCGTCTCCTGGATTCAAGTGATTCTCCTGCCTCAGCCTCCTGAGTAGCTGGGACTACAGGTATGCACCACCATGCCCAGCTAATTTTTGTGCTTTTAGTAGAGATTGGGTTTCATCATGTTGGCCAGAAGGGTCTCGATCTCTTGACCCCATGATTCGCCTGCCTCAGCCTCCCAAAGTGCTGGGATTACAGGCATGAGCCACGGCGCCCAGCTTGAAGTATTATTTTTAATAGCACAGATTATACATAATCTAAATGTCAATGAGTTTGGAAAATTAAATAACTGCCTTCTATGACAGATTATGTTAGCAACCAATTTGTCATCCCTTTCTTCTTCCTTATAAGTGGAACAGTTTTGTCTCAGCAATATGTGAAGTCTCAATGATATGTCATTATGGGTCTAATCCAGTGAAAACTGTTTGTTTCCCCTTTGCTGGATGTTCATGTCTCCACCCTCCCTTGCAACTGGTGTGGAATTGACCCAATTTTGGTGATTAAGGTTCTATGGGAAGTTTGTGGAAAGGTACTGGGCTTTCTAATAAAATAAAAGCTATTTTGTCCTGGCCTCCTTGCTCTTGCAGAATAAACAGAGCCTAGAGCCAAAGTAGTCAAAAAGCATGAAGCGCCAACATGTGAGGATGGTTAGGAAAGATAAAATGAATATTGGTCCCTGAATAACATTGCCAAGCCACTGACCCAGCCCTGAACATATTCTCTTCAGTTATTGTGTTAGTGAAATAACAAATGTCTATATTGTTTGAGCCATAGCTAGAGGATGTTTGGCTACTTTCAGATAGATGTCTGCATTATACATTCTGTGGAATATTATGTGGTTGTCAAAGGGAATCAGACAATCTGTATTTTCTGATGTTTTGTTAATTGTTAAAAGGTATAAAATTACATATATAAATGTAAATATTATGAAAACATTTATGAGGATGTATATATCTCTATATATCGATATCTATATAAACGCTTAGAAAAATGTCTGAAGGTTTATACACCAAACTGATATTTGATAACAATGGTGTCTAAAGAGATGGAAAAAATTGGAGATGAAGGTGCAGATGGGTATATATTCAGTGTAATTGTAATTTCTTGTATGACTAAAGGTAGATAAATCAAGTTAAGTGAAATAAAATAATCTCAAATAAAAAGAATGAAGAGATGAAATATGCATTTTGTTGACTTCAAAGTCTTACCAAACTGCATCAAATGGTCAGAAACTCTGAATAAGTCATGAATGCAAAGTATTTTCAGGATCTATTCATATTTTAAATGTGTGGAGGGAGACAGACATGGTGGTATATGTCTATAATCGCAGCACTTTGTGAGGCTCAAACTGGAGAACTGCTTGGAAGCCAGGAGCCTGAGAGCAGCCTAGGCAGCAAAGCCAGACCCTATCTCTACAACGAAATTAAAAAAAATTGCCAGTCATGACTAAAGGTAGTGTGTTTGCCTGTTGTCTGAGCAACTTGGGAGGCTGAGGCAGGAAGATCTCTTGAGTTCAAGAGTTTGAGGCTGCAGTGAGCCATGATCATGCCACCGCACTCCAGCCTGGGTGACAGAGCAAGATTTCATCTTAAGAAATAAATAATTTTTAAAAATAAAATATTAAAAATATAAAATGTGTGGAGGGTATTGTGTGTATATATGTGTGTATATATATGTGAGTGTGTGTGTGTGTATATATATATGGAATATTTATACATTTTCAACTATCCTGTGGAAAATAAATTTATTTATGCTAAATAAACAAAGTCATGGACAAATACATCTCCTAACCATACAGAGGTATAAGGGAAACAGATGCTTTCCTACACAAAAGAATTTATTTCTCCACAGATGTTGTCACAGAAGGTCTTATGTTGTCCTGTTGTTGTGGTGAGTACACTGTGAAAGAGAAGTACAGTGTTGCCTTAATTCATATGCACTTTCCCACAAAGCACAACACACAGTATTTTCCCGAATCCACCACAAGATAGCAGATGGTGATGCTACAAATTACAGAAAATTGTTAAGACATTACATGTTGAATACATTAGAACATTTATTCACAAGATTAATAATGGAGCTAGACAGACATTTGCAGATAGACAAGAGAAAAAGATACGTTTAAAAATGAGATTCAAATGAGATAGAAAAACAATATGATAAATCAGCAAAGCCTGACAATAACTTCATGAAAACATAGGAAACTTTAATTTATACAGGACAAAATATAAGTTCTTTCTCTAGCTTAGTACCTCAGCACTGAGGACTAGATGTTTATTCAATATTCACTGTACATCGCTATGTGCCAAAGATTGTGCTGGGTGCTTTGAACTCCAGAATGAAAAGGCACAGACCTTCTTCCTATGAAATTATATCTAGTTGTTACAACCAAGTAATATTAGAGTACAGTGAAAAGAATTTCACTAAAAACAAGTAAGGTAGAGAAAGTGGCCCAATTTGGGAATAATTAACAATGTTAAAGGAATAAGTAAGTAAAGAGGTGATACAGGACAAATATGGTGGTGTCGGGAACAATTAGCCATGTTTAGGGAACTGAGAGAAATCAGGTTTGATTGATGCACAAGTGAGAAGGAGGCATGATGAGTTCTGCATGTTGCTAGAGCCAAACTCAGAAAGGCTGATAATGCAAATCAAAGTGTTGTCCTGTGTCCTTAGAGTTAGGATGTAATCGCACTGACATGGTGAAACTTACATTTTGAAAAGTTTAGACTTGCATGACACTCCAGCATGGGTGGAGAAGAGGAACTGAAGAAGGACTCACTGGAGACATGGAGACAATTTAAAAAGCTGTTGCAATAATCTGTGCAAGCAATGATGACAGCTTGAATTCATGCATATGTCAAGTGCTTAAAAAAGATTTGGTGAATAAAATAATTTGAATGACACTGCTACTATATTCACTTTAATGTAAGGAGAGGGGAGAAGAAAATAAAGAAGACAGGAGAGAAGAGAGAAAGGAGGAAAGACACATGAAAGGAGAAAGAGAGTCTGTCCATGGCATAGCAATTCTAATGTTTATTTCATTGGAAAGGTAAGCAAATAAATTTTGTAGCAGAGGCTGCTAGCCATTAGGCAAATCTAAGTTCCACTGAGATCCTAACAGAAGATATAAGAGGGAAGATTGCTAAATGAAAATGTAAGAGATATTGTACCTGAAAACTCCATCTCTTTACTAATGAGTAGGAGAAGATATGTGCTAGATGTACAAAAAAGGAATGGATTCTGAACATTGTAAAAAGGTGATCATGATCCAGCTCATGGAAAACTCTGAAGTGAGGAAAACAAAGAGTGTACTGTAAATCCTGCAACACTCAAAGGAAATTCTCTCTCTCCTGAAAGCAACAGTTAAACTAATTGCAAAGAACTTCGGGTCTTGCACTTGAATTAAATATTCATAGAACTCCATTTATGTGCTGCATTTAGAAGTAAAGAGACTTTAAAAACCCTTCTGCATTCCCAATAGTCAGCTAATCCATTAGAAATGTGATACCCACTCTAACCCAAAGAAACAGAGTGCCAGCCCAGGCGGCCAGCTGAGCTTGGGAGCTTTTTCAAGGGCTTCAGGAAGGGGCTTGAAGATGCTAAGTCATTCTGGCAGCAAATCTCTGGCCGTTCTCACAAGTGAGGTTTATCGCCAGCAGTTAAGTAAAAGAGAGGGATATACTAAGAGGAATTATGTTAAGGGGGAGGACAATGTTTCGTGGTGACAAACGCATTATTTTCTTATTTGGTAATGGCAACTGATTCACATGCGGTCTAGGGGAAAAAGATCTAATTCTCAAGAAATTTAAACATTTAAGTCGAACTTGATTATAAATGTGGTTACAAAAGACGTTTGGATATATAGACAGGTGCTTCTTTCCCATATTACCCATTTTGCATTTTGTTAAAATAAAGATCATTAAACTACAGGCCTGTGGGCCACGTTCAGACTGCCACCGGTTGCTGTAAATAAAGGTTTATTGAAACACAGCATGTCCATTCCTTTTGTATTGAGTAGTTTCAACAGAGATGGCATGGCCCACATAACCAAAAATATTTACAATTTGACACTTTCAAGAGAATTTGCTGATGCTTGCTTTAAAAGATATCAATGATATATACAAAGTTCAAATCTTTACTTGCACTAAGACACATGTGACTTCACTGTAGTTAAATGTATTAATGAAAACATCTACACACACATATTAAGAAGGGAAAATTGATACAACATTCAAGAGGATTCAAAATTCAGTGAAGTTTCTTGCAACCTGCTTTGTCTTAAAGGGCACAAATGGGAGAAGGTTTTCAATCATTATAATGTAATCATTACTGAGTTACAATATTTTCTATCCTGTCTTCTTGAATATCCTACCACTTGTCAGCATTTTCACAACTTACTGGTAGAAACCACATTTTACTCTCATGATTCCTTCTACCCAAAGGGGGTGGGGTAAAATAATTCATGGGTACCAAAGAAATTGCTTAAGTTAAATCTGGTTGTTATATACCAGATGGATTGGAGAGCTTGATGGAAACTATCCTTCGGAACCTCTCTCGCTATCCTCTTAATGCTTTATTATTTATTCAGAGTAAGTCTTCCATGGCACATAAGAAATACATATATTGCTTCATTTATTATTTACCTGACATGTTGTTAGCAACTAGAGTTGGAAACCAGTCAGAGCACAATTTCTTAAGGAAAGACCAAGCAAAAGGAGCAGAAGAATCAGGCCAACATGGTCACTAGGTACACAATTTGTACTGGAGTTTTCCAACTCAGATCCCTTTGGGAACAAGATGAGGTAGAAATCAATAAATAGAAACACTGGGGTTCACTGTATATACAAATCTTTCCTGGCATGGCAGAATGAAAGGGAACAGGACTGAATAGGGAAGCCAACCACATTCTCCCTAGGAAAGAAAGAAGTGCTCAAAGAAACACGTGTGCCTTTGCGTCTCTGGAGAGCCAACTTTTAGATAATCTGACAACAGCTATCTCAGTCATCTCTTAGGCAGTGGGAATGTAACTTTTTATAGAAAGTAAACTTATGTAACCTAAATTTACTTTTCTTTAATTACAAACAGATCACATAACACATTTCTAAGCTTGGTTCAGTGTGGCATTTATTGAGCTCTACTGTGTGCTAGACTGTGTGATTCCAAAGATGAATAAAGCATGGAGCCTGCTCTTGATAAGTTCATCTTTTAGTAGAAAAGGAAGATATTACAAAATATGTAATATATATTCAATAGATCAATATATTATATATATATATACACACACACACACAGACACATATATTTCTCAGGTTATTTCAAAATAATATGGTAAGAGCTAAGAAAAGATATATAAACCATAATCCTCTTTCAATAATTTTGCTAAGAAGCAGGTAATGCAAAATAAATGAGTTAAATATATACATTAAAATAATGCTTTTAACCATTTCTTTTCAGCCTGAATATTAACAAGACCAAAAATAAAAATTCACTGGTGTCTCATGAACAGTTTTCAAGAAAAGATGACTCTCTCTTGACTATTCTTCCTAGAGGGCCTAATGTATTAAAAGCTCCTAAAAGACAAGGAATGTGTGTTGAACATCGTTGTACTTCCTATAACACTCTTGCAGCACATTGAATGAACAAAAGGAGGCACTCAAGTTTCCACAGTGAAAGAAGGACAAAACATTGGTCCACTTCTCAAGACTTTTAGCTTTTCATTACATCATCTTCAGGACCAACCTTGATGGTTTGGGAGACTAATCAAATTTCAAGTGATGGTTTCCACATGCCAACACTTCTGACAGCTCATTCTCATAGAGCATATATGCTTGGTTTTGCTCAACTTCCCCTGCAAGAGGAAGAAATGGTTTCCATGCTATGGTTACGTAAGTCTGCAAAGAACCAATAGCTTCTCACCACAGGTTATTCCAGTGTCTAACCCAAACAAATGCCCTGGACTTTTGTTACAACTTCTCTCATTAAAGCTTAGTGTTGTCTTTTCTTTTTCAGTTTTGCTTTAATAAAACAGGGACAAAGGATTGTGCTGCAAGGCACATTTCCAGTTGTAAATATTTTTAGCAACTCCCCAATATTTTTCTCTCCCTTCTTTCCTCTTTCCTTCCTTTCCCTCCCTCCCTCCCTTTTTTCTTTATCTTATTGTGTGTGCACACACACATGTGGGCTTGAAAAAAAAATCAATGCTTGCCCAGTGGATTTATTTTTGAGCAGACAGTTTCATTCTTTTAGTGTTTGGGTCTAAACAATAAGAACTAAAATGGAAAGGTGAAGATAACCAGTAGAGGGAAAAAGTGAAATGTAAAAATATGAGCAAAGCCAATTTAAAAATTACAGCGTGCTATTAATATGACATGAATTTGTCAGATTTTAAAGATGATGCTAACACAGTGCCTTTCAAGCAGTTCAGGCACACAAACATGATCTCTCCAAGTTTATAGATGTACAGCATTAATTTTATAACTTGTTTCTACTAGTTCACTTTTATAATTTTAAAAAATCATCCGAATCTTCTTCAGTAGAAAATAAAAACGTGGACTCAAGAATCTGGGGTGAAATTTCAATACTGAAAATATCTTATTTGTCACTGTGCTTAGCATGCTTACAGGCTGATTTTCTTTAACCTGACAAATAATTAACTTTATTAAAAGAGCAAATTATATTTATATTTTTCTCACCTAAGTAAATATTTGCTTGTGAAAATCACATATGTAAACAAATCATTCAGACACCTTCCCAAAATGTTTCTCAAATTTCATTCCATTGGTCTATACATAGAAGATTCTAGAACATATTCTTCTGTAATTTAATAACTATATTAGAAGTTATGGCCTAAACTCTTGCTACAAGTTGTGCTCTAGGAAGACTGGAAACTGGGAACTTCTGCATAATTTGGATTTTATAATAATGAATTAGACTGCTACCAAAAGTGAATTTGTTTCGAAATAGTATAGTAATAATATGAGCAGAAAGCTCATAATGAAAAAGCCGTATTTTGCAGCTCATTTCCAGATGAATGAATCAGGCACTAGGTAAGTGGTTAAAGCTCAATTCACAAATCTTGAAGGAATGAAGAAGCATCCAGGCAACAACATAACAAAGGAGCCCCACAGTAGAGCTATTGGTCCAGGGGTTCTCAACTGGGGATGATTTTGACCTCCAGGGCACATTTGGCAATGTCTGGAGACATTTGTGATTGTCACAACTGGAGGGGGGATGCGACTGGCATCTAGTGGATAGAAACCAGGGATCCTGCTTTACTCAGGACAGCACCCTGCAACAAAGAATTCTCTGTCTTAATATGTCAATTATGCTGAGGTTGAGAAACCTTGTGCTGGCCTCATGATCCATAATCCTTGCAAGTTGCTACTCTCTGATTTCAAAACACACTTCTAAACATGCTGTATGGCATGTATTTATCTTATAAATGGACATAAACAAAAATTTATTTTCTTTTTAGTATTTCAGCAACACCCCTTAACATCACCAGACCACCATCGGCTGTTGTGCACCAGGACCATGGATTAATGATCTTAACTCAGAGCTGACCCAGTTAAACAGACATATTTTGGCATATCTCAAAGAATTTAGAAGGGTAGTATTTTATTTCTCATTCGTCTGCCAACTCCAGAGAAGTCTTTACAAAAAAATAAACTCAAAGTTTAGAATATAAGGTCATAATCACTTTATGCATATATAGTTTTTCACCTTTAAATAGAGAAAGAACATTTTATAGAGGAAAACATTCTTTGACTTTTGATCTTATCTTCTTGTGAAATTTCCCATGTCCAAGTCAAGAGTTGAAATAACATATTAAGTTTACTAAGTGCTACTTAATTTTAGCTTTGAAAAGTCAAGAGGACAGCAAAGGTCCAGGAAACGTATTCCCAGTGTCAGCTATCTATTGCAGGACTATTCAGAGCCCTTAATATATTAACGTGTCCTATGTATCTCCAGTGGCAGACCATACCCCACAGGGTCTTCTGAACTAGTTTCACTACAGAGCCCTTTTATTTGGTTGCATTTTATAAAATTGGAGTTCCACAGGTCATACTTGGAAAGCACTGGAATGGTAACCCTGGCCTCTTCCCAATGAAATTTCCCTCCATGTGGAATAAAAGCAATGGCTGTAGCCAGCTTATCTGATGGATCTATTAGCTAGCTTGTCTCTCATTTAACTGAACCAAGTCAAGCCCATGGAAATACAGTTCATCAGCTTGTTCTAATCGATTTGAGTTGTTCTCATTCTTTAAGAGCCTAAACCCTTCCAGAGCTAACTACTCACATTCTATAGAATATAAAGCACTGTAGATACCTATGAAGTGGTAGGTTTTCCATTTCCTTTCTTATTAAAAAAAAATTTCCAGTGTATTGATTAATATATACTTAAAGCAGTGATGCCACAGAAAACACAAGGATATACATTATAGCTTTCAAAACAGCATTGTTTTCCCAACACCAAAAGACAAGGGAAGTTTATGTAAAAATCCCTATGTACAGACAAGTATAAATACAAGTGCAATAATGACATTTTCAGTGTTCAGAAGAGATTTTCATTAACTAGGATGGATTCTGTGTCCCTGAATTAATCAGATTTTTCTGAATATGTTATCTTTCACTTATATAATACCATTTATCCACTGTACAGAGCATATGTGCTGTCAGGCACATTTTCAGTTATAGGGAAGGACACATTTTCATTCACCAACATTCTCTTCCCTAGATCTTCTTATCAAGAGTAAGCATTTACTGAGCGGCTGTTCACGTTTTGAAGTTAGGTCTATTGCTATGTGAACTGTTGGTGTACAGATTTGAACCAATAACTTCAAGATTATTATTGGCCAAATGAACCATCCACATATAGGGATGTAATTTCATTGCACTGTATGGCATCTTTTAAAAAAGAGCAAAAATGTTTTTTATTCTGATTTGGACACAGAAAAATAAAACCCACTAAAAATATGAGGCAACATCAAAGGACACGTAGGAGGAGCAATGGATTTATATCTAATTTAAAAATTTTTCTGTTTGGACACAATATAAAAGTACTGAAATGGGAACACACAGATGATCTCTTCTTTCAAAGAACTTATTCATATTTATTTTTCCACTTCACCAGTTATGAAACTGTCTCCATTTTAGGTGCTCTCTTTCTTCCTTCCTTTCTCGTCATCCTCTTTTCTCATTCATGAATTAATTCACTCAACATTGTTTGAACACCGTCATTCATTCTACCAGAAGTGTAGTGTAGTGTCACTAAAATACCAGTAGAAAGGATATTAGAGGACAGTGGAAATGGGTCTGATCTGTAAAAGACTACAGTAGAAAATATGAATGAGGGAGAGAACAAACTAAGCACTTTAGGATGACAAGATACATTGAGGCTTAATAAATATTTTCAGTGTTTAAAACCCCCCTTTTCATATAATTCAGGTGTCAACAAACTATAGCCCAAGGACCAAATCCAGTCCACTGCCTGTTATTGTACCGTCTGCAAGCTAAGAATGGTTTTTACATTTTTTAATAGTAGGAAAAATATCAAAAGAATAATATTTTGTGACATAAAAATTTTATGAATTCAAATTGCATGTAATACCTATAAATAAAGTTTTATTGGGACACAGCCATTCTCATCCATTTATATATTGTCTGGGGCTACTTTCATGCTATAAAAGCAGAATCAAGTAATTGTAACAAGACTTCAGGAACTACAAACCTAAATTATTTACTATCTGGCTCTTTAAAGAAAAAGCTTACCAACCTCTGATATAATTGGTCTGAGAAAAGCATTATATGTACACACTATAGCTTCAAATTCTATACTTTTAAAAGCAATCAGTAAGAAGATTTCATATTTGTCTACCAACATATAAAACATATAAAACAGGCTGGAAAAAGATAAAATATCTAAATCCACATGTAAGCATCTGAAGAACGGATAAAGGCATCAGAGTAATCTATGATTTTTGTAGTGTGACTCTGGGATATAACAATAAAAATATATCCAAGAATCATTAAGTAATCCATCTACCCACTCAGGTTAGCACTGTCTTGATCCTGCAGAATAATAAATCTGTTTTATATGAAGAGTTTAGAGAGAATTAAGAGAAATGTAGAAAGCTAGAAACAGATAGATGGAAAATGAAGAAAGAAATCAGGATAACTGCGTAAAACGACAAGAAAGCCAAAGGATGATTTACCGCTGAACTTTGAGGCGTGAAGAAGGCACGGCATAGACAATGATCTTGAGATATAGTGGAAGGCACTGAGTTTACCCATTAGGGAAACTTTCTTGACAAAGTGTGATATTAATCATGGAACTGTGTTATCTGTAAAGACAATGGTTTTTCAAGGCTAGAAGTCCTTACAAACAAACAAACAAACAAACAAACAAAAGGCATTCATCCACACTACCCTTTAGAGGAATTGATTTAAGCAAATAGGCTATATTAAGTGATTCTCAGGATGGTTGGCCCTCTAATTATTCTAAGACTATTTCTGCAAATAAAGTAATGCTAACAATTTCCATTAGCAGTTGGGAGAAGGAAGCCAGAGGGATGAGCACATACATGAAGATTCTGGTGTCTGCCAGTTGTCACTAATGAAATGGGAGTAGGGTGAGGTAAAAGCCCTCCTGAGTACCTTTGCTGCAAGAGCTCAAAACAACTCAGAATCAAGAGTCTTCTTGCCAAAAGCAGCTTTCCAAGCAAGACCTTGATTTATACTGATCAACAAGTATATGTCTTTAGGGATTAAATTAATTAGAGGAGATTTGCTGGATAATGTTCAAAGACAATAAAATTCCTCAAGGTTTATAGGCCATACAAGTTGAAGCACAAAATGGTACACCTTGGGGGAGGATTAAGGAACTAATTTTGCACCCAGAGTACTGTCATTTTCTAACCTCATGCAAAAGGGGGACTTTGCTTCAACACGTTTCCAACTGGAGACTAGGTTAATTTCTACAGTTACATTTGCTGGGAAATAAATCTTGAAAAGACAAACTTAGAAACAAAGGATTACATGAAAAAGCATGAAGTATAAAAGGCAAGTAGACTATTTAAAATACAAGTTTTCCTGGCCAGGCGATGGCTCACGTCTGTAATCCCAGCACTTTGGGAAGTCAAGGCAGGCGAATCACTTGAGCCTAGGAGCTCGAAACCAGCTTTATCAACATGGTAAAACCCTGTCTCCACTAAAAACATAAACATTATCCAGGCATAATGACACACACCTGAAATCCCAACTAAAAGGGAGGCTGAGGCATGAGAATCACTTGAACCTGGAAGGTGAAGGTTGTAGTGAGTCAAGATTGCACTACCACTTCACTCCAGCCTGGGTGACACAGCAAGATTCTGTCTCAAAAAAATAAAATAAAATAAAAGTTTCTTCAAGTGTTCAAATGAAAGGGAGGGGATATTAAGCAGTTTTCCATTAAATTTGTTTTAAAATAGAACAACAGTGGTTTGCCTTAATTTTAAGCCATATAATAAATTTCCAGATGAAGAGGGCTGTTAAATTTGGGGCAGATTAATTTTTGAAGCGGTGGAATCTTTAAAAACAGTTTAAAATAATTATTTTCAACTAGGACGACCGCATGTGAGTGTAGTCCTTTCCTACAAGGTGGGAGACAGAGATACAACTTGGCAAGATTTCTTCTAATCCTAAACAACCCCAAGGCTGCCTGCGCTCTATGACTTAAGGGTTACCCAAAGGCCCACCTGCATGAAGACACTTTAAAGATCCTGTCTCTCTATCATTAGAATCAATCAGGGAAGGGCCCTAAAATTTACATTTCTAGCTAAGTTCTCAGATGATGTCCCTACTGCTGGTCCAGGAACCATTCTGTGAGAACCACTGGTCTAAAGTCATCTCTTTTTCCTTTTTCCATAACACAGAGGGAAAGCACCAAAGACCCAACACTTTAACTCATAGTCTGCCACTGCTGAACGTGAAAATTTTTACATTAAGCTTAATTGGCACCTCCTGTAAGACTTATATCAAATTAGTTACTGACTATGCAATCGAGTTTAGTCATGGCCCATTCTATTAAAAAAGACACAAAGCAGACAATTTGTTCGAGTTCTGAAAAACCATAGGACAAAAAAAGAAATACTTCTTTGGATAGTGCTAAAAGATAACGAGTCCACCAGATCTTCCCCACCTACCTCCTAGTACCCCAAATTCAACTTTAAAAAAGTACACAAATAAAGCTATGTCGGATTCCAAATGACATTTCACATTTCAGAGCCTTCCACAGGCAATGTGAAGGAATGAAGAGATGTAATGACACAAACAACTTAGAAGCCTGACCTTAGAGACTACAATCTTGAGAAAGTGAAATGCAAAGTAATCATTAGGGCCTTGAACATACCGAAATATGCATGTCAACATGTGACTATTTCAAATGCTATTTTCCCCAGTGTTATAATATGCCCAATAACAATATTCTTGTTCATTCTTGTTAATGATGATTTACAATATTGTTTTTTGTTTGTTTTTTGTTTTGTTTTGTTTTGAGATGGAGTCACACTCTGTCACCCAGGCCTGAGTGCAGTGATGCAATCTCAGCTCACTGCAACCTCCACCTCCCAGATGCAAGCGATTCTCCTGCCTCAGTCTCCCAAGTAGCTGGAATTACAGGCATGTGCCACCACACCCAGCTCATTTTTTTTTTTTTTTTTGTATTATTAGTAGAGACAGGGTTTGCCATGTTGGCCAGGCTGTTCTTGAACTCCTGACCTCAGATGATCCGCCCGCCTCAGCCTCCCAAACTGCTAAGATTACAGGAGTGAGCCACCATACCTGGCCTACAATATTGTATTTAGACCTGTAGAAAGTACCATCTCTAAGACTGATTCCTTTATCCAGTCAATATTTTACGACTAGCTAAGACGCATACTTTTATAGAAAATATATGCTCTAAAAGCATCTTAAGTCAATTGTATACATATAAGTTGAATTATTATATGTGTAGTATGAATCTTTGTTAAAGTAGTTTACAATGAATCTTTTGATTAGTATTGATTAGTGTTTTTAAGTTAAATAATTTAACTCTCTATTCAACATTGACAAGTTTTAATTTTCATGTAACAGCTTGGCATATGAGAAACTGACACACGACAATTTTATGTTCTTTACAGAAGGCAATTCTGCTTTTCATAAAACTTGGCCCTTTATTGTGAAAACAACTTGAATAAACAAAAGAAAAGAAAGGGCTGGGTGTGGTGGGCCACACATGTAATCCTAGCACTTTGGGAGGTTGAGGCAGGTGGATCACCTGAGGTCAGGAATTCGTGACCAGCCTGGCCAACATGATGAAACACTGTTTCTACTAAAAATAGAAAAATTAGCCAGGCGTGGTGGCATGTGCCTATAATCTCAGCTACCCAGGAGGCTGGGCAGGAGAATCACTGGAACCTGGGAGGTGGAGGCTGCAGTGAGCCGAGATCACACCACTGCACTCCATCCTGGGCTACAGAGCAAGACTGTAGAAAGAAAGAAAGAAAGAAAGAAAGAAAGAAAGAAAGAAAGAAAGAAAGAAAGAAAGAAAGAAAGAGAAAGAAAGAAAGAAAGAAAAGGAATGATGTGTGGAAGGAAGGAAGGAAGGAAGGGAAAGAAGGAAGGAAATTTATTCTTTTCTTTAAATGGGAGGTGATGCTAAACTCTATACTTTGAGATTGCTCTGTCAAGGTTTAGCATAAATAACTTCCTAATTGGATACTAGGAAGTTCATGAATACCAGCTAAAGTTATTAATAATGTACAACATCTCCAGTGCCCCGCATACACCACCAGTTAGGTCTTATCCAGTGGATTTTAGTTAGCTACACAAGAATGAGAGAATGAGAAATTTTGTAATTTAAATGAACTATTTTATCTTCATGTTTTCAAAGCATTTGAGTTCAAATTCTTATAGATGTATGCATGTTAATACCTGTGACCAAAATGCTACAGATCCCATCTTGTGAAATGGGATAACATTTAAATGGTTATCACTTTCCAAAAGTCTTAATTACCAAGACCTGTTAAAAGACATAGCTGAATCCAAAATTCTCTAATTTTACAACTGTGCAACACATCCACTTCAAAAGTTTGTATACTCATAGAAGTCTGAGAACTCTGCTGACTAGAGAGTGCAATGTCTCACATAAAGTGAAAAGACAGGCAGATAGTAACACATGTCCCTTTTGTAAGATGCAGTTGAGTTTAGAGCTCCATCTGTTCCCAGACTTGAAAAGTCTGGGGTTTTCTCAAAACCACTACAAAAGATTTGTATGTTGTACCAACAGAATGTACATATTTTATAAGCATTGTCTGGGCCAAATAATCATTTAAAAATAAATCCCCATTCTCATAACCAAGAATATTTAAAACATTCAGTAAGAATGCTCCAGCCTTTAACAAAATACCATTAGACCCTCATATATTGTCACTGTTATCATTTGGGAAGCACCACTTTTCTTATATAAAGAGGAAAAAGGTGATAGCCAGTTTTCCCAATCAGCAGGGTTATTGTCAGGACTTCACCCTTGAGAAAAGTGGATTTCTCTGTAGTTTCCTCGCCAAAATTGTTTCAAGCTCTTTCTTGCAATTTTCTGCAAGAAAACACTGCAAAGCAAACATCAGTGATCTAACATCAGGCAAGCTTTCCTCCTTGATAATAAATATGTTAGTTTGGAACAGGCTCACGAAGAATCCAGACAGCTCCAATCTGGCCCTAATCCAGGAGAGAAGCGTCTGGTGTCGGGAAGAAACACTCAGCTGTCTTTCAGATGTGTACTTCTATCTACCCCTACTGTCTGCAGCTTGAAACAGAAGTGGTGGCTAGTAAAGACCTGTCTTTTGGGCACTGGTGTAAAACATCTTCGCTAAAGACTATGTACAATCAACTGAAAACATCCTGTATTTACTGGGGATTGATCTTTTGAATGGTATGGTATATGTCAGGTTAGATACTAGAGAGTTAACAAGAATTGCAGGCCACTCTGTCAGGATTAACAGTCAGAATTATAGCATTAGTGTAGGTAATCCAGAGTTTCTTTTTGAATCAAATTTATATACTTTCCCTACGGGCTTCAGGGATGCCAGTCAGGTGCTGAGCTGGCAGCTTCTTTTATGTAAGTTGAATGTGTTAGAGCTTAGCCAAAAGCCCAAGCATGGGGCATTTGGCCAACTTCTCCACATATGCAGTACACTGACTTAGGAAGGAAGTAATAGTGCTTCTACTACAACACCTCACTTAATGCTTGATAGAGGGAATGTGCTCATAACTTATTGCAAAGCACAGAGCAGATGATAAGAACAACATTTAGCAAGAACATTTAGCAAGAGACTCCCAGCGGCTTTGCTTGTGCAGTTCCTCAAGACTGACTCAAATGTCACAAAAGGTTAAAAGAGACTGGGTTGAAAGGGAGAAGCAGCCTTTAGGTGCTGAGAGTGCACCAGAAGCCCCTAAGTCAGCAGGGTTCAGAAGCAGCAGCAGATATGGTGGCTGCCATGTAGGGCAAGCCTGGAACAAGGCAGTGGAATGTAATAAGCACTGGGCCCAAGTCAGGGACCAACAGCCAGTGAGGAATCAAGACCTAGTTACGACAGAACAACAAAGATAGTTGGGAGTCACTCAAAAAGTGGGGAAAACCAGAGTCAGTTTGAACCCAAGACTGGTTTGATGGTGAAGTCAAAACAAGGTGGAAGGCAAGTAAAAAGCAAAGTTAGAAACAAAGCAAGGGGCATCAAGCATGATTGAAACTCAGTTACCTCTGGATATTCAGAAATCCAATGCTAAAGCATTTATCACAAATTCCAATGACTGCAGCTCCAGGCTGGTGACCTGAAGGTAGGGATCTGGTGGCTAAGAGTATGACAGAGAGAGTTGTAGTGCGTAGGGCCAACCCTAGAGAGAGGGTTTCTCATTCCATTTTAAACACATATCTGATTTTATATTCTAGTAGCTGTATTTATCTACCATTGTATGTTCTAAGACAGGCACCCTGCTGGGTCGCACTAACTGGGTGACCTTAACCAAGTTAGTTAACCTCTGTGTAGTCCATTTTTCTTCTCTGAAAAATGGGAACACCCACACAAATAAGGTTCTCTTATAGGGCTATTATGAAGAATGAAATCGTATTTGCAGAGCACTCAGACCCTGCTTGGCATACAGTCTTATGTAAGTTTAGATATAAATGTGCTGGGTAATTTACAAATATTATTTTACTTAATCCTAGCACATCCACAAGATCATCATTCTCCAATCACATTTTATAGATAAATTAAGGTTTAAATTATATCAGTAACTTCCTAAGGATCACAGAGCTGAGAGTTGGCAGGGCTGGATTAGGAGTCTCACCTTCTTACTGTATCACACCACCACCAGCTCCAGGGCATAAAACATGTCGCATTCCAGAAGCCTGCCTGACGACTTTCTCCACATCGAGGTTTCTGTTTCCTAACCGTTTATTTTCTGGAATATTTCTTACCTTTAGAAATTGACCAAACTCTATACCAGGACTGTCAGAAACTGTTAAATCACATGCAACCATGTTGGGAAGGAGAAGACAGGAAGGAAAATAGATTTTCTCATGAATATGCAAATGAAATGTATCTATATATTTAAAACAGGCATTAAGAGGAAATGTGAGTCTCTGTCAGGGACAGAATGATGCTGGATGTAAGTCTGTGGAATTCACTATCTTAACTATTGTGAAATAATTATACTGTCAACACACTGAAGTTCCTTATCTAAATGTGAGCAATTCCAAGCCATACATCAGAATAAAGGTCCAAAAAAGGAAGAAGAAAGTTATAGAAATATTTTCCCCCAATAATTATTAGAGGCTAAGTTTCAGATTTGCTTTTGTAAAGGCAAACTGACTGCCCATAGCCCTAATATCACATCTGGAAATTCCGAGTTCTGGCGTGCAAGCATTATGGACAAGACCTCTGGAAAAATCTCATGCCAGGGAGAATTGTGGATTCTCTGCCATTCATGCTGAGCTTGGAATGTTACTGTCCTATTAAAGTTTCCAAGCTCTTTTCCCTAAGAAGCTTTGCGGGCACCCTGAGCGGGCCTTGCCCAGAGCCTTAGGACTCAGAAATAAATCATAAAGGGAGGATACCTAAAGAGGAAAGCTAGAAGGAAATATACAATGAGAGAGAAAAAAGGAGAAACATGACCGTATCAAGCTGTTTGAGAGTAAGCTTGAAAAGGCTACTTAAAAACAGGAAGGAGAGTGAATGAGAGAAGCAGAGAGGAGAGAGGCAGATGGAAAATTTAAACACAGCCAAGAGAAAGGAAGGCAAAAGAGGAAAATTATGAACTATGGAATTAGATTTCATGCAAGGGAGTCATCAGTGTGTGGACTATGGCACGTTTTCAGAAGAAATTCCCCACAGTTTCTCCTACTTCAGGACAGAAAGTAGTACAAAGCATGAAGGAAGAATAGAAAGGAAAAAAGGAAGGGGAAAGACCTATGATGATACATTTGTTAATCCTTCTATGCCCTTCACTCTTATTCCATTTACTTTAGGATTTATTCCCATCTACCCAGCATATAGAGAATAAACAAAAATACAGGAGACTTATATATGTATCTTTTACTCAGAGTTCAAAGCAATCCACAAATAACTCAAATGTTTATCATGCCTCACTGTCTAAAGCAGGATGTAAATGGAAAAGCAAGTCTTGAAGGGAAGAAAACAAAAACCAGGTCATCCGGCTTTCTTCTCTATTTCAAGTACCATTTGGCTTCTACCTTTCCCCTCACCCCCAAAGCACACTAAAAGAATGTACTGCTAATACCAGCTACACCGGGCAGGACCTCCCTAAGGGGCCCAGATTTTTTCTCCCACTTTCTCTTCTGCTTCACTTCATGATTACACATGAGCAAGGTTTCTGTTCACACTTAAGAATAAGATAAAGAAGAAAGAATCATCTTACATATCAATTGGCAGTGATACCCGCCCCCCACTCCCTTCAAGCCAGAGTGCCCTCACTGAATTCGATGCTGAAATTGTGGTTTTCAAAGAAGTTTCCTGGTTGCTGTACAGTTAAAAAGTTGTGCTGCTCTTGTCCCCTCCCTCTGACTTCAAAGCCTGCCTATTTGTGACATTAGCAGCTGCTGAGATGAAAGCAGTGAGGAAATCAGTCTACAGTGAGTGGACTGGGGCTGGCGGTTATGTGTGTCGCTTTTATCCTGAATGAGAAGACTAGAGAAAAATACAAATGATTTATTGTACACTGAGCCAGACAATTCTAACTTACTAAAAAAAAAAAAAAAAAAAAAAAAAAAAAATCTAACAAATGCATGTTTCTCTATTCTCAGAAGATTCTATTGGGGTGAAATGGAGAGATTCCACTAGATTCCTCACATGCTTGCCTTACATATATTTATTTTAAAAGAGCAGTATTTCCACGATGAGAGGGCTTTCTACTGAAGTTTCTATTGCATAAATGACACAAAATTATGCCCTCAAGTCCACAGAAGTGCTGTGTTGATCTCTAGAATATTCTAGTTTATTGATTCTCAAATTCTGTTGAATAGCATGAAATTTAATTTTTAGTATCATTGTGAGAACTGGGAATAATTAAGATCGTAACTATGACCTCACATTCCAGGAAAAATAAACTACTAAATCAAAGTGTATGCATTGTTTAGCTCTATTTTAGTTGCAAATGACAGAAAATCCAAAATGAAACAACTGAAGCTGAAAAAGAAAAATTATTGTGTCTTGTAACTGTGGCATCCAAGGAGAGATCACCTGAGATATAGTTTGATCTAAGGTATCAAGGGAGTGACAGGAGCTGGTTTATCTCTTTCCACCTCTCAGCTCAGCTCAACACAGCCCATCTCCATATTGGCTTCTCTATGAAGCAACCTTATGATGGCATGATAGCTACCAGCAACTTTAGGCTTTAACTGTTACAAGCCTAAGTGCATTGGGGAAGAGAAAAAGTGGCTCTTACCAAATGCTCCTTAAAATCCCAGGTTTCACTAACTGGATTGACTGTGGTCACATCACCCCTGAAGCATTCATTGAGATTAGGGAAGTTCTGTGCTCTGAGTTATAGGCCGGCCTGAGTTATAAGTTCCCTTCTTTGAGGTCCACACAAACCTCATGAACTGAAAATTAGAGTTTTTCAGAGGGAAATTGTGTTGTTACTCAAAGTAGGGTAAGTGAAATCTGAGCAGGCAAAACAAAAGACATACTAATGCATATGTATATTATGCATATACTAATGCATAACAGATTATTTCAAAGATGTATTACTAATACGTGAATGTCGTTTCTCTATTAGTACTCAAAGACAAATGAGTGGTAACAGGTTACAACGGGATTTCAAAAATAAGAGATAAAATGTACCACGGATAAAATTCTATTTTTCCGTAGATTCCTATAAATCTTTTATTTCTAATTTTTTTTTAGCTGAACCCACCTATCCAGCATGATAAACATTCAGCATGAATGTTGTTCAACTGATTGACACCTACAACACTGACTGGGCAATGTGCGAATTGGGCCAATGTCCAATAAAACAGGGTCTAAGACACAGTCACCATTTATTCTGCTTAGTAATGACCAGTTATTGAGCCCCTATATGCATTAGATACTGTGCAAAGCACTCTTCAACATAAAGTCTCTAATTTTTACTCCAAGAAACTTTGTCACTTAGATCAAAGTCACAGTTGGTTGGTACTGGAATCAAAATGTGAACCAAAATTTACCAAAGGGCCTGCCTAGGCCTTTTCACTTACATTAAGGGGTCTTGAACTCACGGAATATAATTCTACCAGGTTGTCATCTTTCATACTTTGAGTTGAACTTATCCCATTTTACCAACTTTCATCTTGGAGATGCTTGTACCACCCCTTGTGGCTTGTGTTTTACCCGCCTATATAATTTGATCTTTCCATATGTTTCTTGTCAAAATCTTGATTGTAACATACAAATACAAACATACTTATGCATAAAAGCGGGGAAAAGGCTTATAACAATATGCTGCAAAAAACCAACAATGATATCTCACTAGGTGGTAGGATTATGAGTAATTTGGTTTTTTCTCTTATGCTTTTCTGTACTTTCCAATATTGCATAATCAATATATAATACTTTTGAAATTTGAAATAACTACAGAAATTGTGTTCTTAGAAATCTAACTTGTGACAAATGTTAGCTCTTCAGTAAATCTTTCCCTGATCACACATTCTCTAAACTTGCCACTTTCTAAACTGAATTCTTTTACTATGTATTTTGCATGTTATTTATATGACACTTGTAACTTCCTGGTGGTAAAGCTGTGTTTTAATGCATATTTATTTATACCAGCCTTTCTCAATGGGGATTCAAGATGGTATGATTTGTGCACAGAACTCCTCTTTTTTGGGATAAAAGTTTTCTGGAGGGCAGGACTGTGCTTTATGCTCTCTCTATCCCCTACTGTACCTATTATGCAGTAGACAATCAATAAACATGGATGGAATAAATGAAATCTATAGAAGAGATTTAAAATCTCATTTCTGTCATTTTGACTTCCTTCCTATCAACTCTCCTCTATAAGCAATAAAAATGAATTATTTGAATTCCATTTCTCTAGAGATCCATCTTTTAGTGTAAATCAGGGATAAAATATCTTGAGGCAAGTCTGAGGGACAGGAGAGAAAAAACAGGGTGGCAAAAAGCCACTAGGAAAGTGCAATGATGGGTTCTTGGGTAATTAAGATGTGGCTAAGTTTTAAGACTGGTCTTTCTCATGGATAACAAATCTTGAGGTTCTGGTTTTATAGTACTAAAATTTATCATTGGATGAAAAAATCTCAACAGCCTTCAGATTAGTTGGGTCATCATTATTCATTGTGGGAAAGAAAGCAGGTAGGCTAGGATCAGACTTACAGAAGAACCAATTGTGACCTGATTCCTTAAAGCGCTAAGCTTTACTTGCTATTTCCATTTTTCCCAACCTCCTAATATAAATATTATAAAGTCTAATTAGGTATTTGAATATTCACCAAATGTAATCTTCTTTCAGCAACTGTTGATTAGTGTACAACTGAGACAAATAAAATGACATTCTTGGAGTTTAGAGGGGTGGCTAGTCAAAAGTGAAAGAAAGAAACTTAAAAAAGAAAACCTCTAGATTTTCGTCATCTTCTGGAGACATCCTTGCTGTGCTCTCCATTTCTGATTATCTTAACCCCACTGGGTGTGTCACTCCTTCCAGGATGGTTACAAGTAAGTGGGAAACAGGTTTTGACACAAGCTGCATGGTGAAAACACAAACCCAGTATCATCAGCCAGTCCACATGAGTCACCAGAAGAAGGAGCTCCTGGTGCCTCCTGTTTCAGCAAGTGAGGCAAAGGGAAAGCACAATAAGTACATCTAATTTACTTGCATTCATGTGGGTGAAGAAAAAGAGACAACTTGTCTTCAACACCTCCAAGAAGTTCTGGACCATGCTGTCTCATGAAAATTAATTTTATTGCAATCCAAATTTACATACTCCAGCTTTCACTCTCTATAATACAATTGCCTTTCCCAGACCACATGTTTTTTGGCCCTTTATACATGATTCTATGGGACTTTTTAATAACTTCAATACTTTTATTACTTTAAAAATAACTTAAAATGGCATTTTCAAGAGGAAGAATCTCCAGGAGCAGTGACAAGCAGGCATGTCCTGATGAAACCAGTATTCTGATTCATTTTCTTGAGCTCCAGTCATATTTTTGCCTTACCCCAGGTATCTATTTCCACACAATATCTATTTTCCTGAATTCAGAGATTTAAGAACCTACTTTATTCCTACCAACTGAGTACATAGCACAATGTATACGTTTTCCTCTATAAATCATTTTACTATTCACAGTTACTGTTTTCAGCTCTTATGACAAATTCCCTATTCTAATATAATGTCTCCTTCCTAACCATTCTTATTCATTGCTACCATTGTTCTGTCATTTTTCCCAAACCAGTAATACTCCAAGATAATATAATTCTTCACTGACCCTTTCAGGATGCAGTTCCCATTATGAAAATCTGCACTTAGAATCTGATTAATTCACATAGAACTATATATATCAGATTAAAAAAATGAATCACATCTTTCCAGATCATTCCATTTTAAAATATAAAATGTTTAAGGTAAAGTTAATGAGTCTTTTAAGGTAGAATTTCAGGCAATAGAGGCAGGTGGCGAGTTGTTGGGGTGGAGGTGGTAGTATTTTTAGGGTAATACCTTCATGGAGTTTTGTCAACCATAGCACACAAGGTTCATGAAGGTTGCTGCCAACCTTACTTTTGTGTCAGTCTGCCAGTCTGCCCTACATAGTAACAGCAATCATAACATATCCATAACAACTTTGACTGCTATTACTCATACTATTATTTTTAAGTGCCTTTTTATTCAAAGAATTATAATATGAATTTTAATATTATTTCATGTTCCGTACAACCTTGTGAAATTGCCTTATTATCAAGGGACAGTGGGGAAACAGCTGGGTCAAAACCACACAGCTAATAAAAGGCAGAGCTGGGATTCCAACTCATAGCTGTGGAATTCAAAAACCCATAGTCTTAACCGTGATCTGCTTATGGTTATCTGAAATAGATTGAACTTTTAAGATATTCATTGAAGAGACTCATTCTTGTCTTCATAATTTCTTTGTTGTTTTTCTCAGTATTCTCTGGTCAGGCCAGGTGATTAATGGCACTTAAACTTCTCAAGTTTTTCAGTAACTTCATTGCTGATCTGGTGACTTTTATATTTCATACAAAGCATACTTGGTATAGATTTGCCATTAAAGGTTTCCCCCGCCCCCAACACACCAAACTCTTAAAAAATATATATTGAAAGGGAAATTAAAGTTTAATCAGAGAAAAGAAAATGGACCAATGAAATACTATTTTTTACCTGCCTTAAGCAGATGATGCTATGGAAAAGAGGGCTTTTATTAATTTATTTTTGAAGTTACATTATATTTTATTTTTTAAGATATTTACTATCCACTAACTAAAACATTTCTCATTAACTAATTTACATGTTTTTTTCAACTTTTATTTTTGATTCAGGGAGTACATATGCAAGTTTGTTACCTGGGTATATTGTGTGATGCTGAGGTTTGGGGTACCAATGATCCTATCTCCCAGTACCGAGCGTAGTACACGACAGTTTTTCAACCCTTGCCTTGTTCCCTCCCTCCTCCCTCTAGTAGTCTCCAGTGTCTATTGTTATCATCTTTATGACCCAAGCGCCCTGTTTAGCTCTCTGTTGTGTGAGAACATGCAGTATTTGGTTTTCTGTTCTTGCATTAATTTGTTTAGGATAATGGACTCCAACTGCATGCATGTTGCTACAAAGGACACGATTGCATTCTTTTGATGGCTGTATAGTATTCCAAGGTGTATATATACCACATTTTCCTTATTCAATCCACCATTGATGGCCACTTATGTTTATTACACGTCTTTGCTATTGTGAATATTGTCCCAATGAACCTGTTAGTACATATTCTTTTTGGTAGAATGATTTGTTTTCTTTTGGATGTATACCCAGTGTTGGGATTGTGGATTGAATGATAGTTCTAAGTTCTTTAAGAATTCTTCAAACTGTTTTCCACAGTGGCTGGACTAATTTATATTCCCACCAACAGTGTATGAGGGTTCACCTTTCTCTGTAGCTTTGCCAACATGAAGAAAAAAAAAAAGAATAGTAAGTGAAAGAAAGCAGATACAAAACATATGCTTCAAATATACCTACAGTTCTGAGAATAAAAGATATTACACCAAAAGATTTATTGTAGTTGTAGCTAAGCAATGTAATTATGGACAATGCATTGTTACTTAGTGAAATAATTTTTAAATTTCTCACAAATGTTCCAGAAAACAAATATTCTTTAAGTCAGAAGAAAATGGTTAATTTCTAAAACAGTACTCAAAGTAGAGTTTTTGGTTATATAGAATAGGAACGATCAGGTCTTCTTTTTATTTGCAACCATTTTCTACATTTCACAATTTGAGATTCAATTCCTTTCAACAGGTTGCCTACATTTTAATGTGTAGTCCAAATAATTCAATTCTGACTTCCACTGATGAATGCCAGACTCACTCCCCTATTGTTAGCTGTTAATGCCAAAGGATAGGAAAATTAATACAACATCATTAAACCATTCAAAACCAATTCTAAGAGCTTGGGATGCACAATGAGAATAAATGTTTCACTCATCCATTTCTTGTTACAAATTCCCTTTTGTAAAATTCAGTATGCTGATTAAATTGTGTGGAATGATGACCCTAGTGTGGCCTGTATTCTAAAATGTTGCTGGCAAAAATACTGGAAAGAGGAAACAATGGCAAAGGGGAAATTTTTAATCATGTGACAAAGGAATTATTTCTGTGTGTCTGCTTTGTTGCATATGCAGGTAATAGTTAAATGCCATGCATTTAGTACTTCGTCAGTAAGAGAAGCTACTAAATATCAGATATACAGACATATATCAATCAGAAATAACCAAATATGATTTATATTCCACATTAATCCAATCATAAGCTACTAAAAACCAGATGATTTCTACTTCTGTATCTGTAAGTACTGAAAAGTAACATTAATTAAGTCATAATCATTTGAGTATTCACCCAGAAAACATGTATTCACTTGTTCACTGATTATTGTGATTTATTCATTGAAAAATTTGTTGAGCAGCTGCTATATGTGAGTTCTGTATGAAATCTAAATTAAGGCACTAAATGGTCCCTATGCTATAGTAACCAATATATAATGTAGTACTCCTAGGATATTTGTTAAAATTGAAATTGCTGAAACCCACTACAGACTCTTGGAATCAGAAATTCTGAATGTAGGACAAAGAAAGCAGACTTGTTACCAAGATTCCTGGGTGATTCATATGATCACCACTTTTGAAAATAGTAAATTCTATTGTTTTTATACAGACAAGATTTGTACATGAAACACAGCAAGTAGTAATGAAAAGTAGTAGTTTCCAAAATGTTAAAGGAATAGATCCCTGGTTGTAAGCAAAAGTACAGCAATTAAGGATATTAGTTCAGTGACTTTAATGCTTTCATCTGTCAATTTAACTTGATTATATTAGTGTGTTTTTGGCTAAATATAAACTTTTACTTATAGTCAGTCAGCAAAGTCATAAATCAACGTCTTTAAATTAGCATTAGATTTGCATAGATCAATGACTAAATCAGAACACAACTATACTGAAAGTGTTTAATCAAAGTAGTATAAAGGGAATGATATATTTTGAGGCATAATTTCTAAACCACCATTTTTGAAGCCACAGAAAGGAGTATGTCTTTTCCAGAAAATGAAATAGGCGATGCTACATTTTATTTCTGAAGAGATAGCCTCCAGGTTCTGAAAAGCAAGTAATCAATATTTAGTTTGGAAAAGAGGAGTGATCATTTATTCAGAATTTATAAACAGAATATTCCTTGTAATATTCAGTATATAAAAAACTTTATTAATGATCTAAATTATCTACCAACACTAAAATGTAGATAATATCATTGTATTACCCTCATTAGAAAGATAAGTAAATTAAGGCACGTGGAGAATAAATATCGTTCAGGTCCACAAATTAATAATCCACAACTTGTGCACAAGCTATTGTTTAAAGAATTAAAATAAAAAATTCTGTAAAGAAGCAAAAAACAACAACAACAATCCTGCAGCTTAGCAAATTAGGCAAGAACCATGAAAAGAATAGTCACACTGACAGGCTGTCTTAGTCCTTCTGTGTTATGACTAAGGAAAACCTGAGGCTGGGTAATTTATATAGAAAAGAGGTTAATTTGGCTTACAGTTCTACAGGCTGTGCAGGAAGCATGGTGCTGGCATGTCTCAGGCTGCTTTCACTCGTGGCAAAAGGTGAAGTGGAACCAGCATACAGAGATCATATGGCGAGAGGGAAGAAGAGTGAAAGGAGGATATGCCAGGCACTTTTTAATAAGCCTTCATGGGAACTAATAGAGTTAGATGTCATGCATTACTTCAGGAGAGCACCAAGCCATTCAGGAGGAATCCACCTCCATGACCCAAACACCTCCCACCAGGCCCCATCTCCAACACTGGGGATCAGATTTCGACATGAGGTTTGGGTACATCCAAACTATATCACAGGCACAAATATTCAAAGCTTATTATTATTATTATTATTATTATTATTGTTTTATTTTTGTAGAGACAGGGTCTCACCATCTTCCCCAGGCTGGTCTTGAACTCATAGGCTCAAGTAATCCTCCCACTTCAGCCTCCCAAAGTGCTGGGATGCAGGTGTGAGCCACTGCTCCTGGCCCCAGGGCTCTTAATTATATGCCATTGATCAAGGATCATAGAACTACAGAGTACTCAAGAAGGAAAGCTGAAAAGTCATCTTGTGCAACTGTGTCTGCTATCAATGAGTAAACTGAGGTGCTAAGAGTGGAAGTGCTAAGTGGTATAGTTGAGCTATAAACCCAGGTATCTAAACGATTTATGAATGGCATATCCCACTTTACAGTTCCATCTCATAGGTCCTAGAATTCTTCCTTCCAATCAATATGTCACACAAATGAGACTTACAAAGTCAGTATGATGGAAAAATAGATAACATTTTTAGTTCAATGTATAATTTTCTCACAATAGAATAATTGTGGGAAGCATTTGAAAGGTGAAATGTCTAGGACACATTCATCTGGCTTGTCATTTTTGGAATCAAATTCCTAGCTCATGTCCTGTTCATCTCTTCTTCTCTTTTCCTAGCTCTTAAGTAGGTAAGTTATCATTTGCTCATTATTATCTTAATGTTTGTTGATAGTTTAGGCTTTTAAACTCTTTATGCATTCTCCAGCTCCCTTTAGCATCTTCTGTTTGAAGCCCATTGATGCTACTTAAAAGCTGTAAGCACTCGGGGGAGCTACTCAACTTTCTAAGCCTAAGTTTTATTATGTATAAAAAGAGACATAATGCTAGCTCATAGAGCTGTTGTGAAAACTAAAACTAGGTAAAATATCTACTTTGCTGGCTAGTACAACAGGTGTTTAAAAATAAAAATGACTTTTCCTTGCCTCCTTTGCCTAAATGTTTAATTTCAATATCTACCATCATTCTGCTATTGTCTACATTCAGCTACCATCTTTTCTCTTGCCTTTTTTCTTGCCCCAGAAAATATCCTCTTGCTTCTTCAGCTTTGACTTTCTAAATTTTATCTTTGAATGTTTTTCTATAGTTCCATGTGGCTTTCAAAAGGAAAAGGAGGTAGAGAGAGAGGAAAAGAGGTATGAACAATTTAGATGTCAATAAGTTTTTCTTATATTTTTTCCTTTGTTTCAACCTTGTCTCATTCAATTTTTGCTTAAGAAAAATCCTGTTTATTGTTTTCCCATGATGTATGTTGCTATCTGAGGTATTCATTGAAAAATAAGAGTGTTTCCCCATCCCCCCTCCCCACTGGCAATAATCTACAGAAACATCTGCTGGATAACCGGCTCTAGTCATGTTATTGACAGGAGTTGGTTTAATTACCACCTGGAGATAACCTCCCCCAAAAAGGGATTTTTTTAAGAAGCCTAAACTTTTGATATTTTACATAACTATGCTCCATGGAAATGGCTAAGTGTTCCAAGTCCCTTCTTTTTAAAAGTAATCAACTCTTCAAACCTATGTAATATAAATCATTTTAAAATTCACACTGTTAAGCTGTAGGGATAAAAGAAAGATCTTAGAGCTGGAAGAGGGAGAAAAACATGTACAAAAGGCAGGGGGTAGGTCATGGAAACTTATATAAAAAAGGAAAAATTATAGAAGTACAAGAGTATAGAGTCAAGGGCTGAGGTTTTAAAAATAAATTTCACCCTCTATAAAATAATATCCTGTTCCAAGTAAAGAGACTCAAGACCCTTTTTTCAACTCTGTTTCTCTGATATTATGGAGATACAACTCATATTCAGCTCTTGCAATCATAATTCTAGGTATAATTTCAGTCAAATTTATCTGTGGCCAGAAATATGGTTCTAAATAGCAATTGTCAGTCACTAAAGTTTGCAGTCAACCATAAAGATAAGAATAGCCAACAACAAAAACTCTTTTTATTTCCAGATCATCCATACTCTGGAATCTTAACTTCAGAGTAAAGTCAGTCAAAGAGAAAATATTAGTAAAGATTAAATTAGAGCCTTTTTAATGATATGTATATAAATATTCATTTAGATGAAACGAACCAGATTGGCAGACCTATTGAAAACCTGCTTGTCTCAGGCCTGCAGCTGGCCTGGAGTCTGTGGGAAGCAAGGTCAGGGAGGCACGCTTTCCTTCCTGTCTGCCAGCTCTGTCTGCAGCTGAACAAGACAGGAGGGCTTTGAAGGGAGGTCTGTGGTGGGAAGGATGACTTGGCTTCTCCTCAAAGGTCAGGTGCACAAATGCAGCTGAAATTGTTCCTCTTCCATGTTGTCATTTGCTTCACAAATGCTCATAATTTGGGAGAAAGTTCAATAACCTATTTTCTGTCATTAATTTATTCACTGAAGATATTTGCTGGGTACCTACTGGGTGAAAGGCGCAGAGAAGATTAAGTCCTTAACTTCATATAGCTTACATTCCATTCACTGTACTTTATTCAGCACTTCACAGTAGGCCATGAAGTAGACAAGGCTCTAGGTACTGTGGATTTAAAGATGTAACAAAAGATTCCTGTTGCCAAAAAGCGCATAGTTTCAGTCAGCAGACTTGTATGTAAATAAAACTCCACGGTGAGATAAATGCTAAGAGTTGTTTGTACAAAGTGCTTCCTAACGATCTAGATAATGGAAATTGTACCATTATCCCTCCAATATTTCTAATATTTTAAAGAAAAATTACATTTGTAGGTTTCAGTCAGTAGTTGAATTTATGAGCTAGGGAAACAGATACTCTAGTAACTTAAAATCAATAATATGAAACAGAGAAATCATAAAATGACATTAGGAATAAGGAATAAGCCTTATGAGAATGAAATGTTAAGACCTAGGTAGTAGAGAGTCCCCTATAGATGTACATTAAATGGTTTTCTCAGGGCCAGTGAATTTCTTGTAAATCATTCAAGGAGATCGCAAGAATATTAGATCAAATGTGGTCTAGGATAAGTCTTTAACATACTTTATGAGACATAAGCACTTATCCAAAGTGAAACAATACAATCTGATTAAAATAGAGTCAAATAAATAAAGGTGTTTGGCTTGGTTGGGTCAAGTTTTCCCCTGCAATTAAATCCAAACAAACACAAACAACTGAAGAGCTGGTATTAGAGATGTAACAAAATAAAATTTCTGACTCATCTTATATTCAGGCTATGTTCACTAATCTTTATAACTTAGTAAGCAGTATGTAGAGCCAGAATTGACCTTACAGAGATGATTCCACAAAATTCCCAGTTAAAAAAAAAGAGTTTTATTAATATCCAGTTTACTTAGCACGAAAGAGAAGCCAATTACAATTTTTCATCAGTTTTCTAAGGTGCTATTATTTGCATTACACTCCATTATATATTTCATGAATGAATTTAAAAGCTGACAATTAAAAAATGACACAAGGTTTTATTATTATGACCTGGAATTTTTATTTTACACTTAATAAAAGAACTCTGTTAGATTTACTTTGGCATATAATTTTGACTCTATCATTCTTGTGTAATCTTAAAAAGAAAATATAAGTAAAATAAAGATACTTTTAACACTATTACATTCTGACTTTGAATTGTCTATATCACTTTTCAAGTCAAAGTTGTGACTACATATGTTTGCTTTCTACAAATAACATTCTCCAAACAACAAAAGAGTAAGTGATGCAGCTTCTCTTAAGAGGATGTTTCACTAGTATCTTTGATCTTTTCTCGCAAGCTTTAACACCCATTCTACCAGTCTTGATATCAAAGTCTTGATATCAACAAAAAGTTATTAGAAGAATTTAAAACAACAAAAAGAAGCTGGCAAGGATGCGGAGAAACAGGAACGCTTTTATACGGCTGATGAGAGTGTAAATTAGTTCAACCATTTTGGAAGACAATGTGGTGATTCCTCAAGGATATAGAACCAGAAATACCATTTGATCCAGCAATGCCATTATTGGGTATACACCCAAAGGATTAGAAATCATTCTACTCTAAAGACACAGGCACACATATGTTTATTGCAGCACTATTCACAATAGCAAAGACTTGGAACTAACTCAAATATCCATCAATGATAGACTGGATAAAGAAAATGTGGCACATATACACCATGGAATACTATGCAGCCACTAAAAGAATGAGTTCATGTTCTCTGCAGGGACATGAATGAAGCTGGAAACAATCATTCTCAGCAAACTAACACAGGAACAGAAAACCAAACACTGTATGTTCTCTCTCATAAGTGAGAGATGAACAATGAGAACACATGGAGACAGTGAGGGGAACATCATACACTGGGGCCTGTGGGGGGGTGGGGTGAAAGGGGAGGGAGAACATTAGGATAAATACCTAATGCATGCAGAGCTTAAAACGTAGATGATGGGTTGATAGGTTGATAGGTGCAGCAAATCCCCACGGTACATATATACCTGTGTAACAAACCTATACATTCAGCACATGTATCCCAGAACTTAAAAAAAAAAAAAAAGTCATAGTTAAAAGTGAAAAATAAAATAAAATAAAATAAAAACAACAAACAGGATTTATATTCCCATTGTATTAGTTCGTTTTCAGGCTGTTGATAAAGACATGCCTGAGACTGGGAAGAAAAGAAGTTTAATTGGACTTACAGTTCCACATGGCTGAGGAGGCCTCAGAATCTTGGCGGGAGGTGAAAGGCATTTCTTCCATGGTGGCAACAAGAGAAATTGAGGAAGATGCAAAAGCAGAAACCCATCAGATCTCGTGAGACTTATTCACTATCATGAGACTAGCACAGGAAAGACCTGCCACCATGACTCAATTACCTCCCCCTGGATCCCTCCCACAACACATGGAAATTATGGGAAACACAATTCAAGTTGAAATTTGGGTGGGGACACAGGCAAAGCATATCACCCTCCTTAAACAGTCCTTAAATGATGTGCAGAATGAAACATTGAGAGTTGAAATTGTCCAGACATACCACTGTAGATCATAGCACGAGCAACAATCATTATGCTGACACTATTGCCTTATCAAATGGCTTCTAAGGCATATTGCAACTTCAGAGATGTTAGGATATGAAGGTAGGCACCTTAGTCTCAGTGAAATACAGCACCCTCCAAATTAAACTACTCAGAAAATCACATTTATCTAACATTTTTATTTACATATTAAAATTTATGTGTACATTAATACAATTTATACATTAAATTATATATAATCATAGAACAATAATGTATCACCCGATACTTTAATATAATGTTAACAAAACCAATGTTCTTTTTTGTCATTATGAACAAAAAAGAACAACAACGGTATCCTCTCTGAGGGATCAAAGCAATAATTACTAACAATTTAAGGAATATTTGACTTGAGTAAAACACAATTACATATTATTAAAGGCAAATAAAATAGAAATTGGAAAGGGAAGCCTCTCTAAAAAAATTCAAAAACCTGGAATTGGAAACAGCCAATTAAAAGAGTATAAAGCTGGGCACATTGGCTCACGCCTGTAATCCCAGCACTTTGAGAGGCTAAGGCAGGCAGATCATGAGGTCAGGAGATAGAGACCATCCTGGCAAACATGACGAAACCTCGTCTCTACTAAAAATACAAAACTTAGCTAGGTGTGGCAGCACGTGCCTGTAATCCCAGCTACTCGGGAGGCTGAGGCAGTAGAATCACTGGAAGCAGGGAGTCGGAGATTGCGGTGAGCGGAGATAGTGCACTGCACTCTGGCCTGGTGGTAGACTACGTCTTAATAGTAATAATAATAATAATAATAATAATAAATAATAATATATAAATGAGGGCTTTAATATGTAGAAATTTTGCTGTATTCTTTTTTTGAAAAATTCCTGTGAAAGACACATGTCTTTCCTTTTTACTTTCTACAAGAAACCAATCTCTGAGCAGCACCATATAGAATTTATAGAAGGGAGACTATCAATTTAGAACAACAAATGGACATTTGAGTGATTTACATGATACATAATATGCTAAGTTTTCCATAATAAGCTTATATTAAGGACTTGTCCTGTGTTCAGATTCCAAAGCACATACTGGAGCATGGACAAAGAGCATTATAACAGGTTTTCTAGCCCAGTACCAACCCTCTTCTGACATCTACTAAGCAGATCACAGAATGCAAAGGTTTTCAACTGTTTAAATCTTCTAAACTATCTCAAGGGCAAAAGCTCTACCACCTTTGAATTCCTACATCATTGATAATATGTGTCACATAATTAACAATGATATAGTCCATCATTAAATTTTCAGGCCCATAATGGGATATGTGTAAGAATAAAGGAAGGATGAGGTCAGAAATATGAATTTAAATTGGGAAGCTCTGCTATCATTTCTCCCTAATAAATGTTAGTAAATGTGTCTAATTAGTAACTCAAATCCTCATTAGAAATTCCCTGAGTGTTATCTGAACTGATAGGAATTTGTAGAACTTTAGTTTTGTTCAGGCAAAAAATGCCACAATATTTCAAATATCTTCAAATGTGTAGATATGACACCTAATAAGCAAAGGGAATTGATAAATGTAGACGTTCAGATATCGTTTAATACACTGAAATATATTAAATATTCTTAGTCAATATGTGTGGTACCACATATAATTTTATATGTGTGATATAAAACATATATTCGGCCAGGCACTGTGGTTCATACCTGTAATCCCAACATTTTGGGAGGCTGAAGTGGGCGGATCACCTGAGGTCAAGAGTTCGAGACCAGCCTGACCAACATGGCAAAACCCCATCTCTACTAAAAATAAAAAAATTATCCGGGTGTGGTGGCATATGCCTGTAGCCCCAGCTACTCAGGAGGCTGAGGCACAGGAGGCTGAGGCATGAGAATCACTTGAACCCAGGAGGTGGATGTTGGGGTGAGCCTAAATTGCGCCACTACACTCCAACCTGGACAACAGAGTAAGACTCTGTCTCAAAAAATAAAAAAGTCATATATTCATATCTGTTTCTCTATGTGCCTATACCCATCTGAATATCTCCTATTACCTAGTTAGTAAATTATGAAGTGGTATCAAAGTTTGTACATGATGTTGCTCCTCTCCTGTCTACTTCTCCAGGTGTAGGAATTGCTATTGCTTCTTGTACCTTAGGATCCAACCATACATAAAGCAGCCTAGTTTTAGCCATTCAAAACTACTCGCTTTACCCAAATGTAGCTGCTATTTTGGACCTACATTTGAATCAAATGTAGACTTTTCTTGCACTTCTCTCTCTACTGGGAATGCCTCTTTGCTAGCTGCTGAGCACCTCCTCATGCTTCAGGCATTGCTGACTGGTAACATGAAGTCATTGTAGTGAGTGCTTTACACTGGGGCCATTGTGATGTATGGTCTATGACATAGCAGTTTTCATTTATATTTGTTGCAGACATTAAAGAAGTTAATACATTTGAAAACAAAATTGATCAAGAAAAAATAAAATTTTGAACGTATTTTCTAAAGACTGGAGCTGCAGATTTATCACTCTGATATACATACTGTATTTTGGCATGGGGCCTTCATGACAATAGAGTAACTAAAAATCCATAAGTAGCTTCTCATTTTTATCATCTAGGCCAAAAATTCAAATGGTGAAAAATGCATTGTGAAAAATAGAACAGGTGTTACAGAAAAATTTAAGTCTTCCCAACATTGTTATTGATATAATTACTGCTTTAAATAAAATCACAAGAGTATTTAATTTAAAAAGTATCTGTGAAATGATTAAAGTAGTTATCACAGTAGTACTATATGAGAGGAATAAATTTCTTTCTGAAATGTGTTATTTGGTCATTTATCTCTAACTAGTCTTATGCATGTGTCCGTAAAAAAAAATTCCTTCTCTGAATTGAAATTAATTTAAACTTATTTATAGAACAAATTTAGGATATAATGCTAAATACAGCTGGCCCTAATAGAAACATATATTTCAGCAGCTAAAAGGATGGAAATTGCAAAATGTACAGTGATTTGTACAATACCAAATCAAGGTGAAGAATAAACTAAAAAAATTATATCAAAGGAATATTATCTTGCTTTAATAATTTCCTTTTGATGTTAGATTTTAAGCTAAAAAATTTTTATATAGAAGCTTTCTGCTACAGCACATTTTATTCAATGAAGATATCCATAGGTATTGCAAAAGAAAGTCTATTTGTTGTATTTACATGTAAGATTAGTTTGTGTGAAAACCCTTCTACTAATTTATCTATCTTCTAAGAAGATTCTTGAAAATGTTGTTAAAAGTTTAATACATGAACATACATTCCCTACAAATGTAAACTCTGCAGTCTATAGATTTGAAAGTAAAATTCCTTTTTCAATTCCCAGTTTCACTACTGATCTTACTCCCCTCTCTCAAAGTAATTGCTGGTAACTGTTTAAATGCATTCTCACAGAATTATTTATTTACATCATGAATATATATATATATGCCTGTATGTATAAGAAATATATTTTCAGACAAAAGCAGGTTTAATATACACATTTCATAAAAATTTATGCATTTAACATATACAGACCTAATAAGTTCTATTTTTAAAGCTGTTGAGGATCCTGTATGCCACAATATGAATGGTCTGATACTTACCTATTTATTTAGCATTCATCTATTGATGGAAATTTAGCTTATTTTCTAACTTTAATCATTATGAACTAGGAAGCATTTTATATCTCAACATGCTGTACAAAGTACATCCCAGTAAAATCAATAAAAAATACTTGGTAGCATGCTTGTTACAATGTTCTTGTTACATCAATGACTCACAATTGATATACTGAAACTCTAATCTCCAATATGATGGCATTTAGAGATGGGGCCTTTAAGAAGTAATTAGGTCATGAGAGCAGAAGTCTCAATGGGGTTAGTGTTCTTATAAGAAACGACATCAGCTCTCTCTCTCTCTCTCCTCTCTTTTTCTTTCTCCCTCTCTCCCTGCCTCCCTCCCTCTTTCCCTCTCTCATTGTCTCTTTCCCCCATGCCACGCGAGAATACAATAAGAAGCCATTCGCTCTATAAACCAGGAAGAGAGCCCTTACCAGGCAAAAAATTGGCCAGCACTTTAATCTGGACTTTTCACCCTCCAGAACTGGGAGAAATAAATTGTTGTTGTTTAACACACTCAGTGTATGTTGGGTTTTTTTTTGTTTTGTTTCGTTTTGTTTTGTTTTTTACAGTAGCCAGAACTGACTAAGTCATCAGGCCAGTACCTTAAGATGATTTTTTCCAAACAGAGTAAGTACCACTTTACAAATTTATAAACTGAGACAAAATCTTTCTCTAATGGGGCATTGTGTTAGTCTATTTTCATACTGCTATGAAGAAATACCTGAGACAGTAATTGTTTTAAGAGGTTTAATGGACTAACAGTTCCACATGGCTGGGGAGGCCTCACAATCATTACAGAAGGCAAAGGAGGAGCAAACGCATGTCTTACACAATGGCAGACAAGAGAGCATGTGCAGAAGAACTACCCTTTATAAAACCATCAGATATCACACGATTTATTCCCTATCATGAGAACAGCATGGGAAAAACCCACCTCCATGATTCAATTACCTTCCACTGTGTCCCTCCCATGACACGTGGGGATTATGGGAGCTATAATGCAAGATAAGATTGGGGTGGGGACAGAGTCAAGTCATATCATCTATCCCTGGCCCCTCCCAATTTTCATGTCTTCACATTTCAAAATCAACCATGCCTTTCCAACAGTCCCCCAAGTCTTAACTCATTTCAACATTAACTCAAAAGTCCAGAGTCCAAAGTCTCATCTGAGACAAAGCAAGTCCCTTCTGCCTAAGAGCCTGTAAAATCAAAAGCAAGTTAGTTAATTCCTAGATACAATGGGGGTACAAGCATTGGGTAAATATGCCAGTTCCAAATGGGAGAAATTGGCCAAAACAAACAGGGTCCTGACCTCATGCAAGTCCAAAACTCAGCAGTGTAGTAAAATCTTAAAGCTCCAAAATGAACTCCTTTGACTCCATGTCTCATATCCAGGTCACTCTGATGCAAGAGGTGGACTCCCCTAGCCTTGGGCAGCTCTGTCCCTATAGTTTTGCAGGGTATAGCTCTCTCCTGGCTGCTTTCATAGGCTGGTGTTGAGTGTCTACAGCTTTTCCAGGTGCACAGGGCAAGTTGTTGGTGGATCTACCATTCTGGGATCTGGAGGACAGTGGCCCTCTTCTCACAGCTCCACTGGTCAATGCCCCAGTAGGGACTCTGTGTGAGGGCTTCCACCCCACGTTTCCCTTCTGCATTGCCTTGGTGGAGGTTTGCCATGAGGGCTTCATCTCTGCAGCAAAATTTCCCCTGGACATCCAAGCATTTCCATACATCCTCTGAAATCTAGGCAGAGGTTCCCAAACCTTGATTCTTGACTTCTGGATACCTGCAGGCTCAACACCATGTGGAAATGGGGGGCTTGCACCCTCCAAGGCCATGACCCAAGCTGTACCTTGGCACCTTTTAGCCATGGCTGGAGCAGCTGGGATAGAGGGCACCAAATCCCTAAGGTGTACACAGCAGGGGAGCCCTGGGCCCATCCTATGAAACGAATTTTTCCTCCTAGACCTCCAGGTCTGTGATGGGAGGGGTTGCTGTAAAGTTCTCTGACATGCCCTAGAGACATTTCCCTCATTCTCTTGGTGATTAACACTGGGCTACTGGTTACTTAAGCACATTTATGCTGCTGGCTTGAATTTCTCCCCAGAAAATGGGGTTTTCTTTCCTACTGCATCATCAGTCTGCAAATTTTTCAAACTTTTATGCTCTGCTTCCTCTTGAATACTTTACCACTTAGAAATTTCCTCTAGCAGGTACCCTAAATCATCTCTCTTGAGTTCTAAGTTCCACAAATCTCTAGGACAGAGGCAAAACGCTGCCAGTCTCTTTCCTAAAACATAGCCAGAGTGACCTTTACTCCAGTTCCCACCAAGTTCCTCATCTCTATCAGAGACCACCTCAGCCTGGACTTTATTTTCCATATCACTACTGGCATTTTAGTCAAAGCCATTCAACAAGTCTCTAGGAAGTTCCAAACTTTCCCACATCTTCCTGTCTTCTTCTGAGCCCTCCAAAGTGTTCCAACCTCTGCTTGTTACCTAGTTCCAAAGTCAATTCCACATTTTTAGGTATCCTTATAGCAGTACCCCACTCTACTGGTAGCAATTTACTCTATTAGCCCATTTTCATACTGGTATGAAGAAATATAAATAAAAAAAGAGGTTTAATGGACCCTTAGTTCCACATGGCTAGGGAGGAGTCCTCACAATCAAGACAGAAGGTGAAGGAGGAACAGAGGCATGTCTCACATGGCGGCAGGCAAGAGAGCTTGTGCAGGGGAACTCCCCTTTGTAAAACTATCAGCTCTCGTGAAACTGATTCTCTATCGTAACAGCATGAGAAAAACTCACCCCCATGATTCAATTACCTTCTACCAGTTCCCTCCTACAACATGTGGGGATTATGGGAGCTACAATTCAAGATGAGATTTGGGTAGAGACATAGCTATACCAGACCTTCTCTAGGAGAGGGATGTAACAGAAGGTATTATGTAAAGTTTGGAACCCAAAGAGTATACCCTTATTCATAAATCTGTCAGTGCTCCCAGGCAAATAACAGAAACACAGAATTTGTTTCTGGTAAAAAAATTCATTCTGGAATTTTAATAATTCCACCATAAACATTTACAGGTAAAAATAAAACAAAACATCTCACTGTGAAAATTTTACTAAACATGCAAAGTCCCATGAGAAACGGCAAAGGGAAATGACAGCAGAATCAGACCCACTGGAGATACAGATATTGAAATTATTAGGTAGAGTATATGAAACTATATGTTTAATAAGATTCAAAAAAAGAATTCCATGTTTTGATAAAATAATGGAAACTACATCAGCTTATATCTTTCAAGAAATTCTTTAAAAATAGAGTAACAAACACATAAATAATCATCATCTATGACCTACCTAAGAGACTACTTTAGAATTCAAATTATGTGAAAGTAATGAAATGAAAATGAAACAGATACTTTCCTGGGAAAAATCTAGAGCCCACAGAAACAAAAATATGTGCTGGGTTGAAACATTAAAAGAGAAAGGACAGGGGAATAGTCTTACAAGGTCAGATGAAATATATGTAGATACAGTAAATATGGAATGTACATATTTATATATGTATCTATATATCCATATCTACTTGAAGAGAAGCTGAAAATTAACAAGTATCCATTTCAAGTATTAGGAAATAAACAGATAAATCACAAATAAAGTAAAGGAATAATAAAAACAAGAACCAAATATAATAACAAAGGGGAAAATGATTCAGTGGTATAAACAACTTTGCTTTTGGAGAAACCTTGTAAAACTGACAAATATCTGGTGCAGCTTATCCATAAGAAAGGTGAGAAAGGAAAAACAGGACATATTAGGAATAAAATGGAGACACAACCATAGATACTGAAGATTATTTCTCAGAAGATTAGAAGAGGATATTAGAAAAAAGTTTTAAACCAAGAAATTTAAAGAGCTACACAAAAAGGAAAAATACTTAGAACAACAACAACAGAAAAGAACTACCTAAAAAATGGAAGAGTTGTAATTACATTCAGGTGAAATATTTGTATAGAAAATCCAAAGAAAACCACAGATTAATCATTAGGATGTTGAGAAAAGGTTTATCAGGTTTATCAGGTACTTATTGTTACTATTTACATTTCTTTACACAGCAATAGACAATTAGAAAATAAAATTCTAACAATGTATTATATATACATGCATATATATGTATGTATATTCTAGCAACACACTGGGAATTGTGTGTATATATATATATAGACTAGCAATACAGTGCAGAATTCTTGCACAATGGAAGTAGCAATGGCTTGTACATTAGCAATGATAGCTTCAGTAGATGCTCAAGCAGCCTCAACAGCAAAGCAATCATGAGTTCTGGTGACATCATGTTTTTCTACTTCTCTTTCACACCTAAGGGTGTATTGGAGCAGCTACAGTTATTACATTGAGAAGCTTTCCCTTCCCCTCTTTGTTCCTCTTATCATTCTCCCTCTTTTGTAACTAATTATCTGTATTAAATTTCTTGTTTGAAATATCTGAGTAGTTTCTATGAATATTGATTGATATCAGCTATTTAAGGTATAAGAAAACTTAGAAAACCTAGAGAAATCTATTGATTTGCTAAGTTTATTATTCTTTCGGTGTACTTTAGCAAGCATCTTTAATGGTTACCTTTGGACTTACATAGTATGAGAATAAATTGTTTTAGTGTTAAAAATGTTTGTCTCATGTTCAACATCAATCTGCTCTTCTTGTATTAAACAGATAGGTTCGGATGAACAGAAACAACTTGAAGAGCAGCAAATTATTGTCTTGGAGAAACAGATTCTTCAGAGGCATTCTAGATTTAGCAAACTAAATAATACGTAGACCTAAATGACTGGGTAATTTATAAAAACAATAAATTTGTTTCTCACGGTTCTGGAGGCTGGAAAGTCTAAGATTGAGGTGTGGCATTTGGTGTCTGGTCAGGGTATTCTTGCCTCACCCTCACATGGCAGAAGATGAAAGGGCAAGAGAGATGAATTCCATCTATGAATCCCTTTTATGAGGGCATCTAATCCTATTCATAAGGGAGAAGACTTTCTGGCCTGATCACCGCTAAAAAACCCTACCTCCTAATACTACATTGGAAATGCCTGAATTTTGGAGAGGACACATTCAAACCATAGCAATATGTATATATTTCATATTCATGAATTTATCCATCTTATTGGTACACATGTATATTTAGCATTTATTTTTAAAATATAGTAATGTATGTTCACATATTTTTTTTTCTTTGAGGTGGAGTCTCGCTCTGTCACCCAGTCTGGAGTGCAGTGGCATGCTTTTGGCTCACTGCAACCTCTGCCTCCCGGGTTCAAGCGATTCTTCTGCCTCAGCCTCCTGAATAGTTGGGTTACAGTTGCGTACCACCATGCCCAGCTAATTTTTGTATTTTTAGTAGAGTCGGGGTTTCACCATATTGGCCAGGCTGGTCTCGAACTTCTGACTTCGTGATCTGCCTGCTCGGCCTCTCAGAGTGCTGGGATTCACAGGCATGAGCCAATGTTTAATCACCTTAAAAAATATTATTAAGCTCTTACAGAAAAGCTTGTATTATCTTTGCTTGTTATCTCTCTTTTTTGGGTAAGTCTAAAACTCATACATTTTTTAAGAAAATTGGAAGAGTAGATTATTTCAACATTTCTATATTGAGTCATTCAAATATAGACATCAAGGCATTTTAGTTCCTATTCAAACTCCCAACTTTTAATTCTCCATGAGGACAGTTTCAGCTCTGGGAGGACAAATATTTACAAAGTCTTTTTTAAAAATAAAAATATGGCCTCATCAATCAAATATAAAATAACAGAACTAATTTAACTCAGATAATGGAGACAGTTTTTGGAACACAGTGATAATGGACTTACAAAACTGTCAAAAATAAAATATTTTTAAGTAATAGTAAGTGGAGGTAAATGGAAAGGAACGCATTGATTTTATATTTTAACTGTTTTTCAGTTTTTAAATTTCATGCTAAAGACTTTACCTTCCAAAGGAGAATAATTTTCCTCAATGCAGTCACGTTTTTAACTAGGTTGACACATTCGGAAACAAGCATGAGTTTAAAGCACTTAGACAATAAATCTAACAATGTGAAATTTAATTATGAGTATTGAGCACAGAGCTCTACTTTTAATATTTTATAACAAAGATAATGGTCTACTCTCTACTTCAAAGTTTCTTGTTTTGTTTGGCTTCTAAAAGTTGTCAAAAATTTAAGAGCCTGGAATTTACATCATTTGAATTTGTATTTGTTATTTTAATGTGATTTCTTTAGTTTAGAAGTCCAATGAATTCACATTATTTTAATTTTATGACAGACTTAGATAAGATTAAAATTAAATAAACTAAGAGAATCATTATTTAATATAGTAAAGCACAATGGGACTACACTGAATGTCTTCTACAGACCCTAGATTCCGGTACAATCCATATTATAAGCATAACTTCAGGTCAGATAAAAAACAATTTGTTCATTCCTTCTTCAAGGATATTCATTACTTTAGCTAAACTGGACCTGCATTATCTCAGAAGTTAGGGTGGTGATAGAGTGTAATACTGAAGGGCCAACTCTGGTGGTAGAGGGGATGGCTTCAGAGAGTTATCTACCACTTACCAGCTATGTGACTCGGGATATTACTCAATTCTCTGAATACCTCATCTTGTTATTAGTTAAATAGAATAATAACTCTTTCAAAAGGTCATTTTGAAGATTAAATAAGTTAACATACATAGTTCTTCAAACAATGTCTGCCACATAGCATATATTATGTGCATTTATTATTATAAAGTGATGAAAAATACAGAAAAGTGCCTGCATAAATAACTTGGATAAATCACCAAAACACATATTTTTTTCAGATTCTACAACCTCATATAAGCATCAATATGGCCAACATAAAAATTACATCCTTTTAATGTGTAATAATGATTGGTTTAAAAAGTCAACTGGGGAGTGGGAAAACATGTTTGTTAATTTAACCAGCTATTAGCTCATTAGTAGTTCATTTACTTTTTCTCCTCTTGGAAGACACAAAAAAATGACTACATTGAATGTTAATTGATTTGTCTTAACTTGTCACCAGCAATAAACGAACTAGACCAGGATCATTTATGTGGACAATCTACCACCTTCCTGCAAGAAAGTTAATAAACTGCACAGGAAAGAAAAAAAATAAAACAAGAGAAACATTGACCCCTGTTCCCAAAGCAAAATGTGTGACGAACATCTCTTCCCTGTTTGGTTCTACGGTATATCTTCTTCCATGCCTGGACTTTTCTTTTATGAGGTACAATAGGAGGTTAATGGATCAAATGAGCAGATGGTAATATTCTGGAAAATAATGATAATACTTACACCACTGCTAGGGTCTCAACCCTGCTAAGTGATATGGCAGCTCAGCAGTGGGGAATTGTTCCTGGGGGTACACAGACAATTTGCAGTGCTCCTTCCATTAAGTGACTAACTGCTGTGTGCACGCACACACACACACACACACACACAGACACAGAACCCACACATGAACATATTGTGTAAAATACATTATTAAAAAATTATTCTAAGGAATGTCCAGGAACCATTAATTTTTCAAGTCAATAAATATCTAAAGAATGTCAACCTCACACTGAGCGATATTCTATAGCACTTTTCAAAATACATCATGCTTAAAATTAAACATTCATAAAATAATCTTGGACATTATGAGGGCGGTTAAAAAACTGCTGTGTGTTCATTTGCTGCGCATAAGTAAAACACAGCTAAACAGAAAAAATATTTCACAAATATTGCTTGGTCTAAAGCAAAAATAGTTACTTAAGTTAAAAAAATAGGAGAGGATTAAGCAAGTTTATTTTGATGTATTACTTCTAAATAAAATAATGAAAGACGTTTTATGTTATTATTTCCCTATTTTATTTATTTATTTATTGAGATGCAATCTCACTGTGTCACCTTGGCTGGAGTGGAGTAGCTTGAGCTCCACTCAGTGCAATCTCCACCTCCTGGGTTTAAGTGATTTTCATGCCTCGGCCTCCCAAGTAGCTGGGATTACAGGCACCTGCCACCGTGCCTGGCTAATATTTGTATTTTTAGTAGAGACAGGGTTTCATCATACTGGTCAGGCGGGTCTTGAACTCCTGGCTTCATGCAATCCATCTGCCTTGGCCTCCCGAAATAGTGGGATTATAGGTGTGAGCTACCATGCCCAGCCATGAAAAATATTTAAAAAGAAATAAACTTACAGAAGCAAAAAGAAGTAAAAAGACAACAGCAACATAACTTTGACAGTTTGAGACCAGAAGGATTAGGGTAAGCTTGCATATATTGTCCTAGAAAAGCTGAATCTGGTGGCTGTGCTTAGAAAGCTGTGAAACTACCCAACTTTTGCTATAGACTTCCCACAGGCTTAAGAGTCAGTAGTATGAAAACTTCAGAAGAGGGAGTGATAATGGAGAAAAACTGGCAAATACTGTAATTTTGTTCAAAGAGAAGTTTGATATCCCAATTCCTTCTTCTACATTGCATAGCCAGGCAATTGTGGATTTGTGTCCAAAAGGAGCAAATAAATAGGCCTATGAGAAGTGAGGCAGAGATAAAAACAGTACATTAGTAAAACCAGGGAATGAATACAAATTTATCTATAAATTTTGAGATGGCAAAAAGTAATGGAAGATTCTTCCTTGGTAATTCTGACGAATGTGACTGAAAGGTCATCATTTTGGGGGTTCTCCAGTAAACTAATCCCGCCAACTCACATTTAAAAATTATCATCTGCATGTAATAATTTCCAACCAGATCTGTTACCATGTACTTAAGTTTGAGCAGTTAGGGAAGAAAAGGCAGATATTTGTAAAAAATAAACAAACAAAACAGAAAATCCTCTAATGTGCAAACAGAAGCTTTAGCACATACAAAAAATAAATTTTAGGAAAGCAGAGATGATTCGTGGAGAGGAAAATGTCAAAAATATTGTTACCATCTTCCATCAGAGAAGAGGAAATATTATATTCATGAATCAAGAACAAGATGATATAAAAGGTCATTCAATGAACAAAAAAGAGCTCTATAAAATTAAAAGATGTGTTTAGAAATTACAATCTCAATAGAAATCCTGAAAAAAAAAATCTCAGAAAACAGAACATAGATTAAAATATGAAAGAAAATATAAGACATTTACAGAATGAATCTAGAAGATTGGACATCTAAATAACAGTATTTTCAGAAAGCAAAATTCAGTTAATCTAGGATGGAAGGAAAGTATCAAGAGAAAATACAAAAATATTTTCATACATGAACTTAGAATTTCTAGATTTAAAGGGCTTTCAATTTTTCAGAATACATTAAAATAGGTTATCATTAAGACCACACATTTGTTAACAATGTGAAAAAAAAGATCAAAATCTTAAAACCACTCACAGAGGGAAAAAAAATTAGCATATAAATGGTCAAGCAGCAAAACAGCTTCATATGTCTTAATAGAAGCACAAAAGTGAAAATACAATGGAGAAATAGCTTCAAAGTTCTAAAAATAAAAGATCAGCAACCCTGAATTTACAGTCAACAAATTATCAATCAAATGTGTTATAAAAATACATTTTCAGCTATGTATGGCTGCAAAAAAATTACCTCAGATGTATCATTTGCCACAAAGATCCTGGGTATTTTATTCCACAAAAACAAGTAACCCAAAAGAGTGAAAGGCCTGGATCACAGAAACAGGAGACCCTAGAGAAATACACTTTGAGAATAAAGGAGATTCTCAAAATGATAATGATGGGAGATCCTATAATAACAGCCCTCAGTAAAGAGCAAGTAATATAGAATAAAACAGTAGGAAAACTCAGTGAAGGATACCTTTAACGGGATGAATTAATACAGAGCCCAAAGAGTCTTAACCATATTGAGAGGAGAGTTCCTAAATAGGGAACTTGTGTAAGCTTAATTAGTGGTACATATATTATTAAGTAAAAAAATAAAGCAAAACACAAAATTATTAACTCTGGAAATAACCAATGATTGTACGTAAAACAAAAGCATATTATTGGTTCAAATGTCAAAATGATGTAAGCACTAAACATAGATTTAATCCAAATCATAAAATATTTACACTGAGGAAAAGGGATGTGGACCTTTACATGGTAGAGTAGGATGAGAAAGAGAACCAACTCTTCACTTTTCAGAATGGAGAGTTTTACATAATACTAAAATGAAAAGTAAACAGCAATATAAATATGTTATTCAGTGAAGTAAAGGTAAACATAAGAGAACCAACTGAAAGAGTTGAAAGTAGTTTTCCCTGCAAAATAGGAAATGTGCATGTGTGTTCAGGAAAAATTATTCTTTTTCTTATTGCTGCTTTTTGTTTTCAGTTTTAGGGGTTATCTGCAGACATTTAGAATTTTTTTCTCTTTAAACTATCTGTATATCTATTTTTAATTTTTAAAATTATTTTATTGAGATAAAATATACACGTATAACTTATCATCTCTACTATTTTAAGTATAGAGTTTAGTGTTAATAATTATATTTATATTCTTTTATTCCCCTTTATCCCCTCCTTCCCAGCCTCTGATAACTATTAATTATTCTCTATCTTCATGAGATCCACTATTTTAGCTCCTGCATCTAAGTGAGAACATCTGATATTTGTCCTTGGCTTATTTCACTTAACATAATGGCCTCCAGTTCCATTATGTTGCTGCTAATAAAATGATTTCATTTTTATATGGATGAAAAATATCAATAGTGTACACATACTGCATTTTCTTTATCCATTCATTCTTTGATGGGTAATTAGGTTGATTCCATATTTTGACTATTGTGAATAGTGCAGCAATAAACATGGGAGTGCAAATATCTCTTTGACATATTGATTTCCTTTCTTTTGGATATATACACAGTAGCAGAGTTTCTGGATCATATGGAAGTTCTTTTTTTAGTTTTTTGAAGAACCTCCATACTGTTCTCCATAGTGGCTGTACAGTGTATGAGGGTTCCCCTTTCTCCACCAGCATCTGTTATTGCCTTTCTTTTCAAATAAAGCCATTTAACTGGAATGAGATAATATTTCATTGTGATTTTTATTTGCATTGCTCAAATGAATAGGGATGTTGACTATTTTTTTTTTCATAAACCTGTTGGCCAACTGTATGTCTTCTTTGAGAAATGTCTGTTCAGATCTTTTGCCCATTTTTAAAACAGATTATTATTTTTTTGCTACTGAGTTGTTTGAGCTGCTTCTATACTCTGGTTATTAATCCCTTGTGAGATTAGTAGTTTACAAATATTTTCCCCCATTCTGTGGGTTGTCTTTTCACCTTGTTGATTGTTTCCTTTGCTGTGAGAATGCTTTTTAGCTTCATGTAATTCTAATTGTCTATTTTTGCTTTGGTTTTCTGTGCTTTTAGACCTTACATAAGCCCAGAACATCATCCTGGAGCATTTTCCCGATGTTTTCTTCTAGTAGTTTTATAGTTTCATGTCTTAGATTCAAATCTTTAATCCATTTAAAGTTTATTTTTCTATATGGAGAGACAAAGAAAGAGAGAGAGAGATTTAGTTTCATTCTTCTGCATAGTGTTGCCCAGTTTTCCCAGAATCGTTTACTGAAAAGACTGTCCTTTCCCCATTGTAAATTCTTGGCACATTTGTTGAAGATGAGTTTGTTGTAAATGCATCAATTTATATTTGGGTTCTGCAATCTACTGCATTGGTCTATGTGTTTGTTTTTATGCCGGTACCATGCCATTTTGGTTACTATAGCATTGTAATAAATTTCAAAGTCAGGTAGTACGATGCCTCTAGCTTTGTCCTTTTTGCTCAGGATTGCTTTGGCTATTCAGAGTCTTTCATGATTCCATATAAATTTTAGAATCTTTTTCTTATTTATGTGAAGTATGTCATTGGTATTTTGTCAGGGACTGCATTGAATCCATAAATTGCTTTGGGTAGTACTGTCATTTTAACAATATTTATTCTTCCAATCCATGAGCATGACATATCTTTCCATATTTTAAATGTCCTCTTCTATTTCTTTCCTCAATGTTTTATAGTTTTCCTTGTATAGATCTTTCACTTCTTTAGTTAAGTTGATTCCTGAATATTTTATATTTTTGTAGCTGTTGTAAATGCGATTGCTTTATTGGTTTCTCTTTCAGATTGTTCACTGTTGGCATATACAAATGCTACTGATTTTTGTACATGCAAATATCTTTGATAAAAGTGACAATAACTGATTGTACAGAGAGAAATATGTCAAAATCATAGAGGCAGCATGTGCATGACTGAAGCTGGGTAGCACTGCTATAGCCTTAACAACAATCAAATATTAATAGATGGGGGTCATGAGAGAGGTACTACCTGAAATATTATTGGTTTCAGGGTTTTGAGATTACACATTGATTGGGGCATACAGAAAGGTTCCTTGAGGGAGCCATCAAGAGAATTTATTGTCTTGACAGGTGAAGACTGGAGGAGGATTTTTTTTCTTACAAAAATGGTAGTAACAAAAGAAAGAAAGAAAACTGTGGGTGTAGCATGAAGAGAAACATAGAAGATAATAACAAATTTGGAGAAAAGAGATATGGACAGAGGAAGACTAGAGCACATACCACATCAGTTTTGTAAGGATTAAATATGACTTGCCTGGGGGACTTTCAGATAGAAACATTTAGCAGAGTAGGTGGTGTGGGAGTGTAATTCTGTAGAGAAGATCTGTTGATAAACACTAGGAGTTATTCACATGAAATATTATCCTACTTTCCTGCCTCCTCTCCTTCCTTTTTCTTTTTCCAACAAATATTTACTGAACATTTAGATATAACAAGACTAATAAGATTCCTGCACTCACAAAGCTTTCCTTCTTGTAGGATGATACTAAGGAAATGAATGAGTTCACTAAGAGAAGAGAATGTTTCAAGGACAGAGAAGTATGATGTTGACAATGATGATTATGAGAATGACAATGATGATGATGCTAACCCTTCTGTAGTGCCCAGCTTGGCTTTAAACACTTTTCCTTATTGCTACTTGCAGTGGTCTGCACACCAGCAGCATCAACATCACTTGGGAATAATAGAAACAGACTCCAAAGCTCCACTCCTGAATTACTGAATCAGAATTTGCATTTCATCCGGAATCCCATTTGATCTGCCCGCACATTAAAATATGGAAAACCCGCCGGGCGCGGTGGCTCAAGCCTGTAATCCCAGCACTTTGGGAGGCCGAGACGGGCGGATCACGAGGTCAGGAGATCGAGACCATCCTGGCTAATACGGTGAAACCCCGTCTCTACTAAAAATACAAGAAAATTAGCCGGGCGAGGTGGTGGGCGCCTGTAGTCCCAGCTACTTGGGAGGCTGAGGCAGGAGAATGGCGTGAACCCGGGGGGGCGGAGCTTGCAGTGAGCCGAGATCGCGCCACTGCACTCCAGCCTGGGGCACAGAGCAAGACTCCGTCTCAAAAAAAAAAAAAAAAAAAAAAAAAAAAAAAAAAAAATATGGAAAACCCGGATTACATATTTTTATCAGTAGAACTTCATAAACCTAATATGGTAAACACTAATATTGACCCATTCTAAAGTTGAAGAAACTGAGGCATAAAGGGTTAAGGAACTTACCCATGGTCACACAGACAGTGACCGGCCAAACTGGGATTTAAAGCCATGTCATCTGGCTCAGACATCTATGCTCAGAATCATTATGTAATTCTGTCCTTCAGTGAGCATTAAAGTAGGTTAAATCCTTAAAGGATAGGAAGATTATGGAAGGAGTCTAGATAATTGATAGAGTAAGAAAAGAATTTGGAAGAAAACAAAAGCACAAGTCTTTAGGAATCAAAGATTTAAGTTTTTAAGGGAAACTTCATATACCACATAGCAGTCAAGAAAGAAGAAGCACAGGCAGAACAAAAATGAAGCACTTTGCCCCGGTGGTGCTTGTTTGTTAGAAGTCATGGTGAGCTCAGAACAGGGTGTTCTATATGTCAACTCATTAATCCAAGAAAAACAAAATAATGGATGAAACTCTTATTGACCTGGCATACAAATGCCACTGACTTTGGCTCTTGACCTTTAAATCTTGTTGGATTTTGAATCACTCCTTCTGTATTTTGGTATATACTATCATTCTAAAACATTGTAGTTAACGAAATAAATCTTAAACAGATGTTAAAAAAAAGAAAAAGAAAAACAGAAGTCAAATCCCTTGGAGTTGCCAGTTGGGAAGTTATTAGTGATGTCTAAGAGAGGAATGTGGGAGAAAGTCTAGCTGCAAAGCAAAGAGGTAGCACTGCAGTGGCAGTGAAAACTTCTCATTTATAAGTAGCACCCAAAGAGAGTCACCTGCCTCAACAGCAAATAGAAGCAACTGACAAAGCATGGAGAATCAGCCTTGCAGAACATGAATATTTTCCCTTCCTTGGAGGCTCAAACCCTACACCCTAAGGTTCACTGCCCTTCTAGGGCAGCTTCAGAGCTGCATTCTCTCTCTCCAGTTTGCATACACAAATGTCAAGCTAAACATTGAAGTTAAAGGGATTTTTTATTGGTGTTCAAGTATTGCATGGATAAAATGAAAGAGGGAAATATAATCTGCTTCTGTCACAAATCCACCTTAGTAAATGTGTGGAGAAAGTATGTTTTCAGCAACTTTCTGATCCATTTCAACTTTAAAATATTTTATATTATAGCTACTCTACACACTTTTGTCCTCTTCCTGACTCCAAGTTTCAATATATGTTTCATTCAAGGAAAAGTGAGATGAAAGTGATTGTGCATCACCATTCATTTCTGTGCTTTCTTCATTTGTGAATCTACCATGTATGTATGACATACAATTCTGGTTTTCTAAAGTTAATTTTGGAGATTTTACATTTCTTTTCCTTTGCATGTAAGCATGCTAATTTCTGAGGAAAATATTTCTGATATTAGGGTATTTTACACTACAAAATGTTGTTTAAACGCTGCTTTCATTTTGTAAAGAGCAAAGTCACAAGAAGCCCTCTAGAAATTATCATTCATTGGTACAAGAAAACAGTAAAACAAAGTATTTTGTGGGTATGATGCTGTGCTTTTAAAATCTGCATTTTTCCAATGAAAATGTCTTTAATATCTATAGACAATGAGAGATTGAGAGTTGAAGCAAGTTACTCAATATGAGTAACTTAGATGCATCCCCAAATGCTTCCCTCCTTGTTTCTTGCTGAAACTGTCAGCGTATTTTCCTTCAGCTCCTTTCATGAAAACCAGGGGTGGGAAAATCGTGCTTTGTTGAGCAAATCTGGCCTGCCACCTGTTTTTGTAAATAAACTTTTATTGAACACAGCCACATTTGTCTCTTCATATATTGTCTATGGCTGTGTTTGCACTACAACAGCAGATTTGAATAGTTACGACACAGACCTTACTATCAATACAGCCCCAAATATTTGCATCTGCCCCTTTATAGAAAAAGTTGGCCAGCCCCCAGTGTAGGCAATGTATATTAAACACGGGGGAGAGGGCGGAGAGGGGCACTGGCTATAAGATTTTCTTTGCTTTTCCTTATCTAAAATATGAACTAAACATTGTAACAAAATAGTGTCTTAACAGTCCCATTTACCTCAGATTCCTTTTAGAGAACCAATGAAATGATAACAAGGACATGCAAAGATAATTCATCTGTAAGAGCACAGAAAAAAAGAAGTATGTAATCAGCAAACCAGAAATGTTGACTAATTTCTGGAAGATAGCAGTTAGATGGGCCTTATGGATGCATAAATCAGATCAGAGAAAACAGTCAAAAGAGGCTCCAGTGAAGGGGGACATACTGCTTTCTGGTGGACCTTCCCCTCATATCCTTGGAATCAGCAGGTACAGAGAGTACAAGTGGACTGGGGCTGAGAATTAGGATAATTAGTCAAAGGATTTCCTATGCACAGCTGGAGCTGGTCAGTGCCTTCAATTTCATATTCTGTTCAGTTGGCAGTAACAACAAATCTGAAGCTTCAGGCAGGCTTTCTAATGAGAAAGATTCATCAGTAAGGGGACCATTTGTGTGTATTTTAGGACTAGTGACAGGTATAAAGCCAGGTATAAATCACTGGATCAGTGCAGTTAAAAGGAAGAGCACCTGGACCAGAAGATGGAAATAGACTCAAGTATGCTTTTCCACATAGGGGATCTCTGACACTTGCGACTGCTCTGAATCTTTTGAGCACTCTTTGCTTTTGATGGTTCCCCACACTGTGAATACTGCTACCTGAAGTACAATTTTTAGTCTTTATTTCCTAGTCTCCATTGCAACTAGAATGAAGATAGGTAATGTTAGTTCCCCCAATCAGTTGTATCCATACAAGACTTTGATCTGGAAGTGACCCACATAAGCAGCAGACTGGGCAGAGGGCATCTGTTCTGTTGCTGTGGGAGGCAGCAGAGGGAGAGAGGTTCTAGGGAACAAGTGACCTTTTTGTGAATTCCCTAGTTGGGTCAGTTCTTCAGTGAGGTTCTGTCAACCGTTTTTTTTTTTTTTTTTTTTTTTTTTTTTTTTTTTTTTTATCTGACAGTTTCTTCTAGAAACAAATCATCCAATTCTCTCAATAGTTAGGTGAATTATTTAACATCTTTTAATAAATTCCTTCCTGATTCAACTAACTGAAGTGAGTTTTTCTTTCGCACCTAAGAATTGTAATGAATAATACCTCAAAATAAAATGTTCTTTAGCTTGCTAACAACAGTGGTGCTGGGCCTGACAATATACTTCCTGTCCACATAGTCTAAAGGGAAATCCGCACACTGACAGGTTCCTTATTTTATATAGAATTGGTCTTCTATTTCAGAGTATAAGGCTTTGGGACACAGCTGTACCTGAAATTCAGACCAGTCTTTACACTAACCAATGTATTCTTCATTTATAATTATGGATAGGCAACAAAGGTTCACTTAGTATTTGAAGCAAATTCACAAACTCAAAGAGAAAAACAAAAGTAGGCAACAGAAACATTTACCCAGAAGAGAGTAAATGTAATGTAAAAAATAAACACAAGAAGCTTTAAACAAAAAAAAAGCTACTTCTTTCCTTAGAGAAATCTGAGGAAATAGTCATCTATAACAAGGCAACTATTAAAAAGGATCAATTAAAATAATAAATAAGATCCTGAAAATGAATAAAATGATCACAAAATAACAAATCAACTAGAGACTGAATAACGGAATGGACACAGCTGAAGGACATGTTAATAATAGGTAACATAAATTCAAAGAAAATTAGAACATAGTCCAAAAAGATAAAGAGAAGGGAAATATTAGAGAAACATTTAGAGACATGGTGGATAGATTCAGAATACCCAAACCCTAATTCAAAATTATTCAAAGAGAAGTGAATGAGGAAAATGAACAAAGAGAAAATTCATCTCAACTCTTCAAAATCCATGAGAAAAGTTTTGGGCATATACTTCTTGATAAGATGTTAGCACTCTGCTAGAAGAATGTCCTAAATCTTCATGAAAAAAAAAAAAAAAAAAAAGAGTGTGTTATTTATAAAGGAATAAGAATAAAAATGGCTTGAAAATTCTTTCTCATTGTCAACATTTCATTGAGGAGCAATAATACCTATTCATAGAGAGTTACATGAAGGAATTCTGAAAATTTATTTTCTGTCTTTTCTTTGTCATATTTAAAAAAAACTTTAAAAATTGACTTTAGCAAACAGAGAAATATAGGAGAGAAAAGTTATGATGTCTCAAAAATGATGGAATTACTTTAGAAATGAAATTAAAAATAACAACAAAGACAGAATGGCCATGGAACCATAGGCCTAAACACTAAGGCACTTTAATTTGGATTAGGAAGTTGGAGGATGGTGTAAAAACTGTCTTCAAGAAGAACAGATACTCCATTCCATGAGATTAGACATTCTAACTTTTCATTTTGATCCTAAGATTAATATATTATTAATTACTATTATACTATTATAAATTCTATTTATAAAACTTTCAAAGTTTAATATCAACTTATGGATAAAGCCTTGAAGAATTATAATTATAGAACAAGATTTAAAACACAGAATTTTCGACATGTTAAGCCTAGTAGTATGAGGTGAAAGAGGATGAGAGAAGGGTCGTGGAGGAACACTAACCTTCTTACATTATGTAGTAGAACTGTCCAAAGTTTAGGATCAAGAAATAGAGGATTAAGTGTTTTAAAACAAAAATAATAATATTACTAACAAAATCAGGAAGTATGGGAGCTAAAGGAGGTGTTAGAATTATAACTCTGGCTCAATTCTCAATTTTTCTTAACATGAAGTCAACAGATACTATATAAAGGTGATAAACAAACCTAGAAATTAGTATAACATATTAAATTTTTGGATTAACCACCAAAGAGACTCTGGACAGATTTAAACACAATTGTCTCTAAAATGTGGCACTAGGAATGGAAAGGTGAAGAAACTAAAAGGCTTTGGGGCTTTTAAATATATAACTTTCTGTATAGTTGGAATATTTTATACTATGTGCATACTTTATAATTGAAGTAAAGTATTGAAGTAAAATAAACATCACATTTGTGAAGATAACCAGAATTAGATTTGGATCTTCCAAAGTATAAAAATTACAAAAACAATAGTTTTTCTTTCAAGATGACTGATTAGAGGCATTGCTAGCATAACTCTCCCACTTAAAAGGACAAAATATTGTGCAGAGATTCACATTATGAACTTTTTATCCAAAAGTGACACAGGAACGTACAGGAAAACCATAGGAATCTACAGACACTTTGAAGGAAGCAGGAGGCTGCAGTGTATGCTGTGAGTCAGGCTAAAGGCTGTGAGTCCCCAGAGTGTGCGAGGGGCACTCTGCCTTCAGGATACACGCCCCCACCAGGGACCCGGAAAGTCCAGGCTACGGGGGAAGGCCATAACCCTACTCAGCACAGGAACCGGCTTGGGGAGGGTCTTGGAATATAAAAGCAGGAGCAGTAGTGGGTAAACCCTTGCATGCACTCCCAGATGCCAGCATGGACTGAGGGCAGCCATTCCTTACAGTTCGTCACAGGGGACCCTGCAGAGGGCAGCCAAAACGTTCAGGTAGTGGTTGCAGGTTGAAAGAAGCCCCCAGTAGGGTTTCATGCTATAATCTTGAGTGAGGGCTAATTCCCTTGACCAGGCCCGGGGCAAGGGAGAGTGAAAAGGGGCAAAAGTGCAGGAGTTGCAACTGCAGTAGCCAGGCACCCAGCTTTGCAACCAACAGGGAGGGGAAGGCAGGTGGCCTGAAAGCTCCGTTGCTATCTCCACTGGGAAATCTTATGACTCCAGGCAGTTGGGAGCTCTGATTACAGGCTGACTAGAACTCAGCTTGCTGCTGCCAGTGGAGTACTGTGAGAGTGAACTGGCCTCACCAAGTGTGTGGGAACTGTGTGAAGCCTGTGTGGGGCTTACCACTGCCTGCTACTCCCCACTCCTTGTGCCAATTCTTCTATGCAATAGAAGCAGCAATGTTCCCCTCTGGAACATCAACCCAGTGACCTGAGAACCACTCCCATCCCCCAACACACACAGGGGCTGCTGCTTGCCCTCCTGTGGAGACTCAGAGCACAAACCTGCCTGACCCAGACCCCATCTGGCTTTGCCCTGCCACCTTCCTTGGGAGCTTAACACAAAGGATAGAATCTCTCGGGAGCTACGTGGCTCTGACCGTTGCCTTAGAAAACAGAGGGCCCGTCCTGTGCAATATAAGGCAAGCAAAAATCCCACCGCTACCACAGCAGGGGCTCTTTTGAAAGTGCCACCTCCTGGCTGGAGGCCAACGAACACAGTCCATTGTAGTATTCCTGAAAGAATAACACTGTGCCCAGGAAGGAGAAAACAGCGGCACACTGCTTGTACCACTGTCGCTGCTTGTGTCAGCTGTCACCACTGCTTGTACCACTCTGGTTAACCAGGAGGTCCCGAGTCTGCCCACGTGACAAGTTCATTACTAATATAACCAGCATTCAAGAAAGCCAACACACTAAGGCTATCAATAACCAACGAATTTCAGAGTCTACATCACTCCCCTGCCATCCCCATTAGAGCTGGTGTTGCTACCTCCTGCTGGGAAACTTGAGGACAGGTCACATCACCAGATCAGTTGCAGACTTTTCCTAGTGTGAGCCTGGAGTGTGGCAACTTCAGCTAGACCCAGAGGAGCAACAACACTCACAGCAGTCTAACTACCAGGGATGCCCATTCCTAGGGGAAGAGGGAGGTAACTACATCAAGGGAACATCTTGTGGGACAAAGGAATCCGGATGGCAGGCCTTCAGCACCAGATCCTTCCACTGGTAGGAAGCTTCTTTTAGCAGAGGCACAGTTGGGCTAAGTAGGGAAAGTCTTCAGCTCTGTCCCAACAGTCAGACATTCCTGGTGTGTGTGAAAGGTCTTGGAGAAGAAGACCTGCTTGTCCCTGCTTATCCACCACTTTAGGCACAGTTGGGGTTTTTCACACAGGAGCTCGGCAAGCGTGCAACCATAGACAACCTTTCTGGAACATGTCAGGGTGACTGCATTCCCACAGGAGGAGCACCCTCCAGGTTCAAGCTTGCCCGAGAAACAGTCACAGTTCCTCTGTACTTGGAACATCAACATTCCTACAGAAGAAAAGAGGGGCCTGTCTGATCTGAATAGCCAGAACTCTGGGACAGGAGTGTGTCTGTGAGGTGGATAACTTTCCTGCTTACCTGGAAGGGGAACTGAGGTGGCTCCAACCCTTCTCTCTGATACGACCTCAGTACAACTCACCGAGAGCTCCTTTAGCCACCTCTGTCAAGGCTGGGACTTCATTTACCCATCTGCTTTAGCCACAGTTGGTTCCTACACAGGGACAAGTCCCCTACTGGCCTGAAGACTAAACCATCAAACAGTAAATACAATGGAGGGGGAAAATAACTAAATAAAAAAGTACACACCATCAAGGAATGAGATAAGCTTTAAAAAACCTACCATTCCAACCCACAGGAGATAGTGTACTTGCTCATACATCAAGTACATTGATTGCCACTACAACCAGCATATGGGAAAGCCATCTTACGAAGACTCTCTATAACCAAGGAACTCTACAAAGTCTTCACCCCTGAAAGCACCAAGAACCAAATTAGGCTATAATTAACTATAAGTATTAAAGTATCACCTTATCACCTTTAAGGGAAAAAATCAATTTAAAAACAAACAAAAAAACAAAAAAGGAAATACAGTCAAATCAAACATAAATTCAAGAATAATTAGAAGAAATAGTCTCTCCAAATGAAAAGGAACAAAAAAAAAACTGGTTATATGACAAAACAGGGTGCTATAACACCCTCAAAAGATCACACTAGCTCTCCAGCAATGAACCGAAACCAAGATGAAGTCTTTGAAATGCCAAACAAGAAATTCAGAAGATCACTTATTAAGTTACTCAAGGAGATATCAGAAACAGGCGAAAACCATCGTAAAGAAAATTTTAAAAGTGGTTTGAAAAATGAATGAAAAATTTTCCAGAGAGCTAGATATCATCAAGAAAAACCAGTTAGAAGTTCTGGAAATGAAAGACATACTGAGGAAATTACAAAATGCAGGGGAACGTGTTAAGAATAGACTAGAACAAGTGGAAGAGAGAATTTTGAGGTCAAATACAGGCTTTTGAATTAATACAATCAGACAAAAATAAATAAAAAGGAATCAAAAGAAATGAACAAAGTCTCTAAGAAATATGTAGTTACGTAAAACAGCCAAACCTAAGAATAATTGATGTTCCTGAGGGAGAAGAAAAAAATAAGTCTGGAAAACTTATTTGAGAGACTAATTGAGGAAAACTTCCCTACTCTGGCTAGAGATCTAGGCATCAAAATCCAAGAAACTTACAGAACTCCCGGAAAATTCACTGTAGAAAGATCTTCACCAAAGCATACACTCATGAGGCTATCTAAAGTCAACATGAAAGGAAGAATTCTAAGAGCAGTAAGACAAAAATATCAGGAAATTTACAAAGGAAAACCTATCAGACTAACCACAGACTTCTCAGAAGAAACTTTACAATCTAGAAGGGATTTGAGTCCCATCTTCATAAACAGAACAACTGTCTACCAAGAATTTTGTATCCGCAAAGCTAACTTTCATAAGTAAAGGAGAAATAAAGTTATTTTCAGACAAACAAATGTTGAGAGAAGTTGTCACTACCAAACCAGCATTATAAGAAATGCTAAAATAAGTTATAAACCTTGAAACAAAAGCCTGATGTGCACCAAACTAGAACCTCTTGAAATCTCAAATCTCACATAACAATAAACAATAACCAATAAGATGGTCACTATATAATAATGAAAGGATCAATTCAACAAGAAGATATTGCAATCCTAAATGTATATGCTCCAAACACTGGAACTCCCAGATTAATAAAACAATTACTACTAGACCTAAAAAATGAGATAGACAGCAAAACAATAATAGTGGAAGACTTCAGTACACCACTGAAAGAATTAGATAGATCTTTGAGACACAAAGGTAACAGACACATTAGACTTAAGTGACACACTAGAACAAATGGACCTAACAGATATTTACAGAACATTCCACCAAGATCCGCAGAATATACATTCTTCTCATCAGCACACGGAACATTCTTTAAGACAGACCATAGGATAAGCCACAAAATAAGTCTCAACAAATATTTAAAAATTGAAATTATATCAAGTATCTTCTCAGACCACAGTAGAATAAAACTAGAATCAACTCCAAAAGGAACCCTTAAAACTACACAAATATACATGGAAATTAATCTGCTCTTGCATGATATCTGGTCTAACAATGAAATCAAGATAGAAATTAAATAATTCTTTGAATTGAATTATAATAATGACATAAGTTATCAAAACCTCAGGTACACAGCAAAAGTGGTGCTAAGAGGAATGTTTATAGCACTAAATGCCTACACCAAAAAGTCTCAAAGAGGACAGATTGACAACCTAATGCCACACCTCAAGGAACTGGAGAAACAAGAACTAAACCGAAAGCTTGAAGAAAAAAAGAAATAACAAAATTAGAACAGAACTAAATGAAATTGAAACAAACAAACAAAAATACAGAAGATCAATGAAACAAAAAGCTGATTCTTTGAAAAAATAAACAAAATCAATAGACCATTAGCTAGATTAACCAAGAAGAGAAGAGAAAAGATCCAAATAAGCTCAATTAGAAATGAAACTGAAGAAATTATGGCCGGCACCACAGAAATACAAAAGGTCATTCAAGACTGCTATGAACGTTTATGTGCACAAACTCGAAAACCTAGATAAAATACTCAAATTCCCAGAAACGTACAACCTTCCTAGTTAAAACAGAAAGAAACATAAGCCTGAACAGACCAATAACAAGCAGCAAGATTGAAACAGTAGTTTAAAAATTGCCAACAAAAAAAGCCCAGGACCAGATAGATTCATAGCTGAATTATTCCAGACATTCAAAGAAAAATTGCTACCAATCCTACTGAAATTAGATTGAGAAAGAAGGAATCTCCCCTAAATCATTCTAGGAAGCTAGTATCACCCTAGTACCAAAACCAGGAAAGGGCACACACAAAAAAGAAAAACTACCAATTTCCCTGATGAACATAGATGCAAAAATCTTCACCAAAATACTAGCTAACCAAATCCAACAGCACATAAAAAACATAATGCATAATGATCAAATGGGGTTCATCGCAGCGATGCAGGGATAGTTTTAAATAAGCAAGTTAATAAATGTGATACATGACATAAACAGAATTATAAGCAAAAGCCATATAATCCTCTCGATTGATGTAGAAAAAGCATTTACTGAAATCTAGTATCACTTTGTGATACAACTCTTAACAAACTAGGCATAGAAGGGACCTACCTCAAAAGAATAAAAGCCATATATGACAAACTCCCACAGTAAACATTACACTGAATGTTGAATAGTTGAATGCATTCCACCTACGAACAGGAACAAGACAGTGGTGCCCACTTTCACCATTCCTATTCAACATAGTTCTGGAAGTCCTAGCCAGGTCAATTAGTCAAAAGAAGGAAAGAAAAATCATCCAAACTGGAAAAGAGGAAGTCAGACTATCACTGTTTGCAGATAATCTGATTGTATTATACTTAGAATACCCTAAAAACTTCTCCAAAAGACTCTTAGATTTGATAAACAAATTCAGTTAAATCTCAAATTACAAAATCAATGTACACATATCAGTAGCACTGCTATCCACCAACAATGACCAAACCGAGAATCAAATCAAGAACTTTTTTTTTTTTTTTTTTTTTTTTTTGTTTAACAGCTGAAAAACAAAACAAAACACCAAGAATATGCTTAACCAAGGAGGTAAACGATCTCTTTCAAAGAGACCTACAAAATGCTGTTGAAAGGAATAATAGATGACACAAACAATCCCATGCTCATGGATTGAAAGAATCAATATTATGAAAATGGCCGAACTGCCCAAAGCAATCTATAAACTCAATGCAATTCCTATCAAAAGACTAACTTTATTCTTCACAAAATTAGAAAAAAGACACTCCTAAAATTCATATGGAAGCACAAAAGAACCCAAATAGCCAAAGCAATCCTAAGCAAAATGAACAAATCTGGAGGTATCACATTATGAGACTTCAAGTAATACTGTAAAGCTATAGTTACCAAAACAGCATGGTACTGGCATAAAAGTAGGCAAGTAGACTAGTTGAACAGACTAGTGAACCCAGAAATGAAGCCAAATACATCCAGCCAGCTGATTTGCAACAAAGCATACAAAAACATAAATTCGGTAATGGACTCCTTATTTAATAAATGGTGCTGGGAAAACTGGCGAGCCACATGTAGAAGAATGAAACTGGGTTCCTATATCTCTCATTTTATACAAAAATCAACTCAAGATGGATCAAACCTTAAATATAGGACCTGAAACTATAAAAATTTTAGTAGACAACATTGCAAAAACTCTTCTAGAAATAAGCCTAGGCAAGAATTTATGACTAAGACCCCCAAAACAAATACAAGAAAAATAAAAATAAATAAATAGGACCTAATTAAACTAAAAAACTTCTGCACTGCAAAATAAATAATCAGGAGAGTAAACAGACAACCCACAGAATGAAAGAAAATATTTGTAAACTACACATTTGAGAAAGGAATATACAGAATATAATATATAGAATACATATATAATATACAGAATATACAAGGAACTCAAATCAGCAAGAAAAAATCAAATAATTTCATTAAAAAGTAGGCAAATGACATGAATGGACCCTTCTCAAAAAGAAGATGTACAAATGGCCAACAAAAAATATGAAAAAAATGCTCAACAACACTAGTCATCAGGAAAATGCAAATTAAAACCACAGTGAGATGCGTACCACCCAGAATAGCTATTATTGAAAAGTCAAAAAACAATAGATGTTGGCACAGATATGATGAAAAGCAAAGTTTATATACTGCTGGTGGAAATACAAATTAGTACAACCTAATGGAAAACAGTATGGGGATTCCTTAAAGATCTTAAAGTAGATCTACTGTTGGATCCAGCAATCTTACTACTAGGTATCATCCTCCCCAAAAAAGAAGTCGTTATATGAGAAAGACTCTTGCACACATATTTTTATAGCATCACAATTCACAGTTGCTAAGATGTGGAACCAACTTAAGTGCTCATTGACTAATGAGTGGATAAAGAAAATGTGACATATATACACCATGGAATACTATTCAGCTATTAAAAGGAACACAATAATGCCTTTTGCAGCAACTTGGATGGAGGTGGAGGCCATCATTCTAAGTGAAGTAACACAAGAGTGGAAAAACCAAAACCTGTGTGTTCTCACTTATAAGTGGGAGCTAAGCTATGAGTATGCAAAAGCATACAGAGTTATATAATAGATTTTAGAGACTCAAAGTGGGAGGAGGGAAAAGTGGGTTAGGAATAAAAAATACCTACACATTAGGTATAATGTACACTACTCAAATTACAGGTGCACTAAAAATCTCAGAATTCACCTCTATATAATTCATCCATATAAGAAAAAACACTTGTACCTCAAAAGCTATTGAAATAGAAATTAAGAAAAAAGTTATGAAGAACAACACAAGTCCCTCTATTACCTAAATTTGGCTATCAATCTGGATATCATATTCCATCGGAATAACCCTGTCTAATAATTTGGATTTTCTATCCTCGACTTCCTCATCTCTGGTGACTTTTTTTTTCCTGTCACCCCATTCCTATAGTAAGGTCCTAGAATTTTTTTTTTTTTTTTTTTTTTTTTTGAGACAGAGTCTTACTCTGTCACCCAGGCTGGAGTGCAGTAGCATGATATCGGCTCACTGCAACCTCTGCCTCCTGGGTTCAAGCGATTCTTCTGCCTCAGCCTCCCGAGTAGCTAGGACTATAGGCACACGCCACCACGTCTGGTTAATTTTTGTATTTTTAGTAGAGACGGGGTTTCACCACATTGGCTAGGCTGGTCTCGAACTCCTGACCTCGTGATCCACCCACCTTGACTTCCCAAAGTGCTGGGATTACAGGCGTGAGCCACAATGCCCAGCTGATCCTAGACTTTTCAACACCTCAACCTGTTCAGTTTCCAAAGTGATTAATTCAATCATCTCACTCGCTGACAACAAATTTAAAAGAGGGATAGATGCACTCTATTTGTCACTTTCCCCTTCTTGCTGATTGGAACAGAACACCATCTTGGCCTTGAAATGGAAGTCAAATGATGGAGAAAGTAGAGTGCCAAAATAGAGTGGGTCTGGGCTCTTAATAACTGTAGAAACACTGGACCAGCCCTGGATATAATATCAAGATATTTGAGAGAGAAACTGTATGTAAACTACTCCCATTTCAGTTCTAGGCCCAATGAAACTCGATTCTAATTTGCTGATCTCACTATAAATTCCTCGTCGTTAGTTCAAATGGTTACCCAACACTGGCTGGCATACTTACCATTTTCTAAGTACACTTTCCCACTCTCCACAACCATCCTTTACTGACTTCAAGGACTTGACCTTTCTTTCTCCCGATCTCCTACCCTTTCTCATACCATATTAAATATGTACTTCATGCTTCCTAAAAGACATAATTGATATTGTCATCAAATATACAAATGACCTAAATCTTTACTTATCTTTTCTTTTTCTTTCTAACAACCTTGGAGTAAGTGAGGCTTCTTCTAGCAGAGGCCACTGCCTGTATGGGTATCCAGATACTAACATTTCTACCACCTCAGTTATCTCTTCCTACTTGCATTTTCAGCCTCTCCCTCTCTGCTAGATTTCTGAAAACAGCATTTTAATTTTCTATAATTGATCTCAAGCAAAGGAAAGAAGAACTCCCTGAATGCATCTTCATTTCTACTGACTGTTCTATCTTCCTTGCATATTCAACTGCTTGTAAATATCATCTACACACACCTTTGATGATTTTCCCATCTGCCATTAACTAGACACTTCTTTATTCAGAACCCTGAGAACAGGGTTCTCGATAAGAAAACATGCACTTGAAATTTTTTAGAAAACCATTTAAAACAGCCCTTGTGTTAATGCTGATATCAAAAAATGAAAGGTCACAAACATCCTCCAGTGGGCCTTTTAAAAAATCTTAAACTTATTTGACCTTACATGATCATATTTCTCTTGATTTTTGTGACAACAAATTCTCCTGGCTTTTTTCCTATCTCTCAGTCCCGTCATTTTTCATTTCCTTTACCAACTAAGCTCTTTATACTTTGAAACCTTCAAATTCTTAACCTCCTCAGTAACTCTGTGTATGGTGATCACCTCCCTGAGATGACCTTTCCTCTTTTCTTTGCAATGTTAACTTTTTCTCATCCTCCAGGTGTCACTGAAATATTACTGCCTCACAAAGAACTTGGATTTTAAAACTGTTTGCCACATTGTCTTTTAATGTTTCTGTCTTTTGTAATTAGATATTCATTTCTGATACTATCTCCGCCAAGGTTAATACTCTACCATAAACTCTATAAGGTCAGGGTTCATGTCAGTTTATTCATCATTCTTTTTGAGTAGCCTGACACATGGGAGAGGTTCTGTAAGTACGTGTGGAAAGAATGAATGAATAACTTAGGATGATGGAAATTTTCATTTACTTCATTATAATGCAAGTACAGAGAAAAGAGAGGGGATTTTCTTTAGGTATACTAGTGTTTTATTCATTTTCCATTGCTTTCTGCATCAAAAGTCAAGAAAGATGATTGAGCAGTGAATGGATTCAGAATTGTCTGTAATTTCCATTCAGTTTTTCTGTAAGCCCAAAATTCATCTAAAATTAAAGTTAATTAATTTTTTAAAAGAAAGGCACCACAGTGAAGAGCATGGGCTACAGAGTCACACAGTCTAGATTTCAGTTCCAGCTCTGTCATTTAGGAGATTTGTGACTTCAGGCAAGTTCCTTAAACTCTCCCTGAGAGTAGGATCATTTTTGCTTTATTTTGCTTTGTTTTAATGTTATTCACTGCTGTATCCATATACCTAGAACTACACCTCACACGTAGTATGAACTCAATAAACAGATGCCTCTCATTATTTTGAGGTATGTTCCTTCAATACCTACTTAATTGGAAGTTTTTAACATGAAGGAGTGTGAATTTTATTGAAAGTCTTTTCCGTATCTATTCAGATAATCATGTGGTTTTTTTCTTTAGTTCTGTATATGTGATGAATCACACTTACTGATTTGCATATGCTGAACCAACCTTGCATCCTGGGGATGAAGCCTATTTGATCATGGTGCATTAGCTTTTTGATGTGTTGCTGGATTCAGTTCGCAAATATTTTGTTGAGGATTTTTGTATTGATGTTATTTAAAGGTATTGGCCTATAGTTTTCATTTTTTGTTGTGTCTCTGCCAGATTTCGGTATCAGGATGATGCTAGCCTTATAGGATGAGCTTGGAAGGAGTCCCTCCTCAATTTTGGGGGAATAGTTTCTGTAGGAATTATACCAGTTTTCCTTTGTACATATGGCAGAATTCAGCTGTGAATTCATCAGGTCATGGGTCTTTTTTTTTTGGTTACTAGACTATTTATTACTGATTCAATTTCAGTGCTCATTTTTGGTCTATTTAGGGAGTCAATTTCCTTCTGGCTAAATCTTGGGAGGGTGTATGTGTCTCGGAATTTATCCATCTCTTCTAGGTTTTCTAATTTGTGTGCCTCGAGGTGTTCGTAGTAGTTTCTGATGCTTGTTTTTTATTTCAGTGGGGTCAGTAGTAACATTCCCTTCATCACTTCTAATTGTGTTTATTTGGAGCTTTTCTTTTATTTTCTTTATTAGTATAGCTAGTGGCCTTTAAAAGTATTATTATTATTACTTGAGACAAAGTCTCGCTCTTGTCACCCAGGCTGGAGTACAATGACACAATCTTGGCTCACTGCAACCTCCGTCTCCCAGGTTGAAGCAATTCTCCTGCCTCAGCCTGCTGAATAGCTGGGATTACAGGTGCTTGCTACCACACCTGGCTAATTTTTGTATTTTTAGTAGAGATTGGGTTTCATCATGTTGGCCAAGCTTGTCTTGAACTCCTGACCTCAGGTGATCCCACTGCCTCAGTCCCCCAAAGTACCGGAATTACAGGTATGAGCCATGGTGCCTGTCCTGATTTTTATTTTTATTTCTCATTTTCTGCTAGCTTTGGGGATGGTTTGTTTCCGCTTCTCTAATTGTTTCAGTTGTGAAGTTAGGTTGTTAATGTGAGATCTTTCTAGCAGTTTGATGTGGGTATTTAGTGCTATGAATTTCCCTTTTAACACTGCCTTAGCTGTGTCCTACAGACTCTAGTATGTTGTAATTTTTTTGTCACAATTCATTTTCATTAACAGAAAATAAATACTTATTCCAGTTTAAAAGTTGTCATACTTGAAGTTGCTAATTTAAAAACTGAATTTTAAATAATCACTTAATAATCCTGCTTTGACTAACACAATGAAATGTGGCTTAAAAAAAAAAAAAGTATTCAGCACCATTTGCTCATAGGCCTCTCAGAATTTGTTCTTAAAGTTTCTCGAAATTTCCTGTCTATAAAGTACAGGAATTACCAAGCTACATGAGAAAGCTTCTCTGGGACAGGCAATGGGGAATTAAGCAGTCATCATAAAGGAATCAATGTACATTGCATATAGTGACTTGGACTACAAAACTATCCCTTCTCCTCTACAGTAGCTCAGGAGAGACATGCTTCTAAGCACTGAGGTCTGTGGAGTCTCAGACTGTAATCTGCTGTTAAAATTGATCTTCCTGGCAATAATGGTAAATCTCTGGCACAGATGGTACTGGTCCTTAATGTCATGTGATTTCAGTATATTCAGCAAATAGTTAGGATCTACTTCAATTTATTCAGAAATGAAACATGTTTAATTAGGTTCACTGGCAGAGTAAGGGTATGCTGGTTTAGTATTCTTGTAAAATATGTATACTATGTAGGTAAATCATAGTTTTTTCTTATAAGATGCATTCAAAATGCAAATTCAATTTTAGCTTCCAATGTCCTTTTTTCTTTAATTACACTTTAAGTTCTAAGGTACATGTGCACAACGTGCAGGTTTGTTACATGTGTATATGCCATGTTGGTGTGCTGCACCTGTTTACATTATTTACATTAGGTACATCTCCTAATGCTATCCCTCCTCCCTCCCCCCACCCCATGACAGGTCCCAGTGTATGATGTTCCCCACCCTGTGTCCAAGTGTTCTCATTGTTCAATTCCACCCTATGAGTAAGAACTTGTGGTGAGAACATGTTTTCTGTCCTTGCGATAGTTTGCTGAGAATGATGGTTTCCAGCTTCATCTATGTCCCTACAAAGGACATGAACTCATGCTTTTTTATGGCTGCGTAGTGTTCCATGGTGTATATGTGACACATTTTCTTAATCTAGTCTATGATTGATGGACATCTGGGTTGGTTCCAAGTCTTTGCTATTGTGAATAGTGCTGCCATAAACATACATGTGCATGTGTATTTATAGCAGCATGATTTATAATCCTTTGGGTATATGCCCAGTAATGGGTTGGCTGAGTCGAATGGTATTTCTAGTTCTAGATTCTTGAGGAATCCCCACACTGTCTTCCACAATGGTTGAACTAGTTAAAAATCCCACCAACAGTGTAAAAGTGTTGCTATTTCTCCATATCCTCTCAAGCACCTGTTGTTTCCTGACTTTTTAATGATCGCCATTCTAACGGGTATGAGATGGTATCTCATTTTGGTTTTGATTGCATTTCTCTGGCCAGTGATGATGAGCATTTTTTCATGTGTCTGTTGGCTGCATAAATGTCTTCTTTTGAGAAATGTCTGTTCATATCCTTTGCACATCTTTTGATGGGCTTTTTTGATTTTTTTCTTGTAAATTTGCTTAAGTTCTTCGTAGATTCTGGATATTAGCCCTCTGTTAGATGGATAGATTGCAAAAATTTTCTCCCATTCTGTAGGATGCCTTTCACTCTGATGGTAGTTTATTTTGCTGTGCAGAAGCTCTTTTGTTTAATTAGATCCCATTTGTCAATTTTGGGTTTTGTTGCCATTGCTTTTGGTGTCTTAAACATGAAGTCCTTGCCCATGCCTATGACCTGAATGGTATTGCCTAGGATTTCTTCTAGGGTTTTTATGGTTTTACGTCTAACATTTAAGTCTTTAATCCATCTTAAATTAATTTTTGTATAAGATATAAGAAAGGGATCCAGTTTCAGCTTTCGACATATGGGTAACCAGTTTTCCCAGCACCATTTATTAAATAGGGAATCCTTTCCCCATTTCTTGTTTTTGTCAGGTTTCTCAAAGATCAGATGGTTGTAGATGTATGGCATTATTTCCGGGGACTCTGTTCTGTTCCATTGGTCTATATCTCTGTTTTGGTACCAGTACCATGCTGTTTTGGTTACTGTAGCCTTGTAGTATAGTTTGAAGTCAGGTAGTGTGATGTCTCCAGCTTTGTTCTTTTGGCTTAGGATTGTCTTGGCAATGTGGGCTCTTTTTTGGTTCCATATGAAATTTAAAGTATTTTTTTTTTCCAATTCTGTGAAGAAAGTCATTGGTAGCTTGATGAAGATAGCCTTGAACCTATAAATTACCTTGGGCAATGTGGCCATTTTCACGATATTGAGTCTTCCTATCCATGAGCATGGAATGTTCTTCCATTTGTTAGTGTCCTCTTTTATTTTGTTGTGCAGTGGTTTGTAGTTCTCCTTGAAGAGGTCCTTCACATCCCTTGTAAGTTGGATTCCTAGGTGTTTTATTCTCTTTGAAGCAATTGTGAATGGGAGTTCACTCATGATTTGGCTCTCTGTTTGTCTGTTATTGGTTTATAGGAATGCTTGTGATTCTTGCACACAGATTTTGTATCCTGAGACTTTGCTGAAGTTGCTTATCAGCTTAAGGAGATTTTGGGCTGAGGCGATGAATTTTTCTAAATATACAATCATGTCATCTGCAAACAGGGACAATTTGACTTCTTCTTTTCCTAATTGAATACCCTTTATTTCTTTCTTTTGCCTGATTGCCCTGGCTAGAACTTCCAACACTATGTTGAATAGTAGTGGTGAGAGAGGGCATCCCTGTCTTGTGCCAGGTTTCAAAGGGAATGCTTCCAGTTTTTGTCCATTCGGTATGATATTGGCTGTGGGTTTGTCACAAACAGCTCTTAGTATTTTGAGATATGTCCCATCAATACCTAGTTTATTGAGAGTTTTTAGCATGAAGTGCTGTTGAATTTTGTCAAAGGTCTTTTCTGCATCTATTGAGATAATCTTGTGGTTTTTGTCTTTGGTTCTGTTTATATGCTGGATTACGTTTATTGATTTGTGTATGTTGAACCAGCCTTGCATCCCAGGGATGAAGCCCACTTGATCATGGTGGATAAGCTTTTTGATGTGCTCCTGGATTAGATTTGCCAGTATTTTATTAAGGATTTTTTCATCGATGTTCATCAGGGATATTGGTCTAAAATTCTCTTTTTTTTTTGTTGTGTCTCTGCCAGGCTTTGATATCAGGATGATGCTGGCCTCATAAAATGAGTTAGGGAGGATTCCTTCTTTTTCTATTGATTGGAATAGTTTCAGAAGAAATGGTACCAGCTCCTCTTTGTACCTCTGGTAGAATTCGGCTGTGAATCTGTCTCGTCCTGGACTTTTTTTGGTTGGTAGGCTATTAATTATTGCCTCAATTTCAGAGTCTCTTATTGGCCTATTCAGGGATTCAACTTCTTCCTGGTTTAGTCTTAGGAGGGTGTATGTGTCCAGGAATTTATCCATTCCTTCTAGAGTTTCTAGTTTATTTGCATAGAGGTGTTTAAAGTATTCTCTGATGGTAGTTTGTATTTCTGTAGGATCTGTGGTGATATCCCTTTTATCATTTTTTATTGCATCTATTTGATTCTTCTGTCTTTTCTTCTTTATTAATCTTGCTAGCAGTCTATCAATTTTGTTGATGTTTTCAAAAAACCAGCTCCTGGATTCATTGATTTTTTTAAAGATTTTTTGGGTCTCTGTCTCCTTCAGTTCTGCTCTGATCTTGGTCATTTGTTGCCTTCTGCTAGCTTTTGAATGTGTTCGCTGCTGCTTCTCTAATTATTTTATTTGTGATGTTAGGGTGTCACTTTTAGATCTTTTCTGCTTTCTCTTGTGGGCATTTAGCACTATAAATTTCTCTCTACACACTGCTTTAAATGTGTCCCAGAGATTCTGGTATGCTGTGTCTTTGTTCTCATTGGTTTCAAAGGACATCTTTATTTCTACCTTCATTTCATTATGTATCCAGTAGTCATTCAGGAGCAGGTTGTTCAGTTTCCATGTAGTTGAACGGTTTTGAGTGAGTTTCTTAATCCTGAGTTCTAGTTTGATTGCACTGTGTGTTTGCTATAATTTCTGTTCTTTTACATTTGCTGAGGAGTGCTTTACTTCCAACTATGTGGTCCATTTTGGAATAAGTGTGATGTGGTGCTGAGAAGAATGTATATTCAGTTGATTTGGGGTGGAGAGTTCTGTAGATGTCTGTTAGGTCTGTTTGGTGCGGAGGTGAGTTCAATTCCTGCATATCCTTATTAACTTTCTGTCTTGGTGATCTCTCTAATGTTGACAGTGGGGTGTTAAAGTCTCCCATTATTATTGTATGGGAGTCTAAGTCTCTTTGTAGGTCTCCAAGGACTTGCTTTATGAATCTGGGTGCTCCTGTATTCATATATATATGCATATATATTTAGGATAGTTAGCTCTTCTTGTTGAATTGATCCCTTTACCTTTATGTAATCACCTTCTTTGTCTCTTTTGAACTTTGTTGGTTTAAAGTCTGTTTTATCAGAGACTAAGATTGCAACCCCTACTTTTTATTGTTTTCCATTTGCTTGGTAGGTCTTCCTCCATCCCTTTATTTTGAGCCTATGTGTGTCTCTGCATGTGAGATGGATCTCCTGAATATAGCAAACTGATGGGTCTTGACTCTTTATCCAATTTGCCAGTCTGTGTCTTTTAATTGGAGCATTTAGCCCATTTACATTTAAGGTTAATATTGTTATGTGTGAATTTGATCCTGTCATTATGATGTTAGCTGGTTATTTTGCTCATTAGTTGATGCAGTTTCTTCCTAGCATTGATGGTCTTTACAATTTGGCATGTTTTTGCAGTGGCTGGTACCAGTTTTTCCTTTCCATATTTATTGCTTCCTTCAGGAGCTCTTGTAAGGCAGGCCTGTTGGTGACAAAATCTCTCAGCATTTGCTTGTCTGTAAAGGATTTTATTTCTCCTTCACTTATGAAGCTTAGTTCGGCTGGATATGAAATTCTGGGTTAAAAATTCTTTCCTTTAAGAATGTTGAATATTGGCCCCCACTCTCTTCTGGCTTGTAGAGTTTCTGCTGAGAGATCCACTGTTAGTCTGATGGGCTTCCCTTTGTGGGTAACCTGACCTTTCTCTCTGGCTGCCCTTAACATTTTTTTCCTTCATTTCAGCTTTGGTGAATCTGACAATTATGTGTCTTGGAGTTGCTCTTCTTGAGGAGTATCTTTGTGGAGTTCTCTGTATTTCCTGAATTTGAATGTTGGCCTGCCTCGCTAGGTTGGGGAAATTCTGCTGGATGATATCCTGAAGAGTGTTTTCCAACTTGGTTCCATTCTCCCCGTCACTTTCAGGTACTCCCATCAGACATATATTTTGTCTTTTCACATAGTTCTATATTTCTTGGAGGCTTTGTTTTCTTTTTACTCTTTTTTCTCTAAACTTCTCACTTCATTTCATTCATTTGATCTTCAATCACTGATATCCTTTTTCCACAATCAAATCAGCTACTGAAGCTTGTGCATACATCACATAGTTCTCGTGGCCTGGTTTTCAGCTCCATCAGGTTATTTAAGGACTTCTCTACACTGTTTATTCTAGTCAGCCATTTGTCTAATCTTTTTTCAAGGTTTTTAACTTCTTTGCCATGGGTTGGAACATCCTCCTTTAGCTCAGAGAAGTTTGTTACTATCGATCTTCTGAAGCCTTCTTCTCTCAACTTGTTAAAGTCATTCTCCATCCAGTTTTGTTCCATTGCTGGTGAGGAACTGTGATCCTTTGGAGAAGAGGCGCTCTGATTTTCAGCTTTTCTGCTCTGGTTTCTCCCCATCTTTGTGGTTTTATCTACCTTTGGTCTTTGATGTTGGTGACGTACAGATGGGGGTTTGGTGTGGATGTTCTTTCTATTTGTTAGTTTTCCTTCTAATAGTTAGGACCCTCAGCTGCAGGTCTGTTGGAGTTTGATAGAGGTCTACTCCAGATACTGTTTGCCTGGGTGTCACAAGCAGAGGTTGCAGAACAGCAAGTATTGCAGAACAGCAAATGTTGCTGTCTGATTTTTCTTCTGGAAGCTTCATTTCAGAGGGGCACCCGGCTGTATGTCATTTGGCCCCTACTGGGAGTTGTCTACCAGTTAGGTCATTCGGGGTCAGGGACCCACTTGAGGAGGCAGTCTGTCCGTTCTCAGATCTCAAACTCCGTGCTGGGATAACCACTACTCTCTTTAAAGCTGTCAGACAGGGACATTTGGTAAATCATAGTCTTAAATCATACTTAGAATACTACATTATTCAAACCAATATCTATTTTAACAAAATGTTTATAATTAAAAACAGCTGATGAAACTAAAGCCAAAGGTATGACAAATAAGACCCAGCTCTGTGTTGCTTAAAGAACTTTTAAAAGGCATGTGCCCATAAAGCCATTCAAGGAGAGGGAAGGAGTCCCCCTGCTCGTCATTCTTACTGTAAAGTTCGTACTGGGGCTGGGCCAGAAATTAGCACTACTAAATACTTCAGAAACGTCCAAAGTGTTAAAAAGTCTTTCATGCAAAAGAACGTCTTTCAGTGAATAGTAGTGCTCATCAGAATTTCCTAATAACACAAAAACAAAGGCAAGTCTGTACATTTGATCAGATGTCAAAGTAATGGGACTATTACGTGAAGACTATTATGTGAACCTTAGCCAGAGCTCCTGCTGGCTTCTTCCTATATACTGTCAACCAATTTGAGTAAAGTGAACTTTGTGAGAGAATAGTGTTTGATAGCCAGGGCCTCTTTTGGGCATTTCTTCTTAAATGGAATAAACCACAGATAAGAGAGTAGGGGAGATAATACAGGGAAGCTACTCTTTCCAGCTCAAAGGAATTGATGAAGCCCATGTATGCATTCAGGAAGCCCATGGGATCTTCTAGCTAAGGATCATGGCTAATGTGGTCATCCAGAATCCACATCATGGACCATGACAGCTTTTCCCTGTACAGCTCCAAAAACTCTGGATGGGATTTACAGGATCCAATGGCTCACAGATAATAAAAATCAATGGGGGTAGTTTCAGAGGCAAGAGCTCCCACTCAGCACCTTCTAAATTATTTCTCTGATTTATGATGTACCATAAGCGACGGTCAATGACTAAGTTCCCGTCATTATTGCAGCAGTGGGATGGGACTGCCCACATACCCCATCCCATAGCTCACTCTCAGAGGGCCAAGTACATGGCCCAAAGACTGGGGTGAGACATCGAAAGAATACAAAGAAGTTTGTCAGCCATGTGAGGATGGGTGAGAGCACATCTCCAGCTTTAAGTAGCTTTTGGAGAAGGAGGGGACAGTGAGTCTCAGGAAAGGAAACTCCATTTCACAGATGGATACTCTATGGAGATGGATACTGTATGGTAAGCCTACCAGATTGATTCTGTTGTACTTTTAGAGGAGCTCCTGAGTAACAGTATCTCCATAGTCATGAGACAAAAGATTGGTCCTGTGGTTCTGGAGCCCCAGATGACATAAAAGTGCTTCCATAATGCTAGCCCGCTCAAATATGGAATAGTGATGTGGTTGTGGTTTGTCACTGAAGCCAAAGTCTAAGAAATCAAGTGCAAGCACTTGATGAAACCTCAAAGTCAGACTTTCCTAAATCTTGTACCAATCATAGCTGGATGTTAGAAAGCTGTATAAAATCACAACTATCTCCAGACTTCCAACCACACCCACAGAGTCTTGGTAGAAGATATGCAGTCCCTCATAAGCGAAAAAATTGCCTGAATATTTCCAAGAGTGAAGGGCTGGGGAGACCTGAGGGGGTGGGATCTGCAGGTATGCAGCAAATAGGCATACAGCCAACAGCGCCACTCGGACGCACCATACCCTCATCCTGATTCAGGTAAGTCCTGGACTATAGGACTCCATGTTTAGGGGAACCAGTTGTGCATGCTAGTATATTGTATTTTATAGTGTATTTTTGTTCTCATTATTTTCAAAGAACTTCTTGATTTCTGCCTTAATTTCATTATTTACCCAAAAGTTATTGGAGCATATTGTCTAATTTCCATCTAATTGTTTGGTTTTGAGCAATTTTTATAGTCTTGACTTCTATTGCTGTGGTCCTAGAGTGTGTTTGATAAGATTCTGGTTCTTTTTCATTTGTTGAGGATTGCTTTATGTTCAATTATGTGGTTGACTTTAGAGTACACGCCATGTGGTGATGAGGAGAATGTATATTGTGTTGTCTTTGGGTGAAGAGTTCAATAAAGGTTACAGCCAACGGTACACTGAATAGGCAAAAACTAGCATCATTCTCCTTGAAAATCAGCACAAGACAAGGATGCCCTCTCTCGTCACTTTTATTCAACATAGTATTGAAAGTCCTAGCCATAGCAGTCAGGCAAGAGAAAGAAATAAAGGGCATCCAAATAGAAAGAGAAGAAGTCAAACTATCTGTTTGCAAATGACATGATTTTCTTGCTAGAAAACCCCATAGTCTCAGCCCAAAAGCTCCTCCAGCTGAAAAAAAAACTTCAGCAAAGTTACAGGATACAAAATCAATGCACAAAAATCACTAGCATTCTTATACACCAACAACAGCTAAACTGAGAGCCAAATCAGAAAGGCAATATCATTCACAATTGCCACACATACACACAGACACCCCCCTAGGAATATAGCTAACCAAGGAGGTAAAAAAATCTCTACCATGAGAACTACAAAAGATTTCTCAAAGAAATCAGAGAAGTCACAAACAAATGGAAAAACATCCCATGCTCATGGATAATAAGAATCAATATCATTAAAATAGATATAGTGCCCAAAGCAATTTACAGATTCAATGCTATTCCTATCAAACTACCAGTGACATTCTTCACAGAACTATAAAAAATTATTTTAAAATTCATATGAAACCAAAAAAAGCCTGAATAGCCAAGGCAATCCTAATCAAAAGGAACAAAGCCAGAGGCATCAAGCTATCCACTGTCAAACTATATTACAAGGCTACAGTAACCAAAAGAGCATGGAACTGGTACACAAACAGGCACATAGACCAATGGAACAGAATAGAGAGCCCAGAAATAAGGCTGCACATGTAGGATCATCCTGTCTTCAACAAAGCTGACAAAAACAAGCAACGGGAAAAAGACTCCCAATTCAATAAATGGTGCTGAGATAACTGGCTAGCCATATGCAGAAGATTGAAGCTGGAGCCATTCCTTAAACCATATACAAAAAGCAACTCAAGACAAATTGAAGGCTGGGTGTGGTGGCTCACGCCTGTAATCCCAGCACTTTGGGAGGCCAAGGAGGGCAGATCACTTGTGGTCAGGAGTTCAAGACCAGTCTGGTCAACATGGTGAAACTCCAGCTCCACGAAAAATACAAAAATTAGGTGGGCGTGATAGCAGGTGCCTGTAATCCCAGTTACTCAGGAGGCTGAGGTATGAGAATTGTTTTAGCCTAGGAGGTGGAAGGTATAGTGAGCTGAGACAATGCTACTGCACTCCAGCCTGGGTGGCAGAGCGAGACTCTATCTCAAAAAATAAAATAAAATAAAATAAAAGATGGATTAAATATTTAAATGTAAAACTCCAAATTATAAAAACCCTGGAAGACAACCTGGGCAATACTATCCTGGACATAGAACAAACAAAGATTTCATTTCAAATATACCAAAAGCAATTGCAACAAAAGCAAAAATTGGCAAGTAGGATCGGATTCAACTTAAGAGCTTCTATACTGCAAAAGGAACTATCAACAGAGTAAAGAGACAACATGCAGAATGGGAGAAAATATTTCTAATCTATGCATCTGACAAAGGTCTAATATCCAGCATCTATAAAAAATAAATTCACAAAAGAAAAACAAACAACTCCATTAAAAAGTAGGCAAAGGACATGAACAGACACTTCTCAAAATAAGACATACATGTAGCCAACAAACATATGAAATAAAACTCAATATGACTGATCATTAGAGAAATGTAAATGAAAGCCACAATGTGATACCATTTCACACCAGTTAGAATGGATACTATTAAAAAGTCAAGAAAATAACAGATGCTGGTGAAATTGTGGAGAAAAGGGAACACTTAAACACTGTTGGTTGGAGTATAAATTAGTTCAATCATTGTGGAAAGCAGTACAGTGATTCCTCAAAGGGCTAAAAGCAGAACTAGCATTCAACCAGCAATTCCATTACTGGGTATATACCCAGAGGAATATAAATCATTCTACAATAAAGACACATTCCCAGGAATGTTCATTACAGCCCTATTCACAATAGCAAAGACATGGAATCAACCTAAATGCAACCAATGACAGATCCACTAAAGAAAATGTGGTACATATACACGATGGAACACTATGCAGCCATAAATAAGAATGAGATAATGCCTTTTGTGGTAACAAGGATAGTCCTGGAGGCTGTTATCCTTAGCAAAGTAACACAAGAACAGAAAACCAAATACCACATGTTCTCACTTATAAGTGGGAGCTAAATGGTAAGAACTTATGAACACAAAGCACAAAACAACAGACACAAGGGTCTACTTGAGCAGGGAGAGTGGAAAGAGGGAGAAGAGCAGAAAAAAAAAAAAAACTATTGGTTACTAAGCTTAATACTTGGGTGATGAAATAATATGTACAACAAACCCCTGTGACATGTGTTTACCTATTTAACAAATCTTCACATTTACCTACAAACTCAAAAGTTAAAAGAAATAAGTAAAATAACATTTCTATACACTGAATTATTTAAAAAACTCACTGAATACATAAATGAATACACTTTTTCAAAAATCAACAAACAGGTCAAATTTTGCAACACAGTTTTGTTGCAAAATGGAGAGCTCCTTATTTATACAACTCACATAATTTCTTCATTTGCCAGATGAACAGCTAGCCTCTATGGCATCAGTACCCTTTGTTTTTATCTTAATATTTTCTCTAGTTCATGTTCTCAATGTTTCAATTTTTTTCTCCTTAAATCCAACAATGCAGATTTCCACATTCACCTAGAGTTATCATCAAGAAGGTACTTCTTGTGAATAAAAATGGAAAAACATTTTTTATGTCTTTATGGACAAATTTAACAGTTCAACTTACTTATGTTTATTGTGATTGAGTGAAATAATAAACTGACAAACACCAGCTGAGAGTGAAGCACGGATACCAAGTCTCCAACTTTCAGAAATTCTCAATATCATCCCAACTTAATATTTCTCAGGGAAAATAATTTACTGGCATTGTCTAGTAATTTCATATGTTTAACTCCCAGGAGTGCAAAGGAATATAATTAACGTCCCTCTCTGGAAATTAGAAGGAATGGGATAGCTAACATGCAGGAGATTGCCAAGACCAAAAACATGTTCCACAAAACTTGGCAAAGGAATCAAAGTTGGCAAAGAAATCAAAACATTCTTACTATGCAGGTTGGGATCATGTTGAATTCATGTCAACAAATCATAGTTCTCTAAGGTCTAGCTCAGCAAATTTATGTTGTTTAAGAAAGAAAATCAGTGTGCTACAGGGGTCCAGTTATATTAAACGCCTTAAGCTTCATGCAGCACATGGTGAACATTTGTCTTGCTATTTCAAAGTTGAGCAAGGTTTTTCAAGATTCTGCTTCTAAAATATACATAAATCAAACAACCAGAGGATACAATTCATTCTATTTTAAAATTTAACTTTTTTTGGAAGAAAAATAAAATCATTCAGTACAATTACCATAAGCTGCTAGCCTTATTTATCATCAACATCATCATCAACAAACACTTGTTGACTATACGTTATGTGCTAGGCATTTTGCTAACCTCTGAAGACTCAGAAATATAATTTTTATCTATACTGCACCTGGCCTGGTATATATCTAAAAATGATAAAATATAATTGAAAGAAAGGCAGCTGGCACTTGTCTATTAAGTCAGACAGTCATGCAGTCATTCTGTCATCATTCATTCATTTTATAGTTCCTCCTATACCACTCTACACAGTGCTGGACATGTAGAAGTAAATAAAACAGATATGGTTTCAGCTTTCCTGGTGCTAGATATTCTACTATATATAGTATAAATATTAACTCACTCACTTTAAGACTCAAGGTTATAACTATGAAAAAATCAGAAAACTGAGGCTTAAACGAATGTTGCCTAAATAATGAATAGATATAACTTCAGATGTATCCCATTTCTTTTATTTAGGGTTTCAAGTAATAATGAGAAAATGAAAGCAATATAAGAAGAAAGGAAACTTATTTGACACTGTTGACTGGATAACGTAGCAGCTATACACTTACTAAAGCAGCTAAAAAAGCTCAATATTCACTTCCCCACCCAGCCACCCTAGCAGCTAGAAGTGGCCAGATGACACACACTCCTTTCTTTTTGAGACAGAGTCTCACTCTGTCGCCCACGCTGGAGTGCAGTGGCACGATCTCGGCTCACTGGAAGCTCCACCTCCCGGGTTCATGCCATTCTCCTGCCTCAGCCTCCCGAGTAGCTGAGACTATAGCCCGCCACCATGCCCAGCGTTTTTTTGTTTTTTTTTTTGTTGTTGTTTGTTTGTTTTTTGTATTTTTAGTAGAGACGGGGTTTCACCATGTTAGTCCGGATGGTCTTGGTGTCCCGACCTCGTGATCTGCCCACCTCGGCCTCCCAAAGTGCTGGGATTACAGGAGTGAGGCACCACGCCTGGCCAACACACTCCTTTCTAGTAAAACACAGCAGACGTCTGGTAAGGATGTCTGACAGTGTTCTGTGTTTACAATGAGTAGAACAGAAGCAGTATATATTTTCCCTTCATCCTTCCCTGGGCACAGATAAAGGTAGAGCAGTCCCTATGTCATACATAGAAAACTAAGATATTAAAGATAGAAAGCCCCTAGATGACATCATCAATCCCCTGCATCAGGCTTGTTCTACCTATCCTTCCACTTTTTGTCACATGAAATTTTTAAAAAAAGGAAGAAAGAAAACTTATTTGAAATACATGTTTACTTATCAGTAATCTATTGTTGTGTAACCTATAGTCCCAAAACTTAATGGCTTCAGTTGCATTAATTAGCACATGACCAGCAATTTGGGCTGGGTTCAGCTGGTGGTTCTTCTGCTTGTCTTGCCTTGGTTCATTCATATGACGTTCCTCAACTGGCAGCTCAACTGAGGCATGATGGTACAAAATGACCCTACCTTCTTGTCTGGAGGTTGGTGGTGGCTGTCAGTTGGGATATGTGTCTTCAGCATTTTAGCCTGAGCTTCTTCACATGGTGCCAATGCTACAAGAGAGCTGGTCACAATACACCTGTTAATGTCTTATTGACTAAAGCAAGTCATAAGGCCAAGTTTGGAGTAAACATGGGAGTGAGCTACACAAGCATGTGAAGACAGGGAGGTGTGACACATTGAGAACAATTACTCTAATAATCTACCACTTATATTAATGTTATTTACCTCCTTCTCTTTAACCAATTTTTATGCCCTATGTAACAAATGAGTATAACTTCTGAAAGTACTCTATCTCAAATATGACCTATTTTCTTTATTCTGAATTATCTTTTGATATTTCAAATTTTCTTTTCTCATATGTCTATGGACTAGACAATACACGTCTATTTTACTATTTGATAATGTGGCTAAGATATGTAAAAGGAAGAGCAAATCCTATTGTCTGCTAGAGTTACTGATCACTGAGGACCTCCTCACTCTGTAGGCAGTTTTGAGCTGCTTGCAGATAACTAGCATCTCATTATAGATAGCTGAGATAGAATAACAATGGACAACAGCAGGTAAAACTGCCCAAGGATTTGGAGGTCAGATACAAATTGTAGTAAGTGGGTCAAGATATGTAAGCAGTTGCTTAATAGCACTGTCTCTATTGCATTAATAACGGGTAAAAAGTAATCCTGTTTCATAAATGTAAACAATTTGTATTGCAGTGTCATTATTTGTGTACTTTAAAAGGGATAAATGAAACATCATATGTACATTTAACTAATAGAAATTCTACCTTCTGGGAAACATTTAAAAAATATAATCAGTGACTTGTTCATGCCATCATTCACTCATTGGGTGTATGACTCAGAGTCAGGTAAGTCAAAAGATATAAATCTTCCATGGCTTAGCTCATGCTACAGTGAAAGTGACATTCAGAGCATGAGGTCTTGAAATTAAAGATGATTTTTTTAAAAGAGGAAATGTTTTGGGGTGAGATTTTTTTCATTATACACTAACTTTAAGATGCTTGTGTAAAATGTAATTCCAATGTGAAAACATGCATAGAATTGTAGTTATCACCAAAGTGTTCTAAAATTCCACTGGATTTTATTTAGAATAAAAGCCATTTTTTTCCCTAAATATTTCACGTGATTCTCTGTAAACAGATATTTTAGCAGCCGGGATATTGTTAGTGCCACTACTACCATTAACTTCACTTTCAACCCAAATGAATTTATTTTGTGTGGAGTAAGAAGTGTTGATTAAAGATGAACATGGAGAAAGCATCTATTGCTAACCCTTTTCCTAGCATTCAATTAAAAACACTGGAAATGCAGGGGAAAATTCCCATACAAATATTTAATAATATAAAAAGAGACATACTACATTTGTCTCATACAAATGCTAATTTTTAGCCCCTGTGGCAAGGCCTGTGATTGGCTCCATATGTTTCTACAATAAGAGACATATTAAGATTCTTATGGTTCCATTTCTTTTATCCAACTTGTCTTCCTCCCAGCCTCTAGCTGTGCCTCTTCTAAATTCTCTAGCCTTCAGGAAGCAAGTACAAGAGGTGGTTCAGTTTCTCAGATATAATTTCCTCTCTTTCTCTCTAAAACCAATGACATGGTCAGCTTTCCAGACATTATAGGGTAAAAAGAGACTTTAAATTTGTTTTTGAGAGTATTTAAATTGGCCAGGGAGTCACTTTTGAATGTGTGCTAACATTCAGACTAACTTTCTAAATAACATCTCTTCAAAGTCTGACAAACAGATATTAATGATTGCCTCTCAGTCCTAAACTTCCAATTTAATAACTTTACCATTTAAGAATTTATATGGAATCACAGTAAACACAATAAAAAATGCCAAGGAAGTTAACAGACAGAAAATGTTTTTCAAAATGGCTGTAATTTCCATCAATAGAGTATAACCACTGGTCAGATGAAAAATCACTTTCCAATACATTTCCCAATGTATTGGCAAATGTCATTTTTCCAGGACAATCTGTTTTCTTCAAATCACTTATCAAAAAGTTACTGAAAGTCACACATCTGCCTATTCAACATTAGAGGAAAATCTTATTTTGTTTAATGTCATATGTAAGCGTGATAAAGTTTGAATAATGAAAGATAAAGTGAAAGACCCAAAGAAAAATCTCTATCACAGGGATGACTAATTTCATTACTCTTATTTCTATTTACAAAGTATTTTCAGAAGAAAGGAGTTGTTGAAACTGCTGTAACCTTTATAAAGAGAAACATTAATATAACATGGCTGCTCCAAAAGCAAGAAAATTATGTTCCTCTGAAGAACAAGAAACAAAATTGTCTTTTTAAATTTTTTATCTAGTAGAACTTGGTTGAATTAACTTAATCTTCAGGTGCCCCTGCCTGAAAACTGAACAACTGGTAAATAAGTCTAATGGAAACTTAGGAAATCTGTGCCAGAAATAAGATGCTCGACTCATCTAAGACTGTGTAAGAGCACATTTTTAAAAAAACACTTGGCAAATTGAAATAACATGAAGAAATGGTGAAACTTTCTACACTACTCTGGGTGAAACACAAAATTAAAGGAGGAAGAACTTCTATTCAGTTATGGAGAATAGGGATATAAGGACTTTCCTTTTAACTCACATTTTTGTTTCTCATACGATGATGAAAAGTACAAATTATTGCCTATGTTTGGTATGACATTCAAATCAATGTGAACTATTTCCCATGTTCAAACCCCACAAAAATATTTAGCTTCTGACCATAAACTTGTGCAGTTACTGCCAGGCTAATTTTTGTAAGGATACAGAAAATGGGTTTTGTGAGTGTATGATTTCATTTAATTGATTTATCTATTTTAATTGATATGTAACATCTGTATATATTTTCCCTATACATGTGATAATTTGATACATCTGCATAATCAAATCGGGAGAGTTAGACTATCCATCACTTTAAATATTTATCTTTTCTTTATGCTAGGAACATTTGATTTTGATTATCCTCTTCCCACTATTTTCGAATGTCCAATAGATTAATGTTAACTATAGTCACCCTATTGACCTATCATGTTATTTATAATAAAGCTTGGTAATGGAAGGATATTACAAATGCATTACTTTCTACAATGTACTAATTGAATGTATTATAGATTATGAAAACTATATACATATGGTTATTTTGATTTCCTGTATATAATCAACCAATATTCCTCTCTCTCTCCCTTAAATGCATGTTAATACACACTGACCAAACATATACATATCTACACATAAACTTTTTCTTCTCATAATATCAGACGAATTTAAGTCTTCTTGCTCAATTACACTTGATTCCCTGAAGCATGGAAAATATGACAATGGTGCATAGGACCAACAGGTTTCATCTCACCTGCTAACTCTCTTTCATTGATAGTGCTGTCTGGAGCAAGGAGATGAGAAGGATTTGTAGGTCAGCAAAAAAGGGTACTATAGTCACTTGGTAATGGCTTCCATGGTAAGGCATGAGTAGCTAGATATTTACTATTTATTTTAGATGATCTCCCTCTCAATGTTCTTTGCAATAAGACACACAGAAATCCAGACTTCAGAAGAAAAACTGTCAACTAACAAAAAGTAACAGGTGCTGGGTCTCTGGGGGTGTTCAGTGTGTTATGTTAAGAAGTGGAGAGATATGGAAAAGCAGGAATATCCCATCAAGACAATTCAATCAGTAGCTGCATCATTCAGTTAAATATTTATTAGCTCAATTCATCACAGTTAAACCTTTTACACAGGGCACAGTTAGTTAGCACTGGCAAGTCCATTGTGATCACTGGAAGCAAGTGCACAAGACAGGGTCAATACCCACAAAGAAGCACACTTTTCTTTTCTACAGATAATGAATCTAAGAATCATCTCTACACCTGACAGGCATGTTAGCATTCAAAAGAAGTAATTCTAACCAGGGGTTAGGCATGGTCATCAGAGCTCCTTACAGCGCCTATACTCTCACCAAAGAGCTTAACTTCAAGGTTACAAGCTCTTACACAATCCTAAAAATCGTCTTCCATAAGAGAGAGAAATACGGACCCGCCACTACTTTGTCTTGTTTCTCTAGTACCTTGTAGGGTTCTCCACATAGAAGGTTGACAGCCTTTTACGGATTTCTTTGGAGGCCACCTGTGTCAAGAAACTCTTAAAGTTAACTATCTATGCTGTTCCTTGAAGGGAAAGGAATGACAGCTAGAAAATAAGGTACATAAAATTTCAAACTCCATCAGCTGTTAACAAGTTGTAAGTTTTGTTGTTGACATTTAGGAAAGTTACAGACTGGTAATAACTTTATTTTGAATCTCAAAGCTATTAAATATTGCCATATCAAAAAACTAAGTGGCAACAGCAGTGAGTGGATTCTTTAGATATGAAATTCTAATCCTAATAAAAATAACCTGGACAGAATAAAGGGGGTTGGGAATTCAAACTCTGTTTAACATTCCTTATAGTTGCTACACAGGTTTGTGCAGTGGTGGCATGCTTACTGTACTTACCTTAAAATAGATAAAATATATCTGAAGAGGACAATGGTTATAAAGCACCCGACTTCAGTGTTTGGCCTATAGTGAGTATTCAATAAGTAACAGTCACTATTATTTTATTAAATTTTGTACAAGGGCAGAAGTTAAACCAGATATTCATAGCATTGCCTAAATAAGAGCTGCCCAATGAGCTATTTACTCTTCAAACAGGTTCTGATGTCATACAAATTTGTGCCAGAAATCAAGTTCAGTTCCTGTCACATAATCTAGGCTTTTAAGTTTTTTTGTCTGTTTGTGCTTGGTTTGGTTGTACTTTTTAGATTATCTTATTCTTCTTATGTCTGTACATAGAATAATTTTCCCTTCACTTTGTGAACTTCTTGTCCACCATTAAGGACTAAAAACTAGACCTTGCTTCCTTCAAGAAGCCTTCTCTTTATTCTCTTCTTGTCAACACAGAGGGAAGGTACCCTCACTTTTTCATATTGTCTTGGCCACATCTTTACCCATCACAGTTAGTCAATTGTGATATAATCCTTCATTTTACTATATCCTTTCTATATTCTGGGTTGCTTAAGGGCAATGACCTTAAATTATATCCATAATGTTACACATGTCAATTCCCTTTTAAGTCATATAATCATATTTCTATTTTGGTTGGAATTTTGCTGAACGTTTGCTCAACATCTTTATCAAGATAAAGAATAAAAGATGAAATTTACTGAGCGTTTAATACCCGGCAAGCACCATGCTAAGGATTTTATTTGCAAGATCTCATTAAACTCCATCAAAAACCCTACAGAGAAGACTCTATCATAATCACTATTTTAAGGAAGGAGAAATTGAGTATTGGAGAGCAAAGGTAGCTGGCTAAAGCAAAATCAGTAAATGGCAGAGTCATCGTTTACACCTATGTGTTCTGACCCCAAAGTTGTACATTTAACCACTAAGTCATATTGCCTTCTATAAAATGTTCCATTTGCAACCTAAATCCTATTTAAGGTCAACCATAGTGTGCATTAAAATACATGTCTATACACATATACCACCACACACCCCCATGCACATCACATGCTAAAAAATAAGTCAACACATAATAATAACACTAAAGATTACATGTAAGAAGTCTTTCAGGCAAGCATGACTAGTTTCAGGACTTCTGAATTCTGTAGGCATCTCAAAATCTGAAGTAAGGTGAAATATGACAATTGAGAAGGTTTCTGATGATGCTAACTTGCCTTGATTTGATGGGAGGGGAAAATCAACATACAGACGATCTAAGGGAACTCCAGATGGACTCCACCAGAGTGAGTGAAGAGGCAGATTAATGGCAGATGAAAATTAACTCCAGAAAGAATGAAATAATGTGTGGATAAAACATCACATCAACTTTCCAGTGCAGCATTCTGGATTTTCTTTTAACCTCAGTATAAAAAGTCAGTTCGTAGTATTTCACTGTCACAGGAGCCTAGTGTGAACTTAAGAGAGTAAATATTACAGAAGGATAACTTTCCCCATGTAACCTGCATCTGTCAACAGCTGGACTGCAAACTGACCAAATGTTCTATGGAGAAAATAGTTTGGAATTATTTTGGAGTTACTTTGATGATGTTCTTCACTGTGAAAAACCAATTTTCAAAAAGCAAACAGGATACTTAGCAGAATGCGAAAAAGGACAGATCCTAACACCGTGCTGAAGCATCACATTTGATTTTACTGTGTGTGCCATAGAACCAGACTGAAACAGTCCTAGGGTGAAAGTAAATAATCTTTTTCTATATAAAGAGCACTATCTGGACCAGAATCCAAGGACTTTAAAGTAGTACAGTGTGATATGTAGTCATGCTTTTAGATTATATTAGATGGAAAAAAGTTACTATTGTCATTTCTGCTAATAGAAGCCACTGAGAAGTACTATTTTAATATTACCATGTACCATAGGGCAAGGGTAGTGAAGATATGCTTCTATCCTGTGTTTATACAGTTTTACAAAGCAAGAACTGGAGTCACAAGGAAATAATGACAAAATAATATAGAAAAGGAAATGTTTCATCTCTGCAGAATATGATCAGCTTGGGGCAATCAATGTCAATGAAGGTCAGGATGCCAAATACTGTGGCTGGAGTTATAAAGAAGCTGACTAATTTTAAGATCAACAATAACAACGACAATAGAATAGCTAAGTGAGGAGTGCTCAAACCCAAACTCAAGATACAGGAAAACATCATATCTTAAGTGATACGTTATCATTAACATCATATTCATATTATATTCATATTATAACATGTTATATGATGTTAATGATAATATCATATATTAAATAATATTATTTGTGATATGATGCTAATTGTTCCTATCTTGAGTTTGGGTTTGATCTTAAAAAGATTTATTTTAGTCTTCATTCATTGTTCCTAAACTGGAAATTTGAGCTATGGGCATTAGAAACAAAGCAGTCTCACCCTGCCTGCATTAACAGTTTGTTTTTTTTGAGATGGAGTCTCGCTCTGTCACCCAGGCTGGAGTGCAGTGGCACGATCTTGGTTCACTGTAAGCTCCGCCTCCCAGGCTCAAGTGATTCTCCTGCTTCAGCCTCATGAGTAGCTGGGACTACAGGCACACACCATCATGCCCAGCTAATTTTTGTATTTTTAGTAGAGACGGGGTTTCACCATATTGGTCAGGCTGGTCTTGAACTCCAGACCTCATGATCTGCCCTCCTCACCCTCCCAAAGTGGCATTAACATCTTTAAAGGCAGATTATTTCAACTTAAGTATCAGAGAAATGACAGAGCATGGGACATTTCCATTTTCCTACTAATACAAAGATGGTCTTCCCTTATTGTTGACAGACTTCTATGAAGAATGGTCTTTCTTACTAGTGAAAACGTAATAATAGTTAAAGCCATTTAGGCTATGAATATTTCAGAAGTAGTTATGAATTCAAAGAGACTTATTGAAGAAAATAGCAAAGGATATGAACAGACACTTCTCAAAAGAAGACATTCATACAGCCAACAGACACATGAAAAAATGCTCATCATCACTCGCCATCAGAGAAATGCAAATCAAAACCACAATGAGAGTCCATCTCACACCAGTTAGAATGGTAATCATTAAAAAGTCAGGAAACAACAGGTGCTGGAGAGAATGTGGAGAAATAGGAACACTTTTACACTGTTGGTGGAACTGTAAACTAGTTCCACCATTGTGGAAAACAGTGTGGCAATTCCTCAAGGATCTAGAACTAGAAATACCATTCGACCCAGCCATCCCATTACTGGCTATATACCCAAAGGATTATAAATCATGCTGCTAATAAAGACACATGCACACGTATGTTTATTGCGGCACTATTCGCAATAGTGAAGACACGGAATCAACCCAAATGTCCATCAGTGACAAACTGGATTAAGAAAATGTGGCACATATACACCATGGAATACTATGCAGCCATAAAAAAGGATGAGTTCGTGTCCTTTGTAGGGACATGGATGCAGCTGGAAATCATCATTCTCAGCAAACTATTGCAAGAATAGAAAACCAAATACCACATGTTCTCACTCATAGGTGGGAACTGAACAATGAGATCACTTGGACGCAGGAAGGGGAACATCACATACCAGGTCCTATTGTAGGGAGGGGGTAGGGGGTAGGGATAGCATTAGGAGATATACCTAATGTAAATGACGAGTTAATGGGTGCAGCACACCAACATGACACATGTATACATATGTAACAAACCTGCACGTTTTGCACATGTACCCTAGAACTTAAAGTATAATAATAATAAAAAAGAAAATAATATGGGGCTCATTTTATTTTTCACTACTTATCAATTACTGACAAAATAATTTTATCAGTAATTTTTCTTCCTCTTTGGAATCATAATTTTAATATATACATGCAATTTTTAATACCTATGGAAAAGTGCTATTTGGTTTTTCTGCCTTTTATAGATCTGAGTTTTGATATTGAAGGAAAGCTACTGATAAGGGTAGTTATGGTAGACAGAATAATGTTCCCACCCACCCAAAGATATCTATGACCTACTTTGTGAGTGGATTACCTTCAATTGAAAAGGGGACTTTGTTTATATGATTACACAAAAAAATCATGAGAGGGGAAGATCCTCCTAGATTATGTAAGTGTGTCTTATATAATCACAAGGGTCCTGATAAGAGAGGCAGAGGTTTCAGAGTCACAGGAGGACATATGACAAAAGCAGAGGTAAGACAAACACACACACACACACACACACACAGAGAAAGAGATTTGAAGAGGCTATGCTATCTACTTTAAAGCTAGATTAAACAATCATAATGCCAAGAAATGGAGGTGTCCTCTAGAAAATTGAAAAATGCAAGGAAATGAATTCTCCCTTAGAGCCTCCAAAAGGAATACAGACCTGTCATCATTTTGAATTTAGGATTTCTGACCTCTAGAAAGGTAAGATAATAAATTTATGTTGTTTCAAGCCACCAAGTTTGTCACAATTTTTACAGCAACAGTAGTAAATAAATACAAACTAGAGCACTGATAGTGAGGTGCTTCTGTAAAAAAACAAATAAAAACACGGAAGTGGCTTTGCTTTGGAATTGGGCAATAGGAAGAAACTGAAATAATTTTGAGGGCAATGACTGAAAAGTTTAGATTTCCTTAGACTTTTAGTGAAAATGTAGACAACTTTTCTAGTGAAGACTTAGATGACAGTGAAGAACATGGTAGAAAAATCTGTATTTTCTTACAGGATATTTAAATCTTTGTAAATGAACTTTCGGTAGAAATATAAACTTTAAAAGTATCTCTGATAAGGGTCCAGAAGAAAAGAAGGAGCATGTCATTGGAAACTGAAAGAAAGTGGATCCTTGTTATATAGTTGCAGAAAGCTGAGTTGAATTGTGTCCTACCAACACATGGAAAGCAGAACGAGTAACAATAACTTTGGATATTTACCTGAAGGGATTTCCAAGAAAAGTATTGAAAGTATGGCCTTGTTTCTGATTGCTGTTTATAGTAAACTATGAGGAAAGAGACACATTGAGGGAACAACTCTTAAGCAAAACCAGCACTACATAATTTTGGAAATTCTCAGTAGATCCAGATTTCAAAGGATCCGTCATTTTAGGACTTCTGAGCTCCAGAATTGTAAAATAATAGAAGTGTGTTGGTTTATGCCATTAAATTGGCCGAAGTTTGTTATATCACCAAATGTAAACTAATACAGTGGTTAAAATAAGGAGCCCTGGGTAAATGTAGAATGTAGTTATTTTGAAAGGAAAACCTCTGAGAATCAGGATTAAGTTGGTGAATCTCTTTGAGACTAACAGTCACTTCTTCCTTCACTTATATATGGAAAGATTAAATGTATCAATAGTGCATGTAATAGTTAACAAACCACCCTAAAATTTGGTGATTTAAACACCATGATGTATTAGTTTCTGTAAGTCTACATCTCCTGGGAATTTTTGATGTGCTCACTCTTGGTTGGCAGTCAGCTGCAGACTGGTTGGATTCTAGTTGATCTAGTATGGCCTCAGCTGGGATGAGTTGTCTGTTTTCCACTTGGTATCTCATCTTCTAGCAAGCTAGCCTGGCTTGTTCTCAAGAAAGTGCCAGTGTTCCAGGAGAGAAAATAGACACATGTATGGTTTCTTGAGTCCTAGACTCTGCAGTAGCATACCATCACTTCTACTTACCAAAGCAAGTCTCACTCACAACCAGTCCAGCATGGGGAGAGACTCCATATCTTAAAGGGAAGAGCTGGAAAACTCCATTGAAGGCATGGTTACTGAAATGAGTGGAAAAAATGGCAATATATTTCCATGAATCTACTACTATGCTCAAGACAAAAACAATGATAATAACTCCTCAAATAGAAGCTAGGCCTAGGAACCTACAAATCATCAAAGTTCTTCAACTAATACCATAAACCCAGACAAAAAGGGAGAGAAAGAGGTGGGGTGCGGGGGGAAAGAAGAGTAAGAGATTGATTCAGTGATTTTTTTTTTTTTTTTTTTTTTTTTGAGGTGGAGTCTGGCTCTTCCACTCATACCATCTCAGCTCACTGCAACCTCCACCTCCCGGGTTCAAGTGATTCTTGTGCCTCAGTCTCCTAACTGGGATTACAGGTGTGCACCACCATGCCCGGCTACTTTTTGTATTCTTAGTACAGATGGGGTTTTGCCATATTGGCAAGGCTGGTCTCAAATTCCTGATCTCAAGTGATCCTCCTGCCTTGGCCTCCCAAAGTGCTGGGATTACGGATGTGATTCATGCTACCCGGACTGATTCAGTGATTGACTCACTGTAGAGCAGGAATGACGGACTACAAAGCTTGAGTGTTGGCCTGAATCACTTCTGGGTAAATAATGAAATTAAGGCAGAAATCAAGAAATTCTTTGAAACTTTTGAGAACAAAGACATAACACACCAGAATCTCTGTGACACAGCTAAAGCAGTATTAAGAGGAAAGTTTATAGCACTAAATGCCCAAATCAAAAAGTTAGAAAGATCACAAATTAATACTCTGACATCACAATTAGAGAAACAAGAACAAACCAACCCCAAAGCTAGTAGAAGACAAGAAATAATCAAAATCATAGCTGAACAGTAGGAAATTGAGATGCAAAAAAACATCGAAAAGATCAACAAATCCATGAGTTTGTTCTTTGAAGGAAATAATAAGATAGACTGCTGGCTAGACTAATAAAGACAAAAAGAGAGAAGATATAAACACAATCAGAAATGACAAAGGGGACATTACCACTGACCCAACAGAAATACAAAAACCTTCAGAGACTACTATGAACATCTCTATGCACAGAAGTGAGAAAACCTAAAAAAAAAGGAAACATACAACTTCCTAAGGTTAAACCAGGAAGAAACTGAATTCCTGAACAGAGCAGTAACGAGATCTGAAATTAAATCAGTAACAAAAAACTGCCCAAGCAGAAAAAGCACAGGATGAGCCAGATTCACAGCCGAATTCTACCAGGTGTATAAAAAAGAGCTGGTACCATTCCTACTGAAACTAATCCAAAAATTGAGGAGGAAGTACTCCTCACTAACTCATCCTACGAATCCAGCATCATCCTGACACCAAAACCTGGCAGAGACACAACAACAACAAAAAAAACCTCAGACCAATATTTTGACTAACATAGATGCAAAAATCCCCAACAAAATACTAACAAACTGAATCCAGCCACAGATTAAAAAGCTAGTCCACTATATTCAAGGAGGCTGTATCCCTGGGAGGCAAGGTTGTTTTAACATATGCAAATCAATAAATGTGATTCAACATATAAATAGAACTAAAAGCAAAAACCACATGATTATCTCAATAGACGCAGAAAATACTTTCAATAAATTCAACATTACTTCATGTTAAATACCCTCAACAAACTAGGTATTGAAGAAACACACATCGAAATATAACAATAAGAGTCATCTATGAAAAACCCATGGTCGACATCATACTGAATAGGCCAAAGATGAAAGAATTCCCCTTGAAAAATGGGATAAAAAAGGATGACCTCTCTTATCACTCCTTGTCGATATCATACTGAAGTCCTAGCCAGAGCAATCAGGCAAGAGCAAAAATAGAAGGCATCAAATGGAAGACAGAAAGTCAAACTATTCCTCTTTACAGATGATTCAATACCTAGAAAACCCCACAGTCTTTGCTCCAGAGCTGCTTGATCTGATACACAACTTCAAAGTTTCAAGATAAAAAATCAAAATACAAAAAAAAGTAGCATTCCAATATATCAATAACATCCAAGCTGAGAGCCAAATCAAGAATGCACTCCCACTAATCATTGCCAGAAACAGAGTAAAATATCTAGGAAAATAGTTAACCAGGGAGGTGAACGATCTCTACAATGAATTACAAAACACTGCTCAAAGAAATCAGAGAGGACGTCAGCAAATTAAAAGGCATTACATATTCAGTGCTCTTCCTATCAAACTACTTCACATAACTAGAAAAAACTATTTTAAAATTTATGTGGAACCAAAAAAGAGTACAAATAGCCAAGGCAATCTTAAACTACAAAAAAACAAAGCTTGAGGCATCATGTTACGTAACTGCAAACTATACTACAGGGTTACAATAACAAAAACAGCATGGTACTGGTATAAAAACAGACACATAGCGCACTGGAACTGAATAAAGAGTGCAGAAATAATGCTACACACCTACAACCATCTGATCTTCAACAAAATTGACTAAAATAAGCAATGGAGAAAGCATTCCCTATTCAATAAATGGTGCTGGGATAAATGGCTAGCCATATGAAGAAGAATGAAACTGGACCCATTCTTTACACCATATACAAAAATCAACTCAAGTTGCATTAAAGATGTCAGTGTAAAACCTAACACTATAAAAACTCTGGTAGATAACCAAGGCAATATTATTCTGGACCATAGGCACTGGCAACGATTTCATAACAAAGACAGCAAAAGCATTTGAAACAAAAATATAAAATTGATAAACAGAATAAGCTAAAGAGCTACTGCACAGCAAAATAAACTATCAACAGAGTAAAGAGCCAACCTGTAGAATGGAAGAAAATATTTGCAAACTATGCATCTAACCAAGGTCTAATATCCAGAATCTATAAGAAACTTAAACAAACTTACAAGCAAAAAACAACTCCATTAAAAAGTGGGCAAAAGATATGAACAGACACTTTCAAAAGGCATAGACACAGCAAACAAATATACAAAAAAAAGTTTCACATTGCTAATCATTAGAGAAATGCAAATAAAAACCACAATGATATATGATCTCATACCAGTTAGAATGACTATTATTAAAAGGTCAAAAAATAACAGATGCTGACAAGGTTTTGGGGAAAAGGAAGTACTTATACACTGCTGGTGGGAATGTAAATTAGTTCAGTCTTTGTGGAAAGCAGTTTGGCAATTTCTCAAAAAACTTAGAATTACCATTCAACCCAGCAATCCCTTTATTGCATATATACCCAAAGGATTCTAAATCATTCTATGGTAAAGATATATGCATGCTTATATTCACTGTAGCACTGTTCCCAATAGAAAAGACATAGAATCAATAGAATCACCCCAAACATCCATCAGTAGTAGACTGGATCAAGAAAATGTAGCACATATACATCATAGATTACTATGCAGCCACTACAAATAATAAGATCATGTTCTTTGCAGCAACCTGGATGTAACTGGAGACCATTACCCTAAGCAAACTAACACAGGAACAGAAAATCAAATACTGCATGTTCTCACTTACATGGGGGAGTTAAACACTGAGTACATACGGACACAAGGAAATGACACACACTTGGACCTACTTGAGGGTAGTGGGTGAGCAGGGGGTGAGGAGCAAAAAACTACCGATCAGATACTATGCTGATTATCTGGGTGTTGAAATAATCTGTACACCAAACCCTGATGACATGCAAATTACCTATATAAGAAATCTACACGTCTACTCCTGAACCTAAAATAAAAGTGAAAAAATTAAAATTTTTTTTAAAAACTGGAGTGTTACTCCTATACGGACTGGGAATCAGTCACTGATACATGTTTTACTACTGCTGGGTGCCTTTTCTGTTGCCAGAAAGACAAAATTGCCTGATCATCAACAGCATCTGGTATTTCTGCAAATAATCTTCTGATATATTATTATTAGGTTTAGTTTGAATATATTAAGTAATCTCTCTTTTAAAAAGAATTAACCTATATAATAAACTCTTAAACAGAAAAAAAAAATGCAATTAGCCTGAAAATCCACTGAAATGAACAGAAATTTCAAATAAGAGCCACCATATTACATTTTTAATTTCCTAGAAACAATATTACACTGTATTCCAGAACAATAAATACCTAAGTGGCATCACAAAATGCCTTAACAGAGAAATGTCTGAAAGACTAGAAACATTTTTACCCAAAGGAGAAATTTGATAATTCATATCCTCCAACTACCATGATTGCACGAAGAATTCAAAATCTGTTGGCTAGATCAACACCAACGGACAAGATTATAAAGATGCTTCAGAATCTACCATGGTTCAATAGCTGAGTACTACCTAAATCAATACCAACATTAGTTAGATTTTTTCAGACCCAAAAATATTTTTTGTAAGTTGAGCTAAAATTATTATTGCCTAACAATAAACATTTTCATCTGCCTGCACTTAATAATATGAAAGTTACTTGTTTAATGAAGGTTATCCAACTTAATCTTCATTACTATCCATGATGTGAGCATTACTATCTCATTTCAAAGTGATTAAATAATTTATGTATGGTTATACCACAGCTAAGATGTAGGGTTGGGATTCTATCTAAAGTCATAGGAAATCGTCTCTCAGCTTCCCTATGCTGCCTCCTATTCATATGAAAACGTGAAAGTGATATACTAAAGAGAAAAACCCAAGGATTAAAGGCAAAAATATGTGCTTAATAGTAATACCCAGAAGCTTTCAAGTGCCATAGCCATTAATGGAGTTCACCAAATCTCTATGAATCACTACACCCTGGGCACATGTTAGATTTGCACTCCTTTCTTGCCTGGTGGGATAGGGTCAAGTGGTAGATCTGGCTACTGAGGGGAGAGAAGTGCCATATGAATTAGTTACCTGAAGAAAGAATGGCCAAAGTCTTTTTTCCTCATGGCAGTAATCAGCAAAGTTAAACATGGTAGATGCTCCATCAGCCTGAGTTCTGGACTGACTAACCTGGAAACAATAGGAAAGTCCCTGCTTGCCCATGATGGACAGGTAGTGTCAGCCAGAAATAAATCGTTGATTTAAGCCTCTGATATTTAGGGTTGTTGACTACAGCAGCATAATCTATCAGATCCTGATACTCATGATGTTCATTTTTCTCTAAGAGAAGACCTTTTGTAGGTGGTACCAAATCCATATATTGCTCTACCTATAAGAAGTAACTAACTAACCTCAACATTGCAACAAATCACAGGGAAGGCTAAACCACATGTGTCCAAAAAGCAGAACTGACTTTTATCTGGACATAAATAGAATGAGAAGACATTTCCAGGTAATAAAAATGTAGTAAATATGATAGTGTTTCTCATATTAGGGAGTTTCAGGGTTTGTTGTTGTTGTTGAGATGGAGTCTTGCTCTGTTTCCCAGGCTAGAGTGCAGTGGTGTGATCTCAGCTCACTGCAACCTACACTTCCCGGGTTCAAGCAATTCTCATTCCTCAATCTCCGGAGTAGCTGGGATTATAGGTATGAGTCACTGCGCCTGGCCGAGTTTCAGTTATTGTTAAAATTAATTTCCAATCTATCACAGACCCAACGCATTATCTCACTATGTGAGTTTATATGATCACATTGGTTCATAGCTATAGATCATGCTGACTAGTTCGTAGCTAGTGAATCCATGACTCACCACATGAATTTGACAACACCTCAAGCTGTTTGATGAGATGTGCTTAGATGCTGTGACATTACCAAATTGTTATTAAAATTTCTAAAAGCTTATTTTTAATTTCTATACCTATTTTGTTACAGACTAGTAATCAAATGATTGTAGTCATTCACCGGTTTAGGAAATCATACTTTGAGTAGCACTGTTGAACATAACAAAACTTCCTTGGCTTGTATTTAAGTAAACTTTGCATTTGGGTAACCAGAAAATCAGGATTTTCCATAACTGGTTAACATAACTGATATAAACACTGTGCTGAATATTATGGGATAAAAACAATATAAATACCCTGAAGAGTATTAGCAAAACTTTGGAGATGAAATGAGCAATCTGGATGCTGAAGATCATAAATATTTCTCTTAGCCGTAATTATGAAACATTTTACTAATTCCTAATGGGAAAGAATTAACAGTTAAGGTAAAAAAAAAAAAAAAAAATCTTGTATATGATGTATAGTTCATTGCATAGAAAACACTCTTAGAGACAGTAAACTACACATAGATCTTACTCCCTAGGCTAGGCCTGGTATTCTCAGGCATTATTTTGTAGTCTTAAAAAACAACTGCTATAGAGATACTAAATACATTGTATAGATAATCCTGGACAGTGGACTCTAGATTGACAGTTGTCATCAGAGTTCTGGTACTCAGTTTGAGCAGACGGAGCAAAAGCAACTTAGAAAGGTACCTTAGCATAGTTTATTCCTATTTAAGCTCTCTACACATTATAATCTTTATTTTTAAATTGGTGTTTATGTATATACACACATATATAACATCTATGTATGTATACTAGGGTTTTCCAACCATGGTATTATTGACATTTCAGGCCAGTAGTCCTTTGCTATGGGAGCTATTCTATTGATTGTAGGATGTTTAAAAGCTCCCCCCAGACTCTACCCACTAGATACTAATATCATGGTCCCAGTTGTGACAACCAATATCTATTGAGATATTGTCAAGTGTCCTATGGAAGATTGCTACCGTTTGAAAATTACTGTTATATATAATACATATTATGTATGGTGATATACTATAAATTTTAATAATTTTATTGATTTCTTGAGAAAACTTGCATAAATCCATTAAGATTAGAAAGCAGACACATTATTTTTATGAAAGCAGAATGGTTCAAGATATTTGTCTCACTTTTTCAATATTTTACATTTTATACAAGTATTTTAAAGGTACTTATATCACATCCTGATTAAGATTTCAACACACTGTATTAGGCAATGGTCTCTGTCAAGCAAATTTCCAAATATCACTAAAAAATAAATGCTAAATATAAAATATTCAATGTGGATGGGAAGGGAAAAATAATGTCGAGACATGTGGGTTGTATACTACATTCCAATATATGGAAACACTAGTCAGAAGACATTTTTAAACTTTCCTCCCAGGACTAGAGGCACTGCACCTTTAAATGGAGCTAGCTGGAGTAACCTGCCGAACTCTCATGGAATGTGGAGTGTTCTGGGATTCTGTCTAGTCAGGCCTCTGGCAGGGCTGTGGCAGCTTTGTTTGTGGGCAGGCGGCCTCCTCACATTTCTGTTACTTTATCCTTAAGGAAGTTGCCATGGAGACTGGCATGGAGATGGCAGTCGGCCAGGCAGAGAGAGAGAGTTTTAAGTTGAAAGAAACAACACACACACACACACACTCAAGCTCTTACTCACACATACTCCCAAAATAAACACATCCCTGTGTGTACATAATCAACTTAAAAAAAATACACTCAGCGTCATTGCCTGTTTGGGTAAATGGTTAAACCATTGTTTCTTCTCTAACTTGCCCCCAAAAATAACACCAGATAAAGAGCAGTTAATGAAGTAGGAAAATAGCACCTATTAAAAGTAATCCATCACAGCTCATGAACACCCAGCTAGTAGGCATCTGATTGCAAAATCTGTTTGCTTGGCAAAGGAGTCATGAGAAGGAAAACTAAGGTGATACAGTAAATGAAGAATTTCTTCATTCGGTTAAAACAAATGTGATTTGATCAACTTAAATATTATCAAAAGGGGTCAAACATTTTATTTTATTTTCATACACAAAATGTAAAAACAACACAGAGCTTTGAAGATCTGCTTTTTAATTTTGTGAGGGCAGCAGAATTGAGATCTTTAGCATTCTGAAAAGTCTCAGATTTTATCCAGTCTTTCTATATGGCGTACTTTCTACAGCGTCCTTCAAACTCAAGGTATTTTGTCACAAACAATGTTAAAATTCTGAAGTACATCTAGGTTGGTTAGAGGGAAATTCACAAAAGTCATACATCCTTGAGAATAATTCCAAAACAGCATCAGAGATTTGAATGCTACTAGTGCATAAATTGCTTAGTGTTACCTTAGAAAATAAATCTCTGTATGCAGTATGCACTTCATAAAACTCAAGCTTTCTGTGTACTTTTATTCCAGCATGGACAATATGCAGGAAAGTATTGCTGTAATTCAGATTATTAGATCACAAACTGTACAAACAAGCATCAAACAGTAAAAGAAAATGCAAGAAACAGTTTTCAAAATGAAATGTTCCTTTCTGTTATGCAAGTAGTGTTGACTATCCAAAGATTTGCGTTTCCATATGTAACCCACTGAATAACACAACACTGACTATTGTGAATTTCATGTTCTTTTCCCCTCTCTCTTCAAAGGACAAATTGCCTTGGAGATATTGCTGAGTGGGCTTCTGCGTGCTCATGATAAGCCAAACCAAAACAGTTCACTTAAGGATTAAGTTGAAGCTTTGTTTTCAAGATTTAGGGAACACTGCACAGTCTCACTTTATAATTACCACATGTATGACAAACCCTAGTGTTTTATAGTCCTTCTGATGACCAGCTGTGCATGGATTTTACATGGTCCTTTTGTCAGTATATAAATACAACCTGCTGAGGTTATGAAGAAACCACACAGTTATTAGTGTTGGTATGCACCATGAAAATGCTATTCAAATCAACTTGTGGTTGACGTATTAGTTACTACATCAGAACCACTCATCTCTATTTCATTCCTTCCCTGATGAATGACATAACACAACAAAAAAAGTAGAAGTCTGCCTAGACAGATGGAATTTATCCAAACCGTCTGTTTCTATAGCCCACAGAAGGAGATACTAAGTATTTTCCCCTGCATACATGACCATGGAAAATGACTGTTAATAACATGAAATGTTACCACAGTGTTAATGACAATCCACTATACTGAGAGAAAAATCGATTAAAATCAGTTTTATTTTTCTTTTAAGGTGAAAGGCATACATTGCAATAAAAAGGTGTTGGGCTTTTATAGAGTGCAGAGTGAAAATGAAGTTTTCACTCTTTGACATGATAATGCTAATTGTTTCCTTTCATAAATTTACATGTACATGATTCTTAGCTTAATTTTCACAATGCAGTATTCAAAGACCTCTTGGAAAACATGTTTAGAAGTTCAATGAAAACACCACCACCACTGCCATTACCACCCGCCCTCCTCTCATACCCATCTCTAACCTTTGGGCATTGTTTTCAGCAGGAATGGATGTGAAGATGTTCAATAACGGCTATGACTTTTAACTTTTCACAATTGAAATGAACATTGTGGCTGCAAGTCTCCACTGACACATTAGACTTTGACATTCCTTCAATTAAAAGATTTACAAGTTAAAAGCTTATGAAGTTAGTTAACTTAAAAGGTATGCTTTCCTTCCCTGACATAAGGAAAAAAAAAATGGATAGGCATTTTATCACAAATTATTTAGTTTATATAAATAGAAGAATTTCTTTTTCTTTTTCTTAAAAGGGATGTTAAAACTGGAGTCATTTCAAAATGTATGTTTCCATTGAAAACCTTGGCCATCATTAGGATTAGGATTTTGGTTTGTGCTTAAATTACTCACTGTCCTACATATCCTCCATCTTTAAACATTTCTTCAGATCGCTGGGACCTCCATTTCTCCTGCCACCTCTATCCTCACCCCTTGAAACTAGATTGAAGTTTTCTTTCATTAGGCCACATTCAACCATTTTGTCTTTTCTAATAAAACTTACTTGCCTTACATTTCATTCCTCTAGAGCTTTGCCCTCCATTATCTAAAATGGGGTCTAATTGTGTGATCATGTAATCTAAACATGGTTAATAGCTGAGAATGAATTAGTTGGCTTGCTGTCCTGAGTCAACATAGTGGCCAGGCACAGTAGGCGCAGTGTTGAGGGGCTACAATATTGTCGGAACCTACAAAAAAACTTTCATGTTTTTAATTAGAAGAGAAAAAATGAACTTTTAGGTCACAATAACTGTTTTACAACATATTATCAGTACATTTGTCTTCATAACAGACACATAAAATATAATTTTTAGTAATTTCTTATGGAGGAAGAGCCCCATGAAGGTAGAAGTACCTGTGACCCACAAATTCATGATGCAGGACTATTACTATCTAGTGACTTATGGCACTGTTTGGTTGGAAATCCTCATTTATTAATTCCTCTATTTTATGACACATTTCTAATCATTTTCAGATAACTTTTATGGGATGCAAACTGTTTTCAGAAAGAGAAAAAATTCTGAGGGAAATATCTTGAGAGATACTTTTTAAAATGATTTTTTTCAATAACTTTAGAAGTATAAGGGTTTTTTTTTTTTTTTTTTTTTTGGTGTATGTGTATGTGTGTGTGTGTTTGTGTGTGTGTATTATGTGGATGAATTGTATAGTAGTGAAATCTGGGATTTTAGTGTACCCATCACCCAAGTAGTATACACTGTATACCTTTTCCAATAGGTAGTTTTTCATCCCTCACCCCCTCTTTCTAAGTTTCCAATGTTCATTATACCTCTCTGTCTACCTTTGCATACCCATAGCATTCTCACTTATAAGTGAGAATATATGGTATCTGGTTTTTCATTACTAAGTTACTTTATTTAAAATTATGACCTCCGGTCCCATCCAGGTTGCTGCAAAAGACATTATTTCATTCTTTTTATAACTGAGTAGTACTCCATGAAATATATATACCACATTTTTCTTACCCACTGTTTGGTTGATGGGCACTTAGGTTAATTCTATAGCTTTGCAATTGTGAATTCTGTTGCAACAAACATGCATGCAGGTGTCTTTTTTTATATAATGATTTTTTTTTCTTGCCTAAATAGATAGCCAGTAGTAGGTTGCTGGATCAAATGGGAGATTTACCTTTAGTTCTCTGAGAAGTCTCCATACTGTTCTCCACGGAGATTGTACTAATTTACATTCCCAGCAGCAGTGTTAGCACTCCCTTTTCACCATATCTGTGCTAACATCTATTGTTTTTTGACTTTTTAATAATGGCCATTCTGGCTAGGATAAGGTAGTATCTCATTGTGGTTTTAATTTGTTTTTCCCTGGTGATTAGTGATATTGAGCATTTTTTTTCATAATTTTGTTGGTCATTTGTACATTTTCTTTTGAGAAATGTCTGTCATTTGCCAACTTTTTCATTTTTGTATTTTTTTATTTTTGTATTTTTTTATTTCATTTTTTATTTTTATTTTTAATTTTTTTTTTTTTGTAATACAAAAAAAATTTTGTATCTTTTTATATTTTATTTTGTTTTTTGTATTTGGGGGGAACAGGTGCTTTGGTTACATTAAAAAGTTCTTTAGTGGTGATTTTTGAGATTTTGGTGCACTCATCACTCGAGCAGTATACACTGTACCCAATGTATAGTCTTTCATCCCTCTCCCCACTCCCACCCTCCCAAATTCCCAAGGTACACTGTATCATTCTTATGTCTTTGTGGCCTCATAGCTTAGCTCCCACTTTTGAGTCAGAACATACAATGTTTGGTTTTCCATTCCTGAGTTACTTTACTTAGAATAATGGTCTCCAATTCCATCCAGGTTGCTGTGAATGTCATTATTCCATTCCTTTTCATGGCTGAGTGGTATTCTTTGATATGTGTGTGTGTGTGTGTGTGTGTGTGTGTATGCCATATATACGTATCATAGAAATGTGTATATATACATATGTGTGTGGGTATATATATGTGTGTGTATATATTTATGTGTATATACTTGTATGTGTGTATATATACATATATATATGTAACACATTTTCTTTATCCATTCATTGATTGATGGCCATTTGAACTGGTTCCATATTTTTACAATTACAAATTGTGCTGCTGTAAACACGTTTGTATAAGTATCTTTTTCAAATTATGATTTCTTTTCCTCTGGGTAGATACCCAGTAGTGAGACTGCTGGATCAAATGGTAGATCTACTTTTAGTTCTTTAAGGAATCACTACACTGTCTTCCATAGTTGTTACACTAGTTTACCTAAAAGTGTTCCCTTTTCACCACATCCACACCAACATCTATTATTTTTTGATTTTTTTTTATTATGGCCATTCTTGCAGGAATGAAGTGGTATTGCATTGTGGTTTTGATTTGCATTTCACTGATAAGTAGTGATGTTGAGCATTTTTTTTCATTTGTTTATTGGCCATTTGTATATCTACTTTTGAGAATTGTCTATTCAGGTCCCTAGCCCACTTTTTGATGGGACTGTTTTTTTCTCGCTGATTTGAGTTCCTTATAGATTCTGGATATTAGTCTTTTGTCACATGTATAGATTGTGAAGATTTTCTCCCACTCTGTGGGTTGTCTGTTTACTCTGCTGTTTATTTCTTTTGCAGTGCAGAAGCTTTTTAGTTTAAGTCTCATCGATTTATCTTTGCTTTTGTTGCATTTGCTTTTGGGTCCTTGGTCATGAAGTCTTTGCCTAAGTCAATGTCTAGAAGGGTTTTTCCAATGTTATACTCTAGAATTTTTATGGTTTCAGGTCTTAGATTTAAGCCTTTGATCCATTTTCAGTTAATTTTTGTGTAGGGTGAGAGATGAAGATCCAGTTTCATTATTCTACTTGTGGCTTGGCAATTATCCCAGCACTATTTGTTAGAGGATGGCCTTTCCCCACTTTATGTTTTTGTTTGCTTTGCTGAAGATCAGTTGACTGTAAGTATTTAGTTCTGGGTTCTCCATTCCATTCCATTGGTTGATATGCCTATTTTTATACCAGTTCCATGCTGTTTTGGCATCTATGGCCTTATCGTATAGTTTGAAGTCGGGTAATGTGATGCTTCCAGATTTGTTCTCTTTGCTTAGTCTTGCTTCAGCTGTGCAGGCTCTTTTTTGGTTCCACAAAAATTTTAGGATTGCTTTTTCTAGTTCTGTGAAGAATGATGGTGGTATTTTGATAGAAATTGTATTGATTTGTAGATTGCTTTTGGCAGCATGGTCATTTTCACAATATTGATTCTACCAATCCATGAGCATGAGATTATTTCCATTTGTTTGTGTCATCTATGATTTCTTTCAGCAAGTGTTTTGTAATTTTCCTTGTAGAAGTCTTTCACCTCCTTGGTTAGCTACATTCCTAAGTTTTTGTTTATTTGTTTGTTTTTGTTGTTTTTTGTTTTTTGTTTTTGTTTTTGTTTGCAGCTATGGTAAAAGGGGTTGAGTTCTTGATTTGATTCTCAGCTTGATCGCTGTTGATGTATAGCAGAAGTACTGATTTGCGTACATTTTGTATCCTGAAACTTTGCTAAATTCATTTACCAGTTCTGGGAGCTTTTTGGATTAATCTTTAGGATATTTCCAGATATACAATCATGTCATCCACAAACAGTGACAGTCTGACTTCATCATTACTGATTTGTGTGCCCTTTATTTCTTTCTCTTGTCTAATTGCTCTAGTTAGAACTTTCAGTACTACAGTGAAAAGAAATGGTGAAAGTGGGCATCTTTGTCTTGGTCCAGTTCTCAGAGGGAAGGCTTTCAACTTTGTCCCATTCAGTATAATGTGGACTGTGGGTTTGTCATAGATGCCTTTTATCAGTTTAAGGTATGTCTCTTCTATGCCTGTTTTGCTGATGGTTTTAATCATAAAGGAATGCTGGATTTTGTCAAATGCTTTTTCTGTGTCTATTGAAATGACCATGTGGTTTTTTGTTTTCAATTCTGTTTATGTGGTGTATCACATTTATTGACTCGCATATGTTAAACCATCCCTGCATCCCTGGTATGAAACCTATTTGATCATAGTGGATTATCCTTCTGATATGTTGTTGCATTTGGTTAGCTAGTATTTTGTTGAGAATTTTAGCATCTGTGTTTATCAGGGATATTGGTCTAGTCGTTTTCTTTTGTTGTTATGTCCTTTCATGGTTTTGGTATTCACAGAATGGTTTAAGTAGGATTCCCTCTTTCTCTCTCTTTTGGAATAGTGTCAATAGGATTGGTACCAATTTTTCTGTGGATGTCTGGTCAAATTCAGCTGTGAATCCTTCTGGTCCTGGATTTTTTTTGTTGTTTTTGTTGGTAACTTTTAAATAACCATTTTAATCTTGGTGCTTGTTATTGGTCTGTTCAGAATTTCTATTTTTTCTTGGTTTAGTCTAGGAGGATTGTATATTTCTAGAAATTTATCCACCTCCTCTGGGTTTTCTAGTTTATGCACGCAAAAGTGTTCATAGTAGCCTTGAATGATCTTTTGCATTTCTGTGGTATTGGTTGTAATATTTCCTGTTTCATTTCTAATTGAGCTTATTTGGATCTTCTCTCTTCTTCTCATGGTTAATCTTGCTAATGGCCTACAATTTTATTTATCTATTCAAAGAAACAGCTTTTTGTTTCATTTATCTTTTGAATTTTTTTGTTTTGTTTCAATTTCATTTGGTTCTGCTCTGATTTTGGTTATCTCTTCTGCTGCTGGGTTTGCTGCTTCCTTCATTGCCTTAATAATCGACCTCTGAATTCTTTTTCCGGCAATTCAGAGATTTCATTTTAGTTTGAATCCACTGCTGGTGAGCTAGTGTGATTTTGGGGGGTTGTTAAAAAAAGCTTATTTTGTCATTTTACCAGAATTGTTTTTCTGGTTCCTTCCCATTTTGGTAGACTATATCAGATTCTTTTGTCCCATTGGAGTGCTTTCTTGATGTGGTGCTCTCCCCTCTCCCCTAGGGATAGGGCTTCCGGGAAGCTGAACTGCAGTGATTGCTATTTCTCTTCTGGATTTAGCCACCCAGAGAAGCTGCCATGCTCTGGGCTGGGACTGGGGAGTGCCTGCAAAGAGTCCTGTGATGTAATCCATCTTCAGGTCTCTCAGCCGTCGATACCAGCACCTACTCTGGTGGAGGTATCAAAGGAGTGAAGTGAACTCTGCCAGAGTCCTTGGTTGCATTTCTGCTAAGTACACTGGTTTTGTGCTGGTTGGCTTCTAATCAGGAGGTGGCGCTTTCAAGAGCTCATTAGCTGTGGTTGTACAGGGAGGATACAAACTCGCCCTAAGGTCGCCTTTGCATATGTATTCAAGTTTTTCAGGTGGTGGTCAGGGCCTCAGAGCTCTTAAGAAATTATTTCCTTTGTTTTCGGCTAGTCAGGCAGGTGGGGGCAGGGTTAGGTGTATCTGAGCTTAGACTCTCCCCGGGTGGGGTTTGTTGTAGCTATTGTGGGGGTTGGGGGTGTGGTTCCCAGGCCAAGGGAGTTACCTTCCCAGGGCATTATGGCTACCTCTGATGCATCACACAGGTATCCAGGGAAGTGGGGGAAAAGCTGGCAGCCACAGGCCTCATCTAGCTCCCAAGCAGCCTGCAGCCTTTTGAAAGGCCAGTCTCACTCTCTCAATAGCACTGAGTTTATTCCCAGGCAGCCAGTGAGCAGGGCTGCGAATTTGCCCCAGGCTACAAGCCTCCTAGCTGAGAAAGCAACCTGACTCACAGTTTCTTGGCTGTCCCATGGAGCCTGCAGCAGCAATCCACCTCCTTCAAAGGGTCTTTGGATTCTCTTGGCTTTCCTGGTATGTGCCTGTGGTAGTTCTTGGAGAACAAGTTCATGATGTGAGTCTCCACATGCTGCTCTGTCCATGTAAGTGGGAGCTAAAGCAAACTAAATATGGCCTGAGACGGACTCCATATTTCTGTATTTGAGTCCTTGTGGATAAACGATAACCTAGCTTAATAGTCAGATAAAACTGAAAACCTAACTCTATAGTATGCACCCATAACAATAGCTGAGTGCTGGCCAATCCAAGTGGCCATACTTCAACCACTCATAGACTGCTGAGTGTTCAAACTGCCTTCAAAAAAGGCAGACACCAAGCTGTAACCAATCTCACTGTTTCTGTACCTTACTTCTAATTACTGTACATCACTTTACCTTTTTTGTCTATAAATTTGTTCTGACCACAAGGCATCCCTGGAGTTGCTGTGAATCTGCTTGATTCTGGAGGCTGCCTGACTCACGAGTCATTCATTGCTCAGTTAAACTTCTTTAAATTTAATTTGGCTGAATTTCTTCTTTTATCAGATGGTGTCAGAAGCGGGATCTGAAGCAGAGCTTCTAGCAATCCCCAGGAGTGCTGAGTGAACATGCAAGGTACCTTCAGGACCCGCTGTGTCCATGGATCTCTCAAAGCAGCTGAGGATTGTGGGTAAGCTCCCTCTCAGATTTCAGAGTTCCGAGGATTTGTGTTTTGGGCTCTACAAGTTTCTTTGAGCAAATTTCTGATCTAGATTGGGTTTGGAGTCATGACACAAACTGGACTGGGTCCAGGAACAGAGATGTGATCTGGGAATTAACCAGCTTTGATCCAGGTAGAGACTTCTTACATCTGACTGGGTCAGAAAGGAACTGGTAGTAAGCAGTAATATTGCAGGGGTTATAAAATTTGGCTTTTGAAAATTCATGGGGATTTTTGTGTTCTACCCCTTTGTTTCATTTTTCTTGTGTGCTTCGATAGGAAAAATGATTGGCTAAGTTAATCAACAGAACCAGAGAGTAAAGACAGTATTTAGGTAAAAATGAGATCCTTAATTTCTGGAAAACTGAGTTCTTTTGGGCTTACACTTCAGACCTGGGAGGCAGTGAAGTCTTATAGAAATGGCAAAATCTCACTAAAGATAGCTTACAGTGGAACATTCCAAATGAACAACAGTGCACAGAAACATATTTAAAAATGAGGGCTCTCGGTAAAGTCCCTTTCATCCAGAAACAGGTTTGGCACTACAGGATGTTAAATGCTATTCTCTTTGGAATAATCTGCCTTGCACTCTTTGCTGATGGCTGTGGGTGACAGGATTAGGCATATATAGGATTCTGGGTTATGGGGGGCTTTTTCCTCCCTAAAAGGGGAAATGAGAGCTGATGAGACTGCTGGAAAAAAATCCCTTTGCTACTGAGAAGCAGCCACCTAAAATTGTCAGTGTCACTGCCATGGGTGAGTCTTTCCCTGACTCCCCAATCATTTCGCCTTCCCCACCCTGCCATAGATAATGCTTTTCTCTCTCTCCTTTCCCTTTCTTATCTTTTCTGTTACTCAGGGCAACCATCTTGTCCAGAGACCACATACTGAAACTCCTACACTGAGGTTGGATTAAAGATGATGGGGCTCACACTGCAAAAACATACCAAATTGTAAAGGCCATCAACACTATGAAGAAACTGCATCAAATAACGAGCAAAATAACCAGCTAGCATCATAATGACAGGATAAAATTCACACATAACAATATTAACCTTAAATATAAATGGGCTAAATGCCCCAATTAAAAGACACAAACTGGCAAATTGGATAGATTCAAGACCCATCAGTGTGCCGTATTCAAGAGACCCATCTTACATGCAAAGACACACATAGGCTCAAAATAAAGGAATGGAGAAATATTTACCAAGCAAATGGAAAGCAATAAAAAAAGCAGGCATGACAATCCTACTCTCTGATAAAACAGACTTTAAATCAACAAAGATCAAAAGACACAAAGAAGAGCATTACATAATGGTAAAGGGATCAATGCAACCAGAAAAGCTAACTATCCTACATATATATGTACCCAATACAGGAGCACCCAAATTCATAAAGCAAGTTCTTATAGACATACAAAGAGATGCAGCCTCTCACACAGTCATAGTGGGAGACTTTAACACCCCACTGTGAATATTAGACAGATCAATGAAACAGATAATTAACAAGGATATTCAGGACTTGAACTCAACTCTGGACCAAGCAGACCCAAAAAACATCTACAGAACTTTCCACCCCAAATCAAGAGAATATACATTCTTCTCAGCACATTACACTTATTCTAAAATTGACCACATAATTGGAAGTAAAACACTCCTCAGCAAATGCAAAAGAATAGAAATCATAACAGTCTTTCAGACCACAGTGCAATCAAATTAGAACTCAGGATTAAGAAACTCACTCAAAATCGTACAACTACATGGAAACTCAACATCCTGCTCCTGAATGACTATGGAGTAAATAACGAAATTAAGGTAGAAATAAAGATGTTCTTTGAAACCAATGAGAACAAAGATACAACATACCAGAACCTCTGGGACACATTTAAAGCAGTCTGTAGAGAGAAATTTATAGCACTAAACACCCACAAGAGAAAGCAGTAAAAATCTAAAGTTTGCACTCTAACATCACAATGAAAAGAACTAGAGGAGCAAGAACAAACAAACTCAAAAGCTAGCAGAAGACAAGAAATAACTAAAAAGGGAGCCAAAATGAAAGAGACATAGACATGAAAAACCCTTCAAAAAAATCAATGAATCCAGAAGCTTAACAACAACAACAAAAAATCAACAAAATAGACCACTAGCCAAACTAATAAAGAAGAGAGAAGAATCAAATAGATGCAATAAAAAATAATAAAGGGAACATCACCACCAATCCCACAGAGATACAAACTACCATCAGGGAATACTATAAACACTTCTACAAAAATAAACTAGAAAATCTAGAAGAAATGGATAAATTCCTGCACACATACACCCTCCCAGGTTTAAACCAGAAAGAAGTTGAATCCCTGAATAGACCAATAACAAGTTCTGAAATTGAGGCACTAATTAATAGCCTCCCAACCAAAAAAGTCCAAGATGAGATGGATTCACAGTGGAGTTCTATCAGAGGTACAAAGAGGAGCTGGTACCATTCCTTCTGAAACTATTCCAAACAACAGAAAAAGAGGGAATCCTCCCTAATTCATTTTATGAGGCCAACATCATCCTGATAGCAAAACCTGGCAGAGACACAACTAAAGAAAATTTCAGGCCAATATCCCTGATGAACATCGATGCAAAAATCCTCAATAAAATACTGGCAAACCGAATCCACAGCACATCAAGAAGCTTATCCACCACAATCAAGTTGGCTTCATCCCTAGGATACAAGGATGGTTCAACATACACAAATCAATAAACATAATCCATCACATAAACGGAACCAAAGACAAAAACCATATGATTATATCAATAGATTCAGAAAAGGCCTTTGAAAAAAATTCAACGCCCCTTCAGCTGAAAACTCTCAATAAACTAGGTATTGATGGAACATATCTCAAAATAATAAGAGCTATTTATGACAAACCCACAGCCAATATCATACTGAATGGGCAAAAGCTGGAAACATTCCCTTTGAAAACCAGCACAAGACAAGGATACCCTCTCTTACCACTCCTATTCAACATAGTATTAGAAATTCTGGTCAGGGCCATCAGGCAAGAGAAGGAAATAAAGGGTATTCAAATAGGAAAAGAGGAAGTCATATGGTCTCTGTTTGCAGATGATATGATTGTACATTTAGAAAATCCCATCATCTCAGTCCAAAATCTCCTTAAGCTGATAAGCAACTTCAGCAAAGTCTTAGGATATAAAATGAATGTGCAAAAATCACAAGCATTCCTATACACCAATAATAGACAAACAGAGAGCCAAATCATGAGTGAACTCCCATTCACAATTGCTACAGTGAGAATAAAATAACTTAGAATACAACTTACAAGAGATATGAAGGACCTCTTCAAGAAGAACTACAAACCATTGCTCAAGTAAATAAGAGATGACACAAATAAATGGAAAAATATCCCATACTCATGGATAGGAAGAATCAATACTGTGAAAATGGCCATACTGCCCAAAGTTATTTATAGATTCAATGTTATCCCCATCAAGCTACCATTGACTTTCTTCATAGAATTAGAAAATACTACTTTAAATTTAATATGGAAGAAAAAAGAGCCCACATAACCAAGACAATCCTAAGCAAAAAGAATAAAGTTGGAGGCATCACGCTACCTGAATTCAAACTATACTACAAGGTTAGTTTAGTTTTGTTTAGTACCAAAACAGCATGGTACTGGTACTAAAACAGATATATAGACCAATGGAACAGACAGAGGCCTCAGAAATAACACCACACGTCTACAACCATCTGATCTTTGACAAACCTGACAAAAACAACAAATGGGGAAAGAGTTCCCTGTTTACTAAATTGTGTTGGGAAAACTGGCTAGCCATATGCAGAAAATTGAAACTGGATCCTTTCCTTACACCTTATGCAAAAGTTAACTCAAGATGGATTAAAGACTTAAATGTAAGACCTAAAACCATAAAAACCCTAGAAGAAAACCTAGGCAATACCATTCAGGACATAGGCATGGGCAAAGACTTCATCACTAAAACACCAAAAGCAATGACGACAAAAGCCAGAATTGATAAATGGGATCTAATTAAACTAAAGAGCTGCTGCACAGCAAAATAAACTATCATCAGAGTGAACAGGCAACCTACAGAATGCGAGAAAATTTTTGAAATCTATCCATATGACAAAGGGCTAATATCCAGAATCTACAAAGAACCTAAACAAATTTGCAAGAAAAAAAAAATCTCATCAAAAAGTGGTCAAAGGATATGAACAGACACTTCTCAAAAGAAGACGTTTATGCAGCCAACAAACATATGGATAAAAGCTCATCACACTGGTCATTAGAGAAATGCAAATCAAAGCCACAATGAGATACCATCTCATACCAGTTAGAATGGCAATCATTAAAAAGTCAGGAAATAACAGATGCTAGAGAGGATGTGGAGAAATAGGAATGCTTTTACACTGTTGATGGGAGTGTACATTAGTTCAACCATTGTGGAAGACGGTGTGGCAATTCCTCAAGGATCTAGAAGTAGAAATGCCATTTGACCCGGCAATCCCATTACTGGGTATATACCCAAAGGATTATAAATCATTCTACTCTAAAGAAACATGCACATGTATATTTATTGTGGCACTATTCACAATAGCAAAGACTTGGAACCAACCCAAATGCCCATCAATGATAGACTGAATAAAGAAAATGTGGCACATATATGCCATGGAATACCATGCAGGTATAAAAAAGATGAGTTCATGTCCTTTGCAGGGACATAGATGAAGCTGGAAATCATCATTTTCAGCAAACTAACACAAGAACAGAAAACCAAACACCACATATTCACGCTCATAAGCGGGAGTTGAACAATCAGAACACATGGACACAGGGAGGGGAAAATCACAAATCACATACCAGGGCCTGTCAAGGGGTGGGGGTTTAGGAAAGGGTTAGCATTAGAAGAAATACCTAACCTAGATGACAGGTTGATGGGTGCAGCAAACCACCATGGCACGTGTATACTTACATAACAAACCTGCACGTTCTGCACACGTACCCCAGAACTTAAAATATAATAATAAAAAACAAAAAAAGATGACCGTGCCCCACTGGAGGGCAAATTTAAGCCTCATCAGTTTAATATTGGGTGCTAAACAGAGTGGCTAATATCTGTTTTATCACATGTATTTTGCTCTGGCCAGAACAAAAAAAATAATAATTTTCCTTTATGATGAGGCTTGCCCCAGGTCAATGATGCCGCAAGCCAGATCACTAGGGTCGCTCAGGGAAAGGGAATCCAGAAGCCTGGTGTGCTGGCAAAAGGGTAAGAATTTCTTACCAGTCAGATTTCTGGCTTCTACCTCTCTGTGAAAATGGTTGAATGAATAGTTAAAAAAAAAAAAAAAAAGTGTTTATCTCCTCTGTAAAGTTTTGATTAATGGAAGAAAAGAAAGGTGACAGTCAGTTGGCCTCATGCTACCTTCATTGGGTCTTGTTTGGAAAGCTGAGTCTCCTCTCTATCGAATGTTTTTTTCTTTTAAAAATTTTCAAGTTATCATTTTGGCTAAATGAATGACTTATGGTAACCTAAGATTCTATTTTGCAATAGCCAATGTTTAAACCTTTGGTATTTAACAAACTTTTCAAAATCAAGCTCTACATTATGTTAATTCAGCCAATACTGAAATTATTTACATACACAGTTTGAATGAACTCCATGGTCTAAGTCAAATTACCTATGAAACCATAAAAATTCTAGAAGAAAACCTAAGAAAAGTTCTTCTAGATGTTGGCTTAGGCAAAGAATTTATGATGAAGAGATGCTTTTTAATGACAATCTGTGAATAATCAAACTGGAAATGCTTAATCTTTACCAAATGTGAGTGATTATTGTCAGGTCTAGGATATACTCCTTAATCATGATGATACAGATAGTAATAGTCACATTTGCAATAGTATTTTCATAATCTTTATTTAATATACAGTGAGAAAATGTATCCTTTTAAAATGTCTCCCAAAATAGTGAGTAGTATAACTCCCTGCCCCCGCATGACCAATTTCTTAGAGTTACCCTTATAAAATCTAGGATTACTCTTATATTTTCTATTATTATTTTTGAATGGTAAGTAATAAGGCTTGTATGATGGTGATCTTATGTTTAAATATTTTTAGAAATCATACTATCTTAGAATTTTTTAAAAACTTTGAAATTCAACCCTCTTATCTTTCCTTTTATGTGACCAGTGACATACAGCTTCAAAATGCAAAGCAAAATAATAAAAAGACAAAAGGGAAATCAGGGACAGAGGTGAACATGAATATAAACTTTCATCAGTAAGCATAATGTATATGTCAGGACTGAGTCATAAGCACCAGAAATCCAAATTGTACTATATAAAGGAAGAGGAGAATTTATTAGCTCATAGATTCCAAAGAGGGGGTCAATAACTGAACCCCAAGAGGGAAGATATACAAAAGGCTTTGAGGACCCCTGGAATGCCTTCAGGATTTATTATCTTTCTTAATTTCCTCTGCTTTTCTCTGTGAAAGAGGGGCCCAAATTTACAAAGAAAGTGGTAGAAGTGGAATTTTAAAGCAGTTTTTAATCACTGCTACATAGAATGTTACTAACCGTGAAAATGGTGAACAAATTCCAGGAATCACATCAAAATTGAGTATTTCAGGAAATTCATATACCATTAATTTTCTAGACCAAAACTGAAATTTGTAATTGAAATTGTCAACAAAATATCAGGTGTTATGAAATTTAGACAAGGGTATTTTTCCTCTTTGAAATGTGGCCTTTTGGAGCTATATCTATATGGCCAGCTGTTAGTATTTCCCAACAGTGATCAACTTTTCATCGGAAGATGGGACCTTGGAAACAATTTACCTCAGATTTAAAAGTTATTGGGAAACCCATGTTTATATGCACAGGAAATGAAAGTACAAAGATATACAGTGTTTCATCATCAAAGTCATTACACTGGCATACCGGTTTTCTAGAAATGGTCCTTTCTTGCATTCCTGTATTTAGGTTTGTATATGATGAGAAAACAAAGCCTTTAAAAATGAATTGGTTAATAAATGTGCAAACAAATATCACCATCTGGGACTAAAATAGCAACTGCTGATAATTTAATTTGTCTTAATATTTTATTTAGCCATAAACATGTATCAGTCATATGAATGGATTTCAATCTAAATATTTTTTTTCAGTTGCATTTATTATTTAAGGTGATTAACCAATCATTTTAAAAAGAGCCAATTAAAAATTTGAGTGTTTTAAAAGACAATTCTTACATTCTGTTAACATAAACTTCTGAGGAATGTCTACTGGGTTCGTTGATCAATTTAGTTTTTATAGTGGAATAAAAAACATTTTAATGAAAGTCAGCTCAGTGAGTAATATGGGAAAAACTGGTTCCTAAGTGGCTAGCAGCAGGGACTCAAAGAATGGGACAGATAAAGCCCACTCTAGTAAATGTTGAAGACAAAACCTTATTTTAAATTTGACATCATTAATTCTACACTCTAAGTATATTTTGTATTCATGTGAATAAAAACAATGATTGCACATCCAAACACTTATCATTCTGTAGCATTTTTATGCAGAAGGGTGGAGTTTTTTTTTAAATCAGTTTCCCATGATAGTAGGGCTTTAATTTAGATTATACAGAAAATGATTTTGCTTAACAAACACAAACCAAGACTAATTTTCTTTTCCTGAATTGATATATTTGAGCACATAAGCTTCCCTTTTGCTTTTCCTTGGGCTAAGATGGGGAGGAGTTGCAAAGAAGGTGGGAACATAGCCCTGTTTCTACTAAATAGATGCCATTTCAAAAAAAATTTTTTTGTTCATCCCTCTCAAAGTCCACTATAGAAGCAGACCCATGATGGCAGTTCTTTCTCATTTTGACGTGGATGGATCCAAAATGAAGTGTGCATCAGAGGCAGCCGAAAGGCAGAACAATACTGGATGAACCACAACCAAAAAAACCCCATCATAGTCATAAGAGCTGCAAATCAAAGCAAGAGTAAGAGAGAAGGAGAATGGACACTGAAGGCCTTTGCTTGGGGCCAGACCTCACTACAGAGCAGGGTAAGCTTGACTTATGTTCAGCTCAATAAAAAATGTGCATTCACTGTCTTTATTTAAAAAATGGAGAGTCAACAAAGCAGAAGGAATAGGTATCACAAAATAGAAAAATGGGAAATGGACTGGTGGTCAGAAAGCAAAATTCCAAAATTCTTCAGAACATTGACGGCACTGGGTTTGGGGACTGCACAGCACCAAGCTACAGGCCTGAGGGCGAGTAGCTCATGCACACATCTAAGGTGCTCTGGGTCACATGGCTAAGAGCAAAGCTTAAATTCTGCAGAACAGTTCACAACTCATGCTAAAGGTGTCAGACCAAAATATTATCAATTTAGTGAAGATTTTACAATGTGCTTAACCTCATGAGTCATCAGGGAAAAGCAAATTAAAACCACAGTGATATACCTAAACATATCAAATATGTTGCAAACATTTAAATAACCAACAATACCAAATGCTGTCAAGGCAGTTTACAAAATGGAACTTACATATAGTACTGGTATAAAACCAATTTGAAATATTTTTGGCAATATGCATCTTAGCTGAATACATGTATACATATAACCCAGCAACTCCACTCCTAGAAGTATAACCAACAGAACTATATATGTATGTGAATCAAGGGACTTGTTCAAGCATATTCATAGTAGCATTATTTGTAATAAGCAAAAACTAGGAAAAGAACAAAAGTCTATCAAAAGTAAGGTGGCATGAGGGGGATGAGGGAGTTTAAGGGGCTTCTGATATTAATAATGTTCTTGATCTGGATTGTGACTTGATATGGGTATGTTCACTATGTGACAACACATCAAGATATACACTTATCTGTGTGCTTTTCTATATTTAGGTTTCTCTTCATAAAATACATTTTTTAAAAGTCACCAATAAATGTCCTAGGCAGATGAAGGAGAGTAGACAGTAAAAATGGGAAAGAGTAGCAGGGTAATGCCTATAAAAGGAGGGACCTGGGTAGCCAAGCAGGAGTACTATCTGTACCCATTCTGGAAACATTGGCCAAGAGCACACATTCCACTAGGAAATGGATAGCCCTTTCATATCAACTTTGCTCTGTCTCTTACTGGCTCTGCAATCTTGAGTTAGTAGGTTGAACTCTCTAATACCTATTTTTCTCATCTGTAGAGGTAGCTTGTAGCTTTACTTAAAAGATTAAATGAATGAAGAAAAGCTGCAAGTAAATACCTAAAACAACTCTTGGTACACAGTTGATAATCAACACACGTAAGATCTTTGTTACTTTCTCCATTTATTCAGTTAGTTCACAGGAGAAACTATTGAAGAAAAGAAAAAAAATAAAATCTCATTTTCTCAATTTATTAACATCATAGAAAATACTTTTCTATGCATATATGTGAACAAGGAAATCCCAGCGACAACAACAGCAAAAACAAACAAACAAACAAACAAACAAAGAAACCATGGTATGGGCTTGTCCTCAATTTCTTAGACTAACTTGGTTAGAGAGGAGGACAAACATTTTAAACAGTGTCCATAGGCAAATACAAACATGAATAACGGTATCTCAGGGCTGAGGAGGTAGAATTAGATTTAAAGGCAGATGGACTACAGCAGTGAAGAATAGCCAATAATTTAAATTTATTTTTCCGATCACGATGTTCTTAACTATCACTGGATAAATCTTTTTGCATATGTGGAAAAATATCAACTTTTGTTTTCTTTTTCTTTCTTTCTTTTTTTTTTTTTTTTTTTTTTTTTTCTTGCTCTGTTGCCCAGACTGGAGTGCAGTGGTGCAATCTCAGCTCACTGCAAGCTCCGCCTCAAAAAACATTAAAAAGGAAAGTTTATATTGCTAAAGTTACTTTGGAAAAACACACAGTTAATAAAAAATGCACAGTTAATCAAGCATTAGAATTTACGACTTCCAAGATGGGTCTTATTTTGAAATAGCCTGCTCTAGAATATGCTGTTATATCTTTGATTCTTTTCACAATTCTTTGTCTCATACATAGCAAAGTTTTCGAAGGAAAGAAAACACTGAGTTATAGCATTCTGCCTTCCAATAGTGTCTAACTATAAATGGAGGGGAAGATCAGTTCCTTTGTAAGACAATGTGTTGACTATTTGCATATCAGGGGGACCAGTGGTCTCCCAAATCTCCTCTATCCAGGAGGACAGTCAAGAAAAAAAAGAATAAAACAAAATCATGAAATGGAAAACATACTTGCACATAGATAGCCCTACAGTTCAACACTATGAGAGACAATTCTATAGAATAAGAAAGAATAACAGAAAAAAAGTTCTCAGCTCCTGAGAAGAAGAAAACTGAAATATTCACTTGGTTCAAAATCTAGTACCTGGCATAAAAGCTCCCAGCACATGAGAAAGTGTCCCAGAGTTTGGAAAAGCACAAATTAAAGTGATAGCTGCTGCAATACAGCAGTCCAAGTACACGCAACAAGCACCTAGATTTGATGAGGGTTAGGCCAAAAAACCAAACTCAAAGCAAACTTTGAGTTTTCGGTACAGACTCGAACAGAGCTGGAGTTCTAGCAAATATATTGTTAGGATTCAGCTATAGGGTAACAATGTATTGCCTTGCATCCTTCCAATTACACGCAGTTCTGATTCATTACTTCCTGATTCCTCGTCCATGTTCAAGGAACAGACTAATAATTTGCATGGCTGATGTGGATTTTTTTTACCTCAGCTTCCTCCTCTTTGGGCATAGCTGTGTGTTCCAAGCTCAGAGGCCAAATATATCTACTTCTCTCTCTTCGTACACTATCTCAGTGATTCCATTGGAAAAGTGTGGCCAAATCTGTCTAGCCCAATTTGTTCTTTATAAAGTATGTTATTTATTGCTAATGTTTTGTTACTCCCTGGATATCTACAGACTTTTCCTTCTAATTTTGGTCCCATGACTTTAATTAAATTTGAAGTTAGATTTAGTGGTCACTAATTTTGAAGACCACAGGTGTGGCTTTTTGTTTTTGCCGATACTAGTTTTCTTCTTATTTATGTAATAAGGGGAAAATCTGTTATAAAACTTTTTCTGGTAGATCTTCATTGATGATTAAAAACTGACAACAAATATGAGGATATTTATATTTCAATTAGTAAAATAGGTAAAAATCATGAGTGGCACACAGGAAGTCACAAACATCTAATCTCTTACTGAAATATGTTTTCTCCCTGCTTCAGCTTATGTCTCTCTCCCTCCCTCCCTCTCCTCTCTGTATCTTTCTTTTCCTAACACATTCAATGAGCAATTCACATCACTGTGAGGAAATCCCAGAAGTCAGAGACAGTAAAAACATAATCCATAGAAAGTCTTCCCAAGTCTTTATTTTCACTAGTAAGCACTTGCTTGTACAGTGGTTCTGGTCCTTTGGTATAATGGAAAAAATACAGAATTTAAAGTCAGAGAACCTAAGTAGCTACCCCAGGAAAAGTTTACTTAACTTCTTTGAATTGTGTCCACTTGGGTGATATTAAGAGGTAGTGAAAAAAAGTGGCTGAAAAAGAGAGTAACAAGAGTCAGACTGCCTGAGTTCCAAGCCACTTACCACCAAGTGTTATCAGTGTGACCTTGGAAAGTTTCATCCTCTGAAAAACGGGGCTGATAATAGCCCCTACCTTATGGAATTATTAAAATTAAATGAGTCAGATTATATAAAGCACAGTGCTTCCCATAAAGGAAGAACTCAACCCACGTTATTATTACTAAAGTGCTCATAAATATAATTCATGAAATGAAAAGCACCATCAAAATTTTAATAGTTTTGAAATTGTTTTCTGAGAGACATCAACAACCAAAGTCTGGATATATAAAAAGATGAGAGACATAACCTTGTTCCTGACCTAAAAATAATGGATAAACTGATAATGAGACATGATATATTTATATAAAAGTAAGTATCAAAGCCCAAGTAAAAACCATTGGTCAAATCTGCCCTTGCAACAAATCAGTGTTGCAGGAAGTGATAAGAGGGTAAGATAGGAATACACATAGCAAGTTCCAAGGCTTGTAGACTGGACTGTGTCAAAGGAAACACTATTACACTGAAGTAATAGAGTGGGTTTCAGGAAGTTAGAAGGGAACAGATTTTAAGAGGCCTAACTTGCAAAGATTTAATTCTTTTTTTTATATGTAGTCAGGTAGCCATGAAGGTCAGCGACTCTGGAGGGAACAAAGGAGGTGAGGAAGAAGGATGGATTTTGTGTATGTAATATGCTAGAACTATTTAACTGGGCAGCAGTATATGGAGGATGGACATGTCATAGGTACCACAGAAACAAGGGAGCAGTAAGGAGACAATCTCAGTGTTTTACCTTGCTGGGATTCCCTAGATTTTCCTCTACAAATATAGTGGAAGCCAGTTGGCTTACACATGCACACATCTCCTTACGCATACTTGTCTTGTATACAGAAATCTCTCCCACCAGAGAATATAAGGTTGATATTATACAATAGCGTACAAGTCAAATATTTCCATACCATTGAATTCCAGTGAAATTGGAAATACAAAAGAGGAAAATAAATCAATGAAAGGTATCATTTTTAGGTATCGTAATCACACTATACATTTTAAAGAAGAATAGCTAATATTAGGAGTTAAATAAGTATTAGGCACTACTACCTTTTTTTATTATTTATCCTATTAATTATCCTATTAATTATCCCTTTTTATAGGTATCCCTTTTTATAGGTAAGGAAACTGAGGCAACTAGACAATAAAGTTGACACAGCTTAGAAGTGGTAGAGCTTGAATGCGCAATGAGGTTCTAAAGCCCAAAGAATGCCTACTCACCTTGCCAAAGGTGCATATAAGAATCACCTGTAGATCCCGGAAATGTTTAAAAACACAGATTTTTGGGTCCCATCTCCAGAAATTTTGATACATTCAGTCTAGAGTAGAACCTCAAAATCTGCATTGGTAACAAGTTCTCTGGTGATACTGATGCTGTGGTCTATGGACCACAATTTGAGTAGCATCACCCTGTTAAATTATTTTAATTGTTCAGTAAGAGAAAGTGAAATACTATAATATGAACAGGTGATATCTCATTTTCAATATCGTTAAAGCAAGTTTCATTTCAAAACACTTTTTCCAGGGCACTGATATGCATATTATACGTTTAGTTTATTTAGTACAAGCTTGTTCATTGTGTATGATGATTGAACCGGTTGAACTTACACCAGTATTTAGGACTCAAGCTGCATTTTGCATTTCTTCTCAAAATTGTCCCAGTATTTCTGATTTCTTTTCTGTATCAAATAACAACATGTAGATTCAGCATACTAACTGAAACTTAACAGTATTGTAAAGCACTTCTTAATTTAAATTACAGGAGACAATCCAATTGGACACATTTTGAACAGCTTCTTTTTATACTTTATTACAACTGTCAGAATTGAACACGATAAATTTTTTAAAAAATGACACAAATCTGCACCATCTTTCATGTGAGTGGAGAGAAGAAGAAAGGAGTAATAGTGAATCTGATTTAAAAAATCTGTTATGTTCCTTCATGAGGGAAGTTCTAAATGTTTGAGAGAAATGAATAATGTGGACTTCTGGGAAAACAGATCAATGTATGTTTTCTCTTTCTTTCTGCTATGTGTAACCGAAAACCATAATATTATATATAAAACTAACATAGTAAGACTCTGAGAAATGGAGGAAAGAAGGAAAACCCAACCAAGGACCTCAGGACCTAAGAAATGACCCTGTGGTAGGTTCCCTAGGTTTACTTTCTGTTTCATTCATCCCATACTTGATGCCGAAGAAGTCAGCAACTCAGAAACCACAATGGACCCACACAGCCTTCCCCAACAGCCTACTGTCTATATCCAGAGAACTGGAATAGTCTAGCAAGACAAAAGATTTTAGATAATAGCTGCTTTACACCAAACAGTCACCACAGGAAGAACTGTAGGTCTGTCCACCACTAATATCAGCAAAGATGGAGCAGGGGACCTGAGCTTCCACACTTGCCAAGCTGTAATGAAGCGCTTGATGCTTTCCTGGAGTGGTCAGTGAAGGCTGAGTAGAGAGCTGGGGCTCATTCTAGTCCATGGTATCAGCGAAGACTATCTGAGAATCGTGGATTTTTATCCCCACCAGCAGTAAAAAGGTGCCCCAGCTTTCTGTGGGAGAGTGTCAGAGGAGGCCAAGTAGAGTCAGCTTTTACAACCACCCAGGGTTAACAAGGTTATCCTTCTCTGACTATGGTGTCAGTGAAGGCCACAGGGAAGCAATAATGAGGGACTTCTATCCCTCACAGCCAGGGTAGTACCGGAGAAGTCTCATGAGGAGCTGGAAGTCCCATTCTCATCCAGCAGTAATAAGGAGCCCCTCCTCTCTCAGGGTATAAACAGGGTCTGAATGAGGATCCTGGAGTTTTAGCCCAACTGGTCAGTAATGAGGCAGTTCTTCCTTTCCCTGACCAGAGGAGTATCAGAGGAAACCAGTTAAACAAAAAGTATAATTAGGATCCAGAGTCTCAAACAAAATACACAAAATACTCAAGTTTCAACCAAAATTCACGTCATACCAAGAGTCTTGAAAACCACACCTCTAATGAAAAAAGACAATCAGTAAACCCCAATACTGAGATGACAGAGATGTGAGAATTATCTGACAAATTTTTATTTTTATTTTATTTTATTTTAGACAGCATCTTGCTCTGTCACCCAGGCTGGAGTGCAGTGGCATGATCATGGCTCCCTACAACCTCAACCTTTCCAAGCTCAAGCAATCCTACCACCTCAGCCTTCTGAGTAGCTGAGACTACAGGTGCACACCACAAAATGCTGGGCTAATTTTTGTATTTTGTTATGTGGAGAAACAGGGCATATTAGTCTGTTCTCATGCTGCTAATAAAGACATACCCAAGACTGGGTAATTTGTAAAGGAAGGAGGTTTAATTGACCTATAGTTCCACATGGCTGGGGAGGCCTCACAATCATAGCTAAAGGTAAACGAGGAGCAAAGACACATCTTACATGGCAGCAAGCAAGAGAGTGTGTACAGGGGAAATTCCTTGTTTCCCCTCATGAGGAAACTTATTCTCATGAGACTTATTCACTATCACAAGAACAGCACAGGAAATACCTGCCTTCAATGATTCAATTACCTTCCACTGGGTCCCTCCCACAACATGTGGGAATTATGGGAGCATAATCCAGGATGAGATTTGGGTGGGGACAGAGCCAAACCATATAATTCCACCCCTGACCCTTCCCAAATCATATGTCGTCACATTTAAAAACCAACCATGCCTTCCCAACAGTCCCCAAAAGTCTTAACTCGTTTCGGCATTAACTCAAAAGTCCATAGTCCAAAGTTTCATCTGATGCAATGCAAGTCCCTTCCACCTATGTGGCTATGAAATCAAAAGCAAGTTAGTTACCTCCTAGATACAATAGGGGTACAGGTAAATACACCACTTCAAATGGGAGAAATGGTCCAAAAGGAAGGAGCTATAGGCCCCATGCAAGTCTAAAACCCAGCAGGGCAGTCAACTCTTTAAGCTCCAAAATGACTCCTTTGACTCCATGTCTCACATCCAGCTTATGCTGATGCAAGAGGTAGGCTCCCACAACCTTGGGTAGCTCCACCCCTGTGACTTTGAAGAGTAAAGCGCCCCTCCTGGCTGCTTTCACAGGGTGGTGTTGAGTGTTTGCTGCTTTCCCAGGTGCACAGTTCAAGCTGTTGACTGATCTACCATTCTGGGGTCTGGAGGATGGTGGCCCTCTTCTCACAGCTCCACTAGGCAGTGCCCCAGTAGGGACTCTTTGTGGACACTCCCACCCCACAGTTCTCTTCTGCATTGCCCTAGCAGAGATTCTCCATGAGGGCTCTGCTGCAGCACATCTCTCCCTGGGCATCCAGGCATTTCCACACATCCTCTGAAATCTAGCCAGAGGTTCCCAAAACTCAATTCTCGACTTTCATGTACCCACAGGCCCAATGCCACATGTAAGCCACCAAGGCTTAGGGATTGCACCCTCTGAATTAATGGCCTGAGCCATACATTGACCCTTTTTAGCTACAGCTAGGATGCAGTGCACCAAGTCCTGAGACTGCCTAAAGCAGCAAGGCCCTGGGCCAGGCCCACAAAACCATTTTTTCTTCCTAGGCCACCAGGCCTTTGATGGGAGGGGCTGCCATGAAAAACTCTGACATGCCCTGGAGACATTTTCTCCATTGTCTTGGTGATCAACATTTGGCTCATTGCTTATGCAAATTTCAGCAGCTGATTTTAACTTATTTTCAGAAAATGGGGTTTTCTTTTCTATTGCATCATCAGGTTGTAAATTTTCCAAATTTTTATGCTCTGCTTCTTCTTTAAACATAAGTTCTAATTCCAAACCATATATTTGTGACTACATAAAACTGAATGCTTTTAACTGTACCAAGGCACCTCTTGAACATTGCAGTTTACAAATTTCTTCTTCCAGATGCCCTAAATCATCTCTCTCAAGTTCAAAGCTCCACAAATCTCTATGGAAGGTGCAAAATGCCACCAGTCTCTTTGCTAAAGCATTTCAAAAGTCACCTTTGCTCCCATTTCCAACATTTCCTCATCTCCATCTGAGGCCACCTCAGCCTGGACTTTATTATCCATATCACTATCAGCATTTCAGTCAAAGACATTCAAGAAATCTCTAGGAACTTCCAAACTTTCCCACATCTTCCTGTCTTCTTCTTAGCCCTCCAAACTGTCCCAATCTCTGCCTGTTACCAAGTTCCAAAATCACTTCCACATGTTTGGGTATCTTTACAGCAGTACCCTACTCCTGGTACCGATTTACTTTATTAGTCAGTTTTCCTGCTGCTAATAAAGACTTATCCAAGACTGGGTAATTTATAAGGAAAAGAGATTTAATTGGCCCACAGTTCCTCATGCCTGGGGAGCCTTCACAATCATGGCTAAAGGCGAATGAGAAGCAAAGTCACATCTTATATGATAGCAGGCAAGATACCATGTGCAGGGGAACTCTCCTCTGTAAAACCACCAGATATCTTGAGATTTATTCACAATCATGAGAACAGCATGGGAAAGACCTGCCTCCATGATTCAATTACCTCCCACAGGGTCCCTGCCATGACATGTGGGAATTATGGGAGCTACAATTCAAGATGAGATTTGGATGAGGACACAGCCAAACCATATCACAAGTTTCACCATGTTGCCCAGGATGGACACAAACTCCCGGACTCAAGCAATCCATCTGCCTTGGCCTCCCAAAGTGCTGGGATTGCTGATGTGACCAGCATGCTGGCCTTGGAAAAGATTTTAAACCCATCATCACAAAGCGGATTTGGTAAGCAATTATGAATACAACTGAAGCAATTTTTTAATTCCCCTAAGAAACAGAGAATATACAAAAGAACCAAAGGTAAATATTAAAATTGAAAGGTGAACCCTAAAAATAAATACAAAACAATACACTCAAAAATACCATAGACAAATAAAAAATTCATTCTAAATGTATGTTAAAGTAGCCCACAAAAAGTAAGGACACACTGATTAAAATACAGAAATTGCAAAATGGATTCAAAAACATGACTCAGCTATATGCTGTGTATAAGAATTTCATTTCAAATATAACACTATAGAAAGGTTGAAAGTAAAAGGATAAAAAAGCTCATATCATGTAAACATTAATCAAAGGAAGCAGATGTAGCTATTTTAATATCAGATGAATTAGACTTCAGAGCAAAGAAAATTACCGAGACATAGAGGGACATATGTAATTATAAAAGGTCAATCCATCAAGAAGACATAGCAATCTTAAATGTGTATTCACCAAACAGAGGAGCTGCAAAATATGTGAAGCAAAAGTGATAGAACTAAAATTGGACAAATCTACATATAGTTAGAGCCTCAACATTGCTCTATCAAAAAATACTAGAACTAGAAAAATTAGCAAGGATATAGAAAACTCAACAACACGATCAACAAGCAGGATCTAATCACATTTGTATGAAGGATTTTCAAGTCTCCGTGGAACATATACCAACATAACTATATCCAGGGACATAAAATAAACCTCAAAAAGTTTGAAAGAATTGGCCGGGCGCGGTGGCTCAAGCCTGTAATCCCAGCACTTTGGGAGGCCGAGACGGGCGGATCCCGAGGTCAGGAGATCGAGACCATCCTGGCTGACACGGTGAAACCCCGTCTCTACTAAAAAAATACAAAAAAACTAGCCGGGCGAGGTGGCAGGTGCCTGTAGTCCCAGCTACTCAGGAGGCTGAGGCAGGAGAATGGCGTAAACCCAGGAGGTGGAGCTTGCAGTGAGCTGAGATCCGGCCACTGCACTCCAGCCTGGGCGACAGAGCGAGACTCCGTCTCAAAAAAAAAAAAAAAAAAAAAAAAAAAAGTTTGAAAGAATTAAGATGATATAGATTATATTTTCTGACTACCATGGAATCAAACTAGAAATCAGTAACAGAAAGATAAGAAAATCTCCAAACATTGGAAAGCTAAATAACACACTTTTAAATAATTCATAGATCAAAGAAGTCTCAAGATAAATTTTTAAAAAATACATTGAGCTGGAAAAAAAGAAAATACAACATAACAATATTTGTAGGACACAGCTGAAATACTTGGAAAAAATAAATTTATAACATTAAGTTCACACATTAGAAAAGTGAAAATGTCTCAGATGAATTATCTGGGTTCCCATCTCAAGACGTAGAAAGGGCAAAATAAAGCCAAAGCAAAGAGAGGAAGAACATAATAAATTTAACAGCAGAAATCAATAAAATTGAAAACAGAATGATGACAAAGAAAATGACACAAAAAGATGGTTCTTTGAAATTATAATATACAATTGGCAAACCTCTAACAAGACTGACAATGAAAAAAGAGAAAAGACACCAACATCCAGAATCAAACAGAGGGGAACATTACAGACCCTAGAGACATCAAAAAGACAAAAAAGAAATGCTATAACAACTCTACTTACATGTATTTAAGATGTCAGATGAAATGAACTAATTCCTAAAAGAAAGAAAAGTACAAACTACTACCACTAAACCAATATGAAACAATTTGAATACTCCTATACCTACTAAGAAAAATAAAACCATAATTTAGAAAATATTCACCTCTCTCCCCACAAAAATCTTTAGGCCCAGATAGTTTCACTGGAGGATTCTACCAAATTTTTAAAGAAGAGCTAACAACAATTCTGCGACAATCTCTTTTATAAAACAGAAGACGGAAACATTTCTCAATTGATTTTATGAGCCTATATTATCCTGATATGGAAACGAGATGAAGAGAGTACCAAAACAAAAAAGAAAAATGAAACAACAATGACCATGGAGCAATATCCTTCATTAATATAGAAGCAAAAATCCTTAATAAAAGATTAGGAAATAAAATTCAGCAATATAGAAAAAGAGTTATACAAAATGACCAAATGGGGTTTATAATAGGAATGAAAAGCTGACTTAATGTTTGAAATCCAATCAAGGTAATCCACCATATAAACAGGAAAAACGGGGGTGAAGGGGAATCACATGATCAATTCAATGCAGGAAAAACTTTTGATAAAATTCAATACACATTTATGGTTGAAACTCTTAGAAAAAAAATGAGAAAAGAAGGACTTTTTCAACTACATACAACCATCTACAAGAAACCTATAGTTAACATCATAATTAATGTTGACAGTAGTTCTCTGTAAGATCAGGAATTAGGCAAGAATATTACTTTCATGACTCATTAAATATAGTACTAAAAGTTATCCTAGTATAATAAGGCAAAAAAAATAAAGCATGTAGATCCGAAGTGAAAAAATAAAACTACCCTTATTTGTATATTACATGATTATTTACATAGAAAATCCCACACTCGGTGTGGTGGCTCACGCCTGTAATGCCAGCACTTTGAGAAGGTGAGGCAGGCGGATCACTTGAGGTCAGGAGTTCAAAACCAGCCTGGCCAACATGGAGAAACCCTGTCTCTACTAAAACTACAAAAATTAGCTGGGAGTAGTGTTGTGCGCCTCTAGTCCCAGCTACTTGGGAGGCTGAGGCAGGAGGGCAGGAGAATTACTTGAACATGGGAGGCAGAGACTGCAATGAGCCAAGATCGTGCCATTGCACTCCAGCCTGGGCAACAGTGTGAGATTCCATCTGAAAAGGAAAAAAAAAAAAAAAAAATCCCAAGGAATCTTAAAATAAAAGCTTCTGGAATTAATCAGTATGTTTAACAAGGTTTCAGGGTATAAGACTGACATAATACAAATCAATTGTATTTCTATATATTAGCAATGAAAGAATACACACAGAACCTAAAAATGCATATCATTTACAAATACTTTAAAAAGTAAAACAGTCAGTCTACCAAAACATGTGCAGTGCTTGCACGCTAAAACTACACCTTGCTTATTATTGTTTTTTAAAATTTAACCTAAATATATGGAGAGACATACCACATTTGTGGATAGGAAGATTCAACATAGTAAATATATCAATTATTCTCAATTTCACATATAAGTATATTGAAATTCCTATCAATATCTCAACAAGACTTTACAGACAAAGAGGGACAGTTTTCAAAAATTTATGTGGAAAGGCAAAAGAACTAGAATAGCTAAGACCATTTTGATAAATAAGGGTAAATTGGGAGGAATCACTCTACTTGATTTCAATATCATACAGTTACAGTAATCAAAGCTTTGCGATAGTGGCAAAGGGAAAGACACAAAGATGAATGGAATAGAATACTCAGAAATAATCCTGTGTAAATATACCCAACATATTTTTGACAAAGGTACTAAAGAGAGTCAATAGAGAAAAAAATAGTCTTCTCAACAAACATTGATACAACAAATGGACATTACTGACCAAAGAAAAAATAAACCCAACCTAAACTTCACACCTTATACAAAAATTAACTCTATATGGGTCACAAACTTAAATATAAAATATAAAACTATAAAATGTCCAGGTAAAAAGGAGGCAATCCTCAGGTTCTAAACAGTTTTTAGATTATACCAAATACATGAAAAAAATTGATAAATTGGATTTTATCAAAATTTAAGATGTGCTCTGCAAAATTCTTCCATTGAGATGAGTAGACAAGCTACAGAGTAGGAGAAAATATTTGGAAGCCATAGATTCCACAAAATACACCCATACGGTCTGGCTCCACAGTCCATGCTCTGAATGCCCATACTACGCTCCATCGTCTCATCAGTGCATGAACCTCATTCTATAGTAATATAGAATGAGGTTACTATTACTATAAAAAAGGCTCACGAAACCCAAAAGTATAAAAACCAAACAAACCAATTAGAAAATGGGTAAGACAGGAACAGACATTTTACCAAAGAGGATATCCAGGATAAGCATGTGAAAAAATGTACAAGCCAGGCACAGTGGCTCATGCCTGTAATTCCAACAATTTGAGAAGCCAATGTGGGAGGACTGCTTGAGCCCAGGAATTTGCAATAAGCCTGGGCAACATAGCAAGACACCATATCTACAAAAAATAAAAAATTAGCAGGGCTTGGTGGTACATGCCTATAGTCCCAGCTGCTTAGGGTGTGGGTGACATGGGATTAGCCCTTGAGCCTGGGAGGTCAAGGCTGTACCGAGCTGTGATCACACAGTTGCACTCAGCCTGGATCACAAAGTGAGATCCTATCTTAAAGAAAAAGGAAAAAATAAAAAGTTCAGTATCATTAGTCACTGGGGAAATAAAAATGATGAAAACATAAATTACAGTGAGATATTACTACCTACTAGAATAGCTAAAATAAAAAATGGTGGTAACACCAAATGAAGGTGAGAATGGGGAGAAACTGCATCATTCATACATTATTGGTGAGAATGTAAAATAGTACAGCCACTCTGAAAAGTTTTTCAGTTTATCTGCAAAAAGTAAATGTGCAACAACCATATGATCAAGCAACTGCAAACCTCGGCATTTTTTTACCCCCCAGAAGAAGTGAATACTTAAGGTCACACAAAAACCTGTATGTGAATGCTCCTATCAGCTTTATTCCTAATAGCCAGAAACTGGAAACAACTTAACCACTGAAGGACATAAAGAGTCCACGACTATCATTTTACAGTAGATAAAGCGAAGCCTAAAGAGATCAAAATTAGAAAAAGAAAGAAAAAGCTTACGCCAGAATCACACAGCAAGTGATCAGTAGTGTCAGGATTCACACCCATACGGTCTGGCTTCACAGTCCATGCTCTGAATGTCCATACTACACTCCATCGTCTCATCAGTGCATGAACCTCATTCTAAATTCATGTTAGACCTGCCTCTAATGACTAATTTTTTCTTCACTCAAATTTACTTTGACCTCTGCTTGATCTCAATCCATGTATAGCAATTACAATCATAAGACAGTTATATACAAGACATCAACACATTTTTATTCCTTTCTTGGTCAATAAACAGCGTTTAATCACTGTATCTCTAATCAAAAATCAGGCAAGTAAGGTCTTGGGAGTGGCGCTAAATTGATTTAGACTGAACAGTTCAGATCAACCTGGCCATTATCTGTACGTTGGTAGCAAAAGTTGAGGCCCTTAACAGAATCCCTTGAAACTCGCTAGTAATTTTTTTGCTCTAATTGTGCAACTGAGTGCATATCAACATGAGGTCACTGTTCACTTTTGCAGTATTTTCATACTCGTTCCCTTAATTTGTGTTGCCTTAAATGCTAATGAAATTTAGTAGAGCAGTGATAATAAAAAACAAATGCCAACATGCTCATGGCAAAGAAGTTGCAATTCCAAATTTGCATTTTCCTGATTCTGTGAAATAATGCATCCCGGTATTCGAAATAATGTGTTTTACTATCAGGAAAAAAAACCCTGCTAATCATTTTTTTGGTTAAAAATAAATAATAAGATTAATTCAAGGTTGTCCCAATGTTATTTTCTTTTGTTTGCTTTTATTATGTCTTCTTGAGTGGGAGGGAAAGACTGAGTTGGAGCTCCTGCATAACCAACAGCCTATCTCATCTATGCCGCAGTCCATAGGGAGCACATTGTTAATAGTTACGAAAATTGCAAACCATTGGAATGCTTGTGAGTTGTAATTTTATAGTTAGTTTTGCTTTCTTTTTAATTTTCCACATGGGTAATTTTTTAATAAGGAAGAAGGCTAGGAAAGATGAAGAAAACTAGAGAAGTGCACCCACATCCACATCTAAAACACATTGATGGTGTGAAAATTGTTCAGTAATGAAAATATGATTATCAAAGTGATGGCAAACAATGATACGAGCCTAGCATTTTCTTGGACTGGGGAGGACAGCTGTTTCTTTGTGGAGGAGTCATATTGTTGAATTAATCCGGTTGTCCCCAGGAGATCTTCAGCACTGGTTGATTGTGTTAAGAACTAACAAATGTATTTTGAAAAAGAGTAACATTTTCTTACATTAATAAACCCTTGGATTGATGTCACCTAGTCTCAATGCTTTGATCATGCCCAATTAGTTAACTAGATTTAAAACATATTTTATGGGAATGCTTGGTCTAGTAATTTTTTACTAATACATAATAGAGGTACATATTTTGGGGGTACATGTGATAATGTATTCCTATAATTTCTAAATATCAAGTCAGTATAATTGGGATATCCATCACCTTAAAGCCTAGTTATTTCCTATCTACCTATTTTAAAGAACAAATGTTCATTTTAGCAGAAGTTGTTATTCATTCATTGTTTATTCAAAAAGTCATTCAACAACTATGTTATGAACACCCACTCTAAGCCCCAGATATACAATACTGACTGAGCACAGATGGGCAGGAGACAGAGAAGAGAAAGATACAGTAGAGGAGGGTAACTTTTGAAAAATAAGTTCCTGGAACTTCAAGTCTAGATATGGAGAGTAAAATAACAAAATTAGGCAGGGTATGCTTAAGTATCAGAATAAAAAGTGTACAATAAATCAGATAATAATTACCATGGGAACAGGTGGATTTATCATAAAGGTAAGGAAGCTTACACTTCAGGATTTCTCACTTGAACACGACCGTGTAAATAAGTATTTACTCCTGTAACTAATTTTGTATATGTAATCTTAAAGTATCTTTCTGAAACAGGGCTCCTCATATTGTTTAGCTTCAGTCCTCACAAAACTTTGATCCACCTCTGCATAGGAATTCTGAAGGCAGAGCAACAATTTTTTCAAGGTCGTCCCCAGCAAACATGCTTTCTTCGTGTTTCTTTACCATTTTTACTAGGGCTAGTGACTACTTTCATTCTCTACTCAGTTTATAATATCTAAAGAACAGCTTGTGTTTAAAAACACTTCCCTAAACATTTGTAGGAAACACCTGGGGCTATGCTTCATCTCTGAATATGAAGAGACTCGCAACATTCTCCCGGGGTTGGGGGAGCACAAAAAAAAAAAAAAAAAATACGGGGTTGATTATAAAATCTACAACCCAACTTTTTTTGAAATCAGCAAACAAATTCGACATGGAACCAAAAGTAAGCCTTGCTTGGACAAGAGGAATAGAGGTGTGAATTATTATAGGATTAGTCCCAGAGGTGATGGCAGAACTCAGTCAGGAAGATGGCATTTCGTAGCCCTTATTTCAAAGGTGAAAGAATTTTGGAAACAAGAAACCAAATCATTACAAGTTGGTAATGTCAAGTGCGCACACACACACACACACACACACACACACTTACATTAATTCTAGTCAATTTATTCTGTTTTTGTTTCCTGGCTTCTTTACTTTGTATCTTTCTTAGATTTTGCCTATGTTATAATATTTAATTTTTATTCTATAATTTTATAGCTTAATTTATACATAAAATGCTTTCCTTAATCTTAACATTATTTTAGCATAAGATTTTAAGAAGATATACAGCTTTATTTATCTAGATGTTCAGTAAATTTTATCTAAAAATTATTTAAAATTGTATTTACCAGTGACCTAAAAACTCACCTTAATACATATATAAAATTCTCACAAATATTTGGATCTACTTCTAGAAATTCTTTTCCATCCATTACGTTGCACCATCTATCCATGCATGGGTATAAACTATTTTAAATATTGTCATTTTATAACATGTTTTAGTATTTGTTAAGGTTATTCTAATGCAGGTTTGGCTACATAATAACTGCCACTTGAATCTATTTCCCATAGTAGAGGTTCCCTCTTAATGTGGGAAGCTTAAAATGAAGATGTCAATCTTGTCCCTTCAAACCAGTTTAATAACAGTCTCCTATTGTTGTAGAACTTGACCAACTTATTGAAGTCAGCTGTCTCCTTGAGAGTTCCATTACCTTTGACTGTTTTCATTATTAAACAGGAAGCAAATGCAAAATGTCTAGGATTTCAAGAACCAAAGCAAATGCTAAGAAAAGAAGTGTTTTGTTTTAAAAATAAAAAACATTGTATCTCTTTATATTTTACGAGGGATATAAGAAGTAATTGTCATCAGTTGCATCTTAAATTTGCTTAGAACAAATTATCACTATTAATAAATTACTGTGATATGTTTGCTTGGTCTTACAAAATAAATATTTTTGCTTATTTATTAATATTAATTATGTTTATCTCTATTGTTGACTAAAAAGGATTTGATGCAAATGTATTTTTGATTTAAAGTTACTTTTGAAAAGTAAAATTAATGAAATAAGTTTTACATTATTATCTACTGAGATGCCCCCTTCTTATTTTTGGCTCAAATCTGGGCAATATACTGAAAATTAAATTTCCTGGCTCCCTTAAACTATAGCAGAATGGAATAACAATATGTTCAGCATAAGGTCAAAATATTCTATTTGTTTATTCTTCTCATTAAGTTTTTAACTACTTCTCTGTCAAATACCAAAAATCCATTTGAAAACAGTGACATGACATATAATAAACCCAATTAAAACACTCACACAAAGAAACTCAGAGTCATATACATTTGTGCAACCCTTTATGGTGCTAATAAATCAACTCAAAACTATAAAAAAGCAATTAGGAACATAGAAATTACCTCATTTTATGTTGCTTTTTTTCTTGATATGATTCTAACATGATTATGCATGCATATCTAATTACTATGTCTGATGACCTATGGTCATAGTTTGATTTTTGTATTACAAATGGCCTGACATTTAATTAGTTTGTGTGATTAAATTATGTAAATATCTACATGGTGACCAAATGATTAAAACTTTTTCTATATCTCTAGTTTTTCTCAGCATTAGCGCTAATTATATCTGCCCACATATACTGTATGTGAACAGACACACACAGAAATCTTTACAAGTAGACAGAAAGTTGCAGTTAACCAAATTAAGATCAAAAGATATATTGCTGAATACATCTTACAGGAGGTAGCGTGGGATGGCATGGGACTTTAATTATTACAAAAACTTCAGTCTAAATTATAACTAGGACAGATCTTCTAAGCCTGATTTTCCATTTTTCATTCATTCTGGTTTCATTGTCTTTGGAATTGATGGCCTCTGATTCTTTTTTTCTTTCATATAAGAAATGATGATTTTATATAAAATTTAAATTAAACTTTGGTTATTACTGCGACCATTTTAAGCTTGTTTCCAGTCAACCATGGATTCGTCACTGCTTATTATTTGAATTGCAACATCTCCATTCTCAAAGTACAAATATCAGTGAATTTAGGAGTTCTGACTTTCTGCAAAATGTGGGCTTGTTGTAAGTCCCAAGCAGAGGTGAGAATAGCAGTAAGAAAGTAACCCCTACTCTCATTTAATAACCAAATTTAATGAAACAGGGAACAAAGATAGAATGCCTTTTAAGACATGTATATTAACAAAGGACATCTGTTTGACATCCTAGCATCCTGGAAGTATGTTACAAACATGTCTCATGTGAAGATGGTGAGTACAAAGGCTCTTAATTGCCCAGAGAGTACTGAGCTACAGAGAAACTCCCTCAAATCCAGAGTTAATCCTCAATCTCATTTAGACAATGCATTTAATGATTGTTCCATCAGAAGTTTTCTCGGTGACAGATGATAAAGAGCAGTTTGTTGGTATGTGGATCTAATAGGTACAAAACTAGTCAGTTAGAAAAAGGAAAATTTACAGATTTGTCTTTGTTTCATTAGCTAGTTATTTGCTAAACAACTACTTATATAATTGTTTAGTAGGATTCAATTAATTATTTTTAAAATAGTAAATTGCTTAATCAAATCCCCATGTCCTCCAGAAGCTCTAAGCAGGTATAAAGGCATAAGCAGGATTAACTTCTTTTCTCCTGATTTTATGGAAAAAGTACTAAAATTCTTCAAATGGCCAGTATGTGAAAACTATCGATGTAAGCAATCTAGAGATTAATTAATATTCAATTAATGGAAGTCATGGCTTGAAAAGAGAGAATGAGGCCAAAAAAGGTGGGGTATGAACAAAAGCAAATAGAAAGAGAGACAGACAGAGAGAGAGATAGAGCGTCAATAGTTTTGGAGAATAAATACATAAGAGGCAAAAAAGATATGTTTTAAGTCAACGCTATAAAATTAAAAGGTAGAAATGATTTAAAAGAATAAACTAAAACAAGTGAACTCATTGAATTTTAAAAAGTTATTTTGAAATAATTATGGATCCACGGAGTTGCAAAAGAAATGTATAAAATTTTCACCTAACCTCCGTCAAAGTTAATATTTTTCATGTATAATAGCAAAATCAAGAAATTGACAATGGTATAATACATACAGAATGCTCAGATTTCACCGGTTACACATGCATTTGTGTGTGTGTACGTGTGTGTGTAGTTCTATGCAATTTTATCACATATATAGTTTCAAAGAACCACCAAAATCAAGATATTTAACTGCACTATTACCATATGGATCCTACATCCACCCCACCTCTCTCTAGCCACACACACCTCACCTCTTCTGCCCCTAATCCCTGCTAACCCCTAAACTTCATAATTATTTTATTTTATAAATGTTATATACATGGAATCACATAGTATATATTTGATTGAGATTGGCTTTTTAATACAACATAATTGCCTTGAGGTTCATCCAGTTTGCTGCATATATCAATAGTTCGTTTCTTTTAATTACTGAATTACAATCCATGGTATGTATGTGGCACACTTTAACAATTTGTCCATTGCAGGACATTTATGTAATTTCCAGTTCAGGGTTATTAAACTACTGAGTATTCACTTACAAGTTTCTACATGGACGTAGTTTTTATTTCTATGGGAAATATGCTGATGAGTACAATTGCTGAGTCATATGGTAAGACAGTTCTTAGTTTTCAAAGGAACTGCCAAACAATTTTCCACATGGTTGTATTATTTCACATTGCCATCAGGAATGTATAAGCAATTCAGTTCCTCCATATCTTCACCATTTGAAATTATTCCTATTTCTTATTTTAGCCATTTGATAGGTGTACAGTGATATTTCATTGTAGTTTTTATTTGCGCTTCATAATGGCTAATGATTTTGAATATTTTTTAATGTGACTACTATCTACATTTTGTCATAACTAAAATGTTTGTGCATGTCTTTTGCTTATTTTCTAATTGGATCTTTTCCTTTTTTAATGTTGAATTTCGGGAGCCCTTTATATATTCTAGATACTAGTCCTCCCTCTGGCATGTGATTTGTATGTATTTTCTCTCAGCCTATAACTTGTTTATATTTTTCAACTTTTATACTGTGGCAAATATATATATAATATGAAACTTACCATCCGAACCATTTTTAAGTACATAGTTCAGTGGTATTAAATACATCTAAAATGCTGTGCTACTGTTACCACCATCTGGCTCCAAAACTATTTTCATCTTGTAAAACTGAAACTCTGTATATATTAAAAAATAACTCATCATTTCCCTCTCTACTGAGCCCTGTCAACCACCATTCTACTTTTTCTTTATGATTTGGTCTACTGTTCAGTACCCCATATAAATGGAATTGTACACTGTCATTTTGTGACTGGCTTATTCACTTAGCATAATGTATTTAAGGTTCATCATGTTGTAGCAAGTGTCAGAATTAGTTTCCTTTTTAATACTGAATTATATTTCATTGTATGCATATACCACAGTTTCTTATCCATTCATCTGCCAATGGACACCAGGGTTCTTTTCATGTTTTAGTTATTGTGAATAATGCACCAGTGAACATAGATGTAAAAATACCTCTTAGAGACCTCGATTTCTATTGTTTTACATGTATACCTGGAAGTAGAATTCCTGGATCATATGGCAACTTACATTTAATTATTTGAGGAATGGTCATACTGTTTTCCACAGCAGCTATATAATTTTATACTCTCACCAATAGTACACAAGCATTCCTATTTCTTCATACCCTCACCAACATTTGTTATTTTATCCTTTTTTAATAGTAGCCATTCTAATGGGTGAGAGGTAATACCTCATTATAGTTTGATTTGAATTTCTCTAATAATTAGTGATGTTGAGATCTTTTCATTCACTTACTGGCTATTTGTATATCTTCTTTGGAGAAATATCCATTCAGGTCCATTGACCATTTTTGAACGGTGTTGTTTTAAGGGTTTTCTATTATTCTAGATATTAATCTCTTATGATCTGTAAATACGTTCTCTGACTCTATGAGTTGTCTTTTTACTCTGTTACTCTGGTTGTTTTATTCACAAAATATTTAAATTTTTATGAAGTCAAATTTGTCTACTTTTGTTTTTCTTAGTATTTTAAATATATTAGCCCATTTTCTTCTAGCCTCCAAAGTTTCTAATGAGAAATCTGCTGATAATCTTATTGATAATCACTTGCATGTGATTGTTTCTTGCTGTTTTGGGGATCCTTTGTCTTTAGCCTTTGAAAGTTTGATTATAACGTGTCTTTGTATGGTTCTCTCTCAGTTTGTCTTAAAGTTTGTTGATCTTCTTGGATGTTTATATTCATGTTTTTCATCAAATTTGTGGAATTTTTTAGCCATTATTTCTTCAAATATTCTCTCTGCCCCTTTCTTTCTCTCTTCTCTTTCTGGACTCTCCATAATGCATATGTTGGTTCACTTGGTGATGTCCCATGGGTCTCGCTGTGTTAATTTTCCTCAATCTTTTTATTTCTATTCCTCTTAATTTCCATTGTTCTAGATTCAACTTTGTTGGTTGTTTCTTCTGTATGCTCAAGTTTGCTTTGAACTCCTCTAGTAATTTTTTTTATTATTATTCATTTCAGTTACTGTAGTTTTCAGTGTCAGAATTTCTTTTGGGATATTTTAGGTTTTCTATATCTGTATTGACATTTCAATTCTGTTCATGCTTAATTTTCTTACTTTTTCCATATTTTCCTTTGCTTTTTTGAGACAGTTTTATAAAGTCTTTGTCTACTAGCTCTGCCATCAGTCATTTGTCAGGAAGAGCTTCTGATGATTTATTTTGTAGACGTTCTCTGTACCAAGAATCAGCCTGAGGTATAAATTTAATGTCCTCTCAGGCCTTTTCTTATCCTGTGTCATTCCCTGGGCATGTGTGGTCACTTTCTAATATTCCCCATATATGCAGTTTATTTTGAATGTTCTAGTATTCAATGCTTGGCTACCCCAAAAAGAAAAAGAATAAAGGGGAGAGGGAGAAGCATGTTAGTCCTTTAAATCCCCTGGAGTTCACTTCAGCCAGAGGCAGAGGGGCCTGCAATAGTGGGGATGGGTATAATAACAATGACCACCTGCCTTCTTGTCTGCACCTCTGTGATCATAAGGTACAATCTGCTATCAGAGGGAAGGTTCCACTATTTGGAGGATAGGATCCTTTTTGCCCACACTGGCTACTGCAAGCTATGTGCAACTGCTCTAAGAACACGTGCAATTGCCTTCCATGGGTGTGGATGGAGGGTTGCTGCTACTGTGCAAAGAGTTGAAATTGTCCAAAATTAACCACAATTTACCGTTCAAGTCCTCCCTTGGAAGTTGCAAGCGTTCAATAGACTCTAAAATTCCAAAATAGTTACATCAGGCAGACTCTGCCAGTGCAGTTGTTGTCTAGGTGGAGAGGCAGCTTCCTGGCCCTTCCTATCCTGTCATCTTCCCAGAATCTTCTCAAATTTGTTGAATTTAAAATGAAAGAAAATGGACTTCTATTTCAAGTTGGCAGACTGAAAACCTACATATATCTCATGTTCCTTATGAAATACATTAAAAGATGAAATTGTAAAGATATATGAAAAAATAAATTCATAAAGATAATAGGAATGGGGATCATCATGAGATAAGACACGTTAGCAAATTTCAGATAGCTATAAAATAGGTAGAACAAGCAGGGGCTTGCAACCCTTTTCTGTATTGGAACACACAGTAAATATTTAGACTTGTAGACCATTTGGTATTAGTCGTAAGTATTCAATTCTGTTTTTGTTGTTGTTGTTGTTGTTTTCTTTTTCTTTTTTTGAGACAGAGTCTCGCTCTGTCGCCCAGGCTAGAGTGTGGCAGTGCGATCTTGCCTCACTGCAGCCTCCGCCTCGTGGGTTCAAGCAATTCTCTGCCACAGCTTCCCGAGTAGCTGGGATTGCAACTGCCTACCACCATAACCGGCTAATTTTAGTATTTTTAGTATAGTCAGGGTTTCAGCATCTTGGCCATGCTAGTGTTGAACTCCTGACCTCATGATCCACCCACCTCGGCCTCCCAAAGTGCTAGGATTACAGGCGTGAGCCACCGTGCCCAGCCTCAATTCTGTTCTTATAACACAAAACAGCCATAGGAAATACCGGAAGGATAAATCGATGTGGTTGCATTCCAATAAAACTTTACAAAACAGGCAACTAACCCCTGGCTGTAGTTTGTGAACCACTGTAATTAAGAAATAGTTCAGCAATCACGGTAGTAGCTGCTCTGCAAATATAAATTCCATAGATTCTGGGCTTTAAGTTAATAGAAAAGCAAAATAAATATAAAAAATAAAGGTAGGATGATTAAATGAAAGACTTAATACAGAAAAACTGTGCCAGTTACCCCTTCTATCATCTTTAGTTCACATAAAAACAAGCAACTCAGCTCCAATCCTTAAGGAGAAGAATTCAAAGGTTCTTCCTAGAAGAAACCATATGATTTCTAAAATGAGTGTTGCTATCTTAAATAAAGCCCTCCTCTTCTGGTGTTTGCACTCTGCTTATCCTAAATCCAAGTCTGATCTGTTAGGTACCCCATCAACCAATATGGTCAGACTTGTTACATGTCAGAAAGGCCCATTGTGCAATAGAAAAAAGTTATTCTACAGTAAACAAGAATTACAATACCTCCCCTGTCCTTTATTCTTAAATATGAATAAACAAGCAAGGATCATCAGACATGTGAGATAATCCAATAAAGCAAACAAGGAAGATCAACTTAGCCCTAAATACATAATACAAGACAATATGGAAAATTAAAGATAACTTTTTATAAAGGATTCAGTATACTTGTGGAGATTTCAAAAGATATTATATATCAAAAAAGAAAATGAGAATTGAAACAAAAATTAAGGAATATAAAATACTTCAAGATTAAAACATAATTCAAAAAATTCAATGTGGTGAGAGGATGATAAAATTAAACAGTTATACCAGATCATAGTTAGAAAAGAATAAGAAATAACATCGGTGAAGGGTTATATGTGTCAGGCACTATTGTAAACATGTAGACAATTAGGTAGGATAATACACATAAGATGTTTATAACAGCACCTGGCACATATTTCCAATTTACAGTTAAGAAAAGAGTTACCTATTGGTTTAACGGATAGAAAAAGTCAGGTCTTAGATTCAAATGGAGTGAGATTGATGCCAAAGCCCTTGCTCTTAACTACTATGCTCAAAAGGTAAAACACAAGAGAGAAAATATGAAATAGGGAGAAGTAAATGGATGTTGCAATACTAAACCACACTAAGAAGTTTAAGTAAAAGTAGATTTTAAAAAAATATATTGACAGAAGGAAATTATCACAGAAATAAAGAAAATTTCCCCAAAGTGTAAAAGGAAATGTGTTTTCAGGCTTAAAGGGCATCCAAAGCACCAAGAAGATCATAGGACCCGGCGCAGTGGCTCACACCTGTAATCCCAGCACTTTGGGAGGCCGAGGCGGGCGAATCACGAGGTCAGGAGATCGAGACCATCCTGGCTAACACGGTGAAACCCCGTCTCTATTAAAAAATACAAAAAATTAGCTGGGTGTGGTGGCGGGCGCCTGTAGTCCCGGCTACTCCGGAGGCTGAAGCAGGAGAATGGCGTAAACCTGGGAGGCGGAGCTCACAGTGAGCGGAGATCCGGCCACTGCACTCCAGCCTGGGCAGCAGAGCGAGACTCCATCTCAAAAAAAAAAAAGATCATAAAAAGGACCCTTGAAAAATTCTTATTAACTTGAAATTTCAAGAACAATAAAATCCTAAAAATAATTATATAAAGAAAAAACATTGCATGTAAATGCGTTACCTATAAAAGACTCAGACATATAACATAATTTTCCATTTGTCTTTCTTGATGCTAGAAGAAAATGGAGTAATCCTTTCAAAGTTACAAGAAATCAAGAAATATTATTTTAATCCCTGAATTTTTAGCTTGATAGTCAATCAATCAAATGTGACAGCACAATGAAATCTCTTTTAAATAAATGTATAGGAACTCAGAAAATTTACCTTTTGGTTTTGGGATACTCTCTGGCAAAACAAGAAAACAGAAAAGAGAAAATAAAGTTTCTAGAAATAGAGCTCTAACCCAGAAGGGCAGTCAAGGAAATTCTCATTATAACAGCTGTACAGCAGGCCTATGCTGTGTCCAGTAATGAATGAAGCAGGAGGACAAGTATTTTTGAAATAATGTCTTGGAGAAAAAATTTCCGGAGCAGAAAACATAACTGAGATTCCTGATTAACCTGAGATCTCTTAAAGCACAACATTTATTTTGGTCACCATCAACAAAAAACCAAAGGCAACTAGAAATTCTGAAAAAAAAAAAAAAGGAAAAAAGAAATAGATGTGATGGCTATAACACAAATATGAATTGCCTGAAAATTTCCAAACATATGTGGATTGTCTTTTAATTTTTATGTTATTGATTTCTATCCACATGTCCTTGACATCAGAGAATATACTCTAAATAATTATAGTCATTTGATATTTGATGAGATTTGTCTTTCGAATCCTTTATGGTCAATTTTTATGAAAGTTCTATGTATGATTTAAAAGAATGTTGATTTTATACTTGTTAAATACAATACTATTTTTGTGTTCATTAGGTCAATATTGCTAATCATGTTATTTAAATATTTTTTATCAGTTACTAAAAGCAGTTAAAATCTCCCACTGTGGTGGCCTATTTCTACTTTTTGTCAAATATGTTTTAAATATTAAATATTTTGAAATCATATGATAGTTTCACTGCAGTCATATCTTTGAGCTTCAAATAAAGTATGACATATTTACTCTCTTCCCTCTTATTGTAATGCCCTTGTATGTCTTTTCTATCATTTTGTCTTGCTATAGTATAATCTGTTTAATTTTTTCTGATCCATCTTTTTATTCACAGCTTCTCTCTTCAACTATATCCAATCTTATGTAAAACATACCCGCCAAATTATTTCAGTTATTGTGTTGTTCGAATCTCAAATTTTTATTTCCTACCTATTCAAATCATGTAATTTATTTTCTACAGTTCATTTCCTATTTGATTTATATCTTTGTTTCTTTGAACTAAGCAGTTTGAGCCTGATTAGTTCCAATACTAAAGTGTTTGTGACTCTTTTCCATTCTCTTTGGTGTCTACTAGTTATTATTCCTGATGTCTTCTACTCTTGAGTGTCTCATTGTCTTTGACTGTGTCTTGAATATTTGATTTTAAAAATTACTAGTAGGAACAATTTGAAGCCTGAGATTACGTAAACTTCTTTTAGAAAGATTTTTGTTTGCTTTGTTTTATTTTGCTTTGGCAAAGTGTTAGGAGTTCTACCAGTCTGGGATCACTTTAATCAATAGAGGTCCCGGCCACCTAAATAACAGAAAGTCAGTCTGAAAGTCTATCTCCAAAATCTTGCTTGAAGTAGAAGTGGCTTTACAGATGTCTCCATTTTTGATGGGCCGTAGGCATTGACGTTTGAATCCTGCTAGCTCTATGCAGCTGCCAAAACACAGTTCAGTTCAACAGCTCATTTTCTGGGTTAAAAAAATACCCCAAGGTCAAAGCAGCTTTATGTGCTGGTCTAATTGTTATGGGTTTTTATCTTCTTCAAGAATTTGGTGTAGTATTTCCTTACTATATTCTTAGTTATTTGATGCTTTCAAGAATTTTAAAATATATTTTACCTGACATATGTTTGTCCTCAGAAAGATAAGTGACCCAAATTACCCCACCAACATTTCCCTAAAACTTAACCTATTTATCTTTCATTACTGGTATTTCCTGTTATTCAGTAACTTTCCCTTCATTCAGAGAGTTGTTATAATGTTTTATGCCCATGTCTAAGGGAAGAAATGAACAGTATAATGCAAATAATAAAAAGTCTAATTGTTTACTTTTGCATTTTAGCATTGATAAGGACAAAAATTTATTAGTTTTGGTAGATTACACGTTGAAGATCAAAATCGCTTACTCATAATCTCTCAAATGGAAAAAGGAAGTCTATGGGAAAGCTAAAAAGTGAGATACTAGTCAATGGACCCTTAAAAGGAGCAAAACCTGAAACCTGCAAAATCTCCCTACTGGGCAAAGCAAATACTCAAATTCCAAAACTAAGAAGGTGACATAGGGAATCCAGAAATCACGTATAGATTTCCAACCACACAGAGCCCAGTAAAGCCCTTCTGTGCCCTTGCCAGTCAAATGAGGTCTATGTCTCTCCATATTTCAAAGAGGTGGTCAAAGCCTTTGTGCAGCCCTAATCAGTGGCCTATAACCCCAAAGTGGGCTGACAAACTAAACTATTTCCTGCAACCCAAAGGATAAAGAAAGTTATTGTCAGAGATTTGGGCTTGCTGAGGTCTTATTAGAATAAGAAACAATAGGGCAGCAATCTGCAGGTATTGATGACCAAGGACCAGATGGGACAATGTTCATCTTAACCAGGGCCAAAATGAACAGACATTAATCTAAACTTAGATGCATTTCTTCCTTAATGCCTCCAACATACTGAGTGAGCTCTTAAAATTTAGAAACAAACTCCATGGTTTTGACAAAATGTAAAATCATGATTTAAAAAAAAAAAAATAGAGAACCATGCACTGTGCATATCAACATGTATCATTAGTTCATACATTATCTTTGACCTCTTTGTCATTCCACTCTCCTGTGCTGTATTAGTTTCTGGGCGCTGCCCTAAAAAAACCCCACAAACTGGGTGGCTTAAGCAACAGAAATTGATTATCTCCCAATTCTGCAGGCTAGAATTCTGAGACCAAGGTGTTGGCACAGTTGGTCTCTTCTGAGGATTTTCAGGGAGAATCTGTTCCATGCCCCTCACGTAGCTGCTGGCAAACTTTGGCATTCTTTAGCTTATAGATGCATCACCTCAATCTGACTCTGTCTTCATGACATTTTCCCAATGTCTCTTTCTCTTTATGTAGTCTTCTCTCTGCACACATCTATCTCTGTGCCTAAATTTCCTCTTTCTATAAGAGCACCAGTCATATTGGATTAGGATCCACCCTAATAACCTCATTTTAATTTGATTACCTCTGCAAAGACCCAAATAAGTTTACACACTGAGGTACTGGGGATTAGAACTTCAATACATTCTTTTTGGGGACACAATTTAACCCATAATATGTACCATTCCCCATTTTCACCCCAATCCTTCCTCTCACCTTCTGTCCACTATCTGCATCAGAAGTGAGGTGAGGACATTAATTTGACACATTCTTTGGTAATGAAAAAAGCTGAGATTAAAGGTTTAAAGTTTTGTTTTTTAAAGCTATGCACAATGTACCCAAGACAAATGGCTGTAATCTTTCCATGATACCATGTTCTGCCTCCTGACAATTGTTGAAAATGAAAAATACACAGATTTGGAGACTTTATAATGTTAACATTATTTAGATATCCAATTTGAAGAGAATCACTTGAGTACTGTACTTCCTCATTAAAAACATTTTAAAAGCTACAGAAGACAAATTTATTTTTGTACTAATTCAGTGGGTTTATTTCAGTGAGAAAAAACCGGAAACATCTAAAGTTAACAAGATTTAGTGTATGGCTGAACTGTAGCAGAATGGTATTAGCTATTAAAGGAGGTGTTAGGAAGATTGGGAACAGAGAAAGTTTATAGGCCTTCATATGTTAATCTACAGGTTTTATTGGAATTAGAAAAGATGTTCATTAGTCAACTACTTCTTGACAAAGGAAGGTTGGTTAACTTCTTTTAGGAAAATTCCCCTGTGCTACCAGCTGAATGCCCAGGGTTTACATAAAGAGAGACTAAATTCTGAAATGTTGCTTTACACCTGTCAGTTTCACCTATGAGGAGTGTAATTTCAACTGTTTCCTATTAAAGGAGATAATTTTGACATATTTTATATTCTGTGTGTCCTTTACAGTACCTATCACAAAATCTTATATGCTTTAGGACTTTTGTAAATCATTTAAATAAATGTGTATATATATATATACACACACACACGAAGTAAATTTTACATAATTTAACATTTTGAACCTTAGTTCTACATTCTAACTCTTCTGTACAGAATTTCTTAATTAGTTCTACTTTTGAGACTAATTCTTTCCCAATTGAGTTTCACTGTGTTTTTTAATCAACTTAAAAGACTTCATGAAAAAGAAAAAGAACAAAACAATTCAAATTAGAGGGAAAAATGGGCAACAGATCAACGAGGGAGTTGTTATTTTAATATGCTATTACTCAAAAACTCATGCTCTGTACACAGCAGAAAAATGCATATCATTTTAAACTTTATAAAAAGCATAAGACTGGATAAAATCTTTGCAGTCTTGAAGAACTATACTTGTATAGAGCCATGCTTATAAAACAGATCAGCTAATATTATTTTGAATAAAGATTAATTCAATCAACAACACACATTTCCCAAGCTTCTGAACTTATGTTTTTCTCAAAGCATCCTTGGTAAAAATTTTTCCAGAACAACAATAATGGGCCAATATCTTTAGGCTTTAAGATATTTTAGGCCAGGTGTCAACGAACTCTAGTCCATGGGCCAAATCTAGCAGCTGCTCATTTGAGTCAATAAAGTTTTGCTGAAAAGCAGTCACATCTATCTGTTTATGTATTGTTTATGGCTGCTTTTTTGCTGTAAGAGCAGAGTTAGTAGTTGTGACAGAGACTGTGTGGCCCACAAAGACTAAAATATATTCTATATGGCCATTTACAGAAAAGGTTTGCTGACCTCTGCTACAGACAATAGCAGATACATTAAGCTGGTTTTTTCTCTTTGTAGACAAATCAATAAAAAATGATTTCACTTAAATGTTTAGTTATCCCTTATCATATGCGGACATGTAAAGAATCAGTTTGGATTAAATTGTGTGCGTGAAGTTACTCCTCTGATGAAATATAGCTTGTCTTAGCTGCCTTCTAGAAAAAAAAATGTTTCTGCTAAAACAAGAGTACAACTTCATTAGAGATCGCCAATTCCATTCAAAAGAAGCTTTCTTGGAAACATGCTTGCCTTTGACAGTCATGTCCAGGTTGTCACTGTGAACAGAAATATTATCATTCCAGAAAACTAAATTACAATGGATTTATTTTATCCCCCCCTCAAGTTGAAAATCAGAGTTGTAAACTTATGCCCATACCCTTTTCTTTTTCCTCTATATCTTGCTCTTTATCACTTTCTAGCTGTTAATATTGGATGTCCTCATTTTTCTTACAAAGTGCTCTCGTATATCCACTTCAGAATTAAAATTAATGTATTTTCTTGTTCTCTTATTAATGGGCATTCTTTCTGCTACCCTGTCTTTCTTCCTACACATAGAGAAAGAATTCTTTTTTAAAACATTTTTTTAAACCACAAAGTTGAAATCAATTCATTCAGCTGCCTTCAAATATTCCTTCATTTTAGGCCACACATATAAATTTGTGATTTGTTTGTCTACAGATCACTCTAAAACGGGTTGTCTCCTTCACAACAGAATTGTAACCCCTTGTATTAGTGCTGCGGAGAATTTCAGACAACTTCCATATCAGTATTGTTTTTATACTTGCTTAATCTTTGGTTTGGAATATTGGTTTTGTAATTATATTAAGGGAAAAAAAGGTTTCTAGAATGTCCCTTTTCCTCTCCTATATCAGAAATAATCAAAGCCCATTGTGTGAGGTTATGCTTGCAGGGACAGCGGACACCAAGGAACATGCAATGAATTGTGGAGGTAGAAGCAGCTCAGCTCAGGGACAGTTTGAACATGAGTCTTGGGGGATGTGGCATAAGTGTCCATTCCCTTGCACATCAGGACAGAGTAAGAATACATGGCTATGGACTGTGAGCTGCAGACTGTGGAAAATACAATGGTGAGAGGTGTCTCTTGGATTGTTGGAGCAGCTGGACAGAGGAGACAGACACCAGAGACTTTCAGAAGAGGCGGCTGTGATACAGGTGGTGAACACCACTGATAAAAGTCTAGTTACTTCCCAATTTTTCTAGCACCAAGGAGGCCAGAAAACTCGTAAAATCCTGTATAGCTTAGGGAAGAATCCCTGAAATGACAAGATTGTTTCCTGCCAGATTGGCAGGGGGGATGCCTTGGGGCAAAGTGATTTAGAAAAAGAAAAAGAAAAAACATGTTCTGGGCTAAAACTACTGCTCTGTACATTTTGAACTCCAGATGAGTTAAATTGCAAGGATAAATTATACAGACAATGCAGTAATGAAATCTCATTTGGTGACAAATAAAAACTAGGCAATCTAATCGATTTTTAGTTTCACATTTCTTTAGAATTTTCTTCTAACTAATCTAATCCCATTATAATATGAAAAAATGTTATACATCCATGGTGCTTTATATAGCTCTAGTTAAAATACTTTTTCATTCTAATTATTTCATTTTCATGTAGTAAAAATGAAATTAAATTTGTTTGTAAGTTAAAGTAACTTTTACAGAACCAGAATGGTTCAATTATGTAGCCTAGCTAAGCTAGGTTACAGTAACAGTATAATTTATCAAATATATTCATTTGTGTGTATTGAAAGCATTAATTTTGAAATATTTCCACCTGAAGGATAAAACAATATACTATATACATGTATTAAAGTAACATATGACATTTTACTATTTTTATTTTAGCATCATTTTTAGAAAACACACACAAAATATAGATACAACTAAGGCTTTATCACACTCATCTATTTCTATTTTCTTCCTCTTTCCTTAAACCTAGGCTTTATCCCAAAGCTGGTGTGTATTATTCCCATACATATGCCTATACTTTAACTACTTACATCTTTATCCACAACACTGCATGAAATTGTTTAATCTAGTCATAATAAATGGCATCTTTAATGTGTACAGTGCATCACAACTTACATTTTCTAAATAAGAAACTAGAACACTGTCAACTTACAGCATTATTATAATATAATAACATTATTTTAAGAATTTGATTCTGCATAAAGTCTTTCCTCAATACTTAGGGTCACTTTTTTATCTTTAAAAAATTAACTTTTAATTTTGAGATAAGTTTGAATTCACTTAGTAGTAACAAATAATACAGAGAAAACTCTGTGTTCTTTACAGTCTTCTCCAATTATAATGTCTTGCAAAACTATATTACAATATACTAATCAGAATATTGACATCAATAAAAGCCATAACCTCCATTTAACCATGAGAAAAATAGTAAAAACCCAGTTGATGGGGATTCTACAAAATACCTGGAAATATCTGGCCCATTCTCCTCAAAGCTGTCAAGGAGATCAAAACCAAGGAACGTCTGAGAAATTGTCACAGACAAGATGAGTTTAAGGTGGATGAACTTTACTTGTGGGGCGTATGGGAACTCTGCACTATTTTTACAATGTTTCTATAAATCTAAAACATTTCCAAAATATGTGCCTTTGGCTATCGTAAGGAGCATGAATCATTTTGAGGACTACCAATGATCTGTTTCTTTGGTCAGAGCCAAGGACTCGAGTAAATATAACATTCTTTCTGAATCAGAACTGAGAACTCAAGATTGATACTTTTCTTTCACTAAGGAAACAAAGGGAATTTGCCCTAGTTTGCATTCTTTTGAAGATGCGGGTAATGAGGGGTAAAAATCGACTTTTTTTAACCACTAAGGCAGAAAGAAACCATAAGAGAAACTCTAAATTTTAAAGAGCTAATTGTGACTTGAATACATTCTTGTAATAGAGATGAAACCAAAATATAGTCTAAAAATATCTCCAGAAAATAATGGAAACAGAGAAATCTGCCTTAATGGAAAGGTTTGAGAAGAAAAGTCTTATCTTCTTGCTAAACTTAAGGATAATGTAATTCCATCACCACTTCCTCATTCACAAAAAAGTAAAAATTACAGAGTAGGTTTAAAAAATACTTTGCTTGGTAGTCAAGTGACAGGCATTGAAAATGTACTATAAGGACTCAGTGTTTGCTTTCATCTGAGGTACAAAATCAGGCCTCTTCGTGTTGAGCTCATAAACTATGCCATAACCAGTGGCACATCAACATTGATCACAAAGTCTTCTTGCTAGGCCATTCTGTAGCTCAGGATACAGGAAGAACTACTTGGCAAGTAAGACACAAGTCAACCTAGATAGCTTCCCAAGAGTCAATATTCAAGCTGTATTTAACAGTCAATCCCTATCTATTGTTCTGATCTGTCTACTAAACTTTAAGTTTTCTTTGGAACATTCTTGAATACCAACACAAAGTAAGTTTGCTATCATCTATGTTTATATTAATAGCAATGATTTTGTTTTTTCCATTAATGTAGAAATGTTGAGTCTTGGTGCTTAAAGGTATTACAAAAGAAGTTGCTGACCTGGAATTTACCATGAGAAATATTGGAGTGATTCATGGAATAATGACGCCCTAGCTCTATGAACAGCAATCTGGTTTAGAGCTGGATGATCCTTAGAGATTTCTTTAGAATCAATTGATTTTCCTGTGTTTCTTCATACTTTATACCACCGTCTTCCTGCCTTTTTTTTCATAACCAATCTGAACCTAAAGTATAAGTGTTTGATACTTGGGCATGCTTAATATCCACCTTGTAGTGGTGGCAGCATTAGCATTTATGATTTAGCATGCTTACTCGCTAAATCATAAAGCTGAACTTCTTAGGAAAGTATAAAGTGACAATGTTTAATATAGCAACAGATTCTGAGAAAACAGACTTCACCTGATAGCTGTAAAGGTTCACTTTATGTTGTATGTAATATATTTTCCTTTTTCTTTTCTTCATTCTTTCCTTCCTCCTTTTCTTCTTTCCTCCTTCTACCTTCTTTTTTCTCATGTTTTCTTAAGAAATACTTTTTGTGGATTCCTTATATTGCGTTAGAAAATACATCTTGGCGGTAGCGGTGGCTCAGCATGCTGTAATCCAGCACTTTAAGGAGGCCGGAGGCAGAGGCGGATCCACAAGGTCAGGAGATCGAGACCCGCAGTGAAACCCGTCTCTACTAAAAATACAAAAAAAAAGTGCCCGGTATGATTTGTGGGCACCTGTAGTCCCAGCTACTCGGAGGCTGGCCCTTGGGAGAATGGCGTGAACCGGGAGGCCAGGCTTGCAGTGAGCCGAGATCGGCGCCACTGCATCAACCTAGGTGACAAGCTGAGACTCCGTCTCAAAAAAAAAAAAAAAAAAAAGAAAAAATACATCTTGCTCAGAACTTTTCTAATTATACAAATAAGCTAAGAATTTCTCCTGACAAGAGTAGTATTCAAAAAATAACACAGTAAAGTGATTTTAACATATCACGATGAGAAATGGTAAGATTGTAAGCAGGAATCTTGCAACCATGAATAATTAAACAGATCAGAGAGCTGGGATACAGGCTCTTATTTCCTATAATAAAAGGATACTTGATTTGAGAACTCACCAGAACCAACCTATGTGTAGCTTGAGGTCAAGTTACTTTAAAATAAAATTATTCTTGCTTTCATGATGTAGACCTATACACACACTCAGCCAGCAAGTTCAATGTTTCTATACTTAATACTGTGTAACAGGATAGCCTTAATCTGCACAGAATACTGCAATATATGTGGGTAAAAGCAAAGAAATCCATTCCCTATTATCCCAGGGATAGGAAATAATAAATCAATAAGCGTTTTCCAATGCCTGAAGGTGGTAAGTTAGCTATTTTAAATTGAAGTTCCAAACACCAGTTTGGTTGTTATGAGAACAATGCTGCATTTCAGTGCAGAAAAGTCATCTGCTATTCCTCTGGGTAATATACTGTCTATCCTCAAATTTGGAAAGGAAGCTTTTTCTCTTTCCCAAACTTTCTACAAGCCACAGTCAATTCTGAAGCAGTGGAGTAGATACAATATCCAGTATTGTTAGCACTGGATACTGTATTATGCAGAACATGCTCACCATTTCCTTTTAATATGCTTGAGTTTACAAGGCTCAGGGCAATGGAGAACACACAGCTTCTGTAACCTTTGTGAAAGTGTTGGATGTGCATTTGTGTGAGTACAATGTGATTACATTCTTGAAGATTCAATGAGTTTCCTAACAAAGAGAACAAAAAAGAAGAAACTGCTTGAAAGTCATATACTACAAATGACTTCCAAAACTAAAGGTCTGGTGGAACGACGAAGCCATAACTTTGAACACTTGTACAAAAGAAAATGGGAAAAAATGTATATATATCATCTAGAAAGCCAGATTAACTCCAGAAAATGAGCAAAATATTAGATGCCCGGAGCCTGCTCTCATTCAATATGACAAATTCCAGATATGTTCACAATTGCCACAGTTTGTTAATTGCTACACAAGTGTTATCACATTAATGCAACTCAGATGCCAAGAAGGGTTTAAATGAAGTTAAATGAGTAAAGCATGCAGAATGCTTTTCATTGTTCAGGCTTATGGGTAGTCAGTGAGTTGTGTAATTGGGATCGCTAATGTTTCCAGCTCATTTAGTCTTTTACTGTATTGTGTGAACTCAACAAACATCTGCCAAAAAAAAAAAAAAAAAGAAAAAGAAAAGAAAAAAAAAGTGCAATAGCCTAGATTCAAAGATCCTCAAAGCAAAGATAAAACATATAATTTTATTTCCAGAGTTTACTTTCTTAGAAACTAGATTTTTAAAAATGCATCTGTTTGACTTTTTGTTTATTTGCTTTCCTCTAATTGTCACAAACTGCTAAATATTTGCTAGTCAAAATATGGTGCCTAGTCCAAAAGCATCAGCATCACCTGGGAGCTTGTTAGAAATGCAGAATCTTAGGCCCATTCTATACCTGGAGAAACAGAATGTGAATGTAATAACATCCCTAGATGATCTGTATGGACATGACATTTGAAAAGCACCAAGCTAAACAAAGCCCCACATAAAATCAGTAAGGAGAAATGTACATATATTTTTACTTTTGAGTAGATAGTATGAATCATTTTAGTTCTTTCACAAACATTAATCCTAAAGAGTTTATAACTCCTAGATGGCACTCTCTTGCCTTTGGTCTTTTAGAGTTGCCAATTAAATGTGAACAAACTAACAACAGACATATTTAGTCTTTAAATATAAAAGCCATAATACAAAAGTAGAAGATAAGGAATTCATAAACCAAGTTTCCTTTGCCATTTTTTTTGCTGTTAAATGTACTATTTTCTTGCTAGCATGCCTGAAATTCTATCCAGAAATGTTCCGGTATATGGTTCAGTAGATGGGGTAGCTCTGATTTGAAGCATTTGGTGGTTTTTGCTACAAATAGTCCCACTGTGGCCAATTTAAAGCCACTAATGTGAAGTCATGGAACTGGATTTGGGAAGAAATGCACACAGTAGCTCTCTTAAGTTAATATAAGTCAACTCCCACACAGCACTGGCTCACACACACACACACAGTGTTGCCCCCTTATCTCTCCCTAGGACCTCGAGGCTTTGAAACCCAGTTGGAAAACCACTTTAATACAACAGGAGGAGAATGAAGGCAGCCAAGTGCAAAATAGAATTTGTTTCCTTCTTGGAATTCCTCTCCTTGATTCCAACTCCTATCCTGCTTGCCCTGCCTGGCTTGTCCTTGGATCCTCTGCCTTGATCCACTGTGTGACACTGGCATCCCTCTGATATCATTGATACTACACTAGTGACTCTAAACTATATCACTATTGCCCATTGCTCAAGATCAGAATCTAACCTGTAATGGCTCAAAATTTTTAAACTAATGATAAGGTGTACACGTTCACAAATTATTTCCTTTTCTATATAAAGTAACTCAAAGTTATATTAAAAAACCACTCTATAAATATTTAGGGAAACGTTTCTATTGCTGTCACTGTAATAATTTCTTTCTCTTTTTTTTTTTTTCCGAGACAGAGTCTTGCTGTGTGGCCCAGGGTGGAGTGCAGTGGTGGGATCTCGGCTCACTGCAACCTCTGTCTCCCAGGTTCAAGCGATTCTCCTGCCTCAGCCTCCCGAGTAGCTGGAACTACAGGCACCCGCCACCACGCCTGGCTAATTTTTTTTGTATGTTTAGTAGAGACAGGGTTTCACCATGCTAGCCAGGATGGTCTCGATCTCCTGACCTCGTGATCCACCCGCCTCAGCCTCCCGAAGTGCTAGGATTACAAACGTGAGCCATGGTGCCCAGCCCAGTAATTTCTTAAATAGGAGAAAGGTGATTTAATTACACTTGGGATGCCAAAGGCTCAGGAATGTTTTGCTGGTGAGTTTCACTGGAAAAATGAGTGAAAGAGAAGGGAAGGGAGGGCTCTCTGCACTGTACCATTGGTGCCCTGCTCCCCGTTCTCCTGAGTGCTTAGCTGGCCATCCTGCCTTCTCCCTCCCTCAGGCCCAGTAACTTGTTAGTGTCTCAGGCAGGGAATAATGCACTTAAAGCATACTCTCAATCTTTTTATTTATTTATTTTTTAAGAATACCTCCTTTTTAATGATGAGAACTAATCAAAGCAAAACTAGTTCTGGGCTTCGTGATGATTCGTTATGGTGGTGAGTGCCGGGCACATCTAGCATGGAAGGTCATTCTTGACAATGGTGCTCACAAAAGGTGCCTGAACTTTATTACCTTCCCCATACACACACACACACACACACACACACACACACACACACACACGTTTCCCCAAAGGTATACATTCTCACATCAAATAACCGATAGAGTTCATTTTTATGCACTGAAGACGTAAGAATTGAGCAGATGTTGGCTATAGGAGAAAGATGAAATCAGACACAACACAGGGAACTCATTCTCACATCAAATAACCTATAGAGTTCATTTTTATGCACTGAAGACATAAGAATTGAACAGATGTTGGCTACAGAAGAAAGATGAAATCAGACACAACACAGGGAACTCTGTCTACAAGGCTGATCATACCACCCTATATCTTGCTTTCTTTGTTTTGTTTTGTTTTGTTTTGTTTTGTTTTGTTTTCAGATAGGGTATCACTCTGTTGTCCAGGCTGGAGTGCAGTGGCTGATCATGACTTACTGTAACCGCAACTGCCCAGCTCAAGCAATCCTCTCACCTCAGCGGGGTAGCTGGGACCACAGACTTCCCCAGGCTGATCCTGAACTCCAGGTATCAAGGGATCTTTCCCCCTTGGTCTCCCAAAGTTTTGGGATTACAGGCGTGAGCCACTGCACCTAGTCAGCTCCATGTATCATAACACATTTGTCTGTTAGTTGGTTTTACTTTTTTTAATACCACGCAATTTCTGTCTGATAATTAGTGTCTTCTATACAGTAATTGCAATATTGAAATAACAACCATGACCACAACACATTATCTTGCTTTTCTACATATCGTTACTGTCCCCTGCCTATAGATTTCATTCAGTTTATGAAAAATTGAAAACCACTAATGTTAGATTATTTAAAAATTAATAATTTTATTTTGTAAAAATAAGAACATTCAACTAGCAGATTTGTACTTTACCTGAATAAAATGTACTTTCGGCTCTCATATGCCAATCACATAATCTCATGAAAGAAATATGGTTATCTAAACACATATTAATTTTCAAAAAATAATAGTACATACATTTTAAGACACTACCATAGATTTACAATTTCTGTAAAACTATCATCACACAATTGTATGTGTGATCTATATACAGAATACAGTAATATAATCATCCTAATAACATAATCATGATCACAGAGGTAGCTCAAAAGTGCATGCCAAATAAACACAGTGACCATATTATTTAGAACACAGAATGCTATGGTTTTGCTGGTGATAACTAATGAACAATAAGCACAAGCTGATGGCATAGGCCATTATTCTATTTTGTATTAGCAATTTATTTATTTTTCAACTTTTATTTTAGATTCGGGGGGTACATAGGCTGGTATGTTACTTGGTATACAGTGTGTTGCTGAGGTTTGGGGTGTGAATGTTTCTGTCAAGCAGGGACCGAGCATAGTATCCAAGAGTTAGTTTCTCAACCCTTGTCGCTTCCCTTCATCCCAACTCTAGTAGTCCCCTGATACGGGTTGGCTATAAATCTCATCTTGAGTTGTAATCCCCGTAATCCCCACATGTCAAGAGAGCAACCCAGTGGAAGGTGACTGGATCATGGGGCAGTTTCTACCATATTGTTCTTGTGATAGTGAGTTCTCATGATATCTGATGGTTTTATAAGTGTTTCGCAAGTTCTTCCTTTACTCATTCTTCTCTCTCCTGCCACGGTGTGAGAAGGTACAAGCTTGCTTCTCGTTCACCTTCCCCCATGACCGTAAGTTTCCTGAGGCCTCCCCAGCCTTGTGGAACTGTGAGTCAATTAAACCTATTTCCTTTATAAATTACCCAGTAAGCACTTTATATCAATGCGAGAATGGACCAATACATACCCAGTGTCTACTGCTGCCATCTTTATGTCCATGAGTACCCAGTGTTTAGCTCCCACTTATAAGTGAGAACATGCAGTATTTGATCTTCTGTTTCTGCATTAATTTGCTTAGGATGATGGCCTCCAGCTGCATCCATGTTGCTGCAACGGACATGATTTTATTTTTTTTATGGCTGTATAGTGTTCCATGGTATATATGTGCCATATATATATACACACACACACACACATATATACACACACATATATACACATATATATACATATATATATAAATCTAATCCATGATTTATGGGCTCCTAGGTTGGTTCTGTGTTTTTGCTATTGTGAATAGTGCTGCAATGAACATGTGAGTGCATGTGTCTTTTTCATGGGATGATTTGTTTGCTTTGGGATATATATCCAGTAACGGGATGGCTGGGTCAAATGGTGGTTCTGTTTTAAGCCTTTTGAGAAACCTCAAAACTGCTTTCCATGATGGGTGAACTAAGTTACATTCCCAATAACAGTGTATAAGCATCCCCTTTTCTCTGCAGCCTCATCAACATCTGTTATTTTCCGACTCTTTAATAATAGATATTCTGACTAGTGTGAGATGGTATCTCATTGAGGTTTTCATTTGCATTTCTCTGATGATTAGTGATGTGCAGCATTTCTTCACATGTTTGTTGGCCACTTATATGTATTCTTCTGAAAAGCATCTGTTCATGTTTTTAGCCCATTTTTTTAAATGGTGGGTTTTTGTTTTTGTTTTTGTTTTGTCTCATTCAATTGTTTAAGTTCCTTATCGATTTTGGAGATTAGAGCTTTGTTGGATACATAGTTTGTGGATATTTTCTCCCATTCGGTAGGGTGTCTACTCTGTTAATAGTTTCTTTTGCTGGGCAGAAGGTCTTTAGTTTAACTAGGTCCCACTTGCAGATTTTTGTTTTTGTTGCAATTGCTATTGAGGGCTGTCATAAATTCTTCCTCAAGGCCAATGTCCAGAATGGTGTTTCCTACATTGATTTCTTGGATTCTTATAGTTTGAGGTCTTACATTTAAATTTTTAATCCATCTTTAATTTTTGTATACATTGAAAGGTAGGAGTCCAGTTTCCTTCTTCTGCATATGGCTAGTCAGCTACCCCAGAACCATTTATTGAATAGGGAATACTTTCCCCATTGTGTATTAGTAATTTTAATTTATCTTAGTGAAAATAGGGGATATACAATATGTACCAATATTTCTACATTTAATCTTGTCTCTTAGAGTCTTAAATATTTTCTTATGCTGTGAGTGTCGCTCCTTAAGCTTATTTACTCTTGAATCTTTAATCATGTTATGATACTGTTGAAATAATTTGTAGATTTGTAAGTATCTGGTTAATTTACTTTGAAGAACACTTGGGAAAGATCCAGGTAAGCACTTAAAATTTGAATGCTTAAAACTACCTTTATAACTAAGGGATGTATTTTCATTCTAAAATATTGAGATTTAATATCATAATTATTGGACTAAAACCAAAGCCCACACCTACAAGAATACATAAAACACAAAATTATAATTTTATGTATGGTTAATTTATTTTTAAAACCCTTATTCAGTTGTTCTCATGTGAATGCCTCAAGTTAACCTCAGGAGGAAAGAATATATTGTATTTATAAATATAAAGAAGAATGAACATTGTAGCTATTAGAAGCAAAAGCAAGTTAGATATCTGCAAAGAGTATAAGAAACTATTAATTACAGTCTCAAAAAAATGGGACTTAATTTCATTTGCCTAAATGTTTTATATTTTAGATTTGTGCTCTGGGGAAATTTTTAACATTAGAAAAGAAATGTTATAAATAGCAAAATAAACTGGTATGGCACTTACACAAGCAGTAAGTAACATTATTTAGCAAAGAATTAATTACCATGATTTGTTTTAGTAGAATTTTGCAACCATTTGTTCCTCCCATAGCTTTGTAAATCTCAGTCTTGTATGGCAAACTTAGCAACTGAGGCTATGGGAACCAAAGGGTGCCAAGGTAGGAATCAGAAGCATCACCCATTAGCCCCATGACTACTCAAGATACTAATCAAGAGGTGAACCATATTGATTACTCATTCTAAAACCCTCTCTTCATGCAAGTGAAACCATGTACATATTAACAAATAATGAATATACCAATAGACATGAAGCAAGAGAAACCATCATATTCCCTTTGACAGTCATTGCTGCTTGGTTTCTGTCTCTAGTGACCCCTAAGATTTCCCAGGATGGCAGAATCCCAGCTGCTGTCACAGCTCTCAGAGAAGCAGAGCAGGCTTCAATATCAAACCCCAACTTTTCTCAGTCCCTCTGGTGATGTTTTCATATTGGAAGCAAGTTAACCAGTGGCACTTCTCATAAACTTTGAAAAATGCTCCATTTGACCAGGCACAGTGGAAAGAGGCTATGGGTTAAATATGACCCTAGGATAAAACAATGAGATAGGAAGTCTAGTGCTATAGAAAACAGAATTCCACCAACATCGGAATAAAGGCCAGGTCTCTAGGGCCAAAAACAGCATGTATAGATGTGTTAGATTCTCTTCCCTTCCCAGTTTGAAAAAGAAAATATAGTAACTTTTGAAGTTTGAAGATATTCTTTTTCTTCCACATTTAAAATATTTGCTCTCATTTCTATACATCTCCATATTTTATTATACAATTTTTTTCTTTAACTTTTGTGTAGATATTTGTCTCAGAACCACTTTATATTTTTAAAAATCATTGAAGAGTCAAAGCAACATTTCCCCACTTAGGGTTATGTGTATCAACATTTATCATATTCAGAATTAAAACTGAGAATTTTTAAATATACAAAAATACAAGCACTCACTCTACCAGCTGTCAGATAAATCACATCACCACACATTAAGCAGTCTCTGGAAAACTCAGTGCACACTTGTGAAATAATGAAATTTTAAAAAATCATCTGATGTTAAGACATAAAGAGTTTTGACCTTGTAGATCCTCTGCAACAGGGCCTCCAGAAGCCCCTAGATAGCACATTGAGAACCATCACTCCAGATAAAATGATAGAAGGCAGAAAATTCAAATTGTTTTTATCTTTTCAAATGACAATTTCTATACTTCCTCTAAATGTTGAAAAAGAAGAGCCAAGTTGGAATTTATACAACGTGCCTTTGTGAATTATTAGAAAGCTACAGTATTCAAGATCACGTTTGCATTATATATCTATTAGAAAGACAAAAATTAAGAGGACTGATCATACTATTTGTTAGTGAAGATGTAGAGAAACTAGAATACACACACAAGGCTGTAGGACTATAAAGTGATACAACCATTTTGGAAAAAAACAGTTGGCAGCTTCTTAAAAAAATTACACACACACCTACCCTAGGGTATAGCATTTTCACACGTAGGTCTTTACACAAGAAAAGTGAAAGCATATGTCCATACAGAAACTTGTTGCCAGGCATGGCGGCTTATGTCTGTAATCCCGGCACTTTAGGGGGTTGAGGTAGGTGGATTGCTTGAGCCCAGGAGGGGCAAGACCAGCTGGGACTACATAGTGAGACCCTCATCTCTACAAAAAATACAAAAATTAGTCACATGTGGCAGCATGCACCATAGTCCTAGCTTTTCAGGAGGCTGAGGTGTGAGAACTGATTGAGTCTGGGAGTTTGCGTCTGCAGTAAGCCGTGATCGTACCACTGCGCTCCAGCCTGGTTGACAGAACAAGACCCAGTCTCAAGAAAAAATATACATGAATGTTATACCACCTTTTCTTGTAATAGTCAAAAACTGGAAACAACCAAAATATCTACCAGCAGTTAAAGTGATAAGTAAATTATGATACAGTACCTTGATACAATGGAATGCTACTATCAGTGTTTAAAACTAACGATATATGCAACAACACAGACTATTCTCAAAATTATGTTGCTTAATAAAAGAGGTCAGTCAAAAATAGTAAATTAAGAGAATGAAAGGGCAAGTCACAAGCTTGGAGAAAACCTTTGCAAAAAACACATCAGATGAAAGATTGACATATAAAAAATACAAGAATTCTTGAAATCCAACGAAGAAAAAAATTTAAAAATTGGCAAAAGATCTAAACAGACTCCTTATAAAGGAAGATACACAGATAAAAAGTAACAGTATAAAAAGATGCTTCATTTTATGTGTCATGAGGGAACTGCAAATTAAAACAACAATGAGATACTACTATATGTCTATTACAACGGCCAAAATCCCAAACACTCACAACCCCAAGTCCTGATCAGAATGTAGAGCAAAAGAAACTCTTATCATTACTGGAGTAAATGCAAAATGGTAAGGCTACTTGGGAAGACAATTTGGCAGTTTCTTACAAAATTATACATAGTATATGATTCAGCAATCATGCTTCTTGGTATTTACCCAAATTATTTGTGTGAAACTTATTTCACACAAAAACTTGCATACAAATATTTACAGCAGCTTTATTTATAATCACCAAAACTTAGAAGTAAGCAAGATGTCCTTTAATAGGTGAGTAAACAAACTGTAAGGCATGTGTACAATAGAATATTACTCATGATAAAAAGAAATGAAACCATGTGCAATGTCTCAGTCCTATAATTCTAGCACTTTGGGAGCCAGGGCACGAGGGTTATTTGAAGTCAAGAGTTTGAGACCAGCTTGGGCAACACAGAAATACCCTGTCTCAGAAAAAAAAGTTAATTTCATTAAAACAATAAAAATAAATGAGTTATCAAGCCATGAAAAGAAATGAATAGACCTTGAATGTATATAGCTGAGTCAAAGGAGCCAATCAATTATATGATTCCAATCATAAGACATTCTGTAAAAGGCAAAATCAAGAAGTAAAAGGATCAGTGAGCACTATAGGTTCAGGAGAAGCAAGGGATAAATAGGTGGAGAATAGGGGATTGTTAGGGCAGTAAAACTATTATTCTGTATGATACCATAATGATAGATACATGTCACTACACATTTGTCAAAACCCATAGAATACATAACACAAAGAGTGAACTGTAAACTATGAACTTTAATGAATGATAATGTCTCAACATTGGTTCATCAATTATAGAAAATTTACCACACTAATGCAAGATAATAAAAATAGGTGAAATTGAGCAGGGAATGGCAAGGGGAGTGAGCACATGGAAACTCTCTATAGTTTCCACTCAATTTTTTTTTCTGTAAACCTAATAATACTTAAAAAATCTATTAACTTTAAAAAGTACATGATTTAATTCATATTGATTTTAGAAATATGAAAAATAATCTATATGGCAGAAAGTAGATCAGTAGTTACCAGGAGATGAGGAAGAAAGAAAGGTGGAATTACCAAGTGGCACAAGGAAACATCTGAGAGCAATGGATGTGTTCATTCTTTTGATTATGATAGTAATTTCTTGGGCCTTACGTATGCCAAAAAGCATCAAATTTTATACTTTTGGATTCGTATGGCTTATTTTATGTTGATTTGCATTTCAAGTGATTTTCCAAATTATGCTACTGCTGCTGGTCTGGGGACCATATTTTGAGCACCACTGCTTCAGAGATAAAAGAGCAATTGTTCTCACTTCTAGCCACATTTATGAATTACCTGAAGAGCATGGAAAAGCAGAAATTCTGATGGAAATAGTTTGTAGTGAAGTCTAGCTTGGGAATTTTTTAAAAGCTTCATAGGTGATTCTTACTCTGACAAGATGGAAAGCAATTAGGATAAAGATACCTTTTAAAACTTTAGTTTTTGTGCAACTATTCCACTTCTGATAGTAATTTTTCAATCATAACTAAAAAATAATGGCTACAGATAATGCTTCCAGCTCCATCCATGTTCCTGTGAAAGACATGACCTCATTCTTTTTTATGGCTGTGTAGTATTCCACGGTATATCTGTACCACATTTTCTTCATCCAACCTGGGAGCTTAATGATGATAACTCATGAACACAATGAAGGGAACAACAGACACTGGGGTCGACTTGAGGGTGGAGGGTAGGAGGAGGGAAAGGAGCAAAAAAGATTACTGTTGAGTACTGGGCTTAATACCTGAGTGATAAGGTAATCTGTACAACAAACCCCATGACAGTAGTTTACCTATGTAACAAACCTTCACATGTACGCCCAAACCTAAAATAAAATTTTTTAAAAAGGAGCTAACATGACTCAGCCAATAGTACGCACTGAGAAATATTAGTTTTATGTTAATCACATGTAGAATTTTTGGTAAATTCTACTAATAAAAGGTTTTCAATAAGTATTAGAAGAAATACTGAAAATTACCCCTTTAGCTGGAAATATCCACAGTTTAAACTGATCAGTAAAATATGATTTCTAAATAAAATAACCCCATGTCTTTCCCCTGCTATAAGCTGCTAACTCATATTACAGAGAATAATACAAGATAACAGCTGATTAATTTCATATTTAATTATTTGAGGAATAGGGTAGATTGTTTTATAGATCATTTTTACTGAATGAATTTCTTCTCTTTTCATAAAACACCTTTAAAATCCATTTCTATCACATTTCATGACCCATCCACGAGTGTTTCTTGAAATAAAGCTCCCTTGATAGATAAGAACCAGTAGACAGAGGAAAAAAAATGGCTTAGGGGAAGGATTGGTATCTGCTATGCAGAACTGGATAGCTGAATAGAAGTTGGGGACCCCAATCTCAGAAGTACTCATTCAGGCTCCAATTTCCTATCCATAGCTACAAATAGAATGCGAGTGAAGAGAGAAAGCTGTAACATCTATACTTCACATCAGCCTTAAGAACTTCTAACATACATGCAGCCAACAAATATATGAAAAAATAATCAACATTATTATCAGAGAAGTGGAAATCAAAACCACAATGAGATACTATCTCACACCAGTCAGAATGGCTATATTAAAAAGACAAAAAAAAAAAAAAAAAAAATAGATGTTGACCAGCTTGAGAAGCAAAGGGAAAACTTATACACTGTTGGTGGCAATGTAAACTAGTTCAACCACTGTTTAAGTCTGAAAATTTCTTAAAGAATTTAAAACAGAACTACATTTGATCCAGTAGTCCCACTGCTGCATACACACACACAAAAATATATAAATCATTCTACAAAAAAGACACATACAATTGGATATTCATCACATCACTATTCACAATATGAAAGACAAGGAATCAACCAAGATGCCCATCAATGGTGAACTGAATAAAGAAACTGTGGTACATATACACCATGCAATACTACACAGCCATAAACAAGAATCAAATCATGTCTTTTGCAGCAAAATGGATACAGTTGGAGGCCATTACTTTAAGCGAATTAACACAGAAAACCGAATAATACACGTTCTCACTTATAAGTGGGAGTTAAATATTGAGTACCCATAGACATAAAGATGGGAACAATAGATAATGGGGACCACTAGAGTGGGGAAGGTGAGTTGGGGGCAAGGGTTGAAAAACTACCTATTGGGTACTATGCTCACTACTTAGGTGACTGAATCAAAATTCAGTGACATGCAATTTACTCATGTGATAAACTTACACATGTATCCATGAACCTAAAATAAAAGTTGGGAAAAAAAGAACTTCTACAGTAATCTATTTATAGTTTCTTAAAGATACTCATAACCTGATATTCTAAAAAGTAGCTTAGGCCATAGTTCATAGAGAAGACCGACAGATCTTTGTCCAGTGCTCTTAAGGGGACTGTAACTGGACTTCCCTGGATAAACACTGGGCAAGCTAATAACATTCTATCCAGTATATTAAAAGTTACATTGCTAGCCACATGAATCCTAATTATTTGTGGTTTACATTAATCAAGAGCTATTGTTGTGCCTAACTAAATTCTTCAATTTGCTTAACCTAAGCCTTTTAAGTCAAGCTTAAAGACAAAGGTAGTTTTAAAAAATAATATATGTGATTGATTAAATATGTCACTAGCTCAACAAAAACTGGGAAGCTCAGTATCAGAGCACTTCAAGGCATTTGCTATTTGAATATAATCCTAAATTTGGTGCAAAAAGATTAGTTACGTGGAATTCATATGAGTATTTATATTCTGTATCAAGGACCTATATAATTTTGTTAAACAAATCATTTGAGTCAATTATCAATGAAAACACAAAGCTCATTTCATGACCAGTGAATCGATATCATTATAAAAAGTAATAAAATTTAATGATCTCAACAGCTAGCTTTGGCCATCCTAGAACTATATGCTCATATTCCAGTGAGGCTGTAACCTAACCATTCCACTTTTTAAAGTTGTTCCAACTAAATGCAACAGTGGTGAGACAATGAATGCTTGGAAGATGGCTTCATAAACAGAAGCCAAAATTACCCCGATATATGACTATGAGCATATGCCTGATAGCCTCAAGAGTATGGCAAGTTTTTCTACCAGAGAACTTAGTTCCTACTTCTCTCTACCTCACATAATTCACTTTTAATCTGTACAGTGATACGGATTACCACAGGGTATAATCGTTCCCTGCTAGGGCTGCAAAGTGATTGGTTTTAAATGAGCTATATTTCACAACTGGCTACATAGAGCATGAATAGTTGAGAAAAGAGAAAAGTCATAGTTAAAAGAATCCAGGTTCTGATCTATTCCTACCCTGTGAAACTGATTTCACTTTATTGCAAAATGAAGATGATAATGCTGGCTCAATTCACTTCCTAGGTACATTACACTGACCTTCCGAGATAAACACTTTTAAAAGCAGTTATGGACTTCCACTGCTGTTGAGGATAGAAAGCCACAAGATACATTTGCTCCTACTTTAATAACCCAAAAAGCCAGATAATACACAAAGTCAAAGTCTTTTCAAAGCCCATGAGAGAACTGGTCATCAAGCAACTTTTAAAAAGCCAGTATTGAACTAAAATCCAAAATGTGACAAGCCTCTTCTAGATGACAAGGAACATACGGCTGCTTCGTTTTTTTAAGCTGAGTAGTGGAAGAAAGAAGAAACTACTTACTATTTATTTATGTTTTCAACTTTTATTTTAGATTCAGGGCTACCTGTGCAGGTTTATTACCTGGGTACGCTGTGTGATTCTGAGGTTTGGAATATGAATGAGCCCATCACCCAGGTACTGAGCATAGTACCCAACAGTTAGTTTTTCAACCCTTCCTCCCTACCATCTCTATAGTCCCCAATGTCTATTGTTGTCATCTTTATGTCCATGAGTAACCAATGTTTAGCTCCCACTCATAAGTGAGAACATGTGGTATTTGGTTTTCCATTCCTGTGCTAATCCATTTAGGATAATGGTCTCCAGCTACAACCATGTTGCTGGAATGACCATAATTTCATTCTTTTTTATGGCTGTGTAGTATTCCATGGTGTTTATGTATCACATTTTCTTTATCCAATTCAACATTGATGGCCACTCTAGGTTGATCCCATGTCTGTGCTATTGAGAATAATGCTGCAAAGAACATACAGCTATATGTGTCTTTTTTTTGTAGAATGATTTTCTTTTGAATATATACCCAGTAGTGGGATTTCTCGGTCTAACGTAGTTCTGTTTTAAGTCCTTTGAGAAATCTTCAAACGCTTTTCCACAGTGACTAAACTAATTTACATTACTACCAAATATGGAAAAGTGTTTCCTTTTCTCCACAGACTTGCCAACATCTGTGGATTTTTGACTTATTAATAATAGCCATTCTGACTGGTATGAGATGGTATCTTATTGTGGTTTTGATTTGCATTTCTCTGATGATTACTGATGTGGAAAACTTTTTCACATGTTTGTTGGTCATTTGTAGGTCTTCTTTTGAGAAGTGTCTGCTCATGTCTTTTGAACACAATCCTGTTTACAATAGCCACATATAAAAGAAAAATACCTAGGAATACATCGAACCAAGGAGGTGAAAGATCTCTACAAAGAGAACTAAAAACACTGCTGAAGGAAATAAAATAGGTGATACAAACAAAGGGGAAAACATTTCATGCTCATGGACAGAAGAATCAATATTGTTTAAATGGCCGTACTGCCCAAAGCAATCTACAGATTGAACATTATTCCTATCAAATTACCAACATTATTTTCTAGAATTAGAAACAACTATTCTAAAATTCCTATAAAACCAAAAAAGAGACTGAACAACCAAAGTAATCCTAAGTAAAGAGAACAAATCCAGAGACATCACACTACCTGACTTCAAACTACCTGACAGGGCTACAGCAACCAAAACAGCATGGTATTGGTACAAAACAGACACAGAGATCAATGGAACAGAATAGAGAATCCAGAAATAAAGTTGCACACCTACAGCCATCTGAACTTTGACAACATTGACAAAAATAAGCAATGGGAAAAGGACTCCCTAATCAATAAACAGTGTTAGACTATCTGGCTAGCTATATGCAGAATGAAACTGGATCTCTATCTTTCACCAGATGCAAAAATTAACTCAAGGTGGATTAAACATTTAAATGTAAGATATCAAACTACATGAATTCTAGAAAATATGGGAATCACATATCTAGATGTTGGCCTTGGAAAGAGTTTGTGACTAAGACCTCAAAAGCAATTGCAAAGAAACCAAAAATTGACAAATGGGCCCAATTTAACTGAAGAGCTCTGCACAGCAAAAGAAACTATCAGCAGAGTAAACAGATAACCTACAGAATGAGAAAAAATATATATGAAGAAACCACTTTAGATGCAGGTAAGAAGAAACTTGCTATCCTTTCAGCAAATTTTAAGACCATATACATACAGGTTTAGCCTGAGATCCCCAAATGAAAGGGGACCCACCCACTCCACTCCCTACAACCAGTTCTTTTCCACAGGCCTTCAAGAGTATTCATGAGAAAAACTAGGGACAGGGCAGGAGAATTGAGAAACAATGATAGTAAAGACTATGGCAGACCAGGATAAATGAGAAAAATGTTCTAGGCCAAGCTGGGCCTCATACTAAGTACCACAGCTGTCTACCACCAGAGCAAGAGGCGGAGAGTTAAGAGAGTGCCTTTGCAGGCACATCTCCTGGGACTGCTTAAGTCTAAGGGTGTATGTGAGAGGATTAAAAGAAACCCCACAAAGGTGCTCAACCTTCGATTGAATACCAGGCTGTGGCTGTCTGCGCTGCTGAAGGAAAGGCTAAAAGAGAATCCCCTGAAGTGAAGATTTGTACCTACTCAAGTATGAGAATAGTGGAGAGAACTGAGAAAAACAAAAAACAAAAAACAAAAACACAGCCTTGCCCAGCATTAACCATATGCTGAGAGAGAATCCCCCTCACACCCAAGTTGAAATACATATGGCCTGCCAAAGTCCAAGGGTGGAACAGAAGAGCTAAGACACGCTGTGGTGAACAAAGCTCAAATACATCTCAAACACAACCTAAGTTAACTCACCATATCTCTTCAACCTCCCACATGCACAAATACATGCTAGAGCATAATGGAAGAAGAGACAAGTCTTTCCCTGGACATAAATATCATTTTCTTCAGTTTCTATTTTTTCTACTTTTATATACAATGTTCAGAATTCAATAAAAACTTGAGACTCATGAAAAAGCAGAAAAATATGAGTCATTATCAAGAGAAAATATTATTAAAGGAAACATACCCCAAATAACTCATATGTTGGCATTGTCAAATAAGAATTTTAAAATAACTATGATCACTTTCTCTGTGCAATGAACGGGCAGTGCACCAGGCTCATACAATAGCTATAACACATATGTTAAAGTACATAAATGAAAGGGTAGACAACATGCATGAACAGATGGAGAATTTAAGAGATAAAAACTATAAAAATGAGCCTAATGTAAATGCTAGAAATAAAAAAGACAGTATAAAACTTGAAAAAAATATTTATATGGGATTAGCAGCAGACTGGACACAGAAGAGAAAAGAATCCGTACTTTTGAAGACATTCAAAATAAATTATCCAAACTAAAATATAAACAGTAAAAGGAGTTTAAAAAGAACCATTATATCAAGATCTGAGGACACTATCAAACACTTTAATAAGTGTATAATTGGTATTCCAGAAGGAATAAAGGGAAAGAGGAGCAGAAGAAATATTTTAAAAGATAATCAAGATTTTCCACAAATAATAAAAGACGTCAACTCACAGATCGCAGCAACTTAGTTAATCTCAGGAAGGATAAATCTGAAGTAAATCATACGAAGGCAAAAGATACTCACATGAAAACCAAGGTTAAGGAAAATCTAGAAAGGGGTCAAAAAATGCAAAGACAACATACAGGAAACAATGATACAATTAAAATAATGGTTGATTTTTAATCAGAAACACTAGGGGCAAGAAGCTAATGAGAAGACTTTTTTATTTTTTTTTATTTTTTTGAGACTGTGTCTTGCTCTTGTCTCCCAGGCTGGAGTATAGTGGCATGGTCTCAGCTCACTGCAACCTCCACCTCTGGGTTCAAGCAATTCTCTGCCTCAGCCTCCCAAGTAGCTGGAACTACAGGCACCCCCACCACACCCGGCTAATTTTTTGTATTTTTAATAGAGATAGGGTTTCACCATGTTTCCCAGGCTGGTCTCAAACTCCTGACCTCAGGTGATCCGCCCATCTTGGCCTCCCAAAGTGCTGAGATTACAGGCGTGAGACACTGCGCCCAGCCTGAGAAGACATTTTTAAAGTACTAAAAGAAAAAATGGTCAAGTTAGAATTTTATATCCAGTGAAAATATCTTTTAAAAATGAAACAGAAATAAATATGTTCAGACAGACAAAAGCTGAAAGAATTAATCTCCAGCAGACCTACTTCACAAGACTAAGTCTTTTTTAAAGAGTATTTAAAGTGAAATTCAGGATATTTCAAGTAGAATTGTTAAAAATGACTGTGGGGCCCGGGGTGATGTCTCATGCCTGTAATCTTAGTACTTTGGGAGGCTGAGGTGGGCAGCTTGAGGCCAAGAGTTCGAGACCAGTCTGACCAACATGGTGAAACCCTGTCTCTACTGAAAACACAAAAATTAGCTGGGTGTGGTGCTGCATGTTTGTAATCCCAGCTACTCGGAGGCTGAGGCATGAGAATCACTTGAACCCAGGAGGTAGAGGTTGCAGTGAGCAGAGATCCTGCCACTTCACTCTAGCTTGGGTGACAGAGTGAGATGGTCTCAAAAAACAACAACAACAAAAAATGTACTGTGGGGTTTATAGCATGTGTAGAGGTATGACATGTGACAAAAGGACACAAAGTGCAGGAGTGTGGTAGTTAGAAATATATTATTGTAAGGTTCATATATTGTTTGTGGAGTAGTGAGATACTTTCTGAGGTAGGCTATACATAGTGAAAATGCATATATTTTTAATCTCTAGAGCAGGGGCTCACATACTTTTTCTGTAAAGGGTTAATTAGTAAATATTTTAGACTTTACAGGCTGTTTAGTCTGTGTTGCAGCTACTTAACTGTACTATTGTAGTCCGAAAGCAGCCATATATAATTTGTAAATAAGTAGGCATAACTGTTCCAGTGAAACTTTGTGTATAAAGAACTAGGACTGGATTTGGCCTCTTTTTCTTGGGCATCCACTAAAAAAAAAACCAGGGTGCATAATTAAAAGATCAATAGAGGAGATTTAAAGAGAGTACTAAAATTTACTTGATTCATCTCAGAAAATACAGAACAGGTAGGACAAGTATAATTCAGATACCAAGATGGTAGCCTTAAATCCAAACATATTAATGTCTACATTGCATTGGGTTGGACTAAACACTCCAGTTAAAAAGAAGAGATTGTCAGAATAGATTGAAATGAAAGATCCACTATATATCTTGTTTATAAGAAACACCCTTTAAAGATACAGACAGGTTTTGATATAAAAGTTAGGAAAAACATATACCATACAATCAATATAGGAATAGTCTATATGAAGAGCAGACAAAATAGACCTCAAGATGTGGAGTATCATTAGTACAGGCATTTCTTTTAAAGTTAAACAGACATATTCTATAACGCAGGAATCTCCTTTGTAGGTATTTATTTAAGATAAATGAGAACCTACATTGACAAAAGAAAGCCTCATATACAAATCTTTACAGAAGATTTATTTATAATAGCCAAAATATTAAAAATCTCAGATGCCCATTAACAGAAAAATAGGTAATTAGCAGTATATTCATATTATAGAACACTACTTAGTAATAATAACAAATAAACTACTGATATGTATAACATCATGAGTCTCAACATTATTCTGAGAAAAAGCCTCCAGAAACAAAAGAGTGTATGATATAAAATCCTATTTATATAAAATTCTACACCAGACAAAACTATTATGATAGAAATGAGATTAGTATTTGTTTCTGGGTGGGGGAAATTTGACTGGGAAGGGCACTAAGAAACTCTCTGGGATGACAGAAATAGTCTTCATCTTGCCAGAGAATGGGTAACACGGGTATATTCATTTGCAAAAATTGATCAATTTTCATACTTAAAATCTGTGTGTACACTGTATTTAAATTATACCTCAATAAATTTAGCATTGGGTATAAAAAGCATTTTTGCATGACTATGAAAATCAGCAGGCATTTATGTAAGTTGACTATAGTAATATAAATACTCATTTGTTATGAAATTATGTTCAGTTCCATGCCAAGAAGAGTATTTGCTAATTAAATTCTTCTACTGCTAAGACTTCAGACATCCTTGGATATTCCATTACCTGACAGCAATGGGATAAAGCATACAGAAACATCTAGGAATGGCCAGGTGTGATGGCTCACACCTGTAATCCCAGCCCTTTGGGAGGCCAAAGAGGGGGATTGCTTGAGTCCAGGAGTTCGAGATCAGCCCAGGCAACATGACAAAACCCTGTCCCTACTAAAAATACAAAAATTAGCCAGGCATGGTAGTATATGCCTATAGTCCCAGTTACTCAGGAGGCTGAGGCACGAGAATCACTTGAACCCAGGAGGCAGAGGTTGCAATGAGCCAAGATTGTGCCATTGGACTCCAGCCTGGGTGACGGAGTGAGACTTCATCTCAAAAAAAAAAAGAAAGAAAGAAAAGAAATACTTAGTATCTAGTATATAACAGATACTTGATATATAACTATTTTCTTCATCCTTTCCTTAGATGAAATCTAAAAGGAATATTTCTTATCCAGAATTTCACAAGTGTAATCTGTATTGCCCCTCCTATATCTGAGATACCTATGATCCATCTGCTATAACGTTCTTTCAACCAAGGAGTCCATCTCCAATGAATTTGCACTAACACATACATTGAAACTTATTTTCCACCTGTACCAGAGTATGAAGTGCAGCTCTCCAAAGCTTTCTTTATTGGTACAAACTGAGGTGTGGTAGAACAAAATAGTTCCGTCCAAAGTCAGAACTGGAATCTACCCAAGGCCATTTAGTAAAGCAGCGTTGGGAAAATTTTGTGGTAAGTTGAAGTCATATATCCTAATCTGGCCTGTTAGCCTGGCAAAAGTGAAGAAGATTTAGGGACGGAAAGATAACATTAGAGAATAAAACTGAAATTTGTGGCAAGGAATTAGGCCAGTTTAGAGATTAGATGTAACAGAGTGAGCCAGGCTCAGGGCTTTAACGTGCAACCTGGGTAAGCACAGCCAATTAGAAAGTGAACCCAGTGTATAAAAGAAGACATCCTGGAGTCAAGCAAAGTGACATGAGTTACCCTAGAACACAACTCTAGTTTCTAGTAAAGCTTGCCTTGGAGACTTGTTTCCACTACACATTACACTGAACTCTCATGATAGTCATAGGGCTGATGACTCTGGGCAGGAAAGGAGCTTCCTATTTATATTTCAAAGCATATAATTTAGGGGTTTCAGTGAGGGAAACAATAGGATGTGATGCTTGTGATTGAAATTAAAATTTAATAAAAATGCGTGTGAGTTTTGCTTAAAATGCTAACTTGCAACTTCCTCTACTGATGGAGTAAAGACAAAGCTCTCAATGAGAACTAGGGAAGACAGATTACAAAGCAAAACATCTGCTCTTGGGTTGTAGGACCTGCCAAGGAAGCCAGGACTGTAGAGGCAAAGATAATGGAAAGGACGATCGTCAAGCTGAGCCCAACTTTCTAGACAAGGGTTCGCCCCTTGGGTCATGTGCAAATTCTTGGTACAAAATGAGAAGCTAACAAGCCTGGCAGACGCACCTAAATGGCAGAGAAGCCAGCAGAGCATATGACAATCTCATGTAGCTACTGTTACAAAAATTGCATGTGGTGCTGCCAAATTAGAGAGAACTTGAGGGACCAAGTGTCTAAACAGAAGTGATTACAATCCTCAGCACAAGTTTTCCCTTTGAGGTATTTACCAAGCCTTAAGCGGTGTTAGACAAAATGCTAAGAATCTTGTAGAAAGGAACTGGCTAGTAGCATGGGAGAGCTATTAATAGTCACATGCTACTAGGAAGACAAAAATGAAATTTTTAAAATGCCATAGGAAAAAGGCCCTAGTAAACACCTCAGGTTCTCAAGTAGAATACCTGAAGAGCTAAAACATAGGAGGGTTTAAAGCAAAGGCAGACTGAGATGTATAAAAACTACAGCCTAGCCTTGAGTCAGCTCAGCTGCCAGCCGGGTTGAGGTGATGTCCCTGTGCCACATATCAAATTACCCTCTCAGGAGGATATTGTCATCCTGGGCCTCTACAGTGTTTCAGACACGTGCTAAATATTTAATAAACTATTACCAAGTATTACAGAAGCAAGACCAAGGGGAAAATAAAAAGACAACGGACTCAGACACGAACACCAAAATTACTGATTAATATGTCAAGAAAATCAACAGCAAGCCGGGCGCGGTGGCTCATGCCTGTATTCCCAGCACTTTGAGAGGCCGAGGTGGGCGGATCACCTGAGGTCAGGAGTTCTAGATCAGCCTGACCAACATGGAGAAACCCCATCTCTACTAAAAATACAAAAAATTAGCCAGCATGGTGGTGCATGCCTGTAATCCCAGCTACTCAGGAGGCTGAGGCAGGAGAATGGCGTGAACTGGGAGGCGGAGGTTGGCGGGTGAGATCTGACCAATGCACCCAGCCCAAGCACAGAGGGAAAGAAAGAAAGAAAGAAAGAAGAAAGACAGACAGACAGAAAGACAGACAGACAGACAGACAGACAGACAGACAGACAGAAAGAAAGAAAGAAAGAAAGAAAGAAAGAGAAGAAGGAGAAGAAGGAGAAGAAGGAGAAGAAGGAGAAGAAGGAGAAGAAGGAGAAGAAGGAGAAGGAGGAAGGGAGAAGGAGAAGGAGGGAGAAGAAGGGAGGAGAAGGAGAAGGAGCATTAAATGCCTTATTGAACATTTGAATGATGAACATTTATCAAAATGATGACAAATGATTATTAAAATGATTTATTAAAATGATGAAATGATGAGACATGCCTTTATCAAACAAACAAAACAAAGAAACAGCCCATTAACAAATGCATTAAAACAAATTTATTGTACCTATTTATTTATTTATTTATTTATATGTGATGATTATTTATTTATTTATTTATTTATTTATTTATTTATATTTATTTATTATTACCCATTTATTGCACCATTTATTTATTGCTCCATTATTGCTTATTGCAATGACAAATGATTATTAAAATGACATTGTACCATTTATTGAATGATGACAACATTATTTATTTATTAACGATTTATTAAAACAATGATAATAAACAATTTATTAAACAATTTAATAAACAATGACAACAAATTTTATTAAAACAAAACAACACGACAAATGATACCATACGATGCCTATTGTACCTATTAAATGACAAATGACATTAAATGACAATGACAAAATTATTGTACTATTAAATGACAGTCGAGAAAACAATGATAAAATGATAAATGACACGACAAACATTTATTTATTTACACGATAAAACAGCACGATGATGACACGATAAACAAAATGATGATGACGTTTGAAATAAACAAAATTTTATTAAATGAAAACAAAACAAAACAACAACGACAACAAACATTATCATTTAACAAAACAAAACAAACATTAAACATACAACAAATGATAAACATGAAACATAAACAAATGACAAATTTATTGAAATTCCATTAAAATATTAAAATGATGAACAGAATGATGATAATGACACTGAGAATAGATGAAATGACAGATGAAACAATGATAACAAAGAATGAAGAACAATGATGAAATAAAATGACAATGACAATGACATCAACAATGATAAACAATTTATTAACATTAAACAATTTATTAAATGACAAATGAAATGACATCTATAAACAATGACAGCCTATTAAAATAAATTTATTAAATGACAACAATGACAACAAATGGATAACAGCCTATTGGAAATAAAATGATAAACAAAATGATATTAATGACAGAAAACAGTTTATTAAACAGTTTATTAATGACAATAAATGATAAAATAAAATAATTTATTAAACAAAATGACATTGTTTCAGCCACACAACAGTCGATAAATGAACAAATGAAGAAAACAAATGACAACAATGATGATGAATGACAACACGACAACAATGATACGACAAATGACAACAATGATAATGACACAAACAAAGAAATATAAATGTTTATTAAATGATAATGACAATGACAAACAATGATGTGTCAGACAACAATGATAATGACAAATAATGACAGTTTTATAAATAAGAGAAATATTAAAATAATGACAAAATAAATAGTTTATTAAAATAAATGGTTAGAAATACACGATAAATAGCCTATTAACAAATAATGATAAAACAGCCAGCCACCATAAATAAATGACAAATGACAGCCAACATGTTTATTAACAATGATAAATGACAACAGTTTATTAAACAGTTTATTAAATAGCCGACAGTTTAAATATTAAAATAATGAGCAATTTATTAAAATAGCCTATACGAAAATAAATGACAAAATATTTATTAAAACAGACAACAATGATAAGAAATAGCCTATGTTTATTAAATAGCCGAATGAGCAGGTTTATTAAATAATTTACAGAAAATGCATAAAATACAGCTTATAAATGAAGAAGAAATAGCCAACAGTTTATTGTACGATAATAGCTTAGATAAAGAAATAAATAATAAATAAAATAAAATAAAATAACAATGAGTGAATGATAAAGAAATGACAGCCAAAATAAATAGCTTTATAAAGAAGAAGAAGCTGAAGGAGAAGAAGCTGAAGGAAGAAGGAGAAGAAGGATAGCTTATAAAGAATGAGAAGGAGAAGAAGGAGAAGAAGGAGTAGCCGAGAAGAAGGAGAAGAAGGAGAATAATGGAGAAATAGAAGGAGAAGAATGACAATGACAACGATTAAACAATGATTAAACAATGATAACAAACAAATGACAACAGAATGGACAACAAAACAATTATTGAACAATTTATTAAAATGAAACAATGATGATTAAATGATGATAACAATGAAATGTCGATGATAAATGATGACAATGATATTAGAATGATGATATTGAAAACAATGATTATTGAATGATTTATTGTACCATTAACAACAGAATGATGATGAATGATGATGACAAATGACATTGAATGATGATAAAATGAATGATAAATGACAATTATTAAATGAATGATAAATGACAAACAAAACAAAATAAACAATGACAATTATTAAATGACAACATAATGACAATGATAATGAGAAGATTTATTAATGATGAATGATGAAATGATACGACAATGATGAATGATATCGACACGACATATCGATAAACAACAAATGAATGATGATGATGATATTTATTGATGATGATGATGATGATGATGACATGATGATGACATTTATTTATTTATTTTACACGACGATAAAATGACAGTCGATAAATGACAAAATGACAAAATAAAACAAACAATGACAGTCATCAATCAACAACAACAACAAATAACAAAACAACAACAACAAATGGAAAATAAACAACAACACAACAATGACAAATGACAAATGACAACGACAAAATGACAAACAGGCCTATTGTACCTATTAAAATTTATTAAATGACACATACCTAAAAATTATTAAACAAAATTTATTAAATGACAAATGACATTAAATGACGACATCTATTAAATTAAAATATTTTAGACAACATGTGATGACATTAAAATATTTTATTTACGACAAATATATTTATTTTACAGCTTATTTATGATGATGCATGATGATGATGCATTTATTTATTTATAATGACAACAGTCAATAAACATGAAATGCAAATTGGTTAAATGACAACAAATGACAAAATTTATTAAAACAACAAAACAAATGATAAAATAAAATGAAACAAACACTTATTAAACAAACAAAACAAACAACAACAAAACAACAACAACAGTAAACAACAAAACAAACAAACAACAGCCTAAAACAACAAACAAACAACAACATACCGAACAAATGACAACAACAATTATTTATTAAAATTATTTATTGGAAATATTTTTATTGAAACATATTATTTATTACATGATGATGATGACAATGACATGAGTTTAATAAAACATGATGATGATGATGCATGATGATGATGCATGATGATGATGACATGACATGATGATGATGATGATATTTACATTAAAACATGATTATTTAAAACATGCATTTATCATTTACGCATTTATTTACTTACAAACATGCATTTATTTAATATTTACATTTATTAAACATACGATGAGATTATTTATTAAACATGACATTTAATAAAAATGATGACATTATTGAAACATGATTTATTAATAAACATGACATATTAAAAATATGACATGACAAACATTTTATTTAGATGATGATGATGATGACAGATGATAAAATGATATATTTATTTATTGATGATGACGATGACAGCCTGACATTTAAAACATGTCGAGATGACGATGATTATTTATTTATTGCCTATTTATGATGACAGCCCATTTATTTATTATTTATTTATTTATTTATTTATTGATGATGATGATGACGATGACATTTATTTATTTATGACATTGAATGACATTAACATTGTACTCCATATTGATTATTTTAAATGACATATTTATTTAAATGACATATTTATTTAAACGACATGATGAAATTATTATTTATTTTAAAATGATATTTATTTATTTAAATGATATTTATTTATAAATGACATGATGTGATTTAAACAAACATGAATGATGGCAAATATTTAAAACATATTTAAAACATTTAAACATATTTAAAATGACAGATGTTTTATTTATTTAAACAATGAAACAAACATACATTTAATGATGGCATCGAGGAGGAAGAGGAAGAGGAAGAGGAGGAGAAGAGGAAGAGGAAGAAGAAGGAGAAGAGGAGGAGGAGGAGGAGGAGGAGAAGGAGGAGGAGGAGGAGGAGGAGAGAAGGAGGAGGAAAGGAGGAGGAAGGAGGAGGAGAAGGAGGAGGGAAGAGGAGTGGAGAAGGAGAGGAAGGAAGGAGAAGGAGGAGGAGAAGGAGGAGAAGGAGGAGGAAGGAGGAGGAAGGAGAGGAGAGGAAGGAGGGAGGAGGAGAGGAGAGAAGGAGGAAGGAGAACTGGAATCTGGGAATAAAAAATTCTAAACATGGAAAATAAAATCACTGAAATTAAGAAATTGGTGATTGAGTTTGGCTGCAGATTGGACACAATGGAAGAGAGCCTTATCAAACTGGATGACGGCTCAGAGCAAAAATGAATGGAAATTTTTTTTTTTTTTAATTTTTTTTTTTTTTTTGAGACAGAGTCTGGCTCTGTTACCCAGACTAGAGTGCAGCGGTGCGACTTCAGCTCACTGCAACATCCGCCTCTCAGGTTCAAGTTATTCTCCTGCCTCAGCCTCCCAGGTAGCTGGCATTACAGATGTGCACTACTAAGCTCTGCTAATTTTTGTATTTTTAGTGGAGACAGGATTTTACCATGAAGGCTAGGCTGGTCTCAAACTCCTGACCTCAAGTAATCTGCCGACCTCAGCCTCCCAAAGTGCTGGGATTACAGGTGTGAGTCACTGCGCCTGGCCTTGAAATTTAAAAATAAGGGAAACACACAAGACATAAAAAGGTTTTACTACACATGTGCTTGAAGCCCTAGATGTAAACAGGAGAGAGATTTGAAGAGATGGCAGCTAAAAATGATCTCATACTGATGAATAGGTACATTAAAGTATACTCATATGATGGGATACCACATAGCAGCACTATTGCAATAGAGATACAATGCAAGCTACATATGTAATATTCAGCTTTCTAGTAGTCACATTAACTAAAGTAAAAAACAAACGAAAAGCATGTATGTAGTACACTGAAAAATGACCCTCCCAAAAAAAATGTACATATAAAACTTCAGAATAGAATTTTATTTGGAATGTGTCCTTGGTACACAGGTAAGGACCACAAGATGAGATCACCCTGGATTATGGTGGGCCTGAAATCCAAAAAAAAAGTATCTTTTAAGGGATACAAAAGGCAAAGACACAGAAGACCACGTGAAGATGGAGGCAGAAACTGGAGTGATGTTTCTACAAATCAAGCAACAACAAGAATTGCAACAACCACCTGAAACTAGGAGTGAGGCATGAGATGGATTCTCCCTTAGAATCTCCAGAAGGAACTAATCCTCCTGATATCTAGATTTCAGACATACGGTCTCCAGAAAAATGTTGAACAGCACACTTTATACCACAAAAGGAGTTAAGCACAGTTACATACAGAAACATGCATGACTCATTGACATATTCTTGAACAAAAGTAATCAGGTTCAAAAGAAGACATGCTGATGTTTCCTTACACAAATTTCAATAAATGCAAAATTAAGTGATATTTCTAGAAGTCGAAATAGGGATAACCTCATATGGGAATGGTTTAGGCCAGGGAGAGGCATGAGAGGACATTTTTGGAGTAATACTCTACATCTTGACCTAGCTAGTGATGCATACATAAGCATCTCAAGCTACCAACATGACATGACTGAACATGAACTTGGAAGAGATTTGCAAAATAAGTTCTTGCAAGCTGGTGCAAGCCAGCTCCATCCAGCACATATACCTTAAAAGTGAAATAAATAAATACATGAAGCAGTTACAGCTTGAGCACAAGTAGTCTGAGTGCAAAACCCACTCTCTTAATCGCTCCCTCTACAATGTAGAAATAATCATGATTATTAAGATGAGAAGAAAGAGGAGGAAGGGAATGGGGAGATCTTCACTGGACTTGTGTTATTCAAAGAGAATATTGATAAAGGAGCTATTCAGACAAGGCACAGGTGGGCCCCTTCAACCTTCATTTTCCAACGCACCCATTTCTCAAACCCATCCACGTACACTTCCATTTAGTGGCAATTACTCTCAGCACACCAAAATGGAGCTGAAGGATGACAACCACCAGCACTCAGAATGGGGCTTTCCCTTCTTACATATTGCACAATGCTAAATATGCTGTCAAACTCACGAAATAATACACTTTAAGATAATGAAGTGTATTAGACAACAATACCAAAGGCAATATTGAAGTGTCAAATAAAAAATGTATAAGAGTAAAATAAAGCAGATGCTCCCAGGCACCTGGCTTGTTTATGGGAGAATATATATTAAAACAGAAATAAACAACATGTGCTTGACTGGGTTTCTAAATTTTTACACGTTTCCTGTGCAAGAAAACTCATGCTGAGAGTCACCGTCTGCATTTCCTCACCTTTGTTAGGACTCTGTGGCCTCAGTGACACAGTATCACAATCATTTGAAATTAATTTCCTTATTGCATTAGCTCAAAGAGATGCTGTCCTTAAAAGGTTATCAATTAATGAAAATTCTAATTCAATGTAAACAATGGCCATAAAAGGCCTGGATTCTCTACAGGATAACCTATCCCAGAGGGCAGTGTGACATTTGCCCCAAGGCCTATTGTGACATGCAAGAAAGTGAAAATAGTGGCAACAAGGCCCTTTATAATAATCTAATGCTGCAAAAGTTTCACTGAGGGGGAAAAAAATGATGTATCCTCATTTCAATAACGTAGTAATTAAGAGAAAGGACCAGACCTCAGCAACCTGAATTCCCATTGTGCTAATTACTAACTGTGCAATCATGAACAGGTTAATGTCTCTGTGCCTCAGTTTCCTCATTTGTGTACTAGAAAATATAATAGTAACTATAATTGTTACTATACATATGTAACTATAACTGTTACTATACACATACATATGTAATCTCACAAATATTTATATGCATATCATATGAATGTATGTATGAATGTGAATGTAATGGACACTGTCAGAGCCACACCCATATCCCTCAGATCCCATCAAGTCATGGTAGTCTTATGACTTCTAATGGTCAGAATGTGTATCTCTGTGCCAAGAGTTCTCCCCGCAGAATCTCAGAAGCTTCCTCTGCCTGTATATGTACCACACTAGAAGTGACGGAGAATTAAAATCCCTGGGAGCAACCCTTCAGCAAGTAAATGATGGGAGTTGGTGTATAAATTCCCCAACTCCCTCACTCAAGTGGGATAATTCAGAGGCACTGTATATTATATAATTTCTCCAAGTCCCCTTGCTCCAATGCCTAGAACAGTGACATGCTTAATAACTCACTTCGGCTGCCCTTTCATTGTCATAATTATTTCCCATTCCCCTATTACTGATTCCTGCACTTCATAAATATGCTGCTTGCACACAAATGCTTTTCTCAAGGTCAGCTTTGACTGTGTATGTATGTATATGTGTGTAATCCCACTGGCATCATAATTCTAGGCTTGTAGTAGTGAAGGTGATTTATAAGTCAAATTAATACATTTCAACTGATTATAATATTTATTGAAAATAAAGTAGTCACGTTGATCTTAAATGCTACAATCCAGTTACTTTTACATAATGGTATTATTTGCTTTAGACTGTGTGTATGTGTACTCTATTAAGAAATAATAGTTTCCACCAGAGTGAAATGTCTGGACAACCAAATCTGTAAGTAGCTGAAATGGACACTTCTGTTTGCCTATACAGCATTTGTCCCATACTTGTTTTCTTCACAATGTGAAACTCAGTTTTTTCAGGTATCCATCACACCCCCACATGATTCAAAGAACGGAGACCCATATCCAGACAACATTTAGATCTTGATTAGTCTCAGGCAGTAAGTCCAGGCATTCTACTGATAATACGCTAGGCATGATACATTGTTACAGCTCATATTTGAGAAAGAGGAACTTTCTCCTTTTTCCTACTGGAAAAAAATAAAGTACCCTTAAAAGCCACTGACAGCCACCTTGGAACCATGAGAGAAGCCAGCATTATGATGGCAGAGAAGCAAGATAGGATATTCTGTCTTTGAAGGAATCATTAAGCTTCTAATTATAACCAAGTCCATCACCCAACTAAACTTCCAGTTATGGTACTAATAAATATCCTTGTTTGAGATAGACCCTATTACTTCCAATCAAATACAACGCAACACCCTTTAAAATGTTTTATTAATTTGGAAGATGCTCTTTCTAAAACTGTAACCATTTTGATTATATACAGCCATTTAGAACCTGAATTGGTGTGTAACACTACAGTCATGACTTAAGAGACAAAATCGTAAGTTGGGACTAGGCAGTCTGGGAGGACGGGTCTAGGTGGCCAGGGCAGCAGAGACAGGGTCATGCTTGTTGAGGGACTCAGAATATTGGCTATTTTTCAAACAATATGGAAATAGTTCCATATTTTAACCACAGGTATGGTTGTAAGAAAATATACCAGCTGGACTGGGCGCGGTGGCTCACACCTGTAATCCCAGCACTTTGGGAGGCCGAGGAGGGTGGATCACTTAAAGTCGGGAGTTTGAGACCAGCCTGACCAATATGGTGAAACCCCATCTCTACTAAAAGTACAAAACATTAGCCAGGCGTGGTGGCGGGCGCTTGTAATCCCAGCTACTTGGAAGGCTAAAGCAGTAGAATCTCTTGAACCTGGAGGAGGATGTTGCAGTGAGCTGAGATTATGCCATTGCACTCCAGCCTGGGCAACAAGAGTGAAACTCTGTCTCAAAAAAATATATAAAGAAAGAAAGAAAAGAAAAGAAAATATACCAGTCAATGATTAGGCTTGTATATAGACATTGTTAACACTTAAGGGGAAAAATAACAAAGAAGTTTAAAATCATTCTTAATCCTACCATACAACGATAACCACCATTAAAATATAGTAGTATGTTTTAATGAAAATACAAATACAAATATTCACACTCTTTTAAACCAAACAAGTTTTTTTCTACACATACTACTATTTTGTAACTTGATTTTATGTATCACCATCTGTGTCAATAAATATATATGTGATCATTTAAGAATAGTTAATATTCAAGTTTACGTGTATGATTTACTAATCCAATATGTTATTGGTGCACATTTATGTTAAGTTTTATATCTAATTGTTAGAAATAAAACTATAATGCACATGATTTTACATATCTTTCTATATCATTTGATTATTTCCCTAGGAAAAATACCAAGAAGTAGAATAGCTAGTCCAAATGTTCATTCATGTATCATTTATCATTTTTGATAAATAGCTCCAAATTAATTCCAAAGGGTTATAAATATGTATATATTAATATGTATATACTAATATACATATTAATGTATTATATATATTGCAAATATACATGTAATGTAATATATACATATTAATATGTATATATCAATATGTCTATAATATGTATATATAATATGCATATAATATATGCATATTCATATGTGTATGTATATATTACATATGTGTATGTATGTATATATACATATTAATATGTGTGTGTATATATTACATACATATATACTCATTTCCATCAAATAAACTCCAAAAAGTATTTATTTCAATATATTTATTTACTTTTAATGGTGGATTTTTACCCTACCTTAAAGTAAATAAATATATTTACTGGAATTTAATGTAGCTTTTTAAGCTTTCTAAGACATTAAAAAACTACAAGTACTTGAAAAAAAACTCATTAAGTGAAAACTAAGACTAAGAGAAATAAGATGAGGACGGGTATAATATTAAAATATAAATACTGCGAGGTTTACAGCTGAGCATTTTTTACTCTGTAAGAAGTCATATTCGAGGTGTGTCACAAATATCCTGACAAATAGTACAACAGCTTTCAAAAGGAAGTGGAACTGATACAAGCAAAGCCAAGTGATGACATGAATGAACCAGCTCCTGTTCCTTTTGAAAGTTGGTGTAGTACGCATAATAAATGAATGAATTCGTGACGGTAATAAAAAGTCATGTTGATAATTTATGTTATGGACACTAGATGATGACATATTAATGGAAATGGAAAAATTTACACTCATATGGACATAAAACTATAAAGTTCAATGAATTCTTCAACCTAAAAAAGAGAATTATTGTTCAAATATTATTACTAGCTCCTATTTCTTTGCTTTATCCTGTCACAAGAATTTCTATCAAAACTGTATCCTCCAGTAGCCAAAATATTTATATGCACTTTTTACTACATTATAAATCTAAAATTAGTGAGGTTAGCCCCATTTATATTTCACAATTTTGTTTCCATAAAGCTAAGTGGACTCTTAGACAATAAGTGTATACAAGAAAGAGGTGTTAGCCTCCAGAACCAATCAGTAACAATGGTCAAAACAAGCAAAACCCACAACCTTTCAGTGCTGCTACAGCTGTCTGTCTGATATGACAGTCACCAGTCACAAATATCTAGTTAAATTTAAATGTGCAGTAACTAAGATAAAATCTAAAAATCTATTTTTTTTAATTTGGACTAGCTATGTGTCACATGTGGCCGGTGGCTGCCCTATGGGACTGTGCAGATAGCATATTGCCATAATTGCAGGAAGCTCTATTGGACATCACTGCTTGCAGGCTAGAAGCTGTCTTCGAGGAATAAGATAACACACTTAAATGTATACATGTAAGCTGGCTGACTAGAGTCACAATGTATTTTCCAATGAAATCACGAGTATAAATGATGCCTCACTGATTCATAAAAGTCTGTTTAGCCTTCAATGTAACTGAAATCTTGCAAAGAGGCATAGTTGTAAGTAATTCTATTCTACGCTTATAATTAAAGAGGAAAACAATAATATTGCCTGAGAGATAGTGCTTTATTTCCTGTGACTGCTGTAGTTAAGGAATAACAAGTTTAATTTGAGAAAGAAGTGTCCATCTGGACAGGGAATTCTGTGACAATTCATTAAACATATGCTCAGCCTTTCCATCAGTGTTAGAGATGGCCAAGAAATTATTCTCTCTTACTATTTGTTTTTACATAACATGAGATTTGTCTTTTCTTTGACACGTGACTATCACTGCCACTAAACTTGCGTTTGTTAATTTAGATAGTTATGTTTTCTCTCACAAATGGAATTTTATTTTATTTATTTTGAGATGGAGTCTCACTCTGTTGCCCAGGGCAGAGCTCAGTGACACCATCTTGGCTCGCTGCAACCTGTGGTTCCCGGGCCTCAGGTGATTCTTGTGCCTTAGCCTCTCTAGTAACTGGAACTAGAAGAACACCACCACATCTGGGGCTAATTTTTGTATTTTTAGTAGAGATGGGGTTTCGCCATGTTGGCCAGGCTGGTCTCGAACTCCTGGCCTCAAGTAATCTGCCTGCCTCAACCTCCCAAAATTCTAGGATTACAGGTATGAGCCACCACATCCAGCCATAAATGGAATTTTAAAAGAGGAATGTAAAGGGAGAAAGTAAACAATCTTTCATAAATTAAGAAAGAGTAGAAAAAGAGGGAAAACATGAAAGGAATTTGTAACTAATATTTATGTGTTCTAAGCACCTTCACATGCATTATCTCATTAAAAGTGACTGAGGACAAGTGAAAAAGTAAAAATGATAAAGAAAAAACATAACTGCATATAGAAAATGACAGAAGGAATTAAGGGATGAGAATGTGGGTAGGCATAATTATACTGAGACCAAAATTTTTTAAATATGATAGAACAGACAGAATATATAACTTTACTACTCAACTACGGTTCTATGATTGAGCAGCACAGGCATCACCTGAGAGCTTGTTATAAATGCAAATCCTCAGGCCCCACCTTAGTTCTACTGTATCATATAATCTTTCAGCAAGATCTCCAAGTGATTCATATGTACTTTAGAGAGTTTCATGTAATGCTACAGAACATACTCAAACGTAGATGATATCTAGAAAGCCTCTGAATTAGGACAATTAAATTGCCCCCTAGGAGAGCGTCAGATATTTTCAGTAGTGTACCCATAAACCGTTCCCACACTTTTTTTTTTCTTGCCTGTCCCCAACAAATGGGGATGTAAAAAAGCCAAATACTTGCTTTCTCTTCCTCTCTTGCAGCTAAAAGTAGCAATGACCAGTTAGGGAACAAGGAGACATAATGAAATTCCACAGGGTGGTTTCTGAAAAAGACTTACCTCCCTGGTAAAGGTAGAGGTAGTGAAGTGAGTCATCTCTGCCACTTACATCTTTTCTGCTAGGAGTCTTATTGTGAAGATATGATGCTCAGAAATGGGACAGCCATTTTACAGCTAAGAAAAGAAGACACCAACACACTAAGAATAGCTAAATGAAGAGTTAGAAAGAGCCTGGGTCCTTGGTGACATCACTGAGACTTTACAACCAAATGCCCACTTTTGGACTCATGTTTTGTGAGATAATTCAATGTCCTTTTGTTTAAATCCTTGTTCTGTTACTTGCAACTGAAATCATTCCTAATGGGCAACAGGAACAGCAGAGAGTTTGAGAAAGAAATAGAGATGGGATAATCAGCTATTCCACGTATAGAGAAGTAAGTAGGAGAGTCAAAACTCAGAACCAACCCAGAAATCTTTAGTGATATTGCAGATTGATGAAACCACTTATTTCAGATCTGAAAGCATTTGCAGTGTGTATATCTTTTCTCTTAAAATAAATTTAATGATCAAACGTATTTAATTTACTTCGTATTTTACAGATTAAATGTGAGTCACACTTGAGTTTTAGTCCTGGATTTAAAAAACTGTTTATCTAAATCAGTGATTAAAAATGACAAGCTTTGCTACTTGTTTTTTAACCAGGTTACTTTCAAATCTTGTTTCAGACTGTGCATTATTGTTGCTACACATGCACTGCACTTCATGAAACCGACTAAAATGTAGTTTCAGTTCAAAAGAAAAGTAGGTCTCAAAGTGATATGTGAAATAAACAGGTTATATTTTCTCCAAACTTCTCATGATTAAAAAAATTTAAACAAAGAACATTTTCCTCCACTTTGTTTCCTTTCCTCTCAGTTAACAAAATCTCCTTTGGAAAAAGAATAAAAATGTCAGCATCTATGTCTGTTTGGAATTGAAATTTTCCGTGATACTTCAGCCATACTCTACCAGTACAAGAGAGTGCTACTGCTGCTGTTCCTGTTGTAACAAAAAGAAAGTTCAGTAAAAGGCTTCAATTACCAGAATGTTCAAGGATTAGAGTTTAAAACTTCTGATTATTTAAGAGCATTCATTTTATAATGAAAGAATATATTTCAACTCTTGTGGATGAAAATCTTTTATAAATCTATAAATGTATTTTCTTCTTTACCGTTACAATATTAATATAACTCAGACTTACAGACCACTGTGAACTTTCATGGTTATTGTGCCAATTAATAATATTAATGCCATACACAGGTTAAAATAAAAGGTTAATGTGTTTAGACTTACTGTGTATGTATTCAAGGAGATACATTGAAGAGATATATAAGGATTCTTTCTGGATTGTTTATTTGGGGGTGGGGGTTGAATGTTTTTTTCTTGGTTCAGACTTTCTTTGGAGGATGCTAATTTGCCATAATCTCTCTTCTCTAAAGATCATGTTCAATAAATAGTTTAGGTTATTCAAAGATTTATATAATATATAACAATATACTCAAAGTTAATACATACATAGCGAAGTAATGGTCAAGTTTTAATAGGTATATGAATCACCTAGAGATCTTGTTGAAATTCAAATTCTGATTTAGTGGAACTGGTCTTGGTTCTGAGATTCACAAGCTCCGAGGTAAGGCCAATGCTGCCAGTACACAGATCACACTTTGAGTAGCATAGGTCTATAGCATTTTATAGTTTATAAAGTACACAGATTTATATAATCTCATAATTTGCACCACATTCCCACAATATAAATGAGGAAACAAGTTTCAGAGATCTTCAGATTCTTAATCAAGGCTTTAAGTAACAGAGGTGACATTCCAATAACATTAGACTTGTCTAAAGGACATTAGACTTGTTTCAGATTATATGGGCTTCTAAAGTCTAAAGTCCTTTTCCAAGAAAGGACTTTCCCCTGTATCCTCCCTGGGATGAGACACCTAGCCCTTTTGATTAAACTAGAACTAATTTTGCAGTCCTTCAGTTTGTTCAGACCAAGTATTATCTAGTCAATCAGTGTGCTAAATCCATCAATTAATTTTGTGGAATAAAACTGAAGGATCAATTTGGCTTTACTTACACATCAGAACACATTGTAATATGGGCTTTAATTAGATATTAGAATGCTATACAGAGAGAAATGTCCACTTAAATACACTATCTGCCATTAGTATTCCAGCTTTATATAGAGCAGAATGTAATATATTTTTAGATGGGAGAAGGTGTGGAAAACAGACTGTTTCTAATTCAGAAGGTGCTTCTCATGGTATAAGGAAAACAGCATTCGAATTTCACTTTCTTCCCTCTTTTCTCTTCCCCTCCTTCTCTCCTCATCTCCCCCCTCCTTCCTTTTCTTCCACTGCATACACATCTATAAAGCCCTTTAGGATCTGAATTCATTATTATGATTCAACTAACTGAAAATGTTAAAATCCCTAAGAGAGTCTGAGAGCAGTAGAAAATCTGATTATTTGGAGTGCTGTTGGCTAGCTCATAGCATCCATATTTAAGGAAGCATCCTGCCACAGTCATCCAGAATGAGCATATGGCAGACCTCTCTATGTAACCATTATTATTCAGTCATTGTTCATTATGTTTGAATTAACAGTGACAGCACACATCATGCTTATTAGATGATGATTCTATTTAATTCCCTATTATCTATTAAAATCTCTCAGCTCTTACAGAAAAAGATACACAAAAAAAGTCGTAAACAGAGACTCGAGGACCACCTGCATATTACTTTACCCAACCTTTTCAAAATATAGTTCCTACAGATTTACTTTTAAAAACACCACCATGAAACTGATACTCTAACGTCATACTTCTGATTCTGACCAGAGTGTTAGGAGAAAACGGATTGTTGCTTTGAGCCAAGTGCATTCCTTTGGGGGATTGTTGGGGTGGGGGTGACACTGATTTGCAGAGTTGCCAGGTGATGAAAAGATGGCTTCAATAATGGCATCAAAATATAAAATACATCAGCACTACTATTACTTTATTCTACACAGCTGCCATTTTATTAATAACAAGTGCCAGGAAGACTAAAAATGTGGGCTAGCATGGACCTGATGAAAGACCACTGCCTTGGTCACATACACTTCAATTATTGCCCAATTCACCAGCTATAGGAGAGGATATGAAATTTACTGCAAGTAACCATTTAAGAGTTATGTGAACTAAGGCCTCAATCCTGAGTTAGTTCAAGTAAGGCATGCAGGGGACTTTTTAATGGAGTTTTCTGAGATCTAAATCTTATTACAAACCGATTAATCTCTCATCCCAAGTGACCACTATGTCATTGGAATATAGCCAGCACTGAGATTGCCAAAAATAGGCTCCAGTGTCTCCCATGCTTTGCATTTGAGACCTCAGTGTTCTTCTGAACTTGTAAGTCACCCACTGCTAGAGCTTCCATTCCCATTCAGAGACCTTGTTTTTTCCCCTCTTTGATTTGATTACAGAAAAACTATGCTCACAGATTTTATACTTGTTTACCATACCACAGTATGAGAATCAAGAACTCAACACAACTCTTTGAGGCTTTCCAAGGATCTATCTATTTGAAACTATCACAACACAATAGAATTAAGGTATGTATTTTGTGGGTTTTATGATTCCTAAGGTTTACATGGAAATGGTCATCTCTGTGTCCAGAATTGGTGGGTTCTTGGTCTCGCTGACTTCAAGAATGAAGCCGCAGACCTTCGCGGTGAGTGTTACAGCTCATAAAGGTGGTGCAGGCCCAGAGAGTAAGCAGCAGCAAGATTTACTGCAAAGAGCGAAAGAGTAAAGCTTCCACACCGTGGAAGAGGACACGAGCAGGTTGCCTCCGCTGGCTGGGGCAGCCTGCTTTTATTCCCTTATCTGGTCCCACCCACATCCTGCTGATTGGTCCATTTTACAGAGAGTTGATTGGTCCGCTTTGAGAGGGTGCTGATTGGTGCATTTACCATCCCTGAGCTAGACACAGAGTGCTGACTGGTGCATTTACAATCCTTTAGCTAGACACAAAAGTTCTCCAACTCTCCACTAGGTTAGCTAGACACAGAGCACTGATTGGTGCATTTACAAACCTTGAGCTAGACACAGGGTGCTGATTGGTGTGTTTACAATCCTTGAGCTGGACACAAAGTACTGACTGGTACATTTACATTCCTCCAGCTAGACATAAAAGTTCTCCAAGTGCCCACCAGATTAGCTAGATACAGAGTACTAATTGGTGCATCCACAAACCCCAAGCTAGACACAGAGTGCTGATTGGTGCATATACAATCCTCCAGCTAGACATAAAAGTTCTCCAAGTCCCCATCCAACTCAGGAGCCCAGCTGGCTTCACCTAGAGGATGCTGCACCCGGGCCATGGGTGGAGCTGCCCATCAGTCCTGTGCTGTGCTCCTGCACTCCTCGGCCCTTGGGCGGTCGATGGGACCGGGTGCCAGGGAGCAGTGGTAGCGCCTGTCAGGGAGGCTTGGGCCACGTGGGAGCCCATGGCGGGGGGGAGCGGGGGCCAGGGGGCTCGGGCATGGTGGGCTGCAGGTCCCAAGCCCTGCCCTGTGGGGAAGTGATTGAAGCCTGGCGAGAATTTGAGCACAGTGCAGGTGGGTCAGCAGTACTGGGGGACCTGGCGCACCCTCTGCAGCTGCTGGCCCAGGTGCTAAGCCCCTCACTGCCTCGGACCTGTGACACTGGCCAGCCGATCAGAGTGTGGAGCCCACTGAGCCCGCACCCACCCGGAACTCACACTGGCCCCTGAGCGCCTCCCAGCCCCGGTTCCTGCCTGTACCTCTCCCTCCACACCTCCCCTCAAGCAGAAGGAGCCAACTCCAGCCTTGGCCAGCACAGAAAGGGGCTCCTACAGTGCAGTGACAGGCTGAAGGGCTCCTCAAGTGCCACCAGAGTGGACACTGAGGCCAAGGAGATGCCGAGAGCGAGGGCTGCTAGCACATTGTCACCTCTCAATCTGCCCTCTAAACAGGACACCCCAACTGCTGTTGGGAATTTGGCCAATGACCGCTCTAGCTACTTCCTGCTGGATGGGGCGATTAAGGGGCCCTGCAGTTGTAGTGCCCTCCAGAGGGGAGCTCTCAAGGCCAGTGAAAGTGCCAGTGCATCAGTCCAGGGGTCCTCGGTAGAAGTTGTTAGCTGAGTTCATTTGGGATTCCATTTGTAAGACCATCTGATGGCCTCGATTCTAGAGGAAACAAATTTGACAAGAAGGTTAAAGATAAGGGCACAAAGGCAAGTAACAGTAAGATGGCTGCCATGGGACCTAGAAAGGGGAGAAGCCATGTTGCCTAACTCCAGAGGCTGGTATAAGAGTTTGAAAGGCATTGTCTGATTTCAGAAGTCTTTTCCTGTAAACACCGGGTGGCATCTCGTACTATCCCTGACCGGTTAGTGTAAAAACAACACTCTTCCCCTAAAAAAGTGCAGAGTCCTCCTTTCTCAGTAGTGAGGAGGTCTAGGCCTCAGCAGTGTTGGAGAGTCACTCCTGCTAAAGAGTCTATTTGAGATTGTAAGGTAAGGATAGATTTTGTTATTTCTTGCAAACTGTCTGAGAAATCCTTTGAGTATGTGGTAGTAGGATAATGAAGTAGATAAACTGGCTATTCCAGTTCCTGTAGCAGTAGCCATTCCTAACCCTGTAAGTAGGGGTATTAGTTGTATGGCTCTGCGCTGACAGACTTGAGCTTTGAGGGGTACTGATAAGATTTGATTTCCTGGGACAATGTTAATGTTAGGACTTAGAAAGACTAAAGTGCAGGTGCCTGTCCAGTTAGTGGGGAGGCAGATATAGGTTGATGTTCCACATAAGAATATACCTTGGCTGGGTAGACAGAATTGGTTGTGTATGTTAAAAAGGTGTATGAATTTGTTGTTTTCATTTTCCCATACTCCTAGAGTACTTGCCAAGGTAGCTCCAGTGAGCAGCTGGAAAGGGGTATTGGGAGCAAACTGAGTGGCTACCTGTGTTCTATTTTCCTATTGGAGGAAACAACGTTTTGTATCCACAACAAACTATTCAAGCGACTGATTGAAAGAGGGGATGAGAAGGCATTCACTAGTGGTGGGGGTGCTGCTGCAGAGGGTCCAGGGGTGAATGGTCATGCAGGGAGTATGTTTGCCATTACAAAACCTGGACTGTTTGTTAAACAGGGAGGAGGTGATGATTTTGGAGAGCCCTGAGAAGCAGACAAGCCATCTGAATGGAACTGTTTGGGTGACTCAGAAGTTACTATGAGGGCTTGAAGCTGTAGGGTGTAATTACACTGATGCGGTAGTAGGTGCCCCAGGGGCAGCCGTGATTACAGGTTGCGTTAGTTTTGCATTAGATGCATAAAGGGGCTTCAAAAGTTTAGATGGTATTTGTAGTTACAGGGCCACGTATGGGCTTTTCATTGCTTGTGTAATAGGTGAGGCTGGAAATGTAAGAATGTAAAAGTTGGACTGCACGTCCTGTTAGGGTATTCTTGGTCCTATCACAGATGGGGAAGTTGGCTAACGATTGCACATTTAGAAGTCAAGAAGGGTCTTTTCCTTCATAATGAGGGTGGTAGGTTAAGTTGGTAAAGACCCAGTTTTTTGAGGGAAAGGGAGTGGCAACATATGCAGAGGTTGATAGAGAGATACAAAGCCAACAATCATTTGCCAGGGAAGGACTGGACTGGTTTAACAGAGTGAGTTAAATTGAGAGTCTTGTAGAGGTAATTAAGAGCTAGTGGAAGGGGAGGGGTGATTTTATGAGGCATCCAAGGAAGCAGGAGGGATACATAGGCAAAGAGCAAAGAGGAAGGTAAAGAGGGTGCTCTGGAAAACGAGACCATTTTATCTAGTCTGAGTTAAAGGTAGGAGTAAATTGCTGTCAAAAGGAAGGAAGATAGAAAGAAGGTTGATGTGATTAGGATTTTCGTCCTGGCAGGAGCTACAGTATACGGTCCTATCACAAAGAGTATGGTTAGCATGCTGTTTTCACTTATCTTTTTTATTTTTATTTTTAAGAAGGAAGGGGTCTGTCCTCAGAATCAGTGGTGGGAGCCTTTTTAGTCTGGGATGTTTCCTTCTGAAATAGGATGTGCAAGCCCTCCAACGGTTCACAGGTGTATCAAGGCTGGTCTGGCTGATCTTGGGACTCCTGAGCTGATGGTCCCACAGGTTCCTCAGGGGATGTCCAAAGCTTAACTTGAGGGTGGTGAGTCCAAGATTCCACTCCTGCCACCTTAACTACAGTGGGGGTAGAGAGGATTACCAAGTATGGTCCTTCCCACAGAGTCCATACATGGAGAGGTAGAGGGGAGAGATGTGACCAACACTAGATCTCCTGGTTGAAATGACTCTGTTTCCTTTTCTCTGTGACATTCTTCAGGTAGGTTTTTAAGGTTTTGTTGATATTTTGCCAAAGAAGTTATATCTTTGACCAAGTGGGCCGTTTCCTGATCAAGTAGGAGGTCTTTGTGAGAAAAGGTCATCCATACAGCATTTCATATGGACTGAGTCCTATTTTGTGAGGAGAATTTTGGATTCTCAACAGGGCCATGGGCAAAAGAGTAGGCCATGGGAGAAGGGTTTCTTGTGTTAGTTTCCTTAAGTGCCTCTTGAGTGTTTCATTTGCCTTCTCGACCTTCCCTGTGGATTGTGGCCTCCAGGAGCAGTTAAAGTGATATTGTATCCCTAGCGCCCTGGAAATTCCCTGAGTTATTGTGGCTTTAAAAGTCAGACCATTGTCACTCTGTAAGCTTTGGGGAAGCCCAAATCTAGGAATCATTTCATGAGTTAGGACTTTAATCACTTCATGACCCTTCCCTGACTTGCAGAGGAAAGCTTCTATCCAATTTGTAAAGGTATCAACACAGACCAACAAGTATTGAAATCCCTTTGACTTACGCATATGGGTGAAGTCTAACGCCAGTCCCCTCCAGGATAGTGACCTATTCTTTGTTCCCCCAAAGGGGCCTTATGATGAACCAAGGGATTATTCTTTCGGCATACCTCACAGGCTTTGACTACCTGTTGGATGGTCTGGAGATTTGGCCCTGTAAATAGGGATTTGGCCATTTGATTAGTGTTTTCAATACCCATATGAAAAGTTTGGAGGAGAGTTTTAAGTATTTTCCACTGGCTGGCTTTGGGTATAAATACCTTTCCTTCTTCTGTCACCAACCACCATGAGGGGAGAAAACTATGCCCCCATGAAAGTCCCCACTCTGCTTCAGTTGGGGAATAGTGGGGCTTAATCTCATGGAGGGGGCTGCTCCATACCAAGGGTCCTTCCATATGTATTTCTAATGGGGGGTTCTGCCTGGCAGCAATTTTGGCCTCAGCATCTGCCTGATGGTTTCCTTCTGCCTTTTCTCCTTCACCTTTCTGATGGCTTTGGCAGTGTAAGACTGCCACCTCCTTGGGTTTTTGCACTGCGTGCAATAACTATAATTCCCTTGTGGTATTTAATGGGGGTTCCCCCAGAGGTTAGAAACTCCCTTTCTTTCCATATTGCAGCATGGGCATGTAGGATTAGATAAGCATACTTGCTATCTGTATACACATTTATTCTTTTGTCCTTTCCCAGTTCTAAGGTTCGGGTAAGTGCCACTAGTTCTGCCAACTGGGCACTGGTCCCTGGGGAAAGAGGCTTACTTTCAAGTACAGTTATATCACTAACTATGGCGTAACATGCCTTTCATATCTCATTCTCCACAAATGAACTTCCATCAGTATATAGGTTAAGGTCAGGATTAGCTAAGGGGACTTCTAAGAGATCATCTCAGGCGGCATAAGTCTGGACTATAATTTGTTGGCAGTCATGCTTGATTGGCTCCCCATCCTCTGGGACAAAAGTGGCAGGGCTGAGGGCTACACACATACATATTTGAAGCACCGGTCCCTCAAGGAGTAGTGCCTAGTATCTAAGTAGGTAGTTATCTGATAGCCATAAACTTCCTTTGGCACCTAGTATGCCATTTACATCATGAGTAGTCCAGACAGTGAGATCCTTTCCTTGTATTATTTTAATAGCCTCTGACACTAAGACGTCCACCACCACAACTACCCATAAACAGTGAGGCCAGTCTTTTGCCACTACATCAATTTCCTTACTTAGGTATGCCACTGGTTGTGGGGTTGTCCCATGAATCTGAGTAAGGACTCCAAAAGTTATCCCTGCTCTCTCCGTGACGTATAAAGAGAAGTTTTGTCCCGTTGGAAGGCTTAAAGCTGGAGCTTGTACTAGGGCCTGTTTTAGGTTTTGAAGGCTGTTTCTGCCTCTGGTTCCCATTCTCTTAGATGAGTATTTGCCCTCTGGGTCTCCTTGATTAGAGTAGAGGGGGGTCAGGCTATCTCGCTGTTTCCAGGGATCCATAGTCGGCAAAAGTCGGTAATTCCAAGGAACCCCCGCAACTATTTTAATGTCTTAAGGCAAGGATAAGCCAGTATAGGCTATATTCATTCCTTGCTGAGGGCCCTGGTCCCTCTGGCTAAGATTAGGCCTAGATATTTGACCTGTTATAGGCAAAGCTGGGCCTTTGACCAAGACACAGTTTACCCTTGATTAGCTAGAAAGTTCAAGAGATCTAGAGTAACCTGCTGGCACAAGGCTTCCAAACTGGTAGCCAAAAGTAAATCATCCACATACTGAAGGACTAGAGTGCCTGGACTTCAGAAGTGGCCTAAATCTTGGGCCAGTGCCTGACCAAACAGATGAGGGCTATCCTTAAACCCCTGGGGCAAGATCGTCCACGTAAATTGGGAGGTGTGGTCTGTGGGATCCTCAAAGGCAAAGAGAAACTGGGAGTCAGAGTGCAGGGAAATACAGAAGAAGGCATCCTTGAGGTCCAGAACCATGAACCATTATGCTTCCTCTGGTATTTGAGAGAGCAGGGTATAGGTGTCGGGTACAACCGAATATAGAGGAATTACTGCCTCATTGATGAGTCTAAGATCTTGCACTAGTCTCCACTGACTGTTTGGTTTTTGTACTAGTAGAACTGGGGTGTTGCAGGGACTGCTGCATTTCCTTACTAAACCTTGAGGTTTTAAATGTTTAACAATATCCTGTAATCCTTTATGAGCTTCAGGTCTTAAGGGATATTGTCTTTGATAAGGAAAAGTGGTGGGATCTTTTAGCCTGATTTGGACTGGGCAGGCATTTTTTGCCCTTCCAAATTGTTCTTCCAATGCCCAGACTTCAGGGTTGATTTCCTCCTCAAGTAGGGGACAACAAATGGCTAACTTGTTCCCTATATTCATGTAGATAATAGCTCCAGCTTTGACTAATATATCCCTCCCTAATAAGGGTGTGGGACTTTCAGGCATAACAAGAAAGGCATGTGAAAAGAGCAAAGTCTCCCGATTACAACTGAGGAGGTGGGAGAAATACGTGGTTACAGGCTGTCCCAGAATTCCTTGAATGGTAACGGACCTTGCAGACAGTCATCCAGGACAGGAGATTAACACCGAGAAGGCTGTGCCAGTGTCCAGGAGGAAGTCAATTTCCTGACCCTCAATTGTTAAACGTACCCGGGGCTCTGTGAGGATGATGACATGAACTGGTGCTTGCCCCAGGCACCCTCAGTCCTGTTGTTGGATCATCTGGTTGGGGGTTTCGGTCCCAGATAACCTTTGTCCTCTGGGGCAGTGCACCTTCCAGTGATTGCCTCAGCATAGTGGACATGGACGAGGGGGCAGCTTGTTTCTCACTGGACAATCATTTTTAAAGTGTCCTAGTAAACCACACTGATAACAAGCCCTACCAAGTGATTGGTCTGTTCCATTTTCTGTCCTCTCTGAACCACCAAGGTTTGTTTGTCTGAGGGCCATGACTAAGGCTGTGGCCTTTCTCTGAACTCACTTTCCCTTTTGGGCCTGTTCCTCTTGGTCCCTATTATAGGACACTGAGATTGCCAGGTTTAATAACGCCTCCAAATTTTGTTCAGGGCCCAGGGCTTGCTTTTGGAGCTTTCTCCTGATATTTGCGGCTGATTGGGTAATAAACTTATCTTTTAGAATCAATTGACCCTTGAGTCATTCAGGTAACAGGGGAGTATATTTTCTTAAGGCATCCCATAGCCGCTCGATGAAGGCAGAAAGATTTTCTTCCTTTCCCTGACTTATGATGGACAACATTGAATAATTCACAGGCTTTCTTCTAATTCTCCTCAGTCCTTCTAGAACACAGTCAACAGATGTTTATGACTCTAGTCCCCATGATCTGAGTCAAGGTCCCAGTGGGGATCCATAGTGGGGATGGCTTGCTGAACAGTAGAGAATTTGTCCCTTTCTTCAGCTGTCATTCTATCATTTAGTAAGATACCACGTATTTCCAAACTCTTGGGCTGCAGCTAAAGCTGCATTCTTTTCATTAAAGGCCAGAGTTTGATCTAACAGTCACATGACATCCCTCCAAGTGAGGTCAAAGGTTTGCCCTAGACCTTGTAGGATGTATATGTACCTATCAGGATCATCTGAAAACTTCCCCAGGTCTGCCTCGATCTCCTTTAAATCAGAGAGGGAGAAATGGACATGTACCCGGTTTGGGCCAAATTCCCCTCCCCCTACAGCTTGAAGGGGACATAACCAATAGTCTGGGGTTTTTTGTGGTCCTTTGGAGATTGCTTATTTCCTTCTGGACAGGGGAGATTAGAGGAGGCTTATCATTAATAGAAAGGGGAGCTATAGGGAAGCTAGGATATGGGGGTAAGCTGAGAAGTCCTCCCGTGGGATGTAAATTGCAAGCTTTGCATAGTTGTGTATTCTCCCTCAATGAAAAGAAAGCTTGGACATAAGGTATTTCACTCCATTTGCCTTCCCTCTTACAGAAAAGGTCAAGCTGCAGGATAATATTGTAACTTATACTTCCCTCAGGTGGCCATTTTTCCCCATCAGAGAGAAAATATTGGGGTCAAGCCATAGTGCAGAAAAAAATGAGCTGCCTCTTTTTCAGGTTTTGTGGGTCAAATTGGTCCCAATGGCTAAGGATGCATTTCAAGGGTGAGCCTACTGATGCCTGAGTCTTTCCCATCTGAAAGACAAAACTGCCTGCGGTTTTGGTTTGTTTTGTTTCTCCCTTTGCCCAAGAACCTGCAATGGTCCCTGGACCCTGCTGATCAGAATAGTTGCACTCATCGATGCAGCAGCAGAAACACTAGTTTTCCTCCCAGACCACAAGGAGGACTGAGGAAGGTCAGATTTATTGGCCCTTACTGACGCATTCTCAAAAACCTGCACCCTTGCCTGTTCTCCTAGACCACAAAGAGGACCGAGAAAAATTGGATTTAGTGGTCCTTATCGAAGCATTCTCAAAAACCTGTTAGAGTCCTAAGCACTCATTTGTTAGTACTGGGACCTTACTCCTGTCCTATAAACATGTTATGCCCCAAAAATGAAGAGGAGGACCATACCCTGAGGGAGGGAAAGAATTTCCAGGGTTGGAAGAGTGACATCTTTTGTCCTCACTTACATGAATAGGAAGGATACAATTTCTGAGGCTCCCCATATCCTAGCTTCAGGAATAGGTTTTGTTAGGTCTGCTAGTCTGAGGAGGGATCCTAAAATTCCAGATAGTCCCCCCTATGATGAAGCTTTGGGCAAAAATTATGTCTTTCCGATTGGTGAGCCCGGGTGCCTAAAGAAGGTAACAGAGTCCTCGAGTTTATACTAGAAATCATTCTTATAGGAGAAACTAGAAAAGCACAAGAGACAGGGAGTGGTTTTTAGAAGTGGGACTAGCAACAGAGAAGAAAGGAGAGAGGAAGTTTGTCTGATAGGCATTAGGACCCAGGAGGCAATGGTCAGGATAGATAGGATAGATGGGCAAGTCTCTCTTGGGTGACACGAATTTGAGAGTTCCGCTCATGGCCACAGGGTCAACCAACTTGTTAGAACCCCGGAGCTGAATGGCTTTCCTCTCTGTCGACCCTCAGCTCAGCCCAGAAGTACAGGAAAAGTGGAAGCTGGTTCCAGGCAAACCAACGCTCCCAACTCCAAAGAGTCAAGGGTTGTTAGAGAGCCCTTTCCCAGGGAGCCTGACACCTGTGTCTTTAGTCCAGCAGCCACACTAGTCGCTTTTAACTGGCTGACAGTTAAAAGTATTTAGCCCCCAAATTCTAAGGAAAAATAAGACAGAATAGCAAGCAAAAGGGGTCCGACGGTACTCATCACTTGGCAATAGGCGATAGTCTCACCACTTGGCAATAGTCTCACCCCTTGGTGATAGGCAATAGTCCCTTCATGGTCACCAAAATGTGTCTGGAATTGGTGGGTTCTTGGTCTCACCGACTTTAAGAATGAAGCCGCAGACCTTCACGGTTAGTGTTACAGCTCATAAAGGCAGTGCGGACCCAAAGAGTGAGCAGCAGCAAGATTTATTGCAGAGTGAAAGAATAAAGCTTCCACAGCGTGGAAGGAGACCTGAGCAGGTTGCCGCTGCTGGTTCGGGCAGCCTGCTTTTATTCCCTTATCTGGCCCTACCCACATTCTGCTGATTGGTCCATTTTACAGAAAGCTGATAGGGCGGCTTTACAGAGAGCTGATTGGTCCATTTTGACAGGGTGCTGATTGGTGTGTTTACAATCCCTGAGCTAGACACAGAGTGCTGATTGGTGCATTTACAATCCTTTAGCTAGACACAAAAGTTCTCCAAGTCCCCACTAGATTAGCTAGACACAGAGCACTGATTGGTGCGTTTACAATTCTTGAGCTAGACACAGGGTGCTGATTGGTGCATTTACAATCCTTGAGCTAGACACAAAGTGCTGATCAGTGCATTTACAATTCTCCAGCTAGACATAAAAGTTCTCCAAGTCCCCACCAGATTAGCTAGATACAGAGTGTTGATTGGTGCACCCACTCTGAGCTAGACACAGTGGGCTGATTGGTGCATATACAATCCTCCAGCTAGACATAAAAGTTCTCCAAGTACCCACCCAACTCAGGAACCCAGCTGGCTTTGCCTAGTGGATGCCACGCTGGCAGGGGGGAGGGGTGAGGCAGAGCTGCCCATCATTCCCACACCAGGCGCCCACACTCCTCAGCCCTTGAGTGGTCAATGGGGTCGGGCACTGCGCACAGCAGGGGGTGGCACACGTCGGGGAGGCTCAAGCCTCCCTGGGCCACACCCAGGGAGCCCACGTGCGGGGTGGGGCTCGCGCATGGCAGACTGCAGGTCCCCAGCCCCGCCCCACAGGGAGGCGGCTGAGGCCCACCGAGGATTCGAGGGTGGCACAGGCAGGCCAGCAGTGCTGGGGGACCTGGCGCAACCTCTGCACCTGCTGGCCCAGGTACTAAGATCCTCACTTACCAGGCCAGCAGTGTCGGTGGACTGCTCTGAGTGCGGGGCCCACCGAGTCTGCGGCAACCTGGAACTTGCACTGGCCCATGAGCGCCATACGCAGTTTCTGCCAGCACCTCTCCCTCCACACTTACCTGCAAGCAGAGGGAGTTGGCTCTGGCCTCAGCCAGCCCAGAGAGGGGCTCCCACAGTGCAGTGGCGGGCTGAAGGTCTCCTCAAGCGCCACCAGAGTAGACACCAAGGCTGAGGAGGTGCCGAGATTGAGGGCTGCTAGCATGTTGTCACCTCTCATCTTTTTGAAAATGGGCAAAGTAATAAAATCATTCACAGTAAAGATTAAAATAGCACACATAGATATGCCTCTGACTTAATAGGAGCAAAACGAACTCATTACATTTAGGTTTCATTAACTCTAAGTAAATTCTGTTTTCAGGAATGCTTATTATTTATTGAAAACTGAGTTACAAAAGTTTTCTTCAGCAGAAAAAACTAAGGTAAAGATTAAACAGTAGCTTAAAGACTATACATTCCTTTATTAAGTGATTTTGTTTACATAAAGAGAAGAATATAACCTATTAAATGCTTAGGTTCAATTGTAAACAAATGTGCACCCCCCTAATGTTAATAATGATGATATTTTAATAATAGTTCTTAAATTTTTTTTCCATTTTTCAATCATTTTCTATATGGTTTGAGTTATTACCAATCCAATGAACAACCATAAAATTTACATGTTGACTTAATGATGAATGTACCCCTAAAAAAATAAATGAAGTCCTAACTTCCAATACTTTACAATTTGAATTCATTTGGAAATAGGGTTAAGGAAATCAAGTCAAAATGAGACATTAAAGTAGATCTTAATCTAATCTGACAGTGTCCTTATAAAAAGGGGGAATTTGACACAGACAGGCACAGAGGGAAGACAACATAAAGAAACTCAGGAATAAGATGGTCAACTACATGTCAAGGAACACCAGAGGCTACCAGAAGCTAGGAGAGGCATGGAAGGGGTCCTGCCTTAATGCCTTCAGAGGAGCATGGTCCTGCTGACACCTTGATTTCTAGCTTCCAGAACTGTACATCTAGCTTCCAGAACAATATATCTTTGTTGTTCCAAGTCTGTGGTACTTTGCTATGCCAGCCCTAGGAAACTTGAATTAATGAATTAATATTGTCCAAAGGCTTAAAAATGGTGCATGTGGCACAAAGAAAAATGTATGACTTCCAAAAGCTTCACAGCTGGAGCCCAATTATGATATTAGACTTATGGATGGAGAGGAGGAGGAGGAGGAGGAGAAAGAGGAAGAAAATGAGGAGAAAGTAGAAAAATGAGAAAGAAGACTTGCAGATTAAAAAAGAGGGAAAAATGGGAAGAGAAGGAAAGAAAGAGAAGGAAGGAAGGAAGGAAGGAAGGAAGGAAGGAAGGAAGGAAGGAAGGAAGGAAGGAAGGAAGGAAAAGAAAGAAAGAAAGAAAGAAAGAAAGAAAGAAAGAAAGAAAGAAAGAAAGAAAGAAAGAGAGAAAGAGAGAAAGAGAGAAAGAGAGAAAGAGAGAAAGAAAGAAAAGAAAGAAAGAGAGAGAGAGAGAGAAAGAAAGGAAGGAAGGGAAGGAAGGAAGGAAGAAAGGAAGGAAGGAAGGGATAGAGAGAGAAATGGTAAGGAAGGGAAGGAAGGAGAGAAAGAAAGAAAGAAGAGAATGGAGGGAAATGAAGGATCTAGGAGAAAGAGAAGAAAACAACTTGTCAAGACTCAGGTAAGAAGATGGAAGGAATATGATGATAAAGAACAGGTGGAAGGAATGGCATGGAGGGAGTGGAATGGAATGGAAGAAATGAAAGGAAAAGAAAGAAGGAAATAATGGAAAGAAATGGAGGTTGGTGGGAAAGAAGGAATGTATCTGTAAGACTTGCTTGAGTTGGTCCTTACTTATCTCATTTGCTGTTATTTCTTAAGAATCTCTGTATCTTTCTCCTTTTCTACCTTCTGTGGTTGTGATCTGTGAGGAAAAATGTGTATTTCTCCCAGATTCAGCCTATATTTATCCTGCAAGGTATGAAATGCACATATGATATAAGATTTAAATTTGATCACTAATTACTTTATTATCACCTTTCATTTGCCCCTCTGTTTTTCAATAATGCGTTGCTACTCCTATTTCTAAGAGAGAATTTCTCCTGTCATTTCTTGTGAATTTCTAGGTATCCTCCATACAACAGACAGAAATCTCTTTGATGTTTTGTAGAAAATATTTTGTTTTTAGTTCTAGGTTTCTTTTGATTACCTGAAGTCAATCATTTTCACCATTCTTCTTTCTTTAAATGATACTCTATTGGAGTGTATCGACATGGAAGTTGATTGTTTGCTTCCTAGATGGATGCGCAATGGTTACAAAATTGCTGAATTTTTAAATTTACATAATGAATCTTCAAGTAATATTATTATATATCCTAGAAAAGTTTCAAACAAAGTTCTTCTTTATTATGACTTCTTTATTAAAAGGGGCCTATAATTTCATTGCATAAATATCCTCATTTATTCAGCATTTAGACATTAAGTACTTATGTGCCTGGCACTGTGTTAAGCAGTGATTTATACACAAAATACATAATTAAATGCAGATATCATTATAACTAGATCTTCAAGAGAATGGTAATGCTTAATACTCATTCCAGGTAGCAACAGAAAAAATTGTGTCCTCACACCCTGCCCTTGAAAACTAGGCTGAGTTTAATAATATAATGGAAGTAATTGTCCTAGTTTCCATTTCCACTAAAAGACACTTTTTTTTTTGGCCGGGGTAGGGGGCGGGAATTAACAAATAAGATTAAATTATCATGGTTCTATTAATTGTTCATGAAATAAAATTAAAGTACTAATGATTACCATTAATACTTTACAGATGACAAAATGAACGCATAGAAAGGTAAGTAACTTATTTAAGAGGTCACAGAAATAATAAAATACAGAGCAAGATCCCACCATTTATGTCTGTTCACAGAACAACTAATAACAGAGAACACACATTCTAAAAATCATATCCACAAGCTAGATTAAACTTTGGTTAAAAGATGGCATCACACTTTATAGAATACTATCCTTTGATTTGTACTTTTGCGAAATACCATTTTTAACAAGCTCTAAACCTAAGAGAATAATAATATTTCAAGAAAAAAAAAAAAACAATGAAAACTAAAGCAGAGTTTTAGAAATCTCAGAATGTGAGTTTCATCTTTTGAAAAAGTTACTCAAGGAAAAAAAATTGGCATTTCAATAAAATAAAAATACTATATATGATCATTTGAGTAAAGGAAATAACCGATGGCAAGTAGAATCTTTAAAAATTCAATTCTGTTGAACAATGCACATTGGATTGTAAAAGTCATTTGTAGCCTGAACAATTTTCTTCCCAAAGAAAAATTCTGTCAGTTACAAAGTTTATATTAAATCTACCATTACATGACCCCACCCACACATACACGCAAAAGAGTTAAGAACATCAAATCACTGAATGGCAGAAATGTAAATCACCTTAGAGACTATGTCCAATCCTCTTACAGAGGATGAAATCTCAGACCAGAGATTTCAAGTGTTCTAACAATAGTAGATGGAAATCCTGTGGTCAAAACACATTACATGTTAATATGGGAATGCTAATAGCATATGCCAAAATTAATCTTTTTCATCTACATAAAAGAAGATTTACAAACTTCTTCAACTAATAAACATATCAGGCTTCTTTATGTGAAGCTTGGCATATTTATTAGTTCAAGAAGTTCACAACTCTTATCACGAATATGTAGTGCTAATATAGCCTTTGAAACTCCACTATCAGTTTATTCTGCTTTCCATATTTCATCAACATTTTCATCAATTTTTTTTTTCTTTATTGTGGCAATGAATCCTTTCCACAGACTTTCACATGTTTCACATGCCAATGCTGCATTGTTTCCTCAAAATCTTGAAAACTGAGGCAGAGACAATGACTCCATGTCTTCTTCCAGAGTACACAGGTAAAGTACCAACCACTGCTGTAGTTAGGCTGCGGCCACCTCACTGAGTTTTGGTCTATGATACATGGCTAAAGGAGACGTAAAATACTTTAAAATATGTTGTGTGTTCTGCAAGCTTCTCTTTTTTTTCTAACAGTTTTAGTGGGAGTCATTTGTTCCACATGATATAGCTTTAATACGGAAAAATTCTGGGTCCCTGAGTCATCACATGAAAGGTAGCTATACTCAAGAGAGCTGTCTGACACATATGGTACTATAATGTGGATGACAATCTTTTACTAAGTCACATCAGTAATATTTCAGGATTTGTTACCGCAGCATAGCCTAACCTAGTCTAACACAAGAAACAACTCTGTGTATATCCATTCTTGGGGTAGTGCTTGTTTAGAATTCTGAGTGTCTACAACACATTCACATGTGGCATCCCATATAGTAAGGATGTTGATGTCAAACAAAAACTCTAAGGAGAAAGTTAAATAACTAGCCTTATTTTCTTTTTCTCTGGAACTTCTCACTTCCATCTTTCTCATTTTCCATGTACCCTGGGAAGTGACTTTGATCGCTCTGAAACTCCAGCACCATATTTATTAGATACAACTGTACTTGGTCAGCCTTCTTCTCCATTTCAATACTATCAACTACAGGCTCAGGTCTTTGATGTCTGCCTCATTCTATTCACTGTGATCATTTTTACATCACTGATTTCATTCATTTTGATATTTACTTAGGATAGCAACTCTAACTGAAAAATGTGTACTATAAAAACAGATTGTAACTGGAATTTCTGCATACATGATGAGGACATACAATCAAATATCTTTTAGTATTTCTTTCCATTTCTCCAGATTTAGGCACTATGATAGCCAAAAAACACCCTTCACATGGCTTTGATTAAATAGGGCCACCAGAAAGTAAATTATAAAATTTTTTAACTTTCACTTTCTCCCTTGATAAGTGAGTTTATATAAATATGATATTCATTTAATCTATGTTGATAGAATTAAAAGATTCCATTAATTTCAAAGTGTCAAGAGCACATAGATCCTCCTACTTCTTTTCCTTGGGTATGGGAAAGTGTCCAGATTTCAGAAGGCTTTCAAGGAGAGAATTTTCTTAAATCAGAGTCGAATATTGGATCAAGGGCTCATTTCTCTTTTTCACCGACAATGTTTCTGCTGTGTGGTAGGAGACATATTTGTTAGAGTGATGGAGAAGGAGAAGGCCTAATCTAGAAGGGGATTTTTAAATTATGAATTAAGGATGGATTTGGGAAGAGTTTGGTACCCTCAAATTGGCAGGAATTATAAAGTCAAGAAAACCTCCTGACATTTGTGAAACAGACAAGTATTTATATTCTCTATATTTTCCTTTGCTAAAGTAATATGATCATCGTGTGCCAAAAGAGGGTGGGAAATATTTGTAGCAACAAGTCACCAAGAAATAGTGTAACACCATGAAAGAAATGTGGAAAGAACAGCTGCTTTCCTAGAACAAATAGAAAAAAATTATTTTGAATATATGTAAAGAATTGCTTGAAGGACTAGAAGCTTTTATCCATGGAAAGATGACAAAAGGAGAATCTGAAATAATTTTCAGGGACATGAAACAGTATGTCCCAACAACTGTGTGGGAAAGGCAGCATCACCCCTTCAGGAAACTGCAGAAACTCAGAAAGCTAAGAAAAGCAATAGCAAAGAATATAGCAAATAAAGCAGTTGAAAAATATGCAAAATTTCGCTGTGAAAAAGTTGGGTAAAGAATTTTCTTTCCCTTTAGGTTTCAAGATGGCTGACTAGAAGCACTTCAGGCCCATTTCCTCCACTTATAAGAACGAACATGGTGTATAGACAATCATACTTTAAATACATTATTCAAGAGAGAATTCTGGAATCCAACAGAGAAGTGGCAGTAAACACCAAAAGCAGGGGAAAGGAAGGGACAGAGGCAGCCTACCAGGCTTGGACAGGCTGGAAGCCTGAAATGACTTCCCAATATGGGGAATGGGTGATTGGGAGACTTCCAGCAACCCACATTCCAACCATGAAATCATACAATCCTGGCCATGGGAGAACCCAATGCCTGAAACTAACAGAGAGAGCTGCCAGGAGAGTGGGAGACAGTGGGATGGAACTGCTCCAAGGAGGGGAATTCATGCTGGGCTCCGCACATTTTCTGAGACCTAAGCAGCTACAGCAAGGTGCCATTTTCAAACAGTCTTTGGGAGACTGCACACTCTCCTGGAGTCCAGCAGCACTAGGGCTAAGGCATTACAGAAACCTAGTTGCTGGGTGTGGAAGATCTCTCACAGCTGAGTTAAGAAGTGAGTGAGATATGCCAATGCTGGAAAAATGAGTGCTGCGTGGATGGAGACCAGGACATGAGCAGGTTATGAGCTACCCCTGAGACTTGGTTGCCAGATGAGTCGACCTTCCTGCACTTAGGGAGGGGAATATAAACTGGGTGTGAGCTAGGCATGGGCTACCGCCACCAAGGCTAGGAGGTAAGCCCCCTTGGACTGGGGCATGAGAGGGATACTTATTCTCCACCTGCTGCTGCTCCAGATTGTGACCACTGAAGTCAGTCTCACCCTCTCCAGTGCCAGGGCCTCAGTGTGGCTGATTCCATACCTAACCTGAGCACTCTGCCCTCACCACTGGGGGGCCTGAGCATAAGCGCATTCAATCTGGCTTTGTAATCCCTCAAGACAGAGCACACAGCCTGGGGTCCTGCCCTGCCAAATCTACCACCTGGGATACCTAAACACTCCTCTCAGAGGGCTGAGGTTGGGCCTCAACTCCCAGCCACTGCCACCTCAGTTGATACCTACCTGCAGGTACCATGTGCAGTCCCTGCAGACTGACTAGCCCAGCCCATTACAGCTACTGCTGACATCAATGCACACCATCCAGGACCCAGAGAATCATCATAGCACTGCTACAGCTATTGCCCACACCACTCCTGCTGCCCAGGGGCCTGAGAACCCATCCAGGCCAATGTTGCCACTACTGGTGTCCAAACAAGCCACTTGGAGGCCCAAAAATCAGCCATTGGTATACACCAACACAGGTGCCAATGTACACCATCCTGGGGCACAGAGGTGTGCACACTGAGTATACTGCTCAACACGTGGACTTAAGACTGGCCTGCATGGCCTACCTGGCTCCCAATCCCCAGCACAACTTTATCACAGCTTTCACTAATAACTACACTCTAACACACCAAGAAAATCACAAAGGCCACTAATGCTATTTACAGCCAAATAAGTCTTACAGAGACTACACTACAGCACACACCAAGAATTAAAGTCAAAGTACCCTATCCAACCAATATCATAGACACACCTTTCAGAAAAAGTTCTCCCCCATGAAAGTAAATTAAAAAATAGAAGAAATTACTACTACACTAGATATGCAGGTATCACCATAGGGACTCAGGAAACAGAAATATAAGGAAATGTGATACCTCCAAAGGAACATAATTCTCAAGCAATAGATATTAATCAAGAAGAAAATTTTGAAATCACACATAAAGATTCAAAATATTTAAGAAGTTTAGTGAGATACAAGAAAATTCTGAAAAACACTACAAAGAAATCAGAAAAAAATGATTCAGAATATGAATAAAAAACTTACCAAAAGACAGATACTTAAAAAAAAAGTAATTCTAGAAGTAAAGAATTCATTACAAGAAATACAAAATACATTTGAAATGTTTAGCAATAGACTAGATCAGGTAGAAGAAGGAATCTCCGAACTTAAAGACAAGTCTTCTGAAACAATTCAGTAAGCAAAAAAAAATAAAGAACAAAATAATAATAAGTAAAGCCTTCATGACATTGGAGACAACATAAAGCAATCAGATAATTCGAATTATTGGTTGCCCTGAGGGTGAAAGGGAAAAGAAAGGATTAGAAAACCTGTTTAATGAAATAATTGATTAAAACTTCCCAAGTATAGCAAGAAATTTCAACATTCAGATACAGGAGACTCAATGATTTCTAGGCAGATACAAGCATCAAGATATTCTCCATGGCACATTATACTCAGACTTTCTAAAGTTATCCATAAAAAGAAATCCTATAAACAAGAGGAGAAAATCACTAATAATAGTCACTAATAAAGGAAGCCCATCAGACTAACAGCAGATTTCTCGGCAGAAATCTTACACATCAGAAGGGAATGAGAAGATATATTTAAAGTAATAGAAGAAAAACAAAGTTCATCAAAAATACTATATCCAGTGAAATTACCCTTCTTAAATGAAGGAGAATAAAGTATTTCTCAGAAAAGCAAATGCTGAGAGAATTTGTTACCACTAGACCGACCCCACAAGAAATGCTCAAGAGTACTGAGCCTAAAAGCAAAAAGATGGCATTTACCATTATGAAAACACAAGAAATTATACAAATCACTGGGAAAGCAATCATACAAAGGAAGAAGAGAAAGGACTGAAATGGTACCACTACAGAAATCTGTCAAGTCACAACAATCAATAAGAGAAAAAGAAACAATATACAAAACAACCAGAAAACAATGAACAGTATGACAGGAATAAAGCCTCACATATCAATAACCTTGAATGTAAACAAACTATACTCTCCACTTAAAAGTACAGAATGGCTATATATTACTACATCTAAAGAGAGAGACTGCAATATAGTAATAGTCGGGGAGTTCAACATCTCACTCTCAGCATTAGGCAGATCATCTAACAGAAAATTAATAAAGAAACATTGGATTTAAACTACACTTTAGGCCAAATGGACCTAACAGACATTTACAGCCATTCTATACTTTAACCCCCATTCAGCCATGACACCAGCATCATCTTAGCTTCTGGGTAGGCCTCAGGGATCTTTTTACTCATGGCAGAAAGTGAAATCGGAGCAAACATGTCAAATGGCAAAAGCAGGAGCAAGAGAGAGGGAATGTGGGGAGAGGAGTCACATACTTTGAAACCACCAGATCTCGTAAGAACTCACTATCACCGAGACCGCACTAAGCCATGAGGGATCCACCCCCATGATCCAAACACCTCAAACCAGGCCCACCTCCACCACTGGGGATTACAATTCAACATGAGATTTGGGTGGGAACAAGTATGCAAATTATATCCCTACCCAAAGGAAAAGAAATTAATACATCAAAGTGAACCTTCACTCAAGTATCTTGCAGCACTCTTCACAATAGCAAAGATATGGAATCAACTTTTGTTCATCAATAGATGAATACAGAAAATGTGATGTATATATGTACACATACACACACACAATGGAATACTATTTGGCCATTAAAAAAATGAAATAATGTCATTTGCAGCAAGAGTTGGAACTTAGAATCATCATGTTAAGTGAAATATGCCAGGCAAAAAAAAAAAAAAAGACAAATATTGGCATGTTCTTGCTTATATGTGGGAACTAAAATATGTGGTGGTAGAAACTGGAAAGATAGACAATGGAGGCAGGATAGGTGACTGGAGGGGCACAAAAGGAGTGGGAAAAGATAAAAGAGCAGAAAAAATTGTGAAAAAATAGTGTCTAAAACCTTCCCAAATTTGATGGAAAATATTAACCTACACATTCAAGAACCTTGACTAACTCCAAGTAGGAAGAACTTAAAGACTCAAACACATACATGATCCAACTATCAGCTATGAAGGCAGAAAATCTTAAAAGCAGCAGAGTATTAACTCATTATGTGCAAAGAATCCTCAATAAGGTTAATAGCTGATTTCTCAGAACCCATGGAAGCTATAAAGTAGTGGGATACAATATGCAAAGAGCTAAAAGAAAATGACTGTGAATCAATAATTTTATAGCCAGCAAAAATATCATTCAAAAATGAAAGAAAAATTGATACATTATCAGGTAAACAAAAACTGAGTGAACTAGTCACTAGCAGATGTGATCTACAAGAAATATCAGTGGAAGTCCTTAAGGATGAAATGAAAGGTCCCTAGGCAGTAACTTAAACTCGCATGAAGAAAATAAAGAGTACCAGTAGACCAGGCACGGTGGCTCACACCTGTAATCCCAGCACTTTGGGAGGCCGAGGCAGGCGGATCACTAGGTCAGGAGATCAAGATCATCCTGGTTAACACAGTGAAACCCCATCTCTACTAAAAATACCAAAAATAAATTAGCCGGACATGATGGTGGGCACCTGTAGTCCCAGCTACTCAGGAGACTGAGGCAGGAAAATGGTGTGAATCCGGGAGGTGGAGCTTGCAGTGAGCTGAGATTGCACCACTGCACTCCAGCCTGGGCGACAGAGTCAGACTCTGTCTCAAAATATATATATATACCAGTAAAGGTAACTACATAAATAAATAGAAAAGATAAAATAAATTTATATCTTGTTTTTAGACTTCCTTTTTTTCTATCTGATAAATAGTTCATAAAACCATAATTATAAATCTGTATAGATGAGCAGGTATGTACCAAATGTTTGTGTCTCTTGCAAAATTCATACATTGAAACCATAATGCCCAATGTAATGGTATTAGGAGGTGGAACCTTTAATAGCTAATCAGTTCATGACGGTGGAGCCTCCATCATGGAATTAGTGTCCTTGGAGGAAGAGAAAGAGACTAGAGCTCATGTGCTTTCTGCATGCACTCACCAAAGATGACCATGTGAGGACATAACCAGAAAGAGGCCCCTCACCAAGAACCTAACTATGCTAAGTTCTTGGTTCACACTCTGAACTCAGACTTCCAGCCTCTAGAACTGTGAGAAATAAATGTTTGTTGTTTAAGCTACTTGGTCTATTATATCCTGTTGTAGCAGCCCTAAGACAAGAACACAATTTATACAGATGTGATTTGTATGGCAACAATATTACCAAGGATGGCAGGGAGAATGGAGCTACATAGAATCAATTTTTTTTATATAATATTGAAATTAAGTTTCTATTGATATGAGTAGATTGTTATATGTTAAGATGTTTATTAAAATTTTCAAGTCCACCATTAATAAAATAAATTGTACATAGTAAAATAAATGACAAGGGAATTTAAATAGTATAGTAGAAAAATTGATTTAACACATGAGCAGATAGTAGAAGAGGAAATGCAGAACAACAAGAAAAAAATACAATAGACATATAGAAAACAAATTGCAAAATGGCAAATGTAAACCTTATCTGATCAGTTGTTACATTAAATGTAAACAGACTCCAATCCAAAAGCACTTATTGGTAGAATGAATGTTTAAAAAATGATCTGACTACATGCAAATCAAAAGTGCATTGAGATATCACATCACAGCCACTAGGATGTCTATAATTTGAAAGACTAAAAATAACAAGTGTTGTCAATGATTCAGAGAAATCAGAATTTTTGTATTTTGCTGTTGGGAATTTAAAGTGGTACAATTGCTTTCAAAAACAGTTTTATAGCTTCTCAAAAAGTTAAACATAGAATTAACATATGACTCAGCAATTCCATTCCTAGGTATATACCCCCTCAAAATTAAAAACATATGTGCATTTAAACCTTAACAACAAGAAAACAAGCAAACAAAATAAACTAATTAAAACATGGGCAAAATATATGAGCAGACATCTCACCGAATATATACAGATGACAAATAAACATATATAAAGATGCTCAACATCATATTGTTATGGGATCTTTGGGGTGTCAGTTTTCTTCTCAAAAACCTCTGTGGTCAGTGTCGCCTTTGGCAGAGTTCTTTTCCTGTGTCCAGGAATAATGAGGTATGAGGTAGGAGATACAGTCAAGTGAAGGATGAAGAAGATGAAGAGGAGCTTTATTTAGTGCTAGAACAGCTCAGAGGAGACCCATAGTGGGTAGCTCCCCTCTGTAGGCAGGCAGATCCTCCTGTCAAGTGTTCAGCTCTCAGCAGAGAGGAGGCCCTGGAGTGGATAGCTCCTCTCTGCTCACTGGTCCTCCCAACATCTGCTGCTCTCAGCAGTGAGGAGGCCCTGGAAAAGGTAGCTCCTATCTGCAGGCAGGTCATTCAGACCTCTCTGCAGGTCTCTGAGGCTCTCAGCAGAAAGGGTAGCTCCTCTCTGCAGCTGGTACCTCCAACCTCTCCAGCTATCAGCAGAGAGGGTAGTTCCTCTCTGCAGTTGGATATTCTGTTGTCTCTTTATCCTGTACCCTACTCTGGCTGAGCCCAAGGCTTTTATGGACCTCAGAAGGGAGGCAGTGCATGCCGATTGGTCCATGGGTGGGCCCAGAGCAGGCACCACCAGCCTCCACTCCCATCCACGGGACTGGCAGCCCAGCACCCAGACTTCAGGCCCGGCCTGGCCTGAAGGTGGGGCCTTACTGGGGACCCACCCCCTTCTGCCCAGGACTCTGCCTCCTGCTGCCATTCAAGGCCCCAGCTGCCTGGCCCTATCCCCACTTGGAGATGGCAGTGGGAGAGGAGAGAAGCCAGGCAGTGGGAGCAGACACGCTGGAGCCTGCAGAAATGGGTCAGGGTCCTTCCTAGGCCCCAAAGATAGAGGCTGCATAGATGCCTAGGTACTGTGACTGGGAGGATGCTGAGGCTACAGCTGCACCTAGGGAGCTCCCACCTGGCCAACCCTGAAGGGGCATCGTTCCTGCTTGTCCCCAACTACTGCAGTTCTTGCCTGCTCCTGGCCCCCTCCAAGATCACAGGGAGGTTTGCATCCACAGCTGCAGTTTGCGTGGCTGTAGCCCCACCCAGAAGGTCAGGGAACCTGCATGCTGGTACAGCAGGAAGCCTGGGTCTGAAGCTGCAGTTTGGGCAGCTGCAGCGGCACACAGGAGCACCTGCCCCAACTCAGAAGGGGTGGGGCTCCCACCGGCTCCATGGAGTGTACAGCCCCAGCCATGCCTCCCTGCTGCAGTTTGAGAACTGCAAACCATAATAATGAGATTCTACCTCACACCTATTAGAATGGCTAAAATTCAAAACATGTACACCACCAAATGCTGGTGAGATATGGAGTAACAGAAATATTCATTCTTTGCTGGTAAGAATGCAAAATAATAGAGGCACTAAAGAAGAACATTTGGCAGTTTTTTAAAAAAGCTAAACATAATCTTACCATATGATTCAACAATTGCACTCCTGAGTAACTCAAATGACTTGAAAACTTACGTTCATACAAAAACCTGAACAAGAATGTTTATAGCAGCTTTATTAATAATTACCAAAAATTAAAATAATCAATATCCTTTAATAGATGAAAAAACTATGTTACAATGAAATATTTTTTGGCAATAAAAAGAAATGAGCTATCAAGCCAGAAAAAGACATAGAGGAATTTTAAACACATACTATTGAGTGAAGGAAGCCAGCCTAAAAATGCTACAAACTATATGATTCCAACTATATGACATTGCGGGAAAGACAAAACTATGGAGACAGTAAAAGGATCAGTGATTGCCAGGGTTTTGGGAGAATATGGAGATTTTTAGGGTCTTTCAATTATTAATCTGTATATTATAATGGTTAGATACCTGATATTATGAATTTGACAAAAATCCATAGAACTATATGGCACCAAGAATGAAACCTAATATAAACTATGGACTATGGTTAATAATATTGTTTCAATATTGCTTCATGAATTACAAACAATGGAGCAGACCAATACAAGAAGTTAATAATAGGGGAAACTGCGGGCAGTGGCAGGCCAGTGGAGAGAGGTAGTATATAGAACTCTTTGTACTGCTAGCTCAAGTTTTCTGTAAGCCTAAAAATTAATCTGAAAAAAAATGAAGTCTATAAATTTAAAAAGTATTCACATATAATCCTGAACACATGTATTTATAGAAGCATTATTTGTAACAGCCAAAAAATGAAAACGATTCAAATGTCCATCAACTGAAGAACGGATAAACAAGATATAGTATATCTATACAGTAGAAGTTATTCAGCCATAAGAAGGAATGACCTAATGATACATAATACAACACAGATGAACCTTGAAAACATTGCTAAGTGTAAGAAGCCAGACACAAAAAGGGCACATGTTGTATGATTCCATTTATATGAAATTTTCAAAATAGGCAAATCCAGAAAGATAAAATGTAGATTAGTGGTTGCTAGGTAAAGAATGGGGAGGAATGGGGAGTGGCTACTGGGGGATATGGAGTTCCTTTGTGGGTTACAAAAATAAATTAGATGAAGTTGAAGTTTGTACAATTTTGTACAACATATAATTTTTGTACAAAGTATAATAAAAGGCATTCAGTTGTACACTTTAAAAGGATGACACTTACATGTCAATATGATATCTCAACAAAACAAAGTACTAGGTCATCCTGTTCTTACCAGTCTAGAGGCGAAAAATATGCTTAGAAAACATAATATTGTTCAAAAATCAAAACTATCCATTTTACTAAATTATATGCCTATACAATTAAAGTGTTTTTAACTTAACAAGTAGGACCACTGTGTTTTCTTAACGTTAGTGATTATGCTGCCCCCATCACTCTAATCCAGTCATTTTGATTAAAAAAAAAAAAAAAAAGCCTTGGATCATCTTTGACTAGCCATGAGTGGGTCAAGAGCAATATAATCCTACATGAATGACATCCACAGTTCTAAGGTATTATTTGTTCTACATTCTGTCTTCAAATTTAGCTCAGCTCACCTCTGCCAATACATATATGCACATATGTTACCATACTCTTACTGCTCAGTTCTATGTGTTAAAATGTAGGAAATTAGCAGGTGAAGGCAAGGCATAGTATTTATAGAACACAATGCTATGTTAATCATTTGTTCATATGTATTCAGATAGAATTTCTAGAAATTTTAGAACCAAAATTCATATTTGTAAACTATGCCACATCAATGCAAAGTGGGCAAGAGAGTCTTGCAAAATCCAAAAGGACTCTACAATTTCAAATACACTTTCTCCCTTTATCACCATTTCAACCCTTTAATGTAAGTTTGATAGATATTTTAGTTCCTACTTAAAAACACAGGAACTTAGACATTGAGAGGGCACATGATTTCCAAAAGTCATACATTAATTTATGGCAGAAACAGAATTAAAACATACCCTGATTCTATCAGATGTTTATTGAAAAGAACATACCTTCTTCTCTCACATCATGCTAGCAGCCCAGCGAAGTAATATGTACTATTTTTCTGACTTTGCAGTTAAAATGACAGAGAGAATTTTAAAATAGATGATTGCTAGTCTATAATTTAAATTGGAAATAGGATAAAAGAAGTTGTGCAAAGAGATTGAGATGCAGGCTTTTAATGGCATATTTGTTTAAAATATTGTAGGGGGAATTACCCATGAGTTACTTACCAAAATCAAATAAATTTCTTTAAATCACTCTCTCCTTTTAACAAATTGTGCAGTGGGAATAATTTTGGAACCCCCACAAAGCCATGAAATCTAATCTTACCGGCTGGGAATGGTGGCTCATGCCTGTAATCCCAGCACTTTGGGAGGCTGAGGCGGGCGGATCACGAGGTCAGGAGATCGAGACCATCCTGGCTAACACGGTGAAACCCTGTCTCTACTAAAAATACAAAAAATTAGCTAGGCATGGTGGTGGGCGCCTGTAGTCCCAGCTACTCAGGAGGCTGAGGCAGGAGAATGGAGTGAACCTGGGAGGCGGAGCTTGCAGTGAGCCGAGATGGCACCACGGCACTCCAGCCTGGGCAACAGAGCGAGACGCTGCCTCAAAAAAAAAAAAAAAAGTAGTCTTATCAATCTGTCTACATGAATTCCATAGCACACTAAATTAAGCCCTTCCTCCTACAACATGCACACATATATATGTGTGTGCATGCATACACAGAGACACACGATATCCTTATTTTCTGATCTGAAGCATTTTTTTCTTCTAGTGTGTGCTTTGCAAAAAGTAGTAATGCCTTGATAGGATAAAGACTCTTGAGGCATTTTTGAAATAAATTCAATATCTACTCCTGTTAGAGAAAATTGCCATAAATTACCAGGTATCATATTTTTGCTAGACTATCAATCAGCCACCTTTCATGGAAGTGTCTACTATCTTGTTCGTTTCTCAGAATTGACCAAGTTGCTTATAAATGTCAAACAAGGTTCACATAATTACTTGTGCTTCTCTCTTTAGCAAGTGACAGCCCAATATCCTCTCATCAGGACACTGTACATGTAATTTAGCTGTGGAAATAAAACCAAGAACCAAGAGGTCTTTATCCCACTGCAGTCATACTGCCGAACAAGGAAATCCCTGCTTGCTATCCTTGGGAAGTAGAACCAAAGAAGGGCATGGAGCATGTCTGTGTGATGCAACCAGCTATGCATGGAATCAACAATTAAAAATTACTTAGGAGTAATAAAACTAGGGGCACCACTACCCTTTGAATTTCAGTGGCATTGACACCCTGCCAAAATTAAGTCATTTCATTTTGTTTCTACCAAATGGTCTCTTTCTTTAAGATTATACAGCTAACACAGCATAGGTCTATATGTATATGTATAAAGAGATTAGGGAGGAAAGCAATCAAGAACTATTTTAAAGCAAAAAGAGTACCTATACAATGGATAATACTGTTCCTCTTTATTACAAAATAAGATTTGACACTCTGTTCCCTCGTCTGTAACATGTTAGTAGGAATACCTGACACATAAAGCTGTTGTGAAGATTGAATGAACAACATGTATAAACCGCCTAACGAAGCCTCTGATTAAGATGGCACCTAAAAGCCCATATGGAAACAACCCAAACTTGCCTGCATCAACAGGTAAACATGAATTAGATACAGACGTTCATCAGAGATATGGCAGGTCCAGTTCCAGACCACCTCAATGAACAGAATATCACAATGAAGTGAGTCATACAGAATTTTTATGGTTTTTTTTTTTCCTTTTTTTACTGTAGATGTAGTTAGGTCTACACTACACCATAATCCATTAAGTATTCAATAGCGTTGTCAAAAGTGCCTATTGCTAAAAAAATGTTAATAATCATCTCACCTGAGCCTTCAAGCAGCTATGAAAACAGCATTAATCTTGTACATCTCCATCAGAGCTCTTGGATGACAGGTACATTGTCAATGAGTAGAACTATTTTGAAAGGATTTTTTTTCTCAGCAGGAGGTCTCAACAGTGGAATTAAAATATGCAGTCAACCATTCTGTAAACAAATGTGCTGTCGTCCAGGCTTTGTTGCTACTGAAGTAGCATTTTCAGTTTCCTTCAAGAACTTTTTCTTTGTATTCCGACTTGGCTAACTGTCTGGCACAAGAGGCCTAGCTTTCATCCTATTTTGCTCTGTGACACACTCCTCACTAAGAATAATCATTTCTAGTAATTGATTTAAAATGAGAGATGTGCAATTCTTTCTTTTATTTGGACACTTAGTGGCATTGTAGGATTATTAACTGGTCTAATTTTAATGGTGTTGGCTGATATTAGAGGCTAATATCTATCATGAACATAACAGCAAAATTCCTCCAAAAATTAGCAAATGAATTTTTTAAAGTATTGATATAAAAGGAAATATACACCACAACCAAGTGGAATTTATTCCAGGTATGCAGAGAGAATTCAACATTCAAAAATCAATAAATGTAATCCATCTTATCATTAGGAAATCCTAGATAATAAATTCTAGATGAGAAAAAGAGTAAAAATCTTAGGAATCAAAAGTAAAATACCAATAATCATGACAACAACAAAAACTAAAACTACTCAGCAAGTTTGTAAGGAAGCAAGTGGTCCACTTTATTTACTGCCTCACCAGTTCAGCCAAGTCTCTATGAGGACCCAAGAGAAAAATGACAGATGATAAGCTATTTAGTCTTGTTGAGGACCAGTTTTCTTTTGTCTGTGAAATGGGTATACACCCAGAAAGAAAGACTTCCTTCTTCCCCTTTTGCATACTCTGAATGAATATCTTAAAATACAGCTGTTTGTATACCCATTTGTATACCCAGACTAAAGAAAATTGGTCCTCAACAAGACTAAATATCCTTCCCTGGGTCAACTCATGAGTAACAGACACAGGTAAGGATAACAGGTCCGGTAGCAAAGCATTGCCAATGAGACAGGCTGGGTCTTAGACATCAGGTAAGATGACAGTTTCACAGGACAACAAAAGAGCTATCTGGGAAATTTATAGGTGGGGATGGGCAATGCTTCACACATTTGGAAAATGTGAAGCAATCCTCACCACACAAGAGGACATGTCAATAACCCTCCTGCCTTCTTCCTCCTTGACACATGAACAGTGCAATCGCAGAACTCATGGAGCTCAAAATCTGATGCAGACAAGAGGCACATATGACACCACATGGTGCACAGGGAATACAGGATGCTATGGCAGTACTGATACGGTGGGGCACAATGGATTGGTCGAACTGATAAAAGATACCACAGAGAATATAATAAGTCAGCTGAACCTTATGGGACAAACCAACATCAAATGTCCTCAACTCTTTCATTAAATAATTGTGTGACCCTAGATAAATTGCAGAACCTCTCTGGACTTCGCAATTTTAATCTGTAAACTCGAAGGAGTAAGAAGGATAGTTTCTAAGGGTTTTTTCAGTTCCATCAGTCAATAATTATGTAACTCTGTAACAGAATGGAAATATTGTTCAATTCTTTTCCTAACGTTTCTCACGTATGCTATGTTTTTCCTTTCCCTCTTGCTTGCTTTGGCAATCCACATTACCCTGCCACACCCTCCACCACCATTAGAAAGAAAGAGGAAGTAAAATGAAAGCTTAAAAATGACAAGTACCTTTACTCTTAGCTAAGTTTAACATGCTTTTAGTCATCTGCTGTGGATTATTTTGGCTTTATACTCTATTTATTCTGTCAGTCAATAAAAAAGCACCACTCACCACATTACCAACCACAGCATATGTGTGCAGACTCTAGCATGGAAACAGAGAAACCCTTTTGTGGGGTTTTAGAAAAAGCTATTAGCTATATAGGATTTTACTAATATTTTTGGCATTTCAACACAGAACTTCAAACCTTTGACATATGCAATTTCTAAGAATTCTATTAAGTTTGCAGGGACTATCATATTTTATTATTAAAGGGCTATTTTTCTCAGATACAGTAAAGAGAGGAAAACAAGGCATGAAGAAAAATGCTGAGTCATTGTAAAAGACAAGCCAATAAAGGAAAGTGCTGGGAAAGTGATACAGGTACATATCTCAGATTCTGGCTGCATCTAAAGGGCAGAGATGAATTATAGAATGAACATATGCTAATCCAATTGCTAAAGACCACTTTTCCATTACCAGAAAAGGAAAACCATCATTCTTGTGAACATGTTGAATCATGCAGGTGAGCTGGGATCAAATCTATAGAGAGGCACACAGTCCCAATCTTTGAGAGAGCAGAGTACTAGACCCATCTTCTGAGTGCTGTGTGACTTTGCCAAACTTTTTAGATCTCTCTGAATTTCAGCCCCCTTGTGTACAAAATGAAGTTCTGGGATTTTTTGATGCCTAAAGGCCTTTGGGAGGCAGACTGGGGAGTGAAAAAAGAGGTTTCAGGTCACAGCAATCTGGGTTCATTCATTCATGTATTCTTTCAATCTTCAAGTCTATGTTAAATGATCACTAAATGCAAGGCCTTAAGGATCTGACAGGAAGTAAAAGCAGACATGAAGATATTAAGAAATAAGCGCACCAATGAAAATAAAGGTGTAACCCTGGTGTGGGCAGTGGAGAGATGTGTGAGACCCGGAGAACTATGATAAGTGCTAACCGAAGCTGTGCGTGTGATTGAGATAAGATGGGGAACAGTATATAGCACCCCAAAATATGATACCTTGGTATTTGAGGAAACAGCAGAAGCAGGGAAGTCTCACCCACCTTCCCATCACCCTTCTCCCTTGAAGTAAGCCATGAAGCCTAGGAAGGTCACTCTCTTATCCTCTCCCTTCCTTCTCCCCTGAAGCTGGTCATAAGACCCTCATTCCAAAGATACCCCCCCATACCTGGAGGAAAGGAACATCCCTAACTTTGAAGAAACAGGGACATAGAGAAGAATCTGAACAAACAGACCTTGCTAAGTTGGTGTATTATCATTAAATGGTATTCCCTTTGTCTAATCACACTTCTCCATTACTACTGACTTCTTTGTCAAACCTAGCATAAAAATGCACAGCTTTCCCTGTTTCCTTGGCTCCCCATTTCTGAAGGTTCACATGTCATATAAAACTTACATTAAATAAATTTGTATAATTGTCTCTTGTTAATCTTTAAGAACCACAGCCATGAACCTAGTGATAGGTATAAATAAATCACCTATCACTTTTCTTTTCCCCTAAAGGTAAAAGAGAAAAAATAGAAGAGAAGATGCCTCAAGGCCCAGTCTTGAGGAATTTCAAAACATACCTAATGAAAAAGACAAGGCTCCAAGAAATATAAAAGAAAAGCCAGAGATGATGGAGGGACTCAGGAGAGTGAAGTATTACTGAGAACAGAACAGGGTTTTTCAAACAGTGGGTAAACACTGTGGAATATGCTGAAAGGTTAATTAATATCAGAACTGAGAAATGTCCATTGCACTCAGTGACATGAATGCTACTGGTGACCTAAACAAGGGATGTTACAGATGGGTTGGAGGGGAGAAGTTTCTTTGCCTTTATTTGCCTTGTAACTCTTTTCAGGCCAATTTGAGCCTTGTTTTCCCTAGCTGTAATTATGGAGCTAACCACAACCTATTTCATAGAGAATTCCACAGTGTTTGTCACAGTGTGTATTCATTAAATATTTCCCTGCATATTCAAGGTTTACCGAAGAGAAACTGCTTTTACTGTATTAATTCAGATTTCACTTGTTCCAAATTTTTCTTGGTGTGGTTAATCAGAATAACAGACATGGAATTTACCCTATAATGAATTATACTATAACAGATTTGGGGTAACAATCTACATAAAAGTGTGGATACGCAAGCAAATAAAATCAAAATAAAAACATTATTGAGTAATTCAGAGGATTACATAATAGGCCTTACGGGATGATCACAATGTTGACAGCATAGTTGTCATCATCATTTTAAACATATCTTTCTTCCCATCAAACTTTCAACTCCCAAGATGACGTCTTACTTACTCCATTCACCTGCAAGAATTAAAAGACCTACCTAGGTCTCTACCAGTTGAAATCCTTCATCAAATAAACACCATCCAGGAAACTAAGGAGAATTTTTCTCTTGCCTCAGTTTTAGCAGGGAAACAGGAATCAAGATTAACTTTGGCTCCATGCCTGTTATACCTCAATCACAGGTTTAGGTGCTTACACAAGTCATCTCATCTAAGCACCTAGCAATTCTGCCAGATAGTTATGACTAGTCCCAACAGATGATGAAACTTAGGCTTGCTGAGCTTAAATAATTTACAATTATAAGGCTGGTACACGGCAAAACTAGGATCTGAAATCAGACTTCTCTGGTTCTAAAACCTAAGTTCTTTTTGCTACATCATTTTTTTCTCCACAAACTCAATGGTGTAGCAATGTTAAGGGGGGATACAGAAGGAGGGATCTAATAATAACACTGACAAGAAAATGTTATCTGTAGATAGTGTTGCCAGATTTAACAAATAAAAATACAAAAGTCCTAGGTCAATTTGAATTTCACATAAATAACCATTTTTTTTAGTATAAGTATGTCCAATATGTGAGACATACCACACCTAAAAAATTATTTGCTGTTTATCTGAAATTCAAATTTAACTGGGCATCTTGTTCTTCACCGGGCAACGCTTTCTATAGAGAATTTTAAAATAAGAATAAAATTTTCTAAAAGCTGGCATGTTTTTGTTATTACCATACACCTACAATTTTAAACAATATCCATGACAGAATATTTGTCCCTGATGGGGAATTCTTCTATACCAATCCCCCCAACACAGTTCAGCTCACCACTACCCTAACTTTTCTACAGTGCCTCATGAGGTGTTAAAGTCTGGTGGATAATCTGCAGAGTTGGCCACCATGAATTATTTTCCTTCCTGAATGTCCACATGTCTCTATCAAGACGCAGATTCTAATTCCCCTCCCCTTGAATCTAGGGTGGTTTTGGGCCTTGCTTGACCAAACAACTGTGTCAAAAATGATGTTCTGGGACTTTCAAGGCTGGATTATTGGAACCCATGGAGCTTTCCCCTGGGACTCCAAGAATGCTCCTTCACAGAATGTAAGAGAAGCCAGAAGCATGAAAACAGACATAGGTAAGTGCTCCTGCTGATAACCTCATCTGAGGTCTTAGGCAACAGCCACCATCTACAGCCATTCATATAAACATCCAGGCTAGTTACATCTTTAGATAACTCATCCTCAGTCTATCTGATTGCAACTGCAAAAAAGAATCCATGCTAGAACCACCCAATTGAACCCAGTGAAGCCTGAACTATGACAGATAGTAATAAATTGTTTTAAATCAGGGGACGTTACATGATGCAGCAATAAATAAGCGGGAGAATAAAATTCTGTGTAATAAAAATGGGAGTTCCACATATATAACAATTTTGGAAAGAATGAAATTATAAATTTATCTTGAGATTCACAATGCATAAGTGCTTATCAAAAGTTCTGGGAATTTCTGTCAAAAAAGTAACTGTTTAATTTTGTTCAATTCAATATTCTCACATACATCTAGTCAAATAATCCATGCTCTATAAAACTTTCATTAACATTTTGTGAAACTGTGTCCCAGGGAAACACAATTTAGGAAACCCTGTACTATTCCATGCTATTTCCCATCAAAAGTGGCTACCTGAATGAACTATTGTTTCCAAACTACTGAAATGACAAACCTTGCTAAAAGGGTGGTCTCTAAAAGTGAACTAAGACGTAGAAAAGCTAGATTTTACAACATACATGGCAGTTACATTTGCTGACCAAGAAATAGGAACATATATTCTGCTCGGAAAGGATATACATATGGGGAAAATGGAAAGGAGTACTGAAATGGAGACGGTCTATTTCAGAAAACCCGAGATGGAAAATAGCTGAAGAAAAGTGTTTCCTGTATTTTTAATAGAAAGGTCTCGATATAGAAGCCTTCCATCTTAATACAAGCTGGATAATTCAACTCAAAGTTTCACTTCACAGTTTGAATTGCTTGGCTTGGGTACAACTGGCAATCTAATTCAAATCCTAACTTTGAGTTATGCTGCATAGATAGAGCTTTACTTGTAAAATAAATCACAGCTAAAGTACAGGGAATATTTGTCTCCAACTATTTGTCTGAAAAGGATCTTGAGTAATAAAACTATAATTTTCTAGCACTTCTTGGCATATATACCCGTTGACACATTTTCCCTCTTTAGTTCATGATTGTAGGCTGAAAGGTATTTTTTAAACTCCTCAATTATCTTCTTTAAATAAATCATAAAGATAGCATATTCTTTTGCAGGTTTTTCTTAAATATGCATATCTTTATAGGCAACTGCTTGAAAGAGAAGACATTTTTATTTATGGATTCAACTGAGATGAAAGAAAGTAAAAAGCTGTATAAATAAATTGCTACAAACATTGCTTTCATTTTAATGTAGTTATCAAAGTACAACAGGTATTTACAATAAAACACCGCATGGGGAGAAGTCAAACACAGGAAAGAAATAGAGAGAGATGTAGGTAAGATGAATTTGGGTATTTGTGAAGTAGAAGAACAACACTGAATGGGAAGTGGGGTCAGCGCAGGACATTGATGCCAATCGTGTTGCTCTTTACCAAATACTTTATTATACATTATTTATTTCGCCCTCTTTAGTTCATTTTATGAAGAGGAAACTCAGGCTTAGATCATAAATCAGGAGTACCCTTGGGAGTTGGCAGTAGCACATTCTGCAGAAGTATCATCTTTCAAAAATGTTCACATGATCATTAAGATCATGATTTTTTTAAAAAAAAAGAGACACAAAATGTCCCATGAAGTAGTATAAAATACACTATAGAATTAACAATAGTCAAACCATCGGAAGCATGATAGTCTCTGTGTGTGTGTGTGTGTGTGTATGTGTGTGTGTGCGCGCGCGCAATTTTTAAATGTATTTTCTCCCTTATACCAACAAGAAAACAGACCCGATCTCCAGAGATGCCATGCCTGTTGGCCCATTCTGGGGATTCCATTCACACTAATATATAGGAATGGTGCCCCTAAAAATGTGCAATGCACATATGTAGCCTTAAGGAGAGACTCTGTCCACTTTTTTTCTTCACTGGCTCTACTTTGCTCAACTTGACTACACTGATATAGTAGATTCTTCAAATTCATATATCCTTCCAATCCAGTAAGTGGTACACCCAAAACCCACGTCCAGTCCCTATATCTCTGAATTAAATTATGTTTTTTAATTCTCAGAGAAGAATTAATATCCCAGAGACATGGTAAACACAAATTAGGTTGCCATAGAGTGTAAAAAAAAAGACTTATCTATAGGTACATAAAAGTAGAAGTTAAGTAACCAAAAAGGTCCAAATTTAAACTCCTAAATCTTACTCCTCTAAATATTTGTTAGAGAGGCCAACAAAGCATCTAATAGGGCCAAAACCCCCAAGTGGTCCCTTGTGTTCCCCTGGAAATATAAATAGTAATATGTTTACAAACCATCCTTTCATTCAGATGTTGGAGAACTATCATAAATAACTCCAGATATAAAGGGAATATCACCACCGACCCCACAGAAATACAAACTACCATCAGAGAATACTATAAACATCTCTACACAAATACACTAGAAAATCTAGAAGAAATGAATAAATTCCTGGACACATACACCCTCCCAAGACTAAAGCAGGAAGAAGTTGAATCCCTGAATAGACCAATAACAAGCTCTGAAATTGAGGCAATAATTAATAGTCCACCAACCAAAAACACTACAGGACCAGAGGGACTCACAGTCGAATTCTACCAGAGGTAAAAGGAGGAGCTGGTACCCTTCCTTCTGAAACTATTCCAATCAATAAAAAAGAGGGAATCCTCCCTAACTCATTTTATGAGGCCAGCATCATCCTGATACCAAAGCCTGGCAGAGACACAAGAAAAAAACAGAATTTTAGACCAATATCCCTGAAGAACATCGATGCAAAAATTCTCAATAAAATACTGGCAAGCCAAATCCAGCAGCACATCAAAAAGCTTATCCAAAAGTGATCAAGTGGGATTTATCCCTGGGATGCAAGGCTGGTTCAACATACACAAATCAATAAATGCAATCCAGCATATAAACAGAACCAAAGACAAAAACCACATGATTATTTCAATAGATGCAGAAAAGGCCTTTGACAAAATTCAACAGCCCTTCATGCTAAAAACTCTCAATAAATTTGGTATTGATGGGATGTATCTCAAAATAATAAGAGTTATTTATGACAAACCCACAGCCAATATTTCCAAAGCATTCCCTTTGAAAACTGGCACAAGACAGGGATGCCCACTCTCACTAATTCTATTCAACATAGTGTTGGAAGTTCTGGCCAGGGCAATCAGGCAAGAGAAAGAAATAAAGCGTATTCAATTAGGAAAAGAGGAAGTCAAATTGTCCCTATTTGCAGATGACATGATTGTATATTAAGAAAACCCCATCGTCTCAGCCCCAAATCTCCTTCAGCTGATAAGCAACTTCAGCAAAGTCTCAGGATACAAAATCATTGTTCAAAAATCACAAGCATTCTTATACACCAGGAACAGACAAACAGAGAGCCAAATCATCAGTGAATTCCCATTCACAATTCCTTCAAAGAGAATAAAATACCTAGGAATCCAACTTACAAGGGATGTGAAGAACCTCTTCAAGGAGAACTACAAACCACTGCTCAATGAAATAAAAAAGGACACAAACAAATGGAAGAACATTCCATGCTCATGGATAGGAAGACTCAATATCATGAAAATGGCCATACTGCCCAAGGTAATTTATAGATTCAAGGCCATACCCATCAAGCTACCAATGACCTTCTTCACAGAACTGGAAAAAACTACTTTAAAGTTCATATGGAACCAAAAAGAGTATGCATCACCAAGACAATCCTAAGCCAAAAGAACAAAGCTGGAGGCATCACGCTACCTGACTTCAAACTACACTACAAGGCTACAGTAACCAAAAGAGCATGGTACTGGTACCAAAACAGAGATATAGACCAATGGAACAGAACAGAGCCCTCAGAAATAATACCACACATCTACAACCATCTGATCTTTGTCAAACCTGACAAAAACAACAAATGGGGAAAGGACTCCCTATTTAATAAATGGTGCTGGGAAAACTGGCTAGCCATACGTTGAAAGCTGAAACTGGATCCTTTCCTTATACCTTATACGAAAATTAATTCAAGATGGATTAAAGACTTAAATGTTAGACCTAAAACCACAAAAACCCTAGAAGAAAACCTAGGCAATACCATTCAGGACGTAGGCATGAGCAAGGGCTTCATGACTAAAACACCAAAAGCAATGGCAACAAAAGCCGAAATTGACAAATGGGATCTAATTAAACTAAAGAGTTTCTGCACAGCAAAAGAAACTACCATTAGAGTGAGCAGGCAACCTACAGAATGGGAGAAAATTTTTGCAATCTACTCATCTGACAAAGGGCTAATATCCAGAATCTACAAAGAACTCAAACAAATTTATAAGAAAAAAAACAAACAACCCCATCAAAAAGTGGGCAAAGGATATGAACAGACACTTCTCAAAAGAAGACATTTATGCAGCCAACAGACACATGAAAAAATGCTCATCATCACTGGCCATCAGAGAAATGCAAATCAAAACCGCAATGAGATAGTATCTCACACCATTTAGAGTGGCAATCATTAAAAAGTCAGGAAATAACAGGTGATGTAGAGGATGTGGAGAAATAGGAACACTTTTACACTGTTGGTGGGACAGTAAACTAGTTCAACCATTGTGGAAGACAATGTGGCGATTCCTCAAGGATTTAGAACTAGAAATACCATTTGACCCAGCCATCCCATTACTGGGTGTATACCCAAAGGATTATAAATCATGCTGCTATAAAGACACATGCACATGTATGTTTATTGTGGCACCATTCACAATAGCAAAGACTTGGAATCAACCCAAATGTCCATCAATGATAGACTGGATTAAGCAAATATGGCACATATACACCATGGAATACTATGCAGCCATAAAAAAGGATGAGTTCATGTCCTTTGTAGGGATATGGATGAAGCTGACTATTCTCAGCAAACTATTGCAAGGACAAAAAAACCAAACACTGCATGTTCTCACTCATAGGTGGGAATTGAACAATGAAAACACTTGGACACCAGAAGGGGAACATCGCACACTGGGGCCTGTCATTCAGTGTGGGGAGCGGGAGGGATAGATTTGGAGATATACCTAATGTAAATGACGAGTTAATGGGTGCAGCACACCAACATGGCACATGTATACATATGTAACAACCCTGCACGTTGTGCACATGTACCCTAGAACTTAAAGTATAATTATAATAATAAAAAGCCATATTATTGACCCAAACTTTATTTGCCAGAAGTTTGGAATTTACCTCTATTTCATTTAATATTTCTACTTTACAATATATTATACCATTTATACTCTCATATTCCTTTTCTGATTTAATCCTCGTAACAATCCAGGGAAACTGCACCAATTGTAGAGATAAGAAACTGAAGGCCTAGAGGACTTTGGTAACTTGCCGAAGGACACAGCTAGCTTGGAGTCATGCAAAGCTGGGACTTTGGAACTGCTTCTGTTTGTTTGTTTGCTTTTTACTCTAAGTTGTGTTCTGTTCTCAATATTTGTCAATTTATGACTCTCATTTGCTTGCATCATTGCTATATTCAATTTTGTGATGATAATATCAGGTAATTCTCAAAAATATTTGAGATCTTTACAAGAAGGTAAAAAGAAAAAAATCTGGGTGTCCAAGATAGAATTCAGGCCATGAAAAAGAGTCTAATTATATAGCAAATGTATGACAACCACACTGAAGGGAGTGGGGGAAAAATAGGTGCTTATTTGGAAATGAGTGAAGACTATGAGGTTAAAATAAAAGGATCTTCACGTAGTAACAATACTCTAGTTGGTAGAGTTGTTTCTCTTGGGAGTACGGGTTACCAATTCTGAAACCACTGTACATGTATATTGGATTGAACATAAAAGTAGGGGTGGATGGTGGGAGCCAAGATTTTCACTGTTGGAAAGGGAATTTACAGACAAGCAAGGGGAAGAAGCTAAAATAAACCATGTAATACTGAATTACAGTTACAGACCTCCGTATATGCTCACATTTAGCTACATACAGACACAAATGGATTAACAGAAATAATTCTAGATACATGTATTTATGCTAGTGTGTGTGTGTATTTTTTTTTTCAAGCCCAGTAGACTGAAATGGCCTAAAAAAATGACATCCTGGAAGGAACGAGAACATCTAGTGCCCAGATCTTAGTTTCTAATACCATTCTCCAATAAAAGCAACCAGGGCTCCTTAAAGAAATGGCTGATTGTACGGCAGGGAATATCTAAAATAAGCCTGTAGTTCCCTGTAGTGTCAGAAAGTAAGGAAGTGCTGAGAAAACAACATGATGGGGGTATGTCAAAGGAGCAAGCAGCGAACAACTAAAAGTGGCCACCATGGCCAAACCTGGACTAATTTGAGCAACAAATGAAATAATACAATACTGGGTTATAGCTCAATGTATAAATATCCATTAGTCTAAACCAGAATGAATGAATGAATAAGTAAATAATAAACGGAAAAGAACAGACTAATATCCATGCAGAAGAATTCCAAGTAATTTGTATAGCTACTCCCTTTCCAGGTGGTGGGGCACAACACCCTTTCCCCAAGACCTTCAAATGTTGGCTGCACATAGTAACTTCCTTTTAAAGAGTACAGTATGGAAAGGTATTGGGGTAGAGAGGAAGAGTAATTTTACAGTGGGAAAACCTACCTCAGGCAGGTGATTGAATTTAACATCATCAGTGAAAAGTCACGTTGATAGCATATACTCTTGATATGATGTGATGAGAATGCATTTTTCCTCTGTGATCTTTCCACCAAGAATCCAAAACCTCAATCATGAAAACAAAAATAAAACAAAACCCAGTTGAAGGGACTTCTACAAAATATCTACTACTACTCCTCAAAACTGTCAAGGTCATCAAAAACAAGGAAAGTCTGAGAAACTATCACAGTCTAAACCTAAGAAGACATGATAACTAAATGTAATGTGGTCTTCTAAATGGGGATTCTGGGACAAAAAAAGAGGGCATTACATTGGAAACAATCCTAATAAAACATAGACTTTAGATAATAATCATCTAAAAATAATAATTCATTAATATTAAAAATGCCCTACTAATGTAAGATGTCAATAATTGGGTAACTGAGTATGAGGTATATGGATAACTTCTTTGCAACTTTTACACAAATCAAAAACTATTATAAAAGTTCATTTAAAAAATCATACACATACACACGTACTACAAGCTTCCACATAGTGTGTTTTTTTAAAGTCTTGAGTTCTCTGACGGTATTTTGTGAATCATTAACTCACCAATGGCCAGTAGAGCATTTAAAACCAATTTTTAAAATGTTTTATTGTTTCAACATTTCCCAATTTCCCCTACTCCCCAGACCCTGGCAACCACCATTATCCTGTCTGCTCTTGTGATTTCAACTTTTTCTTGATTCCACATATAAGATAATACAGTGTTTGTCTTTTTGTGCTTGGCTTATTTCATTTTGCATAATGTCTTCTAGCTACTTCCATGTTGTCCTAAATGACGGTAAGATTTCCTTTGTTTTTAAGGCTGAATAGAAATCCAGTGTTTGTGTGTGTGTGTGCGTGCGCGTATGTGCACGCGCAGCCATGTACATTTTCTTTATCCATTCATCTGTCGATGGATACTGAGTTTTCACCTCTAGACTATTCCCAATAATTCGACAATTAATTGGATATTAATCTTAGAAGTATGCTTCACAAATACTCTCTATTTCATAGGTTGTCTCCTCTGTTATTGCTTTTTTTTTTTTTTTTTTTGCTGCATAAAAGCTTTTTAATTTGATACAATCCTATTTGTTTACTTTTGCTACAACCAACTCTTGAAAACATGTACCAACAGGGAAGAAGCAACGGCATAGATATTCTAAAATATAATGTACTTAAAAATATCTTTTATGTTTGCTTAGGAAAACACTGAGGCTTTCTCCTATCTTATCTGACTTCCTTTCTTCATTGATCATGGCTTGGACTTACGTTAAAATTACTTAGCAAACTGTGAATAGTCACCAACTGCCAGTGGAAAGCAGTGGTCAAGATGCAGTGGGTGGGGATAGTCTGGAATTTAAATAAATAAAGGCCTACAAAGTGGACAAGCCACACATGGATAAGGAAGATTTTGGCTCAAAAAGATTTTGCTCAGAAGTTTCCATTAATTCCAGAGTCAGGAATCCAAGGTTAAACTGGTTTTTCAAGTAGAGCACATTAACTGCAAAGTTTAAGCATTAATTAAAGGGCTTTCCTCAACTGAGTCCAACATTCATATGGCAAAGGAAACATTTTTTTCTACCTCAATTCTAAGCAACACAGGGAAGGAATTTAATGGAAGAACTAAGCCCAGCATGGTGTACAATGAAAGGGTCTCTTTGAATGAATGGTTTGCAAAATTGAAGGAGGAAGGAGGTTCCACAGCAGTAGATAGGGAGGAGACTTGAAAATTTTATTTTATATTCCAATCACTTTAAGAATTGTGACAGGTTCTGATCTCCTCACTATCTTTTTTTTTTTTTCTTTCCTAAAGAGAGCAAACAAAGCAAAGCACACAGCCTCATGCCTCAAAATAGCAGGTTTCAAACTTTGGGAACTATGATGCATACCCTACCTTAAAACAACCCACTGTGCATGATTTCTGAGCAACAGCAACAAGAAGCAAGGGAATATAGGCAAATAAATCATTCAACCAGAGTTCCCAGTCGAGAAGCCATTCACCAATTCTGATTCAGTGAGGCTGTTCAAGAGCCTTAAGTTGCAAATTCTAAATACTAATAAAAATCCAAACTGAGTATATTTAATCTCCATCCAAAGAGCCCAAAGCAAGTCCGTAAAAGATTCTCCCTTCAGCTTTTCCTGTGTGCTTTTGGTGCTCTGGTTTCTGGCACACATGCACATGATTATTTCAATGGAAATATTTATATGAATGAGTTGCACCCATAGACTTTTTCTGCTGGTTCCTAATTACTATTTCTAGCTAATTTACTCAGATCCACTTCCAGGCCGCCCCCACCCCTCAGAAGGTGCTGGGATTTATGCTGTCTGCACTTGGGGCCACCTGAAACCAATGAGTAATTTTTTCAGGGGTACAAATTTGGTCACCTTGTCTCACAGTGGGGCAACTTTTGCTGTAATTCTTACTCAAGATGTCCCCATGGGATCAGGCTGAAGTTAGGCCCCTGCTAAAACTACATCTTTGCCTAGTTTCTTCCTTGTCCGATGTTAATTCTCTCACTCCTCACAGGTTTCACTTGAGAGTAATTCCTCAGTAAATACCTGTGCCAGAATTCCTCTCTCAGTCTCTCCTTCCAGACAACCTAATCTATGTTACTCCAATAGAATGATGATAATAACAGCAAGCCAGGCGGGGGGGTTCATGCCTGTATCCCAGCATTTGCGGGGAGGCCGAGGTGAGCAGATCACCTGAGGTCAGGAGTTTGAGACAAGCCTGGCCAACATGGCGAAACCCTGTCTCTACTAAAAATACGAAAAATTGGCCAGGTATGGTGGCGTGTGCCTGTAATCCCAGCTGCTGGGGAGGCTGAGGCAGGAGAACTGCTTGAACCCAGGAGGCAGAGGCTACAGTGAGCCGAGATTGCGCCATTGCACTCCAGCTTTGTCAACAAGAGCGAAACTTCGTCTCAATAATAATAATAATGATAACAACAATATTATGAACCACCACAAGCACAATAGCACTTAAATTTACTGTTTATTATTGCCAAGCACTGTTCCCAGGGCTTTGCAACAATCATCTGTTCAAACCTCACAAAAACCTAAGAGATAGTTGCTATTATTATTACCATTTTGTAAAAGGGAAATAGAGGCTTGGAAAGTTTAAAAAAAAAAAAAAACTGGTCATGGTGGCTCACATCTGTAATCCCAGTACTTTGGGAGGCTGAGGCGGGCCAATTGCTTGAGCCCAAGAGTTCAAGACCAGCCTAGGCAACATGGTAAAACCCTGTTTCTACAAAAAATACAAACATTAGCCGGACGTGGTGGTACACACCCGTAGTCCCAGCTATTCAGGTGGCTGAGCTGAGGGATGATCGCTTGAGCCCGGGAGTTTGAGGCTGCTGTGAGCCTGGACTGCACCACTGTACTCCAACCTGGGTGACAGAGACTCTGTCTCAAAAACAAACCAACAAACATGTAGCTATGGTCCATCAGCTAGTAAGTACTGAAATGGGAAACTCAGGTAGTCAGACTACAGAGTCCAGGTTCTGAACCTCCATTATATTCTAATTCAAATCCTGATATATTTTACAACCATAGGATCCTTAAAATTAACTCATGTGTTGTGAAGTTTCTCATCTCAAAGACCCACAAATGTATCCTTAAGTAGCTAGTCAAGATTTGGCCACGGGATGTAAAGGCACACATTGTGAGCCAGCTGCTGATCCGTAGGGTGCTGGAGACACCAGAGAGAGGAAGGAGCTCCACCATCTCTCTCAGTAAAGCTCAGACTGCAGGGAATCAAAATCCATGGACAGACTTCAGAATACTTCTGTTTTATAGACTGAATTAAGGAAAATGGGATGGATATTCCAGCACTTCTGGCTACCCTGTACTTTATTTAGGTTCATGACCCCTGACTGTAAGGACCCAATCTCAACATTTTAGAACATCAGGTGAGAAAAGGAATTAGGATATCCTCCTTTTTCCTTCCTGCCCCTTTCCTCCCCTGCAAACTGCAGCTGCACATGTCACCAAAACACAGAGACTCTGGAGGGCTGTTTTTGCTTACAACAGCCAGTTAGAAAGCAAAAGGCCAGCAAAGTCCTGCCAGAGACTTGCTGTGCCCTGGACAATTTCCCACATAAACAAAGTGGGAACTCCTTTAAAGAAAAGATGCCCTTGGCTTTTTGAGGGTAAGAGTGATCTTCCTACAAAACCACAATCTTTCCCGGCCTAGAGTTCCCCTTATGCAAAAATTCAAGTATATGTGGTTTTACTTCTGTATAACCTTTTCTCAGCAAACCCACAAGAATTTGGGTTCCAGTGCAAGTGATTTGCCAATTACTCCAGTTTGGGATAACTAGAAAAAATAGAAAAAAGCAGGGTTTACAGAGGAAGGAGGAGGTAACTCAAAAGTCAGAATCAGTGGAGAAATTTTGCTAATAACATCTGGAAAGAGAAAAGACAGGAAAGATGAGGTTAAATCTGGGTCATATTAATACTTTTAGGGACTGATACTTACTACAAAGAATTTTATAAGCTGCTCATGATATGTGTAATCCAAAACAACAACTTTATACTCTATATATTAGGTATAATGTTTGACAAAATTAGTTTCTTCTTGGGTTTTGAGGATTTTTTTTTATTTCAAAATTTTGGAGAAGTTCATTGTCTCTAGAATTCTCTTATTTTTGGAAACTTTGCTTAGCCAGTCCCCTAAAATGCTTGCTAACTACTGCACAAAGCAGCATGCGGTGAAGTGAAACCTAGGACTGAGAACTAAGTCCTTATACCTGTTGGAAGGGGGAAAGCAGTGATATGTACACTCATTGCTGATGTGTATACTTGGCATAAATTTATATCAGGAAAATCTCACCAATTACATTATTCTGCACCTTAAAAGCCAAGGAGAGGCTACAGGTGGGACACAGAAAGAGGTAGCTAAAAACTTTTGTGCTGTAAACTTCCAAAGAAATCCGAAAGGCATTCAATATTTAGGAGATATTCTAGACACAAGGGGGAGAGTGTCTAGAATATCTCCTAAATAGAATATCTCCAAAATGTGCCCATTTTGGCTGGGTGCAGTGGCTCTCACCTGTAATCCCAGCACTTTGGGAGGCTGGGGCGGGTGGATCACGAGGTCAAGAGATCAAGACCATCCTGGGCAACATGATGAAACCACGTCTCTACCAAAAATACAAAAATTACCTGGGAATGGTGGTGCACGCCTGTAGTCCCAGCTACTTGGGAGACTGAGGCAGGAGAATCACTTGAACCCGGGAGGCCGAGGTTGCAGTGAGCCAAGATCACATCACTGCACCCCAGTCCGGCTACAGAGTGAGACTTCGTCTCAAAAAAAAAAAAAAAAAAAAAAAAAAAAAGAAATCTTGATTCCTTTTTTAAAACTAAATATTGTGCATATTTGAGATTTACATATTAGGATATACATGTGGACACTAAAATAGTTACAATAGTAAAGCAAAGATTAACATATCATCTCATACTTTTTTCTGGTAAGGACAGCTAAAATCCATTTAACAAAAATCCCTAATACTATATAATTTTATTTAGTTTTCATGCTATATATTAGATGTCTAGATTTGTTCCTCCTATATATCTGCTATTTTGTACCCTTTGACCTATATCTCCCCATTACCTCTCCTTACTCCCATTCCCCTGCCCATGGTAACCACTGTTTCATTATATATGTGTATTTGACCTCTTTAAAAAATTCTACATATAAGCGAGATCACACAACAGTTTTCTTTCCATGTCTGGCTTATTTCACTTAGAATAATGTCCTCCAGGTCCATTCATATTGTGGCAAATGGCAGGACCTCCTTTTTCAAAGGCTGAATATTTCTTCATTAATTCATCCATCCATGAGCATGTAGGTTGTTTCCGTATCTTGTCTGTTGTGAATAATTCTGCAATAAACATGGAGTGCAGATATCTTTTTGAGGTGGTGATTTCATCCCCTTTGGGTATATACCCAGAACAGGGATTGCTGGGTCATAAGGTAGTTTTAATTTTTTAAGGGGCCTCCATACTCTTGTCCACAATGACTGCACCACTATACCTTCCCAACAGTGCACTAGCATTCCTTTTTCTCCACACTCTTGTCAACTTTTGTTAGCTCTTGTCTTTTTAATAGTCATCTTTACTGGTGTGAGGTGATATATCATGGTGCCTTTCACTTGTATTTTCTTAATTAGTAATGTTGAGCACCTTTTCATATACCTGTTGGCTATTCTTACGTCTTCTTTTGGGTGTGAAAGAAAATGAACTAATTAAGGCTAATGCTTTTAAGTGGAGTCAGGAGATTGTGGGAGGATTGAACTAACACCTGCTAAAGGTCAAACCATAGGATGTTCACTACACCATGTGTCCAGTCTTTTGGCTTCGCTGGCCCACATTGGAAGAATTGTATCAGGCCACACCTGAAATACTTTAACGATAGCTAATGAGCTTAAAAAGAAATCATAGAAAATCTCATAATGTTTCAAGAAAGTTTACAAATTTGTGTTGGTCCACATTCAAAGCTGTCCTGGGCCACATGTGATCCCAAGGCTGCAGGTGGGGCAAGCTTGTAATAGATGAATAACAACTATAGTCAGTATCCTCTGGCCTTCAGTGTCTCTCAGCTGGAGAGTATATTAAGTAACCAATCAGAACAGTTTACAATTTAAGATTTCTGCCAAGCCATTGAACCACCTCTGAAAATAACTTTTCATGGAAATCCCCCATAAAATACCTCACTTGTGCTTCCTTTGCAGGAAACAATTCAGGACTGTCCTTACTCAGGGTACCTGAGTTCTGATTCTTTGTTTCCCAAATAAATCCTATTTCCTTTGACTTCTGTGTCAATCATGTTTTACTTAATAGGATACATATCTGTTTGAGTCTTTTATCCATTTTTTAATAGAGCTATTTTTCTGCTATTGAGTTGTAAGAGTTCTTTATCATTCTTAGATATTAATGGCTTTCAGATATGTGGATTGCAGTTATGATTTCCAAGTCTGTAGACTGCTTTTTCATTTTATTAGTTGTTTCCTTTGCTATGCAGAAGCTTTTTTGTTGGATGTAGTCCCAGTTATTTATATTTGTTTTTGTAGCCTGAACTTTTGGTGTGATATCCAAAAAATCATTTTCAGGCTGATATCAAGAATCGTTTTCCCTATTTCTTTCTAGGAGTTTTACAGTTTCAGATCTGAAATTTAGGTATTTTACCCATTTTTAGTTAATTTTTATGTGTGGTATGAGATAAAAGTCCAATTTCATTCTTTTGCAGGTGGAAATTCAGTTTTGCCAGCACCATTTACTGTTTTTTTTCTTTGTGTCCTTTAGGTGTCCTTGTAAAAAATTAGTCGACCACATAAGTTTGGACTTATTTCTGGGCTTTCATTCTGTTCTATTGGTTGGTGTTTCTGTTTCTATGCCAGTATTATGCTGTTTTTATTACTATAGCTTTGTAGTATAACTTTAAATCTGGAAGCATGATGCCTCCAACTTTGTTTTACTGTTGTTGTTGTTATTGTTGTTTCTTTTTTTAAGTATTGCTCTGGAAATTGTGGGTCTTTTTCTGGTTCCATACACACTTTTGGATTTTTTTTTTTTTCTCTTTCTGTAAAGAATGTCATTGGAATTCTGATAGAGATTGTGTTAAATCTGTATACTGCTTTGGGAAGCATGGATATTTTAGTAATATTAATTTTTCCCATCCGTGAACATGGAATATTTTCCCATTTGTGTCTTCAATTTGTCTCATCATGATAGTTCCTGCATATAAATCTCTCACATCCTTGATTTCTTTTCAATTTGAAGTTTCTCAACCATTACTTTTCCCACTATGGGATTTCCAGGAATTTAATCTTTGGAGTCAGAAAGACAAATCTCTACTTCTAAAATTTATTACAACTAAGGGAAGACATATGAGGATGCATTAATTTTTACTCATGTAAACCACATACATACGGCACAAAGCATCATCCATAATTTTATTCAACACACATTTAGTGAGGCTCAACTATGTTTCAGGCATTCCTTCTTGGTACTAAGAATGCACCCACAATAAAGACCCACTTGTAATTCCCCAAATTCATTGTCTAGCAATCCTATCACATTGTTCCCTCTGTAAAGTGATTTGAATTCTCTCATTTCACTTTTTAAAATTCCTATCAGAGAGGTTTCTTTGAATCCTAGTTGTCTGAGAATTTTTTTTTTTTCCAGTGAATGTATTCTATTCTACTGTGACTCTTGAGTGTAGGCAATTCCTTAGGCAAAACAAATGATGCATATTGAGTAATACTGAGGACATGTGCTTCGTGAATTATAGGTAGGGGTAAAACAATAATAATGTAGTTATGTTCCAGGAAGGTTTTTTGTATGTATGATTGGTTGTCTTCCTTTACCTCTCAACTATGATGTACAGCAGTCTTTCCGTTTAGAAAGAGATCAAGAAAAAATAAATGAAGATGAGAAAAAGAGATAAAGGGAAGGAGGAAAAGAGGAAGGAAGAACTCTCCTTGAAATTCTAGTTAAGCCACGGCCTAGGGAAGTATTAATATAATACTAGATAACCCCTCTGCTTCAGGTTCAAAAATTCAATTCATCTTTCAATATATTTTGTTTTACAAAAAAAAATTTTTCTGACTTTTAGTATTTGAAGTAAGACCCTCCTCAAATCCTAGCAGCAATACATAATCTCCCTAATAAATTGCCTTCTTCTTGGTAATACTTTGTTTAGTTTTTATTTTCTAAAACTACAGCTTGGATATGAGATAGCATAATTTTAAAATATATTACAAAATGAAAATTTCTACCTGTTGCAGTTTCTAGGAACTAAAGCTGATCCTCATTAAATTATGCTAATTTACTGTACAGTGTTTAATTAAATCCTACTCCAGGCGATCTACTTCCAGGGTTTATTTTTACAGCTTGAAACTTTCAAACATAAAAATGCATTTTGATTTAATTTTTTTCTTTTTTAAAAAATAGCTATTCACTGAGGTTCAATATGTTTTCAAAAATTATATCCTGGGCTTACTTCAGCCTCAGTTCCCTTTCTTTCTCATTCTCATTCTCTGTCACTTTCTTCTTTCAAGAAGACAAAAATGCTTTTTAGAAATTCCCTTCTTTATTGTGAGTAGTGTATAGTAAGTTTTTCTTCAAAATGGTAATTTTCTTGAACTGGGCCATTTTCCAGGCAGGCTGTGTTCAGCTAAACATAAACATAACTGACTGTGGAGAAGATGGGATGTCTCTCATTCATGAAGTCACAAGGACTGCATGTGCTACAACTGAACACACGGGTATCAATGCCACTTTCTTCTTTAGGTTTATATTCATCAGAAAAGAACAAACTGGCATTCAACAGCCCACCCCTGCCCCTTACCACAGACTAGAGTTGAAATGAAGGTGCTCTCTCCTTTCATCCTAACTCATCCACACAGGCGCCTGACTTCATAATCTGTCAGCTGACAGATAAAGATTTGTGCTTTCAAAATCTTTCCTTGCAGAAAACTTGTATGTAGCCAAGAGCAACCTGAAGCTTACCGAGCATCCACTACTAAACCTTCAAGCAAGAATGTGAACCCTGAACCAGCCTACCCTAAAGTTTATAATAAACTTTGCACTAGCTATATATGTGTTTTTAAAATTCCCTCTACATGTTAAGACATTTGCCCCAAATCTTGATTTTTAAGTGGGCTAATTATTTCAAATTATTTTCCAGAGTACAATTCTGTGACGTCTTTATACTTTTTATCACATCCTAGATTTAAATGGAATCAGTAATCAAATAGTCTTCTGAATGCTGCATACAGTTCAAAAGTGACATAGCGTCATAGAAATGTTAGTGTTTTCCCATAAAATTCCTCTATACCAGGACATCCTTTTACCCGTTTGCTGTGTGGTTTCTTCCCTTCCCAATTTAAGTCATGGAGAGGCTAAACAATCTCTCTATACATCAAACCCAGTCACCTCTCTAAAGCACTTCTGGCAGGTAGTTTCCGGGATGGCCCCTAATGATTCCTGTCTCCTGCCTTTCCCATTCTGTGTAGTCCGCTACATTATACCAGAATTGATCTCTATAGTCAATAAAATGCAGTCGAAATGATGGCATGTTACTTCTAAATCTAGATTATAAAAGATGACATATTCCGCTTTAAACATATTCTCACTATCAGTTTCTTTTTCAATCTCTCTCTGCCTCCCTTTTACTGCTCCTTCTTTCCCTTTTTGATTACTTGTTCTGGGGCAGTTCAGTGCCATACCACACAACACTCATCACAACACAACCACCACACAACCACAATCAACTGAGAAGTCCAAATGGCAAGGAGTTCCAGCCAACAGCCAGTGAGGAACTGAAGCCTGACAACAACCACATGTGTGATCTTGGAAGTAAATCCTCCTCCAGTTGAGCCTTCAAATAAGACTGCAGCCCTTGCTAAAATCTTGACTACAGTGTTATTAAAGACCTTGAGCTAGATCCACCTTGCTACACAGGTTGTGTTTTTTTTGTTTTTTTTTTGTTTTTTTTTTGAGACGGAGTCTCACTCTGTCACCCAGGCTGGAGTGCAGTGGCACAATTTCAGCTCACTGTAACCTCTACGTCCCAGGTTCAAGCGATTTTCCTGCCTCAGCTTCCCAAGTAGCTGGGATTACAGACACTTGCCGTCATGCCTGGCTACGTTTTGTATTTTTAGTAGAGACAGGGTTTCACCAATTGGCCAGGTGGGTCTCAAACTCCTGACCTCAGTTGATCCGCCTGCCTCGACCTCCCAAAGTGCTGGGATTACAGGCATGAGCCATTGCACCTGGTCAATCTACACAGATTTTTGAGTCACAGAAACTATGAAATAATAAATTGTTGTTTTAATCTTCTAAGTTTGGGAGAAATTTGTTATATAGTTAGCTATTATGGGAGTGTTGATTATCCTATTCTTTCTTCTTCTGATGGCTCAATGAAAGTTTGACCAGGAAACAAATCAGTTGGTTATTTAGGACACAGGGACTCTTAATGCAAGTAATTGGTTACACGGATGATAGAAATGCTGAGAACAGGGAGGACAGTGAGATAACATAGCAATTAATAGCATCAAGCAGCCACACCGACCACTAGGCTAGAACGGCAGAGAGGAGGGAGTATTAGCAGAGCCCATGGACCAGATTACTTTTTAGCACAGTACTGTCCAATAAAACTTTTTCTAATGATGTAAATGATCTATATCTGCACCATCCAACGTGGTAGCCTCTAGTGATATGTGAGTAGTATGATTGAAGAACTGAACTTTAAGAGTTTAACATTGTATAGCTACTTATAACTATATATGTATTAGTGACTACCATAAGTCACAGTGAAGTTCTAGAAACGACAGAAGGTCATTTCCTTGGGAACTGGAACTTTGGAGGAAATGCGTCTCTTGCCTCAGATGCCACCAGACCTAGAGAAAGACCAGAAGACAGTTCCTGACTTCTCTCATTCCCCTATCACCCTTCCTCTTCAATCTCCTTCCAGTGCCTCCTATTATTGGTATCCTGCAAGAAGCAGATTCAAAGAGCCATCTTCGCTGTGTGATACAGATCAGAGCAAAGCAAGAGGGAGATGCAGACTTCAAGGGAGCATGTGCCCAGGGGAGAAGCACTCAAAATCTTGATGATCTCTGGAATACCCATAAGCATATATCTTTCTCTTGATAAAAAACACCATCATTTTTTGGTTGCACAGTAGCCTTGGGGGCAGCCCTGGGGCTCAGTCAACAAAGTCTCTCTACCTTTTTTTTTCCCCAAACGAGTATTTTCCCTAAAATGAATTCAAGTAAATATCTCTCCATCTTGTTTTATGTGTCATATGGGCTATCACATTTTCCATGGTAGGCTCTAAACTGCTTGTATTTTCTGTTGCTGCATAACAAATTACCACATATTTAATGCTTTAAAACCACACACACTTACTATCTCAGAGTTTTCATGAGACAGGGGTCCAGGTACAGCTTGGTGGTTCCTCTGGCTCAAGTTCTCATAGGTGGTACTCAAAGTATTGACCAGGGTTGTAGTCTCATTTGAAGGCTTACCTCAGAAAAAAATCTACTTTGAGGCTTATTCAAATTTTTGGAAGAATTTATTTCCTTGCAGTTGTATGACTAGGGCCTTCAACTTCTTACTAGGAATCTTAAAGGTTGCCCACAGTTCCTTGCTACATGGCTCTTGGTGTAGAAAGTTCACAGGATGGTCCCGTGCGGTGGCTCACGCCTGTAATCCCAGCACTTTGGGAGGCCGAGGTGGGTGGATCACGAGGTCAGGAGATTGAGACCATCCTGGCTAACATGGTGAAACCCCGTCTCTACTAAAAATACAAAAAAAAAAAAAAAAAAAAAGTTAGCTGGGCGTGGTTTCGGGCGCCTGCAGTCCCACCTACTCGGGAGGCTGAGGCAGGAGAATAGCCTGAACCCGGGAGGTGGAGCTTGCCGTGAGCCGAGATCGCGCCACTGCACTCCAGCCTGGGCTACAGAGTGAGACTCCGTTTCAAAAAGAAAAAAAAAGAAAAAAGAAAAGAAAAGAAAAGAAAAAGAAAGTTCACAGGATGATGGTTTGCTTCTTCAAAGCCAGTAGGAGATTTTCTTTTCCAGTCTGCTAAAAGGGCCTCTTCTGTAACATAATGCAATCATGGGTGTGATGACCCCCTCTCCCCCCGCCCCGCCACCTCTGCCATTTAATTCAGTCTAATCAAGAAACTGACATCCCATCACCTTTGCTATATTCCACTGTTTAGCTGCAAATCAGCCATAGGTTTTGCCTATTCTTAAGGGGAGCAGATTATGCAAAGATATTACTTACTGGAGGGTCACTTTAGGTTGTGTCCTCCATACAAGCTAGAGAACAAGGGCAATGTGTTATAGGTATTTGATATTTATATCTTAAAGCAACATCATAGTGCTTAGTAAACTAGAGTTGTTTAATAATAATTTCCTGGACTGGAAAAATCATGTTTGCGAAGGAAATGCTCCTTGGGAAATACGTTGTTACCCAACACACAAGAAGATAGAAAATACAGGGGAAGCAGGATGTTCCTGGAGACCAACCATCTATTTGGCTAAAATAGATAGTGAGGTGATTTCCTGAGCTTACAGACTGACAGCACAGGTTTATCCATCTAGACAAAAGCACAGACACATGGGTTATTCCAGCGTTTAAGAACATGGTCTGAAATAGAAATCGCACATATACAGTCATAGATCAGGTGTCAAAGGTCAGACTACAGAAGGAATTTATTTGGCACATGTGTTATTTCAAAAAAAAAAAAGAATTATTTGTGAATATGTATATATATTTTGAGACAATGTCTCACTTATTGCCCAGGCTGGAATACAGGGGTATAATCATGGCTCACTGCAACCTCCTCTTTCCAGGCCCAAGCGATCCTCCTACCTCAGCCTCCTAAGTAGTTGGGACTACAGGCATGCTCCACCACACCCTCCTAATTTTTGTATTTTTTTGTAGATATGGGGTTTCACCATGTTGCTGCAGGTGGTCTCGAACTCCTGGGCTCAAGCAATCCACCTGATCCACCTGTCTTGGTCTCCCAAAGTGCTGGGATTACAGGAGTGAGTTGCTATGCCTGGCCACAGACATTTTCAAATCAGGAAATTTCACACCAAAATTCAGATAATTTTTTTTCTCTTGAAATTGCAGCTATCAGCTAGATATGGCTTGTGACTACCTCCTTTAAATGAAGCACGCTCTTTCCAGTCCACCTCGGTTTTTACCCAGCCCTCTCCATCCAGAGGTCTCTTTGTGAGTTTGCAACCTCTAGTATAATATAATGTTACAAGGGGTCTCAGAAGTTGGACCAGGCTCAATGTCTGAAACAGAGGAAATGACTAAACTTCAGAAAACCAGACAGGTAGCTGAGTTATGGGAAGTGTCTAGATCATTCGCCAAAAGGGGTTCTGTTAAGAGCAAAGTAAAGCCAGGCTAAAGCAATAAGGAGACTCTGAAGACTATAGTCTTTACAGAGGAACTGAGGACAGGTATGGGAAAGAAGAAAAGTTCTATGGAGGCTAGCCAACAAAGTACCTTTATGCTATGGAATCCTATGATCAGAACTGGGTCATTCATTGCAGGACAGTGAGAAATACTGGGATTCTGCCTTAATGAGTCTCAGGTTTCTCTTTGGTGAGCCTCATGACTCTCACTCTCAGGGCAGTATACTTGGAAAGGGGGCTTAATGTACCCCTACCACCACAGTGGAAGGCAGAAAGAAAAGCTTCATCCTTCAAAGAGGACTGGCTCTGAAACTAAAGATGGGAACAAAGCCTATAATTGCAAATAGTAGTAAATTCCAGAAAAGTATAGGAAATGATGCTAGCGATGAAGGGATTTCACTTTATTTAATTCTTCAACTGCAAGAATCTAAATTTGTTTCCAGAACAGTTTGATTTTCTTCAGAATTAAGGTATTAAAGTGTCTGTGTCTTCCTTCTCTTAAAAGTAAAATGCAAAACAGAATTTCAGACGTATTTAAAATCATGAATGCAGAGATTCTGGTACAATTAGCAGTTTCTATCCTCAAAAGGAAATTGCTGTTTTTATGATTTTTCTCAAAGTGGTGGATAAAAGAAGAAATTTTTCTTCTCGAAAACCTTCCTTTTTCCTGTCATTTTCACCTTCGAAAATCCTTCGATTTTCACCTTAAATTCTTGTGAGTGCACTTCTAATGCTTGGCACAGTCATTGGTTCTCAGGATGATGAGTTGAGAGTAACCATCATCCACTTTCACCACTAGATACCCATAGAGGGGTAAGGTTGGCTCTTGACTAGCTAACTATTCCAAGAAGTTGAGTGATCTCACAACTGTAGAAATGGTAGAGACTGTTGGATGGTAAGACTAAACACCAGCAGCCAGGTAGGCCTCAGCGGAAGGTTACTAGGGGTGGAAATTAGCCCTCCAATCTCAATACTGCCCATACCAGGGTCAGTTTCAGATGGCAAGAGTAACATATGCTTAACCCTTAGTGCTTAGACATGCCACACATCTCTAAGCAACAAAAGAAAACTCTTAAGAAACATGTAACCTGTAATTAAGATGTAGATGAGAGGAGAGAAATTGATGGTGCGAGAAGATGAACGATCACAGCAGATGAATCCACACTCCTTAATGTGGTTATGAGGAAGATACAGTCCCCCACATTCTTTCACTGGGCTTCTGGCTGTCATTGACTCTTTTTCCCAGCCCTCACTCAGTACCGCGAGGTGTCTAGAGTGATATGAATACTCCCCCCAAATTTTTTCTTTCACTCTTCTTGTAAACCTTGAATAAAACAGTTGAATATTCATTAATTTTAAAATTTCATCCAGCTAAATTCTTCAGGTCATGACTCAAGAACTGTTGGCTTATGAAGCCATCAAGAAAGTGCTGAATGTTTTCCATCAAAGGAAAAATGTGAAGACCAGGAAGGCAGGCCTCTGCCTTTGATGATTATACCCTGAGGAAAGGAGTTTGGAAATAGAAAAGTATCAGTCCTTGAGAGACGTCTTTATTACCTCTCTGCGGAGCACATCTTCAACTTTAAAAGGAACCACTGGGTACCAAAGTTTGGAGAAAACCCTCCTTTTCTGATTCAGTGCATTACCTTCCACCATTAGTATTCCCTGGAATACCAGGTAATAAAGCATGTCTGGTTCCTTTATGGATCTCTTTTCAGAGTACCTAGGTTCCAACACATAAATATGACTAAAATTTGATTGTAAAATACCCTAAGGGTTATTAGCTGATGCTGCAGACACAAGTAAAACTCACTTGTCAATCAGGCTCATCTGTTCCATTTGGGGTAGGATTAGGTGGACAGAAACAACTGTGAATCAAGCTGTTTTGGGGGTTAAGTGAGAAAGCTTGAGAGAGGAAGGATGAAGTAAAAACAAACAAACAAAAAAAAACAAAAAACACTTTAAAAAGTAGGCAGAGGATAAAAGATCAAGATTGCTACCAGCAGATACAAAGTCTTCTAACGCTCTCTGACTAACAGCTGTGTGTACTCCCCAAACTCCCATCTCTGCCTCACTTAGGACCACATAGACTCTTACAAATATACAAATTGTGGCAGGGATAACATTAAGCCATGAAATATGGCCCAGGTCAGTTTTGGGGGCCCTAATTTCACTTTCATCAGTCTTTTTGCAATGTACCTAGGAAAATGAATCACATAAGACAGGAATGATTTATTCTTCCTTCCAACTCTAATCCCTGTCAGTCTACTTAACACCTAGTTATTAAAAAGGTGCTATTAAACAAGATAAAATCATATATATGCTTGTGTGTGTATAATATATATATGTATACATATATAAGTATATATATACATGCACACACGTAAAAATGTGTGTAAGACATCAAATTAGAAGATGACAAATTGAGGCTAAGAGTCTTGCAAAATCCCAATTCTCGTCAGATGGTCTCTTTCTATATTGCTGAGTAACCAACTTTTCCAACGACACTCATTTATTTAGCTCATAAAATTGTAATAGCATAGATCTATAGTTACTGACATGAAAGACCCTCCAGATTAAGTTAAGAAAAAGGTGCTTGCAGAACAAAACATAAAATGTGGTTCAATTTCCAGAATTACTAAAAAACACAAAATATAGCCACATATTTCTATGTATATAAATATTTTTGAAGTATATACAAAGTGATTACTTCCAGAGAGGGAAATGAGAAAACAAAAACCTATCCATTTTATTCTAAATATTTCCTTATTTTTTGAATTTTGTGAAAATATATGCAGCTGTTACTTAATTGAAAGTAAATATAATAAGAATAAAAGAGGCTGTACAAAGCCATCCCAGAATCCATTAATTTGGTATAGCAATGACCACAACCCAACCTTCAAACAGTTGATCAGTGTCCATTTCAATCAGCCACCAATACTTCTTACTCATTTGTTAATTTTTGAAATTGAACAGATAGATTTTGGCTAACACATTTTGATACTTATGAAGTTTCAAAACTGTATGTCTTTGCTTTTCCATGAAACCACTATAGGCCCAAGAACAAGAATTTTGTCTTATCTATTTTATTTCCCATCTTACTACTATTAGGAATACAGTTTGTCTTGTAATAAATATTTAATAAATATTATTTAACTCACACCATGTCTCCTTTATAAGCTAAAGATTTGATTCTTGTAAGTTTCTGAAATGATACACACTATAGGCATTCAGAAATACAAATGTCTTATTGAAAATTACACCTTTTAGTAAGTCCTTCTCCACAGTTCTCAGTTTGAATTATGCAGAGGCAGGAGAGCAGGAGACAAGTACACTTCCAACAGATTAGTTTTCTGATCTAAAACTAGCCACCATTATTCTCCCTTTATCTTCTGTTTTTTGTGTGTGTGTGTGACTTTATAAGCGTCTCAAAATGGTGTATTATTGAGTTTCCTAGAGTTAAGAGGAAATGAATACAAACGGAGAAAACTTTTGAGATATACAGATAAAGTTTAGATACTAATTAGCTTGTTTAAATTATTAATTAAAGCAAAATTCAGAAACAAATTAAATGTAAAAAATAGAAATAATATTAAATATAAATAGATTAGGATCTACTCTCACATCAGAAAAGGATACCGTCAATAAAGTCATGTTTTCAAGGCCTAGTTCATTATAGTAAATTGAATCCATATTTTTGAGCTTCTCCATTCTCAATTCCTATTGAAATTAATATCAGAAACTAAAAATGGGGAAAATGTTACACTGGCCCTGGAAACCAGGTAAGAATGCTATCTACAGGCCAGAAATTTTGAGCAATTAGCAAGATCTAGCATAAGTGAGATCAGATAGAGGGAAGAAATCAGAATATAAAATCATATCTGAGAAATTAATGAAAGAGACTTCTATCCCAGGTGAAAATAATTGCTCACAACAGGGCAAAAAATTATATACAAATATCAAAATAATGTATGAAACTTTACTAAATAGTAGTAATCTAGAATGAAATAAGTCAATAGTAATAGCCTACTTCAAAAGTTGCAGATTATTCTAAACAATATCTGGAGTTTATCCTATCCCATATTCTCCTCCAGGAAGAAAAGATGGAAAAACTTTCTCAATTTACCATCTTATAATAGAGACACCAACATATTTCTTTTTGTTTACTCTTGATTTAAATTCAAATAGTTATTAATTTAAAGATGATCAAGAGGGTTTTCTGGACTTGGAGGTTGTTAGGGAGTTACAGGCCCAAAGAAAAGTGTTCTCACAATCTTTCTTAACTAACTCATGAAAGACAATTAAACTGCACATTCAAGGCCAAATACTTGAAGAAGGACAAAGTCTTATGTATTGTATATGGCCAGAATAGATGGGAGAAGCAGTACCACCTAATCTCCCATCTTCAGACACCTGGCCAGAAATTCTCATGGACCTAAATTCTTCATTATGAGATTTGGAGGGTGGTGGGTGTAGTATTAGTAATGTTCTTAGACCATGATTTTTGGCTATCCCAAAATGCTTATTTCTGGGAAACCACAAGATGAGGTCTGTTCTCAAAACATCCTTGAAGCATCACAGGTGTTCTATTGCACGCCCCAGGCTTAAACCTTACATAGGGTCACCACATTTTATTCAGCAGCAGGGCCCGTTCTTTGGCAATCTGTCTTCTAAAGTTATTCCACCATAGTATTTCTCACTGACACCTGTGGACTTAAAAGACCTATTTTTATTATTATCACCACTTTATTTCGTTTAGTGAGATAAAGTCTATAGCATTAACCAAAACTTTCCTTTATTAGAGGTTACTTTTTCTCTCCTATTGTAGTAATAATTGTAGATAATAATTTTTAAAAGAAGGTGTTTCTTATATGCTTAGGAAAAATAATCACAAATACAACATTAAGGAAATCCCGACACAGGAATAAAAGTGAAGTACATAATTCCCACACTACTACAGAAATAGGAAGAAGATAGAGCAAGTCAATGAAAATAGAGGTGAAGGAATGGGATATGGTTTGTTTAAATTGATATAATACAAATTTTAAAATCATGATCAAAGAATATGGGAAATAGTGTTAACATACTACATAAGAGGATAATCTAAATAAAGACTACACTCTCAATTTTATTCTTTGAAAAAAACCATTTATATACATTTTCCTGTAAGGATGTGAGTAAATATACGTGTATACACACACACACACACACACACACACACACACACACACGTCAATATTTGTCATCTCCAGATGCTGGGATGACCTATTATTTATTTTCTTTAATGTATTTCCAAATTTTCCATATGAACCCATCTTAAATTAATAATCACTAAGTTAGTAATTTTAAATAAAAGAATTTAACATAATCAACAAAAATGATTAGACAAATGTGTTTTACTTGTAATAGATTAAAATTATAAACTCAAAAGCAGAGTAAAAGTAAAACAAACCCTGAAGGCATGCCAATGTTCAATACAAAATGAACATATTTTCATATTTTATTGTAACCAATTTCATTTACTAAGTAAAGCATATAATTATGAAATGTTATCAATTCAAATGAGTATTTTTGATAAATAATACTCTAAGATTAAGTAAGTTAACAACCTATTATAAAGTTTTTACTTTTAATTTTTATCTTCTTATTATATACACTGAAAAGAATCCTGAACTTACAATCAGAGGCTAGAATTCAAGAATGTGTTTGACATGGACAGCAGTGCCATGTTGGCTGTGACTCAGCATCTCTGACCCTCCCAGTGCCTTCAAATTACAAAACATTATGATGGATTTCCACTTTTTCACAGGATTACTGTGATGACCTGATACAAAATTGAAACTTTGTGTTAAGATTGTGTGATTTGGGATCTGGTTTTGCCATAGTCACCTGTAATTGCTAATGGCAAATCACAATTTTTAAAAAAGTTTTTTAAATGTAACAAGTGACTAGAAAACATTTCCTGGCATATCATCCAAAATGGCAAATACATGACACAATGATGGTATAAAGTGAGACACAAATATGATTCAGTTGCATTACTCACATACCACCAAACAGAGAAATGGGTTCCATTGATAAGTCTATGGTTCAGATCTAACTGGTATGGTTTAGGTTATAAAAATTATTGCCTTTAAATTACTAATATTTTGAAAGCTAGAGAATTAACCATCAGAAAATATATCCTAACTAACGTGTAAATACAAATGTGGCAGCAAGAAGAGTCACACAATGTCTATCTATCCAAGATTATGTATCTCAAACTAACTGCTAGTAGTTCATTTCTTTGAGATCTTTAGACTTTTCAGTGTTTGGTTGAAAATATGACTGCAGTGTAGTATAGAAACACAGAATACAGTCACTGATGATAGTAGGTAAAATTGACAACAAATTGAAATGATTGGACAAATAAGAGATGCACTCAAATACCTTGGCAACAAGTATAATTACAGTATTAAAATTATGTACCAAGCCTTAATTTTTAACAGGCAAGTATGTATTAATAAACAAGCAGTCTATGTAGTATATGTATATAGTCTAAGAACATTGAAAACAAAAACTACATAAAGCACTAGAAGAAAACCATAGTTACCAACTAATGAGGGTAAATATTTAATAACACATATATGTAATGCATCAAAACTTACTCATGTAGTAACTCAACAGTATAAAAATATCTGACAATGAAAGCAGACAAGAATATCTGTGAGCAATAGCAGTTGTCCCAATTACTGAGGTTACTGCTCACAAACTATTATTGTCATCATTTCTGATTATGATTCATATTAATACCGCTTCGGCTTCTATCTCATTGTCCTGTCCCTGTCTTGTTTTCTTAGACCTTCATTTAGAGGCAGTATTCTATCCACTTCCCATTTTTCTGTTCTAGATAGACAAGGCCCCATACCCTGAACTTCTTGACCACTTTACTTTTTGCTTTTTGCCTTAAACCTAGTAATGTAATACCCTAGAGTTCTGTGTTTAGCCTCAAATTAAGACTTCAGGTTAACCAGTTCAAACCTGTTGCCAGAAACTTACCCAAGTAATGCCCTGGACCCCAATAAAGGCTTCAGCCCATCAGTGTCTCCCTCTTGCTCTCTACCTAATAATTGAGTGCACATGTACTGGACACCTCCCTATTTCTGGCTGGCCCTGTGAGGCATGTTGTCCTCTTCTCTGGGATCTGTATGTAATAAGCTTAATCCTTTTGACACTCCAGGCTGAGGGCCTTTCACTGTGCCACACCTAACTATACCAACCCTAACTTAAATAGTTCATTCAACAAATCACATTAATTTTTTTGTTATATCTCATTAGCTGGGGTACTGTCATATTTTGAAGATGAGGCAAAGTACATTGCAAAACCTAATTATTTCAGTTTTAAAAAGGCTATTCTAATATTTGAGTACTGAAATGTACTTAAAACAAAATAATAAAATATACTTTATTTTGCCTTGCTTTCTAACAGCTTCCTCTGAATTATGTAACAAAATAATATTACCTTTATCACTAGCATACCAGGATATTACATGATATTTTTTCATTGAGTCTTAAGTTTTGTTTGATTTTGCATTAACTATAACATATTGCCCCCAATCCTAATTAAAACTGATACTGGAGTAAAAAATAACCGAGTGCGAGAGAAGAGAAAGTCAAAATCAGGTCTAAAATATTCAGTTGATCCTTGAATAACATGAGCTTGAATTGCACGGGTCTACTTATTGTGGATTTTTTTTTTCAAGTAAACAGATAGAAAATATAGTACTCGTGGAATGCAAGACTTGCATATATGGAGGGTTGACTTTTTGTATGTACATATGTGGGTTCCACAGGGCCAACTGAGGGACTTGAGCATGCACGGATTTTGGTACACTTGGAGGAGGTCCTGGAACCAATCTCCTGGGGATACCAAGAGATAATTATACAAGGATTTCTACATTTGAAAAATGATACTTCACACATTTAGAAAAAGATAGAATTCATCAATGACTATACTGGATTTAAAAGCATAGGTTTTAGGTCTATGAAATCTACTTAGAAGAGTGCCTGGCATGTACTCAACAACCCAGAAAAAATTGCTGACTAAATTCAGTGGAAAAAAAAGAGAAAAATATTTTTTGGTTCTCAGTCACATGGAAAGTTAAAACATAACTGTAGGAAAAAAAGAAAAGTAACAATTAAAAAGAAAAATGGCAATTATTTATTTCAATTCATTTGCATAAGTCCTACTAAGCAAAAAAGAAAGCAAAACATGACATCAAGGAAAATAGAAACAATCCAACTATTACAAAAAGTATGTTTTAAAACACAAAAATAATTACAAGAAAAATGATAAACTAAGAAAGTATATGCTATACGTATGACAAAGGGTAATTCAAATTTGACAAATCAGCAAAAAAAAAAATTATTAGAAAAAATGGTCAAGAATGTCAATAGGCAAATCACAAAATACATATAAATGTTTGACAATCCTGAAAAATACTTACACGTACTAGTAATGAAAGAAATGCAAATGGATACCATGATAAAATGTCATTTTAAACTAAAGAATTCAGGAGGCTGAGGCAGGAGAATGGCATGAACCCAGGAGGAGGAGCTTGCAGTGAGCCAATATTGCACCACTGCACTCCAGTCTGGGTGACAGAGCGAGACTCCCCCCCCAAAAAAAAAAAACACCAAAAAAAAAAAACACCCAAAGAATTAGCAGAGATTAAAGTAAACCATAATAATTAGCATGGAACCTTTCTGAAAAGCAATTAGAGAATATAGATAATACAATATAAAAGTATATTACATTTTTATCGAATATTGCATATTATCTCAAGTCAGTTATCAAACATGTACACGTAAAAGGAATTCTATATGATATTCATAATAAAACATTGGGAGAAATATCTAGATGCCATGGCTAATATTAATTGCTTAGCACTTTCCAGTTTCTCCTTCTTCATCTTGTAACCCACCCCCACTATCCTTCCCAGGTTTCATCAGATGACATTTTTATAAGGCAGCAGCTTGACTATCACATAAAAGACAAGGACATGGTGCTCATGAAATGATTCCAACCGCGCAGAAAAGGACAACCTCCTTGGAGATGGAAGAGAAAAAATAAAGAAACCTGGATTTGTAGGTGACTTTCGAGAGTAGTGCTACCCATCAGAGCCAGGCCTCCTGCTTATCTTTATGCTATATCAAGGGAGAGAAATAAACTTCTATCACATCTGAGTAACTAACGCTCAGTTCTCTTTATTACAGCTGCTTAGTTTCTATATTAATATGATGCATAACAATATAGGATAGCCTAAATAACTTCATTCATATGGTGAACATTATTCAGCTAAAAATCTGAAAATTATAAACCCCCAAAATATGCAATTAATCTGAAAATGCTCAGGATATAGAGATTATTTACAGATCAGATTATTACCTAACCTATGTATTCGAATTCTAATTTAGAGATGGAAAAAAATATAAGTGAAAAGAGAATGAAACAGCAAAGTGTAACAATAATTGTAATAACTATATAATGCAAATACAGATAACTTATTTTCCTGATTTTCTGTGATAACTTTATATATTTTTTGATAGAATGTTAAAAACCTGGGGGAAATGTTATAAGAAAAAAATAAAATTCTGGTAGAGAAATGCCAGCACTACACCAAATGAAGAGACGACCACACCTGAAGATGTCAAGCTCTCAATGACCCAGAAAGATGGAATAATGACAGTGAAAGTTGCAGTGCTGTGAGCAGAGTGGGGGCTTAATATGTATATTTTTAGGTTGGACCAAAGCAAATATATTCTTTCGTGAAACCACTTAGTAACATTTTATATAAACTATTACTGAAAAAGCAGGTTAAATTTTGGCTCTAGTTTTAACATCTACCATTACTCACAACATATTCAACAATATTTCTAGGATTTTGCTATGGGACTTTTAAGCAATTATTTTTTCATGATGAACAATTTCAATAAGCACTTGTTTCCTTTCCTTTTGTGTGGCTGAAATCTGATGAGATATTCAATCCAGAAAATTCTGTGAGTTGTTCAGCTTGTTTTAGCAGAAGATTGGAACTTACTGAATGTAGTCTCTCACCTAATGTAATGGAAAACCTGAATAAGTGAATACAAATATAAAATAGGAATTCACACAGTTTCTTAGGTGATAGAAAATTACAAATTCAAAAATATAAGATAATCTGCTTTTCATGCTGATTTCTTTACTACTATGTAATACTTTTTATCGAGTTTTCATGCAAAGATAAAAAAGTAGACATTTGCGGAATTTATGATTCCATCTAAACTTCCCAATCCAACTGAGCCTAAACACTTTAGAACATATTTTAAAAGTGTCAACCAATGACAAGTACAAAGAAACTTGAACATTCTATTCTAAGGATTCCATTAAACTTTTAGAAGCCCTGACTTTTCAGTGACTTCAGGACCTTGCAGATCAGAATGAATAAATTCTTACTGTCCCGAACACAAGGCTAATAATTAAGGTGACATCATCCTTTGCCGACACCACTCTCAGTTCAATTCTCACTGAGTCAATCCAGACAAAGATGGATTAGTTGAATATCCACCAGTAGAAATAGTCACAATTAAAGATAGCTCTAAACTTAGCAGTAAGTCTGTGTGGATTCAACTGGTAAGTCCCAATGTTCATATCCACATAAAAATAAATGTCCTTGGGTGGCAGCTTATCTCCTGGTGGAGATAAGCTAACCCTCTCAGAGGATGGTTCTTCTGGAGCATTCTTCTTTTCTCTGCATCTCGTGTTTTAGAAAAATATGTGAAGGAAGACAAAACCCCATCTTGATGAGCACATCTCCCTTTTCCTGGCCAACTCTACATGTTTCAGGATGAACATCACTTGCTCAGGGAAGCCTCATAACCCCCTTCTCCATCCCACGTCTGAATTAGGTGCTCTCGCTACAACCACCCTCATCCCTTTACATAATTTTACCATGGGCTTGGCATACTTTATTGCAACTGCCCATTTTACTCCATGGAGAACAGAACTTGTTCAATCTCGTTCACTGTTTTGTCCCCAGCAAGTAACACTATGCCTGGAATAAAATAAGAACTCAATTGTCAAATGATTGAATGAATGGATTGATGGATAGACAACAATGCCAAAGAATTGAGAGGGCAAGACAGACCCACCACTTCCTCATCTGCTTTCCTGAATAAGACCTCAGTTTTGCATTTAGAAGATGAGAAGTAGTTATTTAATCACTACCTTCTCACTGGTGAGCTTCAGGACTCACCAAAAACCAGTTGCTACCTCTGAAGGCAGGACACAAACTGCTCTGCTCACCGTCACCTACATTACATTTTCAAATCTTGCTTATGACTTTTTGAATAATGAGAAAAAGATACAGGAGTACTTTTCACCAATTTTACAAAGGTTCACTCACTGCTTCTGGACTCTGAGAAAAACGCTTATTTTCTTGGCTCTGTGTTGGAGTGCTATAAGCTAAAATCTGTGGGCATCAAATATAAATGAATATTTGAATATATTATTCATATAAGGATATAATATAGTCTTTCATTATTTTCTAGATGTTAAGATAATCTCCACATAAAAGCACATTTATAAGTACTGAACCTGCTGAGGTAATTTAAGACAGTAATTAGAAGTTAGGTATATTTAGTAGCACATGTGAACCATGACTATAACTATAACTTTTCCCATCTACCAGCTGGGTTTCCCTAAGTCAGGAAATCTAGTTGCACAAGGAAGACAAAGTAGGACTCAAGTGCCAAGAGTTGCCTTTGGATCAATCACAAAGTTGAGATCATAAATCTGAACTTCTCATCCAACTTCCCCATTATGAAATTTACAGACTATTTCTTCGTTATACTCCAAACACTTTGCTACCCAACTGTGGTCCCCATCTGGCTATAGCATTCTCCATATCAGTCCTGATTTTCTGGTTGATGATTCTACTATGGAAATTGTTTTTGAGCAAAATGTTACAGAAAACAATTTCAGCTGCTGAAGAGATTGATTCTAAAATATCTTGTTTTGATTTTTCAACCTTAAAAATCTAGAAAAATAAAAACTTAATTTTGAGTAAGAAAATTTTAGATCATTAAAATTTTAAACTCGCAGTTGGGAAGTCTTTAGTTCAAAACGCAATGTAATTTTTTTTTTTTTTTTTTTTTTTTTTTTTTTTTAGAGGTGGAGGTGAAACAGAAGAATGACATTTATACCTGGTGTTTAATGTAAATGGTTTACTGTAGTCCTAACTTACTGCACAATTTCTATCATCCCACAAAGCTACTGCCATTGAAGGGATGTGAATATTTGCTAACACTGCCAACTCAAGTATGCACATTCTAATAATCTTCTAAAATACTTTTACAAGAAGTACCTAAGAGAAAGACCTTATTACATTCTACTTGATACAATTGAAAATTTCAAATATAGTGGAACCAGTTGGTAGAAAAAACTCTCAAAAAAATGAGGCCATATCTGGACATGAAAAGAGAAGTGGAAAATTGAGGCAATTACCCAGGTCTTTTAAGATAAGAGAAGCCTTTAGCAAGCCACTGAAGCAAATACTTTTTTCTTTTCTTTTCTCTGTCCTGAAAGATACATATAATTGTTTAAAGTTCCTATTTCATCAAACTTGCACTAAAACGAATTTAAGCATCTGACATTTCAAATATATTTCAATTGCTATCTGAGTTTGTCAACTTTAGGAATGTGGAATGAGAATAGAAGGTTCTGATCTCCCCTACTTCCTGGTAATTGCAATACTTAAGAAGCTCTAGGCTTAGAAGGCACATGGAGTCAGCTTTTAGGAGCAAGAGATCTTGCTAAATGCCTGGGGCTCTATCTGTGGGAGATTTAGGTGACAAGCATGGGCTGAGTTAGGCCTACATTCCAACTCATTTGTCTGTTTCTAAAATAATGTCTTACTTTCTGGTTCTGCAGGTCTTCATCAGGCAAATGGTACCTAACAAGCTATTTGCTAGTGATGAGTAATTACTACATAACATAAGCAAAGCCCTTAATACACTCAGAGATAGCATGGGCTTGGTAAAGGGAGCTGATGGTCTGAGTTAGTTTGGGACTAGCTCTGGTTACACTTCATGGCCTATATATGCATAAATAAGTACATCTGCACAGTCCTAAAGTGAAAATGCATCAGCTTTCAGAACCAACCAACGCTTGTCAGCACTCCCACTTTTATGTTAGCAGAACTCAATCCCTTTCATTTACAGCATATTCAATGCAGCTACACCTAACAAAATATAATTTTATGTGCTGCAAATATTTTGAAAGGATGTTTAATTTTCCTTGTTAACATGTAAACTTAAATTTAGTTATGATTTGATTTCTCAGCAATCATCAGTACCATCTTGTGATCTGAGTAAATGCGATTCTATAATTGTTTTCAAAACGTGAACAATGTTTATTGTGACTAATTTAGTAATTTCTGAAGATTAACATAGCAAACATATTAATTTTGGCTAAGACCATTTCTCTGAGTCACAAAAAAGGTAATCAATGATCATTTGTCAGACTTCTGTTTAAACTCCAGCTCTAGCACTCTGAGCTGTGTGACCCGCATAATTTACTTGGCCCCTCTGAAGCCTTCTTTAAAATAGGCATATATCATCACCATCTCCCCCTCCTTCAGCCATGTGTTGTGATGCACACATGAGAGAATGTGTGTGTAGGTACCCTGTTAATGTATGAGTATTAGTATTTGAATGACCACGTGGAGCAAAAGCAATAATAGCACTCTCAAAGTCAAACTGAGATTCTTGTCCCATTTTTCTCACACCCTTTGTAATAAGTACTAACACAGAGTATCCTGGGTTAGGAGAGGAGGCTATAATAAGACCCCACATCTACCCATACTAATAAGAAAAGCAGCAGATCTAAGGCCCTCTGGGATTTAAGCCCTGCCTTGGAGATGCAGAACAGGGAGGTCAATGCCATGTATAGCGAGAATTTCTTTCCTCTGCAAAGGTAAAAGTCTCCAGATACAGGGGCTCTTCCCAGATTATAAGTCACCCTCCAGTAGCCATTTATATTGTAGGAGGAAGGGCCCCACAAGTAGCCTGCTCTGGCTCCCTGGAAACTTCTGTGGCTTTCATCAGAGTTCTGAAAGTGAAACGAGGCCAGACATCCTTCCAGGGCCAAAATAGTTTGGAAACAAAAATACGCTGTGCGGCAAACCCACCAAAGCCAAGGCAGCTGAATAAGCACCCAGCTCACAGCACAGGAAACCAGGCTGCCCTGTAAATAAAATTAGCGTAATGAGACTCTGTCGCCATCCCATGTCTGAACTGAAAAGTGATTTCTGCCAAGACCTGTATCCAATCAGATACTCATCTCTCTGAACATGCATGGGACTTCTAGCTAAAGACATTTCAGCTGAAATTCAGAGTACTCATGCGCTAAAATATGTTTTTTTATAATTATTCTCCCTAGAATGCTAGGATAGAGAGGACTTTTCCATTTTATGATTTTAGAAGTTATTTATTCACGCCAAACTCCGTTTTAATTGAGGAATAGTATGAGTGTGCATATACTTGAAGGAGAAAAGCAGGGAGAGAGGTGGAGAGCAAGAGAGAGAAGTTTTCATTGTCTAAAGTATTGTTTATGGTTCCCAAACTAATAAAGAATTAATGATTTAGACACAATATTGGCCCTTTTCCAATAGGGCATCCAATGAGAGTTGCTCTCAAAGGATTTATCCATGAGGAAAGCAAATTCGCTCATGTAAACAAGAACAGGATTAAAAAATTGTTCCAGAAATGTCACAGCTCTGTCTCAATAAGTTTGGCTGTGTATTCAGGTACTTGGTTGGATTAACATATCCCACTATGTGACCTCGCTGCCTCCTACGGTCTGTGCGGTGAACAAGAGAGAGGCAATCAACAGCAGGTAAAGATACTGTATGTGTTCCTTGTTGCTAAAATCAATGACTAATCCTGCATGGTCAGGACGAATACAAAGGCAGGGAATCTGCTCTCACTGCAGAATGCCTTTTATCATATTTGCGTTGAAAAAGTTTTAATAATACACTCAGCTATGGTAGTCAATGTCCTATAGAAATACAACAGATTAGCTGGTTGACCCCCTAAAGTTCGATTAATGCATCCCCGCTCCATGTATCCCTCTGAATGTGTTCTTATGTCTCTTTGTGTTTCAGTGAGCTAGCAATCTTCTTTTTCTTTGGTTAATCTCCATGGGAACTAGGTCAGGGATCTACCCACTGTGGACTCCAATGAATGGTCCCAGTTGATTGATTGTCTTAAGCGAGACTTGGAGACATTTTCAGAACACTGGAAGGATGATGGTTTGGGACATGGCATAGTTTAGCCTCAACTAAGTAGAACGTTAAAAAAAATCAACTTAACTTTTGGAAGCAGTCCTATATGTTTAGGACTAAAACTTGTTAATAGGATGGGTAGAAGAAATGATTACAGAAATTTATTTATTTTTTTAATGTGTAGCTGGTAGGGGAAAAAGAGAAAAGTATAAAAGGGAATTTTCAAGGTATCTGGTCCTGGGTTGGAAAAGAGAAAAAGTGGAATGGAATGGAAGATTCTTGTATATCCAAAATAAATCTTTCTACTCTCTGGTAATATGAGGTACAGTGGTATAAAGCTTTTGCTCTGAGTCACTGTGGATAAATAACTAATTCTCTAAAGCTTTGATAACATGAGAATGTTATCTATATGACAGGATTTTTGTAAAGATTAAATGAGGTAAAGCACACAAAGTGACCGTAAGTTTGTCCCACAAAGGGTAGGGGTTCAATAAATGTAGCTGAAATTATAGTATTAATGCAGATTGTAAACTTGCCAAAGAATATTGCCCGCACACCTAGGCTGTAAAAATTTGCATTTACAGTCTGCATAATACCTAAAATGAGAATATAAAAGTCTTACTCTAGTTATTTAAAAGCATATTAAACTGTACATATTTGAAGTTTTATTCATCACTAAAGCTAATTCTAAGGAAAGTTAAAAGAAAGAAACTTCTGAAGAATGACAGCATTAAATGCAGTACAAAGCAACAATCATCAATAGAGACAGGGAATGATAACATATATGTCATGGTTAATGTCAATTTCAGCTAAAATTTTTCAAAGAATAGCAAGCTAAATGCATTTAAACTTCCCTAAATAGTTCTGTTTACTATCTTCACCCAGACATCTTATAATACAAGAAGGGTGATTTTAAGATATTAAAAGTTTGCCTTTGGAGTTAAAAAGTAAAGACAAACAGAACTTAACACCTTATAACACCTTAGGCTTAGAAGTCATTAGACTGCCTAATTCAACTCAATATTACCTCCATGTAAAAATTCCTACATAGAGCATTGTCAGTTACACACCCATTCAAAATCACAGGTGTTCATTGCCTCCTAAGGCTTTCTATTCTAATTTCACACAGTTCTGATAGTTAAAAAGTTCTTCATGCTGAATTGAATTCCCCATCCTTGTAACAATTTATGTTACCTGTTAGAACAATACAAAATTAATCTATTCTCTTTTCTACATAAAAACCTTTTAAATATAGAAAAATTATTATCAGGGTGTCCCTAAAATCTTTCTCCCATAAGCCAAATATCCCTAGTACTATCAGAGATGTTTTGTTAGTTGTATGTAAATTCTTCAATCACCCTTTTCTTGAATCAGTGAACATCTACTCAATACCATACCCTGGTATGAAATGAGGAAAACAATATAGGTTAGGAACATCAGCTCCTGTGGACTTGACATTAACACACTATTACTGCCATCCAAAAGGATATCAGAATGTTTTAATAGCTACATCACTCTGTTGGCTCGTGAAGAGATTTGCTTTGTATAAAAATTTGCTCATATTTATATTAAGATGGGTCCAGAGTAGTCTTCCTATTTCTGTTGTTTTTTTAATCTAAACAATTGTATTTGAATTTGTCTATGTTAAAATCGTCTTGGTTTTAGCTGTTTATTCCAACCAGTCTAAATTTGTTTTGAATTCCATATTTATTATGTGATCCTTCATTTCAAAGCATTTGTGTAACTTTTCAGTCCACATACAAGATGTTGGACAACATTTTAAAAGGGACGGGGACAAACACAGGACTGTGAAGCGGGGCATTCGTATGCCACTTTCTGGGTAAAATCTCGTGACCCACACTCTTTATTCACAGCTCTCCAATTCATCAGCAAGAAATCAGTAAAAACCACTCAATGACTTGCTCAAATTTGAAAAGACTTTGATTTTGCTTTTTAAATCACCTAATCCAGAAGTCTAGAATCCTATCCCAAAAAAAGGAATCAAGAGTAAATTGTATGCTTATCCATTTAAAACATATTCTGAAATTTAGTGGTTGCCCTTTTTCTGTGAACTCAAAACCACGTGTTTCCTGACTTGTTTATTTTGCCCAGAAATTGTTGTCAAATTTACAAATCTGTCACATTCATAATCCATTTTTCTCTCCCTCTCTTTTTGTAAATGGCCTAGTATAAGCTTTGCTAGAGACTTATGCTTACTTTGTCATCTCTGCTCTTGAAGTTTGTCTCCTTTCCAGAGTGCAATTTATCTGGGCTTGATATTAGAAATCATTTGACATATGTAGGTATCTTCTTAATGTGGTCTTTCCTTTCCTGGCCTTCCATATATTCTTATTAACCTTTATTCTACTTTCCAGTTGGGCAATAAAATGTCAAATGAAAAATAAAAATAAAGATTTCTGTCTTTCTCATGTCATTTGTTAGTATTACACCATATTTCCAGCATGCTCATTCTGGCTTCCTTTGATGTGAATACAACTATATTACGATTTGACAGTGGAGGAGGTTGGGGGAGAATCTTATTTCACAACTGAAATCTTTAAGGAATTTTAAATTTTTGCTTTTAAAAATCTCAATGTTTTTTTTTTAAAAGGTATTGTTTACATTTTTTTAAAGTACGTATATTTTTTACTTTTGCATTTATTTATAATTATAAAAATTATATATATATACACACTCTATAAAAATTCTTGAAGAAAATCATGTAAGAAAGCAAGCAAGCAACAAAAAAAAAAACCCCTCAGAATCTATTATTCGACTGACGTCCATCCCATAGTCCCCACTTATCTGAGGAAGATACATTTCAAGACTTCCAGTGGATTCTTGAAACCTCAGATGCTATTGAACCCTCTATACACTATGTTTTGTCCTATATGTAGTCTATGATAAGGTATAATCTACAAATTAGACACAGTAAGAGATTAACAATAACTAATTAAAAAAAGTACTTTAAAACAATATGCCAACATTTCTACTCTTGAACTTCAGGACCATTATTAAGTAAAGTAAGAATTACTTGAACACAAGCACTACAATACTGCGACAGTCGATCAAATAAGAGATGGTTACTGAATGACCAGCAGGGAGGTAACATATGCAAGAGCATAGACACATTGGCCAAAGGGATGAGTTACGTCCCAGGTGGGTTGGAGTGGGACAGCCCAAGATTTCAACATATTATTCAGAACAGTGAGCCATTTAAAACTTATGAATTGTTTATTTCTGGAATTTCCCATTTAACATTTTTTGGACTTCGATTGACCACAGGAAACTGAAACTTCAGAAGGCAAAACCACAGATAAGGGAGGATTACTGTATAGATTCTAAAATATAAATAAAAAAGAAATACTGACTTTAATACCATGTTATTATTGAGCTCTCTGTGTTCAAGTCATTCATCCCTTCGATGTTCTGGCTTCTGACTTAACTAGATGCTAGAGCTACAATAAGCACTAAGAGTTCTAGACAGAAAGTACACATTCTTTGCCCTCAAGAAGTTTATTAACCATTAGATAAACAAGCAAACTAAAAACTGAGATAGCTTGCAGAGCGAAGTGAAGTATGCGATGTCAAGAGAAATCCAAAGAAACAGTACCTGAGAGCCTGGCAGAACATGGTCAGGAAAGGAGGCTCTAGTTATAATCCTAAATGAAGGCTCTTGGTTGAATATTCTTTCAAGCTGCAAAAACATCCACAACATTCCCTTTTCAGTCTGGATCACATCACTAGAAAAGCTCCTAATCCCCTTTCTTTGACCAGAAAACTCAGCCTTTCTCTTCTTACTATCATTTTGAAGATATATTTGTTTTTCTCAAAACCAAAAAATACTTTACCACATAGTAAGAAGTAGTTATATGCTCCCAAAACACAATATGTATTAAGGCACAAGAGCCATCTTTCAAGTAATCCTTGTTTTGATCTGAGAAGGATTCATCGCTGAATTTAGGGAAACGTTCTCTCCCCAGGTAATTGCAATACCCATCTAATTCTGGCTGAAACAAACTCCTGTCATTCTGCTTATTCACACACCTATGTGAGTTAATGTAATTTCCTTGAGATAAAGTGTGTTGGCTGAATTGGTAAGAAAGAAAGAGAGAAAGCAATTATTCCAAAAAAAGAAAGGAAGAGACACAAAAGAACCCTGCGCTTGCTTATTAGTTCTTTGGTACAGAGCCATGTTTTGAGTCAGGAGCTTGTGTGAGTAAGTGTCTTATCCTTGGCTTAGGAAGAAATAGGGAACAAATGCACATCTATGGAAGCACAGACACAGAGGATTTCCTTTTGCTCAGTTAGTATAGAATGTAATGGCAGCTTTACATACATTTTTCCATAAGCATGAAATAATAAAACATCTGTTTACTAATAGGTGCAGGAAAACCAGCAAAGATGAAAACATGACCTTTTATTATATGCAACATGTATTTTTGGCCGGCCAATTTCAGAAGACCCTTTCTACCTTTCTAGAATGATTGACAATAAATATTAGTAGGAAATATAACCTGCCCCATTTATAGAAACTGACAAAGGCATACTTTCCCAGCCTACTTTATAACTATGGAGAAAACATGTGACCTACCTTTTATTAAAAAGATGTACCTGTCAGCCGGGCACAGTGGCTTATGCCTGTAATCCCAGCACTTTGGGAGGCCAAGACAGGTGGATCATATGAGGTCAGAAGTTCAAGACCAGCCTAGACAACATGGTGAAACCCCGTCTCTACTAAGGATATAAAAATTAGCTGGGCGTAGTGGTGCATGCCTGTGGTTCCAACTACTCAGGAGGCTGAGGCAGGAGAATCGCTTGATCCTGGGAGGCAGAAGTTGCAGTGAGCTGAGATCACGCCACTGCACTCCAGCCTAGAAGACTGCATCTCAAAAAAAAAAAAAAACTTCTAAGTGTACCTGTCAAAGGCATTGAATCCAGAGTGGGTTATGAGCAGCATTCAGTGCCAGTGGTAGGGAGAGTTCAAGATGGTGCACTGATAGTCAATGGTAATAGCAAAGGCATCCTCTCCAGATTGATTCATTGGCAAGATTTAATTTGGGGTATGTACCTTTCATTTACTTCTGCATATTTTGCCAACCTGGTTTTTCTGCCTTCCAGGCAATTCAGTGAGTTACCTAATGTAGACTCAGTAACTTCTTTTTCTGCTTAAGTTATCCACAGTTGATTTCTCTGGTTCACAACTAACTCTACTAATATAATATTCTGACCAATAATTCTCCCTCTCAATCTAATCTCCAAGGTTCTATTATTTCATTCAAACCTCTCTATGGCAACTTATCTTTTTAAATACATGAACACATGATTCTCCTCTATGAAGTCTTTGAGGGCAGGCATAACTCTCTTTTTTCTCCTACCCATTACCTACGAATATAATGTGCGCTCACACACATACACACACACACACACATTCAAAATGTGTGTGAAAGTGAATGGTCCCAATAAATCCTCTTATTGTTTCCCAGATATGTAATTCACCTTATCCTTGTAAATCTAAATAGACCACACTCTTTCATAGCTAGAGCTTTTGTTATTTGCTTATGAGTTTTTCTTCTTTTCCTATTAGCTTTGGTGCAAGGACTGGGTCTTTGTTAAGTTTAGATCCAGTATCCAATAAATAACTTATTGATGACTGTGAACACAACTAATGAATAGCAGAGCCATGCCTAGAAATCATGTTAACTAACTCTTGCCTGTATACCCCTCAGCCTCTGAGCAGCATCATACTAGCATGACAGTACCTTAGTTTCTAAGCGATGATTATACCACCATCTTGGACAGTTGGAATTTAGAAGCAAATAACCCTCATATAAAATAATTTATCCAGTTGTCTGATGTCACCACATAGGCCCTAAAGGACTAAAGTGGCTCAGTATATCTGATTTTAGAGAAACTGGTTGAAATTATAGAATCTCTATCAAAATGGTTATCATTAGCCATATCATGATGTCTGGCATTTTGTCATTCATGTATGTATTGTCTCAACTAATCTTGTCATACCTGAGAAAGATGGAAAATACTTTTGTCATTTGACTTTATACATTGAAACATCCACTACTAATTATTTAATACTTCTTCTAAATCATCTGCCAGACTGTAATCCATTCAAGTGGCCAACATACAAAATAAGCATCTTTCTACATTCCTCCAACCACAGGGGTTATAGGAAAAATATTTTTATCGATATCTCAATTGAACTAATGCCTCTCTTCCCTGACTGTATCGAACATTTATTCAGCCTATTTGCAGTATGGTACAAGAAAGGCTAGTTTTGTAACTAAATAAACTGGGTTTGAATCTAGGGTACCCCACTTACTACCTGTGTGTCCCTGAACAAGTTACTGAACTTCATATTGCTTCGGTTTTGTCACCTGCAAAGGGTGTGCTATCTTGCAGGGATTTCTTAGGTTGCTATAAAGAACTACTGCTATAAAGAACTATCTGAGACTGGGTAATTTATGAAGAAAAGAGGTTGAAGCAACTCACAGTCCCACAGGGTGTACAGAAGGTATGTCTGGGAAGGCCTCAGAAAGCTTACAATCATAGCAGAAGGCAGAGGGGAAGCAAGAACAATCTTCACATGGCAGAGCAGAAGAGAGAAAGTGAAGGGGGTAGTGCTTCACATTTTTAAACAACAATATCTTGTGAGAACTGTGTCACGAGGACGGCAAGGGGGATGTCCACCCCCATGATTCAATCACCTCTCACCAGGACCCTCCTTACAAGTGAAGATTACAATTCGATATGAGATTTGGATGGGTACACAGAGTCAAACCATATCAACTGGAAATGGAAGATTTTATATGATAATATATAAAGCACTTAGCAGATGGTCTCGGAAATGAATGACTGCTATTATTACTGTGATTATTGTCAGGCATTATGCTCAGTACTTGATCCAAATTATTTTATAGAATACATAAAAAAAAACTTATGCAGAACATTATTTTTATTCCCATTTTACTGATTAGAAAAATAAGATTTAGAGAAATTAAGTAAACTGTCCTCAAACTCTCCGTTAGTAATGACTAAGTCCAGAATTTAAACTTAAATTTTTCTAACTCCCAAGACCTTCCACTCAACCATCCCATGTCACTCCCTTTCCCACTACATGCCTCCTGCTATCTCTCTGAGCTTTCACTTCCTGCAGATAGATGGATACACAGCGCTGCAGATAATGAAGTTGCCTTCCAGCCTGCCATTTCATTACTCACCTAGCTGAATTACAGCCCTGTACTCCTGTGCCTCATCCCCCTCATCTTCCCGCACCTTCCTTGCTCTTACATTGAGCACAAACACAGCCTCCTTTGGCCCTGTAAGATGTATGACAGAACATCCCAGTTTATTTATCAGAAGAGTCTTAAGCTTTTAATAAATGACCATTTCAGAAATACAATTTTAGAGATCTCTTGGAGGGCTATAATTGGAGATGGTATTGTCATCAGTGGTGACAGAAAGCTGACTGTATTTGTTTCTCTGGCCTCCTGTGTTCCCTTCAGGTACCACACAAAAGCATTAAAAAATAGCTTAGCCTAAGTCATGCCTGAATGCGTAAGATCTCCTGAAGGGTAAACCATTTCTTTGTCACTCCTTGCTACAAGGTTGAGGCCATCCTTAAGAGGGAAAGGCCTACTGTAATGACTCACAGGTGACTTCTTAATGGTCTCTTTTGTTGCTAAATGTCTCATTTTACTTGTTAAATCATTGTATCATTGCATCAATTGTGTGTCACTGGGATGAAAGCATAGCTTTGCTCCTGCTGATCATTCCGGATATCTTAACTCCAACCCACACACAATGCTTGCTCTTTTATTCTTTCTCTTATATTAGGTGACTTGCCTGCAGACTCCAGGTCCTTAGGGTAGGAACTTTTAGTTATTTGTTCAACAAAAGTCATTCTATGAGAAAGCTCTGTGTACATGAAAGTAGCACATAAATAAAGCTACCTTAGAGCCAATGCTACAGAAAGTGTGCAAAATACAATAATTTGAGACATTAAAGATATAATTGCTTAATAAATCTGAACATAGCATTATTTCACATTTATTTTTAAAAAGTGTATTTTTTATCTCTGATAATTCACCCAGAAGAGGCATTGCTTTCAATATAAATGATACAAAGACTTTTCATTAGCAAACAAAATTATACATAAAATAATAACTTGAATGTCTCTAAAATTAGAGTATCTCAGCCTTTGAACTTGTCAACCGAAGATGAATGAAGTTCATAAACTTGGAAAGGAGAGCTTTATTTCTCATAAAAAGTTGCAGCCTGCCGGGTGGCCTTTCTGACAGGCTGGGAAGCATAGCCTTTGGCCAGAAGCCGGAAATGGACACCAAAGGGGCAAAGGGGCAAAGGGACAAAGGGAACAGGAATTTACACTGAGCAGGGTGGCATATGGATGTATTTAATGAGCTATAGGAGGAGTCACGAATATTTATGAAAGAGAAATAGGTACATGAGCTTCATGTCCCTTTATGAATCCCATGAACAAAAAATGGCGGCATTAGCATGATCCAAGGGTGCAGTTTTCAAGTTCTGACATAAAAACATGAAGCAGAGGACATGAAAACCCTTACTGTGCATTCTCTGTAGACCAGGACAACGCTATGGTTTGTGGTCTCTTATTAGATGAAAAAGGAGAGGCCATGTCAGGTGATTGGTTTATACCAGTGTGGAGTCCTGAAGGTGTCACTTTCTTAGGAAAGAAAGGCTAATGATGGTTAGCCAGGGAGTGGGTATAACAAGGCATGTCTGACCACCTGTCCTTGTTGCTGAGAACTCAAGTTTACTCTGGGGTTTCCTTGATCAACAGATGGTCCTTTCAGTGAGCTGGGGGCCTACAACTTTTACTTTCATCTCTCAGACTGAAATATTTGTGGAACCAATAAAACGATCTTTATGAAAACTATATGATGATGGGGGGGGAAGCAATATGCAAAATATTATCAATTATTTTAAAATAACTAGAAACACTAAATCAACCCCTGCGTGGAAAAAGGAAACATGAGAATTCGGGGTGACTTATGAAATATGAATTTATGGTAACAGAACTAACTGAAATTTCAAAACATATGTCTTGTTTCCATGTGATCACTCATATACAGAAAGATGAAAATAAAATCTCCTAGATTTAAAGGACCCTTTGATAATCGTGAGACAGAAAGAATTATGAAGCAAATACATACCAGCAGGTATTTTCCCCCTGTATTAGTCAGGATAGGATAGGCTGTGCTACACTAATAAATAACCCCAAATTTCCATAATTTAAATATATATTGTTTCTTACTCAGTCAAGTTCCCTGTAGTCCCATTGGCTCTTTAAGGTCGTTTCAAGTATTGACCTGTATGAACCATATTTGGAGACAGGACTGACTGTCAAGGAGGTAAATTAAGTTACCAGAGAAGACCTGTTGAGATAACTGGGAATGTTTCCTTTTACTTAATGTTTTTCTTTATTCCCTTTATCTAGAGGCACAGTTGCTTAAAGAAACCAGATGGCCCAGGATGGCACCAGAGCTTCTTGAGCCCTGACCAGCTGCCAGAGGAAGATAAGATGCTGAGAAACTGGTGCAAACTGAAACCGCAATCCCTGGTTGTCTTCAAATCATTAACATATGATTATAATGTTAAAAGTTTGTTTCCAAAAAGAAAATCTCCTCCATTCTGTGTACGTGTGATGTATGAAGACATGTTTATGAATTGTGCTTATGCATCTGGAGTCCCACCCTGCACATGCTAACATTCCTCTCCTGCCCCACGCCTTATCCTTAAAAACTCAATATGCCTTTTGTTGTTTGGGAAGTAGGTACATATAGAGTGAGTGTTTCCTTTCTCCATTCTCTGACTAGGGAATAAAACTGTATTGCTTTTTCTAATTGCATGGTCTTTGTGACCAATACAAAGTGGGGAAAAAACTCACTTTACCAGTGACAATTAGAGTTAAATAAAGTCATAAGGATGTAACACTAATCTTACAGGAACGGTACCCTTATAAGAAGAGAAAGAGACATCGGATCTCTTGTTTTCTTTCTGCATGCTCAGAGGAAAGGCCATGTGAGGACACAGCAAGAAAGTGGCTGTTTAAAAGCCAAGAAAAAAAGTCTTTGCCAGAAACTAAATTTGATGGCACTTTTCACCACACCTATGAGAAAATAAAATGTCTGTTGTTTAAGCCACCCATTTTGTTATGGCATCCCAAGCAGACTAATACAACTAGCTTAGCTCAAATGTGGCATGCATCATATCTGACCACAGGCTGTGGGCCAGAACTAGTCAAATAGCTCTGCCTAACAGCACAGAGACTGGAAAGTTCCATTTCTCATACATCCAGAAGGAGAACAGAACTAAGTATTAGTAAGCACTAGTAATGGCTACGACAGCTCCATGCATATGCCCCAAATGTGAGCTAAATAAGCTCTGAACTGGGGAAGAAGGGGGAGAAAATCTTAGAAAAATAAGAGAGAATGAGATCCAGTAAATAACTAGTGTCACCTTCATTCCTCTTGGATTTAATCCCAAGAGAGAAGAAGAGTAGATGGCTTGACTTGCTTCTATTCTGGAGATTTCTGAAAGCAGGAGATTTCTCAAAGTATTGTACATTTTCAGAGCACAGGGAAGCCATACTGTGGCATATTGGAAAAGTAGGATGCTGCTACCATCCCCAACTGGTTCCCAGTGGCTGGCAGGTGTCTCAGTAGAAGATTCTAGTAGAAGATTCAAAAAGCTTATGATACCTGCTATGGTCTAAATGTTTATGTCCCCCAAAATTCATATGTTGAAAACTAATCTCCAATGCAATACTATTAAGAGGAGTGCCTTTTGGAGGTGATTAAGTAATGAGGGCTGTATCCTCATGAATGGGATTAATGATATAACAAGAGACTTGAGGGAGCTTGTTTTTCCCTTCTGCCATGTGAGGACACAGCTAGAGGCATCATCTACGATGTAAAGAGTCCTTATCAGACAATGAATCAGCACATACCTTGATCTTGCACTTCTCTGCCTTCAGAACTGTGTGAAATAAATACATGTCGTTTATATTCATTCTAAGATATTTTGTTATAGCAGCCTGGATGTGCACCTTAATGTGTGTCTCACCACCTCTAGATGGGCATAAAGATAAACTCAGGTGATAGGGTCAGCTGGTAGCTCAGAAGTTACACCACTGAGGAAAACAGCAGCTTCTATATAAAGCTCCTGAATGTTATACTTTGCAAGATAGAGTTAACAGTTGGAGATGCTGACACAGATCTTGGATTTATAGTTTCAATAAGGACAATGGGGTTCCACAATAACAGAGGTCATATGGCATTACTTAACAGACAGAAGCAAGACGGATGAAATTATTGTGAGGGAAAGCAAAGCCAAAGTAGCAACCTGGGTGTCTTGACCTGCAAAGTTCTGTGACTACAGAGACCAGACCATACTATTAGTAGGAGCAGGATAGATGCCTACTAGTCTGTGGCATGTAAGGATATACTCTCCTAAGTAACGAACAAGCCGTGGCACCTTGTATGCCACAGCTCTAAAAACAATGTACAGTATTTGGTGGACCTGCTTGAATTGTAAAGCATTTACCACACTTGGGGATATTGCTGTGAGTCATTAATCAGGTGATTCGGAAAGATGCCAATTTTCAGTGGTGCACAAAGCAAGAGAAGATTCTGCAGCAGTTACAGGTACAGTGAAAGGTGTCCTGCCACTAAGACCATATGACCCAACAGATATAATGATGCTATAGGCATCCATATTGAATACGAATACAGGGCATTACCCCTGACAAGCCTCAGAAGAAGAGTCAAGTGCATAGCCCTTGTGTTCTAAAGCCATGCCTTCTGCAGGAAAAAACTAGTCATCATTTGAAAAACAGTTCTAGTGCTAAGGAGCCCTAGTAGATTTTAAGAGCCTGTTCAAAAGACACCAAATAATTACATATCTAGAATTATCCATTTGGAGCTGATATTATCAGATCCTCCAAATCACAATATTGAACGGCTACAGCAGTAACCTATCATATAATGGAAATACGATGTTCAGGATAAGGCCCCAGGTCTTGAAGGTGTAAGTAACTTAGATAAAAAAAAGTGGCCCAGGCTCCTGGAGATCCTACCTCTACCCAAATTGTACCTCTTCCTGAAATGTACTTCTCTCTCAATTCATACGTGTGGTCTCGGGGCAGGGAGGGGTGGGGGCAGAGATTCTATTATCACCTGTTAGTGGAGAAAAATACTTAGGCCTGGTTCTCCAAGGGAGCAGCTCTACATGTTGGAGTTAGCTGACAATGCTGCAGCACAGCAGTCCCAGTCATAGCTGACCTTGAGGGAACATAGTGAAGGAAAATCCTTCTAGTGAGCAGATAAGGAGAGTTCATGAAGTCATTCACATTGTGTGGAAGAAGAAATGACCTCAAGTGTAGGGTAACATTCAATTCCAGGCATGCTGAATGACTTATCTTATTGGTCAGCTGCCTACAAAGAGTAAGATGAAAAGATCAGAGACGAAGAAATATAAGGATGGGGCAATCTATTGGAAAGGATACAAAACATATTACTACTTGTGTTTTATATTATAGTTCACTATAAAGTAAGCACTATACCCAGTGCCTACAAAAAGGGGTCTTGAACAAGGTAGCAGGATTAAAGCTTACAAATGGGTGAAAGACAGTGGGAATCCTCTTACCAAGGCCACTGCTGAGGGTTCAACCTGCCGAGATTCTGATGCTGAACTCTCACAATGGCACTGTGGAAACCAGCCAGCCACTTACCGGCAGATTGAGCAACTTACTATTAGACAAGTTCTACTTGGAATTTTACTTACTGGAATTGATCTATGCTCCAGATATGGGAGTGTCTGCCTGGTCTGCATTTCCTGTCAGCACCACTATTCAAAGACTTTCAGAACTCCTCATTTATAGCATCATATTGCAGTAATGATCACCAACTAAGGGACCTATTTTATGGTAATAGAGGTACACTGATGGGCATTTGATCACTTGATCCACTAATTGTACATGTATTAGATCACTCAAAAGCAGTCCATCTAATGGCATGATTGATAAGTTTAGATAACGCCCAACTCAGGACAACGTGCAATGAGTTTGGGAAAATGAGCTCTGAAATTTTACATCGAAGTAATGGGGGATACACATGGTGGTTTTCCCCTAAAAGCTAAGGCCAACTGGCCAAAATAACAAGGGGAACAAGTAGATAGACGATGTTTGTTACCACTTCCAGTTTCCAGTGTTTAAGAGTTGTTCTTTATATCCCTAAAACTTTAGACTTTGTTGGATTAGAATCCACTGAACTTGAATCTGCAATTATTACCTTGCCATTTGGGATTCCTCATGACTGTAGGGCTTTAAGAAAGGAAATGAGTTATATTGGCAGCCATAATTGACCCCGTAAGCTTAAGGAGATAGGGCTGTCTCTATACAACACCAGGGAGGAATGAGTACATATGGTACCTAGGGGATTCTCTGAGGCATCACTTAGTGTTTCTATGCTGAGTAATAACTGTAAGTGGAGAATTGCAGAAACCATAGTTCAACAAAGGCAAAACAATCAAGTACTCATATTCCATAGTGACGAAGTTTTGAGTTACCCTACAAGGCCAGCATATTATCTGCACTGAAGTGCTGAATGAAGGTGAGGGAAATGTGGAATTACAGGTAAAGAAAAGAGATGAATAGTAATTATGATCTCAGAGATGTAGAAGTTGAATCTTGTCCCATTAACCTCGTTTTATTCCTTTGTGGATTTGGGAGGTAACCACAAATGTTACAGTCTTCATGACTGATTGAACATAATGAAGGGCACAAGAAGACTGAAATGCTTCAATGAATGCACTACAGTAGTTCTCCCTTATCTTCAGTCTGAAAAAATTAAATGAAAAATTCCAGAAATAAACAGTAAGTCTTATACTGTACACCATTCTGAGTAGCATAATGAAATTTCATGCCATCCCACTTCATCCTACTGAACATGTGAATCATTACTTTGTCCAACACATCCACATTGTATATACTGCCCACCTATTCGTCACTTAGTAAACATCTCAGTTATCAGGTCAAAGCACAAAATATATGCAGCTTCTTACTCTCTGCGGTTTCAGGCAGCCACTCGGTTCTTAGAATGTATTGCCCATCGATAAATGGGGACTCTTATACCCTAATTCACATTTTTCCTCCAACTATTTATTCCAGCCATTGGTGCCACAACAAGCTTCATGCTGTTATACATAACAGCACCTCACTTAAGCTGCACTACTGCTTTTTGGACTTTGTATCTACAAGAATTCACTTGACACTCACACAATGAAATTCTGAAAACACAAGGGAACCAACATTTCATAAGGAAACTATTGAACAATAGGGGATGGGACAGGTGAGTAGATAAATGCTCCCCCTTTCTGCCCCTTTGGTGGGCAATTCTGAAATACAGTACACCTGATCTTTCAGAGGGATATGACCAAACCCAGTCAAGTTGGCTTATATCACTGATCAACTCAAGAATGTGCCCTTCCAGATTAGTTCACTAATAAAACTACCAAATATTTAAAGAAGCAATAATATCAATTCTTCACAATCTCTTCCAAAAATTAGAAGAGGAGAGACTACTCCTCAAGGCAATCTATGGGGCCAGTTATTACACTGATACCAAAACCAGAAAACACATCACAAAAACAGAAAATATCATGCCAATATCTCTTATAAATACAAATGCTAACATTCTCAATAAAATACTGTCAAACCAAATCTAACAGCATATGAAAATTATTGCAGATCATAACCAAGTAGGATATATCCACAAAAATCTAAGTTTGGTTTAACATCTCAAAATCAATCAACATGATACACTACATCAATGGGGAAAATAAAAGAAGATGAAAAACATGGTCATCCCAATAGATGCAGAAAAGGCATATGACAAAATCCAAGACTCTTTCTGGATTAAAAGCTTCAAAAATTTAGGAATGGAAGGGAACTTTCTCAACCTGATAAAGTACATCAATTAATATAAAAAATCTACAGCTACCATCCAACTTAATGGTGGAAAATAAGAGCTTTTAAGAATGAGACAAGGAATACACTTTCCCCATATCTATTCCACATTGGACTGGAGGTCAAAGGCAAGGCAACTGGGCAAGAGAATAAAATAATTTGAAACAAATTCAGCAAGGTTGCATAGTACAATATTGATATGCTGCAAAATACAGTTGTATTTCTATACTTAGCAATGTACAATCTGAAAATAAAATTAAGAAAGCAATTCCATTGACAACAGCATCAAAAAGAATAAAATAAATATTTTAACAAAAGCAATGCAAAACTTATACTTTGAAAATGATAAAACACTGTTCAAAGAAATTAAAGAAAGGCTAAATAACTGGAAAAACATACACGTGCATGGGTCAGAAGATTTAATATTGTTCAAATGACAATACTCACCAAAGTGATCTACAGAATCAACACAATTCCTATCCAAATGCCAGCTGGCTTCTTTACAGAAGAAATGAACAGTCTGATCCTAAAATTCATATGGAAATTCCAGCATCACAGAACAGCCATAACAATCTTGAAAAAGATGAAAAAAGATGAAGGACTCAAACTTCTCAATTTCAAAACTTTCTAGCAAACTATAATAATGAAGATAGCGTGACACTGGCATAAACATGAACATACAAATCAATGGAATAAAATTGAGAGACCAGAAATATGTCCTCATATTTACGATTAATTGATTCTTGACAAGGGTGCCAAGACAATTCAATAAAAGAAAGAAGAGTATGTTAACAAATCTTTCTGGGACAACAGGAGATACGTATTTAAAAGAATAAAGTTGAACACCTTCCTTACACACCGTACACAAACATTAATCCAAAATGGATCGCAGATCTACCTAAATGTAAGGCTTAAAACTATAAAACTCTTAAAAGAAAATTTAGGAGTACAGCTTCATGACCTTGGATTAGGCAAAGCCTTCTTAGACTTAACACCAATAGTGGCCAGGCGTGGTGGCTCACACCTGTAATCCCAGCACTTTGGGAGGCTGAGGCGGGCAGATCACGAGTCGTGGAGATCGAGACCCTTCTGATCCCATAACACAGTGAAACCCCATCTCAATACTAAAAATAATAAAATTAAAGCCAGGTATGGTGTATGGGTGCTCTGTAGTCCCAGCTACTCAGAAGGCTGAGGCAGGGAGAATGGCATGAAACCCAGGAGGGGCTGGAACTCTTGCAGTGAGCGGAGATAGCCCACTGCACTCCAGCCTGGGTGACAGAGGGAGACTCTGTCTAAAAAAAAAAAAAAAAAAAAAAAAGATTTAACACCAAAAGCACAAGTGACAGTAGAAAAATAGATACACTTGCCTTCATAAATTTTAAAACTTTGTGCTTCAAGGATACCATCAAGAAGGTGAACAAGCAATGCATAGAGTAAGAGAAAATATTTACAACTCATATTTAATAAGGTACTTATATCTAACATACATAAAGCGCTTACAATTCAATAGTAAAAAGACAACCCAAATTACAAAAGGGAAAAGGATTTGAATGGATATTTCTCCAAATATATACAAATGGTCAATAAGCATGTGCAATGATTCTCAATATCATTAGCCAGCAGGGAATGGCAAAACCATGTGATACCACTTCACACCAACAAGGATGCCTGACATAGCTTGGATGTTTGTCCCCTCCAAATCTCATGTTGAAATTGTGACTCCCAGTGTAAGAGGTGAGGCCTGGTGGGAGATGTTTGGGTCGTGGGGACAGATCCTTCATAACTGACTTGGTGCCCTCCCAGCAGTAATGAGTGAGTTCTCACTCTACTAGTCCATGTAAGAGCTGTTTTTAAGAGCCTAGCACCTCCTCCTCTCTTTCTTGCTCCCTCTCTTGCTGTGTGACATGCCTGTTCTCCCTTTGCCTTCCATCATGAGTAAAAGCTTCCTGAGGCCTTACTAGAAGCCAAGCAGATGCTGGTGCCATGCTTGTACAGCCTGAAGAACTGTGAGCCAAATAAACCTTTTTTCTTTGTAAATTACCTAGTCTCAGGTATTCCTTTATAGCAAGGCAAAATGGATGAACACAATGGCTAAAATTTAAAAGTTAGGTAATAACAAGTGCTCCTGAAGATGTAAAGAAATTGAAACCTCATGCATTACTAGTTGGATTGTAAAATGGTACAGCCACTTTGGAAAACAGTTTGACTATTTCTCAAAAGGTTAAAAATGTAGTTGCCATATGACCTAGCAATTCCATTTTAGGTACATACCCAAGAGAATTAAAACCATATGTCTATATTTTAAAAACTTGTATGCTAATGTTCCTTGCAGCATTATTCAAAATAGCCAAACATTAGAAACAACTCCCATGTCCACTAACTTGAGGATAAATAAAACGTACTTTGTTCATACAAGTGAATGTTATTTGGCAATAAAAAGATAGAAAAATCTGATACTTGCTACAACATGGATGAAACTTGAAAATATGCTAAGTGAAAGAAGCCAGTCTCATGGGACTTTATTTACATAAATATCTGGAATAGGCAAATCCATAAAGATAGAAAATATATTCATGATTACAGTGTCTAGGAAAGGATTGAGGGAGAAATAGAAAGTAATTGTTCATGGCAATGGGGTTTCTTTTAAAGGTTATTAATATTCTAAAACTTGATTGTGGTTATTCACTGTACAACTCTGAATACATACGTATGTTTATATATATACACACACACGCATATATATGTCTCATATATACACATATATACATATATATGAATTCATTGAATTCTATACTTTAAATGGAGGAGTTTTACAGTATATAAATTATATCTCCATAAAGCTAGTTTTTTTAAGGACAAAAAGGAAGAAACTAAAAACAAATGTACCCTTTCCATGGCTTTTCCCTCCATTTCTGTGTTTCTCTTCTGAGTCCCCTACACCTGTTCCCTGGATCACCTCTCATAATAAACTGGCTGCATGCAAGCCCTGACTCAGGCTCTGTTTTCTGGGAAGAATACAGGATGGAGATATGCACTTGTGAGTGAATAAGTATACTTCTTCCTGGAGAAAGAAAAGGTCAAAAGGTGACACCATTGCTACCATCACCACCGAGGAAGATTCACATAGTTCTTTATTTGCTTACTTTCCTATATCAGTGGGATAAAGAGCAAACCCTGATATACATTTCTAGTTTTTCAGAGCATTTTCTTGCAAAGGCTTTAAGAATCTGTGCAAGAAAATTTACTGACATATTAATTTAGGATTTTAAAAAATACTGGCATAGAAATAAATAAAAGGTACTTTTTACTCCCTTATCTCAAAAAGCCTTGAGTTCTGGGTCTGGAAACCCTACCTTCAGAACATATTAAGAAGGTTGGGATTTTGGGGTAAGCATTAACAGTCCTTCAAACAACTACTAGTTACCTATGCTTTCCTTGGTGGAAGGACAGACAATAGGAGAACCTATTCTGTGAATGGAACTGGTTTGAATCTGGATTTAAGACAGCACAGGTTCTCTAAAGGCCAAAATACATCTGCCTCCTATAGAACAGTGATCTGTACACTTCTTTTGTAAATAGCTGAAAAGCAAATATTTTTGGCTTTGTGAGCTACAAGGTCTCTGCCCCAGCTATTCACCCCTGACTTGATAGCATGAAAAGATACCTTAGATAGTAAAAACCTGAATTGAGGCTATGTTTCAAGAAAACTTTACTTATGCAAGCAGAATTTCTTATAACAGAAATTTGAACCTCTCATAATTTTCATGTGTTGTGAAACATAATTCCTGTTTTGATTTTTTTCCAACCATTTAAAATTATAAAACCATTCTAAGCTTGCAAACTATACAGCAACAGGTGGCATGCCTGATTTGGCCCATGGGCCATAGTGTGCCATCCTCTTCTCCAGAGTAAAGAGATAACTTGTAAGTGAGGGCATGGATTGGGGACCTAAAGAAAGAGCCCTGTGCTCATGCTTGGAATAAAAAGAATAGGGCCACTCACTTCAAATGGACAACACAGCCTAGGATGATGGGCACCTGACTTAGGAACTAATGTGTAGCGAAACCTGGGACTGTATTTGCTATATTTGTAGGGTTTTTATATTTACTTTTTGCTGTATTTGTTGTTTCTAGCATTCAGAGTTAAACAGAAGTGTTATCTGTAATGCTAGAGTTTCTACATATCCTCAGAAAAAGGTTGATGTTCCTGGTCCTAAAGGCTAAACCCTGAGGAACAATCACTATAAGGTCAGGGAGGAGACTAAACTCTGAATCCGGAGACAGAAACTCTCAGTTCAAGAAGATATTTAATATCGATGTAAAATAGCCTTTTTTTTCTTTCTCAGCTAAACCTCCTTCCTGCCAGAGGAAAGCAAACAGGTACCCTCTGAGACTTGAAGCACAGCCTAAAGCAGTCTACCTGAAGGGCAACAGTTCTTTGAAACCTAGAGCTTTATTTAAAAATCCATGGGAATTTGTATTCTATTCCATAACATAGCCGTGTATTTGTTTTAATATGAAAATAGCATGCTAAACCATTTACCGTCAGGGCAAACAGGCACTTTGAGAATGCATCATGTTTACCCTGTAGCTTTGACAACCCTAGGCAAACCATCTCATTCCCAGAGGGTACATGTATCCGGATGTGAGGAGCAAAATGTATCACGGGACGTGGTTTTTATTATTTCATTCAGGCACTGAATATTCACTTTTTATTAACAGGGCATGATTGATGGAGGTTTAGAGATCCTATGGTATGGTATGCACTGATGTTGAATAACTATATTGATATCACCTGGGAATGAATTAGAACTTCCAATTATCAGCCTCACCACAGATCTATTGAATCAGAAAGTCTGAGGATGGGATCTGGCGATCTATTCCATAAACCCTCCAATTGATTATTCTAACGTTTATTCCAATTTCAGAACTGCTGCTATTGCGGAAGGAGTTTGAAGGAGTCATAAAAACTGTTTAAATTTGTTGTGAATGTGGTTAAGTTCCCTAATGTTTCTTTGCCTTTTCATCTCCATGTGTAAAATGAGGGTCTGCCTTCTTCTCAGGGTTGTCCTAAGAATCAAGTCAGATTGGGCATACACAGCACCAGACATAGCACACGATGATGAGAAGAGCCAGGGTGAGCACTGTTTTTCTCTTTTTCCAACTCACCCAAATACTAAAATTGAGGCATATAAGCATAATTGAAAGTAATGATCTATATCCATGAGAAACACAGCTGAATTATTGCCCTCAAGAGACCCTCACCATGTTCATTTCTCCCACAGACACTTGCACATTCTTGACTTTCAGCATATGGAATTTTAAAATCAAGTAATTATCAGAGTTGAAAAAATACTTAGGCTAAAAGGTACTGGTGACAAAACAACTTTCAAAAAACATATTTTCTCTTTTGAGCATTCATTTATAAACTATTCAATTTAAAAGGGGGAAAAAACCCTGAACTATCAGCTTCAAAGAATAACAAAATTGTAAAGGGTACCGTTTCCTTCTACATCCAAAATTAGAGAAACATCTTTAAAGTTTCCTTCTGATTGCCTTCAGAATCACAGACTATACCCACTTGTCCTTATTCCCACTCTTTTTTCCTCATTTATTCAGTCAAACTACTGAAAAACTTTGAATACTATCACAAGACAATCAATACAGATCTACAAAGAAAATATACACAAAAAAACGACCTCTTTGAAAGGTGCAGAGGGGAGTTACATAAGGGTGTTATTTCCTCAGGTTTCTTCATTTTAATGCTTATATACAAGAATACTTTTTACAGAATGCAGAAATCTTTACTATTATATATGCATACACATGTGTTCCTATATGCTCGTCCTCTGTCATATACACAACCTCCACTTTCTGTATAACACGCAAGGTATACCTTAAGAACACAGACTCTCTAATATTGAGTTTGCAATTATTTGGGCAAAAAATAAATAGAAGCATATGCATAAAAAGTTGGCTCTGCAAATGATTGGAATAACCCGGATAATTTGGGGGTTTTATGTTGGGAAACATTTTGGAGTAGTTTATCTTTGCGTACTTAAGAGAACAATTTATTTTCAAATATGCTCAGCCCCACCACACTTTGGAGAACAAATAACTTATAAACCATTGATAAACGATCTGAGTCTTCCTTTATTATTCAGAACAGGCTCCCAAAGGGCCTCCAGTAAGTAAAGTCTTACTGACCTGTTTCCTTTTTTTTTTTTTTTTGACAGTCTCACTCTGTCACCAGGCTGGAGTGCAGTGGCACAATCTTGGCTCACTGCAACCTCCACCTCCCAGGTTCTAGCAATTATCCTGCCTCAGCCTCCCCAGAAGCTGGGACTACAGGCATGTGCCACCATACCTGGCTAATTTTGTATTTTTTACTAGAGCATAAACTAGCACAGTGTGAGCCAGGATGGTCTCAATCTCCTGACCTTGTGATCCTCCTGCCTCAGCCTCCCAAAGTGCTGGGATTACAGCTGTGAACCACTGCGCCTGGCCTCTGATCTGCTTTCTATTAACATACATTTCTATATAGAACATGAACTCTACATTAAACAATCTTTTATGTCATCCTGTCACTAATTTATATAATTACCCCCAAGTCTTAATTGATAACATGTTTATGGTATTTTTGAAGCAAGGTGAATTTGTCTAATTATTTGTCTGAGGTTGAAAGAACACACAGTTTCAAAAACCAGAGTTTGGGATCCAATGTTGGTAAATGGACTTCTGTAATATTCTCCCACGGCACTGCGCACTTTCAAAGAATAAACCAAAGACCACCAAAGGCGTAAAAGAAAGAAATGGAGAAAGAGGAGGAGGAGAAGGATTTGTTTTTGAGTTTATTACCATGCCAGGAAGGACAACCCAAAACAGAAAAGACATTCACAGAATGGTGAGGAGGAAAAAAGGCAGGGAAGTCAGGGTTTTTTAGTTCTAAAAAGGTGGGATGGTTCTATTGGTTAGGCTAATTAAGGATTGCAAACTACAACTCTGAATAAGTTATGGACAGAAGAAGTCTCTAAGTCTGCATGCAGTTAAAATAAGTCTTCTGGTTCTTCCATAGAGGGAGTCTCCAGTTACATTCAATGAGGGCAGCATACTGGAGTAATGGATCCTTTAATATTTTCAGTTATGATGAAACACAGCATTCACACACTTGTGCATACAAACACATGCATGTACCTTTGCATTACATTGACAGTGAAATCATTCTGCTGTAATTTAGAGGGATTATAGCATGTCAGCTAAGGGTTAGGCTCTGAAGGCAGACTTCCTAGACATTTAAACTCCAGCTCTGTCATCTAGCTGGTTGACACTGGGCAATAATTTTATCTCTTTCAGTTTTTGTTTCCTCATCTATGAAATGGGGATAATAAAAGTACTTCCTTGGTTGGGCACAATGGCTCATGCCTGTGATCCCAGAACTTTGGAAGGCCAAGGTGGGTGGATCATGAGGTCAAGAGATCGAGACTGCCTTACTCAACATGATGAAACCCTATCTTTACTGAAAATACAAAAATTAGCTGGGTGTGGTGGCATGTACCTGTATTCCCAGTTACTCGGGAGTCTGAGGCAGGAGATGAACCCAGGAGGTAGAAGTTACAGTGAGCTAAGATCGCACCATGGCACTCCTGCCTGGCAACAGAGCGAGACTTTATCTCCAAAAAAAAAAAAAAAAAAGGACTTCCTTGATATGGTGAATCCAAGGATTATAATAATACATTAGCCCATATTTGTTGCTAAATAAATTCTAGACATTATTAGAAGAAGCTTCACTGCAGGACCATAGAAGGTTGTTGATAGATAAATATTGCCATTTTTCTATCTCTGTTAACATTCTAGGTTGGAAAGTGATACAAACATTCATTCAACTCTGAATCCTTCATTCAACCACTTGCATTTGTGGAGAACTTACCAGGTACATGACTCAGCTATACTCAGTCTAATGAGAAACACAGACACACAGGTATTAAGAGTTTTGACTGGGAAGAGAATAAAACATAATAAGAAACAGAAATGGTTTATTTCAAAAGGAAACTGGGATTGTCAAGGTGGATAATATTTCAGAAACCAGTGAGAAGTTGACTTCAGCCATGACTAAGAGACGCTCAGACAAAAAGTTCAAGGAATACAATACTAATAGTTATAATTTGTTCCCATTTAGTAAATATTTTTGAGAACCTTATTCTTGCCAGAAATTGCAGATACATGTATTTCTGCTATTAAATAAAATATACTTTGAAAAATGTTGTATCCTACATGGAAAAAATAACAGGTTTTGTGGAAAAAACCTGCTTTGGAATAAGCCAATCAAAATCTATAAAACTTTGAACTAAAACTTTAATACACAAATGACAATTTTAATTTAAAAAACACTGGCAGTAAGGGCAATCAGTCAAGAGAAAGAAATAAAGGGTATTCAAATAGGAAGAGAGGAAGTGAAATTACTTGTTTGCACATGACTTGATTATGTATTTGGAAAACCCCATCGTCTCAGCCCAAAATCTCCTTAAGCTGGTAAGCTACTTCAGCAAAGTCTCAGAATACAAAATCAGTGTGCAAAAATCACAAGCATTCTTATACACCAATAACAGACAAACAGAGAGCCACATCATGAGTGAACTCCCATTAACAATTGCTACAAAGAGAATAAAATACCTAGGAACACAACTTACAAGGGATGTGAAGGACCTGTTCAAGGAGAACTACAAACCACTGCTCAAGGAAATAAGAGAGGACACAAATAAATGGAAAAATATTCTACGCTCATGGATAGGAAGAATCAGTATCATGAAAATGGCCATACTGCCCAAAGTAATTTATAGGTTCAATGCTATCACCATCAAGCTACCAATGACTTTCTTCACAGAATTAGAAAAAAACTACTTTCGAGTTCATATGGAACCAAGAAAAGCCCGCATTGCCAAGACAATCCTAAGCAAAAAGAACAAAGCTGGAGGCATCATGCTACCTGACTTCAAACTACACTACAATGCTACATTAGCCAAAACAGCATGGTACTGGTACCAAAACAGATATATAGACCAGTGGAACAGAACAGAGGCCTCAGAAATAACACCACACATCTACAACCATCTGATCTTTGACAAACCTAACAAAAAAAGCAATGGGGAAAGATTCCCTATTTAATGACTGATGTTGGGAAAACTGGCTAGCCATATGCAGAAAACTGAAACTGGATCCCTTCCTTACAACTTATACAAAAATTAACTCAAGATGGATTAAAGACTTGAACCTAAGACCTAAAACCATAAAAACCCTAGAAGAAACCTAGACAACGTCATTCAGAACATAGGCATGGGCAAAGATTTCATGACTAAAACACCAAAAGCAATGGCAACAAAAACCAAAACTGATGAATGGGATTTACACTAAAGAACTTCTGCACAGCAAAAGGAACTATCATCAGAGTGAACAGGCAACCTGTAGAATGAGAGAAAATTTTTGCAATCTATCCATCTGACAAAGGGCTAATATCCAGAATTCACAAGGAACTTAAACAAATTTACAAGAAAAAACAACCCCATCAAAAAGTGGGCAAAGGATATGAACAGACACCTCTCAAAAGAAGACATTTATGTGGCCAACAAACATGATAAAAAGCTCATCATCACTGATCGTTAGAGAAATGCACATCAAAACCACCATGAGATACCATCTCACACCAGTTAGAATGGAGATCACTAAAAAGTCAGGAAACAATAGATGCTGGAGAGGAGTGGAGAAGAAACAGATGTGGAGAAATAGGAATGCATTTACACTGTTGGTGGACCACTGTGGTTGGACCATTGTGGTTCAACTATTTTGGTAGACAGTATGGCGATTCCTCAAGGATCTAGAACCAGAAATATCATTTGACCCAGCAATTCCATTACTGGGTATATACCCAAAAAGGTTATAAATCATTCTACTATAAAGACACCTGCCCATGTATGTTTATTGCAGCACTATTCACAATTGCAAAGACTTGGAAATAAAGAAAATGTGGCACATGTACACCATGGAATACTATGCAGCCAATAAAAAAGAATGAGCTCAGGATTCTTTCCACGGACATGGATTAAGCTGGAAACCATCATTCTCAGCAAACTAACACAGGAACAGAAAACCAAATACCACATGTTCTCATAAGTGGGAGTTGAACAATGAGAACACATGGACAGAGGGAGGGGAACATCACACATCAGGGCCTGTCAGTGGGCTGGGGGCTAGGGGAGGGATAGCATTAGGAGAAATACCTAATGTAAGTGATGGGCTGATGGGTGCAGCAAACTACCATGACACACGTATACCTATGTAACAAACCTGCACGTTCTGCACATATATCCCATAACTTAAAGTATAATAATAATTTTAAAAAAACACTGGCAATATTAAATCTCTACCACTATTGGAACTTATTATCTTTTGCAAGCTCTGTATATTGGAGCTAGTGCTTTTTCTCAGACATAGGTCCTTAAAGATGTTTGCTTCTAATAGAGGCCAGTTTCATCAAAATTAAAACTACAATACAATAACACATTTTTACATTCATCATTTTTTAAAAATCACAGGAGAAAATGTTTTTGCAACATCTGCATTGGCACTTGCAGTCTCTTCTAAAAATGTAGCATAGCGAAAAATGTGCAGTTCTTAACGTCACTAAATCAACCACCATTTCTTTCACTAAAGGAAGGCATGTCAGCAAGATTTTTCACTTTCTTAAGATTGTTATATACTGCTAAATTTTCCTCTTTAATTTTAAGAAAGCTTACATACTGATAATTTCAAAACATTAGCATGATGGGCAAACTCACATATGAATCAACACAACTTCCTATTACTCTGACATCATTTTCTTTATTTACCAATCACATTAAGAAACACACTTTGCTTCAGAACAAATCATATGACCAGGCTTAGTCTCAAATATCAAAGAATTCAGTCTAGTAGGAAAGGTAGTCACACAAACTCAAATTGTACTACCTTGAACTATTGCTTTATTAATGAGATGAAGTGCTAGAAGGAATCAAGGTAGATAGTGATTAACTTTCTGTAGCTACTTTTTAAAGATTCCTCATGATGAAGAAAAAACACCCAAAGAATAAAGAAAAACGTTTCTAGGCAGAGAAGGGCATCTAGGAGGGCATTTCAAGAAGAGGCAGTAACTGGAAATGCAAAAGATACAAAATCACTCTTTAGAAGACATGAAGAAAAAAGCCACATAGAGACTCTGCCTCTCACTTTCCAACCATTTTTTTGTTGCTGCATTCTGAATCCTACAGTTTTAATAATAATTGAGAAAATTTGGGCCAGGTCTTTTTTAATCAAATTTGGTTACTCTGCTTCCCTGTGATATGTCTTGTGAGGGTGATGCTTTTGCAGAATGGAGGTAAGTTAGGATCAAAACCACTTGTCTCCAAAGCTGGATTTGGCTACTTTTCCTAAGTATAATGAACATCAAAAATTTACTGCAAAAGTGGGCACCAAGAGTCCACCTAAGAAAGAAAATATCTTTGGGAAACTACCAGCACTGGGATAGAAAGTATGCAAACCTGTGGGCATGTAGGTTGGTAGAAACCAAGACCACAAAAAATTATAAGCACAGGCTTTTAGCTTGGCCTGTGGAGGAGCAAGCAAGATGCTAGACTTGCTAAACTACATGATAATGGGAGGGTAGGAAAAAATACATTATAAATGGAATTTTATTAACATGCCCTAGTGATGGCTCTGTGACATCAAACATAACCCTTCCCTATGCCCCTTACAAATCTAATACAAGCTCTTGATCTGTAGTTCCTCAGGAGGGAGGATCAAGGAAGTCCCACATTTGCGTCAACCCCAAGATAGAGAACAAAAATTCCCATTCCCACCAAGGAGGAGCACAAATAACAGAGTATTTGAGAAGACATTTGGACTTCCAAAAAAATGGCCCAATCTTAACTAAATTTAAAGGAACCAGGAAACCCTGAGACTCCAACTAGCATGATAATCTTTGACCTTTGTTTACCTTAACTTTTAATATCCTATGTATTGCACACAAAAGACATTGACTCTTGAATGTGTTTTTGTGTGCCCATTTGCCAGAAGGAACTAAGAAGAGTAATTTTATCTTTAGTACGTGCTCCCAAAACAAGACCTTTTGCCTTTAGGTAGTGACGACAAAGAATGAAATTATGCAGCTAATCAGCTTTGTAGCCTATCATTCTTAAAGCGATATTGACATCTCCACTTTTTGACTTTCCCATCCTTTTTCAGCACATAGCCTACTGTCTAGTTCATAGTAGCCATTGAAATCCTTAATAGGAAAGAAAAAAAAAGATGGAGCGAGGAAGGAAACAGATGGAGAGAGATAAAAAGACTGGGAAAATTTAAAAAATAAATCTATAGGAAATTTTAAGAATTGTGAGGACCAAAAGTATAGAGCTATTTGGGAGTACCATCTGGCTTTACTGATAAGGTAAACCTGTCTATTCCACATACATCTAAATATTTGAGGAGATTTTCTATTTGGTACTGGTAGTCAAGGAACTGGACCTCTGTTTGGGATTTATTGTTGTTGTTCCTTTTAAAAGAGAATATTAATGTGGAAAACAGGATTAGGGAACAGAAACAGAATTATAATTCCTTAAGATTAAGGAATGGGAAAGTCTGAAACCAGGGATATAATTTTCTCAACAACTGAGATCTAGCTTAAAGAATGAGATGAAAAGTCAAGATAGTGGATAGAATACTCTTGGATCAACTCCTTAACTCACATTGAATCGTCTTTCTCCATAAGCAACTGAAGAGGGAAGAGACCTCAAAGGGTCTTCTCTGTGTCATATGACCTAGCACCTCTCCCTTCTGGGGAAAGGTAAACCAAGCAGATACTATCTCCTAAGACACTGAAATCTAGAATGGAAAAACTGGGAGAATTTGTTTTGTTTGTTTGTTTTTTGAGACAAAGTCTCACTCTGTTGGTTGCCCAAGCTGGGGTGCATTGGCGTGATCTAGGCTTACTGCGACCTCCACCTCCCGGGTTCAAGGGGTTCTCCTCCCTCAGCCTCCCAGACTGTAAGTGCAAGCCACCATGCCAGGCTAATTTTTGTATCTTTAGTAGAGACAGGGTTTCACTATGTTGGCCAGGCTGGTCTTGAACTCCTGACCTCGTGATCACCCACCTCGGTCTCCCAAAGTGCTGGAATTACAGGCATGAGCCACTGTGCCTGGTGAATTTTAGTTTTTTTTTTTTTTTTTTTTTTTTTTGAGACGGAGTCTGGCTCTGTCGCCTGGGCTGGAGTGCAGTGGCCGGATCTCAGCTCACTGCAAGCTCCGCCTCCCGGGTTTACGCCATTCTCCTGCCTCAGCCTCCAGAGTAGCTGGGACTACAGGCGCCCGCCACCTCGCCCGGCTAGTTTTTTGTATTTTTTAGTAGAGACGGAGTTTCACCGTGTTAGCCAGGATGGTCTCGATCTTCTGACCTCGTGATCCGCCCGTCTCGGCCTCCCAAAGTGCTAGGATTACAGGCTTGAGCCACCGCGCCCGGCCGAATTTTAGTTTTTGAAGGTGAGTCCCGCTAATGAATATGTTATAAGCAAAGAGGCTTCCTGAGCTCTCCAAGTACATGCTCTTTCAAAAGTCAAGTTATCCAACTTCTTCAGTTATCTGAGATGGACCAGTAGTCTCTCAAATATTTAAATCATTGCTTTGTTTATATTTATTTATACCTGAGTCAAGATTAAATGTGATTGCTTACAAACAAAAGAATTAACTAATTCAATGGGATTGTATAACTCATTAAAAACTATCATCTTGTGATTGTTTGTGTTCATCCTACTACATTCTTAACAGCCTAGCAGTTTACCCGGATTCTTGCAGTTTAGAAGCTGAAAAGCCACCCAAGGGCACAAGGTAGGCAGAAATACTGTGAGTTACATTTGTTTTACTTCATGAGTTACATGTAGCCAATATTGTGAGTTACATTTGTTTTATTTCATTCTAAAAATCTTTTTATTCATAAAGAAAATTAAGACTTTTTAATAAGCAAAAGAGATTACTGGATATCATGTCAATACAACACTGGAAGTGCCAATATTATTTGATCCTACAGGGATATGTACCTTTGTCCATGAATAGGTTATTTGACAATGCTGTAGAGCTAAGGTTAACTTGCAGAAAATGGATAGTAACACAAATAATTCTTGTCTGTAGACAGGAAAGTAAATTTTGCCAGGTAGAATTGTAATTGATTTCCCTCCTCTAACTGTGGAAGGCAGTTTTTCAAATTATTTATAAATCTATTTCAATATTCCCTTATTCCATATAAGTTTGTGCTTCTTTGATTTCTTCTTTGAACCAGTTGTAACAGCTTTCCTGCTTGTCTAATTAATGAATGGATTCAATAACATTTTTGACACGTTTATTTTCTCTCTCTATGAGAGTCATAATTTTATCATTTAAAAAAGTTCTTTAATATCTTGCAAAATAAAACACAGATATAGAAATCACAAAATAAACACATGGTTTAGTACATTTTTCTAAGGCAGACACCCTTGTATCCATTCCCAGGCTTAAGAAAACAGAAATTTTCCCACCTGCCCCGGAAGCTCCATCCATATGCTCCATTTCTATCTCCACTTTCCTTCCCCAAATATCCAATAAGTAACCAGTATGCCGACTGCATAGTAATTGTTTTCTCTTTATTTTTTATAGTTTTATCATTTAAATGTGTATCTATATATATGATAGTTTAGTTATTCCATTTGTATTACTCTGACACTCCTTGTAAATCCCTCTTAATCCATTGATCCCACACCATCCCTTTCTATACTATTTATCTGTTGAAAAACTCAGGCCTTTTGAAGTGAAAAAATGTTTACATTCTGGTTATAGCTGATTAGATCATGACTTACATTTTTAATTTTTCTCAAATGTTTTGTGCAAACTTATGTCATAAGTTTACTGGGGTCAGGCAGGCTGGAGGACTGTGGAGCACAAACAGAGCCACATACCTGGGGTGTGGTATGTCCAGGAATCCACAAAGTGGCTTGTAGGGGCCAGGGACTGGAGATACAGAGGGAGCTATGTCTGGATGTGCGGAGCATGGCTGGAAGAGCAGAGGACAGAGAAAAGCTTGCTCTAGCATAGGTCTCCTTGGGCTTCTGGATTAGAGAAGCCCAAAGCTTAGAGGAGTGATAATAATAATGGGAATGTAAAAAGAATGGGGAGGTGATGTGGGGAGATGTGGAAAAACAAGGTGAAAACAAGTAAAATAAAATTACAGAACATCTTTTCAGGGGGAAAGGGGAGCATGATATATAGAAAAGTGCACATATTATAAATGTAGCTTGATAAATTTTCACCAACTGAACATAATATACAACCAATATCTTAATAAAGAAACAAGACAGAACTTCCTTCTTGCCCTCTTCCAATTATTACTCCCTCAAAATATTACTTCTAATGTTATACATTAGTTTTCTCTGTGTACTTTGAATAACTGGAATAATTGAATATGTAGTTGTTTGGGGACTAGCCTCTTTTACTCAGCACTTTACTTATGACATTTATTCATGTTTCTGCCTAGAGTTGTAAATCACTGATTTGCATGGTCATATAACATTTGAATGTATGAGAATTTGGACAGTTTCCAGTTTGGAGTTACTATGTGTAGTACTTTTATAAACATTCCAAAGCACGCCTTTTGTGAATACATGCATGTATTTCTGTTGGGTATATATCTATGAGTGGATTTTCTGGGTCATGGCATTTGCTTGGTCTAGATTCAAGAGATGTTGACAAAGAATTTTCCATGTGGTTGGGAAAAAAATTATATTTCCATCAGCAGTGATTGAAAGTTCCTGTTGCTCCACATTCTCTTCAATATATGGTATTTGCTGTCTTTTTATTTTAGCTCTTCTGGCAGTTATTGAAAGGGATCAGAATTTGCCATCCCAAATTATGCCACTTTGGCATGAGGATTATTTTGAGCTGAAGGCAATTGAGAAACAGCAGACATAGGAGGACTCTCTGCCCTCTTTCTTTACGCCTAAAAACAAGGCATAAATATCCTTTTTAAAGCATCTCTCCTCCATACTCTTGTACCAGGAAGAGGCAAATGCTCATAGGAGAAGGAACACTGGCACCAAAAACAGTCTGCATAAACACACCCTACAAAATAACCTCATATTCTATTAGCTTCTCTCTCTCATGTATTTGCTTTCCCACAATTTATATGGCGCCTAAAAGCCCAAACCCCCTTTTCTTTGTCTACTCACTTTTACACAATTTATTCCCCATCATTAAAATGATATACAAGCTCTCAAGTCTTACCACTTCTCTGGGCTTTCATTTTTTTCTGTGAAGTTCCCTGCACACATGAAGTAACCTTTCTGTTGTTAAATCTTTCTTTTTTAGTTCAATTTACAGGCCCCAGCCACTGAATCCAAAAAGGTAGAGGAAAAGTATTTTTCTTTCCTATACTATGAATGGGCACCTCATCATTTTAATAATTTTTGTTTACATTTTTATGTTGATTTTAATGAATTTAAGCACCTTTACACAGATTTATTATCCACCAGGATACCATCTTTTGTGAAGTATCCAAGTCTTTTGCTCATTTTTCTATTGGGTTGTTTTCAGTTCCCACTGATTAGAAGTTCCTTAGACACTCTGGATATGGGTTATTTTCCATATATACATGTACTTCAATTAATTTTTCCCACTCTTGGTTGTTTATGTAAATTTTAAACTAACCTAAAACTTTTAATGCCTGAAAATAATATTGTTCTTATTGCTAGAAGCAGTGAAAAGTTAGAGAATCTCTCATCAAGAAACAGAAAAGGGAAACATAAGAGAATCTGCAAGAAGACAGCAATGTGAGAATACTAAGCCTATTTATTGTTAGTTTCCTCATCAGTTTCAATTAACTAGTCACACAAGCATGGTCTCATTAAACTCCACAAGAGTAAACACCCTCATTTCACACTTTCATTTCACAGACACCAGAACCAATAGTCAGGAGACTCAAAAGTCACCCACAAATGTACTCCATGTATAGGTTACTTCCCAAATCAGTCAGCCTTGCAAATAGCATGCCAAATTTTGAACACAAGCCACGTGTCTCCTAAAGTGCAATGCTGCTACCAAACTTTTAACTGCTCTACCTGGCTTCTTATGTGTGGCTGTGAGAGAAAAAAAAAAAAAGAATGATGCCTTAGCCTACTCCATTGGAAAGTTGTGAATGCTTAGACTAATTTATGACTTTGACATGCCAGTGCTGAAAACCATTATTTCCCCATGGTATTTCCAAGAGACAGCTGTCCAGTGATCTTCCTGTGACCTTCTCAGCAACTAGCTCACTACTAGAGTTTTGATAAATGTTTGCTGGATGAACAGACAAATATGGGAATGAATAAATGAATTCCTGCACGCAAAGAGAAAACTTGAATTTTAATGTTGACTTGCTGCTAAAGACACCACAAGTGGTAAAACAGGTTTCTCAGTGTCCTCAGGTGTTATGAAAATAATTCAGGTTTTAGATGTCCGAGAAGACTACACCAGGTGAATTATTTTAAGCTGTCACTTCTGAGAATAACCTCTGTGCTGACAAAAATAGGCATGTGAAACAGCTGCAGCAATAAAATGCACCATGGGTACTGGCATGTGTGATGCCAACAAAACAGAGCAGGAAATTTTAAGAGCTTAGAGATACAGCGGAAGGCTAGCTCTAGCAAAGGAAGGAAAGGGAAAACACTAGAAAATGGCCCTTGCTCATCTCAACAAACGTCACACATGTATTTTTTGATGTTTGTTTGTTTTTTTTTTTATATTAGAGCTTTTCTTCAGAACAATTACATAATTGTGTGTACTAGTACCCCAGTGCATCAAAAGCTAGGGAAACTGAACATAGCACTCTTGTGTTGAGAAGTGCTGACTGTCATCATGGGCCAAGCAAGCAAATAGCCATTCAATAACTAAGAAGACTACAAAACAAATGGGAACATCCCTCGGGTGAAGGGTCAGGGCACTTTGGTTCCATGCCAATTTTGACAATTTACTTGCTCCATAACCTAGAAAAAGTCACAAATTTACTCTATATCCCAATTTTAACAGTCATAAAATGAGGATGATAATACCTTCCCAACTTATCTCACAAGTCAAGTAAAAATATCCAACGTGATTAACAGTCTATGCATCATAGGTCCATAATTCAACAGTATTAAAACATTCAAAAAGCTGTAATTACTTAAAATTTTTTCGTAAGTCATTTTGGCAGCAAAACTTCATCTGACATGAACCAATTTGGAGGTAAAACCTGATCTGAACTGATTTGAAGCTTTTTATTTATTTAGTCCCATTTGCTGAATATTCATAACTTCCACTGCAGAAATGTTAATGTACATGGTTAAGGATACTATTCAAGATCCCTTTAGGAGTATTACAGAATAACATATGAAATATATGCTATTTTAAACTTCTAAAAATCCAAAAACTTCTGAATTTTAAAGCATATCTGGTCAATAAGAATATGATTTTCATTAAAACAAAGTCCATAATATATAAAATATAACCAAATGTTAGATTTCTTTTTATCATCATTCAAACTGCTTAATCTTTGACTCAAATTTTTCTCGTATCATAACCTACAATTGTATTCTCAAACAGGTCACCAACAGGATCATTTTATCGATTAAGAACAACAGACATAGTACTCAGGACTTACGACCTTTCTAAGGGCTGCAAAAAAAAAAGTACGAGAACTGAAAAACAGAGCTATTGGCTCCAAAATATGAAAACAAAACTATAAAACCTAATCCACAAAATGTAGACCACAAAAATCTAGAAGACATAAAACTAGCTACTTCATCACTGGTTAAATTTAGTATTCGTAAAATATCATTGCATTTGGAAACAATTTATAGATTCAATTTTTCTCACTTTGCTAGAATGCTCATGTATACACAATAATTGTTAAGAAATGATAGCCCCTCATAAATTGTATTTGCTCTTATAGTCAAATGATTTCTGAAAGCAAAGTAATGAAAATTGTTTCCAAATGTTTACAGAAAAATGAAATGTTTAATGTGAGAGATAGCTGCAATTTAATATGTTTTATGTAAGTTAAAGCTTATAATAGTTGTAATGTTCAGCTTCGTCATGGAGAGAGGTGACAACTCTGTTAATATCTCTAAGAAGGATAAATATTGAGGTAGAAGGTTTCCTCTAGATACCCTGAGCATCAACTGATTTTTTCAGTTACTTTAAAAGCTGCCAACAATTTGGATCTTCTCTCAGTTACAAAGAAAAATATCCCTGATTTTTATCTAGACATTCACTAGTCTGGAGACACTCTAGGGAAAGCGACTGGACCTAATATAACCTTTGTATTAATGTCAAGTTAATTTCACATATATATCAAAACAATCATCTTTGCCTGGATTAATAATTTGATTCCAACCCAATCTCAAATGGTTGCAAATGAATGCTCGTCTAAATCTGAGTGTCTACATAAAATCATTAGTTTTTTGGGGGCAACAGCAACGGTTCAAACTATACCCCATAAGCACAGAAGCACAATTCCATTGCCCACACATACCTATGAGTTGTGGACATAACTTAGCTATCATCATGGCATGCTTTACACAGAAAACTAAATTGTTAGAGATTTGGTTGACTGTTTTTTATGTATTTTATCATTTAATACAACAATCTAGGAATCAGATAAAATCATTTTTCCCATTTTGCAGATAAGGAAATGTGCATTAAAAAAAAAAATCGGCAGCATGCCCAAGATCAAGCCAGTAACAGAGCTGGGATATGAATCTAGCTTTGCATGCCTCCAGAGTCCAAGTCTGTAACCATTACTGTGTTGAGAATTCCTAGGCTTTCACATCCAAAATAACAAGCCCATTACTCTCATCATTTTCCCCCTAGTGTAAAATATTTTGTGTACACATACACCTTATAAAAAATATCTTTATCTTATAAAAATATCTTACTATGGAGCTAAATATTCTTTAGACTAATAATATCATTATGAGACTGAATCCTGTATCTTATTTTCCAAATTCCAAAATGACACACACTGATTTCTTGGCCAGAGAAGAAGGGCACCATGTCCATCTCCATTGACCCACAAATTGCTAAGAACAACTGCCTGGCGATCACTGCCTTTCTGTTCTAACTTTCCTTCTGCCTGATGTTAGCAGGGGAAGTTGCTGTATGTAAGACACTCACGTTAATTCTCTAACAGGGCATTTATAATTATGAGTGTATTACTAGTGAAATAAAACTCTTGGTTTTCCTAGCTTATTTCATTTTCCACAGTCCAAAAGCAGAGTCCTTAATTAGGGAGAAAAAAAATATGGTCAGGGAGAAGGCACAGTGGAGTCAGTGCATATGTCAAAGATAAATTCCAGGTAATTGTTGAGAAGATGGAGAACAGCAAAATTGCATGTTATCCCCTGGACATCTGCTGTAGGATGACTAAATCCCATTTCTTGAAATCCTAAACAAGGAAGATAATTCTGCCAAGAGTTCACCAGGCTATGAGCGTTGAGTCAGAACAGCAGAAAGGTTATGAGTATTTGCTTTGAAACTAAGCAAACTTGTGTTGGAATTCTGTCTGCCACTCATTAGTCATAGTAAGTACTAATTAGATGAAGACCATGGTGAGATAGGCTACTGTTCAGACCCACAGAGAGGGTTTGAGGAATAAGGTGACCAGGCAGACCATAGAAGATGGTTTAGTGCAGAAACGCAGTCCTGGAAATGGACAACATAGGGAACTAGGTGGAGTGTGGCAAGTGACGAGATGGAGTGGTAAGCCCAGGGCTAACTTCACAGGTGTGCCACCTCTGCTGTCACACAGGGGCCTCTGTGTAGAAGGACCACACGCTGAGTTCAATGCTTTACTGTCAACATCTAATACATATGTAACAAACCTGCACGTTATGCACATGTACCCTAGAACTTAAAGTATAATAAAAAAAAAAAAAAAGAAAGAAAGAAAAAGAAATTCTCAATTTTTAAATATTTTTCACAGGGCTTCCAAATTATATAGCTGCTCCTGAGTAGGCCTTTATGAATTCAGGCACTGAAGGTATTGCAAACACCCACAGACAGATGTTGGGATAAGGATTTGCATATTACAACTGGTCTAGTCTTGCCTGGGCCTTGCAAGACAAGAATTGAGCTCTAAGGGACAGAAGAAAGCAAAAGGGGAATGGGCACACCTGTTTAATAACAATGGTGGCTATATAATTTGTCATCCAAATTAGGATACTTTTGGGAATAAAAGGGGCTCTCTTAATAGCTACTACAAGACAATAGTTATAAACTTGGACTTTTCTAGTCAAACTGTGAGAAACAGCTACCCTGTAAATAAGCCATTCTAGAAAAGATTCCGAAGTTATTTCCACAGGGAAAAGTTGGAAATAAATACAGAAGAAGCTACCATCATAACTATGAAGCACATGTGTCTACAGAAAATTCTGACCTATTTTTGAAGGTGTAGAGAAGATAGTAGTTACTGTCTTATCTTTATAGAAGATGACCAACACAGAATAAAATTTTAAGAAGACAAAACTGTTTGAAAAACTACCCATGTTTTAGTAACTCCTGCAGCTAGGTCGATGGGTACATAGAGTTCATTACACTATTATACTGTTCTCTCTAAAAAAATACTTAGATGGTTTCACTAATATTACATTGATTTGATATTTTTTAACTGTCTAATAATTTTATTAACAACTTGCTATGAAATTATTGTCAGAAATGAAAAACAAGTTGAGAATGACTTAAGGATCAAGTATTCTCAAATTACCCAAGTAAATAAACAATGCTATTGTTAGAATTTTACTGAGGAACTTAGGGATATAAATCTACTTAGAGAACAAATCAGAAATTCTGGTTTAAAGTTCTGTTTACGTAAATATCACATTATATTTTATTTAGATTTTAGGTTTATTTTGAGTGCCTTGGAGTAGGTGTGATGGAGACACTAAAGCCACAGAGGTTAGACTATGCTATAGATACAATTTAACCCCAAATCTCAGTGGCTTAAGAACAAGAAACGTTTGTCTCTGGCTTATGCTGCTTGCCTGTCAGATTAATAAGGTTCTCTGCTCTCCTAACCCACCCAGGAATCCGGGCTAATAGAGACCCCACCATCTTCTAATTGTACCATCTGGAATATATGGTTTGCTTTACCTATTTGTCAGCCAATAGACTAGATAGGCACATAGGCTTTTGATTGCCTCAGACCAAAAGTGACATGTCATTATCAACTCATTGACCAAAATGTGTCCTGTAGTCTCATCTGAATGAAAGGAAATAGAGTAATCCACAAGACCAATGAATGTTTAATGAGTATTACTGTTTCCACTAGAGCCCACCCATTTCTTTGGAAAATACTGCAAGAAAAGTGCAGCTCATATATCCTAGAATCTGATTGAACACTGAATAAGATTTTAAATGGCATTGATGTGTCTGAAAATATTTGTTCAGCAAGTGAATAATGAAAAGAAGATTACAGGGTGAATTTTCTGTCTAACTTTTTCAAGCACTAAAAAGTATTCACTTTTATATAAGGGACATAATTAATGAAAATGAATAACAACTGCATTCAAACCAGCATAGCTGACTTTTAACTGACACTTTCCTAGCTATGACTACAGACAATAGTAATGTTTATTTGAGAATGATCCATTGTTTATCTATTCCTACATAACAAATTATCTACTAGGCTAAATTGGGTAGGTTTGGGGTTTTTTTATGGGTTGCAGTCAGATGGCAGCTGGGGTTGGAATCATCTGAAGATATCATCTCTCAAATATCTAACACCTCTGCTGGGATGGCTCAAATGGATGGAGCCTGGCTAGGTATCTCTTTCTACATGACCTCTCCACAAGACTAGCTTGGGCTTCCACACAGCATGGCATTATAAGGATAGTTGGGCTTCCACGTGGTACATAGTTTCTCCTAGAGGGAGCATTTCAAGAGCACAGGACCCATACTGCAAGGCTGCTTAGCACCCAGGCTAGAAGTCTTAGTGTTACCTCCACTGTACTCTACTGGTCAAAAGTGAATCACAGGGCCAACTGGGCTCCAAAGAGAGGAAAATATACAAAGATGTGAGTACCAGGAGGCATATTTCATTGGGGTGCCACTGTTGGACACAAGTATCACTAATCAGACATTTCATTAACTCAGACTCTAATTTCCTACACTTGAAATAACTTACTTTCAAATGCAAGTCAAAATGTTCAAGGTTTCATATTACAACAAATTTGCTTTGCCATAGTTTCTTTCCTCCTAATCCTCTAAACAAAACTATAGATAGAATGTGATGGTTTGCAAATGCATAAGAATTGGTATTTCATGTCTCTACTTATCTCCATATTTATGAAGCCAGGATGTAAACTAGATACAATCAACATATGTCTAGGCAGTGCTGGCCATGGGGAGAGACTTCTCTGCTTGAGAAAAGGAGAAGAAATAGTGGGAAGGACTTTGTCTTGTAGTTTGGGTGCCAGCTCAGCCTCAGTAGAATACAGCACCAGGTAGATTAACTACTACAGTTCCCAACTCCAGGTCCTGGCTTCTAGATGGCATCCACAGATCCACCTGAAGCCAGAGAAAACTCAACACTCTGAAGGAAAGGATACAAGCCTGGTTGGATTTGCCACCTGCAGGTTGTACAGCCCTTAAGCCTTGAGTGAACATAGGTGATAGCCAGGTAGTGGTCACTGCAATCCTTGTGTAAGACCCAGTACTATGCTGGCTTTGGTTCTGACCCAGCACAGCCCCAGTGATGGTGGCCAGAGGGGTGCTTGTGTCACCCATCCCGCAGCTCCAGGCATCTCAGCAGAGAGAGAGAGAGACTCCATTTACTTGGGGGAAAGTAAGGAAAGAGACCAAGAGTCTCTTCCCGGTGATCCAGAGAAGTCTTCTGGAACTTACCTAAGACCATCAAGGTGTTACCTCTATGAGTCTGCAAGAGCCACAGCATTACTGAGCTTTAAGTTCTCTCTAAAGCAGATATTGCTGCAGTAACCGAGACTTAGATAATGACACCCAAGTTCCTTGGAATATCTGGAAAGCCTTCCCAAAATGGATGGGTACAAACAAGCCGAAACGGTGAAAACAGCAATAAATAGTTTACTCTCAAATACCCAGGTGCCCATGAATATCCATAAGCATAAGACCATCCAGAAAAATATGACTTCACCAAATGAACAAAATAAGGCACCAGGGACCAATCCCAAAGTGACAGAGATATGTGACCTTTCAGACAGAGAATCCAAAATAGTTGTTTTGAGGGAGCTCAATAAAATCCAAGATAACACAGAAAGGAATTTAGAACCTGATCAAATAAATTTAACAAAGAAATTAAAATAATTAACAAGAATCAAGCAGAAATTCTGGAGCTACAAAATGCAACTGACATACTGCATAATGCATCAGAGTCTCGTAACGACAGAATTGATCAAGCAGAAGAAAAATTAGTGAACTCGAAAACAGGCTATTTGAAAATCCATAGTTAGAGAGAAAAAAATAAAAGAATAAAAAACAAGGAAGCATGTCTACAAAATCTAGAACACAGCCTCAAAAGGACAAACCTAAGAGTTATTGGCCTTAAAGAGAAGGTAGAGAGAAAGATCATGATAGAAAGTTTATTCAAAGGGATAATAACAGAGAACTTCCCACATGTAAAGAAAGACACCAATATCCAAGTACAAGGAGGTTATAGAACACTAAGTAGATTTAACCCAAAGACCACCTCAGGACATTTAATAATCAAACTCACGAAGGTCAAGGATAAAGAAAGGATCCAAAAACCAGCAAGAAAAAATAAACAAATAACATATAAAGAACCTCCAATATGTCTGGCAGCAGACTTCTCAGTTGAAACCTTGCAGACCAGCACAAAGTGACATGACATATTTAAAGTGTTAAAGAAGAAAAACTTTTATTCTAGGATAGTATATCCAGTGAAAATATCCTTCAAACATGAAGAAGAAATAGTTTCTCAGAGAGAAAAAAAGCTGAGGGATTTCATCAACACTAGACCAATCCTATAAAAAAATGCTAGAGAGAGTTCTTCAGTCTCAAAGAAAATGATATTAATGAGCAATAAGAAATTATCTGAAGGTGCAAAACTCAATGGTAAGAATAAGTACAGAATATCATAACAATGTGACTGTGGTATGTAAACTACTCATACATTGAGTAGAAAGACTAAAAGATAAATATATCAAAAAAGTATAACAATTATCAAGACAGTAAAATAAGGTGTAAACAAAAATAACAAAAAGTTAAAAAGGGGATAAAGTTAGAGTTATTAATTTTTCCTTGTTTATTTGCTTATACAGGCAGTGTTAAGTTGTCATCAGTTTAAAATAATAGGTTATAAAATACTTGGAAGCCTCATGGTAAACTCAAATCAAAAAACACACAAGAAATACACAAAAAATAAAAAGCACGAAATTAAAACATACCACCTGAATAAATCACCTTCACTGAAAGGAAGAAAGGAAGGAAGGAAGAAAGGAAGAAAGGAAGACACGACTGTAAAACAAAACAAAATGACAGAAGAAGTCAGTCCTTACTTATCAATAATAGCATTGAATGTAAATGGACTAAACTCTCCAATCAAAAGACACAGACTGGCTGGCTGGATAAAAATACAAGACCCAATGATCCATTGCCTACAAGAGACATACTTCAACTGTAAAGACTCACATAGACACAAAATAAAGGGATAGAAAAAAGAAATTTCATTTCATGCCAATGAAAACCAAAAATGATCGGGAGTAGCTATATGTATACCAAACAACATAGATTTTAAGACAAAAACTATAGAGACAAAAAAGGTCATGATACCATGATAAAGTCAATTCAGCAAGAGGATATAACAATTACAAGTATATATGCACCCAACACCAGAGCACCCAGATATATAAAGCAAAGATTATTATAGCTAAAGAGAGATAGACCTCAATACAATAATAGCTGGAGACTTCAACACCCCACTTTCAGTATTAGTCAGATAATCTAGACTGTCCTTTGTTCAATGTCAACAAAGAAACATTGAACTTAATTTTCACTATAGACCAAATGAACCTACTTAATAATAGGTACTTACAGAACATTTCATACAATGGCTGCAAAATACCCATTCTTTTTCTCAGCACATGAATCATCCTCAAGGACAGAACATATGTTAGACCACAAGGAAGTCTTAAAACATTCAAAAAAATTGAAAGTATGTCAAGTATCTTCTCTGACCACAATGGAATAAAATGAGTAATCAATAACAGGAGGAATTTTGGAAATTATACAAACACATGGAAATTTAAAAATATATCCTGAATGGCCAGTGGGTCAATGAAGCAACTGAAAAGGAAATTGAAAAAAATGTCTTAAAACAAATGATAATGGAAAGACAACATACCAAAACCTATAGAATATAGCAAAGTAGTAGTAAGAGGAATAAGCTTATGGCAATAAGTGCCTATATCAAAAAGTAGAAAAAACTTCAAATAGACAACCTAATGATGCATCTTAAAGAGTTCAAAAAGCAAGAGCAAACCAAACCCCAATTTAGTAGAAGAAAAAAATAAAGATCAGAGTAGAAATAAATGAATTTGAAATGAAAAATACAAAATATCAACAAAATGTTTGTTTTTGGAAAGGACAAACAAAAGCAACCAAGCTTTAGCCAGACTAAGAAACAAAGAAAGAAGACCCAAATAAATAAAATCAGAGATTTAAAAGAGGCATCACTGCTGGGTGCAGTGGCTCACACCTGTAATCCCAGCACTTTGAGAGGGTGTGGTGGGTGGATCACTTGAGGTCAGGAGTTCAAGACCGGCCTGACCAACATGGTGAAACTCCATCTCTACAAAAAAAAATACAAAAATTAGCCAAGCCTGGTGGCAGATGCCTGTAATCTCAGCTACTTGGGAGGCTGAGGCAGGAGAATCACTTGAACCCAGGAGGTGGAGGTTGCAGTAAGCTGAGATCGCATCATTGCACTCCAGCCTGGGTGACAGAGCAAGACCCCATCTCAAAAAAAAAAAAAAAAAGAGAGAGAGAGACATTACCACCTCACTACAGAAATTTCTGTACCACTACAGAAATTCAAAGGATCATTAGAGGCTACTGTGAGCCACTATATGCCAATACATTGGAAAACCTAGGAGAAACTGATAAATTTCTAGACACATACAACCTACCAAGATTGAACCACAAAGGAATCCAAAACATGATGAGACCAATAACAATAATGAGATCAAGGTTGTAATCAGAAGTCTCCCAGCAAAGAAAAGCCACGGATCCAATGGCTTCACTGCTGAATTTTACCAAACATTTAAAGAAGAGCTGATGCCAATTCTATTCAAACCTTCTGAAAAGTAGAGGAGGATGGAATACTTTCAAACTCATTCTGCAAGGCTAGAATTACCATGACACCGAAACCAAAGACACATCAAAAAGAGAAAAATACAAACCAATATTCCTGATGAATATTGATGCAAAAATCCTCAACAAAATGCTAGCAAACAAAACTCAACAATACATTAAAAAGAACATTCATCATGACCAAGTAGGATTTATTCCTGGGATGCAAGGATGATTCAAAATGCACAAATCAAGGAATGTGATACATCATATCAACAGAATAAATGATGAAAATCACATGATCATTTCAACTGATGTTGAGAAAGTATTTGATAAAATTCAACATCTCTTCATGATAAAAAAAAAAAAAACCCTCAAAAAACTGGGTGTGGAAGGACTATACCACAATACAATGAAAGCCCCACAAATCTAGTATCATACTGAATGGGGAAAAACTGAAAGCCTTTCCTCTAAGACCAAAAAAAAAAAAAAAAAAAAGCCTCTCCAGAATAAGACAAGGATGCCCACTTTCACCACTGTTATTCAACTGCAATTTTTAGCTAAAGCAATCAGACAAAAGAGAAATAAAGGCCATTCCAATTAGAAAAGACAAAGTCATATTATCCTTATTTGCAGATGATTCAGTCTTACATGTGGAATAACCTAAAAACTCCACCAAAAAAACTATTAGAACTAATAAGTAAATCCAGTAAATGACCTCTATCTTTTATCATATATGAAAACCAAATCAATATGGATTAAAGACTTAAATCTAAAATTTCAAACTATGTAACTACTAAAAGAAAACATTGGAGAAACTCTCCAGGACATTGGACTGTGCAAAAGCTTCTTGAGTAATACTACACAAGAGTAGACAACCAAAAAAAAAAAAAAAAAACAAAAAAATGACAAATGGGACATCAAGTTAAAAAAGCTTTTGCATAGCAAAAGCAACAACAAAGTAAAGCAACAAGCCATAGAATAAGGAAAAATATGTGCAAACCATCCATCTGACAAGGTATTAATAACCAGAATATATAAGCAGCTCAAACATCTCTATAGGAAAAAATACAATAATCCAAGTAAAAATTGCCAAAATACCTGAATAGATATTTCTCAAAAGAAGACATACAAATTGCAAATGAGCATATGAAAAGGTGCTTGGTGTCACTGATCATCACAGACCTGCAAATCAAAACTACAATAAAATCATCATACCCCAGTTAAAATGGATTTTATCCAAAAAGCAGACAATAACAAATGTTGGTGAGGGTGTGGAGAAAAGGGAACCCTCATATACTGTTGGTGGGAATGTAAATGAGTACAACCACTATGGAGAACAGTTTGGAGGTTCCTTATAAAACTAAAAATAGAACTACCATATGATCCAGGAATTTCAGTGCTAGGTATATACCCAAAGAAAGGAAATTAGTATATCAAAGAGATATCTGCATTCCTACATTCATTGCAGCACTATACACAATAGCCAAGACCTGGAAGCAACCTAAGTGTCCATCAACAGATGAATGGATAAAGAAAATGTGGTACATTACACAATGGTGATCTATTCAGCCATAAATAGGAATGAGATCCAGTCATTTGCAACAACGTTGATGCAACTGGAGGTCATTATGTTAAGTGAAACCAGCCAGGCATAAAAAGAACAACTTTATATATTCTCATTTGTGGGAGCTACAAAAAATGAAAACAATTGAGCTCATGGATATAGAGAACAATGGTTACCTGAAGCTGGGAAGGCTAGTATGGGAGAAGGGAATTGGGAGTGGTTAATGGATACAAAAATGTAGTCAGATAGAATAAATAAGATTTAGTATTTGAGAGCACAACAGGGTGACTACAGTTAATAATTTATTATACATTTAAAAACAATGAAGAGTATGATTGGACTGTTGATAACAAAGGATAAATGCCAGAAGAAATGGATACCTCATTTACTCTGATGTGATTATTTTGCATTGTACGCCTGTATCAAAATATCTCATGTACCCCATAAATATATGCACCTACTAGGTATCCACAAAAATTAAAACTTAAAAAATAAATTGTCATTTTGTTATTCTGGTCAGACTCTCAAATACATGAATGCAAGTATCAGGTAGGGCACTGTGGGCCTTCCCTTTTTTATATACAGTTATATAAATCAAGTGTATGTATATAAAATAGCTATCTAAAGTAGAGGGCTTGGAGCTAGCTCCTTAACAAAAGTATTTCACAGAACATTGACATCAGATTTGATGAGGTTACTTCATACTTGTAACTGAACAAAACAAAAATGAGACTACTCCCTCATTATGGCTAAGCAGATAGAAAAAAAGATCACTGTCCAAATTACAAAACTGATCAAACATTATCCTCACCCAGGTTAACACTAGTGACTGTTGCTTCCTTACCACTTACATCTTTAGCCTGGCTCCATTTCTCTTCCCTTCTGGATAAAACTGTTAAGATAATCATGTAAGTCTGAGCTAAGGTATGGGTATGCAAAGGCATATAAAGTGGTATAATGGACAACTGGAGACTCAGAGAGAGGGCAGGAGGGAATGAGGGATATAAAACTACATATTGGGCACAAGGTACACTACTCACGTGATGAGTGTGCAAAAATCTCAGACTTCACCCCTATTACAAGTCATTCACATAACCACGAACCACTTATACCACAAAAACTGTTGAAATTTTTTTAAAAAGAAAAATAATCATAGAATTATCCCCACTTTCTAACAGCACTCAATTCAGCAAAAAAAAAAAAAAAAAAAAAAAAACTGCTGCCTCAAATCTGACCAAAATCACCTAACCCAGGCCCAAATCCCATAACAAGCCCCTCCCAACAGCACCCTCCTATTCAGACGCCCATGATTTCCATGGTGTGCTGTCTCCTTTACTCCAGCAACAGCAGGAAATAAAGAAAGTGCCCTTTCAGGCATTTGTTATAGAGATACCCCACTTCTTGCTACCAGTTTCTGTCTAAATTCATCTGTGCTGTTACAACAAAATACCCAAGAGTTGGTAATTTATAAAGAGCAGAAATTTATTTTCTCATAGTTTTGGAAGCTGGAAGACCACAATCGCTAAGGCCCAATGTCTGCTTTCAAGATGGTGCCTTGTTGCTGTGTACTCCAGAGGGGATGAACACCATGTCCTCACATGATGGAAGGAATGGAAGGGGACAAACCATGCCCTCAAGCCCTTTTATAAGGGTTCTAATCTTACCCATGAGGGCTCTGCCCTCATGATTTACTCACCTCCCAAAGGCCCTATCTCCTAATACTATCACATTGAGGATTAAGTTTCAACATATAGATTAGGAGGGGCACATTCAGACCATGGCAGGAAGTAATAATCCTAAACTTGGTTCAACCTATGTATGTTCCTGATGGTCTTTGACTGGTGGGTATTATAAAGATATAGGTACAGATACAGATATAGACATAGACATAAACAAATTTTTTCTATATACTTAAATTGCAAACATACAGATCAACAAACTCACTCACAGATGAAAGTGGTCAATTTTGCTCAGAATGCTGAACCAGAATAAACTGGAAGTTCACATTAATCTCTATGGATACCACAGCATCAAGCAATCATACTCGCATGATCGCAATATTAATGTTTCATCATTGAAATCTCATGGCCACCACATGAATCTCAAATGCGTAACATGGATATCATAAATGCCGAATATCATGACTGACCAGTGATTGAGAGTATAAACTACACCGGTCTCTGGTAGCCTCTACTTTTCCCACAGCAATGCTTGAAGTGATGATAGTGATTTCTCCTTAATCAGTTCATATTTATCAACTTTCATGTGAGCCTTGGTTATGGAGAAAATGGACACTAATGATTTGAGGAAAGAAAAATAAACAAATAGTGATTTGAGGTTCCCCTTTCTGCCTGCTATTCCCACTGTTATTTCATATAATTCACTCATTCATTCATTCATCAAATAACTTCATGAGCTTCTACTCCATAGTGAGTACAAGATACACAGGTATAAAAATAATATACAAGAAAATCCAGGAAAAATATTCACTGTTGTCTTTTATCAGCAGGCCACATTCCTCTTTCTCTTACTGTACAAAAACAATAGAATCCTCTCTTTTTCCCTAGTTTAACACTAATCCTTTTAAATGCCTAAAACTTCTGCTATCAGCCTTGAATTCTGTCAATTCTATCTACTACTAGAAAATAATGACACTGGAATATCTAGTTGAGTTCTCTTGAGTCAATTGCTACTCTTCAACACATTACAGTCTTTAAAAAAATCACTGGTTTTCCATTTTAATGAGATAAATTTTAAGGTTCTCACCTATCAAAGACTATTCTAAACAAAAGTTTTCTAAAGAGCTAAAGAGTCATCCATCAATAGATGGATCATTATTGACCAAAACTTTACACTGAGGGCTTTAAGAACACAATGCTTGGATTGATGCCAATTGGCATTTTTCTAAAGAAAAAACTTTTAAATTATAAAGTATAGTAAGCTAAAATATTTAATATTCATAAGAAATTTTCTGAATATGAGAGGGAAGATAGGAAGTCAGAAATATTTCTACAGAGAAGTAAACAATATATATAGAAAACTTATCATAATTTTAATTTATCACTTTATTTTTCAGCCAGTCACCACGCTCACTTGTCGATTTTCTTTATTCAAAGTGTGGTGCTTAATGATTATTTGGCACAGATATTTGTAAGCATATAAAACTTCAAGACGCATTCATTCCTGACAAAATGCAAAACAAGGGGAAAAATAACACTTTCTTACAAATGCGTTTTCAAATCATTTCAAATAAAACACAAAAAGGTACATTTTAAAATAAAATTTATTAATAAGTATGGTAAAGTCTATATTTTGAAAGTTATCTATTTATAAATAGTGTACAAGTAAATATAAGCTTTTTCAACAAAGAAAATTAATCATGCAAAAATAATTTCAAAGTAGAAATGGTATTTGAAATACAAAAATGTTGTGTTCTGATTAGCTCAAAACATAACTATTGGTGAAAATGGTTTTCAATGGCCTTAAATTACTCTAAAATCTTTAGAGAGGTAATACTGCCTACCAATTAGTAGATTAGGGCACTGTAATTTGATTCTGTGTCATTGGACAAGCTAATTAAGTCAGTTCTCTCATCTGTAAAACACTGCATAATTATCACAAAGATATTGGGAAGATTAAATGAGAGAGTACATTCAAAGAAATTAGCAGACATCACATAGTAAATGTTCAATAAATGTTAGCTATGATGATAATGAATATGAAAGTATGGTGATTTTATTAATTCTCATACCAGCACACTTCTATAAATAGGCAAGTATCTGCCTGTGTACTGATTTACTCATTACTGTATCTATGTTGTATCTATCTGAGGTTTACAACCAGTACTCTACAAACAAATAGGGGAAGATCCACTTGAACTCTGGTAAATATAAATCCATGACTCAGCAACATGGATAAAATTGGTTAACATTATGTTAAGTGAAATAAGCCAGGCATGAAACAACCAATATCACATGTTCTTACTCACATGTGGGAGCTAAAAAAGTGGATCTCATGAAGGTACAGGGTAGGATGGTGGTTACCAGAAGCTGGGAAGGAAAAGAAGGAGGGGGACATTGAAGAGAAGTTGGTTAATGGGTATAAAAATGAAGTTGGATATAAGGAATAAGTTCTAGCATTTGATAGTATAGTAGGGAAATTATAACTTATTGTGCATTTCAAAATAGCTAGAAGAAAGAATTGTAATGCTCCCAACACAAAGAAAAAATATTTGAGGTGATGGATATCCTAATTATCCTGATTTGTTATACATTGTATACATGTATCAAAATATCACATGTACCCCCAATATATGTACAACTATATTAATAAGAGAAAAAACCAAAAAGCAAGAACGGCAATATATTAATGTTTGCTCAAGATGGGTGATGGATACACGAGAGCTTGTTACTCAATTTTACTTACTTTATTGTACACCTAAAAATTTCTGTAATAAAATCTTATAAATGTTTTTTTAAAAAATCCATGACTCGATTAAAAAAAAAAAAAAAAGTTCTGCAGATGCCAGAAGTCAAAGGAGAACATAGGAACTGGAATCTGGGATTGAGTGGGCAGTTATGCTTTCAACCTTAGGCTGAGAATTTGTGTAGGTAATTTTCAAAGACTGAAGCCAATAAGCTTATTTATTGCAAACACAAAAGACAAAGGTTCTTCTTATAAACACAAATTTAAAAGGGGTGGATTAGAGTATGAGTAACAAAGAAGAATAATTATTCTGCATGGAATAGAGGAGTAAAAGGATTACTACCCACCAGGCCAGCTCAGAAGAACAAATCTCGGAGTTTTCAGCAGCTGCAAGGCTGGGATCCTGTAAATATTCACACATTTCTAAAACAAACGCCACTGTTACAACAACAAAAGAATGAAGTGCATATACAACAGTAGGTGTACCATTCAGAGAACAGCTGAAAAGCTGTTAGAAAAACAGAGACCATACCAGGCAGTCCAAGAGACGGCATTTAATACAGGGAACTAGTTACAAGTGTGTTGTGAGAGCTAAAATGTCAACAGGTGAGGGAAGCTGCTACCTCCCTTAGGGCTGAGGGGTCAAAGGGGATTGTCTCTAGAGGCTAGAAAACAGAATTGTCTCACAGCAGCTGGTCTACCCAGACCATAGAGAGATGCTACCCAAAAGCAGACAGAGAAGAAAATAAATATCCTGGTTTTGTTCTTCCTATCTCTTTCCTAAGTCCCACCAAGGTCTCCCATTGGGAAAACCTATTTGGCTGTCAGTTAGCAGGGGAGCCCAGGAAGGTAGATGTCAAGGGATGGGCATTGAATGGATCTGCAAGCAAAAGAGCAAAGGTCCAGCACAATAGGCAATTGCCAAGGAACCTAAAGGAATATAAAGAACCGTACCACTCCTTTTGTTTAGAATAAAAGGGAACCCTCAATACCAAAAAGATGACACCAATATTAGTTTTAGACAGAGTACCATTTGAAAATCCCACCCAGTTATGCCCCACAATGAAAAAGGTCAAAGTCCCCCAATATAACCATAGTTCTTCCAATATGTGAGAGGGTAAAAAGGAAACCCACTTTTAGTACCTATTCCACTCTTGAATTTCACAGTCCCGTAAGTATTCAAAGAGAAAACATTGGGAAATATACACAAAATGGTCAACACTTTAATTTGCCTAGAATATTTAAAATGACGCAAATACCATCCAATATGTTTATACCTTTATAAAAGTAAGTTCATTTTATGAAGGACTACCCTGTCTTCACTTTTCTCATTTCATTGCATCATGTGAAGAGCTTTCCAGGACCAGCACAGATTCACAAAAAGATAATATTAGATTATCTCACTGGGAAGTTGCCAAAAGGATCTTATTGATTTGCAAAATTAAATAAGTTCTGAGAAAAGAACATAGCATTCTAGAACAACTGAATTCATATAATCTTGAACAGTATATTCTCTAGGTCTCGCTTTTCTTAGATTGTAAAGATTAAATTAAAACATCTCCTAGGACTTTTTCAGAGTGGTGCAGAGATGAGTAGTGACTTGCTCAATTCAGTCCCTAGAAAGTCTGAGAACAGAAATCAGAAGTACTACCAACTTATAACCAACTATGCAATTTCAGGTTATGTCCACTCTAGGAAGTAAATGAAACCTAGATAGTCAGAGTAATTTCTGTTTACTGGGGCTACTGCCCCTCTTTTGTGCCACCCGCTTTTTCAGTTCACAGTCGTCAAGCAATACATGCTTTTAAGTTACCAGAACCTACAGCATCCACACAAAGCTGATGCCAATGGAGGCAAAGCCATCATGTCAACTTCTTCTTTTTACCAACCAATTCAATGTCAAAATAGGCACTAAGATAAAATATTGCATAGTGGTAGAATTTGTTCTTCTCATTAATTTTCTTTACCATTGTTTTATTGACAAATGGCAATTTGTAATTGCAAAAAGAGAAAAAGTTGAAAAAGAGCATACAGAAAGAGTTCTTATATCATGCTGCTATTGCAGTAAGTTACCACCAATGCTAAATTTTGACAAAAGTTAATAAGAGTGGGGAGTAAATATAAATTATTTATAATGTACCTTCTTAAAATTACTGCAGAAGCTGAAGTGACCTGAAAAGTCACTTGGTTAGAGACAATTCTAACCAAAAGACAAATGAGAGTTGTTTCCTTCTTTGTCTCATAACTAGTAGGTGATTTGAATGCATATCCTACTCAGCTTTTAGAGTCCAAAGTTAGTGTTCTCTCATCATGTGGCTTCAGAAAGCAGAAGAGCACTCAGAAGCCCACATGGTCACACTCTGTCGCCTGTGAAAATGCTCACTAACAGAAAAGATCTGTTTTCTTTACACAGATATGACATCACTCTGCTGGCTTAACTCAACCTTTAGGCAATTAACATTCAGTATTAATTGACATGAGTAGAGGTTGTTAATGAGCCTGAATAACTAGGCAAAAAAGTAATTCTTCAGAAAATTAGTGTCTTTTCTTAATATATTGGTACATAAACTCACAGAGAGACACCAGGTACCACACAGTTCCATGCAAATACACATCGGTGCCTATACAATTTTCTGGAATAAAAGGAACGGAAGAGAAAATTTTTGTCAAAGAAAAACAAGGCAAACTTAACTTTCAATATTTGATGGATTAATTTTATCTATGCTCTTCACTGTGGAGGGCTTTGAACATGGAAACTCAGCATCTTCCAAGCTCCCGCCTTCCTGTCACCATCACCTTCACACAGCCCTGACCTTAAACTTGACGCAGATGATGAATGAACTGCACAGCCCTTTGTCAAGAGAGGCCACATTTGAGGTGAGAATAGATAAGAGCCCAAAAGCTTCCATACTTGCCCAGCAAAAGAAAGAAAGAGAGAAAGAGAGAGAGAGAAAGACAGAAAGACAGAAAGAAAAGAAGAGAAAAGAGAAAAGAGGAAAGAAAAGAAAGAATTGAGTTCAAGCGCGCTTCAAGGAAAACAAGCATGTCAAGTTTCTTAAAAAGAGCCTATTACCTGATGTGGCTGTGAACTGGACCATCTGCTATAGGAAGGAGCACCTGAAGACTTGTTGGCTGAAGTTCTCTGAGGAGAAAAAAAAATTCCTGCTGTCATAAAAGAGGAATACACTTTATGCTTTTCTAAACAAATTATTTACGCAGTGTCTACAGTTCCAAAAATGAACACATCTTAAATTCTGTCTGAACTTAATCTTTCCCTTTTATTTATTTCAAAACATCCTCCTCAGCAAATATAGTAATATGGATACTAGAGTCAAAATACATGCATCTAAGTCTAGTTTGTATAAGTTATTTGATGTGGTACAAGTCACCCAAGCTCTTTCTCTGTTTTTTCTTCTGTGACACGGGAGAAATATTAATTAATTAATTAATTTATTTATTTATTTATTATTTTTGCGATGGAGTCTTGCTCTATTGCCAGGCTGGAGTACAGTGGTGCAATCTCCAATCTTGGCCCACTGCAACCTCCACCTTTCGGGTTCAAGTGATTCCTCTGCCTCAGCTCCCCAAGTCGCTGGGACTACAAGTGCACGCCACCATGCCTGTTCTTTGTTGTTGTTTTATTTTAGTGGAGGCGGGGTTTCACCATGTTGGCCAGGATGGTCTCGATCTCCTGACCTCATGATCCACTCGCCTCGGCTCCCAAAGTGCTGGGATTACAGGCATGAGCCACTGTACCCGGCCGGAATAATAATATTTATATCATAGGATTTTTGTGAGGCTCAAATATAATTAGACATGAAGTACTTTGTAAAGATCTATGCACATATAAAGTATTAATTCACTTTGGGAGGCCAAGACAGGTGGATCACGAAGTCAGTAAATTGAGACCATCCTGGCTAACACGGTGAAATCGCATCTCAACTAAAAATACAAAAAATCAGTCGGGCATAGTGGCACATGCCTGTAGTCCCAGCTACTTGGGTGGCTGAGGCAGGAGAATTGCTTGAACCCGGGAGGCAGAGGTTGCAGTGAACCGAGACCGTGCCACTGCACTCCAGCCTGGGCAACAGAGCGAGACTCCCTCTCAAAAAAAAAAAAAAAAGAATTAATTCAACAAGCAGAAAATAAGCCACATTATGGTAAGTTTCTACTTGAAACAAAACTGGTATACAAATGTGCAAGTTAATAAATGAGGTTATTTGAGAGTCAGTTATTTTTGTTATAAAGAGATCCTGCATATTTGGAAAGACCTGACTACGTCATTGCTACCCCCTCTGCGGGCTTGTAAAATGCCACAAGCTCATGTAGACAAGCTCATCCAAAACCATTCTTAACACCATTTTTTGGTGTCTGCTTCCATCATAGAGACCAGAAAGCTGACTACTCACTTTCTCAGCATACCTTCTCTCTAGAAATGGTAACATGGCACAGCTCTGGCCAATGAGACATAATGCTTCTGGGGGAAGTTCTAGAAAACTCTTTGTTTTCTTGGTGAAAGGGAAAGGAGAAGGCATGTACCATCCCATCACTCTTCTCCCTCTCTAAATGCAGATTTGCCACATAGAGCTAGAGCAATCATGCTGTAACCATGAGGAAAAAGCCAAGAGCAGAGCAGACAGGCTGCCCCTACTCTTGTTGACCAGCTGAAGCCAAGCTTCAGGCTGCTCCTTTTGCCTAAATCCTCCTTGTATAAATGACCATAATCACATTTTCTGTTACTTGCAGAGTTTAATGATATACTCTCCTCTCTCATTCAAATTAGGAGTCAAATTATAGGAATTTGATTCATCAGAAACTTGTGGGTGCTTTAGGCAGAAAGAACAGAATGACAGAGGCATGAAGATGTGAAAGCGCTTGGTGTGCTTGGAAAATGATCAAGAGACCAATACCGTACTGCCAATTCTTGTATTCACCATCACTGTGTTCCATCTGCCTTTCAGGATTCCTATGTAATTCTGTGCTGGCCTTTGCTGATTCTGACAGCTTTCTTGAAACTCTGCCACAGAGAGGTTGGCATGGTGGCTAAATGCTGTGTTCTGCCGGCTCGATTCAACTTTCCTCTAGCATCTGCCCATCTGAGAAGGCAGGGCTGGGTTTCACTGTCAGGCCTTCCCAATCCCTCCCTTCGCCACTGAGGTTAATGAGATTGGACCCTAGAACAAAGTGTGAGAAAGTATTGTGGTTTTTAATACAGATAAAGGAAGAACTAACAAGGTAGTAGCTAGAAGTTAAACCAACAACTTAACCATAGTTCATTAGTGAGACACAATAGGAATGAACTTCAGATGTATCAGACTCTACCATTAAATGATCATGTACCTTCTCTGATATTACTGATTGTGAAATAAGGTTAAATTAAATGGTCAACAGGCTAATTAACCCAGTCCCAAATCTGTACAATGTAATGATTCTACACTTTTAGAGTGTTTAAATGATTACTAATATAGTGGTAACACTGAATTTCCATGGAAAGATTATATTCCTTTCAATATTGTTTTTAAAAATACCAAAGAAATGTGCTCTTAAACCTCAGTTAACTAGACAATATTAATAATTCAAAATAACCCCTTAACTGCATATTTTAACAGATTCCAGCTTCCCTGAATTTTTAGAAAGAGACTGTCAACTGGTTTTCCAGCCCAATAATCTGGGCTTTAGTGAAGACTCTCTAAGTCTCCCTAAATCATAAGATTTTGGAATTCACTATCAGACTAATTTTTGAGGCATCATGCTTTGAGAACATATCTCATCATTGTTTAAAGCCACAATATGAATTTTTGAAATTGTAACTATAAATTTTACCTTCACTGTCAGAAAAACAAAGCTTTGGCTTTTTAAAAAAATCAAGATAAAATTATGGTAATCAAAGTTAAGACACAAGCGCTGACATTCAAAACATATTTTAAAGAAAAGTGAGATGTGTGGCCTGCAGCATATGATCCAAGTTATCAAGTAATCTTGAAACAGGAAGGGCAAAAAATGGGCACTTGTGGATTTGATTGCAATAATAACTCAGTATGAAATGCACATGTGTCTCTCCTAAGAAGTGTCACAATACTTCCATGCCCACATGTAACTTTTTCCTAAAGGTCACACTGCATTTCAGCATTGACTCAAGTATAATCTTTATAATGGTAATTACATCTACTGTCATTCACACACTTCATGTCCTTTCTAGTGCGAAGGAAAAATGTACAAGGCAGTAGTTTAACAACAAAATAACTGATCAACATTAATTACAAATTTAAGGACATAATGTTCAGAATTGTGTGGTGTCTCTCATGGATGTGACAGTTAAAAAATCAATCTCATATCACAAATCATAATATCTGGTTGGGTTTCCGTGATGTGTTTTTGGAAAAACCAACAAACAAAAAAACTAGCCATAATATGCATAATATGTGGTTTGGGTGTCAGCTTAGACAAAAATAAAATTACCTGACAAACTAGCTAAGCAATTGTTCATATCCTAATTTTACTCCTACTAGTGTTCTTAGCAGCCAGTGGTTAATCAAAGAGCAGTACCCCGATCAGAATAATGAGTCATGCTGGTTGAAAATGCAAATTATCTGACCCCAGGAATTTACAAATCTCTGGGAGTAGGATCCAGCAATTTGCATTTTTAAGAGGCTCTTCAATTGATTCACACTAAATTTTAGGAGCAGGGGAAAATTCCAGAATAATCCCAACACATCCTTCTACAGCCACATGTATTCACTGAAGGACAAGGTCCCAAGGATATTATTGATAACAATTTTCTCTAAGCAGATACATTGAACACTCAAACTCCAGAGAAGTATTTCAGGAAATTGTGGAAAGTCACTTGGGAAAAAAAGAATCTGATGTTTAATCTACTAATATAGATTGAACCTTGAACCACAACCCAATGAAATGGTTGAGTAAGGGCTTTAGTTTAGATACCCCAGCCCACACCACCTCCCTGGGAAAACCCCTAATATCAAGAATGGCTGCTGCCCTTCAGATCTGTTTCCAACACATCCGTGCTTACCCCTTATCAAAATTCTTATCACACTGTCTTATAATTGCCTTCTAAATACAGCTCCCTCTTTAGAGTACACATTCACAAACCTATGGTAAGGGGTGGGAGTGCCAGCTGGGTCTGGGTCTTATTTACTCCTGTAACCAGGCATGCCTGTGCCTGGAATTTAGTAAGTTCCCAGTGAACATCAAACTAATTAATTAACAGCTTCAGTAAACAACCCTATTTACCTTTGGCACATATCAACAGGAGATAGCTTCAACAGGGACAGTGGTGATGGAAATGGCATTCTTGAGGGCAACTATGCATTAAAAATGGTGAAACTGGAGAGTCCCCATAGCTTCTGTAATTTCTTAGTAAGTATAGCACCATTGGCCTAGACTTCAAAATATTAGCATGGGGAGCTCTGTAATATGGCTTCTTAGAAAATATCATTTGCTAAAGTTGCTAGGGTAAGAAATAAGGAAAATGACAGTCGCCACTTTAAAGTCGACAGCGTTGGTTAATGGGCATGTGTTGTACCGCATGAGAAGTCTCAGGAATACTGTGGAATAACTTTGAAAGAACTAAATGATCTGCAACAGCTAGCAGGAGCTAGACATCAAAGAAATATTGAGACTAAAATGTTTACCCTACTTTGAATATTCTCTTTCCCTTCCTCGGGCTGGTAAAACTCATGGAAATCCAAGTACTTTATATCATAAAGGAAGGAATACAGGAGTAAGACAGTGTAGAACATTTTGGTGACAAAGCATGCAGAGAGTGCTATTAGGAAGATCCTTTTTAACAGGGTGTTCTGTTAAACAAAGGAAAAAGAGGAAGTGTTGTGCAGAAGCCTGGAACACAGATCAAATTCAATGGCAATTTAGAGTTGAGGAACAATGCCAGCTGCTGCAGGGAGACTGCCAACCAACCAGGCAGCCGCTGTACTCCATCCCACAACTGTCCTTTGCTTGGCCAGCTTCTCCCAAATCTAGTTGCCAATCACCATAAGATAAGGAACCTTGGGAACATGTACATTTTTCAGTAACTGGAGTTTTTCCTGGTATTACTGCATTAAGCCTTAAGCATATTTGAAGAAAAATGAAAAACCAATAAATAGTGTTGAAAGGTGCCAATTGAACATCTGCATTTAACATCTTAGCATAAAAAGTCATTGACAAATATGATCCAGGATCCAACACGGTTTGCTCAGGCAAACTGAACTCTGGATGGCAGACATAAGTTTGGGGATTTTAATTTCAGCTGGAAAAACATATCTCCAACTCCAATGAAGTGAATCATGCAAGAAACGAGACCAAAAGAGCAAATGACCTAGATAGCAGTGACATTTTTAATAGGCAAGATATGGATAGCTGACTTAAAAATTATTCTTCCAGGGTAAGAGACTTTGTTAACAATAAGTAGGAAGACTCTACCCATGTTCACCTAAATAATAAGTAGCTACACAAACCACAAGTACTCATACCAAGCAAACTCAGAAAAAGGAAACTGATAAAGAAAAAGAAGGTGGAGCGAAGTTCTGGACTTTATCAACTTTGCTATTAAAAGAATGGCACGATTTCCTCATTATAGCTGTGATATTCTGGAACAAATATTCCAACATGTGTTGCTATACCAATAAATCTTCAGCATTTATTGAGAACCTAGGCAGTTAGTGTCCAGGAGATACATAATAAACGTTCTCTACCCTCCCCATCCTTTATAAACATAATTATGAACCAATTTCCCTCATTTTAATAATAAATTATTGAGCTCAGTTATGAAACGCAAGAACTCTAGATTCATTTCACTCAGCCAAGGAGTTCCATCACATTCTTAACACTATGGAGACTCTTCCAACAATTGGGAAAGAAATGCTACATAAAAGCTGACCTAAATCTTTCTAGTTTTAATAAAGCCCCAGATCATTAAAGCTTTGACAAGCAGCTCACATATTCTTTATCTCTTTTTAATGCCAAGCATCCTTTGGCATTTTTTTCATAATTAAATCAATCCGTTTTATTTAACCTTTCTCAGTGAGCCCTAGTTTCCAGCCTTTTAGCCATTTCACTGCCCTCCTCTGGACCGCCTCCGAAATCTCCATGTTCCTCCTTCTGAAATCTAAAGTTGGACAAGTTACTCATTGTGCCTCATTCCAATACAAAATGCAAAATAAAATAAATCTAAGCTAGCCTCAGCCCAAATATAAAAGGGAGAAAATCTCAATACAATTGACCAGTAAAGATTGATTTAGTAACTATATTCAGTAGGCTTTGCCTCTTGGTTTTATTTATTTTCCAGTGAGAGAGAAGAAATAAATGAGTCTTATTTAAGGAGACCTAACAAAGCCTTTGTGCTTTGCTTATAAAAAGGAGATGTGGAAAAACAGAGACTCCATCTTCCTCTAGGAGTTAAAATATGGCACATATTTACTGAAATCCAAATGTTCCTTGCAGAGTTTTTATTTGCTTGTTCTTTGAACCCCACTTCACTTTAACTTTACAACAATTTTGTTCCATATCTAGTATCTGCAAGGTACTCTGTTAGCTACAGGGGTTACAAGGATGCTGGGATTCTCCTCTGAGAGGTTTTTACCTCCTCCTCCTCTTCCTCTTCCACTCTGCCCCAAAGAACAAGTAAGCCTAATGTCATCAGTCTTTATCCCATTACCCTATCATATTTTTTTCACAGAACCTATCACTGTTAGAAATGATCTTGTTTGCATATTTGTTTTATTTGACATTGTTCATGCCCTACATGAGACTCTAAGTACCAGGAGACAAGGGTTACTCTTTTTTTAACCATCACTTTTACCAGTATCAGTGTCCCAGTATATATGAGATGAATGAAATAACGAATGAAGAGACTCAGCTCTTACCCTCAAAGAGGTTACAGTTAAGTGAGGGAGGTTAATACATACATAACTCTACTATAAGGAAGAATATGTAATTACTAAGAGCATATAATTGCTCTAATTCTTAAGTGTTATGGGTGCACTATGAGAGATTAAGCCCATTTGGGAGATTCTAGAAAGACTGTGGTCAAGATGTGGCAGTCATTGTACTTAGCTATTTTAAATGTACAGTTAGCTAGAATCCATATGCCAAGACCATAGCATACGCAGGCTGTGCATGTTGTATACTGCATGAGGGAGTCATTCATAACATAAAAAAAATTATACGTTGGTATATTACAACACTCTTCCAGCAGATATAAACTGTCTTACTGTAATAAAATTGACATATTAGAACAATTGTCCAACCAGTGGAAGTAAATTATCTTGGGAAGGGTACCTTTTTCTCATTTACAAAATGGTGCCCTGTGGGCTATCAATGGTCTTACATGTGCAGGGTTGACTTTAGACATATGTAAGACGTTAGGCCCAACTTTCTAGCCTTGGGCTTTCAGTGTCCTAGGCCGGAGGGAAGAGGTAAAGGCTAAGAGGTTTCATCACAGAGACTGCTTTAAACAACCAGAATGTGTGAGCCGGGCTCTAAGGTGGCCTCCAATGACCCCTGCTTTCTGGTATTCACACCTCTCTGTAGGCCCCTCCCATATTATTTAAACAATAAAATACAGTAAAAATGATAGTATGTCATTTCCTAGACTAGGATAGAAGAGACTAGGGTTTTCACCTTGGGTATGCTCTCTCTTAAATCATTTACTCTGGGAAAAGCTACCACGTGGGTCCCCTATGAGGAGCCCCATATGGTGAGGAATTGAAGCCTTCTATAAACAACCACATGCATGAGCTTAAAAGCCCGTCAAGCCTTCTGAGACTGTAGCACTAGCTAATGGCTTGACTGTAGCTTTAAAGAGACACTGGGCTGGAGCCACCTACCCAAACTACACTCAGAAACTATGTAAGATAATGTTGCTTAAGGCTGCTAATTCTTAAGGTAATTTGTTATCTACAGCAATAGATAACTCATGCACCTTACTAGCAGAAACACTATTCACCTTTAGCTATGATACAAGTAAAAGTCTGTAGAAGCATGTAGCATCCAGTGAATCATTCCTAGGGGAGAGAAAGACATTATTCTTTTGAAACATAGAAAACAGGAGTTTCAGGATTTTTCACGCTTTAGGTCTTTGGTGAAAAATTAATTCCCTGAATTTTCACATTGTTATTTAACATGGCTTGCAGTCACTTTCTTCAAGGAGACAGAACCAGCCACAAGTCCCCGAAGACATGAGCACAAGGTAACCTCCAGCTACCTTTCTGCACAAAACTAAAAAGAGCTAACAGGATGCTCAGTAAATAAATAAGCTTCCTGTTATTAACTCAACTTGATCTTGCTGCATCTTACAAAAATGAACCTACTCACTTTAGCTACAGGGCTCAATCTGCCAGACCATGTCTCAGAGAATCAGAAATCCTCCTCTACCAGTTCCATAGCAGGGTGGTGTAGGGACTCCTGCTTTCAAGCTAAGAAGAGAAGGTGAAGCATACACAGCATCCATAAGGAAAGCTTGAGCTGACTCACTGTTTCCCAAACTGCATTATACAGAAATTGGACCCACAGAATGGATTACCGAAATATGGCTCTTTGGTCAGTTTCAGGCAATACTACACTTTCTAAATGTTCCAATTCAGGACTCAGAAAAATTTTTCTTTAAGGGGTCCTAGAGTAAATATTTTAGGCTTTATGAGCCATATGGTCTCTGACAATTATTCAAATTTGCAGCCATAAACAATATGCAAACAAATGAGTGTGGCTGCATTCCAATAAAACTTTATTTGCAAAATCATTCTTGGGTCAGATGTGGCCCACAGGTTGCTGTTTATATAGTGCTCTTATCTGTCTCTAGTATGTTGGGGTATGAGGAAAGCAGGAATGCTAACACAGAGGACACTGCTCTCTTGAGCAATTTCTGGACATTTTAGCATATAAAAGGCACTGAGAATTTCTGATTCAAAGACCTATTCATGGATCAATCTGTTAAACCCAGTTGCCCAATGTTATTTGTCCAGTGAACCTATTTACTTATCTTCTTCCCTCTTTATCTCAACTTATTTACTTATTGAATACCTATTAAACACCCCAGGGATCTGGTCTTCCTTAGAACACACCTGAGTAAATGAGTTATCCAATTTGTAGTATATATCAGCCTGTCTGAAAAACTTGACCCTAAATCTTCAGAGTACTGGTTTGGAACTTGGAGTATCAATGAACACTTTAAGTAATACTTTAACTTTCTTACAGAGGATAGTTACAAAGACAGAAAACTTAAAAAGTGTTTAATTTGCGACTTGTTTATGGAAGATTGATTGAGTGACTGCTTGCCACATTTTCCTAGGTCTACTCCCACTTGAGAACGGGTCACTACTTTTGGAACTTGTGATGTAAAAATCATCATATTGGATCACTACCTCCAGAAAATGTCAAGACATTAGCATATCTAGAATTTAAAACTTCAAGTTGGGATGGGCACAGTGGCTTATGCATATAATTCCAGCACTTTGGGAAGCCAAGGTGAGAGGATTACTCGAGGCCAGGAGTTTGAAACCACCTTGAGCAACACAGCAAGACGCCGTCTCTACCAAAAAATAATAATAATAATAATTAATATTAGCTGGGCACAGTGGTGCACACCTATAGTTCCAGCTACTCAGGAGGCTGAGGAAACAGGACTTCTTGAGCCCAGGAATCTGAGGCTGCCATGAGCCATGACAGTGCCACTTTCCCTCCAGCCTGGGTAACAGAGTGACAACCTGTCTCCAAAAAAATATAAACAAACAAAAAAACAAACTCAAAGTTGATTCCACTGGCTGAATTCGTGGATTGAAGATTTTCTAGCAAGTGTTTTGGAAACTTGTAAGACACACGTAGTGGTGTCAGGTATTGTCAGAGTTCTTTTAAACAAAAGAAATCTTGAATTTCCTCATTAGTCACCCATGATTACAGACAATGGTTGCCAAGCAAACCAATTCTGGTACAATGTGGGAGTTGACTACACCAGGGTATTAATACCAGGGGGCAGGTATTGGAGGCCATTTGGAGGCTGCTCACCATATAAGTTATATGGAAAGAAATCTGGAAACATTTTGTTTCTTCTAGATCTGAGACTAATCATGTGGCATTAATCAAGTCATTTCTGCTCATCTATAAATTGAGAAGGTTGAACTAAAGTCAAATTTTCCAGGAATACATGAGTCTTTAAATATTCATATATCACATTATATACTTTCAAGGTGTTTTCATAATAGTGCTGTCATACACAGGACCATGTTAAATGGGCCACAGTCTAGCTAGAACACAGTTTCTGGGAATGGAGCTGCCCCTAACCAGAATTCCAATCCAATCACATTTTCCTCAAAGCCATATGAATTCTCAGGAGGGTCAGACCTCCCTGGACTTAAATGCTACCAATGCACTATAATCCACAAAGCCTTTCAAAGATTGAAAGTGGTGGAGGCATTTGCTGAATTTTAAGTGTGGTTTAATTAACACCCCATGAAATTGGAGATCCTTCTTTCTATCCTAATCACAAAGAGACATGAAACTCCCAAGAAGTTTTCCCCTATAAGAACACATCCAGAGACACTGTGCAACCCTCCACTGTTACCCTGGGATTTTCGCTCACCTCTTTACCTGCAGCATAAAATGAAGTGGGAGGACCAACTTCTCCTCTGCAAAAGTAGCAAGATTCCCCCTCAGTTGCAATGAGCTCCTCAACCACTGGCAGTTGTAACATGACTCCAACTTGACCATTTGGCTGTAGGTACCAAGGAGAGCATAGCCACGGCCCCGGCAATGAATCATCCTCCATGCTGTCAGGTACAAACTGCCCTCAGCGCGCATGCTTCTCAAGGTGGATGTGCTTACAGGTAGAAAACATTTAAATTCTTGCTCTATGACTGAATGGAGTATGCCAAAGAGATCACATATATGACTTTTCTTGTGGGCATCAATCGTATAGAAAAGTTTGAAAAGTACGTCAATTTTTCCCCCAAAGAAACTAAAGATTTTATAATTATTAAAAGAAGAAACAACTTACTTCTATACAACTTCATCTAAAAAAGCAACTGTATATCCTTAAAATACTCATTAGTAAATTGGGGGAAAGTTAATTATTTCAAATACAGACTTCTGTTTTGAAGAATATTGTTGCCACCTACATAATTTGAAACTGGAAAAAAAAAAAAAAAAAACCATGGAGGAGTGACATGAAGTGGAGAATTGAGCCTAATTTTTGGAGAACAAGATTTAGGGCCAACACATGTAAAAGCAGTCACAAGCATTAAATGGGAAAAAAAAAAAAAAAAAAAAAAAGAGCTGCCCAATGCAATGTGTATATTTAAGTGGAGTGAATTCCAAGAAATTGTGGAAAGGCTGCCCTCTTCAGACACACCAATTTTTTTTTTTTTTTCCATTTTAAGTTGCTATAGATTTTTCTATATACATTTCTCTATAGAGAAAAATGGAAGGTGGTGTAAAATATTTTTCATATTTTATACAGAGCTTTATTCTAATATGTCAAAGTCAAACAAGTATGTGGAAAAATGTTATTAAGTACGTGGTTTGCCTGTCTGGACTTGCCTTGAGTATGTATCTTATAAATATTCCACACAGCTCTTGAAGCATTTAAGCAAGCTTTAGAATCCTGAGTAGTAATTAATTAATGGAGCTGTCTGGGGCCAAAATGTTTACCTCAACTGTCACGTACCTAAGTACATTCAGAATAACCACCTGAATTCACAATAATTGGCTTTCATGTCATTAGAATTTTTAATAGATATGATGAACTCTATGCTTATTCCACACAAAACTCTTGTTTTCTGTTTTATTCCTGTCATTTTCAACAACTGAAATGACAATTAAGAGAGTTCTGTCATAAAGGAAGACATTGTGCATATTTGGGAACTTTGAGAGGCACTAATTCTGCTGTCAGCTGAGTTTCCTTAAAAAAGGCAAGTGGTAGAGAGAACCAGAGGGGAAAACTTCATTTGAAACACAACATGTTTCTCTGTATTTCCTGATCTTTTTCTTTCAAATGTTTACTTTTTCAATGACCAAACTAAGAAAAGATAGACTCCAAAAAAACATACCCCAAAACAAATTTTAATTCTTTATAGTCTATCCAAAGCAAAACTGAGCAAAAAAACAAAACAAAAAACAAATCAAAAACCGCCACCAGTGTATTATCTTCTGCAAGAAAGATAGGAAGAAATTTACTTTGCAAGGTAGCCTCTTTTGCTTTATAACTACAATGGAAAGAAAAGGTATATAAGATGCTAATAAACAGAGGTCATTGGGGAGGGAAATTCTAAACATGTTTGAGAAACAGTTATGAAAATCATATTAGAGTTTGTATGAAAATAGTGTGTGCAACAATAATTGTTGATTTACATAATACTTGGCTATGTAATATACATGTGCATTTGTGCAGACATAGTATAGAACTTGTTTATAATTTGAGGTGACTGGGCTCAAAATAAATACATGCCAGAGTGTTTCTTCTCTGGCTTTTAATATTCAGTTTCGTGTAAAATTGATAGACTAAAATTTTTATGATGGTTAAAATAAGAGTGAATAAATTATGAGGATTTAAAATATCACCCATCTGCCAGGAATACTCAGTTTTTCTTTTTTTTTTTTTTTTAATTATTATTATACTTTAAGTTCTAGGGTACATGTGCATAACGTGCAGGTTTGTTACATATGTATACTTGTGCCATGTTGGTGTGCTGCACCCATCAACTCGTCAGCACCCATCAACTCGTCATTTACATCAGGTATAACTCCCAATGCAATCCCTCCCCCCTCCCCGTGATAGGCCCCAGTGTGTGATGTTCCCCTTCCCGAGTCCAAGTGATCTCATTGTTCAGTTCCCACCTGTGAGTGAGAACATGCGGTGTTTGGTTTTCTGTTCTTGTGATAGTTTGCTGAGAATGATGGTTTCCAGCTGCATCCATGTCCCTACAAAGGACACAAACTCATCCTTTTTTATGGCTGCATAGTATTCCATGGTGTATATGTGCCACATTTTCTTAATCCAGTCTGTCTTTGAATGGGTACTTAACTGCCATTCTTGAAGACACTTCTAGCAGATTAAAAATTTCTTTGGCTTCTTGTGCTCCCAAATTACTTAGGTCTAAAACTAAGATTGGTAAAGAACCAGACTTCAAACATGACCCCATGTTTCATATTTATGCATAGCTTAAATTCATAGCATTTGGGTAGAAAAACCAGCATAGCACCAAATGCTGAGCTTAGACTGTACCTATATACCAGGGTAAAATGAGGGACTTCCAAATGGAGCCAAGAGAAGGCACTTTCTACTCTACAAGTAAGGCTGCGAGGTAAAAAGAAGTTAATCACATGTGCCATAACTTCTGGGAATTCAAATATAAGCAGATTTGCTTACATAATTAAAATTCTGTGAAATTATATTTTGAACATGTATTCAAATACAACTGCTACATATGTTTATAACATTATAAACTTGTAAAGTTCATATATAATATAAATTTAATATCAATTGTATATTATTATATAGGTAATATATAGTATATATTTATATAATATATACAATATGTTATATATATAAACATGTGTATGTGTATTACTTAGATTTATGTATTATAAACACAAGAATATATTTACCTGTGTGTATAATACACAAGTATGTCAGTTTCCCCTTATTTTGTGTCTTCACTCCCATCCCCATCCCCTGTCAACCACAATGTGGAAATATTACATAAGATAAGATATTTTCAGAGAGAGAGAGAGAGATCACATTCACATAATTTTTATTATAGTATATTGTTTTAATTGTTCAATTTTATTACTAGTTATTAATCTCTCCTGTGCCAAATTTACAAATTAAACTTTGTCATAGGTGTGCATGTATAGGAGAAAACAGTATATATATATGGTTTGATATTATTTATGGTTTCAGGTATCCACTGGGGCTTTTGGAATATATCCTCTGTAGATAAGGGGGACTACTGTATTTATAACGTACTACATAAATGTTATATAACATATTACATATAAAATATAATATATATCACATTATATATACATGTTACGTAATTATAATGCAAGCCATGTTATATAATGTTACATTTTATACTACATATTGTATCGCTGCATATGCATACATACAAAACCCCATGTGATATTTCAGAGATTTCTAAAGGTTATCATAATTGTATGCAATTTCTACCTTCCATTAGGACACTAGAATACAACCCCTTTTATAAAAGATGATGCCATTGTTATCTGTTCTTCTCACCAGAGCACTTCACAAGCTTTCCTACTCCCGCGAACATGAACTTATCTCTAATAATTGCGCTCAGGAACTTGATGCTCTTTCAGATCTAAAGCCAATTAATTTTTGTATTGATATTGGCTATTTTGTCCTCGTTCTACTGGTTATTTTAACTACAACTTTGTGGGCTAATTATTGATGTCTCTAACATAAGTTGAAATGAAAGAGCAAATTAGCCAGGATGTGTGAAAAAGACAGTTAATGGTTAATGCCGGGACAAGCCTGCTTGATGGGCAGGTGGGTACTGTAACCACTGAACCGCACAGCCTCTCCAGGTTTTCTGTGGTTTGATTAGCAAATATTATGAGGCACCAGATGATTCTTAAGATATCAGTACAATCCTTTTAAAAGGCCTTTGAAACCTCTTCTTCCCTCACATGCACATTAAATAAGCAGCATTCGCACCAACTTCCCCTCACAGACTGGCCATTATGAGCTACTGTTTCCATAGCACAGACACATGCCAGGGGAAAACCCCACATTCAGAAGGGTTGTTTTTGGTGATAAACTAGTAAAATCAAGAGGAGCAAAAAATAACAGGGCCAGAGCCCGAGCAATGCATAGTCATTTTTCCCACATGAGCAAAATGTTCATAAAAACAAATGGTGCATACCGCCAATATGGCAAAATTCAGGAATGGGTTTGTCTTTATAACCACTTACAAAACTATGGTAGAAAAAGGAAGATGTCCAATGTGACATCCTTACATATTTTGCTGTATACTTCTTGGCTTTGTTAGTGAGCAGGCAGGAGTGGCCCTTTCTCAAGGAAAACCTCACATTTCATGGCATGAGCAGGGACATACATGAGCAACAGTTGTGTTTGTGAAAGCACACATGGTTCTAGGCATATACACTCCCTTCCATCACCCAAGGGAAAACTATTACAGTCTGGATACAGAGAAAAGTCCCACAGCTGTGCGTGGAAGGGCACAGCCAGGAGGTTTCCTGAAAGCACCAGCCCTATCTTTTAGCTTGCTGCTCCAGGATCTCCCATCGCTGTGCCAGGCCTGAGGTCCATGCAGAATGTTAGACTCACAATACTGGAGCTAGAAATATCTGTAATGAGCATCTGTTGAGTGGCTTGTCTAGTTCCCATTCTCACATTTTTTTTTTTATAACAACAGCAGATTCCTTTGAAAAACTCCTCCACCCTCACTACATAGCAATTCAGGGGCCTTGTCCTCCAGATGACCCAAGCCTGCCAGGCAGTTTCCTTACCAAAAATTTGGATCTTGAATAGAATGGCCCCAAAGGCAACTAGAGGTGATTCGTCCTCACAGAGGTGCCCTGGAAAGACCATTTAGCAGCTGCTATAACTGTCCTAGATCCCTGGAGCTTCCCTGGTTGTTGCCTTTTCCAAGCACTGAAGGCTCATTTTTTAAATTTTAATTATATAATCTACAATGTATCCATCCATAAATTTCATTTTGCTTGGGTTAGCCAGGGTTTCCTTCTGTTAGCTTGAAACCATAACTGGTATAGACCATTACCAATTATCTTGTATCCAATTTATTTGCCAATCTATACTGCACATTATGTTCTGCTCATCATATACATGATTATATATATATGCACATACACATAATATATATTATAGTACATTCCATTCTACTATACTATGCCATATATTTTTTTCATCCTTAAAATGCCCCAATGGTAGATTTATTCATGCAAATACATTAGAGATGAGGAGGTAATGGAAGCACAAATAGGCTTCACCAGTGCACATCAGGATCACCTAAAGGCTTTATTAAACCACAGATTCCTGGTCCCCATCTTCAGATTGCTAATTCAGTAGGTCTAAGAGGGGCTCTGATAAGTTATTTATTTGTTTGTTTGTTTATTTATTTATTTATTTATTTTGAGACGGAGTCTGGCTCTGTCACCCAGGCTGGAGTGCAGTGGCCGGATCTCAGCTCACTGCAAGCTCCGCCTCCCGGGTTTACACCATTCTCCTGCCTCAGCCTCCCGAGTAGCTGGGACTACAGGCGCCCGCCACCTCGCCCAGCTAGTTTTATGTATTTTTTAGTAGAGACGGGGTTTCACCGTGTTAGCCAGGATGGTCTCAATCTCCTGACCTCGTGATCCACCCGTCTCGGCCTCCCAAAGTGAGTTATTCATTTTTAAGAAGTTCCCAAATGATAATGTTGCTCATCCAGGACTACGTTTCAAGTTCCACTAGCTTAAGTCAATGCTTCCCAAAGTTTATTGAGTTTACAAATTGTTTAGGGAATAGATTCTGATTCAGCAAATATGAGGTGTGGCCTGAAACTCTGAATTTCTAACAAGCTCCAGGAGCTGCTGATGCCGCCAGATCACCATGAATAGCAAGGGATCACTTGGCTGAGCCAGATCTCACAGTAAATAATTGCCAGAACTACAACCTGATTTCAGGTTTGCCTCCTCTTATTCACTCTACTGCTTCCCTTCAAAAAGCCTTGTCTTTACAAATAAGGAGCCTGAATCCCAGAATGATCACACAACTTGACCAGATCTCACAGCTGGTTAGTTATAAATTCATCAGGGCACAACCCCAATCTTTGACCACCAGCCCAGGATGTCACCCTCTGTAGTGCTCAAGAGTTCACCAAGTATGGTGCTTTCATATCCGTTCCTCGTTGTATCTGGATAAAAAACAACAAGGAAGGGACAAGGCCAGCACTCATTCACGTTTCACTGACAAGGCAAGTAAGCAAAGTGCAGAGTAGAGAAACAACGTGCTTACAATCACTCAGGTGCCAAAGCTTGACCTGACCAAAAGCAATTCTAATGCCAAGTGCAGTATCCCTGTCACCTACAACAGCCCGCTTTCAGAGGAGGCAAGACACACATTTTAGCCATAGTCTAAAATACTAAAAGACTGGAGAGAACAGGTGTCAAAACTAGTGATCCACCAGTCCTATGTGGCCCATAGCGGTGTTATATCCCGACAGAGTTGCCCTGGAGAAATCATTTATCAGCCTCTGTAACTGTCCTAGCTCTCTGGAGCTTCCCTGATTGTTGTGTATGTTTGTTTGTTCAGTTGGTTGCCTTATATTTAAATATTGGGAACTTTTACATTATAATCCAGAATGAAAATTGTGAAGACCTGGCAACACAGAGTCCAGATTCACACTTTACAAAAATCAGCTCTGACTGTACAGAGAGGAGCATTGGGGCATGTGGCTATTAAAACAGCCACAAGGTCTTAGATGATGGTCATTAAAGCAGCCACATGGCCAGTCATATGAATTTATATGATGGAAAATAAAGTAGCTTCCCCGCTTTGTAAGGACAAAGAAAACATACTTCAGTAAAGTTCCCAGTCAACTTTCAGCTGGGAAGCCCTATGGGCATTAAAATTTGAATCGCTGAGAAAAATTAGAGGCCCATGAAACCACTTAATTGCCAATATTTCCCTAGGATACTGTTCAGGAAGGTGCAGAACAGAGCCAGGTTTTTAGAAAAGGTTGTATCTGTTCAAGGACTGGAGAGAAAAATCCAGCATGCATGCCCCTGTCCTTGCTGTTAAACGAAGGCGGCACCTCACCTTTGAATGACAGCTGAGCTCACAGGTGCCCTTTCTCTCATACAAGTACAAACTGCTAACACTGCCTAAGTAACCACTGGGTCTCTACTTATCGTAACGTCCTAGCCCTTTGATTGGTGATGGTTTGCTGGTGTGGAGAATACTCTGCCTTTTTAAAAATTTTCATTTTCTCTATCCTCATGGATTAGTGGTCCCTGTTGCACACAGCCAAGTATGTTCCTGAACGAGGCCAAGGATCCAGCTGGCAAAATCCTGCTTTAGCATAATTTTAAATCGCCGAGTCAACATAATGCCACTCTTCTGTTTAAATTACTGAACAATTAGAGCTATGTGGGATGTAATTTCAGGCCAAGTCCGGCCCTGTATGCAGCTCATTCTTTTGTTATTGTTGTTGTTGTTAAATGGCTATACTAAAGCATATACAGAAGTAGATTGGGAGCAGACTTTCAGGGAAATAAAATTTATGTACAGAATGTAAACACTGACACCTTGTTTAAGACAAAAGGTTTGCCCGTAATTCATCATACCTTTAAGACCACAATCATGCGCGCGCGTGCACGCGCACACACACACACATAGATATATATATAGAGAGAGAGAGGGAGGGAGGGACAGAGGGAGAGGAAGAGAGAGAGAGAGAGAGTGTGCCCTGAGAGGGAACAGCCCTATCCTCTTGTGTTCTGCCGCCTCTGCCTCCTTGCCGCCTGAAGGTAGAAATAATGAGCCTGCAGAAGGGAGTGACAGATTTTATCTCGGAGACACTGACCCGAATGACTCCATTAGCATTGTTCCAAATGAAAAGTCGCCCTTCCTCTATGGGGATTGGAGGGGGCTGCCAGGGAGACAGGAGGCAAGATGTTTAGCTTCCATTTGGAACTGAATCCTTCCCTAGAACCAAGGACATGTTGTGCCCTCATCCCTGCATCCCACAGCAGCCAGGCCCTGTCTATTTCTGTGCGACTTGGCTGCAATAGAATAAGAGCCTCTCAAATCAAGGCATGCTATCCACCCCTCCCTGATTTAGCTGGAATCCATAACCACTTTCAACCCTAGTCACACGTGTCCAGGCAGCCCAAGTGACTGATGCCCTCCAGCACAGCCCCATAGCATATCATTCACCAATTTCTCTTCTGAGACCCTTTTCACATAGAAGATCAAAGCCATTTGTCATCCCCAGAGAGCTGACTTTCCAGAGGGAACCATCCTTTCCAGTTCTGAATCAGGACAGGAAAGGGAGGTAAAGTAGGGTAATAGAGGGGAGAAGACAGACAGACAGATGCGCACAAAACACCACCACCACCACCACCACCACCACCACCACCACCACCACCACCACCACCACATCATCACCGGAGACTCCTGGCAAAAGCATCCCATTCAACAATGGAAAAACCCACTAAATCTGAGATAATAGTTCACTGGATGTCCACCTTTTATTTTGGTACCAGATGTGTTTTAATACAGAGATGCTGCTGGTGAGTAAGTTTGGGTTTAGTGTGACTATAAACTGCAAACTTACCTGCTGTGGTACTTGTGCAAATTTTAGTAACCTGGGATAAATACCTCTAAGGGGCCAATTTCTTCATCAATAAAATGAAGATTTCAGTTTCTACTTTGCAGAATCTTGTTGTAAAGTAAATGCAAAAAGCAACGGTGCACTTAGAACAGTGCCTGGCATATACAAGAAATTCAATATATAGAGACTAATAATATTTGAATAAACCCTATAAATGCAGTCAAGAATTCCATATGTAGAGGTAGCCTCTAAGCATGTAAAGCTTGCAGATGAGTCCATTTCTGCCTTGGATCTGTATTGCCAAATGAAAGTTTTCTTGAACCATGTTCCTCCCTAAGTACTGTTTAGAGAAGGCCCACACTGCTAAATCAACTTTTGCTTATGACTGAGCTTAATATGAGAATGAGGATCCTGAGTGACAGCTCTGTGGCCGGACTGGCTAGGAGGAATATTTTAAGTATCTCCCCAAACTGAGATAGCTCCTAGATAGTCCCTCATTGCAGGCAGAGTATCAGTAAGTCAGAGCATGCTGGAAACCACTGAGTAAATAGAGTACATCTTCCAGGAGCATTTTTTTTTTTTTTTTACTGGATGGTAATTTAGAATATAATTTTTAAGTTACAACAAACATGGATACAAGTTAAACAAAATGAGAAATAGCGTAACATTTTTAACTTACACACAAAACTTCAAAAGAAATTCAGGCTTGTAGGAGGCTATTTAAGGCTCTCCCCCCAGTCCCCAGGGGGTAGGGACCAAAATTTGCTGAGACATACTAGTTCCCCCGTCAGTCGCAGGACAACTTGTACAGTGGAAGTTCTAATCACCATTTTATTGGTGAAGAATCAAGCACAATTAATCTGCAGTGACAAAAAACAGATCAGTGGTTTCCTAGGGCCAGGGTCAGAGGAACTGACCACAAAGGGAGATGAAGGAACATTTGGGGTGACAAATATTCTACATCTTGATTGTAGTGATGGTTACTTAGATGCAAGTTTTTTCAAAACAACAACAAAACCGATGCAACAAAAATGGGTATGGTTTATTGTACGAAAAGTGTATCAAAATAGATTTCTAAAATGTTTCAATTTTTAATGAAGAGTTTAAAAGAGGCTGTTGGCTGTTAATCCAATTGTGGAAGAAAAATTAGACCCTATTAGAAATTTAGAAGGATATTGTGAGGATGGGATGGAGAGAGAGAAAAGTGGAGGCGGGGAAGGAAAGGAACCAATGCTGAGCCATAACTGGCAATCTAGATATCCAGGAAAGCAGAGAAACTTCACATCAAAGGAAGATAGGAGGAACAGGAAGAAAGAGGGGTGAGGCATGCCCAGCCCAATGAACAGAACTTCCAGGGGACGGGGTGAGCCCAGGGCAGGGCCAAGGACCTGAAATTCAGAGGAAATTCAGAGCAGGAGAGGAGAGACAGGTGGACACAGAGACACTTCCAATTCCCTGAGCCATCTGGATTGCACCATGTAAATTTCACTACCCTGGGTCCAGGTTCCTGTTTCCTCCCCTAGTGCTTCAAAACTCAAGCAGGGATTTTCAGAGCCCAGCTGGATTAATGCAAGCTGTCTCTCTCCCTTTGGCTCCAAGGGCCATTCTCCCTGGTCCTCTCTACAGAGCTATTCTGCTGCCAAGTGTGGCTTCGCCAGGGGGTTCCATACTTAAAAAGACAGACTTATTTTTAGCTCCTGACAAATCCCTGTGGCTTTTCAATACAAAGGAAAGATGAGTGACTAGGCTTACTCCTTTCTTTTGGCTGGGGGGAAAAAAAAGAAACGAAAAAAAGAAAACCAACCTGAAGTTTGTTGCTATGTCGCTTTCCATTTTTCAATGTTAATTTGGAAATTTGCTTCAACTTGCTGTGAACCTTTCCACAGAAATATATTACACTGAACAGAAGTGTTTTAAAAATACTGGCGCACTCTGGTAACCGTCTGTCACTCTTTGCGGCACATAGCAATTTAAAATTATTGGAGCTCTTAAATTAAGAGCTTAAATTTGAAGGTGATCACCACTTTGAGCATGTGGATTGCACAGCTATCTCAACTATAACAGTGCTTCAATTTCCTTTAAGCAGGTCATTTTAGGGAGCGATAAGGGAGTCTGATTGCCCAGCATGCATTGATTTAAAACTACTGGAGTCGTCAATTCATTTCTACAAGCACTTCTGTTTGGGTGCAATCTTACTCTGATGGCTTAAATTGGTCCAAATTGTTCGATACTGCACATGCCCAAAACACTAATGTATTTTAGTAATCTGCCTTTTGGGGGGCAAAATTAACAATAATTTCTGGCTAAGCCAACAACAGTACACCAGCAGATGTATTTGCCTTTCAAAAACACAAGGTCACCTAGGTGAGATTTTCGGTGTGTCTAATGTCTAAAAGATGTAAAGGGAAAATATGTATTGGTCTTTCAGAGACATTTGGCCTAACATACTGTATTCAATATCTCAAAAATAATATGAATTTTATCAGAACGTAATACCTGTTGTAGAACTCTGTGTCCTTACTAGAACCCACAAATTAATATTTTGTTGCATCTGAAATACTGAAAAGTCATGTTTTACAGTCTGTCTGTACATAGGAAATAAAAAAGCTTTTTTGAAATTTAACATACCCCAGGTAAGTTACAAGGAAAACAAACAAAATAAACCACAGAGTGTTAAAAAGGAGAAAAGCCAATACGTAAAATGTCTTAGATAACAGATCCCAAAATATCCCATTATCATATTTATATTCCTAGAAAAATAAGTTTTGCTCTTAAAAATAAATGAGGAAATGCTGGTTCAACTACAACAGAATTACAATAACGACAGCAATAGTTAACATGTATCAAACACTGAGTGCTTATCTCAGGCGATCCTCACAGTAATCCCATGAGGTAACTATTACCGTCCTCCTTCCTTTTCTTTAAAACTATTTTTCATTAGACAAATTCGTGTATCTACAAAAAATATATTTTTAAGGCAGGTCAGAACAAGGAAGTACTCTCTCAGAGCATGTCGTAGCAGTTTTGCTGAGGTGTAGCATGCATACCATAAAAATCAGCCATTGTAAATACAACATTCAACTGATGGTCATTAAGTCTATAAAGTTACACAACAATCTCCAAAATCCAATTTTAAAACATTTCCATCACCCTCAAAAGTTTCCCTGTGCTCATTTGCAGTCAACCCCCACTACTAACCCAAAGCCCAGGCAACCTCTGATCTGGGAATTTTGTACAAATGGAATCATATGCTATGTTGTCTTCTGTCTTTGTTCCCATAGCATAATGTTTTTGAGGTTTGTGCTGTAGCATGTATCAGTAGTTCTTTCCTTTTTATTGCTGAATAGTATTGCACTATGGGGCTATACCACAGCCGGTAGACATTTAGGTTGTCTCCATCTTTGTTCCATTATAAATAATGCTATGAATGTTGTGTGTATGTCTGTGTGGACATACATTGTCATCTGTCTTGGGAGGAAACCTAGGAGAACTGGTGGTTTATACATTTATGTTTAACTTTACAAAAAAAACTGTCAAACTATTTTACAAAGTGGTTATTTTACTTTATATATTTACTTCTTCACTAGCAATGAATATAATACCATTTTACTGAGAGGAAAGGGAAGTTCAACAGGATTAGGGACCTTGAATGAGATTATACAACTAGTAACTGCAAAGCAGGGGTCTGAAGCTGAGATCCCTGATTCCATATCAGAGCTCTTTAAAGTCTCAAAGTTAAATAGATTATTCAAGGTTAAACAAATTTCTCTGTTGCAGGACTTAAGAGGATTTAATGCCCCATTAGTTATGAGGAACTTCCAAGAAAAGTTAATAGCATGCAGTGTTTCTTCACATATTTTGCTCCTAGGACCCTTTCCTATCACAGTACATGTGTTCTGTTGAGTTCTCTAGAAGCAGAGCATGAGATAGAGACCTGGATGCATATAACGTGTTGAAGAAATCAATGTATAATAGGATGAGGAAAGCAGGATAGAAAAGAGAAAGGGGCTAAACAAGGATGGTGCTATGGTTTGAATGTTTTTGTCCCCTCCAAAACTCACATTGAAACTTAATCCCCGATACATCAGTGTTCATGGCTGGGGCTTAATGGGAGATGTTTAGGTCATGCGGGCTCCACCCTTATGAATGGATTAATCCCAGTACAAAAAGGGTTTGTGGGAATGGGTTTGCTTTCTTCTCCTTTCCATCATGTAAGGACACAACATTCCTCCACTTTTGCTCTTCTGACACATGAGGAACAGTTTTTCTCCCCTCCAGAAGAGGCAGCATTCAAGGCACCACCTAGGAGACAGACTGGGCCCTCACCAGACAGAAACCTGCTGGCACCTTTATCTTGGACCTCCCAGCCTTTAAAACTGTGAGCAATAAATGTCTGTTCTTTATCAATTACCAGTCTCAGGTATTCTGTTTTGGCAGCAATAATAGACTAAGGCACTTGCTTTATTACTTACTGCTTGCTACTGTAAAGGAGACAGAAGCCTCAGGTAGGATCCAGATTTGCCTGTTTGGGAGTGAGGAGATGCTCTGGGACATACACTACAAAACAGAAGTATCCTCCCTGGAGGCAATGGTACAGCATTTTGTTCCCCAAGGCAGTCAGTCATTAGCTGTGAGCTCCCCCTCCTGAGAAGGGGGAGGGAAGGAGGAAGAAGCTTCTGGTTTTGGTGCCTCCCAGTTGTGGAGAGCAATGCTCCAAAGAAGGTGGCTGCTGTGAGCCATTAGCAGCTGACACTCACTGAGTGCACTGTGCTGGAGATAAAACCTGGGGTGGTTGGAACCCACAGAATCCATCATAGTATACTTTGTACCCTTCCATTGAGATTAACATGTCAAGCTCTTTCTCGCCTCTGGGCATTTGCACTAGCTTTTTAAACTTGAAAAGCTTACCCCCATCCAAAATACAAACAGTCTGGCTTCTTCTCACCCATCAAATCTTAGTGCAAAAGTTAATTTGAGAAAACTGAAAGAGAAAAGAATAGTCCTAGTGGTTGTGGTGGCAGGAGTTAAGAATTAGACCTCAAAACTGACTATAAATTTTCTGCATGACTGAAGGTCTTTCCGAGCTTTCACACCCCAGTCATCAGATAACTTGGAAAACAACAAAGCGCTCAGGGGTACAAGGCACTTTCTAGACTTTGAGTCACTTCTCTCAGAATCACAGGACTGCTGGATATCACTCAGGACAGGATAGTTTACAGTACAGTAACAGCTAGTGCCCAAACCTCAATGGCTTAAAATAAGTTCATTTCTTGCTTATACTACACATCCACGTGGGGCACCAGAGGAGGGGGTGGGGACGCTCTGTTACCAAAGTCACTCACTCCAAGTCCCGCTGATCGATCAGCTATGAATCACAACATTGCCAATCAGCAGATACCACTTTTGACCACAGCTCATTGGTTTAGAACGGCTCCTAGGGCCTCAACCTTGCCACCAAGGAGCTGAAAAGTGTAATCCTGCCAAGTTCTCAGAAGAGAGGAGACCAGGTGAGGAACGTGTAGCCATCCCTTAAGGCTTGCCTTCATCTGAACTATAAATAGTATGGCTCCGGTTTCTAGTCAATAAAATAACTCCTTTTCTGATGGCTCCTGTGTTAAACCGGTTTTAGAAAGAGCAAAACTTGTAATAGTGTGAAGATAAAGAGCAATTAAAGAGGGCATGAGCAGTGGTTAATGAGCTAGCAAACATTTCCAAGAGAACACTAAAAAACTACTAAATTGCAAGCCACCAGCCAAGTAAGTTTGCAGTATTTTAAGATGTACAGAGCTTTTATCCTCTCACACTGAAGGAAAGAAGGTTGACTTGTTTCTATTTCTAAGGTAAACGAAGGTCAACAAGGCCATAAAACTTATTTTAAGACCAAGCCAGGACAGTGATCTAACAAAGTTATGGAACAGGAAACCTTAATTAAAGTTTCCAAGTTAAGAGAAAGAAATTAACTACTTGACTATATTGTTCTATGTATAAAGTCTTTCAAAATCCTATATAATTTTGCAAAAGTTCTTTGCAATTAATTTAAAATAAGTCATCTTTGTCAAGGTACTTAGATTTATGACACAAAGGTAGCTTTTAACTTAATTGTTACTTTTTTCCCCCAGAACCTTCTACATGAAAAACAGTCAATTAGGAGAAAATTCTTTTACTACTCAGCGGATATGAAGCTGAAGTGTACCTTAGATCCTTTTTTATGAAATTAGCTAAATTTAGGATTCTTTCCCAGTTGCCTGTGAGTTGTCTAGAATAATATGAAGTTCTAAATATTTTTGTAATGGAGCAGAAGAGAAAACAATCTATTGAAATAGTATTGAGGCAATGTAAGCATAAGCCATCTGTGTCAGTCATGCAAAATTGTCTCCCAAGGTTTAAATTAAGAGGGATCACACAAAGCACCTGTTTCTTTCCACGGACATAGGGGGAGCTGAAGAATTGCAATACCCACCTAAGAGTCAAATATCAGCTTGTCTAATTTTGCTTATATTTGCTTTTGTATTTGCTTCTTAGTAAAAGTAACTGATTAGAGAAGTAGTAAATATTCCCCCGTTACTTGGTAGTCCCTGATCTCATCAGTTCTTTGGCCAAACACACCTAACCCAATAACTAACATAAAAGAGATGTTACATGCTAAGGCTAAAGAATGCCATGCTATTTTTTTTCATATTTGTGAAGCATCTTTTGTCTAATTCTCTTAAAGCAATGCATTGAGAATGGATACCTGTTTTAATAACATGCTGTTTGAGGGATGTCTCTTTGTTCCTTCTACTCTGGCCTTCATGATTTCCTCAGATATGCCACACTCTCACCTAGGCCTGTATTACATCATGGGTAAAATGAAGGCGTTCAATTCTTGAATAATTAGAACATCTGGAAACAGCCCATGTTCCCACCAGACCTTCAAGGTTGACGTGCCTGGGCACGTGGCTCTTGTTTGTTGCAATATCCGTGGTGCGCTGCTGATAAACGTTTAACAACCAGGTCCTAGGAGATGGGGAGCTCTGATTTGTAGTGTTTGCCAATTTCAGTGGTGTAAATACTCCTGCTAGGTTTAATTTCAAATTATCACTGTGATGTCAACCAACTTACAAATTTTCTGAAAATTTAACAATCAGCTCTTGTGAGCTGGTTCCACCATAATGCTGCACAGCACCCGACATTCCATGCCCACACAATGTTAGGTATATACGTTAAAGCCATACTGGCTGCACACATTTACCTTACCTGTCTGGCCTCAATAGACATCCAAATTAGCCACCACTGGAGTAGATGACCCTAGATCCTTCCAGCTACAACATGAGATAATTCCATGATTTATAGGGACTTCTCAGAAAACACTCTCTATATTAATATTAGGACAGCCTAGTATTGCCTTGCTATTTTTAGATCTAGAAAGGACTGCTAGAAGATTGAAATTCTTATCTGGATTTCAGTTTGATTCTACAATCTTCACCATCTTATCCTCTATTATTATAACAGCTTCTTGGTGGGTCTCTCCTACTCCAGCCTCTCTTGCCTCTCACCCAGCCAGCCAGCCACTAAAATAATTGTGAATAATCACCCTCCAACAGTTGTGAGAATGAAGTCCTCTGCCACCATTTTCATCATGTCACTTCCTTACTAGGCAAGCTTCAGAAGCTTCTTATGGCTAGTCCTATCTAATTCAAACTACTCCAGCTGGCAGTAAAACCTCTCCGCCCATAGGCAAGAGCAATAATCCTGGGCTATTGTGGCCTCTCATAAAACCAGTTAAGGTCTTTTTGAAATCCCTGCAGACCCTCCACAATGCATCTCAATTCCCTTATTCACAGAAAACAGCAATAACTCTAATTCCCATCTTTCATCAGACTTGCTAGAATTCAGAGTACCTAGTAAGCATGCTGTCTGTATACTAAGTCCCAGGGATGTTCCACATGCTCTTTAACACAGGCATGTCCCTGATAAATCACAAATCCCTTGTAAAGACAGACAACATGGAAAGGGATAAACATTAATTTTAACACTTTCAGGACCATATGCAAAGCAAACCTTCAGATACTCTTGCATTTTCAGAAAGCACTGAGTTGCTTCTCTCTTCTCCTTACAGCTTTTGCTTTCTTTAACCAAGGTCTCTTCAGAAATCTCTCTTTTTAGCTCACATAATAGCAATCCAAGTATCCTTCAAGTAAGGTCCCTTTGTGGATCCTATTGTCATGCACCAGAAATTGGGACAAATTTCTCAATATCACATGCTATGGGTTAAAGAACACACTGCATTGAGGAAACTCACAAAGAATGTAGAGAAAGCTGTTGAAGTTCCAATCAACTGATCCTCTCAACACACCTAAACTCACTTATAGCTACATTAGACAGTTTCCAGCATTCTGAGAGTTTCTAACCTTATGCATCTGCCATCTTTCTTCAAGTATGCTTGAGGACTTTTTTGCAGTCCCACCTGAGCTTGCTGGGCATCAACTATGAACAAACCTGCATGTCTTCAGGGGCAACCTCTCCAATTTCAGGATGAAAGTGAGTGGATAATCCTCAACTACCGCATTCTTGGAGGAACAGTTTTGAAATGCCTTCTACTCTGTTCCTCAAACATTACTGAGAGGCATCAAGCCTCATTTATCTGAAGTAATCTACGCATTAAAATATATTGCTTTAACTTTCCTGGTTCCAATCTTTCATTTATGCTTCCTTGTTTTCCCAAGTAAATTATGTGAATCCACATCTTGGGCTCTGATTTTGGACAAACCGTGATTTAGACATGAGGTCAGTGAGTGAAGAGAAGGCATAAGTTCCATCCTCCTATGGGGAGGTATGCTGGGCCCTGGGCAATCACCTGGCCACACAGTAATGGGTTTTTGTTCCAGTGGAATATTCCCACCCATGCTGCACCTCCCCTCTAATAAGTCAGTGATTCGCAATTACAGACAATTTTAATCCCCAAGGGACATTTGGCAACATCTGAAGACACTTTTGGTTGCTGTAACTGGGGACGAGGGTTGCTACTGACATCCATTGAGTTGAGGCCAGGATGCTGTTAAACATCCCACAGCGCACGGGAAAGCCCTCCATAACAAAAAATTACCTGGCTCAAAATACCAAGAATACCACAGCTGAGAAGCCTTGTTATAGAGTAAGCCTGAAAGCAGCTCTGTCTGGGGAGGAATGATCAGACCATTTTTGTACCACTCATTGTAGACTTTGGTGCCAGCTCTTTTCAGAAGGTATCTGGAAGCACTCTCTGCCCAGCACCTGAGAGCCTTGGGGCCATGAGGGTTTCATTCTCCCTGAGAGGAGAGAAAGCCACAAGTCCTGGGGAAAGCTGAGCTTGGGTTGCCCCTTGCTGCTGACAAAGAAAGCCCCCAAGTCTCAGCTGGTTTTCCAGGTAACAGAGTGAGTCGCTGGGGTCATTTCTCAATGTTGCACCACAGAAAGAAGAATGTATTATCTTGCCCTCCCATCCCTTCTACCTAAGGAAATGAGTCTTAGGACCATTCTCCAGACCTGTAAACAATTGTAATGATGTAAAAAAAAAAAAAAAAAAAAAAAAACAGATTAAAAAAAGACTCCGTGTGAATAAATATATCCAGAGAGGAAGCCACCTCCACAACACACACACACAGGGTTCCTCATCCCCCACGCCCAACAAACCACATGGTGAGAGTAGCAGCCTGAGGTTGAGGTTAGCCCATTGCCACCTTGGCTGATCCAATGTGAATAGGACTGGATAAAAATTCTCTGGACACACTTTCTTTAAATATTCTAACTCTTAAACATATCTCTATGATTTTCACCAGACATACAGGGGAGCAATCACAGTGGGCACAAAACTCACCGGTGTCCCAAGTAGGGGAGCATCAGACAGGGCAACAAACGCAGATGAGTGACCTGCCTCGAGGCGCTGAATGTAAAGCTGCTTCCCAGCCCATTCTTCAGGACACAGTCAGCCCACATTGAAACTGGAAGAGCATCACTCAGGAATTCTATCAAAAGCTTCCAGGCGGGACCCACTCACTACCAGAGTGCATAACTGTCTACATACCCCCTTGACTGCAATTATTAATAAGCCCCACTCCTGTCAGAGGCTTCGGGCCAAAGGAGAGAGATGGCTTCCCCATGCTAACTCCATATCGGTCTCACATTGAAACCCTGCATCCTCTGGAGCAGCTTTGCAAATCACTAATGGTTTCTTTTTCGGGAAAATAGAGAAGCAAAGAAGTGTGGCAGCCAGCTGACTGACAGAAATCCACAACCTGGCAGCCAGCCCCAGCCCAGAAAACAAAAGGGTCTTTGGTTCACCTGTCAAGACTGTGCTCATTCCTCAGGCCTCTTCCCATGGAGCTTATCTGATTCCTTCAGCCAGGTGTGATGAAGCAGCGAGTGCTGACATCATCACGGAGGATGAGCGGCTGGCTGGCTGGGAAGCCGCCAGGGGAAACTGGCATAAGATGCTGCTCTCAGCAGTGGCTGTAGCAGCCTGGGAGACGTCGGATTTCTTTCCTTCTAAACGGGCAGTTAGGAAAAGGAAAGAATTAGGATCAAGTCCCTGGGAGGGTGAGGAAAATATTTCCACGTACCTCTTGTCCCTGCTCCTTCCTTACATCATGTCCTTCCAAGAAATAAAGCAACCTTGCAAAGCTATGGAGAAACATTAGCTAGACTGAACGTCAACAGGCAAAATCTTTCATTGTGATTATTTAGTTATTCTCTGCCACCTTCTCTAACAAACAAGTTTACTATTAGCATTTTCTTAGAGCAATGGTTCTCAAAGTGCAGTTCCTGGAACAGGCATCACCTGGGAATTTCTTAGAACTAGAAATTCTCGGGCCTGACCCCAACCCTCTTGAGTCAGTAGCTCTGGAGGTGAGGCTGAGCAATTGGTTTTACAAGCCCTCCAGGTGATGCTAATGTACTTTAAAATTTGCAATCCCCTGTCAGAAAGGAGCAAAATTCATTGCCAGTCCCAGGCTTCACAGGTGATTTCAGCTCCAGCAGAGAATTCACACCTGGCAAATGCGTGCCTTCCACTTAGCCTTCCTCACTGATATTGTCTTGGCACCACTACTCCTCTCCCAAAAATATTATTTACTGACTTCAAGCTTTTCAAAATTTGCAATTTAAACTTCTCCTCTGAGTGTGAATGTTAGATTAGCATAGACTTCTCATAGAATGCAAATGTCCCTAGCTGGATGTGTTTCAAAGCTGAGAACCCTCACACCTGTCATCCCATTAGTGAATTTATTTTACCCTGATACACGCAATCCTATATGAACCCAATCAGCAGTTTTAAAAACAAAATGGTTACTTGTTTGAACATGATAGTATGAAGAAGAGGGTGGTAACAAGGGAAGGAATGTGTATGTGTATATGTGCATATATATATATCATATATCATATATATGTATATGTGTATAAGATATGTACCTGTCATAGGCAAACACCTCAAAGCTTATTTGGGGGCTACTGTGTTTTAGACTATAATTGCCTCTCACCTCTAAACTGATTATAACAAGGTCATTATATTTCACCCTGGTTTTCATTGTTCTCTAGAATCATATCTCAGTGTGAGGGCTCAGTAGTGTAGCCCTCTACACTCTGGCTAGCTCAAGCTACCCTGCCTTCCCCAAGTAGCCCATGGTCTTCCAGGTCTTTCCACTTTGCTTTGGCTATGCCCTCATTGATGATCTTGGATGCCACCTTTTCTGTGAAGATTTCTCCAATCCTACAGTCAGAATAAATGCTTCCTAATCTACCTGTGTAACTGGCAAAAATGAAATAAATCCTAGTACACCATGTTGGTAATAATGTGATGAGGGAAGCACTTGCATATACTTCATATGGGACATAAATCAGAGCAACTTTTCAGGAAAGTGACTGGACATTATATCCAATGACCCAATATTTGTACATTTAAGAATCTATCCTGAAGAAATGTTAGAAATATAATGTTCAGCTTTTACAAGCTGTCCAATCCATAGGCCATCATCCTCTGTTCTTTGGTAAGTGGCTCCTGTGTATATTGGTAATATAGCATACAGGTTGAGAGCAGATTTTGGAACTGGCTGCCTGGATTTGAAACCTGGCTCTGAAACATGATACCTATGTGACATTGAATGTGAGTAACTTAAATTCTCACCTTGAATCAATAGAGAGAAAAGGGAAGAAAATATCTGTTGTTTCACTTCTCTCCAGTTTGGGGATGACTAATGGGAATTTTAGGGATTTTGTAGACTCTCTGTGGCAGAGACTGCTATATTTATCAAAACCCTTGCCTTTCCTTCTCTGCACACGTGCAGATTACATTTTCCAGCCTCCCTTACAGGTAAAGTTGGGCATATCACTGAGGACTTCTGACCAGGTGATATCTAGCACATCTAAGCCTATTCCATAAAAACTTCTCATGTATGCTTTTCTACCTTTCTTCCCCTTAATGTAAAGGACACGGAGGGTCTTGAGGTGAAAGGATCCAGATGGAAAGAACCTAGAAACTACCTCACATGAATAACCATTCTGAACCTTGAAATGAGTAAGAAAGAAACCTGTAGTATCTTAAAAACAGAGGCTTTAACGTTGCATGTTTTAACAATTTGCCTACCATGATTAATATACTCACCAATATTGCACCTTAACTTTTGGATCTGTGGTTTAGAGACATGCCATGCCATACTACAACGTTTTGATTCGTTTTTTGGCTGCTACTTGGGGAAATTTAGGGCACTCAGTTATTTCCCTTTCTTTTCTTTACTCCACCAGTGATCTACCAGCTTGTTTCTTTGCTAGTTTGTTTGGTGTTTTGTTTGTTTGTTTGTTTGTTTTCTTACTGGTTTTCATTCATTTCACTAGGGAGATTTTGTAAACCCAAGTGGTCATTGTTTCCTGGAAATGACATAGCATGTTTTTAAAAATCTATTATAACTATTTTTCCATTCTGTCTTGCAGTGTATGTAGGTAATTACAAATCCATTTCTTTTCCAGACTGTAAGCTTCTTGAATTCAGGAATGATGAACTAGTTTTCTGGTAATTCTCATGGGTACCATAGCAGCTGGTTCATAGTAGGCACCCAGTGTTTTCTGACTAGTAGGTGTACTTGTCATCAGTAACACTGGATGACTGAGCCCAGAATTTTACCTGCAAGTAGCAGCTGAAAGCAAACATAAGTGGACTAAGCATTGAAAATAAAGTATGATACGTACATCTATCCATGGCCATACAGAAGATTTAGCCAAATAACCTCAAACATCCGTTAGTAGAGCCAGAAATTAATTATCTTTTTTAAAAAAAGAACCTTGAATAGTCATCATCTTACCTGCAATAAGAAAAACTAAATACAACCCACTGGAGTATCAAATACCTTATCAATCACATAGAATTCATCAATAAATCTACTTTGGTAATATCAAGACAAAAGCAAGAAAAAATTTTATAACTATTAATGTTGCTCAAACACCAGCATGTCAGTTTTGCTACCCATTGATAAATACATTTTATGATACAGATCTCTCAATAAACCTCATATGATATAATCCAATTTTCCTTCAAAGTGTGCAATCATCTCATTGCTCTTTTTTTTTTTTAACTTTTAAGTTCAGAGGTACATGTTCAGGATGTGAAGATTTGTTACATAGGTAAACATGTGTCATGGGTGTTTGTTGTACCGATTATTTCATCACCCAGGTATTAAGCTTAGTATCCATTCGTTATTGTTTGTGATCCTCTTCCTCCTCCCACCCCCCACCCTCTGATAGGCTCCATTGTGTGTTGTTCTCCTCTATGTGTCCATGAATTCTTAACATTTAGATCCAACTTATAAATGAGAACCTGTGGTATCTGCTTTTCCATTCCTCCGTTAGTTTGCTAAGAATAATGGCCTCCAGCTCCATTCATGTCCCTGCAGAGGATATGATCTCATTCTTATTTATGTGTGCATAGTATTCCACAGTGTGTATTACCCCATTTGCTTTATCCAGTCTATCATTGATGGGCATTTGGGTTAATTCTATGTCTTTGCTATTGTGAATAGTGCTACAATGAACATAACATATGTATGTGTCTTTATAATAGAGCAATTTATATTTCTTTGGGTATATATCCAGTAATGGAATTCCTGAGTCAAATGATATTTCTGGCTTTAGGTCTTTGAGGAATTGCCATACTGTCTTCCACAATGGTTGAACTAATTTACACTCTCACCAATAGTTTATAAGCATTCCTTTTTCTCCACAATTTTGCCAGCATCTGTTATTTTTTTACTTTTTAATAATAGCCATTCTGACTGGTGTGAGATGGTATCTCATTGTGGTTTTGATTCGCATTTCTCTAACAATTAGTGATGTTGAGTTTTTTTTCATATGCTTTTTGGCCACATGTATGCCTTCTTTTGAAAAGTATCTTTTCATGTCTTTTGCCCACTTTTTAATGGGATTGTTTGTTTTTTATTGTAAATTTAAGTTCCATATAAATGCTAGGTATTAGGCCTTTGTCAGACGCATAGTTTGTAAAAATTTTCTCCCATTCTGTAGATTGTCTGTTTACTCTGTTGATAGTTTCTTTTGCTGTGCCAAAGGTCTTTAGTTTAATTAGATCCCATTTGTCAATTTTTGCTTGTGTTGGAATTCCTTTTGGCATCTTCATCATGAAATATTTGCCGAGGCCTAATGTCCTGAATGGTATTGCCTAAGTTGTCTTCCAGGGTTTTTATAGTTTTAGGTTTTATGTATAAGTCTTTAACCCATTTGGGTTAATTTTTTAATATGATGTAAGGAAGGGGTCCAATTTCATTCTGCTACATATGGCTAACCAGTTATTTTAGCACCGTTTATTGAATAGGGAATCCTTTCCTCATTGCTTGTTTTTGTCAGGTTTATTGAAGATCAGATAGTTATAGGTGTACAGTCTTATTTCTGAGTTCTCTATTCTATTCCATTTGTCTATGTGTCTGCTCTTGTACAAGTGCCATGCTGTTTTGTTTGCTGTAACCCTGTAGTATAGTTTGAAGTTGTGTAGCATGATACCTCCAGCTTTGTTCTTTTTGCTTAGGATTGCCTTGGCTAGTCAGCCTCTTTTTGGGCTCCATATGGATTTTAAAAGGGATTTTTCTAATTCTGTGATGAATGTCAATGGTAGTTTAATGGGAATAGCATTGAATCTATAAATTGCTTTGGGCAGTATGGTCATTTTAACAATATTGACTCTTCCCATCCATGAGCATGGAATGTTTTTCCATTTGTTTGTATAATCTCTGATTTCTTTGAGCAGTGGTTTGTAGTTCTCCTTGTAGAGATCTTTCACTTTCCTTGTTAGCTGTATTCCTAGTTACTTTATTCATTTTGTGGCAGTTGTGAATGGGAGTTCATTTGTTATTTGGCTCTCAGCATGCCTGTTGATATGTAGAAATGCTAGCTATTTTTGCACATAGATTTTGTATCCTGAGACTTCGCTAAAGTTGCTCTTCAGCCTAAGAAGCTTTTGGGCTGAGACTATAGGGTTTTCTAAATATACAATCATGTCATTTGCAAACAGGAATAGTTTGACTTCCTCTCTTCCTATTTGAATGCTCTTTATTTCTTTCTCTTGCCTGATTGCTCTGGCCAGGACTTCCAATACTATGTTAAATAGGAGTGGTGAGAGAAGGCATCCATGTCTTGTGCTGGTTTTCAAGGGGAACACTTCCAGCTTTTGCCCATTCAGTATGACGTTGGCTGTGGGTTTGTCATATATGGCTCTTATTATTTTAAGATATGTTCCTTCAACACCTAGTTTACTGGGAATTTTTAACATTAAGGGATGTTTAATTTTATTGCAAATCTTTTCTGCATCTATTGAGATAATCGTGTGGCTTTTGTCTTTAGTTCTGTTTATATGATGAATCACATTTATTGATTTGCATATGTTGAACCAACCTTGCATCCTGGGGATGAAGCCTATCGGATAGTGGTGGATAAGCTTTTTGGTGTGCTGCTAGATTCATTTGACAGTATTTTGTTGAGGACTTTTGCATAGATGTTCATCAAAAATATTGGCCTGATCTTTTCTTTTTTTGTTGTATCTCTGCCAGGTTTTGGTCACATTGCTTTGATAGTACATTGGTGCTGTGTTTTCTAGACCTTAACTCTGAAAATTCTGATAAATGACAGACACCTAAAGGAAAAATGAAATTTGTAAAAGGGACCAAATGGAAAATCGCCATCTTTGACTTTTCTTGGGCTTTCTGAGAGAAAAATCTGTCCAAGTTCCATGCATAGAAGTTCAAGGCCATGGTTTATGGTCACTGGAATGTATATCTTAGGCTAGAACTAAAGTAAGATCTTCTTTCATTCATTTTCCTGTCTGTATATCTATTGCCCTATCATGAAATGGAAAACATTGTCTTTTAGTACTGGTTGAAATTCCCTAATTTACATCTTCTCTGAGCCAGACCTAGATCCAACTGCTTACTCAGGGTCTACGCTTAGATGCCTATAGGTGTCTGGAAGTGATATGCCTAAGATAAAACTCTATACCACCATCATCTTTGTTCTACCTAGAACGTATTCCAGGACAGTCTCCAATATGTCAGTTTATATCCATCTCTTAATCATGTCACAACACTGGGTACCATCTTTGATTCTATTTTCTTCCTTTCTCTCTTAATTTGTTTCTTCTGTAAATTCTGTCATTTATTCCTCTAAAAAGTATTCTTTCACCTTTCTCCTGTTACCATACTAATCTTGGCCATCATCAAATCTCATCTGGATCCCAGCAGTAACTTCTAATTGGTTTCCTTCTACTCTTGTGTACCATCAATCTATCTACTATATACAGCCAATGTTATACTAAAAAATGCAAATCAAATCCTTAGCCTCTTTATGAAGACCTAAAAGGTGGCAAATAACTTCACCCCTACCACTTGCAATCTATATCCCATATCATTTTTCTTCTTCTATAATTCCTTTAGCCATAATTGATATCCTTTTAGTTCTTCCTATATGCTAAGCTCTTTTCACTTCATTTGGCTTTTGCATTTGTCATTTAGCCTGTTAAATATTTTTTTTCTACTATGAAATGGCTAGTTTCCCATTCTTCCCATCTCACCTTAAATGTCACCTCCTCCAGAGAAGCCTTCTCAGATTCCCCTTCTCTATCTTTTCCACATGGGCTATGTTTTGTTCGTTCAGTGACTTGTACAATGCTTGGCACTTAGTTGATATTTAATAAATGTTAATTGATTAATTGAATTAATGATTATGAGAAATTATTTTAGTGAGAGACCCACTATGATTGAGATTTTACTTTTGTATGTTTGTTACTTGTTAAGTTGTAAGTCAAATGTTAACAATATTTTATAGCAAAATAGGTGGAAAAGTTTACCATGAAGCAAAGAGAGGAGTTATTTTTGCTCCCCAAAGGAAGAAATAAGCAGCTAATTCTGCTAGAGAAAGTGCTGGTTAGGTGAAGATATAACAAAGGGACAGAACAGAATAAGATTACAGAAAAGACTGATTTATCTAATGGAGTGGAAGATGTGAACTCTTCCTATGTCCCTACTACAAAATCTTTAGTACCTTGATCATGAATGCATTTGTGCAGGAAGATTCATTAAGAAGGTGCTACATCTACATTTGCATCCAGATTAGCATGGATTGAACCAGGTAGTGCTCATATAACATAAGGCAATCCATAAAGTGCTCACACAAAGGAATCAGAGGATGAGGTAGAGGGTGACATCCTCATGACCATGTAAAATGAAAGCATTTTTAGAATAAGACACAAAATGCACAAAACATAAAGGAATTTTTGATATGTTAAAATTAAAATTACTTAAAAAACAACTGTGAACAAAAGAAAAAGACATGCAAGAGACTGGAAAATATATTTGCTGTTCATATAACTGACAATATTGTACTACCCAGAATGTGTAAAGAACTCCAACATTGTCCTTTGGAGAGCAATTTGGCAATATCTAGTTAAGTTGAAGGTATTAATATCAAAAAATTTAGCAATTCCCTTCTAAGCCAACCCCCTTGACAACCCTTATGCATGGAAACATGGATAAGAATGGGTTTTGCAGCTTTGTTTTTTGTGATGAAATACTGGAAATATCTCTAGAGAAAAGAGCAATAAGTTATGGAAAAATTGTACAAAAGAAAAGTATACAGCAGTTAAAATATTCATAAACCATACAGTTTGGTATACAACCAAAACTATTGAGCACTTATGGATCTAAAAGTATGTATTAAAATATAAACACATGCATGAGAATAAAAATAATGTTTTTTATTATTAATGTAATAAAAATTGTGTTAATAGTTCTCTCTAAAAAGAAAGGCAAAGAAATGGAATCAGCATCTGGCAAAAATATCATGTTTTTATAAGACTACAAGGGGCATCCATGGGGGCTCATGATGTTTGCATTAAAATCACTTGTACGTATAAAGTCTCTGAAAAATTAAAAATAAAAAAAAACATAGAAAATGAATATAAAGAGAAAAAAGTAAAATAAAGTAAGATGAAACCTAGGCAAGGTAAACACAGGAAAAAACAGAACTGTTCTCTACCTTCAATGTGGCAAAAAAAAAAAAAAAAAAAAAAAAAAAATTCTAAAACTAGAACACGAACTGTGTTCCCAATTCTAGGAGATAAATCCTTATATGTAGATCATAGTATTGCTTGAATTCACAAATTTTGAGAGTTTCAGCAATTGTTGCAACCCCTTCATTTCAGAAGAGAAGAATCAAAATCAAATGCTAATTCTGTCTTCTGCCACCTGGCTATATGCAGTGCAGACTGCTAGGAGCAGTTGTAAGTTTTTCCTGGTCGACATATTTCTGAGTTAGTCTGACAGAGGAGACATAAAGTGGCATCTCTAAAAGCAAATGAAATTATATTGTCACAAACAGGTAAAAGCTCTGGCCAGGGCTCAACATAAGCACTGCCCAATGAATCACTGCAGGCTGCTCTCTTTGCCAAAAATAATCCAGGGCCTTTTGTGTCGGAGGAAGCCATGAATCTTTCTACTCCCCAAGCAGCAAGAGCATCTCTCTGCACTGATAGCTGCGAGAAAACTTCTTAAGACAGAGGGAAGAGGAAAAAAGTATAGTGAGAACTTGAACTCTGAGGAGAAAAGAAATGGGTCATGTTTGTGTCTCGTCTTGCTCATCTTTGGAGAAACTAAATTCTCTTCAAATCAACTAGGAATTTAACCTCCTTGTAAAGAGGCTAAGATTTTATCATAATGTAAAACCTGACACAATTACAGTTGAATTTAAACCAGCATTGCTTTTGGTCTTTGTTTTTCCCAGAAGCTCTGCCAGGTGCTAGTGCCCCAAAGAAATTAGCAATGTAAAAATATATACTTCCTTTTTAATAAGTCAGGATGCTTTACTTCACTTCCTCATATTTTTCCAGTTACTGTAGCCACTGCAATTGTTGGACAATGGGGTCTCATCCTCAGGGATATCCCAATCCACCAGGGAGAAGTTCAGAGTCTCCAGCACTGTCCTTGTTCAATTCCCCACAACTGAGGTGACCGGCTTCTATATTTCCAAAGTTTTGCTACTGTCCCAGCTTCCAGAGCTCAGTGACAAGAAGCAGCTTCTCCCACAAATGTCATGTTACCTTTGCCCTCCACAGACAGCACAGGTTATGATATCTCCACTCAGACACAGGCTAAGTCCGGGTTTTGTTGTAGATTGTGTTTTATTTTAAACTGCTTCTAACCTCGATTGTGTAATGTAAATGAGTGTGACAGGTCCAGGGAGGACAGTTTCCCTAATTGGAGATACACTACAGAGGTGGTTGCTTGACATTTTTCAGAGAACCACACATAAGAGATAGAATCTACAAAGACTCAGTTAGCATTGTCACTGATCAACACCAGAGGTTTCTCAATTAGCATAATGAATATTATAAGTGGATTTTCACTGGTGAAATCAGTGGCTTGTTAATAAGCTTAACGTTAGATCTGGGCATTCATTGGTGAAAATGATCGTGTGCAAGATGCAAGCATGGGCTAGAATATAACAGACACATTCCTATTTTTACATGAACAGAGAATAAAAGTCTAATATACCTTCCACCCGTAGCAATGGCTCCCTAAATCTGATTCTTACTTGGTTCTGGAATGCTGGTTCCGAACATTCTTGATCACTTGATGCTAAAAAGCAAATTGGTTAGAAAATGTATGCCACAGACTAGTGCACATTTGCCTTAAGCGAAGCTTTCCTATGAGTTGATTTTGGAGCAGATAAACGGGCAGAGCCAGGACTTCATGGAGTTTATAGAACTCTGTGCCCACTTGTTTTAGATTTCAGGTATGTGGAAGAATTCCGCTTGAGATTTTCTTTCCTTATTCCACGTAGAGATACTCAGAGGGGAACAGTAAACCTTAATATCTCTCATACTAAAAGGAAGCTGATAGTTGTACATAGTCAATTTGGTTTAAATCTAGTTTTAGCATAAGAACCAAGGCAGACTCAAACAATGGCTTGAAGAAGAAGAAAGAAAAAAGACCAGAGGATGTGGACATAACTGGGCAATAAATGGTTGATGGGAAAGAGGGAGTTAAGAACAGGTAGACTTACAGCGACAAAGAGAAGTAAAAAAAAGTAAATAGTAGGTGAACTGAAGGTATTAGCAAGGAGTCAAAATGATAGGAAATATTAAAAATAAAAAGGTAATGTTGGCTAGGTGTGGTGGCGCATGCCTGTAATCCCAGCACTTTGGGAGGCCGAGGTAGGAGGATTGTTTGAGCCCAGAAGTAAGAGACATAGCAATACCCCATCTCTATAAATAATTTCCTAAAAATTAGCCTGATGTGGTGGTATGCACCCGTAGCCTCTGCTACTTAGGAGGCTGAGGTAGGAGGATTGCTTGAGTCTGGGCAGTCAAGGGTGCAGAGAGTCATGATCACACCACTGCACTCCAGTCTGGATGACAGAGTGAAACCCATGAAAAAAAAAAAGGTAATGTTAAAATATATATTAAAAATTTGTGAATAAGATAAGATAATGACTGTATGTCCTTTCATTGCCATAGGAATATTATCTAACAGGTCTTCTCCAAGATTATTTAATTTTCTAGGAGAATGTAGCTTTGTTTGATTAACCAATTACCATTGATTAGGACTCATAATCTTTGAAGTTATATGTTAATTTTACATGTTGTCTGATAGAAATGCAAATCATATCTGAATATGGTTACTCCAAAAGTTAGTTTTATTGCCCTGTAGGAAGTGAAAAAAAATTATATCTGAATCTAGCAATTTATCCTAGCTGTCTTTCCTTCAGAACCTAAATATCCTCAGTTTTGCAAATTCTCTTTGAACCAGCTTTAACATCCTGCTGGTTCCTTCATTAATGAGTTAAATAAATCTTTGACATGATAGTAATGTTTAAATTTTTAAAAAATTATGCTTTGGTAGAAAGATAGAAGAGTTACCGTATCACTTATAAGTAATTTACAGCTGCTCAAAGAGCTAAGAATCAGATTGTTGTTTTATTATTTTAATTCTCTGAGTGCCTACATGGAAAGGTGTCAAATATTTTCTTTTTTTCATTCCCATTTAACAGAGAAGAAATTGAGTTTGAAGAGGTTAAGTAAATTTGCCCTTTTTTAACTACCAGAGAATGTATTCAAAAGGATGCCTGTCGGAGTCTTTTCCCCAAGTTACACAACTTTTAGTTTCCAAAAATAGAATTTTAAAAGAAATTAAAGGGTTATCCCATAAATATCCTTCCATCTTAAGCAATCCCTTAGTGCTCATGTTCCGTGTTGCTCCAGGCATCTTGCGGAAACCCTTTACTGTAGTCTGGTCAAGGCATCCACTGCCTGAGGCTAATTATCCTTCAGCTTTAAGGTAATCTTCATTCTTATTAAGAAAGCAAGGATGTTTTATAGGCACCTTCCTACAGCTCTTTCCTATAGTTAGATAAAATAATCTTGGTTTTGGTTCTAACTAGAACAGTTAGGGAACAAGGTGATGATTATTGCAATTTTTAAATTATCAGAGAATGAAAGAAAATAAGCCTAAGAAGATAAAAATATACTAATACCTACATTCTCCCCAGTTTTGACACCAAGGCTAAAATGAGGTATAATTTCCACCTCAGTTTTTTACTTGTTTTTCTTCCCTTAGAGCATGAAGATTGATTTTGATATACAGAGAGAGAACTAGAAAATAAGAACTTTAACAAGACCTCCCAAAAGAAGAGATGTTGAAAACTGAAGCCTTAAAAGACACATGAATTCTCAAATCATCTCTTTTGTTGTGTCTTCAGGGTGTCTTAGATTGTGCTAGATACATCACTTGAGGAAGTTGAAGTCTACTTTAAAGAGACAAAGTGAACGTAGAGCAAATGGTTCAATAATCCAGTATTAAATGTGAGACAGACCCTACAAGTTACAGAAATTCAAAAAGGCAGGAGTAAAACGGAAGAAAGCAGGTGGTCTGGAGACGCAGGGAAGGTTGAATGCAGAGATCAGAGTCCATCATGGGCTTCAGTAATTTGTAAAATTAGAGAGCAGGAGAGAAAGATTTCTAAGGGCCAAATGGATCTGTCTGCAGAGTTCATATTGGTAAATAATAAGCATAATAAAGTACTATTCAGTGAGCCTTTATTCTTTGTCAGGTATAGAATGTAGCAGTTTACATAAAAGTCATGTATATTTAATTTTATCTAGTTATCAGTCCTGTAAGATAGATACAATTATACCTGCTTAACAGATGAGAAGACTGACATGTTGTCTATGATCTTAACTATGGATTACTGAGTTCACTCACTATATATGAGGGGACAAGGAACATGTGTATCCTAGGATTGAAAGTGGAAAGGTCACTTGATAAAGTTGCAAGGCGCTAATAAACTTTGAACAGGATAAAAAGGGTCTGGGCTTAAACCAATAAGCATTAGAGAATAACTGTGAATTTTTTTCTTGAACAAATGACGATGAAGTCAGTGTGTGGGATGGAAAAACAGAGAAGAGAAAAAGAGCCTGGATTGCATAGACATGTTTCTTGCCGTCTCCAAAGATTTCGTTCCTTCTATTTAAAAAAATGATTTTTGCCCTATTGCAGTTACATACTTCTTTAATTTTGGTTTTGTTTTAATTATACAATCTGGCTAAATGTAAACTAATCATAAAAACAATTTTAGAAATCGCTTTATAATTTAAAATCTTTTTTTTTTTTTTTTTTTTTTTTTTTTGAGACGTAGTCTCGCTCTGCCGCCCAGGCTGGAGTGCAGTGGCCGGATCTCAGCTCACTGCAAGCTCCGCCTCCCGGGTTCACGCCATTCTCCTGCCTCAGCCTCCCGAGTAGTTGGGACTACAGGCGCCCGCCACCGCGCCTGGCTAGTTTTTTGTATTTTTTTAGTAGAGACGGGGTTTCACCGTGTTAGCCAGGGTGGTCTCGATCTCCTGACCTCGTGATCCGCCCGTCTCGGCCTCCCAAAGTGCTGGGATTACAGGCTTGAGCCACCGCGCCCGGCCTTAAAATCATTTTTAAGTACTTTACATTATTTGTTCCTTGTGATAGTTAATTTTAGGTATCAACTTGACTGGATTAAGGGATACCCAGATAACTATAGCTGGAAAAGCATTACATCTGGATATGTATGTGAGTTTGTTTCCAAAAGAGACTGGCATTTGAATCAGTGGACCGAATTTGGAAAATCTGCCCTTACCCAATGTGGGTGGGCACCATCCAGTTAGCTGAGGGTCCAGATAGAACAAAAGGGCAGAGGAAACTTGAATTCCCCCTCTCTCTTATCCCCTACCCCCATCCCACCTCCTGGAACAGGGACATCCTTTTCTCATGCCTTTGGACATCTGAACTCTAGGCTTCCTGGGCTTTGGACTCCAGGACTTGCACCAACAGCCTACCACGTTCTCAGGCCTTCAGACTTGGACTGAGTCATGTTACTGATTCCCTAGTTCTCCAGCTTGCAGATGGTATATTGTGGGACTTGTCAGCCTTTGTAATTATATAAGTCAATTTCTCTAATAAACCCCTTGTCATGTATCTATCCATCCATCCATCCATCCATCCATCCATCCATCCACCCACCCACCCACCCATCCATCTATATATCTATCCATCCATCCAGCTATCTCTATTGGTTCTGTTTCTCTGGAGAACCCAGACTAAGAGAGTCTTAAAAATGATTCTCAGAGATGGAAACGGCAGAGTTATTTTACAGATTAGGGAAATGAGGCTCAGAAGGTTAACCTACGGGTCCCTCTCTGTCCTCATCTGCCATGGATAATATCATTACCTATCTATTAGAGTCAAACAAACCAGACACTTGAAAATTACCCTTAAATCCTCTCTGTTCCATATGGCCTAACTCCAATCTGCCATCACGTCTGAACAATCCTATATCAATTTAACAAGTCTCAAATGCAACTCCCCCATCCTATTCCTAGACTATCTTAACTGAGGTTCATCACTCCATCATTTTTCACCTGGATTACTTCAGAAATTTAAAATATACCAGCTGTCTCCTGACTCACCAACATCTGATCCCCTTCTTAAACTACTGCCAGTGAGATTTTTGTAAAACTTTAATCTGGTGATATCTTAAATACCACTTCAATGATTTTCATTATTTCTTATGAATAAATACAAACTCCTTGGTAGATGCAATGGGCTAAACATTTGTGTTCTCCCCCAATCTATATGTTGAAATTCTAACCTCCAAGGTAATAATTTTAGTGTGATTAGGCCAAGAAGGTGGATCCTTCATCAATGGGATTAGGGTCCTCATGCAAGAGGCTCCAGAGAGTTAGCCAGTCCCTTTTGCCATGTGAGGACACAGCGAGAAGGCATCATCTATGAGGAAGAGGACCTGTAATTACCAGACACCCAATATGCCTGTGGCTTGATCTTAAAGTTCTCGGGCTCTTGAACTATAAGAAATTACTATTGTTTATAAACCACCAGGTTTCTGATATTTTGTTTTAGCAGCCTGAAATGAATAAGACAGTGCCTTGTTAACAGAGACATCAAAGAGTGCTTTCACCTCTTTGACCGTGCATGGACACAATGGGAAAGTGCTGTCTATGAACCAGGAAACGGGTTCTCACGAGACACTGAATGTGCTGGCACCATGACATTGTACCTCCTAGCTTCTAGAACTGTGAGAAATAAATTTATGTTGTTTATAAGCTACTTATTCTATAATATTTCTATCAGTCTATGATATGTTACTATTATAAGCCACTTAGTATATGATAGACAGTCTATGATATGTCTTAGTCTATGAACAGACTAAGACAATAGAGTATACAGGATCCTTCATGATATAGCCCTCATGCAACTCCAGCATTCTCTTGCAATTTACCCTGCAAACAACAACCCCCAGTCATAGCTCCATCCCATGCACTATATCTTCCAGCGACACCAAATACTTCCTATTCGTCCCAGGAGACTGCACACTGGAAATCTCTGCATGTGTTCTTTTCTGTGCCTTGGATGCTCTTTTTCATTGACCTCACCAAGGAACGTCCTACTCAAACTTTCAATATTTATTTCCTACATCCCCTTTCCCAGAAAACTTTTCTGACTCCCCCTAGTCTAGACTAACTTTTCATATGCACTTAGCCATATCATAGTACTTACCACTCTCACATCGTGCTGCGATTTGTCAGTCTTATCACTAGACTCAAACTATGTTACTACATGTCATGAGCTTGTTTTAATCCTCTGTATTTTCATTTTTGCCATCCATTTCTTTAATGCATCATTATTAAGACGGCATTACTGGATAGAACACTCATCTAGGCTTTGGGAAGAACAAGGGATATAAGGCAGAAATTCTGTAAATCTGAAAAAGGATAATATTCAAAGAAAAGTCACAAAGTAGGCATCAAATGTGGTCGGTCGAATAGCAGTCCCCCAGAACACCTATGTCTTGCTGAAATCTGTGAATGTGGCCTTATTTGGCAAAAGGGTCTTTCCAGATGTGATTAAATTAAGGATCTTGACAAGAGGTCATCCTGGCTTACCTCAGTGGACTCTAAATCCAATGACAAGTGTCCTTATAAGAAAGGATACAGGCCGGGCGCGGTGGCTCAAGCCTGTAATCCCAGCACTTTGGGAGGCCGAGACGGGCGGATCACGAGGTCAGGAGATCGAGACCATCCTGGCTAACACGGTGAAACCCCGTCTCTACTAAAAAATACGAAAAACTAGCCGGGCAAGGTGGTGGGTGCCTGTAGTCCCAGCTACTCGGGAGGCTGAGGCAGGAGAATGGCGTAAACCCAGGAGGCGGAGCTTGCAGTGAGCTGAGATCCGGCCACTGCACTCCAGCCTGGGCGGCAGAGTGAGACTCCGTCTCAAAAAAAAAACAAAAAAAAAAAACAAAAAAAAAAAAAAGAAAGGATACAAATAGTAAAGGAGAAACACAGGAGAAGGTGATGCGAATTCCGAGGCAGTGATTAGGGTGATATATCCACGAGCCGAACCACAACAAGGGTTGTTGGCAGCCACCAGAAGCTAGGAAGGAGGCATGGAATGGATTCTCCCTCAGAACCTCCAAAAGGAACCAATCTCACTGACACCTTGGTTTTGGATTTCTGGCCTCCAAAACTGAGAGAATAAATTTCTGTTATTTGAAACCACCCTGTTTATGGGAACTTTTTATAGCAGTCCTAGGAAACTCATGCCACAGGTAAGAACAAGAAAATAATACCTCAATTATTTTCAAAGTGCTTTTGAATATGTTAAGTTCTAACAAGTTAAGACTCTTTTCTTTTTCCTTACACAGCTGTTCTCCAATTGTCAGACAGAACTTAATGTAGGGAAGTGCACACAGAGATGCAATAAATGCTTAGTAAACATTGATTGACGGATAACTTTTTTTGGAATAAAAAGTGAGATACTACCACAAGAAAAACAAAATGAATACAAGTACAGAAATATATGCCTTTCTTCCTTCTTAAAAAAATAAAAAATCTGTAAGAAATAGAAAAGGACCATCAAAGGTACACGATATCAAATACATAAATTATAAAACACAAGTCACAGCACAAGTTGTTTGTGACAGTAAATGCATAAATTTTTTATCAACTTAGAAAAAAATATCGACTACTTATGCTTCCAAGTTATATATAGTCCTTCTAACATTTTAAACGTGTTCTGCAGTGATCTCCAGTTCAAGAAAGATAAGATGGTAACTTATATATTCAGAAGAATTTAGAACTTTTATCTTAAGAAAAAACTTTCTTTGCAAAAAAAAAGTGGGCACATGAAAGAGGGGAAAATATATGACAGACATTATTACCTGTAACTGACAAGGATAGGTGAAAAAAGGGGACCAAAGTCTTCTTTTGTAATTTGAAATTCAATATCATATCCTCTTAGTTGGTACCAAGTACCATACTTCGTACTGAGGGATTAACACCCTGAACTCATGGAACTTACATTCCGGTGCAGCTGTTATAAAACTATAAAACATTATGTAAATCTGCTATAGAATAGCTTTGGACTCTTCTTCTTCCACATAATGTTAATAGTTAATAATTATTGAGTGATCATTATGTACTAGACACTTTTCTAGGCTCTCTTCAAAGATTAATGTGTTTAGTACAAAAATATATTATTATATCTATTTTACAAAAAAGGAAACTGAAGCACAGAGAAATGAAGTAGATTGCCTGCTGGCTGAACCATCAGGAAGTGGTGAAGATTGAATTAAAACCTAGCGGCCTAGTTCCAGAGCTCTTGGTTTCAATTACTATATCCTCTTGCACCTATATGTTATAACAACATATGATAATTTGAAAGTTACAGAATAAATTAATCAGCCTTTAGTCTGTATCAGAAAACAAAAGTCAAACAATAGCTTTAGTCTCAGAGGTTAAAAAAAATTCTTACATTTGGAAAAATGTAGAAAATAATAACACTAGTTTTGTAGGATTTATGTGAGGATTCAAGAATAGAACAGGTGTAAATGTGGCTAGCATCATGTCCAGAACCAAAAATAATAATAAATATTTAGATTTAAAATACATATACAAAGTTTGTTTTATGAACTTTTTACTATGTTTTAAGTGTTAGCTTAAAATTTGGCTAAAAATGCATAAAGATCTGATTGAAACCTACAAAGTATATAGTAAACCCAAAACTGATTGCCTATAACAGGAAAATAAAATGTTATATTTTCACTAAAATGTTTTATTTTCCTTCTGGACACATAAGGTGACTGTATTTCATGTCTTAGAAGAATGTGATATATACTGTTTCTAGATCTGACCCCCTAAATCCTCCACTTCTGGCTCTAATGCACCGGCTTTTGTCAGACCAATGCTGCTACTAAGAACAACTAGAAAAATTAGATAAAATGCCAAAATGAAACATAAAATAAAAATATCTGTTTGAAAGCATCAGAGGTATTTGAAGGTACTGAAGAGTTAGCAAGGCATATGGAACTTGAAGGGTCATGATGCTACTGACAAAAAAATCACTGAGATAATTTTGGCTTCTATACCACTTTTATACATCTAACCATTATTAATGTGTGTGACAAATAGATCAGATATGGAGAAACAGAGAAGAAATCAGCTGCTAAAAAACTGAGAAGTTTAGCAGACCTATTGACCTTACATCACACTGGGGGCATATAATCAGGAGTTCAGGGCCCACATGGGTGCATAATCTCCACAGGATTATACACCATTGTTAGAATGAAGCAGAAATGGACTAGATCTTACAAGGACTAAAACATAACTTCAAATCAACTCTAATCTTTTATCCAGATGCTAAACAAAACCCTCTCTGAAGAGACATAACATCATTCATAGTCTCTAACACTTATTAAATACAATGTCTGGCATTCAGTTTAGAATTCCAGGCATATCAAGAGACAGAAGAGGAAAAAGCAGCGAACAGAAACAGACCTAAATGTGATCCAGAGCTATCAGACACAGACTTTAAAATAACTGATTAATATGCTGAGAAAATAAAGACAAACGAATTTTACCAGTGAATTTCATTCTATGAAAAATTAAGGGAACTTTAGTTTTTTAAAAAATTGTAATTACTGAAATTTAAAATATGATAATTTTACAACAAAATAGGCACATTAAAGAAAGGATTAGTAATCTTAAAGTTAGGTCAGTAAATAATATCCAGACTAAGAGAGAGGATTAAGAATGAGATGCACAAAAAGCATATAAAAGACATGTGGAACAGATTGGAAATATATAACACATGTAAATGGAGTCCCAGTAGTGGAGGGAGTAAGAGTGAGGTAAAAGCAAATTTTGAAGAAATAATGGCCCAAAACTTTCCAAGACAGATGAAAGATGTCAACCACAGGTAAAAGAAGCTCAGTTAGCTCAAGGTAGATTAATACAATGCAAACCACACGTAGGCACATCGCGGTAAAACTGAACCAAAGCAAAACAAAATCTTAAAAGTAACCAGAGAATAAAAGATGCATCACTGTCAAATGAGTAGCAATAAGACTGACAGCTGACTTCCCAACTAAAATGATGAGAGCCAGAAAGCAATGAAGTGACATCTTTAATGTGCTGAAAAAAATGTCAACTTAGAATTCTATACCAGTGAAAATATACCTCAAAAATTAAAGTGAAATAATACATATCACAATAGACAAAAAACTGAGTTTATCTGCAAATTTTTCACTAAAATAAAATTAAAAGCCAGATAAACCCAGAAAAATCACAATAATTTTGAAGATCAAAGCAAAGTTAGAGAACGTACATTACCAAATTATAAGATTTATTATAAGAACTACAGTGTCACATTGAATAAGACAATGTGGTACAAGTGCAAGGATAGACATATAGATCTCTCTGGAATAGGAAGCCAAGACAGACAGGCAGTCGAGAAATAAATTACACATACATGATTTCCAACAAAGGTGTTACAGGAATCAGGTGGAGAAAAGATAGTCTTGTCAATAAATTGTGCTAAAGCAACTGGACATTAACTTGGGAAGAAAATAAACCTGTATACCTAATTCATACCATAAATTTATTCAGGATGGATTATATATCTAAATGGAAAAGTGAAATAAGGAAGATCCTACCCAAAAATGCATAGAGAAATACCTTCATAATGTTGTCAGTTGGCAAATACTTTCTAACCTGGACATACAAAGCACTAATCATAGAAGGGGAAAAAAGAAGACAAATTAGATACAATTAAAATTAAGAATATATGTCCATCAAATGATACTGTTAAGAGAATTAAAAAGACAAGCTAAAACTTGGGAGAAACTATTTACAATACAGTCATCTGCTGAAAATTTACATCTGGAAAATAAAAAGGATTGCTTTTGCTAAAATTAATAAGAAAATGACAACCCAATTAGAAACAGTAAAACACATGAACATGCTCTTTATAAAACAGAGCATCTATATGGCCAAAAAGCAAGAAAATGTATACTTAATATCATTATTCATTGGTTAATTTAAAATCGTAATTTTATGTCTTGATACCACTTCAAGCCACCTGAATGCTAAAAATAAAAATACTTTTGAAACCAAACATAAGCAAGATTGCAAAGCAATTGTAACTCTGATACATTGCTAGAAGCATAAACTGTCTCAATCACTTTCAAAAACTGTTTAGCAATATCAAATAAAGCTACAAATAATCCTATATTATGTCCCACTAATCTTATTTCAAGATATAGACCTCAAAGAAATGAGTACATATGTCCTCTATAAGACATATACAAGAATGTTCATGACACCTTGATTCATAACAGCATCACACTAGAAAAAAAATGCTCATAAACAAAAGATCATTGAGTGAGTCATGGTATACAGGTATACATTGTGCTTTATTGCACTTTGCTTTATTGTACTTTCAGATATATATATATTTTTTGTTGTTGTTGTTTGTTTGTTTGTTTTTACAAATTGAAGATTTGTGGCAATCCTGCATCAAGCAAGTCTTCTGGCGCCCTTTTTCAACATATTCTTATTTCAAATCTGTGTCGTATTTTGGCAATTCTTGTAATATTTCAAACATTTTTATGATTATTTTATCTGTTATAGTGATCTATGATTAGTGATCTTTGCTTTTCCTATTGCAATTGTTTTGGGACCCCAAAAACCATGCCCATAATATGACACAAACTTAATAACAAATGGTGTGTGTGTGTGTGTGTTTGCTCCATAAACCAGCCATTCCCCATCTCTCTCCTCTTCAGGCCTATCCCTGAGACACAACAATATTGAAATTTGGCCATTTAATAACCCTACAATAGCCTCTAAGTGTTCAAGTGAAAGTAAAAGTTGCATGTCTCTCATTTTAAATCAAAAGCTAGAAGTAATTAAGCTTAGAGAGGTAGGCATGTTGAAAACAAAGATGGTCTGAAAGCTAGGTCTCTTGTGGCAAACAGGCAAGTTGTGAATGCAAAGGAAAAATTCTTGAAGAAAATTAAAAGTGGCTACTCCAGTAAACATGTGAATGATAAGAAAGTGAAACAGCCTTATTGCTGATATGGAGAAAGTTTTCATGATCTGGATAGATGATCAAGACAGCTACAACATTCCCTTAAGCCAAAGCCTAATCCAGAGCAAGGTACTAACTCTCTTCAATTCTATGAAGCCTAAGAGAGGTGAAGAAGCTGCAGAAGAAAAGATTAAAACAAGCAGAGGTTGGTTTCACAAGGTTTAGGGACAGAAACCATCTCCATAACATAAAAGTACAAGGTGAAGTAGCAAGAGCTGATATAGAAGCTGCAGCAAATTATCCAGAAGATCTAATTAAGATAATGATGAAGGTAGGTACAGTAAACACAGATTTTTTTTTTTTAACGTAAACATAACAGCCTTCTAGTGGAAGATGATGTCATCTAAGATGTTCATAGCTAGAGAGAAGTTAATGACTGACTTCAAAGCTTCAAAGGACAGGCTGACCCTTTTATTAGGGGCCAATTTTGAGGTGACTTGAAGTTAAAGCCAATGCTCATTTACCATTATGAAAACTCTAGAGCTCTTCAGAAGTATGCTAAATCTACACTGCCTATGGTCTATAAATGGAACAACAAAGCCTGGAAAACACTACCTCTGTTTACAATATGATTTTCTGAATATTTTAACAGTCCACTGTTGAGACCTAGTTTGCAGAAAAAAAAGATCCTGTCAAAATAGTACTGCTTATTGACAATGTACCTAGTCACCCAAGAATTCTGATGACTATGTACAAGGTGATTAATGTTGTTTTCATTCTGACTAACACAGCATCCAGTCTGCAGCCCATAGATCAAAGAGTAATTTCAATTTTCAAGTCTTATTGTTTAAGAAATACACTTTATACAGCTACAGCTGCCATAGACAGTGATTCCTTTGATGGATCTGGGAAAAGTAAATTGAAAACCTTCTAAAAAGACTTCACCAATTCTCGATGCCATTAGGAATATGTGTGAATCATGGGAGGAAATCAAAATGTCAACATTAACAGGAATGTGGAAGAAGTTCATTCTAACCCTTACGGATGACGTTGAGGGGTTCAAGATTTCAACGGGGAAAATAACTACAGATGAGATGGAAATAGCAAGAAAACTAGAAGTAAAACCTGAAGATGTGACTATTTGCTGCAATTTCATGATCAAACTTGAATGGGTGAGGGACTGCTTCTCACAGGTAAGCAAAGGAGGTGATTTTTTGAGATGGAATTACATTCTTATAAATTATGCAATGGACATTGTTTAAATTATAACAAGTGATTTAGAATATTACATAAACTTAGTCGATAAAGCAGTGACAATGTCGTAGAGGATTGACTCCAATTTTGAAAGAAGTTCTACTGTGGGTAAAATTCTATCACACATCATTGCATGTTACAGAGAAACCTTTTGTGAAAGGAAGAGTCATTCAATATTGCATACTTCAGTGTCATCTTATTTTAATAAAATTGCCACTGCCACCGCCACCACAACCTTTAGTAATCACCACTCTTATAAGTCAGTAGACCTCCGCATCGAGGCAAGACCCTCCTCCAGCAAAAAGATTATGACTTGCTGAAGGCTCAGATTATTGTTGGCATTTCTTAGCAATGTGAAATAACTCTGGAATGGAAAAACCAAACATTGTTCTCACTCCTAAGTGTGAGCTAAGCTATGAAGATGCAAAGAAATAAGAATGACACAATGGACTTTGGGGACTCAGAAAGAAAGGGGGGCAAGAGGGTGAGGGATAAAAGACTATAAAATGGGTGCAGTGCTTAGATGATGGGTGCTTAGATGATGGGTGCACCAAAATCTCAAAAATCACCACTGAAGAACTTATTCATGTAATCAAACACCACCTGTTCCCAATAACCTATGGAAATAAAAATAAATAAAAATTATTTTAAATTAAGATAGGTACACTTTTAGACATAATGCTATTGCATGCTTAATTAACTACAGTATAGTGTATATATAACTTTTACATATACTGAGCACCAAAGAATTCATTTGGCTCACTTTACTGCAGTATTTGATTTACTGTGGTATTCTGGAACTGATCCTACAATATCTCTGATGTATGCCTATAGCCATACAATGGAATACCTCAGGGAAATTTTTTAAAAGTATTGCTATATTCACCACAATGGATGAGTCTTACAATATATTGAGCAAAGGAAGTTAGACACAAAAGAATCTGTATGATTCAGTTTACATGGAATTCTAGAACAGGCACCTTTTACGATCAACAATTAATTGGTTGATAGAAGTAATAATAAAGAAAAACATGAGTGGGTTGAAAATGACTAGAAATGGCCAAGAAGAAATCTTCTGTGTGTTAACTTGACCTGGGTGGTGACTTTGTGGGTGTATAAATATGTAGAAATTCATCAAATTGCACACTTAAAATTAGGGTACTTTAGTGTATAGATGTTATGACAAGGAAAAAAAAAACAAGAAAAAATTTGAAAACATTTTAAAATCACAAATTAATAAAAACAAACCTACAATATTAAAAAAGCAACAAAACTAAAAGTAGATGCTTTATATAGACTGATCAAGAAAAAAAGAGGTAAGTGGTATTACGGATCTTACAGATATTTAGAGTAAACCAGTGACACTCTGAAAAAATTTACATCATTAAGCTGAAATGTAGAAAATGTGGGCGAAAATTATATTTGTGAAAAATAAAACTTACCAAATTAACAAGAAACTTTCTCCAACGTTAGAAGAAATAGAATATCTGAAAAGAGTCTTGTATTTATTAAAGTAATTCAATCAGTATCTAAAAATATTCTGGCAAAGAACATTGCTGGCCCAGATAATTTCTATAGTGAATTGTTCCAACTATTTAACTAAGAATAATATCAAAATTAATCAAAATTTTACATAATAGAGAATATCTCTTTTCAATGTATTTTATGAACCTGATTAGGAATTAAAAGGAAGATAAATCACAGGCCAATCTCTCATGAACATGATTTTTAAAAGTCATCCACAAAATATTCCTCATCCAATTTAAAAATGTCTAAAAAAGAACACTACATTATCACTAAGTTGGGTTTGTCCAAGGAATGTAAGTTGTGTTAATATTTAGTTCATATTAATATTTGGTATAATTTATTATACCAAATGTATACCAAATGTATAATTGGTATATATATAATTGGCATACATATTTGGTATATAAATGTATAATTGGTGTACATGTATAATTGGTATACATATGTGGTATATAAATGTATACCAAATGTATCATTTATTACATTAACAATTTCAAAGGAAAAAATCTATATAATGCACTCAATAGTTATGGAAAAAGCATTTAATAACTTTTAACATTCATTCATTATTTTTTTGAAAACAGCTAGATAGAAACAAAAACTCCCTTTTTAAATAACTCCCTTTATTTATTTATTAAAAATAAATAAAATTTATTGAATTTTATTTTATTAAAAATATAAAAGATTATTTAAAAATAAATAAAATTTAAAAAGGGAGTTTTTAAATAAATAAAATATATTTTTATTTATATTTTTATAAAAGTTTTCTAGATAATAATAGTTATTATTATTATACTACAAATATCATACTTAATGCTGAATTACTGAAACCCTAATCCCCTGAGATTAGAACTTAGTCAAGGATATCAGCTATCAGCACTTTTCTTCAACATCATATTGAAAGTACTAGTCAAAGAAATAAAAAAAGAAAAGAAATGAAAGTTATCAAGATTAGAAAGTAGCAATAAAATTATAGAACAGGATCAAATTCATAATTTCTTTTCAATTTACAGATATATCATTAAAATTAACAAGTGAATTCAACAAACTTATTGTATACAATGTTAACAAACAAAAATCAATTCTATTTCTGCATATAAGCAATAAATCATTAAAAATAAAATATACTTTATTTACAATAGTAACAAAAAATACTTATTACTAAGTCTGAGAAAAGATGTGAAATACAGCTGGAGAAAACTGTTAATATTGAGACTAAAATATTGTTAGCAAAATTGTAATTGAGTTATGTTTGTGCATTTTTATATATGTATGTTATGTTATATTGAAAGTTTTTAATAATGAGTGAAACTAAAGAAATTCTGAAGAGGGTTATATGATATTCTGAGTTTGAATACTTAACATTGTAAACTTATCAAATCTTTCTACATTGACCTGTAGATTCAAGGAAATCACAAAGAAAATTCTTGTAGAATTTCTGCCACGGAAATGTATAAGTTTATTTTAAAATTTACTTGAAAATCATAAGATTCAAGAATAAAAGATGACCTTGAAGCAGAAGAAAATGAGAACACAAACATTTCTAGATATCAAGATTTATTGAATCAAGGGGAGAGAAATAGATCTTTGAAATAAATACAGATTCCAGAAACAAATCCACATATATATGGTCATTTGATTTTTGGCAAATTTACAACCATAGCACATTGTGAATAGATGCACTTTTTATTAAATAGTGCCGTGTCATCAGATATCCTTGTGGAAATAAAAAATGAACCTCAATCCCTATCCCACATCATACCCAGAAATTAATTTTAGATGGATCACATAGCTAATATAAAATTTTGAAAAACTATAGTTTCTTATATGGAATAGGGCCAGGGAAGTACTAGGCAGAGAAGATATGGGGTCCCTGGTGAGGGCTCCATCCTCAGGCCTGTGCCCACGGACCTAAGTGGAAACAGTCACTCCTGTTTTTGTGCCCAAATGTTGTATTTTCCATGACCACTCTGGCCTGTCACGCCCCCCATCCTGTGTTCATAAAAGCCCAGGACTGTAGCAGGCACACACACAAGTGACTGGATATCAAGAGGAGCAGAAGAGCACACCAACAGACTCCGGCCATCACCGGCAGACCATCAAGTCAGGATGGCACAGAAGTTGATTGGGAGTGGTTGGAGGAGAGTCCAGCCACTGGGCAACCTGACTCCAAGGGAAGACCACCTTCCCACTCCATCTTCCTTTCAGCTCCCTATCCACCTCACTGAGAGCCACTGCCACCACTCAATAAAACCTTGCACCCATCCTACAAGCCCACATGTGATCCAATTTTTCTGGTACACTAGGGCAAGAACCTGGGATACAGAAAGCCCTCTATCCTTGTGATAAAGGAGAGGATCTAATTGAGCTGATTAAAACAAACAGCCTGTAGATGGCAAAACTGAAAGAGCATACTGTAACAGACTCACACTGGGGCTTTGGGAGCTGTAAACACTCAACCCTAGACACTGCTATGGGGTTGGAGAGGTTTGAGTACCAATTATAATTTACAGCAAGGACTGACTTGGCCTCAGGAAGGAACCATTCATTTTGATACCATCCAGCAGTTGGAACTTTTCTGTAGATGAAGACAGATGATCTGAGGCCACATATGTACAGGCTTTCTGTACCTTGGAAGGCAATCCAGACCTTTGTCGACAGTGTAGGATTGATCCTGCCCTCCTGTTTGCCATCTCAGGGGAGGCTGCAAGGAGCAAGCCCAGAGAATTAAAGATACAAGTCCCAGAGGCACTCCCAGCAGAGGACCCAGCTGCCTCCAGCCCTGCTCCTCTGGGTCCACCCCGATCTTCCTATCCAGCTTCAGCCTCTCACTTGCCCCCACCTAGAAATCCTCACCCTAGACAAGCCCCAGTCTCACACTTGCCCCTCCAACAGATGCCTGGTGAATTTGGTCCCAGTAAGATCCAGGTCCCCTTCTCTCTACAGAACTTAAAGCAAATTAAGGGGAATCCTGGCAAGTTTTCAGATGAGCCTGACATATATATAGAGGCTTTCCAGAATTTCACCCAAAGATTTGGGCACTCCTGGAGAGATGTAATGTTAGTTTTGAATCAGACCCTGATAGACACTGACAAGCAGGTCACTCTGCAAGCAGCAGAGTGATTTGGGGATGAGCTTTGTATCACATATAGCATCAGGGAATAAGAGGGTGAAAATTATCCAACTGGAAGAGAAATGGTACCCGTGAATGACCCTAAATGGGATCCCAATGATGAAATGGGAGACTGGAAGAGGAGATACTTTCAGGTGTGCATAACAGAAGGCTTATTTAGAACTAGAACCAAGCTAAGTTGTCTATGATCGACCAGGACTTCGATGAAAATCCCACTGCCTTCCTGTAAAAGCTAAAGAGATGCCTTGATAAAGCACACCTTGCTATCCCCTGATTCAGTCGAGCGACAACTAATTCTGAAGGATAAATTAATTACTCAGGCAGCCCCTGGTATCAGAAGGAAATTGCAGAAATGGGCCCTGGGACCAGATAGTACATTAGAAGACCTCCTGAAAGTGGCCACCATGGCCTTTTATAATAGAAAGACAGGAAATACAGGAAAGAGACAGAGGCTTTAATGGCTGCTAGGAAAGCCCACAAACCCCAGAATTCCCAGGGGGCACCTGTTAACTGCTACAGATATGGCAAGAACAGTAATCTGTCTTCTAAAGTTTAAATGCTCCCATAAAAGTTTTCATTCCTTTCACCAGGGTGAAACAGCTCTGGGTAAAATGTTGTTGTTAGTATATTTTACTTCTTATCTCTGTAATATTTGGCCCTGAATTTTTTCCTTGTATAATGCACATGTTTAACCCATGCATACTTAACTTTATAAAACTTGTTTTTTTTGTTTGTTTGTTGTTTGTTTTTTCTCTCACACTTAGAGGCCATCAAACTCCAAATGGCCAGGCAACTAGAGCCTCGGATGATGGCTCCCCTTTGCCAGGAATCCCCTCTGGGAGGAATATGACTGACATTACCCCCGACCCCCCAAAACAATGCCCGCTGTGAGCAGGAAGTAGCTAAGACCAGTTGTCATCCATATTCTAATGGCAGCTAGATGTACCTCTTAAGAGCAGGGAAATGATATGGGAGAGGGGCAGGGAAGTGCTGGGTAGAGAAGGGCAAGGTCCCTGGTAAGAGCTCCATCCTCGGGCCTGTCTCCATGGACCTAAGTGAGAAGAGGAACTTCTGTTTTCATACCCAAATGTTGCATTTTCCAAGACCACTCTAGCCCACCATCCCCTATCCTGTGCCCATAACATCCCAAGAACATAGAGGGCACAGACACAAGCGGCTGGACATCAAGAGGAGCAGAAGAGCACATCAACAGACACCAGCAGGCCTTTGAGGTGGGACGATGTGGAATTCGGTAGGGGGTGGTTGGAGCAGAGTCCAGTCGCTGGGTGGCCCAACTTCACGGGAAGACCACCTTCCCACTCTATCCCCCTTCTGGCTCCCTATCCACCTCGCTGAGAGCTACTGCCACCACTCAATAAAACCTTGCACCCATCCTCCAAGCCCACATGGGATCTGATTGTTCTGGTACACTAGAGCAAGAACCTGGGATACAGAAAACCCTCCGTCCTTACGATAAAGGAGAGTGTCTAATTGAGCTGATTAAAACAAGCCACCTGTGGACGGCTAAGCTGAAAGAGCGTACTGTAACACACACCCACTGGGGCTTCGGGAGCTGTAAACACTCAAGGCTAGATGCTGCTATTGGGTCGAAGCCCAGAAACGTTCCCCACAACCTGCCAATCCACATGCTTCCGCTAGAGATTTGAGCGGCAGGGCACCAAAGAAGTGAGCCACACCTCTGTTGCATGCCCTGTGAGGGGTATAAGGGAACTCCTCCTGTTTCACTTCTAGATGATAACATAGGATAATATATTCATGACATTGCCATAGGTAAATATTTACTTAAAGGGATACAAAAAGCACTAATCATAATGAAAGAGTTTTATAGGTTAAACTACATTAAAATTAAGAACTTCCACTCCTCAAAGACAACTTTAAAATAGCAAAAGTCCAAACATGCATTCCCAGAAGATATTTGTAATACATACAGTTGACAAAGGTCCTATAACCAGAAGATTCCCACAAGTCAATAAAACCATAGTCAGTCTAATAGAAAAATAGGCAAACAACACCACTTAAACATACCCTTTGAGAAAGATGATGTCCAAATAGCCAATAAACAGAAAATAATGCTAAATTCCATTAGTTATCAGGAAAATATGAATTAAACTACAATATGATATATCACAACACAGCCAACCAGAATAGTTAATTTTTTAAAAAATGATAATGCCAACTGTTGGTAAAGATGTGGAGCAAATAGAATTTTTATAGACATAAACTTGTAAAACAAGTTTGGAAACTTTTTCCCAGTATCTACTAAAGCTGAACATATATATATGCCATTACCTAGCCATTCCATTTCTAGGTAAATACATATACAATGTGTGCAGATGTGCACCAAGGAAAAGTACAAAAACATGTATAGCAACACTTCAGAGTGACCCAAAACTAGAAAATCAGAAAAAACTCAAATTTCTTTCAATAATAAAATGAAGTGGTGGCATATTTACACAATGTAATACTATATAGCAATGGAAGTGAGCAAATTATTGCTATCTGCAAAAATATGGATGAACTTACATATATGTAGAGAGAAAAGAAGCTAGGCACAAAAGAATACAGATTGTAAGATTTTACTGACATAAATATGAAAACATTTCAGATTAAATGTTGATAATATTGGTCAATCAAGTAGGCATTACTGTGGGGAGTGGAATACTGTTTGGAAGGAGGTTTGAGGGAGTGCTCAGGCTTGTTGATAAAGTTCAATTTCTCAGTGCAGACCATGGTTTACAGGTGTTTTTATTTTGAGAAAATCTATCAAGTTATGTACTTAACATTAAAAAATTATGTTTTTAAAAAATTACAGAATGGTAAAAAGGGATGTAGGTGATAAAGAAGGTTTAAGGACTGTATCCACCATTTCCCACTGCAAATTGACCACCTGCCATGGGTTCTAGGTATAGATAGGAACACTAATTACTTTCAAATCATGCTCACAATTTTGCTAATTATAGGACACTGGACATTTTACTCCTGGATGTTCAATGACCTAAATATAACTAGAAAGTGCAGGGAGATCCTAAGTCTTCATCCATGGTCAATGTTTTAACCACTGGGCAATAAATACATACAATATTTGTAATTGTTTAAAACCCCTCTCTTTTTCTCCATACTACAGGAAGAGGACACAGTGGAGGACTTGAGTCACACCCTAAAGAGAACTGCCCAATCAAGGAAATCCACTTTGGACTTCTCTGAGACATAGACTTTTACTAAGTAGAGTTACAATATTTAAAATGTGTTTGTTACAGCTTTTTGAGACGGAGTCTCGCTCTGTCGCCTAGGCTGGAGTGCAGTGGACAGATCTCAGCTCTCACTGCAAGCTCCGGCCCTAGTTTACACCATTCTCCCGCTAGCCTCCGAGTAGTAGCTGGGATTACAGGCGCTCAAGCACTGGGCCTGCCAGACGGGGTTTCACTGGTAAGTTAGCCAGGATGGTCTCAATCTCCTGACCTTGGGTGGGATCCACCCGTCTCGGCCTCCCAAAGTGCTGGGATTACAGGCTTGAGCCACTGCGCCCGGCCAACACCCTAACTAATACACTACTCTTAGAAGTTTCGAGGTAGACCAAATCACGAAAGGCTCCCAGATGAAAATCCAAAGTGTCAGAAAAGGTCAATAATGCTCATCAGGTACTATTTAGTGTCAGCCTCTCTGCTCATAGTAACTAGAATGTCCTAAGCATTTACCATGTACAATGTTAACTTCCTTACATACATTATTTCATCTAGTTTCTAAATCAATCTTTGCAGTTAATATAATCATCATTCTGGAGACAAAGACAGTGAGGCCCAGACCCACATTTAGAAAGCAGTGATTCATTCCAGAACCCACTCCATTCAGATTCAAATGTAGGTCTGTCTTGCTCCAGAACTTGTGAATTTCATTAGACTAGCAGTTCTCACAATGAGCTATCTGTATACCGATTCCTCAAGGAACTGTGTGGCTTAGGAAGACAGTTTAAGTCTCTAAGCTTCTGTTTCCTCATTCAAAAAAGTAAAAAGAGTAAAAATAGGATTGTTCTGGTTATCATATTTATAAAGCACTTAGAATAATGCTGGACACATGGGAGTAGTTTGATACCAGAGGGCAACTACTTTTTAATAACGTAGGTGTGATTGTGTCCTGAATAGATGTTCCACGCAAAATAAAAAAGGTGGGGGCTGGGGGGAGGTCCATGATCAAATAAGTTTGGCATATGCTAGAGTGATAAAAGTAAACAGATTTCCTGCATGTAGGACTGTGACATTCCAAGAAGGAAAAGTAGAATATGCAGTGTTTCCAGCACTTACTTGTTAATAAAATACTTTATTTTCAGATCATATCTTCATTTAACAGATATTTATTGAAGGCCTATTATATATCAAGCACCAATATAATGATGAAGATGATCTATATGGTTTCTCTCTCATGGAGCTACTAGATAGCAGGGGGAAATACAAAAACAATGGAAAAGTAATCAAATAAAAAAGATACAAACCATGAAAGGCTATAGGAAGTGGAACTTCAACGTACCTACTGAGAAAGTATAGAGGGAAAGCAGGTATTTCAGGTGAAGGACAGAGTGTAGGTGCAAAGAAAATAATGCAACGTAAACATAAAAAATTAGAACTGATCTCAAATTAACAGCTTGATTCCTGTTTGTTTGTTGTTATCAAAGATTAATGTTTAATCCTAACAGCAGTTATGTCCGTTTAGGCCAATTATGTCATTTGTCCAATTACCCTATTGTTGCTATGGGTAATCAAAACACAGAATGGTACAAATAGAGAAGAAATTAGAGACTTCAGTACAAATAATTATGCAAATGAGGAAACTGAGGCCTAGTGAGGCTAAATGACTAGTATTGCAATTTCTGGCTGCCTGGACCCACACTATTTCCTTTACATCATTCTCATTCCCCATAGTTCATCATTTCCTGAACTGGAAAAAATAAATAAATATTTATCAAGCTTGAGACAATGCTAAGTGCTAGGAGAGACTCAAGACTGAATAACATGAGTAAGGATGTAATCTCTGCCTTTAGGGTACTTAGATTCAAGTTGGGGCGCCAGAGACAAACACATGAAAATAACATAATCAAGTTCAAAAAGTAGTTCACAAGAGCAAATGTTTAGAAAAAACAGGTAGCACGTCACAATGTCCAATGAATCTAAAAGCAGCAATTATTTTAAGAGTTCAGAGAAGCATTTGCAATGATTTGGTAGGTGTTTTGCAAGTGATCAAAGTTGAATTAGTTATAGAAATTCTGGAAGAATTTAAAAAGCAGAGTGAAGGAGAAAGTTTCCAAATGAGGGTAATAAAGGCATCATAGAGGGAAGCTCAATGTATGTTGGAGTTTAAAGAGTGCCCAAGCATGAATACAGCAAATAGGAAGTGGCAAACTGCAGTCAAGAATGATCAATGTAATGTATTGTTTGGTCTGAAACCAATTTCCGAGCTTACTGAGAGGATTAATCAAATGTGAGGAATGTTCAGGTTTCTGTAAACCTGGTTTGGCCTTACCATTCACTCATTCACTCATTTGAGATTTATTGTCATCCTATTATATGCCAGGCTCTGTTCTAGGCTTTGAGGGTACACAAATGCACAAAACATGTTTGAAGAAAAGAAAGATTCTCTGGGAGCTTGTATTCTAATTTAGGACTTCTCAAGTGTAGCTGTATGTTACAATTTCCTGAGAAACTTTTAGAAGAGACTTGAGGAAACTTCAATGCCTGTTGCTAGATGAAAAGAGGCAGTCTAAAAAGACCACATACTATAATTCCAACAGTACAATATCCTGTAAAAGGAAAACTATGCCGCACAAAAAAGATAAGTTGTTTCCAGGATTTTAGGGTGAGTAGGGGAGAAGGACGAACAGATGGAGCATAGGATTTTTACAGTGGCAAAATTATTCTGTATGATATTGTAATGGTAGGTACAGGGCATTATGCATTAAACCCATAGAACTGTACAACACAAAGAGTGAGCCCTAATGTAAACTATGAACCTTAGTTAATAGTAATACATCAATATTCTTTCATCAATTATAACTAATATTCTGCACCAATCTAAGACGTTAATAATAGACAAAACCGCACAGAGGACAGAAAGGAAAATGGAAACTCTGTACTTTCTGCACAGTTTTTTTGCTTAACCTAAAACTTTTCTAAAAAATACACGAAATAATAATTTTTAAAAGTTACAGCTCTTAGACCAAAGAAAGAAAGAAAAACCTGCATTGGGGCCCCACCTGGGAATTCTGATTAAATATAATAATGAGTCTCAAGGACTCTTTTGAAGTCCACCACCAACCCCTCATGCTCACAAACCTACAATACCAAATGCTGGCAAAGACTGGAACACCTAGAACTACTCTCATGCATTGTTGGTGAGAGTGCAAAATGGTACGACCATTTGAACATATCCTTACCACATGAATTAGTGATCTCACTCCTAGGTATTTACCCAAGAGAAATAAAAATATGTTCACACAAAAACCTGGACGCAAATATTTATGCCAACTTTATTCATAAGCCTCATAAACTAGAAATGATCCAGAAGTCTTTCAGCTGGCAAATGGATTCATTTAGGTGTGTCAACACCATGAAATACTACCCACCAATACAAAGGAATGAATTACAGAGACACATAACATAAGTGAAACTCAAATGTGTTTTGCTACGTGAAGGAAGCACTGTAATAGTGATATAATCAACAAAGAAGCAAAACATGCAGTTAATAACACAGTGATAAATGCTATAAAAAATAACCAAGCAGAGGAGGGAGACAGGGAATGCTAAGGATGAACTCACAAGGCCCAGAGAGGCCTTTCTGAGAAGGTGACATTTGAGCAAAGATCTGAAGGAGATGAGTGAGTGGGACCTTGTAACACGAGGGCAAAGTTTGGATTTTATAGGAAGGGCATAAGAATGCCTTTGGAGGGTTTTACAGAAAAAGGTCAAGAACAAATTTATATTTTAACAGCCCATTCTGGCTGCTAGTTGGAGAATAGACCCCTGTGGTTTAAGAGAGGAAGCAGGAGATGAGTAAGATTATTTATAGTAGTTAAGGTGGGAGATGCTGGCTGAGGGAAATACTCATATTGTACCAACTCCCTCCACACAGAAACATACACAGTTTTCAAAAGGAACAATCTCTCTCAAAATGGAACAGAGATAGAGTATAGCCAAAAGGCATTATGAAGTCTGTGCAAAGTGCTAATTAAGCCTGGCAAGGCAGGAGTAAAAGGAGAAAAATGCTCGCTTTTAGAGTTACCGAGACAAATGTTTACTCTCTCAAATGCAGACTGGCAATAGAAAATGAACAAAGCTCAGTCTAAGTAGTGCTAATCTGTCTTCCACACGTGCATGTTGATGAGCAGGCTGCATGACACAACTGATGGGGAGAGAGAACAGCAATGAAGAGTTCAGCTAAACTCTCTTAGAAGACCCTCATCTGTCCAAGATGCTCCTCTGTAAGCAGATTCTTACGAACACCAGCTCCTCCAAACTCTGAAGCCTTCAGTGTCAGCCAATGGGATTCTGTAGCTAGTACTTCCAAGCCAGGACTGAACCTGAAAAATCAGGCCCCTCCCCAGAACGACAAAGAACAACAGCCACAAAAAGTCAACAGTCTTTGTACGTGTCTTAGGGTTTTCCCAGAAACCCACCCCAAACAAGGATTCAAGTGCAAGCATTCTCTGTGAGAGATGCAAGAGGCATTGCTAAGAAAGTGGGGAAGTGACAACAGGGAACAGAAAGCAGCCCACAAGCCAGCTTCACTTCTGGATAAATGAGCTGAATCCTGACTGCAACCTCTAGAAAACTGCGTAAAGTAGTGCTTAAGAGTTATATCACCCAAGGAACTAGGAAGCTGGGGTGTTAATATACCAACTCCTGTCAGCCATTGGTAAGGGGCTGCTGAGGACCAGTGAGTAAGTTATTTTCTGAGCACTGCCAGCCTAGAGGCTTTGGGAAAAAAACGTCCTCGGGCAGAGAGATTCAAACACTAGCATTTGGAAGTCAACAGTAGCTCTCTGAAGTCCTAAGGCCCATGGGATATGAACAGAGCATGCACAGATTCCACGGCATTACGCTTTTTTTCCTCTTTGTCAAGAGCAAGACATTCTTTACCTCTGGCCAACATTTCCTCTGTAGAGGAAATGATTCCAACAAATTGCAAAAAGGAGGAACTCTTCCCTCCATCCATTTCTCTCAAAGCACTCCTCATTGATTTATCCATTACATTATTGTTATAAATTAATAAAGTAAGGCATGCGTTAATTTACTTTATAGTTTTCTCAGCCACTGATTTCCTATTATCTCTTTCTATTACCCAACTCACTGACTCCTCCAGATAAATTGTCTGCAATGCAAATGCATTCCAACTCTTGGATTTTATTAAGTATATAAAAGGTGTGTGATTTGTATTAACAACTCAACTCATCACCCCATATTCAAAACTTAGCCAATTAAGCTCAAGTGCATATTAAAATAAGAAATAGATTCCCAATTTCTAGTTAATATTCTTATTGCCTAATGAATTGCTCATTCTTTCTAATTCTAGTGCCATTTGCTTAATTTTCTTTTAATTTCTAAAATATAAGAAAAACATCCAATTTTCTAGATGTGTGAAGATATATTGTCTTAAGAGTCCTTGTTAAAATGTCTTAAAAACATTGAGGAAAAGTGCCATAATGAATGATAAGTAATGTATACATCACCTGACAAAGTGCCAGCCACAAAGTAGGCTCTGAATAACTGCTTATTGGAATCAATGAATGAGCCTAATACATTTATACGACTGATGCCCATGCACAAATCAGAATACTGTTCAATTCTCACTGTAAAAGCTTATTTATCTGCTAGCTATTGTCTTCATATGTTTTCAGTATGTTTGGTAAGGTGAAAAATATATATTTGCATTTATATCATTTCTTAAGACTAAGTGGTAGTTCTTTATGGTCTATAAATGCATCAATAAATTTCAATAAAAACAGAAGTCATTAATTCACTCATTTATACATTGAAAACATTTATGAAATGCCAACTATGGGCCAGGACTTATGAAGAATTTTATGAGACTGATAAGGTTAAAATGATGCCCAGGCCTCTAGAACATCATCCTGTGTGGTTAAGAGCTTATAATGCTACCCTAATGCGGGATACAGATCAAGGAAACTGTCCAGAGGGAGTCAGGAAAGTTTTATCAAATGTGAAATATTTGAAATGGGTCTTCGGCTAAAGAGGCCTTCAAATGATGAAAAAATGAGGAAAGGCATTCTGGATAAAGAGACAACAGGTGCAAAGTTCTGGCTTTTTCTTTTCTTTCTTTTTGAGGAGACTTCATTGCAGTGTCACTGTATTCAGTTCTCTTGAGAAAAAGAACCAATAGGCGATCTCTCTCTCTTTCTCCTCTCTCTCTCTCTTTCCTCTCTTGCTCTCTTTAGTCTATATACATAGAGAGAAAAAGAAATAATTTACCTGAATATATAAATATACCTGCATTAATTACCTGAGTATGTAGAAGGGAGAGGAGGAGGGAGAAGGGAAGAGAGATGGGAGAGATTGATTTTTAGGAACTTACATGGTTGTGGGGCTGGTGACTGTAGAATTTGTGGTAGGCTGGCAGGCTGCAAATTCAGGTTAAGAGTTGATGTTGCAATCCCAAGTCTAAACTGCAGACCAGCGGTTCAGAAACTTAGGCAGGAATTCTATGTTTCAGTCTTGAAGCAAAATTCCTTTTTCTGAAAACCTTGGCCTTTACTCTTAAGACCTTCAACTGATTGGTTCAGGCCCTCCCACATTATGGAGGCTAATCTGCTTTACTTAGACTCTACCAATTCAAATGCTAATCACATCTAAAAAAAAAAAAAAAACAGCCTTCACAACAACACCTAGACTGGTGTTTGGCCAAGCAACTGGGTACCGCGGCCTAGCCAAGCTGACACATAATTAGCCATTATAGTTACTGAGGCAGTGGTTCTCAGAGTGCAATCATCAACAAGCATAATTAGCATCACTTGGGAACTTGTTAGAAATGCAAATTCTTGGGACTTCCCAAGACCTTCTAAATAAGAAACTCTGGGGATGCGGTCCACCAGTATTGTCTTAACAAGCCCTTTAGGTATTTCTAATGTATGCCAGAGCATTAGAACCATGGACTAGACAATTAGGTTCACATTTTCGATTATGAAGAAAACTGTTAACATAGGAGCAAGTTATTACTTGGCTTATTTTTCATAGGCCTCAGTCACTTGATAGATTTTTATGTTTAAATGGCAAATCTGATAGTACCAGCAATATCAAGATGTATTCTAATTTTGGAGACATAACAAAAGGGAATATGATCGATTGTTTATAAATCTTTATTCAGTGATACTAAATAAGCAATCTATTAAACTTTTCCTCCATCATTACCCTGAACTCTTTGGTTGTAAGACTCTACAAAGCCAGCTTCAATTTCCTTGATAAGGTCAATAGGACCCACATCAGAATGTGCCTCAAGATTCTTCAATAGTCCTTCTATTGGTATTGATCACACGATACGAACTGTTTTTAAACTGTTTCAGAGAAGTCTAGAGACAATATATTAAGATAACCAATGGGAATGGTTGCTGCTTATACTCTGAAACTTTCAGTGATTTAAGTACTCCATTCATTCTTGGGCTTCATATTTGTATGTCAGTTATCTATTGCCACCATAATGCTGCATAATCAGTAACCAAAAAACCTAAATGGCATGTAACAGGAAGTGTTTACTGGTCATACCTCTGAGGCAGGTGCCTAGGTGGCTCTGCTGATCTAGGCTAGACTCAGCCACATGTCTAAAGATTGGCTGATCTAGGATGCCCTCAGCTAGATGACTGGAATAACTAGGTTCTGCTTCGTGTCTGTCATCCTACAGCATTCTCACCCGGGCATGTTCTCATGATGATGGAAGAGCGCAAAAAGAGGACAAGCAGAAATGCAAAATCGCTTATTCAGCCTCTGTTTGCATTATGTCCATTAATATTTCATTAGCCAAAGCAAGTCACATGGCTAGAGTCTGGGTGAGGGGGCACTGTAAAGTTACACGGCAGCAGACCTGATTCATCTGGACAGAGAAGAATTGAGATAATGCATAATACCTACCTCATTTTTGATTGAAAACTCTTCCCTATCACCTCCCCATTATCTTCACCTGGCTACCTTTTACTCACCTTTTGCATTTACCTTGTAACTTTCCTGGGAAACTGCCATTGGCTCCTCAAGGTTGGATTCCATGCCCCTCCTATGAGTTTCTATAACTCCCTAAACATCCCATTGTTGTAGACTATAATACAGTTGTGAGTTAGCAAATGCAAGAAAGCTAATGAGATGCTCATAATATATTTGAACAATGTTGTGCTGTTTTATTAGTAAACAACTGAAGAGCTACATTAAGATTTATTGGTTTTTTTGAGATCTTAACTTCTAGGATAAGTGATGCAAAGATCTGTTTTTTATAAAGATGAATTTTCCTCATCAATACCCACCCACACACTGCTATTCTTTTCCATAGGTCATCACTTCACCTGTAACCTTTTCCCTCTGTGCCAAACTAAATCCTCCTTATCTTTCAAGGTTCTACCAGGTTTAGTTAGCAGCAATCCCTAGTGCTCCCATCACATTCCACTTACTTTTATTACAGCATCAATAATGGTTTTAGAAGTGATGGTATGAGGGTAACAGATTATTTCCACTTGCTAATTTAATGAAGCTTCTGGTATTCAGCCAGATTGTGTCCTTAATATTTCAAAAGATGAAATGGAAACTTACACCCAGAGTGCCCATTGTGACCTGATGCCCAGGCACAGGCTATGTGAGCATCAGGCTACAGCCTCACTCTCTAATATCCACCAGCTGATTACAGTAAACCTAACTCACTGGGCTCCTGTTCAGTCTCTGATGCCCACTTTCCTGTAGGTCACTAGATACTTGTTGAAAAACCCCTAGCTTGGTCCCTGAACCCTTCCCTTAGGTGTTGTCAGCATGTACACATCACGAGCAGGAAGCAAGTTGGTCCCAGGTGTAGTGATTAGGCATTTAAAGAAATAATGATGGAAAGCCTGAAAACCATACAGCAAAAAGCATTCAAAATAATCACTGGCCAACTTTGTGAAGTCAATGACTTGCAAGCAGTTTGAGTCATAACTGAAAGGGTCTTTAAAAAAATTAACAGACCAAAGCACAAGGCAGGTTCCTAATCATTCTTCCAAGGGCCAATAGAGGAAAAATAATTTCCATTCAGGAAAGGGTTCCTACCATAGATACTAGTGGTCCTCTGGGCGCTGTCCTAATTTTACACCCTCTTCTTAGGATATGCTATCCACTTTCATGGATTGCATTTCCACTTAAGATATTGACTTTTTTTAGTTCAAACTATCCCTTTGAGCACAAAACTCACATAGGCGCTAACCTATTATATTTTTCTATTTGGATGGCTTGGAGGTACTTTGAGTTGTTTAGTGTTTATCTGTCCCCCCCGACACACTCCTTTCCCCTCTTCTCTCTGCTCTTGGCCCCAGGAGACTGACTCCATGGATTTTAACAATCTGGTTTCTCAACCTTCTGAATTCTAGATGTGTTTATTGAGAGTCACTGGCAGTTGCTCAGAGGAGGGGAGAAGAGAGGTTGAGATTTTTATTCCTCTAGTTTCCTATGCTTTGACAATTCCACAGTACTCTACCTAAGGCCACATCTCTTGTTGGGTGGCTCTTTCCTATTGCTAGAGTAAACTCTGAAAACCATCACTTCTCTTTGATCTTAGACCTATAGATAGTGGTAATGACTTTCCGTCATTGCTGATATCACAGCACTTCACTATCCACTGTAGATTTCTTTTTACCCTGACCACTACTTTGTTAAAAGACTCTTTATTAAACTTTCTTCAATGATACCTTCTGAGTGTACATCTGTATTTAAATTCTCCATGTCCAAAGCTGGATTTCACTTCCTCATATTCCCATTCTCAGCATCATCCACCTGCCCCTTCTTCTGTACTACTTCTCACAGTGAATGTCTGGGTGACACATTCCAGACATGTCCAGAAGCCTGGACATCATGGGTGACTCCTTCCCTGCACACTCATTATCATCTGCCAAAAATCAAGTTCTGTGCATTCTCTAAGACTCTCTCTCATCACTTCTCCTCAACCTTAGTCCAGGCCAACATCATCTCAGCACATTTATTGTGAAAGTGGCCTAAATGATCTCCATGCCTTTGATCTTGACCTACGTCAATCCATTCTACATAACAGAGGAAAAGTCATTTTACATAAATGCAAATCTGATTAAGTCACTCACCTACTGAAAACCCTTCAGTGCTCCCTGTTGGCTTTAAGACCAAGTCTAAATTTTTAAATATGGCTTAAAGGCCTTCATTATTGACTTCCAGTTACTTCTGTCATTTCTTCTTTCACTAATTGCTTTACTTTCCCTCTTTATTCCTGAGACTTTATTCCATTCCAAAACTCACCATGCTCTTTCACCTCTGGACTTTGACACATGTTGATTCTCTGAGCCGAACATTCTTTCCTCCTCTGCAAGTCCCTTTTTACCTAGCTAACAACTAATCATAAGTAGCTTACATACTCAATTAGAACAGGGACTGTGTTTATTGCACACATTACTATATCCTGGGCACCTAGTACAGTGCCTGGTACCTACCACACTGATATGGAAGCCCACTAGTCATAAGTGACTATTGAACATGTGAAATATGCGAAGTCTGAATGGAAGCGTGCTGTACGTATAAAATACACACTTGATTTTAAAGACTGAGCACAGTAAAGTATACAATGCTGCAATTTTTTATGTTGATTACTTGTTGATATGATGATATTTTTGACATATTAGATTAAAATACATTACTAAAATTAATTTTCCATTTATTTTTATTTTTCTTAATATTGGCCAATTTCACATTAGAATTTGTTAGAAAATTTTAAATTACATATGTGGCTCATGTATATTTTTATTGGAAAGCTCTGTCTAATAAATATTTGTTGAATAAGTAAAGGTAATTGAATAAATGAATAAGAGAAATGCCCAGTTTCTAAATTTGGCTCTTGTTTCTTTGGAAACTTTTTCTAAATCTGAGTTAAGTGCTCCTTTTAGGTTTTCCCAAAACACTCTGTAATTCCTCCATTATGACAATTATCACATTGCACCAAAATGATCTTTTTAGGTCCATGAGGGCAGGTGCTATAAGTATCTTTTTCAACAGTGGATCACCAGTGCCTGGTGTGGTACATAGTGTATAGTAAACACTCAAAAAAAGTTTGATGAATGTGTCAACTAAGAGGCCAGTGGTCATGCGATAAGAAAAAGAGAAACACAAATAATAATAGTGATGATGATGATGATGATGACAATAATGATAACTGCTATGATGTTATAACTACTCAGTAACAGGTGTTCTACATTAATGTATAACAGGCCCTGGGGGGAGCCTAAGGGCTTATTGACCTGACACCAGAGGCACATAGGTTACTGACTCTCATTCCAGTTTGGCAGCTCTAGTTAAGGAAAGTGCATGAAATAGGCCTGGAGAGGTTCAGGCCCACATGTGAGGGCTATAAGAGTGCCTGAGGGCACTGTTCTGTTCCCCTTTTCTGTAGCCATTGGTTACGATCCTGGGTCTGGGGAACCAGTCCTGATTAATGTTAAGTATAGAACTGTTGAAGTCTTGGGTACATAGACTGGACGTGGAGGCAGGCAGTAAGATCTAGCTCCTCTTTTCTCACTTGTTCTCCTCAACTGCATGCCTACTGCTGATGCCATATAAGCAGTAAGCCAGAAACAAGTAACTGCCTGGAATTGAGAGATGTCAGTCTCTCTTCTCTATTCCTGAATGTGCTGACTTCTTTCTGTATCATATTAAAGAGTAATCCCTTTACATTTATCTCAGTTTTTCATTGTGTCTAATCTTTCCATCCATGTTAACCTAGAACTGACATTCATCAATTGATAATTATGTAGTGTATTAGTTCCAGTACTCACAACAACTAGACTAGATGTTATCCTCATTTGGCTGAAAAGGAAAATGAGCTAAAAATACAGAAGCAAATGTTTCAGAATCATATTGAGAGCAAGTGGTATGACTGGAACCCAGTTCTGTTGGAGTCTAACATCCATGCTCTTCCCATTCCTGTCTCTCTAAGGTACATGATACAAGGAAAAGTTAGTGTCCAGTGGGCATTCTTTTCCCTACAAGGACTTAGTGAAAAAGCTCGAAAAGGAGAACAGGGGTAACTCACAGTGGCAAGATTCGATGACTTCAGGTGGCGTCCCAAGCTCCCCAGATGTGCTGAAGGAGTTCATCACAACCTATTGAGTATCCTTACACTTGTTCTTCATCTTTGCCTTGATTGTGTTTTGATTGTGTTCTCCATCTTTGCTTTGATTGTGGCTCATATTCAACCCTCCTATGAAGTTTTGCTATATTAGTTTACCAGGTAGTATTTTCCCATTATCACTTTACCTTTGAGGTCAGGTTTGGTGCTCTGGTCATGTCCTCTTTATTCTGGAATCTTGATCCCACCCCACTTCTCACTGATATTGTCCATTTTATTTCTAAACCACCAAGTTATCATACTCGTCTGAGGCACTTCCATAGGGATAGGAGCACTTTGGTCACTAAAACTCTAGGAAGAGATCATCAGGGTCAGGGGAAGAAAAAAAGGCTCCCTTGAGACTGCGAGTAGACAGGAAAGGATAGCAATGTGCCCCTGAGCCTGTCTGTGAAACTGGTGTGCATCCTTTATGACATAAAAATGACATAAAAATAAGATCCACTTATTTTTGAACTTCTGCTCAACCCTAATGAGGTTTGTGTTTTGAATAAAGTTACCTACCTCTTTCTTATTATCTTAAACATTACTCACCTGTAGTTTTCCCTAATTTGTAAAGAAAAAAAGCATAAAAATCACCATTTCATAGTATTGGTGTGAGAGTAAAGGAAATATGGTACACTATTTGGAATATAGCAGTATCTCAACAAACAGTAGCTAGATCTTAAGTACGTACTTTACATGGTTCAAGGCATCTCTTAAAATTCATTCTGCTGGGAGCTTCTGAGAAGAGCAAAGTCTAAGATGGGCATAATGAAAATAATAAGAGGGAAAATCAAAACGGAAAGGAAGGAAAGAAGTTCTAATTAAGCTTTTCCATAAAAAAATTTTTGAAGATGGATGGACCATTCTGTAAAAATCACATGCAAATATTCTTCAATAATATAGACCAAGCTTGTTCCAGTTTGCAATTATAAGAGACTGCAATTTATAATTTCTTATTCTGGTCTAGGGTTTGAATTAAATGTATGAGAGACAGTAATCTAATTTTGAAACATTCGCAAAGGAGAAATTAGTGAAGACAATGATGGAGGAAATATCAGTGTTAGACTAGAGAAGGCATAGGTATGCCATACTTGGGAAACAGAGCAACACAGTGACTTAGTTCATGGCAAGGAGAAGCTGGAAGAAAATGGAAAAGTATTTCTGTGTGAACATACACAGGTTGTTGACATAGGCAATTTACAATCACTTTCTGGGAATTTCAGTGTGAGATAGGACTCTAAGGGAGATTTCATCCCCTTTGAAAAGGCAGTTTGTATATTGAAAAAAAGTCCGACACATATAAATATATATTTCTTTTCAATTAGACTTTCATTTATAAATGTTAATCTCAACAATAAAATCCATAAACTTGAGAGAAGAGATGAAAGGCTATACTTAAAAGGGAAAGATATATAGTGACTTGGGCAGTCATTTAACTTACCTCATGGTCTCAGTTTCCTCTCCGCCACAAATTTTGTGAGAATTTAAAAAAATATGACAAAGAGTCATTTGTAAATAACATCAACAACAATAATAGTAACAGCCACTTTTGGAATTTCTGAGCTCTATGAACAAGGTACTATTCAGCACTTTCCATACTTTTTGTTCACATAATGCTTCTGATGAGGCTATGAGATAGCTATACTATAACTCTTCCCATTGTGGTGATGAGGAAATTGAGGTGAAGACAAGGTTAGGTTCTATGACAAGCTAACGAGAGAAAGAGCTGAGATTCAAAGTAGGACTGTCTGACTCAGAGCTTAATGTTGCCTCTCCCACCATGGCAGTCTATGGATAGTAGTTACTGAAGCTGTTATGACTGTACTTCTTGGGTAGCCCCAGAAACCTGACCAACCTGACACAGACATGTAAGCAAAATACAACAGCTGAAATGAGACACCGCAGGACTAAAATGGGAAAAATCCGAAGTTTAAGGTTAAAAATAGATAGATGCTTCACTCACTTTATAAACGCCCTGGCCATAGCTCTTGTATCCATGGTTAAACAGTTGGACACATGGCCTGGGTAAATTTCACCAGGAGGGGAAGAGGCTGGCTGTGTCTCACTCATAAAAGAAAGCCACAGGGAATGGCTAGGATAAAAGAGGAGACAAAAAGCATGTCAACAGAGCAGTGAGGGCACAGTGGGGCAAAGTGAAAGAGAAAAGAAACATCCTAATTGTTAACAGAGAGAGGAAAACAGGCAGAAGTTAGCAGGGTAAAGGCTGCCTGGTGACACTGTCCTCTGGGGAGCAAGAAAAGAGACTGCAATTCAGAGCAACTTGGGGGCACTTCGTTAGATTTTATTAAAAGCACAACTGTACGGGCACTGAATGTGAATTTTTGCCACCAGTTTTTCCTTAATGTTTTCCGGAAATGCTTTCCCCTCTAAAAGTTAAAGAGCTTAAAATTTATTTGAGGTTGTGAAGGAGAATCTTAAAATTAAAAGCTCTTGGAGGTAGAGTTCTTCCGTAAGATTAGTAGAAATAAACGCTAATTTTTTCCATTATGATCCTGGAGAGAAAAGGTAGACAGAGCTTGTAGGGGAAAGCAGTCAAGAAGATTTTTAAAGACAGGCCTTCCAGGTGCCAGCCAGGGAGCTTGATGGAGGCTGGACCTGAGCTCTCTCAACCTTAAATAAGACTATTACCCAACGATGTCAAACATGGACTTGCTTTCTATGTCAAGAACAAATGACTTCTTAGTGCAAGTTGGTGCAACTTCTTTGAAGAGCAACTTGGGGACATCCATCATGTTAAGAGTTAGCAATCCCAATTCAAATAATTTTGTCTGTAAGACATACACAGATGTGTGTGTGTGAAGATATGTGTTACAGTTTATTTATAATACTGAAAAACTGGACAACCTAAATGGTCATGAATAAGAGATTAGTCAAATAAATGATGCTATGTCATATGCACCTCTTAGTCATTTTGGCAAAGTAAAAAGATCTTTATAATATATTCATTAAAAATAACAGTATATATAAATGAATGACTTCATTGGTGTTAAATGGATTACACATAATTTAATATCCTTTTGTGTGCGTAAAAAGTTCTAGAAAGATTCATTAAAAGTTGTTTTTATACTGGTGGGGGTAGAGCTGGGGCACACTTGAAATGGGAGAAGTTTCAATTTTCATTTTAGATCTTTCTGTACTGTTTGCATTTTTAAATCATGAGCATGAATTTTTAAAAACACAATATTTAAAAAGTTGAAAAGATATTTCTATATGAAAAAGTATAGTTTAAAATGGAATCTCTTTAACATTAAAATACAAATCCATCCGCAGAAACTATAGTAAAATGGAATCAATACATTAATAATTTCTTATCCTCTATGACCAACTAGAGTTTATCCCAGAGATTTAATAAAAGTTTTATATTAGAAAATCTATCAACAAAATGCATTACATCATTAGACAAAGGAAGAAGAATTACATAATCATCTTACTGAATGCCAAAGGACATTTGGTATGAAGAAAAAAGTGATTGAAAAAAAACTATTTATAAATAGCAGACTTCTATAATGGGTAAACAATAAGTATCTCAAAACAACAGCCAACGTCATCATTGGAATGATGGAGACATTCCAATTATGTGGAACATTTTCTAATTTTCAACTTTTATGATGTTTATGTTCGAGATTCAATAAAGAAAAAAAAATAGTTTCAGAATCTGTCTAAATAATTCCTCTGAGAACAGTGAGAAGGGTAAATATGTGAGCTTGAGAAATAATCCTCAGTACAGAAAAAGACCCAGACTTAGCCCCAAATCAATAGACTAAGGCATTGTTTCAGAATTCAGTCTATTCCATGGCCTTGTTTGAGAACACTTAAACTCTTCTCATGGAGGACTCTAAACTATCTTTATAAAGTCCTTCAACTATGACCCAATAAGAAATGACTGAGCATTTACTCTGATCAAGGACTGTGTTGGCTTAAGGCTTTCAAAATAGGAAAAAGGTAAGAAATGGGCCTGGGGACACTGAAAGCTTCTAGGAAGATGTCAAGATTTGAGATGAGGTCGTGGATTAGAACCAATTCCAGTGTTACAGGACTGCTTAGCGCAGATGACTTTTAGTGTGGTAGAGAATGGCTGCTAGGAGGATAGGATGCACTTGAAGCAGTCTTTAATGTTTACCTAAGTGTAGAAAGATGTGAAGGTGGCAGTGAGGAGCCAGGAAAGAAGGAGCAGCTTCTATGGAAAAATGCTGTGAGGCAAGAAGCAGCACCAAGGAAAACCAGGGTTCCATTTAGACAAGAAGAGTGAAGAGAATGTTTAGTGGCAAGTGTGAAAATATAGGTGCATTTGTTCACAATGAGACACAAGTGACAGAGACTGAGAGAAGATAAAAGGTCAGGTTTTAGGGTTCAGAGAGATTAGAGGGGATGGCTTTTCATTCATTCATCAAGAATCCCGAAAACAAGACGCCTCACTGTAAGTAACCAATTTTAAATATCCCAGCTTTAACACATTGACACCAGAACTGTCCAAGGGCACTAGCAATTGTTAAGCAGCAATTCATAGCTTGGATGAGGGCTGGAAACCCTTACTTTGGCACTTCCCACATCTTACCGCACCCTTGCCAAAATCTGCCCCTGTAAGTACTTTCCATGTACAAGGCACTATGTAGAAGATAATGGAAAGAATCAAGGGCACAGCCCTCTGCTTTCAAACAATAGGACCACTAAGAAGATTTGTGTCAATGACTCTTAAACATTAGCATCACCAGAATTACCTGGAAGGCTTGTTAAAAGTCAGTTTGCTGGGGACTGAGGCAGGGGAATCGCTTGAACCCAGGAGGTGGAGATTGCAGTGAGCCAAGATTGTGCCACTGCACTCAAACCTGGTGACAGAGCGAGACTCCGTCTCAAGAAAGAAAAAAAAAAAAAGTCCGGTTTCTGGGTCTCACACCAAAATGTCTGCTTCACTAGGTCTGGGGTGAATCCTGAGAACTTACATTTCTAACAGGCCCCAGGTGATGTTCACGCTGCCAGTTCAAGGACCACATCTTGAGAACTACTGGCCCAAGGGAGACAGAGTGTAGAGATATTTATTTATGGAGATTAAAATCAGACCGTGAATAAAATTTTGGTAAGTTCCCAAAGTAATGACTTTAAGGCCCACAAGGTTCTCTGAAAAATGCATGTGGTTGATGTACATTTTGCAAAACAAAAACCAGTTCCTAAGTAAACGCAAAAAACTGGACATTATATACTGCCTTGATTCAGGCTTACCCAAGCATTCGAATCAAGATTCTAACTATCTTTACAAGATCAGATCCTGCAGCACGAGATTCACAGGACAAGTCCATGGTCACTGCGTGTGTGGGCCAGTCTGGACTACAGGACACATCTTTCCTCCTCAAGCCTTCCTGGGGAAAAAAGTATCCATAACAGATAAAGTTCTACAGCAGATTGAAGTTTATAAGTACTTTTACATATGTTTGACTCAGAGACCAATTGAGAAACATGTAAGTGTGCTTGTAAGCTGCAAAGTGTATTTAAATATTAGTTACCTTCATAATTTGATTTGTACAGATTCCCAAGCATGAGTATCACTGTCTACCTTTACCTATAAATTAAGTGAGTGCTATGGTTTGAATGTTTGTCCCTTATAAAACTTACACTGACACTTAACTCCCAGTGTGGCAGTATTGAGAGGTAAGGCCTTTAAAAGATGATTGGGTCATGAGGGCAAAGCCCTCATTAATGAATGAATCCATTCATGGATTAATGGATCAGTGGGTTTTCACAGGAGTGGGACTGGTAACTTCATAAGAGGAAGAGATACCTGAGCTAGCACACTCAGCCCCTTCACCATGTGATGTCCTGCACTGCCTTGGGACACTGCAGAGTGTTCCCGCCAGTAAAGGAACCCTCACCAGATGTGGCCCTTGACCTTGGATTTCTCAGCCTCCATTATCCCATAAGAAATAAATTCCTGGCCAGACGTGGTGGCTCATGCCTGTAATCCCAGCACTTTGGGAGGCCGAGGCGGGTGGATCGCCTGAGGTCAGGATTTTGAGAGCAGCCTGGTCAACATACTGAAACCCTGTCTCTACTAAAAATACAAAAAATTAGCTGAGCCTGATGGTGGGTGCCTGTAATCCCAGCTACTCAGGAGGCTGAGGCAGGAGAATTGCTTGAACCTGGGAGGTGGAGGTTGCCGTGAGCCAAGATTACACCAATGCACTGCAGCCTGGGCAACAGGAGTGACACTCTGTCTTAAAAAAAAGGGGGGGGGGGGGGGGGGGGAAGAAAGAAAGAAATTCCTTTTCTTCATAAATTACCCACTTTCGTGTACTCTGTGATAAGCAACAGAAAACAAGCTAAGACAGTGAGGCTACGTAGGAAAAGTGATTTGACTATGGTCAGAAAGATTCCAAGTAGCAGAGATAAAATAAAATTAAGATAGGATTTTACTTCTAAATTATGTGCTGTATTAGAAGATATACCAGAAATGTCAAACTTCACTCTCCTGCTTCATCTATAGCCACCAATGGCAGTCCTGGGTGACCATGTTTTATATTATGTCATTCTCTGCTCTCTCTTTTTTCTCCACCTAACCCCCTACCACCTCGATGGTTCACTGGACTAGAGTGGGGACCTCACTATGAGTAGCCATTGCATAGGCCTAGGATACTGTGGTTCTCAAACTTAAATGGGCATTACAATCACCTGAAGGCTTGATAAATCAGATTGCTAGGGCCTCACCCCAGAGTTCCTGATTCAGTAGGTTTGGGGTGGGACCTAAAACTTTGCATTCCTAATGAGTTCCTGGATGATATTGATGCTGTTGGTCAGGGGACCAAACTGAGAACCTTTAAATTACAGGATAGCGAGGACAATCAGATTCCCTTTCTTCAAAATCTGAACCTGGAAATTCTGAGAGCATGAGGTACTTAAGAATGAAAGAGGAAAATGAAATGAAACACAAAGAGAGGATTAACAAGAGCTATGAGGAATTATGGCAGTCTAGATTTATAAAGGAAGAGAAACTATAAAGTGGTAAAACAACGTGGCACAGAAGTGGTTTTCAGAACAGCAGAAAGAATGGGGCAGTGGATGACAAAACAGACCAAAGCAACCATGCACAGGCACTGGTGCTGAGAGAGCTTCATGGCATGGCCATAAAGACCCCAGAAACCTCTTGACAAGGCCTCTACCATTTCCAAGGAACCAGAACACTCTGATTCTGCTACTTTCTTAGTCTTGGTTATTTGACTTCATGTGAATGCCCTTGCAATACTCCCTGCCCTATTAGATGTGATAACTGTGATCGTTAATTTTTGTGTCAGTTTGACTGTGCCATGGAGTGCCCAGATTAAGCCTCATTTCTAGGCGTGTCTGTGGGGATGTTTCTGAGTGAGCTTAGCATTTGAACTGATGGACTTAGTAAATTCGATGGCCCTCCCGAATGTGGGTGGGCATCTTCCAATCTGTTAAGGGCCTGAAGGGAGTAAAAAGGCAGAGGAAGGAATACTTTACCTTGTCCCTCCCTGCCTGATTGCTTGAGCTGGGATATCAATCTTTTGCTCTCAGCACTTCTGATTCGTAGGTTTTTAGACATAGACTGGAATTTTCACCATTGGCTCTCCAGTTCTCAGGCCTTAGACCTACACTACTGGCTTTCCTGGGTCTCTGGCATGCAGCCAGCAGATTAGAAAACTTAGCCTTCTTTAACTACTTGAACCAATTTCTTATAATAAATCATATATATGATAAATCATTTATATATGAATTTATTATGTATAATGATATATATATCAGTTCTATTTCTCTGGAGAATCCTGACTAATAAGAAATCTGTCTCTTTCAAAGACAGGGCTCCACATGATCAGGAGAGAAGCCCAGAACATTTGTCAATAATCTATCCTATTTATGAAATCCTAGTATTGCAGTCCATAGACTTGGAAACTAGCATTGTTCATCAAAGTAAGGTGGTTGCAGAGTCACCCCAGATCATCAGGTTCCTTAGGATGAGGCCATTCCCTGTCCTCTGGGGCTAACCAGTTGACTCCATCTGCAACCGTCAATTTCTCCAGTTTGTTGCCCTGACAGGTACTTGGCGCATGGTCATTCCCCAGTCGTATGCCCTCTCCATGGAAAGCAATCTGTGTCCTAAACAATTGCCAGCATAACCTCCCAGCATGGTTAAGTCCTGCGAAAATAACAGCCAGAGAGTTAAAAAAAAAAAAAAAAAAAAAGGCAAACTATAGTTCCTAATACTTTTAATGACTAGTTCCATGATTTAGGGTAATTACTTTTTAAAAAAATGAAGCCCAGTTTTATCGATAAGGTGGAAAGTGCGTCTAAATTACAGATAGATTTACTTGCCAATGCCAGTCAATGTGGTGACTTCCTAGAGTGCTGTCAAGAAAAGGATAATGAGCCTGTGAGCCTGTGTCCATCAAGGGTGCAATGATGGGTTAATAATGTCTGTCATGGCATAGAAAGGGGACAGGGGGATTAAAATGCTATCATAGGTCCCCTATATCTCTTTTCCATTTATCCTTTTTTTTTCTTTTTTAATTTTGAGATGGAGTCTTGCTCTGTTGCCCAGGCTGGAGTGCAGAGGCACAATCTCAGCTCACTGCAACATCTGCCTCCCAGGTTTAAGCAATTCTCGTGCCTCGGTCTCCCAAGTAGCTGGGATTATGGGCACCTGCCACCACATCCAGCTAATTTTTGTATTTTTTAGTAGAGACAGTTTTTCACCATGTTGGCCAGGCTGGTATCAAACTCCTGACCTCATGACCTGCCCACCTCGGCCTCCCAAAGTGCTGGGATTACAAGTGTGAGCCACCTCATCCAGCCTCTATTTCTTAATTCTATGATTTTATGTTATTATCTCTAATGTGAATATACCAAACATATATTTACCTCTAAGATGTTAGATTTATTTTTCTTGTAGGGTCAACTCTCTGCTTCTTTTCCTCCTGTTGGGTCTTGGGGGCCCATTTTTTCTCAGGTGAATATTACAATACTGCAACTCACAGCCTTAAAGTGCACAGCAAATGCATAATAATGTAGTGTCTGCTAAACACTTCATAAAAAGTAGCATTAATAATCCATGCCACATCTTTGTTTGCTTAAAAAAACCTACATGTGGCAGATGGATTCATGGCAGATGGATTCAAAACTCCAGTGGAAGGGAGCAGCAGCCCTGTGACCACTGCCACTGGATCCAGATGAAGTGGCTGCAAGAATCGACTTTTGATGAAAACCACGTTGGCTTTCCCTATTTCATTTTCTTTTATTTATTTATTTTTTCCAGAGCCTCTTTAAGACTGGTGTCAGGTTATTTTGATGCACTGTGGCCCTGTTTCTGTAGAAACGATATCAGCATAAAATTACACAGCAGAGAAAATCATTAGGTCTAAACATTCTTTCAAAGTGCATTAGAAAGACAGCACTATTTATCTTGTTCTGTCAATGTCAACGGGCTGCCTCTTCCTTGGCAAATCACCTCTCTGAGCCTCAATTTCCTCATTTGTCAAAAAGGGGGGTACAATAGATGAATTCTCAGGTCCTTTCTAGCTGTGATATTTTATGAATTATATCACCTTCACTACAAACAATTGCTACATGGAATTGGGAAATTAAATGTGTTTTGAAAAGAACTACCTTGTTATATCTATAATTAAAAATTCTAGTTGTTCTTTATCAATGAGAATCCCATCAAAAAATAAAATTGAATAGGTTCTATTTTGGATACGTTCAACCCAGTGGCATACCCATCCCTGGTTCTCAAACTTGAGGGGGTGGGGGAGAGGATGGAGTTTCCACCAAGGATAAATTTGCCACCATTTGGAGACATTTTTGGTTGTTCCAACTGGGGCCAAGAGACAGAGTTATTCTTGGCATCTAGTTTCTAAAGTCAAGGTGTGCTACTAAACATCTTACAGTGTACAAGAAAGCTCCCTGCAACAAAGAATTATGTTCCCCAAAATGTCAATAGTGCTAAGGTTGGGAAATCCTGGATTAACTCCAACTCATGGCAGCAGAGTTCACAAAGATTTTGAGGGTGGGGAATGAGAGCTTCAACCGGATGAACAAACAAGTTTATTTCAATTAACACACATTAAGCTGTGTGACTTATGTCAACTACACCAGGACAAATTATTCACTACACTACAATATAGTAAAATATTAAGAGTTTCTAAATATTACAATGTAATAAAAAAATCACACTTAGCAATTTCTGAGCTGATGAATACTACTAGGAGCAAGTCATTTTTTTATGGTCATATGCTTTGCTTCTACGAAGTTTAATCTCCCATAACTTTATTTTTAACTTTTTTCAAGAAAAGCTGCAAGATCCTCCTTAATTATTATTAGATGCAATAAATAAAACAGTTTTCTATTTTCCAACCTCATTCAGCTAAAGTACAAGAATGGAAAAGCTTGTCAAAGGAATGTGCCTTCTATTTTGGAGGAGAACCAAAAGTACCTTCCTATATCTAGCACGAAGATTGCCAAAATGGAAGCTGAAATGAAAACATATTTTTGCAATTCTGCTAAATTTTATTTTTGCATGTTAACTATCTTTAGAGGATTGGAAAGACTCCCACAGAAAAACTACTATACCTTCTTTTCTCCATGACAAAAGAGAGGCAAAGATTAATATTTTTTGTGCTAAACCCTTGAGATTGGAAGACTGCTATTACAGTAGCATAACCTAGCCAATCCTGAGTGATACATTCAGAAACTGGACCACTCGCTAGGATAGACCAACAAATGAGAGCTCACACTGTCTTCAGAGTATGGTAATATCTAATATTTTAAGTAATATAATTTAGAATTACAAACATGTAAATCCTAAATGTTCCTTTTTATATACACTCTATGCCTCTTAGCTGTGCAGTAAATGGGGTCTGAGAAACCCCTCAATCAGTGTCCCCACTGGCAAAACTTTAATCCCAGGTACTGACTGTCATCCTTCTAAATGGTAGAGACAAGATGATAAGTGAACATATCTTCACAAAGCATCCCAAGGAGATCTCTTTATTAAGTGATGAAGGATCTGGGTTAGAGTGGTTTCTTTTTTCCACTTAAATTCATCCAAAGCACTAACTTTCTTCTATAAGTTTTTCCTTTGTTTTATAAGGGAACGAATATCAAGTATCCCTACTTGATAGTGACCGTCTCTGCTTTATATTTCGGTGATACCATTTGCAGGGTTTTCTGGGACAGAATTAGCAAATTTGATTAACGATTTGACCTAATCTCTGCTCATATATTATTTTACTGTTTTCTGTACCCTCTTAATAACAGGCTTTTCATAGTCACAAAGCCCATGACAAAAATTTTATAGAAGAACTGTATCATTTATTAGGACTTCTCCATCTGAAACTTTACTTCAGTTAGAACCTGAAATACCCAGCCCCATCCCATCCCAGACTGCCCCCTGCCATAAATAGCTAACCCCATCCTACCCCAGTCCACAAATATCCAACCCCACTCCATCCCAGTCCACTCCCTGTCAACTGCCCAGTTAAGGCAGGTTGTTACCAAGTTGTCCATTTTCTTTTATCAGTGGAAATCTGATTTGTAAATTCTAAAACTTTTGGTAGGTCACTCCTCAAAGGCATGCTCTTCCATTGCTCTTAAAATAGTATTTTTTTTTTTTTTAGAAACTGTGAATAATTTTATTTTATTTTATTTTATTTTTTTTTTTTTGAGACGGAGTCTCGCTCTGTCACCCAGGCTAGAATTTTATTCTTTACTATGGTAAACTCTCACAAATCCAATACTAGGTCCTAAACTAGAGAAGTTAGAACTCAACAGAAAATTTTGGCCTAAAGAGCCAACAGTGGCTCCATGCAAGGAAGACCGAAGACATCTAATCAGAGCAAATGGAAAATCGGAATAGGCCCAAATATCTGAAACCCCTATCTGTCCTCAGAGTGTGCAGTTAAAAACAACATGGATGACAGAATGTATAGTAACTCATTGTTTACTTGTGACAGGATACAGTAATTTATCTATTTACAAATCTGTTTCTTCTGGACTGGAATGTGAGCTCTCGAGAAAAGGGAAAGTGTCTTATTTATCACCTGAAGGCCTTGAACAGTGCATGGCACATAGAAGGTATTTGATTCACTGAATAACTACATAAATGAACACTAGTTTTTCAACCTGATTTATCTGACCTATATATACTGTTTTGCTCTGCCCCTCACATTGACTTTTGCATTAAGAAACTATCACTAAAAATTTCTAACAACTGTAGAAAATGTTTCCCTTTCCAATCAGAGCCCTATGGCAATATCTATTTTGTTGATGGTGTTCTTAGGAGGGTATTGAGACATGATCTTAAGACTAAACAAGAAGAAATTGTAAGAAATTAGGGTTGTACATACAGGAAAAAAGTGACAAATCATTGAAATGAGAGTCCCAAACATCATTTCAGAGTATCCAGACCTTTTTCTTCTGTGAAACCCAAATGAACCACCCCCTACCCCTGCCCGCCCCAAGGTTTCTTTATTTCATGACCTCTCAATGGCCATTCTGGCCCTATGATAATATAAAAGGGATGGCAGTAGGGAGAAAGTCTAACCACCATTACTCTGCTATAAAACAAGAGTAAAAATGCCAAGCTACACATCAAAAAATAAAAATAATGGAGATTATAAACTACTTTGCAAACATAAAGGATTCTAGCACGCTGAATAATAGACATCCAACAGAGCCACTGCATTTGACAGGATTATCTTAAAATAACAAGGGGGGCGCATTCTGTCTAACAAAATAAACAACTATTGCAAGTGTCCTGGAAATCCATATGAAGCATCTGAATTTTAGAATAAAAAGCTGTTTTCTGTCTCTTTCTGCCTTCCTCTTTCCCTCTCTCCATATGTCCGTCTATTCCTCTTGCCTTTCCTCCCTTTTGTTTTGTAGTCTTATTCCTATTAAAATGTAATGACAAAAATTATCTAAAGTAAAGAAAATAGCATCCAATTTACTTAAGACACAGAGCAAAACCTCACACAGTTTTTATCATTTAAAGTAGTGGAAAGCTTTTAAGAGGAGGCTTAAGTAATTGAAAGCCAAATTACTTCCAAATATACTAGCTTAAGGTATCTGGGTGAGAGTGATTGAAAAAAGGGCCTTGTAGAAGATGGATTGCACTAATGACCATACTGCATCTTTCATTGCAATGTGACTTGGCAGCTCCTTGCATCAAGATGGGTAGTTTGTGTGCTCATTTCTTTTTAATCTGGACTGGCCTTTGCCCAAAAGAATATGGCAAGAGTGACAGTGTCAGTTCTGAGCGTTAAGGGCTTTATATGTTTGCACTCTCAATCTCAAAATCCTCACCACTGTCACAAAATAAGCCTGGGTTAACTCACTGGGAGATTTGAGAGACTATGTGGAGATCCACATTGTCCTAGTTAAGAACAATATCAATGAATAGTAAATGTTCAGCCAGCTCTTCAAACATATGAGAGAGTCCAGGCAATATCAGTGGAGCCTCCTATCCAACACACAACTTACCCCAGACACCTGAGTTATTTCGGTTGTGACCAGAAAAAAACATCCAGCTGAACCACAGACTTCTAAACCATGATAAATGCTTACTGTTTTAAGCCCCAAAGTTTTGGAATGGGTTATTAGACAGAATATCTAACTGATATAGGCCTTATCTTTATTTCCTAACTACTTGATTAGTTGATTTACCTGACATTTGTTAACTTCAATGGAGTTGATACATACCAGGATCCTGGACATACACTTTGTGCCTGTTACATTATAACTGATAATTAATACTTGGAGCAACATCTGTGATGCCAAAACAGCGTTCCTATACTCAGAGGGATGTTCATAGCCTTTATGATGATCACAATCCCTAGTCACAACTCATGGATACCCTATGCTGTTATTAACATTAAAGAGGTAATGTCCAAGCATGAACAAAACTGTGAAGTATAACATGCAAATTGGCAACATCATTTCATCAGTTATCTGTGATGAAGTCTTCTTTTCCCTCACAGTTATGAACATATTTAAAGACTTAATCAGACAATCTCTGTTGGCAGGAAAGAGTGAGAAAAGCTCTATCGAAACCAGAGTTTTACCCAGAGACTACTGTCCTTATAAGAACTATGGGAAATCTAGAAAGTGTGCAAACATTTGTGTACATGTCCAAATACGCATTTTTTACTGAAAAATTGTCCAGTATCCACTCTGAGCAACTGATAGAATTACTAGACAGAAAATCAGCAAGAATATAGAATATATGAACAACACCGCCCACCAACAGTATCTACTTGACACAGAACACTTCACCCAACAACAGCAGAATTTGCATTTTTTCAAGTACATATGGAACATTCACCAAGATAAAACACATGAAGGTCATTAAAAAACTCAACAAGTTTAAAAGAATTGAAGTCATACAGAGTGTGCTCTCTGGCTATAACGTAATCAAATTAGAAATCAATCACGGAAAGACAACTGAAAAATCTCTAAAAACATGAAAATTAAGCAAAACACTATTAAATAAACCACAAGTTAAAGCAGAAAAAGTCTCAAAAAATTAAAAGTACATAGACCTCAATAAAAACAAAAATACAACATTACATAAAAACATAAAATTACGTTTTAGGGAACACAGCTAAAGCAGTACTGGGAGAGAAACTTATAGCACTAAATGCTTACATTGGAAGCAAGAAAAACTCCTTAATCTAATCAAATCTAATCTAATCTAGTTTCTATTTAGAAAAGTCTAATCTAAGTTTCTACTTCAAAATTTTTTTTTAATTGTAACATTTGGTGATTGTAATAATGGCTTTGAAGTTCCAGGAAGAAGTCAGTTTTCCAAATTTCTTCTCATGTACATAGCTCTTACTCTCCATTATTCTCTGTTCCTAGATAATATTATTGGTATTATTCCTTAAGCTGTTTCTTTAAATATAAAAATAATGATAGACACTCAAAAAACTTTTGAGAAACAGAACAACACAAAGAAGAAAACAACTTACAAGATGAGAATAGAAGCCCATAACAAGTGAAAGAAAAAAAAATGATGACAATAGACATGAATGGAATTGAAAACAGAAAAAAAAGAGAGAGAGAGAGAAAATCAATGAACCAAAAACCAGGTTCAACTGATAAAATTTTAGTAACACTGACAAAAATTAAAAAGAAATAAGACATAAATTATCAATATCTTGAATGAAATAAGGGATATCACTATAGATCCTGCAGTGTTAAAAAGATAATAAGGGAATATTAGAAGAAATAGACCAATTACTTGAAAACTAAAAACTACCAAAATTCAACCAATATTAAATAGACAACGTGAATAGGTCTATAGCCATCAAAGAATTTGAGTTTATAGTTAAAAAGTTCCCAAGTGATAAATCTCCAGGGTCAGAGGGTTTTATTTGATAATTCTACCATATGTTTGAAGAAGCATTTACAGAAATTTTACAAAATCTCTTTCAAAAAATGGAAGAGGAGGGAATACTTCCTAACTCATTTTATGAGGCCAGTGTTACCCTGATACTAGAACCAGACAAAGATAAAAAGAGAAGGGGAAATGGAAGAAGGAGGAGAGGAGGGAAAAGAGAGGGAAAAGGGAGGGGGAGAAAAGTACTAGTATCTCTCATGAACTCATATGCAAAAATCTTTAACGGGATATTAGCATATCAGAGTCAACAACATATGCCCTATGCCCCATTAAGAAAAGAATTGCTGCCAAGCTGCATGAACTCTTAGTACCTTCAATATCTGCCTTAGTTGCAAAGAGCTGCCTTGCCCAAGGTGACACTACTCCTGAAGCAGTCCCATTTGGTGAATGAGAAAGGTTGGGGCATAAAGACCTACTTATTTTAGTGCAATGCAAGATATTTTGACAAACCTGTTTTAAGAACTGGGATATCAGGTAAGAAGCTGGTCCAAAGAACACTGGAGCATGAATGCCCTCCCAGATCTAATCGGCTGCTTTATGGGTTCCTCCCCTGCAGTGTGCCACCACTCCCAGGACTACTGTTCTCTGCAAAGAACAGTAGTCAAAACTTTTTTTTGTTCTCTGTCAAAACTTTACCCTCACACTCTACCTCTTCAACATTTATCTGTCCTCTATTCTATTTTTATTTGGCAAACATTCTGCTCATATACTTGTTCCAATGGAAAACGTGTGCATCAAATTCAGATGGTGTTAGTGACTAAATGTCTTTACATCTTTCAGAATCATCTGCATGCTAACATAAGAATCCTAGGACACCACCACTTAACTCCAAGTAGTAAGGATGTCTTTAAAACTTCCAGTGCCTAGGTTCTACTCTCAAGTAATTAAATCAGAATATTTTGAAATAGAGTCTAGCATATGTTCTTTTTAAATCCCTACAGGTGATGATGATGCATAGTAAAAGTAAAGAATCACAGACTGAAACATATGAAAGGGGAAAATTTTATCCAATTATGGGATTCTCTCAAAAGAAAGAATCTATGTTTCAGTGCAGATATATTTGGCTCTACAACACTCAAGATACTAAAAACAGAATTACTTTAACGAAATTGTAGTATCAACGTCATCAAGTAATCTGAGCGATTTGTGTTCAGTGGACACCTATTACATTTTTGTCTCTTTAGTGACTTTGCCTTTGGGGAACAGGCCCTCCCCCAGCCTTCCAGTCACGATTGTGATTCCCCTGCCAACAGAGTAAGCACATGACCCAGCATGGCCAGCCCCTAGACACAGAAATTGATCTGAAATAGAAAATATGGGCCGGGCGCAGTGGCTCAAGCCTGTAATCCCAGTACTTTGGGAGGCCGAGACGGGCGGATCACGAGGTCAGGAAATCGAGACCATCCTGGCTAACACGGTGAAACCCCCTCTCTACTAAAAAAAATACAAAAAACGAGCCGGGCGAGGTGGCGGGCCCCTGTAGTCCCAGCTACTCGGGAGGCTGAGGCAGGAGAATGGTGTAAACCCGGGAGGCGGAGCTTGCAGTGAGCGGAGATCCGGCCACTGCACTCCAGCCTGGGCGACAGAGCGAGACTCCGTCTCAAAAAAAAAAAAAAAGAAAAGATGACCCAAATAATATTATTAATGCGTTCTTTTGGAGAGATTTACATAAATACTGGGAAAAAGAAGTCCCTTCTCCTTTTGAGATAGTTATAATGACCGTGCTTGGAAAGCTGGAGCAAGCAGCAACATCTTTGCTGCCACATGAAAAGAATTATTGTGAAATGAAGTTGTCTCAGAGACAGCCACATGATAAAGAGAGTCGGAGTCTTGTTGACTGTGTTGGCACCCCTAGATGCAACCCCTTGGCCTTCCCAGTTATCTAGGCCAGTAAATTTCCTTTTTTCATAAACCAGTTCAACTTAGATCTCTGTTATGCAAAATCAAGCATATTCTAATATATGATATGTTGCCAAGAATCAACTGAAGTAATCTCATCTTTGAAATCTAACTAAAATGTATTTGTATCACCTACCCTCCATTCTATAGTAATCCATTTAACTTTCCCAAGATTACTATAAAACTTGGGAGGAGTTTTACTGCAAGATTACTGCAACTTGATAGGAATTTACAGTTTCCCTGCATTTAGCTCTAGGTCCTTACATTACATCTGTGGAAACCTGATCATCCCAAGTAGGTTTATCTTTATGCTACACTGATTCATCCAGAGAATTCAGCCCCTTTTCTTTGACATTACCAGAAATCACTCACAAGGTGTGTGTGAATGTGCCTGTGCATATAGCTGAGGTTACTAAAGTTTTAAAGTTATAAAGGGCCTTTATATTACAGAAAAAACAAATAACCATCACTGTTTTTTAGATACGCCTGTTTTTAAAAAGCCATTTAAAGTCCTTAATTCAAAGAGAAATCTACCACTAGTCACTGTTTTCAACCTTCCTTTGTTCCCAACTATATTGCTTGGTGCTCTTCCTCTTCCTTTGGACTTTTCCACCTTTTCTAGCTTTCTTATTTTCCTGCTATCTCAGCCTTAGGCTACCCTACCCAGAAAGCCAACACCCCACTCTATTATACTGAACAAATTACCCTCATTCAATGAGTCTCATAGTCACTGTCTCAGTTGAACAAAAAGGCTATCTGCGCAGATATTGTGTTCATCAACAAAGAAGAATTGATAAAGCTTCTAAAATTTCAGTTTCACCTACTCTCTCCCCAATATGTCATAGTAAATTGAAAAAAGCCATATAGGGATTTACTTCACCAATGATGACAATGCTCCTGCCACCATCTATCCCCCCACCCCCTCTTTCCCTTAGTAGGAAAGACAGCTATAACCAGTTTTGGTTTCAAATAACAATTTCCTCTCTCAAATACACATAAGTTTTGATTAAGAGATCCTGAAGAACACCTCAGTTCTTCATTCTATTGTGTAGTTCTTCATTCTGTTGTGCAGACAGCATCATATGCATAGCAACTACTTAGCAAAACAGAAGAAATTTGGAGCAAAAATTTCCTGTAGTTGAAATGAGCTGAGGTTATAAGCTGTAGTAGTCCTAGTCTGGAGGTTAGAGAGGGTCAGGGGCAGACAGGCTGCAGAAGCAGTGAATAGGAACCTTTTCCTCTCTAGGGTAGGGTTTCTGAACCTCAGCCTGATTGGCATTTTGAATTGGATCACTCTTTGTTGTGGAGGGTTATCCTCTGCATTGTAGGATATCTAGCAGCATCCCTGAGCTCTACCCATTAGATATCAGTAACACACACACTCACCCAAGTTGTGACAATCAAAAATGTCTCCAGGCATGGCCAAATAGCCCGTGGGGGACAAAATTGTTGCTGGTTGAGCAACTAACTGTTCTAAGGAATCACTGTTTGGGAATATACAACATAAAAGAAATGGACATAGACTACAATATCATAAAAAGTCGACACATAACCTATTCCATCCTAAAACAATGAATTAAACTTTAATTACCTTGATTATGTAGTTTTAAATGATAACAAAAAATCCAATTTAAATATTAAAGTAAAAAAGAATGCTTATTCACTATACTAATTTGTTTTAAAAGTAGTCTGGCACATACTTTTGGTAATGATATATACTTCAAAGCATACTGGGGAAATTAATACTTAGAAAGTGCTTTAAAGATAAGACCATATTAAAATCATTGTGAAGATTTTACAACCTATATTGTTTTGAAATGGATTTTGCTAAGAAATGTTCTGAATTTCTAAACATAAAACCTCTATTCATCCCTCCCTAATTACTTGTTACTGGATTTTACAGATGTATGACTGGCCGTAGTGCTATGTTTATTGGTCCTTAACATTTAACACTCACAAAATTTTTGTTTACAAAAGGTGACCTATTATATTACACTGTCATAGCTAGTTCAGAATCTTCCCCAAGCCATACTGGATTCTTAATATGAGAACATAAGAAAAAGCCAAAAAAAAAAAAAAAAAAAAAAAAAAAAAAGAAAGAAAAAGAGATTGGATGTGGCCTAAGCCAGTGAGACTAAGATGGTAGGTGGCCAAAGGATCAGATTCCAAAGTACCCTAAGAAACATGAATCAAAAATTCACCCAGATCAAAATACTTGAGATTAGGTAGGCTGGCAGTGCTATGGTTCTGAGAAGTTTGTGTAACCTGGAAAATATCTCTAAGGCATGACTGAAAATATAAAGGGGCAGACCCACAGTGTAGAAATTGTAGTTAAGTTTGGGTTTCATAGGCATCTCTTGAAGCTCACTGAAAACAGGGGTCAGAAGAGTAAGACTAATTCCACATCTATCCTGCTAGTGAGAATAAAGCTTCCAATACATCCCAGGTGGTCAAATCTGGTTCAGAAAATAGAAAGAGCCAAGGCTTCTGGAGGCTCAGAGGCTTCACTTGAGTGTGCTGGAGATGGCAGGCTACCTTTATATAGTAATTAACACGTTCTTGTGCTCTGTGGATCAACAGGGTAGTTTTCTGTAATTTTAAACATGGTTCTGTCTGATCCTGATACTCATCAAGACAGTGGAAACAAAAAATATGACTGAATATTACTAACTACATATTTAAACACCTTTCATTAGAGACAAGTTCCTATCATTGACGCAGAGATAAATGGAGAAATGGCATTATAAGGGCTAAGGAGAAAGGGAAGGAGAATGTATCTCCCAGAGAACACTGCAGAATAAAAAATTCACCCCCAACATTTCTAATCAAGAGACAAAGGTATTTGGCAAGAGTTGAGGCACTCAGACATTAGCAAGATTGGAAATCCATTACCACCTTTGAAGTCAAAGAAGTAACAGGATAAAATGAACATTTCAGGGGCTCCATGAGAGCTGTGTTTCTATCTCTCTTTATGATCTCAGATTCTACCAGAGACTCATGGCAGACAGGCTCTCTGGTGGAATATGAAATTACACAGAGATGCAGCTACAATTAGAGATGGAAATTTAAAGCAGGGAGGGAACATGGAATGAAAGCCTGGCTGCTCTCTCCTTCTGCGGATATATTTCTGGTGTCATCCCTTGGCCATACCCTACTGGAAACCATGTGGCAAGGGAACCCAAATATTGCAGTGCAGAGGAGTCAGCCTTCAGTGATCCAAATCAGGGGTATAAGGGCAAAGAGTGGGTCTAGGTGCGGCATTAAATGGAGAACAACCAGCACAGAAATAAACGTTTATTGGACATTCATGTAAGAAGAAGACACTGGACTAGGCATTTGATCTAATTAAAATCATATGTAGATATAATTGGTGAGTGATTTGGGGAAATCTTTCCCCAAATATTTTCCCTCTCAGTCTGAAATTTCCACTAAGTAAGAGTTGGGTTTATACTGGTGCTCTGACAGTCTTTTGGAAGAATAACTCTTTGCACAGAAAGGAAACACAGTTAGGCAAATGTTTTCCAAATATCACTCTTGAAGGGGGAGCAGGCACATCACATGGTGAAGGCAGGAGTGAACAAGAGAGAGAGTATGTGTGTATCGGGAAAGCGGGGGGGCACACACTTTTAAATGACCAGATCTTGTGTGAACTCAGAATGAGAGCTCACTTAACACTGAGAGGATGGCCCAAGCCATTCATGGTGCATCCACCCCCATGATAAAAATACCTCTCACCAGGGCCCATGTCCAGCATTGGGGATTACATTTCAATATGAGATTTGGGTGTGGACAAATATCCAAACTATATTATTCCATCCCTGGTCCCCCCAAATCTCAAGTCTTTCTTACATTGCAAAATACAATCATGCCTTCCTAACAGTCACCCAAAGTCTTAATTCATTCATGTTAACTCAGAAGTCAGAAGTCCAAAATCCAAAGTCTCATTAGAGACAAGGCAAATTTCTTCCATCTATGAGCCTGTGAAACAGAGAACAAGATAGTTTCTTCCAAGGCACAATCTGGGTATAGGTATTAGGTAAACATTCCCATTCTAAAAGGAAGAACCCAGTCAAAAGAGAGGGGCTACAGGCCCCATGCAAGTTTGAAAGCCAACAAGGCAGTCATTAAATCTTAAAGCTCTAAAATAATCTTCTTTGACTGCATGTCCCACATACAGGGAACACTGGTGCAAGAAGTGGGCTCCCAATACCTTGGATAGCTCTGCCCCTGTGGCTTTGTGAGATGCAGCCCCTACAGCTGCTATCATAAGACCTGGCACAGACCTGTGTGGACGCAGGCAGAGAGGCTCTAACATGCTGGGATCTGGGGACAGTGGCCCCCTTCTCACATCTCCACCAGGCAGTGCCCCACTGGGGACTCTAAGTTGGGAGTCCACACCTGCAGCATGCTTCTGTCTGGACACATAGTCTTTTCCATACATCTTCTGAAATCTAGGCAGATGGTGCCAAGCTCTTTTACTCTTTCACTCTGTGTGCCCATAGGCTTAACAACACGTGGAAGCTAGCAAGGCTCATGGCAGTTTGCACTCTCCAGTGTGGCAGCACAAAGAGTATCTTGGGCCCTGTGAACCAGGTCTGGAGCCAGAGTAGCTGAGATGCAGGGAGCAGTGTCCTGATGGGCAGGCCCAGGAAATCATTCTTCCCTCCTATGCCTTGGGGCCTGTGATGGGAGGAGTCACCATGAAGTTCTCCAAAATATCTTCCAGGCCTTTTTCCCATTGTCTTGGCTATTAGCACTTGGCTCCCTTTTAGTTATGCAAATGTTTTCAGCAAGTGGTTGCTCCTCAGCCTGCTTGAATTCCTCTCCTGAAAGAGCTTTTTCTTTCTCTGCCACCTGGCTAGGCTGCAGGTTTTCCAAATTTTTATACTCTGTTTCCTTTTTAAATGTAAGTTCCAACTTTAAGTCATTTCTTTGTTCCTATGTCTGAGCATAGGCTGTTTGAAGAAGCCAGGTCACATCTTTCTTTTTTTTTTTTTTTAGATGGATACTCACTCTGCTGCACAGGCTAGAGTGCTGTAGCATGATCTTGGCTCACTGCAACCTCCACCTCCCACGTTCAAGCGATTCTCCTTCCTCAGCCTCCTGAGTAGCTGCGTACCATCACACCAGCTAAGTTTTGTATTTTTAGTAGAGACAGGGTTTTGCCATATTAGCCAGGCTGGTCTTGAACTTCTGATCTCAGGTGATCCGCCCCCTCTTGGTCTCCCAAAGTGCTGGGATTACAGGTGTGAGCCACTGGGCCCAGGCTACATCTTGAATGTTTTGCTGCTTAGAAGTTTTTTACCATAAGATACCCTAAATCTTCACTATGAAGTTCAAACTTCCATAGATTCCCAGGGCATGAACAGAATGCAGCTGAGCTCTTTGCTAAGGAATAACATGTGAAACCTTTCTCCAGCTCCCAATAAGTTTCTTATTTCCATCTGAGACCTTGGAACCTGGACTTAATTGTCCCTATCACTATCAGCACTTTGGTCACAACCATTTAACCAGTCTCTTATGAAGTTCCAAATTTTCTTCCATCTTCCTGTCTTCTTCTGAGCACTCTAAACTCTTCCAACCTCTGCCCATTACCCAGTTCCAAAGTGAAGTCCATATTTTTAGGTATCTTAATAGCAATGCCCTACCTCCCACTACCAATTTTCTGTACTAAGCCACCTGCAAGCTGGGGAAAGAGAGAAGCTGATAGTGGTTCAGTCTATGTCTGAAAGCATCAAAACCAGAGAAGCAAACATTGTAGCCTTCAGTCTGTGGCCAAAGGTCCAAGAGTCCCAAAGAAGCTGCTAATGCAAGTCCCAGAGTCCAAAGGCGAAAGAATCTGCAGAATGATGTCCAAGGGCAGGAGGAGCAGAATCAAGCATCTGGCACAGGAAGAAGGAAGAGACCCAGAAGACTCAGCAAGAACTTATCCCACATTCTTCCACCTGCTTTGTTCTAGCCATGCTGGCAACTGATTGGATGGTGTTCATCCACATTAAGGGCGGGTCTTCCTCTCCCAGGCCACCAACTTAAATGTTAATTTCCTCAGGCAACACCCTCACAAAGACACCCAAAACCAATACTTTACCAGACATCTAGGCATCCCTCAATCCAATCAAGTTGACATGTAATATTAACCATAGCATCTTTCAAGTGAAAGAGAATAAAGATTTCTTTCTTATATCTGTGACATCTAGAAAAGTTTTAAAAATTAATAGCCCACAGGCCAAATCTAGCTGTAGATATGTGCTTGTCTCTCAAAGTGTTGTCTCCCAGAAGGTCTTAAAGGTTTTGAATTAGTTGCCAATTTAAAAATGAGGAGATGCCAAATAAAGCTGCCCAATTGTGGTTTTCTGGAAAAAATTTATAATATCTAGCCCACATTTCTTCAAAGAAACAATAAATGAGAGTGAAAGATGGCATGCCCTTCAGTTTTGACCACAGTCCCTACCACCCAACTATTGTCTTCACCATGTTCTGGTCACATGCCATATGCCATTTTTTATAATACTTGAGGTTTTAAATTTTAATACCTGGCTTGCCTGACTCATGTAAATTATCTGCCAAGGCTTTGTAGACATTTGAATTTCCTAAGTTAGAAATACGATCCGTGGCCGGGCGCGGTGGCTCAAGCCTGTAATCCCAGCACTTTGGGAGGCCGAGACGGGTGGATCACGAGGTCAGGAGATCGAGACCATCCTGGCTAACACGGTGAAACCCCGTCTCTACTAAAAATACAAAAAAAAAACTAGCCGGGCGAGGTGGCGGGCACCTGTAGTCCCAGCTACTCGGGAGGCTGAGCCAGGAGAATGGCGTGAACTTGGGAGGCGGAGCTTGCAGTGAGCTGAGATCCGGCCACTGCACTCCAGCCTGGGCGACAGAGCGAGACTCCGTCTCAAAAAAAAAAAAAGAAATAAAAGAAATACGATCCGTGGATAAACTCGTCAAGAGATACATTTTCACCTGACTATAAGGATGAGATCTCCAGAGATGGCATTGATTGCCATGAGTGATAACAAGTACAGTGGCACTGAGGATTTCTAAGGGAAGATGGATCACCACTTGGAGAAAACTCTACAGAGGGACTTAAGTGGTCAATGACAATTCTTAAAATTTCCTCCCTGAGACTTTACTGGAGTTAAAGACTGTGATCTTTTAAAGCCATAAACTATTCCCCATTTATCTCTGATTCTAGCATAGGTACCAGCATATGTTTGAAGCAAAATACACATATACTATGTCAAATAATACTATGATTCATTAACTATTCTGTGTTTTAAGGCCATAATGGCTAAATTAAATTTTTTAATCTGAGAAAAATGGTACATAGAGTTACTGTCATTTATCCACAAATTAATAATCTTATCTGATTACTTAGTCAAACAGAAAGTCCCAGCAGTCACAAGAGTCAGACCAAATAAAGCCTAAAACACCGTACAGAAGTTCTAAAGGATTTAAAGGATTCTAAAAGGATCGAAAAGCTTCCAAACAGTGTTTATCCTTTAACATTTTTTAAAGGGATTATTCTCGTGAGTTGCACAATAAAGTCAGTCACTTATAGAAAAAAATATCTGAGCACAAAAGACAGCAGGAAGAGAATTCTACTAATATTGTAAAAATCTAGACTGTGATTAGCTCTAAGTCTCTAATTAAATACATTGGCTTAAAAAAATAATTGGCTTAAAAGAATAATTGGCTTAACATTCCCAGTAATCCCTGAATCTGGGGTACACAGACTGGTGTTAAATGATGTCCCACTGTTCTCCCCAGTTCTGTTGTTTTTTTTTAATGGACTTCTCTTTGAAATGTGTGAGTGTTTGTGTCTGTGTCAAGAGGAGTTGTGTTCTTTATAATAATGGCAGAAAAACTGGCTCAATTTAAAAAATTTATATTGTGTACCCATTGTATTATATACCTGTCATTCTTAAAAAAGAAATTGAATAGTTCTATGAAGAACTCAAGATCTCTTTTGTCTACGTTTGACACAGGATGCTGACACGGGGCACAGGTCAACATCACTATTTGGCCTTGTTGCTAGAGCATGGAGCTTTGCTGTAGTCATGAAAGCTACAGTGTTATGAGCAAAGACATTTAAAACTGTAAGGTCCACGTAGCCTGCACTTTTTGGATTTCCTGTCTTTTTAGAATGTCTCTCTTTTGAAAGTTTTCTCATGCCACTGGTAAAGTAAAACAGTCCTTGAGCTCTTTATCTTTTTGTTTATTCTTTCCTGGTTTTTTTTTTTTTTTTTTTTTTTTTTTTTTTTTTTGCCGTAGAATCCAAAAGATCAAAGGCCAAGGTAGTTTGTGGCCAATGGGGAAGGAAGCCAAAGAGGTTGCTTAACTTACTTTTAATCTAGACCACAGAGGAAAAGGCATTTTTGAGACCTAACTATAGGCTGGCCAGCTCACCCAACTTAGTTTCCAAATATCACTTTGGAGTCAACACCTTAGGAAAACAAATAGTCTGCTTGCTTTTTCTCTTGTGTCACTGTAACTTCATACCCACAGTCATTTTCCTACTTTATTTAATGGTTTCTCATCTTGCTGCTATGGTTTGAAAAATGGTTTCCCCTCCAAAATTATGCTAAACTTAATCTCCAATGCAACAATATTAAGAGGGGTGGCCTTTGGGAGTTGATTAAATCATGAAAGCTCTGCCCTCATGCATGGGATTCACACTTTTATAAACGTGTTTGAACTTTAAAAGAGCACTCTCTTGCCCACGTGTTTTTTCCACTCTGTGAGGATACATGGATGGATACATGTGTCTGGAGGATATAGGAACAAGGCACAATCTTGAAAGTGGAAACTGGGCCCTCACCAGACGCCAAACCTGCTGGTATCTAGATCTTGGACTTAACAACCTCCAGAACTGTAATAAATAAATTTCTGTTGTTTATAAATTGCCCAGTCTATGTTATTTTGTTATAGCAACATGAAAGGACTAAGACAATGCTTAGAATAAAATCTAAACTCTAGCCAATAGTCTGTAAGTCCCAACATGATCTAATTTCTCTGCTTTCATCTAATACAACTTTCATTTATGGAATTGAGACCATCCCACTGGTCGAATTTTAAGCTCCTTCCTGTCTCATGGATTTGCATGTGCTGTTCCTCAGTTTAGAACACTTTTCCAGAGACCTCTGCCAGGCTGGCTTTTTCTCATTCTTCAAGTCTCACTTTAAATATCACCTTCTTGGCTGGGCGCGGTGGCTCACACCTGTAATCCCAGCACTTTGGGAGGCTGATGTGGATGGATCATGAGGTCAGGAGATTGAGACCATCCTGGATAACACGGTGAAACCCCATCTCTACTAAAAATACAAAAAAATTAGCCGGGTGTGGTGGCGGGTGCCTGTAGTCCCAACTACTTGGAGGGCTGAGGCAGGAGAATAGCATGAACCCGGGAGGCGACACTTGCAGTGAGCCAAGATCGCACTACTGCACTCCAGCCTGGGAGATAGAGCGGGACTCCATCTCAAAAAATAATAATAATAATAAAATAAAATAAAACAAATATCACCTTCTCAGAGAAACCTTCCTTAACTACATATATTTCACACCCACAACTCTAACATCACTGTCTTGTATTCTTATGAGCACAAATAACAATCTGTCAGTTTATTTCTTTGCACAATAACAATATGTTGGTTTATTTATTGTCTTTGTCCCTCCTCTAGAACATAAGAGAGTCCAGATTTAGTGTGAGTCCAATGCCTGTGCCTGGCCATGACAGGGCCCTAAAATATTTGATGAATTATAAACAGCATGCATTTGCTAGTGTGTCCCTCTTGGTATTTCCCCACATAGATACATAATGGGATTTGGGAGTCCAGGATCCAACAAATAATGTTCCACACCATCAAAACCAACAGAGCTAAGGCGCAAGTCAGAATGTGAAAGCTCCACAGAGTAAGATGGGAGAAAAGAAAGAAAAGCTAGTATCAGTTGCGCTGAATCAAGCAACATTTTACAGAGAAGAAGCAATTCTTATGCATCTTTGAAGATTCTGTTGGATTTCAATAGGTAAAGAAAGAAGAAAATGACACACACAAAAAAGAGGAGTCTAGGCATGGTGGCTCACACCTGCAATTCAGCACTTGGGGAGGCCAAGGTGGGTGGATCACCTGAGGTCAGGAGTTTGAGACCAGTCTGACCAACATGATAAGAAATCCCATCTCCACTAAAAAAATACAAAAACTAGCCAGGTGTGGTGGTGCACACCTGTAATCCCGGCTATTCAGGAAGCTGAAGCATAAGAATCACTTGAACCTGGGAGAAGGAGGTTACAGTGAGCCGAGATCACACAACTGTACTCCAGCCTGGGTGACAGAATGAGACCCTGAATCAAAACAAAACAAAAATTAAAGAAAGAAAAAAAAAAAGAAAGAGGAATAACACAAACATATGATTACATTTAAAGACATGTTGGAAGATTGAGATTATGTCAATGGAGTGAGTGAGAGTGTTCATAACTGAATAGTGGGAGAGAAAAATGAGAAAGAAAGTTGGGGCTATATATTGGAAGTTCTGGAACAACAGGATAAAGAGGGCTTGGACATATCTCATTACATAATGGGAATCATTAAAGCTTCTATACCAGGGAATATTTTTGTTGCAATGATATTTAAGATGGGTTGCAGTGCAGACAGACTGAAAAGGAGGAAATCTGTTAAAAGGCTATAACAATAATTTGAATGGCAACATTAGGTGCCTAAGATACAGTTTTGTCAGAAGATGAAACAAAGATATTAATGTCAGAGAGACATACTGGAGGCTTAATCATGTGGATGCGTGGGATGATAAAAGAGAAATTTTTGTGAAGCAAATAATGTGACTGATATTCGGGAAAAGGAAAAACAAAACGGATAAGCTGGGTTGGGAAGAAGAACTCGGTTCTTTTACAGGCAGGTGATTTGAGTTGCCTGAAGCACATCCAGACAGAGATGTACTATAGGTAGCTAAAAATGAAGATTCAATTTTGAAGGGAGGTTGGATTGTGGAATCAATCCCTATAGAAATAATGATTAAAACTGTAGAAGAGTTCACTAGGAGAAGAATAAAGAGATCAAGAGACAAAGACAAAAGGCAGAACATTTAGGAACATCTACCTTCTGGGGTCAGACAGAGGAATAAGAAAACGAGGTTTTTTTCAGATGTTTCCAAAATAAATCGAACACCTGCTCTGTGGGTTAAAAGTTCAAGTTCCTAACAATAGTATAAAAAATGCATCTATTTATCTTCCAGCATGACTCTTCCTGTAGGATTGAAAATGTCTTATTAATGTCACCCACAACATCCATTTATTATGGTTATTTATGATTCATCTTGAAGTGACAGCACACCTAGCACTTGCTTAAACATTTAGGAAGATAGACTTCCTTCTGTAACAGGTATCAAGTAAACAGAGACAAGATGTACATTTCAAACTTAAAAAATACAATTAAGATTTAGGATCTGGGTTTAAAGGCATAAAATTCCTTTGATTGTGTGAATTATTTTTCCCTTCCTCCAAATAATATTTTGGAAGTAATTTCATTAGTGTTTATTTACATGAAGGGAATTTTCTACATGAATTATGGAATTCTGTTCAGTTTTTATTAAGGTTTTTATACCACTCTGCACTTCAGTCTCTGCATGAGATCTATAGCTGCTAAGCAGTCAGTTTCCAGAAGAGAATGGAAACTATGAGGAAAGGGTAGACATTATGGAACATGCACGATTCAAAATAGTATCAATTTTTATAGCCCAAGGACTTGTCTTTTTAGAAGTTGTTGCTTTTTCTTTTTCTTACTTAATCTTCAGCTTGATTAATGGCTTCAAAGTTAAAGGCATTAAAGCCTATCTCCACAGAGCCAACAAGCCTCCTTTTATGTTCCTTAGACCATTGGTTCTCAGAGTATGATCTCACTGCTACCAGCATCAGTCTCGCCTGGGAACTTGTTAGACATGCAAGTTTTCCAGACCCCACTTCTGACTTAGTAATAGTTCTGGGGGTAGGCACAACAATTGTCTTTTAACGCTCCCTCCTGGTGATCGTGCTTTGAGAACCATTGCCTTAGACCATTGATAAAAATTCCAAGGAGCATTTCATCACCCATAAGATAAAAATCTCTATCCTAAATGTCATCAGTTCATACCATTTACAGATGATAAAACTGATCTTTCTGGTGTATCTCGTGGCTTTCTCCAATTGGATGGTGTCTTATGTTTGTCAATAAAAGAACTCCAAAATGGTGATCAATAAAACATATAAGGCTAATAAATGAGAAAAGAATGTGATTCCAGTTTAATGATCCGAGAGTGCATGGTATAGGAAAATACATGTTCAAAATTAATATTTGATACTTAGAACATGTAAAAAATTACCACTCATATTAAGAAATGTTAATGAAAACTTTTGATCTTAAAATATAGTCATGTGTCTTTTAATGACAGGGCTGTGTTCTAAGAAATGTGTCCTTAGGTGATTTGTTATTGTGCTACCATAGAGCATAATTATACAAATCTAGGTGGTATAGCCTACTATAAATCTAGGTTACATGGTACAGACCATTGCTCCTAGGCTGCAAACATATACAGCATGTTATTGTATAGGTCTGAACTGTATAGTACTAAATACTGTTGGTAATTGTAATGGAAAGTTATTTGTGTATCTAAAGATAGAAAAGTAAAAATAAGGTGCAAATGATCAAACATAGTACACTTGTGTAGGGCACTTACCATAAATAGAGCTTGAAGGACTGGAAGTTGTTCTGGGTGTCAATGAGTGGTGAATAAATGTGGGCCTAGGATATTATTGTACAGTCTAGTGAATTTTATAAACACTGTACACTTAGGCTACACTAAATTTATTTTAAATCATTTTTTGTTCTTCAATAATAATGAACTTTAGCTTACTGTAACTATTTGCTTTATAAATGTTTTAATTTTTTAACTTTTTTCTCTTGTTTAATAACCCTTCGCTTAAAACCTATTGTACAGCTGAACAAAAGTATTTTCTTTATATCCTTATTCTTAAAGTTTTTCTGTTTCCAATTGTTAAATTATTTTCTTCTTTTTCAACTTTTTAAAAAATATATTAAGACACACACACACACACACACAGTAGTTTAGTCCTACACAGGGTAGGGTTATCAATATCACCATCTTCCAGCTCCACATCTTGTCCCACTGGAAGGTCTTCGGGGCAATAACAAGCAAGGAGCTGTCATTTCCTATGATAACAATGCCTCCTTCTGGAATACCTCCTGAAGAACCTGCCCCAGGCTCTTCTTGAGGAGTAGATGAGTTTGCACCAGCATCACCACAAACTCATGAGTAACGCATTGCGCTAAAACCTTATGACGGCTACAGCATCACTAGGCAATAGGAATTGTTCAGTCTAATTATAATTTTATGGGACCACCATCATATACATAAAACATCATTATGTGGGACATGACTGAATATTTTCTTCAAGCACTTCCATTAAAGTGACAAAAAGAAGTAATATTTTGACTATCACCATATTCCTGAGGATAAAGCTAATACACAATCCTAGTGCTATTCTTTATTATTAGGAGTGAGAGCTTCTCAGGGACTAAAACCTTAGGTAACAATAAAGAACAAACAATATGGGTATGGAAAATCTCATTGCTTTTAAGCAAGAAACTTTCAAAAGTATCTCAGAAGTAATGCTGAAAAGACAATGGAGACAGCTTATGGGGGTGCTCACAGTATAATACTTTGAACAAGAATCACTATAGTTTATTGGAATAACTTATGTCTGTGAAAAGCCTTCACTTCAGTCCATAAAAGTACTTAACAATGAAAAAGTAGAAGATGTACAAAGAGGTCATTGAAAAACAAAAAGAAAGATATATTTATTTTTAAAATATTTTTAATAAGTTAGAAAATTGACATGTGTAGATAGATGTTCAGTTTCTTTATTTGATATATGTTTCAATATTTATATTTTTCTCAAGAAATAGAAAAAAAAAACACAGTGAATATTAAGTCAAGTAACTCAAGAAAACTTGGGGATTTATCTTGCTAGACCAGATGAGTTATCAGCTCCTATGGTCATTCATAACAGTCAGGAGAAAAATTCCAGTGGTATGTTGGAAACTGACATATGATGCAGTGATCACAAGAAGAGAATCTGCTGCCCAGACTCACCCCTTCATCTCTTGGATAATGAAACCACAAGATGCTTTTATCAAAAATACTGAGAAACTAAAGCATCATGAAGTAAAGCCTTACTGCCTGGAACGAAGATTTGATGGACATGGGAACCCTCAGAGGAGGTTCCATGTTTCTGGTATAGGACAGGGGCTTCCAACAGCCATTGACATAGCAACTGAACTGTAACTCTCAGAAAAAAACTTAAGCCAGAAAACACTGGCCTACGACTGGCTGTATCAACTTTGAAGGGATCCAATAAGATCCCATGTATCAACCAAAAATCATGTGGTTGATAACCCAGAATCTGTAAAACGAATGGGGCTGAGACTGCCTTCTTTTTCTTTCAAGTCTAGCAAGATTATTGAAACCTAGGAAAGTATAAATAATAAGTATAAATAAAACAAGGGAGGTATAAAACAAGTTTGTGAATATTGTATAAATACTACTTAATAGCTTAAGTGTAGGAATAAATTTTTGAATCTCATTGTGACTGTGATTTTGATTGTGGATGCACATGTGGGTGCCATCTGTTTTAAAGTCTGTGAAACTTAATGAAATTGGTAAGTATTTTATTAAAATACTTAGGAGAATTTGTCTAATTAAATTTGTAATCAGCATTTAAATATCTAAGATGATTCCATTCATAAGATGTGTTTTATTAGTAGCAAGAGCATGTAAATGTTTTTCTAAAAACTAATAAGATTAAAATGCAAGCATTAAAAAGGTACCTATAATAGTGTTTCCCTGCATAAAATGTTCTTGGTCATGAAAACATCCTAGAAACAATGTTATTCTGATTTTTTTCCTCATAGGAATCTAGCCCCTCAACATCTAAGCATGCATCCAAGGATGGGATTTTGATTTTCCTTCCCTCCTCCAGTAAGCATAAGGCTGGGTGCACACTACTAATGGCTTAAAATTCCATAGGAAATCTATAAAATAAACAGTTTCCCTTATCTAGTTTAATTATTTCAAGTAAAAATGGAGTAGATATCTAACATGAAGAAAGCTCTGTTGTCAGTCACATACTGAAAACAAAGATACATAAAATATAGCCCCACCCTTCAAGACTTTTGCAAGAGGGAGATGAAAAGAATTAAAGCAGACTGATAAATACTATTGATTCCTTTTACATCTCCAATAAAATAAACAGAGACTCCTTTACTGAGAATCCCATGGAGAAAGCATGTTTCTTGGTGTGTCTCCTTCCAACAAAACAAGTAAATTCAGTGTGTGATGTCTATAACAAAGATTCGGTCACATTCTCTCACTTGACAGGGTTGACATTTTCAATGTTTATTTCTAAAAGCAGTAGTGGGTCAGTCTGACATGCTTTTTAGAGCATCATAACTTGAACTTAGAGAATTGGTTCTAGTTGATAATAATAATGGCAAAATGAAAACCCATTTATAATACTGCCATACTAGAAAAAGCAAACCTCTTGTACTACATCCCTGATCAATGTGTTAGCTACTCCACACGATATTCAATATTCCCACAAAAACGTCCCAGTACAACAAAGGTTTGGGACAGATAGCATCTTGGAGTCTCCTGTAATGGGATTTGACAACAGCCAGGCACTCTAGGCAAGCTCAATCAATGTTAATTGAAGCAGAAGTGATTCAAAGGCAAATAGGAGTCCTTGAGAGGTGAGAGAGGGGCTTTGGGATTGTGACTCTCTCCTTTTCCCCTTATCCCCTTATATTTAATTACTTGTTCTAGCCTATGAATTGTAATTTGATTTGCCATCAGGTGATTCTTGCCTGGTATTAATATCACGTTAGTTGAGTTTGTCATTTAAAGAAAAAGTATCTCATAACTTTTTTTTTTTTTTTTTTTTGAGATGGAATCTCGCTCTGTCACCCAGGCTGGAGTGCAGTGGTGCAATCTCTCACTGCAAGCTCCACCTCCTGGGTTCATCCCATTCACCTGCCTCAGTCTCCCGAGTAGCTGGGACTACAGGTGCCCACCACCATGCCTGGTCAATTTTTTGTATTTTTAGTGGAGACGGGGTTTCACCGTGTTATCCAGGATGGTCTCAATCTCCTGACCTCGTGATCCGCACACCTTAGCCTCCCAAAGTGCTGGGATTACAGGCTTGAGCCACCGCGCCCGGCCCAAAGTATCTCATAACTTCTGAAGGTACGTATTTAGCAAGAAGGAAATTGTTCTCTGGCAACTGAGTCTCAGGTTTATAAGGCCCCTCTTCCTGTTCTTAACCCTTTGATATTAGCAAAATATCAGTACAAGGACAAAGAAAGAGACTATTTAGTCTTGAATGATAGTGTTGTATTTCCTCTGGTGCATTATTATATCCATAATTGACCAGCACCAGAACTTTGAATTTGCTTGAGGTTCTCCCAGAAGCAGACTCTAAGATAGGAAGTTTTGTGCAAATTACTTATTGGGAGAGTGATTCTAGGCAGCAATGGTTAAGAGTTGAGAACAGAGTGAGATAGAGTATGAAAGGTGGCCAACAAAAGTAGGTTAGCAACTAGTTAACACCATGGGCAACTGGAGAATCACCTCACAGAAGAACTCAGAGCCAGTGTAGAATATGCCTCCTTCAGTCTACCAAGGGGCGAGGGGGCTGGGGTATTTACATCCCAACAGTCTTCAGTCATTGGTTGAGGGCTAGTCTCAGGTGGGGCAGGAAATACATGCCCTAGCATGTGATGTACAAAGGTGCCCCAGTTAAAGGAAGCCCTAAAAAATTTGGACAGGATGCCAATTGCAGCTGCTACAACTTGCTTGGAAATATGTAACCTGCTTTCAATTCCAGTGGTCCTTCAAACAGATACACCATCTCACCACCCTCTGGATAAGCTGTTGGAGGGAACTGGAAAGAGGTTATTTCAGTCTGACATAAGTGACATCCTTTGATCAAGACTTTGGGAACTAAGGTTAGAGTCGGCATTGTTTTGCTCAAGAATCTAATATTGTTTCTCTTTTAGTTTGGTACTCTCTCAGTTACCCATTATATAGCTTTTGGGCTCAACATTCACAGCCATTAGGACTTTCTCTGGATATGATATGCCGAAACCTCAAACTGCTAAGTAGAAAGTAGAATTCAGCGTAAGGTAGACTTAACCTGGACCCCATTTGGAAGTGAGTTTAATTTAAAAAATATTATTTAAAAAAATATTTACTTTTCATGTTAGGTGGAACACATTTTTCCAAGAGCATAGGCAATAATTGTGGGAAGCAGGCGAGAGAGAATGAGAATAGACTGAAATTACAAATAAGGACAATGAAGTTCCAAAGGTGAGGTTTAAAGTCACAAGCCAGTAAGCAATCAGACAGGGACTGAAGCCCAGGTGAGGAAGCAGCTGAGCATGGCAGTGAAGAGCCCAAGCTCTACAATCAGGACAACCTGACTGATTCATCCAGCTCTGCCCCTCACCAACTGGGTGGTCTGGCTCAGTTACCTAACCACTTCATGCCTCAGTTTCTCATGTAGGCAATGGGGGTAATGAGAGTACCTGCTCATATAATCACTGTGATGATTAAATGAGCCAGTGGTTGTAATGTTTTGCCTAATTCCCAGCCTATAGTAAGTGTTTAATAACTGTTAATTTGCGATTGCAATTATTATTGTCATTTTAATGACTTCAGGGAGAAACTAGAAAATGTTCTTTCTACTATGCATGTCTTGAAATCCAGGGATAATGTCTGTGGGACAATAATCTGTACCATGGCAATCAGAGAACAACTGTTCCATTTGCCACCCAGCCCAAAATGAAGTATCTTAGGTCTTGTCTTTGCTGCACATTTTGATCACCCTGAAATCCCAGGCGTGGTGGTAGAGAATACCAGGGTTTTCTCAAAAGTGCTTTCCACTAAAGTGACAGATCCAGTTTGATTTGTTTCTTGATGGTCTGAATTATTTTCCTTAGTTAATGAGCTCTTCATGTCAGTATTTAGCGGGATACTCACCTCCCCTTGGATGACATGGGCTTGATGTTGCAAACAAGTGGAAAAGGTGATGTCTCATACAGTTATGTGTACAGTATATCATTTTCTGAGAACAGGATACTGTCATCTCTGCGAAGGAGGTAAAACATCTGCCCTATTTTTCAGAAGGAGGAATTAAGGAACCAAGGTATTAGGTTATGTGGCCAAGGAAGGCAACAGCAGATTCTCCACTCTAGACTTCTGTCTCATGAATCTTCATGTTTTTTTCCACGAGCTTTAAGTAAAGAGGGCTAAGAAACTATTCATAAGTTACTCAGTGTTCTCAACTAAAGGTCAACTAAGAGATTTAGAAATTCATTCAATTCTTTATTAACAAATAAAATAACCACCATTTATTGACTATTGCCACATTCCAATGAATTTACAATGTGCAAAGTACCATCCATGTGATGTCCTTTTACAGGCACTTATCACCACAATCATAGGAAGTATCATTATCCCCATTTTGTATATGAGGACACTGAGGTCCAGAGGGTTTTTGGCTTATCCTAGAGTCTCAGAAATAAATAGGGACTCCAGAGTTGGAACACAATGGCAGATGGCAGCACATATACGTAACAGGGTTAGGCTGTGACTATAGATTTCTGTAGTTGATGCTAATATGAAGAATTGAGAATCTGACTGTACAACTCTGACCCCATGTGTAGACAATGGACAGCTCTAGTGTTATTTCTGAAAGAGCAATAATGCTAGATCCAGCTGAAATGTCTAGCAGGTCACCACTGATAGGTCTACACTGAACTTTTTTAGAAAGCCAATAAGGACACAGTTTTGCAGGAAATTGACAGAGACCTTATTGCGAGTCAACTGAAGGTGTTTTATTGCAAGGCAAGCACAATTACAAAACATAAATCTGAAATACTACAGTTTTCATAAACACAATCACAGAAGCATGCCTTGTTTTTTACTCCAAAATGGACAGATCCACAGACAGACCTGAGCAACATTATGGATGAGGTCAGTTGATCTCTAATTCCTGCTTTGTCTTAGAAAATGGTATTCTGGAACCATCCACTTACTGTTGACTAGCTTATATTGAGAGTATTTGAAGCCAATTTTGATATTTACAATTTATTTAGCATTCTAGCTGCAGGATCAAACAGGAATTAAATTTCAACCTACAAGGTTTGTGTTTCTTTGTAGTGTGACATATGTATCAAAGAGTGTGCAAGAGCCCCAGGTATAACGTATGTTTGATTATGTTTCAACTCTAAGCGATAACACATTGAGATCACTTCAGTAGCTAAGCAAATGTGACTCAGGCCATTACCTGGATCCAAACTTTTTAAAAAAGAATGAAACAAAAGAAAGGAAATGTATTTTAACTTACAGATCAGTACTATACAAATCAAATGGCACAGCCCCATTTACAAGGTAACCTGAGATTGCATTTCAGGAAATCCCTAGGGATAAAACTTGTTCATAAACAAGGCTATTTTCAGCACCGAATAATACTTTTTAAAGCAATTTCTTGTTTGTAATTCCCAGGGTCAAGGAAAGAAAAAGAAAAGGCAGGAAAAAAAGGAAATAAAATGAAAAGGCAGGGGGAAAAAAAAAAAAGAAATCCAACCAGTCAAAAGCATCCAGGACTGTGTGTTAGGCAGGTGATAGCAAAGGAAAAACAGTTCAATGCAGAACTATAGCTGAGAGAACATCAGTCTGCAGGGATGCTGGGCGTGAGTCCACTTTAGGTGCTTCTTGGTTTCAGTTTAGGTGCTTTTTATCCTTTGGATCAGCAGCATCTTCCTCACTATGTTTCAGCAGCTCCCTGGACACCTAAGGAGATGGTCCATCATCTGGCCAAAACTCAGGGCCTGTGGAAGAACACACGGGAAAAAAACCCATCAGCCATGAGTCTAAACAATCTGACAGCTAAAGGCTGATGGAGTCAAGGGGCACAGGGAAGAGAGGATGATTCCTTACCTCCTCCCTGCCTGCCTCCCGCCACTGCTCCGGAAGGGCGGCTTCATGCTTTGGAACAGCCAGTGGCTTGAAATCTTTGAGATCTTGTAGTGAGCTCATAGTGGTATTCATCACCTTGTTGACCATGGCATCTCTGTTGACAAGAACATAAAATAAATACCTTGGCATCAACGTTCTTTGGAATCTCGAGGAGGAGACACAACAGAGCAACACAGACACATAGAAAGAAGGGAAAGGAGGACGAGAGAATAAAACTCAGAAAGGATACTCTACCTGCCACCTTTCCCTGGAATTCCCCTAGGCAGTCGTATCCTGGACTGGAGGCTTGAAGTGATTTCTAAGACCGCCCAGAGGTCTCAAAGGTCTGAAAGGTCAGGAGGCATCATTCCACTGCTACACGAGCACCTGAACTCAAAACTCAGCTCCTTGAGAACCTCAGCCAGCCTCGCCCCAACTCTCCTGAGTGGATGATGTCACTGAAATACTACATAACAGAGAGCAAAACGCAGTTGAAAATTAGCAGGAGATCCTCCTTCTTCCTTTGCCCCAGGGTGGTAGTCAAGGAAAGGCCAGGGGATGAGGGTAGGGAGGGTATCAACCCATGGTCTTCCCTTTAACGGTTTCAATGTTCAAGACAGCCCACTCTTAACTTCCCACCACATGACAAGAGTTCTAAGAAGATTCTTCCAGTGCCACGGCCCATGTCATTTAGTTCAATCTAGCATTGTTTGTCGACTTTAGGGTATCACTCAGATCCTGAAGACAGTTTTTATTTCAGCCAGGCTTCCTGCCTGAGACAGAAGAACTCCAGACCTGGAATATGACAGACACCTGGCTCCACGTGTGACCCTTCTTTTCCAAAACCTATAGAAAGCCTAGGGCTACCTCTTTGACCCTGAAAGAACCTGTCTTCCTGGAACATAGGGTAAAACTCACATAGTGAAGAACGCAAGCCAGAAATAACACAGGCTGGGAATAACACAGGCAAGAAATCATAGAAATTGGAGTGCTACCAAGGAAGACATATAGAGAACAGAATTCAAGAGAAACTTATTCCAACAAACCCACAGGCATACCAAAGGATAGAGGTTGATAGGAGTGGTCGGTCCCAGATACACATAATAAAGCAGGCACATTATGTGTAGAATTTAAAGGCAATAATAAAACTAAGAGTCAGACTGCTCTTTGTTATGACCATGCTCTGGCAATTCTCAACAGTGTTGGTGAAAGATACAGCATCCCACCCAGGCAGGTCCCCCTCCTTGGTCCATCACTACCAACTCCACATGTTATCCTGATTCTATCAGAGCCTTTGCTTGTGCTCTTCCCTCTACCTGGAATCTCCTTCTCCCAGTCCCACCAGCCCACATCCTGCTCACTTTTAGGTGCTATTTCAAATGCTCCCTCTTCAATGAAGGTTCTCATGACCCTCTTGGCTAGGAGTAATCCCTTACTCCCCTTAACTCCTAGGACAATTTATCTACATTATTTTATTTATACCTTATATTTATACATGCATATTATCTTTCCTATTAACAGACATCAAGATGCAGTGAAAAATGTACAGGATTTGGAATTAGGCCCAGGTTAGAGTCCCATTTCTCACAATGAACTAGCTGTACAATGCTGAGCTAGTTATAAAACCTCTTTAGTTTATTTCCACATCTATACAATGGGAATATCACCTATCTCACAGAGTTGTTGCTTAAAATTAAATAATACATGCAAAATATCTAGCCTGAGACAATATACTCTCTACAATTATTTGTCTCCTCTCTGCCTTAAGGGCAGAATCTTATTGTTTCATCTTTATTCTCCCCTCCCCACTTCCACAGGACTTACCAAGATAAGTCACAAAATGAGGCAGGTTTAGAGATGTGGAGGCTTTTCTGTAGAATACCTGCCACATAGGCTTGTGGGGAAGATGAAATAAATATGTGTTCAGTGCTTACATTAGACTATGGCACATGGTATGAGTTGTATAAATGTATGTTAAATAAAATGGCCTTGTGAGTTAATGCAGGATTCCCTGCCTCCATGGGGTACTCCAAATATAAATTATCAACATCAGGGAGAAAACAGATATGGCACAGCATTTAGAAATGCACATAATGTTGGAGCTAAGAGACTACAGTGATTTGGATATTTGTACCCTCCAACCTCATGTTGAAATATGATCCCCAGTGTTGGAGATGGGACCTGGTGTGAGGTGTATGGGTCATGAAAGAGGATCCTTCATGAGTAGATTACTGCTCTCTTTTGGGCTGAGTTCTCACTCTACTAGTTCCTGAAAAAGCTGGTTGTTTAAATGGGCCTGGCATCTTTCCCTCTCTCTTGCTTCTTCTCTCACTATGTGATCTATGCACATATGGCTCCCCTTTGCCTTCCACTATGAGTGAAAGCAGCCTGAGGCCTTTACCAGATGAAGATGTCCAATCTTTAACCTTCCAGCCATGAGAACTGTGATCTAAGTAAACGTTTTTTTCTCCATAAATTAACCATTCTTGGGTATTCCTTTACAGCAACACAAAAAGACTAAGACAGAGACCCTCTTCCATTTTAGGTAACACGTATTGAGAATTCACAGTGTGCCAGATAATGCATTAATAACTTTATAAATAATGTTGCATTTAATTCTCACCTGAACCCTGTGATGTGCTATCTTGACTACCCTTATTTCACAGATAGAGCAACAGAGGCACAGGCATATAAGTAGTCTCTCTATGGATGCACAACTAATAAAGTGCAGAGCTAGGTTTAGAGACTAGGTTTTTTTTCTAACTTTCATTTTAAGTTCAGGGATATGTATGCAGGATGTGCAGGTTTGTTACATAGGTAAAAGTGTGCTACTGTGGTTTGCTGCACAGATCATCCCATCACCAAGGTATTAAGCCCAGCATCTGTTAGCTATTCTTCCTGATATTCTCCCTCCTCCCACCCTCTACTCTCCAACAGGCCCCATTGTGTGTTTCCTGCTCCCATGTGTCCATGTGTTGTCATCTTTCAGGTCCCACTTATAAGTGAAAACACAGGGCATTTGATTTTCTGTTCCTATGTTAGTTTGCTGAGGATAACAGCTTCCAAATCCATCCATGACCCCATGAAGGACATGATCTTGTTCCTTTTTATGGCTGTATAGTATTCCATGGTGTATATGTACAACATTTTCTTAATCTAGTCTATTATTGATGGGCATTTACGTTGATTCCATGTGTGTGCTATTGTGAATAGTACAGCAATGGATATACATGCACATGTATCTTTATAATACAACAATTTATATTACTTTGGGTATATACTCAGTAATGGGATTGTTGGGTTGAAAGATATTTCTGCATCTAGGTCTTTCAGGAATCGTCCCACTGTCTTCTATAATTATTGAAGTAATTTACACTCCCACCAACAGTGTAAACGCATTTCCTTTTTCTCCACAACATCGCCAGCATGTGTTGTTTTTTGACTTTTTATAAGGTTGGTGCAAAAGTAATTGTGGTTTTTGCCATTAATTTTGATGACAAAAGCTGCAATTACTTTTGCACCAACCTAATAATAGCAGCCATTCTGACTGGTGTGAGATGGCATCTCATTGCGGTTTTGATTTGCATTTCTCTAATGATCAGTGATATTGAGCTTTTTTTTCATATGCTAGTTGGCCACTTGTATGTCTTTTTTTGAGAAGTGTCTGTTCATGTCCTTTGCCCACTTTTAACGAGGTTATCTTCTTGTAAATTTGTTTAAGTTCCTTATACATGCTGGATATTAGATGTTTATCAGATGGATATGTTGCAAAATTTTCTCCCATTCTGTAGGTTGTCTGTTTAATTTATTGATGGTTTCTTTTGCTGTGCAGAAGCTCTTTAGTTTAATTAGATCCCATTTGTCAATTTTTGGTTTCGTTGTAATTGCTTTTGATGTCTTCATCATGAAATCTTTGCCTGTGCCTATGACCTGAATTGTATTGCCTAGGTTTTCATCGAGGGTTTTTATAGTTGTGGGTTTTACATTTAACTCTTTAATTCATCTTGAGTTGATTTTTGTATATGGTGTAAGGAAGGGGTCCATTTCAATTTTCTGCATATGGCTAGCCAGTTCTCCCAGCACTGTTTATTGAAGAGGAAATCCTTTCCCCGTTGCTTGTTTTTGTCAGGTTTGTCTAAGGTCAGATGGTTGTGGGTATGTAGTCTTATTTCTGGGTTCTCTATTATGTTCCATTGGTCTATGTGTCTGTTCTTGTACCGTTACTATGCTGTTTTGGTTACTGTAGCCCTATAATATAGTTTGAAGTCAGGTAGTGTGATACCTTCAGCTTTGTTCTTTTTGCTTAGAATTGCCTTGACTATTTAGGCTCTTTTTGGTTCTATATGCATTTCAAAAGAGTTTTTTCCTAATTTTGTGAAGAATGTCAATGGTAGTTTAATGGGAACAGCATTGAATCTATAAAGTGCTTTGGGCAATATGGCCATTTTCATAATATTAATTCTTCCTATCCATGAACATGGAATTAATGATTTTCCATTTGTTCTCTCCTCTCTGATTTCTTTGAGCAGTGGTTTATAGTTCTCCTTGAAGAGGTCCTTCACTTCCCTTGTTAACTGTATTCCTAGGAATTTTATTCTTTTTGTGGCAGTTGTAAATGGAAGTTCACCTGTGATTTGGCTCTTGGCTTGTCTATTCTTGGTGTGTAGAAATGCTAGTGACTTTCGCACATTGACTTTTGTATCCTGAGAGTTTGCTGAAGTTGCTTATCAGCTTAAGAAGTTCTTGGGCTGAGAAGATGGGATTTTCCAGATAAAGGATAATATCATCTCCAAACAAAGGTAGTTTGGCTTCCTCTTTTCCTATTTGAACGTGCTTCATTTCTTTCTCTTGCCTTATTCCCTTGGCCAGAGCTTCCAATACCATCTCCAATAGGAGTGGTGAGATACGGCAACCTTGTCTTGTACTGGTTTTTGCGGGGAATGCTTCCAGCTTTTGCCATTCAGTATGATATTGGCTGTGGGTTTGTCATATATGGCTCTTATTATTTAGAGGTATGTTCCTTCAATATCTAGTTTATTAAGAGTTTTTAAAATGAAGGGATGTTAATTTTTATCAAAGGCCTTTTATGTATCGATTCAGATAATCATGCTTTTTTTGTCTTTAGCTCTGTTTATGTGATGAGTCATATTTATTGATTTGCCTATGTTGAACTGACCTTGCAACCCGGGGATGAAGCCTACTTGATTTTGGTGGATAAGCTTTTTGATGTGGTGCTGGATTCAGTTTGCCGGTATTTTGTTGACAATTTTCACATCGATATTCATTAAGGATATTGGCCTAAAGTTTCCTATTTTTTTGTTGTATTTCTGGCAGGTTTTGGTATCAGAATGATTCTGGCCTCATAGAATGAGTTAGAGAGGAGTACCTCCTTTTCAGTTTTTTGGAATAGTTTCTATAGGAATGGTATCAGCTCTTCTTTGTACCTCTGGCAGAATTCAGCTGTGAATCCATCTGGTCCTGGGCTTTTTTCAGTCGGTAGGCTATTTATTACTGCCTCAATTTTCAGAACTCATTATCGGTCTATTCAGGGATTCAATTTCTTCCTGGTTCAGTCTTGAGAGGATGTATATGTCCAGGAATTTATCCATTTCTTCTAGATTTTCTAGTTTATGTGCATAGAGGTGTTTATAGTATTTTTTGTTAATTGTCTGTATTTCTGTGCGGTCAGTGGGGAGATCACCCTTATCATTTCTGATTGTGTTTATTTTATTCTTCTTTCTTTTCTTCATTAGTCTAGCTAGGGGTCTATTTTATTAATTTTTTTTTTTCCCAAAACTCAGCTCCTGGATTCATGGATTCTTTGAAGGGTTTTTCATGTCTCTATATCCTTCAGTTCAGCTCTGATCTTGGTTATTTCTTGTCTTTTTCTAGCTTTGTGGTTTGGTTGCTCTTGGTTCTCTAGTTGTTTTAAGTGATTTTAGGTTTTTAACTTGAGATCTTTCTAGCTTTTGGATGTAGGCATTTAGAGCTATAAGTTTCCCGCTTAACACTGCCTTGTCTGCATCCAGAGATTATAGTACATTGTGTATTTGTTTTCAGTAGTTTCAAAGAACTTCTTTATTTCTGCCTTAATTTCATTATTTACCCAGGAGTCATTTAGGAGCAGGGTTTTCAATTTCCACATAGTTGTGTGGTTTTGAGTGAATTAATTAATCTTGAGTTATAATTTGATTGCACTGTGGTCTGAGAGATGGTTTGTTATGATTTCAGTTCTTTTACATTTGCTGAGGAGAGTTTTACTTCCAATTAGGTGGTCAATTTTAGAGTAAATGTCATGCAGTGATGAGAAGAATGTATATTCTGTTGTATTGGGGTGAAGAGTTCTGTAGATATTTATCAGGTCCACTTAATGCAGAGCTGAGTTCAGGTCCTGAATATCTTTGTTAATTTTCTGTCTCTGTGATCTGTCTAATACTGTCAGTGGGGTGTTAAAGTCTCCCACTACTACTGTGTGGGAGTCTAAATCTCTTTGAAGGTCTCTAAGAACTTACTTTGTGAATCTGAGTGCTCCTGTGTTGGGTGCATATATATTTAGGATAGTTAGCTCTTCTTGTTGAATTGAACCCTTTACCATTATGTAATGCCCGTGTCTTTTTTGATCTTTGATAGTCTAAAGTCTATTTTGCCAGAAATTAGGACTGCAGTCCTTGCTTTTTTCCATTTGCTTCGTAAATTTTCCTGCATCCCTTTATTTGGAGCCTATGTGTGTCTTTGCATGTGAGATGGGTCTCTTGAAGACAGCATACTGATGGGTCTTGGTCTTTATTTAAATTGCCATTTTGTGTCTTTTAACTGGAGCATTTCGCTCATTTACATTTAAGGTTAGTAGTATTGTTATATGTGGACTTGATCCTGTCATCATGATGCTAGCCGGTTATTTTGTAGACTTGTTTATGTGTTGGGAACGAGATTTTCGAGTTATGCTTTGCTCATTCACTATAGTTCTATTGCGGAGTTTCATGCCATGATGGAAATGTTCTGTACTGTCTAATATAGAAGTCATTAGCCACTGGCAGCTTTGAGTTCCTGAAATGAACCTACTATGATTAAGATACTAAATTTTAAATTATACTTAATCTTAATTAATTTGAGCTTAAATAGCCATGTGTGCAGGTACAGTAAACTTATACTACCATATTGGATAGTGAAAGTTTACTGTATTTTAGAGATCATTTCATGTAGGCTCGTATTCTTCAATAGCCTCTGGGCCTGTGATGGGAGGGGCTGCCATAAAGCTCTCTGACATGCCCTGGAGACATTTTTCCTATTGTCTTGGCGATTAACATTTGGTTCCTCATAACTTGTGCATGTTTCTACAGTCAGCTTGACTTTCTCTCAAGAAAACAGTTTTTTTCTATTGCATTATCATGCTGCAAATTTTTCAAACTTTTATGCTCTGTTTCCTTTAAATATACATTCCGATTTCAGATCATCTCTCTTAAGTTCAAAGTTCCACAGATCTCTAGGGCAGGGATAAAATGTCACCAGTCTCTTTGCTAAAGCATACCAAGAGTAACCTTTGCTCCAGTTCCCAAGATGCTCTTTATCTCCATCTGAGACCAATTCAGCCTAGACTTTATTGTCCATATCATTATCAGCATTTTAGTCAAAGCCATTCAACCAGTCTCTAGGAAGTTCCAAACTTTTCCACATATTCCTGTCTTCCTCTGAGTCCTCCAAACTGTTCCAACCTCTGCCTGTAACTCAATTCCAAAGTTTCTTCCACATTTTTGGGTAGCTTTATAGCAACACCTACTCTCTGTAGTACCAATTTACTGTATTAGACTCTTCTCACGTTGCTATGAAGAAATATCCAAGACTGGGTAATTTATGAAGGAAAGGAGTTCAGTTGACTCACAGTTACACATGGTTGGGGAGGCCTCAGGAAACTTAAAATGATGCCAGAAGAGGAAGCAAACACACTTTTTTTTTTTTTTCACATGGCAGCAGGAGTCAGAAATGCCAAGAAAAGTGGGGAAAAGCCCCTTATAAAACCATCAGATCTCATGAGAACTCACTCATCATCAACAGAACAGCAAGGGGGTAACTGCCCCCAAGATTCAATTACTTCCCACTAGGTCCTTCTCAAAACACTTGGGGATTATGGGAACTATAATTCAAGATGAGATTTGGGTGGGGACACATCTAAACCATGTCAGTATGATTTTATATATTAAAGAATAATTAACCCTGAGATGCATTCTCAGAGAGCTCATTCCTGGGCACATCTGCCAGGGCAGCTAAACATTACATGAAACACATAGACATTTCCATTAACAAAGATCAACACACAGGAGTCCTTGTAGGAGGCATTTGCTAAAGCCTAGGCTACAGGTCTTCTGTAGCAATATGTCAATAACTAACCAGTGTCAGATGAACAAGAGCCCTCTGCAGTGTTTCTGCCTTTGCCAGTCTTAACTTCCCATCTACCAGCTCCTTAGAGAAGATCTATACATACAATGCAATTCAAGAGAAGACTATATTATATCAGATCGACTTTAGACATACTACTAATCATGATGAGTCCCATGCCCACTGTCCCAGTGCTGTCGGTCTTACCCTTTAAAAATATAGGGGACCTAGTGTAAAATCTCCAGTGCTTGTTGGCCACTGCCCATGTCTTTGACCTAGGTGAGTTGAAGGAAGGACATGTTGCCCTATTGCATCTCCAATAGCACTCAGCTCTCATTCTTCTGAAATGTTTCCTGTGATCTGTCAGGACTTCATGCCACAGATAAAGTAACTGCTTCATAGTCCACAGTGTGGCTAACCTACCCACTATTCCCAATATGGTTTGCAACTGAGGCATGTCTAGTGGATCACAGGGAATCCTAACTTAGGGCAGCCATCACAATCTGAATCCTTGTACCCCTAAGTTGCTCCTCATTTTCAGTCTGGTTCAACTGGTCACCCAGACCATTTTCTCTATGCCACTTGAGGCATACTCATTTGAGGCACTTGCATAAGGAAGCCTATTGTGCTGGTTTGAATGTCATCTGTCATTACTTTTGGGTCCTTATAGACACTGGCTTCCTAAATGTTCAAAATCCCTTTCTCCTTTCCAAACCATTTTTCTCACTAATATCTGTGAATGTAGCAGAGAATGTTGGTCCCTTACTGTATCCCTCAGGTCTTACCAAGACCAGCCTTGAAACTGCCATTAACTGCATCTCTTTGCACAAGGTTTGTTTTGTTTTGTTTCTCGAGAAACTATTCTGTCTGGGTATGGTGAGCTATGCATATCTGGGTATTAACTCACCCTGAGAGGAGTCCTCAACCAGTTACTGATAGGAGTCCAGAGTAAATGCTCTAAATTATTTCCCAGAATTTTTCCATAGGCTTTAGCTCTAGCTGTGCATAGTCATAGCTGGCTCAATATCATACCCTTTGTGGTCTGCCTTACTTTTCCTGTCATTCTTTCCCTCTCTTCTTACTGGCATTTGCTATACCTCTCAGATAAACTACTTGCTCTCAAGTCCTTGTCTCAGGGTCACTTCTGGGGGACTAAAACTAAGCCAATAGAAAACTACCTTTTTCTAATTCTAGTCACTTCAGTCATTTCAGAAATGCCTTAACTTTATGTACATATAGATATATGTATACATAAATATGTATTTCCAGGCTATGTCAATTGAATTTATAAATAACTATATATATATCCAGCTGACATTTAAGTTTTTATATATTTTGTTGTGTGCTGGTTCTGTCTTTCCTGTAAGTTGATAAGATGCTCAAAGGCCAGGAGTGCATCACCCCCTTCTATAACTTTCCACAATGCCTAGTGTGATGCTCTGCAGAGTGAATATTCATTTAATAAGGGCTGACAGACAAGGGGCCATGGAGGTCAGGTCTGTTTGTCCTGCGGGCTTGTCAAGGGTGAGAAATTTCCTAAGAGAAAAAAAATTGTGATGCTGTTTTCAACCCTTTGAAGGATGAACCTGGAAGCCTAAAATGGGAGCTGGCCCCGAGACAGGGCACCAAGTCAGAACATCAGTCCTGTGGCACATGCTATGCCCTCCAGGCCACTGGGACATGAAATCCTGTGTAATCAGATACCTTCTGTTGACCTGTTTCTGAGTGAGAGTCCAGTTTGGGGTGAACTGAGCTATATAAGCTAGACAGACCAATGTGAGGCCCATTTCTGGGAAGTCTTTCCTGAAAACCCTGGGCCGTTGCTGCAAATCAGTAGACTTATTAAACATCTCAGAGCATATTACAGAAGAGGGTGCTAATAGGTGAGGGTCCAATATAGGTAAAGAAGAGGTCCTACTTTGACCATCTTATACTCCAGAAGTGAAATATTTATGGGGTATTTAATAGCAGTGAGTGATGAGTAATACTGATGCCACTAACCGCAAACACACTTATTTTTGCTTAGAGCTCTCATCTCCCTCTTGGGCCAGCACGACTTTATGGCATTTACACTTGCCTATTTCCCTTCCTAACTAGAATAAAGTCTAATTTATCAAACATTCTAAACATGGAATCTTTATTAACTAGCTCTCCCAGGACACAAAGACTCTAAAGGACCTTCTGAATCAAACAAAGGTGAAATGACACTCAGTGTTATTTCAGAGCTGAGTATTTTGTTGCATTATTTCTAAGCCTTTTACAACTGACAATCCAGATAAAGTATTGATTAAAGAGATCACTCTGCATCCTCAACCTGGCCGCTAACAGAGTTCACTGTAATACAGTTTTGGCCCTTGTTGGTTGAGTCTAACGCCTCAAGAGCAAATTACCACCAGAGACCTCACACACTCAGCACCTCACAGAAACCTTGCCATGACTCCAGGTGCATGGGGCAGGCCTGCCCACAGAATGCAGCCTACCACAGGCTATGAGATTCTAAAAGAACTTTTCTAAGGTTTTTTCTGAGGAAAGCACACCAACATATGGCTTTATATGAATCCTGCTGATTGAGGAAACTTTCGATTCTATAGACACTTTCTAAAAATAATTCCAATTTGAATAGAAAGTCGAGTCCTTTTCAGAGCCCAGACTCTTTTGTTCTCCCATCACACGGGAACTTGAAGAGGCCACAGCAACGACAAGCAGACAGAGCAATGTGTAATTCCTCCAGAAGTGAACTGCAAACGGAATTACAAACAGCTGTCACAATGGCTGGGCTAAAAGCCAGAATTAAGAAGGGCATGGAAGAGAAGCACAATAATAACCAGAGACCTCTAAGTACCAAATGTGAAGGCACACAGAACATATTCTCATGACCTTCCTCTAACTTCCATCTCCATCCATGCAGAATGCTTCATCTGACCGTCAGACAAATTCACTTAGAAACTAAATCATCATTTACATACAATGTATTGAAAATAGACACAAGAGCCAGAGCAACCAAGTTTCAGAGTAAAGTACTAGAAGAGCCGGTCAATTCAAAGGGGTTTTGCACATTCTTTAGAGAAGAAATTTGCCACTAAATTTTCTCATATGTGCATGAGAGATGCAATACCAATGAATGTTTAATTATACTCACCTTCAAAGCTACATGTCCACTGAAAGAGAACTGTGGCAAAATAGAGAACAGGAAACACATTCCACAAGGCTGATTCACTCTCTGGGATTTTTACACGCAGGAGTGCCATTACAGCTTAAAAATGATATATTGTGTTGCCAACAATATTACCTATACATACGGAAGGCTTCAGCACTTTCTTAAGAGTCGCATTAAAAACATACCATACTATCCCAAATTGTGCTCAAGTTTCATTGAAGTTATCATTGGCTATTTAACCTGTAGTAAGTTATAATATTAAACATTACCCCTTGGTAGTCTCACTAATGTCTAAAGTCGTTGAATATTAAAGACTACCTTTGATAAAGTCACTTCTAAATCTGCCCAGTCTCTACTCCTAAGGCAGCTTAACATCTCTTCACCTTAGTTTTATATCATTTCTTTTCTTTCACCTGAAAAATACATTCGTCCTTGAGAAGCTCTAGGTGTTATTAATGAGGAATGGATATGGGAATATTTATCATGTTAAGTGTTTTTCTGATGCTGACGGTGCTTCAAAGAAGACTAAGGCTCTTATATAAACACTGTTGTACACATTTCTGACTTTGCAACTGGAGTATATACTCCCTGAAAGCTGAGGCCATCCCTTCTGCATGCTCTTTTTGTAAGCTTCATAATGCCTAGCAGAATGCTGGAGACTAAGGTGAATAAAAAATTAGCTGATCTCTGCAAGGAGATATTTTGCAGCTCTGCCAAACCAGGATTAGGTATCCCAAGGCTTCCAATAATAGGTTCCAGACAAGTATTCCTGATAAAAATGGTGCCAATGATTCACCTCCTGGAGACCTTCCCGTTTTTTCCATTTACTCCTCTCCTAATTTTACCTGTAACCTACTGCTGGAGGTGGGAGGAGATGAGGAAAGGAGAGCAAAAGAAGACAATTCTCTCTAAATGACTTCCAGCATTCCTAGCTCTATATTTGAAGAATGGGGGCTCTCAACAAAGTCTTAAATGTAAGATTTCATTTAAGATGCAGCTTATTGATGCCAATACTGCAAGGATTTTGCCAGATTATCACAACTGGGGAAGGAGGCCTTAGGAGGCCATTGACCCACAGGGTAAGACAGAAGCCAGATCCAGGAGTTTTTGGTCTTCTAAACTTAATCCTATCCCTCTTGAACCTTTGCATGCTGATGCTTGCGGGAAATGGAGAAGGCAGAGACAGTGAAGTTAGGCAGGGGTGAGTCTGTCTTTCTTTGGGAATGCTGGGAGTAGAGCTGGTTGTTACATGTTTGGGAGCGACACCCAGGAGAAAAGAGAGAATTCTGCTCATTACTAAGACATATTTATGATATACAATTGGTACTCATCTAGCTAACTTTATTCCAGGTTTCAATTGCCTCGCCTATAACATGGGATTACTGATTGTCTTGATTACATTGATCATCTTATATTGGGGCATGGCATTCATACAATTGTTCTAATCAACTGCACCTGTCAATGGGAAAGTCCCCATTGCTGTAACCCAAAGAAAGTTACTCAGGTCAGCTCCCAAAACGGGTTCACGTAAAGTTTTTGCTTCCAAGTCTATACCAGTAAATTTCCAATCCATCAGGCCTTCCAAAGCTGCGACTCACAGAAACCAAGTTCCCAGGGAGGAAATGAATATAAATAGAGTTCACAGTTTTCTGTGTGTGGCCTACCCAGATGTAAACAGATTACTCAACCAGGGTAAACACATGAGGTGCCAACATCAAACTCGAACAGTGACAGTGCCAATTACGACTGGGCTTGCCTTCTTGAATTTGAAATGTCACTTACAGTGGAGAAATGTTCAGTGTGTAAAAGCCCTGTGAAACATAAACCATACCACTATGACTTTCATTCCCATACATGTCATGAGAAAGAAGCCAAGTAGAATAACCAACTTGCTGTGCTGTGCTGCAAACCTTCAAATGCCTTGATTTTTGAAGAAATAGGATTCTTTGATTTAGCCCACAAGTCATATGAACGCAAAGGTCCTGGAGGGCCCGCAGGCGAATGAAGAGGGCTGGGTGGAACAGTGTGAAACCTGAAAGTGCGGGACTGAGTTGTAGCAATCACTTGCCATGAGGCTATAAGGGGCCAGAACTTCCTATTTTTTCAAGAGAAGACAAAAATCAAGATTGTTTATGGGAAGCTTCCGAACATTAAAATGTTGGCAATGACAAACTTTAAATTACTGTGCAAGCAAACAAGACACATCTAGGGGCCAGATTCAGCTTGTGAGTTGCCAAATTCCTAGGCTGCTTCTGTAGATAAAATTATAGACATGGAAAATATCAGATTTCAATAGTTTAAAAATATCAGGTTTCAATGGTTTTAATGTAAGCAGGGTATAGTGGAAAAATGTCAGCCTAGGAGTCAAGAAACTTGTATGTCTGTGCTAGATCTGTTGTGCTCTTATGAAGAAAAGGTGGGCAAATCACTTGCCTTCCTGGAGTCTTCATTTCCTACCCTCTAAAATGGAGGTAGACCTCAAGGCTATTGTGAGGATTATATCAAAGTGGACAATGATACAAGAACAGCACTCAGTGCACTGCCTACTGTATTACACCATAGTCCACTTTGCATCTCTGTTTTCACAGCTGAAAATTTGGGATAATAATAATTTTACATCAAAGAAGCCATTGTTTGAATTACGTGGGCTAATACAAAGGGCTTAGCACACTGCCTGACAGAGAGTAAGAGCTCAATAAATATTTGTTATTATTATTATTATTTGTAACCAACAGATTTTTAGTTCTAAATTTTACAGATACAGAGACCTAGAGAGAAAGACGGTTTATCCACAGCTCCGGTAGTGTGTAGCAAACTCAGAATCAAGAAACGGGTCTCCTGACTTCTGACTGGCAAACTTATCCATGAAGTTCTAGTTTCAACTAAACTCTTGACTCACAAAGTGCTCTTACTTCGTATTGGTTTCATCAGTATATTCAATATTAATCAATAGGCTGGGATCATTTTTGTTGTTAGTGATTCATAAAGTTGATATCATTGTATCTTAATTTATTGATAAAGTGGGAGAAGCACAGGGAAGAAAAATATTAGCAGATTTTCTCCATTATATAAAGTCCAAAAAAAAGTTCGTACTTTTCAATAAAATTCAAAGGATTAACTAATTTTTATTTTTAGAAAACCTACTGTATGAAATGGCCTGCATTCTGATTCATTATATAAAATTAGAATTTTGTTATCTTTCCTATAATGGTACTGAAACCAACATCCTTCATGATTCCAATAATATGTTTGACATCTGCAGAAAAAGAATGCTATCCTATCTAAATAGATAAAATTATCCCAAACCACTGTTTAGGTAAACAGGTCTTATGTATATCAATAATGTCTAGGTAAAACACTCAGGAATCTAACTTTGAAAGGAAAACTTCATAAATGTTTAGAAAACAAGGGACAGTATTGTAAATAATCAACAACATCGAAAGTTCAAAAAACATGTAGTTTACTTAATATGGGCCAGAAAATAGGGCCCTATTTTTAATAATTTGTTCATTGCCTACTACCTCTCATTGATCTGCATTCCATATCTTTTGTTCTCTTTTGTTCTCCATAGCTTGTCCCCCTTAAGGACCTAACACTCTACAGTCTCCCCTTATTTTCTCTCAAGTTCCAATCCAGGCTCCATGACTACCTATGGTGAGATCAGTCTAGTCAGAAAGTCTATATTAAACATGTACTTCATCACCATTTAACCAACCCCAGAACAGGTGCTTGGAGCACCCTTAGGAAGTCTTGTTCTCTCAGAGAGTTATCTCATTCTACTACTTCTCTCATGTTTTCTAAGTTTTCCATTTGTTTAAAGACTTAATTAATACAAACTAGGAGTCAGCCACTGACCCAACCCATTCAGACCCATTGATTCAACGAATGGCAATCTCAGGCAGCCATTTTTACCTCCATCCAGGTAGGTCCTTAGCTACTATTCAAAACTTTAAAGATAACCACACTAAGCAACTTTAAAGTCTTTACCTTCCTGATGACGTTTTAAGCTCCTTGAGAAAAGGGAATGAGTATTGTTGGCATTTAGGAACATTTCCCCTACCAAACACCTAGTAGAATGTCCTGCACTTAGTAAGCATCCTAGTAATAACTTGTTACATTAAATTATTGCTCAAATTTATGCCTTGTCATCATTCTAAAACACTTTTATCACTTAAAATTCTCAGTGCTTTCCCAGGAGAAAGTAGAGATGACCTCATTACTATACCTGGCAAAGTGAAAAGCCCAAATTGGATTGCTCTTGCCCTTCTAGTTTGTTACACAACTAGAATATGAAGCTGGTTAGAAATCACATCCATCCAGGCTGCCAGCTCTATCAAGCATCCTCTTGAAGAGATTAACATATGAGTTGGTTAGAGTACAATTTATGCATTAACATCATAGATAATAGAGATGAAAAGGAACCTGTCAAATCACAGGGCCTATTTGTCTGCTCAAGGAGAGTGTTAAATTAAAATGATTATCTATATATATTCTATAGAGCTTTAAAGACTTTATTCTGTATATTCCCTTGAAAATTTGGCAAGGGGCAAAGAGCACAGTGGTCCCCTGTTATTTGTGGTTTAGCTTTCCATGGTTTCAGTCACCCACTGTCAACTGCAATCCAAAAATGGGTGGACAGTACAATATGATATTTGGAGAGAAAGACCACATTTACATAACTTTTATTACAGTGATTTGTTATGATTGTTCTACTTTATGGTTAGTTATTGTTGTTAATCTGTTACTGTGCCTAATGTATAAATTAAACTTTATCATAAGTATATACATATAGGAAAAATCATAGTATATACTGTATAGGGGTTATTACTATCTGCAGTTCCAGGCATCCACTGGGGGTCTTAGAATGTATCTCCTGCAGATAAGGGGAGACTTCCGTGTGTCCATTTTATATGGGTGAAGAAGAGAGTAACCCATCCTCTTCAGAGATTCCAGTTGTGTCCCCTGAGCTCAGACAATGAAATGTTTAGGTCACAGATTTCAGGATAAAAATTCTCTGACAGGTTTATATGTTCCTAATCAGAGTATAAGAGTTAATTACAAGGAAGTTTACTCTCATTTTATAGGCATGACTTTAGATAATGACGCTATTTATTTCTTTCTAAAATATAGTTACAATTCAGATATTCAGTTGCAAGCTGAACAGGCTTAACAATGGCTTCATGGGCCAAAATAGAGATATAAATAGCACAATCATTCCTATGGTAATTCATTACCTACTGATTCACTTAGGAAAGGTTTTTTTTTTCCCCCCCATAAAATAGAGCTCTTTATTAAAACAATTACCTTTCTTTGTATATGCCAAAACAATAGAAAGAACAATAGCAAAAAAATTCAAACAGCTAGATAAAATTAGGTGGCACATCCACAAACCTTATACTGTTATTCGTCACTTCGCAATCTCAGCATGATCACAAACACACAACTAATTAGTCCTCATGCTATCCTTAAGTTTCTTGCTCTGTGTGTGTGTGTGTGTTGTGTGGTGTGTGTGTGTGTGTGTGTGTGTGTGTGTGTGTGTGTGTGTGTTGGCTGGCACGCTTTGCTCAAAGCCATCTGTCCAGCATTATGAGTGTCTAAACTCTACGTGATCTTTCTTATATTTAAGTTTACACTTTCTCTAACATTCACACTAACAGAAAAATACATCTCTCTTGTCTGCCTGCTACTTAGTACAGACTGTTCCCTCTTTCTCTTTCCAAGTTTCCTGATTACCCTTCTCTTTATGGCCTTTGCAAAAAGGAAAAAACAGGCAGTCTAGAGATACAACAAATTTTATGATACCTCTGCAGGTTAGTTTCTAATTTGGAAAGAAGTTCTGCAAGTTTAAGGGGTTGCTGTGTGTATTACTCTAAAGTTTAGTCTACAAGCCTCCGCAGCTGCTGCCCTGATTAGCTGACTCAAATACAGCTCAGATACTACACTATTTCAAAAGGACTTGGAATTACCTCAACATCAATCTATTTCAGACTTTCTTCCTTTAAAAACATAAATATTTTCCTTACACAGTACACAACACACACATACACACATACTATTTCAGTGCCCAGAGGAACTGCACTGTATTAGATACTTTGACATTTATTTTTTCCTAGAACTTTGTAATAGGCAATACTGACTCAGACAGACATGTAGTGAGCATTCGGCAAACACTACATAAATCGTGAACTGTGAAGAGACAATGAAATGTCTGTCCCATATATGACAGCCTAAGGGCTTTTGAGGTGAGAAACAAAGACAGATATAAAACTAAGGAAAACTGTCCAATCTCTAATGATACCTATGTCCGGCAGGCTCAGGATCCTGAAAAATGTTTGGTTTGCTTATCAAACCAAAACAAGTAGAACCAGGAAAGCAGCTTGACAAATTTTAAAGGAAAGTGGCTCAAACGAGACAGGAGATTCTTAAAGGGGGAAATTCTCATATTATCATAAAGATCCAAATGAACCTTAAAAGAAAGGATTGTGAAAAAATAATACGAACCAAGTAGCTGCACAGGCAGATCTCTCATAGGTTTATATTTTCAAAGACTCTTCACAAAGAAAGAAAAAATGTTCAAGGTGAAGGATGCATACAAAGTCTCAGGAAGGCTAAGCAGAGAAAGAACTAAGGACTTTTGATAAAATTATGAAGAAATAAAAGTGCCTTTTCTTCTATGAGTCCCTTTTTAAAGCTCAATCCAAAAAGAAAAACAAAAGCTAGGTTAGCTAATTGTAGTACGGTTAATGTTCATCAAAGAAAAAACCAGACCAATCTTTTGCAGTCATTTTCTCTATCAGGATGGTTTTCAGACAAAAAGGGCCAAACTTAACAAAGAGAATATTCATTTATTTACTTTACTGGCTGATTACTTAAATTATTTATTAATGCCTAAATGCTAGGAATTGCACCAGCATCTGGAAAAAAACCTTGGTGCATAAGGTAAACACGGTCTTTTGGCCTCACGGAACTTGAATTCTAGTGCATTTAAAACAGAAAGGAAACCTGACAGTTTCCTTAATACAGTCATACACACATCCTCCAAGGTTAGTAAAGAAGTTATCTATCACTCCTTTGCCAACCTTGAAGTGCTAAAGATTCATTTTATTAATAGAGCTGTCAGATTTCTTTATAGTGTCTAAGAGATGATGAGGAAATAGTAATAGAGCACTTGACTGATTGAGTTTGAGACTCCAGGACCAAATAAATCAGATTCTAAAATACTGAAATATTTTATGGAGCAACTGTAAAACACATAGTGAATTTCATTCTTTAAAACTTTTATAAGAATTTCAAAAACTACACAGATATTAAGTGCTTTTTAAACAATTCTAACCATACAGAGAGACTACAGAAGACCTAGTTATGGGGTCACGATAATGTTGCAATTGAGGTCCTTACTCACATGTTTCACTGCAGTGGCATGCTGGAGCCCACTCATATAGACTTAGTACAGCCAATTGTGTGCATTTCTCCCCAATTCTGCATTTAGGGATTGCACATTAGTAACCTGGGCATGACCACAATGAGAGTATTTACAGCATGGATAGTGGTAAGTACTACAATGAGATTTTCTTCCTTCAATTCTTTCCTTTTTTCCTTCCCTTCCTTCCTCCCTCATCCTCCTCCTTCCTTTAATTTCTCTTCTCCTTCTTCTCCTTTGTTCTGGAGAGCCACTGGTAAAACATTTACCAGTACACCAATGTTTCAATGTAATATGCTGTGACTTCTGAAGAATTGTTTCCCAGATGGTTTTCTGGATGTGTATAATTTTAATTTTCATAGATGCCACCAGATTGTTTTTTCATACCATAAACATTTATACAATGATTATAAGCATATGAATGTGTATATGTGCATGTGTATATATGTGTGTGTGTATATATATATACACACACACATATATATATACACAAACTGAGTCCTCACCAGTCCTATGATGAATGTTCTACCTGCTTTTTATTTTAACCAATGAAACAGATAAAAAAATGTGTCCATCATTGTTTTAATTTGTGCTACCCCGATTACAAACGAGACAGGGGATTTTTTTTTTTTTTGTAAAGGTACCAGCAATTTGCATTTCTCTTCTGTGAGCTGCCTGTTCATGTACTTTGCTTATTTTTCAACTTTAGTCAATAACTTTTTATCACTTAGTCTGACCAGATGAGTTATACACAATCTTTTGTTCTGTCATGTATTTTATTTTCCCTACTCTATTTTTGATCTTTAGACTTTGTCTTGATATCTTTTGCCAAACATTTTCAGTAAAAAATGTGTTTATCTTTTTTTTGTGGTTCTTGGGTTTCATGTTTGATTTAAGCAGTTCTCCCCCTATCGAAGGTTTCAAGAAAAGTCACATGATTAAGTGGTTAAGAGCTTGGACTCTGCACACAGAGAACTTGAGTTTGAATCCTAGCTCTTCTACTCTGAATGCCAGGCAGCTATAAGTCTCAGTTTCTCATCTATAAGTTGGGCAAAGAATACCAAATTTATGGGGCTACTATGATGAAAAAATATTTAACTATGTATTGTGAAATTTGCTGTTCATTGCTCCTCATTGTACTGTCTCCCCTATCCAGAAATGTCTAACTTGTTTCAATTTTCAATTGGTTATATTAGTTCACCAAATGTTTTCACACACATAGTATAAGAATGGCAGAGAGAGCGGCCAAGATGGTCCATGAGAAGCAGCTGAGGTCTGTGGCGCTCACGGAGAGGAATGAAAGTGGCAAGTGAATTTAGCACCTTAAACTGAAATATGCAAGTTCTCCCACTGGGACTGACTACGCACACTGACTCAACCCACACAGGACAAAGAAAAGCATGGTGGGCCAACAGCCCACCCAGAAGTGGCATGGAACAAAAGGAACCCTACCCCCAGCCAAGGGAAGTGGTGAGTAATTTTGTGACCCTGCTGGAGAAACCATGCTTCTTCCAGGGATCTTTGCAACCCATGGATCAGGAGATCCCCTCGTGAGCTCATGCCACCAGGGTCTTGAGTCTGATACACAGAGCCATGTGGAGTCTCAGCAGAGCCCCCGCTCAGGCACGCACAGACACCCAAGAGTTTTACATACTCTGGCCCTGGGATCCCCCGCAAGGCAGGAGATCTCTCTGTACATATCCCTAGGAAGGGGCTGAATCCAGGGAGCCAAGAAGCATTGTTCTACAGGCCCCACTTCTATAGCAACTCACAAGTTAAGACCCTCTGACTTGGAATTCCAGCCAATCAACAGCAACAGGCTGGAGACTTGACACAGGACCGAGTTGCTGGAGCAAGGGGTGGCCACCACCTCTGTGGTTTGGTAGACTCAGCTGTTCCAGTCTGCCGGCATTGGAGAATCCAAACAGTCTGGGTGAGGAAGGGTCCCCCACTACATAGCACGCCTGCTCTAACAAAAGCAGCCAGACTCTTCTTTAAGCAGATCCCTGGTCCCATTCCTCTTGATGGGATGCGATCTCCCAACACAGGTCTCCAGCCACCTCCTACAGTTGTACTCAGACTGGCAACAGGTCAGTACCCACATGGGATGGAGACTCCAGAAAAAGGAACAGGCTGCCGTCTTTGCTGTTTTGCAGGCTTCACTGGTGATACCTCCAGGTATGGGAAAAACAGAGGCAACTAGGGTCTGAAGCAGACCCCCAGCAAAATGCAGCAGCCCTATGGAAGAGTGGCCTGTTAAAAGAAAAACGAACAAACAGAAACAACAACACCAACAAAAAAGACCCTACAAAAACCCCATTCAAAGGTCAGCAACCTCAAATATTGAAGGTAGATAAGCCCACAAAGCTGAGAAAGAATCAATGCAAAAATGCTGAAAACTCAAAAAGTGAAAGTGCATCTTCTCCTCCTCTCCAGCAAGGGCACAGAACTGAGCTGAGGTTGAGATGGCTGAATTGACGGAAGTAGGCTTCAGAAGGGGGGTAATAACAAACTTTGCTGAGCTAAAGGAGCATATTATAACTCAATGCAAAGAAGCTAAGAAACATGATAAAATAATACAGGAGGTGATAGCCAGAATATCCAGTTTAGAGAGAAATATAACCAACCTGATGGAGGTAAAAAAAAACACAAGAATTTCACAATGCAATCACAAGTATCAATAGCAGAATAGACCAAGCAGAGGAAAGAATCTCAGAGCTTGAAGACCATCTTTCTGAAATAAGACAAGCAGACAAGAACACAGAAAAAAAGAATGAAAAGGAATAAAAAAAAAAAAAAACCCTCCAAGCAATATGGGATTATGTGAAGAGACCAAACTTATGATTGACTGGGGTACCTGAAAGAGATGGGGAGAATGGAACCATGTTGGAAAACATACTTCAGAGTATCATCCACGAGAACTTGCCCAACCTAGCAAGACAGGCCAACATTCAAAGTCAGGAAATCCACAGAACCCCAGTATGATACTGCATGAGAAGATCAACCAAGAAATGTAATTACCAGATTCTCCAAGATTAAAATGAAAGAAAAAATGTTAATGGCAGCCAGAGGGAAAGGTCAGGTCACCTACAAAGAGAAACCCATCATACTAACAGTGGACCTCTTCAGTGGAAATCCTACAAGCCAGAAGAGATTGGGGGCCAATATTCAACACTTGAAAAAAAAAAAAAAGAATTTCCAACTCAGAATTTCATATCTGGCCAAACTAAACTTCATAAGCAAAGGATAAATAAGAAACTTTTCAGACAAAGAAATGCTGAGGGAATTCATCAGCACCAGCCTTGCCTTGCAAGAGCTCTTGAAGGAAGTACTAAATATGGGGAGGAAAAACTGTTAACACTACAAAAACACCCTTAAGTACACAAACCGGTAGTAATACAATAAAGCAACCACATTAAACAAGTCTACAGTATGACCAGCTAGCACCATGACGACAGGATCATATTCATACATAACAATAATAACTTTAAATATCAATGGGCTAAATGCCCAATTAAAGGACACAGACTGGCAAGCTGGATAGAGAGCCAAGATCCATCAGCATGTTGTATTTAAGAGACCCATCTCACATGCAAAGATACACATAGGCTCAAAATAAAGGGATGGAGGAAAATTTGCCAAGCAAATGGAAAACAGAAAAAAGCAAGGGTTGCAATCCTAGTTTCTGACAAAACAGATGTTAAACCAACAAAGATCAAAAAAGACAAGGGCATTACATAATGTTAAAGGGTTCAATTCAACAAGAGGAGTTAACTCTCTTGAATATATATGCACTCAATACAGGAGCACTCAGATTCATAAAGCAAGTTCTCGGAGACCTACAAAGAGACTTAGACTCCCACAAAATAATAGTGGGAGACTCTAACACCCCACTGACAATATTAGAGAGGTCACTGAGATAGAAAATTAACAAAGATATTCAAGATCTGAACTCAGCTCTGGATCAAGTGGATATGATAAATATATAGAGAACTCTCCACCTAAAAATAACAGAACATGCATTCATCATATCGCCACACAGCACTTACTCTGAAGTTGATCACATAAGTGGAAGTAAAACACTCCTCAGCAAATGCAAAAGAACTGAAATCACAACCAACAGTCTCTCAGATGACAGTGCAATCAAATTAGAACTCAAGATTGAGAAACACACTCAAAACCACCCAAATACAAAAAAATTGAACAACTTGCTCCTGAATGACTCCTGCGTAAATAATGAAATTAAGGCAGAAATCAAGAAGTTCTTTGAAACTAATGAGAACAAAGAGACATTGTACTAGAATTGTTGGGACGCAGCTAAAGCAGTGTTAAGAGGGAAATTTATAGCATTAAATACCCACATCAAAAAGCTAGAAAGATCACAAGTTAGCAACCTAAAGTGACAACTAAAAAAACTAGAGGACCAAAAGTAAACCAATCCCAAAGCTAGCAAAAGACAAGAAATAACCAATATCAGAGCTGAACTAAATGATATAGGGATACAAAAAATCCTTTAAAAATCAATGAATCCAGGAACTATTTTCTTGAAAAAATTAATGAAATAGACAGACCTGTAGCTAGAATAATAAAGAAGAAAAGATAGAAGATTCAAATAAACACAATCAGAAATAAAAAGGGGGATATAAACACTGACCACATAGAAATATAAACAACCATCACACCTACTATAAACATATCTATGTACATAAACTAGAAAGTATAGAAGAAATGGATAAATTCCTAGACACAGAAACCCTCCCAAGACTGATCCAGGGAGAAATCAAACCCCTGAATAGAACAATAATGAGTTCTAAAATTGATGCAGGAATAAATAGCCTACCAACCAAAAAGAAAAAAAAAAAAAAAAAGGAATCCCAGGACCAGATGGATTCACAGCTGAATTCTACCAGAGATGCAAAGAAGAGCTAGTACATGCCTACTGAAACTATTCCAAAATATAGAAAATGAGAGACTCCTCCCTAACTCATTCTATGAGGTCAAAATCATCCTGATACCCAAACCTGGCAAAGATACAACCAAAAAAAGAAAACCATGAAGAAATATCATGTCATGCCAGTCAGAACAGCTATCATTAAAAAGTCAAGAAACAACAAATGCTGGCAAGACTGTGGAGAAATAGGAACACTTTTATACTGTTGGTGGGAATGTAAATTAGTTCAACCACTGTGGAAGACAGTGTGGTGATTCCTCAAAGACCTAGAACCAGAAATACCATTTGACCCAGCAATCCCATTATTCAGTATGTACCCAAAATAATATAAATCATTCTATTATAAAGATACATGCACGTGTATGTTCACTGCAGCACTATCTGCAATAGCAAAGACATGGAATCAACCTAAATGTCCATCAACGATAGACTGGATAAATAAAATGTGATACATATACACCATGAAATACTATGCAGCCATAAAAAGGAATGAGATCATGTACTTTGCAGGGACATGGATGGAGATGGAAGCCATTAAATACTATGAAATACTATGCAGTCATAAAAAAGAATGAGATCATGTACTTTGCAGGGACATGTATGGAGTTGGAAGCCATTATCCTCAGCAAACTAGCACAGGAACAGAAAACCAACTGCTGCATGTTCTCTCTTATAAGTGGGAGCTGAATGATGAAAACACATGGACACATGAGGTGGGGAATAACACACACTGGGGCCTGTAGGAAGGGGGACATGAGGGTAGGGAGACTATTAGGGAGAATAGCAAATGGGTGCTGGACTTAATTCATAGGTGATAGAATTATCTATTCAGCAAACCACCACGGTACATGTTTACCTGTGTAACAAACCTGCACATCCTGCACATCCCTAAAATTAAAATAAAAGTTGAAGAAAAAAAAGAATGGCATGCCCTCTTAAGTTTTCCCATTCAGGTAAGTGAAATATCAGACAGGATTCCAGGCTGCTCCTCTTCTCCTCAATAACTCCTAGATACTCCATTGTTCTAACTTCAGTGGTTACAAGATAGTGCTGGTCTGATTCTCTTTCCCTAAATGAAATATATTTTCCCTCTGGAAGCTTAGAAAATTTCTTGGTCTCTTTGTCCTTCCAGGATTTCACTAGAAAATACATATGTCTATCTATGTATACTCTTGCATATATATATATATATCCCTCGACACATATACAGACATATCCTATGTATGTGTAACTCCAGTGTATACATACCAACATATCTATATCTATATATGTATTCACACATGTTTATGTACACATGTGTATATGAGTGTACATACATATATACATATACATATCTGTGTACACACAATTTTTTTCTTTAGGGAACCTGCCTGGACCTTGAAAGTTTTCAAACAGAAATTTCAAATCTTTCTTTAGATCAAAGAGCTTTTCTTGTTTGTTTGTTTGTTTTAATTATTGTTGCTCCTCAATCTGCTTCTTTTTTCCTCCTAGAAAATTTTTTTTGTTTGCAATTTAAGGGTCTTGGAACTATCTTCTGTCCCGTATTTTTCACTCGAATGTTTGCTCCTTTGTATTTTTGCTCTATGCTGTGAGATAATCCATAAGTTTGATCTGCCAGGAATCTCAGAAGAGACTATTTTCCTTTCAAATTGTCTATTGAATTTTTAAATTTGCAAAGCATTTTTAATTAATTCTAGAATGTAAGAATTCTAATTACATGTCCTTTAAATCATCTTACTTTTTTGGTAAAGTTCCCATGTGTCAATTCTATTATTTCTATATCAATAGAAAAACCTTTTCAACTGCTTCATTTGGCTGTTTTCATAATTTTAGTTCTTTCTCTTTTCATGAACATAGTGACATTGCACTTCTTACTCATGTAAAGTTAAGGGTGACTTGATTTTGCCATTAAAATGTGAGAAACGTGTTGCATGGAACTTCAGGGCAGAAGCTTTAAGAGCCAGGGCATATGTCAAAATACTATTTTCTCTCTGTCAGAGGAACCACGATTGTTCCAGTAAGTGGCTTTTCTATCACCCTGAATCTGTAGTAAGGATGCTAATGCCATGGAGAAGAGCCATCCAGGCAACCCTTGGTGAACAGTGAACATGGAGCCTGAGTGAGAATTAATCTGATTTTACGCTATTTAGTTTTGGGGGTCATTTGTTATTGCAGAAAAGTCTAGTATATCCTGAATTTTGAATTAGTCTGCTTAGTCTTCCTCTCGGAGCTGAAATTTTGCTTTTCTTCTCACTATTGAGTGCTCCCACAGTAACTTGTAGAGATTAAGCTGTTGGATTTTCTCATGCAGAGGGAACCGATGAGTCAATAGAAGGGGTATATCTTATGTTGTTAGGCCAGCTGCAAATGAGCTGGTTCTTCTCCCGGAATATGAGAATGATTTCTTTCTAATATCAAGTTTTTTATTGTACAGGTAGCATTCCTCTTTTACATGTGATGACTGGAAGACAGTCAGCCTTCCCATATAGTAAAACACCTGTTTAAATTGATCCAGCAGGATAGGGAAACCTGCAAAGAGCAAAAGCAACAGGCAGGAAGGTGTGGGCTCCTCACAAAATCTCAAAAGTCATCAACTCGACCCACCCAATAATTAAGGGAAAGCAAGTCTTCTCTGTTGCTTACTTCTTGATTATTGACCAATATATTTGAGAAAGCAGCTTTGTACCTGCTTTATTCCTAGAACTCTCTGGGGAATGTGGAATCACAGACATACCCTCCAGATTCCTCTAGTCTTCTTACGTTGGTTACTGTGATGCTCCAGAAAGGAGTTAAGAGGGATAGGTGGACAAAATGAGTGATAAATGCAGTCATCTTCACAGAATCCCCATGAAGATTTAAAGAGAATAGGAAAGATGTCAGGTGCTCAGAGAGAAATGAATGTTCTGGTTTTCAAAATAAATGGGAAATGAGAAATGGAAAAAAAAACAAAAAAACACAGACTCCAGAAATTGCTCACCTTGCTATCAAGCCTCAATACAATTTTAATATGCATATTAAATAAATTGTAGATGCTTCAAAAGAAGTGATTATCAAAATTAACACTGGTTTGCCTAGATACAGTTGCTAAGCCTGGTCAACTCAGGAAATTACTATAAACATAAAACAATAAGCTCAATGAAAGATTTTACTGTTTCAAGATATTCTTTTAAAGAAGACAGAGAAATGACTAGTAGTTAGATAGACTAATGGCTGGTTGAAAAAATATTTTCAAAGAGTATTAATTAATGACTTCAAGTCAATGTGGAAGAAAATTTGTACAAATTGCAGAAAGTTGTTATCCTTTTCAATGACATATATCAATGTCAAGTACAATAGGAGAAATTTGGATTAACAGAAGCTCATATAAATAAGACCCGGGAACTTTAGTTAGCTACAGGGTCATAATATTGCACAAATCATATGACTGCCAAAACAGCATAGGAAATCTTACGCTGTATTATAAAGATGCTCAGAGTCTAAGAGCTAAGCAAGGTAAGAATCAGTTAGTGTAATAGATTTTATATTGACAAACTCATATGATGCCTTTCTGCTAATAAAAAAAAAAAAAAAAAAAATGGAGGCCCTTCCTGTGCAAAGACAAAAACCTGAGCCAAGACATATGACTTGGTGGGTTGGAGTGCAGGCTAGAAGTTAGCTTACCTTTTCCTCCTTTTTCAGACACTCTCACAGAGCACACAATATACATAACTACAGGGCAGCCTTGGTAACCAACTCCTATACTATGCATTGCTCAGACCTCAGCTAGATTTTGCTCTTAACTGGGTATTCCTTTCTAAGGAAGACTTTCAAAATAGGATTCTTTCAAAGATGAACTGAGTAGCAATTAGTCTGAAAAATAAGTCATAAGAAAAAGGATTTTAAAACCTGAGAAAGATAGGCTTGATAAGAAAAAACTCAGGAGACCATAATAACAGACTTCAACTATTTGAAAGGAAGGGGATTTAGGTTTATTCTGGGTAGATCCAGAAGGTCAAATGAGGACTAGCAGGTAGACTAAAAGTGCCTTGTTTGTGGTGAGTACTCAAACAATATGTCAAATCAAAATTATAACAAGATGTGTCTTCATTTAAATTAAAGGGGTATTTTTCCATAAATATGGCAATTCAAAAATGGGATCGCTTTCTTTTAAAAAGAATAGTTTCTCATAAGTGAAGAATTGAAGAATTCATTCTATTAGTCAAAAATTTTATAGAAGAACCTCCATTAAACACAGGTTTAACCAGCAGAACTCTTCCAAGATTCAGTACAATTTCATAGCCTACAGTGGTTGACTATGTACATATAAGGAAATATAAGAGATACAAATAGAAATCAGATGCATTTTCTGCCTTGAAGTAGTTCATCTTCTAGAATGGAGACATACATGTACACAACCATAATGCTAAGCTTTAAAAAATTATTTTATGTATGCCACCAGTATACAGAATAAACCTAAACAATAGACACTACCTATTTTATTTTTATTCTCACCTGCCAGAATTGAAGCCTGAACCATCTAATAATTTGCCATACATGTTTATTCTCCTGTCTAAATGTTTAACCCCATTAACTATACAAAGCACATATTTAATCACAAGATACCACTAAAGTCTATTTTAGTCTAAGGTATAAGAAAACAGACCTGAACACAGTGCCTGATGCACAATTCTCATTCATGTTTCAATATTTCATGCTTCTTAGGGATCCCATACATCTGGTTTTCCCAGGAGGGTCCTGGCTTTGCCTATTGTCCAGCATAATGACTAATACCACTCCCTTCAGTCTCAAAAGTATCCAATTTGAGCAGTAAATTACAGGGTCACCCTGACACTACCCTACCTTCCTAATGCCCTATGCTCTGCTTTGTGGAATATAAAGAAAGAAACGTACAAAAGCACTAAGTGTATGGTTGAGAACTGAACACAATACTGTTATGAACATTACTTAAATGACTTTGATACAAAGCAGATTAAAATAGTAATCCAAGCAAAATACAAAGTGTGGTAGAAGGAAAGAAAACCTCCAACCAAAGACAAGAGAAAGCCTCTCTGAGAAATAGATAATTTTCTTAAAACAGAAATGGGGGCTAAAATTTCAATAAGTGGGATGGTCATTCCAACCAGGATATGAAAATGCTTTAATACTCATGTTTATTCATGCATTCGTTTATTCACCTAACAAATGAGAATATAAGTAAAATAGGTTCAAGGAACACTATATTATGTATGTAACAAAATAGGAAAATAGAAATATCAGGTTACTCAGCTATTCCTTTTTTGTTGTTGTTAACAACAGAAATTAAAATGGAAAGAAAATAAGAGCAAATAGGTTTCCAGTATATTTTATATATCATTGTTAGCAAATGTGATGCAGTATAACCACCTCAAGTAGTCATGGTTTGTCCCTCGGGGGCTTTTTTCATTCAGGTTATTTTTTTCCTCTTTCTCCTTCCTAGGGATTTATGATTTAACAGGCTGTAATAGGCAAGATAAAGCCATTCATCATGCAGGCTTAATGTGGGAAAGTAAATTTAACTTGGTGAGCTTGATATATAAATATTGGCCTTTGTGGGAACACACAGAGCATATTTACTTGAGTGTAAAATCCAGGCTCTATACTATGTCCAACAAATTTCTTAGGTCTGAGGTACAGGGGAAGGGCCTTTAGTGCTTTAGGTGATGGAGACTGTTGAAACTACTACTAGGGGTGGAAGAAAGGCATTTTGTGTATTCTAGCTTTCCCTAGCCTCTACTTTTTTGAGGACATTTTAATACCAGTACATTTTATCTCAGCATTTATATCTACATTTCAGAAAATGGAAATTAAACTTTAGTCATCTGGAAATTTCAGTGTTGGTCTTCTGTTGGTGGATTTTTTTCACACAGACTTTTGGAATGTCCCTGCCAATAATAGATCAAATGAAGATGGCATTTTATGACTTTCAAAGCTATGTCTAGACAGCTTGTTCACAGGTCATTAACCATATACCAAAAGGGCTTTAACCATTCACCAAAACCATACACCAAAAGGGCTTTAGGTGGCAGATCAGGGAACAGACACCGGAGGGGGCCAACTGGGGCTGTGTAACAACCAGTTACCTCAGACAAAATAGAGGTGTTGGCAGGCTGATCAGTCAAAGTGCGATGACTTCACTTTTATTCATTTTCTGCGTGTGATTTCAGCATTCTTTAGATAAAGCTGAGATTTAGAATGAGAAATTTGGAAATGTACCTACCTAATACATTTAAACCTTCAGTATTAAAAGCTATGCTTAAAATTCTCAATGGATATGTTCCAGTCTTATAATTTAAAATATCCTGGGATAATTTTTTAAAATTTTAACATATTTAAAATAAAATTGGAAGGCTGCGTACATGAATAACATAACTTTCATCAGACACAGTGCTTTAAGTCAAGTCATCATCAATATCCAAAATTTTGGCTAAGCCAAAATAGAAGCTATCTCATTGTCAGGCTCAGCTAGGAACACTTAAGTTAAATACAAAGAATGGTAAGAAGTCAAGTTATCAAGGAATGCTATGTCATATCTCTTCTTTTCCAAACATCTCTAAAACAAGCATGTTATATCCAGTTACTAGAGATGATTCAGTTCAACTCAACAGACAATGTTGGATGTTTACCATACGATAGGCTCAAGGTGCTGGAGAATGAAAGTTGAATAGGAACTTCCCTCCATAGGCTAACAATCTTCTGGTTTAGGGTATCAGACTAATACACAGGCAAGGAGAACTATTTAAATTATTAATTTTCAATTTGCCTAACTGCTTCCACTACTATATGCAACTATAAGTACTGTTTGAGGAAGATATGTACAAATTATGGTAGTGAAGTCACCTTTAAGGAGCTTAGGAATCTAGACTATACACAAGATATAAACATAGAGAAATATGACAAGACAATACTCTATGAATCCTGAAAATACCTTCTTTAGTTCAGTTGATGATATAGTCAAAGTGGTCTCCAAACTTGTCAGAGAAGGCTTCAGACAAAGAATGAGAATGAAGGGAAGGTTGGACTCAGAAGACTAGCAGGCAGCATTCTAGGAGGTTAGGGTGAGTGGGGAAAAAATCACAGCAAAGAAATCTATGCAATTTTCTGGAAATTAAAGTAGGACAGAAAAAGTAATGAAACAAATGCTACAGTTCAGTTAAGAGGACAAAAGCCTTCAATGATAAGGGCAGAAACATTTATGGTAATGGTAAGATAAATTAAATAACTAGAGCAAGGGTTAAAAAATGAACTATGAATCAGTGTTATAGCCTTTTGATGGAAGTTTCCAATTCATAGAATCAGGCTGTTTATAGCTGTGATGGTTGACTTCATTCTCATTGAGTGTTGATGCTGAAAAGAAGACAATTACACTGTGAAATGCACCCAACACAAGATACTATACATACATTCTAAGAGTTGAAAATTCCAGTCCAGGGAACCCAACTGTAAATTCTTTATTCTGTGGTGGAAAATAAAATCTTTGCATGTTTTGAAAAGAAAAATTAAGGCCGAGCACAGTGGCTCACGCCTATAATCCCAGCACTTTGGGAGGCCGAGGTGAGTGGATCATGAGGTCAGGAGATGGAGACCATCCTGGCTAACACGGTGAAACCCCGTCTCTATTAAAAATACAAAAAAATTAGCCGTGTGTGGTGGCGGGCGCCTATAGTCCCAGCTACCCGGGAGGCTGAAGGAGGAGAATGGCGTGAACCTGGGAGGCGGAGCTCGCAGTGAGCCGAGATGGCGCCACTGCACTTCAGCCTGGGCTACAGAGCCAGACTCTGTCTCAAAAAAAAAAAAAAAAAGAAAAGAAAAGAAAATTTGAGCATACAATTAATTCATTATACACTCTAACTTGTCACCCCAAGTAGATTAGTTATTTCTATCAATTTTAAGTACATTAGAGCTCTCAAGCAGCAAAACAATTCCTGTGTTATAAAAGACATCATTAGTCATGTGTATTAAGCCCTAAAATGCCAAAAATAATTCTAAGATTCTTTTAAATTGTTGGAAGACTAGGAAGTCACAGAAGTGTAACTTACTTTATTAATAACAGTAAAAAAAAAAAAAAAAAAAAAAAAAAAAAACAGTGACGGGAAAAAACAAAATAAAGAGGTGACCATGCCATTTATAACAGTATCTGTTTATTTTCTTTAGGGTTTAAAAGTATCTCCGTGGGTGATAATTTCGACAGCATACACACTAAGTTTTTGACATATGGCTGACAAATTACTCTGGAATAAGATTTGCGGTTTTCAGAATGCTTAGCTGAATGAATCTAAGGCACATGATTGGGGGAAACCCTTCGGCATCAAAATATATTGATCTTATAATTGTTCCTATATGGATAATAATGCACAAAATAATGTGTCCAACCTACATTTAGAAGAGGAAATTTTCATTCTAGCTTTCCAAGTTGAGAATCTCTTAATTGCATTTAAAACCTTGAGAAAGTGTTCTCCAGCCCCAACTGTTTCCTCTTTTAAAATATATTTCTATAAATAAGGCTACTAGCCTCATTTTGTTTATGATAATGGGATTAACTATTTATGGGCATAACAACAGGTTAAATATCAATCTCCATGACCTGCCAGATGAAAATAATTCAATAAGTGCTTTTGGCATCTTTTTTTTTTTTTTTTTTTCAGTATGGAGGAAGTAACACATTATTCGAATAGTTACTGATTTTGTCAGAATACTATCAATGCAAACCTACCCTGAAAGTAACAGAGATAGGATAATGAGATGCAGCTATTGCAAATTCAAGGTGCTGAGAGATCGAAGAGCAAAGAAAGCCTTTATAGTTATACTTCATAAAGTAATTATGTTTGTCCATTACTTATTTATTTGTTCCCCCAATATTGTCAGGTATTTTAAGAGGAAAAGGTCCAGCAGTATCTATATACCAAACAGATTACCAAAATAGTGAGCCATAAATAAAAAATAAGCTGTTTCCTACAAGATTTGTTTTTTTTTTTTTTTTTTGAGATGGAGTCTTGCTGTCGCCCAAGATTTTTTTAGAGCAGTTTTCTACTCAAATAACATTGGCAAAAATAAAATAATAGGAATTAAATTAGACTATTCTGGTCATTTTTCTGCCTCATGATCTGAAAGTTTTTCTAAAAAGGCACTCTTCATCATGAATGAGTTGGGATGAGGTTTATACTGTGTCCGTCATTGTACCCAGATGACCAATTCACCATCCAGAAAGTCTTTGATCCTGTGAGTCGGCATTATGAACACATAGAAAAGAGTTTTTGATCCATATCTTATTTTTGCCTGCCATACAGATTCCTGCTTCTGTGCATCCTTTCTCATTAGGGTATAGTCATTGATGCATGCTAAAATCAGCTCAGAAGGAATTAGTTGTCTCTTCTACCATCACTCTGCCCTTTTTCCTCTTCTCTTTAGCCCTTCCTATCTTATTACCTTCTCTTTTCCTCATAAAGTGCCACTATGAGGATTCATATCATTTGTCCATAAGTCTATGATATGCTGGCACCTCTTTATGAGTGCTGATCTATTAAACCATCTTTACATTGCTGGAGATAAGAGAGCAAAGTGAAAATATTCCCCAAACAAATAAAGTCTAATGCCAGCACTGAGCTTGTAGCCTGTCTTAATTAGGATCATTTATATGTAACAGGTAACTTATTGAAGACATAACCTGTGTAACAATTTGTTCGGGACCTTAGTCCAATTTCTATTTTATCCTGGACACTGTTACAGGAACTTGGTGGTTCAGTGAGTAAAAATGAATTCAGGGACTTCTATTCCAAACAAGACATGTATGAGAGTAAAAAGACTTTGGAAACACAATGTTAATTGCAAATCATCAAATCACACTACATACAGATTACTAAGCAAATACAATCAGTTTTTCAGTTAATTAGAGGCATAAAATGGAAGTGTTATTTTATATTTCATCATCAATCTTTCCCTATTAAAGAGATGATAAAAGTCAAAAAATGTTAATTTGTTAGATCCGGAGATCATCCCAGGATCATTGGTTTTCAACCACTTTGGAACCAAACCTACTCCCTGAGAAGGCCCCTTTCTAGCACCTCTAAAATCTACACAGGACAATATAAAAATCACTCATTATAGTCCTTTTACCTTATTTAATAGAGAATGACTCTGAATTCCAAAATATCATATGCCTTGCCCAATAACAGATGTGTGGCTAGTTGAGGCAGAGGACTCTCTCCTTTTACCTCCTCCCTTTCATCTTTGTATTTCACACATTTGAATATTACAGGGAGATAGGCTCCATTTGCCCAGGGGAATGTCTCTTCTCTTCCATACTGGTTTCACGCCCATGGTTTTTGTTTTGTTGTTTTATTTTGCACCTACTCTCAAGGTCATATTCTCCATTTGGGTCTACTTGGCCCTTTTGTCTCCACCCTTTGCCTCCCAGATACAGATCCCATCACTCAGGGCCACACATTAATTTTTTATAAAACTCTGTGTGTCATTTCTGCTCACACTTACTTCACTTATTAAATGGTAAGAACAGATATTTCTCACATTCACTTTTCTTAACGAGAAAAGACTGACTTCTTGGGACAATATTACTATATAACTCTCAATTCAGGACAAAAAAATATATATATCTGTTTTGACTGTTTTTTGTTTTATCCCTCTCCTCCTCTACCATTTTTAAACATTTATGCCAGTTATGTAAAAAACACACACACAAAATGACAATACTACAATTGATGTGGTTTATATTTTTAAGTATTCCTAATCTCAGTATGGTTGGCTGTGTTTGGAATTAGTGGGCCATCCCATCTACCTGATTACCCAGACATTTCATAGGCTCATTCATCATCATAACTGCAGAAATTGCCCAAGAGTTCTTGCTCAAGATTTAATAAGTCTGATCTGCTTGTGCAGATACTAATTCCCTACCAGCCAGAAGTGAGCCCAAAATAAGAGCCTTCACTACTACACTGTAAGATGAAACCTTCTTTTATTAGTCCATTCTCATGCTGCTGATAAAGATATACCCGAGACTGGATGATTTATAAAGGAAAGAGGCTTAATTGACTCACAGTTCTGCCGGGCTGGGGAGGCCTCAGGAAACTTACAATCATGGCGGAAAGGGAAGCAAACACATCCTTCTTCTCACGGCGGCAGCAAGAAGTGCAGAGCGAAGTAGGGGAAAAGTCCCTTATAAAAATATCCGATCTTGTGAGAACTTACTCACTATCATGAGAACAGTTGGGAAAACCACCCCCATGATTCAATTATCTCTACCTGGTCCCTCCCATGTCCTGTGGGGATTATGGGAACTACAATTCAATATGAGATTTGGGTGGGGACACAGCCAAACCATATCACTTCTTTACCTCCCTATTAAGATAATCTTAATTGTAATCATAATTATAGAGATCTACTAGTCACATGGCTTACAAACTGCATATCTGCTTCCTTTTTATTTTTTTAGACTAGACGTGTTTGTTATTGACATTATGGTACCTCCTGCTTTGGGCAATGAATGCTCTGTGGCATAAGGACTAGACCAAATTAGCAATTAGCAACATTGTTGATAATCCTGTACTTAAGAAAGTGAGAGTTGTGGTGTCCTCAGAAGGTTTGTAAAAGAGCAAACCATGCTTTAAAAAATACACTTAATAATAATCAGCTTTAGGAACAAAATAAAAACAAACTCAATCTACTGTCAACTTCAACAAACACAAAAAATATAACTGCCACTAATGGTAGTGGCAGCTACTACAAAAATTAAAAGTACTAAGTCAAGAATAAAATTCTCTATATGGAGAACTGTCAGTAGCACTATTTTCTGTTAATTTTTTGATGCTCCTATTCAAGTGCCTTAGCAAAAAGATAGTTTCATAGTTTAGGGGTGTTTCTTTTTTTAACCTTAATTAGTAAATTAATTATGGCTAAAACCTACGCATTGTTTACATATGAGAGAGAAATGATAATATATATTTGTTCTGGGTGTGCACAGAACTGTAAGTTCTCAGTCATCGTTAACGTGAATTTACTAAGAGTACTTTCCTGCAAAGTTTTTCATCACTAAAAAAATGTTTATTGAAAACCTACCATATAATCTTCACTGTTACAAGTGCTGATGATACAGCAGTTAATAGAACAGCAAAAACCCAGAAATGGTCGTAAGCTCATTTAACCAACAAATGACAACTCATCTCAGTGAACACATTTCTGAAAGCCAATCGAACAATGTAGCTGTTGGTCTCTTCCTGTTTTCCTGGGTCTCCCTGCTCTGCTCTTGAGAATAAGGTTCATGATGGCAAAAATTGGCTCTGCCTTCCTCACCCCATCCCTCCACTATCTACTTCAGTTCCTGACCCATAGTTGGTATTTTAGTTTAGAAGCTTAATCACTTTCCTCACTATAAACCAGCTAACAATATTTACTAAAGCCTACTAGTTTAACTTTTGATATTCCAGGGCTGTTGCACTTTGAAAGGACCAAGGTTGCTAAACTCAAATTTAGACATTTGGGGAAAGTAGGGAGTCTATGAGTAGGTGATCCAGGCTTGCCAAATTTTATTCCCAATATCAGCTATGTACCTGATTCCAGTGTCTTCTGAATCCAAAGAATTCTAAAAAGGTTCATGTTTTCTCATAATGGCTTCCCTTCCAGTGCTCCAGCAACAAATAAGACATATGTATATATATAGATGACCAATGTAAAAGAAGTGATTGCCTAATTTACCCTTGTCCATTTTATATGTAATAATAACATTATGAAACTACTCTTTCATCTATCCATTAAATTTCTATTATCTGAAGTGTAATTGTTATTTCATTGAGATATCGCAAAGACAGTACCTGTTTTATATGTTGCTGCTTCAGCAGTTTGAAACATGCATCCAAATTTGGCTTTTTATTTCAGAGAGCAAAGGAGATGGAGAAGTGATCAACACTTATTAAAATGTCTCTTAGGGCGAGATCCTTTGCTGTATATTCTATTTACATTATAAGATTCATAATCAAACCTATTTTTTCATTAATTCATTCAATTCATTCATTCATTCAATAAGTGCTTATGAAGCATTTGTGATGTGCCAGGTGTTCTAGCCACCAGAGATAAAACAGTGGATGAGATAGACTTAGGAGAAATGTATCTATTAGAATGATGCTTGTGAAGGTGGTATCATCATCCCTATGTTTCAGATAAAGAAATGAGGCTCAAACAGCTTAAATAACATGTTCAAATCATATAGTTCACAGATCTCAGAGCCAGAATTCAACCAGGCAAACCATTACGATGATAAAACTAAACCCCTTAACCTGAGAAAAACAAGAAATGGGGAAAAGATTCCCTATTTAATAAATGGTGCTGGGAAAATTGGCTAGCCATAAGTAGAAAGCTGAAACTGGATCCTTTCCTTACTCCTTATACAAAAATTAATTCAAGATGGATTAGAGACTTAAATGTTAGACCTAATACCATAAAAACCCTAGAAGAAAACCTAGGTAATACCATTCAGGACATAGGCATGGGCAAGGACTTCATGACTAAAACACCAAAAGCAATGGCAACAAAAGCCGAAATTGACAAATGGGATCTAATTAAACTAAAGAGCTTCTGTACAGCAAAAGAAACTACCATCAGAGTGAACAGGCAACCTACAGAATGGTAGAAAATTTTTGCAATCTACTCATCTGACAAAGGGCTAATATCCAGAACCTACAAAGAACTCAAACAAATTTATAAGAAAAAAACAAACAACCCCATCAAAAAGTGGGCAAGGGATATGAACAGACATTTCTCAAAAGAAGACATGCATACAGCCAACAGACACATGAAAAAATGCTCGTCATCACTGGCCATCAGAGAAATATAAATCAAAACCACAATGAGATACCATCTCACACCAGTTAGAATGGCGATCATTAAAAAGTCAGGAAACAACAGGTGCTGGAGAGGATGTGGAGAAATAGGAACACTTTTACACTGTTGGTGGGATTGTAAACTAGTTCAACCATTATGGAAAACAGTATGGCGATTCCTAAAGGATCTAGAACTAGAAGTACCATATGACCCAGCCATCCCATTACTGGGTATATACCCAAGGGATTATAAATCATGCTGCTATAAAGACACATGCACACGTATGTTCATTGCGGCACTATTCACAATAGCAAAGACTTGGAATCAACCCAAATGTCCGTAAGTGACAGACTGGATTAAGAAAATGTGGCACATATACACCATGGAATACTATGTAGCCATAAAAAAGGATGAGTTTGTGTCCTTTGTAGGGACATGGATGCAGCTGGAAACCATCATTCTTAGCAAACTATCGCAAGAACAGAAAACCAAACACCGCCTGTTCTCACTCATAGGTGGGAACTGAACAATGAGATCACTTGGACTTGGGAAGGGGAACATCACATACTGGGGCTTATTATGGGGGGGGAAGGGGGAGGGATTGCACTGGGAGTTATACGTGATGTAAATGACGAGTTGATGGGTGCTGACGAGTTGATGGATGCAGCACACCAACATGGCACAAGTATACATATGTAACAAACCTGCATGTTATGCATATGTACCCTAGAACTTAAAGTATAATAATAAAAAAAAGTATAAAAATAAAACAATTTAATCTTAAAAAAAAAAAAAAAAACAAAACTAAACCCCTTTTTGCTACCAAACTCTTTCCACTTCCATTTAGTAATTTCCACTCAAAGTACAATCCCCAGACCAGCAGCAGCAGCAGCATCACCTGGGAGCTTGTAAGAAACGTAGATCTCAGGCCTCTGTCTCTGCTAAACCTTCTGAATCAGAACCTGCATTTTTAACAACCCTCAAGTGATTCGTGAGTACATTAAAACTTGCACATGTCTAGGCCAAGAAAGTCTTTAGCTAGGTAAATGAAAGAAAACAAAGAATTAAAATATTTTGTTGGCCGGCGCAGTGGTTCACGCCTGTAATCCTAGCACTCTGGGAGGCTGAAGTGGGTGGATTGCCTGAGCTCAGGAGTTCAAAACCAGCCTAGACAACATGGCAAAACCCTGTCTCTACTAAAAAAGAAAAAAAAAAACTTAGCCAGGCGTAACAGTGGGTGCCTGTAATCCCAGCTCCTCAGGAGGCTGAGGCAGGAGAATTGCTTGAACTCAGGAGGTGGAGGTTGCAGTGAGCCAAGATCATGAGATCATGCTACTGCACTCCAGCCTGGGCAACAGAGTGAGACTCTGTCAAAAAAAAGAAAGAAAGAAAGAGAGAGAGAAAGAAAGAAAACATTTTGTTAAAACTACACTAAAGGAGTTATTCTTTAGATAAAATATGTGGGCTGAGCCTTCCAGTTTATAACCTAGCTTGGTTAATAGTTTATACACTTGCACTCAGTGAAAAGCATACATACACACATACACACATACCCAAAGCTACAATGAGACCCTCAGATCTCACATCAACTTTTGGCATACATTGACTTTAATATATCAGTTTGCTAAGAGTCTTCAGAATATGCCAGACATATACCATTTTTATCCTACTTCAGGTAAATCCTCTTAATTAGAATGACCTCATATTCCCTTTATGCTGCCATGCTAACCTATATGTTTTTCAAGATCCCAGTTAACTACTACTTCTTCAGGCATTTACTCATCAAATTTTTGAAAGCCTCTTATGCTTAAAAAAGGTCACTTATAAGAGGCCTGGGCTTTGGAAACATGTCAGTCATTTGCAAAACTTTCTCTGCAGGAATTTATTTCTACCCCTAGCCTATGACTTTCAATAACCTCTGTCCATTTTGCTTCTTAGAATCTGACCTAATCTGACACTGGTTAATGCCCTTCTCCTCTGTTAGTCATAGGTTCTTAGCTTTAATTGTGAAAGATGTCTCCTGAACTTATAGTGCCTGAGACTTGGATCTGTGTGGACTTTCCCCACCATTCTGTAATGTTCTAGTACCTTCCTGGACCCACTTATAACTTCTTGTCTAAAAATAACATACCAACTAATCAACCAAAAAGAAAATTCTCTGAATGCTCTTTGAATCTTGGTCCTAAAATATGACTCCCTGCATCTTTAATGTCTAAAGTCACCAATAAACTCTAAGTCACCAAAGCTAATAACCACTTTTAGCAGGTTATAGTATTTTAAAGTATTATTATTCCCACAAAATTCCTTCCTCAGACCCAAAGAGCTCTTTTTCAGAATGCATGAGTCACTCTTGGGGAAACCAGAAAACAAAGACTGCAAAAACACTATACTATTAAGTTCAAAAGCTACTCTTCAAAATGTACAAACCATTTGTACAAATGAGTAGAACAAGAGGAAGGAAGGAAAAAAGCTATATAAAAGGAAGGTATGAGAACCAGAAATCAGTATTCTCTTCTAAAGCAAGTACCATCCATGGCCAGGGGCTATAAGACCATGTCATCCAGACATATTTCTTTGATACCACGAAAGCCCTTCAACCCACAGTGACCAATATGTTAACGGTTGATGTCCACTTGTCCTGAAAGTTTGCTCCTTGCCCCATCTGCCCAACTGTACATAGGCAATTCTTTTTATAACAAGGAAGATACCAACCCCTGAAGATAAGAGAGTTCTTGAACAGGCAGTAGCCTGATGAGAAAATTTCCCTCACTTGCTCGAGGTGGGACTGGATGAAGCCCGCTCAAGATTGCCCCTTCAAATCACGACAGTTTTGGAATTCAGAACCAGTTTTATTTTCTCAGATTAGTTACTCTCGAATATAACTTCATTGGTTGCTTGTCCTTTTTAAGGTATTTCCTCTTATTCATTGATCTTTCCTCTAAAGTGTTGGCTGTTTCTGCTTCCCTTCATGCCCTACTTAACTATTTCCAAAGCATCAACCCATGGTCTTCTAGTACCTCGTTGTCTCCTTCAAAACCCTTCTCCTTTGCCACTAGGGCACTATTTCTCCAAATTCGTCAGTTGTTGGTTTTTCATTCCAATCTCTCTCCTCCTTTCCTTTTGGGTTTCCATAATCTACTTGATTGATTCAAAGGTGAAATTTGAACAGTCTAGGTTACAGATCAAAAGGACCAAGTAAGAAGTTGGATAAACAAATATGAATCCTACACTGAAAATCTTACACTTTGGGTACAGACCTCAATTGTACCAACCACATGTAAAATTCAAACAGTCTTAGCCTTCAATGTTAAGATAGATTGGAAAATTGAAGTAATTAACTGGGCAATTTAGTAAAATAAATAAATAAATTCTAGCAATTGAGAGGAAAAAAAGGCATTTTAAAAAAGACTAAAGATCCAGGTTGCCATTCTACATTGATCAAATTGACGAGAAAATTGCTCAATTCTCTATTTCACATTTCCCGGTAAACACAGTGAAAAATGTCCAGATGACTGAACAATTTCATAAAAGTGACTGAAGTATATACATTACATTCAGGCCTTACTACAATCTACATTTGTGCAAATGCCTCATGTGTAGTATCACGGAGAGATGAGTCTGCATTTGCATAATGACCTCTGCCAGCAGTGGCCCTGTAGGTAGCACTTCAAGAGTGAAAAGATAAATGTTATACCGCTGTCAGCAGCTGAAAGCTGGGTTAGGTTGTCCTTGGAGATTTTCTAGGTCTAGTATAGAGTACAAAGTTTTGTTTTTTTGTTTTTTGTTTTTTGTTTTTTTTTTAAAGGCCACCTCATATCCCTTTAAGGCAGTATTCCTACATTTTCTCAAATCAAAACAGGTATTTGGTGACTTTCTAGATAAGTGATTTGAAAATTTTTCCCATAAAAGGTCAGGCAGTAAATACTTTAGACTTTGTGGGCCACACAGTGCCTGTCACAACTACTACTCAACTTTGCTATCAGAGCAGGAAAGGGGCCATAGACATTACATAGATGAAAGGCATGTCTGTGTTCCTATTCAAAAAACGAAATGAGTGGAAAAAAAAAACAATGAGTGAAGGCATTGTCCTATGTTTTGCTAAGTAGGTGTACCTGTGGAACATAGTTTGCTGACTCCTGATTCAGACTCTAGAGTGTAAATCCCTTCCCTTCATTGAGTTAGAAAAGCAATTAGTGATCATCTTAACACCATGTTTGCTATTAAGATCATCATAACTATAACTCCCATTTTATAGATAAAAAAGATAAATTTGCATAATTGGTAAGTGTTTGGGCTGGACATCAGAACAAATCCAATGATTTCTTTCCAATAAAGCACAGTACAACATCAAAAAGAAAGCATTCTAATAGTAGTTCAATACTGTAGTGGATGTGGCAAAAAGAGCAACATTGAATTTAAAGGAATAAAATTAAAGGAGTGCAAATTAAATGTGTACAACACTAAGAGGAGTTTTCTGGAAAAAAAGAAATATACCTGTCAATAGATACTCCGACATGTCTGCCATGAACCACATTTATTTATCTCTTATCTAAGCTCCTTTTATTGCCTGTACCACATTACTGGACTTGGCAATTTTGTTTTAATTCATAGATAAAAGCATCAGGGTAATGGACACAGGGCATCAGTGACACAAGGGTGAACTTTTTTGAACACCTGTTTCCCATGTTTAGAAGTGGATTTTATATGTGAATACACTTGAGTACACAACAGATAGAGATAATTCAGAACACTTGATAGAAGCAGGTAAACGCTTTAGAATCATTTCAGTGATATTATTTTCTTGTCCGAGCACATATATTTAAGCATATTCATTGGTTAAAAATAGTTAAAAATTCAAGAGAATATTTTTGATTGTATTTCATATACATTGTTTTTAATAAAATACAATTTGTATCTTAAGACAAGATATATACATACTAAAATAGAAACACTTTTCCTTGTTCCAAACATTTTTCATTAGTTGCTACTGCCTCAGAGTTTTTCATGAGTTACTGCTAATTATTCGAGTAGCACTTGGATTTAGCAAAAAAAAAAAAAAAAAAAATTAATTTTGAAATTGTTCTATTCAAAATGAGTACATTGGCAAAAAGCAAACATGCTTCTTGAATTTTTAAGCCACTCTAAATTTATTAATATTCAAATACAAATAGTATTTTCAAATAGCAAAGACACTGTTTAGAGCATTCCCTTTTCTTTGATCCATTGGGTAGATGATGCTGATTCATCATAACCTGCCTTCTCCTCCTTAGGCATGCAGGAGTCTCCACTTCCTAGCCACCTGGTAGTCAGTCAAGGCCATGTGATCAGTTCTAGCCAATGAAATGTGAGCCGAAGTAAGATGCATCACTTCTGGGTTGAGGCAGTGAAATGCCCTGGGTGACCCTCCAGTCTCTCTCTTGCCCAGTTTTGGCACATATGGAAGAGGTGTTGAGATGGCAGAGCTACAGACTGAAGTTGCATGAATTACTGAATTACCAAGTAGAAGAAAGCTTCTCTGGAGAGTCTCCTGGACCCTTACCTAGGGCCAGCATCATGGGCATGCCACCTATGTGATCACCCAGGACCCTGCACTCGGATGGGCTCTGTGCTTGGCTTAATGCTCTGCCATCACTGTCTCGACAAGTTTTAGAAAAGAGGCCCAATATTTTCATTTTGCACCAGGCTCCACAAATTTGTACCCAGTGCCCCCCAGAGCACAGACTTTGCAGGAATTTTCTGTGAATGTGTTAGCCACTGAGATTTTGAAGCTGTTTGCTTCTGTAACATACCTATCTTATCCTATCCTAACTAATACAATCCTGAAACCCTTCAAGATTCAGCAAGTGTAGCCCTACTCCAAGAGGCTTCCCTGAATACCCTTCCGTCCCCTGGAGACAGTTGCCTTCACTGGGTGTTCCCACAGAACTATTATCTACTCCAGCATAACACACAATTTATTCTAGTTATTTGCTAACCTGTCTCCCTAAGGTGGATACTATGGGATCATTCCCTCCATATGCATTTCAACCCATCTGATGTAACTTCCTATGTAATAGAAACTAGAAAGCCAACAATTACATTCCCTGGACTTTTTTGCAGATAAGAAAGCAGATGTGTCCTATGTTTTGCTAAGTAGGCGTACCTGTAAGAGGTTGGATATGGGGGGGGCGGAAAAAAAGGCAACACAAGGTCACAGTTTCACTTTGGGACACTAGTTCTTCTTGCAAGTGTGGTGTTAAAGGAATTTCTTCTTTTGTGGCAGCTCTGGCAGAGGGTTTTGCCGAATACTGTAAAGCAGTGGGACTTCCCTTGGAGAGGTGATTTGGCATTTCTCCTGGCTGCTCTTGTAACTGGCTATGTGGCATTGAAAGCCAGTTTCAGGCCAGGTGCAGTGGCTCACACCTGTGATCCCAACACTTTGGAAGGCTGGGGTGGAAGGAAAGCCCTCCAAGGACTTCCAAGCTGCAGCGAGCTATGATTGCACTCCCAAGCTGCAGTGAGCTATGATTGGACTCCAAGCTGCAGTGAGCTATGATTGCACTCCCAAGCTGCAGTGAGCTATGATTGGACTTCCAAGCTGCAGTGAGCTATGATTGCACTCCCAAGCTGCAGTGAGCTATGATTGGACTTCCAAGCTGCAGTGAGCTGACACCCCAAGCTGCAGTGAGCTATGATTGGACTTCCTAGCTGCAGTGAGCTATGATTGCACCACTGAACTCCAGTCTAAGGGACAGAGAGAGAACCCTGTCTCTTAAAACAGAAACAAACCAAAAAACTGGTTTCCTAGGCCTTCCAAAGACTTTGCTAGCTAATCAAGGCCCTCAAAAGAAGTTTTTTCTTTCTTTTTGGCTCAAAATGGACTCTGTTGTCTGCAAAAATAAGAAAAACCTATGCTCTCTACTCTTCCCAACTAAAGTGAAAGGTCTTTGATGGCAAGGACTGAATCTTATTTTTAATACTACCTTTCCCTCCCACTACCCAGTCACCTAAGACTAACTTACTGTTTTGGTACATAATAATGGCTCAATAGATATTTTAAGAAGAAAAGTAGGCAGGCAGGCTGGAAGGAAAGAAGAAAGGCGTGATGATTAATCTTATGTGTCAACTTGACTGGGCTAATGGATGTCAACATAGCAGGTAAGCATTATTTCTGGATGTGTCTGTGAGGGTGTTTCTGGACGAGATTAGCATTTGAACAGGTAGACTGAGTAGAAGATTACTCTCCCCAGTGTGAGCAGGCATCATTGAGGGTCTGAATAGAACAAAAAACTCCCTCTGAATGTAAATTAGTTCAACCATTGTGGAAGACAATATGGTGATTCCTCAAGTATCTGCAACCAGAAGTACCATTTGACCCGGCAATTCCATTTACTGGGTAGATACCCAGAGAAATATAAATCATTTTACCATAAAGACACATGCACATGTATGTTTATTGCAGCACTATTTACAATGGTAAAGTCATGAAATCAACCCAAATGCCCATCAATGATAGTCTGGATAAAGAAAATGTGGTACATATACACCATGGAATACTATGCAGCCATAAAAAGGAATGAGATCATGTCCTTTGCACGCACATGGATGAAGCTGGAAGCCATTATCCTCAGCAAACTAACACAGGAACAGAAAACCAAACACTGCATGTTCTCACTCATAAGTGGGAGTTGAACAATAAAAACACATGGACACAGGGTGGGGAACAATACACACCAAGGCCTGTTGTGGGATGGGGGATGAGGGGAGGGAACTTAGAGGACAGGTCAATAGGTGCAGCAAACCACCACGCCACATGTATACCTATGTAACAAACCTGCATGTTCTGCACATGTATCCTGGAACTTAAAATAAAATAAAAAAAGAAAAAAGAAAGAAAAAAATTTATCTGCTTGAGCTGGGACCTCCTTCTTCCCCTTGCCTTCAGACATCAGCACTCCTGGTGCTCAGGTCTTCAGACATGGACTGGGATCTACACTATTGGCTCCTCTGGTTCTTAGGCCTCAGGGTTTAGATTGAAACTATACCCCCAGCTCTCCTGGGCCTCCACTTGCAGATGGCCTATCATAGAATTTCTCAGCCTCCCTAATTGCATAAGCCAGTCCCTCATAATAAATCTCTTTCTATATATCTCTAAATATGCTCTATTGGTTCTGCTTTTCTGGAGAAACCTAATACAGAAGGGAATCATTCTTTCTATTCATAGAATTGGAATACAAACTTGTTAATATATGAACCTCATATTTTAAATAAATGATAAATGTAATACATTACTCAAATACATAGGAGTTTAGTGTTGCAGCTACAAAAATTGAATACCTTATAAGACCTGGTGGAATTTTCCATGTGCTATAGTATAAAGGTAAACGTGCATTTGCTGCATTTGAGTGTCTATAAGCAATCTATTTTAAGATGCCCTTTGCTGCCAATCTACTTCCCAAATAATAAAATGCTTTAAAAAATAAAAATTATACAAATGTAAAAAATTCTGTGCTTTTCCACAATTTGCAAGCCAGATTTTCATCAGGCACAGATGTATTACATTACCCACAATGGGGTAAGCTGCAGTTCTAGTTAGGGAAGGAAAAATTGTCAAACTGATTCCAATTTGAACCTATCTCTTCACCTAGGGTTCCTCAGAATTTTTTCCACAGTCCTCATGGTAGCTTCTTGGGTGGTAGCAATGCCTTGAGCCATCCTCAACTTAAAAAAAAAAAAAAAAATTAAGTCAACAAATTCAGCAAATGAGTTTTAAAAATTGGTGCTCCTTGGGCAATTGCACTCTTTGCTTCTCCATATGTTCTTTTCAGTGTGGAATGTAGTACTACTTTATATAGCATCAACTTCTTATTTGTAATTGTACAGTCACTGGAAAGTAGGTCAAGACACACTGCAGCTTTCCCGTTTCCAAATACTATATGCCATGTGTGGCATGTATAAAAGTTGAGACTTATAGGGGTTGAAGTACAGGAAAGGAAGAGAAAAATACCAAGCAGAGGATAAAAAGAAATGCAATATATTTCCTTCTATTCCCCTTCATAAATCTTCATCTTCTTTCCAACAAGATCTAGGAAAATCACAGTTTCACTATGGGACAGGGATGCTCATTACTGAAGTTCAAAACCTATGAAAAATTACAGTGAAAAAATCACTCACAACTGATTTATGGTTAAATTGAAAGAAGTGGAAGTGTTGGACCAATCACCTGCTTTTCAAATATCTTTCAATCTCAAACCCACTCTAAAAGCTTGGCTCCAATCTGCTTCTATAATTAGAGTACCAAAACAAGAGGCATTAATACCTCCAACAGATCATTAATCATTCCAGCTACTTCATGATGGAGGCCACAGCCATGGACTGGAGGCAGGGTTGAGCAAATAAAATAGTCATTGATCTCTATTTGTAGACTAGAGCAAGACAGTTCACTCCATGTGTGTTTGCTGGTATCAATCACACTGGAATTGCTACATAGACCATCAATAATAAACCCATTCCACTTTAATGACCTGTAATAGTGATAGAAACTATGAGTGTTTCTCGGTAATAAGCAAAGCAAGATCCACTTTAGGTGCCTACACTTGGTTACTACTTAGTCCTTACTAGGTGATTAAACAGCAACTATTCATTGTCTCCTACGGCTCCAACACTGAGACAAAAAGTCATGGGTATGTACTGAATGACTCCACAAACTGCCTACTGGATTCTCTTCAATCCTGCGTGAGTCAACATCTTCTGGAGAGCAGTAAAACGTCATTAATATGAAGTGTTTGGGGGTAAACTTTTGAAACAATGGGAAAAAATAGTAATTATAGATTTGTTTTCCTTAAATAAGTGAGGTTGCTTTCCTTTTTGGGGCTGTTGGAAATATCTGAAGATTAGGCGCCAACAGATGTGGAATCAACCCCAGATCACCTACTTTGAACAGAAAAGTAAACCTTTGTGTACCCTATTTCCCTCACCTGTTCACTGCTGATCATAATACTTGTCCATCCCTCCTTATAGGATGACTTCGAAGATGATAGGATTTAAAACTTATAAAGTTCCTTAGACAAGTTGAGAGCACTACGGAAAGGTAAACTTCCACTAAGATGGGAGAAATAACATTGGAGTATTTTAAGGGTCTGTATTAATGAATATTAATATTAAGAATCTATACTAATGAATATTCTTATAATAACTTCTTTTAGTGTATTATTAGTTTATCTATAAGTGGATGTTTAGATATTACTTGAAAATTATCTTAATCATTTCCAATTTGCCACATTTGACTGATCTGACTTATTAGGTACTCTCTCAATACATAGTAGCAGTGCTTCACTTTGTCAAAATAGTCCGCTGTTATCCCCATGCCAAGGTCACCACTTGCATTTTCCACAGATAAATCCTGCACAAGAAACATGTAGTCCCCTGAAAATACAAACCTTGTGAACACCCAAATTCTTGTCCCACTCTCCACGTATTGGTAGAACAGGTTTAGTGAAGCCTCTTTTTCAGTATTTTGTTATCTACCTTGTGACTAGTAAGGGTAGAACAAAGCTAAGCATATAGAAATAAAGTCTGCTTCTGGTTCCAATAGTCTAGGTGCCCACATGGTACTGATACGTTACTAATCCAAAAAGTTCTAGAAAACCTTTAAATACTTTCTAAACACCTTAGAGCAATGCTGTCCAAAAAACTTTCTGCAATGAAGGAACTGTTCTTTAATCTGCACACCCAATATGGTGGCAGCTAGCCACATGTGACTGTTGAGTACCTGAGTGAAGTGTAAAGAAGGAGCTTAATTTTTTTAATTAAAAAAAAACTAAGTTTAAATATCCAATAAGTAATTTAAATTTAAATACATGACTAATGGCCATTATATTAGTACTGAAGTTTAGTCTTTTCCCAGCCCAATTCCAGTTTTGTCATTTTCTTTATGAGACCTTAAAAGTTACTTGCTCTGTAGGAGCCTCATCTGCAACACAGTGGTAATAGTAACCACTGTGCACAGTTTTGAGAGAATTAAATATAATTTATTAACTGCCCAGGGTAGGCATTCAGGCAGTTATTATCCAACATTCTCTACTTACCTAATCCTTATATCACTGTTGAGCATCACTTCCTCCAGAAATCCTTAACTGGTCTTAAAATTTGGCCTAAAGCCCTTGCTTAATCCATTGTAATGCACCTTTATTTCCTTCACTTAATTATCTGCATTTTGTCACTAAACCTTGGCCTTCCTGTTTATCTTTATATTTCAAGCATCAATGTCTAGAATGAAGCAACTCAAAAAAATTCTTTAAAACCTCTTTTAGAAATTTCCAATGTATCCCAATATTCTATACACTGTAGGTTTTTCCTTCGGTTATTATAGATATGATAGATAAGAAATGACTAGGAAGTATTATCTCTATCCTTGTGACAGAGAAGCTAAATCTGGCTACTTGTGAAAGTCAAATGACTCAATAAAAACAGATTCATGGTAGAAGCACCCCAAGTGGATCTGTTAGGGGTAAGACGGAAAGGAGGAGCTAAGTAAGTCTAAGAACACTAAACTGGGTTCTCCTACTTACTTTTCAAAAGAGCAGCAGGCACTGAAATCCTCAAATGACCCTTTACTGCTTAACTCCAGAAGACACCAGATCCTCATATCCAGTCACTTTTATACCTGGATTAACTATAATATTGACAGTGGTAACACAGTGACTGTATGCTGGGAGTCCTGTTACACCCAATAAAATTCATACTGACTAAGCCTCCATTGAGAACATGGTACTCTTCTGGTTCAGACAGAAAACAAGCCACAAGGCTAAACACTTATGTGGCTATGTGTCAGTTATAACCATAGAGGATGAATCAGATTTCTGTTCTTTTTTTTTTTTTTTTTTCTTCAGAAAGACATTTGAACTTGGAGGATAGCAAAATATTAGCCCAGTGTTTAAAGGAACGATGGCCATTCTAAAATGCCCTGGTATAGATCTATACACATGATTTCACATAATATGATAACTATTATTATTATTTCATCTTCATGAGACTCAGTTTCCACATCTGCAAAATGGTAGTAATAGTATGCACTATACAAGTTTGTAGTAAGGATTAAAGATAACGCATTAAGTGTCTGGAAGAGCTACTAAGGCAATTTTTATTCTATATTCTATACCTATGTAATTCCCACATCACTTCTTCCACAAATCCTAGCCTGGTCTCAAAATCTGGGAAAGGACCCTTTCTATGAGGACCCAAGGCATCTGCATTTTCTCTATTTAAATGTATTTTTCTTTCCATTAGATCTTCACCACAATGTTTATTATTGTATCTCTGGAATCAATGCCAATAACACAAAAGGAAATCACCATTTATTGAAAGAATGAATCAATGAAGGAATGAATGCTTATGCACTAGCCATCAACAGAACGCATGTGGGAATAATTTGCTTCTACTAGTTAGGGCTTATACACTTTTCCCTTTCAGAGTAGTAATTACCTCGTGTGGTAGGCAGAATAATGGGCTCCAAAAGCTGTACATATCATACTCCCCAGAACCTGGGAGTAAGTTAGGCTACATGGCAGATGGAATTAAGGTTGTTAATCAGCTGATCTTAAAACAGAGGAATTAACTTGGATCATCCAGATGGGCCCAATGTCCTTGAAAGGGGGAAAGGAAGAAAAATGATTTGAGTCAAAGGTCATAGTGATGAGATAAAAGGGGAGTTTGACCTGCTGTTGCTGACTTTGAAAAGGAAGGGGGCCATGAACCAAGGACCATGGGTGGCCTCTTCAGAGTCTGCAAAAGGCAAAGGAATGCATTATCTTCCAGAGCACGGGTGTCCAATCTTTTGGCTTCCCTGGGCCACAATGGAAGAAGAAGAATTGTCTTGGACCACACATAAAATACACTAACACTGATAGCTAATGAGCTAAAAAGAAAATAGCATTAAAAAAATCTCATAAAGTTTTAAGAAAGTTTACAAATTTGTGTTGGGCCACACTCAAAGTCATCCTGGACTGCATGGGGCCTGCAGGTTGGACGAGCTTGCCCTAGAGCCTCCAGAAAAGAATGCAGACTTGCTAGCACCTTGACTATAGCTCAGATGAGACCCGTGTCAGATGTATAACCTACAACGCTGAGAGATAATACATTTGTGTTATTTTAAGCTACTAAATTTGTGGTAATTTGTTTCAGTAGCAACAGAAAATGATACACTTGGGTAGTTTTAAAAGCATATTAATGCTGCGTCCCCCTCACAGAGATTCAGATTCAGTTAATCTGAGGTGTTGCCAAGGCATCAGGATTTTTTAAAATGCTGCAGATGAGTCCACTGTGAAGCAAAGCTTAAGAATCATTCAATTATTTTACTACACTTGGATATTTAATATCACTCAAACACAGGCATACAAATCTGTCAAGAAAAAAAAAAAAAAAAATCAACCAAGTACCATGCTCAGGTTTAAAGAAAAAGTGGGTCGAGCAAACTTAATATTTTTTTTTAAATAGGAATGTGTGACGAAGTGTGCTCTTGAGCAATATTTCACTCAGCCATTACAATAACCCTGAAAGTCAGTAGGGAAGATATCACAATCTGCTTAATCCAGGAAAGAAAAATGCGGTTAGGTGCAGAGGAAACCAGTGGATTCCCCAAATCTGGCAGTTACTAAGTGAAGGAGACCATACTGAGGCCACTTGGTGACCAGGATCTTAAAAATGGGAGTACCCAGGACCCTGGGAACTAGGAACTGTCCCAGGGGAACCTACTCTTTATTGAGCATTCCTGAGCACCATGCGCAGGAGTAACCAAACAAGGCAACAAATGTTGTGAATATAAGTCATTAAAACTGTTTTCACATTCTTGACTTTTCAGTTGTGTCTCTCTTGCCATTGGTTCAACAGAATCAGTGCAGCAGTAATCAGAGGAATATAGTCTAATCACCTGGATCAGGTGTTAGCCATCATAGCCCACAGGCTAAATCTGACCCTCCTCTCTTTTTGAAGATAAAGTTTCATTAGAATACCACAATGATTTATTTACATATTGTCTACAGATGCTTCCATGCTACAAAAGTAGGGTTGAGTAGTTGTGACATAGACCTTATGGCCTATGTAGTTGAAAATATTCATATTGTGTAGCCCTTTACAGAAAGTTTGACCACCCTTGACCCACATCAGTATGGATCCTCCACCTTCCTCAATGCCACTATTGCTATTCTTCAGGCTTTTAAGCTCATGAGGACAATTTAAAGAGCCTGGTAAAAGCATCCAACAATAACAGCTTGTGGATATAGACAGAAACACCTAAGACTGATCTTTTAATAATAATTTTAATTTAACCAGAACTTCAGTTCAGAGAAACTCAATATACTTTGAACATTATCTTGTTTCTTTCCGACAGTTTTTATTAGAAAAAAAAAAATGGGGGATAACCAATGCATTAAAGACATCGTTTAAATCATTTAAGATATTATCAGTTGCTTTGTTCCTTTTCCCACTGTCAGTATTTTGAGAATTAATTGCTCATTTGTGCACAGCACTGTACAATACAATTTTAAAAGACATAGTATTTGCTTCTGGGACCTTACACAATTGAAGACAGGAAAGGATGGCAGAGAGAGAATATTCCTCAGGGGATACACTAAACAAATCCATAAAACAAACAAGCATTAATGTAATATATTCACAAAAGGTGAGTCCCGATTTAACAGGAAGGCAAATAAAAAAGCATTTGTGTTGATCAGGCAGGTTGCTACAACAAAAAAGTTAAATTTTTTTTTTTTTTTAAAAAGGCGTTTGTGAAAGTAGCCCAATTTTCTTAATGAACTCTTATATAATGAAAGGTTTCCAGGAGATGAAGCTGTAAAAGTGTTTAAGGTGACCTGAGAAACAACTGTAGGCATATGGCTTAATTATCTTTAAAGGGGCAAATAAGCTGTGAACATTACCCCAGAAGACCAGAAAAAGCCAAAGCATTTTTATATCTAACATTGAAAGGGAAGACAAAGCTCTATATTTAAAATGACAAAAATGGAGCATGAGCACCCCCAGTCTCTTAACCCACTCCCATAGCAGACATCATGTAACACTGTGATGTATGATGGGATTTTTATATATTTGGCCTTTATCCTGTTTCCTTACATACCGCTCCTAAAATCCTTGTCATCTCTGGAGTGACATGAGTCTCTTCTGTATGCTAATGAGATGCCTGGTGGCTGGGGGTCCCTGGGTGGCTTCAGGATGGGAGCTGGTCACAAGAAAATAAAGGCATGATTAGAGGGTTGAGACTTTCAGTCCTACTCCCTAACCTATAGGGAGGAGAAAGGGGCTGAAAGTTAAGTTGATCGCTAATAGGCAATGATATGACCAATCATGCCTACATAGTGAAGCCTCCAAAAAACCTCAAAAGAACAGGGCCTCGAAGAGCTTCCAGATGGCTGAACACATGGAGGGTTCTGGACGGTGGCATGCCCACGGAGGGCATGGAAGCTCTTTGCTCCTTTTCCCATATCTTGTCCTATGCATCTCTTAATCTGTATCATTTGTAATATCCTTTATAACGAACGAGTTAACAAAAGTAAAGTACTTGTCTTGGTTCTGTGAGCCACTCTAGCAAATTAATTGAACTTGAGAAGTGTGGTTGGTCAGAAGTATCAGTAACAACTTATTACTTGTGACTGGCATCTAAAGTGGGGGAAAGTCTTGTGGGGCTGAGTCCTCAACCTGTGGGATGTGACACTCTCTCCAGGTAGATACTGTCAGAATCGAACTGAATTACAGGACACCCAGGTGGGAGAAAAAACTCCCACACACCTGGGGTTACAAAAGTGTCCTCTGTTGTTAGAGTATATTAGGCCCATATATTCTTATACACCATTAACTGATCACAGCGTTCTTTTGTGTTTAGCATAGACACAGCCTTACAAATCTGTTCATCACAAAATTGAGTAGATTCAACATCTAATGTTCAGAAGTGGTCATTAAATGTAAAAAAGAAAGATACCGCCTCCACTTTAAGGCTTTATTCATTGGACAATGAGAAGAATAACTGGTTTCCCTAATTCACCCCTGAACCCCTGCTGCAACTAGCTCCCAAGGTAAGAAAGATGAAAATCATAAAATGATAACCTATTTCAACTCAAAAGGAGCAACATCAGAACTGGGGACTCTCTAAAGAAAAAGACAAGCACTAATCAGGGTGAAACTTACAGCTACTACAAGAGAAAGGAAATGGATGCCAAAGAATTGAAGAGAAGTAATTTAAAATTACTGAGCATATAGTGGATACTGTGCTGTGTGCCCAGATCGCCTTCAGGGCAGAGGCCCTCAATCCTGCAGCTATCAGAAGTGCTGCCTACTGACAGCTCACAGCTGCACCCCAATCCAGGAACTGCCCTTGGTGAAAGGGAGCTACACACTCAACCATCCACCCTAGGCAGCCCCCATCCAATGACTGGATGATGCAGTAACAAAAGCTGGGCCCCCATGGGATAATTCTAAAGGATCAGCCCAATTGGAGTCTTCCCTTGGGTTTGGCTGAAGCCTCATTTGCAATTGCACTGCAATTCAACTACATCCTCTGCCTAATCCTGCAACCCTCACTTTCTTATAGATACTATTCCAGAGATCACTGCCCCCAAAAATCTACATATAAATCTCTGCCTCAGAGTCTGTTTCCAGGGCAACCAATTTAACACAGAGCACCATCTGAATGGTGGATATAGTTTGGTACTTTATCACACTTTATGTTATTTAGGCCCCACAAAGATCTAATAAGATCATTATTAGAATGACCAGTTGAAAGATGGTTGAGGCTCAGGAAAATTAAGTCACATGCTTAACGTAAATACTGGAGCTAGGATTAAATTCAGGTAGGTACTATGCTCTCTGGCTCAAGGATGAATTGGCAGGGCCTCAACAAGAGGTCAGAATATCTAGATAAGCCTAGAAGGATAAAAACTTAAAAGATCAGAAGAGATACCAAAGGCCAAAGTCAAGAAAGGACAAGAAGTTTGAGCCAGTAGTGCAAATAAATAGAAGTTCAATATAAATACTAACCTTGGGACAGGGAATGATAGGCCTTGAATCTCAGTTATGTTTCTTACCCATGGGGAATCTTAAGCCTATGTTTATATACAAGGAAAAAAAATGGCAACAATAATGATAGTAGCTATTACTTATGAGAAAACCATCTCAAACCAGGCACTGTGCTTCATGTTTTACACATATAAGTCATTCTTAAAGCCCCAACAGTGCTGCATGCAAGTACCATGAGCACCATTTTGCAGGTGGGCACAACTCAAACTCAAAATAGTTGAATGGCTTACCCATGGTCACCCAGGTGATAAGTGCAAAAGTCAGTATTCAAGTCTGGATTTGTCCCAGTGTTTAATTCATGAAGCTTCCACTACAACAGTTAGTCCTGAAGGAACTCTGTGAATCTAATACTGATAATAACAGTAGCTAACATATATTGAACACTTATTATGAACTAGATATTTTCTGTCTCTTAAATCTTTGCAACATCCCTATGAGGTAGATACTATTATTATCTTCCTTTTGCAAAGGACTAAAAAGAGGCATTGAGAGAAAGAAAGAAACGTGCCCAAAGTCACATGGCTACTAAGGGGCAGAGCTAGAATTTGAATCCAGTCATCTGACTCCAGGGTCTTGTGCTCTATCATTGTGTTAAACCACCAGAAGGTGGGATAGAGAAACTGGCTTCACATATAGTTCCTTAACACAAATAATGAATCAAAAATTGCACTGAAGTTTATGGCATAAATCTCAGCAATATAAGATGGTGTGGGCTGGGCACAGTGACTCATCCCAGCACAACAACAACAAAAAAACGATGGAGTGATCCACTGAGATAAACAAATTGGAATTACCGAGGAAATGCTACTTGAACCTTGTCTGAAATAGCCCTTTGAGTTGCTCTGTGAACTGGCTTCTCCACTGCAAAGACTCTGCTTGGGTGTTCTCCCTGTGGCCTCAACTTTTACTTCCTAATACTTGAGCAGACATAATGGAGGCAATATTCTATTAGAAGAACCTTTACTGTGATGGTTAATAATGTCAATTTGATTGGACTGAAGGATGCAAGGTATTGTTCCTGTGTGTCTGTGAGAGTGTGGCCAACAGAGATTAACATTTGACTCGGTGGATTGAACGAGGCAGACCCACCCTCAATCTGAGTGGGCACCATCTAATCAATTTCCAATGTGGCTAGGATATAGCAGGCAGGAAAAGATGGAAGAGAAGACTTGCTGAGTCTTCCAGCCTTCATCTTTCTCCCATGCTGGATGCTTCCTGTCCTGGAACATCAGACTCCAAGTTCTTCAGCTTTTAGACTCTTGGACATATACACCAATGGTTTGCCAGGGGCTCTCGGGCCTTTGGCCACAGACTGAAGGCTGCACTGCTGGCTTCCCTACTTCTGAGGTTTTGGGACTTGGACTGGTTCCTTACTCCTCAGTTTGCAGATGGCCTATTGTGGGACTTCAACTTGTGATCGTGTGAGTCAATACTCCTTAATAAACTCCCTTTCATACATACGTCTATCCTATTAGTTCTGTCCCTCTAGAGAACCCTAATATATTTATGATTTTATATTTTTCTCAATTTGGCATTATAAGTTCAGTTTTCTTCCTTTTAGGATGTTCATTACTCCTAGATTTTTAAATAGTATCTCTGCATCTTCCTGCCCTACTCTGGAACAAACCTGATAAATTACCAAGCCCACGACCATCACTTGAACAAAACTGCTAAAGAACTGCTGGTTCCCACTCCTGATCTATGCTGATATTCATCTTCTCATCATCACTTTACATATTACCTTTCAGCATCATCACTTCCCCTGGATTTTACAGTCAATACCTTAACCCACTCATTTTGCCTATAAAGGCAACAGACATCACAGTTTTTACTCAGATCCTCATTTGACCTCTGTTAACCAGAGAATGACTCCCATGGCATTTTCCATGAATTTTTGGCACAAAGAAGTCCAGTGCCTCACTTAGTTCTTGCCAGCATGACAAGAACCTATGTCTCTTAACTCCGATTCCATCATCCTCTACACCAGGTTATTCTTCCATGTTTAGAGAAGGGTGACAGCAAATATATGCCTGTCCTTATTCATGCCAATATATTTACTAAATTGCAAATAGCTTTATCTGCTTTAGAAATGGCATTCCATAAGATCTCTCTACTTATGCATTCATGACATAAAACCATTATCAAATAATGTGGCAAAGAAGCATGAGTGACTTATATGGACAAGATATTGTGACCCATTGCTTCTGAGTCTAGATATGAAGATCGCCAGTTTCTCATGTTCAGTTTTGAAAATCAAGTCACCAAGTGGTTAGAGGCACCTCTGAGTCTAGCAGCCTCTGGCTCAGTGCCAGTAGAAAATCCAGGCATCTACTGAAACTGAATGGGCCATCAGAAGTCTGCCTGCCTGATACGACCCTATAACATCACATGTGGTCCCAGCTAGCTCAGCCCAGCTTCCTCAGGGAATTTGGTTTAGTCAAAGAATAGGTCTTAATGGGAGACAGGCTGGTCCCATGGTCCCTGCTGACAGGATCAGTGGAGGTCAATCCAGAGTCAACTTCCAGAACCATAATGTTTCAGAGGAAACTGCCAAATAATAAGCTCCCTATTGGGATTGAAAGAATAGATGGGAGACCACAAAACCCAAAAACTGGAGTGAAAAGGAAGCTTCAATGGAAAGTTATTTTAACAAGACAAAATTCACAACTCCATCATCATCTCTGAGGTTAGTGACAAAGTCCTCATTTAGATACTGATTTACTCTGAAAGTTTGGAGAAAGCAGCCATAAAATGTCCCTTCTCACAATGAGAAAAGTAGAGATTCTTGATAAAAATAAATGTTTTCTCATTCTGTTTATAAATGTCATTGTGCTTACAGGTGAAAATTACACAGAGAATGTATAGAAAATAGCTAGCCACAAGTCCTTCACACCCCTTGCCCCCACCCCACATCCAGAAAAGTTCTCAAGCCTCCAGTAATCCCCTGACGCAAGAGCACCCCAAGAAATGTGGGGGAGTATAATGGATCATTGAGCCCCTGAAGCCTCTCTACAGCTAGATATGGAATTGGGACAAAAGCAAAATCTGGGAACCAAATCAAACAGGTTTAACACCTTCATTTTAAATTAACCAAGCATTTAAGTTCATATCAACAAAGTACATAAGACGTGGGGAATCATTGACTCTATGTAAAAACAATGTGTTCTGCGGAATTTTTAAATCAGATTTTGAATCTAGAAGAATAAAAATCATCACTCATGGGGAAGACAATTAGAGGAGCTGAGAAATTTTTTGGCTTTCACCTCAATCACTATAGGGAAAAAAGGAACATGTAGAATTCTTCTCTTATTTAAAATTTAGGAGAAGCTGAAGGAGCTAAACTTGCTTATCCTTTATAAAATAGTGCTCCAGGGAAGGGCATGATAGATAACCCCAAATAAATATTGGAAAGTAAACAATGCTGAAAAAAACAAGGACTACTTCTACTGATACTGGCTTTAAAACAAGAAAACAGCTGAAGCAGACAAAAGATTCTCTGTGCAGAGCCACTTGTCTTCCTGCCCCCTCCACTAGAAAACAAGCAAGGCTTTATAGCAATAGGGGCAGGTGTGCAACTTATCACCTGGCAAGTTAGGAAACATCGCAGTGCCTCAAACCGACTTTACCCCCTCTGACAAGGCTGGTGTTCAGCTGATAGGCAATTGATTCATACTTAGACATCAAAATAAGAAAAAAAAAAAAAACTCTATAAACTAATTGGAATATTGTTGCTGTCCTGAATCCCTCCAGGTGTTCCTCACCCTGACTGCCCCGTGTCTGTCTCTTGGAACTTTCTGGGCCTCCTTGTGACTTAGCACCTAAAATATTAACAGCTGACACAATCAGATGGCCTCCAAGACCCTGCTTCAGGTTTAAGCCCAGGATCTTTAATTTGATTTCTATCCATGCCTTATCATTTGTAAATATTAAACACCACCTCCCTCTTCTTGTGCTTCACAAGAAAGTGGAGCATGCGGAGAGTTACTTCTTCCCCAGGCATAACTACCAGCTCAGCATTCCTCAGATCAACCCAGTGGAGGCATGGTTTTCGAAGTATCATTTTAGGCAGTGTCTTTTTTTTCCCTCAGGAATATAACACACGGTACCCCCAAGAGTGTGGCAAGCCTGGTCTTTGGCATCAGTGTGACTTGGGTGAGAAGCCCAGATCTTCCCCTAGTTTTGTGGGCATGATGAAGCCATGTAATCTGAGCTTTGGTTTTATCAACTGCAGCACTGTGAGGTACAGCAAAGGATTCTGAAGGGCTTGGGAAAATTAGATATAACATATATAAAATGCCAAGCATAGTGGTAGGCATCTGGTGAGAGTTTAATAAAATGTTCTAATATTATTAACACACTACAAAGGGCAGTAGATAGAATATCTGGAACTAGTACTCGTGTCTAGCTCTGTACTCTAAGATACATTCCTTTCATTTTCCAGATTTCTTTGTCAACTGAACCCTTCTTTTATACAATGTAAATCAGCATCCTGCTATCAGAGCCCACATGAGTAATTGTTTCTCTACTGGAAAACCAGACACAAACCAGGGACCAGCCAGTGCATCCATATCGCATGGCTCCATCATGGGAAAATTCCAAGACCTCGAGACCAATACTGTGGACCCTCTGTAACTACCCTCTCACATATGAAAGATGGCCCTAAAAAAAATGCCCAAGGCTGATACCCAGTTGACACTGGCTGTGGAAGTTCTGATACTAGGACTCCATTGAGTCAAGATCTTCTCTGACAACTGATGACTACAAAACACTAAATTCCACCAAGATGCCCCCGTAGCAGAGGTTCCTGGTACTTGATGGGTTCTGTATGAGGCAAGACTCATGGCTTTAGGTTCTTGGGTCTGCTGCAATGCTTTCCTTTAAAGTCAATGCCATAAAACTGCATTATAAGACCAGGACATGATAAGATGCTAACTATATACGTGTGTCTATACAGGCTCAAAGCCAGCCCAATTTATATTGAATTTTGAAATATCTTAAACTATTTTAGAGTGAGGCGCCATGGTATGTATATAAAACATTGTAGTGATAGCAGCTACTCCCTATTGTGCCTGTTTCAGTTAGCACTGGGCTAAGTATTTTCTATACCTCATTCACAACCACTCTACAACACAGACATTATCTCAATTATACATGTGGAGAAACTGAGGCCTAGAAAGGTAAAATAACTTGCCCAGAATGACACTGCCAATAAGACTCAAAACCAGGATGCACTCAAAAGTCCACATACTTTTCAATCCTTATTATCTCCTATTTGTATTTAATGCCCACATTGAGGTAGAAATCAAATCCATTTTATAAGTGAGAAAACTGAATTTAGAATAAGCCATACTTGTAAGTAGTGGAGACAGTATAAAAGCCCAGATGCACTGTCTCTCTCCATCTAAAAGATGTACAAGGACGCAGACACTAAAAGCAGAAGATTAACCAATTATTTTACACAAAAAAGAAAAACAGAGGCAGCCTTGTTTGGGAGTGTACAAATAGTAAAAGAAGAAGAGTAGGTAAGATTCAGAAAGTACAGAACAAGCAACCTGCAATAGGCCTATCACCCCAATCTTCCCGGGAAACAGTCCCCAGAGAAACATCTGTCTATAGTTTCCCCAAAGTTTCTCAAGTCTCTGCTATTTCTTTTAATAAGGCCACAATTCTCAGCTCAACAGTCTAGTTACAGGAAGATATTTGCCCCTGCTGGCCGGAGCCAAAGAACTTCAACTCATCTACCCTTCTCTAGTCCTTTGGAACTTGAACCAAGATCTTATAATTTATTTTAATCATGCAAACTTCATTCTTCCTTCATTTCTGACATGATCTGTTCAACTAGTTTTCAACAAAAGGCAATATGCCCCCATCTGACAGGAATAGTCAATATTTGGCAAAAGGTTAAGATATGATTCAAGTGGTCAAGAAATTGATGTTGAAAATAGCGAATACTTCCTGCTGCAGACATCCTGAGGCAATCTCTCATGGTCTTGAATTCAATGCCTTTATTTCCAGCTAGCAACATAACTGCTGCTGTTTGAGAATATTAAAAGAATAAATAATGACACCTTTACAAATTCAGCAGGCTCTCCCACCAAAGGGCTTGAACAAAACTGCCATGGAGTCATACTACACATGGTGAAAGGTAATAAAATCACTGTACTTGCCAGCAAAATAAATCAGTGTGCAGTCCTACAAAGGTGGTTATGGGGGAAGGAAGGCAGAATTTGCTTGTTAAAAAGCTAACATCATATAAAGTTTAAATTAAAAAAATAAAAAACAAGACAAAACCCCTTTTAAGATCAAAGATTTCACAGATTGAGAGAGGGCTCTGAAGCCATTTTGCTAATAAACGTAGCTGAGAAGGCCCCTGCTGCTTTGCTATGAAGGGAGATGCATCTCTACCCTCCTCACTCCAAAATGGAACTCAGTCTCCCTGACCAGGGGCCAAATGACCTCTGCATTCCAACGTTTACCCACCATGGTAAATGTACATAATAAAACTCAGAGTTTTGTCATCCCTTAAATGTTTTAGTCATTCTGAGTCCTTTTTAAGAGTGGCTGTTTTAACTAAAGGAGGCCTTGAGACCTAGAATTCTAACGCAAACAAAAAAAATTGACACCTAGTTTATGTTCAGAAATCATTGAGTTCATTTACCTCTGTTCTTCCGAAAGGAAACCCAGGAAGCACAAGTGCAAAAGGACTTGCTTAGGGGTTCTTGGAAAGACATTTTTAGTAAACATGAGGGAGTCTTGAGTAAACTGCAGTGCTCATGTGAAAAAAAAAACAACACTGAATTTTTCCCCCCAGCTTCTTAATCAAAGAGGCCTATCTCATGTAGGGAGAACTTTAATAGGCCTTCATAAATATTAAAATCAACTGTTGCCTAGTTAGGTATTTGATGTTTTCAAAATTAACACATCAATATCAACCTTCACCAATATTTATCTCAAAAAGCTTACAGCCTCATTATATTCCTATGTTCCCTTGTGTATCAACCCTCAGAAGTTCTTGAGATATACAAGACATCCATCCTTTATTCTCCTTCCATACAACTGTACAGTTAAGTGCCTATCCAGCTCCTCTACTTGACTGTCTACTAAATAACCACCCAAACAAAACATGCCCCAGAGGGCACTCTTGACACCACGCCCTTAGTCTATTCTTTGCCTCTTCATTGCAGGAAATGGCACCATTATCATCCAGATGTTCAAATGAAGGAACAGCAGTCACCTCTGATTCTGACTCCCACCCTTTGCTTATCCTTCTCCTCCTGCACTCTCTCAATTCTTCAGAAATCCTTTCAAGTCCATCCCTAAAATATGACTCAAACATAAGAACTTCTTTCTCTACCACCAGTATCTTAATTCAACCTTCCATCAGCTCTCAACTAAACTGCTTCAATAGTCTACTAAGTAATCTTTCTGTTTTCAATCCCACCCTTTCCCAACTCATTCTGTATAGCAGTGACAATCATCATCTATATGATACAGTAACTGTTCACTTAACATCATTGATAGGTTCTTGGAAACTGCAGCTTGAAGTGAAACAAGGCATAATGAAACCGATTTTACCATAAGATAATTGATATACACAAAAGTTAAGTTCCCATGGCATATTTTTGATCACCAAAATGTCACTAAACTTCTAAATAAAAACCTAAACACTTCTAATATTGAAACACTGAAATAAATGTGAACTATACATACATTTTTAAAAGATTAATAGAAACAAGTATTATAATCCTTTAGCTAATTATTCCATTACAGGGTCATAGGTGACCAGAACTTACCCTGGAAGCTCAGGGCACAAGGCAGGAACCAGCCCTAGAAGGATCCCATTCCAACACAGGGCACACTCATACATATATATATACACATTTACACACACTCACACTGGGACCACGTAGACATACCAATTCGCCTAATGTGCACATCTTTGGGATGTAGGAAAAAAACAGAATACCCAGAGAAAACCCACGCAGACATGGAGAGAATGTGCAAACTCCACACAGACAGCGACCCAAGCTGCAATTCAACTTTTTTTCCTCATCAATGTTACAAGGAGATGATGCTGAGTGAAACCAGGACCTGCTATAGATAGATAGATAGATAGATAGATAGATACGCACTATCATGCATCCCTTAATGATGTGGATAACAGTCTGAGGAATGCATCAATAGGCAATTTCATCACATGTGACCATCACAGAGTGGACTTACACAAAGCTAGATGGTACAGCCTACTACACTCGGAGGCTGCATGGATAGCCTACTGCTCCTAGGATACAAAGCTAGATAGCATGTTGTTACTGCACTGAATACTGTAGGCAACTGTAACACAATGGCAAGTATCTGTGTATCTAAGCATATCTAAACATAGAAAAGGTAGATTAAAAGTATGGTATTATAATCTTATGGGATCACCATTGTATATGTAGTCCTTTATCAACTAAAACATAATTGAGCAGCATGTGACTGTATGACTGTATTATATCACATCTCTATCCTGGTTGTAACCTATCAATGGAGTCTATATCATAGAATTCCATATCCTTACTACCATCTTTAAAACCAGTTGTGAGCTTACCCCTTCCTAGCTCTCCAATATTAGCTCATATCATCCACCATCTTGCCCTGGGCCAGTCACATTCCGTCTTCTCTGGCCTTCTTTCTATAGTTTGAATCCACTGAACTCTTTCATACTTTATGGCCTTCACACTTGCTTATTCCTCTACATGGAATATTTTTCCCTGAGCTGTTGACAAGGCTGTTTTCATTTCATACTTCGGATTTCACCCCAGTCTTTTTCCAAGTACTCCTACCGCCACCTCAGTTGCTTTCCACCATGTGACCCTATGTACTGCATTCTTTAGTTGCACAGCCAGTCTCCACATCCGTGGAGTCCGCATCTGCAGATTCAACCAACTGACCATCAAAAATATTTGGAAAAAAAACAAACAACAAACAAAAACAATGTAAAAATGAAAATGTTACCAAAAATTGTTTTTGAGACGGGGTCTCACTCTATGTCCCAGGCTGGAGTGCAGTGGTGCTGATCACTGCTCACTGCAGCCTCAACCTCCTGGGCTCAAGCCCGCCTCAGCCCACTAAATATCTGGGACTACAGGCATGCATCATCACACCAGGCTAATTTGTGTATTTTTTGTAGAGAGGGGGTGTTGATATGTTGCTCAGGCTGGTCTCAAACTCCTGGGCTCAAGTGATTTGCCCACGTTGGCCTCCCAAAGTGAATACAAATTTTAAAAATACAGTATAACAACTATTTATATAGCTTTTACAATATATTAGGCATTATACGTAATCTAGAGATAATTTAGCTATACAGAGGATGCACCTAAATTATATGCAAATACTAGACCATTTATATAAAGGACTTGAGCATTCTTGGATTTTGATACCTGCAGGAGGGGACTTGGAGTCAATTCTCCACAGGTACTGAGAGATGACTGTATTTACTTCCTCCAACCCCTGCCATGGAACATAGTCTCCTGTCAAGGTCTTGTCAATTAGATTCACCTTTGCATTTTCTTGGTCCAGGACAATGCCTGGCACAAAGTGTTCATAAATATTTGTCGGATGAATTAATACTCATGGTCATCATGCTTTACTGGGTCTTGTGATTTTCTCTTGTATTGTCTCCTGTTTTATAGTTAATTGTCACCTGTCACCACAAAGCTTTCCCAAGTATATCTTAGAAAGAGCAACCCTATTTCTCCTGCTTTCTAATAAGATGCTTCCAATTATCTATGATCCAGAAAAATAGATAAAAAAACTTGTTTGCATTGAATGCAGCATAAGAGTAAATATGCTCTGAATGAAGATCTAAGTAAAGATCTGGTAGTGATATAATTTTACGGTGTTTATTTCAGCTGCTCAGGAGACTACTTTTGCTTACATCTTAGTTATAGGTATATCCTACGGCTAAAGGGAAGATAATGTCTAGAAAAAATCATTTTAGTGGTAGTAGTGGTAATAATAATTGCAGTAATAACCATCCTATGATAATATCAGCTCACATTTACTGAGTATTTACTAATACCAAGTGCTTTCATAATTGCTTTATACATATTTAACTCAATCTTCACAATATCCTATAAAATAAATACTAATAGTATCATGTTCATTATATAGATGAGGAAACTGAGGCACAGAGCGATTAAATACAGTAAATTACCAAAATAAGACAGTTAATGGCACAGAATGGATGTGATCCCCAAAAATCTTATTTTAAAATGCGTGCTCAAGACCACTACCCCATACTGCCTCACAGTGAGCCACTGGCAAGTCATAATTCTGCACCAAAAACAAATGACCCTGGGCAAGGTGGCTCACACCAGTAAACCCAATGAGGCTGAGGCAGGCAGATTGGTTGAGGCCGAGAGTTTGAGGCTATAGTAAGCTGCAATCACGCACTGCTCTCCAGCCTGGGTGACAGAACAAGACTCTGTCTCTTAAATAAATAAGTAAGGATGATTCAGCTATACAGCTATATATATATATATGAAATAATGATGTTTTAAAATAATTTATAACCAACAATATATAAGCCAGTTAATCACATTTCTTAACTTCTAGGAATGTTTCAAATGATAGACATAAAGAATAAAAGGATGTGTATACAAAGTAAAACAATCAATGGAAGGAGCAAGAAAAACATGCAAAACACTTTTGTACAGATATAGTTAATCATGAGCCACTGGCTTAGAACTTCTCTTTAGAACAGCAAAAAATATCACCAGGAAAGTATTGTTTCTAAAGACATTTGGATTTGTATAATTTACATATGGCCAAATTAATTTAAATTGAGAACAGTTGATCTTATTATGTAATATGTGTTCCTGACATTTATGAGTCAGCTCAGGGGTCTGCCTAGAGGGAGAAAGGGCAACGAATGTACCTTCAGACTTCAGTCTCCCTTTGCTCAAAGATTTGCCCTATAGGGCTGGAGACCCTCACATTTCCAGAGTGAACATGCATCGGTAGGATTGTGGTCCTCCTCGGGGTGTCTCTTGCCTCGATGTCAATAGGAAAGTCTCAGGGTACAAGGTAAGAGGCCCCTCATGATCAGGATGTGCCTGCATGGAGCCAATAAAAGCTCATGCTGGGAAAGTTGCAGCAGCAGCAGCTGGAAAAAGTGCTGAGGGCAAGAGGATGTGAAGGGGTTGGTGCACAAAGGGTCCTGGGTCAGAAGTGGCAGGCTATGTTTGTAGCTAGTTGAAGCTTGGGGCCCAATCCGGCCTGCTGAGCATCTGGTGCCTGCTCCCCGCCTCCCCACTGCAGGCAGGGAGCAGGCACTAGAATGCTGTGAGGCTTTGTCTTCAGCTACTAGGACGCAGGAAGGAGTTGCTATTCCATATCTTCATTGTTTACTTGGATGAAGACATAGAAAGTGAGCTCATCAACCATTCAGATGTCACAAGACTGAGAAAGATAACTAGCAGATTGAATGGGCCAATCAAAATTCTAAAGATTTCAACAGCCTGGAATGATGGGTGACAACTAGTAAGATGAAATTTTATAAGGGAAAAATATTGCTTTGGTGGGTTCCCTGGCTGTAAGATGAATTACCATCAGGAATGAACATCTGCAGGGAAAAAATCATGAAAAGAGAATGTTTTATCTCTGATTTTTTCACTTGAGTGGCTGGATAAAGCACACCAGAGAGAACACTACTGTGCACCATTATTAACCAAATGGCAAAGAAACCCAGGTCTTCCTTCCACTAGATGTCAATTTCCTGGGTTTTTTATTTCACCGACAATAATTGCTTGTTGAATTTGATTCTCCATTTTTTATTTTGGGAATGTTCAAAAGTAAACAAGTTAAAAGACTAGAACAACAGACTCTCATATATTCTTTGGCCATGTTTTGTTTGTGTTTCTGTGTGTGTTTGTCTCAAGCATTTGAAAGTAACTCAAAAACTTCAGCATACTGTCCACTGTATAACCACAATATCATTACCTTATTAACAAGATATAATTAATTTATAATTGTTCTCTAATCTAACAATATCCAATATCCAGTCCATATTCAAATGTCCCAGCTGGCCCATAAGACTCCTTATAGCTGTCCTTTTTCTACACTGAACCCAATCGAGGTTCCCACGTGACAATTGGCTGTTACAGCTCCAACAATCTAGAAATGCTCTTCCCAGGTTTTGGTTTTTGATTTGTCTGTTTCATTTTGGTGTCATTTAACTGATTCCTATATTCTCAGTATTTCCTATAAACTAGAAATTAAGTCCACCTTACACATTTTGGCACGAATACTTAATAGATGATGGCTTTTCAAAACTTTGTGTATTGTTAGAAGGCACACCACATCTGTCTGTCTCAATTTTACTGACAAAGAGTCTGATCAAATGGCTAAGGTAGTGACCACCAGATCTCTCCCCTATAGCCCTATAGGTTTTGTTTTTCCTTTTACAATTAGTAAGTAACCTGTGGCATCACGTTTTCAACACAGTATAAGCATATTTTCGCCCAAACAACACCTTATACAAAAGTTTTAATATTCATTGACAATCCTTAGCTTACATCAATTATTTTAAAAAGTATATAAAAAGTGATATTTTCTAATTCTATCATTCCTTCTTTATTATCCATTGTTATTAATTTAAAAAAAAAATTCACTCATCAATTGAAGAGGAACTACAGCTTCCTTCTAAAATTTTAGATTAGATGCTTATTTATTCCCCACATTTGAGAATTCCAACCAAATAGTCTGTGGTCTCTAACATGGATTGGCAAGCTTTTTCTGTAAAGAATCCAATAGCAAATATGTTAGGTTTTGCTGGCCATGTGGTTTCTGTCACAACTGCTCCACTCTGCCATTGCAGCATGACAGCAACCACAGACAATATGTAAACAAATAGATGTGGTGTGTTCCGATAAAATTTTATTTACAAAAACAAGTAGCAGACTGGATTTGGCCGTCAGGCCTTAATTTGCCCATCCTAGTCTATAATAGTATCATTTACTTCTGATACCATTTATTTGTGGTTTTCAAAGCACTTTCACATCCATCATCCGGTCTGTTCTTCACGATAGTTATATTACATGTGGGCATACATTACATAGGTGGGCATACATATATTACACAGGTGGGCATATATAATGTGATTAGACGGATGAGCTGAAGCTCAGAAAGATTAGGAAAAGTGAAGCCAAAAACCTAGATTCCTCGGCTCCTTGCCTGATACTTGTATTCTCATTGTGTCTCTTTATACAGACGGATACAAACTCCAAACATACCATCATGAACAACAAATGCAATGCCTCAAAGACTTCTGAAAAATGAAAGGTCAAACAATCTAACTGCCAAATTACGCTTTCCCTAGAGAGTTAGCTATTGATTTACAGAGTGAAAAATAAACCATCGCAGCATAAACATTCTCTGAAAACTATAGTTATATTTTCATTTCCATGAAAAGAAAACAAAATTTAAAATGTTCTGAAATGCATAAGCCAGTTGGAAATTAATGTCTAGCCTCAGTTTGTTAATAGAATATAGAAATAAATAGAGGTGCAAACCCTTGCATATTGCCATTAACTTTGCAACTAGATCTATCAGAATGTCAGAAGCCACAGTTTTCTTTCTTAACATATTAACAGGTGGTAAAATATATATAAGCACATTGAACATTGTAAAGTGCTTCTCCAGAGTCAGTTAATATTATTGTTCTTACTGCTGTCGTTGTTAAGGACAAAAATGATCCTCAAATCATGAGACAAAATGCATATTTTGCCAACCAAGTAAGCTTACATTCATGCTGGGAAAAGAATATATTTAAATACAAAGAAACAAGCTCCAAATCTGGCCTGTTATTGGTTCTCATGAACATGCAGTTTTAGTGAAAACAAAGGGATCACAGTCCATTTTCTCCTGTAGAAATTATTCTTGAGTTTCATGGGAAAAGACCAGGCTACTTAACATTGGCAAAATCTTAGCCATTGTCCTATAATTCCACCTCCATAAAATAAAGTTCAGAGATACAGCTATTCTTTCATGGTGACAGACAAATATTCAGGGAAGAGAAAGGAAACTTACTTTTATGAGGCCGCTACTCTGACCCAACATTTTACATTAAGTCCAACCCTAATATTTGTAGGGCTTGGAAGAAAAGTATGAATAAAAACCTACATATAGCATGTTTAATATTTTTAAGTTATATATGAGTCTAGAAAACATAAATATATTCTATTCTCCTACCTTGAAAAAGACTTTATAACTATAATTTTTTTAAAAAAAAAATGTGTGTAAAGTTATAGCTTTTATCTAACTAAAAGTCAGCAAAATATCAAAGATGACTGAAATGTTATTATACCCATCTGGATGTTTTGTTGATGGACAGTGACTTGGGGATTAGTAGTTGTTTAGTACTGCAAAATGTTCTCCAGTCACCATGTGCAACTACTGCAAAGAGAACACTAATTCCCAGGCCCCTCTGGAACCATGAAGAAAAGCAAGGAAATGAAGGCTTGAGTCTACTGAAAAATAATACTTTTTATGCAATACACTACTACACTTACACTGAGAGAAAGGTTTTACAGTTTAATGAGTCTTTTGTCTTACCAAAGTGCTTTTCTTGCTCAAATCTTCCCCACACTCCAAAGCAGTGCCTGTTTCAGACAGCACAACCCACAAATCTTCATGGCATTCAGATGCAGTCATCTTTTGTTCGAGAACATTGGGCGAGATGTGGGAAAGCATTTCCCTGGGGCCTGAACAGTATTAGTAGTCATGAGAGTGGATGTTTAGCTGCCAACACTGAGTGCTGAATCCTGAGTAACAGAGGCATCATGTATTCCTTATTGAAGTGTATGTGTGAGCGTGTGTGTGTGTGTGAGCGTGTGTGTATGTTGATGAATGTGAAGTTTTCCAAACTTTGAGACCCAAGGCACTGGGTCCATTTTTACAGGTGGTACCACCTGACATTAATTTTCTTACTCAATGTAGCTGTGAAGCACTATTTCTAGGTATATATCCCTAAGACCATTGTGCTGTAGAAGTGAGGGCTTTAATGTCACACATTTTGCATAGCAAGATAAATCCAAGATTTCAAAATAGCTATTTAGCATTGACAACCACCACTATTCACTATGGTCACTTCAAAGACAATTCCAATTTTCCTATTGTGCTGTTCATGTGGGCAGGGCAAGGGAAACCAACACTGGAGCACAGGAAGAGTTGGGGGAGACAAAAACTGGGAACACGTTTCTTCCAGGGTTGCTTTGTCTCCAGTTTAGTCTCTTGTATAGCAAAATCACACAATTACCTTCTAGCACCTTGGCACTTTGGAAGTTTCTTTCAATATTTACCCAGCAAGCATGTGCCAGGCACTATGCTGGGATCTAGGAAAAAAGAGACTAGTCTCTCCCAACAAGATCCAAATATTCCATGTCTAATGGGCTCTTCCTTACCATTGTTTGAGCCATTATAAGGAAAATATTCATTACTTCTTTCTGATACTTTCCCTTTCACTCTTTCCCTTTTTCAGTAAAAGGCATTAACCATAGCATAAAAAGATGATATTATGTACAGAGTTCTGCTGTCCCAGTGATCTAGAGCAGATGCCTTAAGTGTTCCAAATCCTAGCCACCATCCCACAGGGCATGTTGAAAGGTAACAAGGGCCAGGCACAGTGACTCATGCCTGTAATCCCAGCATTTTGGGAGGCCGAGGTGGGTGGATCGCCTAAGGTCAGGGGTTCGAGACCAGCCTGCCCAACATGGTGAAACCCCGTCTCTACTAAAAATACAAAAATTAGCCAGGCATGATAGGGGGCACCTGTAATCTCAGCTACTTGGGAAGCTGAGGCAGGAGAATCACTTGAACCTGGGAGGCAGAGGTCGCAGTGAGCCAAGACCATGCCACTGTACTCTAGACTGGGCAACAAGAGCAAAACTCCATCTCAAAAAAAAACAAAAAAAAAAGGAAAGAAAGAAAAGAAGAGAAGAGAAGAGAAGAGAAAAGAAAAGAAAAGAAAAGAAAAGAAGAGAAGAGAAGAGAAGAGAAAAGAAAAGAAAAGAAAAGAGAAGGGAAGGGAAGCAGAGGGGAGGGGAGAGGTGGGGAGGGGAGGGGAGAAGGGAAGAGAAGAGAAGAGAAGAGAAGAAAAGAAAAGAAAGAAAAAAAAAGAGAAGAAAAGAAAAGAAAACAAGGTAACAGGTCAGCAGACTCAGCATTAACTACCCCCCACCTAATTCCCACCTCTTACACCCATGATATTGGTATAAAAGTAAAGAGTACAAGAAGGAGGCTGAGGAACTGAAGAATTTCTCAAGATTAGCTATTCTCCTCTCTCCCAATACTGGAGAGGGAGGGAGGCTATGAAAAGGAGAGGGAACATTGTGTACCTTAATTGGGGTCAGTTTAATCACTGAGCTTGCTAGCAAGTCCTTATACCACCGGAGGTAGGTAAAGAGCACTGGGCGGATATGGTATAAAAAGGGAAAGTTTCCTGTTCCTGAAATGTATGTAAATTAGAGCTGAACATACCAGTATATGACAGAGATGGAAACACTGCAGACAGAGATGAAAACACTGCAAACACAGATGACACTGTATTATAGTCGTGCCAGGCACAATTATAGGATACAGCAAAGGATGGGAGGTGTTCAGCTAGGGATCAACTAGAAGATGTAGTCGTCTTGTAGGGAGCTATTTAAGATGAGACCTTTATCAGGAGGCCTGATGGAGCCACCATCCATGCTCAAGGATTTCATGGACTCATCCACAAACTAGGTCAGCAATTAGGGCCAACCTAGAAGAGTCATGCAACTCCACTATGGACAGGCATACAAGGCAACATTTTCATCTCATCCCCTTCCTCATTGCCCTCAACATCAGAGTAATCATTCGAAGAAGGCAGAGCAAAAAGTGTGTAAGAGAACAGACCATAACCCAGACCCCTCCGCTCTTAGCCACCAGAGCCACAGCTTTAGCCTTGGTTAGGGGGATGGCGGGGTTAAGAGGGAGGGAGGATGGCTGAGATTAAGAAATTATCAACTAAATAGAAGTTTGAAGTTTTTACATTGTTTTTTTTTTTTGTTTTATCCATCCCCTTAGGCATTTATTTATTGAGTTACACACAATCCAATTACACTCTTTAAGTAGGTTTTACATTGTTAACACTGAGACTTAAAAACTTTAAGTGGGATGGTTTTAACAAGAAATAAGAACATGGATTTTGCTACAGCAAATTCGTAACAGTTTTTGGAAAAAAATAAAACCATTTCACATATGATACTGATGGGGTACAGGAAACAGTAGCCCCAAATGTGGCACCTTCTGATACTCAGTATTTCAAGCTGAAGGAAACTGAGAAAGCCACAGAAGCAGAAAGATCTATCTGAACTTCTTTCTTGAAGACCCTTGTGTGGCAGATGATCTGCCCTATATCCGAAGAGAGGGAATTCTACCCAGACAGGCCAAGAAGAATCTCAACAAGCAGACCTTGCTACTTCCCCCACCCCCAGTTTATTACTATTCAGTCATACTCTTTTTTCATCTAATCACACTTCTACATGCCTGTCCATTCTTCATCAAACCTAAGCATAAAAATACACGATCTTCCCTATGGTTGGGGGTCTTCATTTCTGAAGACTCTCATATCCCATAATATTTGACTAATAAATTTACTTTGCTTTTCTCTGGCTAATCTGCCTTTTCTTTTATGGGTCTCAGTCATAAACTTTGTGACAAGTGAGGAAAAGTTATGACTTTTTCTCCCCTACAATATCAAAGCATTCAGACAACAGGAAACAAGGAAATTCTCAAACATATGCATCAAACTGCAGCTAGTGAAAAAGTTATGAAATGACATTACTGTTCTACAAAGAAACCTAGTGTGTGTGCAGGAAGGGTCCCATGAAAGCTGGGCATGGGCAATTCTGCCCTATTTGTCATTTTCCAGCTATTTGGATTTATATCAGAGAGAGATGCTTCTTGTCTTGATTGCTGAAGGCATTTAAATTTGGCAGAACTCCTGGCTTAAATGTTTGCAAATGTTCACGCTTACAACTGAGATCTCTCTCTGCAAAAGTGTAGAGAATAGAAAATTGCACTCTGCATTTTTCTCTGTGAACCTTCTTCTTCTTGCTTCTCGTCTTCATGGTCGCCTATTAATAGTGATCGCCTTTGGAAAGGAGATCAGAAATTGTTTCAGAACGGGTCTGTTCTTCCAAACAACATTGGTAAGATGGGGTGTTTTTTTTTTTTTTTTCTTTAATAAATCTGTTTCTCTTCTGATCTCCTCACTTTGCAGCTAAAGTCTTTCAACCTCCTTGGGATGAAAGAAGTACTGCAGAATATTGATTTTTTACTTCCCCTATAAATTAATGACAGATGTTGAACAAAAGCTTATCTGGAAGTTTAGATATCCAATTAAAATTTTGCTCACAAGTGAAAATTCCTCTTCGAAAAAGAAAAAGAACTCCAACTTCTTTGCACTCTCATACATCTTCATCTCACTGGTGACATGTCCCAGGACCAGTCTCAAAAAATTGATCTCAGAATTAACTTGAGGTGTGTGTGTGTTTAAAGTGAGAAGCGTCACCCAACATTTTTGCTTGCTTTGGGTCAAAAAGAAAGCAAGACATGGCATCTACCTGGAAGGGTCATGTAATTTTGTAAATTAGGGGGCAATTTAGACCCAGGGGCTGGGTGAGTGAATGTGTCTGGGGTGAAATTAAGACACATAGGGCTCAGAAGGGAAAAGCACGTTATTTCAGGCAAGGGATAAATATAAGTGCAGAGGCAGAAAACATGAAGGCATGGAGGGAAGCCTGAACATATACGAGCGAAGCATCTCGGAACAGTGATGCATTGCTTAGGGGATCAACACACGGTTTGTATGACAAGAAGTCAGAAAAAAAGTCTGGTAATGGAATTGGAGCAGGCTTGCTTGGGATTTCATAGAAGTCTCAGTATTTGAATTGGTTCTTTGCTCACTTTTTTTTAACCTCTGATCCTCCTTTTTTTTTTTTTTCTATTAGCATCCCCTGCCACAACTTTAACTGATAAGTTTTATCTACTTCTTCTTTATGCCTCTTCTCCAATTACAAATTGAAACTATTACTGGAAAGGTAAAAGGACATTTGGTAAAAGAAACACTGAATTATGTTAAATTATTAATAAAATATTGGAAAGATGATTATAATTCTGCAATCCAAATTAGAAAGATAAATGCCTAGATACACATACATATACAGGCATAGCTGCACATACACATATGTACGCATAGGCTCACATGTACATATACATGCACATGCACATATACATGCACATGCACATGTATACACATGCATACATATGTGGGGTCATGGCTATACATGAATATACATGCATATCTGTGCTCACACGCAACATAATATAAAGAAAGGAAAAGCAAAAGAAAATATCTTTCTCCTCTTTAAAAACAAAGCTGGTCCTGAAAGAAGCTGCCAGTCTTTTCACCTCACAGGGTTCATTGTGTAACTCCAAATGCTACAGTGCTTTCCCACAGAATAATAACAACCACCTATTGATATCTAACCTCAGCTTGATTATCATTTCTCTGCAGGGCCACAGAACAGCTTCAAGTGATGAATTTAGAGGTGAAAACCTCTACAATCCCAAATTCCTCACTTCCTCACATGGGTCTGGCCCCAGGAGTTCCAAAACATTGCCACCTTTCATGTTTTTGGCCTTTCTTACTGCACCCATCTTGTTTCTCCATAACATTCTGCATTTGTTTTGATTCACAACTTTCACATCATCTTGGAGAAGCAGACACACAGATATATAAGCAGAGCATCAAAAACGAGGTAACTGCTCGAGGAGCCATCTGGGGAGAGGCACCAAGCTCCAGTTCTATGCCTAATGGCAGTCATTGCTTAGATGTGTTTTAGAGTGGGTAAGTGGCTATATGCTCATACAGGAAAAGCTTGAGTAGAAACCTCTAGAGTAGTCCCTTGGGATGGTCAGCCCACTCTTTTGCAACTGTATTTGACAGGACTCTTTCAATGGTTAGTATCGAAATTCCCACACAAACTGGCTAAAGCAAACAAAGTGAATGTATTGGCTTATGTAACAGAAAAGGCAGGGCAATATCCAGGCCCTCAATCAACATTCCCAAATAAAATCAATCTCAATTTCAACCTCAATCAATTTCCCTTGCCTTCTGCCCCTCCCCTCTCTCATTTTCTTGACTCTGCTTTACTCTGTAAGGAGACTCATTCTCAAGGGACTCTACCCAGGTAACCACAAAGACGGCCAGGCTCCTATTCTACATCCCTTGACCAGCAACTCCAGCAACAGCCTTGAAGACCCTTCCTATGGGCCTGATCTTTGTCATCTGACTACACCAAAGTGATCCTTGTGGCCAGGAGCCTGCTCTACTCTCACTGGCCAGGCTTTCCAACCAACAGTCAGCTGTCAGGAGCTGTGAGGGGTCTGAGATCTTACCTTCCTTGCTGGTTAACAAGAGAGCCTCCTACAGCTTCACACATGCTGCTAGACTCTTGGGTCAGAGACAAAAAGCTTGATTACTCATGGCACAGAAAGCAGTCAGTGCCTCCTATTCACATTGGCTCCCTTTGCTCCACAAGTCCCTTGAAAACCATACAGAGTGGCCCAGGTAGGTGCTGCATATATACAGTTGATTTGCCTCATATATGTGGGCCTCAAGTTTAGGAAACCCCTGATCTTATAAGCAGGCTGCTAGCAAACCTGCTCACCCTTCACCCTGGAGGAAGATATTATCTTTATTATTCTAGTCAGGAAACAAACCTAGCCATTTCCTGCAGGGAGACCCTATCTCTATTATCCAAAGCTGTTTACTATAAACATCCTTGAAAAGATCCTCTGAAACAAGAGCTGACACAAGATGTGCAGAAACATGAAAGATCCATGAGAACTGTCTTCCAACAGTAAGCCTGTAAAACAGGAGGAATGGGGAGAAGAGGGGAGGGAGGGTGGTTCTCCACAATGAGGAAACACGTTCTGATACCAGAAAAGAAACCCTGAGCAGGCAAAAAAAAAAAAAAAAAAAAAAAAAAGTACTACCTATGGTCATTGACAGTATCATACTAACTCCAGATGTATTACATTTCTCTGACTCCTCACCTCGCTTTTACCTGCTAGGACTCCCTGGCAAATTCTGCACCTAAGTGAACTGTGTCAATGTCAAACTCAAATTATTTCCACCTGACAGTGTGCTTCCCTTAAATTGACTTATTAAAACAACAACAACAACAAAATAAAACAAAACAAAAAAAACCCTGAAAACCCTGGAGGCAAAACACATCACTCTGGGACCACCCTTTACATGGACCAAATGGTGGTAAAGGCCAAGGATCTCTGTCTTAAACGCCTCCATCACATTTAGACTGATCCCATCGGTTACCTGAATTTGACGATTTGGCCCCTTCATGATCACTCCCCTCTAACTCCTCAAGTGCACACAACTCAAAAGGAACATTGGAATTCAATATGTAGGTAGGGAGGTTAGTGCTGTGCTAGAGTAAGTTAGTAAATAGCAGACTTGGGTTCATAATCGGCTTTGTCATGTAACTGCGATGATCCTACCTGTCCATGAACTCTGAGGAATGCTTTGCTTTTCCTTGAGCACAGATTCCATGGATGGAATCTAGGAAGACAAGATTGGCGAGAAAAGACACTGGAAAGGTGTGGAGACCAAGAAGGGGCAAAATTTCCCCAGAGAAACAGGCCATGCCAAAGGAAAGGACAACCCCAAGAAGGAAGGCATTTGAAATTCCACAAGACTATCTTTGAAATAATTCTGTTATTTTGAGCCAAAAATGTTTCTGAAAACTTGGACCTTATTATGCATAAGGAGTACTACATTTCAAAGATACATGAATTAGTTCTTTCAGTCACAGACATGGTTTTATTAACTTCAGAATCAGACGACCCAAGAAAGGAGTTTTAAGGGAGACACAGTGCTTTGAGCTGATAATGATACAGAAGGGCTGTGCTCCCCGTTAAACCTCACCCTTGAGCCGGGAACTGAGGCCCTAAGCGAAAACAGCTGACCCTGTTTTTCCACCCAAATGTTGCCTTTTTGGCCTGCCCTCCCCGTATCTTGTGCCCATGAAAGACTTCAGCTGGTAGAACAACACAAACGACTAAGCGTTGAGGATACAAGCAGCTGAGCAGTGAGCAAAGAAGCAACTGAGCATTGGAGACTACAGACAGACACCACTAACTTCAGACGGTGCAGCTTCAGAGAGTGACCCTGCCAGAGATAGCCAGGCTTCAGGGAAAGATCAGCTTCCCATCCCCTTTCCAGCCTCCCTTTCGACTGAGGGCCACCCACCGCTCAATAAAGTCTTCCTCATTCATCACCTTTCAAACAGTTCGTGTGACCTGATTCTTCCTGGACGCCAAACAAGAACCCTGGTGCCAAGAGGGTAGGGGCTGCCATCCTGACCCTCCACTGAGGTGGTTGGCACTTGGCCATCCCCAGACGGCAGAGCTGAAAGAGCACTGGTTGTAACATGCTCGTATGCTGCTGCAGGGCCTGCACAGGGCCTGCTCCTGCCAGAGAGGAGCGACCAACTGGTTCCAGCATTTGTTAGCTCCAGTTCCCGCACCCGCTTGCACGCTCCCTCCGGCGAGGAGTGGCCAGTGGCGAGCTAAGTGAAACAAGCCACTCCAGTTCCTGCCTGCAAAGGGGTTCAAGGGAACTATCCCGTCTTAATATGACCAAGCAGAGTGTTGGTGATGGAGATGTTGATTGTATCTGCCAACTCTGGTCTCTTTGGCAAAAATTTCTAAAACAGACCTTGTATATGTTCATTTGACAGATAAAGCAGTACACATAGCTATAGACAAATGCTAGGTAGCAGGTACTCCTTCCCTCGTCTTCTAAGCTTTTTCTACAACCTGTAACACTTCAGAATCATATTCATCTACAACATAATAAAAAATAACTATTTGTCTCTGTTCTCGCTTCCTGACACAGAGCTCCTAAAACTCTTGTAACTTTCTGAGTCATAAGGGAAATAGGAGCATCCTTTGTTATAATATTTGGCCTTAGTCTGATTCTTAACAGCTTCTAAGACCCTTGGAATCTCCAGAGTGGTATCTTTTAGTATGTAAATGAGATGACTGGTGGCTGAGGTCCCTAGACAGCTTCAGGATGGGAGTGGGACACCAGAAAGACCAGGGCAAGATTGAAGAATTAGAACTTTCACCCCTACCCGCAACCTCCTGGTAATGGAAGGGGCTGGAGATCAAGTCAATCACCAATGGCCAATGATTTAATCAATCATGCCTAAGTAATGGGGCTCCATAAAAACCCTAAATCAAGGGGTCTGGAGAGTTTCCAGGTTGGTGAATTTATCCATGTCACACGAGGGTGGCATATTCCAATTCCAAAATGACAAAAGCCCCTGCACTCAGGACCCTTTCAGACCTCATCCTATGTACCTCTTTGTTTGGCTGTTCATTTGTATCCTTTACAATATCCTTTATAATAAACCAGTAATGGCAAATAAAGTATTTCCCTGAGTTCTGTGAGCCATCATGACACATCATTGAACCCAAGGAGGGGATCATGAGACACCCAATTTGTAGTCACATCAGATAAGAGTGTGGGTAGTAATCCAGGCACCTACTACTGGCATCTGAAGTAGGGGGCAGTCTTGAGGGACTGAGCTCTTAACTCCTGAGGTTGATGCTAACTCCAGTTACTGTCAGAATTGAATTAAATTGTATGTACACCCAGTTGGTATCCCCAGGGAACTGGAAAAGTACAATATATGGAAAACTACTCATTTTTTTGTAGGAAGTTTTGTGAGTAGAGAAACTGATTTCTTTTACAACCCATCCAACCATCCATCCATCCAATTACTCACTGAAAAAATGTTTCTTAAGTATCTACCATGTGTCAGGCACTGCTATGCATTAAAGATTCAGCAGTGACCAAAACATATATAGCCCTTTTCTTCATGGAGTTTACAATCTAAGGTGAAATACAGTTATTCACAAAGTCAAAACACAAATTAATATCATAAAATATTGTGCTAAAGACTAAAAAGGGGGAAAAGGAATAAGCAGTAATGCAACCTTTTCTTGTATGGTAGGGATGTCTTCTACGAAGAAGTAACAATGTTGCTGAGAAGAAAAGGATGTTCAGGTACTAATAGGTGAAATTAAAGGAGAGCAGAAGGCTTCTTACCAAAAGCAGAGACTCTGTGAAGAGCTGGAAAGGACAGGTGGTATGGTCAGGTCCTGAATGGAGGCAGGTGACGTAGTAGAATGATGAGGAAGGTGCAGATGGGGCAGACAAAGTTGGGAAGTCAGACAGGGTCCAGTCTGGTGGCCTCATGAGTCAGAATACACAGGACTCCATATTAGTTCATCTAGCACTGTTATAAAGAAATACCTGAGACTGGGTAATTTATAAAGAAAAGAGGTTTAATTGGTTCACAGCTCTGCAGGCTGTACATGAAGCATAGTACCTTCTGCTTCTGGGGAGGCCTCATGAAACTTCTACTCTGACAAAAGGCAATGCAGAGGCAGGCGTCTTACATGGCAGGAGCGGGACCAAGAGAGAGCGCAGGGAGATGCAATACACTTTTATTTTATTTATTTATTTATTTAGAGGCAGAGTCTTGCTCTGTCACCCAGGCTAGAGTGCAGTGGCATGATCTTGGCTCACTGCAACCTCTGCTTCCCGGGTTCAAGAGATTCTTGTGCCTCAGCCGCCCAGGTAACTGGGGCTATAGGCATGTACCAACATGCCCAGCTAAGTTTTCTATTTTTAGTAGAGACAAGTTTTTATCATATTTTCCATGTTGGTCTCAAACTCCTGACTTCAAATGATCTATCGGCCTCAGCCTCCCAAAGTACTGGGATTACAGGTATGAGCCACTGAACCCAGCTTAACTTTTAAACAACTAGATCTCGTGAGACTCCATCACAAGAACAGCACCAAAGGGATGGTGACACACCATTCATGAAGGATCTACACCCATGATCCAATCACCTCCCACCAGGCCCCACCTCCAACATTGGGGATTACAGTTGAACACAAGATTTGGATACGGATACAGGTCCAAATCATACACCCTCATAGACTGGGTCAGGGACTCTGGAAGGTATTAAGAGAGAATAATGCCATCTAACTTATGTTTATAACAGATCACTCCAGCTTCTGCACACATAATGAGCTTTGGTCCAAGCAAGGAGACATGTAGACTATTTAGGGTGCAGATTTTCGGGGTGAGCTCTGAGGACCAATGTCATAAACATCACCTGGGAACTTGTTAGAAAAGCAGATTTTCAGAGCCCCACCCCAGATCTACTGAAACAGAAACTCTGGAGGTGTGAAGAAGTCATCTGTGTTTTCATAAACCCTCCAACGTGATTTTGATGGACATCAAGGTCTGAAAAACCACTAGTTTAGGGGATTACTACATCATCATGGCAAGAAACTATGTTGTCTTACAGCAGGATGCTGACAGTACAGATGAAAACCATTAATCCATGAACAATTCCTAAGTACAATCACGCACCATATATAACAATGTTGCAGTCAACAACAAACAAATGTATGACAGAGGTCCCATATGACTATACCATCCTTTTACTGTGCCTATTCTAATGTTTAGATATACAAATATGTACCACCGTGTTACAACTGCTTACGGTAATCAGTCCAGTAACACAGCCTTGGAGCAACAGGCTATGCCATACAGGGTGAGTGTGTGAGTAGGCTATTCCATGTATGCTTGTGTAAATACACGCTCTATGTTCACACAACAAAATTCTCATGACACATTTCTCGGAACACATTCCTGTCACTAAGTGATGCGTGACTGTATTAATAGACGTTCCCTACAGATTTGGCAGAGGAGAGTGAATGTAGCACTTCTTAGGGCAATCAGGAGAACAACTAAGTCGGCAGGTCTTGCAGCACAAAAGACAGCATGACTGTCTTCCCCATAACTCAGTTTGCATGCTCGAGGCTTTCCTACCCCTAAGGACTTCAGCACTTGAGATTCCTTAAAAAATTGCTACCTCTAAGAGCTAGTATTTGAAGCATAATTATATTCAGTTCCATTCAACAAGTCTTTACTGAGGACCTGCTGGGTACAGAGTAAGAAACAGAAATAGCTCCCACCAGGAAGACCTAGAAAATAATCATGGAGAGGTGGAGGAATTCTATTAAATAGAAGGCAGCAATTGTAGCATAAAAACTGATACAAAAAGCGGAGAGAGGAAAAGTGCCCACTTGGTCCTTAAGCTGTCCACCATATTCTGCAGGTATAACTGTTCTTTTTTAGGTCCCTTAAAACCCATCCTTTCCCAAACACACATGTATGCATATACGCAGGCACACACCCGTAGACATGTCCACTCACTCACAAATGCACAGAAAAGTAATAACATGTTGCATAGCACTCTTCTGCAGCTAAAATGGCAAACACATCAATTTTTGCTTACTCAAGGAATTAGAACCACTAATTTCATGAACATAGTTTCTTCTATAATCTCAACTTTTAGAATGAGAACAGAACTACTTAGGAGACTGAACAACTGTCTTAGATCAGGTCCCAAAATGCATCCATCCAGGACACGAGGTTTGTGGAAAGAACATTAGTGATCACCTAGTCTGACCTCCTTTAGCAGGAAAGGTCAAGGGACTTGCCTAATGTTTTGTGCCACAATACCCACAACAGACTTAAAACAAGAGCCTACCTATTTCTCTCAACTTTTTCATGTTACCCTCACCCCTTCCAAAGAGTCATTACACTGAGAAGGTACTCATTTATGTAAAAACATTTGAGTATACTTCATTTAATGACCGTGAAAATGTATACTGTAGGATATTCCAGCTTAATCAAGAGGCAGTCTGTTCAAGTGACTCCATGCTCTGAACATTCTGGCTAAGATTTCACTCTGTTTCCTTAGCCACTGTTCTACTCTCAGGGTAAGATGTGCTTGCATGCCGTGAAGATAATCATTAGAGGGATTAAAGACATTTCTGAGTGCAGAAGAGTGGCACAGAAACCAAGAGAGTCTTCTTCCTTGGCAACATCAATTAGGCCATCCAAATTGCCAGAGCGAAGGAATATCTTACTTCAAACAGAACAGAGTTGGGGAAAAAAAATTCATGACAAACATCAAGAAAGCAGCAGCAGCTCCAATAATATCTTTATACAAAAACAAACTTCAAACCTTAACAAGTCTATTAGTCAACGTTTGTTTGTTCTTTTTTATTTTCTCAAAATGAAGAACAGCTGAATGGAGCAGGGATTTTTGATGGGGATAGATGATTTCTATAATTTGGTTCCCCAAAGTTTATTTGTTCTGGTCATTTTCTCTCGTTTCTCTTAACAGATCAATACCTGTCTTCAAGTGCTCCCCCACAATTTAGCAATCTGAAAAAGAATGAGTTTCTGCAAGAAAACTGTGACTTATTGGTAGGGTTTGGGTTGGGTCATTCATAGCAGATTTGAGTTTGGGGAAACCTTCCTGAGAAGTACTGATGCTAGTGCATCTGCTAAGTTTAAGATCAAATGTTTACTCCATGGAGAATGTAATCATTTTTTAATTAAGGAAGCTTGGACATGAAGAAAATAACAGAAAAAAAAATGTATGCTTTCTATTCAGTCCTAAAACTGTCAGTGATAGAAAACTTCCTATGAAGACTGGGAGCTCCTAGCTACTCAGCTAAGGCATTCCAGGCATTTTTGGTAACCCAGAAATGTTGTGGCTAAGAATGAGCTCAGGGAACTGTCCTTCATGGGAATCTCTTTAACAGATATGTTTTAGGTGCCCGTTTTGCCTAAAGAGGCAGAGAGAGACCTAGTGAGAGAGAATTTAAAGAAACAAGAGACAGGGGAAAAAAAGAGACAGAGACAAGGATACACTGAAAAGAAAAAGAAAAGAAAGGAACAGAGGTAATGGGGTCCAGACAGAGACCAGAACGCGCGCACACACACACACCCACACACACACAGACACACACACACACAGACACACACACACACACACAGACACACACACACACACAGACACACAGACACACACACACAGACACACACACACACAGACACACACACACAGACACACACACACACAGACACACACACACATAATGGCTGCTTCAGTGTTCTCAGTTCACATGCCTCCACCATCAGATGCCCCATTCTCTCGTGTCATTGGAATTCTTGAAATCCACTTGTGTCCTTAAATGCAGGACTCTCACAATCAATGCACGTGGAAAAGAACGATCCTTTATCTTGATTATTTTGTGAGCACTGATTTTAATTTTTTTCAGTCAACATGACTCTACTGATCTATATTATAAATGATCATAATCCAACTCACAAATATTAGACTCACAAAGTAAGCAAATATGGTTAGCTCACTCCTTTCCTAAAATCCGTTGATGCCTCTCCATTACTCATTACTCAGAGAATACAGTTCAGTTTCTCGAAAATGCCTCACTAAGCCCTGCAGGATCCGACCTCTGCTCACCTTTTCAGCCTCTGTTGTCACCTCACCCGACCTCAAACCCTGTGTTCCGTGAACAGAACTATAGATTCTCTCCATTACTCAAGCCCACCAGGATCTTGTCTCTTCTTCAAGGCTCTCCCTAAAACCTCCACCCCTCCCTCAGGATCCCAAGGTTCACTTACCAATCCAATCCCTGGCTCTCAGCAAGTAGAGAAAAGCATCCTCTAAATCTCAACTTCAGTTAGCTACTTTTCTTATGTATCCTCGTAGGACAGCACAGTTGCCCCAGTCACAGGCTCTCTGGCCATATTGTAACCATCTCCTGACTTGCCTCTCTCTCCCCCATGGGGTCATGTCTTCCATGTTCACTACTGTTTGCCTAACCTCAACACTAAGGATGATATTTTAAAAGTACAAATGCAGGGTCATTTAAAGCTAAACCATTCTTTGGGGGGAGGGCCGTTGTGTGTGTATAACCAAAAGGAATTTTCACTAAAAGATATCAGTTAAAGAACTGAATACTTCCAGTATTCCTTATGAAGTTCCACGCCGAGAAATATCTCACTGCCAAATATGAGATTTAACAGTCAAAACAATTCTGGACCAGTGCTGTTTGCTTGGCAATGGTGGGAGGACTCTGGGGGGATTTTGCCCTCCATTTTCAGCCAACCTACTGTACAGATAATCAGGCTATTTCTCTGAGGTTGAGTTCCGTGGGAAACAGACCCTAAGACTCTGAGATCTGTGTGCAAGAGGTTTGTTGGGAGTGCCCTTGGGATCAACTCTGAAGGGAAGGGAAGGAAGCAGGATTAGGTAGAGAGAGGAGCTATACTGTGATACAATCTCAGTAGAGGTCTGTGGATTCAACGGGGAATTTGGAGACTTGAAAAGTCCTTTACAGTTGTCTTAAATTGAAGCAAGGGGCTGGGTATTGGTGTGCTAGACAAAAGGTTATTGGATACTCTCTGCCCCTTTCCTCCTGGGAGCAATCACAACCTTGGGCAAAGCGATTCCCAGAGGCAGTGAGCAACTGGGGAGAGACAATGAGATGTGAGAACAGTGTCCCTCAGTGGCTGCAGTTGAGAAAATGAATGCCTAAAGCAGGCACCTGGGCTGCACATCACAGTATCTACTACACTATTTCAGCAGGGAGAGAATGAGGTTCTGATGCTTTTATTCCTTACCCCTGGTCAGAACTCATGGGTACGGGGTGCTGCTGATCAATTATAATATCCCTTCAACCAACCGGCAATGCAATCGGATATATTTCTCCTTAACATTCCTACAAGGAAATATCTACAGAGCTAGCTAGTATTTTTCAAATAAAAACATAGCTGTATCAAGAGGCTTTTGGTAGTACAGGTGTTCAGCTTTGGTGAGGTGAAAGGTGGGGCTGAAAAAAGAAAAGTTTGGCAGACTTAATTAATAACAGTAAACAATAGCTATATTTTATGTATTCCACAGGCTTCCCTTGAAAAGGGAACTGAATCCAAATGAGCCTGGATGAATCACAAAGGTCCAGGCCCCCAGAGGGAATTTTCCTGAGGAATTATGATAGCACATGTAGAAACTCCATGCATATTTTTTAGCTGAATTAAATGAAAGCTTATGCAAAATTGTGGCACCCATACTTTTATTCTGAAACAGTGAAGGTTTCAGTTCTAGGTCAGTCTTTTAAAGATAAATTAATAAGGATGTTCTGGGGTTTGATAATTTTAACAGGAGATACAGAAAACAGCAGAAAAGGAAGACTGGTCTTAGAAGACTTGAGTGAGACAAAGGAGGTAAAGGAAGGTAGACTAGAACCTTAGTATTGCATTCAGGCTGTGTCTGAGCCAAGGAAGAAAGCTTAGAGGTGTCTAAGAGGGGCTGACAGATGCAGGCCCCAGGAATGGCAGAAATCAATAATATGGAGTCATAAAACCAGAAAGGCATTGAACATTTAGATGGCAAAGTAGACCCAGGAAAAAAAAAAAAATGCAGTGTGCTATGCCAGTATCTGCAAAACAAACAAACAAAAACCATAAAGGTGACGTGCTGCAAATGTCGGCAAGTGAGATCCTGGAATTACCTTACACTAAAAATGTGTAAACTCTCAGTGAGATTGTCCTAATTTATGGTACTGTCTTAAGTTTCTTTAGTAACATAAAATTTTAAAGGCTTGCATAGACTCATTTGGGACCTCTATTGCCCACCCTTAGTTTTGAAATAATGCCCTCAGCTGTGAATTCTCCTACTATGAAGGTTTTTAATACTTAATTTCTGTGTTAGGTAGAAGCCATTGCATGTACACACATTTTACTAATGAACACACACGCCATCCACTTGCAGCTTGCCAACCTCCCTCATGTGTGTGTTTGTGCACAAGCTCGTAGATCCTGACCATGAGTGAGCTACTGGGACAAGAAGGATGGCAATCCCGGCTCTGTCATTTACTATCCTTGAGATCTTGCAAAATTCCCTTAACTACAGGAAGACACAGCTTTCTTATCTCTTAAATAACATAGGAATGAATATTTGAAAAGCCCTGTCCATCTTGCAAGGCTTTCTTAGAGTTTCAAATGAGATTTTATAAGTGAAAGTCACTTATAAACTTTAAGATGCAATACAAACATAAGAAATTATGATGGCATGTGTAGAGAGTATAGGATTCTGCTCATATAAGGTAACAAACATAGAAAAAATCCAGTAAAATTGGTGAGAAAAAAATGGTTTAAATAAAGTTCATTTACATTTGGCCATTTTTCACCCTGATAATACAATCTACCACAACATGAAACATAATAATAAATGAACTTGTTCATGGTTACTGTGGAAATGTCTTCATAAAGCAGCTATGTCTGGTGTGATTTTTTAAAAAGCCAATATTTACCAAGTGCACTTAATATGGGCTGGCACTATTCTAAGAGTTTTGGATGTATTAAAACTCATTTCATCCCCAATACACCCCTATGAGGAAGGTACTACTATAGTAGTAAACTCGTTTTACTAATGAGAAATCTGGGGCTCAGAGAGGTTAAGTAATTTGCCCAAGATCACATATATAGGAGGGGTGGCATCAAGAATTGAACCCAAGTAGTCTGGCTCCTAACCCAACATAGTGACATACTAGACAAAGAGAATATCAATACTAACATTGAAAAGTTGTAACTGTGGGAAGGAGGTAGAAAACGAAGGTATGTTTACAAAGAAAATATTTGTAAAATGTTAATCTGCTTAATGTTTTTACCTAACCTCTTCCAAGTATACAAAACTATGTGATTAAAAGCAAACCCCTAGCCCACAAACATACAGTCTAACAACCAGGAGTCTCTTTATTTCTCATAAAGGGGTATATCTGTCCTTAATGGTTCTGCTGTCTGATCTCAGATGGACCTAACCCCATTCCCCATTTTTAATTACCAGCAACTCAATTTGAATCAGGGTAAATGGACAGCTTGATCATATCTGCAGTCTGACACCAGAAATGCTATGACAACCACCCATTTTTCTTTAAAAAAAAAAAATGATCTCGTAGCTCATATCACGTCCTATCTTTCATCTTCTGGAAGAAGAGAGATGGAATGTACAAGTAAGCCACACTGTTGGCCAGAAGCCTGTGTGATAATGAGCCCTGCTCTCCCATAGGTCAGAGTACGATACCAGAGCATTCAGAGCATCCAGGGCAAGTCAAATGCCCTTTGAGCTTCTGTGACTACAGGAAAGAACAGTCATTTTGAACTTTTTGGGTTTCTGCCAAGAGAACTTTATTCAGTCCCCAACAGGAGCACCTTCTTTATGCCAGGCACTGTCAGACACTGGGGACACAGAATGAATATGACCCAGTCTCTGCCCTGAGGAGTTCATAGCATAGCAGGGCAATGCAGATACATAAATAGCCACCTGTGATGAGTGCTAAAAAAGGGACAGGAGGAGAGCACACACAGAGGAAGGAGAGAATGGAGGGGGGTACATATTCAGGAATTATTTCTGATTAAAATGAATGGGATTTGGGATTTAACTAGGTGGGATGGGAGAGAGAAATGATCCTAAAGTTTCTGGCTCTCAGGCCAGCTCTTATACAGAAAGACTAGTTCTAAGAGGCTATGTTCGAGTTTATGTGCTCAAAAGCCCCAAGAGACAAGTTTCAAACCATCATTAGCGCCATCTGTGGGCCACAGTAGGAGGTGACATACATTGAGTTGGCATTCGGCTTTATTGAAACGAGCTGTGACAGTTACCAGGTAGAGGACACCTGTATATGATGACGTTCTTAACCTAGAGGCATAAGAAAGGATAGTGGTTTGCAAGCTTGTCTAAGACACCTTATTTTGTTGTTGTTTTTGTTGTGTTTTGTTTTGTTTTAGGCTTTTAGCGGCCTGTAGCCAGTTTTTAGTTTCTGTCTCTAGAGATAAACAGAAAAGAGGGGTGAGGAAGGGACTTCACTGACCCAACCAGAAAGGGAAACTAAGGACTCATGACCTGTATTCGCTCCCTTAGACACTTTACTAAAGTATGCAGGCTCTGGGGTCAGACTGCATTGGGGTATAAACTAATAGTATCTGACATTGGTCTTTTATCTTGTCTAAGACTCGGATTTTATTAAAATGAAAGACGACAACAAAATTGTAACTATGTCACAGAACCATTTTGAAAATTAGAATATACGCTACAAGAACAAGAATTCTCATATACTGGTAGTGGGACTGTCAACTGAGAGTACCATTTTTGAACATATGTATGTTCCACAACCTAGCAGTTTCACTCTTAGGATTATATGCAATAGAAATGTGTATTATGGGTGCTGAATGCTATATATGTGAAAATTTCCCGATAGTTCTACTTGTGATAAGAAAAAAACTAAAAATAAGCAATATTTCCAGCAACAGAAAAATAGATACGTAAACTACTTATTCATACAATGGGACACTATACAGTAATGGGCATGAGCAATCAGCAACTATACATAAAAAGATGGACAAATCTTACAAACATACAATTGAGGAAAGAAGCCAGATACCAAATGCTACATATTGTATGACTCCATTTAAATAACACACAGACACAAGCTAAACTAATAAATGTTAAAAATTCTGGATGATTGGCCAGGCACAGTGGCTCACACCTGTAATCCCAGCACTTTGGGAGGCCGAGGCAGGTGGACCACCTGGGGTCAGGAGTTCGAGACCAGTCTGATCAACATGATGAAACCCCGTCTCTACTAAAAATACAAAAAATTAGCTGGGCGTGGTGATGGGTGCCTGTAATCCCAGCTATTCAGGAGGCTGAGGCAGGAGAATTGCTTGAACCCAGGAGGCGGAGGTTGCAGCGAGTCAAGAACATGCCATTGCACCCCAGCCTGGGCAACAAAAGCAAAACTCCATCTTGGGGAGAAAAAAAACCAAAGTCTGGATGATTATCACTGGGTAGAGGGTTAGTAACCAGGAAGGGAGCATTAAAGCATTAAAGAAGCCCCTAAAATGTTGGCGATGTTATTTTCTGATGTGGGTGCTGATTACCTGAATGTATTTACTTGGTAAATTTTTGTTGATTTTTTAAAGTTGAAAATAATATTTCAGTCTTTTAAAAGTGCTCTTCTACTTTCAAAAGCTCTCAGCACAGAACCTGCTTGATAATGAGTGTTCAGTATATATTAGGTATTGAAATGTCATGAGAATGAAGAAGAGGATGATGAAGAGTCAAACAGAGGAGTACTTTGGAAGGAGAGTTGGTGAGTATTACTTCTACTGCTACATTCAGAGACATTCATCAGTTCAGTAGACAGTCATGGAAGCCACAATGAAGTACAAAATTGCTAAGGAGAGTTTCTAAGTATGAAACCTGGGAAAACACAAGATAGGCAGAGAAGGAATAATGTGGGAGAGAGACTTATCAGAAGGTAGGAAGAGAAGCAAAATAGGATCATGGATCAAAAACAAGAGAAAAGGAGCCTCCCATGAAATGTAGTTTGTAGCGTGTGGTGTCAAGAGTTTTCATGCTACATAAAAATTGGGACAGATGAAGACTACATATCGTCCCACGGATTTATCTGTGACCCCAGCTGGAACAGTTTTAGAAGAGCTGAATTTAGAATGGAACTTGAGGGAGTAAAAATAGTGAGTCGTGTGCCACTGGGGGCAATGAAGGGAAGGGAAGAAGCATGACACTACATCTAGATGAAATAGGTGATGGCAATGTCTTTATTACAATATTAAAGTCCTTAGTATTCTATTAATAATAATTTGAAAGGACAGTGGAGAGGAAGTAATAGAAGATACAGAAAAGATAAGGTAACTGACAGAATAAGGTCCTTGAGGAGGCATGAGAGAAAATGATCCTGTTTTGGTGGCAGTGTGTTTAGGTACTCTCCCAATACACAAACCTTGTGTAGGAAATAAAGGGCACTCTAGTCTATCTCTAATATGCTGTGGAAGCTTGTATAAGTCACGTGATATCTCCGGGGCTCAGTCTTTTATCTGTGGAAGGGAAGATATTCCAGACTAGATGAACCTTCTCGGATTATTTATATCTCCAACATTCTTTGATCACTTTGAAAGACAAATCCTAACCAGAAAGGCATGGGAAGAGTAATATCCAGCTGTAAAATCTTTCACAGTTTTTAAAGTGAAGAATGTGGCTCATTCAATTCAGGGGTCAGTAAACTTTTCCTGTAAAGGGCAAGACAGTAAATATTTTAAGCCTTTCAGGCCATACAGTGTCTGCCATAGCGACTCAACTCTGCTACTGTAGTGCTGAAAGCAGTCATAGACATACATAAATAAAATAATGTGGCTGTGTTCCAATAAGTTTTTACTTACAAAAACAGTCCACAGGCCAGATGTGGCCCATGGGCTGCAGTTTGCTATCCCCTACAACTTTGGAGCTGTAGCTATTAATATCATCTCTTATGTAACTCAGAGTAGGACCTCTGATACGTCAGGTAAACCTGCCTCAAATCAGTAAACTGGGGACCACAGAAAACAAGGGCCATTACCTTACTGTGACATCAGGAGGCAAAGCTAATAAAAGTGACACTAAAACAATGAAAACAGATTTAGGATATCACACAGAATGGCTAGGCCAGCTGTTCTTTCTTTCCTGTGAGTATTAAGTAAGAAAAAAATGGGATTAAATTCCACCAAAAGTTAAGGGAAACAAGTAAGGTGAATGCACTGGCTATGAAATACCATACCACACTCTAGCATAAAGTAGGGAATTTGGCTTCTTTGGGTATCTTGAAGAATGTTAATAGACAATTATGTGTTAACAATCATCAAAAATACGTTCTAACAGAAAATGATGGGAAGGTAATGATCGTGAAATTCTCTTTCCTTGACCTATTAAAATAATCCTTTTTTTTTTTTTTTTTTGGAGTTATGCTCTGTCACCCAGGCTGGAGTGCAATGGCACTATCTTGGCTCACTGCAACCTCCGCCTCCCAGGTTCAAGCCATTCTCCTGCCTCACCCTCCTAAGTAGCTGGGATTACAGGCATGTGCCAGCAAGCCCAGCTAATTTTGTATTTTTACTGGAGACGGGGTTTCACCGTGTTGGTCAGGCTGGTCTCGAACTCCTGACCTCAGATGATCCGCCTGCCTCAGCCTCCCAAAATGCTAGGATTACAGGTATGAGCCACCGTACCTGGCCGAAACTTAAAAGAATCTTAATTGCAGTGCGTCATCATGGACAATTGTTGGTTGCATCCCAAGCATCCATTCAGCTCTTTCTGACATTCCTTGTTTACATTGGAGAGTCTGTGCAATTCTGGGAATACTAACTCCATCCCATCTCCAGGGGTGAGCATGTGTCCTAATCTAAGCCAGCCCAGTGAATTGAGCAGAATGAGTCTCAGGCCCTTTCTAGGAATAAGAAACAAGGGTATATTCACTTTGTCTGGACAGGACCATGTGTGGACAGAAGGCCTCAAATTACTGCAGCCCTTTGCTACAATGCAGACAGTCAGACTCTCAATGATGCCAAAATACCAGCAAAGGCAGGGCCAAGAGAATCATGAGCAATGAAGTCAGAGTCCTAATGACTCTGGATCAGATACTGCCTGAGCTTGCTCTACCTTTAATCTTCTAAAGTTACATGAGCTGATACATCCCCTCTGTTGTTCAAGCCAGTTTGATTTGGTTTTATTGTTACTTTCAAAAGATTACATCCTAACTCTTGTATATTCCCCCCGGATATGTATTTATAGCATGCCTTGGGCAAGGACAAGAAATGAATGTTTAAAATGGTCCTAATATTTCCATATGCCTCTAAAATATTTTCCAAACTTTACATTGTTTTGGCAGCACAACAGTCAAATGACTTTATCATCACCGTGGTTCCAATCTGTCAGCAATTCATTTCTTCCACAGCGTCCACAAGCAAAAGACAGACTACCTCAAAGTCCCCCTGCCCTTTTAATCTGACCAAATGTAAATGATCATAATTGAAAGTCCTGTTCTTGTAAGAGAAGTTCTTTTTGCAAATCAGTTGTCTTTAAGTTTCTAAACTCCCACCTCAGATGGCCTCTGAGAGAAAACTATAGAAATGAAGCCATTGAACACACTATTTTCAGCCCCCAGAGAACCTCATCCAAGGGCAAGAAACAAGACATTAGGAATCTTTATGTAGTAGGGCATGTGAAAAAGAAATTTCTATCAGAAAAGAAGGGAAGGGACTAAAGAATTCTTGGTTATGTTTCATTCATTCTCTCCATTCTATTTTTAGTTTCCTCCAGGAACTAAAGTAACACAGGAAATTTTTAGTGTTCAGCTTATTAGATACTTTACATCAACATAAAAACAAGAGTAGGACAACCTATTGGCCAAGTTGTAATATTTCTCCCTTGTTAGCCAGCAGCAAAACAAAGATAATGTATTAACCAGCCTCTCAAATCCATTCATCTTCTCAAGATATGCTGGACTCTTAGCTTGGAAAGATGCATGATGGTGAGCATTCATCTTTTTTTTTGAGGCAGATCTGGCTCTGCCTCCCGGGCTGGAGTGGAGTGGCGGATCTCGGCTCCTGCAGCTCAGCCTCCCGGTTTACTTATTCCCTGCCCCTCAGCCTCCCGAAGGTAAGCTGGACCACAGGCGCCCACATCACCCCTCGCCCGGCTAGTTTTAGTATTTTAGTGAGCCCAGGGGTTTCACGTGTTGCATGGGATGGTCCTCGATCTCGACCTCGTGATCACCTGGCCTCCCAAGTGCTGGGATTACAGGCTTGAGCCACGGCGGCGCATTCATCTTTTAAATGTCGATACAGAACAAAGGCTACTGGCCAAACTACAGTTGTCTTTTTTTCTCTCACTATTTCCCGTATTAAGTAAAACTTTTCTAAATGGCATGAGTTCCTGCAAACTCAAATATAGATAGAACAGACCTACTACAAAAAATATGCATTTCTCTACGTGCCCAGAATATAAAGAGAATCAAATAGGTCAAATGGAAAGCAAACAGAAAAGCCAATGAAAAGCAGACACAGGGACCTTAACAGTACCGCATGGATCTTGCATATTTAAGTTGTTTTTGATCAGCTTTCTTGGATTTCATGCCTGTGAGAGGACTCAAAACATTGGAAGGTGAAGGCTAATAGTCTGGAAGCCCAAAAAGTTGCATTGGGAAAAATCCTACTTGTTCTTAGACTCTGGCTGCAGCTTCTGCTTCTCCCTATCCCGCTCTGCTCCTCCCTTACCCCGTCATACTAGCTTCTCCCCCTATCTCTTCCATGGGTAAACTCATCTACAAATGGCACTATCCTCTGGTGCTCATTGGGCTTGAAATCCCATTAGCACAATTCTTGTATTGCTTTTTCCTTCCTATGGGAACACAGGGGAGTAATGTTATAACCATTATTCTAGGAAAGGAAGACCAAAGTCCAAGGTGCCCTTTCTTCTAAGATATCTGCATGCTTGTTTTTAAAAAGAAGAAATAATATTTGCAAATACTCTCGTGAAAATTATCTGTACAGGAGTCCTGCCTGTTTTATCTTTATTTCTTCCTCTATAATTTAGAGAAGAACATTAATGTTTATATCTCTATCCCCCTGATCCTCCCCCCAAAAACATAAAAGGACTTTGTGGGTTAAAGTCAAAATTAGATTAGGTAGGGGTTAAAATTATTCCCAAGAGTCATACCTCTGACACCAAGAAAATGATAAAAGGTCCAGGCCATCCCTTCTCCTTTGGTGAAGAGAAGGTTAGCCAATAGTTAACTACCAGAGACCTGTGAGATGCTCTTCTGTCCCTGTCTGGCCCCTGTCATTAAAGGAGAACACTAATTTCAGGTCCTTGGATCCTTGGATTTATTGAAAAGACTCACCTTCAGGGAGAAAGCTGAAAGAAGTTGGAAAATTGCTCAAATTATTTGTAAGCATTGTCTTTGTTACTGAATAAGAGACTAGATGAAACTGTTCACTATCCTGAAATTTTCATTTACCCCACAGTTAATAGAAACCATGAATGGTCTGGTTCAGAAAGCACAGGGACCCCAAATTAGTTTGTAACTCCTCAGCTGAATACCTCTTTGATTAGTCACTTCACTCACTCCAGCCCTGATAATGGTTGTGTACTTTTCTAAACTCTACACTAGGCAAGGACACAGAACAAACCCCATTCACCTACTGAAATCTTTGTATGTCTAGTTTTGGGAAACTCTTTAAGATTCCCAAATTAACTTACATAACTAGTAGGGTCTAATTAACTCTTAGTAGTGATGCTTCCCCACTGTATAATAAAAGAATATGCACTAAAATGACTGGAAATTCGAACATCCTTAGAACCAATAGTTAATTAAAATGATGAAAATTGAGATAAAAATAATATTAGATTCTATTAGTCTTACCTAGTGACATGAAGCATTGTCCTATCTTGAAACTCCAAATAAACTAGCATTATAACATACTTTTGCCCCTCCAAGCAAACTGTGCTGGTGGCACTGATGAGCATTTGAGAACAGGTAGCCTTCTGTTGTAGTTGTGATAGCTCTGTTCTCAAGGATCGGCAAAGAATCGTAGGTACTAAGGCCATAAATTGGGGACAGAAGGGAGTGAAGTAGGGTTTGATTTGCAGGCAAAATACAGAGTAGAACCAAGCTGAATATTAAGCAAGGATGCCAACAGAACTACTTTAGTGGTTCACTGGCCTGCCTAGGGAGCAGAGGAAAGCGGGAAAAGATTTCCCACTACTATGAAAACCATGTCAATCAAAGAAAAAAAAAAAAAAAAACCCTAAACATTCCAGATGAAAAATAATAATTGCTAATAAATTGTGACATATTTAAGACAAAACAGCTTCTTGGACAATATTATTTGACCTAAACTTCAAATACCAAGGATGTTGGGTGAGAAAAGAATGAGTAAATCCTTCTTTATCCCCCACCACCCAGAAACAAAGTGACCTTCTACCATCTCCAGTTAAAGAGCCAGGAGATTGAATATCCAATTGTCAAATCCAGTGACTTCTGCTCTTAATTAAATTTTTTAAGTTTCTAAAATAATGGACTCAAAGAGATTTCACACAGACATGCACACAGAAGCTATTCAACATTGCAGTCTACATTCACATCTTTTTGCTTAACCCTTTTGATCAACGAGTACACAGTTTTGCTCAACATTTTCTGTATATTTTTTTCTATATAAACATTTCATCTACATATCTGCCATTTTAAATAGTTTTCCATTCTTACGGACATGAATGAGGTACACATAGCAACAGTCCCATATACGCACATATAATACATACTTTCTTCCTCTTGTTGTAAGGAATGGAGCAACTCCAAACAGAAAGCTGAAGAAAATGCAAAATGAAGATATTCCTACTTTCGCTAGCCTATGTAGCTTTGTCCCCCCAAATAAACCACATTAGCAAAGCTGAGTTCTTTACTTATGCTCATGAAAAACAAAAGGTACAAACGCAATCTTTTCCAATTAAAGCTACATGTTAAAATCTCCAAGGCTATTTCCTAAAGAATATTAACACCCGAGGCCTACCCGTAGAGATTCTAATGTAATTGTTCCAATGGAAAGGGTCTTAGATTTAGAGGCAGATAAACATACATTTGAATCTCTTCTTCATCACTAGGAGTTACTTCCTGTTGGGCAAGTTACTTAAATTCTCTGAGTCTCAGTTTTCTAATCCATACAATAGGAATATTACTGTGGGGATTAGAGAAAATGTATTAAAAATCTGCAACATACTCCCTGGCATACAATATGCCTCCAAAAATGTTGACCCATTACTAGTACTCATTGTTCTTCAGGTTTCCTGATAGTAAAACAGAAACCAGAGTAAAGAGAAGGCTATGCAGTTTTTGAAGATTCTAACATGTTTGAAATGTCATGCTGTTTAGTAACTATGTCCATGAAAAATTGGACAGCATCTGAAATATTGTTGTGACATCTTAAAGAGGTAATATACTTTAGTGCTAAGCAATGATGTATTCTGACTCTTATTTTAGCACACATTTCCCTTATTAAATATCTTTATCTAATTTCTTAGTAAATGTCAATCTTAATTTAACAAAAATATATTGACTATCTGGGTTAATATATGACCAATATTTTCAACCATCACAGGATAACAGAAAGCTCTTTAATGTTTATTTAACAGCAGTGTACTACTTGTTTGTAAATGAAGCCTGAAATTAGTGGTTTGTTGTATAATGGTGTTGCTTCTTGTTTTTATTTTTCTAAGTAGCATAGGAAATTATGCTGTATGTGAATTTGAGCAGACGTAAGCTGTACACATTACCAAGATGCTATTAAGTTTTCATGGTCTGATAGTCCTCAGTAGAATCTTATCTGCGTAATGTCTTGCTACCAAATGCCACCAATGCAAAATGTGTGACCACAAAAATCAAACACAAACATGAAGGAAAAAAAAGTACAAATGGGGAAAAATAATGTTTTCATTCCAGTATATTGATCTGAATTAGAAACTGAGTATTTTATCTGAAGCCATTCCGTATTTCTATAAACAAATTGCTCTCGTTGAATTTCAAAGAAAAAGATGCAAAAAGAAGTATGTTGGAGTCATCATGGGTCCTGTCTTCTACAGGACAGCGTACTCTTGCCTTTTACAAAAAACTTCCAGCCTTGTTACTAAAAAATGAAAGCGAAGAATTCATGAGAATAGAAGGCCTTGCTGGTAGTCAGACTCAGGGGAAAGAAAGCAAAGGAGAGCGAGTGCAATTATTTTCATTCTCAGTCTTCATGTTCCAGATATTGGAAAGAATAAAAGAGGTATTGGAAAAAGTGCCTGAAGGAACCACCCCAAATGTTTTAAATTACTATTCTGCAAATTCATTAACCATCAAAAATATGCTATGCTGAACACAGTCTTCTCTAGATTATCAATCAAAAGCACATTTTCTCACAAATGAACAGGGGAAAAAAGCCCCAACCCCAGCATCTTTGTTCCTCCTGATTTCTTTTCTCTGGGAAAATATTGCTTTAAATTGCTGTTTGTTCTCATAATGGACTGAAGCCTTTGAGGTCTTTACTGCTTCAAATGCTCTGAATGTACAGTCGATATACATGTAAAGTTTGCACTGATTATATGCAGCTCAAAGGATTTCAAAACATCTCCCTAGAAGCTTTTCCTTTCTCCTCAGAATTCCCATTTGAGTTTCCTGGAGGCTGATTTTCAACAGAGCACAGGAGAGCCTCGACTCGGAAATGGATTTCCCACAGAAATGGGCTACATCAAAGGAGAGCTTGCTAATGTGAGAGCCATCTCTGATTTCATTGAACCGCTACTCAGAAGAACAAAAACAACCTATTCACACATATTGGAAACGTTATAGTAGGCATTAAGCATGGCTCTAACCCATCCCTCCTGTGCTTTTCTTGGCCAGTTCTTCTTGTGGTTCTATTCCTTTCATTTTGCTGTGCTTATTTCAGAGGTCCTTGGCCCTCTCACTTGAAATTTTTTCTAAATTCAATGGAGTCATTTGGTATGTAGCTTTGTTGACCTCTCTTCAGCATTTTATAGAATTAATTCTTAAAAGTGTCTTCACTTTGATTCCATTCCACATCAACCTCTCAGTCTCTCTAAGGGTCTCTTTCCTGGACCGTCACATGTGGCTGTTCACACGGGATCTGTAACAACCCTTTTCTCATCTCACACTGCACACTGATTTCATCAGGGCAAACGTAATCATTCTTAAGATATTAATTATTACCAGGTGTGGTGGCTCACACCTGTAATCCCAGCTCTTTGGGAGGTCCAGGCAGGAGGATTGTTTGAAGCTAGGCGTTGGAGACCAGCCTGGGCAACATAGCAAGATTTCAATTCTACCTAAAACAAACAAACAAAAAGTAAGCCAGGCATGGTAGCATATGCCTGTAGTCCCAGCTACTCTGGGAAGCTGAAGCAGGAGGATTCCCTAAACCCAAGAGGTCAAAGCTGCAGTGAGCTATGATCACATCACTGCACTCCAGCCTGGGCAACAGAGCAAGATTCTGCCAAAAAAAGAAAAAAAAAAAAAACCTTTACTTACCATCTATAAGCTAATGACTTCAACCATACATCTAGATTAAATTTTCGCCATGTCTGCAAATAGAAAACACATTACGCAATTCAACTGAGTATGTAGCAGGCAGGGAACATTAACTTTTACCTGTCTTGAAAATGTCTTCCTGAAGGAAAAGGTGTAATTAGAGATAAAAAAGGATTTTTTTTCCAGTTTTTTTAAGTTTTCTTTCTCTAAACATGGCATCCAGTTCTGGCTTGCACTGTTATTGCTTATAAGTTTCTCATATTTACACACACACACACAATACACACACACTCTCTCTTTCTCTCTCTCTCTAAAATGTCAGCCATTGCATTTTGTTCCATGGGTCATTTAATCTTATATGCCTAGAGACACATTCAACATAGGCAGCTCCATTAGTTCTAATGGAAGGTCAAGCTTAAGAGTGAAGGAAAAACAGAAAGGATGAAATAACTAGTCTGGATTATGTACTTGTCTACCTTTTCCTTCCAAAATATAATCTCTGCAAGGGTAGAGATTCTTAGAACCTAGAATGGTGACTGGCACAAAGCAGATGCTCAGTAAAATGTTTGTCAGATCAAAGAATGAATCTTTGATGACAAGATGTCAGGAGTGAGTGCACCCATTTGGGTGTTTTAGGTGTATTAGGAAGGTGATAGAGTGCAATAAGCCAAATGGGCCACAAGATTTTTAAAAATGGAATCCACAGAGAAGTAATGAAAACTCCCCATTAAATCTCTCCCGACAATGGTGCCCACTGCTTCCTAAGGGATATGTGTTATTATGGTGAGTGACACAAGTCAAGAGAATGGAAAAAATGGAAGGTTCTAATACTGATGTATTCCAAACCATATTTTTGAATGGGTTATGTCTTCAAGATGATTTCAGACACATAGCCTGCTACCATGGGATGGCAACCAGTGTGAGCTCAGATATTTAAGGTTTTGCAAACCAGACTATCTTCTTTGGAGAAACATTAGGGAGGACCAAGTGTCTACATGGGTGGCGATGAAATCAGGAGTGGTACTGAGATTCAGTGGAACAAGTGCCAGAACAGCAGTAGGGGGTCTGGCTTCTGGTCACAGATAGTCATGCCATGAAGCAAGTTGCTTCATGTGCTCTGTCAGGAACATATTGTGGTGCATGTATAGCTCCCTCAATCTCTGAACTCATTTCATTTGACAAATTTTTAAAGGATGGCCACCAGGTGCAAAGCATTATGGCAAGTGCCATGGGGGACAGAGCAGAGAATCAAGTTTCTGCCCTCAAAAACAGAACTACTGGGTGGTAAGTTGAGATTGCTGCCTCTATGAGCCTCTGAGTTCTATGTGGGTCAGGGGACCTACGGTGTAATCCTGGATATGAAAACTGTGCCTTTGATATCTGCCTTCATTGGACCCTTTTAAATACTATATCTATAGTTGCATGTCACAGGAATGCTAGAGACAGTTATTTCATCATTATTTTGTTATATAAAAGCATATATTGGAATTGGCTCAGGGCTCGCTGGCTTTTTGTGACCTCAAGCAAACCAGAAAAATTAATATAATTATGCTATCAAACACTTCTAAATTTGTCTACACCATTATATGCACTATGACCAAAGGCAAGTAGTCCAATGAATTATCTGTAGTTTCATAGGAAGGGGGCATAACACACATGGTTATCATCTCCTTCAATATGAAACTACCCACCAAATAAATCAGGTCATATTTGAAGGAAGGAGTTCTTAGAACATTCCAAATTAATACACAAAAGCTGGAAGATTAACTAAGAACCATTGTTGAACAAAAAATTGGGTGAGTTGAAAATGACTGGCAAGAGGTTAAATCTAAAGTTGCAGAGTGAGTGCAGAGTAGGAAGACAGAGGCAGGAACGAGTAATGGAGAGGGATAATAGGTCAGCACCATGCTGAGATTCACATGGAAGGCGCTGCTTATGGGGAAGAACACAACAAGTCAACCTCATTTAGGATGGCTGGTATTTGGAACACTCTATTTTGAACATGTCAGAACATGCGAGGTAAAAGAAGGCTAAGTGGTAAGAGCTGGCAATGATGCCTGGAGAGAAATTAAAATAAGAGATATTAATTAAGGAAATGAGAAGGATGTGTAGACAGGACTACCCTGCAAAGAAAATATCCAAAGCAATAGCCCTTTGGAGGTTAGCATTCTTGATTAACAGCTACTGAGTATCCCCATCAGAGATAAGATTTAGTTTCTAGGGGAAAAAGACATAGTAGTGTCATACTGTGGACGTGGCAAATCTGACTTCAGTGATAGTGGTGAACTTCTCCTGAAGGAAGGGTTCAGTAAAGACAATGCTACAAGGAAGAAATGATGAGGTTTTCTTAGCGGAAGCATACAAAACAAGGTTATGTAAAACCTAAAAAACAAAAAAATGGTACAGAAGAAAATCTCACAGTAATCCTCAGCTATTATCTTGTTTTGAGGTGAAGAAAGAAGGAAACAAATACATCTGATCCCCAATAACCTTTGAACAGGGAAACCACAGGCATACATCTTTGAAGTACTAAGTACTTGTCACCTGGCATGTCAGAACAGAAGCAGTACAATTTTTTCCATTTAATTCACCAAAAATTTAAAAATTGACCATTTCTTGAAAGATGCAGAAAGGAATGCTAGCAAGAAAAAATTTATTTAAAATGGGCTTGTGTATCAAAGTAATTAAATAAATGTGGGAGAGAGAGAAAATGATTCTAATATTAAAAATTGCTTTCTTCAAAAACATCACTAAGCAGTATCATAGAATGAGGAACTTAAAGGACTTAACTTTCTGTTTGACCCATGGCAGAATTAAATTATAATTTCTCCAACCTGATTCCTCCCATGAAATCTATTCTGTTTAGGATGAAGGTCAAGTACCGAGTGAGAATGATTTAGTGCCGCTCTTCAAATCCAATTCCATAATCATGCTCTTGTCTCAACACACCAGCCGGACATCAAAGATGAAAAGAAAAAAAAAAAAAAAAAAAAAGATGCAAAAAAAAAGCAACCACACTCTCAAGAACATTATGAAGCTAAAATATGTCCATTTCAAATTCTATCATCCTCAAATACAAATAGAATTTTCATTCATCAAATGCTAAGCAAACACAGAACCTATTGCTGGCTCCACTGTTTTTCAGCATCTCACCTTTTCACACTGAGCAGCACTTCCCATTGCTAGCTCCCCTTTCTCTAAAGAACTTGACTTCTTTTCAAAAACCACAGTGTTTACATCAAACCCTCTCCTTTCCTTTTCTGCCCTTGCATAATAGTCACTTGACTCCAGAGAAAGTAAAATTCAACAACCCATGGCATTACTGAAAATACTTCAAAAACAGGCAGGAGCAAAATAGCACAGTGGACAAGCATAGTGGCTGTTTTGTCTATAATGCAAATCTAACAGCTGCTTCGAGTGGAAAAAGAAATAGCCTTTATTGAGTATTACTTGTGCGATGATGCACCATTAGGAGTTTTGAGGAGGAAGATGTCATCTAAGTAGATGCCCTAAAACCGAGTTTGACCTAGGCCAAAGGATTGTACACTAAAGAAATTTTTTCCTTCCAGTTGCCTCTTCTAAAGCCCCTATTTCAAAGCATGCCATAGATTAAAATTATTCTTCATGGATTAGTTATGGTTTTAAATAAATGCTCTTTTATAGAGGGAATTAGCCAACAGGTATTAATTGTGTACCTACCAATGTACTCTGCTTTTTGCCATGGTCTTCACAAAGAAATAGAGGAAGGGTTGTTCTGTTTAGGATATCTATAACCTGCACAGGCAAACAAAACAAAAATAGACAAATGGGATTACATTAAACTAAAAGACTTCTGCACAGCAAAGGAAACAACTGAGTGAAGAAAAAAGCCTTTGAAACTGGAGAAAACATTTGCAAACTATGCATCTGATAATGGGTTAATATCCAAAATACATAAATAATTCCAACTATATACCAGAAAAACAAGTAACCCAATTTAAAACTGGGCAAAGGACCTGAATAGACATTTTTCAAAAAAGACATACAAGCCAGTGTGGCAGCTCATGCCTACAATGCCAGCATTTTGGGAGGCCAAGGGATTGCTTGAGCCCAGGAATTGGAGACTGCAGTGAGCCATGATTGTACTATTACACTTCAGCTTGGGCAACAGAGCAAGACCTCATCTCTTATTTTTTTAAAAAAAAATAAAGGCATAGAAATGTCTAATAGATGTGGAAAATGCTCAATATCATTAATCATCAGGGGGATACAAATTTAAAACACTATAAAATATAAGTTATTATCTGGTTAAAATGGCTATTATCAGAAAGACAAAAGACAACATTTGATGGTGAGGATGTGGAGAAAAGGGAATCCTTGTTGGTGGGATGAGAGTTCAAAGGGAACAACTGTTGGTAGGAATGTAAATTAGTACAACCATTATGGAAAAGAGTATGGAGGTTCCTCCAAAAATTAAAATGGAACTACCATACAATCAAGCAATCCCATTACTGGGTATATATCCGAAGGAAATGAAATCAGTATGTCAAAGAGATATTTGCACTCCTGTGTTCATTCACTGTAACATTATTCACAGTAGCTATGACATAGAATCATTCTAAGTGTCCATCAAGAGATAAATGGATAAAGAAAATGTAATATATATATATACACACACATATATATTATATATATACACACACACATACATACACACACACACACACACACAATGGGACACTATTCAGTCTTTAAAAATAAGAAAATCCTGTCATTTGTGACAACGTGGATGAACCTGGAGGGCATTAAGTGAAATGAGCCAGGCACAGAAAGACAAATACCACATGATCTCACGTATACGTGAAATCTAAAAAAGTTGAACTCATAGAAGTAGAGAGTACAGTGGTAGTTATCAAGGGCTGGTGGGTGGGGGAAGGATGTGCAAAGGATACAACATTTCTGTTAGATATGAAGAATATGTTCAAGACATCTTTTGCACATCATGGTGACTACAGTTAATAACAATGTACTGTATATTTGAAAACTGGTAAGAGAGTAGATTTTTAAATGTTCTCACCACAAAAAAATAAGAATGTGAAATACTAAACATATTAATTAGCTCTATGGAGCCATTCTGCAATGTATACATATTTTTAAACATTATTTTGTACATGATAAATACATATAATTTTCACCAATTAATAAATAAAAATATCTACAATCTAATTGAGATCATCAGACACCTTGGTGTCAAAAGCTAAGTTACAGGATAAAAGAGCAAAATGTAAATACATAACTTGTGGATTGTGTGATCAAGCAGTGGTTGGAATTCAAAGGGAAGAGATTCCATCTGTGAGCTTGGCAGATCGAGGTGAGCCTTGAAATAAGGTTACAAGGTCTGGAAGCTCTAGAGAAGAAAAAAGAGTTTGAGGGGACATCACATGAGCAGAACCAGAAGGCAGAAAGGCCCAAGTCCTATTTGGGAGACAAACAAAGAATACAATTGGCTGGGTCTGCTCTCTTGAAGATAGTTGAAAGTTGCTGAGGTCTATGCTTATGACTTTTCTGTCATGTAGTGTATATCTATGAGACTGTCTGTCTAATATCCATCCTTCCCGCCCTCATGGCAACTGACAATTGTGTCCACCTCTTCACCTACTGTGGCAGACATTGTTGATTGGCTAAAGCAATAGCCATTCCTAACCCCTACTCAGTTACTGCTTCTTACAACACAGGCTAATAAGCGAGTTGCTGGTTTTCCTAGACTCCCTCAAAGGTAGAGACAGTCACACAGCTCCATTTTGACTGATGAGTCAAAAAGGGAAGTCTGCTGTGGGCTCCTAAGAAAGGTGATAAGAGAGACTGAAGAAAGAAGAAACTTTGCTTAAGCATGCACTTTCTCTCTACTTGCCTTGAATGTGTACATGATGTTCGGACCTCTGGCAGCCACCTTGTGATGAAGAGATAACAAGCAGAAATAAGAAAAGCCTATATAGGGAAGACAGTGTGAAAAAAATAGAACATTATAAGGTTCTTAATAATATCACTGATATAACGGTTCAACCCTAACTTCAGATTTTTTGTTATAATGGTAAATAAGTGAATCATAAATGTCCCTTTAGGCCAAGCCACCATTAATTAACTCTTTCTTACTTGCAGCCAAAGTATTCCTGACTGATTTAGCTGCCCTCACCTTCCATAATCCCAAGCCTACAAGGCTGCCTCAAGAGAAGCCATATTCTTTATGACTGTACTCTCAGACTACAGTTAAGTATTCCAAGGATGAGGCTCTGACTCAGTTCTTCCCTGGGGTTTTACAACCTGAATCTGAGAAGGAAAGTGAGCCCTCTCACTTGGCTTAAGTCATATAAAATGCTACACTTAGGTGGTCAGCAGCTATGCTTTTTGCACTAACTAGAAAGCCTGTCTACAATAAGAAAGGGAGGAGTCAACAGGCACAGAGAGGCACAGATGAAACATGGAAAGAAAGTCCTGTTGGGGTTCAATTCTCTGGCACCAGCTGTTCCTGAGCCCGCCTGTATTCTTTCCACAGTTTTGTAAGTTAACCATTCTTAGAATTCCAAATAAATCTCCTTTGTTGCCTAAACTAGTTTTGAGTAAGCTTTCCTCAATATATAACCAAAAAAAATGTAATCTATTAGGTTGAGGCAAATGTAATTACAGTTTTTGCTATTACTTTTAATTGCAAAAACTGCAATTACTTTTGTACCAACCTAGTATACATTTCGTATTATTCCCTTATAGAAAAAATTTCCTATGATTTTACATTAAACACAAGAGCTAATATGAATTTTCCAGAAGGCCAAAGAAAAAAGTAGAGTTTATCTTTTCTCCTAAATCATGCTGGGAAATGCTATCATTATTCTGGGTTCAAATTCCAGCTCGACCAGTTGGCAGTTCTGTGACCTTGGGTAAACTATTTAATCTCTATGGACCTCAGTTTACATATCTATTAAATATAAATGGAAACTGTAGCTAACTCACAGAGTTTTTGAGAATTAAAAATTCAAATTTGAGTTAAATATGTCATTAATCAGTAAAGAACATAGAATAATACAAGGTAGTAAGTACTCAATAAATTCTTGGGCCTACACCAATATCCTTAAAATAATCAGATACCTGATTCATGAAAAATAGTGAGTGAATTATCAGTTGTGAGGTCAACAAGGAAATTAATCTTTTAGCCATTTACTGTATACACAGCAGTCTTCATCGTGCCAAAAATATTGTCTAATATTAACTCTTAAAAATAAGCCCATTAAGTATTTATAACTGCAACCACTAGAAAACTGCAAGCAGGCAAGAAAACCAACGATTCAGGAAAGTTAAGTAAAGTAGTATGTCCACTATGGAAAAGGTAGAATCTAAACCCAAGGTCGTATAAATTAAAAGACTCAGATTTTCCCATGATACCACACAGTCACAGGAATAAGCATACATTCCATATTTTGGTTCTGTACAGTGAAGTAGAATGACTACAGCAGACTCTCATCTGACACAAGAATTGGGAATCTAAAATCAGATTTTAAGGCAAAATTAAGCATATACAAAGTGACCCTTGAATAATTTTTAAATTTATCTTTATATTTCTATCACTGAGTCCTTAAAAGCACTAAAGCTAAGAATTGATTCTTCTAGGTTTTTTTCATATTTTTTATTTTTTAAGAAAGCTTTGAGGGACAGGAAATATGGAGCCTGACAGGGCATATACTTTGTAAGCCCTTATCTTTAGAATTGGTGCAGCTGAATCTGTATAAGTAGAATATGTGTGTGGTGCAGCTCCATAGTGGCTGCTGTCCCAGACAGCACTGTCTTGAGGAGTATGGTTACCCACTATGACCATGTAACCTCCCCGCCATCTTCAAGCGGACAAAACAGCTGATCAAGATCAGGAACACAAAAGAAAGGTACAATATTCAAATATTTCCTTCTCCTCAAAATAAGTATCTAATTATTCACCTTCTTATCCTATGGGCATACTCCTTTTATACACCTTTATATAAGAATAAATTTTAAAGCTCCAGGTAAATGTTATAGATTGAACACATATGTCTACTGCAACTCTGACTCACAACTCCACCAATCACAACAATAGAGATTTATTTTTTAGGGCAAAAAAAGACAAAGAAGAGGAGGAAGAAACAGTTAATTTTGAAGGCTGGCGAGCATGTGAATCAGCAGACCAGGGGAAGTATGTCAGCAGTGGGGAAGTGCTTTTCTAAAAGTATTTGTACTGCAAGCCCCAGAAGGATCCAGGTTTGGGGAGCAATAGATACCTATGAAATACGAGGGGAAAGCAGAAAACAAGAAGAATGACTAAAAGTCTCTATAACAAAGCAATTAGATCCCCCAGACTCTTTCTACCCCTCTACCTCTCAACACAGACTCCCTCTATATTGTCGCCCTGCCTAACCACCCCGCATACACAGTCACATACACACACCCAGGGTCATCTTTTTGGGCCAAAGTAACAAGGGGTCCAGGCTAGCCCTCCCTACTGGGATTCACATATGTTCAAAGGATATACCCAGCTTGCCCCAACAAGCTCTGGGTATATCATTCCATTTAACTGGATCTTTAATTTACCTCAATAATGCTTCCAGCACAGCAAACTCTCCTTCCCTATCATGTACAAGCAACTAGTTCTTGGTCACTCATTTTAGTCTTCTGCCTCACTTTGAAATTGTGTTTTGTTACTTGGTTTCTTGGATGAAACAATTTAATATCCCATCACATTTGCATAATCAAATATTGTAAAACTAAACATTGATTCTTACAAACACTATTATACACCTCTAAAGGAGAGGTAGGTAGACTCTGTTTCACTTGTGGTGAAGGAAAGAACCTAGCCTTAGCCTAGCCTTTCCCTTTCGAAGAATGCCAATAGTTAACGTCTAACACTCAAAAACATTGAGTGTCATGGTGTAAAGTAAAAGCAAAAGAAACTAAGAAAAGAAAAGAAATGAAACTCAGAATCAAATCAAGAAATGATGGTACAAGTTTGTTTTTTGGAAAGATTAAGGTAAAACTCAAGAGAAATAGCTCTAAACATTAGAAATTGTTGACTCTGGGAGGAAGGAATTGAGCTGAGTAGAAAGGGAGAAAGAGGACTACAGTAGATCATTGTGAATCTTATAGAACTATATAATTTTCAAAATTATCTATATGTAACCTTGAAAAAATAAGATTCAAACAAAAAATACATATGCAGGAATCTGGAGGTCCCTCTCTTAGTTGTTAACTTCACACACTATTTTGCGTTTATATCTCATCCTCTCAAAAAATGTGCAATAACCACATAGCTAAGTCAAGTCAGGATGTCCGGATGATTAACTACAATGCACACTTTAAACAAGTCTCAGAAAATCCATATTTAAATACTATAAACTAGGAGATGACACATCAGTCTATGAAATCTTTCCCAAATGGATTTTTTCTCATAGAGAGATCCTCTAATATATCTAAAATGATTTGATTGATGTTTAAATGTGATTTACATATAGCTTTACAGCAATATATTCATTGAATACAGAAAAATAGGTCCACATTCAATCTGCAATTTCCATACTATCACACTCAGGATGATACAATTAGGTGAGATTGCCACCTTACAAAAACTTGAGACAGGCACTGGTTATATTTCAATCAAAATATCCTTTTTTCAAATCTTTTAAAATGAAGTTATCCATCCATTATTATATCACTTTAAGCTTATGAGTTAAAATTGTACCTTGTGAATGATTCTCTCATGTTTAGAGTAGCTCTGAAATATGATTCACAAGCATTATTAGAAGTGTGATCAACCCCACTGAGAATCGCCGCAAATAAATGGCTTTAGTAAAGCTAACTGTTGAAACTTGGCATTCACTGTCAACATCTAGTTGTCTGTTTTCCCTTCTATCTATAAAGACTTTTTTTCACAGATAATGCGTTGTTTGATAACTTCCCCAGCCCTATATATTCTAGAGTTCAACTTAAATTTGTTTTTCATTAAATCACAGTGATGTGGGCCTCCTGTGTTTAACACATCGTAAGGTTTCAAATTATATTTTTTCCACTGCAAAGGAACACATGTCTAGAAGTTCATTAAATACATTCACAAGATTTCCCATGTTTATTTTGATAGATTTATGGAGAAGTGTAAAACCATTGAAAAGCTTGGGCATATTTCATCGTGAACACCAAATTTGCACCATGAATGTGAACTAAATTGCACTATTGCACAGTGGCTAGTATGCAGAAAGCTCTCAAAAATGGGGTCTTAAAACATTATCCTTTCTTCCCTTTTGAGAAGATGAATCATGTAATATTTAACCTAGTTTCCAGCCTTAGATAGTGACTGAGATAATTGGAGGAGCTAAAATTAAAATTTATTAGATAATGCCACACACTTAGAATGATGCCACATTCATTTCCATTATACCTATGGATCTATTCAGCTATGTTACAATTTTAAATTATTTTTACATCAGTTAATTCTTGAAACTAAAAACAGAAATATTTTAATAGAGCACTTTTTTGTTATCCATCACATGGTTAAGACTGTACATTAAATGTGTGTCTTTTTGTCTTCCTTTTAGAAAGATTTATCCAAGTGTACTAGAGTATACCATGCTATAAGTTTAGGCTTATAAAATTAATCTTCTAAGCAGTGATGAAGATGAGTACCTCAACACTTAAATCAGGCAATGGTTCCAAATTTCCATTGTAAACTTCAAATTGTATTTTCCATATGTGATTCATTTTAAGCTAAAAGAAGATATCAAAATTTGACAATACCTTTCGCTCCTGAGAAAGCAGTGCAGTAAAACTGGTATGAGAGGAAATGCTAAAATGCCTCATCAGTCTCCCTCGAGTTTAAGGTTCTGGTGAGAAAATGGCATGTAAGAGTACTGAGAAAGACAGGAAATCCTACCTGGAATCAAGTTATCCTGTTTCAGATCAACAGCCTTGGAGGCTGCAGCACTCCTCAGATAGGAAACAACTTCCCAGGCAACATTATTGAAACTATATACATACAGCTTCAGGAAAAGCTGAGAGTGCAAGGACAATGTGTATAGCCATATCTGACAGTCCATGAGCAACAGAACTTTTCCATAACCTCCTTTCCCACACAGAAGGCCTGCTCACCTCATAGGAGGAGAGTCCAGGAAAACCTAAACGGCAAGGAAGGCAAAGATGACTGTGAGGAAACACATTTACATAATCCCTCATGTTGATAGATCAGATGATAGAAATTATTTGATAACATAGATAGATGCCCAAAAGGCATTTGATAAAATCCAACATCCATTCTAATTAAAACATGAAAATACTTTTAAAAAATGGAATAGCAGACACTTTCATTATAAAATATCCTTAATGGTGAAAGAGCAGAAAAATCCCTACTGAAAGAAAGATAGAAAAATCAATGGTGAGTGCTGAAAGTTTTAGCTAATTCAGAATAAGAAAATTAAATAAGTGGCAAACATCTTTTGGAGGGTGTTTGCTAACATATATCAAATCTCTTAAAAATGTTCACAGTCTTTTACCAACTAATTCCATGTCTAGGACTTTACCCTCTGAGGTTAACAACCAGAGATGTGCACATTTGCAGGTGACTGTCACAGTGAAAAGAGTGGAACAAATGTAAACATTGAACAAAAGCAACCAGTAAAGAAATAAATATTTATACACATATGTTATGGTGCAGCTATCTGTTAAAATACTGCGCATTTAAAATGTTACTCAAGATACATAAGTATTTGGGTAAATGATTGTTATATTCTAAGTCAAATAGGCTTAATAATAGTATGATTCTTATTTTGTTAAAAACATTCATATCCATTTATGCAGATACATGTAAAGCAAAGTACCTGAAATTTTAACAGTAAATAGTAAAATTATAAGCACTTTTTTCTTTATACTTTTCTATATTTTCCAATCTTTATATAAAAGAAACACGTATGCCTTGTAAATTCTAAAGGAAAGTAAACATTAAGGATCTGTGCCAAGCCAGAGGTCTCTTTTCAGCAAGCCAAGTAGGGTTTGGTAAAGTTGACAATAGTAAGGTTCCCAGCGACAGATACCAACTGAAATACAGGCAAACATGAGAAGGTAGTATTGATGGCTCTATATCTATGTTTGGAAATTCTTAATAATGAAGGATAGGGACAACTGGAGCACATTCAAATACCAGATAATGGCTAGCCCATTTTATTAGCAGATGGACTTATCAGATGCCTATTAAAGAGGTCGTGACAGTTGTTCCCGTTTAACTTGACAATTTCCAAAATACAGTGTGTGGGATGGCCTGAGAGACTACACTACAGCACATGTACTGACTGGCTGCCACCCCACAGTTTCTGAGCCTGTGTGGCTTGGACAAGATCTGTAAAGGACAAAACCTTTTAGAAGTATGTGAGATGCAGAGCAGTGATGGTGCCTGTGCACTCATCCATCTAGATGCAAGCTGTGGGAGAACCTAGGTGGGGGGGGGGCTCTAGACAGAGCTGGAAACGGGGGCAGTCCACATGACCCCCTCTTTACAATTCACAAAGCAAAAGCAAGGAAGGCCATGCCAAACTGCACCATAAGCACACGGTGCATTAGGACTCTGCAGATTTTATGCATTACCTAGTGAAAGAAGATGAAGACACTTCCAGTAAACGTATCTGTTGGTACATAGAAAACAACAGCCATGATAAAGATGTGAGAGAGCTCATGCTGCTAGACAAGACAGTAGAGTCTGAGAAGAAACCTAAGAAAGAGGTTTAAACCAAAGGTGGATACCGACCCCAAATGTCTCTTGCCCAGAAAAGAGAGGTTGCTCAGAAATTAATAAGGGTCTTAAAAATTAAGACAAATTATTGGCTAAGGAAAAAATAAACACATACTTTATAAAACTCTTTAGTCCTAGTTCATCATTTGCTCATGGCCCACATAATTTTAAGAATTGAATTCAAATTCTTTAGATTAAAAAAGCTGGGACAAAGATGCGAATAGGCTTTCAAACAAGTAAGTTATATTTGTGAGTTACTACAAATAATGGGATCACATTTTCATTTTTGCACACAATTATCAAAAGCAAGTTATCTAGATATTTATCTCATACTCTTCCATTCGTTAAATGTTAAACCTTGATATATGCATCTAAAATCAGTTTTAGATTTATGTAGTTCAGGGTTTCTCAGCCTCTGCACTATTGGCATTTGCTGGGATGATTCTTTGTTGTTGGGGCCTGTCCTGTGCATCGTGTTTGTGAGCAGCATCCCGGGCCCCTACTCACTAGATACCATTGGCGGTCTCCTTCTCTACAATTGTGACAACAAAACTGTCCCCAAGGAGGGCAAAATTCCCCCTCCCCTACTTGAGAACCACATGTAAGTGGCATTTTGACCACTGAATGGGGTATTTCAAGGTTTGCATATTACAGCTTTGAGGACTTTATAAGCCTCAGTGAGTTGCTTAGAATTGAAGTTAAGGTGAATAACAATATGCTTCTTAGTTGTCTGCTGTGATTTAACCTAATTTGAATAAAATTTTAAATTTACCAGAGGGTGTATTGAAGAGCAAATCTTTTATCATAAAAATAAGACCAGCTCATAAATTTTACAGAAAGTTTCAGTCATTTCTTTGTGCTCCCATGGTTGGCAAAAAAAAAAAAAAAAAAAAAAAAAAAAGTAGCAATAGCTAGAAGGCAAAAGTGCAAAAGTACAGAATCTGGTTACCAACACAAACCACTCCATAATTAGCAGATTTAGATTATGTTAGAATGAGACTATGTACATATTATCAATGGAGTCAACATTGGATGCGCACAAGAATGCTCTCCTTGGAGAAAACAATCATTAAGCGTGACTTAAGGGGCTTCTGCCACAATTAAAGTCAGTCTATGGAAATGTGTTTACATCTTTTTTCTCTGCTCTAATCTCTACCTCTGTCTCAAAACAAAATAAAAAACTATAGCTTCTCAGTCCTAACATAGAGTAATACATTTAAGACACTGAACCCTTTTGAGATTTCTATGAGGATAACCCTTGTATTATAAAGAAATCAAGCATTAAGCATTGATGTGACAAAGTTAGTCTAGAACAGACAGATTCGAAAGCAGGAAGCTCCCTTGTAAAAATTTATTTCTTTACAAATCAAATTCCCTTGTTTTTCATAGTCTGAATAGCCAGTGCTCACCTATCCAGGAACTAAATAAACTAAAAAGTTTATTATAATATTATGAATTATTTATTACTATTAATTACTGTTGACTTAGAGGAACTTTTCATTATCTTTATTTCAGATACTTTGTGAATTTTTTCTTTGCTTCTTCCTAAGCCCCGAATTCTCAGGCTCAACCCTGCACTCTTCTTTCTTCACATTTTGTCTCTCAGAAAGTGAAGACACACTGACAGTAATAGTAAACAGATATTTTTTATAGAATTCTTCCTAAATTCAAAGTGCTGGACCAGGTGCCATGATGTAGGTGATGAGTAAATAACAGGGTTCCTTCTGCCCTTAATAAACCTAGAATATAGTGGTAGACACAGAGCATGAAGTCACAGAATGGTAAGAGCCCACATGCCGCTGTAGGAAAGCTTTCTATGATTTCTTCAGGCAAAGCAAGCAGCTACTCCCACCTCTGAGCACCAACACTCCAATTATCAGGCAGCTTAGCCTATGTGGGATCAGGTGTGTGTGCTCTGGAGTTAGACTACCTGGATTCAGAACCTAGCTCCATCACTTACTATGGGAGTGGCTTGGGCAAATGATGTAACTGTACGTAGGGTTCCAAGTCTCTTAAGCCAAACCATATTAAACTGCTATCCTACAACTGCTTTGACCTATATCAAAGGCAATGGCAATTTCACATGGTTCAATCTAATATAAATTGGGGATAGTAGTCATACCAACCTTCACAAGATTACTGGAAGGATCAAATGAATGAATGCAAGCAAAGCACTTAGAACAAAACAAGCACATAGAAAACATGCAATACACATTTATTATAACAATTTTTTATAATTATTTTCCCTCCACAAATTTGAACTTTTTGATTGCAAAGAGCCTTTCCCACATACATCTGAGTTTACCTCTATTCTAATTCCAACATCTAGAACAGTACAAGACACATACTATGTGACAGTTAATATTGAGTGTCAACTTGATTGGATTGAAGGATGCCAGACCCACTCTTAATCTGGGTGGGCATCATGTAATCAGCTGCCAGCACAACTAGAATATAAAGCAGGCAGAAAAATGTGAAAAGACTAGACTGGCCTAGCCTCCCAGCCTATATCTTTCTCCCGTGCTGGACCCTTCCTGCCCTCAAACATTGGATTCCAAGTTTTTAGTTTCAGAGACTAAGAACTGGCTAAGACTAAGAGACTTGGACTGGCTCTCCTTGCTCCTCAGCTTGCAGATGGCCTATTATGGGACCTTGTGATCATGTGAGTAAATACTTAATAAACTCCCCTAATATATATAATATATATATATAATCTAATATTTCTATTATCTAATATATACCATATATTATCTAATATATATCACATAATATATGATAGATATTAGATAATATATATTACGTAATATATTATATATTAGATAATATATATTACGTAATATATTATATATTAGATAATATATATTACATAATATATTACGTAATATATTATATATTAGATAATATATATCACATAATATGTGATATATATTAGATAATATGTAATATATATTATCTAATATGTAATATATATTATGTAATATATAATATATAATATATATTATGTAATATATAATATATATATAATATATATTATGTAATATATAATATATTATCTAATATATATTACATAATATACATATATTATATATTATGTAATATATATTAGATAATATATGATATATATTAGATAATAGAAATATTAGATTATATATATAAGGGGAGTTTATTAAGTATTATGTAATATATATTATCTAATATATAATATATTACGTAATATATATTATCTAATATATATTATATATTATGTAATATATGTAATATATATTATCTATTATATATTATGTAATATATATTATCTAATATATATTATATATTATATATTTTATATTCTATATATTTTATACATTACATATTTTATATATAGAGGGACAGAACTAATATATATAATATAATATATAATGTATATTATATTATATATAATATTTTATTATATATAATAAAATATTTTTATTACATATAAAAATATTACATATGTAATATATAATAATTTATTATATAATATATATTAGTTCTATCCCTCTAGAGAACCCTAATACATACTATAATAAATGTTTGTTGGCCAGGCACAGTGGCTCATGCCTGTAATCCCAGCACTTTGGGAGGCCAACACGGGAGGATAACTTGAGCCCAGGAGTCTGAGGTTACAATGAGCTATGATCGCAACACTGCACTCCAGCCTGGGTGATAGAGTGAGGCTCTGTCTCTAAAAAAAGTTTGTTGATGAATGAGTGAATCTATGAATGAAGTGGAGCTGAGAAGGACTTAAGATCACAGCACAGCAGACCTAAGAATTCAAGAGAATTTGTGCAAAGGAGATGATCCATAACAAGATTGGCAAGATTCAAATGCTTAGAAAGGAATAAGGAAAGCTTTTAAATAACTGTGAATGAAGGATTCATAGAAAGGCAGAGAAGATACTCAAGGCTGGCCAGAGCCGTCAGCTCTACACAGTGACATGTGCAGGAGAAAATGGCATCCCTCTAGGCTACTGCAGTTCTTCGGTAGTCTCAGTATAGCACTGAAGCATATGTGAGATTTCAGACCCCACTTGCCCAGGATCAGGAGCCTTGGGCAGTGCACAGGCTACACAAAGAAGCCCTGAAGTGGCTCCCTGAGAGGCAGCAAAGGACTTCATTTCTTAAGCCAGTGCTTAGGACCCGATTTTACTTGGTTAAATAGCTACCATAAGCAAATGTTATCCTCACCACTCCAAGCACCTGCTCTCCTTTACCCCTCTGCCTCCAGATCCCCAGCTAACAGAGCAGCATACCGCAGGGTTTGAATCTCAGCTCTGCTGCTTAACTTGATATTGGGCAAGTCAAATGTAACCTCTCTGGATTTCAGTTGCTCCATTCTGGAAAATGGGGATGGTGACATCTGTCTCACTGCTACAGTGAGAAGGAGGTTGAATAATCATGTGTGTGAGACCCTCTGCACAGTGCCAGCCCCCAGGCAACGCCCAATGGAGGGCCCTAATTGCATTCCACTTGCTAGGTGATGTCTACATTTTTAATATAAAGCACTTGGAAAACTAGTTATTGAAAATGAAAATTGTTCTTTATGTCCCTTGGGAGTGGGAAATTGTATATCCTCACTTTAAATTACCTATTTTATTGAGTACAAGAAGTTCATGCTGCTTTTTTAGCTGATAAAATACTAATACTAGAACACTTTTGAGAAGCAGAAACTAGGATAAAGCATTTAGACTTTTTATATGTTCATAAGTTTATAGCATCTTCTCGTAACCCTCAAAGAACCCCAGAAGATGGTTGGAATTATCTTCACCAATTTACAAATGGAGAAACTGAGGTTCGGAAACAGAGAGGGACTGGCTAGAGGGTACACAGACACAGTGGCAGAGCTGACTGAGGCACAGGCAGGTGTTGAGGGGTCTGACATTTACACAGTGGAGGACGACCAAGATAAATGTTCCAATATTATGAACACAAAATTAGGTACAGCACTTTGGAAGGATCCTGTATGAGTGAGAGGCCCTTCTGATGGTTAACTTTATGTGTTAACTTGACTGGGCCATGGGTTGCCCAGATAACTCGTTAACATGACTTCTAGGTGTGTCTGTGAAGATGTTTTGGGAAGAGATTAGCATTTGAATTTGTGGACTTGGTAAAATAGACTGCCCTCCCCACTGTGGATAGGCAACATTCAATCCACTGAGGGCCTAAGTAAAACAAAAAGATGGAGAAGGGGTGGATTCACCCTCCTTTTGCCCGAGTGTTCTCAGGTTTTCAGACTTAGACTGAAATCTGTGCCTTTGACTGTCAGGCTCTCTAGGTCTTCAAATTATACCATGGACTTTCTTGGGCCTCCAACATGCAGAAGGAAGACCATGGGACTTAGCTTCCACAAATGGTGTGCGCTAATTCCTTATAATAACTTTCCTTCTCTCTCCCTCTCTCTACATATATCTCCTATTGGTTCTGTTTACCTGAAGATGCCTGGGTAATATAGCCTTGAAGCTTTAAATGTTATTCACTTCCAGATAATTCATCCTCTGGCTGATGTAAGAATTGATTGTATTCAAATGCAATATTTACGGAGTGTTTGCGGCCCTGTGCTAAGTGTTCGATATGACATCGTCCTGGAAGCATCTTCCCCAAATCCTGGGTGTGACACGTCAACTTGGCTGGATTACAGTAGCCAGTTCTTTAATCAAACACTAATCTAGATATTGCTGGAAAGGTATTCTGGAGATGTGATTAACTGATCTATGATCAGTTGACTATAAAGGAAATTACCCTCGATAATGTTGGTGGTCTCATCTAATAAGCTGAAGTCCTTATAAGCAAAGAGAGGCTTCCCAGAAAAGAGAAAAAAATCTGCCTCAAGACTCTAGCGTCAACTACTTCCTGAGTTTCTAGCCTGCAGGCCTGCCCTACAGGTTTTAGATTTGCCAGCTTCAAAAACATGAACTAATTTATTACACTAAATCTCATTAATTTTATATATATATATATATATATATATATATATTTCTAAACTAAATACACATACATTTTAAAGTTTTATATTTAAAAATATGTAAATATTTATTTATAAATTATATATATGTATATATTACATTTTATTTTTTATATATTATATACATATATATAATTGAATAACATGGGTTTGAACTGCACAGGTCCACTTATATAAGGATGTTTTTCAATTAAAAGTTACACAGAGTGCACCTGCCTCCCACCTCTGCCGCCCCTGAGACAGCAAGACCAATTCCTCCCCTCCCTCCTCAGCCTACTCAATATGAAGACAACAAGGATGAAAAGCTTTATGATAATCCACTACTATTTAATGAACAGTAAATACACTTTCTCTCAAAATGTCTTAATAGCATGTGCTCTTCTCTAGCTTATTTTAAGAATAGAGTATATTATACATATGACATATAAAATATGTGTTAATCAACTGTTTATATTATCAGTAAGGCTTCTGGTCAACAGTAGGCTATTACTTAAGTTTTGGGGGGAATCAAACGTTATAAGAAGATTTTTGACTCTGCAAGGGTTCAGTGCCCTTGGCCCCAGTGTTGTTTATAGTTTCGATATGTATACCTATATATATGTGTATATATATTTCTATATGTCTATCTATACATGGATAAATAGGTGGATAGATAGCTAGATCTCCTATTGGTTCTATTTCCCTGGATAACCCTGACTGAACTGACCTCCTCCTCCTCCAGGGGTTAGACATGGTTTGTTCTTAGCAATGCTTTATTTGTCCCATATTGATTTGAAAGAGCTTAAGCCAACATTTTTTAAATGTTAGATTTCACATCAAAAAGTAAATTTTTCCAGTTTCCTTTGAAAACACTGGATGCCTAGAAACATCTTGGTGTGTGGGGTTGGGTTCTGCTCCCTTTAGAGCAAACTAGTCCTCATTTGTCCATCCTCATCACATTTTCTTTTATCCCACTAGCCTCCTTCTTTCATTACAGCTACCCACTTGAACCCTATAATCCATCAGTTTTGTTTTGTTTTGTTTTTGTTTGTTTGTTTTTTTAATGTGGGGGTGTGGAATACAAGGACACAGTTAAAAATCATACCACCAGCTCAGAGACAAGCAAGGTTAGTTGCATGAAACTGTTGGCCTGTGGGCTAGACTCACACTCCATGAAAGCTGGGCCCAGTTCTGTTCAATTTTTGTACTAGTCACATCCCAGCAGGAGCTCAATGAGGAGTTGGCTGATTTGTGCCCCCTGCTTTCCAGCCCCTTCATTAGTCATTAGCAGAGCCAACGGAATATGCACAGGGAAAAGACATAAACTATTCATTTTTCTAATCGTTAGCAGTTCCTGCAACAGATTCAATGGGAGCATGAATTGAAAAATCTTGGCTAAGAGGGCAATTAGGGATTCTGTGGGGCTTTTCCTTTTAAATTTCTTCCAGCTCACCTACATACAGATGGTGCTAAAAATTTATCATTAGTAGGAGATGCTTTTAAAGTTAATATTCTGGTAGAGAGGAAAGACTGTTAATGAGTTATCCATATGATTATGAAACTACCTGAAAATAACAGCAAACTGTTCTGAAGTGTGGTGATCACAGACTTGAGTGACAGAAGAAGCAGCAGCTGGTTTTCATACTATGACAGATCTAATTTGAGAAATAAGCTCAGTGAAAGAGGATATTATTTACCCATTCTAGTCCTTTTCTGCTTTCAGGAATCATAGAACATAGCAATGAATTCTGAATTTACTACCATGGCCACTACTAAGCTATATGATCACTTATATAAATATTAGATAGAGGTGCCCTCTCTGGGCAAAGGAGATAGTACAAGGTGCCTGTCTGTAGGAGAGAAAACCCCAATCCTCTGATTAGATAGAGCCCCTTGTCAGGGCACAGGGTTTGGTGAGCAGAGCACAGGCTGAATTTCAGTGCCAATCTTTCCATTTAGATGCTTCTATGCGAGTATGCAATGCCAAACTTCACAAGTGGATTCAGAAGTCCTACCAGGGGATAAACCATTTTAGTTTCTAATCTACAAATAAGCAGCAGAAGGAAAAAAAGGAAAGAGCAAAGTAAGTTCTCTAGATAGGTAGTTGCTAGACATATATGACAGAACCAGACACTAAAATAATTTATTCATCTGTTTATTCAATGAACAACGATTGAGCAGCTAATACGTGCTAATTAATGACGATTCAAAGGTGTCTCAGACTCAATCCTTCAAGATGCCAAGGAAAAGGATATGGTAACAAGAGCTCGACAGGAGTAATGACTTCAGAAAAACATTTGGAAATTGGATTACTGACAGGCAGGAAGGTTGCTGAAGTTTAGGCTCCTGATGCTTGTTTTCTATACTTAATACATAAAGGAATTTCTGAAGGCTCTGCCTGTGCATGTGTCACTTAGAAGGTGCAATACTGAAAAATGGGAATTAAAACCAATATTTTGCCTTTGCAGTCACCTATTTCCTTAGAATGCCCACAGAGAAGACAGCTAATTTAAAAAGAGGTTGGCACTCAAGTACAGGATTACAAGATGAAAAACGTTCCCTAGAATCAGTGCAACTGGCTCCATTAGTAAACAGGAAAGATTCATTTCTTCTTGTTGCAACATAGCAAACCAGATAGAGAGGGTTTGCGTTTAACACATAAATGCAAGGGGAAGTATTTTGAAAGCATTTTTAAGGGTTCAATCCCAAATTTTTAGTTCCTGTGTAATCCCAATAGCCAGAAATTGGCTTATTAAAAAATCTCCAGATTCCAAGTGGCAACTATCCCAAATTAAATTCTATCCTCTCTTTCAAAGTTTAATCCTGTCAGGATTAGAAGGGGCTATTAATAACAATAGATAATGATCATTTAGCCATATGTCAGGCGTTCTTCTAGTTGTGTTACTTTATCAACCCACTTAATCCTTATATTATCTCCTTTTTCCTGGTAGGGAATATTAGGTACACCAACTTCAAGTACTTTGCCTAGGAACACAGAGATAACTAGTGGTATGGGTGATGCTGGGATTTGAATGAAGGCCCTCTGGCTCCAGAATCTGGGCTGTCAACCACAACATTTTACTGCCTCTATAATCATCATCATCTTTCTATTATAATTACCATATTTAATTACAAGTATTAGCTTGGATGCCCCGCTCCTCCATTGCATTCTGTGCTCCTTGAGGACAAAGACTTTTCAATCGCTAGCACCAGGCCTGCTGCATATGAAGCATCCAATAAATATTTGCAAAATCAATGAATAAATTATGCTTACGGTTCTGTCTTAAACTATGTGCAGCCCTTACCAAAAGGCTTACCACATATACCATAGGAAATAGGCAAAATTAAGTGAAATGTAGAAGTTGACAGAAAAGAAAACACTAAGTAGACAAAAACAGGTAGTTGAAGAGTCTTGTGAAATTGACCAAGGTATCTAAGAAGGATCATTACTGGGCTCACACTGTACATCCAAGCAGCACAAGGCTGACAACTGAGAAGGGGCAAAATCTCTTACACGGATATGCCAAAGCCACATGGAAGAGGGGAAGAAAGACAAGTGACAAAATTTTCTGACACCCCTGGCTGAGATAACTGGCTAACCATAAGCAGAAGATTAAAACTGGATGACTTCCTTATACCATATACAAAAATCAATTCAAGATGGATTAAAGACCTAAACACAAAACCTAAAACTATTAAAAAAAAAAAAAAAAAAAAAAAAAAAAAAAAAAAAAACCTTGAAGAAAACTAGGAAATACCATTCTAGGTATAGGCCCTGGCAAAAACTTTATGATGAAGACTCTAAAACTAATTGCAACAAACACAAAAATTGACAAATGGGACCTAATTAAACCAAAGAACTTCTGCACAGCAAAAGAAACTAACAACAAAGTAAATAGACAAGTTACAGGATAGAAGAAAAGATTCGCAAACTATGCATCTGACAAAGGTCTAATATCCAGAATGAATAAGGAACTTTAAAAAATTAACAAGCAAAAGACCAAACAAACCCATTAAAAAGTGGACAAAGGATATGAACAGACACTTTTCAAAAGAAGACATACATGTGGCCAACAAGCATATGAAAAATGCTCATCACTAATCATTCTAGAAATGCACATCAAAATACAATGAGATACCATTTCACTGTGGCTACTATTAAAAAGTCAAAAAATAACAGATGCTAGCAAGCTTGCAGAGAAGAGGGAATGATTACACACTGCTGGTAGGAATGCAAATTAGTTCAGCCACTGTGGCAATCAGTTTGGTGATTTATCAAAGAATGTAAAACAGAACTACCACTCAACCCAGCAACCTCATTATTGGGTATCTACCCAAAGGAATATAAATCATTCCACCATAAAAACACATGCACGTGTATGTTCATTTCAACACTATTCACACTAGTAAAGTGATTTACACAATGAATCACCCAAATGCCCATCAATGGTAGACGAGATAAAGAAAATGTGGTACATATACACCATGGAATATTATATAGTCATAAAAAAGAAAGATCATGTCCTTTGCAGCAACATGGATGGATCTGGACGCCATTATACTAAGTGAACACAGAAAGGGAAAACCAAACACTGCATGTTCTCATTTAAAAGGGGGAGCTAAACACTGAGTACACATATACATAAAAAAGGGAACAACAGACAACAGGGCCTACTTGAGGGTGGAGTGTGGGAAGAGAGTGAAGATTTGAAAAATCACCTGTTGGGTACTCTGCTTATTACCTGGGTGAGGAAATCATCTATACACCAAACCTCTGCAACATTCATTTTATCTATAAAATCAATCTGCACATTTACTCCTGAAACTGCAATAAACGTTAAAAAATATATTCTGACCACCCTGCAATGCGATCCCAACTAAGGAACATCTCCCTCTTGCAGGTTGTTGGGGATGATCAGAAGATACCCCCAAGGATCTAATTCTGCAACAGCAGGGGTTTTGCGATGGGCAGGGGTTGGGCAGAGAGAACAGGTGGGGAGGGTGGGGACAGGGAGAATGAATACCAGCCTTTATGGGGCATGGCCTATAAATTAATGTGGCTGAAACACTGAAAATAGAATAGAAAAGTTAACCACAGCACCCTGACCAAAAGAACCCAGAGAAACAATTCAGAGAGTACAGAGAACACAATCAAAACCAGTTAGTACAATCAAAACACAATTACAAGCTGCCTATGCGGATGCACTTTTTTTTTTCCTGTTTTACTCTTATCAAATATAAAAATCTATCTAAAAACCGGCTTTTATTCGTTGCTGCTTGAAGAAGGGTTAGATTATGATTTTTAAAGCTTTATAAGGAATTAAAAATGCAGAAAATGAGACATTATCTCCCAAAGAAACAAAGGAAAGAAATGCAGTGTCTTCTCTGTGAAAAACCAAGCAAGACATGCCACGAGGCTAATGAAACCGAATTCAAATCATCATGGTCCCACCTACCAACTCTTCCATTCCTTAATACCACACCTAAGTACCATAATGCCTCCAAAGTTCCACTGGAAGATAACAGAACAGAAATTAATAGGAACATTCAGCTATGACCTTCTGGTTGAAGACCTGCTCATTACTGTAGTAAGCTCAGCCTTTTACCAGTGTTTATACAGCCTTTCTTGCCATCAAACAATTCCCTGCCAAAAAACAGCCAGTGTGATTCTTCTTAAATCCGTTTATGACATACTTCTTTAAATATTCCCATTCATAATAAAATCCTTATCTCACATCTAATTTACAAAAAAATTATAACAATCACATAAAATATTTGAATCAGCATGACTAACACCTTTTTTTCATTAGATTTACATGAGAAACATGTGTGATAACATGGAATTTGAGTAATAGTTCATCTTTGCTAACCCATCAGGCCATATGGAAACTGGCTCCTGCTTATCTCACTCCTCATTTTATATGACTTACTGTTCTCTAGCCTACAGGCTTCCTTCCTATAATCTAAGCACCTTAAAAATTGTATACTAGGTGCTTCTCCACTCTGAAATACCATCTCCCCAGATAGATTCCTCACACTTTTCTTCTCAGCATTCAAATTTCACTTCCCCAAGAGTCCTCCCTGGCCATTCACTCCCTCTGTTAGCACATCACCCTATTTCATGTTCTATTTAATATTTCATTTTCATTAAATTGTCTTAATCTCTGATTTGTTTATTTCTGTATCATTACCTAGGAGGTGCCAGGCAAGAAATACATTATTACAAACAAATCTTGCAAATTGAGGTTCACTTAATAAAAGGACTATTTACAAAAGTGGGGACACACTGTGGAGAAACCATAGGGATGGTGCAGTAAACAGGGCCTAGGAACAGTGAGGGACATTAGCACCCCTAAGCCTAGAGGGGTAAGGGGAAAAGCAGATGCTGGCACATGAAGAGGAAAAGGGTTGTATATTCCAAAGACCACCTGGCGGGCTCTGTGACCTTCAGGAGCTAATTTAGGCAATTGACAGAGACCCCAAAGAAAGGCAACTGGAGAATTAATTCCCCAAAGTCTGTGCTCCCTTGCCTTCTGATCTCCAGCAGCAGCTATCCATTGGCCAAGCCCAGCAAGAAGCAGAGAGTAAGCAATCTGTTGATGAAGGCTAGAAGTTGCTAAGCCTTTTCTTTAAAAGGCCAGATAGCAGGCCAGGTGCAGTGGCTCATGCCTGTAATTCCAGCACTTTGGGAGGCCGAGGCAGGCGAATCACAAGGCCAGGAGTTCCGGACCAGCCTGGCCAACATGGTGAAACCCCATCTCTACTAAAAATACAAAAAACTAGCTGGGCATAGTGGCGGGCACCTGTAATCCCAGCTACTCAGGAGACTGAGGCAGGAGAATCGCTTGAACCTGGAAGGTGGAGGTTGCAGTGAGCCAAGATCGTGCCACTGCACTCCAGTCCAGGTGAGTGACAGAGTGAGACTCCGTCTCGGAAAAAAAAAAAAAAAGGCCCGATAGTAAATGTTCCATGCTTCTGAAGCTATAGCATCTTTTTAGCAGGTACTTGGTCCAGCTGTTTTAGGGCAGAAAGCAACGGAGAGAGCAGTAAACAAAAGGATGTGGTGGGGTGCCAATAAGACTTTATTTATGGATACTGAATTTTGAGTTGTATACAATTTTCGCATTTCACAGAATATTCTTTTGATTTTTTTTTTCATCCATTTTAAACTACAAAGATCATTCTTAGCTTGAGGGTCATATAAAAAACAGGCATAGATTTGGCCCATGGTGCGTCGGGGGGGGTCTGGAATATACTAAGTGCTCAATAAAAATTTGTTGAATGACGCATCACATGAGTTTTCTGCTGATTATTTCTTTATTTGGTCAACATCATTGTAACCAGCCCTTGAAGCCTCATAATACATTCCCTGAAAACATTTCTGGGGCACTGTCATGTGGCACTTCAGATTTACAATACAACCAAACAAATCGTGCAGTTGACCTGGAGTCTTCAAATGATGTAAAGGTCGGAGGGTGTGCAGGAATCTTCATATGTTACTCATCAGGGCCCCAAGGCACTTCATCCAACATCTGATTCCAGTAAGAACTGATACAAAAGGAGGGGGGAGAATGTTTTCCTTTTCCTTAAGCTGAAAGCAGCTCTAAGACTGAGCCTGAGGGACTCTATATGCTTGACTATTGATTCACCTTCCAATCAAAATGGATAAATGCGCCCACTCGAGCTGCAGCTAGAAAAAGAATGATGAACGCAGGTGGGGAGCTCCTAGACAAGTTTAGGCCTTTCTGCTTTTAACATAAGAGCAGCGCTGGTCCTGGGCAGATGGGTGCTTCCAGAGGCTGGGCAAAAGCTACTGTTATTTAGTACCACCCTAAAACACTCAGGGAAAACCCCAAATTCACAGTAATATTTCCACTTTTTATAGCAAGTCACTGTCCAAATAAACAATAAGAACATGCCTCCTGAATGAAAAAGAGAAAAAAAAAGACATGCCCTGACTTACACCATATTAAACACTAAACATTTTTAATAGTAACAATAATAGCAAACAATTTTATAATACTTAAACATGCCATGTACTGTTCTTAGAGCTATGTGTGTATATACATATCACACATATCAAAATATATAAACACACATACCTTAACATACATCAAAAGATATATACATGTATATACACAAGAACATAAAAAATATATACATATCAAAATATACAAATATACACACACATAAAAATATATACACATGCATATAAAAATTCATTTTATTCTCCCATCAAGATTATGAGGTAGGAACTTTATTATTCCCATTTTACAAACTGTGAAACTGAGCCACTGAGTGGTAAGTAAATATCCAAGGTTATTCAGGCAAGCAAGCCAGCATCTGATCCCAGGGAGCCTGGTTCTTAGCACCTACACTATTCTATACATTTCTACACTAATCAGTCTATTAAATATCTGCCCAAGAGATGCACGTAGTTCAAAGTTGACAAGGAAATTATAACATGCATGAATTCAAGCATGTATAGTCAAGATTCAACACAACAGATAAACCAAGAGCTAAGCTAAGAGATTATACATCATGTCATCGCAGAATTACCTTCATAGCTGAATGCAATTCAGCAAATGTTTATTCAGTGTCTACTTTGCATCCCCAAAGAATGTGAGGTACCTCTGAGAACACAAGCAGAATATGACAAGGGTTCAATTATAAGAGTAACACATGTGAAACAACTAGAGAACGTATCACCAAAAGGTCATCAAAAGGCAAGTACTTATTTATGTTTCCTTTTTCATGACTTAACTCTCCTTAGTACCAGGTAAGTGCCAAAGAACTTACTAGTAAAAGTTTGGATAAAATGGTTCGCGCACAGGATAATCAAGACATGTACAATTAAAACCCACATGGTTACCTATGAAATATTTCTCACGTGTGCATTTTAGTTAAGTTCAGTGGCTTGTTTGGTGATTAGCTGCTAGAAAACCAAGGGGGGAAAATTGTTGAAATCAATGTTTTGGAGTTATATATCTCAGTAGGACCAAAATGAATGAACAACTGCCCTTATTCCATAGTAACCCACGTTAATTAATTCAACTCATTGACATTTAATTGCATTCTCAGCCTCTAAAAAGTCAAAGAAGTGTTTCTGAGAAAATCAACTGAAGGAGAGAGTTTTAAATGACGGCAGATAAATGAAAAAGTATTTCACTCTCACTCCCTCTGTCTGGGCATTGGCAGGTGGGGATGATGCAGAGGAGCACTAAAGGAAGCTGTCTCCTAGGGATGCAGAGAGCGAGAGGTGTTCAGTGTTAGGTTTATTTACTCCTTGGATCTCAAGAGGGCTTCGTGTTTACATCTAGTGGGCCCTGACCATTCGAGTGGGTCCATGCGGAGCCCTCTGAACAAGAAAGCCTCTAATAGCCTTCTCCAGACTGCCCTCAAGTTCCTTAGTTTTTTATGACAACATTGGCCAGAATTACACCATTGCCCTGTAGAGATGAAAACTTGAGTAATGGAATTCTAAATTAAACAAGTAATGTGTTTCTACTTCATACTCACCCACCCATCTACTTGTCCAGCCATCCTTTCCTTTCTAATTTATATAAAATTGGCTCCAGCTCCTTTTATCCTGCCCTCGAGAAAGTTCAGTACTCTCCAGAAATTGTCTTCAAACACCTAGGGGATTTTTGTCTCAAAGTCACTATGGGTCCATGTGACTTACTCCACATCTCACACAAGACTTACCTTGTCCAGCACTGATCTCGCCTCTCTGTCACCCCTGTCTGGGAATTCAGCCACTGTGTTTACCCCAACCATGCACTGGGGTGTGTGCCAGGCTTTACTAATAGCTTTAAAAAAAAGCCACACACATAAAAGTTCGAGCATTAGACTTCTTCACACTGTATTAGTCAGGATTCTCCAGAGAATCAAAACCAACAGGGGGGGTGTGTGTGTGGAAATTTATTATAAAAATTAGTTCAAGCAGTTATGAAGGCAGAGAAGTCCCACAATCTGCTGTCTGTATGATGGCAAAACAGAAAATCTGATAGTGTAATTCAATCCAAATCCAAAGGCCCAAGAACTTGGGAGCCATTAGTGTAATCCTGATCTGAGTCTGAAAGCCTAGGAACAAGGAGGTGAAGTCTGTAAGTCCTGATCTAAGTCTGAAAGTCCAGGAAAAAGGAGGTCATGTCTGACAGCAGAAGATGAATGTCTTAGCCCAAGCAGTGAGCAAATTCACCCTTCCTCTGCCTTTTTGTTTTATTCAGGACCTCAACGAACTGGATGATACCCACCCCCACTGGAGAAAGCCACAGGTCTTTACTCAGTTCACCAATTTGAATGCTGATCTCTTCCAGAAACACCCTTATAGACATACCCAGAAATGTTTTACCAGCTATCTGGGCATTCCTTAGTCCAGTGAAGTTGACATAAAATTAACCATTACACTGTCCGGGCACAGTGGCTCATGCTTATAATCCCAGCACTTTGGGAGGCTGAGGTCGGTGGATCACCTGAGGTCAGGAGTTCCAGACCCACCTGACTAACATGGCTAAACCCTGTCTCTATTAAAAATACAAAACTTAGCTGGGCATGGTGACATGTGCCCATAGTCCCAGCTACTCAGGAAGCTGAGGGAGGATAATCGTTTGAATCCAGGAGGTGGAGGCTGCAGTGAGTTGAGATTACGCCACTGTACTCTAGCCTGGGTGACAGAGGAGGACTCCATCTCAAAAAAAAAAAAAAATTAACCGTTACAAACTCACCCCTTTTCAATCTAGCACTTACATGCATCTCCATAAGCCATACTTAATCTCCAAAGAAAGACAATAACAACATCGCAATTTCTCTTACTCTGCATACAACCAAAATTGCCAGCTAAGCTCTTTCCCAGAAGAGGAGGTAAGGTCCTTGAGTGATGTCTACTCTTGTTCTGATATTTTATAATTTAAATACTATGATATAAAATTAATAATACTTAAATACTGATGTAAATTCAACATGTGCTACATGATAAGGGAATAAGACAGGAAATAAAACAAGGATATTTGCATAATATAATTTTATATACACATATATTCATAACAAAATAAGGAGGAAATATTAATTGCAATTATAGTCCTTATTTCTGTAACCGATCATTTGGTCATGATTGGTATTTATAATTACCTTCTTATATTACCCATTCTGTATTATCTTTGCCTTCAGCAGGCACCTATCATCTAGTCATGGTTCTTTACCTGGTGGGTGACCCAAACCTTCATTACTGAAGGGTCTGGGCCATCAGTAGTCCTCCCTAGATTAAGGTGCTGTGGTTTTCCATTATCTTAATCACAAGGCATGGTAATTCTAAGAGACACTCTAAGGGATCTCTATATTCCAGACATCCTCTTCCTCACCAACATTGTAGAGTTGCAGTCTGATTTCTTCTTGATCGCTAGAATCACTCACCCCCACCAGCATAGTAACCTCCCTTCTTTGCCTGTTGACTTAAATGCATGAAGAAGCCAAAGTGGCTAACAGCAGTCTTAAATTTCAGTTCAACAGAATCACTGTTGTGCTTCCTAGTAGAAGCATTCCTCCTTCTAGAACTAAGACCTCTAGGCCAGCAGAGCATCAGGTCTCAAGAATAGGAAGCAAAAATTTTGCTAGTGATTCACCAGGGGTAATATTGAGCGGTACCACTCCCATTTCCCCCCCTTAATTCTTGGACTTTGATCCTGGCTATGGGAGAAACAGCACCATATGCTGGACACGATTCAGAGCATACATAGTCTACAGAATCTTGCCCCAGCCCTGCAAGGTATTGCCACCTTGCTGGCTGCCACTGAATATAACTTAAAATGTTTCTTAGCCAACCTAACACTAGGAATTTCTCCATGGCTACCTCCATTTGTAAACATCATCATCCCCCCATGTTGTCTGACCCATTCACTTTCTTATTCCCATTCTTCTCTCTCATCTTCTCTCTTTCAGGCACCTCTCCCACAGCCATTCTTGCTCATTGGGTATACAAATATATTTAGCTATTTGTTTAATATTTTTCTCAGAAACATTGACTTCACCTAGCCCTGAATATTCTCCTAAACAAAAACAGTTTTGTCACTAGAAAAAACTTTAGTACCAGCTATCAAAATAATGATTTTTAAATCCCCTACAAATAAATTAATATCACACCCATATAGATCTATATAAGCATGTACCTTATTTTCTAAAAGATATATAATTATTTTAACAATAAAGCACATTAGCATTAATTTAGTTTAACATATAAATAAATGTGCCACAGTCATTTTTATACTTAAAATATATTTCTTCTTAACAGGATAAGGCTCAGCTATTTTAAAGGAAAATTAAATAGTTGAAGTTCCATATTAAGAGGAATCTATTACTTACACTAGTTATACAAAATCCACTTGTATAATTATTTATTGTTTTGGAAAGAAGTTTTCTGCTGCTAAGCTCAGGCCTGAATCCTAGAACAAGTTTCCTTCTGTGGGTGTGCTGTCTCTATGGATATCCTGAAATAGCAACCCCTTTGCCCTGGCTCTCCTCCTGGGCCTCTGATGGCAGTGGCCCCTTCCAAGCCCTAAGTCTATGGCAATTCCTCCCCATCGACCATTCAATCAGATTAATGACCCCCTTTGTGGCTTTGTAAACGTACAACACAGCTTTAAACACATCAGGATATACCCTAAGAGTGAAAGATATCTTCCCACCCAAAGGATCACATCACCTTCCCTTCGCCAGATAAAGGCCCCATCCTCATCAGGTTTTGCCCTCATCTCTCAGCTGGGTTTCCATTCATCTGGCTGAATCTTGAATTCTGCACTGGGGTTACAGAAATTATGACAATTCTGGTTCACAAGAAACAAGAAAACAAGTGAATATTCTTATTGAGGAACACAGATAAATATGCATTAGATAATTGTGACCCAAATAATAAAGCACTTTTGGCATTTGTTTGTTGAATTTTGTTTTGCTTTTGCTAAGTATTTGCAACAGACAAATAATCTTCATTTAATTATAATACAGTGACCTTGTTTTCAGAAGCACATGGCGCACCATGCAAATCAATAAATAAGAATTAGCCATATCCAAAGTGTTGCAAGTGTTTCGCCTGACAGAGCAGGAATGCAGGGAGAACATCCAACGTGGAGGCGATAATCATGGCACGACAGCTGGACTCAGAAGCCAAGAAGAGTAGAATATTTATAAAATAACTTTTAAGCAGCCCCATGCATGGGCTCAAGTTTAGGTTCATAATCATAAATCCAAAATGGAATATGATCATGAACTCACTCTGCTATGCCTATCTAAGATGTGACATGACCTATTTCCAATTTACAGGGGGAGCCAGCATCTGACATGTTCTAGATATTTTATCACAGAGACTCAAACTAAGCATGCCAATTCACTTTTTGTATACAACATCCTAAGTGTTCGGAGATTTGGCATGGGGAATTTTGCTTTTCACCATAGGAAACACAGTTCACTTACAAGAGAAAACCATCTATTAACAGCCCTGAGTCTTGATTATCAGTTGAACACACACCAAAAAACATCTAAATAAGATGCTAAACATATCTATGCAGATGGTCTCATTCAGTCCACAAGTCTCAAGAGAGAAAATTCTAGCCCATTGATGGAGACTGCATCTCCTACAAAGTGATGGAGACATGACACTGAATGCAATTGATCTTTTAAAAAGAGTAGCATTGATATTTGTATGAGATGTAATTTTAAGAAAATTGAGTTAGAAGATGGTTGCAAATTATAATGGAATGCTGAAAGGAGATTTTGAAATGAACAGAATTCTACAGCCTTTTATTGAAAAAAAATCCACAGTCGTCTTGATTTGTGTAAGCACAAAATATTCAATATCATTTTTAAAAATGCAGTCCTTCTCAAGCAAGATTCTTACTGACCTCAATGGAGCTTCTACAGTTGAAATAACTCCAGGGATGTTTCCATGTAGGATTTAAACATACTAATGGAAAGATCATTAAGCCTTTAAAAATTCTCTCTGATTGTATCACCAACACAATGTCCACTGCAATTATCTTTTTCAGGTGTCACTGTTGTGGGAGATGCTAGGAAAGTTTCTTTTAAATCATTTATAACATTTCATATCTGTATTCCATCAAAATCTTTCATTTTAAGACCGTACTAAAAACTGTTCCAAAATGGTGAAAATTATGTTCTGAAATATAAAACTTTGTTGGCAAAATTAAAAAAAGGTTATTGGCAAATATGCGAACAATTAAAACACATTTCCAGTAAATGTCTTGTTTATGCATAAACAAGGACTACTTTTTACAGTAATGAATATTTTCCACAGAGTTCTGAATCTGTAAAGTTTGCCACGTGGGACTAGAAGAGAATTTGGCAGGGCTGCTCACTGATTTTTCTCAAGTGTTTACAAATGGCTTCCCATGTTTGATCAGCAGCTTTCTCCTACATTAACAGGAGTTCCAGTAGGAATGATTTGGGGAGAGGAAACAATGCTGTCACATGATTATAGAGTTTTGGTTTTTGGAAGTAATGCTACCTCCAAGGAACCATACAGCTATCCAAGCAGGGAATATTAGCTTTCTTTCCTGTTTTCTCAAATCTTCACACTTGGCTCCCTCTTTCTTTCAGCTGCATGGGGTTGGCTAACATAAGGTCAACAACAGAGAATTTTTCTAGAAGAACCTTGGCATAGTTATGTTAAAAAAAAAAAAAAAAAAGCACAATAAGCCTTCCAAATCAATGGAGAGAGAATAAAATTTCAAACAATATTGCCTGAAAATTTGCCAATTTGGAAAAAAGAAAATAAATTTAAAGTCTCACCTTACACCATACACCCAAATAAATTTCAAAGATACTGAAAAAATAATTTATAAATGATAGACCATAGGCAAATATTTAACTTACTAGTGACAAGGATTTTCTCAGACAAATGCAAAGGAAAAGTCAGGAAGAAAAAAATCTTAAATTATTTTTAAAGAATCCAAAATAAGTTATTTTACTACTATAGTATAATTGCAATTAATATCTTTCTACTTATGAAAATGTTATACTCTCACATCTGAAAATTTAGAAACCACAAAGAAGAGCAAAAAAGCTTAACCTACCTACAATGCCAAAAAGTAGCCACATCAATGTTTTCATCATGCCCTACTATTTTATCTATGTTAGATACTATATATACAATATGTCAATGTGAATGTACTTCGATGTAGTTTGAGAAGGAATATAACCCCAAACTCCAGGCATGGGGCACATACCTCAGACCCAAGCCAATTAAGACTTGATATTCATTTTGACCACAGTGAATCAATCATCCAGGGATGGATGCATTACCTAGTCAGAGCCACTAAGACTGCTCAGATTTCCACAAAAGAAACTCTCACTTCTCATAACAAGCACGGTGCCATGTCTGGCAGCTCTCTGTGACCAGAAAAGAATGGAGCATATAAACTTTAAGTAGTTTTTTCCAATTCTGTGAAGAAAGTCATTGGTAGCTTAATGGGGATGGCATTTAATCTATAAATTACCTTGGGCAGTATGGCCATTTTCACAATATTGATTCTTCCTATCCATGAACATGGAATATTCTTCCATTTGTTTGTGTCCTCTTTTATTTTGGTGAGCAGTGATTTGTAGCTCTCCTTGAAGAGGTCCTTCACATCCCTTGTAAGTTGGATTCCTAGGTATTTTATTCTCTTCATTGCAATTGTGAATGGGAGTTCACTGATGGTTTGGCTCTCTGTTTATCTGTTATTGGTGTATAAGAATGCTTGTGATTTTTGCACATTGATTTTGTATCCTGAGACTTTGCTGAAGTTGCTTATCAGCTTAAGGAGATTTTGGGTTAAGACGATGGGGTTTTCTAAATATACAATCATGTCATCTGCAAACAGGGACAATTTGACTTCCTCTTTTCCTAATTGAATACCCTTTATTTCTTTCTCTTGCCTGATTGCCCTGGCCAGAACTTCCAGCACTGTGTTGAATAGGAGTGGTGAGAGAGGACATCCTTGCCTTGTGCCAGTTTTCAAAGGGAATGCTTCCAGTTTTTGCCCATTCAGTATGATATTGGCTGTGCATTTGTCAAAAATAACTCTTATTATTTTGAGATATGTTCCATCAATACCTAGTTTATTGAGAGTTTTTAACATGAAGGACTGTTGAATTTTGTCGAAGGCCTTTTCTGCATCTATTGAGATAATCATGTGGTTTTTGTCGTTGGTTCTGTTTATGTGATGGATTACGTTTATCAATTTGTGTATGTTGAACCAGCCTTGCATCCCAGGGATGAAGCCCACTTGATCACGGTGGATAAGCTTTTTGATGTGCTGCTGGATTTGGTTTGCCAGTATTTTATTGAGGATATTTGCATCAATATTCATCAGGGATATTGATCTGAAATTCTCTTTTTTTGTTGTGTCTCTGTCAGGCTTTGGTATCAGGATGATGTTGGCCTCATAAAACGAGTTAGGGAGGATTCCCTCTTTTTCTATTGATTGGAATAGTTTCAGAAGGAATGGTACCAGCTCCTGTTTGTACCTCTGTTAGAATTCGGCTGTGAATCCATCTGGTCCTGGACCTTTTTTGGTTGGTAGGCTATTAGTTATTGCCTCAATTTCAGAGCCTGTTACTGTTCTATTCAGAGATTTAAATTCTTCCTGGTTTAGTTTTGGGAGGGTGTATATGTCCAGGAATTTATCCATTTCTTCTAGATTTTCTAGTTTACTTGCATAGAGGTATTTATAGTATTCTCTGATGATAGTCTGTATTTCTGTGGGATCGGTGGTGATATCCCCTTTGTAATTTTTTATTGCATCTGTTTGATTCTTCTCTCTTTTCTTCTTTACTAGTCTTGCTAGCAGTCTATCAATTTTGTTGATCTTTTCAAAGAACCAGCTCCTGGATTCATTGATTTTTTTGGAGGGTTTTTTGTGTCTCTCTCTCCTTCAGTTCTGTTCTGATCTTAGTTATTTCTTGCCTTCTGTTACCTTTTGAATTTGTTTGCTCTTGCTTCTCCAGTTCTTTTAATTGTGATGTTAGGGTACTGATTTTAGATCTTTCCTGCTTTCTCTTGTGGGCATTTAGTGATATAAATTTCCCTCTACACACTGCTTTAAATGTGACCCAGAGATTCTGGTATGTTGTGCCCTTGTTTTCATTGGTTTCAAAGAACATCTTTATTTCTGCCTTAATTTTGTTATGTACCCAGTAGTCATTCAGGAGCACGTTGTTCAGTTTTCATATAGTTGTGCGGTTTTGAGTGAGTTTCTTAATCCTGAGCTCTAGTTTCATTGCACTGTGGTCTGAGAGACAGTTTGTTGTGCTTTCTCTTCTTTTACATTTGCTGAGGAGTGCTTTACTTCCAACTATGTGGTCGATTTTGGAATAAGTGCGGTGTGGTGCTGAGAAGAATGTACATTCTGTTGATTTGCAGTGGAGAGTTCTGTAGATGTCTATTAGGTCCTCTTGTTGCAGAGCTGAGTTCAAGTCCTGGATATCCTTGTTAACCTTCTGTCTCGTTGATCTGTCTAATATTGACAGTGTGGTGTTAAAGTTTCACATTAATATTGTGTGGGAGTCCAAGTCTCTGTAGGTCTCTAAGGACCTCCTTTATGAATGTGGGTGCTCCTGTATTGGGTGCATGTATATTTAGGATAGTTAGCTCTTGCTGTTGAATTGATCCCTTTACCATTATGTAACAGCCTTCTTTGTCTCTTTTGATCTTTGATGGTTTAAAGTCTGTTTTATCAGAGACTAGAATTGCAACCCCTACTTTTTTTTGTTTTCCATTTGTTTGGTAGATCTTCCTCCATCCTTTAATTTGAGCCTATGTGTGTCTCTGCACGTTCGATTGGTCTCCTGAATACAGCACACTGATGGATCTTGACTCTTTATTCCATTTGCCAGTCTGTGTCTTTTAAAAAAAAAAAAAAAAAAAAAAAAAGGAGCCCACATTGCCAAGACAATCCTCAGCAAAAAGAACAAAGCTGGAGGCATCACCCTACCTCACTTCAAACTATACTACAAGGCTACAGTAACCAAAACAGCCTGGTACTGGTACCAAAACAGATATATAGACCAATGGAATAGAGCAGAGGCGTTAGAAATAACAGCACACATCTACAACCATCTGATCTTTGACAAACCTGACAAAAACAAGAAATGGGGAAAGGAATCCCTATTTAATAAATGGTGCTGGGAAAACTGGCTAACCATATGTAAAAAGCTGAAACTGGACCCTTTCCTTACACCTAATACAAAAATTAATTCAAGATGGATTAAAGACTTACATGTTAGACCTAAAGCCATAAAAACCCTAGAAGAAAACCTAGGCAATACCATTGAGGGCATAGGAATGGGCAAGGACTTCATGACTAAAATACCAAAAGCAATGGAAACAAAAGCCAAAATTGACAAATGGGATCTAATTAAACTAAAGAGCTTCTGCATGGCAAAAGAAACTACCATCAGAGTGAACAGGCAACCTACAGAATGGGAGAAAATTTTTGCAATCTACCCATCTGAAAAAGAATTGATATCCAGAATCTACAAAGCACTTAAATTTACAAACAACAACAACAACAACAACAACAACAAACCATCAAAAAGTGGGCAAAGGATATGAACAGATACTTCTCAAAAGAAGACATTTATGCAGCCAATAGACACATGAAAAAATGCTCATCATCGCTGGTCATCAGGGAAATGCAAATCAAAACCACAGTGAAATACCATCTCATGCCAGTTAATTGCAATCGTTAAAAAGTCAGGAAACAACAGATGCTGGAGAGGATGTGGAGAAATAGAAAGACTTTTACACTGTTGGTGGGAGTGTAAATTAGTTCAACCATTGTGAAAGACAGTGTGGTTATTCTTCAAGGATCTAGAACTAGAAATACCATTTGACCCAGCAATCCCATTATTGGATATATACCCAAAAGATTATAAATCATGCTATTATAAAGACGTATGCACATGTATGTTTATTGCAGCACTATTCACAATAGCAAAGACTTGGAACCAACCCAAATGTCCATCAATGATAGATAAGATTAAGGAAATGCGGCACATATACACCTTGGAATACTATGCAGCCATCAAAAAGGATGAGTTCATGTCCTTTGCAGGGACATATATGAAGCTGGAAACCATCATTCTCAGCAAACTATCACAAGGACAGAAAACCAAACACTGCATGTTCTCACTCATAGGTGGGAACTGAACAATGAGAACACTTGGACACAGAGTGGGGAACATCACACACCAGGGTCTGTCAGGGGTACAGGGGCTCGGGGAGAGATAGCATCAGGAGATATACCTAATGTAAATGACGAGGTGATGGGTGCAGCACACCAACATGGCACATGTATACATATGTAACAAACCTGCACGTTGTGTACATGTATCCTAGAACTTAAAGTATAATAATAATAGTAATAATAAAAGAATGGCGCAAATACACAGACAATGAATCCAAGAGATAAAGAGGAACTAAATCTGAGCCCTGAAGACAATTGAGCCTTGAAGTTAGCCTTACCCCAGAATGTCTGACTTATGTGAGCCAATACATTTTATTTATCTTGAACTGGTGAAAGAGTGCTACCAGATTCAACTATGGTTAGGGCATTGAAAGAATCTCTGTGAAATTTGGTTTTTAATAATCCACTCCTCTTTACCAATAGTTTCAATTTTCTTAATTTAAATCTACCAGATCCCCTTTTCTAGGGCTGTGGTATCACACATTCACATGTTTAAATGCCAGAATAGGAGTTACCTGAAAAAAATTATAAGGAAAGATAAACGAATGATGGACTGCAAAACCACAGCCATAATCTACAAATTATCGAGAAAGTTTGAGGACATATGCAATAATTCCTTTAGCAGTGTAGGGTTTGGCTTATTTCCTTCTAATAACTGTTTAGACATGATGCAGCAACACAAATTGTGTATTCCACAGTTCACTTTATAGTCTCACTCTGGGAATCTCCTAAACCCACAACTATGGCTAAAGCAGTTCAAAAATGACAGCCATTGTCCAAAAGAAAAGAAACTAGCTCTAACAAAACTATGGTATTTCATACCTTCCATTACCAGCCAGATCCTAATCATTGTCTTGAAGGATAAGTAATTATGCTGTACAGGTGCTGCATCAATCAATCAGTAACATGAATTTGCTGACCTCCTATTATGTGCATAGCATTATACAAAATGTTTTCTGAATTATGATATGTATTGACACTATACTAAAATATCTGTCATCTTTGTAGCACCTCAAAAAGATGTGTGGGAAACACCATGCAGACCTCTTCACTGTATCCATCAACCACACAATCATGTTTGACATGATCTATGGGCATTAACTTACAAAGGTACTGATCAGGTTTCATTGCTGGAGAAAAAAAAAAAATCCTAAACTCCACGACAGTTATATACTAATGTCATTATGTATGAGTATTTGCGTGTGTGTATGTGTGTGTGTGTGTTAAAGGTAGTTTTCGAGTGCAGAAAATAAGAAAAGAGACATGACACTAAGATACTACTACTAATCACCAAGAGAAGCTTAGTATATAAAGACCATGATGAGCTGTGTTTTGTTTTCTTAAGCCATAATATAATTTGCTTTTTCTTGTCTCTCTTGATTTTTTGGCAAACAAGAGATGGAGATCAGGAAAACTGGAAAGAAAAATGTAGCATTCCACTGAGAAATTTTCAACAGCTGCTGAGTTTGTGGCAAAGTGTGGAATACCAAGGCACCAGAGACTCAGCAGTGACTAAGCCACGGAAGAACTTCTGACCCCATGAAAGGAAGCAAGAAGAATTAAAGCATTAGGATTATTGAGACTTAAATGAAAATTAGCGTCAATGGAAGCAGTTGTTAATAGAAGTTGCTCCTAAGTGAAAATTGTATCTGTGGTAGACATTTATCGATCGACTAGCTTGGCTACTCAGCATCCACATGCAATCTTCAGTCTTGGTGGCATTATAAAGCCAGTTATACCCCAGGCCACCCAAGGGGGCAGTCAAGTAATCCAAGCTTCAGTCACTGGATGCTTTACTGTAACTTCTAATCTTGAGTAAAGTGGCGTAAGACGATAAATGATGAAACAATTAGGTAGATTCTATTGCTGAATGCCAAGAATGGCCTGTTCCTAATCTATTGCCATGGATTATCCTTCAGTCTCTCATCTATTCTGGCATCTATCTGTTCAGCAGCCCTTCTCTAAACTCTCTTATTTCTTGACTTGCACAGAACTGGGATCTGTTGCTTACACCAAAGGCTCTTAAGTGATACTTAAGCGTTCAACTATACCTAGGTGCTGGTTTTTTTGGCTCTTACTCTAATATGTGATCATTATTTTAAGGGTATTTGGTGGCTACTCCAAAGAGTTGGACAACACAGCTCAATCACAGATACAAATTAGGATTTGGAGCATTCGCATTCCACAATCATTCAGACCTTGGTAAACTCAGAATAATAACAGTTCTGGAATAAAAATATCCCCACGGCCATAACCCACATATATTACCTTGATCTGTGAGTTTAAAGATTTTAGTCACAAGGCTCCCTGCTCTACACACAAAACTTCAAGCCTAAACTTTCACCAACTTAACCCATTTCCTCAAAGGAAGGAAGGGAGGACAAAAGGGCAAAAAGAAAAGAAAAAAAGAAAGAAGAAAGGAAAAAAACAGATTATAATTGTTTTTAGCACTATTTTGCAAGAAAAAAAAAATACACATTTCTTTAGCTTTTTGGAAATCTTTCCACTCCTATGAGAGCCAAAAAATTATTTTTGTCCAGTATAATCCTATAAAATTCATATCTTCTTTATTTGAATTTATTTTGACAACTTCTCAATTTATTCTTTTTTCTGAGAATGATACTGTTGGGTTTTTAGTAGCACAAGCTATGTGGTAAGATCATGATCCTGAGTGCTAGATGATAGTTTTTGTTAACAATAAACCATAATTGTTAACAATTATGTTTTGATGGGAAAAAATATATAACCAACTCAAAAAGTTATGATAATAAGTTTTATTAGAAAGGAAGAAGACTGCAATTTATGAATTACCTTCTTTCTGCCAGGCACAGAGCTTGGTGCTTTCCATAAGTTCTCATTAGTTCCTCATGACAATCATAATAGGGATCATTCTCCCACGTTTCTAATAAGAAAATTAAAAGAGGTCATAGCAAACCTAAGATTGTAATGCCTGTCTTCTTCCCAAAATGCTACACTATTTACTGCTGTCCTTGCTTCAAGGAAACCAGGCCATGCCACCCAAGTACCACTCTCCATTGTATGGCAATTTTCCCAGATTGTAATTGTAGTAATCAATTAGTAATTAAAGCTCTATAAACCCTTTCAAGTGATGTCACCACTTTCCAGACAGTTTCAAAGGAATCTTGAACATTTTCCAAAAAGATATGACTAGTCACAGACTGATGACATTCAGCCTGATTCATACTCTATTACCAAAAAGAATAAAGTAGATGAAGAAAAAAATTCCATAAATTAAAATTAACTCACTAAATCGTGCTAGCAGCCACTGCAAGTTGAAAAGCTAGGTTAACTCAGCCTGCACTTTTGTGCCTCTGGTAATGTTGTCTAACTCTGCAGAGAATAAACATCATCCAATATCCTTGAACCAGTCATCCAAAAATGTCTATAAGCTTCTGGACTGCATTACTCTTACCAGAGTAATGCTGAGAAATTCAAAAGTTCTTTGGTTTCGGTCTTATTTCTTCTTGAATTATTTGCCCACCTTCTCACTAAAATGCAAAAAGGACAAAAGGAATGACAAAAAGGCAACACCTAAAGGATCCACAGAATTTTGAAAATCCATTAATAGATACTCAGACTCCATATCCTCAACATGTAACTATATTACTATATGTAATATATTAATAATAGTGCAAATATACTCTTTGTATGCAAAAAACAAGCTTTCCTGAGTATACTGATAACAGTCAGAGGTTTGAAATTTCTGATCTGCCTTATCGTTTTTAATAAGTTCTTTCTTTTGAGGATGCTTTGATTGAATTCAGTTTTTTGTTTTTTGTTTTGTTTTGTTTTGGTTTTTTTCAGAAAAATATGAGTGCAGGGGAAGATGTTAAGACTTTGGAGCTCTAGAACTGCACTGTCTCTGTCTAAGCCACTAGCCATGTGTGGCTGTTGAGCACTTGAAATGTAACTAGTCCAAACTGAGAGTATTATACATGTAACATGCCCACTAAATTTCAAGGACTAGTTCACGAAAAATAAAAAGAACGTAACATTTTGATACTGATTGTATGTTGAAACAATGTTTTTGACATATTAGGTTAAATAAAATGTATTCTCAAAATTACCTTTGCCTCCTTCTTTTTACCTTTTTAAATGTGGCTACTAGAAAATTTTAAATTACATTTCTATTTCCATTGAACAGCAATGGTCTACTGCTATGGCTTTAACTCAGGATCTGTCACTCACCAGCTGGGCTGCCACATAGGTTGTATGGATTGTGCAATATACAAGGGTACCTGGCAGCAGGTGCAAGCAGGGGTCAAAATCCTTCCTGTGCTCTGCCAGCCAAGCCATCACCGCAGTGAGAGCCTTTCTCTAATATGCACACAGTGCCACACTGGCTAGGTGCAGCCCTGCTTATCTGCTGCCTCCTTTGAGCATAATACCTACCTCTCTTTCTCGTTTTCCTCATCTGTAAAATGGGGAGACCCTATGGGCCTCATAAAGGTACTGCAAAGATTAAACAAGATCATGCACACCAAAGGCCCTACACAGTGTTCAGCAAATAGTAAATCTCAATAAATGGTTGTTATTATTATCTGTTCTGTATAAATCATGCCCGGTGATTTATACATCTTCAGACTTTTGAAAGTCTTCAGACACATTTTCTTTGTTATACAGTCATCCCCCAATATCCACAGGGAATTGGTTCCAGGGCCCCTCACAGGTATCAAAATCTGTAGATGCTCAGTCCCTTATATAAAATGTCACACTATTTGCCTATCAACTATTCACATCCTCCCATAAACTTTAAGTCAGATTTAGATTACTTACAATACCTAATGCAATATAAATGCTATGTAAATTGTTGTTGTAGTGCATTGTTTCCTATTTGTATTTTTATTTTGTATACTTTTCTAATATTTCTGATTTGCAGTTGGTTGAATCTGCAGATGTGGAACCCGTGGATAGGAAAGTCTGGCCATACTAGTCCTTCAAGCAGGTGGTTCTCTCCCTCAGATATCCATGATTTAAAAGAAAATACGAGTGAGTAGCCTGGCACCGTTTCCCAATAGTTGATGGATGAAATAGAATTGACTCAAGAAGCTACCACCATTACATTTCACCAGAAGAAATTTTACCACAACTATTGGGAAATAAATATAATGAATGAAAATGTTTATGAGTAAAATGAAAATCTGAGGAAAGAGAAGGAATGCCAAATAAACTATTTCTCATCAACTTGCTGTGATTATATTTCTTTCCCTCTAAATGAATGCCAGGTGTATAAGAAGGATAAAAACTTTCAATTAAGCTGCTACATAAAGATTAAATGACCTTTAAAACAACTAGAATACTTGGAAAGGCTATTAATCATTATTAGAGTATGTGTCAACCATGATTCAAAAGTATGAGGTCTCAGACTGGGCACCACATTTCAAAGGTGGTAATATTTCACTTCAAAGTGCAAAGTGACAAAGGTCAACTAGATGAAGCAGGAATATAAGTTCCCATCAGGGAGGGCTGTTACCTTGGCTTGTTTTCCCACTATGTGGAAATGAGTTACTGGACACAGACTTCATTAAGCTGTAAGCCCAATTACTATCACATGGCGTCAACCATATTGCAATTATAGTCCTTTCGAGAGGCAGCCAGCCGCTGTTTTCAGTAGAGAAACACTGGTTTGGACAAGGTTTATAAATGATTTTCATTAACTATCATTTACCATTAGTGCAAATAAAAGCACTAAATGCCCACTTTGCTGTAGAGAATGACTTTTGACCCGGATTCTCTCTCTAACCGATGAGGGCTAAATGTATTGTGACAGCTCCTAATCACATTTAGTGCAGCCCATGATTTGATGGCACTGGGTGTCCCATCAACTACAGACAGCCCTTGCAAGGCCATTATATTCTGCTTCCTTTTAGAGATACGCACATTAGGATCCCAGGGAATCGAGAAATATAAGCCTTTCCCAATCATCTGGACTATATTTCAGTAGCTTAAAAAGCTCATACAGTGACATCATTACTTATAAAGAATTACTTGCAATGAGAACATATTTCTCTTCTTTATAATTCAGGTTTATATGCCTAAAATGCATTAATCCGATCAGCCCAACTCTAGTACTACAGATAAAAACCCAGCCATCATAACTCACCAGTCAGAAACAATCCCCTCCAAAATCCACACGTAATGTTTTGCAGCTCAGTTTCATCTCATAAAAAGTTAATACAGCTGTGTGATATTTAATACTGAAGCATTGGGGCCTGATTTTGTACTAATCCAGGATAACACATTTCACAGAAACATCAAGGGGAAACACTGTGAAGTCAAGACTCATAACGTGAAAATGATTTACTTTTGGACTCTAACTCCTTGATTTGAATGAAAACAAGAAAATGGCTGCCAAATGTTCAAAATAAAATACTAAATTATGAGTCCAACTCCACATTTCCATAGGTAATAGCTTATTTTTTTTCTAAAAGAAATTAGATCAGGCATGCTATGGTTTGAATATGTCCCCCCTCAAGTTCCCATATTGGAAACTGAATTCCCAATGCAACAATGTTGGAGGGATAGGGCCTAATAAGAGGTGATTAGGTCATGAGGGCTGTGCCCTCATTAATGGATTAATGTCATCATCGTGGAAGTGGGTGAGTTATCAACCGAGTGGACTTGTTATAAAAACAAGTTTGATCTCTTCTTGCTAATGGCTCTCACGTGTACTCTCTTACCCTTCTGTCCTTCTGCCATGGGAGGAGGCAGCATGAAGGTTCTTACCATATGTTGGCACCATGCTCTTGAGCTTCCCAGCCCCCAGAACCGTAGCTGAATAAACTCGTATTGTTTGTAAATTTCCCAGTCTATGGTAGTCGGTTATGGCAGCAGAAAGAGAATAAGACAATGCACTACCCCAGCAAATATCTGACCCCAAACAGGGGATAATAGTATCTAAATACATAGTCTGAGGCCAAGAGAGAAAAGAGATTTACAGAGTTATGCTAAAATTGTTTTCTCATAAAAATCCAAAGCTAAAAACAGCTGAATTAAATATTGCACATGCAGTAATTGTTTGGAAGCAGGTGTCAATTATCAACTGTCTCTGCAGCATAAAGGGCCCACTTGTTCTCTACTCTTTGTTCCCTGCAAGCACAGTCATTAAAATCAGGAGGAAAACAGCAAGCTCATGCTCATGCTCTGTTCTATTGGAAAGTGAAACATATTCATGAAAAATTTGAGGAAAGGCAATGCTTTTTATCCTGATACAAATATTTAAGGAAAAGAAAGAAAGAAAAGCTACACCAGAGGATAGTCTTTTAGAAGTTAAAAATAGATAGTTTACATAGACAGGTTTCCTTTCTATAGACTTTTGGCAGGATACCATGTGTTTTATCAACACTGAAAGAGCTTAACCAGTTTTAACTTGGCTATATGAATACCCTCTAAAAAAAAAAAAAAGCCCCCCATTATTATTGCTTTCTTTATTTGGAACCTACAAGAACTAAGAAGTCAGAAAAAAATGTCTTCTTCTATGAACTAAACTTTAAAAATCAGAGATGTGCAAAGTCACTTTAGAGAGATACAATGGCCTCTGTGTGAAGAAAGGAGGTTGTTGGCAGTTGAAGCCTGGATAGCGAAGAGGATAATGGTATATCATGGCCAAGCATGTTGTCAAACCATTTACTCACACATTTTTTACAGGTAGGGAACTTGAGACACAGTGAGACAAGGAACTTGCCCGGGGTCACACAGAGGAGTCATAGCTGGCAGTGCCCATCCAAGTATACTTTAGAGAATCTGGTCCTAGTGGCAGGTCTTGTTTTTTTGTGGAATTGATGTAATCAACCATCTTATCCTCATGTCATTAAACATTTAAATCATGTAACTCACTCACCTCAGCTGCTTACAGCCTCACTAAGCAACCAGCTGACTATAATTTGTTGTCTGTGCCCTACAGGGAGATTGCGGGTTAGCTGGTGACATGTGTCTTGGGATTCACTGTACCTTCATCAATTGGTCTGCTCGTTTTATACATTAGGGTAAAAAGTTTCTGAGTCCACAACTGAGAGAAGAAACCACTAGCAGTGCACGGACAAATGAATGTTCTGAGCTTAGTGAGATTGGGTCCTGAATGTGACAAATTCACAAAATTAATGTCTTTCTGTGATGAGATCCCCAGCAGGTTTGGGACAGGATATTCTGGACATTGCCATTGGCCAAGTTTGACCTTTTTCCTTTTAGTTAAATGCACACCATTCCACAATTCATGGTCTCTGATATATCATGGTTTCCTAAAACATTTTTAAAAGAAAAAAAACCTACAGAAAATAAAAGCCGAAGGTCATATAGTTAACTTATAAAGAGCTCATTACACCACCTTTTAATACTACCTTACAACAAGATTCCCCTGAATATAACCATTTGAGACATGCTTTATTTGTACTTCTTCATGCTATCCTGCACTTTGGATATGGATTATACAGCCTATTGTGCTTCTTTTTTAAAAAACTTCAAAGTCTGAAACTAAAAGCTCTGCTTCCTTTTTTTAACGTTATGCATTTATGAACAAGCCACCATTGGAAATAAAATATTCTAAATGTTTCTTCAAATAGATGTTCCATGTTTTAGTAAAACCAGGTAGTTCAACTTAATCCAGTTTCTTTTGAAGAGAAAGTGCTTTTAAATTCAATCTTTAAAAAATGGGTCACCTGCAACCGTGTCAATTTCCTAATTTATTCATTGCCTTAACCTTGACATATCCATGCTCAACAGGCAACCTGTTCATAGATTAAATTAGGAGGAAAAGCACCCTGAATGATACTTAGAAAACAGAGTTGTGAGGTCAAATCCTAGGAGGGTAGTACAACAGAGGGCTTAAGAGCAAAGACTGAGGTTTGCGGCATAGAGAAAGATCAGAATCCCATCTTTGCTATATGAGAACTATTGACCTTGGGCAGGTTATTTAACTTCTGAGTCTCCATTTTCTCACCTGGATTAGAATACTAAAAAAAAAAAAAAACTAACACTTGAGCAATTACTATGTTCCAGACATTATTCTGATTAGCATTTTAAACCTCACCACTTTATGATGAAGGTGGTATTACTATTGCCACTTACAGGTGCGGATCTTGGAAGTTCAGTGAAAATAAGACTTGCTGAAGGCAGCCAGCTAGTAATGCCAAGAGATGGTATTTGAACCCAGGCTGTATGACTCTGACTTGCCTCCTTAATCATTTGACTTAATGCCTCCTAGAGTTCATAGTATAATTAAATGAGATGATACATGTCAAATACTTTACCCAGCATGTACGAAGTACCCAGAAATTGCAGCTGTCATTTTGATTTTTATTTATTAATTAATAGTTTATTTGAAGCTGAGGTGAAAATCAATGTAGGCCTTTGCGGTCAAAAGTTACTCCTTGCATCAGTGAAATTTCTGTTCCTTGTATGAGAGTACTACTTACATCACTTTAATAGCAGCAGCAATAACACCCTTATAATAACAGAGTGGTTCAGAGCATGGCTACAAACTCAGAGGATCTGAATTCATAACCCAAGCCTGCTACTTACTGGTGAGATCTTACAAAGTTGTTCAGTCTCTTGAAGCTTCATCTGTACAAGGCCCCTACCTCAAAAAAAATGCAGTGAGAATTAAATGAGACCATACATCAAATGCATTTAGCATAGTGCCTGGCACAGAGTAAGAACTCTGTAAATATTAGCTAGTATTTGGGGTATGGCCTGCTTCTCTCAATAGATTCCATGTCTTTTTGTATAAATTATATCTATTGGTATGATTGTTCACTTGGGTTGCCATATACTAACAAAGGCGACCAAGAACTATTTTAAATGGTATTACTTATAAATATCTAGAATGTTGTCTCTACTGGTACATTCACCATCCTTATTCTAGCACTGCTAACACATATAGATAAGAGCCACACAAGGCTTTTCTATTGTCACATTTTTCTTCCCATGTGCTTTTACATATTTTTTTTTTCTTTTTAATGAGCTCATTTCTAGAAGTATGTTTCTTGGATCATTCTCTTTTTTAAATATATATATATCAATTTCTAAATATTGTCTGTTTTTCTTCTATAGTACTTTAATTGACAATGCTTCCATCACATGTGCGTGCTTCATAAAGTCATCCCTTGATGACAGTCAGTGAGCACGGAGTGTCCACTTTCAGTAGCACAGCTCTGGGTTCTTCTCCAGTTGCTTCCTTAAAGATGACTTCATTTCTTCTTTTTTGCCTAACCCTAGCCTGTGATAAAGTCCATTCCATATCCTCAAGTTTTCATATCTCCTTTACCTTAAAAGATCCCAAGTCAGAGAAACCAAATTATAGCTACATGTTAACAGTAGAGAAGGAGAAAGAATGATTTCGAAAAATCATACCAACTCAAGTGGTTGAAAAACAACAAAAAAAAATCAATCTAAACACTGGGTTCTTTTTTCTAACACAATAGCAAATAACTTTCACTAAAGCCTTAAAACTGTCTTTGTTTCTCCCTAGCTATTTTAGATTATTAAAAAGCCTTTACTATCCCATTTTCTTTTGCCCTGTGGTCTTTGGATCTCATTAGAAATGTTTATTCTTGGGAATATAAGCTTTTGCCATACAGTCAAAAAATATTGAACTTTTCTCCTTTAATCACCAATTAGCATGTTTTGTTTCTCTTTTCTGTGTTTATGCACTTGGAACGTGAGACTCTAATTTCTCTGAAAAGAGGCTAAGCCCTTTCACACCAATTTCAAATGGCGAAGGTAAAAGCGGAACATTTCAGCTTTCTCCCTCTTTCTCTTTTTAAATATTTAAGACACAAGGCATCATTTTATCACATGTAATCCTCTTTCTCAGAAAAGTGAGTACATTTTATGCCTTCTAACCAAAACCACAGCAACAAAAAAATTACATATTCAATTTTAGGTAACAGAGGGTCCTAGGGAAAGGGGTGATAATCTAATGGTCTGAATGTTTTCCTAGGGAGCAAACACTGGTCCCGGCCAGGAGCACAACCGCTGGTCTGACCCTCTTAGACTTATCACACCTAAGCCCTTTTTTCTGCGGAGCCTGTCTCAGCTCAGATACAACAACATTCCCAAGTGATGTGTCTTCATTCTCCCTTCGCCCTGCCTCTAATGTGGACTCATGGTCATTCCTCTATTCAGACAGACACCAGTTCCACAAGATTTTGCTCAGAGAAGTTACATTTCTTTCATACTTGTTTAAAGCAAATCATTTTGCCCCCATTTGCAATCACTGCACTTTCAAGCATATACATTTTGCCTTTAGACTGTTAAGTCAATCTTCCATGCTTTGTCCACATAGGTTAATTCTAAAATTGGAAAACCAATTAAGAATGTTTATGATTTTTATAAATGTGTAGCTATTATTCACTTTAGAACCAAGAAGAGTAACACACAAGGAATCTGTTGTCCTAAATCACTTCTAATTGGAGGAGACATTTTCAGGTCCCCACACCAATTAACCTTACCTTCTTTCTAGCTTCCTTTAGTTCTCCTAAGTCTTACTCTTTTATCATATTGCTGAAATACCTCCTACTACAATCTCTTCATAAACTTCCTGAATTATTGCACACCCAAAAATATCTTCATTGGCCTTCATGCCTGATTGGTAATGTGACAAGTATAGAATGCCAGTTTCAAACCTTTCCCCACCTTCCCAGCATTTTGAAAATACTCTGGTCAACATGGTAAAACCCTGTCTCTACTAAAAATACAAAAAAAAAAAAAAAATTAGCCAGGCATGGTGGCAGGTGCCTATAATCCCAGCTACTCGGGAGGCTGAGGCAGGAGAATCGTTTGAACCCGCTGGAGGTTGAGGTGAGCCAAGATCCCACCACCGCACTCCAGCCTGGGTAACAGAGTGAGACTCTGTCTCAGAAAAACAAACAAACAAACAAAAAATAACAAAGAAAAGAAACAAGAAAACACTGCTTTTTTGTAGGCTATCCAGTGTTGCTGACAAAAGGTAGAATGTCATGTCTTATTTCTTGGTAAGTAATTTGTTTCTCCTCTTTGGAAGCTTTTAGGATCTTCTCTTTATCCTCAGAGTACTAGAATTCCTCTAGGATACATGAAGTATATTCTCACAACTTTCATGCAGAAATGCATCTCCAATTCTTTGGTCCTAATATGAATCCCATGCAGTAGTACTAAAATCGGATATGGCCAGACTGATGATTTCAAACAATGTTATTAGATCTGTGTCTCTTTCTTGCTATCTCTCAGGCCTGGTCTTCTCTGTGGTGGATTCTTTCTCAGGCTGATACTCTCCTTATGGGACAAAAATGGCCCCTTTCTTGTTTCATGATCACTGAGTCGTTAAGTACTAGATATCTCAGAAAGGTAAAGAACCAATATCTCCCTGCTTCCACTCTGATCCCTAAGTAGCATTAACAGCCAGTTCTAACATATCATAGAGGAGCGGTTAATTACAGAAGGCTGAACACTAAGCTAGCAGTAGGTTTTCGTTTCCTTCATTCCACTTGGTACTTACTGGAATCTTTCAATCTGAAGAGTTATATTTATTTTACTAAACAAAACAAAACAAAACTCTTCTATTGTTTTTGGGCTATGTCCTTTTCTCTATTCTTTCTTTTTCTTTTTCTTGTTCTCTGGAGTTCCCATTAGAGTCACATTAGCTGTCTAGACCTCTGCTCCCATCTTAGTATTATTTCCTTATTTTCTGATTCATTTTACTGTACATTATCAAAGGTTTCCTTGATGCTATCTTTAAGAACAGCAACATGGTCTTCAGTCCCATTAGATTATTTAGGCCACCTATTGATTTTTTAATGTCAGCAATCTGTTTTTCCTATTTTCATAAACTCTTGCTATATTCAGGATGAAAGCGATTTATTCTGAGAACATTAATTTAAAGTTTTTCCATTATTAAAACTATTTCTATTTACTTTAGTTGTTCTGTTTATTTTCACTCTTTCAAGATTTTCCTCAGTGTTTTCATCAAACGTCTGCTAACCTTTGTAACATGGACTTACTTGAAAGCTACATATATTTGATTCCACAGGCATCTCTCCCTTGAATGAAAGGGCTGACTGCAGGCTCTAGGAGGGACAATAGTGTAATTGAGATGTCAACAGGTGCGCACCCTGGAGTCTGCTGGGGCATGAGGCATGCAAAGAGACTGAGGACGGACACAATTACCACAGGAATGGAAGCCTTTGCTGTATTTCCTTCCCAAGCACTTACCTTTTCTTCAGTTTACCTGACTATATCTGTTGTGGAGATTGGCACTTCCTACATACACCACCCTGCTTCGCTATAGATTCCTATATTCTCACTGAGATCTACCAGCAGACAAATCGTTTTCTTTAGGAAGCAGTTCTTCAGTCTTAGCTCAAGAGCAAAAGCCTATTCCTCTAAACTGTTCTGATTAATAAAGGCTCAGAGGGGCAATCAAATGTCCATGTTATTAGAAACACAGTTCTATGAAATGAGTAACTTGGATGATTGCTCTGTGACTCGTTCAAGCTCTCTATTGACCCCCAGACTTGAAGCTGCTCTGAATTTTTGTTTCTACTGAGCTTTCTCCATCAGTCCACTGATTGAACGGATGCTTCTGTCTTCCACATATTCTTCAACACTTCTGGCCATTGATAGTTAAGGAATGTTCTTGCTCAGTGCTATTATAGTTCCATTGTTTAAAAAAAAAAAAAAAAAAATCTGTAATGTTACTAGAAAGAAGAATCAGACACATGTGATCGGTCTACCATCTCGAGCCAGAATCCTATAGATACCAATTGAAGGGTATCAGATTGACAAAAAATACAAAGATTGATGATGTTGAGCTGTGGTGAATGTGTGACAAACAGGCATTTTCCTCTCAGAGGAAAGGAGGCTAGAGCATCCTTTCTGGAGGGAATTTGACAGTCACTATTGACATGTTAAATGACCACAATCCATGACTTTGTAATCTCTATAATTTTAACAATTTACCCTACAGAAACACTAGCATGACTACTTAAAGATATATTATGTAATTATAACTACTGAAGCACTCTACTTAAAAGCAAATACATAGGCAATGGCATAAATAGGCAATGTTTTAACAAATTATTTTATATTTATAAAATAGGTAAAGAATAAGACAAATCTGTTTGCAATAACTTGGAAAAATACTGGTAGTATGTGATTGACAAAAGCAAGTTGCAGAAAAGTATGTTTTTGATGATCCCATGAAAAAATAATAAAACAAAAGCAGTGTCCATCTTAAATGTGCTTTGCTGCTATGCTTACATATTATAAAATGCTCCTAACATATTTCTTTTGTCTGTTCCTATTTATTTTTATTTTTAATTTCCCCTTTATTTTATTTATTTATTTATTTATTTTGAGACAGTGTCTCACTCTGTGGCCCAGGCTGGAGTGCAGTGGCAAGATCTTGGCTCACTGAAACCTCCACCTCTCAGGTTTAAGCGATTCTCATACCTCAGCCTCCAGAGTAGCTAGGACTACAGGCACACACCACCATGCCCAGCTAATTTTTGTATTTTTAGTAAAGACAGGGTTTCGTCATGTTGGCCAGGCTGGTCTCGAACTACTGACCTCAAGTGATCTGCCCTCCTGGACCTCCCAAAGTGCTGGAGTTACAGGCATGAGCCACCACGCCCAGCCTAATTTGCAGTGTTTTGCATAAGCCAAACATAGTTGATGGCTATTGTCAGTTAAAAACAAACAACAACCTATATAGCACCACCAAACATGAAATGCAAGATTTCCCTGGGGAAAAAAAAAAAGTATTGATAAAATATACTGACCAAGAAAGTACTGTAAATCTTAAATAAAATATTTTAGTATTTTATAACATTTTATTTTCTAATTTTCATCTTCACACCTCCCAAATTTTAAGTATCCAAATTTTAAAGCTGATGTCAGAATCTTTTATGCCACAATTTGAATTTAACTTCATTGAGACAAAAATAATTTTCGCCAAATAATTTCTAAATGAAAATTTGCTGATTTCACCCAGAATCAATGTCTAGTTGTACATCATACCTTCAAAGGCACTGCATAATGTTCTGGTTCCCATACCATTTCTTCAAAAACTCCCCTTTTCCCTTCCGTGAACATTTCAAAGTCAAGAATGAAATAAGCAGCACCAGAAAGTATCACATAAAAAGCAATGTGTTTCACAGAGAGAGTAAAGTTGAGACTTGTTTTAAAATTTAAAGTGACATTTGAATACTGTATTCTCATAACATCAGAGGCACTTAAGAGTTTTACAAATGAGTCCATCAAAGGCATTCTTCAATTCTGTTACAGTAGTTTTTATTTGTAGCATTTCTTTTTTGATTCTTAGAATCTTCATTTTTCTACTTACATTACCCAGCTGGTCTTGATTGTTGTCTACTTTTTTCATTAGCGTCTTTAGCGTATTAATAATTCCCTTTCCAACAATTCCGACATTCTTGCCCTATCTGAGTCTGATTCTGATGCTTGCTCTGTCTCTTCAAACTGTGTTTTTTGTCTTTTAGTATGCCTTGTAATTTTTCTTTGTTGAAAATGAGACATTTACTGGGTAAAAGGAGCTGTAGTAAATAGACCTGTAGTGATGTGGTGCTGAGCTGTGAGGGGCGGGGACACATTCTGCAGTCCTGTGAGTAGGTCTCAATTTTAGTGAACCTATGCCCCTGGGTTGTAAACTTTACAAAGGTTTTCCTGTGCCCCCTTTTACTGCCCAACACAGGTCAGGCAAAACTAGAAGGGGCTTCCCTTCCCCATGGTCTCTTAGGCTTTGATAAAAGACCAGTCTGTTAGGCTTTGGTGAAATGGTTTATTTCAAAGGCAGATCTTAAGAAGAACAGAACACTTGGGCATATTTTAAAATGTGCCCCTTGTCAGAAGTACAATTGGATTTTTCTCCAGTATTCACTATGAGAACCTGGTAGAGCTCCTGCAGATAAAACTCACGAAAGTGTGGGAGCAACTCCCTAAGACTAGGTTTCCTGGAGTTCTTAACTTTCTAACTTGTCCACAGTGAGCCTCCAGCAATTCATTAATTATAGTTTAGGTGTCCCTACTCTAGCATTGCTTTCCCCAGAAGTTGTTCCTTTTGGGTTTCTACTCAGGTAAAATTGTAATTCTCTGTATTTCCCTGTCTCTCCAATTTTGGGGGCAGTCATTTGCCCTGTGACCTTTCAGTTCTCTGAGAGCTCTAAGAGTTGTTAATTTTTCAGTTTATTCAGCATGATTTGTCTTATTGTGTGGATGAGGGAGACGTCTTCCAAGCTCCTTACATGCCAGCCCTGGAAAAGTGAAAATGTTATATTGCTTGATATTAGATACATACTCGAATGTGCCTGTCACTTGGAAGTACTGATTCCTATTATTTATTTTAAATATGACACATAAGGAGAGAAAATCTTACATAAACAAATTTATTCAATATGTTAACAGTGGGTTATTATGAGAAGTTAGAGTCTCTGACTCAGACTTCTCTTGGATAGTCTCTATCAGACTAGTGCCTCCATTAATAGGGTCAAATATCTTGCCTGCAATGGGATGCACAGAAACTTTTCTTAGCTTTTAGAAACTGGTGGTAACAAAGCTTTTAATTCTCTATCTGGTGGTAGAGGAAGGAAGAGAAGGGAATCTTATTAATCCTTTTGTTTTGTTTTGTTTTGTTTTGTTTGAGATGGAGTTTCACCCTTGTCACCCAGGCTGAAGTTCAATGGCGTGATCTTGGCTCACTGCAACCTCCGCCTCCCAAGTTCAAGTGACTCTCCTGCCTCAGCCTCCTGAGTAGTTGGGATTACAGGCGCACACCACCAAGCCCTGCTAATTTTTTTTGTATTTTTTTAGTAGAGATTGGGTTTTGCCATGTTGGCCAGGCTGGTCTCAAACTCCTGACCTCAGGTGATCCACCCACTTTGGCTTCCCAAAGTGCTGGGATTATAGGCATGAGCCACGGCACCCAACCCTAATTCTTTGTCTTTACTAAGAGTAACTTACTGATGGGATTAGCAGTTGCTTCCTCTAGATAGATAAGGTAGCTATTAAGAATTAGGGCAGCTTCCAAACTTGCATCAGTATGTTATCCAAAATCACACTCTCTCACATACACATATCACATCACAGTAGGGGAAACCCAAACAGCTAACAAACACAAAAAGAGATGCTCAAATTTACTATTAGTAAAAGAAATGCAACTAAATCCCGTAAGAATGGAAAATTTTAAGTGATGCTTAAGAATAATTTTCATATATGTTTCTCACAAATGGGCTTGCACTAATAATAAAAAATAAATATAACCATACTTGAAAGTGATACACATTATTTACTATATATGCTATAACCAGACAATCCAACCTCAAACATACCACAGAAACATTTTGACACAATAGAGTATTGCTTGCCATAGCTGGGATTGAGACCACCTATCACTGGGGAAATGAATCAGTAAAATATGATGGATGCATATTTGCAATATAATACAATAGCTACTGAAGCAAACGAGTTATACAAAAAGTATAAGTTGATATCAAGCACATAGTTTTGAGTAAATTGAGAAACCAACAGAGAACCATAGTACAATACACAAAACAAGATGCCATATTTTATATGGGTGCACCTTTTTTTAATGATGGCTCCTCTAGAGTAGGTGCCTATGTGGAAGAGGAGAATTGAAATGGGGTAAAGGGGCATAGAAGGGTAAAGGAGAAAAATGAAAATAAAACAAATGAGAAGCAGCCTTGCATAGGAAAGAGCAACAAATACCAACCACTACACATTAAGCCCTCTCTAAAAGACTTTTTTTTTTTTTTTTTTTTTTTTTTGAGACAGGGTCTTGCTCTGTCGCCCAGGCTGGAGTGTAGTGGCACAATCTTGGCTCACTACAATCTCCACCTCCAGGGTTCCAGCAATTCTCCTGCCTCAGCTTCCCGAGTAGCTGGGATTACAGGTGTGCACCACCACAGCCAGCCAATTTTTGTATATTGAGTAGAGACAGGGTTTCCCCATGTTGACCAGGCTAGTCTCGAATACCTGGCCTCAAGTGATTGGCCTGCCTCGGCCTCCAAAAGACTCTATATTTCACCCACCTTTTCAGTTTCCCCTGCACCTGCCAGCTCACAGCAGACAGGAACCATACCTTTAATCCTTTGTCTTTTACTTACCAAGTTTTCCCACATGCCCATGTTTACCTTCCAGATTGTCATTTGTTTCTTATGAATTTCTTCATAACTAAGGAATTCAATTAAAAAAATCCAGTATCTTCGTAATCATCAACACCTACTTCACCATTTTACATGTTTGGATTTGTTTTGTGATTTAGAAAGTGACACAAATATACTCAGAGCATTTTGGAGCACTTAAATAAATTTTATAATCCTTGATACTAAATCCTTACTCAAATTTGTCTATAATTTGGAAGTAGTCCTATTAGTTATACGTAGGAGAAAATGACAGGAGAAAGCCTTGCTTAGACATTTACATGCAGTAAATTAGTAGAAGATTGTGAGAAGTTAGGGTCCCTGGCTCTCAGACTAGTGTCTGTCCTACTTGGGCCATGTATAGAAAAGTGAAAAGATGCCTAAGAGCTAGTTCCAGGCAGCCAGGAACAGATCATAAGTCTCCAGACTCACGAGCCTCGTTCTTTCCTCACTGTTCTGCACATATTTGCACTGATTCTAACTGATCAGCTATTTCCCACAATGGCACCTCCCCAGTGAAACCAATATCATTATTTTCAAGGGGAAGGCATCATAAACTGACTTATCAGTACTGGAAAAAGATGCAGTCAAGAGCACAAAAATCAGGAAACTTTTCGGGGAGACAGCAGTTCCACACTTAATTATTTTTCACATGAAATCCAAAAAGGCAGGAGAACTTACTTTCTAAATATTTTTTCTATAACTGAATAAATATTTCAGTGTTAAAAATCCAGCATGACATGGTCATAGTCCCCTGATTCAAAACTCCTATCTTCTTCATTTATTAATCAGATTTGCCATCGATATAGCACTAAAAAATCAAATTAGTACTCACTGACAGAATACTTTTAAAAGGAGAAGCTCACGAAGCTCCCCTGCCACCAGAAAAATGTAAAATAGTCCCAGAAGAGTGGATTAAAATGCTCATTTCAGTTTTCCCAAGGTCTAAATCTCCTCAGGCACCTTCTGTGATCTTTTATTTAGAGAGAAAAAATTTTCGGCTGTCCGCCTATACTTTCTCCATCAGGCATTTAGCCCCAAAGAAAAAGGAAAATATTTCTAACAAAAGCCCAAAATATAAGAAATGAAGAAACAGATTAGAATCAAAGTGATTTCTACAGAAGGTTGAAAACGGTGTCACTTAGAGTAACCCTGGATATACAGATTACATGTGACTAACTCTGATCTTTCATAAGGAATCGGAATTTGTATTGATAGAAAAAGCTTCCAGCTATAAGAAAACAAAAGCAGCAACAATAAACAACACTGATCTCTTTTCTCACAGAAGCACTATTCATGGACAAAAGAATTGAAGTGGAAAAATAACTTCAGATTTCAATCAACTCTGTAGAGCGGTTCACACAAACATACACAGAAAACAGGCTTCAATGCTAATCGCCTGACCCAAGCACAATCCACCGTGAGTAATGGCACATCTCCCAGGTTGAAGACTGACTTCATGGGCTTAACAGTGGCCTTTAGAGATCACCGAGAGGGGCATCTCATTCTGACAAAAGTCCACTTAACCACCCCTGCCAAAAGAGATTCTAAAAATGCCTAAAGGTTTCCCAATAGGACTCCAAAGTCACACCCAGGAGAACATCTCAAAGCTTAATAGCCTACAATACCAGGAAATGATTTCATGTAGGTAACTTAAATCATCCACCCTAGAGATTTAATCTGTTTCTTCTCTTTTTCGCTGCAGAGGATAACAGCTGACCCTGCTTCAGTGACAAGTTCTTCCTTTATTGGAAATGCATTATCAAATTGTTCTTCACGATGAGATGCTGTTCTGTCTGACCTTTGCTTCTGGTTCTCCCTTCACATCCCTTCAAACACTTTGGTGGCTCCTCAGGAAATGCTCTGTATCATGAGAACAAGTCATGTGCAGAGAAGAGCAAAGAGTTACTTTCATAATAATTGTAAGAAGAATAGGAGAAGTCCACAATGGAGCTTTTTAGACATTGGGTGTGTGGGAGGAAATTGAGAGCAACACTCAAAAGGATATTGGAAAAGCCAGTGATCCCTTTCTAAGCACTTATCTTAAAGATACTTCCTCGCATTAACATTTATCCATTAAAGTATACTCACATTTATCTACAAGAATGCTCTCTGCAGCTCTGTTTATAATAGGGAAAAATTAAAAGCAACCTTAAAGTATAACATTAAGGGAAGAATTGTCTAAAATTATATAGAAATTGAGTGGAATATTATTCATCCATGAAAAATAATGCTGTTAGATGAGCATTTAACATTTTTATGATACAGTATATTGCAACATTTAAGAAAGCAGGTTGCAATACAACGTGTACAGAGTGTCCTAATTTATGTTAAATTGCGTGTGTATTTGTGTTCAAAAATATTAGTCAAGAAAAATATATACCAAGATCTTGGCAGTGGTAATTACTGGGTAGTAGGATTATGAGGGTTTTTCTCTTATTTTTACCTATCAGTATTTTCTGATTTTTCTCATAATGAGCCTATGTTGCTTTTAAGCAGAAAAAAATCCAGCATTTATTTTAGTTTTACAAATATCTTGTAGAGAATAGCTTAATACTTTGTACAAAACTAAACAGAAAGTAGATGTAATGTAACAGTTCAGATCACAAGGAAATAAGGGTGTAGACAAGGGAATATTCAAAAAAGGAAACATGTCAGAGACATGTCAGAGACAAATGAAGTTAAAGTAGTGTTCAGAATCAATGTCGTCTCTCCCATTCTGCGTGAATTCTCTGAATTACTGGATGCCCACTCCTCTTCAGAACGCCACTCCCTCTTCGTTTCTTCTCTTCCTCTGCCTTTTCCTTTTTGGTCTAGGTTGCATGCTGCCCTAGCACTCTGCATGTTGCCCTAGGTTGATGTCAGCTGCTACTCTGTAACTGTACCTTCCATCAACCTCTCTCCTGGCCTTTAGAATCGAATCTCTAATCTTTAGAACTCCTGCAGGCCCTTTCAATTCTGTTTGTTTAAAGCCAGAATCATTATTCTCTCCCCCAAATCCTGCTCCTTTCCAGTATTCCTTTCCCTCTACTCAATAGTATCATCATGCACTCAAGCTAGACGTCTCAGGGTTATTCTTAACTCCTCCCTCTGTTATTCTTCCAGTAAATCAGGACAAGTCTCATCATGCCCACTGTCTAAAGCTCTCTGGTATTTGTTGTCTCCTCTACTTTCTTCCTCACAGCATTAGCCCAATACCCCATAACCTGCATTAGCTACTTCTTCACTCCAGTTCAATCCTAAGCTCATGTTAAAGCCATCTAGTACCCTCCCCAGCTTGGCTTTGTCCTCAGGCTAGCAAGATGGCCTCTGAAACTCCAGACATTATATTCATGTACAAGATGAGAGGAAGAGGGAGATACCAGCTGTGCTTTTCTCTGTTATCAAGTAAACACAAAAATTTTTCAGAAACTCCCCAGCATTTTTTAACTGATGTCTCATTGGTTGGGTTGTGTCACATGACCATTCCCAGCTGCCAAAGTCCAAACTGCTTCCTGCTACGCACAAGGCTCTTTAAAGTCTAGTTTTAATTTATCTTTCCAGTCCTAACGCTCCCCACAACATCAGCTACATCATACACACACATACACACACACACACACACACACACACACACACACCCCATCCTAGAGCCACCAAGTTTCTACCAACTCCCAAACATGAAATGCATACAATGCTTAGGTGTCACTGTATCCCATTTCTATGACCTGGCAACCCCCACTCTTTTCTCTACCTATCATTATTCTTTAGGATCTTTCTGAAACACTCCTCTCCTCTCTACTATTTAAGCCTCAGTCCTACTGTTATGCAGTCATGTTTTCCACCATGCTTTCTTTCACAACCTAACATTGTACACATTCCTCTTTTTTACTTCCTATACCCCCAATCCCATGCCACTCCATCAACAAATGAGACTGTGAATAGAGTCTTTGCTCAGTTCCTCTGTTGAAACTGACAAAGCTAGATAGTCATCGTCCAAGCCCATCTTGCAGCTGGGAATGGTCATGTGACACAACCCAACCAATGAGACATCAGTTAAAAATTGCTGGGGAGTTTCTGAAAAATTTTTGTGTTTAATTGATAATAGAGAAAAGCACAGCTGGTGTCTCCTTCTTCCTCTCATCTTGTACATGAATATAATGTCTGAAGTTTCAGAGGCCATCTTGCTAGCCTGAGGACAAAGCCAAGAGAATCACGGAGATTACAGCTCTGATGCCACAGAGGTCCTGAACCAACATTACTAGCCACCAACCTACAGACTTACTAGGTGAGAAAAATCAATCCTGACTTCTCTAGCTATGTTTCATGCTTTTGTTGTTGTTGTTGCTACTTGCTGCATTCCTAACTGACACTGTTTTTTAAACAAGTCGATGTAGCAGTAGAATTTCTCGGGACCTACTGGTCTTCTGACACTAAGCATTTTTGTTTATGTGTCCTTGTTTAGGTCTTTAGGCGTCATCATTTCCATTTACAAAATTAAACACTGATGCATTGAAAGATTAAGTAATTTCTCAAACACCATACACAGTTATAAATAAGTTCTCAGCCAGGATTCCAACGCAGAGCTGTCTGATTTAAAAGTCTGTTCTTTTTACCACTTGCAAAGACTGATTCAATGAGGCTAGACCAAGAAAGGAACTGTTGAAGACAACATGGTTTTGCAAGTCCAGCAAATGGGAAAATCTGTATCAGCTAAATCCATTTACCAGTTTACCAATGAGTTGGTAGTGTGGGACAGAATGAAAAGGGTTGATAAAGTGGGTAATAGAATTCTTTCCAAAGTGCCTTCAAAAGAATTATCAATCCTGCCATTTGGTCACAGACAATTGGATTCTTCTCTAAAAAGCCAAAATGGTTAACGGGCCGCACTCCATTTTCTTCAAGATGCTTGCAAATTTATTCACAAAGGAGACCCACGCTCTAAGAAAGGATAGTGGAAACATTGTTTAAGCCATTTATGAGCATGCAAAGGCAACACATGAAATAAAATGCCTGTTCAGAATTGAGAAGGCCCTATCTGGGATCAGGAATGATTTTTAAAAGAGTAGGAAGATACCTCCACAATGTGATTTAAGGATCAAGAAACATGATTTAATTTGCCCCAGAGATATAAGAACAAAAAGTCAAACAAACTTATTATATTGCAGTTAGTCTGAGGCACACCATGAGGTGGAAGAAAGTAAGGGCTTTGTACCAGGCAGAATATATTTAAATCCCAACTCCACCATTAACTGCACCTTAGCCTTTGAAATTCAGTGTAATGGTCAAATTAGGTTGATGTGCTTACTTAACCAGGTTTTGTGAGGATTAAATTAGATAAAAGATAAGCAAAGTACTTGGTTAATGCCTGGCCCCAGTAAGTGCTGGATAAGTGGTGTTGTTGATAATAATAACAACAATTAGAAAAGCAATGGCAACAACAGCCCAGAGGTACCTGAACTGGAGGAGGACCATGTTAACACTGGGGAGAAAATAGATGGTTGAGATACATGCAAACTGAAGTATTACTAGGAACAGGGACACAAATATAAGTTCGAGGATATTTTGTGTAAACAAAGCTGATTGCTTCCCTATGAAACGGTTGATATCTTGAAAGCCTCACATTATTCCAGAATAATCCTCAAAACGACAGTGAGTTTTTATATTTATCAGTCCAAAGTGATGCCCACTTCCCTCCATGTATCAATAGTATAAACACTTTACAATGTGCTTGGCTTCCAACTTTGAAATTTAAGTGATTCTTGCTGAAATTTTTATTACAGAATTGGGTTCACATTATTTTAAATTTAACTTATAAAGTGAAGTAATATTAACTTTTGTCACAAAATCTCAAATATACGTAATTCTAGTCCTTACAAAATGTTCCAAGGCAGCTAAGTTCTGAAGCCTGGGATCTCAGGTAGAGATGGTTGCCCTTCTATAAAATCCCCCCTGCAACTTCTACTTCTAGAGAATACACTTGTGTCTGGGAAGCAACTGCCTGGGGAGTAATCACATTTCCTAGCTCCTGGACCAGTCATAGTCATATAACTGGTTCCCTCCAGCGGAATGTAAGTGGCATTAGCATCTCCACCCTCTTACCCTTCCTCAGACTGGATGCAGATGATGATGTGGCCATCAAGGATGGCAGAAGCAAAAGATGAAAGGAGCCAGTAGATCACTGCATAAAGAAAGCCATCCACTGACCAAACACACATCTTAGACTGTGATAAAAGTGAGAAATGAAGCTCTATTGTGTGTGAGACATTATACACCTTTAGGTTTGTCAGTAGCAGTTCAATCTAATGCAGATTCCATAGAGGAAAGTTACATGAAAAAAGATTTAAGACCAGTTCAACTAAGCAAGAAACAAAAAGAAAATCTAGATACATGTAATCACAACATATTAAGAGGATTTTTAAAAACTGAACAACCAGCATCTTTTAAAATTTCCAGCCAGGATATCTGACAGGTGTTATTAACAGCAAAAAATAAATAAATAAATAAATAAATAAATAAATAAATAAATAAATATTGGTCAAATATATGCTAAGCTTCATATTCTTGCTTATGTGAAAAGCCTAGGATAGTTATGACCTTCCTAAGTTTAGAAAGAACCTTTACTAAAATTTTTATCTCTATGCAAATAAAAATTAAGAACAGGTTGAGAAATCTTTCCAAGTAACTGGCTACAGGAGCTCACCTCCAAGAAGGCCCCCAGTGGTTCTCACCTCTTCATATTCATACCTCTGTGCTTCCCCCTGCCACACTGCATAGGGCTGCTCTGTCTATACAATTTGGCACTGCAAACATGCCAGAGTGTGATTTCCAAGGCTAAGTCATAAAAAAAAAAATTGTGGCTTCCACCTTCCTCTCACTTGAATCACTAGTCTGTGAGAAAACAGCTGCAATGTTGTAAGGATACTAAAGAAGCCCTGTGGAAAGATTCAGGTGGCAAGGAATTCAGGCCCCCCACCTACCACCAGCACTAACTTGCCAACCACATGACTGGGCCATATTGGAAGCCAATCATCCAGGTCCGGTCAAGCCTTTAGATGGCTGTGGTCCGAGCTGACACCTGTGCTGCGACTTCATGAGACACCATGATCCAGAACCCTGCAGGTAAGTTGCTTGAATTCCTGACCTCCAGAAACTATGTGAGATAATAAATACTTATTATTCCTTAAGCTGCTAAGTTTTGGGCTAATTTACTATTCACCAATAGATAATGAATTTACTAGCTTGTTCAATATACAGACAGAGAGAAAGAAAGAGAAAGTTAGCTCTACTTTAGGCTGAAAAGCTTTGCCTATCTTTAATTATGTTTGATGTTTCCTGGAATAGGGGAATAGACTGTGCCAGGCATCGTGTATTACCTTGAGTTTTCTCGAACTGAGTCATAGATGAAATCAGTTCTACCTGGGTTACAGGCTCTTTTTAACAAGACAGCAAAGGTTTTACTCATGAACTTGTCATTGGCTCATATGAAAGGCAAATTTAAAGGTTTAATTCATTCTGAGGAAGGGGTGTTGGCTGGTAGCACTGAAGAAAACATGGATAATTGAACATAACATATAATTCATTCAGGGAATCAGAGACTATTTCTTAAGAGCCTCACATTTCACATAAAATGAAGACTTCAGAGCAATTTGATGCTTTTGCTGCTACACGGCACACTGCATCACTACCATTCTATGATTGAGAACCCTTGCACCAAACTACTTTAGTTTTATCTTTCTTGACTGAGGATACTTAAGAGGTGGAAAAAAATCTCTCGCTGCCTCCACATTGTGACTGGCTGACTTGTTGGAAGTGCCACAGTGTTTGATCATATTGACATGATTACTGAAGAACAGAAAGCAAAGAACGTGTAGTGGCTCATTTCCCTCTTTACAGTTTGCAGGAACCATCACTCGCTCTTACATCACAGTAGGTGGCATGCTGACAAGGACTGGCAACACAACCCCTTGTCAGAAAACTGTATCAGGCAACAAGAAGAGCTAACTATCCTAAATATATACACGCTGAATACAGGAGCACCCAGATTCATAAAGCAAGTCCTTAGAAACTTACAAAGAGACTTAGACTCCCACACAATAATAATAGGAGACTTTAACACCTCACTGTCAACATTAGACAGATCAACGAGACAGAAAGTTAAAAAGTATATCCACAAATTGAACTCAGCTCTGCAGAAAGCAGACCTAATAGACATCTACAGAACTCTCCACCCCAAATCAACAGAATATACATTCTTCTCAGCACCACATCGCACTTAGTCCAAAATTGACCACATAGTTGGAAGTAAAGCACTCCTCAGCAAATGTAAAAGAACAGAAATTATAACAAACTGTCTCTCAGACCACAGTGCAATCAAACTAGAACTCACAATTAAGAAACTCAATCAAAACCACTCAACTACATGGAAACTGAACAACCTGCTCCTGAATGACTACTGGGTACATAACGAAATGAAGACAAAAATAAAGATGTTCTTTGAAACCGATGATAACAAGGATACAACATACCAGAATCTCTGGGTCACATTTAAAGCAGTGTGTAGAGGGAAATTTATATCACTAAATGCCCACAAGAGAAACCTGGAAAGATCTAACATTGACACCCTAACATCACAATTAAAAGAACTAGAGAAGCAAGAGCAAACACATTCAAAAGCTAGCAGAAGGCAAGAAATAACTAAGATCAGAGCAGAACTGAAGGAGATAGAGACATAAAAAACCCTTCAAAAAAATCAGTGAATCCAGGAGTTGGTTTTTAGAAAAATTCAAGAAAATTGATAGACTGCTAGCAAGACTAATAAAGAAGAAGAGAGAAGAATCAAATAGACACAATAAAAAATGACAAAGGGGATATCACTACTGACCCCATAGAAACACAAACTACCATTAGAGAATACTATAAACACCTCTACACAAATAAACTAGAAAAGCTAGAAGAAATGGATAAAGTCCTGGACACATACACTCTCCCAAGACTAAACCAGGAAGAAGTTGAATCTCTGAATAGCCCAATAACAGGCTCTGAAATTGAGGCAATAATTAATAGCCTACCAACCAAAAAAAGTCCAGGACCAGATGGATTCACAGCCGAATTCTACCAGAGGTACAAGGAGGAGTTGGTACCATTCCTTCTGAAACTATTCCAATCAATAGAAAAAGAGGGAATCCTCCCTAACTCATTTTATGAGGCCAACATCATCCTGATACCAAAGCCTGGCAGAGACACAACAAAAAAAAGACAATTTTAGACCAATATCCCTGATGAACATCGATGCAAAAATCCTCAATAAAATACTGGCAAACTGAATCCAGCAGCACATCAAAAAGCTTATCCACCGTGATCAAGTGGGCTTCATCCCTGGGATGCAAGGCTGGTTTAACATATGCAAATCAATAAACATAATCTAGCATATAAACAGAACCAAAGACAAAAACCACATGATTATCTCAATAGATGCAGAAAAGGCCTTTGACAAAATTTGACAGCCCTTCATGCTAAAAACTCTCAATAAATTCGGTATTGATAGAACATATCTCAAAATAATAAGAGCTATTTATGAAAAACCCACAGCCAATATCATACTGAATGGGCAAAAACTGGAAGCATTCCCCTTGAAAACTGGCACAAGACAGGGATGCCCTCTCTCACCACTCCTACTCAACATAGTGTTGGAAGTTCTGGCCAGGGCTATTGGGCAAGAGAAAGAAATAAAGGGTATTCAATTAGGAAAAGAGGAAGTCAAATTGTCCCTGTTTGCAGATGACATGATTGTATATTTAGAAAACCCCATCGTCTCAGCCCAAAATCTCCTTAAGCTGATAAGCAACTTCAGCAAAGTCTCAGGATACAAAATCAATGTGCAAAAATCACAAGCATTCTTATACACCAGTAACAGACAAACAGAGAACCAAATCATGAATGAACTTCCATTCACAATTGCTTCAAAGAGAATGAAACACCTAGGAATCCAACTTACAAGGGATATAAAGGACCTCTTGAAGGAGAACTACAAACCACTGCTCAGTGAAATAAAAGAGGACACAAACAAATGGAAGAACATACCATGCTCATGGATAGGAAGAATCAATATCGTGAAAATGGCCATACTACCCAAGGTAATTTATAGATTCAATGCCATCCCCATTAAGCTACCAATGACTTTCTTCACAGAATTGGAAAAAAACTACTTTAAAGTTCATATGGAACCAAAAAAGAGCCTGCATTGCCAAGACAGTCCTAAGCCAAAAGAACAAAGCTGGAGGCATCACGCTACCTGACTTCAAACTATACTACAAGGCTACAGTAACCAAAACAGCATGGTACTGGTACCAAAACAGAGATATAGACCAATGGAACAAAACAGAGCCCTCAGAAATAATACCACACATCTACAACCATCTGATATTTGACAAACCTGACAAAAACAAGAAATGGGAAAAGGATTCCCTATTTAATAAATGGTGCTGGGCAAACTGGCTAGCCATAAGTAGAAAGCTGAAACTGGATCCCTTCCTTACACCTTATACAAAAATTAATTCAAGATGGATTAAAGGCTTAAATGTTAGATCTAAAACCATAAAAACCCTAGAAGAAAAACTAGGTAATACCTTTCAGGACATAGGCATGGGCAAGGACTTCATGTCTAAAACACCAAAAGCAATGGAACCGAAAGCCAAAATTGACAAATGGGATCTAATTAAACTAAAGAGCTTCTGCACAGCAAAAGAAACTACCATCAGAGTGAACAGGCAACCTACAGAATGGGAGAAAATTTTTGCAATCTACTTATCTGACAAAGGGCAATATCTAGAACCTACAAAGAACTCAAACAAATGTACAAGAAAAAAACTAACAACCCCATCAAAAGTGGGCAAAGGATATGAACAGACATTTCTCAAAAGAAGACATTTATGCAGCCAACAGACACATGAAAAAATGCTCATCATCACTAGCCATCAGATAAATGCAAATCAAAAACCACAAGAGTCCATCTCACACCAGTTAGAATGGCAATCATTAAAAAGCCAGGAAACAACAGGTGCTAGAGAGGATGTGGAGAAATAGAAACACTTTCACACTGTTGGTGGGACTGTAAACTAGTTCAACCATTGTGGAAGACAGTGTGGCAATTCCTCAAGGATCTAGAACTAGAAATACCATTTGACCCAGCCGTCCCACTACTGGGTATATACCCAAAGGATTGTAAATTTAATCTGCTATAAAGACACATGCCCACGTATATTTATCGCGGCACTATTCACAATAGCAAAGACTTGGAACCAACCCAAATGTCCATCAGTGACAGACTGGATTAAGAAAATATGGCACATATACACCATGGAATACTATGCAGCCATAAAAAAAGATGAGTTCATGTCCTTTGTAGGGACATGGATGCAGATGGAAACCATTATTCTCAGCAAACTATTTCAAGAACAGAAAACCAAACACCGCATGTTCTCACTCATAGGTGGGAATTGAACAATGAGATCTCTTGGACACAGGAAGGGGAACATCACACGCCAGGGCCTGTTGTGGGGTGGGTGTAGGGGGAAGGGATAGCATTAGGAGATATACCTAATGTAAATGACGAGTTAATGGGTGCAGCACACCAACATGGCACATGTATACATATGTAACAAACCTGCACATTGTGCACATGTACCCTAGAACTTAAAGTACAATAAAAAAATAAAAATAAAAAAATAAAAAATAAATTAAAAAAAAAAAACCGTATCAGGAAGACCTAGACTATAACTGAGCAACACACCTCCAGACCTCATCACATACTGCCAAGGACAGTGTCAAGGAATGTCTAACAATTCTGTCCTCATCTCATGCACCATTCTGACCAGCAGTTCATGGCACAGTTCATGTCCTCACAGAATCCTGTTTTGAAATGGCTGATCTTTTTTTATTCAACCTGATTTCTCACTAATTCTGAAATCTAGCAAATATTAGAGAAGGCTGTTTATTTTCATAATCACCTAACAGATCCTATTAGATCATTTCCATGAACACGGAATCATGTTTTAACAAAGTCAATTTGTGGACATGGCATTTTCTCTGCCTTTTAGGTTGTAGGTGGCCTATAAACCCACACTTAAGTGCATCCTGCAATGATTCCCAACCTGGAGGCTTTGAATAAAGCATCATAGTTTCATAAATAATCCTCACCATTGCAAAAAATGTAACAAGAATCATGCATTTGCACATGATAAAGCTGCATGAATTAAATAAAGCAGTGGTGGACACACTGTGATCTGATGGCCAAATTGGTCCTAATACCGGTTTTTGCAAATAAAATCTTGTTATAATATAAACACATCCATTCATTTGTCTATGACTGCTTTACACTATAAAAGAGTTAAATAGTTGAGACAGAGACTGTGTGATTCAAAAAGCTCAAAATATTTACTATTTGGCACTTTGCAGAAAGAGTTAGCCAACACCTGAAATAAAGCATCACATTTCTTACTTTGGGCTCTGGGTGTAGCAACTGATATGGGACCCTTTCTTGACCATCTCACACAGACTGCTGCTTTAACTTTAGTGAATAAAGAGACTAAGTAACAAATCTGATAGATTAAATCTTTCAAGATTTAAGGTGGAATCAAGAGAGTTTTCCTTCTTAATAAAGCATTTTCCTTATTCATGCTTATCAAAATTAAAAAGGACTGTGCATGCATTTGTTTAAAGTTTCTACCTACTGGATAAGTTTAAGTAGCCTTCTTTTTTTTTTTTCTTTTTTTTTAACATGACTTATTTGGTCTCCAGTATTTTACAGAGCTAAGTATTCTGAGCCTTACATTGCATGTGTTTTTTAAGTAAACTATTTGAGATACAATGTTTTTCCTGGTTTGAAAATTCATAAGCATGGACTAATCCATATTGTACAAGATCAGAAAATGTTTGTAGCAAAATTTAATGACAGTATAACAGCTACACAATTTGAAATCACTGGTTTAGAAACCCAAAGCATACATAGTTTGGCATCAAGACACAATCTTTCCAGGCATGGTGGATCACACCTGTAATCCTAGCACTTTGGGAGGCTTAGGTGGGAGGATCGTTTGAGCCCAAGAGTTCCAGACCAGCCTGGGCAACATAGCGAGACTCCATCTCTAGGAAAAAAAAAAAAGAGACAGAAAACCTTCATTAAAGTCTGAGACTATGATTTTTAGAGAAGCTTCCTGTCTTCCACCTTCAAAACAATAGAAAGGGTCCCAGCAAATCTCAATTTTATTACAGAAAAGACAACGCTTGGAATTCGTGGTCTAAGAAACTTTCCCCTCACACTAGTCTCTTAAAATTAGATCTGGAAAAAGGATATATTTACAGACTTGGGGGTCCTGACTACCTCACAACGAGACAAAGCATTACACATTCTGTTTTAAAACTTCCCTTCAAAATATTATCCTCATAAAGGATATACAAAAACAACACTTCAAAGTCTCAGAATATTTTTCAGATCAGGGTTTCTGAGCCTTAGCCCTACTGACGTGTTGGGCCTGGTAATTTGGCATTGTAGGAGGCTGCATTGTGCATTACAGGATATTTATCAGCGTCCTTGGCCTCTACCTACTGGATGCCAGGAGCACCCCACCAACGGCTGTGACAGCCAAAATATGACTGAATGTCATATATGACTGAATGTCCCTAGAGGGAGGGCCAAAATCATCCCCATGGAGAAATGCCTCTCTAGAGAAGAGTTAAACCTTTAACTTGCCAAAAGATGGTTATTTTGTCCAACCTATACAAACCAACTATCCATACAGTTGGAAGCAAAACCTGATTCCTTCCAAAGTAAAGCAGCTACCAGGTGCTGTAACAGTTTTTTATCACAACCATGCTCAAAAAGAGGATCAATTCTTTTCTGAGAAAATTCCACCATTCGCGTTTCTCTGAGTTATCATCTTTTCCTTTAGAACGCAGATTTCTTTCCCAGAATCTGATCAACACATAAAAGGCATCACAGGCATTCAGAAAGACTCATTTTCCAATTCTGTTTCCAAATCCCACCCTGAGTCAACAGCAGTGACGGACAGTCTCTTGTAACTGATCAGAGCGAAAAAAAAAAAAAAATAAGTAGCCTGCATTTGCTGAAAGAGTCCACTATGAGAGATCGTTGCTTTATGTATTGCACATTAACAGGATTTCACATGACAGCGCCAAAAGTCGAATGTGGTTGCTTTCCTTGTGATCCTTTTCAACTCCCAATTCAATTACCAGGCTCATTTTTCTGATGAATCATCAGTAGAGAGCCAGACTGTTTTAGAGAGTGATATGATTCTCAACTCAAACAACAGACTGCTTTACCTACCTGACACCAAATAGACACTTAGTCTAGCCCTGAAAAAGGTTAGACCTTAGTCGCTAACCCAGTGCAAAATTAACCCTTTATAGAACTTGGAGTTTTTCAAAGACAGCTGTTATGCAACTGACACCAAAGAAAAATGAAAAAAAAAAAAAAAATACTAAACAATGTAGTGAATTGTGTGGTGTTACTTTATTGTTGTAACTCTACATCGGATAGCCTCAGAGATGCAAATCTCAGCTCTAGGCCACAATTAAATTGATGCATCAAAATAAAGACTTCACATAAATTTCAAACATCACAGCAGCTGTGAAATGTTAGGTCTTCAATATTGCTTTTCCCTCAAGGATTTTCTTTTTTCTCTACCTCTTCTTCCTTCACTAAAACGATACGCAACCAGAGAAGCAACATCTGCCATGTTGATATTGCCACAGATAGTGAATCTCTATAGAATTCAGGGACTGGTGCCATAATCAAGGAGGTTTCTTTGAATTCCAAAATTGCCTGGAAACTGAAAGTAGAACAAATGGACACGCGACCACCCAATATTTAGGCTGTGCCTCCCAGCTGGCGTGATTCTGAGCTGAGTGCTTTTGCTACAACCACATACAGAAAGTGAGTGCACATTTCTGAGTAGTGAGCATGGGAAGACACAATAGTTACAGCGAGGAGTTACAGCAGTTTTTCCTCATTCTTGCTCCTTATTCATGTGCCCTTCTAGGTTTCAAGTTGCTTGAAGCTGTTGACATCACAGACACCAAGAGTCCATATTTTCACCAGTAAATCTCAGTGGTAAAAGTGAACTCCCTGACGCAAAGGACTCTGGAATGAGCTCTAGCTTCATGTCTTCAGTTCAAACATAAAGAAATAAGAAGGTAATGACTAAAGGGCAATTATGGTTGCCTTGGTTACATCTCCAACTTTTGGCAAATATGTTAGTCTTTCTGTATTTCTATGTTTTAATACTTATTTAAATGGTATGTAAAAATACCAGAAAGATGTCATTTTTATTGGCATAGCTATATATCTTTTTCTTTCTCGATTATTGTTCTCTGTATCAACTGTATTCCTATCCCTTGGTTCAGATTATCTGCCACTGCTGAAATGGAGGAGAGAAGGCTGACATCTCCCACTCTCACTGTCTTCCATGCATTGCTACATTCTGAACGTGATGCCTAGGGGCCTCCCGGCTAACTGGATGTGTAAATAAGAGTTTTAGATCACTTCAAGGTGTCATTCAAATTTTCATCCTAGCTAACAGGGAGGAAATTCACCAAATCCACCCTGGGGCCATTTTCCCATCTCTTTTCCTGCTGACAGTTAATGCACCAGACAAAGGCACAGCAAGTCTCATATTAGGATCTTTCAGGACTAACTCTCCCATCCTTTCTCCAATCTTAAAAAGATTACTCTTCTCACTCATGGATTTAAAAGAAGAAATACAAGAAGGACTAAAAAGGTAATATCTATTATCAGACTTCTTTTCGTAGATATTCTTTTTCTTATTTATCTATATCTAAAACCACTAGCAATCATAACGTACTTGAAATTTTATTGAGTAAGATGTAAGAAGAAGAATAGGACAAACACCTTAAGAGTGCAACTTTGTAACTTAGTATTCTTTATCCATTATATAATTTGAAAATTATTCCCTGCATTGTTGTTGCAAGCATGGAGGCTCTTTGATGATATTAGATTTGGGCTCTTGGCAAGATTTCTCTGCCTGTGTATTCTGACAATAAGTACCATTACAGTAATCCCCACAGTGTGAAGACAATCATTAGTAAATGGCCAAGAGGAGATGTCAATGGTGCTTCAGGCAGTGGTTCCACTAACCCCACTAATAAAGGCTTTGAACTTGAGTAATAGAAAAGTTATCTCTTGGAACCCCTTACCAAAGATTGCTTTCTATAATGGTCAAGGGCAAATACCAAGATTCAACAGAATACCTAAGTAAAAATAGTAATCCCACTAGCCAAAGGTTTTGAAAGAGATCTTGCTCTAAACTGCCTCTATACACAACAATATTGGTAATTCTAAAACAATTTTGTAAGTCACCAAGAACGTAAAGCAAACCCAGGGAAGTTGTAAAATCTCCGTCCTTGTCAAAGGACTTGCTTCACAGCTTCTCAGAACAACAGCTGAGGCAGGCTAGGAGAGGTAAAGTCCTACTCCATAACATCCCTGTCCTATAAAACTCTCTGCAATAATAGATACACTCTATATCTGCACTGTGCAACATGGTAGCCATTTGACTTATGGCTTTTAAGCATTTGAAGTGGAGCTGTGCAAATGAGTGACTGAATTTTTAATTTAATTTTAATCATGTTTAAATGTAAATAGCCACATGTGTCAATTGACCATTATATTGAATAATTCAGGTTTAGAAATTGAGGAGGGGAGCAATGAAGACTGAGTGTCTGGTCTAAGCAAGGGAGAAGGCATTACTAAGAAAGCTGTAAGCCTAGCAAGGACAGCACCAGAGTTTCATCTTGTACACCACCTCCAACTGATTGCTAAGGAATGCCTGCTTCCAAGGCGAAGGCTGAACTCAATAGGAAAGAGTGCTGTGATTGGTTTGCAATGACTAACATGAACCCAGGAGGGGGAGCTGGTGGCACATTTCCTGCGTATTTCCTAATGTCAATATGGTGAGCACAACTTAAACCCTGCAAACAACGTAGAAAGAAGTAAACAAGGACAGGTTCTGAGGCTCTAAGATACATGGCCATTCCAGAAAACAGGCTGGATTATGGTTATGTGTTTGCTGCCTTGAATAAATATGGTTAGACAGGGGGTCTGAATATATGCCTACAGTTAAGGGGTCACTGGTGTCAAGTAGTTTTCTTTTTTGGTTGTTTATTATCTGTAATGTTTATTTAGTTGTTTACTTGTTTAGTATCTCTCTCTCTCCCCCACTAAAATATGGGCTGCATAAGAACATTCACCATCCTGTCCGAGGAAGTAAGTCTTAGATAAAATATTACCAAATAGGTACCCTGATATGATTGCTACTACATTAGGATTGGAGAAATTGCCTGGAAAGACAGATCTGTCCCTATCCTCATGACATACATTAGACAGATTTCGCAACTAAGAATGTGTGATATCACATCAACAGGGACTTTACTTTTTTTTTCTAATTTAAGTTCAGGGGTACATGTGCAGGTAAACTTGTATCATGGGGGTTTGTTGTACAGATTATTGCACCACCTAGATATTAAGCCTAGTACCCATTAGTTATTTTTCCTGATCTTCTTCCTTCTCCCACCCTCCAACCTCCAACAGGCCCCAGTGTGTGTTATTCCCCTCTATCTGAGGAACCTGACTTATAAGGTATGCAGGGAAAGGTTCAAATCAGGGAAAGCTTCCTTGAGGTATTGAACTGAATTTTGAAGGCTGAGTAGGAATTAACTGGGTGACAAGAAAGTGACAGAGAGGGAAGGAAGAGCATTCTAGGCAAAGGGAATGACTTGAGCAAAGGCTTGGGGTAGGACATTGTGAGCTCAAAAATCTCCAAAATATATATATATTTTTTAAAAGGTTATTATTACTTTCATCCAAAGAGCAAGCAAGATAGGCAGGAGAGCAGGTTTTCAGGGTCAGTTGAAGAGTCCCCTGGTGGTGTCCTGCCACTCAAATCCAGCCCCTTAGACCTCCCGGGCACACGAACCCATGCAGTATCATCTGAGGGTATCCTTCTCAGGAAAGACCACACGATCCTATGCACCTATCCCCCAGCTCCTTTAACTCTGATGTTCTTTTGTTCACTTCCTTAAATAGAATAATAGAAAACCGTGAATGCAGGTGGGACTCATTTATCCAACAAAACTAAAGTGACGGACAGATATATATTCAGATTCAGGCAAGAAATTATAATAGGCTTTGCTCATGCACTATTGAATTTGAGTTTTGGGTCTAGACAGTTCCTGAACAGTAAAGGATACTGAGACTCAAAGAAAATGTGACTTGTCCAAGAGTTCACTGTTAGAAAGGGCAGATCCAGGATTCAATGTCGTACCATCCAAGTCCCAGATTCTTTCCTACAAGAGCAGTTTTTTCCCAAATGAGGGTTCCCATGGGAAATACGGAGTCAGATGTTTAATGACACAAACCCTACCAACCATGCAACTTTAAAAAAAAAATTATTGAGCTGATTTTTGTTCTGCCAGTGAAAGCACTCTTTCAAAGAGCTTTCCCTTCTCCAGCCAGGGAGACTGGCATTCTAAAACACAGCTAGCATCCTAAAACATATTTACATTGTGGTTAGAGGCTTTGGGGAGCTGCATCAGAAAGTTCTAAGGCCACTTATTCAGAAAGGTAATATTGTTCCTCCAATTCAAATCCAGAGTCTTGCTTTGAACTATTTTTAAAGTCAATTTGAAGAACCTGGAATCATTCATAGGGCCTCATTAGTTCTGAAATACAATGAGTCATTTTCAGACTCACAGATCGAATGCCCCAAAGCACATTCAACAATGACAGCTCTCATATTCTGAGAGTCTATAAAAGCACAGATGTTTTACATGCATCCTATAAGTAGGGTGACTAACTTTCCTGCTTTACCTGAGAAGGAGAACTTTCAGTGTTAAACTAAGATGAGTTAGTAACCCTGCTCGTAATTCAATCCTGTAACTTCAGGTATAGTAAGAAGACCTTATCCATCATCTTTATTGATAAGAAAATCAAGACCAGAGTGTTCATATGGTTTGCTCAAGGTCCTTACAGCCTGCAGAAACACAACTGGGGTTGAAAATGGGGTCGAATTCCCAGGGATGACCCGAAACCTAGGCCCGTGGGTAACACAGCAGTGCAATTCAGCTGAGAGATGCACATCCCTGGGTGCTGACATGTAAATGAACACTTCAGATCTTCCACTTCTCTGGAGAACTCTCACTTTTCTATCTTCTGAAATGGATAGGATTTTTTCTTCAGGACTGAAATAAAACTGGGAGCCTTCTCTTTGCCTTAAGCTCAATGTTCCAATTTGCATGTCAGTGCCAGCAGTGTTATTTCACCTGAGGGCTGCTTTTAAAACACCCAGAGCAGTGCAAGGGATTTGGCTGGGAAACTAACCAGTCAGTTGTGGAGAACAAGCCTTGGAGTCACACCTGAGGAAGTGGAAAGAGTGTATCAGGAAGACTTAAATTTAATTCCTTCTCTGACATCTACTAGCTGTGTGACCTCAAGGTTAATAATAGGTATGTCTCAGGATTACTGTAAAGCATAAGATGAGACCACCTGATGTGAATCTACCTTGCTCTGTGACTGGCACATGATAAATGCCCAATAAATGCTAGTTCACCAACAACCCTAACAAGGCAAGCTTGAAATGTCCCTCACCTTGTAATCTCCTCAAACTTCCACTAGGGTTTCTGAAACCTAAATCTAGGTGAAAATAATAGATTGTATCAATAAAGAATATAAACGACCCAATTTTTTCTAAGACAGGGCAAAGATTTGAACAGACTTTTTACCAAAGAAACATAGAGATAGCAATTAAGCACGTAAAAAGATGCTCAATATCATTATTTAATAGGGAAATACAAATTAAAGCCACAATGAGATATCATTGTACATCTACCTGAATAGCTAAAATTAAAAATACTGCCAATGCCAAGTGTTCACATGATGTGGAGGATCTGGAACTCTCAGGGACCGGAACTGATAGAAATGTGAAACCACTGAGCTACTTTTAACAATAGATTGGCAACTTCTTATAAAGTTAAACACACATTTATATGACCCAACAATCTCATCCCTAGAAATTCATCCAAGAGAAATGAAAATGTCCTCACACTCACAAAACAAAGCTTATAGCAGCTTTATTCATAAAAGCCAAAAATTTGTGAGCAACCCAAATGTACATCATCAGAAAAGCAATATGTGGTATACATCCTTACAGTGAAATATTACTGAGTAAGAAAAATGAACTACTGATACATACAACAAAATGGGTGGATATCAAATAAATTTTGTTAAGCAAAGGAAGCCGGATACAAAAGGATATATACTACCTGATTCAATTTACAGAAAATTTTGGAAAAGACTGGGAAAAGGTGAGGGAATTATGCAGCAAGGAATGCAAGAGACTCTTTGAGGATGATGAAAACATCCTACATCCTAACTGTGGTGGTTACAGAAGTGTACACATTTGTCAAAACCCAAACTACAGATTTAAAAAGGGTGAGATTTACTGTCTGTAAATTATACGGAAATTAATGTTACTTAAAAAACAGATTGTATTCCATGGTGGATATGTGCCATATTTTCTTTATCTAGTCTATCATTGATGGGCATTTGGGTTGGTTCCAAGTATTTGCTATTGTGAACAGTGCCATAATAAACATACATGTGCATGTGTCTTTATAGTAGAATGATTTATAATCTTTTGGGTATATACCCAGTAATGGGATTACTGGGTCTTAAAGTATAACAAAAATAAATAAAAATTAAAATAAAACATTATACAGAACAAGGAGGTCTAATGTGGGAAGGGGGATGTAAGTCTGGGAAAAGCATATAGGAGGAAGCATGGGACAGATGGACAGCGCAGAGCCAGCCACTAGTTCTTGCAAATGAATCGTGACCTGTGCCTCTGATTATTTGCGGAGCATCTCAGGAAATAAAGGAGCCACGCACTGATCAGTGTGTCTATGTGTCCTACAGTCTCATTTCATTTGGCTATTCACTGGAATGTTTGTTAGACAGGTCAATACTTTATCTTACAAAACATGTTAAATGGCCTCAATTTTTAAGAATATGCTACCAGAATCACTACTCCTTCTGCTGCCTCCAGTTACGTTTTTGAGTGAGCTCAGGAATATTTTATTTTTAATTACTTTTTAGAGGTAAAAACAATAGGCTAGTCTAAGAGCATGAATCCATCTTACCACTGACAGAAACTCTGCCATGGCTGTGCCTATGAGAAAAAAAAAGATAAACTCAGCAAAAATTCCTCAGCCCAATCTCAGTCTTGACACAGGTGCCTCCAGCTCCCTGTCCATAAGGAAGTACACAGAGGTCTACAGAGAAGTGAGGACAATGAGGACAGTGGGGTGTGATGGGCTAGGATGGGATAAGGCAGGATGCACATGGGAGAGATGGGTTGGGAAAGGGTTAAGGCTGCTACCTGTTCTTTCTCAAGAAAGGCTACTCTATCCTGACATAAATTTTATTTATCATTTTTGGTGCTTAAATGCACTTCATGTATGAAATGATGTAATATCCTCTCTTGTCATAAACAGGAGTTAATTCTATTTTTGTCTCTACATTTTCTTTTAAATTTACTGATGTAGGGAATTCCCAAGTCTGGAAACCCCTGCTGGACAGTGTTAGACTGCTATGACAGCCTCAAAGTTTTACTCTCAACCTATTTGTAAGATAAAGTCCACACTTTCTGGCATTGCATTACAAGGCCTTCATGACAAATATACCTCCAGCTATTACCTCTACTCAATCCTATGACAAACTTCTGAATCTTTTCCAGCCATTCCAAATACTGACTCATTCCCTCTATCTGGAAAGCTCTTGCTCTGCATCTCCTACTCCTCTTAAACCTGGTGAAATGGCTCCTTTCCATGCAGCCTCCATTCAGGGAGGGCAGCTGAGCCCTCTCTGCAATACCTCTTATTCTCATCTCTTTCATGGCCCTCACCCTCTTATAGCATTATGATCTGTGTATAAGCGTGTCTCCTCCACTGAACTGTGGAGGAGTTTTAACTTCTTTAACTTTGCAGTTCCAGCTAATACATGTTGACTGACTGCATCAATGCAGAATTCAACATAACCACTATTCATTGAGCACCTCCTACGTGCCACGCATGGTAGGTGCCAGAAGGATGTGTGCCCGGGAATGAACGGCTTACTTCCAACACTTGCCACCCAAAAATCAGAAACTAACGTTGTCCATGATTCCACCACCTACAGGACTTCCCCAGTAGGTACAAGGTCAAAATGTGAGGACAGAAACATTTGGACATGTAAATTCAAAGGTCAAAGAAAAAGCTTTAGCAATTTGAGCAATAAATCAATTTGCTTTAATTTACAGGCAGACAAAAATTATTAATATATTTTATTCTAAAGGACAGGAGTACGAATGAAAGGTCTGTATTTTAAAATATCAGAGCCCAGTTGCACCCATTGTCAGATTATCTGTTCAGGAGATGTGTGCTGCTGATCTCATTTTCTAAGTTGAGAAACTAAGAATTCTGAAATTCTAAAGCAGACTCCAAATGTTTCATGTCACCATATAAGAACTTAGAGAAGATTAGAGTTTCCTAAGAAGAGGAGGGACTTTGACTTATGTCACCTGGATGCATGTTCCAGGTTAAAAGGTATTCAAGTGCCAGCTCTGCCTTTGGGCAAATCACTTATGGGACCTCAATTTTCTCCTATGTAAAAATAAAGAAGGGAGATTAGGTAGATGAGACCCAGTGGGATATGCATTCCAATCCAGTTTTCTAATTCTAGGAGTCTTATTTTGCATATAGAAATACGGATCAGCCAGGTGCAGTGGTTCACGCCTGTAATCCCAACACTTTAGGAGGCCGAGCTGGGCGGATCACAAGGTCAGGAGTTTGAGACCAGCCTGACCAACATGGTGAAACCTCGTCTCTACTAAAACTACAAAAATTAGCCAGGGGTGGTGGTGCGTGCCTGTAATCCCAGCTACTCAAGAGACTGAGGCAGGAGAATGGCGTGAACCCAGGAGGCGGAGGTTGCAGTGAGCCGAGATCGTGCCACTGCACTCCAGCCTGGGCAACAGAGTGAGGCTCTGTCTAAATAAATAAATAAATAAATAAGGATCAAGTTATCTGCCCTTCTTCCTGTACATAAGTACGTGATAGATTCCATACTTTCCTCTGTATTCTTTCTTTTAAAATGGTAGGAATACAATGCTACAAAATGTTCCAGATTCTTGTCTAAATATGTGTCTGTTTCTCCTTCTCCTTTTTTCTCATTCTCTTTCTCGTTCTTTCTCTCTGCCTCTCTCTATCTAGGAAAGGAATGATAATGGTTATTTTGGCAACTAATATCTATTGTCTTTGGTCTGATAACAGCACCATGATTTTTTTTTTCCCCAGGAATTATACCCCGTCCAAAAGATACAATTTGAAGGACACTACATTGAGGATCCCCACCTTACCCTGGCCAAGAAGCAGCTATCTGACGCAGGAGAGGCCAGTTAGATAACCTTCCCATAAAATCCAGGTCTTGAGCAGAGTGGCATAAAGGCGAAAAATGGCTGGGATTTATTTTTCTTATGTCAGTGCCCTTAAGAAACCTTTCAGTACTTTCTACTACTTAAATCTGAGCAACTCTTGTGTCAGCATTTCCCCAAAACTAGTTTTGTCATTTTCCCTTTGATTTCTGTAATTACCTTAAAATTTTATAGTATAATATTTTGCTCAAAGTAAAGTCAGTTTCTGTTTCCTGAAACCAAAGAGCCCTAACAGATACAACTTTTTATCGCAATCATTTTTTAAGTCTTAAGATTTGCCACCTAATCTTCCTGAAAAGCCATAAGTATAATGTGCAAAAGCAGAGCAATCCATTTGCTTTACTAGGGTCTTAGGCATATTTCTGGGGCCTGGGGTAGGATATAGGGACTTTTCATCCAGCTCTTCCTTGGCTTTCCTGATGAGAAAAGAGCAGACTATTGACAAGTCAGGATAACTATTTTCTAACCTTCTGCCCACCAGGACCTGAGAACATCTTAAGGATCACAGGGCAAAACCAGGTGGATGAGCACCAACTTGGTTTGACTGTAGAAAAGTATGTCTGTGTCATTTCCAGTCCCAGAACCCTCTGGTAAACTGAAAAATTGAGGGAGACTTGAAGCCCCAACTCATACAATTTATTCACTATTATTGAGCAGTCATTACCTGTGAAGCACTGAATCAAAAACTCTATACATTTTATCTCATTTGAGCCATATAATAACCATAGATGGTTAGCACTATAATTATTCCTATTTGACAGATAAAAAGGTTAAGCTTTGGAAAGGTTAAGACCTTGTCTAAGGTCAAGAGCTAATAAAAGACAAAACCAGGATCAAACTGGGGTCTTTTTTATTTCACAGTCAACAGTTTTAATCACATTGACGTCCTACCTATTGTGGAAACGTTTCTGCTTCTGTACCAGAAGTCAGAGTTCACCTGGCTAATATACAATGTAAAACCAAAAAGGCTTCCATTAGATTTCATGCCAGAAACGATCACCCAAGGGGTTAGGCATCAAAGTGAACTACCTTGAATTTATCCATTTCCTTTTATCCTCTGCCTGCCACTTGAGACTTTGCTGTCCTCTGTGTACTGACAAACCCTGTCTTACCTGGAGCAGGAATGTTTTTCACGTTAAAACAAAAAAGGAAGACCATTATTCCTCACAAGTTAACAGCACTCAAGAGCTTTGCCAAAGCTGTAACTCCCCCAGGGCTCACTGCAGTTGATGCAGAACTTCAGGGACCTCCAAATTTGTACTTTGCAAGCTGCTCCTACTCAACAGATAAAAGGGAGAGATAGTCACACAGAACTTAAATTTGACTCTTAAATACCCTCTCACAGAGCCTTTCAGGTATAAAGACCACCTTAAAGACTGAAAGAATAGAATGGAAAGCAACTATATGTTATATATTCACTCAAAAAAAGTTTTACTACACAAGTTAACTAGTAGTTTCGTACAAATGTTCATCTCTTTATTGTAATATACATACCTTGATTATGTAGGATGTTAATATTAGAGGAGACTGGGCAAAGGATATATCTTTGCATCTCTTCTATAAATGTAAATTTATTTCCAAAATAAGAGGCTTTCAAAAATGTAATGACATTCTTGATAAGAGTCCCTACAGTATGCTCCTAAAGAATGACTGTTAGAACAGCGATACTGATGGAATACAGTTGAAGTGAGAATTGAGTCATTTTCATCAATGATGTATCATTGGTAGCAACAGTACAGAGTTCCTCTAATCCAAAGCCATGGGAATAACACATCTTGCAAACCAAGGATTTAATCAGAGCTGAGCAAAAAAGAGAGTTTGATCACAATGCTTTACATCTGAGCCATAAACATATCTTCTATATAAAACACTGTTGTAAATAGTATTGGCAGAGGGGAGGTGAAGCTGGTGTAGGGTGTGAGGAAGGAAGTAAAAGGGAGGACAGAAAGCACCATTCATATATTCATGAATGAGATGAACCTGAAGGAAGCTAATAATCATTTTTATTTAGCATCTAGGATCAGATCAGGGGAAGAATTTCCACATTTGCATAAGTAACTTCATAATACAGAGGGAATAAGACACTGGAGTGCAGATCCTCGACACAAGAAACTTTTCTTTAACTTTTCCAAAGAAAGTTTCAGAAACACCCATCCAAGAGTCATTTGGTATAACCAAAGCATTTCAGAAGAATTTTAAAAAGCAATGAAAGGATGAAATATTTAGAGCCTGCAAAAAACTTTCTAAGAAAGTTCTGAGGATGATCAAACCCAGAATCAAGAGCACTTTCAAGAATTTGAAGGTCTCTTACTTAAGGACCATGATCATTTAATCTTCTTTGCTAAGACCAGAAGGAAATATCTCACTAGGTCACCAAAGGTGATTACAATATTATCTTTGGATGTCATTGCAAAGAGAAGAGGCTGCTTTTTGTAAGGGTTTAATATAAACCTGCCTTAAAGCACAGAGGAAGAATAGATGGTCTATTTCAGGTCTGTTTCCTCCCCAATTCATGGAATCAAAGCAATATAATATGCAGCTGCTTTAATATTTCTTTGAAGAGTATTTGCTAGAGAGGAATCAGGAAACATTATTCTAGGACAGAAAGCACCAGTCACATCATGAAATTCAGGCGTAAAAAATCCCTTGACTGATCCAGTTTTCTAACCTCTCTTCCTATTTCATAGACTTTCTGAGGACATATGACCACGAACCTGAAATTTAGGAGACAAGCTGATCTGGCGCTAAGCTCTGATTTCTTTTCCAATAAGACAACTGAGACAAATTCATATGAGAATAAATCATGGCCCTAAACCAGAGTCTTAAAAAAAAAAAAATGCCATTAGCCCCTGATACTTTATTTTCAAGGGGTATATCCACTCACATCCTATTTATAATACCCTTAAGGTAAAGTTAAAGTCAATAATTCAGTTTTTGAAATTTGTATTTTATTGCTCTCATTAATGAAAAGAAAACATAATCATCTGGTACATTATGTTTGTATATTACTGTTTGAAAACCATACTGTGATAAACTCCTCCACCTCACCCCAAACAGCTTGATACAACCCAATTTCACTTTATACCAGTTTGTCTTCTATTTATATTTTAATAGAATAATTTGGTCAGACATCCAAAGGACTTCCTACTAATGAAATATGAATTTTCTAAGAAAAATCAATTTATAACTTGCCTTAGTATCCATCAAAGACAAGAACAGTTATTAAAGTCTGAAACACAGCAACCATCCTCAGACTCAAAAGAACCAGTAGGACAGTATCAGAGGCAAGCAAAGGGTTAACACAGCTGATATCTAGGTTAAGAGAAGGATGCAACATAATTTTTTAAGACAAACACCTGGAGAGAAAAAAAGTAGTATTTTGTTTCCACCTCAAGAAACCGCAGACAAACACGAAGCAAATCACATCATCAGAATACTCAATTATCTGAACGTGCTAATTAACTAAATGTAATCAACCCGCTTTCAGTCCTCTTTTAACCTGCTGTAATATTTCTAGTGCATTGCCTTCCTTATTCCTCACAACTGGTAGAACGTTAGAGAGTCTGCATGGTGCATCAAAGGGAAACAAATAAGCACAGATTTTTGCTGATGGCAGGAATTTCTCATGCTCAGGGCATATGAATCAACAATATGGAAATGGCAGTACTGGCTGTATATTTTAATTATTCTCCACACCTATTTTGCAAAAGAGACTTAAAGTTCAATTAGGTAATTGATGCTCAGTTATGGTTATTTCATAAAACTGAGCGCAGACAGTCATTTAAAGTAGTAAATATGCAGTCATGACAGAATTAAATATTCATGAAATCAAGAGCGACTGGAAAGCTGAGGATATCAGAATATTAAAATTCATCATAGTTTTCACAATGTAAATCTTGTATGCATTTGTAAGGCACCCCGGTCGCATCTAGAGTGTGTTCAAATTCTAGTACCTTGGTAAACTTCCATTTAAATAACAATATTGATTTTGGAAGATAAACAACAATTTTGATTCTTAGCTCAGTTTCAAAATGCAAAACAATTCTGAACATTTGCAAATCTGAACTTGTTAAATGAGCCTGTCTCCAAACACAGAACAGCAATTCAATGTGATCCCGACATGTTTCCAGTATTTATTTAATCCACTAGTATCTTAGGAAAGCTCTAACAGAAACCAAGGCAATCTCCATTAAAGGGCACTTCATGACACACAATTCCTTTCTAACTAGCAGAAGTGCCCATTTTCCTGCACACTTCCTTAAGTGAGCAGAAGTGAGAAAGTAGATTGACTGGCTCATTTGGTTCCAATAGTCTGATTTGTTGAACCAACTTTTCCCCAATATTACCAGCCAGTTTCAAAATATATTAACAAATATACAGTGTACACTTTATATAGATAAAACAAAGCAACATTAGCTTCCACAAAACTAAACTCCCAGTGTGTGAAGGAAGACTGCTCAGAGACAAAGCTGTAATAAACACACCCTACTAATACTACCAAGGCAGTATTTTCTATGCCATTTCCTCTACTTTACAATTTTCTCAGCGGAAGAGACATCAGCACCAGAAAATAACATTCAAGCCATTTCTTACTAGAATCCAATTACCTGAAGAACTCCTCTTTCCACAGCAAGTAGCAGCTATCCCCTGGTCTACAATGACACAGCAGGGCTGCAAAAGATTTGTAGGGCTCATCTGCTGCCAGGCACTTGATCTCTACCCTCCTAGAAGGAGGATGCCAGGTCAAGAGGAGGACCTCCAGCTTAGAGCAGGGCTAAGCAGGGCACTCCATTCTGCAAATGAGCCAAACTTTGCTCCCATTGTTTTCTTTAGGTTGATGTCACCACCCTCCAAGGAGTCTCAGAAGCCACTTGGCAGCTCCTAAAGAACTGTTTCTCCTAGACCTATATCATCCAAATAAGCCTCAGTTAAACTGCGAGGGCAAGCAAAGGTCTCATCACTGCTTTACTGAGGTGCTGTGCTCGCCCAGAGCATCACACCGCGTGTACCAGAAGACTTTTCTCTGCACACACCGCTGAACACTGAAACCAGGACAGACTTCTACACATACCCTCCAGTTCGGAAAGTCACTATCGCCCACGGATTCTCTTAAATCTTAAGCCTTCTTCACATCTGCCACCCCCACCCCCACACAAACGAGGGAAGGGGGTTGGGGAGCGGAGGGGTTAAAGTGACAGCCACGACAGCAACTCCTTGGTTTTGTTCAAAAGGTAGCACAGCGCCAACACTGTGGACCTACCTTGCTCTCTCCTTTCTCGCCGTTGGGTCTCGTCTCGGGATCGTCGCTGTCCTCAGCGCCTGCACTCTCGCCGGGCAGTTCATCCTGAGCCAGCTGCTGCGGCGGCGGCTGGGGCTGGGGCGGCTGTGGCGGCGCCTGGCAGGCTCCGCCAGCCCCCTGGGAGCGGGGGATGGGCTCCGGGCGCGGAGAAACTCCCTCAACATCCATCTCCATCTTCCCATTCACTGGAGGGCAAGACAAAAGCGGAGTGGAGACTTGGCAGCGGCGACCGGCAGCTCCTCAGCTGCCCGTGGCACGCATGGCTCGCCGAGGAGGGGCCGCCTCCCGCGCGCCCTCCCTCCTGCCACCCTTCACCCGCGCTCCCCGCAGCTCCGCTCGCCTGCTCGGCTCCGGCCCTGGCGGCGTCTGGGCCGGGGAGCGCGAGGAGCGGGTGGCCGCGTGTCCTTGGAGCGCTGGCCTTCAGGCGCCCCCGGCAGTCCCGCTAAGCAGAGCGCATCCCGGCGGCGGCGGCGGCGCCTCCCGGCCGCGCTCCCAGCCTCAGGGCCGCCTGGGGACTTGCTCTCCAGCCCGGCCCACGCTCCGAGCCGCTTTCCGGCGTCTCTTGGGGCCCCTCGGCGTTTCCCCTCCCTACCAACCTTCTGAACAAAGTTGCTGGAAGAACAAACCTGGTCGCCAGGATTTGCCCGGCGAAACTGGCAAGAATAGGGACTGTCAGGTGCAAGTGAAATCTACCGTCCCCGCCCGCTGACCAAGCGCCGACCCCTCAGCCTTATCCCCTCCCCAACGCCAAGGAGCCAAGGAAAGGAGGGATCTCCGACCTGTGCGAGGTGGTGGCGGCGAGGACTAGAAAGAGAGGAGCGTGCGGAGAGCTGGTGCGCCCACCCCCAACCCCAGGTGACCCTCGCCTCCGCTCTGGCCCTGGTCCCCTCCCTCCCCCGGCCGAGCGCGCCTCCGGGGTCAGTCCCTCCGGGCTGCGCGTGTGTGTATCCCAGAGCTCCGCTCCGGGGTCTGTTCTGCCGCTGGCGGCTCCGCGCCGCACAGCCCTGCACTAGAGAACTGGAGTAGAGAAGGAGAAGCCAACGGCAAATTCCGGGCAGGAAGTCGACCTACCCTTGCCTCTGGCCAGGTCGCAGGTTAGAACCGGGAAGGGGTGGGGCCCCTCGGGGACAGGGAGGACGCGAGTCTCGCGGCGCGCCGGAGTTTGGCGTAAAGGTCGGCAGCAGAGGGTCGATGGGGTAGGAGGAAGGAGAAGCGAGAAGTCGCTGCCAGGCATTTACTGCAATGTGCCCGGGGCGGGCGCCAGCTGGGCGCCGTCTCTTTTTGGTGGTGAGTTCTGTGCTGGAAGAGCGTCCTCAGCAGGGCAGGGCTCCACCAGGAGGCTTCGGTGGTGACCCCAGGGCAGGGAGTGCGGTGCGTCTGTACATTTAGAGATGGCGAGGGTAGGCTTGGAAATTCTTAAATCGGGGTTCACCACTAGTCAGGTGATCAGGATGACTTCTCAATTTAACACCACTTGATCCTGGGTAGTAGCTTACAACTTCACGGGAACTGCCACTGCAACTCTGCACGTCCAGGAGGGACCTTCAGGCGACTCTGGAGAGAAATGGCGGGTTATCAAGAACCTGTTCAATATTAAATAGAGCCCATTGTTCTGGGCTTTGAGTTCCATAATGCTCCCAAATGGATCAGCAGATTAATGAACTATTCATGCGTTTCTTAGCAGAGGATGGCTTTTTTTCCCCTAACATATATCACAGATCACACTTGCTTGATGAAACTGGAAAATTGCATTGCTCATCCCATGAATGCTTTGCATTAACTTAAACACAACTTTTACATATCAAGACACACTGCCCCATAGATGCAGTTACACAAGAACACATCATTAGGTTGTATTCCTCATTGCTATCTTTTAATCTGACTCTGCATGTATGACAGAAATTAATTGCTCCACTTTCATCAGTGTAGACAACCAATCTGGGTAATGCAATGTGAACAAGCTTTTGAAAAAGAAGAAAAAGTTTAGGGACCAAATTACCCATTCTCTTTTTCTTCACATTTTCTAAAAATCAGATTTCAAGTTCATTTTCTCAATTGGGAATTGTTGAAAATAGAGTGGGCTCCTCCCCAGTACCTGGTAAGAAACCAACAATCATTAGAGAAGGTTTATAATGGTAAATTAGATTATATGTGTAATGTGCTTAGCAGAGGGTCTTAGTGCATAGTGAGCACCTAACATTGTTATACTGAGAACAGTAAGATGATACAAGTTCACACTGAGTGTTCATCTGAAGACCTTGATTTACAAAAAAGAAGCTACCAATTTAAATTACCTTTATTTAAATTTCTTAAAAGATATTTGGTCTCTTTAGAGAATGAAACCGCTTCTGAAGACAGGAAGAAAGTCAATAATATTTTGTGCAATAAAGGTTTGAATGTGTCAGATTTTTTTTTTTCTACAGTGTAGCAATAAAAATCATATGTCAGTTCAGACAGCAGCAGGAATAGCTGACTGGTAAGTTATTATTCTTCCATGCTTGCTACTTCCAAAATATGTTTGTGAACTTCTTTCAAGGCTTAAATGAAGATTACATCAAAATAAAGATACAATACTTCAATTAAATTTGTTCTAAATTTAGACATGTCCTTTTAAAGACTCTCATTGTTAAATGCAAATATTTCTCCTTCTGCCCCTCTATTTTTGGGGGACGTAGTTTTTTTAAGCATCTGTCACAAGTAAATATGGACTCGGAAAATATATTACATTTCAAAACTGTTGATTGCACCTAATTATGCATGTAAATTGCTACTTCAAGCATGCAGACAGCTTGCAACATTTTGAAAATTTTGCCCTACTAGTCATCTGAGGTATTTGTGTTACTATTTTGCAGTTGCCTTAAATGACTCTTCATTTCTCAATTAACTTTCCATTAATGATAGGTCTGTGAATAATTTTGACCTTTGACTTTCTCTTCCCAAATTATTTAAATTAGTAAATCAGCACTTTCAACAACATCACCCTTCTTCCTATTTATACCAGACCTCTTGATTTTTTGAGTCACTGAAATGGGACTTTACAAAAAGGTGTCCTGGCAGAGTAGTCACTCTAACTCCTTGCTACCGAGTATGATCCATGAACCAGAATCTTCCCAACATCTGGGAGTTTGTTAGAAATGCAAGGTTTTGGGCCCTACCCTAGACCTACTGAAGCAGAATCTACATCCAGCAAGTGATTCCTACAACATTTAAGCTTAAGAGCCAGTGCTCTGGCACATCACGTGGTTGGTCTTTCTACATTATAATCATCTATGGGCACTCATTATTTCCCTGAAATACTACCAAGAAAGGCTTACTAGGAAAACACAATTTAGAAACATTTTTTTAAAGACATTATATTCCCCACGACCTCTCACCCTCCAGGATCTTAGTGATGCATAATGACAAGTTTCATAAAATAAGAATTTATCGGCCGGCATGGTGGCTTATGCCTGTAATCCTAGCACTCTGGGAGGCGGAGGTGGGTGGATCACCTGAGGTCAGGAGTTCCAGACTAGCCTGGCCAACATGGTGAAACCCCATCTCAACTAAAAAAGTGGAAACATTAGCTGCGCGTGGTGGCAGGCGCCTGTAATCCCAGCTGCTGGGTGGCCCAGGCAGGAGAATTGCTTGGACCCGGGAGGCTGAGGTTGCAGTGAGCCAAGATGGCGCCACTGCACTCCAGCCTGGGGAATAAGAGCAAGACTTGGTCTCCAAAAAAAAAAAATTATCTATATTGTATCTCTGGTAATAAAAGTATACAGTTTTCTAAAGTCAAAAGGCATTAACCTAAAAAGCACTTAATCTTGAATAATAAACTTTATGAAAGTATGTGGAACTAGTTCCTTAAAGACTTGGTTATTCTTGACCTTCTTTCTACTTGAGACTTGAAAGTCCACAGTTTCTTTCTGCTGGGATAACTAACGTCTTCGGTTGCAAGGCAAACAGAAACTGACAAGTGCTTGTCTGTGCAGTGGCAATCTAATACAGCTACAATAATTTGGAGTGAGTTTGGACCAAATTATGTGCCCCAATATTTTTAGGAACTATAAAAAATTATTACAAGAATTTCTTTAAATCACACAGATCAACAAATTGTTACTTTAAAAGGCTATCTAGTGTAGTACTTCTCACCTTTAATGTATATGAAGTCACCCGGAAAATGTTGTCAAAACGCAGGTTATGATTCAGCAGGTCTGAGTTTGGCTCTGAGACTCTAAATTTCTAACAAACATCCAGGTAAAGCCAGTGCTTCTAGTCCCCAGACCTAATGGGTTTGCTTTATTACCATTAATGTTTCTCAAGTTTTAATCATGTGGGAAACTTTTAAAAATCTTCAATGCCCAGACTACTAGGCCCCAGAAAAATTAAATCAGAATATTTGGGGTGGGATCTAAGCACAAGTAGTTTTTAAACCTCTCCAGGTGATTACAATGTGTAGCCAAGATTGAGAAACAGTGCTTTAAGTCAGTGAGTGACTCTGCAAGTGTGAGCCCCAAACCAGCAGCAGTAGCACCTGGGAATTTGCTGAAAATGCACACTCTAATGTCCATCCCAGATTTACCAAATCAGAAACTCTAGAGGTGACATCCAGCAATCCATGTTTTCACAAGGCATGATTTTGATGCATGCTTAAGTTTCAGATCCACTGTTATGATCAAAGATTCTCTGCAACTGCATGTGAGAATCACCTGGGGAGTGTTCAAAAAACACTGATTTCCTCCCCCACAATCAATTAAATTAAAATATCTGAGGGTGAAATCTAACATGTTAATGTTTAAAAGTTCCCCCCAGTTATTCCAATTGTGCAGACAAGGTTGAGAAGGATGTCTACAGACTGAATTTTTATGTATGCAAATCAGTGTTTCCATGGAGCAGCAGTTTCTTCTATGCTAGTTTTTTTTTAAAAAAAGTTCTTAATCTGCAAAAATGGAGACCTAGAAAGGTAGAGTACTATCCCAATTGTCATAGATTCAAATTAGTGTATTCAGTATTTTCCGATGAGCCATTTTTCCTTCTTGGTAACATGACAGCAGCTTCTGCTTTCTCCAGCAGGACTTTGATGTGAAATGATTCAATTTTAAGTGGCTATGAGATGTACCCTGGCACCAGCCTGCAGTGATTAAAGATTCCTGTGTCAGATTGGTTAACCATCTTCAGGGATGTTGCTGTAAATCAAGTCTCTGCTGTTAAGGGCTTTAGCACGTTGCTACCCAAAGTGCAATTCACAGATCATCACCTGGGTGCTCATCAGTATCACCTAGGAGCTGTTTATGAATGCTGACTCTCAGGCCCCACCCCAGACCTACTGAATCAATGTCTGCACATTAGGATCCCCATGTGATATGTATATACATTTAAAGTTTGAGAAGCACAGCTGTAGTGTATCCCCGTAATATACAAAAAAAATATATAACAGCCACTTAATCCTACCTGTTACATCTCTTGGCTCTTCGTGGATGTACATCCATTCTGAGAAGCTTGTGGAACTCTTATGGGTAAAGTTCCAATTGTAGAGGAATCTACAAGCATCCTTCCCTTTGTTTCAATCCTTCTAGGTTTAGCACCCCTGTCCAGTAGAACTTTCTACAATGATAGAAATGGTCTTTATCTGAGCTCTTCAATAAGTAGCCACCAGCCATATATGGCTATTGAACAAATGAATTGGCAAATATGACTGAGAAACTAAATCTTAATTTTATTTCATTTTAATCGATTTAAATTTAAATTGCCTTGTGTGGTTATTGGCTCCACTACTGAACAGCACAGCTCAAGAGTAATCATCTTTCCTCTTGCTCAACCCTTATTTGAGTTCCCAGGTTACACACCAGCCCCTCCTTCTCAGCTTTTGTATGTATTAATCCCCAGTGAATGCACCAGGAAGAAAAACATCTGCCTTGCCACCTCATTTACATAATAAGTAACATTATGCTTATTATTTTGAATGAGAGGAGTTTAACTTGAATTAAATGCCACCAAAAGTTGTCAAAACCTTTTTCATAGTATTCATAATTGCCTAGCTTTAATTTTACAGCCTTTTCAAACATCAGCAGACATAGAATGCATTTGGAAACTGCTTTAAGAAAATGAGACAAAAGACTGCAAATGGATTCAGATTACAGGATACATAAAGACATCGCCCCCACCCCAAGCATCTTGTTGGCGTATAATGGAAAGTTGATTACATTGAGTGCATCTATGTTGAAAGTAAATATCAAAACTTGCAGATTACTCTCAAAATGGAAGGTGAAATACAAAATAAAAGAGAGATCATAGAGTTAACAGTACCAGAAGATAGCAAATGAAATTCAAAATAGAAATGTACTCAACACTTAGTTTGGATATTAAATATCTATGGAACCAATGGAATGAGATGGGATGGCATGGGGTGAGATGAGAGGAGAGGGGATAAAACAAAAACACTCATGATTTGAAAACAGAAACCAGCCCCCTCAAGCTTTCTCTTCTCTGGGATAAGAATAACAACAACAACCACATTTATAATTGCACTGCCTATCATTGCTTAAGTGTGCTCTGTACATTATCCCCTATAATCCTTTCAATAACCATGTAAGGTGGGTATGATCAGGAAAAAAAATTCTTCCGGAGATTTGGATTATTGTTTTAACTAACACACCTCAGGAAGGCAGAATAAAAATAAGCAAATCCCTACTAGAGAGGGAAGGGGATAGTGTTAAAATAAAGTCAGCCCTTTTCTTTGATTGAAAAAGGACGTGTATCACTTCTAAGCTGAATTAGCCACAACCTGTCTTATAAAAGGAGGCTAACACTAGGAAAATATTTCATCAGGGTCTGTGCCTTGCCCAGCTGCTGATTTGGTACTGTGTGATTCAAAATTATTCCCACAAAGAAATGTGTAGCTAAGGGCAACAGCCTCACTTCTGCAGGATGGTCACTTCATAGCAACTGAAACCAATAAATAGACTGTTGTTGTCCTTAGGAAAGAAACTCCAAGGGACTTCAGATAATATGATTTCAGGAGGCTGGCCTGGAGCTCAGACGCCATTCAAAACATCTTGAATTTCATGAGGGCTTCTTAAGACCCACCTCACTCAGACGTCATTTTCTCAAAAACGGAGGGCAAGTTTCTTCATGATCCACATCAATCCAGTTCAGAAGGGAGGGAGCAGTGTGGGGATGAAAGAAGACAAAAATATTTACTCCTTCAGTGATGAACTAAAAGGACCAAACTCGGTTCTGTGTTTCTACACCTTTGCTGACATCGTAATAAAATGAAGCCACAAACCCTAATAGTTGTCTTGAGCAATGTTTGGAAGATGCACCACCCTTTACTTGCTCAAACACACATGTTTCTTAACAGAGAACTAAAAGTTTACATGTAGTCTGGGGACATAAGAATTCCCAGGATTCTGAACTTTAATTTTGGGGTCACCCAAAGATGTTTCCAGGCCTTTTCAGTTTGAAGAGCAGTCACACTCTGCCTAAGCAATGTCAGAGCAATTCTGCCTTAGTGAGCTGGCCCATTCGGCTCCTTGGATCTTGTGCAGAATGTCAGCGTTGCTGAGCTAGTTCTGACAACTGGTGCTTCCGAATGTTTAGGTGTGGTGCTCAGAAATGCAGTCCCTCTCCTATGATCTCCCGCATGTGATTATTTCTGTGCCCTTTGATTTGGGCCTCTCAGCTTGGATTCCTGGTTGCCATACTGGGGATTTTTTTTTTTTCCTTTTTTTTTTTGAGACAAAGTTTTGCTCTTGTTGCCCAGGCTGGAGTGCAATGGCGCGATCTCAGCTTACCACAACCTCTGCCTCTCGGGTTCAAGTGATTCTCCTGCCTCAGCCTCCCAAGTAGCTGGGATTACAGGCATGAGCCACCACGCCCAGCTAATTTTGTTTTTTTAGTAGAGACGGGGTTACTGGCGATCTTTTTCCACATTTACATTTACTGGGATCTTTGCTGGACAGTGGAACCATAGAGATGAAGCATGTGGTAGTCTTTGCTTTGTAAACAACAGCAATATGGAGACTTAAGATATGCCACAAAATACTATGAGAGTACTAGAAAGAAAAAGGTCAGTACACACCCACTTACTCCAGGGGTCTCAGCAACCAGAGTGTTCTCCCTGTGTATCCTTTAGGAGTCTTAAAAAGGGAACCCAATAAATAACCAACCCAAGTTCTTAAGCAGAGAAATAAGGCCAAAGAATATCCAGGGCCAAAATATCACCTCTATTACTGATAACATCTAGGTTGGAGGATATAGCTTGTATCTGTAAGCAAATGGTCTCCCTAGTTATAAACACTAAGATCAGGCAGACAAATTCAACCAGTCACAAACAGTGTGGGCATGTGCCCTGCAGGCAGCTAGCTCCCAGAAAGAAAAAGGAGGAGGACAGCAAACTCAGTCCATTTTTTCCCAAATTCACTAGGCAGACAAGAAACCTCTCCTAGGGCAGAGGGAGTGAAAGAGTTGAGAGAGGCCAGGGTTGTTGTGCTAGTTGAACTCCATACACATGGAAAGAAATAGATATGAGGAAGAAGTGTTACGCTTCCCAAGTGAATCCTGCTTCAATTTCAGCCCTGTATCCTGTATCCCATGTCCCAATCCCCCTTGCCGACTGCTGTCTCCTGCCACGGGGGAGAACTCTGGAACATACCATGGATAGCTCCATGTCCTGCCATGTCTTGTATCCACTTACTGTCCCTATATGACTGCTCGGTCACCATCAGCTCTACCAGTCACACTTCCCTCAGTTGCAGAACTAACTACAACTAACAACAACCTAGACATGGTTGTTGTACCAGGAATTAACATTCCTGGTACAAAGCTGTCAAGAATTAAACTACTGACCCGGCTCTCATTAGCATCATGCTCATATCTCCTGAGCAAACCAGAAATTTTACGAAGGTATAAAGCTTGCAGAGGAGGTGCTCTAGCAAGTACCTTTTATCTTACAAGTGCCTAATAAATATTACATTTTCATAATTTGACTTTTTAAACCACAAATTATCTTTCATACCCTCATGTAGTATGTTTTAGAAGGCCCACCTAATGCAGTGCCTTGTACATGGTGGGAGCTAAATAAATGCTTGAGAATGAATGTTAAAAACCTTTTATGTGGATGACTTTGCATCTCATCTTGGAAAATTTAGTCTTCAAAAAAGTAAAACAAGGACAGTCTATTTGGAAACTAGGTTTTCACCATGGATTTACTATGATCACATGTTTGTGGCAATTTCACTGAACCATTGTAGGAAGGTGAGTAATTGTAACTTCATACAGGTATCTTTTCTGCATCTCCATTTCCCTATTTGTGAAATAACGTGTAATGCGTTCAACTCAAAAACTGAGATTACAATAGTAGATATCTTCTGACTAGTTAATTGCACACTGAAAGTATCAAATAATCAAGTGAAGGTGAGAAACCTGTAGTTTTTAATAGTATGCTTTCATCTGCATCTCTTCTCCTATTTCTAGATGTGGCCATTGATCCCCTGGTCATTATGTTCTTTATCTGTACACTTTGCTTTCCATTTTGAAATCAGAGTATAACAAACATGTACAACTATGGCAAATAATTAGATGCAACATTTTGGAAAATGATAATTTAAATGTAAATACAAAACACATAAGAAAAAATAACCCACAGAGGCAGTAATACACATAACAAATAATCCTCTAGGGAGAACCAGAAGAGTGTGGATGATGGGTTACAAGGGGTACCTGGATAAATTTCTAGAGAAAAGAGAAGGACTACTATACTGGAGAAATAGAAATTTTGGTGGGTGATACACACCTTTTTCATATTTTGATATTCTCACATACCTTTAGAATAACATACATGCTTAGAAATTAAGACATAAGATGCCAACTGTTTGCTTCTTCTCACTCTTCCCTCTCTTTTTACCCCTTAGTATTCAGGCTCCCAGCTGTCTGCTCTGTCGACACTGTCCTGTTGTGTGTCACTCATCACCTCTCCACTGAAGGAATCAATGCCTTTGTGGTTCCTTTATCTTCATCATCCGTCTGTCCCTTATTTCACTCAAATTTTATCAAAAATTTTCAAATTAAGGACTTTCAAATTCTCTGAAGAAAAATTGAGTGAAGTAATTAGTCTTACACAGTCTTAATTCCTCCTCCTCTTCTGACTAATCCCTCACCACTCTCATTTTTACTCTTTGTTCCCTATCCATCCCCAAGTGACCTGTTTTACTCCAAGCATGTTGTTTCTTCAGAGCTCACAAAACTTTAACTTTCTTGAAATACCACTCGTTGTTAATCACCAGAGAGATTAAACCCAACACTAGGCATTTCATGTATAACATTTCTTTTATTTATCATAACAGCCTCATTGCAATAAGCATTGCTAGCTCCATTTTATACCTCAGGAAAGTGAGGTTCTGATGGTATAAATAGAATGCCTAAAGCCACAATCCTGGTAATAGCAGAACCAGGCATTTGAATTCAGGCCTCAGGCCTCTCAGACTCAAATTTCATGATCCTTTCCACCTATATATGTCAATGATCTCTTGCTATATAGTGAATTACCCCAGAATTTAATACTCTAAAAAATCATTTATGATGCTCACACAACTGCAATTCAGACAAAGCTTGGTAGATGCGACATGCCTCAGCTCTATTCCACATCAGCTGGAGCAGCTCCAGTGGGGGCTGAAAGCTCCACACTGAAGACGGCTCACTCATGTGGCTGGCAAGTTGGTATTAGCTGTTGGCTGGGGCTTAAGGGCTGTGGCCGGGGTCTCTGTTCCTCTTCACATGAGCTCACCAAAGCCCGCTTGGGCTTCCTCACAACATGGTGGTTGTGTTCTAGGAGTGAAGAATCTACTAGAACAAGGCAGAAAGCTACTAGAACAAGGTCATTTCTTCTATACACTGCTGGTCAAGGCAAACACAAAGGCCTACTCAGGTTCAAGGGGAGAGGACATAGACTCCACCTGTTATATGGAAGTAGTAAAGTACTAAAAGAGCATGTAGAATAAGAGAAAACCCTGTTGCAGCAATATATGGATAAAACAAGCTGATACGTGACAATTCCTCTATGAATCCCATCTATGAAGATGACTTTCAAATTTATTTTTAAGCCCTAACATCTTTTGTGAGGCCAGTTCCATACTTCTGATTGTCTGTTAGAATTTTTCAAAAACCAAATTCACAAAGCTCTTTATTAAAATCAGGCTTTATCCAATTCTTTGTTATTTATATTAACAGACAATTCTTCCTAATCATCAAAGTTGAACAGCTCATATACAGTTTTGACTCCTCTTTCTAGCTCCATACATTCAAACAGTTGCTGAAACCTATTAATTGTATTTCATTAAACAATTATTCATTTATGTATTTTAAAAAAGGTATTGAGTACTTACTATGTATCTGGCCCTGAAATGGTGTTAGTTATTAATGATGGAGATAGCATAGTACACCCACACACATATCTATGAAAATATATATTCATATACTGTATGTACACACACACACATAATGTCTTTGCTTTTGAGTAGTTTGCAGACATGTAGAATGAATAGACAAATCAACACATGTTAAAATTGTTCTTATAAGTATTATCCTCTTAGTAAACTCATGGTGCTGAGGTTGCAGAGGAAGGAAAGAAACCCTAACCTACGTTTGGGGTGAGTGAAAGGTAACGAGAAAGGGTCAGAGAAGAAAATGAACACTAATCTGATTTTAAAGGAAGAGCAAGAGTTTTATTTCATCTGAGCTCACGCTTTACAAACAAATCAAAACAAAACAGTATGCTGTTTTGCTCAGGATGACTTGAAGTTGGTTGGCCAAGAGATAGTTTTTGAACCATAGAATGATAACCAAAGCTAGACCTCTGTTCAAATATATATAGACTCTTAATAAATGTGTCTAACTTCTAGAAAGTGAATTAATTTAATAATAATCAGTATCACTGAGTACTGAGATATTTGAAACTCAATGTAGAGAAACTTTTTTAAAATTGCTTTTTAAACAAGAAGGAAAGAAGCTTTTCACAGACTAATGTGCTGGTATTTTGCCAGGTTGCTCTTAGAACCATTTCTCATTGTTTGTTGTGTCCCCTGCTCTGCTCTGTGTCACAGGAAACTACATATTTGGGCTCTTTTGCTAACTGATCTCTGGGTAGTTTCAGGCCATGGGAAGTACTGGTAGAAGATGGCAGGGTGTAAGGAGGGGAGATGCTAGGGTATTTCTTCCCCTCTCTCCTGCCTCAGCTGCATCCTGCAGCAGCTACATCTCTGTGGCTCCAGCTCTTGCGAGACAGATGGACCCTCCTTCATTTGCCCTAGATCTTGCTGGGCAGCAGCCCCCCACACACCCCCACCACCGTGGTTTTAGTTCCCACTATGTGGCCCCAGATTCTAGGACCAGGTAACACACCCTCTTCTCCGTGGAATTCTAGCCCTAGGGGAGGGAATAGCCTCCTGCTCTTGCTAACCTCTGGGTGGCTTCATCATGTTCTGCTGGCCATCCCATATGCGACTGAATCCATCACACTCGCTTCCATTTGAAAGGCTAGAGTGGTAACTGGTTTCCTGACTGAACTCTGACTGGTAATACTTAGCTCATTTTAAAATTATTTTTAAGTGTGGTAAAATATACATATAAAATTTTCCATCTTAACCATTTTAGGTATACAAGTCAATGGCATTAAATACATGCACATTGCTGTGCAACCACCACCACCATCCGTCTCTAGAGTTCTTCTCATCTGCAAACCTGCAATTCTGTAGCCATTGACAATAACTCCCTATTTCCCTCAAATCCTGCCCCTGGCAACCACCCTTCTACTTTCTGTCTTTAGGAATCTGACTTTTCTAGGTACTTCATCTGTGTGAAATCATACAGTATTTGTCCTTTCCTGACAGGTTTGTTTTACTTAACATAATGTCCTCAAGGTTCATTCATTTCATAGCATGTGTTGGAATTCCATATCCTTTTAAGAATGAATAATAGTCCATTGTCTCATATATATATATATATCACATTTTGTTTATCCACTCACCACAGATGGACATTTATGTTGCTTTCACCTTTTGGCTATTGTAAATAATGCTGTCATGAACATTCACGTAGGAATATCTCTTTGAGTTCCTGCTTTCAGTGCTTTTGGGTATATACACGAAAGTGGAATTGCTGGATCATATGGTAATTCCTATTTTAAATTTTTGGAGGAACTACTGTACTGTTTCCCAAGCAGCTGTAGCATTTTACATTCCCACCAACAGTGTAAAAGAGTTTCAATTTCTCTGTATCCTTTCCAACATTTATTTTCTGTCTTTTTGATAGTAGCCATTCAAGTGGGTATGAGGTAGTATCACATTGCGTTTTTTAATTCACTTTAATGCCAGAACAGTATCTTAGAGTGGTACAAATTTTTGTTTCAACTGTGTCTGCTAGTCATATGGTAAGCCGTAGGCAGGATTTCTGGCATTAAGTTTATTCCTGCTCTATGTTTCCATGACAAATTTAAATAAGAGCCTTACCAGCTCCCAACAACTGAGGCCCAGTGAGAGTTTCAGAGTAAGACGGACCTTCTTCTAATCCCACTTCAGCCACTCACTCTATGACCTTAGACAATTTATCCACCCCTCTCTCTCATCTCAGTTTTCTCATCTATCACTTTGTGAATAATAACCCATGCCTTGCATAGATAGAATAATATTTTCCCTTCATATTTACTTAGATTCCAGATTCTTAGTTTTAAATATTTGATGCTTCACATCTTCCTACCTTGTTTAGATAGTGAAAACTTCATATGCTTTTGTTAATACAGTATCAATAAAAAGAACTGAAAATGTGCACATGTTGCTTTCCCTCGTGGCTAAGACTGAAAAAAGTAGCTAATTAAGAGTGCAAGTCCCTGATGTCTGATGAACATAATTTTAAATTCTAACTCCACTACCAGTAAATGTATGACTTTGGAAAGTCACCTAAGTTATTTAATTTCTCTGAACCTCAATTTCCCCACCTGTAAAACAGGAATAATAACATTTCCTACACCTTTGGGTTGTTGTGGAGATTAAATAATAAAATTACATAAAGCTCTCATCACATTTATAAATATCTATTAGGTATTATTAGACTCTATTTAAATTGCACATTTAAAATTTAATAGACCCACCGTTGAAAGATCCATTGAAACCTTTTCATATCATAAAGGGGGTTTTAGTTTGTGTTTATCTGAGGACATGCTGATAAAGACTATTTCTGCCCCAATTTTTAGATCTTACTTGGGTATCCCAAATTCCAGGATGCATAGTAACTTTGTATCAGTTAGGTATCTTCCTATATGAGTTGGACAAGCTCTAGCCACCTGGTCTTCTTTCAGCATGTTTGAATGTTGGAATTCTATGGCATTGTGCTTTTTGTGTAGCATAGGAAGTGAGAAGTCTAGATTTTGAGTAATAGTCCCAAACAGAGCTAACCATGTTCTTCTTACAAAGGCATAGCATGCTCAATCACAGTCCATACCCCTCAGGAGTGTGTAATGACCCTAACTCATTCATTTCTCATTCCCTAAGAGAGCAAATTAAGCATAATCTCTACCTCATTCATTCAGCCCTTCATTTCACAAACCTTTCCTGAGCACTTGTACCAGGCTCTAAGAACTATGCCAGAAATACAGAAATGCAAGACATAGCTCCAGCCCTCTAGGATCTCAGGAGACTGACAACCAGCCCTACATGCTCTGGGAACCCAAATGGTGTCTAACTCAGTCTGAGGTGTCAGGGAGGAAGCAGTGGCTGGGCTGAATCTGGAAGAATGAGGAGATGTCAACAAGAAATAATGAAAGGGAGGGAGCATCCTTGCTGTTCAAAGTGGAGAGACCAATGGGTACAGAGCAAGACGATGAGTGTAATGTACATTGCAGAACCTCAAGTGTGTAAAGGAGAAATGAGAGGTGGATGGAAAGGTTGACTGGACCCAGATCGTGAAGGTACTTCTATATCATGGTAATGATGGTGGTATTTTAAGCAAGGAATAAGATGTGGGAGATTTCATGATAACCCTATAGAGAAAAGTAAGGTAAGAGGGCAAGGAAACCAACTAGGGGACCAGAGCTATAAGAGAAGCAAGAAATACGATTTGAATAAGAGAGCAACCACAAAAGAAAGAAGAGGTGCTGTATTCTAGAGGGAATTAGAAGGTATAATCAACAGGACCGAGTGAGTCATTAGATGTACCTATTGCTTCTAAATTAGGAATGTCAAGATCACTGAGCAGACTATAAATATTCTCTGACCACATGTGGGTACACCAAGCAAGGCTTCAAAAGATGGCCAAAGTAAGAGGAAAATCAATGTGCCATGCAGTCAGACTCCAACCAAACCTGACCTATTTTTACCAACTATGCATTGAAATGTCAGAGGCCAATGAATTCTACGGGATTTTTGTTGAATAGAAAAAAAGAAAGAACCCATACTTTCCAGGTAGTGCAAATTTTTCTGTCTGTGTTTATAGTGCTATTTATTCTGAAAGCTCTCTTCAGTCTTTTATAGGAAATTAAGTATATGCTTTTCAGTGTCAACCATTAGACAGCTAAAGACTCTATTTTTCACTGTCATTAAGCAAATCTTCACCTACACAAAACCACTTTGTTTTTAAGAATCTCTAAATAAATAACATTTGCTAACCTCACTGACATTTACTAACCTCATCCATTCTATTTCTTAAAACACCTTGCATGAAGAAAACCCTCCTCTTACTTACTGTAATTCTCTCATATGTCCAGGTAAGGCTGTTTCTTCTCATGTTCTTTGGGGTATGTTGAAGAATAGCTGTTTTATGAAAGGGATAGATTTGCCTTTGACTAGCTCTTGTGAGTGAAAATGATTTCTTCCTCAGAGATCAACACAAGGTGAACTACACTAAATGTATTTGCTGCAAATTACCCTTCCCAGATTCCACAGCTGATTACTCACCATTTATAAATAAAGGAATTTTGGTTTGAAATGGAGAGCTAAAGACTTTGAACACCAATTCCAGAACTAGGTTTATTGTCAAACATTTTCTTGCCTCACAGTTTTTATATAATTTAGAATAAGGCAACCTTTATGGAGTTTATAGCCGAAAGACACGATTTGGGGATATACTTGTCATATGTTTTATGGTAATTCTCCATGCCTCAGAAGGTCTTAGTAAGCTGGATGACTGGGTCTTTCCATGGTCAAGTATTGGCCACATTTTGGGAAGATATTGGCAGGCTGGATATTGGGTGACTGAAATCCAGATTTGGAACCCAGAGGAAAGGAGAATACAGAATGAAAGGTAGGGCCAATTCAAGGCTGGATGAAGAAAGAAACTGCAAGGTTTTTTTTTTCTTTTCTTTCTTTCTCTCTTTTTTTTTTTTAGTCAAGATGTTTTGGGCTGCAAGTCAAGGAAAACCAACTCAAATTGTTTTAACAACAAAATAAATTTATTAGTTCATGGAACTAAAATGTGTAGAAATAATATCATTTCTAAAACAGTTTGAACTGGGCTCTGACTCTATTTCACTTCTATTCTTTTGGATCCATCTTTCTATACTGTGCCATCTTTGTTCTCAGACTGGCTCCAGACTCATTGTACATAACCCCCCAAGAACTAATCACCATAACCAGGAAAATATCATCTGGTTGACACAAGCCAATCATATCTTGCTCCTGTGTGAGTGTGGTGGTCAGTCCTACCAAATCACATGCCTACCACAATAGAAAAGGAGTGGAATAGATGCTAGAGAGGCATCAATGCCCACTACAGTACCCAATAAATTCATAGTCAATGAGTACAGAAGGGCAGAGCCAGAAAAGAAGGGAGGCAAAAGAAATTGAAAGCAAAATAGCCATGGCACCATCATCAGACTCAATCCGCCAGTCACAAGAAAACCTCACACTGGAGCAAAGCTAGCCTAGGATGGCAGTATGATTGCATTCTTCATGTTGCAGCAGGTACCTAAGAATAACTGTTGAGGGAGGTTTGAAGCCAACACCTACCTACATGACAACCACGTCCTCATTTAAGTTATTCAGAAAAGAACAATGGTGTTTATAACGAAGATAGCTCATGGCAGTAAATCGTCATGCTAGAATAAGAAAAAGAGACATTCATTTTTTTCAAGCAACTAATGTGCTAGTTAGTAAATATCTACTCTTAAGGACAAAGTAGAACTCAGAAACACTGAACATTTTATTAAATAAAACATCTTGTTTCCTAAGAATTACACTATGTGAAGTGACAGGCTGTTCTAGTACTGACTGATTCCTTCAATAGGAGCAAAATGTTTATACACCAATATTGAATAGGGAAAGGAGAAGGCTCATAGACATAGCGAAAGTGCATTTTATCATTTATCAAGATCTGAGTACAAAGACCACGTGTTTTGTTTTTGTTTATATTAAGAAAGTCCCTCTGAGAATAAATCAATTAGTAAATATCTTTCACAGTGCTTGGCAAGTAGTAGGTACTCAGTAAATGTTCATTGAATTAAAGTATTTATTGAGTACCTTGTAAGTACTGTGACAGGCATTGATGGTAGCTTAGCAGACACTGCATGTCCCTTGGCACTCACCATGTCTGAGTACATGGATTGCTCTTGTTAAAAGCATCTAAAACTCTCTGCTTGAGGGAGATGTTTAGTCCATACAAGGGGTAGGTTGGAGGTGCTCGGAAGTTAGTGTTGCTGGGAGCAGCTCTCTACCAATGATGGATGGGAATGACTGGTTAAATATTCTAGCTTCTTTGCCCCTCAGATAGGAAAGCTCTACATTGTCTCACAGAGGTCCTGAGTAGGACTGAGAAGCAGTTGCCCACAGCACTAACCTGCTCATTAATACATCTTTCTACCCATTCATTTTTCATTTTCCCACTCTCCTGCCAATGCTTCTTGGGATCACCTCCTAAATCAGCTCTTTTTGCTTGCAAAGTTGTCTCATGACTAGCTTTTAGAGGAATACAGCTTATGACAGTAGCCCTCCTAAGAGCATTCTCCCTTTCTTTCCAGCTAACAGATCCCAAATATTCTGGAGAAAGGCAATAAGCCTATCCCCAGGATATGAATTACTATTGGGATACACCAAACATGACAATCTCATTTCAGTTTCTACAGCCCAATCTTGCAGATATGATCACTCTAGTCAATGAGATGTAAGCATAAAACTAATGAAAATTTTCTGAGGAAGCTATTGTTATCATGACAAAAAGTTAGAGATGTGACTGCCTTCTTTCTGCCGTAAATGTGATCATGGTACCTGGAAAGAGCTGCAGCAAAGAGATCATAGCAAAAATTTTGCTGGCAGCAACATCATTGACCCACTGAGCCAACAACAACAATGGCCCATCTCTAAGACTTCTTGTTATGAGAGAAAAAGCTTTATTTGTTTGTCAACTTTATTCAGATCTCTGCTACATACAGTCAAAAGCAATCCCAGCCAATACAAATATGTTAAGGGTTGAAAGAGATAATAAAGGAACAGCTCATGACTGTTTCACTGGGGAGTGAAAACTAAGTTGTAAGACAATTAGACCATTTTTATTAACTCTAAGGTAATGGGTGTGATGTAATACTTCGTTCAAGCACAGGTTGAACAACTAATTGGGATAGATTGAAGGGTTATAGGATGTTTAAGATGGAGGATCTTTTAGGTCCTTTCCAGCCTTAAGTTTCTATCATTCTCTCACTACAGAGAAGGAAATAGTTGGAGTAGTAGTCCCAGCAGTAGTCCCAGAGAGAAAGAGAGAAGAAAGAACTACATGGGCCTTGGAAGATACACAGGATATGAGTAAAGTGAAACAAAGAGCATTGCAATTAGAGCAAGGTGTTGGAAATGTATGCTGCAGAAATACTGTCTACAACATGGAAGTCTCATAGTTGAAAGCACCAAACTTGGGTCCCCCTCTCCCCACCAAAATGAAGGGAGAATGCAGCTGCAGATGATGAATTTCAGTGTAGATGTAGATATAGACATAATAGCCATTTCAGAAGAGCATGTTTCACCTGTAATATCTGCTATGACTGAAGTCAGCTGATCTTGCTTTTAAACCCTTTTAGGAATTTCCAAATCAGCTCAATGGATAATGACAAAAGTGTTAACTTCTGTGACACCATTCTCTGAAGATGAAACCATAATGTCATCAGGGGTGGTGTTAAATGCCAGAATGAAGAGAAAGTGGAAGAGACTGATACAGTGGAATGCAAGGATACTGAACCCCTGAGAGCAGCCTGTTGTCATTGCTTGGCATTTACAGCATCTGTAATTCATTAGCTATTCTTTAGCAAAACCCTGTGAACTAGATTCATTTCTTTTTTAATGAGGAAACAGAAAGAAGATCAAGGAATGAGCTCAAAGCAACCAAAAAAAAATATTTTCAGTAGTAAGATAAACAACTGTTACCATGAGTCTAAAAGGTAGAATTCTACAAGGGGAAGAAATATATGGCCCCTGCTAATTTTAACCAGGACCATTGCCTGTGTAATTGCAGTGATAATAAAAGTTACTGGTATCTATATTTTACAAACTACTATTAACTAAATTACCTCATTCAAACCTCACAAAAGAAAAAACAGAAGGTAGGAAAGCCAAAAATTAGATCCTCATTTTACAAAGGGGAAAACTGAGGCCCGTAGAGGTTAAGCAATCAGCCAAATAACCAACGAAGGCCACCTGGTTGGCAAGGAACCAGAATCCCACGCAAACTCTCATTATCTGTTTATTACCCCTCCCTACCATGTAGGTTTTGGCTACAACAAACCAACTTGATGGCCAAGTCTGGTTAATCCTGGAGTGCCAAGATACAGGTCAACACAGATAAGTAATTTGTTAGGATTTATGTAATTCACTTAACTCATTGAATTAATTATTTATTAAATGCTGACCATGTGTCAGACACCATGCTATGTGCCTTGGGTCCCAAGGGAAAGAAATTGTAAACTCCTGACCTTGAGGAGTTTACAATTCCCTTCAAAGAACCCAAGTTACTCTCCTCATATCTGAGGGAGAATTCCTTTCCAGGAGAGGCACTTTCAGCTCACTCTGGTGCTAGAGTGACACCTGCTATGATTTGCTGACTGGATCACGAAGGACATGGAGATTTACAAAAGTGAACAAAAAAGAATCATGAGAGACACTAAGAAATTCACTCAAAACCATAAAATTACATGGAAATTAAATAACCTATTCCTGAATGACTTTTGGATAAATAATGAAATTAAGGCAGAAATCAAGAAGTTCTTCGAAACTAAAGAGAATAAAGACAAAACATATCAGAATCTCTGGAACATAGCTAACACAGTGTTAAGAGGGAAATTTATAGCACTAAATGCTGACATCAAAAAGTTAGAAAGATCTCAATTTAACAACCTAACATCACAATTAAAAGAACTAGAGAACCAAGAGCAAACCAAGCCCAAAGCTAGGAGAATACAAGAAATAACCAAAATCAGAGCTGAAATAAAGGAGATTGAGATACACACACACACACACACACACACACACACACACACACACACACAAATCATTCAAAAGATCAGTGAATCCAGGAGCTAGTTTTTTGATAAAATTAATAAAATGGATAGGCTGCTACCTAGACTAATAAAGAAGGAGACAAAATTCAAATAAGCACAATTAGAAATGACAAGGGGAATATTACCAGTGATCCCACAGAAATACAGATGACCATCAGAGAATATTATGAACATCTCTATGCACATAAACTAGAAAATCTGGAAGAAATAGACAAATTCCTGAACACAAACACCCTTCTAAGAATGAACCAGGAAGAAACTGAATCCCTGAACAGATCAATAACGAGCACTGAAATTGAGTCAGTAATCACTAGCCTACCAACCAAAAAAAGCCCAGAATCAGACAGATTCACAGCTGAATTCTACCAGATTTACAAAGGATATCTGGTACTATTTATTCTGAAACTATTCCAAAAACTTGAGCAGGAGAGACTCCTCCCTAATTCATTATATGAGGCTAGCATCATCCTGACACCAAAACCTGGCAGAGACACAACAAAAAGAAGAAAACTTCAGGCCAGTATCCTTGATGAACATCAGTGCAAAACTCCTCAACAAAATACTGGCAAACCGAATCCAGCAGACATTAGAAAGCTTATCCACCATGATCAAGTATCCCTGGGATGTAAGATTGGTTCAATATATGCAAATCAATAAAAGTGATTCATCACATAAACAGAACTAAAGACCAAAAAAAACCACATAATTATCTCAATAGATACAGAAAAATCCCTCAATAAAATTCAATATCCGTTCATATTAAAAACTCTCAATAAACTAAGTATTGAAAGAACACACCTCGAAATAATAAGAGCCACCTGTGACAAATCTATGGCCAACATCATAGTGAATGGGCAAACACTGGAAGCTTTCCCCTTGAAAACCAGCACAAGACAAGGATGCCCTCTCACCACTCCTATTCAACACAGTATTGGAACTTCTGGTCAGGGCAATCAGGCAAGACAAAGTAATAAAGAGCATTCAAATAGGAAAAGAGGAAGTCAAACTATCCCTCTTTGACATATAACATGATCCTATATCTAGAAAAACCTATAGTCTTAGTCCAAAAGCTTCTTAAGCTGATTAACAACTTTAGCAAAATCTCAGTATACAAAATCAATGTGCAAAAATCACAAACATTCCTATACACCAACAACAGTCAAGGCAAGAACCAAATCAGAAACACAATCCCATTCACAATATTCACACACACACACACACACACACACACACACACACACACACACACAGAATACCTAGGAATACAGTTAACCTGGGAGGTAAAAGGATCTCTGCTAGGTGAACTACAAAATATTGCTCAAAGAAATCAGAGATGATACAAACAAGTGGAAAAACAATCCATGATCATGGATAGGAAGAATCAATAGTGTAAAAATGGCAATACTGCAAAAAGCAATTTATAGATTCAATTTATAGTTTCCTATTAAACAGCCATTGACTTTCTTCACAGAACTAGAAAAAACTGTTTTAAAATTCATGTGAAACAAAAAAAGAACCTGAATAGCCAAGACAATCCTAAGCAAAAAGAACAAAGCTGGAGGCCATGCCACCCAACTTCAAACTATCATACAGGGCTACAGTAACCAAAACAGCATGGTACTGGTACAAAAGCATAGACCAAGGGAAGGGAATAGAGAACCCAGAAATAAGGACACACACATACAACTATCTGATCTCTGACAACATTGACAAAAACATGTAATGGCAAAAAGATCCCCTGTTTGATAAATGGTGCTAGGAGAACTGGCTAGCCATAAGCAGATGATTGAAACTGAACCCCTTTCTTACACCATATACAAAAAACTACTCAGTCATAAAAAGAAATGAAATAATGACATTTACAGCAAACTGGATGGAATTGGAGACCGTTATTCTAACTCAGGGATGGAAAACCAAATACTGTATGTTCTCGCTCATAAGTGGGAACTAAGCTATGAGGACACAAAGGCATAAGAATGATACAATAGACTTTGGGGACTTGGGGGAAAGGGTGGGAGTGGGGTGAGGGATAAAAGATTACACATTTGGTACAGTGTACACTGCTTGAGTGATGGGTGTAACAAAATCTCAGAAATCACCACTATGGAACTTATTCATGTAACTGAACACCACCTGTTTCCCGAAAACTTATTCAAGAAAAAAAGAGTTCCCTATCAAAAAAAAAACCAAAAAAAAAAAAACAAAAAAAAAAAAAAACAAAGCAAGGGATGGAAGGGGATAACATTAGAATGGCAAGGGATCATGGAATGGAGTTCAGATAGAAGATCAGTGAGGGAAGAAGGGGAGAAAGGAATTAGGGAGGGAGATTATGGATGGTGAAGCACACGTTAGTAGTGTTCACTAGTAGTTCTGGTTCTCCTCTTCTCCCAACACAAGGGAAGATTATGCTTCTTTAACACCATGGAGTTAGGCATGGCTGTGTGACTTCCTTTGGCCAGTTAAATAAGAGTGGAAGTGACAGGTGTCTCTCCTGGATGGAAGCACTTCAAAGCTCATATGTGATTCCTCTTGCATTCTCCTCTGTTAGAATGTTGAGATGGTGATGTCAGTCACATGGCCAACTCTCTGTCAGCCTGGGTCCCTGAGTGATGATGATAATATAGCATCCCTCAAGTGACATGCTTTAGATGTGTAGTGTGAGTGATAAATAAATCTGTGTTGTTTTAATCCAAAAAAAAAAGATAGATTAAAAAGATTTAAATGTAAAACCCACAACTATAAAAAATCCTGGAAGACAACCTAGGCAATGCCATTCTAGACATAAGAACAGGCAAAGATTTCATGACAAAGACAGCAAAAGCAATTGCAACACAAGCAAAATTGACAAATCGTATCTAATTAAACTAAAGAGCTTCTGCACAGCAAAGGAAACTATGAACAGAGTGAGCAGACAGCTCACAGAATGGGAGAAAATTTCTGCAAACTATGAATCTGACAAAGGTCTAATATCCAGAATCTATAAGGAATTTAAACAAATTAACAAGCAAAAAAAAAAAAAAAAACTCCATTAGAAAGTGGGCAAAGGACATGAACAGACACTTTTCAGAAGAAGACATACACATGCATGTCCAGCAAGCATATGAAAAAGAACTCAGCCTCACTTATCATTAGAGAAATGAAAATCAAAACCACAATGAGATACCATCTCACACCAGTCAGAGTGGCTATTAATAAAAAGTCGAAAAATAACAGATGCTGTTGAGGTTGCAGAGGAAAAGGAACAGTTATACACTGTTGGGAGGAGTGTAAATTAGTTCAACCATGTTGGAAGACAGTGTGGTGATTACTCAAAGACCTAAAAACAGAAATACCATGTGACCCAATAATATCATTACTGTGTATATACTGAAAGGACTGGAAGTCATTCTATTATAAAGACACATGTACACGTATGTTCATTGCAAATCTGTTCACAGTAGCAAAGACATAGAGTCAACCAAAATGCCCATCAATGGTAGACTGGATAAAGAAAATGTGGTACGTATGGAATACTGTGCAGTTAGAAAATACTATGCAGCTAGAAAAAAGAATGAGATCATGCCCTTTGAAGGAACATGGATGGAGCTGGAGGCCATTATCCTTAGCAAACTAATGCAAGAACAGAAAACCAAATACTGCATGTTTTCACTTACAAGTGGAAGATGAATGATGAGAATACATGGACACGTGGAGGGAAAAAAACACACACTAAGGCCTATCACAGGATGGAGGATGGGAAGAGGGAGAAGATCAGGAAAAATAACTAATGGGTACTAGGCTTAATACCTGGGTGACAAAATAATCTGTACAGCAAACCACCATGACGTAAGTTTACTTATGTAACAAACCTGCATGTGTACACTTGAACTTAAAAGTTAAATTTAAAAGAAGAATGATAAGGAAGGTCTAGGGGCAATGTAAGAAGCTCTACAATCGTACAGTCCAAGAGAACTTTCTGGGGTGATGAAAATGTTCTATGTCTGCACTATCCCATTTGGTAGCGACTTTGAAATGTGACTAGTATGACTGAGGAACTGAATTTTTAATGTTCACTTTTGGTAATACAGCAACCATATGTATCCAGTGGCTGTCATATTAGATAGCACAGGTCTAGAAGCTAATCCTAGAGCTGAACAACAGAAGCATGTTTTGCATTATAGTGCAGGAAAAGCTACAACTTACTTCTCTTTGTGCAAAGATGGAAATGTATTTTCTTTCTTTACTTTTCTTTTTTTTTTTTTTTGAGATGGAATCTCACTCTGTTTCCCAGGCTGGCTGGAGTGCAGTGTCGCAATCTCAGCTCACTGCAGCCTCTGCCTCCCAGGTTTAAGCAGCTCTCCTGCCTCAGCCTCCTGAGTATCTGGGATTACAGGCACACCACTACACCTGGCTAATTTTTGTTTTGTTTTGTTTTGTTTTCGTATTTTTGGTAGAGATGGAGTTCTGCCATGTTGGTCAGGCTGGTCTCGAACCCTTGACCTTGTGATCTGCCCGCCTCAGCCTCCCAAAGTGCTGGAATTACAGCCATGAGCCACTGCGCCCAGCCGGAAATGTATTTTCTTAATAGCCAGGGCCAGTATTTTTATATGAAAGGAACTGTCTTTTCTTGGAAAATTGTCTTCATAAGCTAATTGGGGTAACACTAAGGCTCTGAGAACATGAGTGTTGCACTAGTTCAGGGCCTCTGAATCTCAGCACTATTGACATTTTGTACTGGATAATAGTTTGTTGTAGGATGTTTTCAGCATCCCCGGCCTATACTGATTAGATGACAGTATCACTCCCAGTTGTGCCAACCAAAAATGTCTCTAGACATTGCAAAATACCCCATTGGCAATAAAATTGCCCCTGGTTAAGGATCACTCAATATTTCAAGTAATAAAACCACTATCAAGCTGCTTGACAGGACTAATCAAGAAAAAGTAGGGTTTACTCTTGGGAAGGAGGGGGAGAAAAAAGATTTGAGGAGATGAAGAGAGCCGATAAGGAGGGAACATCCAGGGAGAGGGATGAGGTAGGCATTTTGTGTGCTTTGGGTAAAGTACCAGTGGGAATGCCCAGGGACATACGCAGAAGAAAATTTAAGAATAAGAAAGTTAGCTTTTCAACATGGAGTGGCTTGTAATACCATGATGTAAAATTCCTCTCATATCTTCCTGCACCTGACCAGTAAAATTAACTATGCTTTGCAAATGTTTCTGCGAGCCAATTTTTATTGGAATCAGAAAAGAAGCTAAGAGCCATGCTTGGACTAAATTACAAATCTAAAGCAGGTACCTGGGCATACAGGTGATAACAACAGTGAAGATAACAGACTGAATTCATTGAGTCCTTTTTATGGGCCAGGCACTGTTCTAAGTGTATCTTAGAACATCTAAATGCCTCTCCATATATTAGCTTCAATTTACATATGAGGATATTGAAGAACAGAGAGGCAAATTGTCTGTATCAGTTAGGGTTCAACTAGGAATGGAGAACCACCCTATACCTATTATGGTGGTTCTGCACCCTACCATATAGTAAGCTCTTCTGCATGGAGTAAGCTCTTCTTACTATTATGGAGTAAGGAGTGTGCCAAAGTAAGGAGACCTTGCATAATTATGAGAAAAGCTAGAGGAATAAGGTTCCAGAAAAGGGAAAGTGGAGGATCAGGGGAAAGTCAATAACAGGGACCATACCACAGATGGACAAGTGGGAGCTGGCAAGCACCTCCTGTCACTGGGATGGGATCACAACTGGGGGTAAGTATCTGTTGGTGGGCCTGGGGCCAGTGCTGGTCAATGGCCTGTAGTCCAAGAATGGGATGTGAAGTGGAGAAAACTAAGACAATCTACCTATAGGTACCCCTGGGTTTGTCCCTCACCAAGCTCTCTCCCTGATGCCTTTTACCCAACAGCCTAAAATCTACTTGAAAGGCAAATATTCACACTTAACATTTATGCAAGAAGATGTTCTGGCAATATTACTTACAAGTAAAATAACCCTTTGCTTTTTATAAACAACTAAAATAATAGGAAAAGATTGTGTAAGTTACAGTATAGCCATCAAAATATTTTCAAGACTATTAAATGATGTAGGGGAAAGATTATTATATAATGTTAAATAATGTTATGGACTGAATTGTGTCCCCTCAAAATTCATATGGTAAAGTCCTAACTCCCACAGTGACTGTATTTGGAGATAGGGTCTTTAAAGAGGTAATTAGATTCAATAATGGCATAATCCAATATGACTGATGTCCCTATTAGAAGAGGAAGAGCACCAGGAGTGCACAGAGAAAAGGTCCCACGAGGACAGAGAGAAGACTGCCATCAGCAAGCCAAGGAAAGGGGCCTCAGGAGAAAACAAACCTGCCATCACCTTGACCTCAGACTTCCAACTTTCAGAAGTGTGAGAAACAAATTCCTGTTCTTTATGTCACCAAGTCTGTGATATTTTGTTAGGGCAGCCGTAGTAAACTAATACAGATTGACTGGAAAAGTATGTATGTGTGGTGTGTGTATGTACACCAATGATCCAATTTTTAAAAAGGCACATAGTAAAATGACTAGAAGGAAATATACTAAAACCCAACTGGGAGGTTATGAAGATTTTTATTTTATTCCTATGTTATATTTTTCTCTGAGTGATTTATATAGGAATAATTTTAAACTGTTTAGTGTGCATCATTCATTTATGTAGGCTTTTTGTTTATTTTTTCTTGATGTGTATATATACTCTGCTTTATTACAGAAGAGATCTGCAAGTAAAATTCTTTCCTAAAAACAAACCCTGTTTTTCAAAAATGATGTTAACTCACTTATTAAAGAAATGAGGTGAATATTTTAAATCCTTGTTCATCAGCAACTCAAACAAGGTGAAAGCTCTGCTTTGGATGTCACAGTTGATCCCCAGTTCCTGCCCTCAGCATTGTGACAAAATGGATCAGGACAGCTCCCCCTCTAGAATGGTGAGCCTTGGTGCTGAAGGGGCTTAACCTCAGGTAAGGAGCACCCCTACCTTCTGCTCCTCTCTCCTCTCTCCTCCCCTCTCTAGCCACACAACACCTACAAGACTGAGGGAACTCAGCCAGTCTTGAGGTGCTGGAGAATTTGACAACTGAAGATTCACCTTGTAGTGGGGTTATGTTTGAATGTGGCTTGGCACTGCAATTTTTTAAGGAATAAAGAATAGGGAAATATTTTTGGCCATTCTCTCCATCTCACCCTTCCTCTCTCACTCTCTCCTCATGTCCTGAAATTATGCATTGTTTCACTAAAAAAGAATTCCCTATGTTTTCTCAGTCTGATGCCTGTCATGCTCATGGCTATGATACAGCAGTTAGCAGTGGAGTAGACAGACATCCTGGAAGGACAATCCTAGTTATACAACCTGGGCAATTGGTAAGAGAGTGTTTCCACATGGGTTTATGGGAAATGCTCACCCATGGAAGGGGCCCAGGAATGGAGAGATGAGCAGGAGATCCATACAGCCTAGCAGAGAAGTTCATCAGAATGAATCAGGGCCCTGACCTCCTCCCGAGCCATGGATGCATGCAAGAGAGGTAAGTGTGAGAGAGCTGTGGGAAAATGTTCTGGGCTTAGGACCCTTTCCTCCTGTAGTAGTGTGATTCCTACATATCTCATTTATCTGGAAATATAATTTCCTGTATGTTCTCTAGCAATGAGATTCTCATCCAATTTCAGTGTCTCTGCACAATGCCAGCTCACTTTCTCACTGGGCAGCTTGGAATAACACACACTTGGCACAATTGGCTAAATCATTTTCATTCCCATACCAGCAGGTTCCAATCACGGCAACCTAATCAATCTTCTGACCATCTACATTAATCCCCAAAATGACCCAGATAATCCGATTGGCTGCAGTGTGGCCCAGTGACAATTTACATCAGACCATCTGGTGATTCTGTCTCCTCCAAGGGTAGCCCAGAAGGGCCATCTGCTTTAACATTTCATATGTCCTGCTGAAGGAGGCAAAGGTTGAGGCTGACCACACACCAGCAAGCCATTCTCCTCCTGCCTTTGCATGGACCAAAGAAATCCTGAAATGCACTGTAATTCAGCTGCTCACAACCTGCAGAGCCTGCTTTGCATTCTCCATGAACACATGGTAATATTCAGAATGCAAATTAAACTTTATGGGTGCCATAACCTTGGCCATTTATTGCAGCAGATTCTGTAATTGCCTGATGCTGCTAATACAGCCAAGACTACTTTGACTTTTTCTTTTTCTTTTTTTTTAACTTTTGCAGATCAAGCTGCCATGTTGATTAAGCAATCCCGTTGTTTCTTTGTGCCATTTCTTTAGCTAATGTATTACTTAAGGTTCTTTCTCATACAAGCAACGGGAATCAGTTTCAGCTAGAGATGGGCAGTAAAATTAAGAATAAAGTATATTAGTATGCTCAAGTTCAAGTATTGCTTGGGAAATGAGTAGAGTTAACATTCTGTAGGAAAATAGGTTTGCACAATAATACAAGGAAAAATATAGGTTAATTTAAGAGCAACTGGTAACTACATACTAGAAGGTAAAAGTTGCTCTTTGAACAATTTGAACCACAAAGGTATCTATGGTTTGTACTAACTTGGAAGAAAATCACCAGCATTAGAATTGTCACCAAGGGAAAACCAGGAAAGTCTGGGCTATTGTTGGCCTATATAACATCTGTATGCAAATTAGAAAAAGATGTGCATTTCTCTAGGCAGGTAAAGCCTGCTGTAAGCAAGCATCTTCCATTGTAATCTTCAGCCCTGAAGAAGCCACCACCAAATAAAATGTCCCAGGACAGCAATTTCCCCTCCTATATTTTAAAGACATGATGATACAAGGAAGTGAATGTAAAAATCCTAATTTGAGAATGGAAGTACGTAGCATTTCCAGAATGTCCCAGGGTATGGACTTCCCCAAGGAAGATGTCAGATAGAAATGTAGGTGCAGTTAAAAGAGAAGTTTGGGGATTTGAATAAAAACTAAACCTCAAGCATATGGTTTGAGATACCCTGGATTATAAGAGACCTGTTTTCCTCCCACTCTCCCAGTGAACTGCCAGTGTAAAGAAATCAGACTTAAGTTCATTTTCTTTTGCCTTCCCTACCTAGTGCGGTGGTCATGAGAACTGGATCTTAAACCAGGACACTGTTGAGCTCATTCCTTTGGCAATACTTATGAGCTGGACTTGGCATGCAGCAATGTCCAAGGTAGTTCCTGCTTGTTATTTCTGAGGTGGCTAAAAGAAACTAATGTATTGAATGGACATGGGGCAAACAACAATCGACCATCAACACAATCGATATTCTGCCATAGCACCATGATAAATTGCATAAAGGACCCTCGTTCTTCTCCTCCCCATGTCATATGAATTTGTCACTCCTCTCTTTAAGAGGCAGAGTCTATCTCCCCACTGTCTTAGATTATTTGTACCCCTAAAACAAAATACCACAAAATGAGTAATTTATAAACAGAATATATTTCTCACAGTTCTGGAGGCTGGGAAGTCCAAGATCAAGTTTCTGGCTGGTTCAGTCTCTGGTGAGGGAAATGATTACTCCGTCTGAGATGGTGCTTGGTTTCTGTGCTCTCTGGAGGGGATGAATCTTGTCACATGGCAGAAAAGATGGAAGAGCAAAATAGAGCCTAAGCTGGTTCCTTCCAGCTTTTTTATTTAAAAAAAAAAAAATGTACCCCATTCATGTGGTACAGCCATCATAACTTAAATCACTTTCCAAAAGGCCCTACCTCTTAATACCACCACAAGGAAGATTAAGTTTCAACATGAATTTTGGAAGGATATAAACATTCAAGCCACAAATCCCACCTTTATGTCTATGGTCAACAATGCAACTACTTGTTTTCATTAAATAAATGAGGTGAGAATGATAGCATGCCAATTCCAAGGCTAGGCTTTGAGAACACTTCCGTTTTTCTACTTCTTCTCTTGCACTTCTCTCATCACTTTGAGAAGGACGATGCCTGACTCAGTCATCTGTTTCAAAAGCGCATGAGAGACACACAGAGTAGAGCTACCCCAGCCACTCTGAGCCTAGATCAGGGCTTCTAATCAACCAAAAAATGCATGAGTGAGTCCTGTGGAGGTGAGATGACCCACAAATATGTGCATTATAATAATAAGTGATTGTTGTTTTAGGCCACTGAGTTTTCAGGTGATTTATACACTATAATAGCTAACTGATACAATAAGAACTATGGTAGCTCCTCGACTTGCAAGTTTATGGACCTTTTCACAAACGGCTTCCATTAACCCGCAACAACTCCCAATGTCTGCTTCTCTGTTCACAGTTCCAAATTCCTGACAGAAACAAATAGTTGGGGAGGATGCAGTCAAATATCAGAAAACATAAGTCTCTTTGTGTTCAGGGTCCAGAGACCCTCCCCAAAGATGGCTGTCACAGCTGGGCCATCTGTTTTGGTCACAAACTGTGAGTGATTCCTTCTTCAACTTGCATCTCCTTGTACTGCTGACAATTAAACACCTCACTCAGTTCCAAACACAATGTCAACAATCAGGAAAAGTAAATGATAATCAGGATAAAATGCATTGACATCTCTGCTGTCTATTCGCCTATTTCTGAAATTTTTCATAAGCCATTATCTCCCCTTAGCAGAGACATTTATCATCAATGACAAAGTGTGACCACTGGACACTTATGTACTCATAAAAGGCTGCTTCCTTGGACAAGGTGGGGCCTGATCTTTTCTCCTCAGAAAGCATCTTCTTTGTGGCCTTTGGATCCTACACTTGTCTCTTGAGGGCTTGAGTGCTATCCCATGGGCTGTGTGGGCTCCTTCACAGCCTTTATTTGGAAGCCTTATCACAACCTTTAAAAATTGAAATAAATTACTGTCACCAAGTCCTGTGTATCCCTATTTCTGTTTACTCTTTCTAAGAATTTAATAGCTAGAATGATTTCCCCTTTCCCCTTCCAGAAAAGAGTCTGTGTACACTTGCCTCTATTTTTTCCCTCCATTGTGTTGTGAGGTCTGGAAATGATAGTTGAAAAACAACTTTCCTGGAGGTTGGGCAAAACTCACCCCTCTTGTTTTAGGGATCACCTTTTCATTTATGAGACTGACGTACTGCCCACTGCGCCGAGAGGGTGATTACCTTCTTCTTTAGAACTAATTTTGGCCTTTGGCTATTGTGGGTAGCAATACTTTCTTTTTCATAAGAACAAATGACTATTTCTAACTTCGTCTTTGTAGTTTAACTCAGCTTGTTTTCAGTAATACATTTGAGGCCAAAAGAAGTTTTGACAGTTAATTTTAAAATTTAAAGACAACATTTTTTTAACCTAAAAAAAATACAAAATTATAAATGAAAGTCCCCTCATACCAGGTTTTTATTTATCTTAAATTTTTAAAAAGCCAATACATAGTCTTACCTCACTTAAGCTATTGACTTAATAGCTCTTGAGAACCTATACTGTTTTTCCTACAACGGCTCCTCCCCAACCCACCACCCCATTTGGGGGGCATATAACAACTTTTCATCTAAAAATACACAAATAAATATGCTGCAAGGAATGATATTTTGACATTACCCTATTAGTCAGAGACATGCTAACCAATTTACTAAATAGTCTCAGGTCATAAAATAGCATATAAAATAAATTTAACCTACGCACTATGTATAAAACAACCCAAAGTGTTTTTGCTGTCATTTACATACTAAGGAACAAGAAAGAGGTGGCTTTATCTACAACTTTTTGGTCTGTTGTACTGAATGTATGCAATTTCTGCATGTTTCAAAATTCTCACACATAGAGGCTTTATTTGGTCCCAAAGGTGTTTTTCTGTTCTATAATTTTATGTTTAAGTTTATTTTGACTTCAAGATAACCACAAGTTCCCACAAGGTTGAAAACTAGGTGAAAGTATAAGTACTGAGAGAAGAATGCATGTTTCAAAAAATGACTTCCTCCTATCAGTCCTGTGCAAAAAAATGAGCAGAAAAAGGTATCTCAGTTGGTCATGATTCTTTACCTGTTGGAGTGACCCGAACCTTGATTCTTAAAGGGTCTTGGGCCATTAGTAGCCTTGCCTGGATGGGACCATTGTGATTTTTCACTGACATTAATCACAGACCATGGTAATACTAAGAGACTGTTTAAGGGATCCCCTACATTCCAGACATACTCTTCCTTACTTCCATTGTAGAGTAGTAGTACAATTTTCCCTTGTTAGTCAGAATCAATCACTCCAGCCAGCACAGTAACTCTCTTATTTATCTGTTGATTCAAAAACCTGAGAAGTCCAACATGACTGGGGGCAGTCTTAACTTCCATTTCAATGGAATCATTGTTGTGTCTTCTGGTAGAAACATTTCTCCCTTTGGAACTAAGACCTCTAGGCCAGCAGAGCATGAAGTCACAGGAACAAGAAGAAAAATTTTGCTAGCAGGTCACTAAGGGTAGTAGCAAGTACTGCCATTTTCATTTCTACTCCTTAATGCCTGAACTGTGAATCCTGGGTATAGAAGAAATAGCACCACATATGGGACACTGATTCAGAGCATATACAGCCTTCTACAGAACCTTGTCCTGCCATTGTAACTGAGTCTTCAAAAGGTCATACCAATTCCAGATGGTGGAAAATATGAGACCAGTGAACTCCATAAACATGGGCTCGTTACCACACTTTTTTTTTTTTTTTTCTGTGAGTGAGTTCCATGAGTGTGGATAAAATATTTTAAAAGTCCATGATGGTAGTTTTGGCAGAAGCACTTCATGCAGGGAAGGCAAATCTGTATCCAGAATAAGTGTTCATGCCAGTAAGAACAAAATGCTGCTCATTCCATGATGGAAGCAGTCCAACGTAGTCAACCAAGAAGCTGGCAGATCACCCCAGGGAATGGTGCCATGTTGGGATTCATTGTTGGTCTCTGCTGCTGGCAGATTTCACACTCAACAATAGCTGTAGCAAGGTTGGTCTAGATGAGTGGAAGTCCATGTTGCTGAGCCCATGGCATCACGATGACTTTACTCATGAACCCTCTGGGTGACGATGGGGGAGGCTGGGGAAAGAGTCTGACTGCTATCCACAGACTGAGTCATCCTAACCATTTGCTTATTAAAATCCTCCTCTGCTGAGGCCAACTTTTGGTGAGCATTCACATGAAACACAAATATCATCATGGTTTTTGTCCATTCAGAGAGATCTATCCACATACCTCTTCCTCAAATTTCCTTGTTATCAATTTTCCAATCATGTCCAAATCTCTGACTACTTTCCAGAAAAACCACTAGCCTAGCCCATGAATCAGTATCTAATTGCACATCTGGTCATTTCTCCTTTCAAGCAAAGTGAACAGTCAGATTTACTTCTTGAAGTTTTGCTCACTGGGAGGATTTTTCTTCACCATTGTCCTTCAGAAATGTCCCAGGTTGGGGCTATAGATTTGCAGCTGTCCACTTTCAGGTGGTGTCTGCATGTAATGTAGAACTCTCTGTTAACAAGGCCCAAGCCTTCTCTTCCTCTGGCAACTGACCATAGGGAATTCCCCAAAAAGTCAGCCGTGCAGGCTGGGAAAAAGAACAACCCAGTTTGTATGAGCATCTCAGATCACATGATAGTTTGGTGACCCATGGTTAAGCACCCAGTCTTTGCTAAGGCTCAGTAGCAGGCCAAGAGGTATTTCTCAAAAGCACCATAGTTCTGTGGATGATGGCAAGACTTTGCTCCAAAATCCTAGAAGTCTATACTGTGATTCACCCATAAGGACCTGTCAAAGCCTTCAAACAGCATCTCTATAGGCACCTACACTTCAAGCATCATGGAATCTGCTGGATCATACGGCCCAAGTGGCAAAGCAGCTTAAACAGAAGCCTGGACCTGTTGCAGTCTTCTCTTCCTCTGGGCTCCCCACAAAACGAGAAGTTTTTCAGGTCACTTAGTGAATGGGCTAGAGAAACACATCCAACTGAAGAATATATTGCCTCCAAAAATCTAAGGAGGCCCTCTGAGCATTTTGCCTCATTTCTGGTTGTAGGAGAGGCTAGATGCAACAACTTATTCTTCAGCTTGGAGGAGATATCTTAACATGTCCCACACCACTGAGCCCCTAGAAATTTAACTGAAGTAGAACTGAATTTATATGGGTATATTTCCTACCCTCCAGCATGCAAATGTCTTACCAATAATTCTAAAATATTGGCTACTTTGTGCTCACTAGTCCAATCAACACAGTGTCATCAATGTAATATACTAGTGTGATACCTTATGGAAGGTAAAGATCATCAAGATTCCTGTGAACTAAATTACGACAAAAGGATGGAAGGTTAATACACCCCTGTATACCTACCTACCAGAGAGTGAAGGTATATCACTGGCCTTTCCAGCTGAAAACACATTGCTTTTGGTAGGCCTTATTAACAAAAACGGAGAAAAGGCATTTGCCAGATTAATAACCTCATACCATTTTGGGGGATGTGTTAATTTACTCAAGCAATAAAACCCCATCTGGTTTAGGAGCTGAGCTGTGTTTTGAGTGCATATCCTTCAAAATTTAGGTGTTGCCAATGTGATAATATTAAGAGGAGGGACCTTCAAGAAGTGATTAGATTATGAAGGCTTCTCCCTTATAAATAGGATTAAGGTTCTTATTTATTTATTTATTCATTTATTTTAAAAAAAGGCTTCACACAGCATTTGACTTACTATTTTCCTAGGTAGAGGCAGTTCTAGTGACTTCCACTTGGCCTTTCCCACAATGATAGCCCTCACTGCACAAGTTAGGGAACCAGTGTGGGGGTTTCACCAGCTGCTAAGTGTAACTATTCCAATTATGCATTTTGGAACTGGAGAAATAACCACAGGCTAAGGTTAAGGACCCACTGGGCCCACTATGAAATAGTCTTCAGTTAAAACTTCATTGATTACCTGACCCCCATCAGCCCCTACTTTCACCAGTGGACCCACAGTGATGTTTTGGGTGTCCTGGAATTGGTGTCAGTTCAGAGCCAGTATCCAGTAATTCCCCAAAGTTCTGACTATTTCCTCTCCCCAATGCATGGTTACCCCAGTAAAAGGCCAAAAGGTCCTTTGGGCTATGAGGAAGGTTAACAGTAAAGTTTTGGCCGTGTCCCATGGTCTCTTCTGAAGAGGACCCAGCCTCCCCTTCATTCATGGTACTCTATGTCTATAATCTTGCTCAAGTCTGGAAATTGACGGAGGAGTCATGACTCTGTTCTTATGTTTCAAGTTAGAATTTTGTTCAGTTGATCTAGAACATTTCTGCTTATACAGATCAAATAAGAATTTAGTAGGCTTCTTTCTATTTCACTTCTAGGAACACCATAATCAATTAGCCAACACCCTAAGTCTCTATGAGTCAGGCTATTCTAATTGCTGCTTTGACTCTGTCCATTATGGTAACAATGTCTACCTTCCCTTTAGCATTTGAGTGATGCCACTTGGCCTTTGCCACCCAGGGATTCAATTACTTCAATTACTCCCATTGCATTTTAATTTCCCAATTCAGTCACTGCAATCCCTACTGTAACGTCTGGCCTAGAGCGATGAGTGGGGTGATCATGGAGTTCTGAAGAGGTAGCTGGGACTCCCTTCACAAGTTTCTCTCTCAAAGTATTGATGAAAGACACATTTTCTGGGCACTCCCAGAGTGGGTTAGTAGGTCTTAAATGAAAACTCCACTCTAACCTTACAATCTCTCTAAGCCATTGAATCTCTTCTTCAACATTCAACCAAGGCAGGTCTGGCCTTTCTAATTCCCTCATCATAGGTCACCTTTTGGTCCAAGTTTTAGCCAACTAACCAAACAATTACGGTTCTTCCTAACTCCCAAGCTGCAACATTAAATGCAGAATCTCTGCTTAGTGAGCCCGTATTAGCAAATTCAGCCTGATACAACTTTATGTTTTTTCCACCATTATTACACACCCTCAACATTCATTTCCTCATATGCTCCCCATTTCTGTCTACATAAATTAGAAAACTCACATAGTTCTTTTGTAGTGCAACTCCTCATGGGTCATACTTTGTACCTCACCTTTAAAGGCCTGGCAGTGCTTGAGTTTAGTTATCATTATAGAAGCAAAGAGGGGTTCTGGGGGTGGGTCCTGAAGAGAGTCAGCATTGTCTTGCATGGCAACTGCATCAGAAGAGGCCATTATAGTTTCCTTAGGCAATGCAGAGTCAATGCCCTCAGACAGAGGGTAGAAAGGCCACCATAACTAGCGAGGCAACTTCTACTGGCAAAAACACTAATCAGAATTTAGAATTTAGGGGGTCAGGGTTCCCAGACTCATCAGGGTCTTTTCACACATCTCTGTTTCAACGTAGAGAATCCCATTCCTTCCCAATCAACGCCCTCACTTTAACAGCAGACATGCTACAAGGCTAGGAGTTCAACTTGCATTGTAATTCAACCAATAACAGGATAAGATTCTTTATTTGATTTTCAGCAATCTCAGTCCTGAAGCTACAGGCAATAAGGATCTTCTTCAGGGCACACATAGATGTTTTCAGGTCATGTATGCGGCACTTGCACTGGGAATGAGAATCCCTGAGCTCATTCTTTTCTTTCACCACTTTGTCCAGGGACATTATGCACAACCAGCCAACTTCATTACATTCATTAAATTTCTAAAAATATTTATATGTATGATATATGCAGTCGCCCAGCTCTTTGCTCCTTTAAGTGGTTGATTAGGGTATCAAATGGAAATATTTTGTTTATCTCTATAAATACTACATACCATGGACTATCAGTGCTCTCTTTACTACTGAAAATAGAGTCATTAGCATCTTCAAATCTGTGTAGATTAGAGATCCAATTTCAGAAACCCTTTGATCTATTTAGAAAAGTCATCCTTAAAATTCTGTTCCTCTGGAACCATTTTTGGTACCCAAACAAAAATCTGTATTAGTCAGGGTTCTCCAGAGAAATAGAAGCATATATATATATACATCAGCCTCCATGACTGTGTGAGCCATTTATTCATAATAAATACCTTCACTTATATGTGAAGTCCCATGATCTGCTATCTGAAAGCTGGAGACTCAAGAAAGCTAGTGGTGTAATTCTACTCCAGATTCAAAGGTCTGAGAACGAGGGAATCCCATGGTGGTCAGTCCAAGGACAGAAGAAGATTGATGTCCCAGCTCAGACAGGCAGGCAGAAAGGAAAAAGGGGTGAATTACTTCTTTCTCTGACTGTTTGTTCTATTCAGTCCCTCAACAGATTGGATGATATCCACCCACATTGAGGAGGTCAATCTACCTTATGGATTCCACCAATTCAAATGCTAATCTCATCCAGAAACAACCTCACAGACACACCCAGAAATCATGTTTAGTCTGGGCACCCCATTGGCCCAATCAATTTGAAACAAAATTAACCATTGAACCATGAACGCTAGATTATCCAGGAAACAGTATATGCAGTGCTGAAGACCACAGTGCAGGAGGGCAGATCCCTGGATGGCGTTGGCCAAGCCGGCTCTTTCCCCCTTCTTTGCAATTCTGAGGCCAAATGTACTGAGAATGCAACATTCTGAAATAAGAAGGAAGTGTCAGAATATCCCAGACCATGCCTTCGTTCCTCCTAAATTAGGATGTTCTTCAGTGTTTGCACTCAGAGACTCAGTGACATCCAGGGTATATAACTCAGAGCAAAGTACTTTTAGCGGTCCCTCAGCTGCAATGCAACGTGGGGCATGCACAGACCAGACTCTCTCCACTCTGGCCAGCTTTCTTGCATCTTGAAGAACTGGCTCTTCATGGATTCCAGGCTTCTATCTATCCTTGCTGCCTGTCTATGACTAATAAATTTGCTTTGCCTGATGTGCTATGTGAGTATTCTGCCTGACCAGATTTATTCTCTGGTAGCTGGGTTTGTGCAAAACTTCCTGCTAGACCTAGGAACTTTTGCACATGGTTCTGAGACCAGACTGAATTATAATTCCTGTTCTGCTACCAGATCTTGGGCAAGTTACAGAACCTTTTTATGTGTCAGTTTCCTCATCTGTGAAATAAAGATAACAGTATTGCCTATCTCATTGGGTAGTTGTGAGGACTAAATGTTTTATTAAAAGCTAAACCAATTAGCACAGTGATGGGCATATAAGAAGTGTTTAATAAATGTTAGCTATTATCCATATGAAGGAAAATGAAGTGTCAAACACTAAGTGTAAACACTAAGTGTTGTTTTATAAAATCTGAGTAACCGAGGCTCTCAAGTTCTCTTTTGTCTCAATCACAAATTTTCTTTCGCTTGAAAAATTGCTTTAACGAACTCACTAACTCAGACAGAGCTTTTCTTGATCCTCCACCATAAACCTCCTGTGGTTATTATTCGGAAACAAAAAAGAACAGATATCAGAGTAGTAGATGTTGTCCAGGCATCCCACATCACCTTGATTCTGACCACATCAGTCCCTTCTGCTGTATATGGCAGGCCAGAAGCATGGGGAATCATTACCTTCCAGGAGCAGTCTCTAACCAGTGACCAATGGGAAGTGGCATATAAATAGCTTAGCTTCCTCACACTCTAGGTGGCACAGTTCTGAGGTGTGTGTCCCACACTGGCTCTCAGAGTTCCCCAGCAGGATTGACCTTTAGTTGCCCATGATGGGAATTTGCTTGATAACACACCCTTAGTGTTCGCCTTCCCTGTGTCACTTCTTCACATCGCCTCCCAGTATTGTCTAACACTAACTCCCAAATAAAACACTTACCCCCAAATATTTGTTTCTGGAAGAAACCCTAAGACAATTAGCAATACAAATATGAAAACTATAAAAACGTGTTTTTAAAAATATATGTCTTGGCTGGGCTGGGTGGCTTATTCCTGTAATCCCAGCACTTTGGGAGGCTGAGGCAGTCAGATCACTTCAGGTCAGAAGTTTGAGACCAGCCTGGCCAACATGGTGAAACGCCATCTCTACTAAAAATACAAAACTTAGCTGGACATGGTGGCACATGCCTGTAATCCCAGATACTCGGGAGGCTGAGGCAGGAGAATCACTTGAACTTGGGAGGCAGAGATTGCAGTGAGCAAAGACCGCGTTACTTCCCTCCAGCCTTGGTGGCAAAGTGAGACTCCAAAAAAAAAAAAAAAAATTGTCTACAAAACAAAACAAAAAATTATTAAATCACAAACCAAGCAAATATAAGAATTTCCAACTTATTCTACTTTGTATAGAATTTGTTTTAGGCCTTAAGTATTTAATGGTTTCAGGATAATGTATTATTTCTTTTTTAAATCTTTGGCTCAAACATGCTATCACACAGTGAACACTTCTATTCTTCACTACAATCTTATTTGAGACTAGAAGAATGCTTTTGACCTTGTTTGGAGTCACTTGAACTCTGTGGTCTCTGAGCTAACTTTTTCTCTCTCATCCCAAGCTCCATTTAGTGTCAACAAAACATGAACTTCTAGTACAAATAAAAATATCTTGGAAAAGTCTTATAAGAAGACTCTTAAAAAGTGTTGGTATCTGAAATGTCTCTGATGGTGTATAAATGAATCAAGTACACACAGATTAGATTTCCCTTGAAATATAGTTTCTAAAAGAAGGAAGTCCTTTAGGGAAAATAAGTGTGAGAATTTACTTCTTTGGTTGTTTTTTATTTTTCTACTTAAAACATTGGCGGGATTGTTAAACACTTTTCTCTTCAATAAAACATACCAAAATTCTCTTAAAATTGTGATTAAGAGATAATCATTTCTATGGAGAATGAATATTTAAAGTTCTTGCTACTTAGAAAACCAAATTCTAGGGGTTTGGAAAATTCCAAATAATTGTTTGAATGTCCTGAAGCTAAAGATTAAGTATCGTCAAAAATTTGCAATTTAAGAAGAATAGATTTCAGCATATGCTTAAGTTTATGCTAAATGTATAAATCATATGCATTATAACTCATGAAAAATAAGTTATTAGAAAGTTTGAAATTTGTTTACATTTTACAAATTCATTTACTAGATTCTATCAAAGTTAATATTTTTGGTAAATTATTATCAGAGTCGAGTGTCTCAAAGTGAAACAATTCATATCAAGTAAATATGAATCACAGAAAGATTTTTAAAATACATTTGTCTATATCTAATTAGGTTATCAAAAGAAATTCTGATAGAGCTTGGAAAACTCAATTATAAATGACACTACACATGCCTAGTCCTCATACCTTTTAATTTGCTTTGATAAAAATGTACGGTATTAGGCTTCCAGGTAAAATACTTAATAGATGCATTTACTTTTAGGAATTTTTAATATTTTTCCTTTTATAATTTGAATGGCCTCATTTCTATTTAAGAAAAAGTATGTGTGGTAATTACATTTTTCAGTATTATGTATTTAAAAAATAACAAACTATTCTTCTTTCTCACCAACAAATCCTAGTCTTTAAATGGTTGTTCTTTTTCCGTTCTGGCTATATCTCAGTAGTTACCTCTTCACTGTCTTGCCTGCACACACACACAAATGCACACCTACTCCTCCTCCCCCCACACACATGCACACAAGCTACAGAATTTTTCTCTCTTTGTATCTTTCTATCTCTGTGTCTCTCTCTTTCTGGCTTCCTCTCTTTGATTCTCCCTTGTTCTGCCTTATTATTCCTATTCCCCACTTCCCCCATGCGTCCTCTGTGAAGTTTACTCTTCAGCATTAAAGCACAAATAAAATAATTCATTAATTTGCCAAGATTATGTTTATAAAAGGGAGCATGCCAGAAAGAATATCACTCGTCTTTTAAAGAGAGAACACCAGCTACTGTCGTAGTAAAACAATGAGGAGTTTTTTGTTTGTTTGTTTGTTTGTTTTGCCTTTTGGGGACGGAGTCTCGCTCTGTCGCCCAGGCTGGAGTGCAGTGGCGCGATCTTGGCTCACTGCAAGCTCCACCTCCCAGCTTCACGCCATTCTCCTGCCTCTCGGCCTCTCGAGTAGCTGGGACTGCAGGCGCTCGCCACCACGCCCAGCTAATTTATTTTTTGAATTTTTAGTAGAGACAGGGTTTCACCGTGTTAGCTAGGATGGTCTGGATCTCCTGACCTCGTGATCCGCCCTCCTTGGCCTCCCAAAGTGCTAGGATTACAGGCGTGAGCCACCGCGCCCAGCAGGAGTTCTTATTTACATATAATTAAGAATGTGAAATGTGAGTTTAAATTCTGCATTATGCCTCTCAAAGGAGTGTTTACTTTTAAAATAAGGATACACTTCCCTTGGTTATCTGAGGTGAAATACAAGATTTAAAAAACTGTATGTCCATGAAATGCACACATTTCATTTATTTATGATCACTAACACACTGTAATGAAGGCTGAATTCATTATTCAGTGATCACTTGATTCAACATGATATGTGTTTCAGAACTGAAGGAAAAGAAGTAAAGTCCACAGCATGGAATGATGGAATTTTATTTGTTCTTCTGTTGGGAGAGATAATCACTTGCCAATTTGAGATGTTATTTCTTCATAAACATATAGTGATTGAGCCTGCTTCTTTCCTGCAATGTCAGTAACATTCAAACATATTTGTGTTACTACAAAGGCTATGTAATTTATTGGTGGGCACTAATGGCTTTAATGAAATGAGAAAGCTTCAAAGAGCAGAAATAATAACAGGAAGATTGCAATCAGTAAATTTTCTAATTCTTCATTCCAATTACAAATATTAGCTTATTTTGACTTGTTAGCCATATTCATGTGTTTATAAAATAACGAACTTACATGAACAGATCTGCTTATAGTAGACCAATATTTGGTGCCATGTTCAAATTCAGGAAGCGGGATCCAAGCCAATGTGAGAGATTCAAATGTAAAGTTGCATTCGTGAGAAGTTCAATTAACTAAATAGTGAAATCTGAAGCAAATAGTGAACTCGGCCTTAGCCATATTGGCCTTATTGAATATGTCATGCTTTTGCAGTATCATAACCTTTGAACTTGTGGTTCCCTCTGCCTGGGATGCTCTTTCCCAGATACATGCATAGTTCAATGCACAAAACCAGAGAGGCCTTTCTGACACCCTGTCTAAAATATACAAAGTGTCACCCCCTATCCTTGTTTTGGTTTTCTTCCTAGCTTCCTATCTTCATTGATTCATTGCCCTGATCTATATCTATTTTTAAATTGTCTGTCTTCTCCATTAGACTTTACCTTGTCCCTCTATGTTTACTTTTCTTAGCCCCTAGAAGAGTATCTGGTAGACATTAATAAATATTTGTTGACTTGACTAGAATGTAACTGTAAAGCATTGACATCATTTATTGAGACAAGTATCTCAATGCTACTCCAGGCACTGTGAGAAATGAGACATATGGTTCTTTTCTCTAAGATGCTTATAATCTATTTGGTGAGACAAACCCATCAAATATTGCATTAGTTATCTATTGATGTGTAAGAAATTACCTCAAAACATGAGTGTGGGTCAGGAATCTAGGCAAGCCTTAGCTGAGAAGTTCTGGCTCAGGGTCTTTCATGAAGTTGCAGTCAAGATGGGTTGTGGTTGTCTGAAGACTTGACTGAGGCTAGTGGGATAACTTCTAAAAGAGCTCACCCACATGGCTGTCACGTTAGTGCTGGTTGTTGGCTGGAGGCCTCAGTTTCTTACCACATGGACCTCTATATAGGCTTGCTAGAATGTCCTCATGGTGTGCCAGCTGGATTCCTCCAGATGACTTCTCCAAAAGAGATCAAAGTAAAAGCTGCACTGTTTTTTATGACTGAGCCTTGGAGGTTACATTCTGTCATGTTTGCAGTATCTTAATGGTTATACAGTTCAGCCCTATTCAATGTAAAAAGAGACTACATGAGTTTGGATACCAGAAGTTGAGAATCATCTTAAATACTGGCTGACACACACATGAAATAAGTAATAAAGCATATGTGGCCATGTGTGAGGGCTAAAATGTGAAAACATTCAAGTTTCATCCAGTTTTGAGAACTTAGACTTACATAATTGGAAAGGCTAAGTTAGATGGCAAATTTAATCCTTACTTGGGCAAGGGTATTTGTTCCAGGCATTTTAATAACATAAACTTGATTTATTCATTTATTAAACAAATATTTCTTAAGCCCTTGCTTGCTGTGCTAGGTCAAAGGATTATAAAAATCCATAAATCCCAGACCCTGACCTAAAAGTATTTATAATCTATTTCGTGTAAGGTAAAATTTATGAGCAATAATGGTTTTGAATGAATTTAAATACTTAGTGCAAGGGCTAGGGCAAGAACCATCATCCAAAGCTAGACATTACAAATAGAGACTACAAACACACAAAATATGTGTATTTGTGGATGAAAGATGTGAATGAAAAATGAAATAGTTTTCATGCTCTCATTGCAATAAATTTCAATTTAATCCAAGAAAAGTGGATTTTAAAAATTATCAGCTAAGTAATTTAATATCAAAAAATTCACTGATCATGACTACGATACAGGAAAGAAAGCTACATGACCACTTTCATAAAAGGAATCAGTAAACACTGACTTCATTCTCTAAAGCACTTCCAAATCCCTACCCCTGTCCAAACTGGAATATAACTCTCTGGACCTTTAAATTCTATCAGTTCACCAAAATGTTTATTAACCCAATGACTCTGCACTAGTATTCATCACAACAGTGATTGGCAAAAAGGGCATTTAGCATTTTAATCAAGTGATGAATCGTTTCTTTTAACATTTAATTTTCCCCCCTTGACTGCCAGATTTATTCTTTTTGAAATTAATCTATTTTATTTGTACATAATAGTTACCCATATTTATGGGGTACATGTGGTATGTTGATATATATCCTTAAAATGTGATCTATCCTTAAAATCCATCACCATGAACATTTATCATTTTTTTGTGGTGGGAACATTTAAATTCTTATCTTTTAGCTACTTTGAAATACACAATTTTTTTTTAAACTATAATCAACCTACTGTGCTATCAAACACTAAACCTTTTGTCTATCTAATTGTATGTTTGGATCCATTAACCAATCACACTTTATGCTCTCCCCCACCTTTCCCAGACTCTGGTAACTATCATTCCATTTTCCTACCTCTGTAAGATTAATTTGTATAGGTCCCACATATGAGTGAGAGTATGAAATACTTATCTTTCTGTGCCTTGCTTATTGCACTTAGCATAATGGCCTCCAGTTCCACCAAGGTTGCTGCAAATGACAGGACTTCATTCATTTTTATGGCTCAGTAGTATCCCAGTGTGTATATATACAGTTATCCTTCTCCATTCACTTTTTACGGCTCAGTAGTATTCCAGTGTGTATATATACAGTTATCTTTCTCCATTCTCTTGTTGGTGGACACCAAGTTTGATATCCTATCTTGGTTATTGTGAATGGTGCTGAAAGAAACATGTGTGTGTGGGTATCCCTTTGATACAGTGATTTTTATGCCTTTGGATAAATACCCAGTAATGAAATTGCTGAATTGTGTAGTAGTTATATTTTTAGATTTTTTAGAAACCTCCATACTGTTTTCCATAATGGCTGTATTAATTTACATTCCTGCCAGTAGTGTTAAAGAGTTCCTTTTACTCTGTGTTCTCATCAGCATTTGTTCTTTTTTGTGGTTTGTAATAGCCATTGTAACTGGGATGAGATGATATCTCATTGTGGTTTTAATTTGCATTTTTCCTGATAATTAGTGATGTTGAGCATTTTTTTTTCCATATACTTGATGGCCTTTTGTCTTCTGTTGAGGAGTGTCTATTTAGAACTTTTGCCCACCTTTTAATCAGATTGTTTATTTTTTTTTAATTGTTTTGTTTGCTGTCAAATACTTGAGTTTCTTATATGTTCTGGATATTGGTCCCTTGCCAAATGAGCAAATATTTCCTCCCATTCTACAGGTTCTCAGGTTGTCTCTTCACTAAGTTAATTGTCTCCTTTGCTATGCAAAAGCTTTTAAATTTCACATAGTCCCATTTATTTTTTTGTGTGTTGTCCATGCTTTTGAATTCTTAATCTTAAAATTTTTGTCTAGAACAAGGTCTTGAATCATTTACTTTATGCTTTCTCTTAATAGTTTTATAGATTTGAGTCTTAAGTATTTAATCCATTTTGATTTGATTTTTGTATATGGTGAGAGATAGGGATCTAGTTTCATTTTCTGTATATGGATGTCAAGTTTTCCCAGCACCATTTATTGAAGAGATCGTCCTTTCATCACAGAGTGTTCTTGGTGCTTTTATAACAAATCGTATTATCATAAACACATGGATTAATTTCTGGATTCTCTATTATATTTCACTTGGTCTCTATGTCTGTTTTTATGCCAGTACAATGTGGTTTTTGTTATTATAGCTTTGTAGCATATTTTGAAATCTGGTAGTATGATGCCTCCAGCTTTCTTCTTTTAACTCAGAATTGCTTTGTCTATTTAACCTCTTTCTTCATTCTATGTAAATTTTATAATTTTATAATTTTTTTCCTATTTCTGTGAAGAATGTTATTGGTGTTTTGATGGAAATTGCATTGACTCTGTAGATTGCTTTAGGTAGTAAGGTCATTTTTAAAATACTAATTATTTGAATCCATAAACCTGGTGTGTCTTTTTACTTGTGGCTCTTCAATTTCTTTCATCAGTGTTTTGTAGTTTTGCAGGAGGTCTTTTACCTCCTTGGTTAAGTTTATTTCTAGGTATTTTACTTTATTACGTTTTTGTAGCTATTGTAAATGGGATTGCTTTCTTGATTTCTTTTTCATCTAGTTTGTTATCAGTGTACAGAAATACTACTCATCTTTGTATGCTAAAGTTGTATCCTGCAACTTTACTGAATTCATTTATTGATTCTAAAAGTTTTTGTTTTTTATTATACTTTAAGTTGTGGGATACATGTTCCGAACGTGCAGGTTTGTTACATAGGTATACATGTGCCACAGTAGTTTGCTGCACTCATCAACCCATCATCTACGTTAGGTATTTCTCCTAATGCTATCCCTCTCCTAGCCAGCCACCCACCAAAAGGCCGCAGTATGTGATGTTCCTCTCCCTGTGTCCATGCGTTCTCATTGTTCAACTCCCACTTATGAATGAGAACATGTGGTGTTTGGTTTTCTGTTCCTGTGTCAGTTTGCTGAGAATGATGGTTTGCAGTTTGATCCATGTCCCTGCAGAAGACATGAACTCATTCTTTTTTATGGCTGCATAGTATTCCATTATGTATATGTACCACATTTTCTTTATCTAGTCTGTCATTGATAAGCATTTGGGTTGGTTCCAAGTCTTTGCTATTATGAATCGTGCTGCCATAAACATACACGTGCATGTTTCTTTATAGTAGAATGATTTATAATCCTTTGGGTATATATCACTGATCCCACATATATATAAACTACCATCAAATAATACTATTAACATCTCTATACAAATAAACTAGAAATCTAGAAGAAACTGATAAATTCCTGGACACCTACACCCTCCCAAGACTAAACCCGGAAGAAGTCGAATTCCTGAATAGACCAATAACAAGTTCTGAAATAGAGGCAGTAATTAATAGCATACCAACCAAAAAAAGCCCAGGACCAGATGGATTAACAGTCAAATTCTACCAGAGGTACAAAGAGGAACTGGTACCATTCCTTCTGAAACTATTCCAAATGATAGAAAAAGAGGTATTCCTCCCTAACTCATCTTATGAGGCCAGCATCATCCTGATAGCAAAACCTGGCAGAGACACAACAAAAAAAGAAATTTCAGGCCCATATCCTTGATGAACATTGATGTAAAAATCCTCAATAAAATATTGGCAAACTGAATCCAGCAGTACATCAAAAAGCTTATCCACCATTATAAAGTCAGCTTCATCCCTGGGATGCAAGGCTGGTTCAACATACACAAATCAATAAATGTAATCCATTGCATAAACAGAACCAATGACAAAAACCACATGATTATCTCAATAGATGCAGAAAAGGCATTCGATAAAATTCAACACCCTTTCAAGATAAAAACTCTCAATAAACTAGGTACTGATGGAACGTATCTCAAAATGATAAGAGCTATTTATAACAAATGACAAACCCACAGCCAATATCATACTGAATGGGCAAAAGCTGGAAGCATTCCCTTTGAAAACTGGTAAAGACAAGGATGTCCTCTCTCACCACTCCTATTCAACACAATATTGGAAGTTCTGGCCTGGGCAATCAGGCAACATAAAGAAATAAAGGGTACTCAAATAGGAACAGAGGAAGTCAAATTGTCTCTTTTTGCAGATGACGTGATTGTATATTTAGCAAACCCCATCGTCTCAGCCCAAAATCTTCTTAAGCTGATAAGCAACTTTAGCAAAGTCTCAGGTTACAAAATCAGTGTTCAAAAAATCACAAGCATTCCTATATACCAATAATAGACAAGCAGAGAGCCAAATCATGAGTGAACTCCCATACACAATTGCTACAAAGAGAATAAAATACCTACGAATACAACTTACAAGGGATGTGAAGGACCTCTTCAAGGAGAACTACAAACCACCACTCAAGGAAATAAGAGAGAACACAAATGAAAAAACATTCCATGTTCATGGATAGGAAGAATTAACATCATGAAAATGGCCATACTACCCAAGTAATTTATAGACTCAATGCTATCTCCATCAAGCTACCATTGACTTTCTTCACAGAATTATAAGAAACTACTTTAAATTTCATAAGGAACCAAAAAAGAGCCTGTATAGTCAAGACAATCCTAAGTAAAAAGAAGAAGCTGGACTGGAAGCATCATGTTACCTGACTTCAAACTATACTACAAGGCTGCAGTAGCCAAAATAGCATGATACTTGCACCAAAACAGATATATAGACCAATGGAACAGAACAGAGGCCTCAGAAATAACATCACACATTGACAACCATCTGATCTTTGACAAACCTGACAAAAACAAGCAATGGGGAAATAATTCTCTATTTAATAAATGGTGTTGGGAAAACTGGCTAGCCATATGCAGAAAACGGAAACTGGACCCCTTCCTTACAGGTTATACAAAAATTAACTCAACACGGATTAAAGACTTAAGTGTAAGACCTAAAACCATAAAAACCCTGGAAGAAAATCTAGGCAGTACCATTCAGGACATAAGCATGGACAAAAACTTCATGACTAGAACACCGAAAGCAAGGGCAATGAAAGCCAATGGGACCTAATTAAACCAAAGACCTTCTGCACAGCAAAAGAAACTATCATCAGAGTGAACAAGCAACCTACAGAATGGGAGACAATTTTTGCAATCTATCCATCTGACAACGGGCTAATATCCAGAATCTACAAACAACTTAAACAAATTTACAAGAAAGAAAAAAACCATCAAAAAGTAGGCGAAGGATATGAACAGACACTTCTCAAAAGAAGACATTTATGCAGCCAACAAACATATGAAGAAAAGCTCATCATCACTGGTCATTAGAGAAATGCAAATCAAAACCACAATGAGATATCATCTCATGCCAGTTAGAATGGCAATCATTAAAAAGTCAGGAAACAACAGATGCTGGAGAGGATGTGGGTAAGTAGGAATGCTTTTACACTGTTGGTGGGAGTGTAAATTAGTTCAACCACTGTAGAAGACAGTGTGGTGATTCCAAAGGATCTAGAACTGAAATAACATTTGACCCAGCAATTCCATTACTGGGTATATACCCAAAGGATTATAAATCATTCTATGATAAAGACACATGCACATGTATGTTTATTGCAGCCCTGTTCACAATAGCAAAGACTTGGAACCAACTCAAATGCCCATCAATGATAGACTAGATAAAGAAAATGTGGCATGTATACATCATGGAATACTATGCAGCCATCAAAAAGGATTAGTTTATGTCCTTTGCAGGGACATGGATGAAACTGGAAACTATCATTCTCAGTAAACTAACACAGGAACAGAAAACCAAACACCTCATGTTCTCACTCATAAATGGGAGCTGAACAATGAACACATGGACACAGGGAGGGGAATATCACACACCAGGGCCTGTTGGGGGTGGGGGGCTAGGGGAGGAATAGCATTAGGAGAAATACCTAACTAATATAGATGATGGGTTGATGGGTGCAGCAAACCACCATGGCACGTGTATACCTATGTATCAAACTTGCACATTCTGCACATGTATCCTAGAACTTAAAGTATAATAAATAAAAGTAAATAAATACATTTCTCTCCTGACTTCTTCTTTTCCTCTGCAAATTGCAAGAAGTTCATTTCATAAAATTTAAGATTTATGGAAATTCATTATATGTCATAATAAGGAAGGGTCAACAATGAAGGAGACTAATGCTGATTAAATATTTTGGTGAACCTCCTGGTTTTTAAGTTATTTTGAGCCTGGGCCCAAATTCCAACTTGCTGCAGGAACATATCCTTAAAAATAGCATGTCTTTCTTGCAAAAGGCATTTGGCCATTTGCTGAAGTGCATCCAAAATGACAGAGAAACCAGCCACTACTCATCAAAACTAAGACTTTCCCCCACCTTTCCCTATTTAACTGAATGTCTATTAAGAAAGCAAAGTTATTTAAAACCATTTCTAAAACTCAACAGTGAGCTGTACCTTAAAAGATAGACAGAAGAGCATAATGTTGCTTGTGGTGGTTTCCAAAGATTAATTTTATAAATGAGAAAGAAGGAACTCTGATATTGAGGGGTAGTAGATTAAATAATATAAGAGAAAGAAAAGTCATCATTTCAAATGTATAGTTACATTTTATCTCAGTAATGATTAATTGCAATATGCTTAAACACATACTTGGTTCTCTTTGCAAAGAGTAAAACAGAAGATCAAATTGATTTACAAACCACTTTCACAAAAAGAATCTCATTTATTCCTCACAACAATGCTTAGTTTACATAGTTCCATCCCCATTTTACACATGAGGAAACTAGATTATCATTCCACCACCCAGCTAGTTAAAAGCTTCATCAAGACGTTATAGATGGTAATCAATGGCGTGGGATCTGGAACCTGACAGAAATGTACTCAACTTCTGAGAGTTCTATTTACTGGTTATATGACTTAAGACAAGTTAGTAGGTAAAATATGAACCCAGACAGGCTTTACAACTCAACATCCTATGACACAATATCAGAATGCTAAGGAATACATGAGGAAAACAAGGAGGACAGAAATACATACACACTTTACTTTGACAAATAAGATATTTCACTGTTATGGGTCTATCTCTACTCTCCAGTCTATGTGATTATTACAGAATCTAAAAATACTTAAAAGAAGCAACCCACTCAATGAGTCCCTTAGTGATATGTTGGTTGTTTGGTGTCTTATTTGTTTTTAATATTTATACACGTGCTGCCTCCTTGATAAAGCAATATGAGGCAACTCACAATAAAATTCACCACTGTGGTGATGCTCTCGTGCACTTCTCTCCTCAAGCTTTGGTTTTTATGTGCTTGGAATGCCCTTTTCCTCACCCCGTACCGCCAGAGAGAGCTAGAGCAGGAACTAAAGATAGGTGTGAATGCCCACACATTTCAGTGTACGTAAAGCAAGATCTAGAATGATATCTACTAAAACTGTTCAAGAGAATTCCTGAAAAATGATGTAGTTTTTACTTTCTATATTGTTAGATTTCTTATAATGAATATGTTTAACTTCTCTGTATACACGTTAAATTACATTTTTCCACCTTTCTGATGATACCTCCAAAGACACTGATTCAGCAGGGAAGGGTCCAGGATTTTGATCTTCCAAAATCTCCCAGAGACTCTATTAAGCAGTCAGTTTTTGGGTACCATGGTTGAAATAATTGTTTCTAGTATAAGTAGCAAGTCAAATTTTGTTTTACAAGAAAAATTTCAACTCTATTAAACAATTATTTAAAAAATTATTTCCTTTTATTTTGTAATAGTTTGATTCCACCACAAATATACATTCTCTAAGTCTATTAGATTTGAATTACCTCTGAGATTTATAATAGCTTGGCCAGCCATTTTAAGTTATCCATTTTTGAATAAACGGCCTAAACAATCATTGTAAAGCATATGTTTGTGAGGCAATTTCACAAACCATTTAAAAATTAAGGCAAACAAGAAATATATAAATACAACTATCAGGGTTTTTTAATTCTAAATTTTTAACACTAACTTAAATACCATTTGACTGGCTCTAAAAATCATGGCCATTCTCAAAATATGAAGTAGAAAGTTACTGCAAATATAAACTTTGGTATAATTTATACCTATTTCACCAAACATTTTTAAGGTTTTAACTTTGGATAAATATAAAGATGCCAATATTTTTATAATTAACTTAAAAATGTATAGTATTATAAAACTCAGACATCAAAGCATCTATTTCTTTAAATTTATTAGTTATATCCTCAATATATTCTCCAGCTTTTAATTTTATCCCATCAATTACAAGATAGTCCTCTTCACAGTGGTTTTCAAACAGATTGCCTGCAGGAGCTTCTGGGCTGCATTTAGATAACTGCAAAACAACCATATAATTAATCGGAACTACGTCAAATTTACCTGATTACTGGAACAAAACATAAAGTAGTCAGTAATTCTGCAAGCCACATTAGCTAAACAAACTTTTCTGTTATTCTAGTGTTCAAATAATAGTCACTATATATAGTATAATGTAGGGTGAATGTGTTTATATAAGAAAAAGTCATTATTTAGGTCTGTGTCTATTCCCCAGCCTTATATATTTTTAGTTTTAATTTTATGCTTTGGAAAAAAGTGGTAATTCTAATTCTATGTGAGTTTTCTACGTTGTTTTAGTTTTTACATTATTGTTATAGGGAATACAACTTAAAATGTGACTGTTTTAGTCACATTTTCTGTGGTCATGTTGTCAAAAGGTCATCTGCATTGCTTAAAAATAGTGATAATTTGCTCTTGCTTAGTGGGAAAGGACACTAGTAAAAACAATGCATATGTGGATTTATTTGCTTTATAACTTCAGAGCTTATTAAAGGTAGAGTTCACTTCCCATGTAATTCAAGGGAAAAAATGTATATGTAGTTCATATAAATATTTTCACATATCAAAAATGTACACTTTTATACCAATAATTTTTCAGTAAACTCTATTTTATTTGTATATGGATTATTCAATTTGTGAATTATTCAGGTGGATTTATAAAAATCTAAAATTTATTTCCTCTGATTGCTTGCCAAGTCAGGGCATGTCACCCAATGTTAATATTAGCTTAAGAAGAACATAATTAGGAAGGTGACTCTATGTAGGAAAATAATTTCATAAAACATTTCAATGACAAATAGAAATAAGTTTTGATTATCTATGTGTATAAGCTTTTTTCCATGTTGTTATTACATCTATTGATGTAAATGCCTGAGATAATCCACTTGAAACCTCATAGGTGAAATGAATGATGAAAACATCATCAAATTCACAACTTTGAAAACAGTTTATACAATGTCTGCTCAGAGAGTCAACGTGCTCAGGACTTTAAAATTCTTAGGGGTCTCTTCTTGGAGTATTTACCTTATAAGAGGCCACCTTCTCCTAAAAACAATACATCTCCAGCTTTAAGTGGAGTTGCTTTTGGGAGACATATTAATTATTTCTAATAACAGTAAATAAATTCCAACATGTGATTATTTATTTACTTTTAAACTGAAATTTCTCCAGCTTTGCTAGTTGGTTTCACTGTTATTCTCCTCATTTAAAAGTGAACAAGAACCCAAATATCCTGAATCTGGCATGAATGCCAGACTTACAAAGCTCAGTATGCACAGTGCTTATGATTCAGTAACCAGGAGGCACTCACCTGCCCACTAGCCAGTTAAAATAGCTAATTTTTACACTTCTGAAATGCTGTTTGAAAGAATAAAATAATACAAGAATCTAAAACAAAAGCAAGCTCCTGCCTGGTGATGGGTTAAAACTATGTATTTTACCTTAAGAAATAAAAATCAGAAATATTTCTCTGTTCTATCAAGGTACTACTTATAATGGCAAAACAGAAGTCAATTCTGTGCCTGTAAAAGCTCCAGGACATCGCTCTAAAGATCAACCTGGCCGGGCGCGGTGGCTCAAGCCTGTAATCCCAGCACTTTGGGAGGCCGAGACGGGCGGATCACGAGGTCAGGAGATCGAGACCATCCTGGCTAACAGGGTGAAACCCCGTCTCTATTAAGAAATACAAAAAACTAGCCGGGCGAGGTGGCGGGCGCCTGTAGTCCCAGCTACTCGGGAGGCTGAGGCCGGAGAATGGCGTGAACCCGGGAGGCGGAGCTTGCAGTGAGCTGAGATCCGGCCACTGCACTCCAGCCTGGGCGACAGAGCGAGACTCCGTCTCAAAAAAAAAAAAAAAAAAGATCAACCTGGCTGTATTTTTGAAAAGAAACTGCTAACACTGAAAAACACTACACAAAACCATATGGTATTCAAATAAAACACACATTTGCTGAAAAAGAATAATTTGTATATTAATTATACGTATGTAGGATGTATGATACCAATCTACAGTTCTTGTTCTGCAAAAGACCCATATATAGTAAACAAGTCTTTTTTTTTTTTTTTAGAAAGGAATCCAACTGGAAAAGTAGCATTTACAACTCATGCACATTCAGGTAAAAATTGATATTGCTGATGCTGATTAAGAAAGTTATGTTTTTCAACTCAGTAGGAGTTTTTAATGTTAATATTACTTTCCTTTAGCACATTCATCTCCATAGTAGTATATTCTGTATATTTTATTAATTTCTAACTCAATAAAGGACATGTTTACAAATAATCTTTATTTTTGTTGACATTCTGAATGAAATCATACAACTGGGCAGTCTGCTTAACGGTGTAAACCCCTTTGTCCATTTATAAATCCATCTTTTTCTACATCTTGGAACAGACAGACTTGGAGACAGGCAGTTGCTCAAAGTGTGAATGTGGGAAAAGAGAGATGAAGTAAGAAAATCTAAGCACTTATTCCCTCTAGCAACTGCCATTGCCAATTCTCATCTGCAGTAATAGCCAAACCTGGGGTGTTTATTCCTATGGAAAGCACTTTTCCTGGTTTATCATATTTAATCCTCAAAACAATCCTCTGAGGTAAGTGATAAGCCACTTTTTCAAATTACACAAGTCCTTATTGGCAGGACCAGGACTGGGACACAGGATTATATTTCAGAGTCAGTGTCAATATGCTCTCTCGACTCCAGGCACACTGCATATCTAAATAAATGAATGAATAAAGCCTTAGGGTTACAGAACTCCTCACTGCCATTTTTTTGCTAGTTAGGGAACAGCTGCAGTGGCACATGAAAGTGTCTACCCTATGACTTCTTTGTCTCATACCTACCACATCACTGCTCTGTACTAATGGCAGAGCCTTGTATCACAAACTCTCATTTTATTTGCAGAGACATTGAATAAAGTAAGCACATTTGGCCTTTCTGAGTTCAACCTAGAAAGCCAAATGAAAAAATTAAAACAGGATGAGTCTAGATATAAATAGTAAAACTTATTCCAGTGAAAAATTCTACCTCCAGTATGTTAATGATAAGGTTTGTCCCTGTAGAGATTATCTCGGTGCATAGCCCAGACAGGGCAGATTTTCCAGTGAGCTCTTGTTATCCTGGCCCCCTCTCCTGACTGTAAAGATTGGTAGCAAGGGGGAATTCTCTCTGGAGTGGCCTACTTCAGCTACAGTGAGCATCATCCATCTTTCTTCACTCCAATCCCAAAGACTTAAAATTAAAAGAACTCCTCTGCTTAAACACAGATTTTTTTTTTTCAAATACTGATAGATGTGTTTTGATTTCTTAATAGGCTACTAGTTTATTATTTACCTCATGATAATCAAGGACTCAAATTTCAGACATAAAAAATAGTTTTTTATATATTTAAAATGTACAATGAGGAAAAATTCTACTGTTTAAATAATTTGAAGTTGTTATTTAGGTCTGAAAATAACTATCAATATTACCTTTTCTCCTGTATTTATTTCCTCTCCATATCCTTCTTCAGACTCATCAGGTGTGACTGTGGGTTGCAGTGCTTGCTGTAGCATTTGCTCCAACTCTTTTAGTAAAACTTCCGTCTCAGATACAACTAAAAAAAACATGATTAATACAGTAAAAAATGCTACATCTCACTTAATTCAATCTAATTCATAATCTTAACTACTCAGAAAGAAGAAATCTTTTAAATGCTATGAGGTAAAATATAAATGTTTCATATAATTTTCTTACATGACTTCTTCCTGATACAAAATTATTATGAATATCAACGTGAATCTTTTACAATTCTTCCTCAAAAAATGTAGGTAATAGTCTTGCTATGTATAAACCATAAAGTAGAAGTGAAATATCAAAAGCTTATTAGAACTTTTTTTAATTAGGGGCTAAAGGCACCAAACTAAATTATATTATTTATAGAAACAGCGTCAGCAAATTTTTTTCTAAAGGGACAGAGAGCCAATATTTCAGGCTTTGGGAGCCAGATGGTCTGTGACAACAACTCAATTCTGTTATTGTAGCACAAACCATTGACATGTACATAAACAAATGAGAGTGGCTATGTTCCAATAAAACTTTATTTACAAAAACAGGCAGCAGTTGCTGACCACAGTTTGCCAATCTCTACTATAGATTATTAAACTACTGTTAAAAGGAAAAGTTTTGTAATTAAGTGGCTAGGCTGAACACAAGCTAGTGCCTTCCTAATCCAAATGGCAACACATCTTAATTGCTTAATCTATTTTTTTTTAATACTGCATTTATAAAAGTCTTTTTGTATTATAAAAGTCACCGTGACATGCTCATGCCTGTAATCCCAGCACTTTGGGAGGCCGAGGTAGGTGGAACACGAGGTCAGGAGATCGAGACCATCCTGGCTAACATGGTGAAACTCCATCTGTACTAAAAACACAAGAAAATTAGCCGGGCGTGGTGGCGGGCGCCTGTGGTCCCAGCTACACGGGAGGCTGAGGCAGGAGAATGGCGTGAACCCGGGAGGCGGAGCTTGCAGTGAGCCGAGATTGCGCCACTGCACTCCAGCCTGGGCGACAATGAGACTCCGTCTCGAAAAAAAAAAAAAAAATCTGGTAATTCATTGACCTTGCTGAGGTAAAACAATATCCCTACCAAAGAAATAAAAGCCTACTATAACTGTAGACTTAACTACTGATTAAAAATATGCATTTGCATTTTTGACTTAAATAAAACAAACATTTTCATTTTATAGAGGGCCTAGTGAAGCCTTTGCTTCAAAGAAGGGAGGCCACATGCCTGTTGTCTTGCACCAGAGGCGGATGGAGAATCTGAGAAGCTCTTCCAAAGACAACATAATTCAGAGAGAAAGGCCGTGAGTACACATCCCTTCATCTTCCACTAGTTAGTAAAATCTAACGTACCACCTTCTATTATCTGCAGTTCATGGGCAAGTCAGCAAAAATCCCACCTAGTAGAGCAGCTGAAAGGTCACGGAACATGGAAATACCCAAGCAGGACATAAGCAGGAAAATTTAAAATTCTGCTAAAGTACTTATTAAATAATGTTAAATAAAATCATAGCAGGTTATGAAATAGGTTTCCATTTCCTGGTTCTTGTCATTACAGTTCTGGAAAAACTACTTTTAGTTTATATTTTTCACAACACAAGTTTGTCTTGAAAATAATTTTTCTGTCAATATTTACTGTTTTCCCCAAGCACTTTCATATTCAATCAACAAATATTTACTGTTTACCTACTAAGGTGCAGGAACACAAGAAAACAGGCATAGACTAATAAGCCTTCCTAGCTATCACCTCCTCCTAGTCAATTTTAGGTTTTCTCTATGGAAAATCTCTTTCAAAATAGTTTGAAACAAGCTTTTTGATAAGCAACTCCACATCTTATAAAAAGTTCTCATGTTTAAAAACAAACAAGCAAAACCTGTAATTAACATGTTAGTTGCATCCACATAGATCTATGTTCTAGGGTTACTGTTAAGGCCTAAGAACACAGAATACAGAATGCTAGATTCTAAAACAGTGGCATTCAAAATTGTGTGGGCATAATAATCACCTGGAGAGTTTATTTAAAAATATAACAATGCCATGTCTATCAAATCAGGATTTTCTAGAGGAATGTACGTTTTTTATTGAAGCACTTTTGTTAATAAAACTAACACCCTCTTTAAGACAGATTTCTTATTTAGTAACCTGACTATATAATGACTAGTATAATAGACTATATACCTGACTAGTACATGACTAAGAGAAAATTTAATTCAAGGAAATAGAAACCTAAAGAAAATTTAAAAGCTCTGGTATGTAAATCAATAACAAAAATGATTCATTAATATTTTTCATATATATGTGTATATATACACACAAGTATATATGTGTAAAAATGTATACATATGTATACATGTGTATATGTGTATATATACACACACACACAAATTTTTTTTTTCCTTCAAAGGACTACAACTACATTCTGTGGAATTAAATAGATGACTGTTCATGGTTATTTTCACACCAATTCCCCAGTTCCACTCACAAATGTTAAGTTTTCCTACTTTACATTCTGAGTCTATGGAAATTGACAATGACATTTAATACACTGTTGAGAAGATAGATTTGAAGCTATGCTGTAAAAGAAAAAACGGCAAAGAAACACCTTTATATTTCTAATGTTAGGCTAAAATACAATCAATTTATGATAATAAATATCATTGCCAAATGGCATTGTAGGCTCTTTGCAAGTGATCTGAAGAAATATGTACACTGCCTTTTGATCAAAATTAGACAAAGTAATGGATGACTTCATAAGTTAACTAGGGTTTACAATACCAACCTGACTGCTGTCAGCTTCTGCTTCCAGAGTAGTGGGAGGTTTGCTTTTCTAAATAAGTATTCCTATATTGTAAATGAACTTAAAAAATAATTCTCAAAAAATAGCAGTTATTGTAATCTACAAACTATGTCATCAAAATTGGTCAATGATATCCTCCAAAGATACGGACAAAATGAATGCCTTTGCTGATTGCATGACCCATCATCTTCTATCAACACTGATTATCTTGTAGTTTCTCTGACTTGTTTCAATTTATTGTTGAGAGTGAAGTGGTAGCATTACAGCTACTCTATCACTCAGAGAAAGTTAAAAAGAAAAAAAAGAAAGGAAAGAAAAAATATGTATCTGTAATAGCAAAGTCCATATCTAGCCTTTTTTTTTTTTTTTTTTTGAGATGAAATGTCACTCTGTCACCCAGGCTGGAGTGCAGTGGCATGACCTCAGCTCACCGCAACCTCCGCACCCCGGTTTCAAGCAATTCTCCTGGGTCAGCCTCCTGAGTAGCTGGGACTACAGGCACATGCCAGCATGCCTAGCTAGATTTTGTATTTTTAGTAGAGACAGGGTTTCACCATGTTGGCTAGGCTCGTCTCGAACTCCTGACCTCAGGTGATCCACCTGTCTCGGCCTCCCAAAGTGCTGGGATTATAGGCGTGAGCCACCACGTCTGGCCCCATATCTAGCTTTTAAAAATCAATATGTAGAAAAATAAATCAGTGTTGTTTTTCCATTCCTGATGAGAAATAATTCACAGTTTGTCTCAATAACTCAGTCACTATTTTAAAAACTTTCAAATATATGTTTATGGAGTTTTCTTTCACCTAGACTTGTCTATTAAATGTTTAAGAAGCTGTTTCCTCCTAATAGAGTTTGGATATGTGTCTCTGCCCAAATCTCATGTTGAATTGTAATCTACAGTGTTGGAAGTGGGGCCTGGTAGGAGGTAAGTGGATCAGGGGAGCAGATTTCTCATGAATGATTGAGTATTATCCCCTTGGTACTGTCCTTGTGATAGTGAGTGAGTTCTCATGAGATCCGGTCATTTAAAAGTGTGTGGCAACTCTCCCCTCTTTTGTTCCTGCTTTTGCCATATGACATGCCTGCTCCCCCTTTACCTTCTGCCATGATTTTAAGCCTTCTGGGAAGGCTCCCAGGAGCCAAGCACCATGCTTCCTAGAAAGCCTGCAGAACTGTGAGCCAATTAAACCTCTTTTCTTATAAATTACCCAGTCTTTGGTATTTCTTTATAGCAATGCAAGAACAGACTAACACATTCTCTTATATAGTAGCTACTGGTTGGGTTACCCCAAAGCTGGCACTGAAAAAAAAAATCCTAAATAAATTTGCAGGGCTATGTCAATGTTGAAATTTGGAAGGTATTTTAATAAAAGAGAAGAGTGATGAGGAGGAAAAAGTACTTGGTTTTCTTTTGTTTTCTAAAAGAAAAGTGTTAGAATCTAAAAGTTTTCCTATTTTACATTCTGCGTCTAAAAAAACAAGTTTTTTTTTTTTTTTAAATAACGACTTCATCCTTTCTGTAACCCAGGGTGGAGTGCAGTGGCGTAATCATAGATCACTGTAAGCTCAAACTCCTGGGCTCAGGTCATCCTCCCACCTCAACTTTCCCAGTAGTTGGGACTACAGGCATGTGCCACCATGCCCAGTTAATTTATTTTATTTTCTTAATTTTAGTAGAGATGAGGTCTCACTGTGTTGTCCAGGCTGGTCTTTAACTCTTGGGCTCAAGGGATCCTCCCACCTCAGCCTGCCAAAGTGCTAGGATTACAGGCATGAGCCACTGCACCTGGCTTTCCTTTCTTTTAATAACACTACAACAACTGACTTATTTAGCCAATTGAAATGCAATGCCATAGGATCCCCTGGGAGTGACTTCAAGGAAAAGGGAATATATCACTGATAACTCCTCAGGGTTTAATGGGCTTTGAACATGACTGCCAAAGTTCCACATTGCAAATAAGCATTTTACTGCTTTTCAAGACTAAAGAAAATGTAAAAGGAGGAAATTGCCTTTGAAAACCAACGAGTTGATGGGTGCAGCACAGCAACATGGCACAAGTATACATATGTAACAAACCTGCACGTTATGCACATGTACCCTAGAACTTAAAGTATAATAATAAAAAATAATTAAAAAAAAAAAAAAGAAAAGAAAACCAAAACTTTCTCCCTGCATTCCACATTCACTCTACTGTGTTCTAACCAAGGACAATTTAGTTGGAAGCCCCAGGCTTCTGCTTTTCTTTTTTCTCTCCCTTTGGCACTCCTAGGATCCCAGTAAGTTTGGAATGAAGAAGTCTGGATTGAAATGTATAGTTGTTGATATTTCTTCTCACAGCTGCTGCTTTATTTATTTATTGAGAGGGAATCTCACTCTGTCACTCTGTCGCCCAGTCTCACTGCAACCTCTGCCCCCCAGGCTCAAGTGATTTTCCTGCCTCAGCCTCCAGGGTAGCTGGGACTACAGGTGCATGCCACCATGGCCAGCTAATTTTTGTAGTTTTAGTTGAGATGGGTTTCACCATGTTGACCAGGCTGGTCTTGAACTCCTGACCTCAAGTGATCTGCCCGCTTCAGCCTCCCAAAGTGCTAGGATTACAGGCATGAGCCACTGTGCCTGGCCTGGTGTGTTATTTTAAAAAATTAAATACATGACTAAGAGAAAATTTAATTCAAGGAAATAGAAACCTAAAGAAAATTTAAAAGCTCTGGTATGTAAATCAATAACAAAAATGATTCATTAATATTTTTCATATATATGTGTATATATACACACACGTATATATGTGTAAAAATGTATACATATGTGTACATGTGTATATGTGTATATATACACACACATACGAGAGCTTTTTTTTTCCTTCAAAGGACTACAGCTACATTCTGTGGAATTAAATATAGGTTAAAGAACTAAAAGCAGGACAGGCTTTCACATACCCATGTTTTCCTTCGATAAGGCATCATCAGAACAAACATTTTCAAAAGAGCATTTTAAAATTGCTTTCCTAGAAAAAGAATTTGACAGATTTAGTTTCAAAAGATCAATCATGTATATTTAAATGACTATTTATGTCTATTCATTGGTAACTGTAGATTATAAATACATATATTTTCTTAAGGTAATTCTCTTGGTTGTTTTATGTAGTAAGAAAGTATGTTGCAGTGAAAAACAAAGAAGACTAATATTGATTTGAGTTCTCACTAGGTGCAAAGCATTAACAATTTACCAAGCACCTTACACTGGCTTTTTCATAATTCTCCTCCAAAACAACTACTAATTGTTACTGTCATTATATAAAGAAACTGAGAATTTGAGATATCAGAGAAAAATGAGAAGTTTGACAACTTAGGTAAATGGTGGAACATGGCAGAACTAAACTCGGTCAGACTGCAAAATCCATACTGTTTCCATGACTCTATGTTGCTGATACAGAGTCAGAAAAAAATTTGCTCAAATGTATTTTCTCTAACCATCAGATCTTGAGAAAGTCACTAACTTCTCCAAGCCAGGAATTCTTCATTTTTTAAAATGGAGATTATAATATACTTCCTAACTATTTCATAGGGCTAGTGTGAAGTGTAATGAAATAAGGCAGTGAAAGTCCATTTTTAAAATTTAGTTATTCATCTTTTGAAAAAGTACAAGGAAGAAGAAAAGGGCTACCTATTAGTGTCAGTCCTTGTTTTTGAGTAGGACCCCTCCTAACACAGCACCGATTACCATTCTTTAAAAAATGACTGGTTCAATGACAAACACTAAAACTTGTCATCTGTGGCTTATTAGTTCATTATGAAAACCTGTTTCTGGTTTAAATTACCTATTTTTAAACTAAAAACCTGATTCTCTTCTGATTGCTCATAAGATATTAATCTCTAAAAGTCCCATTTCAAAATATTTCATAAATATAAAGCTTTTTCCCTACTTCTAAGACTACTACTTATAATTGTATTAATTCTTTTAGAAAACTATAAACACAGTATTTTCCAAGTGAAACAGAATCAAGGATTATGAGAAAGGTCATGCAACAACTAAATCCAATATATATTTCAATTTTATCATAATACTATTTAATTTCAAAAAGCATACCTTTTCCTTTTTCTAAGTTTGGGCTTCTTCTTTTCAATATTATTTTTAGAAATCTGCTTCTGTAAAACAAAAACAAAAATATGAGTTAGTTCATATAGGACTAAATCAGCTCAGTAAAATAATGGGCCCCATGCAGTTCAAGTAATTTGGCCAGAAGAAACACCTTGGCCGATAGCCCTAAACAACATCTTTACGTCTAGTCAACCACTGCATAGTCACTGCAATTGCATGGATCTGCTCATCTTTCAGGAGTGCTAAACCGATCTGATTTGGATGTCTACCTCCCATATTACCTGCTCCCCCTTACATAACTTCACAAACATATAAAAATACTAATAAAAACACTTTAAAGTTGTACACACATATATAACGTTTAGATAAAGAAAAAAAATCAGATGCCAGAAGCACATGAAATGCAAAGCTATTAATATATAGGTGGAAACTGACACAGTGAAGGTCCAAAAGAAACTTGTACCAGGATAAGGGGCCAAAGGAGTTTTGAGCTGGGCTTTTCATGTCCAGGCAAAGATAAGTGACATGTTTTGAGGGTGACACTCGTTAGAGAGCTGTGCTAATAATATTCCATAAAGCCCAGGGACTTCAAGGATCTTTTCCTGTCCATAACAAGAGAATAGGAAAAACTTCATTCACGAGGACACAAAAGCAATACGGTAGTATGCAGTCTGACATAGGGAATTAGACGGCAAAAAGCAATAACCCTAAAAGAAACAAAACACTCGGTCTATACCATTAAAGTGAGAAATCCAATTTCATGTCTCCTGAGATTTCCCAGTCGAATAATTAACACGAAGACTTATCCAGGACTTCTAAAATCACTAAGACAAAAGTAAGCAAAAGAGCCAAGAAATTAATGTAAAAATGTATACATGATCTCTGTAATTCATAAATATTAAGAGCATATAGATCATCTGGAGAAGAAAAAACCCACAAAATAATTATATTTGCACTGTATAGCTCAGTTGACATAAAACTCAAAAACAGGCAAAGCTAAACTGTGGCACTACAAGTCAGGATAGCAGTTATCTTGGAGGTAGGAAGTGTGACTAGAAGAGGGCACGAGAACACTTCTGGGGTTCTGGAAATGTTTTGCTTCTTGATCTGGTGCTGGTTAGAAGGGAATGCTCATTTTAAAAAATTCATCTAATTTTATCTACATTTATGATTTTCATTTTGTATGTTTGTATTACAGTAATAAACCTAAATTAAAAATAAATATTTAAGTTATTAAAGGGTTAAAATGGATTAGAAACTATAATGAACAACTTTAGGTTTCTATACTATCTATAAGCCATGAAAGAATTTTTAAAAAGAGCCAAATAACACTTCTAGAATTAAAAAAAATAGTCAAGTCATTGAATTTAAAATTCAGTGGATGAATTAAAGAGCTGATTAGATATACTGAAGAAAGAATAACTATTCTGGAAGGTAGATTTGACGAGATCACCAAATCTATAGCAGTGAGACACAAAAATACTTTTTGGAAATGTAGCTAAGAATCACAGAGAATAGAATGATAAGGTCAAGAATATTTCTGAAAGGAATTCCATAAGAATAATATGGAAACAAAATGGAAGATAAAATATTTGAAGTGATAATGACTAAGAATATTCCAGAATTAGGTCATGTGTGGTGGTTCACATCTGTAATCCCAGCACTTTGGGAGGCCAAGGCAAGTTGATTATCAGAGGTCAGGAGTTTGAGACTAGCCTGCTCAACATGGCAAAACCCTGTCTCTACTAAAAAAAAAAAAAAAAAAAAAAAAAAAAATCAGCCAGGCATGAGCATCACTTGAACCCTGAAGGCAGAGGCTGCAGTGAGTTGATTGCAACACTGCACTCCAGCGAGAGTCTGTCTCAAAGAAGAAAAAAAAAGAATTTTCCAGAATTAAACATGTCAATTTGTAAAAGCCCATGGTGCCAAGCTATAAAGGTAAGACAATTATGGTTTAATAGGCACCATATCAAAACAATACCCAGGAACATATCTTCAATTAAACAATATTCAATAATACTGTAATTCAAAAAGGTAGCCATATGTGTGTGTTTGTTGAGACTGAGGAGTATAAAAAGGTTTAATACTATTTTCTCTGTCTTTGTGATTGTTAATTTCCATGATTATGAAAAAAATTACAATTTTTAAAATAATATTTTTCAAAAGAGTGAGAACTAAAAAGATGGAACTTTGCTGACAGAGCTACTACAGAATGTACTTTGGAGGAAGAAGATTAATCTAGAAAAATCAAAAAGAAGTGAAGATAAGTAAATTAAGTGCTCAACATTATGTAAATCTAAATAAACACTGACCTAAAAAAAGACAAATTGGTAATGGAGTAAAGAACAAAGAGGATTTACAAAAGTAGACAACTGAATGGAAGAGGAAAAGGGGTTAGACAAAGGTGAAAGCATCTTAAGAACCTTGAATTATTCAGAAGAAGAGTGATGGTGATCAGTTTTAAATTGTTAAACCCATTAAGCATGTTCATATTTAAGGATAATCACCAAAAGAAGAGAAATACAATTTGTATTTTTTTAAAGAAAATTCATTTTTATTATGTCTAAAAATATGTACTTCAATGGATAGAAAAATTCGTAGAGTTAATACTTGGATAGACAGATAATGCCTGTCTATTCAGTACATTTATTATTAGAATTTGCTGCTAACATTTTTGAAAATATTTTTGAAAAAATTTTTCAAATGAAGTACTTTCCATTTAAATTCTTGTTTACATTATGTATATTCATTTGCTATATTTTCAAGTGCCATAATTTTGTTCAAAACCCACTTTAAGATATTAGTTCCCATGAGGGAGGATCCAACAATATGACCCATATAAAGAATTGACACTTGCTCCTAGTTGGTTCACACCCAGATAGTTGAATGACTTCCTGAGTTCCCTTACTGCCATGAAATTCAATTCATCTTCCAGACTGTCATTATGTTTACCTCTTCCCCTCTTTTCTCTCCAGTGTTGATCCTTTTCACTTCAGCATTGATTATGCCCAGGGTCTTTCTTGACATCTAGGGTAGATTCTTAGCCTTGACTCTCATCTTGATAGCTGAAAAGGCTACAAGTTCCAGAGTGTAGCTACCAGGTGGTAGAGACTCAATCTGGTTCCCTTAGTCACCATGGAGTAGAGATTCTGTTCTAATTGTTTCAATCCCTGCTAATCCTCAATGGACATGCACAGTGTTTGTAAATGACTAATACAGATAAGAAATTTGTACATCATCATCATCTCATGGAAGATCCTAGGCTTTCCTCACAGAAACTGGTGGCTTCTTTTCTTATGTCTTCAGGTTGGTTGAGGTTCCTCTTGATTTGGTGGGGCATCTCTGATGCACAGTGAAGCAGCTAGGAATGCTCTCCTGTAGGTCTAGGGTTGGCTGAGGTAGGTAGTTCTGCCCTACATGACCTGCATTTTCCTAAGACCATTGGGTAAACTTGGGTTAGTGTAGAGGGTCAAAAGAAAAGCCAAAATACACAAAGCCTCTTAAGGACTACGTTGGAATTATCACGCTGTCACTTCTACCTTATTCCATGGGCCAAAGTAAGTCACAGAGTTCAGCCAAAGGCATGCAGTGGGGCAATATACTCTTCTTTAGAAGGAACAACTGCAAAGGGTGTGGTTAAAAGAAGGTGGTCACATCTCCTGATTACAAAAATTATGACAAAGCTACAGTAATCAACATAGTATGGTATTGGAATGAGAACAGAAGAATAGATCAATAGAATAGAATTGGGAGTCCAGAAAAAATCTCTCATGTATATGGTCAACTGATTTTTAGCAAGGTTGCCATGACAATTCAGTAAGAAAAGAATAGTCTTTTCAACAAATAGTACTCAGACAACTGGATATCCACATGCAAAATGAAGTTCAACCTGTACCTCACATCATACATAAAAGTTAAAATGGACCAAAAATGTAAATGTAAGAGATAAAAGTTAAAAACTCTTAGAAGAAAACACAGGGGCAAATCTTTATAATCTTGGATTAGTTAATGGTTTCTTAGATATGACACCAGAAACACAAACAACAAAAGAATAAATTGGATGTCATCAACATTTTAAAACTTCTGTAATTGTAAAGGACACAATCAAGAAAGTGAAAAAAATCTACATAATGAGAAAAAAATTTTCAAATCACATATTTGATAAGAAATTGTATCTAGAATATGTAAAGAAGTCACAACAATAAAAATACAATAAGTCAATTAAAATATGCTCAATGAATTTGAATGGACATTTCTCCAAAGAAGACGTATAAACAGCCAATAAGCACAGAAAAAGATGCTTAATATCATTAGTCATCAGAGAAATGAAAATCAAGACCACAATGATATACCATTTCAAACCTACTAGGATGGCTAATATTTTTTTAAAAAAATAGAAAATGACAAGTGCTCACAGGGATGTGAAGAAATGGAAATCTTTATTTATTGCTGGTGGGAATATAAAATGGTACAGCCACTTTGGATTATAGTTTGGTAGTTCCTCAAAACCTGAAATTTAGTTACCCTATGATCTAATAATTCCAATCCTAGGTATATACCCAAGAAAAACAGAAGCATATGCCCATACAAGAATGAGCACATGATTGTTCATAATGGCATTATTTATAAGAGCCAAAGAGTAGAAACAACCCAAATGTCCACCAATGGATAAAGTGTGGTATATCCATATAATGAAATATTACTCAGCCATTAAAAATGAAGTCCTGACACATGCTACAATATAGATGAAAAGTGAACAGTCAGACACAAAAGGCCACAGTATTATATGATCCAAAATGTCTAAAAAAGGCAAATCTATAGAAGGAGAAAATAGATGCATGGTTACCACGGAAAAGGGGGAGATGGGAAATGGGCAGTGATTGCTAATGGGTAAAAAGTTTCCTTTCAGGGTGATGAAAAAACTGTTCTAAAATTAGCTAATGATGTTGGCTGCAAAACTTTGAATAAACTGAACTGTACATTTTTTTAAAAGTGAGTTGTATGATATACAAATTAAATCTCAATAAATCTGTAATTTAAAAAACAGAATGACATGGAAAGGTTGAAAGGGACAGGGGCAGTGGCTCACACCTGTAATCCCAACACTTTGGGAGGCCAAGGCAGGCAGATCACTTGAGGGCAGGAGTTCAAGACAAGCCTGGCCAACATGGTAAAACCCCATCTCTACTAAAAGTACAAAAAATAGCTAGGTGTGATGGCACACAACAGTAATACTCAGGAGGGTGAAGCTACTCAGGAGACTGAAGCAGGAGGATCGCTTGAACCCGGGAGGTGTATGTTACAGTGAGCCAATATCGCATCACTGCACTACAGCCTGGGTGATGGAGTGTGACTCTGTCTCAAAAAAAAAGGTTGAAAGTGAGGAGCTGGAATATAATATATTCATAATTATTAACAAAAGTAACTAAAGAAACCTAATGTAACTATATTCATGTCAGAAAAAAGCAGACATTAAGTCAAAAAGCATAATCAGAGACAAAAAGGGTTATTACTAAATGCTAAAAAAAAATTCACTCAGAAAGTATAATTGTCTTGACCTGTCTATTATCTAAAATATTAGTGCAATAATTTTGATGTTTGTCCCCTCCAAACTTCACATTGAAATTTGATCCTCACTGTTGGGGGTGGGGCCTAATGGGAGGTGTTTGGATTATAGGGGCAAATCCTTCATAATTGGATCAATGCCCTCCTTTGTGGGTGAGTTCTCAGTCTATTAATTCTCACTACAGTTGGTTGTTAAAAAGAGTCCTGCTGACTCCCCTTTGCCTTCTATCATGAGTGGAAGCATCCTGGGTCCCTCATCAGAAGCTGAGCAAATGCCAGCACCATTCTTCTTGTACAGCCTGTAGAACCCTGACCCAAATAAATCTTTACTTTATTAATTACCCAGTATTCCTTTATAGCAACACTAAATGAACTAAGACATGTAGCTTTAAAATATACAAAGTGAAAACACAGAATTACAAGTAGAAAATACTGAATCTACAGTTTTTTTACCTCTCTTAAAATTTCTTATACAATTTACCTCTCAAAAAATAATAAAGCAGAAAAAATACATTAAATATGATAATTCAACCACACAAATAATAAGCCTAATATAATGAACATATATTAAAACTAGCATTGAATAATTAAAGAATACATATTGTTTCCAACGTTGAAACATTTATAAATTTGACCACCTACTGGGTCACAGAGGAAGTCTCAAAAATATTAAAGTAATCTCTATTTTACAGACCACATTCACTGACAAAAATGCAATAACATGTGAAATCAAAACCCAAAAGGTAGTTAACTAAAATTTGTAATAAATTCATAGAAACCGAGATTGCACCACTGTACTCCACAGAGGGAGACCCCATCTCAAAAAAAAAAGAATATTGAAATATTGTCTAAATCACTGACCGCCATCTCCAAAGACAATGTAGAACTACTATTTCTATCTTGTTAGTAAGTATCATCTTAAATTATCTGCACGTTTAAATATAAAGTAAAAAGGTTTACTACAAGAGGAAATAAGATTAAAAGATAACAACAAATGAAAAGTACTCTATTGTTACTAATGGAAATACCATTAAACAGTTACCATAAATCACAGAGATTCCTGTTGAAAAAAATAAATTCTTTTTCTATTTCGTTAAATATTCTACAGTGACTGAAATGAACAAGTCAGTATTTGCCAAAATGCTCTGTGCCTTGCTGGTATGAGCCATTCATAAAATGTGATGGAGAAAAGCACAGAATTCGGTATAACAGGATCTAGAGTGAAGAGCTTAATCTGGCACTTACTGGCTGTGTCACTTTTGGCAAGTCATTTGACCACTCCAATAGCCAGCAAGAGTCTGGTATAAACAATAAATATTTGCGGCCTAAATGACTATTTGGCATTTTAAGGTCTTCTTTTGTTAAATGATACCAAAAATTATTTACCTCAAAGTATTTGGGGGAAGATAAAATAACGTATCAGAAAATATCCAACTCTGCTTACCAGTTAGTTGTTCAATCATTGTTCACCTCTGGACCAGTGTCCAGATTCTACCCTTTTTGTTTACAGCATATGACTGAGGGAACTGAGCATTCTGGTGTAGTAGGAGCTTGGGTAGTACACTAGTTTCCTAGGACTGATGGAACAAATTATCACAAACAGAAAAGCAAGAGAAATGTATTATCATACAGTAATATAGGATAGAAGTCTGTATCTGGTGAGGGCACTCATTAAACTTAGGGGCCATCTCCAAGATGATCTCATCTTACTATCCTTACCTTGATTACATCTGCAAAGACCATTATTCCAAACAAGGTCGCATTCTAAGGTTCCAGATGGACATATATTTTGGGGGCCACTATTCAACCCACTACAGGTAGATACTATAATATTTACCTATCCCATCCCTTCCATTTCTCTCTCTACCGTTGAATAGCTGATTCTCCTATGTTGTCTAGCCTATTACTATTCAGAGTAATAGCCAGAATTAGCAATACCTGGGAGCTTGATAGAAATGCAAATTTTTATGCCCACCCTAGGCCTACTGAATCAGATACTCTGGGAGTGGGTCCCAGGAATCTGTGTTTAAATAAGCTCCTTAGATGACTCTCAAGCAAATTAAAGTTTTTGAGGCACTAATTTAATGCTTCCCACCTATCCACACAAATATAACACTGTGTCACTGAGTTTAAATAAATCAAATAAGTATTAATGCTTTCCTTGTGGAGTGTAAAAAACAACGTGGTTATATGGAAAGACACTCTCTCTCTCTCTCTCTCTCTCTCTATATATATATATATATATATACACAAAAAAAATGATAATTAGGATTGCTGACTGGAATGGCAAATGACAGAATTGCCTTTAATTGCAAAGGACAGAAAATCCATAGAACTGTGTTTACATTAGATTTATATAATCTGCGTAAAATGACTTGACATTGCCCATTTCCTTAAGTCACTATTCAGCTAAATGAAGTTTTCTTTTTTAATTTTTAAACAAAAAGAATAAGTCTGTTAGTTCTGTTAAATCTGAGGGTGTGAAATTTTGATTCAGTATTTTATGCTCAGGGAAGACATAAATATGTTTTGTAATCTTCTTTTGAGAGTAATTGTCAGTCAATAATCACTAAAGAGCTGCCTGCTTTGACAGAATTTCCAAAAGTGAATCTATGTGCTTTGAATAATGTACACAAACTCCTTGTTAAACGTTATCATATACAAGAAAAAGCCAATATCCTCATTTCCCTTTGAAAAATCTGCTTAGAATAAGGATGAAAACTAGCTACATGTAGCACTGCAAATGATGGTTATTACTTAATCTGAGTATCCAAAGAGTAGAGATAATATAGTTAAGTCTTTGGGCCTAGACAATGATTGCTTTCAACTTTCCTTTGAAAAGGAGGGGAGGATTAAAATGATCATTTGCTGGCCCTATTTTAGACACTATTTCAATAGAAAGAACACAAATCTAGTGTTTCTTATATAAATGTCAATCATCAATTGCTACATGCTCCAGTCTAGTCAACCTTTAGTAGAGTTCTGCATTCCTGTGAGATTTGAACAGTATTAGAGACCAGTCCCTGACAATATGACTTATATCTTGCTGTTCCCTGCACTCTCTTCTTCAGCCATGTGTAAGTTTACAATAAAGCACTGTGGATTTCTCTGCTTTGAGGGGCTTATCAAAGAGAACACTGGAGTGTGTATTCAAGCAGTGAGCTGAGACACAAGACAGCACTTTCCCTAAAAATAGCAGTTGATCACCAGCCCACCTTAAACAAAAGGCATAAAAAGCCTTTGTTTAACACTTAACAATCCTGGCTGAGAACAGGAGTACCAGGAAACTTCAAGGAGCTCTATGATTTGGTGCTTCGCTGATAGTTTTTTAAAGCCTTACATTTATTTTTTAGTGGTCTTTGACTATATATACCAGAGATAGATCATGAAAATCCAGGTATTTCTTTTTGTAACAGAATAGATTTCACTTATAATTATAAAGAGTTTAAGAATACTAAGGACTAATCCAGACAGGGTGTCCAGGGAGGGACAAACCCCATGGAAAGCAGAATTTGTGACACAGTTGCTTAGCTGATTGAATAAAGCCAGTAAATTAGATTATCTGACCTCTAATTGTAGACTTTCCGAAAATCCAAATCAGTTGAAACAATTCCTACTTGGGTACAGTTTTTTCCTAAAGCCAACAGATATCTTAGCAAGGGGAATGTTGGGAGAAGATACTGATTTTAGGGAAGACCTTCTAGAATCTACGTGTTTCAATTACATTCTAAAAAGCTGATGCAGAGAATATTCAGTGGTTATAGTATCTATATTATGCTGTTTTTCTGGACAAAAGAATAAATGTCAAGTGTTTCATTATTTGTTTTATAATTTTTCTCCATATCGGCTAGAACAGTAAGGATAACCAGCCTGATTTTTGAACTCGTGGATCATTGTCAAATGCTTTAAGCATTTACCTTCAGTAGAATGCATAAGATCTCTCTTATACATAGGAATAGACAGACTCTCCACAATAGCACAACTACAACATTTAAAAAATTATTTTTAAAATGTTGTCGGCCAGGCGCGGTGGCTCAAGCCTGTAATCCCCGCACTTTGGGAGTCGGGTGGATCGCGAGGTCAGGAGATCGAGACTATCCTGGCTAACATGGTGAAACCCCGTCTCTACTAAGAAATACAAAAAACTAGCCGGGCGTGGTGGCGGGCGCCTGTAGTCTCAGCTACTTGGGAGGCTGAGGCGGGAGAATAGCGTGAACCCGGGAGGCGGAGCTTGCAGTGAGCCGAGATCAGGCCACTGCACTCCAGCCTGGGAGCACAGTGAGACTCCGTCTCAAAAAAAAAAAAAAAAAGTTGCCTAGTGTGTAGGAGAGTATAAGTTTAAGATGTATCTCTAATATAAACATTTCATGATGCAGCAAATTATTTCTGGAACAAAGTGAAAGAATTATTATTATTATTATTATCACTATTTAAGATAGGGTCTCACACCTGTCACCCAAACTAGAGTGCAGTGGCGCAATCTTGGCTCACTACAGCCTGAACTTCCCAGGCTCAGGGGAATCCTCCCACCTCAGCCTGAGTAGCTGGGACCACAGATGCACACCACCACACCTGGCATAATTTTTGTATTTTTAGTAGAGACAAAGTTTCACCATGTTACCCAGGCTTGTCTCGAACTCCCGGGCTCAAGCGATCCACCCGCCTCAGCCTTCCAAAGTGCAAGGATTATGAGCATGAGCCACCCTGCTTGGCAAAGTAAAGGTATTAACTACATAAACAAAAAGACAAATAGCATCTCAAAGTCATTATAATTTTAAAGAATTTTAGAAGTAGTAATTTATAGGTTTTTAAAGAAAGAAAATAGGTCTGTGTCATTTAACATAAATGAAAAGTTGAAAGACTTGTGGACAAAAGCCAAATGCTTATAAATTTGAAACTGTAGGCTTGAATTCTGCTATAAGCCAATTTTCTTTTCACTGACATTGTATTTTTTCTGGTGATATCTCTCCCCTTTGCAAGTAGAATAGTAGTATAACTATTAGGCATAGAAAAATCACTTAATATAACTAGTGTAATTGCTACAATCCATAAAATACAAACTCATTATCCAAATTCCTATTCTATATTATATCAGTAACCTATTGATAGGTACTACTGGTTTTGGTTTTAATGGAATGGAGTGAAGATGATGATGGTGAGCAAGAAATATTCCAGACTTTAGAGGAAACTCAGATTCATTTTGTGTGGAGTCTGAAGTTGGAAATAGGACTTATGTGTCTCTGAATCAGAGAGAAAGGATTACACTTGTACTAAATACAATCAGCAAAATGCATTGAAGAAAACTGCATACCACAACCGTAGGTCCAAATAACAAAGGACAACATCTGGCAGCTGTTCACCATTTGATAATTGGTATTTGAGGAAGATTTTGTTTCTTAAAAAAAGGGCAGCTACATTTTGTGGAATCATATTTCTTGTTTTCTGGTTCAAAGTTAAAATATAGAATAGAAAACAGGGAGAGTTATGGTTGAAAACTTTCAAATTTTTAGAATCTGCAGCAGCAGATTTTAAGTATCATCAAATTCAAATTCCAAATAAAATAATCTAAACTGAATTTTTAAATGGGCATTATATATAGAGAAAAATTAATACAAAACTAATCATTATAAACAGTGACATTCAAAAAGGATACTTTTGTGTTTGCTTTTTAGTAACAAGGATGAAAACAAATTTTAAATGACTAGATAGACAAAATCACTGATAGACAAACCTCAATGTTTGTTTACCAAAAACCATATTTGCATAATTAAACTCTGAATTTTCTCAGACAAACCACTCACTGCACTGGGAAAAAAACACTGGTTTAGGAAGGCATCACTATACCTCTCTCCACTTCTACTTTCTTAGAACAGCCCCTTACAACTCAACTGCAACCCTAGCAACAATAAGCAGGCCAGCAGCCCTGTGGATGGAAAAACTTCCCCTTATAGCTAGTTGCTAGCCAACATTTCTTATACTACATGCCCTATGAACTTGGGGAATAGTGCGGTCTTCACACTATGACATACTATTGTTTTCTCTCCAGGGGAGAAAAACAAAGGAGTTTTCAACTCTGCTATACTCACCCTTGACATGCATTTACCCTGTACTCCTCAGCTCCTCCCACTCCCACTGGCCATTTTGTGAAAACCACAAGTAGGCAGTTTGGCTGAAGTCAGATCCATCAAGCGAAAATCAAATACAAAAAAGGGTTAAGGAAATATTTAAGTCTCAACAAAGACTTTTTCTTTTTTGTTTAAGGAGCAAATACAATAATCTGCACCAGAAAATTGGTATTCTGAAGCAAGGGATCTTTGCTTGCCTTCATAAATGGTGTATAAAAGGATTTGGAATCAGAGATTTATCTATTTTCTCTAATTGTAATATTTTACTACTAATTGTTATCCTATAGAACTCCTATAGACTTTAATTCAAGATAAAAGAGGTAAATCTTGCAATTTAATCAAGCAGGGTTAGTTATGAAGTTACTAAAGAGTATCTTGTTAAAATCACCCTCTGGAAGGGCATTTTAATACTGCCTTATAAGGAGGCAGTTTCCCTCTACAGATTTTGAGCATACGGCAAATGAAATTAGTATGAAAACGACTTTCTGGTGGGGTGTGGGTGGCTCATGCTTGTAATCCCAGCACTACGGGAGGCCAAGGTGGGAGGATTATTTGAGCCCAGGAGTATCTTGTCTCTACAAAAAAAAAAATACAAAAATTAGCCAGACAAGGTGGTACACACTTGTGGTCCCAGGTACTTGGGAGGCTGAGGCAGAAGGATCACTTGAGCCTAGGAGGTCAAGGCTTCAGTGATCCATCTGTGTTCACGCCAGCGTATGCCAGCCTGGGCAACAGCCTTGCCTCAAAAAAAGAAAAATGAACTTTGTATGTTAAGATTTACACTGATGATTTAAAGTAATAAATGGATAAAATGGATAAATATTTACATTAGGAAACTTTCTGGGTAGGGAAAATTCTTTATTTTGATTAGGGATGGTAGTTTTATGAGTATATATATTTAAGAAAAATTCATCAAATTGTACACTTAAGATCTCTGCATTTCACTGTGTTTAAATTTTACTTCAATAAAAATTTAAATTATGAAAAGGTGAGTCAAGTTGGCTAAATAAAATTTATAGGAGGTACTCATTGCGGACTGTGCCCCTGCACTAGACCCCAATAATCCAAACCAAGCTAGAATGGAGTCACTCGCACTAGGTGTCATGTAATCAAACTGAACTGAGATGTGAGCTAGTTTTCCAAAAACCAGAAGATTTCACAGCAACGAATAATAAGGGTCCGAGTCAATCTGAGCTGGCATAATAAGAAAGTATCTTCTGCTTTAAGCCACACAAAGAGAGTAACTTGAAGTAACCTGATGCTAACCAACCTAGTTTTTTTGCACAATGCTGTTTCCTTCTTCCTACTGGAGCTGCCTTACAAAAGCTGATCATTCTGCTAATCCCAGTAGAGCACCCTTCTATTTCATAGATAAGATGCTGCCAGATTCATGAATCACTAATAAAAGCCAATTTGATCTTTAAACTCGATTTGTTGAAAATTTCTTCTCTAAAAACTAAAAAAAAAAAAAAAAAAAAAACAAAAACTAACTATATTAATAGTACTGAAAATGGCAAAATGGTGATGGAATACCTGAATGATTCAAGTCTGGGGGACACTGGCCTATGGAAAGGTGAATAATGCCCACAAAGTAGAATACAAAAGGAAATTAAATGAGTTTTGAAGCCTGACTGTGACTCTTCCCAAGGGGTTCTGCTCCTTGCTATTCTTTTCTGAGATTTCTCTCTGCCTAGGGCTAGAACCCAGCAGTAGGAATCTGCTATAATATATTTATCTTCTGGGAAGGATGCATATAAAGCTAAATAAATTAAGTGAGTTGCAGTACATGAATTCCATATTAATAGCAAGCTTAGCAATTAACACAAATATCCAGACATCTAGTCATAAAATGTAAGCAACTTATCCTGTTAATTGGGCTAATGAAAATTTTCTGCTTGTTACGGAAATTTTTGTAATAACTTTGGAGAGAAATACTTTTTATCAGAAAACATAATAGCTGAAATTCCTCATATTGAAATGTATAAATCAAGCAAGTGGTCCTTAATTTTGTTGTTCAAATAGTAAGTTAAGTTATTGGTATTAATAAGTTTTAGGGGAAAAGATACACATAATTTCTGTATGTAAGCAAAAAATTAAAAAATAGATCCTTTTCCAGTTAGTAATAATATCTGGGATAGAGTTAATTAGAAATATGTAAAATTCTCTATTGAAAAAACGAAATAAAAAAGAATAGAGAATCAAACTATGTTTCTACATGGATGCATTTAATATTTTAAACATGAAATTTTTCCCTAAATTGGTACATAGACTTTTTTTACCTCATGTTATAGCAACAACAACAAGTTATGATGTAAACTGGCAACAACATCTTTATTATACTAATACTTGTCAATGACAATTATGACATTTGCAAGCACTGATGATGAGAACACTTCAACATAATCCTTCTACTGGAAAATGTCCTTAAAAAAACAATTCAACAAATAGGGTAGGAGAGAAAGCTATACTGATGAAGCTTTTCATCACTTTTACCAACAACAATAGAAGAAAGGTTAAGTGAATTGTGAAACATATTTTATATTAATGAAAAAGCAGTCTTTCAAAGCATGCCAAAAAAAAACACTGAATGCCCCAAAAGAGACAATTTTACTATATAAATACAGAAAAAGAACCAAAAAACATTTAAAAGGAAAATCAGAAAATGTTTGTAACATATTGACAAATTATTAATAACTAATAAGAGTGTCCATGCCTACAAATCAATCAGAAAAAATATAAGCCCAAGAAAAAATGGGTAAGGGTATAATTAGGCAATTTTCAGAAGAAAACCTAGGCAAATACCATTTAGGAAATAGGCATGGGCAAAGACTTCATGACTAAAACACCAAAAGCAATGGCAACAAAAGTCAGAGTTGACAAATGGGATCTAATTAAACTAAACAGCTTCTGAACAGCAAAAGAAACGATCATCAGAGTTAACACGCAACCTACAGAACGGGAGAAATTTCTTGCAATCCATACATCTGACAAAGGGCTAATATCCAGAATCTACAAGGAACTTAAACAAATTTACAAGAAAAAAACAACCATCCACATCAAAAAGTGGGTGAAGGATATGAACAGACACTTCTCAAAAGAAGACATTTATGCAGGCCAACAAACATATGAAAGAAAGCTCATCATCACTGGTCGTTAGAGAAATGCAAATCAAAATCACAATGAGATATCATCTCACGCCAGTTAGAATGGCGATCATTAAAAAGTCAGGAAACAACAGATGCTAGAGAGGAGGTGGACACTTTTACACTGTTTACACTTTTACACTGTTGGTGGGAGTATAAATTAGTTCAACCATTGTGGAAGACAATGAGGGGAATCCTCAAGGATTTAGACCCAGAAATACCATTTGACCCAGCAATCCCATTACTGGATATATACCCAAAGGATTATATATAATTCTACTATGAAGACACATGCACATGTATGTTTATTTATGCACTGTTTACAATAACAAAGACTTGGCCCATGGCACTGACCCTGAGAACAGTACTGCCTTTGTTAAGAAAAATTGGTACAAATAAAGCAATATATAGAAACATTTAGTTATTATCTTTATAGTCTTTGATTCTAAATATCATTTAGCAAAGATTAAAATAAACCTATCCACATTAACAATACTGCACTACTTCACGTATTCCTGTCTAAATCTCCAGATGAACACACAAAACCTATATCCTTTCTTTTATAAAGGGCAACCTTGTTTTCTATGATACTGAATTCCTCTCTGCAAAGGAGCTGAACAATATTCAGCCAGTGAACAGCCAAGATTCCTTTTATAAGCCAAAAAGCAAAAAGATAAAACAACACCTGATTTTAGAAGGACTCATAAAATGTACATATTCAGAATACAAAAATGATGCCCATCTTTTGCCTAATCATCTGTAGATACATGCCCAACATCCTTTTCTGTTTCTCGAGGTTACACTTGACCTTCCCTGGATCTGCTCTGCTTCACCACTCAACATGGGAAATCTCACCATAGGCTTTTCGTTCTATCATAATTCCTTTTATTGTGGCACTAGTATATGTCCACAAGTATTTGTTTTAGGCACCAATTCTTTCTCTTTATTTAGTGGTAAGAGAACATCATCTCTTGAGGAGAATGTCAAGGTTCATCCTATCTCAACCAAGTTTTTGACAATAAGTAGAGTTAAACAACTCTCTGCATACAATATTCAGAATAATGTATTACATTTTAATAATTCTTTAAAAATGCTGCTAACAATTTTCATTTAAAACATTCCAGGTTCAGAAAATTCATTAAGATGGCTGATACTGTTCTCTACTTAAGTTTAAGGTAGATGCCATGTTGAGCAGTAAATTCTACTTAAATTTTCTATGAGACTGTGTACACACATTACAGTAATATAGTATATAAAATATTTTAGTATATGAGTATGTATATGAAATATAATTTAAGTAAAAGCACTCATTGACTTGTTTACTTACAGTTCTCTATTGTTCTAATTTCCGATAGTCCCCTAACATTAATATAAGTAACCATAAATATTAATTTCCTCATATTAACCTAAGAAAGGAAACATACTGAAGTAACATTTAGAAGAAAAAGTGGATTGTATGTCATTGTTTGTTTTTAAATAATTTAATTTTCTTTAAAGAATAGTGTTAAATGAAGGCCGGGCGCGGTGGCTCAAGCCTGTAATCCCAGCACTTCGGGAGGCCGAGACGGGCGGATCACGAGGTCAGGAGATCGAGACCATCCTGACTAACACGGTGAAACCCCGTCTCTACTAAAAATACAAAAACTTAGCCGGGCGAGGTGGCAGGCGCCTGTAGTCCCAGCTACTCGGGAGGCTGAGGCAGGAGAATGGCGTGAACCCGGGAGGCGGAGCTTGCAGTGAGCTGAGATCCAGCCACTGCACTCCAGCCTGGGTGACAGAGCGAGACTCCGTCTCAAAAAAAAAAAAAAAAAAAAAAAAGAATAATGTTAAATGAAATTTGAAGTTTGTATATTTTATATAATAAAACACAATCTTACCCCTTTCTTGGCCAGTGCAGCAACTTTGTCATGTGTTCTGGATTTATCTGTAAGACAATGAAACATGGCTGCTTCAAAAAAGTGCCTATGTTCCCATTCAAATAAATACTGAGTTACACAATTAGAATTTTCTACTTTCTCATTACTATTATAACATTATTTTGTTCCAGTTGTCCCTTTAATTAATATGCTAATAAACTAAGCTTCCCATTGTTTAGTAGAGCAATGCAATCCAAAAGTAATAATACGAACATTTTTATATTTATTTGGCAAATTTCTTCGCTTAAAGTTGGTTAGTTGGATATCCTCAAGTTGTCTAGTATATCTGATTTCTAGGTTCTGGGGAGCTTGTGTGCTCTGGAGTATATAGGATCTAAAATTGAATCCTAGCTGCCTCCATTTTCATATCTATCTATTATATGCTGGACATGGGACAAGGACTTTATATAGATATCTTATTTAATTATCATTATAACCTTGTAAAGTACGCAGCCTCGCCTCACTTCACAGCTGAGGTAAATAATGTATCCTGCCTGAGGTCATGCAGCTTGGCCAGAACCATCTGATCACAAGCCTCTTTTCCAGAATGTCTGTCGTCTCCATTTCGGACCACTGAGCTACCAACAGTGCCTCAGAGAAAGACTCAGCAAGAATGGAAACTACTAGTACATTTTCTCATTATACTACTCCTAAATTTAGTACATTTTCTCATTATTCCACTCCTAAAAACAGAATAATTAGTAACCAAATAGTTCATAAAAAACTATCCCAGGATATTATTTTGAGATATGCTAAAGCAGGTATGTGTGTATATGTATCTATTGGTTACGACTGTTGTCATAAAATATAGAAACTCAGAGGAACAGGTTACTATATTCATTCCTACAACTGGCTGGTCACATGTAAACTATCCTCTTTCCTATATCCAGCTGTATACTTGAGATGATCCCTCTTTCTAGAACACCCTTTCTCTCCACTGATGAACGTATAAGGTTATGTGCCACTACAGATATTCCTGTGATTAGGATAAAACTCCACCTCTTTTGCAAAATCATAGTCATATTAAGCCATGAAACTTTCTTCTTTGTATTATGGTTAGTTACGAACATGTCTAAGTATTCTGTGACTTGAATATTCCTCAAAAGCAGGGACCACATTTTATATGCAGTAAGTGTTCAATATTACTTATAAATAAAAATGTATATGTATTTCATCCAAAATCTCCTATGAATCTGAAATATATATTTTACCTGAAAAAAATTACTGTAATGTATTAATTAACATATATTGATCATTTACTTGGTATCAGCTACTATATTAGACAGTATAAGATACAAAACAATGCACATGCTCTTAGACTCTCTTTATTTATAAACCAGGGGTAATAATTATTTTTCTTAAACTTTTAGTTTCAAGGGTACATGTACTTATTTGCTATACAGATACATTGTGTATTGCAGGGTTTGATGTACATATTATTTTATCACCCAGGTAGTAAGCATAGTACCCAATAGGTAGGTTTTCAATCCTCACCCTCTTTCCACCCTCCACTCTCAAGTAGGCTCCAGTGTCTATTGTTTCCTTTTTTGTGATCACGTGTACTCAATGTTTAGTTCTCACTTATAAGTGACAACATGCAGTGCTTGATTGTCTGTTCCTACATTATCTTGCTTAGGATAATGACCTCCAGTCCCAACCATGTTGCTGAAAGGACATTATCTTGTTCTTTTACATGACTGCATAGCATTCCATAGTGAATATGTACCATATTTTCTTTATCCAGTCTACAATTAATGGGCTTCTAAGTTAATTTCATGTCTTTGCTATTGAAAATAGTGCTGCAATGAACATATGTGTGCATATATCTTCATGGTAGAATGATTTATATTTCTATGGGTATATATCCCAAAAATGGGATTCCTGGGTCAAATGATGGTTCAGTTTTAAGTTTTTGAAAAATTGTCAAACTGCTTTGCACAGTCACTGAACTAAATTACATTACCACAAGTAGTATATAGCGTTCCCTTTCCTCTGCAACCTCGCCAGTATTTGTTATCTTTTGACTTTGTATTAATAACCATTCTGACTACTGTGAGATACTATCTCATTATGGTTTTGATTTGCATTTCTCTAAGGGCCAGTGATGTTGAGCATTTTTTCATATGCTCATTAGCCACATATATGTCTTCTTTTGAAAAGTGTCTGTTCATGTCCTTTGCCCACTTTTTAATGGGGTTATTTTTTGCTTATTATAAATGCTGGACATCAGACCTTTTTCAAATGTAGAGTTTGCAAATATTTTCTCCCACTCTGTGGACTGTCTATTTACTCTGTTGATAGTTTTGTTTGTTGTAAAGAGCTCTTTAGTTTAATTAGGTCCAGGAGTAAAAATGATTACCTCACTAGTATATTGTGAGATTTAAATAGAATAAGCTACTTAATTAAAACTCCTAAAACAATGTCTGAAAATCAACAAATATTCACTTCCATTTTAGCTAATAGACATGGTGTGTGTGTGTGTGTGGGGGGGGTGTATGTGTGAAAGAGACAGAAAGAAAGAGATCTTGATCTTTGGAATACTAGGAAAAACATTTTAGGGATTATATATTTCACTACTGTATCATCTTTTTAGGTGACTCTACCATTCTTCCATCTAAATAATTATTTTCATCTTTTTAACATAGTTAGAAATAATTGATGAGTAATAATAAAATAGCAACATGTTTCAAGAAATAGGAAAAAATAAGATCACAAAAATTTCATAGTATATTTTGGGATTAATGACGTGTAAAGGGCCCGGTAGAACCTTATAGTAATAAAAAGATACAATAAATTTTGTTGTATCTTAAAAAAAGTAAATTTACTCTTTGTTCTTTTGAAAATCTCTAATAAGGATAGAAGTCATGATGAAATATCAATCATTAAAAATAGTTAAAATTAACAAAAAGAAACTCAAAAACTAAAATTGGAGTCTATGTATCTGGATGGGACAGAGAGAGTTAACCAAAATGGATGTTTGCTATGTTTCCTGTCAAAATATACCTCATTCTTACATAAATTTGCTAACATGGCAATGAATTGGGAACAGAAATATGTGAACTGTTGTTCAAGGAGCTTTTTATGCTCAAAAGTTATAAAAACCATCTTCCAATAAAAGTAGAGTATCTTGGGGAGTATCAAAAACCACATTGATTTTCAAATGCCTAAGGAAAATTCTTATGTAATATTTGAAACATTATGATCAGTAGTAATTTCTTTATTAATAATAACAGTAGGTCTATGTTCAACTTCAGCAAAAATTAACAACCTTCTAAAAGCTAAATTTTCTCTTGTGAGAAAGATTTAATTTCCTTCCTTCAGAAATCTCTGCATGGAGGGACTCTCACCATAAAGAGTGAAAAGCAGTTAACAGGAAATGTAGATGTGGATAATGAAAAGGGCCTTCACTCCTCCTTTGAGCTATATCCAAGTCATATTTTTAAAGTGCAAAAGAGGAGCTGCTGGTAGTAAATGAAAATGTTCTAAATGAGTAGAGGTGGTTATGACTCATGACCCAGAACAGATGTTACTGATTTTTTACTTACAACTATATTAGGGAGAAATACAAATATTAACATAATTCAATGATTTCTCTTCTTTAAATAATTTTTTTAAACCTTGTGTACTCATGGACTCTGAAAAATTTGTCAGTTTTTGTTTGTTTAACTGTGATAGCTGAGAGCATTTTCGTAAAAATGTAGAGGACATTCAGTTTCTGGTCTGGAATGTAAGGAGCTTAGAAGGTTGCCACTAGAGTCCAACAACATGTACAAAGGTGAGCAAAATGAAAAATGAACAACTCTTTTCAGATCCTTTGGAGAAGTGAGGTCACCGGGAAAACTGATGTCCCCAAATTTGGAGAAAAAGACAGGTAAATACAGAGAATCACAACCCACCTGAGCAGGGTGGAAACTAGTATAGGGGTAGGAAAACATGAACTTCAATTGACAAACTTCTAGAAACTCTGTGGGAACAAGCCTGAGACAGAAACTCCAGGGGGACCTAGTCATGGTGGGAGGGGCACACACTTTTGTTGAGTTTTACCTGAAGGAGCTCTACCAGGTTCTCGCAGAGAAGATTAGGGAAATATCTCCTGGTTCCATCAAGGGGAGGAGAAAAGTAATCATTCTGAAATAATCAGACCATTCTGTACTTCTTAGCAAGGCCTGCCCTGAGGAGAAACTATTTTACCAGAGTCTAACCTATTGAGGGATTTTCAAAGCCTAACCCCAGCCTGACCTGGGGGAAACAAAATACCCAACTCCAGCCCCTTCTAGCCATCCTTTACCACCTATGTAGGTGAAGAAAATAAAAGGAAGTTGGAGGAAAGCCCTTATGAAGTTTACAGCCTAGGACTGAGACTTTATGATAGGAACATAGAATGCTTTCCCTCCCCCTCATGTCTTACCACTGTACTGCTAAACTATCATGATTGCAGTTATTTTACCCAGAACATCATGCCCACCTTTCAATAAAAATTTATAAGGCATACTAAATGGCAAAAAAGAAAATTTGAAGAGAAAGAGCAAGCAGCAGGACCAGATCAAGATATGGCAGGGATGATGGGATTATCAGCTCGTGAATTTAAAACAACTATGATTAATATGCTAAAAGCTATAGTGTTAAAAGTAGACAACATGCGCGAACAGATGAGTAATGTAAGTAAAGAAATGAAAATTCTAAGAAAGATTCATAAGAAATACTTGAGAGCAAAAGTACTGTAACAGAAATGAAGAATGTGTTTGATATGCTCATCAGGAGACTCAACATAGCTAAGGAAACAATCTTTGAGCTTCAGGATATATCAATAAAAACCACCAAAACTAAAAAAACTGAAAAAGAGAAAATACTGAAAAAAATAATAAAACAGTATATCCAAGAACTGTGTGACAACTAGAAAAGTGTGACATATACGTAATAGGTATACCAGAATGAAAAGAGATACAGGAACAACAACAACAAAAAATTGACACAATAATAACTGATAATTTCCCCCAAATTAATATCAGATGCCAAACCATAGACCCAGAAGCTCAGGAAATACCAAGTAATATAAATGCCAAAAATCTACATGTCATATTCAAACTGCAGAAAATAAAAGATTAAAAATAAAATCTTGAAAGAAGTCAGAGAAAAAACCCACTTTACCAATAGAAGAGTAAAGATAAGAACTACATCAAACTTTTCCTCAAAAACCATGCAATCGATAAAACAGTTGAGCAAAATAAAGTGTTGACAAAATAACCCACCCACCTAGAATTATACACTCTGAAATTACTTTTCTTTCTTTTTTTTTTTTTTTCCATTTAGAAAACATGTTTCTTAATTCTTTTTTTTTTTTTCTTTTGAGATAGGATCTTGCTCTGTGCTTAGGTCAGAGTGCAGTGGCACAATCATGGCTCACTGCAGCCTCAACCTCCTGGGCTCAAGCGATACTCCCACTTCAGTCTCCTGCATAGCTGGGACTACAGATGACTACCTGGTTAATTTTTGAATTTTTTACAGAGACAGAATCTCACCATGTTGTTCAGGCTGGTCTCAAACTCTGAGCTCAAGTGATCCTCCTGCCTCAGCCTCCTAAAGTGCTGGGATTACAGGCCTGAGCCACAATGCATGGCCTGTGAAATTATTTTTCAAAAGTAAAGGAGAAATAAAGACTTTCTCAGGCAAAAAAAAAAAAAAAAAAAAAAAAAAAAGGAGGCATTTGTTGCCAATAGAACTGCCTTGCAAGGAATACTAAAAGAAGTTCTTCCGAGAGAAGAAAAATAATATAAGTTAGAAAGTCAGATCTGCACAAAGACAAGAAGAGCATTGAAAACTGACTAAGTAAAGGTAAAGTAAAAACTTTTTCCTTTTCTTATTCTTAATCGATCTAACAGATAACAGTTTGTTTAAAATAATCATGATATACTTAATTACGTATGTTTATGCATACATCTTTTTGTGTGCATGCATATATGCTTATATATGAGTAAAATGAATGATATCAATGATAGCAGGGATGAGAAGGAAGAATTAGGCATAATCTGTCATAAGATATTTGTACTACCCATGAAACAGGATAATTATTTGTAAGTGAGATTTGAATTAGTTGTAAATGTATATTGCAAACTCTAGGGCAACAACTAAAAAAAGTTTTTGAAAAAGTATAACTGATAATTGGTATGCTAAGAGGGAAGAAAATGGAATTATTTAAAATCTCAAAATCACAAAGACAGGAAAAGAGTGAAAGACAAAAACAGTAACAAAGAAAAAGGGCACCACTAAAAATAGTTTTAAAAAAGTATAATTGATATTGATATGTCAACAGGGAAGAAAATGTAATTACATAAAATCTCAAAATCACAAAGACAGAAAAAGAGTAAAAGGCAAAAATAGTAACAAAGAAAAAGGGCAATAAATAGAAAATAATAATAAATATGACAACTATTAATCCATGATATTAAAAATAATGATTTTAAATATTAATGGCCTAGATGGATGAATTAAAAGAAAAGTATATCATGCTAACCCTAATGAAAAGGAAGTAGGAGGAGTTATATTAATTTGAAACATAGCAGACTTCAGAGTAAGGAACGTTATCAAGAATAAAGAGGGTCATATAAAATAATAAAGAAGTCAATACTCCAAGAAGACTTGCAACCTTTAATGTACATGCACCTAACAACAGAGCATCAAAATATGAGAGGCGAAAACTGATGGAACTGTAGACAGAAATAAATAAACCTACTATTATAGCTAGAGGCTTCAACAGCCCTCTGTCAGAAATGAACAAATCCAGCAAAAAGAAAATCAGTAAAGACACAGTTGAACTCAAAAGCACCATCAATCAACTGGATATATTTGACATCTGTAATCTACTTCATCCAACAACAGCAGAATACACATCCTTTTTGAGCCCACATGAAACATTCAGAAAAACGGACCACATTCTGGGCAATAAAAAATACCTTAACACATTTAAAAGAATAGATATAATACAATGTCTCCTTGCAGACCAAAATGGAATTAAGCCAGAAACTGGTAACAGAGAGAGAGGTGGAAATTCAAAATACTTGGAGATTAAGGAACACACTTCTAAGTAACACATAGATCAAAGAAAAAAAAAACCTCAAGAAAAATTTTAAAATATTTTGAACTAAATGAAAATGAAAATACAACTTATCAATCACGGGATGCAGCAAAAGCAATGTTCAGAGGAAAATTTATAGCATTGAATTCATCTATTAGAAAAGAAAAAAGCTCTAAAATCAATAATCTAAGCTTCTACTTTGGAAATTAGAAGAAAAAGAACAGACTGAATCCAAAGTAAGCAGAAGAAAAAAATAAAAGAGCAGAAATCAATGAAATTGAAGACAGTAGATAGAGAAAAATCAATACAACCATAAGCTAGTTCTTTGAAAGATCAGTAAATTTGATGACTAAAGAGAGGGAAGGAAGGAAGGAAGGAAGGAAGGAAGGAAGGAAGACAGGAAGGAAGGAAGGAAGGAAGACAGGAAGGAAGGAAGGCAGGAAGGAAGGAAGACAGGAAGACAGGAAGGAAGGAAGGCAGGAAGAAAGGAAGGAAGGAAGGGAGGGAGGGAGAGAGACAGGAAGGAAGGAGGAAAGGGAGAGAGGCAGGTGGGCACATATTACTAATACTAGAAATGAAAGAGGTAGACATTATAACAAATCCCATGGGCATTAAAAGAAAATAAAGGAACATTATGAACAACTCTATGCCCACAAATTTTATAACCTAGATGAAATGGACCAATTTCTTGAAAGAGTCACTCTGCTAAAATTCTACAAAAAGAAACAGGCAATCTGAATAGACCTATACTACTAAAGAAATTGAATCAATATAATAACCTTCCAAAACAAAAAGCAGCAAGCCCAGATGGGTTCACTGGTGAATGCTATCAAACATATAGGAAGAAATATGCCAATTCTCCATAACCTTTTCCAGAAGATATAAGCAGAGAAAATACTTTCTAACTCATTCAATGCAAGGTAGTTCAAAAATTGGAAACCAATTAATTTAATCAATCAATTGCATTAACAGCATAAAGAAGAAAAAAAAAAACACCTCAGGAAACAAGGAAGACAGGGGAACTTCCTCAGCTTCATAAAGAGCATTTACAAAATATCTAAAGCTAGTATCATATTTAATGGTAACAAGCTAGAAGCTGTCATGCTAAGATGAAGAACAAGTCAAGGGTTTTCTCACTCACCACTCTTCTCAATATTGTACTGGAATTTCTAGATAACACGGTAAGACAATAAATGAAAATAAAAGGTATATAGATTTGGAAAGAAGAAATAAAAGTCTCTTTGCACATGCTATGATTGTCTATGTAGTAAATCCAAAAGAATAGACCAAAAAAAAAATCCTGTAATTAATAATAGATTATAGCAAGGTTGCAGGATACAAGGTTAAAATGCAAAAATAAATAGATTTCTGATATACCAGTACCAAACAAGTAGAATTTGAAATGAAAACACATTAGAATTTACACTGGCAAACCTCAAAGTGAATTAGTTAAGCATAAATCTAAAAAAAAAGTATAAGATCTAAATGAGGAAAACTACCAAACTCTGATAAAAATAAATCAAAAAAGAACTGAATAAACTTGAAGATATTCCATGTTCACTGATAAAAAGACTCAATATTGTCAAGATGTCAGCTCTTCCCAACTTATGATATATAGATTCAACACAATCCCAATAAAATGCCAGCACGTTATTTTGTGAAATCAACAAACTGATTCTAAAATGTATATGGAAAGGCAAAAGACCCAGAATAGCCAACCCAATATGGAAGTGAACCAAACATCTGACCCTTGGACCCTTGGATTTTTAGAGCAGTGAAACTACTCTACATGATACTACAGTGGTGGATACAGGTCATTATACATTTCTCCAAACCCACAGAATGTATAACAGCAAGAGTAAACCCTAATGTAAACTAAGGACTTTGGGTGATAATGACGTGTCAGTGTAGGTTCATCAATTGTAACAAATAGATCTCATGGTATGGGATGTTGATAGTGGGGGAGGTTGTGTGTTTAGGGGCTGTGTGGAGGAGATATATGGGAACTCTCTGTACTTTCCACTCAATTTTCTGTGAACTTAAAACTGCTCTAAAAAATCAAGTCAATTTTTTTACAATATATATAATTCTGGGAAAAAGTTAGAAATAAGGACATCAATTCTAAAATGTAGAGCATGTAAGAAAGTCTTAATCTTTATTAAGATTAATCATTATTCTATGGATAATGGTCTATTTATTTTTAGAAGTATAATTAAAATGAATGTTTCTATATAAGATAAAAAATTTTCTAGCTCCAGCAGAATTACTTAGTTACAGTAGTAGTAATAAATGCAACAAAAACAGAACAACTAAATTATGAGGGTAAGACTGTTATAATCTGATTGGGTTATATTTAAAGTTATATTAAAAATTTTACATATATTTAAAGATCCTGCATATTTCAACAATGAGAGAGTTGCATCAGATAAAATACTATACCAATTTCTGCATGGTAGGAAGACTATAGGTTAAATATTGGGGTAATTTATTTCTAGGTTGGAAAAATAAATTGTTAGGTGAAGAAACCTTTCAAGTTGCTGGGTTACAAAGTGGATTGCTGCTAAGTTATTCATCTTTGGTGAAATATCTAAACGGTGGCTACTTATCTCTCAAAACTACTTTTGAATACAGAAAGAAGTTGAATACTTTACCAGAATCTACACTGGATGCTAAGCAGACACAAGCATTACATGACTATTTTGGAGATAGTGAATAGTGAATTGTGAGCCTGTTACTGCAAAGACTGAACTCCTGGAATTCTGAAGTCCTGAAAGTTCATGCCCTTCCATTTTGGCTACTTAAGAGACAAAATGAAAGCTGTTAGGCATACGGCTCTCAAGAATCAGGCTGAATTACATAAAACTCTGCATGTAAAAATAATCAGACTTTCAGCAAGAAAATGAGCTATTGCTGCAAAACCAATCAGAAATAATCCTTCTTCAGAGTCTCTGGACAGGCAAGAATGTCAAAGGACCCACTGCTAATTGAGAGTGCAAGTCTACTCCTCGTGAGAAATAGATATAAGTTTAAAAAGTAAATGACTATATTACTTAAAGCTATTAATGTTCAAAAAATTAAATGTCTAAAAGGCTTTCGTGATTAAATAACAGAAATGTATAGTCTGTGCAAGGCAAAAAATTATATTTGTGACAATACAGTGAGTTCAACCTTTATTGCTAATAAACAGAGACATTATATTTTCAGCACAGGAATAAAATTGCATTTGTAGTAATAAATGTCTCTTCTCATGGTCTCAGAGTAAACCTGAGTAGTGTATTTGTCATTCTTTTTCCACTCTTTTCAAACCTACTTATTTGCTTTAAATCCTAAACTTAGGTGGCTGGGTTGAAATTTAAATTTTTTCTCAAATAAAATCTTTTCACATATACATTTTTTTGTAAATATAAATCAAAGTTTTCCAAAGGAGAAAAAAAAAAAAATCATTGCTACTTTAAAATCCAGTCAGCATCAAAGTCCGGATCCTTCTATCCATAGAGTAATCTGTTTAGAATTTAAAGTAATAAAGACAAAAAGGGGCTTATAAAATATTAAATGATTATAATCACTAAGCAGAAAGCAATTTAAACATATTTAAGTTTAATAAAAACTATCTCATGCCTGTGATGCCAGCACTTTGGGAGGCCAAGGCAGATGGATCACCTGAGTTCAGGAGTTCAAGACCAGCCTGGACAATATGATGAAACCTTGTCTCTACTGAAAATACAAAAATTAGCTGGGTGTGGTGGCGGGCATCTGTAATCCCAGCTACTCGGGAAGCTGAGGCAGGAGACTTGCTAGAACCTAGGAGGCGGAGCTTGTGGTGAGCCAAGATCGCGTCCCTGCACTCCAGCCTGGGCGACAGAGTAAGACTCCATCTAAATAAACAAATAAATAAATGTTATCATTTTATGTGGCAATCATCTTCTTTTTAGAGTTAAAAATGTGTCATATCCATAGATCAATGGAACAGAATAAAGAACTCAGAAATAAGGCCACATGCCTACAACTATCTGATCTTCAACAAACCTGACAAAAACAAGCAATGGGAAGTTCAAGACCAGCCTGGCCGACATAGTGAAACCCCATCTCTACTAAAGATACAAAAAATTGGCCGGGCATGGTGGCATGTGCCTGTAATCCCGACTACTCGGGAGGCTGAGGCAGGAGAATCGCTTGAACCCAGGAGGTGGAGCTTGCAGTGAGCCGAGATCACACCATTGCACTCCAGCAACAGGGCAAGACTCTGTCTAAAAAAAAAAAAAAAAAAAAAAATGAGGAAAGGATTCCCTATAAATGGTGCTGGGAGAACTGGCTAGCCATATGCAGAAAATTGAAACTGGACCCTGCCCCACTTCCTTATACCATATACAAAAATTAACTCAAGATGGATTAAAGACTTAAATGTAAAACCCAAAACTATAAAAACCCTGGAAGACAACCTAGGCAATACCATTCAGGACATAGGCATGGGCAAAGATTTCACAATGAAGACACCAAAAGCAACTGGAACACAGCAAAAATTTACAAATGGGATCTAATTAAACTAAAGAGTGCAGTAATAGAAACTATCAACAGAGTGAGCAGAGAACTTACTGAATGGAAGAAAATTTTTGCAATCTATGCATCTGACAAAGGTCTAATACCCACCATCTATAGGGAACTTAAACAAGTTCACAAAAAAAAAAAAAAAAAAAATTTAAAAAGTGGGCAAAGGACACAAACTAACAATTTAAAAAGAAGACATACATGTGGTCAACCTACATAAGAAAAAACGTTCAACATCACTGATCATTAGAGAAATGTAAATCAAAATCACGAGATACCATCTCACACTAGTCAGAATGGCTACTATTAAAAAGTCAAAAAATAACAGATGGTGGTGAGGTTGAGGAGAAAAAGGAACACTTATACACTGTTGGTGGGAGTGTAAATTAGTTCAACCATTGTGGAAGACAGTGTGGTGATTGCTCAAAGACCTAGGGGCAGAAATACCACTCAATCCAGCAATCTCATTACTGAGTATATACCCAAAGGAATATAAATCATTCTATTATAAAGACACTTGCACACGTGTGTTCAACACTATTCACAATAGCAAAGACAATGACTCAAACTAAATGCCCATCAATGGTATAAAGAAAATGTGGATAAAGAAAATGTGGTAAAGAAAACGTGGTACTTGTACACTGCAATAAAGAAAATATGGTACCTGTACACCATGGAATACTATGCGGCCATAGGAAAGAATGAGATCAGTCCTTTGCAGGGACATGGATGGAGCTGGATGCCATTAGCCTTAGCAAACTAATGCAGGAACAAACCCAAATACTGCATGTTCTCACCTATAAGTGGGAGCTAATTGATAAGAATAAATTGGCACATAGAGAAGAACACACACTGGGGTTTATCAGAGGGTGGAAGGTGGGAGGAGGAAAAGGATCAGGAAAAATAACTAATGTGTACTAGGCTTAATACCTGGGTTATGAAATATCTTTATAACACATTCCCGTGACACAAATTTACCTATATAACAAGCCTGCACATGTACCCCTGAACTTAAAAGTTAAATATATACACAAAAAAATCAAACCTACTATAATCTTTCAAATGGTTTCATTTAAAAAGCTAACTATACACCATAGTATTGAGAATTCAATAAAACTTTCTGTGAAAATAACCTGAAATATTATCACAATTTTTCGCCTAATTTTTTTGAAAGTTGAAGTTTATCTTCTATTCCTGCCCTGAACTTATTTTAAAATGCAACATTTTGAAAATACTTTTTTCTGTAATAATACAGCATATCCAAGTGAAATTTTAATGTCACGAATATATTTAAAGCTATGGTTCCCATTGTGAAATATATGCATTTGAAATACACAAGGGGATCTGTAGATAGTCTAAGAGTAAAGAAGATAACAAAAGTGCTAACAAGAACTCCTGTATTTAAATAGAGTGTATGTTTAGTCATTGAAAATAGTTTTAGGGGACAAAATATATACTATTCATTCATATAAAAATAATTTTCCAATAAACAATGACATACTATTTCCCTATGAACAGAAAGAGACAGATTTTTGAATGAGCAAACATATTTTGGAAAACGTGCATTTGGATAAATCCTTATTTTGGAGTAATAAAGAAAAAATATTGACATACCTTGTTGTTTTGATAGGCAGCACATTTCCAGTCTTTGCTCATGAGAATATCCATAGAGTAGATATGCTTCTTGAAGTGCACTTTTATACCACTTCTTTTTATTCTTACATTTTTCTGGCTATATAAATACAGAAAAAAGAATAAAATTCTTTTTTAAATATATAACTTTGTTTTAAAATCCACTGATTAAGCTGGAACAAAATCTAATTTGGAGCATTGTATAGTATATTTCTTAGACTTTAGTATCTAATTATTATTTTATTATTATTTTAGAATTCAGCAAAATTGTGAAAATTTTGCAATTTAATAGTCAAAGGGTCAGATGTTTGGTTCGCTACATAACAAAGTAGTTAATACTAATAGATTTAATAAGAATAATGTTGATTTCTTTTTAAACAACATAGCAATTATACTAAAGTGGTACAAATTGAAAAGCAAGTTTCTTATTAGAAGAAAATTAATTTGGCAGGGTGCAGTGGCTCATGCCTGTTAATTCCAGCTACTTGGGAGGCTGAGGTAGGAGAACAGATTGAACCTGGGAGGCAGATGTTGCAGTGATGCAAGATTGTGCCATTGCACTCCAGTCTGGGTGACAGAGTAAGACTCTGTCTCAAAAATAAAATAAAATAAAATAAAATAAAAAGAAATTATATTCACATCTAGTTTTAGTGTTACAGCGATATTAACATATGCATACAAGTTTCTTAAACTTTCTGTGCCCTAGTTTCTTTATCTAGAAAATATGAATGATAACACTACATACATCATAAGGTTTCATGAGTATGAAATAAAATAATAGATTATAGTTTCATGGCATAATAAGATTCAATAAGTTATTTTACTTGGATACAGTACATTTTCTAAATACCTATTTAGTTTACAAAAAATATATTTTAAAAAGAAAAACAAAATGAAAAAAAAATCTGGGTCAAAAATAAATATTAAATTGACCTAGTCCAATAATGTTTTCAGTGTTATTTTAAAACTCAGCAAAAATATTTGTATAATGTTTTTAAATGTTATATTTATAAAATGCATGCCATCATTTTCATTTTATTCAAAATACTTTACCAGCCAAAGGAATATGGCTATTTATTTTATTAACCTATAATTATCACCTATCTATAAAGATTATATTTTTCTCTCAGATGTATAATTCACCCTTTTCACAGAAATGTAAATCTATATAAGACCCATATTGAATTAATTCAGAGAATTAAACTATACATTTAAAGCTCTTCTCAAATGTCACCATACTCTTAGAGTCCCTAAATTAATATCAAGTCTGTGCTCCCACTACACATAATACTTTCATTTACTGATTTACTACTTTCTGACTTCTATTATAGTTATTTGTGTTCATGACATCACTACCCATAAAATGAAAGATCCATGAAGATGGAGGCAATAAATAACATTTCATCTTTGCATCCTCCACAGTACCCATTTGCCTATACCTCATGGTATATTATATAAAGTATTCAGAAAGAGGCTGATAAATTGCATTTGGTCCTGGGCAAAGATTAACTTGACATAAAAGCAATGAAACAATAGGATCAAACAAAAATTTACTTTTGGACACATAATCTATAAATTTCATTTATTAAGTAAGTTATTTCATAGGAAACAGATGAAAAGAGACAGATACAATTCACCAAATACTGGAAATTTTAAATTATTTTAAGAATGTCTAAGCTAGCCTTCACAGATTTAAGACATTTCTGCAAGTCAAATGTTATAAAATTAAATTAGAAATTGTAGTGAAAAATCACTTTAAAGCTTATAGCACAAAACAGTTCCCATACTATTCTGTATATAGCAATGGTGTAAGAACAGTTCCTGTAATATTCCCTAAAGCAGGGGTCGGACCAGTACTAGTCCGTGATCGGTTAGGAACTGGGCAGCACAGAAAGAGAGGAATGGGGGACGAACAAGCATTACTTCCTGAGCTCCACCTCCTGTCAGGTCAGCTGCGGCATTAGATTCTCATAGGAACATGAACTCTATTGTAAACTGCACGTGGGAGAGATCTAGGTTGTGTGCTCCTTATAAGAATCTGATGCCTGAGGATCTGTCATTGTCTCCCATCACCTCCGGATGGGACCCTCTAGATGGAGGAAAACAAGCTCAGTACTTTCACTGACTCTACATTATGGTGAGTTATAGAACTATTTCATTATATATTACAATGTAATAATAATAGAAATAAAGTGCACAATAAATGTAATGCACTTAAATCATCCCGAAACCATCCCCCTTCCTCCCCTAGTCTATGGAAAAATTGTCTTCCATGAAACCGGTCCCTGGTGCCAAAAAGGTTGGAGACTGCTGCCCTACAGAAATAGTATAAGAAAATAGTTAAAGAAAATTCTTGAGAAAAATCAGTGCCATATAGCTAAAATAAACTTTGATGACTTAGGGGAACTGAAAGGTTAAACACTTGTGTCTGGGAATCTTTGAACTTATCAGTAGGCATGTGCCACCTAGTGGTAATACAAATTAAAACCTCCTAAGGAACTCAAAAAACTAAGGATCTATTTTACGAAGAATTTTAATTTCCAAATTAGGCTCAACTGTGCTTTGTATTTTTAAATTTCTTTTTTTTTTAATTGAAGAAGTGATAAGGTGCAAATTCTCACAGTATGGAATGTGCCTTCCTTCCCATCCCAGGTACTACTTCTCCCCAAATTACTGTTACTAGTTGCTTTTACAGTCTTCCAGAGATATATATTTATATAATTATACAATGTATATATTATAACATTATATATTTCTATAACTTATATAAATATATAATTAATGTTATGAATAGTTATATATAATTGATTTTTAAAATTTTCTTGAAGATTGCTGAATTTATTGATACAGCATATTCCAGACTCTCAGGATCTATCATTAAAGAAAACAGACAAAGCTTACATTCTAACCCATGAGAAGAGATAATTTATAACAAGCATAAAACATAAGGCTATAGTATAAGAGGTGATAAGTGCTCTGTAATAAAATGTAAGGCAAAGTCAGGGTGGGTAATGAGTGGTCAAGGTAACTCTCATCAAAAAGGTGAATTTAGGCTATGATCTCCCTGGAGGCCAGGAAGTTACCCACATATATATCCAAGGAAAATATACTCCAGGTAGAGAAAAAATCCTCTAATGTGGGAGAGTACATGTATATTCAAGAAGTATCAAAGAATCCAGGGTAGCTGAGTCTAATGTTGAAGAGAGAGAGTAACAGGAAATGATTTCAGAAAATTAACAAGGGCCACATCATCAAGGCCTTTGCAAGCCATTGTAGGGTCTTTGGCTATTACTTTGAGTGAAATAGACACTATGGCAGAGTTCTGAGCATAAAATTAATATTTGATTTGAATTCCTGTTTTTAAAGAAATCATTCTGATTGCTTTGATGAGGAAAGGCTATACAGAGGCAAGTATAGAAGCAGGGCAATTAGGAGCCTATTGCAATAATTTATGCAAGAAATGACGGCAGTGTGGACCAGGGCAATAACAGTTACTGTGATAAAAAGTGTTAGGGCTCTGGATATAATTTGATGATAGAGCAAAAAGCACTTCCTGACCACTTGAAAATTGGTTTTGGGAGAAACGGAGGATGACTCTAGGACTTTCAAACCCAGCGGGCAAAAGGATGGAATTTGCTCTCTACTGAGATGAAGCAGGCTGTCAATAAAGAAAGATTAGGAGAAAGATCAAGAGTTCGGGGCCGGGCGCGGTGGCTCATGCGGGTAATCCTAGCACTTTGGGAGGCTAGGGTGGGAGTTTGAGAGTTGGGCAGGTTACCTGAGCTCAGGAGTTCGAGACCTGCTTAGGCAACATGGTGAAACCCCGCCTCTACTAAAAAAAAAAAAAAAAGGAAAACGAAAGAAAAAAAAAGTTAGCCGGGCATTGTGGCATGTGCCTGTAGTCCCAGCTGCTCGGAAAGCTGAGGCAGCAAAATTGCTTGAACCCGGGAGGCGGAGGTTGCAGTAAGCGGAGATGGTGCCACTGCACTCCAGCCTGGAGACAAAGCGACATTCCATCTCAAAAAAAAAAAAAAAGAATCCGCACATACTGACACGAGACTTCTCAATACCCAACAGGAAGATAATTACGACATCGAGGTGGAGATGTCAAGTAGCAGTTGAATATGAAAATTCAGGACAGAAAACTTACCTGCAGATAAACTTTAGGAATTACAAACACATACACATACACAAATGCGCGTGTGCACGCATTTGACAATGCTCAAGTGATGGACACTTAGGTTGTTCCTAATACGCTATTGGAAGCAAGGCTGAAACAAAAACATTTTGTCCATATGTCATTTTGTCCATTTGAGAGTATACTGAAAGATAAGTTCCAAGACATAAAATTACAGGTTTAATGTATGTATATTTTAAATTTTGGAGGCTACTGTGAAATCACTTTTGAATAAGGAGGTCAAAGTTTACAGTGCCACAAGAAATGTATTCAATATATTTCCCCACACCTTGCAGAACACTTCTGTTCCAAGCTTTGACATCTTGACCAATTTTTTTTTATTAATTTTTAATTTTTGTAGGTACATAGTAGGTGTATATACTTATGGGTTACATAAGATATTTTGATACAGGCATGTAATGTGTAATAATCAGATCAGGATAAATGTGATAGCTAACACCTCTAGCATTTATCTTTTGTGTTACAAACAATCCAGTTATACTCTTTAGTAATTTTTAAATGTACAATTAAATATTTTTAACTATTGTCACCCTTTTGTGCTAGAAGATACTGGGTCTTGTTCATTCTTTCTATTTTTTGTACTCATTAACCATCTCCACACCCCGCTGACACTCCACTACCCTTCCCAGCCCGTTAACCAACCTTGTACTCTTGATATCCATGAGTTCAACTCTTTTAATTTTTGGCTCCTACAAATAAGTGAGAAAATGCAAAGTTTATCTTTCTGTGCTTATTTCACTTAACGTAATGACCTCCAGTTCCATCCATGTTGTTGCAAATCATTGGATCTCATTCATTTTCATGGCTGAATAGTAATCCATGGCATGATCCATGTTTTGTTTAACCATTCATATACTGATAGACCCTTAGGTTGCATCCAAATCTTGGCTATTGTGAACAGTGCTACAATAAACATTAGAGTGCAGATTATCTCTTCAATAAACCGATTTCCTTTCTTTTGGGTATATACATAGAAGTGTGATGGTTGGATCATATAGTAGCTCTATTTATTTATTCATTTATTTATTTTTGTGACAAAGTAAATATTTTGTTACTCTGTCACCCAGACTGGAGTGCAGTGGCATGATTTCGGCCCAGTGCAGCCTCCGCCTCCTGGGTTCAAGCAATTCTCCTGCCTCAGTCTCCCAAGTAGCTGGGATTACAGGCATGCACCATCACGCCTGGCCAACTTTTGTATTTTTAGTAGAGATGGGGTTTGCCAAGTTGGGCAGGCTGGTCTTGAACTCCTGACCTCAAGTGATACACCCACCTTGGCCTCCCAGAGTGCTGGGATTACAGGCATGAGCCACTGTACCCAGCCTACTTTTAGTTTTTGATGAACTTCCAAAGTATTCTCAATAGTAGTTGTACTAATTTATACTCCCATCAACACTGTACAAGGATTCCCTTTTCTCCACATCCTCACCAGCATTTGTTATTGCTTGTCTTTTGGATATAAGCCATTTTATCTGGGGTAAAATAATATCTCATTGTAGTTTTAATTTGCCTCTCTGGTGATCAGTGATGTTGAGCACCTTTTCATATGCCTGTTTGTCATTTGTATGTCTCCTTTTGAGAAATGTATATTCAAATCATTTGCCCATTTTTTATATTGGATTATTAGATTTTTTTTTTCCTATAGAGCTGTTTGAGCTTCTTGTATATTCTGGTTATTAGTCCCTTGTTGAATGGGTAGTTTGCAAATATTTATTCCCATTCTGTGGGTTGTCTCTTCACTTTGTTGATTGTTTCCTTTGTTGTGCAGAAGCTTTTAACTTTATGTTATCCCACTTGTCCATTTTTGCTTTGGTTGCCTGTGCTTGTGGAGTATTACTCAAGGAATCTTTGCCAAGACTGATGTCCTGGTAAGTTTCTCCAAAGTTTGCTTGTAGTAGTTTCATAGTTTGAGGTCTTAGATTTTAGTCTTTAATCCATTTTGATTTGATTTTCATATATGGCAGGAGATAGGGTTCTAGTTTTTCTACTGCATATGGATATCCAGTTTTCCCAGCACCATTTATTGTAGACTGTTATTTTCCTAATGTATGTTCTTGGCACCTTTGTCAAAAATGAGCTCATTGTAGATGTATGGATTTATTTCTGGGTTCTCTGTTCTGTTCCACTGGTCTATGTGTCTGCTTTTATGCCATTATCATACCATTTTTGTTACTATAGCTCTATAGTATAATTTGAAATCAGGTAATGTGATTTCTTCAGTTTTGTTCCTTTTGCTTAGGATAGCTTTGGCTATTCTGAGCCTTTTGTGGTTCCATGTAAATATTAGGATTCTTTTCCTCTATTTCTGTGAAGGATGTCATTGGTATTTTCATAGGGATTGCACTAAATCTGTAGATTGCTTTGGGTAGTATGGACATTTTAACAATATTGATTCTTACAATCCATAAACATGAAATATGTTTCCATTTTTTTCTGTCCTCTTCAATTTCTTGCATCATTGTTTTACAGTTTTCATTGCAGAAAATTTTCACTTTTTTGGTCAAGATAATTCCTAGGTATTTTATTTTATATGTAGCTAATGTAAACAGCATTACTGTTTTATTTGTTTTTCACATTGTTCACTATGGGCATATAAATATCCCACTGATTTTTGTATGTTGATTAGTATCCTACAACTTTACCGAATTTGATTATGAGTTCTAACAGCTTTTTGGTGAAGTCTTTAGGTTTCTCCAAATATAAGATGATATCACCTTCAAACAAGGATAATTTGACTTCTTCCTTTTTAATCTGGATGCCCTTTATTTCCTTCTCTTGTCTAATTGCACTAGCTAGCACTATGTTGAATAACAATGGGTATCCTTGTCATGTTCCAAATTTTAAAAAAAAGGCTTTCAGTTTTTCCCCATTCAGTATGATACATACTAGCTGTGTGTCTGTGGTTTTTATTATATTGAGGTATGTTTCTTATATACCCAGTTTTCTGAGGTTTTTATCATAAAAGGATGCTGAATTTTATCAAATTCTTTTTTTAGCATCAATTGAGATGATCATATGGTTTTTGTCCTTAATTCTGTTGATATGCCACATTGATTGATTTGTGTATGTTGAACCAACCCTGCATCCCTGGGATAAATCCCACTTGATCATAATGAATCATCTTGTTAATGTGTTGTTTGGTTATATTTGCTAGTATTTGGTTGAGGATTTTTGCATCAATATTCATCAGAGATATTGACCTGTAGTTTTCTTTTTTGATGTATGTTTGTCTGGTTTTGGTACCAGAGTAATACTGGCCTCATAGAATGAGTTTGGAAGTATTCCCTCCACTTCTACTTTTTGGAATAGTTTCAGTAGAACTGGTATTAGTTATTCTTTAAATGTTTCATAGAATTCAGCAGTGAAGCCATCAGGTTCTTGGTTTTTCTTTGCTGGGAGACTTTTTATTATAGTTTTTATCTTGTTACTTGTTATTGGTCTGCTCAAGTTTTGGATTTCTTTGTAGTGCAATCTTGGTAAGTTGTACGATCTAGAAATTTATCCATTTCTTCTAGATTTTCCAATGTATTGGCATATAGTTGCTCATGGTAGCCACTAATGAGTCTTTGAAGTTCTGTGGTATTGATTGTAATGTCTCCTTTTTAGCTCTTATTTTATTTATTGGGTCTTATCTTTTTATTTTTCATAGTTAGTCTGGCTAAATGTTTGTCAATTTTATTTAGCTTCTCAAATTTTTTTTTTGTTTTGTTGATCTTTTGTATTTTATGTTTCTATTTCATTTATTTCATCTCTAATCTTCAATATTTTTCTTCTACTAATTTGAGTAAAAGAAAATCAGTTGAGTTTCAGTTTTGTTTGTTCTTGCTTTTTTAGTACTTTATAATGTATCATTAAGTTATTTATTTGAAACTTTTCTTCTTTAGGCACTCATGGCTATAAACTTCCCTTTTAGTACTGCATTTACTATATCTCATAGGTTTTGGTATGTCATGTTTCCATTATCATTTGTTTCAATAAATTTTTAAATTTCTTTGTTTTTTTTAGATGGAGTCTCGCTCTGTCGCCAGACTAGAGTGCTGTGACGCGATCTCGGGTCACTGCAACCTCTGACTCCCTGGTTCAAGCAATTCTCCTACCTAAGTCTCCTGAATAGCTGGGATTACAGGCATACACCACCACATCCATCTAATTTTTGTATTTTTAGTAGAGATGGGGTTTTACCACGTTGGCCAGGGTGGTCTCGGTCTCCTGACTTCATGATCCGCCCGCCTCGGCCTCCAAAAGTGCCGGAATTACAGGCGTGAGCCACCATGCCCAGCCTAAATTTCCTTCTTAATTTCTGCATTGAACCACTGGTTATTCAGGAGCATACTGTTTAATTTCCATGTGTTTGTATAGTTTCCAAAATTCTTCTTGTTATTTATTTCTAGTTTTATTCCATTGCAGTAAGATAAGTTACTTGACATACATTCAATTTTTTTGAATGTTTTAAGACTTGTTTTGTGACCTAACATATGGTCTATCTTTGAGAATCATCTATGTGCTAAGGAAAAGAATATGTATTCTGCAGCCATAGGATGAAATGTTCTGTAAATGTCTATCTGGTCCATATGTTCCAAAGTGCAGACTAAGTCTGATATTTCCTAGTTAATTTTCTGTCTGGAAGATCTATCCAATGCTGCAAGTGGGATGTTGAAGTCTCCAGCTATTATTGTATTGGGATCTATCTATCTCTTTAGCTTTAATAATATTTGCTTTATATGTCTGGGTGCTCCAGTGCATGCATATATAAATATATACACACACACACACACACATATTTATATACACACACATATATATATATTTACATATGTATATATACACACATATTTATATATGTATATATACACACACACATATATATTTATAACTGTTATATCCTCTTGATAAATGAACTCCTTTATCATTATATAATAATCTTCTTTGCCTCTTCTTACAGTTTTTGTCTTGAAACCTATACTGTCTAGTATTAAGTGCATCTACTCCTGCTCTTTTGTGGTTTCCATTGGCATGGAATATCTTTTTCCATCTTTTATTTTCAGAGTACGTGTGTCTTTATACGTGAAGTACGTTTCTTGTAAGGAATGGATATTGGATCTTATTTTAAAATCCATTCAGCCACTCTATGTCTTTTGATTGGAGAGTTTAGTCTATTTACATTCAATGTTATTATCGATAAGTAAGGACTTACTCCTTTTGTTATTTGTTTTCTGGTTGTTTTACAAATCCTCCTTCTTTCTTTCCTTCTTCTCTTCCTCTTAATGAAGGTTATTTTTCCTGGTGGCATAATTTAATTTATTGCTTTTTAATTTGTGTATCTGTTGTATGTTTTTTGATTTGTGATTACCATGAGGCTTGTAAATATTATAACCCATTATTTTAAGCTGATAACAACAACTGCTTACATGTTGTTACATGTAACAAACTAATAAGTAAAAAGAAAACTAATAATAACTCTGAACTTTAACTTCTTCCTCCCTCTTTTTAACTTTTTATTATTTCTATTTATATCTTATTGTACTCTCTATGTCTTGAAAAGTTGTTGCAGTTACCATTTTTGATTGGTTCCTCTTTTACTCTTTCTACTGAAGAGTAGTTTACACACCACAGTTACTGTGTTATAATATTCTGTGTTTTTCTGTGTACTTTCTATTGCCAGTGAGTTTTGGATCTTCAGATGATGTTGTGTTGCTCAGTAAGATCCTTTTCTTTCTGATTGAAGTACTCTTTTTATCATTTCTTGTAGGACAGGTCTGGTGTTGAGGAAATCTCTCCGCTTTTGTTTGTCTGGGAAAATCTTTATTTCTCCTGCATGTTTGAAGGATATTTTTGTTAGATACACTATTCTAGGGTAAAAGTTTTTCTGCTTCAGCACTTCAAATATGTTATGCCACTCTCTCCTGGCCTGTAAGGTTTCCACTGAAAAGTTTGCTGACAGGTATATTGGAGAACCATTGTTTGTTATTTGTTTCTTTTTACTTGCTGCTTTTAGGATCCTTTCTTTATCCTTGACTTTGGAAGTTTGATTATTAAATGCCCTGAATTAGTCTTCTTTGTGTTAATTCTGCTTGATATTCTATAATCTTCTTATACTTGGATATTGATATCTTTCTCTGTGTTTGGGAAATTCTCTGTTATTATCCCTTTAAATAAACTTTCTACCACTATCTCTTTCTTTACTTCCTCTTTAAGGCCAATAACTCTTAGATTTGCCCTCTTGAGGCTATTTTCTAGATCTTGTAGGTGTGCTTCATTCTTTTATTTTTTTTTTCTCTTTTGTCTCTTCTTTGTATTTTCAAATAGCCTGTCTTCAAGCCCATTAATTCTTTCTTCTGCTTGATCAATTCTGCTATTGAGACTCTGATGCATTCTTCATTATGCCAATTGCATTTTTTCAACCCAGAATTTCTGCTTAATTCTTTTTAATTATTTCTATCTCTTTCTTCAATTAATCTGATAGAATTCAAAATTCCTTCTCTGTGTTATCTTGAATTTCTTTGAGTTCCTCAAAACAGCTATTTTGAATTCTGTCTGAAAGGTCACATATCTCTTCAGGATTAGTGCCTGTTGCTTTATTTACTTTGTTTGATGAGGTCATGTTTTCCTGGATGGCCTTGATGCTTGTGCATGTTCATCAGTGTCTGGGCATTAAAGAGTTAGGTATTTATTGTAGTCTTCACAGTATGGGTTTGTTTGCACCTGTTGTTCTTGGGAAGGCTTTCCAGGTATTTAAAAGAGCTTGAGTGTTGTGATCTAAGCTGTATCTGCATTAGGGAGCACCATAAGCCCAGTAATGCTATGGCTCTTATGGACTCACAGAGTGTTGGATAAGATCTAGAAGAATTCTCTGGAATATCAGGCAGAGACTCTTTTTCTCTTCCCTGACTTATGTACAAACAAACAGAATATTGCTCTCTGTGAGTCACCTGGGGCTGGGGATGATGTGACACATGCACCCTTGTGGCCTCCACCACTGGGAATGCACTGACTCTGATCTGATGCCAGCACAGTACTGGATCTCGCCCAAGGCCCACTATAACCACTACCTTGCTACTGCCTATGTTCTCTCAATGCCCTAGGGATCTACAATCAGCAGGTTGTGATTGTTTTTTAAAAGCCATTTATATTTTATTTTATATTGAATGACTATTCAAGTCCTGTGTTAGTATGTATAATGGTCTTTTTCTTATTGACTGTAAAATAATATTTTTTATATATTTTTTAAAAATACCCCTTTCCTCTATGTACTACAAATATTCTCCTCTGTTTATAGTTTGTATTTTAGTACGTTTGTATTTTCTTTTTTTATTGTTGTTCATTTAAGTCTTTCTTCCTTGTAGAACTAGTTTGGACATAAGTATGATATATAGCTACAACTTTATTTTTTTCCCGCAGGTTACTATTTGTACCCATCCCATTTATTAAGCAATATAACTTTTCTTATTTAAATACAACCTGAACCATTAACTATAATTTCAAGTACTTTTGAGTTTATTTGTGGAATTTCTATATATTTCTATTAATCTGTCAAATCACTATTAGTATCATATTGCCTTAACTAGTGACATCTTGTTATATCTATCATATTTTATAGGCCTCTCTCTTTTGTTTAACCTTCTAACATATTTATAATTAGTTTGTTTTGTCAAAGTTCTTGTTTGTTTTAATTGAGATGGCATTTAAATTAATTTAGGGAGAATTGACACCTTCCATATTAAATCTTCCACATCAAGAAGAAGATTATATCTTTCCATTTACTCATGTTTTATTTTTATTTTGAGACACAGTCTTGCTCTGTCACCCAGGCTGGAGTCCAGTGGTGCAATCTCGACTCACTGAAACTTCCACCTCCTGAGTTCAAGCAATTTTCATGTCTGAGCCTTCCAAGTAGCTGGGACTAAAGGTATGTGCCACCACACCTGGCTAATTTTTGTATTTGTATTTTATTTTATTTACTTATTTATTTTTGAGATGGAGTCTCGCTCTGTTGCCCAGGCTGGAGTGCAGTGGCGCGATCTTGGCTCACCGCAAGCTCCAGCTCCCGGGTTCATGCTATTCTCCTGCCTCAGCCTCCAGAGTAGCTGAGACTACAGGTGCCAGTCACCATGCCCGGCTAATTTTTTGTATTTTTAGTAGAGACGTTATTTCACCATGTTAGCCAGGATGGTCTCGATCTCCTGACCTCGTGATCCACCCGCCTCGGCCTCCCAAAGTGCTGGGATTACAGGCGTGAGCCACCATACCCAGCCTAATTTTTATATTTTTAATAGAGACAGGGTTTCACCATGTTGACCAGGCAGGTCTTGAACTTCTGATCTTAGGTGATCTGCATGCCTTGGCCTCCCAAAGTGCTGGGATTACAGGCACGAGCCATCACAGCCAGTCTCGGGCTTTATTTTCCGTCTCTTAGCATTTTGAAGTTTTATTCACACAGATCTTGCACATTTCTTCTTAGGCTTACACCAGTGTATTATTTATGCTTTGTTGCTATTATAAATGAGAATTTTAGTCTCTTTATATTTTCAAAATGGTTACTTCTTTTTTTTTTTTTCCCCTTCCAACTTTTATTTTGAGTTCAGGGGCCACATGTTCAGGTCCATTACATAGGTAAATTGTGTGTTATGTGGGTTTGGTGTACAGATTATTTCATCACCCAGGCAATGAGCACAGTACCCAATGGTAGTTTTTCTGTCTTCACTCTCCTCCCATCCTACTAGAAGATTGCCTCAAGTAGGCCCTGGTGTCTACTGTTCCTATCTTTGTGTCCATGTGTACTCAATGTTCAGCTTCCACTTAGAAGTGACAACATGCGGTATTTGGTTTTCTGTTTCTGCATTGATTCTCTTAGGATTATGACCTCTGACTCTATGTTGCTACAAATGACATGATTTTGTTCTTTTTATGGCTACGTAGTATTCCGTGGTATCTATGTGCCACATTTTCTTTATCCAGACTACCAATGATGGGCATCTAGGTTGATTCCATCTATTTGCTATTGTGAATGATGCTGTGATGAACATACGTGTGCTTGTGTCTTTAAGGAAGAAAGATTATGACCTGACACACCACTGAATTTTCTTACGCTTTTAATCATTTTTTCCTATTGTTTATAATAATTTTGTTTACCATAGGTTTTTTTTGTTTGTTTCAGTTCCATGGGTTTTACAGGTATACACTTGTCTACTAATAATGTAATTTTTCTGCTTCCTTTCTTGTGTGGGCACTTTTGATTCTTTCTTTGGTTAATTATATTAGCCAATTAGACCAGAATAATATTACATAATAGTAGCAGTCCTATCTACTTTTAAAAATTCAAATTTCCCACCTGAACAACCAGTTTTTTCTCTAATTAAAATAAAAATATAAAATGAGTTTATGTTCTTTTCGTGAGATGTTGAAGTAATTCACATTTATTTAACTGCATTATTTTGAGAAGCTAACAAACAAGTTTGTTTGAAATCATTCTCATAAACTTAGCTCTTTTAGACATTATCATAATCTTTCAATTTGAATCTTCCACTGAAAGGCTTCTGGATTGACAAGAAGCTAAGACTCAGCATCTCACTAAACATAATAGATTCATTCTATATACTAATTACTGGATAAAGTTTGTGAAAGATGAATGAACATCATGCTTGAATGAACTACAGTAATACCATTATGGTTAAGTTCCATCTTAAAATGCCATAGTATGTAAAGAGACAAATATTTGGTTTGGAACACATTTATATTATATTTTAGAAACAAATTAGCAAAGGAAAGAAAGCTGTTTTATAGATAAGGTCAAACTAAGGTAAAAACTACATTTAAAAAATTATCTTTTGAAAGCATGGAAACATTTACATTTACTTTTCTAACCAGCAATCAAATAGATAATTAAGTTCATATTTAACAAATAATTATTCTCAAAGACAAATACTATTCAAAATAGGATTCAAGCTTAAGCAGAAAGCAACTGCCATTAAAACTTTTTCAACTATAATCTGGATGTTTCTTAAGCCTTGGCTAAAATCTACAGAAATTCCTGTGATGTTTCTGATAACACTAAAATAATAAAATGTCCTGCAATTAGTTTTAGTGCCCCAATATTAAAAAGCCAAAGTGTCCTCTAGCATGTAAGAAACAAAATTCCAAACTTCATTTCAAGTTAAAGCTCCTGTGCCCTACAAGCTAGCAGTACACTTCAGGCTGCCAGTGGTTCTCCTTGTCCATCTATGCTGCTTCTTCTCCCTTACTATGTTCTAAGTCCTCTGTGGCTGAAAGAGTTAGATATGGAGAATACAAGATAAATTGCAGAAAATATATTTATTTATCTTCTCTTATGGCAATCTAGGATTGGTGCTCTCTGGGCTTGAAGTTTTTTTTTGTTTTGTTTTGTTTTTTTTTTTTACTACAGTGTGTTTTGTGGGTTGTTAGAGGGTCTTCTCTCCCAACTAGGAACGTCTGATTGACAACTTCCCCGAGAGGAGCAATGTCTTTTTTTTAGTTGGTTGCTTTCAACCTGTATCTCATTATCATATTCTGCCTCTTTCTGCTTAGGTTGCATGAAGGCAGGAAGCCCTTTTGGGTGGAGACTCTTTTAAACTGACCCCTGACTCTTCCCATTTTGTCTGCATCATTGCTCCTGAAAACTGGAATAACGCTGGCCATTCCCAGTGCTGCCATCTGTCTTCAGTTTTCACTGGGTAGATTTCTCAGGGAGAAGTTTTATATCAATATACTGTATTGCTCAAGCTCTAAGACACATTCATCAGGTATTCCAAAACAAAACAAAACAAAACAAAACAAACAAACAAACAACACCCTTGTACTTCACATGAGGTAAAGAAAAATGACCATCTTCTTTTTCCCAAGATAGGGAGGAAGGAGGTATAGAGAAAATACCACAATGTACCAAAATTTCCTCCCCCAAAATTTTCCTTTTCATTTCTTTTCATTCCCTTTCCTTCTCTTTCCCTTCCCTTCTTTACTTCTCTTTCCCTCCCTTTCTTTACTTCTCTTTCCCTCCCTTTCTCTCTCCTTTCCTTCCTCCCTCGCTCGCTCCCTCCCTCCCTCCCTTCCTTCCTTCCTCCCTTCCTTCCTTCCCTCCCTCCCTCCCTTCCTCCATCCCTCCTTCCCTCCCTCCCGCCTTTCTTCTTTCTTTCTTTCACAGGGTCTTGCTCTGTTGAACAGGCTGGACTGCAGTGTCATGATCATAGCTCACTGAACCCTTGAACTCCTGAGTTCAAGGGATCATTCCACCTCAGCCTCCCAAGTAGCTAGGACTACAAGCATGAACCACCACCAAAAAATTTCTGTATGTTCAACCTCCAACCTTTTATAAAATTGACTTAAGGGATGCCAAGCTAGTTTGGCACCTCCTTGTAAATTCTGCATACATACTCTTGTACCTCACTTTGTGATGCAAAAATAATTATTTTTGTCCTTAGCTTGAGGTTCTAAAGACTTTCACTAAAATCTGAGTATATCTAATAATTTTAGAATTTTCAAATTAGGTTCTCTCCCAACCCAAAGCAAAACACAGACAAATTTTAATTTTTTAATTTAAAATTTAAATTTAAACATTTTCAAGGCAGCTCTGTAGTAAAAACTTCCAAGAACCTAAAAGCTTATAAAGTCAAGGGTTAATACCAGTAACTCCAGATGAGACTATAGGAAGGAGTGGGTACCATGATCATCACATTCCAGTAAATCCTATAATTCTGAGAGAGAATATTATATCCTTAATATGTCTATATTACTGTGGCAAGTTTGAACTTGAGTTTTCTCAATCAGTTTTATTACATTTTCAGTGGAGGATAAAAGAAGTAATAATTACAGAAAGAGAAGAAAGACACTTAGACTAAAAATTTATGTAAACTTATGAATATAAATAAATGATTTTTGATAAATGAATAAGCATGGAAATGTTTGGAGCAAGAGTGAGGTTTGAGACTAAACATATGGCTAGACAGAGAAGATAATGCTCTATGTCTGAGAAAATCCCTAGCTGTGTCCAAAATTGAAGTTTGTAAACCACTATTCTATGTGATCTTGTTTTAATCAGGTATTATCGACCAACTGAAGGCCTTAACCTCATTTTTCCTTTCCCATTTCCTTAAGGAAGAAATCGAATGTCTCTTTTCAATAACTTTTGACTCACTGAACAAGGTTTATGCTATTTCTACATACTAATGTGGATTAAAAAAAATCAAGGAAAAAATACGTAAGGGTTTGTCCACCAGTGAAGGCAGTGGAGAGAAATTTGCAATCTGGCAGAAAGTCATGTCTTCTGTTGCTTCCTATTTTAAGACTTTTTCCTCTACAAAAGAACTAATCAAGATGTAATAAATAATAACCTGGGGTTATAGCAGGATAAATCTTACTTTTCAAACTTGAATGTGTAAGCAATGTCATATTACCTTGTATTTGCAAAATCAAATTGAATGTGACAGTGCTCATGCAACCAAGATAATAAGAAATTGGATCTCTGTTATTTTGGGGCCACCTTTTACATTCCCTAGGTTCACATAAATCGGAAAGGCATTGTGCCTAAAAGGTGCTTGAAAAATGAGGGCAGATCACTGCTCTTCAGCCCATCATGGTTACATGAATGTTATTTTTGTTCATGTCCCTTGAAGTTAGGCAACCCAACAGCTTCTTTGCCACACCTTGACAAAAGAATCTTTTCAGAGGGTAGGACTCTTGACAGCATGGGCTCAACTTCCCGGGGTATACCATGGTGCTGTTCTTCTTCAGGGAACTGCCACATGCCCAGGGCACTGACAGACTTTTGTTCTCTTCTAAATGTGAGAGACTATCTTCTCTGCCTTGCTGTTCCTGGGTCTCCCTTGCAGTGGTCCTGGCCTCTGTGTTCCCAGTCTGCCCTGCCACTCTCAAGGAACTCAGGTCAGGAAAACAAGCAAACCCTGCTTTTGACCATCCACAACAGAAAACTCTCCTGACATACGAAAATGTAAGGGGCCTGACTACTTTTTGCAGTAAAAGAAAGAAAAATACAATCAAGACAACAATTATTATCAACTAACCAGTGGTGTTTGGTTAATTGTAGGGAAGAATGTCCTAGCTATGTGACTTTGAATATTAGAATAGATAGGGAGGTGACAGTCTTTCCTTCCCACCCCTTGGTATTCCACTTCTTTACTCTGCCTATTGCACTGATTTTTCTACACAGAACTCAAAAATAACTAACATACTATATTGTTTTTCTTATTTATTTCTTTATTACATGTCTTATTCCACTAATTTAAATTTTATGAGGGCATTCAATTTTGTCTATTTTGTTCACTTTGGAACCTAGAAGAATTTCAAATAATAGGAGTTCAGTAAATATTTATTGAGTAGTATAAATAGACATATTTTGTTCAAGGTGGCATGAAAAACAACCCAGTCAGGAAACTGGAGATGAAAACGAAAGGCTGCTACATTTTTTAATCCTGAATTATGTGATTACCCTCTACAAAGGAAAAAGAAAATTTTACAAACATAATGATCACCTGGTATTACAGTGATACTAAAATAATATAAAACTTCATTTTGGGTAAAGTATTTCATAGGTCAGTGATTTATCCTCTAGTATTGGTAGCATTTTTTTTCTTGAAAAAAATGTGTGTCTAATGTCAAGTATAATGTTATATAAAAAAATGGTACATAATTTTAAAGTAATTCAATCAAATGTTCTCAGTATGACCAATCTGGGGAATGGGAGAACCTTGTAACAATACTCTAGGTACAATGACAACATCTATAATCTAAAATTATCAATTCAAATATCAATATTAAGGCTAACTGCAAATATAAGCACCTCCAATTTAGAAAATGTATCTTTCATACACAATGTTTATATATTTAAAATCTAGAAAACTGGAATGACACATACTTACAAACTTCAAAAATTCATTGATATGATTTCAAATATTGATCATTTCTTTAAATTATTTCTTATCTGTCTTTAGCAACATGTGGATATAAGTCATAGATCTCATAATCTAAAGAAATAAAACATTATTATCCTTTGGACTGCATCACCACTAAATGTTTAAAAACCAACACTACCACCTATTATAAAGTATCTGTCTACAGATTTATGTCAATTGCTGCTATTTATACATTCAAAGTTGCAATGTAGCTCACTGATTCTAACCATGTATTGCACTGACTCATCATTCTATTTACTATTGTGCCAAAGTTATCGCTCTTTTCCTCTGTTGGGCAGATCGTTTTCACTTAAAGCAGTTCAGTAGAAACTTAATCACTAGGATATCTTGTCTTCTTTAAATTGGATTTCTGCAACAGCAACCAGTAATCCAGACAGTAAGAACATTCCTGTTCCTTTGATACAAACTAGAAGAATGCTACATTATACCCATGTGCATTAGAGAAGCCATAGCTTTAGTTAGCCTCCTTGGCTTTCTAATAATATCTGCCTTCCTGCTTATCTGTCACTTTAACATAGGTTCATACGATCTTCAAACAATCAAATCTGGATTATTTAGACAGCTTATTCAAATTATTGAATACTTGAAGCAAATATTGCTTAAAAAATATTACTGAGTTGTTGCTTACTCTGCTTAAGTTTCCTACAGACACAAATAGTAATTTTGCTTCCTTAACTCAGCAGAATTTTAAGATCAAAACAACTTGTGTATCCCACTCCCCATGCCATTGGAAAGTGTAAACTATTAAAGCTGACAAAGAAAAAAAGAAAAAGAAAAAGAAAAAAAATGATAGCTCTGTTTAGTGTGATCCCTTACATCAGATTGAGAGATAATGCCAAGAATGCAATGGGCACTAGAGAAGAAATTAGGCAGAGAAAAATAATAAGAAAATTTGGGAGTCAAATCTTTATACTGTAATTCCATTACTTGGCTTAAAATTATTTGAAAGTATCAAGACAGAAGGTCAAATTCCTAACTGGGTACTCCCTGCAACATTGCAGGTAGGGGTAGGGAGGTAGGAAATCAAGCAGTTTATGATAAAATGGTTCCAATGAACCAATCAGAAAAATCACAAGGTACTAGATAAGCTTTGTATTCACCTAGACTTTAACATATATTTACTAAAGATTTTGAATATCTAAGCTCTTTTCCTATCTGGAAGGAATACACAACTGCTGCATGTGGCAATATTTTTTAAAGAAGCTCCAATTTGATATTTTAGGTTTGTCCATTATCTGGAGTGACATCCTTTTAGAAAACAATTTTTATGCCACCAATATGCCAGTCATATAGTGTGATAGACCTGAAATCAGATTTTGAGAACAGAAAGTGAGAGGGCTCTGGCTGTCACAGCAGAGAGAAAATCAGGCACCACCAAAAGAAGAAACATATTTAAAAGGACAAGGGAGTTTAATGTCACAATCCTGTCCAAGATTTTCCTGGCTTCTTCAGTACCACAGCTTCATAAATACTTTCATACATTCCATAGAGTAAACACAATAAATGCAATGCACATTCACATAAATATCTTCTTTAGTTAATTCCAGCACCACACAGGAAATATTTTTGGGAAAATAATCTGCTATACAGTGATTCTTGAGATTTACCAAGGACAGTGACTTCTGTTGCCCAGGCTGGAGTGCAGTGGTGCGATCTCAGCTCACTGCAACCTCCACCTCCCGGGTTCACACCATTCTCCTGCCTCAGCCTCCCTAGTAGCTGGGACTATAGGTGCCCGCCACCACGCCTGACTAATTTTTTGTATTTTTAGTGGAGACAGCGTTTCACCATGTTAGCCAGGATGGTCTCAATCTCCTGACCTCGTGATCCGTCCGCTTTGGCCTCCCAAAGTGCTGGGATTACAGGCGTGAGCCACTGCGCCTGGCCAAGAATATGTTTGTTTGTTTGTTTGTTTGTTTGTTTGTTTTGAGACGGAGTCTCGCGCTGTCGCCCAGGCTGGAGTGCAGTGACCGGATCTTGGCTCACTGCAAGCTCCGCCTCCCGGGTTCACGCCAAGGAATATGTATTTTTAAGGAGCTCTACAGCAGAATGTGATGACCAGCAAGCCTGGGAACCAAGAGTAGGATCAAAACAAACAAATATAAACAAACAAATAAAAAAACGCAAAACGAACGACGCCAACAGGATAACAACATTTGTAGTAATAACAACCAGTTACTGCTATGTTAAAAGGGAATGAAGTAAATCCTAGGTTTTAATGACAGCATGAAAAGCCTTCAAATCCACGGCAAGAAATCAATGCCCTAAGCATGACTAAAAGACCTTTCACATCTTTATTCAGCTTTGAAAGACCCCGGTTAAAGGTTAAACTAGTTAATCAGGTTGGCTGAATTAACAACAGTTGATCAATAAGAAGGCCTGTGCGGTTTTCCAGTTTACGAATGATAGCTTATTATGAATTTGGTATGCTTATGAAGATGAGAATCAGATGCCCCAATGTAAATTTCAAACAGGTTAATATACAATATAAAAACCTGGAGTTTGTAATCATAAGATCTGAGCTTGAGTCCTGGTTCTGCTGCTGTGTAACCTCAGGCAAGTCACTTAACCTGAACCTTAGCACTCTTAACAACAAATGAAGATTATGTGAGATTATCATTTGATGTCTACAGTCCAAAAAATGAGATAGGAACTCTATTCACAATAGAGAGAAGTTGGCCGTGTATATATTTAATTTCTATAGGAGTTCTACAATTTAATGAACCTAATATTTTAAAGTTACTAATTTCTTCAATGCTTGTATAGTACTGACGGGCACCATCCTAAGCGCTTCACAGATAACTCATTTAGCTTTTTAACAAGCTTATAAAGTAGATACTAGAATCCTCATTTTACAGATGAGAAAGCAGAGGCACTGAGTTTAGAACTTGCACAAGTTTACATAGAGAGTAAGACAGAGCTGTAATTCATACACAGACAACCTAGAGAGTTTCTGTGCTCAGCCACTACCAAATGATATTGTTTCACTACAAGGTAATTCTATTGCCTAACTATCAAAGATGGTGTTATAAAGAGTTCCTTAGCTCATATCATAAAAAAATAAGTGGTGTTGAAAATGATGAAAAACTGCCATGTGGCATTGGTCACTTTCATATTGCTTAGGAAAAAATTTTTAGGACGATTAATCAGTAGTTAAAAACTTAAATCACCAATGAACTGTACATTTAAAAATGATTAAAATGGTAAACTTTATCCTATATCTATTTTAATATAATTTTTAAAAAAAGAATAAAAACACTGTGTACAGTTTAAAGTATTTTACATATTCTGATTTCAAGGTGTAGAATTTTTATTTTCAACAAAACTGAAATTCATCAAGTCTGTAGCAAAAAAAGCAGTTGTAAACTCTGCTGTGTAAAATGATAGTGAAGTATTAGTAATATATTGATGAACACAACACAAGAAGCAAATGAGCATAGAGTCAACAGATAATGTTTAAGGCCAGTGCTTATCTAAAGTGCTGTTATCTTCCACTGCTCTAGCCAGGCAGACTGCTGCAGCTAGAGACATTAAATAGAACTGCAAGAAGTGTACACGTTTAAATCAGCCATGAAATAAGCATGCACTCATTTGCACTGAGTCTTTAAAAACTCAGGATTAGCCTAAAAAATTTTAGACAACAATATTAATGGATATCAAGACCTGAACCTAAAATAATGTTAGTATACTTGGATGCTATTTTCTACTCAATACTTGCTTGTTTTTCATAGAATATGTGTTTAAGGGGAAACCCTGGTTGTATTTATTGCAGACAGATGCTTGGATTCTATGTTTAATGATAAAATTATAAGGGCAGGTGAGAAATCTAGGTAAAGAAGATGGTTAAATATGTGATGCAGAATCAGTACATATTCTGTGAGCTAAACAAATGGTAAAGATGTGATGATTCTAAATTTATTTTCAAAACTAGTTTAGTCAGCATTGTTTAGGATTTGGGGATACTGGATTTCACCTAATTCATGGACTGGACCTGATCCTTTACTAGAAGACACTTTAAAGGAAAGTTAGAGGGCAGAGGTATAAAGAAGAGATGATGCCATTCCTACTGAAACTATGCCAAAAAATAGAGAAGGAGGGACTCCTCCCTAACTCATTCTATGAGGCCAGTATCATACTGATACCAAAACTTGGTATAGATACAACAACAAAAAAAAGAAAACTTCAGGCCAATATCCTTGATGAACGTCAATGCAAAAATCCTCATCAAAATACTGGCAAACCAAATCCAGCAGCACATCAAAAAGCTTATCCACCATGATTAAGTTGGCTTCATCCCCGGCATGCAAGGTTGGTTCAACATATGCAAATCAATAAATGTGATGAATCAGAAAAGAACACATGATTATCTATTGAATAGATGCAGACAAGACCTTTGATAAAATTCAGCATCTCTTCATGTAAAAAACTCTCAATAAACTAGGTATTGAAGGAACATACCTCAAAATAATAAGAACCATAAAAGACAAACCCACAGCCAACATCATACTGAATGCAAAAGCTGGAAGCACTCCTCTTGAAAACTAGAACAAGACAAGGATGGCCTCTCTCATCTCACCTACTCAACACAGTGTATTGGAAGTTATGGCCAGGACAATCAAGCAAGAGAAAGAAATAGTATTCAAATAGGAAAGGAGAAAGTCAAATTATCTTTATTTGCAAATGACATAATCCTATGTCTAGAAAACCCCATTGTCTCAGCCCAAAAGCTTCTTAAGCTGACAAGCAGCTTCAACACAGTATCAGGACACAACATCAATACACGAAAATTGCTAGCGTTCACCAACAACAAGCAAACCAAGAGCAAAATTGCAAATGAACTCCCATTGACAACTGCTGCAAAAAGAATAAAATATCTAGGAATACCACTAACAAGGGAAGTGAAGGACTTCTTCAAGGAGAATGACAAATCACTGCTCAAAGAAATTAGAGAGGACAGAAACAAATGGAAAAACATCCATGCTCATGGACAGGAAGAATCAATATTATGAAAATGGCCATACTGCCCAAAGTAATTTATAGATTCAATGTTATTCCCATTAAACTACCATTGACATTCTTCACAGAATTAGAAAAAGCTCTTTTAAAATTCATATGGAACTGAAAAAGAGCCTGAATAGCCAAAACAATCCTAAGCGAAGAGAACAAAGCTGGAGACATCATGCTACCTGACTTCAAATTATACTACAGGGCTACAGTAACCAAAACAGCATGGTACTAGTACAAGCATGGTACTGGTACAAGAACAGATACATAGATCAGTGAAACATAATAGAGAACCCAGAAATAAGGCCACACACCTAAGCTATCTGATCTTCAACAAAACTGACAAAAATAACCACTGGGGAAAGGATTCCCTATTTAATAGAAGCTGCTGGGAGAACTGGCTAGCCATATCTAGAAAATTGAAACTGGACCCCTTCCTTACACCATTTACAAAAATTAACTCAAGATGAAATAAAGACTTAAATGTAACACCCAAAACTATAAAAACACTGGAAAAAAAAACTAGGCAATACCATTCAGAACATAGGCACGGGCAAAGATTTCATGACAAAAGTCAAAAGCAATTGCAACAAAAGCAAAAATTGACAAATGGGATCTAGTTAAACTAAAGTGCTTCTGTACAGCAAAAGAAACTATCAACAGAGTAAACAGGCAACCTACAGAATGGGAGAAACTTTGTGTAATCTATTCATCTGACAAAAGTCTAATATTCACCATCTATAAGAACTTAAATAAATTTACACGAAAATAACAAACAGCCCCATTTAAAAGTGGGCCAAGTATATGAACAGACACTTCTCAAAAGAAGACATACATGCCGCCAACAAGCCTATGAAAGAAAGTTCAACATCACTGATCATCAGAAAAATACAAATCAAAACCACAATGAGTGACCATCTCACACCAGTCAGAATGGCTATTACTAAAAAGTCAAAAAATAACAGATGCTGGTGAGGTTGTAAAGAAAAGGGAATACTTATACACTGATTGTGGGAGTGTAAATTAGTTCAACCATTGTGGAAGACTGTGTGGTGATTCCTCAAAGATCTTGAGTCAGAAATACCATTAGACCCAGCAATCCCATTACTGGGTATAGACCCAAAGGAATACAAATCACTCTATTATAAAGACACATGCACACATATGTTCACTGTAGCACTATTCACAATAGCATATACATTGAATCGACCTGGATGCCGATCAATGGTAGACTGGATAAAGAAAATGTGGTACACATACAACATGAAATACTGTGCAGCCATAAGAAGGAACGAGATCATGTCCTTTGCACAGACATGGATGGAGCTAGAGGCCATTATCCTTAGCCATCTAATGCAGGAACAGAAAACCAAATATTGCATGTTCTCACTTTTAAGTGGGAGCTAAATGAGACCAAACAGACACCAGGGGAGAGACAACACACACTGGAGCCGGTCAGAGGGTGAGGAGTAGAAAGATGGAGAAGATAGGGAAAAGTAGCTAAGGGATGCTGGGCTTAATACCTGGGTGATGGGATGACCTGTGCTGCAAACCACCATGGCACACACCTACCTGTGTAACAAACGTGCACATCCTACACGTGTACTCCTGAACTTAAAAGTTAGAAGTGAAAAAGTAAGATGAAGAAGTATAATGTGTACTCATGAAAGGGAATAACACTTGCTTGTAATGACAAAGATAACAAAGGAGGAAATCCACAAAATTTAATACTATATCCTCCTCTTTCTTACAAATATTTGCATGACCTAATATCTCATTTTTTAAAATGCTAGGATATCATACTCCCTACATAAGTCCTGCTTCATGATGTCAGCACTATTAATGCAATATATATGAATGTGTAAAAATAAGGTAAAGGGAAGAATTAATGAAAGGAAAATGATGAAGAATCTATACCATTATAAATATACACAATTGTAAACTTTCTGTTACCTGATTTTGAGTTTTGGACTTTACCATTCTTGATGGAAGAATGTAACAAGAAGTTACTTTCCAACGATTTACTAATTTAAGAACCCCAACATAAAAAATCTCATTATAAGGCAACTTTACTTATAAGAGAAATGACTCTGAGGGCAATTTTATGAGTCTTGTATATTGGCTTAAAAACAATGACCTGATTCATGTTTTTTTTTTTTTTTAACAGGAAATAAGCACTTTTAGAAAATCGAGAAAGCTATATATTGAAATTTCTTAGAAAAGAATATTGCTGTTCCATTGAAGAGTCAATATGAGAAACCTAGTTGATATATTTTTCATGCATTTGATGATGGAAAAGGTAGGCAGCTGTTCCATTCTTTATATACTGAGTGAAGTTGGTCATATTATTTGGTTTGGACTTTTAACTTCAGTACAAGTTCACAGCTATCTAAATTTATAAGAGATGAAGTTGAGAGATGATAGAGGTGAATTCAACAATTTAGTTGGTGCTGCGAAGTCAGCATATATAAACGTGAGTGAATCCAAAAAGCACAATAGAGATAGGGAAAGAAACTGGTTTCATTCAGTTGCAAAGAACATGAAATATAGTATTTCCTGTTCTCCTTCCAAATTCCATCAAACAAATCCAAAGTATTCTGGAGACACTGCTGATATTGGGCTTACTCATTCACCAAGTAGTCAGATTAAGAAGGCTCTAACTTATTTACTGCTTTCAGTAGTTCTTGACACTTCTGTTTACACGAAACTATGAAAACATTGCAGCAATGGTCTCATTTCAGTCATGTACTGAAGAATCAAAGAATAAGATGATCAGCTAGCTCTACTTCTCTTAATTTCTGGGAGCATTGTGTTTGTTGATAAAGATCATTAAAATCATGTCATTTTCTATATATAATCTTAGTCAAAATAAAAGACACTATTCTCCACCTTATTGTTCTCAGCATCTTTCTGGGACTCTCTCCTATAGACATGGGGTCCTAGAGAAAGGAAATAGATAATTTAACTGTATATTTAACTAGTTACTTCCAATGAATACTAACAACTAACATTTATTGAGAGCCTACTGTATGACAAGCATATGCTAAATGCTTTACATGTATTATCTCAATTAACACTCATATCCACTTTATAAGGCAGATGCTATCACAATTTCTATTTTAAAGATAAGGTGGCCGGGCACAGTGGCTCACACCTGTAATCCCAGCACTTTGGGAGGCTGAGGTGGGTGGATCACAAGGTCAGGAGTTCAAGACCAGCCTGGCCAACCTGGTGAAACCCCGTCTCTACTAAACTACAAAAATTAGCCAGGCGCAGTGGCAGATGCCTGTAATCCCTACTATTCTGGAGGCTGAGGCAGGAGAACGGCAGGAGAATCGCTTGAACTGGGGCAGCAGAACTTGCAGTGAGCCGAGACTGTGCCACTGCACTCCAGCCTGGGTGGCAGAGTGAGGCTCCGTCTCAAAATATAAACAAATAAATAAATAAAAACGATAAGGCATCTGGGATTTGTAAAAGTTAAGCGACTTGTCTTAGGTCAAGTATTAGTAGGTAGCAGAGCTATCCTTCAAGCCCAAAGAACCTGATTCTAGAGCCTGTATTTTTAACCACTATGTTAACCACTTTGACAACTTTATTCTTTTCCTATTGTAAATTACTACCAAAGTTTTTCTTGGCAGATTATTCACAAATATATCACAGTTATAGAGTCACGTTCTAATTCCTTCAACCTTTCTCCAGGACAAAAACTAAAGGATGTTTAGAAAACAAACAAAGGTTGAATCTAATAATTGCAAAATTACAGCAAATTTTATGCCAACTATGGGATTAGTATAATAAAATTCTACTGAGAGTTTGGTAGCTGTACAAGATTATTTGCTAGTAGGAACGTGGTGCAAGAGTTTTTTAGTTTTTAGTTTTTGTTTTCCAATGTATTTTTCCAGTGTGTTGGCTAATAAATCCATATCCAGTTTCACTCTATTACTCTGATGGCAAAATACTGCCAGATGAGGAAGCTATAAACTCGTTTACTAATCCTTATCACAGACTACATCTTAGAATTGGGATCCTAATGAATCTTAGAAGCAAAACACTTTTTAATTAGATGTTAATCCGGGTGTACTGGTCAAATGACCACTGCAAATGTAACTTGAAAATAAGAATTCTGCCTGTTCTTCTTGGTCTCTATTCCTTCAGAGGGGAGCATTGAGCAGCAAGTAAAGAGCAAGTCTTCCAGAGACTTCCATCATTCAACATGTATTAAAAACCAAAATATTTCCTCATTGTAGGTACAAATGTGAGAAAACATTCAAAAATAAATTAGGCCACTGCTTATGGATATATATGTTGGCATAGCATACAAAGAGAAAAGAATTTGGACTTGATATATGGATTCTAACCATTGCCCTGTCATTTAGCCAACAGACATTGGAGTAGACATATAGCCTGAGTTTCCGTTTCCTCCATATGTCAAATAGTGATGATGTCTGTTAGACTTTAAATATTATGTTTAAAAGATCTCCCTATCTTTAGCCTACATATATAGACTCAATATACGATTGATATAAACATTTGTGGCCTCTTTTTGCTATTGGAGTCATCACAGCACATGTTGAATGCAGTCCCTCAGGATCCAGGCTGAGGCAACAGCAAACCGACACCTCAAACATTACCAGTCACTGTGCCATGGAAAGAAAGAACTCTGGATGATATTTCACTAGCAGTGAAGTGCTCAAACAAATGACATTCATCACTTTCACTCACAAGGCACTGGCCCTACCTACCATGAGGGTGCCAAATGTGCACTTCTACTTTGCAGCAGGAAGGCAGAGATCTGGAAAGCTGATCAACAATATTAATGACTATCACAATTAGAAAGCAGCATTATTGGAGCTGTAAAGCTCAAGTTTAGCAATATGGCAATGCTCCCTTTCCATTTCCCTAGAAAATATGGGTAAACTTCATAATACAATGGATAAATACCCAAATGATCTCTGGGACCCCTCCCCAAATAATTCCATATCTATATAGGAATATCTTACATAAAATGATAAGCAGATCACTAAGATATATGGCCAAAAACATCCATTCACATCATAGATATGACAAGCTACATTTTTACTATAGGAGCATCTTAGCATCAGGGATGAACCATCTACTTCTTCCTGGCAACATAAAAAACTACAAAAGTGCAGTCTAAGCAATTACTGATTGTACTACACTGCTAATAGGAATACATTATTTATGCCCAAGAAAAATTATAATGGCTCTATGCCACCTACAAGCTAGATGATCAACTTAAACAAGCTATAAACATTAAGTCCAAATTCTGAATCAGCAATATCTACAAATTATAAATAATATTGAACGACAAGAATGACCTCAATGTTGTGTTCAGTTAAACTGATTACTATTGGGTTAGACATGTGAGCTTATGGCAGTAAGCATAATTTCCAGTCCAGGCAAATGAAAGTGAAAGGCTAACAAAAGAAGTACACTAAAGAAAGCCAACAGAAAGCTCTAAGCCATAAACAAAGTTAGACTACTACACTAGTAGGGATAAAACCAACAAAACTGTAATGCCTCAAGTTGAGAAAAACTTAATCAGAGGTTCTCTCTCCTTAAAACTTAAGGAACTTCGAATGCTTGAGGAACTTAAAAATGCTTATGCCTGGCCCTTTTCCAAGAGATTCAGATTTAATTGATCCAGTAGAGTGAGGCTCAGGCAGTTCTCTGTTTTTGTTATTGTTTTTGTTTGGTAAAGCTTTCTAATGCACAACGAGACTTGCATGAAGAGCAAACACTACACTACTCTACACTAAAATGCTACACTAAATCATGTAACCTATCAAGCTACAAAATAAACTTTAAAATCATGGGTTCTACAGACATGTACCTACTAAATATAAAAGAAAAATCATTTGTACTAATGGGGAAGAATTCTATACCATGCATTAGCTTAAAAAAATAGCCCTGCAGCACATGTTCATGGTTATTTCTATGAGTAATTACTAGAGTGATGTAAATGTTGAACACATACTTTGTGTAATTTTTTATTGTGATAAAATACACATAAAATCTACCATCTTAACTATTTTAAATGTACAGTTTGGTGTTACTAAACACATTTATAATGTTGTGCAATCATCACCACCATCTATCTCCATACTGTTTTCATCTTGAAAACTGAAATTCTGTGCCCATTAAACAATAACTTCCCATTCTCTACTTCCCTCAGCCCCTGGCAGCACCATTCTACTTTGTCTCTATAATTTTGACTATTCTTTTTTTTTTGAGACGGAGTCTTGCGCTTTCGCCCAGGCTGGAGTGCAGTGGGGCGATCTCGGCTCACTGCAAGCTCCATCTGTAGGGTTCACGCCATTCTCCTGCCTCAGCCTCCGGAGTAGCTGGGACTACAGGCACCCGCCACCGCGCCCAGCTATTTTTTTACTTTTTATTTTTTATTTTTTTTTTATTTTTAGTAGAGATGGGGTTTCACCATGTTAGCCAGGATGGTCTCAATCTCCTGACTTTGTGATCCACTGGCCTTGGCCTCCCAAAGTGCTGGGATTACAGGCATGAGCCACTGTGCCCAGCAATTTTGACTGTTCTAAGTACTTCATATAAATGGAATCATACGGTATTTGTCTTTGTGTGATTATATTATTTCACTTATCGTAATATCTTCATGGTTCTGTCATGATGTAGCATGTCAGTATTTCCTTTCTATTTAAGGCAGAATAATATTCCATTGTTGGTATATGCCACTAGTTATTACTCTGTGTTTTCTTCTAAGACTTTATAGTTTTAGGTCTTACATTTAGGTCTTTGATCTATTATGAACTCATTTTTGTACATGGTTTTAGGTAAGGGTCTAGCTTCATTTTTCTGCATATGAAGAGCCAATTTTCCTAGCACTATTTCGTGATAAGATTGTCCTTTCCCCATTGAATGGTCTTTGCCCTACTGTCAAGAATAATTTGACTATTTTCATGAGAACTTATTTCTGGGCTGTCTATTCTATTCCACTTGTCTGTAGGTTTACTGTAGCTTTATCCTAAGTTTTGAAATCAGGAAGTGTGAGTCCTCTAGCTTAGTTATTCAAGATTGTTTTGGCTATTCAGGGTCCCTTGAGATTCCAAATAAATTTAGGATGGGTTTTGCTATTCATGCAAAAATATCATTAGGATTTTAATAGGGATTGCATTGACTCTGTACATTGCTTTGGGTAGTATTGACCTTTTTTTTTTTTTTTTTTTTTTTTGGAGACAGAGTCTCACTCTGTAGCCCAGGCTGGAGTGTAGTGGCACAATCTCAGCTCATTGCAACCTCTGCCTCCCGGATTCAAGTGATTCTCATGCTTCAGCCACTCGAGTAGCTGGTATTATAGGCATGCGCCAACGTGCCTAGCTAATTTTTGTATTTTTAGTAGAGATGGGGTTTTTCCATGGTGGCCAAGCTGGTCTCGAACTCCTGGCCCCAAGTGTTACATCCTCCTCCGCCTCCCAAAATGCTGGGATTACAGGCATGAGCCACCACATCCGGTCAGTATTAACATTTTAACAATAGTAAGTTCCAATCTGTGAACATGGAACATGTTTCTATCTATTTATTTATATCTTCTCTAACTTTGTTCACCAATGTTTTGTAGTTTTCATTGTACAAGTATTTGATTTTCCTGGTTAATTCTCAGATGGTTTATTCTTTTTGATGCCATTGTAAATGGAATCATTTTTATAATTATCTTTTGGCATTCTTAGTGTATGGAACTGCAACTGAATTTCTGTGTTTCTGCTGCTTCGTTGAATTCACTTATTGGTTCTAATTTTTTGTGTGTGGAATCTTTAAGGTTTTCTACTCATAAGATCATATCATCTGCAAAGAAAGATAATTTTACTTCTTTCTGTCCAATTTGGATTTTTTTTTAAAGACTTTTAATTTTTGTTACTTAAAAAAGGCTTCATTTTTTAATTTAGCTTTCTGACTCTGTGTTTGTACCTTAAACAATTTCACAACAATTTTCTGCTCCTCATTAAGGAAAGCACACTTGATCCTGTCATGAAAACATTTAGTACACATGGAAACACCATAGGGCCTGCTGACATGTTTCTTTGTTTTGGACCATCGCATAAGAAATTTAGGCCTTACAGCACGAACCCCTCTAAGTCTGCCTGGGCACACACCACATGCAGATTTGGTGCTTTCCCAACCTTCTTTGTATAAAGGTAAACAATTCTATTACCAGGGATTCAGGACAGCCTAGTTTTATTAGTGGTTGTATTGTAGGAAACCCTACGATGTATGTCAAATCCTGGTCCATTCTGAGTGCCTCTTGACAACATCCCTGGAAGCTAGATAACTTTTATGTCTTTTTTCTTGCCTAATTGCTCTGGCTAGAACTTTCAGAACTATGTTGAATAGAATGGTGAAAGTTGGCATCTGTGCCTTGTTCATCATCTCAGAAGAAAATATTTTAATTCTTCATCTTTGAATATAATGTTTTCCATGAGTTTTCATATATGGCTTTTATTATGTTGAGATAGTAGCCTTCCATTCCTGGTTTGTTTTTTTTTTTTTTAAATCATGAAATGTTGTTGAATCTTGTCAAATCCTTTTTGTACATTAATTAATTAATATAGAAATGATTAATTAATTAATGATTTTTTCCTTCATTCTGGTAATGTGGTATATTACATTCATTGATTTTTATATATTGAACTGTTCTTACGTTCCAAGATAAATCCTATTTTACCATAGTGTATAATTATTTTACTATTCTGCTGAAATACGTTTGTTAGTATTTTGTTGACTTTTTGCATCAATGTAAATAAGGAATACTAGCCTATAGTTTTCTTTCTGTGCAGTGTTTTAATCTGCCTTTTGTACCAGAGTAATGTTGGCCTTATAGAATGAGTTAGGAAGTGTGCCCTCCTATCCAGGTTTTTGGAAAAGTAGGATTTGAAGGATCAGTATTTGTTCTTTAAGTGTTTGGTAGACTTCAAAGTGAAGCCATCATGTCCAGGATTCTTTATTGTTGGGAGATTTTGGATTACTAATTCAATCTCATTACTACTTACAGGTCTACTCAGGTTTTCTATTTCTTCATGCTTTAGTTTTGCTAGATTTTGTGTTTCTAGGAATTTATAAATTTCATCTAGGTTATCCAATTTGTTGCTGTATAACTGTCCACAGTATGCTCTTATAGTCATTTTTATTTATGTAGAATTGGTGGTAATGTCCCTGCTTTATTTCTGACTTTAGTAATTTGAGTCTTTTCTCTTTAATTCTTAGTACATCTAGCTAAAGGTTTGACGGTTTTATTGATCTTCTCAAAGAACCAACTTCTGTTTTCATTGATTTTCTCTATTGTTTTTCTATTATATATCTTATCTCTGCTCTTATCTTTATTATTTCCTTCCTTCTAGTAGCTTTGGATTTAGTTTTTCTTTTTCTGGTCCTCTAAGTTGTAAAGTTAGGTTGCTGATTTGAAATATTTCTTGTTTTTCAATAAGTGTTTGTAGGTATAAATTTTTCCCTCAGTACTGTTTTCATTGCATACCATAAGTTTTAGTGTCCTGTGTTTTTGTTTTATCTAAGATGTGTTTCATTCATCTCTAAGTGTTAGCCTATTTCCCTTATAATTTTTTCTTTGATGCATTGGTTGTCTTGGGGTGTGTTTAATTCCCACAAATTCTAATTTTACCTCTTATTATTTCTACCTTCATTTCATTGTGGTCCGAGATAATACTCTACATTACATCTGTCTTTTAAAAATCTCTTGAGACTTAATTTGTGGTCCATCATGTCATCTGTTGTAGAAAATGTCCCATGTGAACCTGAGAAAATATACTATTCTTGTTGGGTAGAGTGTTTTGTACATGTCTGTTAAATCTATTTGGTTTACTGTGTTATTTGAGTCCTCTATTTCTTTATTTATATTCTGCCTAGTGGTCTATCCATTACTGAGAATGGGTTATTAAGTCTCCAACTATTATTGTTGAACTGTCCATTTCTCCCTTCAATTCTGGAAGATTTTGCTTCATATGGTTTAATAATCTTTTAACAGATGCATGTTTATAATAGTTATATCTTCTCGCTATATTGAGAACATCTTATTCATTAAAATATCCTTATTTTGTTCTGTTGTTGTATCCTTTGTTTCTTGTAACATTTATGTTTATTTTGTTATTATGTTTGTTTATTAGTATAGCCACCCCTGTTCTCTTTTGGTTACTATTTGCATGGAACATCTTTTCTCATTGTTTCACTTTCAGTCTATTTGTGTCTTTGGATCTAAAATGAGTCTCTCATTAGAGAGCAGATAGTAAGATCATGTCTTTTTATTCATTCTATTAATCTCTGTCTTTTGATTGGGGAGTTTAATCCATTTAAATAATTACTAGTAAGGGACTTATTTCTGTCATTTTGTTAGTTGTTTCAATACGCCTTACAGCTTTTTGTTCCTCATTTCTTGCCTTACTGGCATCTTTTATATTTAATTTTTATACTGAAACATTTAAATTCCTTTCTCATTTCCTTGTGCATATATTCTATAGCTGTTTTCTTTATGTTTAACATGAGGATTACATCCTTAAGTTATAACACTTTAATTTGAATTTATACCAGCTTATCTTCCACAACATACACAAATTCTGCTCCTTTAACAGCTTCATCCCTGCCCCTTTCAGTTGCTGTCATGAAATTTCATCTTTATATGTTGTTTGCCCAAAAATATAAACTAATAATTCTTTGAAGAGCATCAGTCTCTTAAGTTATGCAGAAAACAAAATATGGAGTTATAAGCCAAAGTTACATATACTAGCTTTTAGACTAATAATGTTAGGGCCTCACTCTGTAACCCAAGTGGTGAGTTAATACTTAATAAACTCATATATATATATACACACACACTAACAGGAGATATATATATATACACACACACACACATATACATATACACACACACACAAATAGGATATATACACACACTAATAGGATATATGTATAAATAGGATATACACACACACACACACACACACACACACACACACACATATCCTATTAGTTCTATCCCTCTAGAGAACCCTGACTAATACAGATTTTGGTAGCAGGCACGGTTCTAGGGGAATAGAATATTAAGGATGGAGTTCTTTTATTGGTTTGGGGGTTTCTGGAGTTGGCTGCTTAATATGATAGACCCCAAAATGCTAAGGACTCTACTTCTAATAGTATAGAAAACACTGATACTCCATGGTGTGAACTTTTTATGGAGTTAGCCAAATAAATGCATTTGACACTCCTGATTCACTGCCTATGAGAGGCAAGGAGTTTAGTGACTCTATACATAATACATTTGACCATATGTGAAGAACCAAGGAATATAATGAAGCTCATTGGTTGCTCCTAAGTTCAGTGGACAAAGTGATGAAAGCAAAAGATGAACTCAGAGATTCTAACTCCCGGCTTCAGAAGAAGCAGATACTAAGTCTCAAATCTGCTAAGATTGCCCTGAGTGAGAGTCTTATCTCCTGTAGAGGAAGAGCTGAAATTGTGGAAAACAGACACAAGCTCTTATCATGCGAGTGGCTGACCTGCAACGAAAGGTGCATGCACAGCCTCACCAGGTGTCTACTCTAAAAGTGAGTGCATTGATTGGAAAAGAATGGGACCCTGCACTGTGGAATGGGGACATGTGGGAGGACCCTGATGAAGCTGGGGACACTGGATTTGTAAACTCTGTAGTGGCAGCTTCCCCGCCTCGACCAACGCTGCCATCAGCCTTTCCGCCTTTGTCTGAGGAGATAAACCCTGCATTGCCCGAGGCAAGAGTGATGGCCTCCCCTGAGGCAGCTGCCAGGCAAAATAATGTTGATTCTCCTCAGGAGCCACCCTCAACACTCATGCTATCTTCTAGACCTATAACTAAAGTCCTCACCCCTAGAGGTGAGGTTGAGAGTGTGACCATGAGTAGGTGTGCTACACTCAAAAAGGGCTGTTTGAGTTCTCTAATTTATATAAACAGAAATCTGGTGAACAGGCATAAAAATGGATATTAATGGTGTGGGATAATGGTGGAAGGAAGACAGAATTGGATCAGGCTGAATTTATTGATTTGGGCCCATTAAGTAGGGACTCTGCTTTTAATGTTGTGGCTTGGGGAGTTAAAAAAAGGTTCTAACAGTTTATTTGCTTGGTCACATGAAACATGGATTAAAAGATGGTTCACTGTGAGTGAGCTGGAAATGCCTAATCTTCCTTGGTTCAATGTAGAGGAAGGGGTCCAAAGGGTTAGGGAGATTGGGATGGTGGAGTGGATTAGTCACTTAGACCTACTCATCCTAGCTGGGAGGGTCCAGAAGATACACCCTTGACCAGTGCCTTGCAAAACAGATTTGTGAGGGAAGCATCTGCAATTTTAAGGAGCCCTGTAATTGCTCTTCTCTGTATGTCAGATCTAACAGTGGGAACCACGGTCACTCGGCTACAAAATTTAAATACAATGAGAATAATTGGATCCTGAGGTGGCAGGGGCCAAGTGGCGACACTCAACCATTAAAGGCAAGGTGGGCATATCTACTGTAATGGACAGCAGAGGCAAAGCAGCAATCAGAATAGTCTGACTTGTGTAGAGCCCACTGGTATTGGCTAGTTAATCACAACGTTCCTAGAAGTGAAACTGATAGGAAGCCTACTGCATTCCTACTTAATTTATACAAGCAGAAAACTAGGTTGAATGGACAAAAGACTAATTTCAATTGGAAAAACAGAGAACCACACCCCCTCAATCAATTTCCAGACTTGATCCAGTTTACAGACCCAGAACCACTTGAATGAAGGGGAGGCCGGGTCACCTTTAGGAAGGACCCCACTACACTACCAAAAATTTATGCAGTGAATCTTTCTCCCATACGTCCCTAAGGAGACCTCTGGGCTTTCACCCAGGTAACTGTGCACTGGGGAATGGGAAATGATCAGAAATTTCAGGGACTACTGGACACTGGCTCTGAGCTGATGTTGATTCCAGGGGACCCAAAATGTCATTGTGGTCCTCCAGTTAAAGTAGGGGCATATGGAGGTTAGGTAATTAATGGAGTTTTAGCTCAGGTCTGACTTACAGTGGGTCCAGAAGGTCCCTGGACTCATCCTGTGGTCATTTCCCCAGTGCCAGAATGCATAATTGGCACAGACATATGTAGCAGCAGGCAGAACCCCCACACTGGCTCCCTGACTGGTAGGGTGAAGGCTATAATGGTGGGAAGGGCAAAACAGAAGCCATTAGAGCTGCCTCTAGCTAGAGAAATAGTAAATCAAAAACAATATCGCATCTCTGGAGGGACTGTGGAGATTACTGCCACCATCAAGGACTTGAAGGACGAAGGGGAGGTGATTCCCACCACATCCCCATTCAACTCTCCCATTTGGCCTGTGTAGAAAGCAGATGGATCTTGGAGAATGACAGTGGATTATCATATGTGTAAACAAGTGGTGATTCCAATTGCAGCTGCTGTACCAGATGTGGTTTCATTGCTTGAGTAAATTAACACATTTCTTGGTACCTGATATGCAGCCACTGATTTGGCAAATGCCTTTTTCTCCATTCTTGTCCATAAGGCCCACCAGAAGCAATTTTCCTTCAGGTGGCAAGGCCAGCAATATACTTTTACTGTCCTACCTCAGGGGTATATCCACTGTCCAGCTTTGTGTCGTAATCTTATTCAGAGAGACCTTGATCGCTTTTCACTTCCATGAAGTATCACACTGGTCCATTGCATTGATGACATTATGCTGACTGGATCCAGTGAGGAAGAAGTAGCAAACACACTGGACTTATTGGTGAGACATTTGCATGCCAGAAGATGGGAAATAAATCCAACTAAAATTCAGGGAACTTCTACCTCAGCAAAATTTCTAGGAGTCCAGTGATGTGGGGCTTGTTGAAATATTCCTTCTAAGGGGAAGGATAAGTTGCTGCATTTGGACTCTCCTACAACGAAGAAAGAGGCACGATGCCTAATGGGTTTATTTGGATTTTGGAGTCGACGCATTCCTCATTTGGCTGTGTTACTCTGGTGCATTTATTGAGTGACCCAAAAGGCTGCCAGTTTTGAGTGGGGTCCAGAACAGGAGAAGGCTATGCAACAGGTCCAGGCTGCTGTGCAAACTGTTCTGTCACTTGGGCCATATGACCCAGCAGATCCAATGTTGCTTGAAGTATCAGTGGCAGGTAAGGATGCTATCTGGAGCCTTTGGCAGGCCCAAATAGGTAAATCACAGTGGAGGCCTCCAGGATTTTGGAGCAAGGCCCTGCCATCTTCTGCAGATAACTACTCTCCTTTTGAGAGACAGCTCTTGGCCTGTTACTGGACTTTGGTGGAAACTGAACATTTGACTATGGATTAGCAAGTCTCCATGTGACCTGAACTGCCTATCATGAACTAGGTGCTTTCTGACCCATCTAGCCATAAACTGGGTTGTGCACAGCAGCATTCCACCATGAAATGGAAGTGGTATATGTGATCGGGCTCAAGCAGGTCCTGAAGGCACAAGTAAGTTACATGGGGAAGTGTCTCAAATTCCACCGTCTCCACTCCTGCCACCCTGCCTTCTCTCCCCCAGCCTGAACCAATGGCCTCATGATGAATTCCCTGTGATCAGCTGACAGAAGAGATGGTTCTGCATGATATGCAGGCACCACACTCGAAAGTGGACAGCTGCAACACTACAGCCCCTTTCTAGGACATCTCTGAAGGAAAGCTGTGAAGGGTAATCTTCCCAGTAGGCAAAACTTCAAGCAGTGCACCTGGTTGTGCACTTTGTATGGAAGGAGAAATCTACAGATGTGTGATTATATACTGATTCAAGAGCTGTAGCCAATGGTTTGGCTGGATAGTCAGGGACTTGGAAGAAGCATGACTGGAAAATTGGTAACAAAGAAATGTGGGGAAGAGGTATGTGGATGTACCTCTCTGAATGGTCAAAAACTGTGAAGATATTTGTACCCCATGTGAGTGCTCACCAACAGGTGACCCCAGAAGAGGAGGATTTCAATAATCAAGTGGATAGGATGACCGCGTTCTGTGGACACCTCTCAGCCTCTTTCTCAGTCATCCTTGTCATCACCCAACGGGCCCATGAACAAAGTGGCCATGGTGGCAGGGATGGAGGTTATGCATGGACTCAGCAACATGGACTTCCACTCACCAAGGCTGACCTGGCTACAGCCACTGCTGAGTGCCCAATTTGCCAGCAGCAGAGACCAACACTGAGTCCTCGATATGGGCACCATTCCTTGGGGTGATCAGCCAGCTACCTGGAAGCTAGTTGATTATATTGGACGTCTATCATCATGGAAATGGCAGAGGTCCTCACTGGAATAGACACTTACTCTGGATATGGGCTTGCCTAACCTGCACACAATGCTTCTGCCAAGACTACCATCCGTCGACTCACAGAATGCCTTATCCACCATCATGGTATTCCACACAGCATTGCCTCTGATCAAGGCACTCACTTTACAGCTAGAGAGGCATGGCAGTGGGCTCATGCTCATAAAATTCACTGGTCTTACTATGTTACCCATCATCCTGGAGCAGCTGGATTGATAGAACAGTGGAATAGCCATTTGAAGTCACAATTATAATGCCAATTAGGTGGCAATATTTTGCTGGGGCAAAGTTCTCCAGAAGGCTGTGTATATTCTGAATCAGCATCTAATATATGGTACTGTTTCTCCCATAGCCAGGATTCATGGAATCAAGAGGTCCAGGAATCAAGAGGTGGAAGTGGAAGTGGCACCACTCACCATCACCTCTAATGATCCACTAGCAAAATTTTTGCTTCCAGTTTCTGTGACATTATGTTTTGCTGTCCTAGAGGTCTTAGTTCCAGAGGGAGGAATGCTGCCATCAGAGGACACAACAACGTTTCCATTAAACTGGAAGTTAAGATTGCCACCTGGACACTTTGGGCTCCTCCTACCTTTAAGTCAAAAGGCTAAGGGAGTTACAATGTTGGCTGGGGTGATTGACCTGGTCTATCAAGATGCAATCAGTCTACTACTCCACAATGGAGGTAAGGAAGAGTATGCATAGAATACAGGAGATCCATGAGAGTTTCTCTTAGTATTACCATGCCCTGTGATTAAGGTCAATGGCAAACTACAACAGCGCAATCCAGGCAGGACTACAAATAGCCCAGACCCCTCAGGAATGAAGGTTTGGGTCACTTCACCAGGAAAAAAACCATGACCTGCTGAGATGCTTACTGAAGGCAAAAGGAATACAGAATGGGTAGTAGAAGAAGGTAGTTATCAATACCAGCTACAACCACATGACCAGCTGCAGAAATGGGACTGTAATTGTCATGAGTATTGCCCCATTCTTTGTTAAAAACATGTTCGTTCACGTATACACTTGTACTAAGAAAATATCTTCACTTTATTTCCTTTTTCCTTTATCATGTGACATAAGATTTATTGACTTCACATCAGCATTTAAGTATTGCTAACTTTATGTAATAGTATTTGGGTTGAGAACTGGTGCATTTCCAATTGTACAAAGAATAGTTGTATTATGTTCTGCATAATTATGACCTTATTATTGTCTTTATTTGAAGACTATTTATGATCTCAGGAGATGTGTACAGGTTCAAGTTGCCAAGGGATGGTTAACACTGAGTGTCAACTTGATTGGATTGAAGGATACAAAGTATTGATCTTGGGTGTGTCTGAGAGGGTGTTGTCAAAGGACATTAATATTTGAGTCATTGGGCTGGGAAAGGCAGAGCCACCCTTATTTGGGTGGGCACCATTTAATCAGCTGCCAGCAAATATAAAGCAGGCAGAAAAATGTGAAAAGGAGAGACTGGCCTAGCCTCCCAGCCTACATCTTTCTCCCGTGCTGGATGCTTCCTGTCCTTAAACATCAGACTCCAAGTTCTTCAGTTTTGAGATTTGGACTCGTTCTCTTTGCTCCTCAAGCTTGCAGACAGCCTATTGTGGATGTTGTGATCATGTAAGTTAATACTTAATAAACTCCCCTTTATATGTAGGTATATAAAAATATATGTGTGTATATATACACACACACACACACAAATACATATATATACACATATATACACACACACACACACACACACACACACATATATGTATGCTATTAGTTCTGTCCCTCTAGAGAACCCTGACTAATACACTAAGACTCAATAATTTCAACTGTTCTGCCTTCAAGTTTGCTGATTCTTTCTTCTCTGTGTTCTAATTTGTCTTTGAATCCCTGTAGTGAACTTTTCATTTCAGTTTTACTTTTCTGTTCCTAAATTTCTTTTGGTTTTCTTTTAGATTTTCTATTTCCTTATTCATATTTGTCTTTTGTTCGTACATCATGTTCTTGACTCTCAAAATCTTCCTTTAGTTCTTTAAGCATCTTTAAGACAGTAGCTTTAAAGTCTTTGTCTAGAAGATCTGCCATCAAGTTTTTTCAGGGACAGTATCTGTTGATTTTTTTTTTTTCCTTTAAATGAGCCATACTTTCCTATTTCTTTATAGGCCTTATGAAGTTTTGTTGAAAACTGGACATTTAAGTCTAACAATGTGATAAGTTTGAAAATCAGATTCATCCTCTTCTCCACAATTTGCTGTTTTTGTTATTGCTTTTGTGTTTTTTGTTGTTGTTGTTGTTTTTTATTGTTGTAGGCTATCTTTGTGCCAAGGATCAGCCTGAACTAAAACTTTGAGTGTTGCTCAGGTCTTTTCTGAGCCTGCACCTTTCCCTCTGCCTGTGCAGTCACTTTCTAATTTTCCCTGTATATGCAGTTGGTTTTAAATTTCCTAGTGTTTAATGTCTGGCTTTCACAAGAGGAAAAATGGAAAAATGAAAGTGGTGGTGCAAAAGGGTGCCAGCCCTTTAAATCCCCTGGAAGTCACTTCAGCTGAAGGGGGAGGGGCTTGCAAAAATGAGGGAGATTATAATAACAGTAGCTGCCTCTTTCATTGTCTGAACCTTTGTGATCATCAGCAGCAATAGATGATTACAGCACAGATCCCCAATATTTGAAAAACAAGGTCGTTTTTGCCCACCTCAGCTCCTGTAAGCTATGTGCAAGATGCTCCAGAAACATGTGCAACTGTCTGCCACAGGACTGGGAATGGGGACTGGTAGCTGCAACTGTGTTAAGAGCTGGAGTTGATGGAAATTAACTGCAGCATACAGTCCAAGCCTTTTCGTGGAAGTTTCAAGTCTTCAATAGACTCGAGTTCAAAAATAGTTACATTAGACAGATTCTTCCAGGGTCTGATTGTTGTCTAGGTGGAGAGACATATTCATGGTGCTTCCTACTCTACCATCTTCCCAGAATCCCATCTCTGAATACTTTCAGGAATATCAAGGCTTCTTTATAAGAGAGGAAGCTGGATTTCAGCTATGTTTATAGCTACCTATTAAAAACTAAAATATATAAACTAACATCAATTATAAATCTACAATAAAAATATTACCTTCAACTATTTTCTGGAGTATATCTCAGTGTATTAATAAGTAGTTCCATTTATCAGGGGAAAACTCTATTATCTGTATGACTAGAGAATGACTAAGTACTATTGTGCTCTTAACAATAAAATTAATTAAGTCCGAGGTCTCATAAACATGTCAACCATGTACCTATTAAATTAACTATTTAAAAGACTAGACAAACATGATTGAACCAAAAGAAAATAGTTAAAATTTTCATAGCAAAACAAAAAAAAATTTAATTTAAATGCATATAATGCAGGTCTTTGTAGGCAAATTTATGTCTATCCCACCTTAACATATGTACTGCAAAATACAGAGAGTCCATATTCAGTGAAAATCCTGAAATATTATTTAATTAGTTGTTAAAGTAATTAGTTTAGAAGAATTAATTTAGAGGGAAATGATGTTGAAATAGTGTATGAAGTAAGATTTAATCAGCTATAACCAGAGAAAATTATACATGACTATCATTCTTCATCCGGTTTTAGAAAAAGTGATCAGACAACTTGTACAATTTACATACCTCTCCTCTAGAAAATATTTTTAAAACTCTACATTGTTTAACTATACATTACTTTTCGTGTAAGTGGTCCTGTCTTTTTTTCTGAAGTCGGGGGCATGTATTTAATATCTGGATCAATGTGATGCAGTATAGAGATAGCATTTGAGGATATAGGAGCTCCAAAGTGGAAAGGACCATAAAAGATTAAATCCCTGGGAAGTCTAGGCAATAGAGCGTAAATTGGAGTCAATACAATCTCCATCTTCAAAGGAAGGGAAATCTCAGCTATCCTGAGCTAAGATTCTAAGGTCAGCTTCATGAGCAGCTAAAAGATTCCCCTATCCTTTATAAAGGGGCCCAGATGGAATATTCTATCCTGTCTTCTGTGATTGCCAGCAGAAGTATCTAGGAGCACATTCAAAACATCAGAGCAGAGAAGATGCCTCATGTAAAGATGACTGGATCACAACTAGCATGAAATTGGTTGATATGGCGTTATTCCATACTTAAATGTTTTCACAAAAACAGCCTCCCCTCTTACCTGCTTCAAACTGAATAGTATAAAATACCAAACAAAAGAGTAAAAAATACATAGTTTTTACTATATATTTGCCAAAGATATAGTAAAAGCCCATTTAAAATTACCCCAATATTTAAAGATTTCATTTTACTGTGGATTAAATTGCATGTTTTAAATACGTGTATGTACTTATTTGTATTTCTAAATATGTACACATCTCACTATTAACAAAACAAAAAACATCCAGCTGGATGCAGTAGTGTATGCTTGTAGACTTAGCTACTTGGGAGACTGAGGCAGGAGGATCACCTGAGCCCAGTAATTCAAGGCTGGCCATCGCAAAAAAAAAAAAAAAAAAAAACAGAAAATACTAAAATTAAGTAAAAGGTATCCACATTTCTGACATCTACTTTTTATCAAGTTTTAATGAAAGCATGATTTGCAGATGAAAAGTTTCAGTATTATCGAAGATGGCCGAATAGGAACAGCTCCAGTCTCCAACTCCCAGCGCCAGCGACACAGAAGACCGGTGATTTCTGCATTTTCAACTGAGGTACTGGGTTCATCTCACTGGGGAGTGCCGGACGATCGGTGCTGGTCAGCTGCTGCAGCCCGACCAGCGAGAGCTGAAGCAGGGCGAGGCATCGCCTCACCTGGGAAGCGCAAGGGGGAAGGGAATCCCTTTTCCTAGCCAGGGGAACTGAGACACACAACACCTGGAAAATCGGGTAACTCCCACCCCAATATTGCGCTTTAAGCAAACAGGCACACCAGGAGATCATATCCCACACCTGGCCGGGAGGGTCCCACGCCCACGGAGCCTCCCTCATTGCTAGCACAGCAGTCTGTGATCTACCGGCAAGGCAGCAGCGAGGCTGGGGGAGGGGCGCCCGCCATTGCTGAGGCTTAAGTAGGTAAACAAAGCTGCTGGGAAGCTCCAACTGGGTGGAGCTCACAGCAGCTCAAGGAAACCTGCCTGTCTCTGTAGACTCCACCTCTGGGGACAGGGCACAGCTACACAACAACAACAACAACAACAACAAAGCAGCAGAAAACTCTGCAGACGCAAACGACTCTGTTTGACAGCTTTGAAGAGAGCAGTGGATCTCCCAACACGGAGGCTGAGATCTGAGAACGGACAGACTGCCTGCTCAAGTGGGTCCCTGACCCCTGAGTAGCCTAACTGGGAGACATCCCCCACTAGGGGCAGTCTGACACCCCACACCTCACAGGGTGGAGTATACCCCTGAGAGGAAGCTTCCAAAGCAAGAATCAGACAGGTACACTCGCTGTTCAGAAATATTCTATCTTCTGCAGCCTCTGCTGCTGATACCCAGGCAAACAGGGTCTGGAGTGGACCTCAAGCAATCTCCAACAGACCTACAGCTGAGGGTCCTGACTGTTAGAAGGAAAACTATCAAACAGGAAGGACACCTACACCAAAACCCCATCAGTACATCACCATCATCAAAGACCAGAGGCAGATAAAACCACAAAGATGGGGAAAAAGCAGGGCAGAAAAGCTGGAAATTCAAAAAATAAGAGCACATCTCCCCCGGCAAAGGAGCACAGCTCATCACCAGCAACGGATCAAAGCTGGATGGAGAATGACTTTGACGAGATGAGAGAAGAAGCCTCCAGTCCATCAAACTTCTCAGAGCTAAAGGAGGAATTATGTACCCAGCGCAAAGAAACTAAAAATCTTGAAAAAAAAGTGGAAGAATTGACGGCTAGACTAATTAATGCAGAGAAGGTCATAAACGAAATGAAAGAGATGAAAACCATGACACGAGAAATACGTGACAAATGCACAAGCTTCAGTAACCGACTCGATCAACTGGAAGAAAGAGTATCAGCGATTGAGGATCAAATGAATGAAATGAAGCGAGAAGAGAAACCAAAAGAAAAAAGAAGAAAAAGAAATGAACAAAGCCTGCAAGAAGTATGGGATTATGTAAAAAGACCAAATCTACGTCTGATTGGGGTGCCTGAAAGTGAGGGGGAAAATGGAACCAAGTTGGAAAACACTCTTCAGGATATCATCCAGGAGAACTTCCCCAACCTAGTAGGGCAGGCCAACATTCAAATCCAGGAAATACAGAGAACGCCACAAAGATACTCCTCGAGAAGAGCAACTCCAAGACACATAATTGCCAGATTCACCAAAGTTGAAATGAAGGAAAAAATCTTAAGGGCAGCCAGAGAGAAAGGTCGGGTTACCCACAAAGGGAAGCCCATCAGACTCACAGCAGATCTCTCGGCAGAAACTCTCCAAGCCAGAAGAGAGTGGGGGCCAATATTCAACATTCTTAAAGAAAAGAATTTTAAACCCAGAATTTCATATCCAGCCAAACTAAGTTTCATAAGTGAAGGAGAAATAAAATCCTTTACAGATAAGCAAATGCTTAGAGATTTTGTCACCACTAGGCCTGCCTTACAAGAGACCCTGAAGGAAGCACTCAACATGGAAAGGAACAACCGGTACCAGCCATTGCAAAAACATGCCAAAATGTAAAGACCATCGAGGCTAGGAAGAAACTGCATCAACTAACGAGCAAAATAACCAGTTAATATCATAATGGCAGGATCAAGTTCACACATAACAATCTTAACCTTAAATGTAAATGGACTAAATGCTCCAATGAAAAGACACAGACTGGCAAACTGGATAAAGAGTCAAGACCCATCAGTCTGCTGTATTCAGGAGACCCATCTCACACGCAGAGACATACATAGGCTCAAAATAAAGGGATGGAGGAAGATTTACCAAGCAAATGGAGAACAAAAAAAAGCAGGGGTTGCAATCCTAGTCTCTGATAAAACAGACTTTAAACCATCAAAGATCAAAAGAGACAAAGAAGGCCATTACATAATGGTAAAGGGATCAATTCAACAGGAAGAGCTAACTATCCTAAATATATATGCACCCAATACAGGAGCACCCAGATTCATAAAGCAAGTCCTTAGAGACTTACAAAGAGACTTAGACTCCCATACAATAATAATGGGAGACTTCAACACTCCACTGTCAACATTAGACAGATCAACGAGACAGAAAGTTAACAAGGATGTCCAGGAATTGAACTCATCTCTGCAGCAAGCAGACCTAATAGACATCTATAGAACTCTCCACCCCAAATCAACAGAATATACATTCTTCTCAGCACCACATCGTACTTACTCCAAAATTGACCATATAATTGGAAGTAAAGCACTCCTCAGCAAATGTACAAGAACAGAAATTATAACAAACTGTCTCTCAGACCACAGTGCAATTAAACTAGAACTCAGGACTAAGAAACTCAATCAAAACCGCTCAACTACATGGAAACTGAACAACCTGCTCCTGAATGACTACTGGGTACATAACGAAATGAAGGCAGAAATAAAGATGTTCTTTGAAACCAATGAGAACAAAGATACAACATACCAGAATCTCTGGGACACATTTAAAGCAGTGTGCAGAGGGAAATTTATAGCACTAAATGCCCACAAGAGAAAGCAGGAAAGATCTAAAATTGACACTCTAACATCGCAATTAAAAGAACTAGAGAAGCAAGAGCAAACACATTCCAAAGCTAGCAGAAGGCAAGAAATAACTAAGATCAGAGCAGAACTGAAGGAGATAGAGACACAAAAAACCCTCCAAAAAATCAATGAATCCAGGAGTTGGTTTTTTGAAAAGATCAACAAAATTGACAGACCACTAGCAAGACTAATAAAGAAGAAAAGAGAGAAGAATCAAATCGACGCAATTAAAAATGATAAAGGGGATATCACCACCGACCCCACAGAAATACAAACTACCATCAGAGAATACTATAAACACCTCTACGCAAATAAACTGGAAAACCTAGAAGAAATGGATAATTTCCTGGACACTTACACTCTTCCAAGACTAAACCAGGAAGAAGTTGAATCCCTGAATAGACCAATAGTAGGCTCTGAAATTGAGGCAATAATTAATAGCCTACCAACCAAAAAAAGTCCAGGACCAGATGGATTCACAGCTGAATTCTACCAGAGGTACAAGGAGGAGCTGGTACCATTCCTTCTGAAACTATTACAATCAATAGAAAAAGAGGGAATCCTCCCTAACTCATTTTATGAGGCCAACATCATCCTGATACCAAAGCCTGGCAGAGACACAACAAAAAAAGAGAATTTTAGACCAATATCCCTGATGAACATCGATGCAAAAATCCTCAATAAAATACTGGCAAACCGGATTCAACAACACATCAAAAAGCTTATCCACCATGATCAAGTGGGCTTCATCCCTGGGATGCAAGGCTGGTTCAACATTCGCAAATCAATAAACATAATCCAGCATATCAACAGAACCAAAGACAAGAACCACATGATTATCTCAATAGATGCAGAAAAGGCTTTTGACAAAATTCAACAGCCCTTCATGCTAAAAACGCTCAATAAATTCGGTATTGATGGAACGTACCTCAAAATAATAAGAGCTATTTATGACAAACCCACAGCCAATATCATACTGAATGGGCAAAAACTGGAAAAATTCCCTTTGAAAACTGGCACAAGACAGGGATGCCCTCTCTCACCACTCCTATTCAACATAGTGTTGGAAGTTCTGGCTAGGGCAATCAGGCAAGAGAAAGAAATCAAGGGTATTCAGTTAGGAAAAGAAGAAGTCAAATTGTCCCTCTTTGCAGATGACATGATTGTATATTTAGAAAATCCCATTGTCTCAGCCCAAAATCTCCTTAAGCTGATAAGCAACTTCAGCAAAGTCTCAGGATACAAAATCAATGTGCAAAAATCACAAGCATTCTTATACACCAGTAACAGACAAACAGAGAGCCAAATCATGAATGAACTTCCATTCACAATTGCTTCAAAGAGAATGAAACACCTAGGAATCCAACTTACAAGGGATGTAAAGGACCTCTTCAAGGAGAACTACAAACCACTGCTCAGTGAAATAAAAGAGGACACAAACAAATGGAAGAACATACCATGCTCATGGATAGGCAGAATCAATATTGTGAAAATGGCCATACTGCCCAAGGTAATTTATAGATTCAATGGCATCCCCATCAAGCTACCAATGAGTTTCTTCACAGAATTGGAAAAAACTGCTTTAAAATTCATATGGAACCAAAAAAGAGCCTGCATTGCCAAGACAATCCTAAGTCAAAAGAACAAAGCTGGAGGCATCACGCTACCTGACTTCAAACTATATTTAGATAATTTTAAAATCTAAAGAAGGTATACAAAGAATCTGAAATCACAAAAATAAAATATCCATACATTGCTTGAATTTGAGGTCTGCAGATTATTAATCTGGTAAATTATCAACTGATATCAAAGTTATAAAATAATAAATCTAAACAACCCATAACCAAATAAAAAAGTTATTATTTATATTAGTTCATTCTCATGCTGCTATAAAGAACTGCCTGAGACTGGGTAATTTATAAAGGAAAGAAATTTAATTGACTCACAGTTCCACATGACTGGGGAGGCCTTAGGAAACTTACAATCATGGCAGAAGGGGTAGCAAACATGTCCGTCTTCACATGGAAGCAGGACAGAGAACTGAAAGAAGTACCAAGTGAAGGGGCGAAAGCTCCTCATAAAACCACCAAATCTCACGAGAACTTACTTAGTATCATGAGAAGAGCATAGAGGAACTGCCCCATGATCTAATCACCTCCCACAAAGTCCCACCCCCAACCTGTGGAAATTACAATTCAGATTACAATTCAAGATGTGATTTGGGTGGGGACACAGAGCCAAACCATATCATTCTGCCACTGGCCCCTCCCAAATCTCATGCCCTCACATTAGAAAAAACAATCATGCCCTTCCAACAGTCCTCCAAAGTGTTAACTCATTCCAGCATTAACCCAAAATTCCAGGTCCAAAGTCGCATCTAAGACAAGGCAAGTCCCTTCTGTCTATAAGCCTGTAAAATCAAAAGCAAGTTAGTTACTTCTTAGATACAATATTAGTACAGGCATTGGGTAAATACACCTATTCCAAATGGAAGAAATTGGCCAAAACGAAGGGGCTACAGTCTCCTCCAGTGGGGCAGTCAAATCGTAAAGCTTTGAAATTATCTCCTTTGACTCCATGTCTCACATCCAGGTTACACTGATGCAAGAGGTGGGCTCCCACAGCCTTGGGCAACTCCACCCCTGTGGCTGTGCAGGGTACAGTCCCCCTCCCAACTTCTTTAACAGGCTGGCATTGAGTGTCTGTTGCTTTTCCAGTTGCACAGTGCAAGCTGTCAGTGGATCTACCATTCTGGGGTTTGGAAGAAGGTGGCCCTTTTCTCACAGCTCCACTAAGCAGTGCCTCAGTGGGGACTCTGTGTGGGGGCTCCAACCACACATTTCCCTTCCGCACTCTCGTAGCAGAGGTTCTCCCATGAAGGCTCTGTCCTTGAAGCAAACTTCTGCCTGGACATCCAGGCATTTCCATACATCCTCTGAACTCTAGGTGGAGGTTCTGAAACTTCAATTCTTTATTTCTGTGTACCTGCAGGCCCAACACCACATGTAAGCTGCCAAGGCTTGGGGCTTGTACCCTTTGAAGCAATGGTCTGAGCTGTATTTGACTCTTTTTAGCCATGGCTGGGACACAGGGCACCAAGTCCCACGACTACACAAAGAAGCAAGGCCCTCGACCTGGCCCATGAAACCATTATTTCCTCCTAGGTCTGTGAGCCTGTGAAGGGAGGGACTGCCATGAAGACCTCTGATATGCCCTGGAGACATTTTCACCATTATCTTGGTGATTAACATTTGGCTTCTTGTTACTATGCAAATTTCTGCAGCTGGCTTGAATTTCTTCTCAGAAAATGGGTTTTTCTTTTCTATCACATCATCAGGCTGCTAATTTTCCAAACGTTTATGCTCTACTTCCCTTTTAAACATAAATTCCAATTCCAAACCATATCTTTGTGAATGAATACATAAAACTTAATGCTTTTTAGAGCACCCAAGTCTCTTCTTGAACACGTTGCTGCTTAAAAATTTCTTCCACCAGATACCCTAAATCATCGCTCTCAAGTTCAAAGTTCCACAAATCTCTAGGGCAAGGGTAAAATGCTGCCAGTCTTTTTGCTAAAGCACAGTAAGAGTCACTTTTATTCCAGTTCCCAAGAAGTTCCTCATTTTCATCTGAGACCACCTCAGCCTGGACTTCATTGTCCATATCACTATCAGCATTTTGGCCAAAGTCATTCAACAAGTCTCTAGGAAGTTCCAAACTTTCCCACATCTTCCTGTCTTCTATCGAGCCCTCCAAACTGTTCCAATCTCTGCCTGCTACCCAGTTCAAAAGTTGCTTCCACATTTTGGGGTATCTTTATAGCAGTACCCCACTCTGTGTGGTATCAATTTCCTGTATTAGTCTGTTCTCGCGCTGCTATGAAGAAATACCCAAGACTGGGTAATTTATAAAGGAAAGAGGTTAAATTGGCTCACAGTTCCACATGGTTGGGGAGGCCTCAGGAAACGTACAATCATGACAGAAGGGAAAGCAAACACATCCTTCTTCATATGGCAGCAGGAGAAAGAAGTGAGAATCGTGCCAAGTGAAGTGGGGGAGGGGTCCCTTATAAAACCATTGGATCTCATGATATCTCACTCAGTATCATGAGAACACCATGGGGAACAGCTCCCGTGTTCTAATTACCTCCCACAAGGTCCCACCCCCAACACATGGGGATTACAATTCAGATTACAATTCAAGATGAGATTCTGGTGGGTTACAGAGGCAAACCATATCATTACTGATCATAATTAACAAAACAATGTAAACTAATAAAAATATTTCATGCTTGGTATTTAGTGACATAAAAATTCAGATTCTAGGAAGTTGACGAGTCCCAACTCTACTGCCAGGAGGTGGTGACATGGGTGCACAGTCAACAGAGATGGTGGAATGTGAGAATGAAGTAGATGTTCAGTTGCTCCCTGGAGGCTGAGCAGAGTCCTGTGGCTCTTGTGCCTCTGAGTTAGGGAAAGCATAGGTAGAGGACTACCTGGCAGTCATAGGTTTTAGAAGAGGAAGGTCTAGAGCATTACACATTGTTTCCAACTGTCTGGAACCCAAAGAAGCCTAATATGTTAAAAGAACTCTAAGTGATAACAAAAAGTCAGTTGTAGCCTCAGGACCTCAATGAAGACGACTATCTGGTTATTATCAGGTTCACACCACAGTATCTCATTGTTTGGCGACTGTTATTAGGCTGTCCTTAAGAGCAAACTTGAGCGGAGTTTACCTTGTAAACTTACATTGGAAATTTACATTTCTGAAGGAGCCCACTTGAAGGAAGATCTCACTAAGAAGCAGAAATGGAGACTCCATGGCAGCAGCAATGGAGACCCCAACTTAACAGAAATTTAGGAACAATGGGTGTTTCAACCTAATTAACATCTATTTTAAAAGCAACCAATCCATAATTGTTACATTACAGTGTTAAAACTGTAAAATGTAAGAGGTTTATATTTAATAGTTGGTGATTTAAAATTTCTCAAAGGATTATTGTCAAGCAATATCAAATTAAAAGTAGCATAAAATAGTCTCAAGATTTCTCACACTTAAGTCATAAAAGTGGGAAGTATTTTGCAGTTGTTATGTATAACATGAGTGGCTACTTTGATAGTCTTTGATAAATCACATCTCTATTGGGTCTAAGAGTATTCATTTTAAATTATTACTTTATAAATATAAACAAAAACAGAGATGACTCTCAAAAAGAATTAGATGCTAATGAAAGAAAAAGCTTCTGTTCATATTTAAACATATTAAATCATAGAAAATCTTGCATGCCGATCTAAAGACAAATTGTGAAAGATCTTGTCACATGTCCAAATAAATGGGGCACTTCAGTATTTCTTCATGAGACAGAGGGAAATTGTTTGACTCTTAGTCTGTATATCACAGTTAAAAATGAATGTGCTAAACTAAAGGAAAAGCTGAGCAGAGACAATAGATGTAGAAAACACGATTACTTCTCCTTATCTCCTACATTCATCATCTTTTCTGACTTGAGGTGTTTGAAGAAAGCTGATGTCCACTTTTTGCCCTTACGCTGACCTCATTCTGAGTTCAGACACTGTCAACCATGATAATGCATTCTGCACTTCCATTTCTCTATTTTTCCTTTTACTGGGATGAGAAATTCTGAAGCATTATCAGGAGATTTAATGATGGAAAGGGAGAAGAGTGGGCAACCCAATGGAAACTTAGCAGAATTACAAGAAAAGCGTATGATCAATTTTAGAATCTGTGGGTGGTGAGAAGTAAAATGCACAAATGCAACAAAATCAAATAGATACCAGTCATTGAAATCCATTAGAGGAAAGGGCAAATTTTGACAAGACAAGTAAGCTCAAGGGAATGCCAATGTATCAGGAAAAAACTCATGTTTTACATATTTGTTATCCAGTAGAAATGATCTTTAATAAGATAATTATTGCCCCCATAGAAGTTGAAGTTTAATCATGGTTTCAGGTGCCACGTAGCTAATTAGAAATACATGACTTCATGTTTAAATAGTGGTTTGGATGTATAAGTGGAGAGCAAACTTTACTTGGGGCTTTTCCCTAAACTGTTGGAAACAAAATGGATGAGTTGGAATCATGACTAAATGTTATATTTGCCAAGAAATCTCTGAACTGTACCTAACTGCAGGGGCTGATGGAAAAGGGAAGTTTTCCTTTCAGACACACACATTATGAGTATATTAATTCATATGCAAAATAATGCAAATGAAAAGTAATCAATTAATAATTTATAATACTAAAAGGATCTAGTAGAAATCTCAGTTTATCAATTTATATACTGTGTCTAAAAAGTATCACTTGATTGCTTTGTTAACTTAAAGCCATATTTTATTACCAAACTGGACTATAATAGAATGCAAATATATTTTCTATAAATTAATTTTCATATTTTTGACAGAGCTTTGTCAAATATCTGTGTAAATATTCCTGAAGTAGTTACGGTAACAGAGCCTAGTTTCTGCTTTATGATATATCTTCCTGAATTAAGTGAGATATGCACTATTTTTTTCTCTAAAGAGTCCAGACTCTTTCTAGCCAAATACAATAGTGTATGATCAATTTTCTTAAAAACAAGGCTGCTTGAACACTGTGGAGAGTTTTATCTTTCTAGTACATGCAGATGTTTCCATATCCTAGTATATAAAGGCACAACCCAAAGGCAAAATGCTACATATACACACACACACACACACACACACACACATATATATATATATATAATTTTTTTGAGATGGAGTTTTGCTCTTGTTGCCCAGGCTGGAGTGCAATAGGGCTATCTTGGCTCACTGCAACCTCTACCTCCTGGGTTCAAGCGATTCTCCTGCCTCAGCCTCCAGAGTTGCTGGGATTACAGGCATGCACCACCATGCCCAGCTAATTTTGAAATTTTAGTAGAGACAGGGTTTCTCCATGTTGGTCAGGCTGGTCTCCAACTCCCAACCTCAGGTGATCCTCCTGCCTTGGCCTCCCAAAGTGCTGGGATTACAGGCGTGAGTCACCGCACCTGGCCTACATATATATTTTTATAAGTACATAAATATATGCTGTGCCAGAATGTAGAAGTAAATATAACTGTTATAATTTGATTATTCCTGGAATCTGCACATAGGAAAAGAAAGTGCTATTCTCTTGACAATTATTTGTTTTTATTATATAGATACAAAGCAGTTCTAGATTCTGTATCAGTCTCTAGCTAGCTTTATTATAGTCAACTTTTTTGAGAAAGAATTACTCTGATATGTTGACAAGATTGAGTTTCTGAGCCTTAGAAGCTACATGTAAGGCCATAGGCTAAAGAGAACTGACACAGATAATGCTACACCACTAGGTATCTCTGGGGCCAGCAGCTAATCTTTCCACTTGGAACTTCAACATCTATGACATTGCTTAATTAAGAACGAATATTAGTTTCTAGTAGGTTAATTCTATCTTTATATTTCCCTATTGTAATTTATCCTGTTATTATCTTTCTATATATTTGTGCTACTGAATAAGCAATATAAGTAGATTTGAGTTTCTTAATCTGTATTTTGTATGCTCAACTTAGTTTATAAAGAGGAATATATGTGACAACTTAGTCAGATGCTTTCTAATCTCCAGTAAATAAGAAGGTAGATAGAGCTGTATTTTTGGGGCATTTTGATGTCCCTAATCATAGATTAGAGATAATTGAGGGACTGGGGTAAAACATGTTTCATTTTTAAGTCTTAAGCCTCAGTGACCAGCACAATACTTCAAAAGAAAAGTTTTAATCAAATTTCTAACACAGTATTTCAGACACAGTGACAAAAAAAATCAATTTTTTTTAGCTAGAATTAAAACTTCAGAATTTTCATTAGAGGAAACAAACACTGTGCTTTCAAAATGTTAATTAGAAATAAGAAAAATTATGTGGGACTACAAATACCTTCATAAGTTCTCATAAAATAAGTGTTCATATTCGTGTCTTTTAAAACATTTTTTCTTACGTAACTATTTCCTCTTGATGTCCCTCCTAAATTATTACATGGAAGCCGATTAACAATATAATTTTTAAACAACATTATCACATTTGATCTTTAGAAAAGCCCTCAGTAACAAAGGCCACATTTTTCTAGATTTCCCATATGTGCAAAGATAGTAAGCACATTAGTTTGCTAGGGCTGCCATAACAAAATACCACAGACTGGGTGGCTTAAACAATAGAAATTTATTTTTTCATAGTTGTGGGGGATTAACATCTAAGACTAATATGTTGACATGTTTGGTTTCTTCTGAAACCCCTCTCCTTGGCTTACAGACGTCCACCTTCTTGCTGTGTCCTTACATGGTCTTTCTTCTGTGCATGTCTTGGGTTCTAATCTCCTCTTCTTATAAGGAGGCCAGTCATATTGGATTAGGGTCCATCTTACTTTGGTCTCATTTTCATTTAATTACCTCTCTAAGAATCATATCTGCAAATATGGTCGCATTCTGAGCTACTGGGGGTTAGAGACTTCAACATGAATTTTGAGAGAACATAATTCAGCCATAACCATAAGTGATAGAGCAAGAACATACATCTAGGTATTGATTTAAAGGCTGTGTGTGTGTGTGGAGTGGGGGAAATAAGACCACCATAGTCTCTCTATGAAAGCCAAAATCCTATTTTCTTCATGGAGAATAGTTGAACATGAATGAAAACAAGGTAGTGAGCTAGAATATACATTTAAGAATGTTATGTTGAAAAATGCAATGTAAAATAGTAAGGGATTCCGGAAAGATAGCAGTAATGGTGGTATAGTTTTAGAATATCCTGAAATTTCCCCATAAATACAGGTAGGGCAACTATAATAGCAAAACCAAACCTGACGCACACCACCTATAATGAAACTAAGTGGTAACCTACCCACATGAACACCAAAATAGGAGCAAATGGGCACAAACTACTAAAAATTGTATGACCCCCACATAATATTAGCATCTATTTGAGAGGAAGGAGGGTGGGAGGAGGAGGAATGAGGACTTCAAACTTGCAACAAGCATTGACAGGAAAGTGCAGCAAGTTGAACTAAGAACAGCAGCCAAAACTGTGAGATGGATTGCAACAAAATCTGAAAGTGTTGGAAAAGTGTGGGCCCTACGAACCAACCAACCAAGATCCATTCCAGGATAAAAGTTCACAGGGGCCGGGCGCGGTGGCTCACACCTGTAATCCCAGCACTTTGGGAGGCCAAGGCAGGCGGATCATGAGGTCAGGAGATCGAGACCATCCTGGCTAACATGGCGAAACCCCGTCTCTATTAAAAATACAAAAAATTAGCCAGGTGTATTGGCAGGTGCCTGTAGTCTCAGTTACTTGGGAGGCTGAGGCAGGAGAATGGTATGAACCCAGGAGGCAGACCTTGCAGTGAACCCAGATTGCGCCACTGCACTCCAGCCTGGGCAACAGAGCGAGATTCTGTCTCAAAAAAAAAAAAAAATTAAATTAAATTAAATTTTTTTAAAAAGTTCACAGAATGAGAAACTACTGGGAGCAAAACCTAAACTGAAGAGGACAGGATCAATAAGAAACAAAGGAAAAAGAAGATACAAATAAAAGTGGGGATATAACATCAAAGGCACCAACCATGACAGAAAAGAATGATAAAGTGGAGTTCATTAAAATAAAAAAAATCTGCTCTGCAAAAGTCACTGTCAAAAGAATAAGATGACAAGCCACAGAGTGGGAGAAAATATTTGCAAAATATATATCTGATAAGACTATGATATCCAAAATATACAAAGACCTCTTCAAACTTTACAATAAGAAAATGAACAACCAGATTTTAAAATGGGCAAAAAATCTTAACAGGCACCCTACCAAAGAAGATATACAAGATGGCAAATAAGCATATAAAAAGATACTCAAAAGCATATGTCCTTAGGAAAATACAAATTAAAACAATGAAATACCACTACACACCTATTAGAATGGCCAAAATCCAGGTAATACCAAATGCTGGCAGGGAGGTGAAGCAACATTGTTGGGAATGCAAAATAATACAGCCACTTTGGAAGACAGTTTAGCATTTTCTTAAAAAACAAACAACAACACACATACTCATAGCACACTGCCAGCAATTGCACTTCTTGGTATTTACCCGAAGGAACTGAAAACAGGTCCACATAGAAGCCTGCACATGTATGTATAGAAGCTTTATTCATAATTGCCAAAACTTGGAAGTAACCAAGATCTCCTTCAGTAGGCGAATGGATAGATAAGTTGTCCTACGTATAGACAATGGAATATCATTCAGTTGCAAAAATACATGCGTAATCAAGCCATAAAAGGACATGGAAGACACGTAAATGCATATTACTAAAAAAAGAAGATAGTCTGAAAAGGCTAAATACTATACAATCCCAACTATATGGCATTCTAGAAAATACAATACTATGAAGATGGTAAAAAGATAAATGGTCACCAACAGTTTGGATGAATGGAAGGGTAAATAGGAGAAACACAGAGAATTTTTAGGCCAATAAAACTATTCTGCATATACTATAATGGTGGACACATGTCATTATACATTTGTTAAAACCCACAGAATATATAACACAAAGAATGAATCCTAAAGTAAACTATGGACTTAATTGATAATGATGAGTGAATGCTATTTCCTAGATTATAACAAATGTACCACACCAGTGTGGGATGTTGATGGTGGGGCAACCATGGGTGTCAGAGGGAGAAGGGGATATGGGGAAACTCTCCATACTTTCCATTCCATTTTTCTGCAAACCTAAATAAAGTCAATTAATTAAAATAAATAAAAATGAAAGAACTCAAACAAATTTACAAGAAAAAAACAAACAACCCCATCGAAAAGTGGGCAAAGGATATGAACAGACAGTTCTCAAAAGAAGACATTAATACAGCCAACAGACACATGAAAAAATGCTCATCATCACTGGCCATCAGAGAAATGCAAATCAAAACCACAATGAGATACCATCTCACACCAGTTAGAATGGCAATCATTAAAAAGTCAGGAAACAACAGGTGCTGGAGAGGATGTGGAGAAATAGGAACACTTTTACACTATTGGTGGGACTGTAAACTAGTTCAACCATTATGGAAAACAGTATGGCGATTCCTCAAGGATCTAGAACTAGAAGTACCATATGACCCAGCCATCCCATTACTGGGGATATACCCAAAGGATTATAAATCATGCTGCTATAAAGACACATGCACACGTATGTTTATTGCGGCACTATTCACAATAGCAAAGACTTGGAATCAACCCAAATGTCCATCAGTGACAGACTGGATTAAGAAAATGTGGCACATATACACCATGGAATAGTATGCAGCCATTAAAATCGATGAGTTTGTGTCCTTTGTAGGGACATGGATGCAGCTAGAAACCATCATTCTCAGCAAACTATCGCAACAACAGAAAACCAAACACCGCATGTTCTCACTCATAGGTGGGAACTGAACAATGAGATCACTTGGACTCGGGAAGGGGAACATCACACACCGGGGCCTATCATGGGGAGGGGGGAGGGGGAAGGGATTGCATTGGGAGTTATACCTGATGTAAATGACGAGTTGATGGGTGCTGATGAGTTGATGGGTGCAGGATGCCAACATGGCACAAGTATACATATGTAACAAACCTGCACATTATCCACATGTACCCTAGAACTTAAAGTATAATAATAATAAAAAAAAAATTTAAAAGTAAACATGGGGGAGAGGAAAACCTAGGAAATTTAAGAACAGGCCATATTTTTGATACTTTGAGAAAACAATAAAATAAGGGCTCTGGAACTTTGAAGTAGGGGGGGAAAAAGCTAAAAAACAAACAAACTATTTTCCAACGTATGGTTCTCAACAAGAAGTAGATTCATTTCTTTGTATTTCTCCTTCTATCAAAAAATCTGCATGTTATATATGAAAAAAACATAAAAAGATTCTCAAAGTCACAGAGAAAATGATAGACTAGCTAGGGATCCTGTCACTTGAGGAATGACATGGCAGTGAGTTTCTTGCCACTTTATATTCCTCAGCTGGGTACTGAAGAAGTCAGTAACCCAGAAACACCGGTGAGTGCAACCAGACAAAGAAAAAAAGCTCCAGTGAAGCCTGCTCTTTTTAGCCAAAGGACCAGGAGAGGGGGAGCCGAGCAAGACAGAAAACTTATACAGAATAACTGCTCTATCCCAGAAAAACGTCATGGAATATATATGGCCTCCACATTTACCCTGATACCAAAGGCCAATGGTGAGCCTGGACTGCAAATCACCCAATAATAATGGAGCACCCTTCCTGCTCAGGTGGTGGCAGAAAAGGCTTAGCTGGAAGCCGAGATTTTTACCACCTTTCAGTGTTAACAAGACCCTCCCCCTATGGTGTCAATGAAGTTCACCTGGCAACAATGAAAAGTTCGTCCTACCCCTACTAGCAAGGGTTGTGAGTGGGGAGCTTGAACTCTCTCCTCCACCCAGTGGAACTGAGGCACCCTTCCCTCCCTTGGAAATCAATAGAGGCTGAGTGGAGAACCTCGACTCTTACTCCCATGTGGGAGTAACAAAGAGGTGCTCCCATATATCCTGCTGATGTAGTAGCAAAAGCAGCCTGCTAAATAGGTTTAAATAAGATCCAAAATGAAAAGAATATAAAGTCTAGTAAACAAATAGGAAATATAAAGAACTAAATGAACATTTTAGAATTGAAAATACAATATTTTTAAAAGCTCAATGGATATTTTCAATACAGTATGAATATAACAGAGAAAAGAATCAGTGAACTTAAAAAGAGAACAATAGGAATAAACCAATCTGAACAGAGAGAAAATGAACTGAAAAAAACGTATTACTCCCTCTTGCCTTCTGAACAAATAAGAAGCCATTTCATATAAAAGTACTCAAGAAGAAAAGATTATAGCAGAATCTAATATAAAGATGTTATGGTAAATGCCCTACCAAAAAGTGAAAGCTTATCACAGAGGCATGGCCTTACAAAGATCAAAATTGTACCTGAAAGTTCAAATTGAGATAATAGAAATTAAGAAAATAATGCAAGTAATGAAAAAAAGCAACATAAATTATAATTAGAAAAACTAAAAAATAATAAAGTAAGTGATTAGAGAAAAAGATTTGATGATGAGAACACATGGACATGTAGAAGGGAATAACAGACACTAGGGCCTACCAGAGGGTGGAAGGTGGGAGGAAGGAGAGGATTAGGAAAAATAACTAAGGAATACTAGGCTTAATACCTGGGTGATGAAATAATCTTCACCACAAACCCCCATCAAACAAGTGTACCTATACAACAAACCTGCATATGTATCCCTGAACCTAAAAAATTACAAATAAAAGAAAAAGATTTGAAAAGAGAAGAAACATAATTAATGAAATTTTTTTTGTGATTTTGACAAAAAAGACTAAACCAGAAGAAACAAAAGCAATTTATATACCTTCAGAAAAAAAAAAAGAAATTTTAAAAAATTGAAAAGATAAACACAGTTCAAGAAAAGGTAATACGAAAGATGGACAAACATCCACCATAAGTAATATCAGAATCCTAAAATAAGAAAATCAAAGCAATGCAACACAACAAATATAATAGGTTATAATTTAATAAACCTCAGCTAAAAATAAGACTTGAAGTTATATGATGAAAGTGCACACTGCATATTTGGGAAAACCAACCCAGAATGGGAAATATTGGAATATAATAAATCAACATAAATCTAAAGAAAAAATATTTTAGGTATCTAGGTAACAATTACAGAATACATTCTTTTCAAATGACTATGAAATATCAATAATATATGCCACAAGAAGGTACGGTGGGCCATACAATAAGAATCTGTGAAACTGATTATAACAGATTTAAATTAGAATCAATAAGATACATTAAAATTCCCCAATATTTGGTAATTTAAAGACACACTTCTAAATAACCCATTTCAAAAAGGAAACGACAAAGAAAATCAGTAAATATTTCAAAATGAATAATAAAACATAGTATATCAAAATTTGTATGATGAAGCTACAACACTACTTGAAGAGAAATTTATAGCTTTAATTGCCTATATTGGGAAGAAAATAAGATTTGAATTCAGTTACCTAACTTTCCCATTTAAAAAGCTAGAAAAAAAAATCCAAAGAAGTATAGAAAAGAACAATGATAAGAAATCAAGAAACAAGTAGACAAAAGAAAAATGTTGAATCTTCAAAAAGATTTTTAATATTCATAAACCTGGCAAGACTATACCTCAAAAGTCATAAAACAACACAAACCTTACCTTGGCCAATTCTGTAATTTTACCAAAACCAGGCTTCCAAGAGGGAGCTGTGAATAGACAATCTTAAATCCACACTGATGAAGCTGAGACTCTTCAGGGAAGTCTTCTTCAGAAATTGAGCAGTTATTATATCTTGAATCAGTGTTCATGAAGCAGTACCATGGTTCATCATGATCAACTTTGGCTGCATCCTCACTTGACAACAATCTCCATTTCAAACAATTTTCATTCTCACATTGAACCCACACTTTGTTTACATACATGTTTTCCACTGAGGAATCCATTGCACAGTTACAATAATCAATCTTACCATCCAATTTTTCTTTATCCATTAAGGCATTTAATCTGGAAAATAAGAAAGAGGAAAATAACAAAATGAGGATTCAAGAGTATAAGGAGAGAAAATTCAAACCAAAATCAGAGAAATTCCGCTTTGATATCTTCCATGCCCATCCCCTCTCTATCCTACAAAGACTACATATGTTGAACACATTGTTTCCACCTACCTAGAAACAAAGGAACAAAATAGAAACAACGATCACTCTGAGCATAAAATGCACCAAAATTAAAAATAAGAAAAATATGATGGAACCAAAGAGTAGTAGAGGTTGACTATAGTTTCTATTAACCTAATATATAGCACATGTCTGGTATATAACAAGTACATTTTCCCATGATAACAGCTAAGCCTTATCAAATGCTGACTAGGGACCAGGTATTATTCTAAGTGCTTTATACACATGGCTCATATAGTCTTCCCAACAACCTTATTAGGCCCATTTTTACAGACAAAACTGAAGCTAAGAAATGTAAAGCAATTTGTCTCAGGTCCTGGAGCTGATACACAGTAGAGCTGGAATTTAAATGCCGGCAGTTTGATTCTAAGTTTGTTATCTTACCCATTAGTTTGTACTGCCTCTTGAGTATATATACAGCATGACTAAATGATCCTTTTCTTCTTCTGTCTCAGGAAATCAAATGCAGCAAAATATTTCAACATACAAAAATGCAAGATTTTTTAAAAATTAATCTCTTTCTTATACAGTTTCAACTTTTATTCATTATTAATCAAATTTCTCAGAGCTTTTTTGTTAGAAAAATTGTAAACATATAAAAAGTTTGAATTGTGTAACAAAGCCCCCAAATTCTGGCTTCAATAACAATGTATATAGTAATAAATAAACATAAATAAAATACAAGTAAAACTAAGTATTGGCAACTTATTTTGCAATACAAAGTCTATTTCTTAAAAATAAAAAGACTGATGTACCATATACACAAATTAGTAAAACACTACTATCCAAGTATAAGCACCATTTAACGAATCCTTTAATTTATAAATTAATCATATATTTAGAAGCTCACTTACTAATATTTGTCATATACCTTACCAGGACCACGGCAAATTGCTTTAGAAATTTGTCAATATATTTCAATAGCCACAGTTCAAAAATTTTGACCTATTAATCCCACTCATGCAAATGTAATAAAATACATTTTAAAAAGACGAACCAATACATACGAAGACCAAAAACATTCAGTGTAACACTGTTTTTCATACTGAAAGTGAAAAAGTCTAAAAACAGAATCAAATCTAGCAGAAGATATAAACTTTTACTAATTATATTTGTTTTAATGTGTTTAATTCTTTAATTGATGAGAAAATGCATAAGGAGCAAAACTGCAATGTGGATTGCAACTGAAGTGAATAAATTTTTTCTCTACTCTCTGGGTCACCAGTCAGTAAAGCAGAACTGACTGAGGTTAGACTTTGGAGCCAGGTTATGTGTTACTCACAGAGTCCCTGTCCTTTCCTAAACTTTCACTTCACATCAAGTGTGTGTGTGTGTGTGTGTGTGTGTGTAAAACAGCTTTTTTTGCTTGATTAGTTCCAATCTTCATATGTTGTCTTACTATGCTGGCTAAGACAGATATAACATTGACTAGAAGCCATGATAGTAGATTTCTTTATCTAATTTTAAAGAGAATGCTTTGAATGTTTGACTGTTATGTTGGGAGTATGGTTTTTGTAGAGACCATTAAAAGGTTACAGAAAGTTGTTTTCCTTCTATTACCGGCCTACCAAAAGGATTTTTTTTATTGATATTAATCATAATGTGATGTTTAATTTCATTAAATTCTTTTCGGCATATACTGAGATAAATATATGGTTTTTCTTTTAAAACATATTAATTGGGTATATTATATTCATGGATTTTTTGAATAATAAACTATGCTTGTATTCTGGATAATCCCTATCTGATTATGCCTCATAAGTTTTTAATATACAGTGCTGTATTTCATTTACTAATAATTAATATTTTTTACGTGTGTATAAATAAGATTTGTCTGTTATTTCTCCTTTTGTCTTTGTTTGGTTTCCATATGAAGATTATAAAGTTACTTCATTAAGTGAAGTAAAAAACGTTCCCCCGTTTTGGGAAAGTTTGCCTAAGGGAGGAATTGTCTAATTTTAACATAAATTTTATGAATTTTAGTATATCTATTATATTTCTCATTATATTTCTCTCTTTCACTTTGAAGTTTATGCCCTCTCTTTTTTTTCTTCATTTATCTTCTCAGAGTTTATTAAATAACCAGAATTTGAGTCCCCTCATTTTTTTAAATTCTATTTAATGAATAGCTGCACTTTTCTTAATTCTTTATTTCCTTTTACTTTCTTTGGACATTCTTTGTCGCTCTTATTTTTCTCTTCTTGAGTTGATGCTTAGTTAATATATTTGCAGTCTCTTCTACTACGAGCATTCAAGGTTATACATTCCTCTCCCAGTATTGTTTTAGTATTTAGTTTTAAGCACGCGGTTTCTATTCATCTTTTACCCATGAGTTACTTAATTCAAAAAATTCAGAAGGTAGGGGTATTTAAGAGTTTTTATTATTGCTTTTTAATGTAATTGTATTTTGGTTAGAGAATATAATCTGTGTGATACTGATTTTTTTGGCATTTGTTTTGTTTTGTGGCCCTACTTAACAATACTTGTGAATGTTATACGTGTGCAAAAAAAGGATGTGTAGTTTTCAATTGTTGGGTGCAAGGTGTACATTTAATCATTATACCAAGCTTTGTATCAACCATTACAAATAAAATTTTATGATTGTGGGGTTAATTTTCTCTATCCATACTAATTGGTTGATATATTAATTACTTAAAGGGTTATGCTAAAATCTCCCATAGTAATTGTGGATTTGTCCATTTATCCTGTAATTTTGTCAGATTTCTTTGCTTATTAAATATACACATGTTCAGATTTGTGACATCTTGCTGGTGAATTCTTCCTCATGTTATGTAATGATGCAATTTATCCCTAATAATGTTCTTTGCCAATCTACTAACTTAATTAGTGGACCAAACTACTTGGTCCACTATTAACATAGCAATTAAGATAGTAGTTACGTTTATGATTGGCTTGGTCCTAGTTATAACTCTTACCATCCCTTTACTTTTACCCTTTCTAATATTATGGATTTCTTTGTCTCTGTCTCCTGTATAGAGTATATTGTTGGGATTTGCATTTTTATCCAATCTAAGATATGATCTGCTAACCAGTGATTTTAATTCATTTACTTTGACACTGACATACTTGCATTTTTGTGCACCTTTTATTTATTATGCTATTTCTTTACTTCTTTTTTCTTTTCCTAACTTGTATTAAAACAAATTAATATTTTTCTTCTCTATACTGGTTTTCACAAGTTTATGTTATTTTTATTACTTTAATAGTTACCCTTAATACGTGATTTAACAAGGTATAAATTAATCAGTGTCTCTACCTTCTTCAAAATAACAGAATGCTTTAATTCAGATGACCTTTGTGCCTTTAGCTCATTTCTTTCCAGCATCATAGTTCTATTTGGCATTTATACCTCAAAATTAGTCATAATTATCACTTGTGTGTTTTCTACAATGTTCATTTAGATTTTTTTTCCATATGTTTTCCAGTTTCTTTGCCATCATTATTTACTACACCTAAAGGTATTCATTGAATAAGGATGGTGACAGAAAGGGATGAAATAGCGGCTGGGTGTGGTTGCTCATGCCTATAATCCCAGCACTTTGGGGGGCCGAGGTTGGTGAATCGTTTGAGGCCAGGAGTTCGAGATTAGCTGAGGCAGGAGAATCGCTTGAACCAGAGAGGTGGAGGTTGCAGTGAGCCAAGATTCATCATTGCACTCCAGCCTGGGTGACAAAGTGAGACTCTGTCAAGAAAGAAAGAGAGAGAGAGAGAGAGAGAGAGAGACTCTGTCAAGAAAGAAAGAGAGAGAGAGAGAGAAAGAAAGAAAGAGAAAGAGAAAAAGAAAAAATTAAGCCATCTGGAATATCTGGAATATTTTCTGTGTTTGTGAATGAATAAGATGGAAGACTCTACTTTTTGTCTAAGTAGTTAACCAATGATCCAAATAATATTTATTTAATTCTTCATCTTTTAGTAATTGGTCTGAAATGGCGTTTATCCTAATTCACATATGTGCACATGAATCTATTTCTGGGCTCTGTATTCCTTTCTTTCAGATGTCCTTCCCTGTACCAAAAGAGATTCAGAAAATTCTAAGTCTAAAGCAGATATCTGCATGAACAACTGAGCTGAGGGAAAATAGTTGGGGTACAGATCTAGAAACAATGAGATTATCAATAACAAGTTCATTCAAGGACATTCTATTTATTTTTATTTAATAAGTAAGAAAAAATAGGCTTTACTAATACTTACTATGAAATTGACACTGCAATCTTCACTAAGACCATATGTAAGCTGGTCATATGTGAGGTCTCCTGCTGAAAAGGTGGGAGATGCCATAACTTAAGAGGGTTTCACAAATGTGCCTTTCAGTTATTCATTTACACTTACTATAATGCAATGTATTGGAGTTACATTTAACTAACTAAACAAGTTTATAGAATATATTATCTAGATTATTCCTCAGAAAATAAAGTTACATTAAAAAATTTCTAAAAAGAAACAGAAAAACTTGACAATATTAATAATGCAAATAATGAAGTATGAGAGAGATGACAGAAAGAAGAAAGTAATTACTGTCACTCAATCACTTAGCATTTTGTCCAACTTGCAGCCAATGGATTGCTATAAAGGGGAAAGTTTGTGGCACCACATCAATGGAAAGCTTATGAAAATTCATTATGACAGTCTATTATAAAATGTTAAGGGGATTAAAAGATTACTTTTAAATGCTAGATAAGGTTTTCAGATTTTCTTAGGAAGTTGGGTCTCATAGTGGATAATACTGAGAAGATAAACTAACACTAAGAAAATGTCATTATTACTTAGTGATACTCATTTTCAATTGCATCTAACTTAAACCTCTTGGTATTTTAGATTTGATACGTTTTATCCAGGCTAATAGAATTTAGAATATAGATCATAAAATGCTTATTCTTTTCAAACCAGATTCTCATTGATTCCATTACATTTTCTCCAACACTTTGCTGGTTTTCAAAATTCCTGCCACATATAAGATGCAAATGACAATGAGGAAGTGAATGTGGTCACAAGAATGCTAGAGCCTTTGAAGGGATCCCAATATAATCATACCTAAGTAGATCAGAATTAGTTTATAAAGACATTGACAAATGCAAAGCTCTGCTCAGTACAATATTTGCTTCATTCAACTTTTGTTTCTAAATTTTTATTTCATAACTTACTTATATTGAACTAGAAAATGCAGAAAACCAAAATATTAAATTTTAAAAATAGAAAACACAGAATGGCTATTTAAAATTATAAAGCCTCAAGTACAAGGAAATGGATATGAATGGTTATGGACACTCAATTTTCAGCCAGACAACTCTACCACTCTTTACTAGGCAAATTAGTTAACCACTCAAAATCTCTGATCCCTTACCTGGGGATAATAAGAGTATTACTTATTACCCTATATTGAACTCCTAGCATATTATTTTGCACACTATAGATACTCAATATTTTTTGAATAAATGGATGACTTTAAACATCAATTCAAATATTGAGTTCCTATTAAATGTTAGACACTGTGAACAAAAGATGAACAAGAAACAACCCCCGTTCTTGACTCAGAACATAGATACTAAGTTCCATAAAATAGTTGATAAATGCAGTACAGTGTGATAAATGTTAGATGCACAGATACCTAGGAGAACACAAATGAGAAAATAATTTTTTTAAAATAAGAAGGCTCCATGAAGGATGCATGGAGCAGCTGAACATGAAAAGATAAGTAGTTCACTTTAGCGAGGTGAAGGAGCAAAGGAGCACATAAGAGGAAACTCGCCAGGTGCAATGGCTCAGGCCTGTAATCTCAACATTTTGGAAGGCCAAGGTGAGAGGATCACTTGTACCCAGGAGTTTGAGACCAGTCTGGGCAACATAGTAAGACTCGATCTCTACCAAAAATAATTAAATTAGCTGGGTGCTACGGGGCACACCTGTATTCCCACTATTCAGAAGGTGGAGGCATAAGGATTGCTTCAGCTCAGGAGTTGGAAGCTGCAGTGAACTATGATCATGTCACTGCAGTGTAGCCTGGGTAACAGACCAAGACCTTGTCTGTCAAAAAAAAAAAAAAAAAAAAAAAAGAAAAAGAAAGAAAGAAAGAAAAGAAAAGGAAATTCCATGAAAACATGCATGCATGTATAATGATGCACGGCATGTACAAAAATATTGAGCTCAGCTGTTAGAACACTTTTTAAGGGAAGCAAAGGTCATAGCAGGTGAGGGTGGAAAAGCCTCAGAAGCATCTTATTTACCGTGTTAGGTTAATAGACATTATTATCCTGGAAGCAAAGAGGAGTCATTGTCTGTTTAAGAGTATTACAAAAAATAAGATACTTCGTAATTTCCAAGGCACATATTTTTACATTAAACATCTCAGCAGCCACACTGTATCTTCCAGTCAATATCCTCTCAAAGTCATTATGTAGTTGTCATTGCCTGTACATGAATACACTTGATAATTTAAAGTATAAGCACACCCAAAAGTGCACAGATATGGTTTCCTCATGCTATGACTGGACAACAGTCACTATGAAAGCATTTCAAGAACTCTGATGACTTCTGAATTTTCTTCAGGGTCGTTCTGCCATTTTCTTGGATAGTAGATCTTGGCTTCTGTTGAGATTGCTAATTTATCAGATGGTCATAGCTACACCCTTCATGTTCTCTCCTGAACATGCTTTCTCATTCTTCACTATATGTATAGGCTGAGAAGTTTCCAAATCCTTAAGCACTGCTTCTCTTTTGATCAACAATTCCATCTTTAAATCATTTCTCTCCTCTTATACTTTACTATTAGCAGTCAAGAAGAGCCAAGCCACAGCTTCAACACTTTGCTCAGATATTTCCCTCAGTCAAATATTCAATTTAATCACTCACAGTTCTACCTTCCACAAAACACTAGAATATGAACACAATTAAGCCAAGTTCTTTGCCACATGATAACAAGGATGGCCTTTGCTCCATTGCTTTACGATATGTTCCTCATTTCCATCTGAGAATGGTCTCCCACTAAAATGGCCTTTAATGTCTATATTTCTACCAACATTCTCTTCAGGATTACTTAGGCAGTGTTTAAGAAGATTGAGACATTCTCTACTGCACTCCATTTTTCTTTCTGGGCCTTCACCACAATCATCCTTAACATTCTGCTGGCCAGGCAGGGTGACTCATGTCTGTAATTCCAGCACTTTGGGAGGCTAAGGCAGGCAGATCACAAGGTCAGGAGTTAGAGACCAGCCTGACCAACACAGTGAAACCCCATCTCTACTAAAAATACAAAAATTAGCCAGGCATGGTGGTGAGTGCCTGTAATCCTGGCTACCTGAGAGGTTGAGGCAGAAGAATCACTTGAAACCAGAAGGCGGAGGTTGCAGTGAGCCAAGATCGTGCCACTGCACTGCACCCTGGGCAACAAGAGCAAAACTCCATCTCAAAACAACAACAAAAAACTGTTTACACCAATGTATGCTTTTTCTAGTATGCCCCTCAAAACTCTGCAAGCCTCTACCCTAAATCCACTATCACATTCTTAGGAAAGTATTATAGCAGCACCTCCACTTCTCAGTACCAATTTCCTGCCTTAGTATGTTCAGGTTGCAAAGCCCTACCACCTAATGCCACCTCCCAAAGGCTCTATCTCCTAATACCTTGGGGGTTAGGATTTGAAAGTATCAATTTTGGGGGACACAGACATTCAGACCATAGCAATATGATGTGGAAAGACCAACATCAAAGACTGAATTGAAAAGTGATTTAGGAAAAGTACTTTTATATGAATAAGCTTTAGGAATTCCATAACCGAATTTATTTCACTTATATTTTATTTTTTATGTGAGATGTGATAAGAATATATGTTTAAATGAGTTCAAAATAAATATTTCATTTCCATTGGTTATTGGGGAACAGGTGGTATTTGGTTACATGAGTAAGTTCCTTAGTGGTGATTTGTGAGATTTTGGTGCACACACCATCGAAGCAGTATACAGTGTGCCCTATTTGTAGTCTTTTATCCCTCACCCTCCTTCCATTATTTCCTCCTAAATCCCCAAAGTCCATTGTGTCATTCTTATCCCTTTGCATCCTCATAGCTTAGCTCCCGCTTATAAGTGAGAAATGCGATGTTTGGTTTTCCATTCCTGAGTTACATCACTTAGAATAATAGTCTCCAACCTCATCCAGGTTGCTGTGAATGCCATTAATTCATTCTTTTTAATGGCTAAGTAGTATTCCATCATATATATATATCACCGTTTCTTTATCCACTCATTGATTTATGGGCATGTGGATGTGGGTTGGTTCCATGGCTGCTATGAACATGCATGTGCAGGTACATTTTTCATATAATGACTTTTTTCCCTCTGGGTAGATAGCCAGTAGTGAAAATGCTGGATCAAATGGCAGTTCTACTTCTAGTTCTTTATGGAATCTCCACATGGTTTTTCATAGTGGTTGTACTAGTATACATTCCCACCAGCCATGTAGAAGTGTTCCCTGTTCACTGCATCCATGCCAACATCTGTTTTTTGAATTTTTGATTATGGCCATTCTTGCAGGAGTAAGGTGGTATGAATAAGTAAGGTGGTATGAATAACTACAATGTGGTTTTGATTTGCATTTCCCTGATCATTCATGATGTTGAGCATCTTTTCACATGTTTTTTGGTCATTTGTATATCTTCTTTTGAGAATTGTGTATTCATGTCCTTAGGCCACTTTTTGATGTTTTTTTTTTTTTTTCCTTGTTAATTTATTTGAGCTCATTGTAGATTCTGGATATTAGTCCTTTGTCAGATGTATAGGTTGTGAAGAATTTTTTTCCAATCTCTGGGTTATTTGCTGACTGTTCCTTTGCCATGCAAAAGCTCTTTACTTAAGTCCCAGCTATTTGTTTTTGTTTTTATTGCATTTTCTTTTGTGTTCTTGGTCATGAAATCCTTGCCCAAGCCAGTGTCTAGCAGGGTTTTTCCAATATTATCTTCTAGAATTTGTATAGTTTCAGGTATTAGATTTAAGTCCTTAATCCATCTTGAGTTTATTTCTGTGTAAGGTGACAGATGAGGATCCAGTTTCATTCTCCTACATGTGGCTAGCCAATTATCCCAGCATCATTTGTTGAAAAGGGTGTCCTTTCCTCACTTTATGTTTTTGTTTGCTTTGTTGAAGATCAGTTGGCTGTAAGTATTTGGATTTATTTCTGGGTTCTCCACTCTGTTCCAATGGTTTGTGTGTCTATTTTTATACCAGTACCATGCTGTTTTGGTGACTATGGCCTTATATTGTAGTTTGAAATCAGGTAATGTGATGCCTCCAGATTTGTTCTGTTTGCTTAGTCTTGCTTTGGCTATGCGGGCTCTTTTTTGGTTTCATACAAATTTTAGAATTGTTTTTTTCTAATTCTGTGAAGAATGATGATGGTATTTTGATGGGAATTGCACTGAATTTGTAGATTGCTCTTCGCAGTATGGTCACTTTCACAATATTGATTCTACCCATCCATGAGCCTGGGATGTGTTTTCATTTGTTTGTGTTGTCTGTGATTTCTAACAGCAGTGTTCTGTAGTTTTCCTTGTAGATGTCTTTCATCTCCTTAGTTAGGTATATTCCTAAGTAATTTTTTTCAGCCATTGTAAAAGGGGTTGATTTCTTGATTTGATTCTCAGCTTTGTTGCTGTTGGTGTATAGAAGAGCTACTGATTTGTGTACATTAATTCTGTATCCTGAAACTTAGCTGAATTATTTTATCAGTTCTAGGAGCTTTCTGGAGAAGTCTTTAGGGTTTTCTAGGTAAACACTCACATCATCAGCAAATAGCAACAGTTTGACTTTCTCTTCACTGATTTGGATACCCTTTATTTCCTTCTCTTGTCTGACTGCTCTGGCTAGGACTTCCAGTACTATGTGGAAGAGGAGTGGTGAGAGTGGGCATCCTTATCTTGTTCCAGTTCTCAGAGGGAATGCTTTCAAATTTTTCTCATTCAGTATTATGTTGGCTGTGAGTTTGTCAAAGATGGCTTTTATTACACTGAGATTTGTCCCTTGTATGCTGATTTTGCTGAGAGTTTTAATCACAAAAGGATGCTGGATTTTGTCAAATGCTTTTGCTGCATCTATTGAGATAATCATGTGATTTTTGTTTTTAATTCTATTTATGTGGTATATCATATTTATTGACTTGTATATGTTAAACCATCCCTACATCTCTGATATGAAACTCACTTGATCGTGGCAGATTATTTTTTAATATGTTGTTGGATTTGATTAGCTGGTATTTTGTTAAGGATTTTAGCATCTATGTTCATCAGGAATATTGGTCTGTAGTTTTCTTTTTTGCTTATTTCTTTTCCTGGTTTTGGTATTAAGGTGATACTGGCTTCATAGAATGATTTAAGAAGGGTTCCCTCTTTCTTTATCTTGTGAAATAGTGTCAACAGGATTGGTACCAATTCTTCTTTGAATGTCTGGCAGAATTTTGCTGTGAATCTGTCTCATCCTGGACTTATTTTTGTTGGTAATTTTTAAATTACCATTTCAATGTTGCTGCTTGTTATTGGTCTTTTCAGGGTATCTAATTCTTCCTGATTTAAGCTAACATGGGTGTATCTTTCCAGGAATTTTTCCATCTCTTCTAGGTTTTCTAGTTTATGTGTGTAAAGGTGTTCATAGTAGCCTTGAATGATATTTTGTATTTCTTTAGTGTCAGTTGTAATATCTCCCATTTCATTTCATATTGAGCTTACTTGGATTTTCTCTCTTCTTGGTTAATCTTGCTAATAGTCTATCAGTTTTATTTACCTTTTCAAAGAACTAGCTTTTTGTTTCATCTATCTTTTGTATTTTTGTTTGTTTGTTGCAATTTCATTTAGCTCTGCTCTGATCTTGGTTGTTTCCTTTCTTCTGCTGGGTTTGTGTTTTTTTCTTGTTTCTCTCATTCCTTGACGTGTGACCATAGATTGTCTGTTAGTGCTCTTTCAGACTTTTTGAGATAGGCATTTAGGGTTAAGAAGTTTCCTCTTAGCATCTTTGCTGTATCCCAGAGGTTTTGATAGGTTGTATCACTATTGTCATTTAGGTTGAAGATTTTTTTAATTTCCATCTTGATTTCATTTTTGACCCAATGATCATTCAGGAGCAGGTTAATTTCCATGTATTTGCATAATTTTGAAGGTTCCTTTTGGAGTTGATTTTCAGTTTTATTCTACTGTGGTCTGAAAGAGTGCCTAATATAATTTCAATTTTCTTAATTTTATTGAGGCTTGTTTTGTGGCCTATAATATGGTCTATCTTAGAGAAAGTTCCATGTGCTGCTGAAAAGATTGTATATTCTGCAGTTGTCAGATGAAATGTTCTGTATAAATCCGTTAGGTCCATTTGTTCCAGGGTATAGTTTAAACCCATTGTTTCTTTGTTGACTTTCTGTTTTGATGATCTGTCTAGTGCTCTCAGTGGAATATTGAAGTCCCCCACTATTACTGTGTTGCTGTCTATCTCATTTCTTAGGTCTATTAGTAATTGTTTTATAAGTTTGGGAGTTCCAGTGTTAGGTGCATATATATTTAGGATTGTGGTATTTTCCTGTTGGACAAGGCCTTTTATCATCATATTTTGTTCCTCTTTGTCTTTTGTAACTGCTGCTTTAAAGTTTGTTTTGTCTGATATAAGAATAGCTACTCCTGCTCGCTTTTGGTGCCCATTTGTGTGAAATGTTTTTTTCCATCCCTTTACCTTACATCTATATGAGTCCTTACGTGTTAGATGAGTCTCTTGAAAGCAGCAGATAGTTGGCTGGTGAATTCTTATCCATTCTGCAATTCTTCATCTTTTAAGTGGAGGATTTAGGCCATTTACATTCAATGTTAATATTGAGATGTGGGGTTCCATTCCATTCCTCTTTCTATTTGTTACCTGCATACCTTGTTTTTTGTTTGTTTTTGTGTTTTTTTAAGCTGTATTTTTGTTTTATAGGTCCTGTGAGATTTATGCTTTAAAGAGGTTTTGTTTTGATGTGTTTCCAGGATTTGTTTCAAGATTTAGAGCTTCTTTTAGCAGTTCCTGTAGTGGTAGCTTGGTCGTGGCAAATTATCTTAGCATTTGTTTGTCTGAAAAAGACTATCTTTCCTTCATATATGAAGCATAGTTTTGCTGGAAGCAAAATTTTTGACTGATAATTCTTTTATTTGAGGAGGCTGAAGATAGAGCCCCAATACCTTCTAGTTTGTAGGGTTTCTGCTGAGAAATCTACTGTCAATCTGATAGGTTTTCCTTTATAGGTTACCTGGTGCTTTTGTCTCACAGCTCTTAAGATTCTTTCCTTTATCTTAACTTTAGGTAGCTTGATGACAATGCCTAGGCGATGATCTTTTTGTGATGATTTCCCAGGTATTCTTTGTGCTTCTTGTATTTGAATGTCTAAGTCTATAGCAAGGTTGAAGAAGCTTTCCTTGATTATTCTCCCAGATATGTTTTCCAAACTTTTAGATTTCTCTTCTTCCTTAGGAACACCAATTATTCTTATATTTGGTCATTTAACATAATCCCACACTTCTTGGAGGCTTTGTTCATTTTTTTCTTTTTGTTGGTTTTTGTATTTTTTGGATTGGGTTAATTCGAAGATCTTATCTTCAAGTTTTGAATTCTTTCTTCTACTTGTTCCACTGTATTGCTGAGACTTTCCAGAGCATTTTGCATTTCATTAAGTGTGTTCACTGTTTCCTGAAGTTTTGATTGTTTTTCTGTTTATGCTATCTATTTTGCTGAATGTTCGTCCCTTCACTTCTTGTACCATTTTTATTTTTATTTCCTTACATTGAGCTTTATCTTTCTCTGGTGCCTCCCTGATTAGTTTAATAACTAACCTCCTGCATTCTTTTTCAGGTAAATCAGGGATTTCTTCTTGGTTTGGGTCCATTGCTGGTGAGCTAGTGTGATTTTTTGAGGGTGTTAAAGAACCTTGCTTTGTCATATTACCAGAGTTGATTTTCTGGTTTCTTCTCATTTGGGTAGGCTCTGTCAGATGGAAAGTCTAGGGTTAAAGGCTATTGTTCAGATTATTTTGTCCTATGGGGTATTACCTTGATGTAGTACTCTCCCCTTTTTCCTATGGACATGGCTTCCTAAGAGCTGAGCTGTAGTGATTATCTGTCTTCTGGATCTAGCCACCCAGCAACTCTACCAGGCTCCACGCTGGTACTGGGGGTTGTCTACACAGAGTCCTGTGATGTGAACCATCTCTGAGTTTCTCAGCCACGAATACCAGCACCTGTTTTGGTCGAGATGGCAGGGGGATGAAATGGACTCTGTGAGGTTCCTTAGCTTTGGTGGTTTAATGCACTACTTTTGTGCTGGTTGGTCTCCTGCTGGGAGGTGATGCTTTCCAGAGAGCATCAGCTGTGGCAGTATGGAAAGGAACAGGTGGTGGGCAGGGCCCTAGAACTCTCAAGAGTATATGCCATATGTCTTCAGTTACCAGGGTGGGTGGGAAAGAACCATTGGGTGGGGGTATGTCTGAGCTCAGACTCTCCTTGGGTGAGTCTTGCTGCAGCTGCTGTGGAGGATGGGGGTGAGGTTCCCAGGTCAAAGGAGTTATGTTCCTAGCAGGATTATGGCTGTCTATGCGGTGTCATGCAGGTTGTCAGGGAAGTGGGGGACAGCCAGAGTCACAGGCCTCACCCAGCTCCCAAACAATCTGAAGGGCTAGTCTCACCCCCACCATTCCCCCACCAACATCACCGAGTCTGTTTCCAGGCAGTGGGCAAGTGGGGCTGAGAACTTGCCCCAGGCTACCCACCCCCCAGTTGCAAAAGCAAGTATGGCTTTCCTTGTTACCCACCTGTAGAGTCTGCACACCGGATTCATGCCCTCCTCCAAGTTTTGGCAAGGAGGCCTCTTGATCATTTCAAATCATTACAAAGTTCAGCTGGATATTGCCTTCTCCCTGTGGCCTGTTCTCAGTGCTTCTGGCCACCCTCCTGAAGGACTCCTGTGAGGCCAGGCAGATATGACTTTCTAGGGGACCCAGTGAGCTCACAGGGCTTTTCCTGCTGCTTCCTCTACCCCTGTATTTCACTCAGCTCTATAAATGGACTCAGCTCCAGGTAAGGCCAGCATCTTCTCCTATAATCTAGATCTTCAGTTTCCCCCATGGAGGTGTATATTTGGGGGCAGACAATTTCCCTTTCCCACTTTGCAGTATTTGGGGTGTCTCCCGGGTCTTGCAGGAGCAATCTGGTTCCTTCAGAGGGTCTGTGGCTCCTCTCAGGTTTCTCGATTTATTCCTGCAGTCATTTTGGAGCAAAAATTCATGATGCAAGCCTCCACACACTGTTCTCTCCATCTGAGTTGAAGCTGCAATCTAGTTCTGTCTCTCATCCACCATCCAAAATAACTTTTTAAATAACTATAAAGTAAAAATTCTAGGAATTAAGAAAGTGTTGTATCCCACCCCCAGGATGATTACATTTGAGGATGGGGCCTTTGGGAGGTAATTAGGTCATTAGAGGACAGCCCTCATTATGGGATTAATGTCATTACAATAAGAAATAGCACAGAGTTTGCTTTTTTACCTTGCCTCTTCACCATGTGAAGACACAGTGAGAAGATAGCCATCTGAAAACCAGGAGGCACTCCCCCATCAGATATAGGACCTGCTGTCACCTTGATCTTGGAGTTTTTAGCCTCCAGAACTGTGAGAAATACATGTTTGTTGTTGAACGCACCCAGTCTATGGTAATTTGTTATAGCAGATTGACAATGTCTTACATTTAATTTGTGTTTTGGAAGAGATGCAGAGAAAATAGAAGCAGAACAATTAGCTAGTAAGAAAGCTACTAAAATGTACATATAAAACATAACGAAAACTTCATTAGGACAACAAAAATAATGTAGAAATAAGCATTACTAGATAACCTGAATTTATTAAAGAGAACATCCAGGCCTGTAGAGTCCTACTAAGTAGTTCTAAGCAACTTAGTAACAGTACAATTATTATAGGTATGTATAGTTTTAAGTGAAATTCATGAGCTACATAAAAGAAAATAAGAAAAGTCTGTTGATTTTACATAAATTCTACAAAGATTTCTGTATTCCATACATGTTATTTTTATTTAATTATTTATGTATTCTGTTGCCCAGGCTGGAGTGCAGTGATGCTATCTTGGCTTACCACAACCTCTGCCTTTTGGCTTCAAGCAATTCTCCTGCCTCAGCCTCCCAAGTACCTGAGACTACAGATGCGCACCACCACGCCCAGTTAATTTTTGTATTTTTAGTAGAGACAGGGTCTCACCATGTTGGCTAGGCTGGTCTCAAACTGCTGACCTCAAATGATCCACCTGCCTCAGCCTCCCAAAGAGCTGGGATTACAGGCATGAGCCACCACGCCCAGCCCATACATGTTACTTTAAAATGTTACAGCAGAGTTTGAAAAAATTAGAAAATAAGATCAATTCTTCTTGAATTAAAATATTACATAGTTTTTGTGTTCATTAAAGCAAAAGTATTTAAGATGGAATGTAGCCAATATAAATTCTTGTGAAGCATCCATTTTTATTACAAAGTATAACCATTTTGTGACTGATGTATCCAAAATCCAAAAAGGTAAAATCACAGCACACCCAAGGGGTTTTGAACAATACCAGATTTTTTTTTTTTTTTTTTTTTTTTTTTTTTTTTTTTTTTTTTTTTTTTGAGACAGAGTCTGGCTTTGTCACACAGGCCAGAGTACAGTGATATCATCTTCTCTCACTGCAACCTCTGCTTCCCAGGTTCAAATGATTCTCATGCCTCAGACTCCCAAGAAGCTGGGAATACAGGCATGTGCCACCATGCCCAGCTAATTTTTGTATTTTTAATAAAGATGGAGTTTCACCATGTTGGCCAGGCTGGTCTCAAACTCCTGGCTTCACGCAATCCATCCACCTCAGCCTCCAAAAGTGCTGGGATTATACGTGTGAGCCACTGCACCCGGCCTAATACTAGAATGTAATGAGACAGTATGAATAAATACATATGGAATAGGAATGAAGATAAATGGCTACTTACGATAGAAATTGCTTTTACTGTTTGTATGTGAATGAGAAAAATGATTGTTCTTCCGAAGTTGTCATTCTTTCACTCTACAATATTTTTGTTATAGGAAGATATATATCCATTTTTAGCTAGAGGCTATCACAGATTATGCAACTCTCCTAGGTTTGAGAAAAACAACAGTATCTGTATCACTGTCTTCAGAGTCGGAGAATTTTGGCATTATAATTTTAATTTTCATGATTTTCACTTTCTAGATAACATCTCACTTGTAAACAATGCTTATAAGGCTGCAATACTGAACATATAATGTGTTTTCAGTCAAACCTTCATTTTAAAAATGAAATGTTCACATAATGCCATTTTTAAAGTATTAACAGGATTAAAAGAATGTTACTTATTTGTGTCCTGCCTACCTCCAGAAAGAACTTGAAATGATTAATAAAATAATTCTAAAGATATGGATTAAAATTTTGTAATATTTTAGAGACAGTAGAAAAATATCAAGACTTGAAGTCAAAAGTATTTTTCACACTTGTTATTCAATTTTCTAGCTGTATAATCTCTAGAGGACCTCTGTATTCTTATCTGTAAAGAGAATAGGACTAGATGATCTCTAAAATTTGTTCTGTTCTAATGTTTCATGATTTATCCATTCTGGCCTTTCCAATTTTCCTCAAAAACTCTCTACTTCCCCTGCTGCATTATCAGCTTCTTCGCCCTTTCTACCAGCTTCATTGAGGTATAATTGACAAAAACTGTATATACCAAGGTATATAACATGATGTTTTGACATAGATACATTGCAAAATACCACAATCAAGTTAATATACCCATCAACTTTCACAGTTATCTATTACTTTTTCTGATAAGAAAAATTAAGATCTACTATCTTAGCAAATTTCAAGTATATATTATTAAATATAGTCACTATGCTGTACATTAGGTCTCTACAACTGAAGGATTTTATAACCGCAAGTTTGTACTCTTTGATCAACATCTCCCTATTTTTCCACTCCAAGCCCTCCGGTAACCACCCTTCTACTTTGTTTCCATCAGTACAACTTTATCAAATTCTAAATATAATTGGATGATACAGTATTTGTCTTTTTGTGTCTGGCTTATTTCATTTAGCATAATGTACTCCAGGCTTATTCAGCTGTCATAATGACAACATTTTCTCCTTTTTAAGGCTAAATAATATTCCATTGCATGTGTAAGCTACATTTGCTTTATCCATTTATCTGTTGATGGACATTAGTTTATTTCCACTTCTTGGCTACTGTGAATGCTACCACAATTAACATAGGATTGAAAATATCTCTTCCAGGTCCTGTTTTCAATTCTTTTGGATAAATATCTGTAAGTGAGATTGCTGGAATACATGGTAGTTTAAACTTTTTGGGGAACTTCCATACTGTTTTCCACAACAGTTGCACCATTTTACATTCCCATTTACATTACAGTGCACAAGGATGCCAATCCACATTCTCGCCAACATGTTCTGCTTTTTTGATAATAGCCACCCTTGCAGGTATGAAGAGATATCTCACTGTGGTTTTGATTTGCATTTCCCTGATGATTATTGATGTTGAACATCTTTTCATATGTGGGACATTCACGTCTTCATTGGCGAAATGCCTACTTACGTCCTTGGCTTGTTTTCTAATCAAGTTACTTAGTATTTTGCTACAGAATTGTATGAATTCCTTATAAATTTTGGATATTAACCCCTTATGTATGGCTTACAAATACTTTCTCCCACTCCATGGGCTACCTTTTCACTCTGTTGTTTCCTTTGCTGAGCAGATACACTTTAAATGGATGTAGTCCCACTTTATTTTTGCTTCTGTTGCCTGTGCACTTGGTGTCATATCCAATAAATTATTGCCAAGACAAATGTTATAAAGATTTTCCCCTATATTTTCTCTTAGGAGTTATACAGTTTCGTGTCTTATGTCTCAGTCTTTAATATATTTTGAGTTGATTTTTGTGTATGATTTAAGATAATGGTCCAATTTAATTCTTTTCCATGTGAATATCCAGTTTTCTTAAGACTATTTGTTGAAGAGACTATCCTTGTCCCCATTGTGTATTCTTGTTGCCTTTGTCAAAGATTCATTGGTTGTATATGCATGGGTTCATTTCTGGTCTCTTCCTCCTGCTTATATGTCTATTTTTATTATGCTACCATACTGTTTTGCTTACTATAGCTTTGTAATATAATTTGAAATCAGCAAATGTGATGCTTTGATCTTCTTGATCAAAATTGCTTCTGTTATAAATTTAGAATCTTTCATGGTTCTAAAGGAATTTTAGGATTTTTCTTTCTATTTCTGTGAAAAATTATATTGAAATTTTGATAGAAATTGCATTGAATCTGTAGATTGTTTTGGATCATATGTATATTCTGACAATATTAGTTCTTCTAATCCACAAATATGAAATATCTTCCCATTTGTTTCTTCTTCAATTTCTTTCATCAATGTTTTATAGTTTTCAGTGTACAGATCTCTCATCTCCGTGGTTAAATTTATTCCTAGGTATCTTACTCTTTTTGATGCTACTGTAAATGGGATTTTCTTCTGAATTACTGTTTTGATAGCTCTTGTTAGTGTGCAAAAACATAACTAATTTTTATATTTATTTTATATCCTGTATCTTGTCTAAATTTATTAGTTCTAACAGTTTTATGATGGAGTCTTTAGAGTTTTCTATACATAATGTCAAGTCCTCTGGAAACAGAGATAATTTTACATCTCCCTTTTTTATTTGGATGCCTTTTACTCCTTTCACTTGCCTAATTGCTCTGGTTAAAACTTCCAGTATGTTGCATAGAAGTGGTGAGAGTCAGAGTGAGTATGCTTGTCTTGTTAGAGAAATACGTTAGAGTTTTCCTTACTGAATATGATGTTAGTCATACAACTGTGATATACAGCCCTTGTTGTGTTGAAGTACATTCCTTTTATATCTATTTTGTTAAGAGTTTTTATCAGTAAATGATGTTAAATTTTGTCAAATGCTTTTTTCATCTACTGAGATGATCATATAATGCTTGTTCCTCATTTTGTCAATGTGGTGTATAACATTTATTCATATGCATATGTTGAACCATCTTTGCATGCCAAAGATAAATCTCATTTGATCATAGTGTTTGATCCTTTTAATGTGCTGTTTAATTTGGTTTGATAGCATTTTGTTGAGGATTTTTGCATCTATGTTCATCAGGGATATTGATATGTAATTTTCTTTTCTTGTAGTGTCCTTGTCTGGTTGTGGTATAAGGGTAACACTAATCTTGTAATATGAGTTTAGAAGTGCTCCCTCCTTTTCAATTTATTGGAAGAGCTTAAGAAGGATTGATATTAATTCATCTTTAAATATTTGGTAGTATTCAGCAGTGAAGTTATCAGGACTTGGACTTCTCTTTGATGAGAAATTTTGATTACTGATTCAAATGCCTCCCTTATTATTAGTCTACTTTAGATTTTCTATTTCTTCATGATTCAGTCTTGGTAGGTTACATAATTGCAGGAATTTATCCACTTCTTCTAGGTTACCCAATTTGATGTCATATAATTGTTCATAGTAGTTTCTTATGATCCTTTGTATTTCTGTGGTATCTGTTGTAATGTCTCCCTTTTCATTTCTAATTTTATTTTAGTCTTCTCTCTCTTTTTTCTTAGTTGAGCTACAGGTTTGCCAATTTTGTTTAATCTTTTCAAAAAAACAGTTTTAGTTTTTTTTATCTTCTCTCCTTTGATCTTTTCTAGCATAGTTCTAATCTCTATTTTTTTTTTCTGCACTGATCTTTATTTCCCACCTTATGCTAACTTTGGGCTGATTGTTTTTTCCTTGTTCCTTGAGTTGTAAATTTTATTTAAACTCATTCATTTTTCTTCATGTATGTACTTATTGCTATAAATTCTTCTCTCCTAGTATTGTTTTTGTCACAGTCCATCAGTTTTGGTATATCTTTTCCTTTTCTTTATCTCAAAATATTTTTTTCATTTCACTTTTGATTTCTTCAGTGAGCCATTGGTTGTTCAGGAGTAGGTTGTTTAATTTCCACATTTTGTGAATTTATAATATTCTTCCTGTTATTGATTCCTGATCTTATACCATTGTGGTCAGAAATGATACTATTTCAATCTTCCTAAATCTGTTAAGACTCGTTGTATGGCCTCACATATTATCTACTCTGGAGAATGTTCCGTGTATGTGTGAGAAGAATATGCATTTTGTGCTACTGTTGGATAGAATGTTCTACATTTCTGTTAGGTCCATTAGGTCCAAAGTGTAGTACAAGTTCAGTATTTCCTTATTGGATTTCTGTGTGAACGATCTCTCCCTTGTTGAAAGTGGGGTACTGCAAATCCCTACTATTATTGTATTCCTGTCTATTTCTACCTTCCAATCTATTAATATTTGCGTTATATATTTAGGAAGTATGATGTTGGGTGCATATATATTTATGGATGTTATATCTTCTTGATAAATTGACTCTTTTATCATTACATAATGACCTTCTTTGTTTCTTCTTACAGTTTTGGACTTAAAGTCTATTTTGTCTAATATGTATAGCCCTGGCCTCTTTTGGATTCTGTCTTTTTCCACACTTTCAGTGCATATGTCCTTAAAGCTGAAGTGAGTCTGATAGGCAGCATATTATCAGATCTTTCTTTAAAACAAATCCTTCCAGCTACTCTATGTCTTTTAATTGGAAAATTTGATCCACCGACATTCAAGTTAATTATTGACTGGCAAATAGCAAACAGTAAGTAAGGACTTACCATTGCCATTTTAAAAAATTTTTTTCTGGCTGTTTTGTGGGTCTTTTGCTCCTTTCTTCCTGTCATTCTCTAGGGGCTAGGGCATGTACTGGGTTGAGTGGGTGGTGGCCTGGTCCTGGGGTGGCAAAATAGTGGCTCCTTCTTGGGGAGTGAGGGTGAGGGACCCAAAAGCATCTCCCTCTCTGGGTGTCTGCAGTGGCAATGTTATTGGTTACCTCAGCTGTGAAAGCTGCCAGTATCCTCTGTGGAGCAGAGCATTAGAGGTCATGCTGACAAACACTAAGAGGACTCCGTGAAAGTGCAAGGTGTCCATGGCTTCCACAGGGGCTGCCATGTGGTACCATAAGCCACACTGCTGATACTAATAGCCCCTGCCCTTCTTTTGTATCCCTAGCCTTCTCCAGGCATTTCAGGTATGCCCATTTCTGCAATTATTCTTTCAGCATATTGTCTATTTTTTGTTCCACTACATTGATGGAGGTTGTTAATTGGACTCCTGAGTCCCCCCAGGGCTATTTTCATTCATGGGTAGCTATCTCATTGGCTGTGTGTGTGTGTGTGTGTGTGTGTGTGTGTGTGTGGCAGGGAGAGGGGACTGATGGAACTGAAGGCTGGAATCACGTAGTCCTCCATCTTGCTGTCATGACTCCCTGCTATATACTCTTCTATGTTCTTTTTAACCATGTATCTACATGGTTAAAACTGATGAAACTACAAATTTCATCAGTCACCCTTTTATCACACCTGTGTCATTAAGTCTTATTACTTCTGAAGACTTGCTAAAAACCTTATCTACTTTGCAGTACGTGCTAGGCTTAAAGTTTATTCTATCTCCAATTCTTATGTAATCTCCCTTAACTTGAAAATAATTTTAGTCTAAAAGTTGTACTTCTTGTCAATCAGTAACATTCAGGACATTTCATCACCTTCATTCTCTATCTGGGGTCCTAGTCTAGCCTGGTATCTCTCATCTCTCATGAAAGATGCCTTTATCACTGTCTTTAAAACAAAAGAGAGCAGATATGAATTCCCTTTGGCAAATGTTGATAGAATGTTTCACTGTTCTTCCACCTAAGCAACCCAAAATGATGTTATCCACTTCAAAGTCAGAAAGTATAAGAAGATTCCAGAACTTTCTAATTTGTGGCTAACGTTGGGAAAGTCATTTAACCTCCTAGTATTTTAATTTTATCTGAAAAATTATTATTTCATAGAGAAGTTATACAGGTGATATTTTTAAATTTTAAAATTGCATATATGCAATAGAGAACAGTGATGGGAATAAAAATACCTATGTACTAGAGAAAAACATTTTGGAGTTCCTCAAGTATTTAAAGAGTTAGACTTTTCTTTTGTTCCTAGAAGAATTCCATGAAGAAAATAGACCCCAAAACTCCAGAGAAAGGAAGTAAGGTCTGTAGTTACTAAAAGGGGCAGGGGTTCTACTGGGATGAATCTGAAGAAGTTGTATATCAATCTAGCAAATTTAAAACTATATAATACCCACATTTTTAAAATAATAAAGAATTATTTGAAATTCTGATATATCACTGACAAAAGTATAAATTTGATAAAACTTGGGGTAGGAAATTTTGCAATTTGTTATAAGTACTTTTAAGACATACTCATATGGTAATAGTATTTGATCAATGTTAAGATGCTGATTTTGATAACTACATTATGGTTAAGTAATAATAAAAATAATTATTTGTTTTTTGAAATACACCCTGAAGTATTAAGTGGTAAAGAGGGATCACATCTGCAATTTTACTCTGTGAAGATGATATTCTTTGTTGTGTCACCCTGTCTGGCACTAGCAACTCACATCAAGAATGTGGGCTGACACTCCCATAGCCATCTGTAAACTGGGAAATGGAGGATGACAGGCAGGTATAAAGGTTAATTTTATGTGTCAGCTTGGCTGGGCCATGGTACCTAGGTATTTGGCCAAACGTTATTCTGGATATTCCTGTGAAGGTGTTTTCAGATAACATTAACACTAAAATTGGTGAACTTTGAGGAAAGCAGATTAACTTCCATAATGTGAGTGGTTCTCATTCAGTCAGTTGAAGGCCTTAATTACACAAACACTGACATCCCTTGAGTAAGAAGGAATTTTGCCAGATGACTGACTTTAGACGCAAACTGCAACTCTTCCCTGAGTCTCCAGCCCACTGGCCTCCTCCATCAGAAACTGGACTTGCCAAGTCTCCACAATTGCATAATATGTATCCTTAAATTCTCTTTATAAACATATCATGTCCTATTGGTTCTGTTTCTCTGAAGAACTCTAATACAGATTCTGGTACTGGGAGTTGTTCTAAAAGAACAAAATATTAAGGATGCGTTTTCTAAATTTGTTCTGGGAATTCTGTAATTGGTCTCTAATCTGATTAGATTGAAAGACACTAACAACTCCATTTCCATTACTAAAGAGAGCGATTTTAGTCCATGGCATGATATGGCAATAGAGGTAAGCAAAATCTCACCAATGGATACTCCTAATTAAGCACTTATAAAAGCCAAGATCTGGGCAACCATGCATAGAGTACCTTCAAACATTTTTGTCAAACTAATGAGTATAATGAGATTGGCTGGTTGTTCATGCTATTGGACAAAGTGATGGAAAAACAAAAAAGAAAAGGGATGAGCTCAGGAACTCAAATTTCTAGTTCAAGTTCTCCATCAGTGATCTGAAAGCTTGTAGGTCTGCCCTGAAAGACACCCTTATATCTTGTATCCATGAATCAAGGGGTGGGAATGGGAGTATCACTACTCACTATTTGTTTTTTTTTTTTTTTTTAATTTATTTATTATTATTATACTTTAAGTTGTAGGGTACATGTGCATAACGTGCAGGTTTGTTACATATGTATACTTGTGCCATGTTGGTGTGCTGCACCCATCAACTTGTCATTTACATCAGGTATAACTCCCAATGCAATCCCTCCCCCCTCCCCCCTCCCCATGATAGGCCCCGGTGTGTGATGTTCCCCTTCCTGAGTCCAAGTGATCTCATTGTTCAGTTCCCACCTATGAGTGAGAACATGCGGTGTTTGGTTTTCAGTTCTTGTGATAGTTTGCTAAGAATGATGGTTTCCAGCTGCATCCATGTCCCTACAAAGGACACAAACGCATCCTTTTTTATGGCTGCATAGTATTCCATGGTGTATATGTGCCACATTTTCTTAATCCAGTCTGTCACTGATGGACATCTGGGTTGATTCCAAGTCTTTGCTATTGTGAATAGTGCTGCAATAAACATACGTGTGCATGTGTCTTTATAGCAGCATAATTTATAATCCTTTGGGTATATACCCAGTAATGGGATGGCTGGGTCATATGGTACATCTAGTTCTAGATCCTTGAGGAATCGCCATACTGTTTTCCATAATGGTTGAACTAGTTTACAATCCCACCAACAGTGTAAAAGCATTCCTATTTCTCCACATCCTCTCCAGCACCTGTTGTTTCCTGACTTTTTAATGATCGCCATTCTAACTGGTGTGAGATGGTATCTCATTGTGGTTTTGATTTGCATTTCTCTGATGGCCAGTGATGATGAGCATTTTTTCATGTGTCTGTTGGCTGTATGAATGTCTTCTTTTGAGGAATGTCTTCTTTGGGAAATGTCTGTTCATATCCTTTGCCCACTTTTTGATGGGGTTTTTTGTTTTTTTCTTGTAAATTTGTTTGAGTTCTTTGTAGGTTCTGGATATTAGCCTTTTGTCTGATGAGTAGATTGCAAAAATTTTCTCCCATTCTGTAGGTTGCCTGTTCACTCTGATGGTAGTTTCTTTTGCTGTGCAGAAGCTCTTTAGTTTAATGAGATCCCATTTGTCAATTTTGGCTTTTGCTGCCGTTGCTTTTGGTGTTTTAGACATGAAGTCTTTGCCCATGCCTATGTCCTGAATGGTACTACCTAGGTTTTCCTCTAGGATTTTTATGGTATTAGGTCTAACATTTAAGTCTCTAATCCATCTTGAATTAATTTTCGTATAAGGAGTAAGGAAAGGAGTAAGGAAAGGAGCAAGGCCGGCGTACCCCGCCCCGCCCTCTCGCGGGGACGGAGGGGCGCCAGGGGCCTCCCACTTATTCTACACCTCTCATGTCTCTTCACCGTGCCAGACTAGAGTCAAGCTCAACAGGGTCTTCTTTCCCCGCTGATTCCGCCAAGCCCGTTCCCTTGGCTGTGGTTTCGCTGGATAGTAGGTAGGGACAGTGGGAATCTCGTTCATCCATTCATGCGCGTCACTAATTAGATGACGAGGCATTTGGCTACCTTAAGAGAGTCATAGTTACTCCCGCCGTTTACCCGCGCTTCATTGAATTTCTTCACTTTGACATTCAGAGCACTGGGCAGAAATCACATCGCGTCAACACCCGCCGCGGGCCTTCGCGACTACTCACTATTAACACTAGTGGTCCACTAGTAACATTTTTGCTTCCTGTTCCCAAGATGCCATGCTCTGTCGGCCTAGAGGTCTTACTTCCAGAGGGAAAAACGCTTTCACTAGGAGACACAACAATTATTCCATTGAACTGGAAGTTTAGGCTGAGGGGCTCCTTATTCATCTGAATCAACAAAGAAGGGAGCTGTGATGGATGAGTTGATTGATCCTGACTTCCAAAAAGAAACTGGGATACTGCTTCACAATGGAAGAATAGTATGTCTGGAATACAAGAGAAATCCTTTAGGGCATCTCAGTATTACCACGTACTGTGACTAAAATTAAGAGAAAATTATAATAACCCAAAACAGGCAGGAGTACTTAAGGGCCCACATCACTCAGGAATGAAGGACTGGCTTATCCGTTGAGATGCAGGCTGAAGGTGCAAAGAAAATACAAAATGGGTAGTGGCAGAAGGTGACAGTTATTACTACATGACCAGTTACAGAAATAAGAATTTTAATTGTCATGAGTATTTCTTATTTTATTATGAATATGTGTGTGAGTTTAAGCCAAATATCCTTGTTTTCTTCCCTCAGTATCCCCTTATCTTATAAGATATACTGACTTTATGTCCTAGTATTTAAGTACTATTAACTTTACATCAAAGTATTTGTTACAGGATATCTAGGAAAAGAGCAAACATCACACAAGGACTTTGCAACCTCTTCTGGAAAAAGAGCATGTTTTCAGTTGTATGCAAGATAGTTGTATCATATTAGGCGAAAATATGATCTTATTAGAGTCTTTAGTGGCAGATTAAGTATTGTTTAAGGAGATGTGTATGGCTGTCAGGTTGACAAAGTGGGGACTTGTGATGATTAATTTCATGTGTCAATTTGGCTAGGCCACAGAGCCCAGATATTTGGTCAAATATTATTCTGGATATTTCTGTGAAGGTGTTTTTGGATGAGATTAGCATTAAAATTAGTCAATTGAACTCTGAGTCAAGCAGGTTGTCTTCCATAATGTAGGTGAGCCTCCTCCATTCAGTTGAAGACCTTAATAAAAGAAAGACTGACCTGCCCCAAGCAAGAAGGAATTATACCATTAGACTGATTGCCTTTGGGCTCAAACTGCCACTCTTTTCTGTCTCCAGCCTGCTAACCTACCCCACCATATTTTGGATTTGCCAAGCCTCTACAATCACATGAGCCAATTCCTTGATATAAATATGTCTCTATACATATGCAGTTTCTTGATTCTGTTTCTCTGTAGAACTCTTAAGAAAGAGGGTAAGTGAAAATGCCATAAAACTCTCTTACTGACATTTAGCAGCTTCCTTCTTTATTACACACTCCTCTGGGTATTACTAAGTTTTCAGTTAAACTCTAAAATTACATTCCAGAGCTCCAAAAAAGTCAATTCTGAAAGATTTTGCCAGTTTAATCATTGTTACAGTGGACAGATTTCATTTTGAGTTTCCTATTCTGCCATTTTTTTATGATATCACTACAACTTAAATTATTCCTCTTAAATGATTCAGATAGAGTATATAGATGCACACACAAACATAAATAAAGCAAATGTAATAAAATGTTAATATTTGAAAAAACTGGATGTAGAGTAACTGAGAAGTCTTTCTACTATTTTTGAAGCCTTTCTGTAACTCTAAAATTATATAAAAATAAAACAATTTTAAAATGTAGCTGTCTTGGAGACTGGTTTAAGATAGATGACTAAATACTTGCCAGAGCCTTTGCATCTCACTTCAAGTGCCAGGAAATTACAGAAGAGTAAATCTCCGTATCTTCTAGAAGTATAATTTTTTTAAAAAGTAGTACCCTCAGATCTCTAGAAATGATGGGAAATCCTTCCATGAAAGAAGACAGATGGGAACAAAGAGAAGAAAACTATGTGCAGAACATGAACAGAAGAAAACACCTACAAAGATGGGAAGTGATCCAAGGGTTTGCTAAGCCTACAAGTCACAGATAGTGAATATTGGAGGGATCTGGGAAAACCAAGAGTGATTGGTTTGAGTACTGAAGTAACAGCATATAGGGTAATCTCTCTTTGGCCCAGAAAAAGCAGCAGAGATGCCTGTTGCCAGGTAAAGCAGAGAGCTGATGCTGGGCTGAAGGGGGAAAACAGGACCTCCAGTAGTCTAACGATATTCAGGAGGAACAGGAAGTGTTTACTGCTCAGAAGAAGCTATTGGCTCACCCTATCCAGGAGCCTGCCCCACCAATTCTCCTTCTCCTTTATGGAGAAAAACTAAAGTAAGCAGAGAACTCATAAACAGACTAACAATGAATCTAAAATACAGTTGATCACCCAATCACAAAAATCAAAGAGAAGAGCCAACAATAAAAGAGAAGAAACAAATCCAACAAAAAACAGTTATCCTATAAAACAGAGGCTTAATAAACAGCATTTAAAAATATTTATAATCATATAACCTTAACTCATAAAAATATAAATATAAAAGGCTATTTTTAAAATAATCAATACAATATCATGGATATTTTAAATCTGACCATCAAGATTGTTTAAATGGATTGATAGGCTATCAAAATAACCAAAAATAAATATTAATGAGTGGCAAACTTTAGCTAATAATTTTTCATAGGATGCACACTGAAATTTACAAAATGATGTATAAGAGAAATGAATAAACTAAAAAACAAGCAAGGAAAAAACAAACACAATGAATCTATTAGTCCGCTTGGGGAGGCAAAACAAAATATTATACACTGGGTAACTTAAACAACATAAATTAATTTTCTTAGAGTTCTAGAAACTAGAAGTTCAAGATAAAGGTTCTGGCTGATTTGGTTTCTAGTGAGGGCTCTCTTTCTTGCTTGTGGACTGATGCCTCGTTGCTAGATACTCACATGGCTTTTCTTTGGTGTGTATGCAAGAAAAGAGGAAGTGAGCTTTCTGGTGTCTTTTCTTATAAGGGCATTAATCCTCCCAGATCAGGATACCACCTTTATGAACTCATTTATTCCTAATTACTTTTGTAGGGGTCTCACTCCAAATTTAGCCATACTGGAGGTCAGAGTTTCAACATTTGTATTTAGGGGAGACTCAAACATTCAGTTTATAACAATCAACAAAAGCAAAAGCTGGTTCTTCAAAAAGAGAAAACAGAAATAAATTGTATCAGAAATATAACTATAGAAAAAAGAATTTTAAAGTTACTAAAGGATACAATGTATATATTTAACTCAAAAAACAAACAAAAAAACAAAACAAAAAAAAAAAAAACTTAAAAGCCAGATAAGGAGAGTGTAAGAAAATAAAAGGTTATGTTAATCTCATTTAGGAAAGTAGATTTTTAAAATCCTAACTAAAACAGTAAATCAAATCTGTTAGAATATTAAGAGAAAAATTCACCATGGCCAAATAGGTAATAAGAGTAAGAATTAATTAGTCCAAGAATGGTCCCCTGCAAGCTAGCCTCCCAAAGATATGATGTCCTACAAAGCTCCATAGAAACTAACTATGGCCCAGAGCCTAAAGCAATCAATTTTGGTCAACCACAATGTTTGGACCCCAGTGCCACCTCCAACCCTTATCATGCCAGAGAAGGAGCTGGTGCTAGTCTAATCATGTGTACTGATATGGTCAATCCTACTCTTATCTTACACTATCGCAAAGCTGTAACCATAAGGCCTGGATGCTCTTGGGCTGGGACATCCCATCAACCTTGAATACCCATGCTTTCAGACTAGCGCTGGAATAAAACTTCTTCCACATCATGCTGTATTCTGGTACCTGATCATGCCAGGGGATGAGGTGGTATTTCTCTAATTATTAATTAAAAGCTATACAGGCCAACAGTCAAGGTCCCTCTAATGGAACTTGTCATATGGCCTCTAAAAATTGCTATGCCCTGTCTGCTTCAGAGTGGGATGATGTCACAGAGACCCACACATTGAGTTATTGACGCCTGTCCCTTTGAGCTTTCTCCAGTAAATTAAATACTGTTTCAACAGGTCTGATATGTGCAGATCTTGACCACTTGCCTTGTTTTCACGACATGCCACATTATGGATTAAAGAAGGAAAACCATAGGATCATCTTAATATGTACCCCAAAAGCATGATAAATTCAACATTTATTTGTGATTCTTACAATAAAAAATAAAGTTTAATCTTAACCTAGCACCATTTATAAACATAAATTCTAGACTGACAAAACAGTATAAAATATGTATAATATTGACGTAGAAATGTATGTAAAACACAAAAGTCATAGAAGAAAGATTGGTTGGCTGGGCGTGGTGGCTCACGCCTGTAATCCCAGCACTTTGGGAGGCTGAGGCGAGTGGATCACCTGAGGTCAGGAGTTCAAGACAAGCCTGGCCAACATGGTGAAACACCGTCTCCACTAAAAATATTTAAAAATTAGCTGGGCATGGTAGTGGGTGCCTGCAATCCCAGCTACTCAGGAGGCTGAGGCAGGAGAATTGCTTGAACCTAGGGGGTGGAGGTTGCAGTGAGCCAACATGGTCCCACTGCACTCCAGCCTGGGTGACAGAGTGAGACTCTGTCTCAGGAAAAAAAAAAAAAAAAAAAAAAAAAAAAAAAAATTTCGGTAAACTTGAATGTGTGATTAAATCTTCTGTGTAACTAAAGGTAAACTGAAAAATTAAAACCATAAAGTAAATTGAAAGGCAAGTAACTAGAATGAAATATTTTCAGTATACATATTTTCTAGACACATTTTCAGTATACTAGACACATTTTCTAGTAAGACTAATTTTATCTAATATAGAAGCAAAAGTTTGACAAGCAGTATTTAATAACATAAAAAGTACAAAACAGATTTGTGATTTCTAACATATTAATACAAAGTGTATAATTACATATAACATATTCCATGAGCAGAGAAAGATGAAAGCAAGGAAAGAAGACTGTGGTTGGGTCTAATACCAAATAAACACAGAAGTAGAGATGATCTACATTACAGTATATTCTACCATTAATACCAGCAGAAATGTATTACCCAAATTTAAAATATGGAGGAAGATGATAATGGCTAGGCCTCTAGTAATATACTTCTAAAGCTGTGGGAGAGCCCAGGAAACTCACTACATGGTCTGTATATATGGAGGTATGGAGCATGTTGATTTTTTTCTAAAATGAAGAAATACTAAATTTTAAGTTTAGATGAATAATTATAAAATTACAGGGTACCTATACCATCCAATTTTTTAAAAATCCAGTTTTAAAAGTAAGCATTGAGTCACATTTTTAGAAAATAGGCAAATGTTTGTTCATTATAAAAAGTGTGAACTGATTTTTTTTCCCCTGAACTTTCAGAAAAGTGGCAATAAGAGTACTTTGGTTTAGGCTCATGTGAGGCTTTTCATAAAGATTTTAGAATTGAAGAGGTCCACGTTGAGAATTTATTAATCAATTAACATTCCAATATTTAGAATGTCTGGCTTAAAAAGGTCACCCCAAAACCAGCGCACTCAGCTTTAACACACACCTCTTATTTTCTAGCAGATTTTTGTTTGTTTGTTTGTTTTTACTTATAAAGTAGAAAAAGAAATATACCCTAACACGTTAAACCCACCAAATGCCCATTTTACACAGGTAAAACCTTCACAAAGGCCAATTGAATCCATAGCTAAAACTGCATTGTTCAGGTTTGCAGTGACATTGTCAGTCACATAATACAAAAAAAAAAAGTCAACTATTTATACCTATGGTAAGCTCTCTATAAAATGTAATCCAAGAAGCATTAATCTTTGCTTTGTGTCATATTAAAGACTTGTATGTTTTATTTTTCCGATATGTAACATTTAATAGAGTGTATTAGCTACTATGTGGTAATGCTTTGGTACTATTCGCATAGGTTCTTTCATCCTAAAGATTTGCCATTTTCTCAAAAGTAGCTGTGGTTCTGCTTTAGACGTCTTATGTAAATTAAACAACTTATCGAATATTAATATGTGGGAGATGACACAGGATGCAACACAGACAGTCAAGTTACCTCTGTATATTTAGGAATTACCCTCTCCTTCAAGGTATTTGCGCCAGAAAGCTAAGTCAGCCCTGATTAATATTTCAATAATACAGGGTTGAGTGATGGAAACCTTGGCAATACCTTAATTCAAAATTGTTAACAAATACTGCCAGTGTCAATTCCATGTGATTTTGTTATTATAAATTTATTATTATGAGGCAAAACAAGTATAGCCAGTCATCGTTGAAAATGCTTCAACTACTGCTTCTTAATGTGGAAAGACTGAAATTAACATTTGTTTTACCATACAATTAAGACAATATCTATGTACCCTGAAATTTCCTTAATGTTACTCATTAGGACAGGATTTTGAAAGACTTAAGGGCACTTTATAGCAGCATCCAGCTTTCCTATCAAAGACTCAATATCTTAAATATTATATGTACCTTTTTTCCCTTTTATTAAGCTAGATACTAGCTTCAGAGTTTGTGAAAATGAAGAAAAGAACCAATAAACGGATTCTATAAATTGTCTTTGGCAGAATAGTAAGTATCTAAAACAAAAGTAGGAAAACCACTATTATCAGCTGAATTGTTTGCCCTCCTCTCCAAAAAAAATTCACATGCTATAATTCTAATCCCCAGTAACTCAGAATATTACTCTATTTAGAGTTAGGGTCTTTAAAGAGGTAATTAAATTTAAATGAGATAATTAGGATGAGCCTTACTCCAATATGTCTAGTGTCCTTAGAAAAGGAGGAAATTTGGACACATAGGAAAGACAATGTGAGGACAGGGAGAAGATGGCCATCTACAAGCCAAGAAGAGAGGTCTGAAACAGATCCTTCCCTCACAGCTCTCAGAAGGGACCCACCCTGTCAACAGGGTTGATTTCAGACTTGATCTCAGGCTTCTAACTTCCAGAATTGTGAGAAAATAAATTTCTCTCTCTTTTTTTTTTTTTTTTAGATGGAGTCTCACTCTTGTTGCCCAGGATGGAATGCAATGGCACAATCTCAGCTCTCTGCAACCTCTACCTCCCAGGTTCAAGCGATTCTCCTGCCTCAGCCTCCCGAGTAGCTGGGATTACAGGCATGCACCACCATGCCCAGCTAATTTTGTATTTTTAGTAGAGATGGGGCTTCTCCATGTTGGTCAGGCTGGTCTCCAACTCCTGACTGCAGGTGATCCACCCATCTTGGCCTCCTAAATTGCTGGGGTTACAGGCATGAGCCACCACACCCAGCCAAATTTATGTTTTTTAAGCCAGCCAATCTGTTGTGCTCTGTTACAGAAGTCCTAGCAAATAAATACAGCCACTTTATTGTTCCAAAATACGCTTATGAGATAAGGGTTCTCTCTGTTGCTCAGGCCTGAGTGCAGTGGTGAGATCACAGCGCACTGCAGCTTCAAACTCCTGGACTCAAGCAATCCTCCCACTCAGCCTCCTGAGTAGCTAGGAGTACAGCCGTGTGCCACCATGCTCATCTAATTTATTTCATTTTTAGTAAAGACATAGTCTCACTGTGTCACCCAGGCTGGTTGGTGTTCTAACATTCACATACACAGTTGATCCTTGAATAACATAGGTTTGAACTGCATGGGTCCACTTACATGCAGATTTTCTTCCACTTTCATCATCCCTGAAACAGCAAAACCAACCCTCAGTCTACTCAACATAAAGGCAGTGAGGACGAAGACCTTTATGATGATCCACTTCCACTTAATAAATAGTAAATATATTTTCTTTATGATTTTCTTGGTAACATTTTCTTTTTTATAGGTTTATTGTAAGAATACAGTATACAATAGATATAACATACAAAGTATGTGTTAATTGACTGTTTATATTATTGTTAAGGGTTTCGGTCAACAATAGGCTACTAGTGAAGTTTTTAGGGAGGCAAGCAATTCCTGCACAGTTTGGAACTTTGAGGAGGACAGATGAGTAAGGAAATTTATTTTTTATTAAATGAAGGACTTCCCCGTCTGCCATCCTTTCAAGAGACTTTAGTAAAGACTTAATAATTTTTGTACATATATATATATGTTAAAGTTCAACAAAGTATACATATTTTAAACATAGCACATTATTAGGTAGAGAATAGACTTGTGGAAAAAGATAATGTTTTGGTCTTGAGTGGGAACAGAGCTTTGAAAAAAAGTGGACTCATTCTGCATATGTTTTAGAGGTCAAATAAGCAGCACTCACTGACATATTGCATGTAGGGAAAAATGAAAAGAGATTAATCAAGTTTGACTACTAAGATTTCAACCTAAATAATCAGATAAAAGTTAGTGACATTCACGTCTCCAGAAAAACTAAATGGTTGATTGTGTTGGACATTATTTAGAATTTTCAGGAATGAAGACAGAGAAGTTGCCATTGGATTTCAACATGGAAGTCACTGATGACGTGACAGGAGCAATGCTAGGTTTATAGTAAAGATGAAATCCTCATTGGAGCATGCTAAAGAATAATTATAAAGTAAGGAAGTGTATAAAACAATAGGTGATTCTTTGAGTAGTTGTTTTTGTTTGTTTGCATGTTTCTGTGGAAGTGAGGAAATGCAAAGAGAAGAGCAAGCTGGAAAACGTTGTGAGGTCAGAGCAAGTTATGACATATATTTATATGGGTGGTGAGGGGGAGGAGTCCAGTATAAAAAATAAAAAAAACCTTGACTTACTCAATGTTTTTGTTCCAAGATTAGGTCTACTCCATTATAATTCACCTGTCCCTTTGACTCCCAAAATAGAAACTTCTTGATATGTTACTTGAGCTACAAATGGTCAAATTTTTCTATTCTCTATTTTTGCTATGGAAAAGGTTCTCTTTTTTTTTATTTAACAGCTTGATTCTGAGATATAATTCACATTTCACAAGTCACCCATTTAAAGAGTACAATCATTTCTTTGTATGTCCTAGGTTCCTTAATGTTGCTTAAGTACTGACTGATGTTAACATATCCAGTGTAAAAAAAAAAAAAAAAAAATGTTTTGGAAATAGAACAGAGAGGTATTCCTTTCTAAACTTTTGTTTCAATGACCAATTTTAATGCAGAAGATATTTTATTGTATAAAGGTAGATTTCAGAAAAACATATAGATAAACTTTCTAATTGTTGATATTCAGGGAAGAATTCACAGTAATATTCTTAAGGGCATTTTTTGCTGTTTTTTGTTTTAACCTCAGGAATTTTACCCTCATTCTATAGCACTTGTTTAAGGCTGTCTTTTTAATGTATTCTTTCTCTTTCCTCTTGCATCCCCTCAGTGATTATTCTAAATCTTTTTCATTCTAGACCATATTCCTCATTCTCAAAAGATAATTTTTCCTCTGGCTTTACAAGGATATCTCCATCACTTCTCATCCAAATACTTAAAAGCTTATCTAAAACTACTCTCTCATGGATTTGCTGCAGTCTCAGACCTTGATTCTATTTTCTTTGTTCTAGAACTATTTCTTGAGGGTTTGCTACGAACCAGGTATAAAATGCAAAGGTAAATACAAGACCCCTCTCCACAAGTGATGATAAGTCCTATTATGGGTCAAACATAGAATTCTATGGAAGCACATAAAGCACACCTGATATGTTCAGGCAGTGTCCAGCTACTTGGGAGAAGTGATGTCTAAGCTAATCTGAAAGATAATAAGTAGGAGTCAGTATCCCTATTATATGCCTCAGCAATCTCTACTCCCTCTGCATACTACTTAACACATTGTATTATAGTTTATTTAGTGACATCCTCTACAAGACAAGTCCACTTAGGACAAGGCTCATATCTATCTATTAATTGCTTTATCCCTAGCATCTAAAAGAACATTTGTCAAAGAGAAGCACTGAATTATTTATAAGGCATGAAATAATGAAAAAAATATAAACCTCAGAATTAGACTAGCTTAGGCAGTGTTGATATTCAAAATATTTAACAATAATCATGGCCATGCGTATCAGTTGTACATCATCCCTAGGTCTGGGCTTAAATTCGCACTTCGTTTCCTATGAGATTTTCAAATTAAGGCAAGTCAGTTAAATGATCCAAACGTCTTTTTATCATCTGTATATGTTGATGGTAATAACAGTTAATTCGTAGATAGCTTTAATGATGAAATTAAACAGCATATGAAAAAACCCATTTCAGTATCTGGGACACACTGAAGATGCAATAAATGTTTGATTTCCTTTCTAGACTGCTTTTAAGTCAGTTATATTTCTAGTTAGATAAGAAATTAAAATGTGCAAAAACCAATGTAGAATGGGCGCTGTCTACTTTGTCTTTCATTTTTTCAAGTGCTCAGCAAATAATTATTTAGTTTTCTTCAAATCATTAAACTACACTTATCTTCAATCTTCTCTATATTTAACTTTCACTGTTCATTCTTTTACCTAATTAAGAAATTCATGCTCATATGTCAACCTTATACTTAATGATTCCACAAAAATGTATTAAGAGACTGTATCTATGCAAAACTGTTATCATTCAGAGACTAGTTTATGCAGATACTGGTGGATAATTTCTGGCATAGCTCCAAGAAGCTTAACAAAGATCTTCTTTTCTTTTATAATAATAAAGATAACTGATAGGTTTCATCCAAAGTCAGACATGAAAGTAGAACGGACAAAAACAGCATATTGGGATATTTAATGGCTGGTGTCTTTTGCAGCAACTATATTCTGCTGTGTTGAATATTTTCAAGGGAAAGGTAAATAATTGGAAATTTGATAAATTGTGCTAAGTGCCAACTCCAAATCTTAATAATCAAGCTATATGCTTTAGATCTACATTGAATGGCTGCCAATTTTATTCGGTATATTAAGACTTGTAAAAATAAAACAGACCTAACAAGACAGTTAAAATTAAGTTCTTCAGACTCTCTTCAAATCCCATTATATATAAAAGTTATATTCACAGAATAAATGAGAATACAAAATTTAGACTGCTTAGTTATTTTCCCCTGAATATGACCATTCTCAATTGACCTTTGGATTTAAGTTATATTGTCATTGTCATGGAAGTCATACAGTTGATTTATTTAAAGGTAAAATTTTGTTGCCCTAATGTTAAAAAAGTCTTTAATTCAGCTGGCCATTTTCCTTAAACTATAGTACACAAAAAATAGAATCTTGAGCTAATCTAATTAGAAAACTGTAACTTGACATTCAAGATGATTTATACATTGTCACTTACTTTCCTTATTTTTGAAGTAAATGTCATAATCCTAACAAAGAGTAATAACATTCTTACTCTCAGTTCTAGTGAGCAACTGCATAATGATTGTTTCAAGAATCATTACACAAATATTAAGAAAAGGACTCTATCACAAGTTTTAAAATTAGAATGTAAAAATGGAAGTAGTTTTAAATTGCATGACACAAAAATGAGAGCATGCATCTTTAATGCATGACATCTGAATCTGCAGAGTAAAACAACAGGTTGAGGACAGGAAAATTTGGAATTCTTTCTCTGAAAAGAAACAAAACAAACTAAAGGTCTCTAAACAAATCACTAATAAAATAAAAAAAAATCATCATGTAGTGAATTAAATACTGGAAAAATATTTGTCTTCACTGTGAATTTCATTAGAACTGTCTAAATACATAACTGAGGAATAAAGAATATAATTTTAACATCAAAACTAAAATCATGCCTATGCTTAAACAGTATGTTCACAATATATTATTAAATAAAGAAAGCAAACTGTCTAGTTCTGTTTAAGACTACTAATTTATTTACCTTTTCTTTCCATTAAAATTACACTTAAGACATAAAAAGAAAATATACACATAAAAGAGAAAAAAGGGTTAGGGAGCAATCAGTGTACAAAAGATTTCAACGTACATTTTGAGACAAAAGTTTTATCACCAAAATTGTGGAGTACAAGGAATCAAGCTTCACATCACCCCAAGAGAAAACTAAAAACAAATACCTTCTGCCAAGATTACAACGAACAACATCCCAGAACTGAAATCTGAGGATGAAGCAATCCCTAGGTTCAAAGAGAAGTGAAAAAACTGGGCAGACAATAAGAGAATCAGACTTCTATATTCATGACACCTCTCCCACAATCTGCCAGACACATTGTGCTGGTAAAATTGAGTACAGAGACAAACCCCGAACTCTAGTACTGTAAGGCTGGGGTGCAATAGACTCATATCTCTAGAATGAAACTCCAAACATATATCTATCAAAAAAAAAAATAGCTAGAGCAATCTATAAAGATATGGTTAATATAAAAATATGTAAATGCAATAACTAAAAGTCAAAATGTGAGAGGAATGGAGTCAAGTGTAGAGATGTTTTTTTCTATTTCTTCATTATTTGTTTCTATTCAAAGATAAGCTGACATCTCCTTAAAATAACATCTATAAGATGTTTTTATAAACTCATGATAACCACAGCCCTAAAACCTATAATAGATTCACTAAAAATATCAAGTACCAGCAATCCCACTGCTGGGTATATACCCAAAAGAAAGGAAATCAGTGTATCAAAAAGACATCGGTACTCCTATGTTTGTTGTAGCACTGATTACAATACTTAAGATTTGGAAGCAACCTAACTGTCCATCAACAGATGAATGAAGAAAATGTGGTACATAGTCACAATGGAGTACTATTCAGCCATAAAAAAATGAATGAGATCCATCATTTGCAACAACATGGATGGAACTGGAGATTATGATGTTAAGTGAAATAAGTCAGGAACAGAAAGACAAACATTTCATGTTCTTACTTATTTGTGGGATCTAAAAATCAAAACAATTGAACTCATGGACATAGAGAGTAGAAGGATGGTTACCAGAAGCTAGAAAGAGTAGTAGGGGGATGGTAGGGGAAATGCGGACAGTTAATGAGCATGAAAAAATAGAAAGAATGAATAAGACCTACTATTTGACAGCGCAATAGGATAACTATAGTCAATAATAAACTTAATTGTATTTTTAAAATACCTTAAAGAATGTAATTGTATTATTGGTAACTCAAAGGATAAATGCTTGAAATGGATACCCCATTCTCCATGGTATGCTTATTTCAGATTACATGCCTGTATCAAAACATCTCAGCTAACCCATAAACATATATACCTATGTACCCATAAAAATGTTTTAAAAATCAAGCAGTGGATTAAAAAATACTACCAGAGAGAATCACTTAAGCACAAAGGAAAACAGTAAGAAAGAATGAAAGGAAGAGAGGAGTTACAAAGCAACCAGAAAACAAGCAACAAAATGGCAGTAGTTAAGTCCTTATTTATCAATAATAACACTGACTGTAAATGAACTCAATTCTCCAATTAAAAGGCAGAAAGTGGCTGAATTAATAAAGAAACATGACCCAAATATATACTGCCTACAAGAAACCCACTTAAACTATCAAGACACATAGACAAAGTGAAGGAGTGGAAAAAGGTATTACATACAACTTGAAACAAACAAACAGACAGACTAAACTAAACTAAAAAAACAAACAAACAAACAAAAAAAAACAGAATATACTTACATTAGCAAAAATAGAGTACAAATCAAAGACTAAAAAGAGATTAAGAGAGTCACTATATAATGATAAAGGCGTGAATTCAGCAAGAGGATAAAACAGTTATAAATATCTATGCACCCACCTCTGGTGCTCTCAAGTATACAAAGCAAACATTAAAGATCTAAAGAGAAAGAGACACTGTAATATAATAACAGTAAGGAACTTTAACACCTCACTCTTGGTAACACACAGATCATCCAGAAAGAAAAATCAACGAAAATTAACAAAAACCTGTAAAGCAAATTCAGTAAAGTTGTGGATACAAAATCAACATACAAAAATCAGTAGCATTCATATATGCCAACAGTGAACAATCTGAAAAAGAACTCAAGAAAGCAATCCTATTTACAATATCTACAAAAGATAAAAAATACCTAGGAGTCAATTTAACCAAATAAGTGAAAGATCTATATAAGAAAAATCAGTTGAGGAAAAGAACACTGATGAAAAGAACACACAAAAAATGAAAAGGCATCCCATAATCATAGTTTGCAAAAATCAGTATCATTAAAATACTACTATCCAAAGCAACCTATAAATTCAATATAATCCCTATCAATATACCAATGAGATTTTTCATAGAAATAGAAAAAACAAACCTAACATTTATATGGAACCAAAATAGAGCCTGAAGTAATCCTGAGCAAAAAGGACTAAATTGGCAGCATCACACTACCTGAGTTCAAAATATACTACACAAAGCCAAAGTAACCAACGCCACATAAAAATAGACCCATAGACTAATGAAACAGATTAGAGAACCCAGAACGGTCAACTCATTTGTGACAAAAGTACTGAGAACATACACTGGGAAAAGGACAGCCTCTTCAATAAATCACGCTGGGAAAACTAGATAACCATATGCAGAAGAATAAAATGAGTGTCCTATCACTCACCATATACAAGAATCAAATCAAAATTGACTAAAGACTTAAATCTAGGATGGGAAACCATGAAACTACTACAAGAAAACATTAGGGAAATGCTTGAGGACACTGGTCTGGGCAAAAATTTTATTGCGTAAGACAGCAAAAGCACAGGCAACAAAAGCAAAAATAAACAAATAAGATCACATGAAGCCAAAAAGCTTCTGCATGGCAAACAATCAACAAAGTGAAGAGACAACCTACAGAATGAGAGAAAATATTTTCAAACTATCCATCTGAGATGGGATTAATAACCAGAATCTATAGGGATCTCCAACAACAGCAAAAAACAAACAAACAAGATCGAATTTAAAAATGGGCAAAAGATCTGAGTAGACATTTCTCAAAGGACATACAAATGGAGCCAGGTGTGGTGGCTCATACTTGTAATCTCAACACTTTGGGAGGGTGAAGTGGGTGGATCACCTGAGATCAGGAGTTCAAGACCAGCCTGGCCAAGATGGTGAAACCCCGTCTCTACCAAAAATACAAAAATTAGCTATGCATAGTGTTGCACACCTGTAATCCCAGCTATTTGGGAGGCTGAGGCAGGAGAATCACTTGAACCTGGGAAGCAGGGGTTTCAGTGAGCCAGAGATTGTGCCACTGCCCTTCACCTGGGCAACAGAGTGAAACTCCATCACAAACAAACAAAAATACATACAAATGGCCAATAGGTATATGAAAAAAGGCTCAACATCACTAATCATTAGGAAAATGCAAATCAAAACCACAATGAGATATCATCTCACCCCAGTTAAAATGGCTTTTATTAAAAGGACAAAAAATAACAAATGCTAGTAAGGATGTGGAGAAAGGGGAACCCTCCTATTCTTTTGGTGGAAATGTAAATTAGTATAGCCACTATGTAAAACAGCATAGATGTCCCTCAAAAAACTAAAGACTACCATATGATCCAGTAATTCCACTACTGGATACATATCCAAAAGAAAAGAAATCATTATATCAAAGAGATACTTCACTCTCATGTTTATTGTAGCGCTATTCACCATAGCCAAATTATGGAATCACCCGAAGTGTCTATCAATGGGTGAATAAAGAAAATGTAGGGAGTTTGTGTAGATAGACAGATATAGATATGGATATATAGATATAGACCACGGAATATTATGCAGCCATTAAAAAAAGAATGAAATCATGTCTTTTGCAACAACAGATGGAGCTGGAGGCCATTATCCTAAGTGAAATGAGTCAAGCAGAAAATCAAATACCCTATGTTCTCACTTGTAAGTGGGAGCTAAACAATGGGTACACATGGAACTACAGAGGGGAATAATAGACACTGGGGACTCTAAATAGGGAGAGGTAGGGAAAGGGGTGAGGGCTGAAAAATTGCCTATTGGATACAATGTTCATTATTCAGGTGATGGTACACTAAAAGCCAACACATCAAAGCTAGGCAATATATCTCACCCATGCAACAAAATGTATCCTCTGAACCTATTCAAATAAAATAAAGGAAAAGTTACCAAAAAAGGTTGTAAATAATGCACAGAAAAAGACTAGCAGAATGTACTTCAAAATGTATTAATATCAACGGCTACACTGTAGTTTTACTTTGTTCAGTTTTTCAATAGGTACTTTTTAAACCTTTGTAATTGAAGAAAAAAAGTTATTTTTAAAAAGTTATTATTTCATTCCCTGATGAAATAATATTCAATCTTGAGATATTCGGGCTGTTAACATTTCATGATTTGCTTGTTTTCCTTTTCTAAAAACACTGATGGTTCTCTTAAGCTTCTAAAAACGTTGATAACTTTATATCACAAAAAAATATACTACAGACTACGGTTCTTTAATATTATAGCTAAGTGAATATTTCACATAAATCTCTAACTACATCCAACAATCTTCATAATCATTGTCTTTTATCAATGTAAGTCCTTCAACTGCTATATTAATTGAATATAGATTATGGTAGTATGAATTTTAGCAAGGTAATTAAAGGAACCATTCTGCCAAGAACAACATTAAGCCCATATTATTACAAGCAAAAAATGAAGAAAGGAAGGAGGAGGGGGTGTAGGAGGAGAAGGAGGAGAAGCAGGAGGAAGAGGAGAAGATGGAGGAGGAGGAGGAGGAGAAGGAGGAGAAGGAGGAGAAGGAGGAGGAGGAGGAGGAAAGAAGGAAGAAGAAAGAAGAAGAGAGAAGAAGGAGGAGAAGAAGAAACTGGCAAAGCCTCTACCTTTCACTAAACTTTAATCAGGCTCCTCTAAGGCCTCTTTTCCTCTAGGCGTGGAGCTTGACCACATCCCCCACCAACCCCCACCTATCTTGTCCTATCTTTGGCCTCTGCAGCCCAATCTTAGCAAAGAATCCTGCTAAGTTAGTTTACTGAGAGTCCTCCCATCCTTAATATTGATCAATCATTTATTTATTATTTGTTTGTTTGTTTGAGATAGGGCTTGCTCTGTTGCCCACGCTAGACTGCAGTGGCACAATCATAGCTCACTGTAGCCTCAAACTCCTGGGCTCAAGTGATCCGCCCACCTTAGCCTTCTGAGTAGCTGGGATTGCAGGCATGAGCCACTATACCAGGCTGCTCACTCCTGGTATTTGGTCAACTTCCTTTGATGTATAACTCCTTGGCCTTTAGTAAGATTCTTGTCAAGTCAATTTAGCAAAATCCCCCTACACTTGATGTCTCCTCCCAGTAATTTTCTATCCATGACACTTTACCATGCTCCTTGGCTGTAAATCCCCAGTCGTTCTTGTTTTATTCTGATTTCTCTCACCTATTGCCACATACCTATTGCAATAGTCTTGAATAAAGATTTCTTTACCATTTTAACAAGTGTCAGAAAAATTTTTTCTTTACCAAAACTGGTAGGATGTTGTAATAAAATCAAGCAATAAGCATCAACACATCATTTAGGTAGAATATTTTATATGATTTACTCTCAAATGTATACATTTATCAATACTATGATAAATTCAAAGTCTAATATTCCAAACCTAAGAATGTTAGATGCTTAAATGAAACACAACTCTGTAACTAATTATAGTTTAAAAAAAAAAATTTGTAGGCCGGGCACGTTGGCTCATGCCTGTAATCACAGCACTTTGGGAGGCTGAGGCGGGCGGATCACCTGAGGTTGGGAGTTCAAGACCACCCTGACCAATGTGGAGAAACCCCATCTCTACTAAAAATACAAAATTAGCCAGGCGTGGTGGTGCATGCCTATAATCCCAGCTACTCGGGAGGCTGAGGCAGGAGAATCACTTAAACCCGGGAAGAGGAGGTTGAAGAGGAGATTACACCATTGCACTCCAGCCTGAGCAACGAGAGCGAAACTCCATCTCAAAAAAAAAAAAACCTTTATGAAAATTAGCAGAGAAAGTTCACGAATTATAACTGTATGGCTCAATGAGTTATCACAAAATGAATGTAGTCATGTAACCAACATTCAGTTTAAGGATTAGAACATAAACAATACCTTAGAAATCTTTTGACCTCTCCCCAGTCACTACCCTCTTTCTTCTCCCCAGGAGTAGCCATTATCATGACTTCTAATAGTTTTGTCTGCTTTGATCTTCATATAAGTATATCATAAAGCATGTATTCTTTTGTGTCCATATGAAATGCCTCCATGCTATTGCTTGTGGCTAGTTTATTCATTTTCATTCCCATAGGATATTCCATTATGAAAATATACCACAACTTATTTATCTATTCTAATATTGCTATTTAGATCTCCAGTTTAGGGTTGTTATGCCACAGTGAATGTTTTTATATATGTCTATGTCTTTTAGTGCAATGTGCACACTTAACAGTTTGGTATATACCTATAAATGGAATTGCTGGGTCATAGTAGATAATGACAAGGACCTTCCAAAGTGGTTGTACCAACTCATATTCCCATGAAGAATATATAAAAGTTTCTGTCACTCCACATTTTTGCCATCACTTGATACTATCAGTCTTTTTCATTTTAGCCATTCTGGTGTGTAGTGATCTTACCGTGATTCTACTTACATTTAACATATGACTGACTGAATATGGATTAGGACAATATGGATTATAGGAAGATTATATTTAGAATATAAGATATTAACAGGAAATTTGAGATACAGTAAGGCTGACAGATAACAAGGTAATTGCCATTTTGAAAAGACAATTTATTATTCACAAAAGGAGGGAGTGTGCACCACCAGAGAGGGCTACATGAGGAAGGACCAGGATCAGTCAGGAGGCAGAAGGAGAGGGAGGACTGCGAACAAGAGGCTTAACTGTGGTTTCTATGGGAAGGAGTGGGAAAGGCAAGCCCTAAGGTTTAAGATTGGCGGCCGGGTGCAGTGACTCACGCTTGTAATCCCAGCACTTTGGGAGGCTGAGGCGGGCAGACCACGAGGTCAGGAGATCTAGACCATCCTGGCTAACACGGTGAAACCCTCTCTACTAAAATTACAAAAAAAAATTAGCCGGGCGTGGTGGCGGGCGCCTATAGTCCCAGCTACTTGGGAGGCTGAGGCAGGAGAATGGTGTGAACCTGGGAAGTGGAGGTTGCAGTGAGTCGCGATCACGCCACTGCACTCCAGCCTGGGTGACACAGCAAGACTCTGTCTCAAAAAAAAAAAAAAAAAAAAAAGGTTTAAGATTGGCTAGTTTGAATGATTTCAGGAAGCTCTGGGACATAGGGGCTGACCCTAGTTTTCTGGTACCCATCTCTGGGGTGATTAGCACAGGTAAACAGTGGTATGGAGAGTAAGAGCTTAATAAAGGAGGTGGTTGGGGTGTGGGCTCTGGATTGGTTGATCTGCATTTGAAAAGTACATTTCAGGCCAGTTTTTTACTAGCTCTAGAAATGGGCAAACACTGAAAGGCGCTGTACTTCTAGGGTCAGCAAAACACTAGAATGTCAAAGCATCAGAATACAAAAAAATAAAAGATATGGTTAATATTAATATGTTCATTCAAAGTGTAGAAACAATCTGCCAAGAATGAGAATAAGCCCGGTGCTATTATAAGAAAAACTGAGTACTTTTTCTTTTTTTCTTTTCTTTTTTATTGGCCACTGGGAAATCCTCTTTGGTAAAGTACTTGTTCAAGTCTCTTGACCATTTTTCCATTTGGTTGTCATTGCCTTATTATTAAATCAAGTTTTGTATATTCCAGATATCAGTTATTTTGTTATTCTTTTTTTAAAAAAATATTTTAATTTTTATTTTAGGTTCAGGGGTACATGTTAGACAGGGAAACTCATGACTAAGGAGTTTGGTGTAGAGATTACTTCATTACCCGGGTACTAAGCATAGTACCCGACAGTTTTGTTTTGTTTTTCCTGAACCTCTCCCTCCCACCCTTCTCCCCCAAGAAGGCCCCAGTGTCTGCTGTTCTCCTTTCTGTCCATGTGGTCTCATCATTTCGCTTCCACTTATAACCGAGAACATGTGGTATTTGGTTTTCTTTTCCTGTGTTAGTTTGCTAAGGATAATGGCCTCCAGTTCCTTCCATGTTCCTGCAAAGGATGTCATCTCGTTCTTTTTTATGACTGCACGGTACTCCATGGTGTATATGTACCACATTTTCTTTATCCATACTACTACTTATGGGCATTAGGTTGATTCATTGTCTTTGCTACTGTGAATAGTGTTGAACATACACATGCATGTGTCTTTATAATAGAACAATTTATATTCCTTTGGATATGAAATGGGATTGCTAGGTTTAATAGTTCTATTTTCAGTTCCTTGGGGAACTGCACACTACTTTCCACAATGGTTGAGCTAATTTACACTCCCACCAGCAGTATATAAGTGTTCCTTTTTCTCCACAACCTCATCAGCATCTGTCATTTTTTTTACTTTTCAGTGATAGCCATTCTGACTGGTGGGAGATTGTATCTCACTGTGGATTTGATTTGCACTTCTGTAACGATGATATTGAGCATTTTCTCATATGCTTGTTGGACACATGTATGTCTTTTGAAAAGTGTCTGTTCATGTCCTTTGCCCATTTTTTAATGGTGTTGCTTTTTGTTTGTACACTTAAGTTCCCTGTAGATTCTGGATAATCTCTCCCATTCTGTGGCTTCTATTGAACTATTTTTTAAATAATATAATATGAAACCTATTCTTTAAACATTTTAAGTGTACAGTATTGTCAACTATATTCATTGTTGTACAATGGATCTCAAGAACATTTTCATCTTGTATAACTGACTTTTTTAAGGCTGAAGGATATTCCATTCCATATATACACCACATTTTCTTTTTATCTATTTATCTGCTTATGGACCACCTTATCTGCTCATGTATCCACCTTTTGGTCACTGTGAGTGAGTGCAATGGATGCGAGAGTGTACATATCTCTTCCAGATCGTCTTTTTAATTCGTTTGAATAAATATCTTTGAAGTAGGATTCCTGGATTACAAGGCAGCTCCACTTTTAATCTGGGGAAAACCTCTATAACATTTTCCACAGCAGCTGCACCCTTTTACATTCCCACCAACAGTGCACAAGGATGCCAATTTCTCCACATCCTAAACAACACTTATTTTCTACCTTTAAAAAAAAATTATAGCCATCCTAACAGGTAAGAGGGGACAGCTCATTGTTTTTGATTTACATTTCCCTGATGATTAGTGATGTTGAGTCTCTTTTCACATAACCTTGCCATCTGTACATCTTCTCTAGAAAAATGTGTAATCAAGTCCTTTGTCATTTTTAATCAGGTTTTTTTTCTTCTTGATATTACATTGTATGAATTTCTTATATATTCTTGATATTAATCCCCTATCAGATGCATGCTTTGCAAATACTTTCTTCCATTCCATAGGTTTCCTTTTCACTCTGTTGTTTCTTCCGCTGTGCAGATACTTTTTAGTTTGATATAGTCCCACTTGTTTATTTTTGCTTTCATTCCTGTGCTTTTGGTGTCATATCCAAGAAATCATCACCAAGACCAATGTTATGAAGCTCTTCCCCTATGTTTTCTTCTAGAGTTTTATAGTTTAATTCCTTATATTTTTCATATGCTTCATTTAATCTATTTTGAGTCGATTTTGTGTATGGTGTAAGATAAAGGTCCAATTTCATTATTTTGCATGTGGATATCCAGTTTTCTCAAGGCTACTTGTTGAAGAGACTATCCTTTATCTATTACATAGTTCTGGAATCTTTGTTGAAGATAATTTTACCATAGTGTGTATGTTTATTTCTGGGTCCATTCTGTTCCATTGGTTTGTGTGTCTGTCTTTATGCCAGTACTAGTTAAATATCCCTTATTCAAAATGCTTGAGACCAGAGCATATCTGATTTCTGATCTTTTTTTGATTTTAGAATATCTTTATATACATAAAAATACATCCTGAGGATGGGACCCAAGCCTAAACACAAAATTTATTTATGTTTCACATATGCCTAACACACATAGGCTAAAATTACATTTGGGCTATGTGTGTTAGGTGCCTATGAAACATAAATAAGTTTCCTGGGCCCTCTATTCTAATTCTATTGGTCTATATGTCTATCTTTATGCCAGTGCCGTACTGTTTTGATTACTGTAGCTTGGTAGTAATTTCTGAAATCGGAAAGTATGAGTCCTCCTTCTGCTTTTTTTTTTTTTTCCTCAAGATTGCTATGGCTATTTGGGGTCCCTTGACATGCCATACGAGTTTTAGGATACTTATTTTCTGTTTTGTTTGTTTGTTTGTTTGTTTGCTTTAATAATAGCCATCCTAGTAGCTGTGATGCAAATCATTTTAATTATAGTCATCTCTTTTCCTAATGCATTATTTTCCTGTTTATTCTATCAGTTACTGAGGGAGGTATATTAAAATTTACTTTAGATTTGCCTCTTAGTTCCATCAATTTTTACTTCATTTCTTATGAGGCTGTTTCTTTAGATACATATAAACAGAATTGTCTTATCTTCTGGTGGAAGTAACACTTTTTTTCCTGAAAGTCTGCTTTGTTTTGTCTTACTATAATTATACCAAGCTACTTTAATGTATGCATTATTAATATTTTCTGTTCCTTCACTCTTTCCCATGTATCTCTTATAATTAGTACACAATTATTTTTCTTAATCCAAAATGACATCTTTGTTCTGAGTAGTCTACTTACATTTAATGTAATTACTGATATATTTGGTTTTAAACATATCATCCTGCTAGCAAAACAAGTAAATTTCATTGATTTCTAATTTTTTCTAAAATTTCTTATTAAAACATGAGAAGTGACCAAATGAAATTATGAATTATAATCAATATTTAAGTTTTCAAAAGTTTAGCCAAGAGAAGATGGGACGATCATAATTTACGATGTGTAGGGTGAAAAAAGACACTATCTTTAATTACCTCTTATGTAAGGTAATGTTTCATGAACATATCACATAAATACACCTAATGCTACATTTTATAGTTGATAATTTCCTGATTGCTCTATAGTTTTTTGTCTCCTAAAAAAACAGTAAATAACTTGTTCTACAGTTTTTGTAAGGATGAAAATCCTGTATAAACTTTCAAACTTTTTTTGTTGCTAATTTATCTTTACAAAGCAAGGATTATGAAGTATTCTGATAATTCATTTAATGTCAAGATACAAATTTTTCCCTAGTCCTTTTTCTCTTTTCTTCAATTCAAGCTAATTTTTACCCATGAAATCAAAGACACTCTCATGCATATTTTTGTCAAGTTACAGTAGCTCTACTAGAAAATCCTAGTTGTCTTCTGCTTAGTTGTATAGAAAAAAAATTTAACTGTCTTAGACTCTTCATACTATGTTTTGTACCTTCATAAGAAAATAGTGACCAAAATAGAAAAATGTTCAAACTTAATGAATACAATACTTGTCAAAAAAAGTTACATTTTTCAGAAATGTAAATGTTACAAATAATTTTAAATCATATTTCTGTTACTAATAAATCCTCAATTTAAAATATATGACAATTTGAGTGGCAGATGTGACCATTTCCACTTTTAATACAGTATTAAGAATCAAACTTAAAAATAATACAAGTAAAGGATAATCTGGCTTCTAACACTCAATTATTTAGTTTTGAGCCATCACCTCAGTCACTAGATTCAACATATCAATGACTTTCTCAATGTACAGTTAAGTATTTCTAGGTAGTAATAGTTTTCTGTGTTTTCTCTAACCTTTAAACTTGTTATCTAGCACAGGTATTTGTATATATTATTTCACTTCAGACAATAAATACATTGAATTGTCTAGTTAGGAAAACAAAACACTTTTCAAACAGAAAATGTGAATTATTCCAGAAAAAGGATTGTTGGGGGAATAAAATGAGATATAAATTCCTCCTGCAACTTCTGACCATAATATTCAGATAGCAATCTAATCTATTACGAAGATTTCAGAGAACATTGAGAATTCTTATTTTAGTTTTGGATGGTCTATGGAGAAAAACCTTTCTATTTCAAGTACAAAGGGAATGTGTGGCTTTGAATTTAATGCACAACACTTGATGTTAAAAAATGATGCTGCTTTATTGGTACATATTCCAAATAAATTTAAGACTCAAAGTATTCTAGTAACATTCCTTATCCAGACATATAAAATTCCCTTGTAAATATGTTTTCATCTAGGACAAACATGTGAGAACCAGATTCATAATTTTCAAACTGATGTTAGAAAATTTTTCTGGAGTTCCCCAATTCTCTGAGAATTTGACAATTATTTTTTATAAGATCAATGATAATCTAAGAAATTAAATACTGTAAAAGAATAATCAGAGTCACTTGAATGAAAATCGTGTAAGTGTGTAAAGATATCCAATTTCAGGGCCTACGCTGGCAGCATTTATAAAAGCTAGTGGAGAAACGGGCCAGCTATATTAAAAAGGTCCTTTTAAAAAATGTTAAGGAGTCATTTCAGGAATTTAAGAGAAGTATAATGATAACATTTACAGTTTTTAAAGATCACTTTGAAATGAATATAAAGAATATGTTGGAAGAAAAAAGAATTTTAAACGAAAACTACTGCAATAGTTCAGATAGCTAAGGAGTAAAACCTATAAAACTAGGTGAACAGATTTGACTGTGGGATGAGGGAAGGGATTACTAAAGCCAAAAGGGAATGACATAGAATGACTATCAAGAGCAAATAATTAATAAGGTAATTTCAGTGAATAAATAACAAATTTTTGAGGGAGACTTAAGAATCACTTGAGTACTGATTCATAGGCAATTCAGTGTCTTTAGGAAATTAGATCTAATTTTGTAATTAGTACAAAGTATATTAGTCAGAGTTCTGTAGAGAAACAGAACCAATAGGATGCACATATATATATATATGTATGGAAATATATATATAATATATACATGCCAACTATATATAATATATATACAACTATATATAATATATATACAATTGGCCCATGTGATTATGGAGGTAAACTCCCATGATCTGTCATATATAAGCTAGAGAACCAGGAGAATCAGTGATATAGTTCAGTATAAGTCCAAAGGCTTGCAAAACAGAAGAGCCAATGCTGTAAGTTCTAGCCCACAGGCAGAAAACTTATGTCCCAGCTTAAATGTTCAAGCAGAGAGAGCACGAATTCTCCCTTCGTCTACCTTTGGTTCTATTCAGGCCCTCAGTGGATTGGATGATGCTGCCCACTCACAATGTGGACAGCAATCTGCTTTACTCCATCTACTATTCAAATGCTAATCTTATCTAGAGACACTCAAAGACATCCCAAAAATAATGTATAACCAAATACATGGGCAGCCCAGGCACAAAGTCAAGTCAACACATAAAATTAACCATCACACCAAATCAAAAATTTCACTTTTGTATGGTGTGATTTGTGGGTTTGGACATTTTCTTTCTTCTTTGCTACACAATCTATTTGAAAAATGTAGCTTAACTTCTTTCTATAGACCTTAATGAACTTTAATGTCATCCTTTCATTATTATTTATTTGTAGCTTTATAAAATGGCTCTCCTCTGAATCATTGCTTTGTCTTCCTGATTTTTACAATGTAAATGAAAGCCTCAAAACAATTATTTATTCTTCTCTTCTCATTTTAAGTAGGAAAAAAAGGACTTTTTTTTTTCTTTATAGGCACATATAGAAACTATTGGCAAAAAATAAATGAAAGGGAATTTCTTATCATGTTAAATTTTACACAGTTCTTTGTCAATGTGACTGGTTTCTCTAATAGGTTTCATGTCCTTGTACTTTAAAAAAGTCATCTTGCCTATTTCATCCCAGTGCCTAAAACAGTGTCTGGCACATGATAGGTGCTTAATAATTGCCAAATGTTGAATAAATGAACAAATTCATATCTCAAATAGCAAAAGAGTATAACTACAAAGCCTCAGAGGAGGGTTTCTCTTACTTCATTTAATAAGAATTATAGGATTCCCTCTACTGAGACTTCTCTGTACAATCTACCAACCTTCTCTGTTGCTGTTCTCCTGTTGGTTGCTCTCATATTTCTTCTCCCTGTGATTCTTCATGTCAAAGGCTTTCTAGGACCATTAATTTTTCTTTACCATGTTTCTGCCAGAAAATCACTGCATTTTGTCATTGTGCAGACAATTACGGCACTCATGTTTTATTTTAGGAAAAAAAAAGCTCTGTCAGCAACCAATTCTATTGATGGCAAACATTTTTAAGTCAAAAAGTTCTTAGTGAAGCACAGATTGTATGTCCAGGACAAAACTGTCTGCTGGAGTCAAAGTTATAATTTCTTTTATAAATGAAATGTAAATGCCATAGTAATTTAAAATCTATCATCATCCATCTTTTTGAAAATTACATGAACAAGCTCTCCTTTAGCAGCTGGGAACTCGATATCATGTCTCTTTTCCTTGAATTCATATTTCCATCTCACTTCCTCCACATAAGCTTATCCCAACATAATATATTTTAGTGTTTCAAAATATTTTAAATTGATCACCCTATCATACTCCCCTACAACAAAAAAAGTAAATTTTAAAATTTCCAAGAACATAAGTTCTAATACTGTGTCCTCATTAAATTACTAGAACACTTAACATATAACAAATTATAATTATAATAAAATATAAAAAGGATTTCTTTTTGAGACAGAGTCTCGCTCTGTCACCCAGGCTGGAGTACAGTGGTGCAACCTCAGTTCACTGCAGCCTCTGCCTCCTGAGTTCAAGCAATTCTCGTGCCTCAGCCTCCCCAGGTGGCTGGGAACTACAGGTGGGAGCCACCATGTCTGGATAATTTTTGTATTTTAGTAGAAACAGAGTTTCACCATGTTGGCCAGGCTGCTCTTGAACTCCTGACCTTAGGTGATTGGCCCATCTCAGCCTCCCAAAGTGCTGGGATTACAGGCATGAGCCACTGTGCCTGGCCAATAAAATATAAAAAGCTTTTATTGGAAATGCATGTCATAAAAAAAATGGACAGGACCTTCTGCCCCCTCCCTCATGAGGCCATGTACCCAAAAATAAATATTACTTATTGCTAGAAAGAAACGGAATTCAGGTTAATTCTATTTTTGTATGTTGTATTCTTCCATTCCAAACATTTGGGAGTGTAACGATTTCTGGTTATAGCAATAATCATTTGTGTGAACTCCTAAGTTATAGACCAAAAATCACATAGGGGTATGCTTCAAAAATTATTTTTAATGATCAGCTGATAACTCAATTTGGTCCTTCTGCAATTATCTTTTAAAGCAACTGAAACTCACCAATTTTGCAAGAGAGTTAACTACTCAGTCATTAGAGTCATTCACTTTTTAAACACCACTATCAAGATTTAGGTCAGATAAGGTATGCCCATATTTGTCAGAAAGAGGGACAATTGCTAAAGAGGAAAGCAGAAAGATATCTAGTTCAGCACACTCTGAGGAAGATCAATTTTAGGAATGAAACATGCAAGTTGACAACCTGAGAATTAACACTCTTAAACTATCCTTAACTATATAACCCCCGGAAAGCCTTTATGTACCTCTCAAGGTTAAGGGTAAAGGATATATGTTGCTCAGTTCAGAGACTGCCAGTTTAAGATGCACACAGGTTGGCATACACACAGTTTAAGAAAAGTCATGAACTCTAAGGCATTCATAATTCATTCTCTGTGTGTGTGTGTGTGTGTGTGTGTGTGCGCGCATACATCTGAGAGACAGGGAAACGAGGGGTAAGGAGACAAAGGAGAGGGGAGAGGGAGAAAGTACGGGGAAAACAGGGAAGACAACTGTGTATGCCCAAATACCAGCTTTTATTTTTGGTAGTATTCTTGAAATCGCTTTTATCCTTGCCACTAAAACTATTCTCATACCCTAAAGATACAACCTGGACATGTGATATGTAAGGAAAAGAGAGGAAGAAGTTTCTGAAACAACACTGATGAAATGACACTGAAGCTGATATGAATATGAAAAGACAGACACTGCCATTTCAATTTAGTGGTATTGACATATTAAGTTTTCTTCCTCTGACAATGAAGAGCCACATCTATCCAGGGTGTACCAAAGCAGTCCTCAGAATACACAACAAAGAAACAGAAAACATGACCCCTGAGGTAGTATGACATTAATCAAACTAAATACACAATTTAAATCACTAATCAGAAATTCACTTAAAAATTTTTCTTAAATTCTTACTGTTTCTTTTTACTGTATTCTTCACAGCTCAGATATAGACACAGTCTTCATTTAAGAAAAAAAAAAAGTTTTTTCATTATTTTTACATGTTGCCTAAGATTTGAAGCTCTAAAAATGCACCTTATTACCTAAAAATAAGAAAAAAGGCTAAGCCACAGTCAGAAGTTGTGCTAGCGCCCATATTCTTTGTTAAGATATTGCTTTGAAATCCAATCTAATCCAGTGAAAAAGGGAACCCAGTGTCAGCCAGTATCATGTGCTTCAGGAGCCCTGTCCCTGATGGAGAACATCTGGATCTTGGAGTTGGGGGGGGGGGGGTTGGAAAAAAGTGGAGAAGGAGCTTATCCTTCTTTTTTTTTTTTTTTTTTTTTAATAAGCGACAACATGTAGACAGGACAATTTTTAAAGTGCCTGGTGTCAAGAGTGTTCAGTTCAGTCCAAAACAGCCATTCTGAAAAAAATACATATCTTTTTAATGCAGTGACTTGTTTTGAAATATTCAGATTTGAGTTTGCAGCTACAAAAAATGTAATGGTTTAAAAGAAAAGAAACTGTCCCAAACTTGGCCTTGGAGACAGCTGTTTAGATGATGTAATTCACAACTCCCTCTTGGGAAAATAGGAAAATTTCTGAAAAAAATCCCTAAACAAAGTTCCAATACATTTCAATGGAATCAAGATGCTCTGGAAAATCAACCACTCACTGAACTAGTTGGCTATCAGTCAAGATTATCATTTAGGACCCTTAAATTCTTTTCTTTCTTGGAGCTTAACAATTATCTAACCATTCTCTTTTCCTATAAAATGTCCTTATCAAGACTGTATCTTTTAATTATCAGAGGCCTTTTCCTGATAATAAACCTTTAATACACGATTATATCTGAACTGTGTAACAAGTTTTCTCTAATAATTTATTTTATTTGTTAAAGTTAATTGAAGCAGATACAGGGTAGAAAGTGACCATCTGCAGCTAAATCCAATGACTATATGGATTATATTTTGTCATAATCTAGCAAGGGTTCCACAACCCAAAAAGAAAAATCAAGATGTTTTACTTGACTGAAATAATAAAGTTTATATATCCTGGTTAAGCAAATACATTTGTTAACAAACCCATTATATGTTTGTCAATAAACCCACTGTGTAGTGTGCACTAGGAAACAAAAATTGACTCCCTTAACAGATAAACTTCAAAATACTGATTTATGACATTTTCTCTTTACTTACCCAGAAAGAAAAGATAAAAATGATTTCCCCTGCCTTTTCAACAATTCTTAAATTATCTTAAATTGTGAACGAAGATTCAAAAATATTTCTACACCTTCAAATTAAAAACCAGATTACCACTATATGTCTGATGACTTGTGATGCCTCAACCAATTTTGCTAGCATTCTTCAAAACTCTACCTGTAAAAACACACCACCTAATTGTTGTTTTAAATTGAAAATTCTCAAAATGCATCACGGAACTAATAAAAAAAATTAAGGACTGATACTTGCTCAAAATATTAAAAACACTGTTCTCTTCCATTCTCCAGCCCAGTAAATTGAAGCAAATCGTTTCCTTTCTCAACGATAACAATAATACACATTTCTAAGTATTTTTGAAAATATCATAAAACTTCAACTTGTGGTCTTTGTTCCTAACAACTATAAAGTTTCACTTAAATCTAAACCAAAAAAGAGAGGCTCAACAACAATAAAAAAAAACGAATTTTCATGTAAACCCTTGACCGAAATCCATCCTATTGGGCTGACAGTTGGGCTGATAGTTAAGACGGCAGATGACAAAATATTACTTTAAGGGGGTGGTGAGGAATGTCCGTATTGCTAATTGGCGGTTAGTGAAGTTAAATTTCCTATAATTATTGGTCTCTGTTTATTTAACCAATAATACCTTAGGGCTACAGGGGTTCCATCTGGCTGCGACCTTCCATGATTGTAATTAATTCAACTACTCGTGATTCCACAGCTAGGGACTGTCTACCATCTAGAAATAAGCAAGGTGGTGGCAACTCCAGGGAAGCCGGGCACAACTCCAATACTTTGGCATCTTCTCCCTCTCATTTCATAAACTGAGCAATGTGCTGGAAGCCGCGGTGTCGTTTGTGAATAACTACAGACCCCTACGCAATTCGTCGAGTTTGTGCCTCAAGTGATCGCCTGAGGGCTTGCAACGAGCTTAGAAAACAGAGGCTACAGAGGGGTAAACTGCTTCTAACAGACTTCCCAGTTTCCAGCCACCTCAGCGCCTAAACCTGTAAGTGCGCTACTCAGCCGAGCCAGCACGCACCACACGGCCCGGGGACCCCCAAAAGGCCGCTGTGTGAAAAAGACGCACTAGAGGGCGCCCCTGAAAGGTGCCCCTGGCCCAACCGGTAAGGCGCCCGCTAACGCTCTTACCTAACTCCACTCCGCCTCCAACGCTCTTACCTAACTCCACTCCGCCTCCGCCTCCGCCTCTTGGCGTCGCGCGGCCACGCCCCGTCCCGCTGCGGAGGCTCACGGGACATGTAGTACACCGCGCGCCACTCCTGCACTTCCCCACCCCCCCACGACCGAACCTGGCTTCCCTACGCCCTCCCAGCTCTCTCGGGCCTGACTTCCGGTTTCCTCGCGCGGCCCTGGCGCCGAGCCCGTGGACGGTGGCGGCCCCTTTTCCGGCTGAGAGCTGAGCCAGACTTCGAGTCCTTTCCCGCAGTGCTTCCTCTCCCACTGGCCCGTGCTGGTGCCGACGGCGGGCCTGGGTCTCGCGCGCGTATTGCTGGGTAACGGGCCTTCTCCGCGTCGGCCCAGCCCCTCCAGCCTCGGCTTGTCCCTCCTTCCAGAACATCCAGGGCTCCTGCCGAGTCAGAAGAAATGGGACTCCCTCCGCGGCGCACCCGGTACAACTCCCTTCGCTGTGGAAGCGGCGGTGTCTTCGAAGAAACCGGAAGCCCGTGGTGACCCCTGGCGACCCGGTTTGTTTTCGGTCCGTTTCCAAACACTAAGGAATCGAAACTCGGCGGCCTTGGGGGCGGCCCTACGTAGCCTGGCTTCTGGGTGAGTGACTCGCCAGGGCCCGGTGGAGGATAGGGATGCGGGCAATGCCGCGGCCAACCTCCGTTGCTGTTGCTGGTCCGAAGAGACACGTCATTTTTCTCTTACTCCCTCCCGCACCCCCTCCTTTGACTAGGGAGCGGCCCACTCCTGGGCATCCCTTTCCCCAGTCACCCCCACACCCAGCTGTCCACACCCCTTCCCCTGTCACCCTCACCCCCAGCTGTCCAGGCCCTTCTTGGTCATTCACTTCTCTAATTCCTCCTTTTCTTACTGGGGCGCCTTGAGGTTTTTTTTCATTCGTTGGGACTGCCAAATGCTTCTTTCCGATACAAATTATCGGAAAGAAAAGGGGGACGTTGGCTAGGACGGCACTCCCTGGGGCATCTGAGTAGTGAATATCGACGTCCTGCACTTGATCGAGGGCTGACAGGTATTCGTCGTTTCTCCAATGTCTAACCTGTGTACGGTATTCATTCCAGCCTTCGGCTATTTGTTGAGTAATTACTACTACGTGCAAGGTAGGCTAACACCCTCTACACACAAGAAACCCCAATACTCGAAAGCGAGATAAAATCCCCACGAAAACTCTAATACCAATCAAACCATCAGTTGCTCCAAGACGTAATGGAAATTTGCTACGGTAATCAAAGAGAAACGTACCAGGATTGAAATTAACCCTTGCTCCTTAAGTATAGAAGGCATTTTGGTTTTTAGATTGGAATTTCAAATTGGATTGAGCAAGATCTCAAGGCACAATTTCATTTCTCTAAAAACGCCATATCTAATTGCCCAATCTTGTGATCATTCCATCATCTGTAAATTGAGAACAGTGCATCATTTACAGGATATTTACAAAATTTTAATGTGATACTGTTTTGTAAGCGAGACGTCTTACGCAAATAGAAGGTTTTAATATTAAAGAGACAGCATAACATAATGGGAAATGACACTGGATTAGGTCAGAACACCAGTATCTGAATGCTGATTTTTCCACTTACTTGACAATGGGGAAAGGCTAAACTTCCTCATTTTCCTTATCTCTGAAATAGGGGTAATATATACTCTAAGTCACCAAAGCATAGTTTCTAAGAGTTATGGTGGCTCTGGAGTCAGCTGCCTGATTTTTCATTTCTGGCTCCCCTACTTTCTAATGTTTTCATGTTTCAATTTCTCCACCTGTAATCTGAGGAGATTATTTACAACCTCGGAGGTATTACATAGATTTACTGAATGCTTATGAAGAACAAATGAGATAGTTTCTCTAAAAGATGAAGCATACTGCTTGGTGTACCATAAACACTTGGCTACTGTTAATTACCAATGCAGAACCCTGTGATGTTTATTAAGTAAAATGATGAAGTTTTTTTATAATCCGTGAAGTAACAGGACCAATCTAACTTTTCTCTTTTTTATGGCACTTATATTCAGAGTGCAAGTATAGTTGTCTTGTACTGTTAGAAAATAATTATCAGTAACACCAGTAACATTGAATTGCATTAAAGGTATTACTGTATGAAAGGAATGAAAAGAAGTAGACTGCTCTTCATACCTATGCTAACTGTGGAAGAGTCTTATGATTCAGTGCAATACAAACTGATTTCTGGACTAACACAGTTTATTGGATAACTCAGTGAGTCATAAAAATGGAACTGAAGTTTTTCTTCATGTTGTATATCTAATGCTGAGTACATTTTTGGACATTTATTGAATTACAGGTCATTTTATTGCGAATGTACGCACATAAGAGATGATGTCTTGAAAAGAGGTACTCGGTGACCCGTCTTCATAAACTAGTTAGGCTATTTCTGCCCCTATTTCATTACAAATAGAGGAAGGGGAATAAGCATTGGTCTGTTCGTCTTCATAAGACTTAATCCTTGCTCCATAGTATTTTGACTGATTGTACGAAATGGGTTCGGGAATATCCTAGCTTTTCAGAGGTAGAAAGGTGATGAAAATTCTAAATATGATTTACTTCAGGAGGCAATATCGAATAAAGAGCCTACCATATAGGCCTCGATTCAAGCTTCAGTTTTGTCACATACTGCTGGTGTGAATATAGGCAATTTATCTCACCTCTTTGAGCCTCAGTTTCCTCATTTATCATGGTGCTAATACCTTCCTTGCCAAGTTTGGTGTGGACTTGAGATAATGTGTGTACCATACGTTTTATGCAGCTCCTGGCATAAATGTGAATTCCCTTCTCTCTGTTTAGGTTGCCATTCTGTATTTGTATTAAACTTTTGCCTTCACAGTTTAGTAAGGTGGCATCTTAGTGATGTAGTCTAACCCTATCATTCTAGATAGGTGGGAAAATTTCGATCTAGAGCGGTAAAGCAAACTAAACTATAATCAGGGTGGCAAATCCTAGACTACAGTCTGTGTTTCTGAATCCTGGGCAAGTGTTCTTTATGACATAGTTATGCCTTGTCCATATTCTTCTTAGGATAAGCAGAATCCCTTTTGTATTGCCTCTCCAAATGTTGTATTAAGACCGTAGACTTAGAAGACAGCTTATTTGGGTTCACGTCTCACCGTTGTCACTGATTAGCTGTGTAGCTATAGGTAAGGTATTAAACTTTTCTAAGACTTTGTTCATAACAGTACTTAGCTAAGTGGTAGAAAAAATGCATGTGACTGGAAGTTAGCAAGCTGTGAAGGTGTAAGTACAATAAGTACAGTACAATGAAAATAACCATTTTCTTCACATAAGAATGCAGTCTTAAGAGACATTTGCTCTTTTGTGGTATCTTCTTTGAAAACCACTTTTTCTCCCCATTCCCTCAGACCCCCATAGCGTTCTGTTGTTTCAGATTTATTACCTACCTTTATGGTATAATAATTATTTTTCTGCACAACTCTGCCTCTCTGGGTTTTCCTTGCTGTGTAAATGATTGTTTCATGATAAAAATGAACAAGTAAATCACAGCTGAGCTAGTTAGAACTTTCTGTAAAACAGAGGTGCATGAGCCCTAATCCTTAAAGTACACAAACTGCAGGATATCTGTTTTTGACTTTGTAGAGCAGTTTATGTTATTTCTTGTTTTCAGCTGTCTTTAGAAAAAATCCACATCGAATAAATTCTGCCCATTGGGTTGAGTATTAAATTATTTAAGTCAAACATCTATGGACACAATTTTACCTCTCCTTAAACCAAACTGCATTCTACCGCTTACCTAGCCATCTAATGCTTATTTAACTTGCTCTCCTTTTAAGGGGAGAGTGTGTGTGTGTGTGTAAGAGTCTTTCTTATATGAAGATATATATGCATACTTTCAGTTTGCAATATGAGAAAAACCTGTACTTTTCTTTTGAAAGGAAATAACGGGAGTTTCAGCTAGCAAGAGCATGACAGGAATATGTTTGCTCTTATTTTGGAATATCATTGAATCTGGAGACTGAAAAGTAAACTCTTTTAGAGGAAGAAAACTTAAACTTTTCATCATTAGAGCAAATGTAGCTTGCATCAGAAGCAGCATGAGTTAATTATGGTTCTGAGAATCTGCCACTTTTTTGGTATACTGTAGGTAGCATAGTATATTCTTGTTCTTGGACTTTATTGAAAAACTGGGAAAGATTGTACCTTAAGAGTGGGAATTGTCCTGTGTGGTTAGAAAATGTTAAATTGATGTTAGTGAAGATTGACTGGATGGCAGGTTTTACCTACTCAAGACTTGTAGCGTACACATTTATTTTAACCTGCCTTGCTTATTCCTATATGCAAATTGCTTAGGTGCTCCCAACTGTTGCTTTAGTTGACAATTGGAAGTTTTTAGTTGTACAATTAGAAAAGCAAAAATACAATGATATAAGACCAGACCCAGAAAAACACAAAACCTTTTGTTGGTATTCATGTGGTCTGAAATAAGGCAAAAGAAATGTTATAGGCATTAGTTGATAAGAGAAGGGAGATTAGACATTTTGGAAGAAAGCAGGCGTAGTGAAACGGGTTGGAAACAAGGCTGTAGTTAAATTGTCTATGTTTACATCTCAACTCTCCACTTACTATGTTACTTTGGAAAAAATACTTAAATTCCTCCTACCTCAGTTCCTTCATCTATAATGTTCTTGAACAGTGACTGATGTTAGTAAGTAACCAAGTTTTATTCCAAACAAGGGATAGTTAAAAACTCACTTTCTAGTAATAATTACTGACCTAAGATACATGAAATTCAATTGATAATCTTTCTTTAGAATGTTATATTTAGTTTTTTATTTTAAACTAAAAAATATTTAAAAGGACTTTTTGGGTTCTTTTGCATGATCTAAAGTCCCTCTTATTCTGTTTTTCCCAGGAGGTCTTAAAAGGTTTTAGCCACAATTTCTCCTTCCATCATGTTTTTCAGGAACATAACTCTCAGAGAAGTAATGCTGAACCTAACAGCAAACGTAGATGTTCAGAGCAAGTCAGTTTTTCGTTAAACAATGAAGGTAACTAGCCTCTTAGGTTTTGAAGTCTGAGTTTGATTTGAATCCTACTGTACCCACTCTTCATTCAGTAATCAGTATTTATTGAGCAATTTTTACACAGTGATGAGATGGAGACACAATGATGGGCAAAACAGACATAGCCTCTGCCCTCACAGAGCTTAACATTATTCTAGATTTAACAGGGCTAATCCAACTTTCTAAAACCTACCTATAAAATATAGATGGTACCTATTTCATAGAATTGTTCAGATAATTGAAAGAGATTAAATAATGTAGTATATGATAGTGGGACATATTGGACACGCAAGTGTTGATTAATTTGTCTTCTAAATATACAACAAACATAACCAATTACTGGTATGGAAAGATAGAGTATGCTTTAAGACTTCTATAATATTAATATGTTGTAATGAATTATACTCAGAATTTTTGAGAAGTTATAAATTGAGAAGCTATAAAACTTGCTACTAATAGATCTAAGTGGAAATGTTAGGAGAAGGAATATTTGGGGATGAAGTATTTTTAAAAATTTTGATTGTTTTAATGAAGCTGATATTTCAGATTTTTATAGAACATATTAACAATTATAGTTTTAAGTGGTTTATAGATATCATTTAATATTCTTAAGACTCTATGGGGTATTTGCTATTATTCCTTGTACTTTATAAATAAGGAAACTGAAGCATAAAGGTTAAGCAACTTGCCCAAAGTCAGACACTAAATGGTAGAGTTTAGAATATAACCCAGGCAGTCTGGTTTTTAAACATTGTCCTAGTATTTACATTATTCTAACTATAACTTTTTTTCCTTTTCACTTATTCAGTGAGACATTTGTCATTCATATTTTTTTTCTTTTAAACAGCTGTCATGGATGCACTGGTAGAAGATGATATCTGTATTCTGAATCATGAAAAAGCCCATAAGAGAGATACAGTGACTCCAGTTTCAATATATTCAGGAGATGAATCTGTTGCTTCCCATTTTGCTCTTGTCACTGCATATGAAGACATCAAAAAACGACTTAAGGATTCAGAGAAAGAGAACTCTTTGTTAAAGAAGAGAATAAGATTTTTGGAAGAAAAGGTAATTTTTATCTTTTACCTTCATTGTGTTTGTGACATAAGGAATAATTGAAAATATTTGAAATTTTGAATACTTTTTGTGCTGTCTTCCATGATTGTACTAAATTTCCAAGAATAACTCACTGCTAATCTGAAAACTCTGGGCATTATACTTATCCTGTATTTCACGTAGCATGTACTTGTACCTGTATCTGTAGGAGAGGATTTAATAACTTGGAATTATATTCCAAATATTTTTATTTCATTTTCAGGTTTACTTACCTTCATAGCTGTATGTATTTTATTCAGAATTTTCAAATCTGGGCAAAAAAAAAAAAAAAAAACAAAAGATACACTGACAAAAGAAATTAAGTATCAAAGGAGGAAGCTTCTGGAACATTGTCCAATAGGTTTAATAATGTATTTACCAGGGCTGAAATATTCACTTCAACATTCTTTCTCTTGTTTAACACATGTAGTAGGAATAATGCTTTTAACTGATAAACTGATGTTTTCTGTTTACCTTTCCATGTACAATTGTGACACGCCTGTTATAGAATATATAAGTAAGGTAGCTGATTGAATATAAAGCACCAATCTACTTGGCTTTATATATGAGGAATATTCTTCAGTCATCCTTTTGTTTTTGAGTTTTAAAGTTTTAACTTAGCTTAGTTTATATTTTTTCAGCTCAGGTCAGAGCATTTTTATCCTACAAAGAGCAGCTACCACAAAGGGTAAAGAATGCATTGTCCTGTATAATGGAAATTAATTATCCAAGGAAATGAATTATCCTATATAAAAAAAACTTGAAGATGGGGCTTGGTAGAGTTTGATTCATTTTTGGTAGGAAGTAAGAGGAAAGGAGTCGGTTGTAAAATAATTATTATTTCTTTGTATTGATATGAATTATGTTTAATGTTGATTATGTAAATTTGTAACATACTGGGATACAGTGAGAGAAGATAACATTTTGGATCATGTAGCTTTATTTTAAAGTTTAGTAGAAAAATGAGATTTTATGTATAGTTAACATTGGAAATATTTCTGTACTTCATGACCAACAATCCTGTTAATTCCTATTCTATAATATGAAGGATTTAATGAATTAACACGCACATCTATTTCTTAAAAAGTCAAGTATGCCTTGGCTGGGCACGGTGGCTCACACCTGTAATTCCAGCACTTTGGGAGGCCAAGGCAGGTGTATTGCCTAAGGTCAGGAGTCCGAGACCAGACTGGCCAACATGGTGAAACCCCATCTCTACTAAAAATACAAAAATTAGCAGGGCATGGTGGTGCGCCTATAATCCCAGCTCGTCAGAAGCTGAGGCAGGACAATCACTTGAACCTGGGAGGCAGAGGTTGCAGTGAGCTGAGATCGCCCCATTGCACTCCAGCCTGGGCAACAAGAGTGAAACTCAGTCTCGGGGGGAAAAAAAAAAAAAAAGTCAAGTATGCCCTAAGGTGCTGTTTTTTCTCCTGAAAATTAGATACTTTTAATTTGAAAAACATCTAAGCACTGTGCATCACATCTATACTCTGTTGTAGTTATGATTTAATGTGATAAAACAGATACCATGAATTATAAAATACTGATTAGGTAAAAGCATAGAAAACTTCAAAAAATATTCTGCACATTTTTGCTTTCTTTGTAAAGATTAATTGTGTGGAAATGAAATACTCACCTAATGAATCCAGGCTTTATCCCCTTATTACAACAATTCAAGTAAGATATGGAGCCATCAGAACACTGACTTATTTTTTATCTGTAGAATACTCTCTTAAGCTTTCTCTTCTAATTTCATACCATTAGCTAATAGCTCGATTTGATGAAGAAACAAGTTCCGTGGGACGAGAACAAGTAAATAAGGCCTATCATGCATATCGAGAGGTTTGCATTGATAGAGATAATTTGAAGAGCAAACTGGACAAAATGGTAAGTTGGTTTGAAAAGAATGACATCTGTATTTTGGAAATGAATTTTCTCCTTCAAGAGGTTTAAAATTAGAAGTAAGTTAAATATTCACATTTAGTAATTAAAATTTTGTATATATACTCAAGGCAAAATGGAAATTTTAGTAATATTTTAACTTATTTTTATGTAAAATATTTAGTATGTAATGATGTTTAGGACTTAAATATGTCTAACACCACTGACTTATTTTGAAAAATTATGATGTGGTAGATTTAGTCTTTTTTTTTTTTTTTTTAAGCCAGTGAATAATGATGTCCTAAATTAGAAAAAGAAAAAAAGATTTCTGAGAAACTGAGTTCATTTTCTCACCTTGCTTTTAAAGACAAGAATGTGTTTTTTTCAATATCTACCTGAAAATTGCAATATAATACCATCGTGTAGATTTTATTGAATGTAATTTGGCATTTTCCCTACTTAACTAGAATAAAGACAACTCTGAATCTTTGAAAGTATTGAATGAGCAGCTACAATCTAAAGAAGTAGAACTCCTCCAGCTGAGGACAGAGGTGGAAACTCAGCAGGGTATGCCAGTTACTTGTTATAAGTATTCCAACAGAATTAGCGTATTTTTCCATTTATTTGTAATATCAACAGTTTTCTGTATCCATATGCTAAGACCTTATTTTTTAATTTTTAGGTTTATGTTAATTTCTCTGTTCTACCTTCACATAATATCAACTTCCTTTAACTTTTCCTTAGCTGTATATTGCACTTTTCCTAGAGAAAGTGTGATGGTTTTTATTCAGGTCTAGGTTGTGATGAAGCAGAAGAGGAAGAGAGTAGAAGCGCAGGAGCAAGAAGCAGAAGTGAAATCACCTAGCCCGTTGGTTGTCCCGGCTTCTCTTTCTTACTGAGCATCTTGCCCACAGTTAAACACGCTGCTATGGAGTTGTTACCATTTCTTTTTCTTTCCGAAGGTTGTTAAAAGGTGCAGATGAAATGTTGGGGTGGAAAGTTGGATCTGGGGCATATGGATGAATATAGCCTGTTCCCATGAATATTCGTTCTGATGAGACAAGCTAAGAGTGGGCCTCTGAGAGACCTTTTGATAGGAGATTGAGATGCAGTCTCTTAGCATAACTAGTTGGGGCTTTTTGTAGCTAGAGAGACTGAGTTACTAATTAAAGAATAAAGCAGTATCCAGTTGTATTGAGTTTCTGCAGTGGAATGTTTTAAGGATAAATTGTTTTGACATCATACTCTGAGCTTGTTGGTCAAACTTCGTATTCTCTGAGAGGACTAGATGGAATGATTAGCTGAGCCTCAGTTTATTCAGTTTATTATTTTTGTCACTGTTTTAACCTTCACTTATGTAGAATATTGATCTGTCTGCAATTTTAGCACATGCTTGATTTTAATGTAGTTGTCTTTAGAAATTCTAAAACAAGATTGCTAGATTTCTTACTCTCCTTAGCATAGATATTTGAAAGTATTAATAATTACTGTTTTTAAAAAACTATTGATCATATATGTTTTATGATAGTTTTTCTGTTATCTACATTTTACCAGAGCAACCTATTTTTAAGAATTGCAATCAATGTGGAAGGAAAAGATAACAATTCCATTGTCCATCCTTTTTGTAGTGATGAGGAATTTAAATCCACCTTCATCAAACTGGGAGGTGGAAAAGTTGAGCTGTGACCTGAAGATCCATGGCTTGGAACAAGAGCTGGAACTAATGAGAAAAGAATGTAGCGATCTCAAAATAGAACTACAGAAAGCCAAACAGACGGTATTACAGAATTACTAAATCGAGAAATTCAGTGTTCTTTGTACATCATATGTAGGATTTATAACTAAGTATGTATTAAACCATAGAGTTAAAATAAATTGTAATTACTTAGAGAATAAAAAAAATTCTTGTTTATCTACCTCTTTAAGCATTTCTGCTAAAATTTGACATGCCATATACTTTTAGTCTGTCACAAAATTAAACAATTTTGTTGTTTAAAAGGTTGATTTTTAGTAAGCTTATTAGTTTATTATAACTGTTCTTTCAGACTCTTTCCTTCAATTTCCTTAGGTTATTTTTTTCTCTGTAAAGTTTAAAGAGTACTCAGGTTTTAAGTCCTATATTATTTTACTTAATAGTTTCATTAATTTATATATCATAAGGGACAACTCAAGTTTTAGAATTAAACAAACAAAACAACATGACCAATAAAGAAAACATGACAGCTTACTTATTTTCAAAAGACTAATACTTTGGGGCATCTTTAACTACCAGCAAATAGCTGAGAATTTAAGAATTGGAAACAATAACAAAAACCTGCCAAGTTGCTGAAGTGTGTTTAGCCTGAAGTCAACCACTAAAACAAGCTGCCTCTTAGGTCCTCACCAAGAGTCTATTTGCCCAGTATTTTACACCAGGTTCTAACAAGCTTGGATCTATGTTTTCAGACGTCATGACAGTGTTGAGATTAAAAGAAGAAATGATAAAGTAGCAAAGTAGTGTGACAGCAATGCACCAAATGCAGATTTTAAATAATTATTACAAGACATTGAAAAGCTTAGTAGTCTGGAGCAAATAGCCATTTTATGCATTCATGTGTCTCAAACTAAGGTATAACCAGTTACATAATTGTTTCTGCACTCAACCATTTTGCCTACCAAAGCATTCTAACACTATCGAGGAATTGTGTTTCTTATTTCTTGTTCCTCTGGGATACTGCCACCTGAAAGGGGAACTCTATCCCATACTTCCTGACTGCTTTCCAGATTCTGCCCTGAATCTCAAGTGTTCTTAGATGGAGCTGATACTTCTTTCTTCTGTAATGTAGTTTTTATGAGAGGTGACCACTCGATAAGAATGAGCCAGACATTGAGAATAATACAGCACTCTGCCTAAGTCCTTGGCCAAATGAATTCCTCTGAAATGGGCAATGAGAACTCACTTTGGCACCCCCATCCCAGATAAAAGGGAAACACTACAAAAATTATTGTCATCTCCCACTAGAGCCAAAGTGGTTTTTTTTCCTACTTGACATATAAAGTTGATTGTTCCCAGCTTTGAGCTTGTGGCCACACACCACAATTCCTTCAAAGACTCAGCATCCTTGTTCCACAGATCAGTTACTGTCACCACTGAGAAGCCTCTTTTCAAAAGATGGGTTTACAAGAAAGGATATGCACCTTGAAGTTCTGAATTATAATTGTCAGTATTTATATTCTGTTTGAAAGGAAATAATTTGATAGCCTTTATACGTGATGGATATTTTGTTGTAGTGTAGGAAGCAGTACCATGGAATCGGAAACTTAGCTCTGAATTTTGGTGTTGCTTATTAACTGTAACATTAGGAACACCATTTTACTTTTTGGAAGTTGTTTTCTGTAAAGTAGACATTAAATACCTTTTTTCATGAAGGTAAAATTAGTGTATGTAAAGAAGTTATTAGGGCCTTTAGACGTCTTCTAAACCAACTTTATTTACTGATCTAGTATCTCTTTTACTTCTTTGGCCCTAGAGTCTGTACTTCTCACAGGATCAACTGTTTCTGAATATAAATGGCTGGAATATTAGGGGACACAGTTTTATTCTCCTGATCAAACATGGCTGTCATGCTCACAGGACTTAGTATATTAATCACAGCTAGTTAGCATAGTGGCTATTATATAGTATGTTCAGTAGATAAATGCTTTTTTAAAAAATTTGATTAGAGTAATCCAGAAGGTCAGTATTTTTAGGTATTTATATGTATTGAAATTTCTATTCTTAGCATTTTAGTTATTCTTTTCCACTAGATGGTGCTAGGGAATAAATTTGCTTTTAGTTTAAATTCATCTGTCATAAGTAACCAAATCACAGAAACAGACTTCTAGAGGTAGAAGAAATCACTTTCTTTAAATGATGACTAAATTATGTCTGAGAGACAAGAAACTTTTAATAGTTAAGATGAGCTATGAGAGGAATATTGAAAAGGCAATATTTATAAGATGGCCCCCACCTTCACAGGCATTTATTAGGGGTAGGGTGAGGCTGTGAAGTTAAAAAGGGCTTACTCAAACTAAAATAAATGAACAAAGAAGAGGAAGAGTGGAAATAACAGTTTATCAAGGGTTCCGAGTTGAAATCTTGATGCATACTTGCAAATCTTCTTTCAATGATGTTGCTTGCTAGAGTCCTCTTGGATACACGAATCTGAGAGGAAGCCAAGGAGAGAAATTTATGTTCACAATACTCTAGCCATATTACTCTAGCTCACATTACTCTAGCCATATTAACAAATTTTGTTTTTTTTAAGATGACACTTTCAGTGAAGCATTTTATAAAACCTTCTGAAGTATGTGATAGCATCCTACATGGATATAATAGTGTTTTTTTTGTTTGGGTTTTTTTTTTTTTTTTAAGTGTTTAGTGAGGGAATTCAGTTCATTAGTATGTCATGTTAGTGAGGTTACAGGGGCAGTTCCACTATGGGCTTTTTGGACTTTCTGTGTCCCCTAATATTCCAGCCATTTATATTCAGAACAGTTGATCCTGTGAGAAATACAGACTCTAGGGCCAAAGAAGTAAAAGAGATACTGGATCAGTAAAATCAAGTTGGTTTAGAAGACGTCTGAAGTCCCTAATAGCAATAGCCCAGTTAGAGATTCACAGTGTGCTGTCGTATGTTAAAGGTTCTGCTGTAGTACAGAAACCTATATAACTTGAACATTGTTTCCCAAGATTTCGTAGCCATGGGCTTCACCTTATATGAAACTCCCACATCATATGGCACTAGTTGGGGAACAGATCCATTATCACCTTTAGGACATAGGCAGTCTATTACTAGCAACAAAAGCGTCTGAATACTAGATACAGTCCCTATGAGCTTACTGCTGATGTACATTAGAGTCTCTGAATTGTTAGATAGTAGTTGGAAAAACATTTTCCCACTCAAACTGTCAAATTTTTTATATTGTTGGCTTTAAAAATGAGGAAGATTTTCAATGAACATGTGTGCGTAAGTATATACTAATTTTTTAAAAAGATTTTAATTGATGATATGAAGATACTATAAGTGATCTGATCAGATTCCATTATTTCCTGCAAGGAACAGGAAAAACAAGGTCCAAGGATATATGTCTTGTTAATGGTCAGACCTCCCGGACCTGTGGGCCAGTTCTGGGCCAGTTCTGTTTCCCCTCTCCATGGGCTCCCTAAGATTTAATTTAACTGTTAGAGTATTAAAATCAGAGATCCAGAAATGTTTTAACTCCTGTAAGATTAGGTATTTTTCACATTTTACTCTCAAGTTCAGAGTACTTATGAAGTCCTTGTGTTGCTTTTTAATGTTTCACTGCAAATTATATAATTTAGATTGTATTAGTAAGAAATAATAAAATTAAAATTGGTATTCTGAGCTTATACTGGCCACATCTGCCAATAGAATTAATACCTGTGGTAATCATTATTTGTTACAGATCGTTAAATGAGAATGCATTGCAAACAAGTGTGTTAGAGTTGTCTCAAACATACTAAGTCCATTTAAAAATATCTTCTGAAGGTTCTTTCTGTCACATCTGCAAACTAAATAAACTAAATTTAAAAGCGTACAGGGACTTTATGATGTCCTCGCCAGGTCATTTTTAATCCACGTGGAAGGAGGAAATGTATGGTGACGTTTTAAAACAGTAACCTGTTAAAATTCTGGTGTGTTTTTGGTAGTACTACAAAAAGTAAAATACCAAAAAACTTCCATTTTCCCATAGAATTCATTCACCTGTACCATAAGTAAACAGAAATGTGATAAATGTGTAATACTTTTTTGAATATAGACTTCAGATTGGTGTCTTCAGAAATATGTTTTGTAAGATTACAAGGTCTTTTACAAAATGAGAGCAATTTTATTCTTTTAAAGAAAATTAAAGTATTAGCATACTTTAAATTATTGGAAGTGATTTAGAGATATTTGTTACAGATTGGAGGTGTTTCATTAAAATTGAGTTTAAAATCTAATTTTATTCTTTGCACTTACAGATATATTCTGTAAAACCTGAAACATGTCTCTGGTAATGTAAGAGCTGAGACTAAATAAAATGTAAAAATTACAACTTTTAAACTTCTTTTTTTTTAAACAATTGACAGGATCCATATCAGGAAGACAATCTGAAGAGCAGAGATCTCCAAAAACTAAGCATTTCAAGGTATGACCATTCTTTAGCATTAAAATAATACATTGTCCTCTTCCATAAGTCACTTTGTGTAGGTCCTTAGATTTCTTTTATGACTTAACCCTAAAAACAAAAAATGGATGTTGTTTGGATACTGAATGTAACCTCTGATCACAATATATTTATAAAATAAAATTTAATTGTTAATAACAGCTTTGAATTTAAGTAGCAGAAAAATGGGATGCCTTAAACTTTCTGAACATTTAGTAATATTTTAGGTATGATTTTAGGGAACTAGCTAAATATGGAAGTATTCTGTAATACTGAATTTGTACATGAAGAATTATTCATTATCTATATACAATAACATTCCTTTGTCTTAAGAGCTTACTTGGCCGTTGTTAGTCTTTGGGATAGCATGAAGTTTATTTTGTTTGTTGTTTGTTTCTTGAGACAGAGTCTCTGTAGCGCAGCCTGGAGTGCAGTGGCGCAATCATGGGATAGCATGAATTTTGAGGACTGTTCCCTCTTCCCATAAGAATAGAAGTAGCCATCAGAGTCCATATACTTTTTCAACCCTTTTTCCTCAAATACGTATCATTTTTACTTAAGTAACTTCAGTTCTGTGTTTTAAACTATCTAATAATTGTTGTTTCTACTATGTTAAGATAGCCTCTCTACATTGTTACCCTCCATCCAATAAAAAATAGTGATCTGACTTCATTGTTTTGTCATTTGGCTTCCAAAGTTTACTGACCTAAGTAAATAATGTGAATTGTGTCAAGCCAATTTCTATCAAAAACCTGGTTGAGAGAAATGATCAATTAGGAAAAACAATCTGAGGAAATGACATACAGCCATTCTTCTAGATCAGGGGTTGGCAGACTTTTTCTATAAAGTGCCGGCAGTAACTGTTTTATTCGGCTTTGTGAGCTGGCAGTACAGTCTCTGTTGAAGTTATTTAACTCTGCCATTTGAACAGTACTTCAATTATGCCTTCGAATTTTATCTAAGTTTACTGCAAGGAAACTTTTTCTTTTTTTTGAAAAATGTGTCTAGTATAGTGTCCATGTAAACTACTTCTGAAAATTATCTTGTCAGTTATCTTCTTTTCTCCTGTCAACCTAGGGTTCCCCTTATTTTTCTGTATTGTCCTTTTTGTAAGCCACTTCTAATCAGCTTAGAAAGGAGTAAAGAATAAATAAATATCAGCAAGAGAGATCAAATACAGGGGCTATATAAATAGTACATTCGAAATATGTGATATAGAATGGAATTTCTGCTTCCATTCATGGGAGATTACATAATTTGGATCATATCCACTAAGAATTTCTTGAAAACCTGACTCCCCCAAAAAATACCTGTTTGAAGGCATCAGATAACTAACAGATATTAAAATCTCTCTGTGCCAGGATTTGGGGAAAGCTGTAGTCCCAAGGAGACGATTCCGTTTTCAAGGCTGCAAAGCTGTAATTGTGGCTCCAGAGTGTAATCTCGCAATTCTTTAAAGCTCAGTATCAATTCAGAGGAGTTTTTAGAAAGAATTGCCTTAAATTCAGTTTAAAAGTTACTTTGTGTTAAATCCGTGTCAACAGATGTATGGAAAGAATTGTGTAATTACAGCGTGTCCCAGTGGCTCTCTCAGTGCTCATATACACTTGTGTGTTTTTGCAAATTGGTTTGCATTTGTATCAGGTAGACAATGTGAACTGCAAAACCTATTAGGTTTCTCTCTTCTGGTTATATATTAGAAAACTTAGAACCAGATTTGTGGCCTACTGTTGGTAAACTTTTATCATGCATTTTTATGTTAGCCTCATTCTCCACTGCATTTTGTTTTGTTTTGTATTTTTCGCCTCATCATTTCCGCCTGTTTCCAGTTTATGTTCTTGTGTTTTGTTAATCTTTGTAAGTTACTTCATCCACTTTTTTTTTTTTTTGAGACGGAGTCTTGCTTGGTAGCCCGGGCTGGAGTGCAGTGGCCGGATCTCAGCTCACTGCAAGCTCCGCCTCCCGGGTTTACGCCATTCTCCTGCCTCAGCCTCCCAAGTAGCTGGGACTACAGGCGCCCGCCACCTCGCCCGGCTAGTTTTTTGTATTTTTAGTAGAGACGGGGTTTCACGGTGTTAGCCAGGATGGTCTCGATCTCCTGACCTCGTGATCCGCCCGTCTCGGCCTCCCAAAGTGCTGGGATTACAGGCTTGAGCCACCGCGCCCGGCCACTTCATCCACTTTTAAGAGGAACAATTCAGATGACAGATTGGTTTACTATATTGGAGAAAGTACATAGGGATATTTCCATTAAACCATTAACTAAAGGTTTAGATATTTTTAAGGAATATTTTTCAGTTATTTGGATAGCTTGCTTTTTGGGAACTCTCCTTTTTTGTATTTCTTCCATCATATTGCCAGGCAAATGAGGTAGTATACTGTTTTTGTAAGACAGAGTGAACCTTTTAATTACTGGAGGCCTTTTGTATGATACTCCTTGTATAAAACATCGTTTAACAATAATAACCCTATCAGAAATTTAACCAATGTCTTGCCAGTTCCTGTTTTGATTTTGGCTTTAGGTTGATTGCTTTAGTTTTTAAACCAGATCTAGATATGGAGTCACTGTACTTCTTTTATTCATCATCTGTAAACTTATATTGTGGAACTGTGTTACAGATGACTTCCTAAAATGTAAATTCCAGGTTTAGAAAAAAAAAAAAAAGATAAGTGTTTTTCAAGCTCTTCTGTGTTTCCTTAGTGCTATGAAATTTTATTAGCTATAATAAGCATTGTAAAAATACGGAATAAGAAAGAACATACCAATAGCAGAGTGCATTACACACAATAAGGGTAAGTATGGTTTCTTAGAATTTTTCTTTGGGTTGCAGTGTAAAATGATTCTTGCTGTGCCTTGCAATAAAAAATGAAAGCCACTTGTTTGGGGGGAACCACAATTGTCAAAATACACACTTTTAAGTCTATAACTCTTGGCTAAGAATATCCCATAGTTTAATTCTACCGTGGTGATGGAGGATGTAATAGTTCAGTAAATTTTCAAATGCTAAAGAAAAATATGTATGGCTGAAGTAGAAACTCAAGTAAGTGGATTTTTCTTATACAAGGAATAGTTATTTCTGTATTAAAGAGTTCCAGATATAGTGTCAATTAAGAAAATGGCTTTTAGATGTTACACTTTGTAAGCAGGACATGTACTCCCTCCTTCAGTTGTGGACAAGCAGGTTTCATTTAAAAGTCAGAGATGTGAAGTTTTATACTGAGAAGTACAAAACTTATACTGAGAAGATTGTGTTGGCAATCAGCATATTGTAGGTGCGTGGTAATTGATGATAATATGAAAAATGTTACTCTAAAAGGGCAGTGATCAGTCATCAGACCTGGTAAGTGAAAAAAAGCTTTAAACAGCAACATGGCAGACTGCAGTAGACTTCTCAACCCATTTCCTCGTGTGTAAAATGAGGTTACCCACTTTACCAAGTTGGTGTGACAATGTGGTGAAGTGCCTAATATTAGTGCTCAGCCATCGTTATTTGTGCTTCATCTGTTTTTAGAGTTCTCATTTGAGAAGCTTCAGTGTTACATTTCAATATTTTAAGTAGTTGTATAAGTTCTTTATAGACAACTATATACATTAATAGCATTTTGCTTGTGGTGGCATTTAAAGCAAAACTTAACTAAAGTTTATACTCCCAATTGAGGAACTGTGGTGAGGATAGGAAGGTCACAATCTATATATTGTCTTTGAAATACCTAGATAAGAGGTTTAATTGGAAGCCTGCTAAAAATTAGGGATGACGACTTGCCTTTTCCAATATCATTTAAATGATGGTTTAAACATTTTATTCAAGTAGATAGAATTTAAAATAATTTTTTACACACTTTGAAGATTTTAGCACTTTAATATTAACTGTAAACTGGGAAACACTAACTGCAGTTACTTTGTTATCCACAAGAGGGTGAGCTATACTTAGTAATAATTTTAGATTTGCCTATCTGTAGTTTTAAATTCAGGTTACATTAAGAGCAAAAAACAAGAAGACTACATGTGTATTAAACTCAGTGACCTAGTTTTTAACTAAACCTAAGTTTTAAGCAGTCTTCACTAAATTGAACTGAAAAGTTTGTATTAGGCACTGTAAACACCATTATTAGAATTGTTTCTCTTCTTTTCTGTGCCTAGCTGTGTATTTTAGCTCTCAGACTGTCTTCAGTATTTGCTGTTTTCTCTAAAACGGGCTCTGATTTACTGTCTCACGCCAATAATAAACTATTTTTAAGCTGTATTATTCATACCATGACTGAATGAATTAGCACATGTACAGTGTTTACACTTACTGCTATATAATGTGAATAACTCTTCAGAAAGCATACAGAATGCCCAGAATTGTACCAAGAAACCAACAACTCTCTTCACACTTAAGACAGGTTCCTGTGTGAAACATTCATTGTAGCAAACATCTCAGATGTTTTTTGGTGAAGTAGACATGGTTAATTTTGTGAACTAATTATTTGACCCCTATTCAAAACTTGCAAAAAGCCCTGTGATTTCTAATACACTACAACTTAACAAATGATGTTTACAAGAAACTAAAGCACATTTTTCTTAAAAGCAGTGTAAAGTTTATTGACAAAAAGGTATTTCACCTTACATAATTCAAAATAATTATATTTTATAGATTATATATTAAATATAAACTATATTCTGTAATTGGAGATATTAGATTTCAAAAATGTTGTCCTTTTGAAGTTTAAGTGTTTATGGTAACACAAAAATTGAAGCATAAGGTGACATGTTTGTCTAGTTTGATTTCTGTACTACTAAAATTACACTAATATCTCTAAGGGGTAATAATTATTTTTTAATGCTATAAGATTATTTAGTCTTATACTTAATACTTTGTGATATTCCTGTACAACAAAATGAGAATATATGCTGAAGATTTTAATTTCATTTAGGTGGTAATTAAGCAGCAAAAAAAAAATAATGAATATCCGAGTATGAATGTTTAATGGAAAACAGAATCTATAAAAATTAGGTTTAAAATCACTAATTATAATTTCTTAGATAATTGAGGTAAAATACTTTTAATTATAAAAATAGGAGAGGCATTTTTGAAGTTTCTATTTCTGTTTCATATAATCCTCCCTCTCTAGCTTCTTTTTCCTTACCAGGAAATCATCTGGCTCTTCATGTCTTGTGCTGTCATGTCACATTGGTTTAGAACCAACATTATGAGACAGCCCAGTCAGACATAAAGAATGTAATACATGAAACCTAAATTTTATTTTAATGTGGACTTGGATATATATTCAGCAGTTGATATATCATTTCAATTCAGTGTCAAAACAATCAAAGGATAAATACAAATTGATCCATATTTGAATGAGTGTAACTTTACTGTTAATCAGATTTGCAAATAAAGAACATATTTCTTACTACTTACTAATTAATAGCTGCACATTATAGCCTAAAATAAAATCTCAGTTCTGAGACTCTGCAAGAAGCTCTCATCCGTTATATTTATTTTTATTATACCCTGTTTAATATCATACAGTTAATTGCTACATATCAGATGGACAGTATTATTCTTTCAAGATCTTTTCACTTATTAATGCCCTAGTTAAATATCTTTCAATTGTTTATTCAATTTACATCATCTCAAAACTAATTGGAGCAGAAATTTGATCTGCATGTTTCTAAAGTTATTCCCTTTTGTCTATAAAAAAGAATGATGAGTATTAACTTTTTGTAAAAACATTTATTTCAGTGATAATATGCAGCATGCATACTGGGAACTGAAGAGAGAAATGTCTAATTTACATCTGGTGACTCAAGTACAAGCTGAACTACTAAGAAAACTGAAAACCTCAACTGCAATCAAGAAAGGCAAGTCACTGTTTACCGGAAACCACTGATTCCAGCCAAACTGCCTGAAGAGCAACTAGCTGTCGTATCTTATCAAAATCTCATCAAATGAGAGATTGATAAGCCAAAGTATATATAGTATGTTCGCAGCCTACCCATTCTCTGCTTTGGCTTCAGTCTCATACTGGTCAACTTCACACATAAAGGTGTTGCTGATGTGTTTTTTCTTCAGTACTGTATTCTTTTCCCCTTGTGGCTTTTCTCAGCCAAGTGTTGCTTATGTGTATAAGACTGAGGTGTTAAGTTTGCTCTAGTTGACCTTTTACCACAGCTACTTCATATATTAAAAAAAAAAAAAAAAAAAGACACCAAAAGCAAATTTTCATTCCAGTGCTACAGAATACACTGGAGACCTAGCTTTTTAGGTTGTTTTGAAAAAAAAAAACAAACTTTGATTCATTATTTGGGTTTTTGCATTTCTTATAAGCTTTTCTTTCCACAAAGGATATAGCTGATTACAACGAAGACTAGGTATTCTCCCCTTATGCCCTTCAAGCAAACAATTTTCATTGCTTTGCCTTTCATATTTAACTGCTTGACTGATTGAACTTTTTGAGTTTTGTGTTAACTAGTAGTAGCTACTTTCGCCAAAGCTATTTTTATACCTTAGAGAAAAATCAGTACATTTGTACCTAGTATTACATAACAGGTATATTTCTGAAAAGTTGTGTGATACAAATTTGAATGCCCTAAAATTTACTTTTTAAAAATGAGGTGGGACTTTTTATAAAAAATAATCACCGTCTGGTTTAAAATTACTTACTTATATTTCACATTGTCTTAAGAGGACACAAGGGGATTGTGTCATAAATACTTGTCCTCAGGAGTGTTTATTAGTGAGGAAAAATGTTAAACTTTGGAAAGGAAAATTGAATTTAGAACTCCTTTTCATTTTTAGAGAGTTGGTTACATATAAATCAGGGAAAATAATATGGTGTTTTAGCAAGTCTAGCTTAATTTTTGGTTCACTTTGTCCTTGAGTTTTCCGGTGGCCAGAGTTATATCTGAGACCAAAGGTTGATGGTACAAATAAGATCTCTCTTTAAAGGGACTCAAAGTAATTCTGCATTGGGTTTTCATTGTAGCTTTGTTTACATGATAAATAGAACTACCAAAGAATAATAAAGGAGCAATGCTCTTTTCATACTTGGACATGGCTCATCCTTGTGTTCCTTCCTAGCTGATAAATAAGATATTTTTCAGTGCTTTGGAACGTAAGTTTTTTAGCACATTTCCTATGACAGTGGCAGGCTCAAGGTCACCACTCCTTATACAGAACTCATTGCTTTGAGGAGTACAGAGATGAGACTAGAAAAACCTTTCTCCTGACCTTTGTATCACCTTTTTTCCAAAGCCAAACACTTCACTTCCAGTTCTCCTCCATCCTTATCCACCCTCCCAGGAAAAACAACGAGCTTATTTTATAATGTCGTTCAATCTGTTTATTCTAAAATTGCATGAAGTCAAGCCTTTGTTACTCTTGGCCATCCTTCTTGAGCTAAGGATAAACTTACCTTTCCACACTGGTAGGTTGAGCTGGAGGGAGAGTAGAAACCTGTATTACCAACATGCTGGCTGTGGTGAAATAATAGCTTTTAAGTAGTCTTTTTCTAGGCCATTGCATTTGTCCAAAACTTTTTTTTTTGGCTAATTGAACTATCTCAGTCCCCACTGACATGTGAACAGTCTGCAACCCTTCTCCAGCCACAGTAAGAGCCAAGAACAGGATCTTTATATGTATTTTAACTGTATTAGTTTCCAACTTTAAAAAATGTGTAGTTCTTCCTCTTTTAAAAGCTCTATGACATAGTTGGGACAGGAATTCTATATCCATTCTGCAGACAAGGAAAGAGACATCAGGAGCAGCTAAGAGATAAATATCTAAAGTCACAGTAAATTGCTGATCCAGGATTAAAACTCAGATCATCTGTCATCTCCTAGTCACAGTGCCTCAATGATCACACTAACTTGGAAATGTTAATTTCATCACCAGTTCTAGAATTCAGTCAAATTAGTGAAGTGTTACCGAATTTTATGATCACAAATGTCATCTGACATTTAGTCTGTGTTTTCTTTTTAGCCTGTGCCCCTGTAGGATGCAGTGAAGACCTCGGAAGAGACAGCACAAAACTGCACTTGATGAATTTTACTGCAACATACACAAGACATCCTCCTCTCTCACCAAATGGCAAAGCTCTTTGTCATACCGCATCTTCCCCTTTACCAGGAGATATAAAGGTTTTATCAGAGAAACCAGTCCTCCAGTCATGGACAGACAATGAGAGATCCATTTCTAATGATGGCACATGCTTTCAGGAACACAGTTCTTACGGCAGAAATTCTCTTTCTCTGGAAGACAATTCCTGGGTATTTCCAAGTCCTCCTAAATCAAGTGAGACGGCATTTGGGGAAACTAAAAGTAAAACTTTACCTTTACCCAACCTTCCACCACTGCATTACTTGGATCAGCATAATCAGAACTGCCTTTATAAGAATTAATTTGGAAGAGATTCACGATTTGACCATGAGGACACTACCTCTTTCAGTGGTCCTCCCAAGAAATTATTTAACAAACTGAAAGGGGATTTTGATTAAAATTTTGCAGAGTTCTTCAGTAACTATATTTGAACATACTGTACAATATTTACAAAAACCAACATAGTTGGTTTTCTAGTATGAAACAGCACCCTCTAGCTCCATATTCTAAGAATCCGAAATACACTACTCAACTAATTAATAAGTAAACTTAAGGTGTTTTAAAAAGAGAACTCTGCCTTCGATAATTGTAAAATTTTGCCTCTCAGAAGAATGGATTGGAGATTGTAGACATGGTTTTACAAAGTGTGAAATGTCTAAATATCTGTTCATGAAAATAAAAGGAAACCATGTATGTTGCTTCAGATTGCATAATGGAACAAATGGCAATGTGAATAGGTTACATTTCTGTTGTTACAATGCATAAAGATACTGAAAATATAATGAAATAAAAGCATCTTAGGTTATACCATCTTTATATGCTATTGTGTTTCAATATTTAAGATTTAAAGTGATTTTTTTAATCACCATGTTTTGTTGATAAAATTTTAGAATGGAAGTTTGAATTCTAAGACTTGAAACAACCTGATCATTGAAGCCAACTTTGTCCCAGTATATTCCTTAAGTCCTAATTGGGGGAAAAAAAAAAAGTTGAAATAGTTGAAAACCTCTGTTAGGTGTAAACAAATGATTGTTAACCCTACACACCATTCAATAAGTAGTAGAAAGAGCATCACACAGATTTCAGTCTAATCTGCCCCTTCAGTGGGCCATAATATAAACATAAATGTATGTGTGTAATGATAAAAAGTCATTTTCTTCAAAGGGACTACAACTGCTCGTGTAGAGCAGCTTCTAAATTGTTAGACTTTGTATTGAAATGTAATATATTTATTGAGAAAGTGATTTTAAATTAGAATTTTTAATCATAGAAATCAAAGTTTGGGCTGTATTGATATTGTCAATCATGAAATGTCCACACACTCTTATTCTAAGTGGCCAATTACTTGTAAATAAAGAAGGAAATAACAAAGATGGCTTCACATGGAAATTTATCTAAATTCTTTCAGGGTGGAGATTTTCTTGGTTCATACACCTTTTGCCTGAGTTAAAGTATTTCATGTAGGAGGACTTTATCCTTTTTGATAGACAGTTTCATATATCTTGAACTCAAAAGAGTATCTCAGATCTCTTCTACTATATTACTGAATAGCATACATACATAGACAGTGTTCACCATTCACCAGATATTTTTTTCTTTCTATTATCTTACACTTATTCAAGCTTGTCTGTGATTAATGGAATTGGTGTCAGATGCTGGAATTTATTCTGACCAATGAACATACTGACTCAGGGGAGTACAATCTCCTGCCAAGTAATAGAACCAAACCCAATATGCATAAAACAAATACAATACTCCAGGCTTTAGCTGAAGGAAGCAACTACCTGTGTAATAACAAAGCAGCAAAAACTATTTCTCATGTGGCTGCATAGGCTGTATATTGTATCTGCTCTCTAATGTAGCTTACTGGTTTACCTTTTTTAAAACCAAAATTGGAAATTTTCCTTTGTAAAGAAAAAAAGTCTTATGAAATAATTGCTTGATTAATGTTTTGAAAAATACCAAGAAATTGTTTAATTAAAATAAATTATTTTTGTTTGAAATTGAAGTGGATGTGAAATACTGTCCTTGCCTATATATCTCAAAGTCTGGTACTAATTGTTAGTTGTTAATATGATTCATATAATAGACATTTGTTAAACCAGCTTTTGAGTGGAGAAAATTATTTTCCATTTAAACAGTACAGTGATGATAGCTATCAAACAGGTGTACTAAAGTCAGTGACTGTGACAGTTTAAAGTGCCAGACAAATGATGTATAAGGTTCTTTAGTAAGGAAAGATTAACCAAAATTTTTTTACCCAGCTAGAAGTTTTTAAATGTACACTTGATCATCTCTGCTCTAGGTAAAATTCAAACAAAAAAAACAGTGGCCCATCTGTAGCTTATAAATCTATTTAAAATTGAATATGTTGACTTAAACTAGCTGAAACTTTTTCTCAAGAGCTTCCTTTGAATCTTTATATTTCTTTTTATAAGGTTCAATTCAGTACATCCATAAATCGACAGAATGAAGAGAACATAAATAACAAAAAGCCACCTATTCCTTCCTCTTGCTCCCTTATTAGCTAAAGTAAAATTTACATCTGTAAGACTTATCGAGTTGCTGCCAAAATGGAACTGAATTCTTAAAAGCAGGAACGTGCCTATGTGAAACATTAGAAAACCAAAATAAATGGGAAAATTCAGACTTGAAGAACTGAATCATGTGACAACAAAGTACTGATCTTAATTCAGAAAGGCTACTTGGAGAAGGTGTATGTTAAGGGGCAAAAAACCTGTGGATTATCACATATTAACAGAATAATATCAACAGGCACCCATAAGCAAGCAAGACACAACTGAGGCAGATGTACCAGGTGAAAAAAATCTTCAGTATGGATACGCATGGGTATTCTGAAGCCTACAGTGAATGGTTTAGTCTTTGACATGAGGATGAACATATTATTTATATTATATAATCTAATTTGGCTTCTCTGGGGAAAGCAACATATACGTAAGTGAATTTTCTACATGAAGTGGGCTACTTCTGATTTTAAAGCTATAAAATAGTCACAGATTGTATATTTCACTAGCTTCTTAAAGTAACCTTATCTCTAAAAACAGGTAACTTCCTGTGCTCTAGGAAATACACCAATACCAAAGGTCAATGTGGAAATATGGGCAGGTTTGCCCCTATGCTGTGTGGTCTTTAGATTTCTGTATTTGCTTTGCTTTTGTCTGCTCTAGTAATCTCCCTCCTTTTGATCTGTGGCCTGGGAAAATGTGGTTTCTTTGTATTTCAAATAAGAGTAAAATAGTTTTTTGAGTGGTTCACTCAAGAGTAAAGTATGGAACTTGAACATCTATTGATTCTTCAGTGTCCTATTTAAGTTCTTTCTTAAAAAAAAAAAATCTCTCAGATCTATTTCATGGGATTAGGGAAAGTTAAACCTTGTCTTAGTGGGTAGTAATTTCTATTTGTGCTTTTAATGCGGATTGTGTGAAAATATACATAAAATTTACTTATCTTGAAACTAGTTACAATGGCTGTGGAAGAGTTAACAGCTCATGGGGAAAAATAACTTTTAATATAAAAGTTCAAATTATTAAATTGGGACACAAATTTTTTATGCTACTTGCTGAGTCCATTACTATGTTACAGGATGGTAATTCACTTAGATAACTTTTCAAAATGAAAGATTAAAGGACTCAGTAGCCAAGTTATCAGGTTAAGAACATATGTTTTAGAAAATTCTACATCAAAGATGTAAGTAAAATTAATTCATATAAGTATCTCTTTATCTATGGTTCTGCTATGGTTTGAGTGTGTCCCCCAAGAGTTCATGTGTTGGAAACTTAATTGCTAATTTAACAGTACTAAGAGACTTTAAGAGGTAATAGGGTGATGAAGGTGGAGCCCTCATGAATGGATTTATGCCGTTATTGCAGGTATAAATTCTCAAGAGAGCGGGTTGTTACAAAAGCTTGCCCACACTTGTTCGTCCTTCTATTTTTTCACCCTGTTATGTTTTGATGCAGTATGAAAACCCTTGCCAGAAGCTGCTGGCAAATAAACTCCAGAACTGTAAGCCAAACAAATTTTTCTTATAAATTACCTGGTCTTGGGTATTCTCCCATAGCAACAGAAAATGGACTAAGATAGTTTCCAAATGAGCCTGTACTACTACTAACAGTAACTACCAATATAAAAGCATCCACCAGGTCTGAAGCACTGTCTTACATGCTGTACGTGTAGCTGCTATATGCAATACTCAGTACATCCTCACAAACTGTATTAGATTTACTTCCACAGTTGTATAGCTAATAAGTGGTAGAATCAGGAAGGATTCTGGTTCATAGCCATCCTGCTATACTGCCTAGTTATTATTAACACCTTTGAAGGTTGTCCATTCCTGCTTTTCTTTAGTTTTGGCTCCCATGATTAGCCATTAGCCTATACATTGGAAGAAAAGTAATATAAGGACCATATTGGACTGTAAAAAATCAGTGTCACTGTTATAGAACTATAGTTGTGGAAAAACTTTCAAAAGGTTCAGAATGACCAGGAAAACCATATCTCACTTCAGTAACTACTACCTTCCCATTTAAGAAACCAGAACTTTGAAATAAAATATTTATTTCAGTATTTTCATAATTAAAGCAAACATACATGCTTGAGTTCATTATTTAAGGTGATTTATACTATAAAATGACTTCCATGAATATTAGAGTTCCTGAATGTCATTTGAGTATCTGCCTACATGCTTGTTGGAACCTTCTGTAGCCTTTTCTTTGCAGGAATTCCAGTTTTTCTGAATTCTTCCCTTTCCTTCAGGTATTCCATTTTGCATTCTTCATTAAAGGCTGGATCATTATAGCTATGAGAAGGAAATGAAAATATTTTAAAGTAATCTTGCATGTGTTAAATGTAAGCTTACTTTAATTACTAATATTCAGACATCTGGTTCATCAGGCTCAATCTTTAGAAGCACACTTTTAGTAATGGTTACAAATTCACTGTTAACTTTATGCTACCAAACTGAAGACCAAATCACTCATTTTTATATAGCACTGTCACAGGATAGAGCAGTGAGAAGCACAGCTCCTGTCCTGGGAACCCACGGCGTAAAGGACAAGTAAAGACCGGATTAAAATTAAGTGTACAAAATACTGTGACAGAGGTATGCCCTAGTGCACGATGGAAACAAGGAAGAAATGGGGAAGGCAGAGATATCAAGGGGAAATGCTTGAGTCGTATTTTGAAAGACCAACAGAAATCCATATAGAAGGCAAGTGTGGGAAGGCACGTGGATGAGGAAAAACTAATGCATGAAAAACTGCAAGTAGATAGGTACCACTATAGCAGATTATGCACATAGGAGAAAAGGCCTGAAATGAAGATGGAATGGGCAAAAGTCAAATCATGATGTGCCCTTTATGCTATACGAAGAAAATCTATCCTGAAGAAAATGGGGCACAATTAATAGAGCACCTCACCTGTAAGATCAGTTTTGTGTCTTGGATGAATCTGACAACATGTGGCAGATAGGGCAAAAGGGGGCAAGCAACGTTAGAGCCAAGATAGCCAATAAATGGTTAAAATAATCCAGGCAAAAAATGATGAAGGCACAGGCCAAAAGAAGAGCTGAAGGAATGAAAAGGAAGAGATAATGTGCGGGAAATTTCAGTAATCAACAGGAAATAACCAGTTAGAGTTAGGAGATAAGACTGTAGATACTAGACTACTGTATAATTCACAAAGACACGTAGGATGAGCAAAATGAGCCAAATTCATTTTTGGACATGAACAAAGAAACAAATGTTACTTTCTATAGTAAGTAATTGAATTCATGGGTGCAAACTAAACTTCCTCAGCTTTCAGAATGAGAAGAGAACTTGGGGAATCACCAACTTTAAGGAGTAGATTAAAAACGTTGAGAAGTACAGAGAGGTGTTGGGAAAATGGGAAAAAATATTATCAGGGAAGACAGAGGAGACTTTTAAGAAGGGATTGCCAGAGAGAGGTCAAATAAAAAAGAACAATTTGTTGGATTTGTCTACCATCAGCCCATTAGAGCCTTTAAAAAGAGCAGGTTCAGTGATGTAAGGACAGAAATCAGATTATAAATGAAGGTAAGAGGTAAGCAAAAACAATGTTTCAAAATGAGAGAGGATAAGCAGTTACATTCATTTCATGGAAATGTCAATAGTAATTAACAAAGAAGAACACCCTCTTATTTAAAGATGAACAAATACTATTTCTTAGTGTATCTGGGGACTCAAAGTCAAGTAAAATTTTCCCTAATAATTTTCCATTTACTTTCAGTTAATGTTACATCCACTGCTTATCTCTTCTAAGCAAGCAGAAACAGCCATCCTTCCTAGCCCTCTCCTCCCCTCAGATGGACTAGAATCTTTTATTTTCTTCTCGTATTTCTAGGGGGTGAGAGAGAGAAGGATATTCAAATGATTAATATTCAGATAAATAGTAACAAATACTAATCAAAAAAGAGCTAATATTGACTGAATACCTATCATGGTAAATGTGTTTACATACAGTACCTCACAATCACTCCATAAGGTATAATTATTCATTCTTACAATGAAGAGCCTGCCTAAGGTCACATGGCTAGCTAAGCTCTCACTGATGCAGAAGCTGAACCCAGGTTGCCCTCTGCAGTCTAGACTCCTGTCTACTCTGCTCTAGAGCTGCCCCGACTGGAGTGAAGGATAATATGTCAAACTAGCAATAACAATTATGATGACTGAATCTGAGATATAAAAGTTATTTAATCAATTCAGTCATACAAAAGCTTAAGGGATTCGTTTACTCAGTAAACATTTCTTGGAAGCACTCGGGAATAGAACTGAGAGAATATTAAGTCACAGAACGAAGTTTCACTCCTCTATGGTAAAGCTCTGAGTACAATACCTAGACCATAAATAAGGGCTGCTGTTGATATTAACTTAAGAAAAAAAATCAACACTGATTATGTTTCATCATCTACAAATAGAGCAAATGTAGAGATGAGTTTACGTTATCTCTAAAGTCTTTTCCAACTCCACCATTCTAAAGAAAGGTCTATAAGTTTATGTGTACGTATTTTATTTTTTAAAAAATGTAGGGTTCAGGTGTTCATTACTATTTTATTTAATCCCTTAAGACATGTATCATACTGACATACACACTGCACAGGCTAGAGAAATTAAAGGAAATAAAGGCTTACCAAAACTAAGATCTCTCAACATTCAATTAACAATACTTGCTAAAGTATTCTACAATATTATCTGTCAATAATGTGGGCGATAGAACTTGGGTGAATAAATCAGCATGTGAATTCAAAGAACTTCACACATTTTTACTTAGATTTAAGGAACCACAACAAAACATTAGTGCACATGATATTATAAAATTATTTTAAAAGTTAATTTGGTTAACTTCAAAAATCTAAATTTACCTTTATATCATCCATATGATTTATCTCAGCTTTCTAGGAGTTAAATTATATTAATCCAACAAATCACAAGGCTGGAGAAGGTCTCAGAGATATTTTAATTCAGTTATCTTCACAATAGAATAAACAAATATCAGTCTGTACTATATTTTACAGATCAGACTGTTCATGAAAAAAGATTTGTTAAATAGTGAAAAATCATATATTTTTGTCTGCTGACTTCATCTTTTTAATTAGATACAATGCTGACAAAATTTGAAAAGACTCATAAATATGTTGCATTTTTAAGACTATACTGGAACTTTAGACTCAGCCAACAATATGATAAATTTGGTATGGAGAGGCACAGAATATATTACATGTAATGAGTTAAGTAATATACTCTTATCTACTACAAATACACACAGAAGCACAAACATTGAGATAACTACTTACTAAGCAGTCAGACATTCTTTCAATGCAGAGTTTTCTTTCCGGCATTTTACTACCATAAGAACTCCAGAGTTCTTGCAACACTTGGTAAAATCTGAAATACATTTGGAAGGAAAAAATTACTTGTAATTACATCTGTATAAACACACACACACACACTCACACACACAATTATTTTTCTTTTTAGAAGAAAGCCTGTCGCCCAGGCTGGAGTGCAGTGGCATGATGATAGCTCACTGCAGCCTTGAACATCTATTATGTAGATTGGGCTTGGCACATGGTATCAAGCTCAACAAAAGACATGTACACCAGTAAAAGGCAGAATAAGATGAGTGATATTTACTTTGTAGAAATAAATGTGATTTGAGAGGAGGGAGAGAGGACTTCTGAGATGAAGGGCAAGGAGACTTCAAAGAGACAGGATGTGGAGATAGGATTTCTAGTAGAGAAACAGTACAATCATGGGCTGCTTAACAATGAGGGTATGTTCTGAGAAATGCATCATTTGACAATTTCATCGTGGTCCAAAGATCAGAGTGTACTTACACAAACCTAGATGGTACAGCTGAGTAGACATCTAGGCTATTTGCTATAGCCGAGGCCACAAACCTGTACCATATGTTACTGTACTGAATACTGCAGGCAATTATAACAGAAAGGTAAGTACTTGTGTATCTAAACATTTCTAAACATAGAAAAGGTACAGTAAAAATACAGCATTATCATCTTATGGAACCACCATCATATATGTAGTCTATCGTTGATCTAAACATCGTCATGCAGTGCATGACTGTATATTCCAGGAGAAATACCAAGAGTTGCCTCCTCCTTTGAAGGGGAATTGTTTGCAGACATTGGTATCTGTTGTCTAGTCTCTGCATGTCTTCTTAGTACCTGGCAACAAAAGCCGGTGGATTCCCACCTGATGGCATCAAGGCATCCCTTTGCTTTTACACAACCCTGCCATGGTTTCTTACCTTCTAATAACAGGACTCCCATTTCATTCCCAAGGAAGTTCTAGGTGCCCTAGATATTTCAAATGGCTTTCTGTCAAATTTCCACTCTGCTAATTTGCCCTTTAAATTGTATTGGCACCTTGAGTATTCTGCCTTTTCAGGACCACAAACCCAGAAAAGCCTGGTACCTATGCTACCCACAGCTGGGCCACTTACTACTCTGTCTTGTGTTTGCTTTGGGTCAGACTCAGTCCTGTCTTATCCCTTACACAGGACATATGCTTTGCTCCTCATCTCTTGAAGCTACTCTCTTGAACTACTCTGGTCCCTCCTTCTGACCACTGGCTGCTCTAGTTCCAGACTCTGCCACCCCTAATCTACTGTAAGTAAGCAATTATTTCCAAGTGAGATCTTAAACATCGTCCTTACAAAGAAGCTGTAGGAAAAAAAATAAAATAAAAATAAAAATAAATTGTGGATTGTGTTTTCTCAATATGTTTTGTAACTTTTACAATACAAAATAATCAAGATTCCTCTCTTAAGCTATGTGTTATCCTTCCAGGTACTTGGGATTATACATTATTTATAATTGTCTTAAACAGATAATTTTAGGAATGTCCATGAAAATACATACTTATGTAACAAAAATATTTTTAAACCACAAGCAACCAAAAATGAGATTAAATGCATAAAAAATTCATTACGGGCCGGGCACGGTGGCTCAAGCCTGTAATCCCAGCACTTTGGGAGGCCGAGGCGGGAAGATCACCTGAGGTCAGGAGTTCGAGACCAGCCTGGCCAACATGGTGAAACCTGTCTCTACTAAAAATACACAAATTAGCTGGGTGTGGTGGCAGGTGCCTGTAATCCCAGCTACTCAGGAGGCTAAGGCAGGAGAATCGCTTGAACCTAGGAGGCGGAGGTTGCGGTGAGCCAAGATCGTGCCATTGCACTTCAGCCTGGGAGACCAGAGTGAGACTCTGTCTCAAAAAAAAAAAAAATTCATTATGGGGGCTTTGCTGGGACAAGAGTCCTACAGCATAGATACCTGTATCCACTCACAACATCATAGTGATACTTCCAAGAAAATTGGTGGAATAGGAAGAAGGAACAAGGGATGCAAGAAATGACTTCAATTCAAATAACGTGCGTGATCACACGAAATGAGTTCATACATAGTATTCCCCTTCAAGGACACACAGGATTAGTTCCCTTTGGCTTCTGCTTCACTAGTCTCAGCAGTCCCAACATTTGCTCTCTTATTCCCAACCCAGCCTGTTAAGACTCTAAATGTAATCAAGTATCTTCTTTATTCCAACTACAAATGTTCTTGTTCCTCTTGATGCAGAGGAGCTGGGCACACAGGTCAAATCAAACCAAGGGAAATTCCTTTGTGCCCTTTGACTAAGGACTCCCTAACACTCAAAAGGCAAAGCGGACTTACAGCCAGCTCTCCAGTGCAGATGCTGAAGGGTAGCCACATGGCTATCTAAAAGTCAATTATCTTTCACTCTGGAATGCCTATCTATTCTTACATGTTAATTTTTCTATTTACAGCATGATGTTAAGATCTACCTTTATATAAGCAAAGACTACGATCCCCAAATAAAAAGACATGGGCAATCCTCAAACAGTATGTATATAAAGTTAATCCGGAATTAGCTAAATCTAGCTAAAGGCTTAAGAGAACTGCCATGCTCAATAGCGGTAATGAACCATTGGCTGCATTCCCCTGCACCACCTTACCTTTACTGTCACCTTACTATACCTATACCAGACCAGTTCACCCAAATAATGTCTAGAAGAAAGGTAATTAGATAATGAATTTTGCCTCATGAAAACACACTAGTTGACCAAACTTCAGGCCTTTTCTGGAAAACACAGACACAATGGCTGTTAGCAAATGTTTACTTTCTGAATTTAACAAACCCAATATTTTACCTTACTTGAGAATAGGATGCTTAGGCATTGCATTAAGATTTGTTTTGTTTACTATTAATAAAAATGTCCTTGGTAGGGAACTGGTACAAAATAGCATTTATGTGTTCTGATCACAATAAAGGCATAGTCTATACACTTTCACACTTGTCCATATCTCTTCAGGAATAAATGTGACTGACCTGAAGCCTAAAGCTGTCTGTAAGGTTTCTGTCACTTGTTTAGCAACAAGATTTTAATGAGGACCTTTCTTTCATTCTACATTAGCATATATTCATAGAATAGTGATGCTGCTAATACTGCCAACTGATTTCTAAAATGGAATTCTGAAACAAATCCAATTTAAATCACTTCCATCTTTCAATTTATGTTAAATGTTAGAGAGCTTGTATATCTGATTCTATCAATAATTTAATTACTATTAAAAACTACAAAAATCAAATTTCATTCAATTCAGTCTATCTTAAGATAATATAAAAGAATATCAATAAAAAGTAGGAATGTGGAGAGATTGTTAAAAGTTATTCAAAGGTTTAAAGTAATGAGCACTCAATATATTTTTTCTTTAAGATATCAAGAACATAAAATTCTGTGTCTTTCTTTTGTAAACTCTTCATTTATCTCAAGGAAACCACATAATATCATAAACTATTGGTAAAAATATTCTCTGAAGCCAGGCACGGTGGCTCACGCCTGTAATCCCAGCACTTTGGGGGCTAAGGTGGGTGGATCCCTTGACGCCAGGAGCTTGAGTCCAGACTGGCCAGCATGGTGAAACTCCATCTCTACTAAAAGTATAAAAATCAGCTGGGCATGGTGGCAGCGCCTGTAATCCCAGCTACTTGAGAGGCCAAGGCAGGAGAATCACTTGAATCCAGGAACAGAAGGCTGCAGTGAGCTGAGATCACACCACTGCACTCCAGTCTGGGCAACAGAGTGAGACTCTGCCTCAAAACAATAATTAAAAAAAAATTCTTTGGATATAATTATATTTGGCTCAAGATTATCTAGGAAAAAAAAAAGAGATAAAGTCTTCTCCTAACTTTAACATAATGGACAAAATAATTATTCACATTGTAATTAAGTACCAGTAGCCTATATAATTTCCAGTTTAACTATGATATGAAAAAAACTTGGGAGCTTCCATATAAAACAGTAACATAAGTAATTTATTTTTTAACTCATTTAATTTATGGAACTTCCAGATATACGTCAATATTTAAATAATTCCCAATAATATGGTTCCTTAATCGAGCAAAGGATAAATATGGCAACTGTGCATTGAACTAGAAATAGCAGATAGTTCATCTTTTACACTTTCTCTGCACATAGTTTCAAGCAACATCATTACTTTGCAAATGCAGTTATCCAGTTAGAACTAAAGCATTCACTGAGATGACAATTTTAAAACACACCAAATTAAAAGAAATAATCCCTATTATTTCATTTCTCTGATTAGAACGACTCTGTTCGTATCTCCATTAATTTGATTTTAAAATGAATTTTTTCACAACTATCTTTAGACACAGCACTTATTCCTAACTTTTCAGTACTTTAATTTCCTTAGCCAGTCAAGTCTTCAAAAAAATGCCTATTTTCTCCCAGCATTACAAAAAGCAAAGGCATATTTGGATACCAATATAATTTAGAATTTTAACATATAAGCTATAGGCAATATTTCCATAACTGCACCATCATCTTAATAGGTGGAAAAAAATTAGGACATCCTGTTTATTAAAGAACATAGTAGGGCAGACTTAAAAATCCTCCTAAATTCATAATACATCATATCAACTCTATAAATAGGAGTCTGAATCACAAAACATTCCTTACATAAAACTAGGTAAGAATAAAAGCAGAGAGGTATTTTAAACTTAATGTAGGAAAGATCTTTTGAACAGTTAGTGAATTATAAGAAGTTTTAAAAACATAGGACTAAAAATGATAAAATTTGAAAGAGGGTCTAAGTGCTGACTTTTAGTAAGATTTCCCTTCAGACAAAGGTATCTGCAGTTTTAAATCTGTGATGTAAATTAAAATCTACAACAAATTTTCTCAAGAAAAGCTATCTTTTATGTGAATACTTCTGCAGTGAACAGTCTAATGTCAGGTCCCTCTAGACGATGCCTAAGAGCTGCGCCACTCTCAGTAATCATCATCCCTTCTGGAAGCTGTGAAGTAAAAAGTGCCTGAAGACAACAGGAGGTCACCCTCAGTTTTCAATGCAGTGATGAAGGTCTGAACCAAAGCAGAGACAATGAAGACAGTATTTTTGTCCTCTTCGTTCTCATGACTGCTCAGCTGAAGGAAATCAAGGCCAGAGGGACACACAGCACATTATTCTGTATAACCAACAGCATGAACAGTATTTCATGAGCTTCTGACTTCATATATATTAGTCTATAAAATTTAGTAACACAATTGTAGGTCTCCCTGTGACTTCTGCATCAATGATCTAAGTACTTTGACTTTTGGAAAGAATCGAATCCAACCCACAGAAAAAGCCAAATATAAATTACTTCCAGACTGGATGAGAAGTAAATTAGGATAAATTCAAGTAAGCTGAAAAAGGTGCACAAATCTTTTCCAGCAAACATTCTAGCCACCCATCCCTCCAAAAAAAAAAAAAAAAGAGTACCACAATTTTCTAAAGATCCATAAAACTATCAGTTCACATGGAAAAATATAATGTCCAGAAATGATAAACACCTTTTATAACATGGGTCCCCCAAATTCCGCACTGCAGACTGGTACCAGTCCATGGCCTGTTAGGAACTGGGCAGGACAGCAGGAGGTGAGCGTCTGGCTAGCGAGCATTACTGCCTGAGCTCCACCTCCTGTCAGATCAGCAGCGGCATTAGATTCTCACAAGAGAACACACCCTCCTGTGAAGAACTGTGCATGCAAGGGATCTAGGCTGCATGCTCCTTATGAGACTCTTAACTAATGGCTGATGATCTGAGGTGGAATCGTTTCATCCCGAAACCACCGCAAAAGTGTCCTCCACAAAACTGGTCCCTGGTGCTAAAAAGGTTGGGGATTGCTATTTCACAAGACATATATTGAAACAGTGGCTTCTTCACTGCACTACATCCTTAAAAACATTTCCATTTTCAAAGGCAAATCTATACACTGCAGATGGGAAATCACCAAATCATTACCTTAATTTTTAAGAAAAGATTCATTTGTAAATACTGAGTTAGTTTTTCTTTAATTACCAAAGTAGAATGAAAAAGAAAAAATTACCTACATTCCTATCTTCATGATAGCAACAATAACAGCTAATATTTATTGTGTTTATAATAGGCACTGTCCAATGAGTTAATTAATGATTCACATGTATTAGCTGATTCAATAAATTACAACATTTAAGTATTTTCTCATTTATCCAGGGGCTCATAAAATACCATTCATTCATTCAACAAACATTTTCAAAGTACCTACTGTGCATATAAACACCGTGCTAGCTTCTGGGGTTACCACGTAGAGTAAGAAAGAGAGGGTTCCTACTCTGTGGGAGCTAACAACAGTCCCTGAAGAAGACAAGTAATCTTCAAATGCTAACAGTTGAGTTGATACCTGCTCTGGGCAGGGAGGGTGCTATGGAAGCACAGAATGGGAACCTCAAACATATTCAGGAGGGAATTCCAATATGAAGTACTCTTAAGCTATGATGTACACCGTGCTGTGTTAGCAAAGGAAGAGAGGGAACAGTATTCTGGACAAAGGTAAGGGCACAGAAGATCTGGAGGTGAACAGGCAGGACATATTACAGAGAATAATTCAGAATGGTTGGTACATTTGCTATTAGCTTGTGAGAGAGAGAGAGAGTGTGTGTGTGTGTGTGTGTGTGTGTGTGTGTGTGTGTGTGTGGTGGATGCCAGGTGGAGGAGAAAAGGCATGTACCAAGTAAGACCAGTTGGCAATGTTCAAATGTTTAGGCTGTGTTCTAAGGATTATCGAAATCCTCAAAAGAGTTTATGCAGTGGAATGACAAGATCATGTTTTCTTCTGCACAGAACTTTAGAGTAGGCAGGGAAAACAGAACTGGAAATAAGAAAACTGGATAGAAAGTTAGTACAACAGTCCAAGGGGCTAAAAACATTTAAACCTGTGGCAGACAAAGTAGGAAAGGACAGAAGTGAGTGAATAAAAATGAAACCAGAGAGAACTAACAGGACTTGGAATATAGTTATTTATGAGTGTAATAGAAGGAGGAGTCAAGGATAACCCCTAATTTTCTTGCTGGGTGCATGATGGCCCAGGTTGATGACTTTAAAAACACCAGAAAAACAAACAAAAGCACTGTTGTACATAACACACACTCACCAAAAAGGAATAGCATATGAATTTGTTCTGTTTTGGTGGAGGAAGATGGAATAAAGATGACAATGAATTTAGGACATGTTCAGTTAAGGAGCCTGTGAATCATCCAAGTAGAAGGCAGTTAGCCATGATTCTGAAGCAAGTTCTGAAGACACTGTTTTGATAGCAGTAACTTAACAAAAATAATGAAAAGAGGCCCTGGACAACCACTGAGGAATCCTAACAGTTCACGCTAGGAGAAAAAGAAGAAACTGGAAAAATACAGAGGACTATGTGGCATCAGAGAAAGCAAGGAAACCAAGCATTTGACTCTCAGTATAAAATCAGGGTCCACTAGACCCAATTTTAGTTTTGCAGATTTCTTTTTTTTTTTTTTTTTTTGAGACGGAGTCTCGCTCTGTCATCGGGCTGGAGTGCAGTGGCATGATCTCGGCTCACTGCAACCTCTGTCTCCCAGGTTCAAGCGATTCTCCTGCCTCAGTCTCCCGAGTAGCTGGGACTACAGGCATGTGCCACCACACCTGGCTAATTTTTTGTATTTCAGTAGAGACGGGGTTTCACCATGCTGGCCAGAATGCTCTCGATCTCCTGACCTCGTGATCCACCCACCTCAGCCTCCCAAAGTGATGGGATTACATGCATGAGCCACCACTGCAGGTTTCTTTTATAACTATTTCAAGGATATTTTATGACTTTATTCTTTCTTAGAGTCCTCCAAAAATCTAAAGAAAATTGACATATTTTTAATACAATAAAATTCATTTTAGCAAATAGGATCATTTGATCTTGGTGTAAAGCTAAGATTCAATATATAATTTATTGATCTTATTTTTCCTGTATCTTCAAACATTTAATTTCATCATAGTAGAAATTATTGCATCATGGCCTGCCAGTTATTTCCAACTATGCTAAAAATAACTACGATAAGAAAAGAAAATGATGAAATCCCCTAGAAGGATGCAATAGTGAAATAAAGCCTTTCATTATTCCATCATATTTACTATATTGCTCAATGTATTGTATTACTGTTTATGAAGATATAAAAGTAGCTTTTTCTTTTCTTTTTTCTTAAAGCTTTCACTGAATACAGTTAAGATTTGAATTTTTTTTTCATTTTCTGCCTATGTTAGGTAGCATAATAGTCCCCAAAGATGTCCCAGTCATAATCCCGGAAACCCATGAATATGTTAAGATACATAGGAAATGGGAATTAAGGATGCAGACAGAATTAAGTTTGCTAATCAGTTGAAAATAGGGAGGTTATCTCGGAAGGCCCAAAATAATCACAAGGGTCTTTAAAAGTGAAAGACAGATGCAGAAGAGGACAGGAGAAAAGAGATGAGATGATGGAAGCAGAGTCAGAGAGATTCTATCTTGCTGGCTTTAAAGATGGAAAAAAGAGAATACCTTCACCTTTGCTGAAAAAGGCAAGGAAACAGACTTTCCCCTAGAGCCTCCAGAAACAAACACAGCTCTGCTAACACCTTGATTTTAGCCCAGTGAGACCTGTCACACTTCAGAACTATGGAACTATAATATAATGAATTTGTATTGTCTTAATAAAGCTACTAAGTTTGTATAATTTGTCACAATAGCAATAGAAAACTAACATGCTACCACAGTACGGGGAAAAACTGGCCAAAAGATGTTTTGCAATTATTTGATTAGAAGAATGCAAAGAAACCAACAGCAGCACTCTACAATTTAACGAAGATGATGAAATTGATGATATAAGCACATAATCATATCGACTATAAGTCTTCAGATGATAGCATCCCAGATGAATTTTCTCAAAATCAGGAACTGATGAGTGAATAATACTTTTTTTTCTTGTCACCCAGGCTGGGCACTGGTAAGATCATAGCTCTCTGTAGCCTTGAACTCTGGAATCAAGTAATCCTCCCACCTCAGCCTCCCACGTAGCTAGGACTACAGGTGTGTGGCACCACGTCTAGCTAATTTTTTTATTTTTACTTTTCATAGAGACAAGGTCTCACTATATTCACAGGCTGGTCTTGAACTCCTAGCCTCAAGCAATTCTCTTGACTTGGCCTGAATAATACATTTTTAAGGACAAAAAGGAAATATAGTATTCTCATCCTATTAGACATTTAACAGGAGTGATTTTTCATGAAATATAAAGTAACAACTTGTAACCCATTGTGCTAAAAACAGGGCAATGCAGTATTCTTCCATCTTTCATGATATCTGTGTGTTGAAATGTACTTGATCCAAATGTTGAAGACAGATGTATTTAAAAGGTGATTAAAAGGAAATAGTATTTGTAAATCTAAAAGTAAAAATGTTTTAAAATTATGGAGCCAAAAAGACGGCATCTTCACTTCAACAAAATTATGAGTCATTAGTGTTTTTAAAAATATTTTATTTTGGCTGGGCACAGTGGCTCACACCTATAATCCCAGCACTTTGGGAGGCCAAGGTGGGCGGATCATCTGAGGTCAGGATTTAGAGACCAGCCTGGCCAAACTGGCGAAACCCTGTCTCTACTAAAAGCACAAAAATTAGCCGGGTATGGTGGCGGGCACCTGTAATCCCAGCTACTCAGGAGGCTGAGGCAGGAGAATTGCTTGAACCCAGGAGGCGGAGGTTGCAGGGAGCCGAGATAGTGCCACTGCACTCCAGCCTGGGCAACAAGAGCAAGACTCTGTCTCAAAAAAAAAAAAAAAATTATTCATTTTAAAGATGTAAGTATTTCACCAACAATTATTATATATGTAGAAAATGCTAAAGATTCCTCTAAAAGACCACTGGATCTGATAAATGGCATCAGTAAAGTTTCAGGATACAAAATCAACATGCAAAAAATAACTCAATCCCATTTACAATAGCCACACACACACACACACAAATACATCTGGCCAAGGAGGTGAAAGAGCTCTAGAAGAACTACAAAACACCGCTGAAAGAAGTCACAGATGAAACAAATGAAAAAACAACCCATGCTCATGGATTGGAAGCGTCAATGTCATTAAAATGCCCATAATGCACAAAGCAATCTACAGATTCAATGCTATTCCTATCAAAATACCAATGTCTTTTTTCACAGAATAGGAAAAAACCATCCCAAAATTTATATGCAACCAAAAAGGAGCCCAAATAGCAAAGTAATCCTAAACAAAAAGAACGAAGCTGGAAGCATCACATTACCCAATTTTAAAATATACTACAAGGCTATCGAACCAAAATAGCATGGGACTGGTACAAAAACAGACACACAGAACAATGGAACAGAATAGAGAACCTGGAAATAAAGCTGCACACCTACAACCTACTGATCTTCAACAAAGTAAACAAAAATAAACACTGGGGAAAGGATACTTTATTCAATAAATGATGCTGGGAAAACTGGCTAGCCATATGCAAAAGAATGAAACTCAATCTCTACCTCTCACCATATACAAAAATTAACTCAAGATGGATGAAAGACTTAAACGTAAGACCTCAAACTACAAAACAAAACAAAACAAAACAAAAAATTCCTAGAAGAAAACCTATGAAAAACTCTTCTGGACATTGGTCTAGGCAAAAAATTTATGACTAAGACCTCAAAAGTAAATGAAACAAAAAGAAGAATTGACAATTGGGACCTAATTAAACTAAAGAGCTTCTGCCCTGCAAAAGAAACCATCAACAGGGCAAACAGACAACCTAGAGAAAAGGAGAAAATACTTGCAAACTATGCATCCAACAAAGGACTAAGAGATGTTGTTGAGGATGCAGAGAAAGGGAATGCTTATAAACAGAATGTAAATTAGTTCAATCCCTGTGGAAAGCAGTTTGGAGAAGAACTAAAAGTAGAACTGGATAATCCCGCTACTGTGTAGCTACCCAAAGGAAATCATTCTACCGAAAAGACACTTGCCCTTGTATGTTTACTGTGGCGTTATTTACAACAGCAAAGTCATGGAATCAACCTAGCTCTCCATCAATGGTGGAAGGGAGAAAGAAAATGTGGTATATATAGACCATGGAATACTACACAGCCATAAAAATGAAAACATGTCCTTTGTAGCAACATAGATTTAGCTGGTGGCCATTATCCTAAGTGAATTAAAAGAGAAATAGACAAATACTGCATGTTGTCACTTATAAATAGGAGCTAAACAATGGGTATGCAGGGACATAAAGATATAAACTATAGCTACTGGGGAGTCCAAAATGGGAGGGAAGGAGGAAGCATAAGGGCTGAAAACCTACCTACTGGTTACTATAATCACTGTTTGGGTGATGGTTCAATAGACGCTCAAACCACTGCATTATACAATATATTCATGTAACAAACCTCCACATGTACTCCTCAAATCTAAAACAAAACAAAACAAAACAAACAAACAAAAATTTAAAGATTAATGGTAAACTAGAACCTATTAGAGCTATACGGAGTCAGAATCTTTAAAATAGATTATGTTCTAGGTTCATGATGAGCAGTTAGTGGCAATCAAAGGACATAAACCATTCCAAGTTACAGAACTTTCAGAACAAGTAAAATAGGGAATAAAAATTGGGGCTTGCTATATTTAAATTCTTATTATACTTTCTAAAGTCACTGTCTTCATTCTTCTATAAATTATTTGAATATAACGTTAAAATATAAAAACTAACAAATTGTATCCATCAGATGACTGTATTTTCTGGGAAAGTTTGGGTCAAGGAAGAAATAATCATTATTGTCAAATGCTGTTGAGACATCTACTAAGATGAGTGAAAATCACCCAACAGTTTTTATGTTACAATTTTAAGCCATACTGTCCAGAAATACCTTAGATTCACATAACTCCAGTGAGGGGATCAGAACAGATAAAAATCCTGACTTCGTATGTTTGATGCATTAAACATAGCTTTTATTTTCAGTTCTCTAGGACAGTTATTCCTTATATCCATATTCACAGATTTCAGGGATTATGACTGGGACATCTGTGGGGACTATTATTCTACCTAACATAGGCAGAAAATGAAAAAAAATCCAGTGACAAAAGGAATATAAAATATCTCATTAAAAATTTTTAGGCCGGGCGCGGTGGCTCAAGCCTGTAATCCCACCACTTTGGGAGGCCGAGACGGGCGGATCATGAGCTCAGGAGATCGAGACCATCCTGGCTAACACGGTGAAACCCCGTCTCTACTAAAATACAAAAACTTAGCGGGCGAGGAGTGGCGGGCACCTGTAGTCCCAGCTGCTTTCGGGAGGCTGAGGCAGGAGAATGGCGTAAACCCAGGAGGTGGAGCTTGCAGTGAAAGCTGAATCCGGCCACTGCATAGCCTGGAAGCGACAGAGACTCCGTCTCAAAAAAAAAAAAAAAAAAAAAAAATTATATTGGCTGCATGTTAAAAAGATATTATTTTGGATATATTAGGTTAAATGAGATACATATTTTTTAAAAGACAGGGTCTCACAATGTTGCCCAAGCTGAATGTGGCTAATGTGGCTGCGTAACTAAATTTTTTATTTTAATTAAAATAGCCATGTATGTCTAATGGTGACCACGTTGGACAACATAGCTAAAGACATTTTTAGTTACCTATACTTCAGGTGAGATGCAAACAGGTGGCTGATGATGATTTGGCTACTGTTTTATGATTTATAACTTATGATCATTCTAGGCTTAGTTATCTTCCGTATCTTTCCTTAAAACATATTTTCTTATCCACTGATCCTTTTAAGCCTATTAAAATACCTAATCAAAATAAAATATTTAAGAAAATAAAGACTAAGGTAAAAAATAATCATTCAGCAAAGCTTACTTGCTTAGCTTATATTTATTCAACAAACAAATATTTGTGCATTTATTTGTATACAAATGAATATCTGTAAATATTCACATATATTTATCTAACAAATAGCTGAATAAATAAGTGAATTAATTGAAGGAGTGTTAATAATTCTCATTTTCTATGAGGTTTTAGTTGATTTAACTCACTCTAATTTTTTAAAATATGTTGCTAAACCATCTCTGCCATTACTGTTATCTAATTTCTTTGATAAAGATCAAAATTTCCAACATTGTACTTTATCATGACTATCTCTCCAGTTTAGTAAAGGCTGTGTTCAGAATTTATTCATAAACAAAATTGAAAAAAACAGTAACAAAACTTTGGGGTTTCATAGGAAAATTAAAAAGTTTCAGGAGGATACTGAGATTCATTATCTCAGTTGATCAGAATATAAATTTCAGATTAAAATGTGATTCTTACAAGAAGCAGTTAAAACATTAGGAACATAGATAATGGAAAACCAAAAGTCAAGAATACATTAATAATGTTGAATAGAAACTGTCTTATTTCGGGTGGCCTTTTTCTTCTTTTTCCATTTTCCCATGACAACTTCCTAATCATTTTTTGCAAGGTAGTTAATAATGTCAGTAATAATAGCAATAAAAACATGAAAATGGCAACTAAGATAAACTGTTTACTTTGTACCAGGCACTACTATACTAGATACTTTATGTATGTTAGCTCACTTGAATTGTACAAAAACACTATCAAGTAAGCACTATTTTTATCTTCATTTGTCAGATGAATAAACTGAACTTTAAATAGGCTACATCATATTCCAAGATTAAATAGTGTGGCATACATAGACTGGTTTAGAACCAGGTCTTTTCACTTCAGAAAAACATCTGTAATTACTATTGGATTTCACTTATTCCTTTCCAGAACACAGGAAAAACTCCTATGCTTGGAGAAATTAGAAATTTCCATGCCCATGAAATACAGACTTAACCTAGGCCAAGTATCTCACATGAGGTCACAAATGAGACCTGGGAAGCAAGTGGCAATGGTTCATCACATTGTATCACTACCATAGGAAAGATTAAAGTAGACACTGCTGCTGATTTTTTGCTACATGACCACTTAGCAACCATATAAAATCAAATAGCATCAGATACCTCAACTCTCTGATTCCATAGTGTTTTCTAGTATTCCTATAAAATATATTTAAATATTTAAAATAAAGATTTTACACATTAGAAAGGGGCTTTTTCAAACAAAATATAATGAAGTGCTAAATTTCATGTTTCAGATATTAAGTGCTACCAGAATTTGAAAGGGAGACATTTGCACAGCCTGGTGTGGAAAATGAAAGCACCGAATCCCCCTATCTTTTTTAAGCGATCACACGGAAAAGATTCCCTAAGTCTCCCCAAATACATTTTTCTTACATATCCCAACTCTTTGCTGCCCCACATAGTCTTCAATGTTAAAAGACCAATTCATTAATAGATATTGATAAAAGCAACTCACACACACACACACACACACACACACACACAAACTGGCAAACTTCTGAACATGGAGCCTTCTAGGATTTCTTGCCTCTAGCAGATGCTTTGCGTTCTCTCATCACCTACACAATGGAGAAACAAAAGTAGGATCCATGTTTTTAGTAATGCAAGTAATAAACTAACCTGCTGGACTTTTTCATACTTGCAAGTGGTCTACAGCCCATTCTGGCAATAAGTATGAGTCAACAGTGACCATTAAACACTACTTATCAAGGGCCCTGGACAGGACCAGCTGTCTTGTTCTAGATTTCTGGAATCAAAAAGGTTAGAGTGTGAAGGCCTTTAGAGGTCACTTAATCTATTTCAGAAAGTGTTTCCCACTCCGTCTTACTGTTTAAACATTTGTGGTGATAGAAAACTCCTTAACTCACAAGGCAGCCAGTTCCATAGTGTGTATGTGTTGACGGGGGATGGGAATAGTATAGGCTGAAAAAAGCTAGTCTAATGCTGCCGCTTCATCATACACTATAGGAAATAACATTCATATTTTTTTCTCTTCTCCTGGCTCAGCACCAGTTCAAACTTTGCTGCCTCCTCAAGGTATATGATTTCCAGACTATTAACAAATCCTTGTCACCCACTTTATAATATGTTCACTCGTCAAATTTATTTATTTAACTGGCTCAAAAAACATTAGCATCTCCTATTTAAAAAAAAATACAGCATCCATAAAGTAAATTCTCCAAATTCGACCACAGTCGAATTTTTCATTCAATTCAGATATTGACTATGTATATGTCTTTCTTAACAAAAATAAATCAGTAAGCCGAGTGCAGTGGCTCACACCTGTAATCCCAACACTTTGGGAGGCCAAGGCAGGAGGATCACTTGAATCCAGGAGTTCAAGACCAGCCTCAGGAACACAGTGAGATCCCGCCTCCATAAATAATTTTAAAAATTAGCTGGGTATGGTGGCACACACATGTAGTCCTATTTACTTGGGAGGCTGAGGTGGGAGGATCGCTTGAGCCCAGGAGGTCAAGGCTGTAGTGAGCTGTGATCATGCCACTGCACTCCAGCCTAGGTGACAAAGCATGGCCTTGTCTCCAAAATAGTAGTAAATAGGTTCCCATCTGTGAGGAATCATTAAAAGAATGACATATTATTAGCCATTTCTCATCTTGTCTTCTCTCACCCGAAGCAAAAAATATTTTTATATAAATGTGGTTTTTGGTGATGTCATCAAATCTATCACGGTAACACCAACTGCTTAAGTATTAATACTGTATCACAAAATACTATGTAGCCATTAAAAAAACAATAGCACATTGATAGGGAATGATCTCTAAGACATAAAAGTGAAAACAGCAAGGTACAGAAGAGTATTATAGAACGTTATCATTTCTGTGTTTCAGGGGTGTGTATGTGTGTATGTGTGGGGGGTATGTCTGCAAGCACATAATGGCTATGAAAGAATATGTAAGAAAACTGATAACCATGGTTATTTCACAGGAGGGAAACTGGCAGGGACAAGAATTGAAGAAACACATTTGTATTGTGGTTTGGTACTCTCTACACCTTACAGAATACTATGGAAAAAAAAAAAGGAAAGGAAGGGAAGGGAGGGGAGGGGAGGAGGGAGGGGAGGGGGAGAGGGAAGGGGAAGGGGAGGGGGAGGGGGAGAGGGAAGGAGAAGGGGGAGGTGGAGAGGGAGGGGGACGGGTGAAAGGAAGGAAGGAGGGGAGGAGGGGAGGAAGGAAAGAAGGAAGGAAGGGAGGGAGGGAGGGAAGAAGGAAGGGGAGAGAGAGAGAGATGGAAATCATTTTGGGTGCTGGAGAAGGGACAGTGGAGTCTATGTAAGAGGAGCCTCGGCTTCGAAGAGCTGAGTGAAAAAGCCAGCTCCCTCTCTCTCATTTTTTCCTAAGCAGGCCTTTCTGCCCTAAATTGCTGTTTAGTAACAACTAGGTGGGGAACCCACTGTATCTCATGAGAACATCGCACTCTAGGAATGTCTCTGCAATTATGGCTTGATTTTATTAAATCCTAATTGCTCTCGAATATAAATTTGGATATTCCTTTTCACAAAATATACAGCTACATAGATCCTACTATTCCCATTATAGCAATATCAAGCAAAAAACACTATTCCAGTGTAAAATGACACTATCAAAAGTCACACTATTGGCTTTCTTTTAATTTAACACTGCACACCAACTGCCAAAATCGAAGAAATCTGACAATGAAAATACGTGCTACTTTGCTAATAAATAAGTCAAAAGTTTCAGTTTTAAGGGAAAAAAAGGAGGAAATAAAGACATGTAATACTAAATTTAATTAGACATTTAATAAGTATAGTATCCGTAGTTAACAAGGCAAATCGATCCTTTCAGTTCTAGCTGCAGTTTATTTAAAGACTTTACAATTTTACTACTTAAGAGCAAGTCCTATGGAGGTGTTATCTCACCATTTATATTTTCACAACACTTATGATATTGCTATCACACTCTTAAAATAAATGAAAGCCCATGTCACATTTCAGACCAACATAATGTTACAGACTCTATTTTTATTTCTGAAGATAAACATTAAAATACTTCTGAATTGCTCACTTTCTTCTTGCAATGTTGAACATAAAAAAAAGTAAAAGACTAAGAGTTTTTTTAAAAGTCCCAGGTATACTTGAAAAGCAGAGGTTTAATCACTTGGTTTTAAAACTAGTAACTAGAAAATATAGCATTATAAAATTGTGACAACAATAGCATCTTATGACAAAATTATTATGCTTTTAATTTTCTATTAAATTGTGATGTATTAGCTTGCTACTTTAAAGATTAGTCTGTGTATAGAATGAATTTAGTGGTGCATTTAATGAGACAAGAAGGTAGAAGGCTGAACATGAAAAGATTATTTTACATTGTAGTGCATGAGTTATTTGATAATTCTAACACAGTACAAAAGCAAGCTTCTCTCTAGATGGATCATGGTTCAGTTAACATCACTGAATATCTAATACCTCCAACTCAATTAATTCTCACCTGATTAAGATCAGGCTGATATTCAAACTAAATCATCTCTCCAGTCAAGTAGAAATCAATATTTCTGATTTTACTTTTAAATTACAATAGAAAATAAAATGCATGCATCTTCAATATGCCATGAGTAGATTTTCTATTCTAGTCTACCATAGCATGGATAACACAGTTGATTAAAGAATTATTCTAATTTGAGCACCAATATGTAGCAGAATCTGATTAATTTGAACACAGAGATGGAGTAAAGTAATTAAATATATCTTACACAGGGCAAATAGAAAATTGACATAAAATAAACTTGACTTGTTTAAAACAAACCTCACTGTTTATCAGCTCAAGTAGTTAGGAATACAGTTTTATTAAAGACTGATTATGCTCAGAGAAGAGGCTTGTTTCAGGCACAGATATTTGTAAGGTAGATAAAGAAACAGCTCTTTTTGCATCACACTCTTTCCACCACCACTGCCTCCAAAATCATGCATGTGCTTAAAAACAACCAAATTATTTCTATAGACTTTCCCAGAAAAAAAACAGAATATACTGACCCATCTTTGTTGAGCAGGGAAATTAGTGAATCCAAGAATAAAATACTTACATATTTGCAACTGTTACTACTAAACAGAACATGAAATAGATGTTCCTCCTCTTTTATTTCTTAATTATCTTCAAATTTAAGATAGAGAAGAAGAGTAAATTATTTGTTGGATTAATTGAATAGAAATGATTTTTGGCTTGTTAGCAAACTCAAAAATTCAGATGAAAACGTTCAAATTTTAAAAAATGTATTTAAGAGAGCAGAACCACAGATAAATGTACACTTTATTAGAGTTAAAAATAATTTAGAGAATACTTAGTATGTACTAACATTGCATACTATACATCTTTATTATATACGTAATATGTATACTTTATATATAAAAATACATTTTATATACAATATTACATATAAAATATAATTTACTATTTCTAAACCTCACAAACTAGGTTATTAACCATGTACTAAATATTCATGGGTGTTACTTACTTCAGATGTGCTTTTCCTAGTGTCTTAGATATATATCCCTTCACAGAAAAAGTATGAGGAGCCAAGAATTAAGCAAAGTAATCTGGAAGCATAGATTTCCAAAATTCATATCCAATGAGTCATACAAGTTACCTATAGATTATAATTAAGGACATAAAAATCAACACTTGACAGATCGGATACTCTCCAAGACTGTAGACTCAGGCTGGGCTACCTATGCAACTTGGAAGTTGACCCATTTGCATGTTAAACACAAAAGAATATTCTTTACCTTCACAAAAGGCTCCATCCTGTTTTTCTTGAACCAGAACAACAGCTCAGTTTGGTTTTCTTACTTATGACTGAAGCACAATTTCAGAGAAATATGTTTTTGTACATAAACATATCTATCTGTATATATATTATGTATATATAAATACATAATGTGTGTGTGTGTATAAATACATGAACAGTGCAAGCACAAAAACTGTAATGAACCACTACAACACATGTCCATGTTTAAAGGTACAGCTGTTACTTTATTTGAGATCATTGTTTGTCTTGTAGGACTGGAAATACAGAATCATCAGATCTGAGGATTTACCTTTTTTCTAAGCTGGAATTTTTGTTTTATGTAAAATCTCACAATTTTAAATAGCTAACTTTGTTTTCTAAAATACTGCAGAGGAAAAACATGTCTGCGTAATGGCTCCCAGCTGAAGGCTGATGGTCTGTGTCATCGCTGGAAAAGCTTCCTTGAACATTTCAGCTCTAAAATAATTAAACACTTGTGGTTATTCCCACAAAAACTGCTACCACCCACACAACAACTATTAAAGCAGAGGTCTCCATAATTATATTCTAAATAGCATTGTACAACCTAGGACAGAGGAATTAAATGGAGACTTTTCCCATCTCTAATTCCACAGGCCTCATTCTCTTCCATGGTCCTATGAGGCTGCCACAGTAATGGTGGCTGTAGTACATTTCAACAGGGATTCAGATGGGCCCTTAGCTAAAAGTTTACATTTTCTTTAAGCCCACACTGATTGTCTTAGGGATCAGTTACTAAACCTCTCTAAATGGATGCTGCAAGAAGCACTTTAGGTAAGAATGTTTCATTTGAATGGATGCTACTTTAAAACGCTAACTTACCAAATATGTATTCAGCTATCAAATAGTTTGTCTGTTGCCCTCAAGAAGTCTCCAATGGACCAGCAAGGCAGTGACATATTTAAAATTAAACAAAGAAACAAATAAACAAATAAAATAGCAATTCTGGAAAGATGGCAAGAAACATCACACAGCAGTAAAGACTGATGGCCCAAGGAGGCCACATAACTAACTAATAAGAGTTTGAAGGTGGAAGGGCTCACCACAGGCCACTAGAAGGGCAGCACAAAATTCAAGCAGGTATTCCCACATTTGCAAAAACAGATGGAAGAGTGCCAAAAAATGTAAAACAACAAACATTACTTTGTTTCTCTATTACTCGATTAAATAATCAGAGAATACAAGCAATGAAACAATTATTTAAAATATTTCTAACAAGTTTGCATTGTTAGAATTCAAGATAATAGATGTTAAATAAGTCAAAATCATAGCAGTTGGTCTTAGAAGCTACTTAGAAGACATTTTTAAATAAGAATTTACATGTGTTCTACATTTTATTAGTAACTTTTATTAAAATAATAAAAATAAACAATAAGACACAACTCATCTCAGGATCTGGAAATCCTGTTATGAAAACAAAAGGAAGTAAAGAAAGTGGCTGTCACAGTTTTATTGTTAAATTCCACAAAGAATATTTTTAATTTTAAAACAGAATGTCAACAGCGTTGATTGAAATAAAGAGAAAGAAATTAATGCTAAATAATTACTAAGGAAGTTTTATTTATGGAAATGAATAATTCAGTGTTTTACAAAGTAAATTCAAGCAGCAGCTGCTTTGCTGACATTTAAGCTTAAAAGAGCTTCCTCAAAAATGTACAAACTTTAAAACTAAAGAATCATCATATTTTTTTAATGTCAAACAGCAAGTTATTTCCTAAGTCATCTGGTTTTAGTCTAAAATATTACATGGTTACAATGGTGATCAACCAACCATTTAAGGAGTCTCAGCATTACATTTTTCATAGGAAGTATCTGTCACATTCTAGTTTACTGAATATATGCATAATTCCTGGCCTGTTTAGTCTTACAATAGCTGGGGGCAGAGAGTAATTCAGATTTCTAACAATCTGTCCATATGTATGTGTACTCAGGGTTGTATTTTAAACTGTATTTCTAACTATGTTCCAGGTGAAAAGAAATGGAAAGTAACTGGTTTAGGGCATGAAAATTCTTATTCTATACAATAGGAGAAAAAGATCTCAAATAATACAGTTGACCCTTGAACAACACGGGTTTGAGTTGCACAGGTCCACTTATACGTGGGTTTTTTTTCCCTCCAATAAATATCATTCCTTATCCGGGGGTTCCATATCCACAGTCAAACACAGACCAAAAATACAGTATTAATGGGATTTAGGTTTTGGTTTCCTGGGGAGGGACGGGCATCCTGTAACTAATCCCCTGTGGATAATGAGGGACAACTGTATATTCTTAATCCATTCTTTTGTTAAATATTTACTGAACATGTCTATGTACCAAGACTGTTTTAGGTTCTAGGGACACAAGAGTAAAACAAACCAGGATCCCTTATTCTAAAAGGAGTATTGTGCAGTATGTTACAATGTGGTAAGAGTTACAGAAAAAGAGAGAGAAGTTAAGGGGTGTGGGAGGTTATAGGAGGAAGGACCTAGTAGGTTACATTTTCAGTAGGGTCATCCAGGTAGGCCCCTCTAAGGAGATTTTTTGGGGAAAACTTAAAGGAAGTAAATAAATCAGTAACATAATTTTTATAGCCAGTGATGTGATACAGACACTGAAGTTTCTAATTCTATACAAGACATATTTTTTAAACATTTTCAAGGAAAATGGGCATGAAGAAAAAAATAACTGTGGATAAGAACAAATTTTCATATGAATTCCTAAACACAATATGGATAAGGTAGCCTAGTCTAAAGAGAAGGCATAGCTACTAATGCCAATGTAGAAGTACCTAAGTTACTCTTGTGGGAATCAGATAGGGCTTAATTTCACAATGTCACTAAAATGAAAGTAAAGGCTAAGGAGACAAAAGACATACATTAAAAAATGGCTTAAACACTTAAAAGTAAAAATGAGCTCACGTTAAAATGAATCTGTTAGAAAAACATTATTCACTAAGGGTATTTCTGGGGTAGCACAGGGTGAACACCACATTCTTTGCTCCTTCAAGTCTACAGATTGTTTTGTTTTGTTTTCATAAAGTAATAATAATAATAATCAGCACCGTAAACTAAGCATCTATGTAACTTCTCCATGGGTAACAAAGAAAGAAGGGTTCAGTTACTGCCCAAAGCCTGAGTTCTACTATACCCAGCTCTCTGAGTAACAGGCAACACGAATCCTGTCTGATGTCTTGGACAAATCTAGAAGTAACCACATTAGCATGCACTAAGAACCTAAGTCCTCTATTTTACCTAACTCAATGAACACAAACAGATTTCCTAAACTGAAAATGGGAAAAATAATTAAAGAACCACAAGTTAAAAAAGATTTTTGTAATTCATAAAAATGACTGAAATACAACAAATTTAGGATTTCTGGTATTATTACTTTATGTTGACTTTAACTTCCCTATATCAGTTTCCATTAGCTTTTTAACTCACAACTAAAGCATTTTATTTTTATTTATGTAATACAAACAGATTAATAAACTTCTGGTACTCACTAATAAGTTCCTCCTCTTAGTTTGTGAAATCCTATGGAAAATTCTCCCAAATCCATCTAACATCTGCAATGTTTCACAAAAATTTATTTGTCCTGTATTGTAAAAGAGAAATATTTATTTCACATGACAAAAAGGAAATACTACCCCCAAATTTTGCTACTTAACAATTACACAATGTGCAACTTTAGAAGCCAATTCTGTAAGAAAATAAAGCAATTATAAAAATTTTTTCCACATTAAGGGGGGTAAATTTTGTATACATAACCACTGAATAAAGTTCTCCTGACTGCAATTCATTTATATAACTTTTTTGACAGAGCTCACTCACATAACTGCTCCACAGTTATGTACCATTAATAGGCATACTGAAGTTATGGTAGAGCAGATGATCCTGTTACAGCACTTTCTATATAACCAGACATTAATATTTTAAAGGCCATTTTACAAAAATCACTGCCTAATATTTATTCTAACCAATTAAAATGAGTTTTCAAAAATAGCAATTATTCTCTTCTTTTATTTGAAATCCATTTAGTTCAAATTTAATCTTACGTGTAAAATATAAAAGGTCTTAGGAAGAAAATTAACAAAGATTTTACAGAACTAAAAAGGTTTTCAAGTTAAAAAAAGAATACTTGTAGCCAGGCACAGTAGCTCACACATTTAATCCCAGCATTTTGGGAGGCTGAGGCAGTTGGATCGCTTGAGCTCAGGAGTTTGAGACCAGCCTGGCCAACATGGTGAAACTCGGTCTCTACTAAAAATACAAAAATTAGCCAGGCATGGTGGTGGGTATCTGTAATCCCAGCTACTTAGAGGCTGAGGCAGAAGAATCACTTGAACCCAGGAGGCAGAGGCTGCAGTGAGCTGAGACCACACCACTGTACTCCAGGATGGGTGACAGAGAGAGATTCCATCCCAAAAAAAGAAAGACTACTTTTAAAAGATGTCTGTTTTGTTTTAAAATCTAGAACCTAAGCCTCAAAAGCAAATTTTCGTTAAAGATGAATATCTTCTTGAAATCTTACAATCATCTACCTCAAACTTAATGTGTCCAGGTTCACTGTTTCTTACAAATCATTTGAAATCAAACTCCTGGCATCATCATGTTTCTCTTCAGTGGTCTTCTCTTCAGTTACCAAGTTCTGCCAAAGCTCCCTTTGATGCTTCCCGTTCTCACTGTCACCTCCCCGGTCACCCGAAAAAAAAAAAATTGTCCCTCTGTTTGTAGGTTAATCAAATGGAAAGCATCCCTTTTTTCTAATATCAACTCCTCCATCCAGCTTGAGCCCATATACAGAACAACCACGGTTTTTTATCTCTCATGTCACCCAGGCAGACCCGGGGAAGAAAACAGAACTATATGAAATTAAAAGGATGCAAAGTAATAGAACTACTGCACTTACCTACCCACAAAATTATTATTTAGAGATGTGTAGAAAATCACTAAAGGCATGATTAGCATATATAGATATAAGAGAGAACTAATTGGAGATTCAAAATACTCTCAATAGTATGGCCAACCAGGACAAAAAGTGTTTAAAGGTAAAATTTACTTGGATACATGCGAATTCCTACATTTAGGTTAAAAATACTTCCAAGTTTTAGAATAGAATGACATTTTATAAATTCAATGTGAATCAACAACTTGATGAAGTACGACAGAACAACTAAACCAATCTTAATTATCAGTGCTGCAATCACAACTGCACAGTACTCACAGCACATCTATGTTCATTTCTGCAGACCATATTTTTAGATAAATCTTGATAAATAAGTACGTTCCTATGGAAAGGCAATAAAGAGATTAAGAAGTCTTTTTAAAAATCATAATGTTCACAAACACCATATTATATACTAACCACATCTTAGAAACCTACCTAGGGCATCTACGGGAAAACAGAAAATATTTAAATTTAGCCAGAAAAGAAAACTCAAGAAAGGGAATGAGACTGTTATCACTAAAGTAAGCTGAAGTAAAAATCTAGGTGACCTTAAATATAAGAGCTTAGGCTTGATCCTATAAGCAGTGGGGAATGACATAAACTAAACTGATCAGTTCAAAAAGCTTTACCTAGCAACAACATTTAGGATAAGGGTAAAATCAGGGAAGAAGGAGAAAAAGAAATTTTCTAGATAGAAAAAAACTAGTCTTCATGCTAATAAAACAACTGAAAAGATATTGAAGGCAGTTTTGGGTAAAACTGCAAGATATTGTAAGCTCTTAAACTCTTCCTCAATATTCTATAAGATAAACAAGAGTTTTAAAAAGACAAAAATTGGCTAGCTGCCACTATGCCATAAAAGGGGGATAGTATCATACTACAAATTTCGAAACGTAGGAAAAAAGGAAAGATTTTGGCAAGGCTCAGCATGCCATGGATCCTAGCCCCTAGAATGCACTGGGGAAAGAAAATGAGTTCAAATATCTTGCAAATTTCCACTAAAAAACACTCCTCGTTTTTGAGAGAAGTAGACTAAGGGCATAAATAGCCCAGAGAAAAATAAAACAAAACAAAAGAAAAACATTTAGTATAAAAAAACCTCTACCCACCTTCAAAGGATTTCAGCAGGGGCTAGAAAAACCACCAGGGTATGCCATTTTTCAGGGATCCACACTTAATAGAGAAGATAACCCAAAGGTAACCCCACAGAAAAGAGGAAACATTCCTGAAGGCTACCTAACAAAAACAGTGCATTGGCCATGTGCTCCCTCTCCCCCTCCCTCAGGCTTCAGGAAAGTACATAAAAGAACACCCCAGCCTTCACAATATAGCCCACAGGAGAAAACAAACATCAGAAAAAGGTGGCAGAAGTGTTAAAGAGCATTCACCCACAATTTTTCAGAGAAACAGCAAGGCAACTCTGCAAACATGCCTAAGGAAAAGAAGATTCATCTCAAATGTCACACTCTATTAGAACTTAATAAAAACATAAATTCAAGAAAACTAGACTTCAAGGAATAGCTGATAAAACAGAGTGAGATGACAGAAGAGATAAACTGAAGACCAAAACAAATCCATAACAGTGCTAATAAATATATCAGAAACATAAAACGAATAGCATAGACACAGCTAAAATTCAAATGAAAAATTCTATTTAAATTACTCAAGATAATCACAGTAAATATCACGGGGGAAAAAAGGTTAATACAAACACAGAGAAAACCAAGGCATGGTAGGCAACTATTGTGGAAGACGGCTTCCAAGATGGCCTCCAATGATCCCAGCTTCCTATTGTTCATGTCCTTCATGTCCATGTCACCCCTCCTATTAAGTAGGCTAAACCTAGTATCTGCTTCTAACCAAGAATATGGTAATGCAGATAAGATGTCACTCCCTATGACTGAGTTACAAAAGGCTGTGGCATGTCTTACCAGATGTTCTCTCTCGTCTTCTTGGCTTGCATGTTTTGATGAAGTAAACTGCCATGTGGAAAGGGCTCATGTGGGAAGGAAGCGAGGCTATCAACCCAACATTCTACAGGAGACTGAATGCTGCCAACCATGAGTGAGCTTCAAAGCAGATCCTTCCCCAGTCAAGGTTTTGGATGAGACCACAGACCCTCCTTAGCCAACACATTAATTGCAGCCTTGTGAGAAACTGAAGCAGAGGACCCAGTTGTCATACCTAGATACATGCCTCACAGAAACTATCAGATTGATAAATATGTGCTCTTTTAAGCCACTACATTTTGGAATAATTAGTTATGCAGTAAATAACATCAAATGTTAATTTTTGTTTTAAAGTTCCAAGGATGATTGGTTATCTCTGAGGAAAAAAATTCCCCCCAAAAAAGGAAACAAAAAACATTTTAAATTACAATTTAGGAAAAGTTTTCTGATGGAAAAAAAAAAAAAAAAAAAGTACAAACCAAAAGGGCACAGTATGTTCCAGAAAGAACTGATACAAGATATATCCCAATTAAGCTTTCAAACTCAAGGATACAGAAAGAATTCTTCTAGGATCCAACCAGAAAAATCACGTCATCTATGGTAGGATGATTGCAAGGTGGGGTGGGGATGAAAATCAGGCTGCTCTCAGACTTCCCAGAGCAACATTTAATGTCATAAAATACTGATGTAATGTGTATCTACAAAGTTCTGAGGTACAGAAAATATGACCTGACAATATTATATCCACTCTACATGTCACAAATGTATAAGGCAACAAGCAGTCATTCTCAACCATGAACGATATCAAGGATTCTAGAACCCAAAGACTCTTCTTAAATTAACTATTGGTAATAAAATCAAGTAACGGATCAAAAAAAAATTTTAAAGACAAAATGTGATGAGCACTGGATTCATAGTTACAGAAAAGAATATAAGTATTATAAGTTATGACAACATAAAATTACAACTTACGGAAACTGGGACCTGAAAGAGAAAAGGTGGGGGAAGTATAATTGAACTTTCACACACAGGAATCACTCAATATTGTTCAAAATTAGAATATAGAGTTAAAACATAATTACTGAACCTTGTCAGTGGGTTTCATAATATGTTTTCTTATGATGGAGGCAAGTAACCTTTTATCAAGAAACATTTACATAAACTTTAGCAAACCTTTTGTTTTCTAAATTCCACTAAAAAAATAGTGTATATAATATAATCCCTTTGTATTATCCTTTTGTTCCCAGAGAGATGTCTGTATTTGTGAATGGTAGAATTTAGAGTAATTTTTGGAAGGCATTTCATATTTTCTGTATTACTTATATGAATTGAATAAAAGCATGATGTTATTTTCCCCCACAACAATAAAATGCAGGAAGGAAGGAAATACTGAATGCCTGAACTAGAGTAGATGTATTGAAAATGAAGTCTCACATATTGTTAGAAAGATTCCTGCATTGGTAGTTGTTAACCTCACAGGCTTCATCTAACGTTTCTGAGATCATAGACCTTCTCCCTAAATAAAGATCTTTGCAGCATAAAAATCCCTGTTTTCTATTATATGAATTCTAAAATTCTTTGCCTGGCTTTCAAGGAGCACCAAAATATGACCCTAAACAGCAACTACATTGTTTTATATAATTAAACTAATCTTCTCATTGTCCCACAAATATCTCATGTTATACTTGGCTTTTATATCTTACTAACTACTTGGAATATCTTCTAAATAAATAATTTAGGTGTTTCCATTTCACAGATTATTCCTTCCCCAGTACTTAGTAAGATAAACAAAATGAATTTTAAAAAGAAACTATCTAAATGTTGTCTAACTAAAGTTTATTTTCTACACAAAATTCTTCCTTAAGTCTTAAAATTTAACTAAAATATTCTTTCAGAATTTTTAGAGTACTCAGAGACTTTTCTATATTGAAACATAACTCTAAATTAATACTGCTTTGCAGACTGTATTAGTCTTAATTCAAAAACTTTAAAAAAACTCAAAGATATAAAAATTTTAAAACTATATTAAGAAACTCATCAAAAAATTAAAAAGAAAATAAAAGAATGATACAAATAGACCTGACTGGAAATATGTTCTTACACCTCTGAGATGGTCTTCCCAACTAAATATTTCATATTATATATTTTTAAAAGATAAGATTATGTATTTGTATAAAATGCTACAGTTTACAAAGTGTTTTAATAATCACTTTTTCATTTACTTCCAAAAACAATCTTACAATCATAATTATCCACAAAGGGACTGTGAGTATACTTAAAAACAAGAAACTATAAAAATAAAAATTATAAAAAATATTAGTCAGTATGAAACAATTTATCAAACTTTATAAATTTATCACGTAAATATATTCATCATAATCCTCTTTAACAACACAAAGCTACATTTGCAAGTAAGCAGCTAAAGCTTTCTTTTTTGTTTTTCCTCTCAACCACGATTTAAATGTTTGTATTCCTTATTTTAATATTCCAATACACAGTCAAAATGTGGCAGTTGCAGTTGTACATTTACCTTCAATAGTAACTATAAAACCTAAAATCATTTTTAACTGGGTCCTTCAGTAAGAGCCAAAATTTCCTAAAGAAACATTTAACACTTAATGTTACATTTATGGTAATGAGAAAGAGCAAGGTTAAGTCAATGTAAAAATGAATAAGCTTTAATGATATTCTTAACAGGATCTCCAGATACTTCTACCACAAGATGGAGATAAAGTAGATGTATTTACATATGTCAAAAATATATAATTTTATTAAATTATTTGATATCACTTGGCTCACAATCAGAAATATATGCTAACTTTATGATAAAGGTAAACTCACTTCACATGTGGTCACTTTTAAATATTTCCAAAATATTCTTTTAATAAAATATAGACATATAACATTTTCATGTTTCATTTGACACAGGAAACTGCCAGCATTAAGGTATTTTTAAAAACACATTGAAGAAGATTCATATATCAATACCAGACCTGTTCAATAAATTTTTTTGTAATGATGGAAATGATTGATGTCTACATTGTCGAATGTGGTATCCACAAGCCACATGCAGCTACTGAGCATTTGAAATGTGGCTAGTACAACTATGAGACTCAATTTTAAATTTTATATAATTTTAATTAATTTAAAATTAAATAGCCAATGTGACTACTGGCTAATATACTGGACAGCACAGAGCTATATTATAGCCAATTTAATATTTTAATAGATATCAAAATCTAATCATGGTTTTCAGAGTGTAAAATAACACATAAAAACCGATCTTTAAAAATAAAATTACTATAAATCAATGATAAAAACGAAAGATTCTGACCATTAGTAATGGAGATTTTTCCAAAATCATCAGGAAAAAAATAGAAAAGCTCAATATAACTATAACGGTAAAAATAAAAACCAACATATATCAAAAAGAGTAAAGTTTACAGCATCCTTCAAAGGGAATAAAAGAGCATATATTAAAACACACAAATCTTTTTAAAGTATACCAATAACCACGTAAATTTCCAAATTTAGTACAGAAATGGGTTTAAATATTTAAAAAATGTAAATATCTGCAATTACAATAAACCTATTTACTGTTTACACAAGTCAAAGTTAACATTTTCAATAATAGGAAAAAAAATTTGCTCCCCCTTACCAAAACAGTAGGAGTCTAACTCTGCAATTACAAAGTAGAGCACTTTGCACCAGAGAAACATTCCAACATAAATTATGTGGACCTCAATCAATGCAAAGTTGGGCATCAATTAAACTAGACAGCCAGTAGCCATTCTGTTTCAAACTGAGAGAAATAGTCTTACTAATCCAGACAAAGATGCCAATCAAAGGTGCTGAAACCAAAAGGAAAAGTTTCATGATGATCACATCTCATAAAACGTAAGAGGATTCATGAAGAAGCCACTTCACTGGAGTCTGTTCTTGGATTTGGGCAGAATAAGGGAGGAAGCTGATTTGAGTGCTATAGAGGTGACACTGAGAAGACAAAAGAGTGTTAGAAAGAATCTGAGAATTGGTCACCAAATAATACCTAAAAATGTGTTGATGGTTGGATTATTCCAGCACAAAAGCCCTGACTTTAAAATTACGCAAACAAAAAGGATATTTCATTAAACTGTATATTACAAAAATGGGATCTATTCTTCTCTTTTGCAATAAATAATCAAAACCAGCTTTTTAATGACCAGTCAGGTTCTAACAGAAAATGAAAAATAGGCTCCCACATTCAGCAGATCTACCCTTCCCCCAAGATCTCAGTAAATTATTTCTACATGTGCTGTGTTAAAACTGAACCCCTAGAGGGCAACTGAGCTTCAATCTTTACTTCATAATACATACTTCAGTTCCTCAGCAGTTTATAGATACCATGACCTACTTCCTTGTATCTTGGAATTTTTCCTTTAATACAAAAAGGAAATGGAAAGAAGAAAATTGATATATTCCATTCACTGATGCAAAATATCATTATGTAATATATTCTTTAACAGCAATCATTCAATGATGAAGACTATGGTACAAATAGGTATATTACTGAATAACAGACATCATAAATGAATATCTGAATATTAACACTCTCAGTAGGAATCATGTAGCAGATAGGAAAGACATACTTAACAAGTCTATTTAATATAAACGTTTTGCATAACTTTACTTTCACTAAATGACATGCTAAAATGTATAGGGAAAAAAGTGAAGAATCCAATTTCTATAACAATTACCCCATATAAACTACCCAGTATAAAACACTACAGGAAAAACAATGTTTCTTCAAAGTCAAAATGTCAAGAAGTTCCTTACTGCCCAAATAAGTTAACTCTATTTCATGAGGAAGAAGTATCGATATTCAAACAGGCCCACACAAAATACTGACATAGCAAAAAACGTTATTCTATCAACATAAAAATGTACTAGCTAGCAAGGCCAACAATGATATCTTAGATTTAGTCTTTTTTAATGAAGCTCAAAAATTGGACATATACAAGTATAAAATGTATATACCAAAAAAGGTAGCATAAAAGAAAATGTTGCCGGGCGCGGTGGCTCATGCCTGTAATCCCAGCACTTTGGGAGGCCGAGGTGGGCGGATCACAAGGTCAGGAGATCGAGACCATTCTGGTTAACACGTTGAAACTCCATCTCTACTAAAAATACAAAAAATTAGCCAGGCATGGTGGCGGGCGCCTGTAGTCCCAGCTACTCAGAAGGCTGAGGCAGGAGAATGGCGGGAACCTGCGAGGCAGAGCTTGCAGTGAGCGGAGATCGCACTAAAGCACTCCAGCCTGGATGACAGTGCGAGACTCCGTCTCAAAAAAAAAAAAAAAAAAGAAAATGCTAAGAAGTTACCTGGACAATATACAGAATAATAATTACTAATTGATAACTTGGTCCAAAAGTCATGTGTTGTTTTTTTTTTTTTCACTTTTTATTTGTATAGATGTAGGGGGTACAAGTGCAGCTTTGTTAAATGGATATATTGTGTAGGGGGGAAGTCTGGGCTTTCAGTGTAACCATCATCTGAATACAGTACCCTGTACCCAATAGATAATTTCTCATCCCTTACCCACTTCCTACCCTCCCATCTTTCCTGGTCTTCAATGTCTATTATTCCACTCTCTGTACCCTTATGTATACATTACTTAGCTTCCACTTATAAGTGAGAACATGTGATATTTGACAGAAAGTCATTTTTTTTAAAACCAATAAGACTTTTACATAATCAACTCTCTTTATCTGTATATATTTTCTACAATATGTATTCGCTAACTGGAACAAAACTTTAATTCCATCCATAACCAGCTTTTGAAGCTAAGTATGTATTGTGTGTCACCACACAAGTCCTTCCTCCCCAGCAGAGCAGGTCACCAGTACCTCCTTAGCTACTGTGCTCAGCAACAGAACCATCATCTTGGTGAGGACAGAGAATACACGCACATGCTGGTTAAAGACTCTTTCTCCATGTCACAATCATTTTCTTCACTAAATTCATCAATCAATTATTAGCATGACATCCTAAGTATGTAGAAATCTCAATGATCACAAAGCAATCTCTGCTCATTTGGATTAGAATCCATATATGAAAGCTGAAACATCAAAGAACGCACTGATGGAACACACAGTAGGAAGAAGCTGCTAAAGAAGGTGAAGTTTGTGTGCAACAGGGTTAGTAAAGGAAGCAGCCATATAATTGGTAGGATACAAAAGAGGTCAAGGTTTAAGGCTGCCAGAGCATACTTTCTTATTTCATAAGAGTTTGCTAAGAATCCTTGGCCTACTGGAAAAGAACCTGAAACCTGACCTAGATAATTTGGCGTTTAACCGCCAAGATGGAAGTAAGGGAAGTAAAGGTTAAGAAACAGCAAACACACATACACACACAAATCTAACAACAAAAACAGCCAAAAACTTATGGCTTATATAGAAGAGTGCTTTAGATAATAAATTATGTAACTTTAAGATATACAAATGAGCAAAATCTACACGGGTTGTTGCTACGGGCTGCTTTAAGGAGAAATTCTGTTCCTTTGGCTAATCCATTATTTCTCAACTTTGGATGCACATTCAAATCACCTTGAAAGTTTTGGAAAAAAAATACAAGTATCTCTCTTTGTGGAGGGAAACGTGCACTATTATTTTGTTTTGTTTTAATTCCTAGATAATTTTCAAGTACAATGAAGGTTTGAGGACCACTGATTTAGCCTATGTGTGAGAGATGAAGATCCAATACACTTCAATTATACAGGCAAAGTAAAGGTTCTACTCTAAGAATATGACAATTTGAATCTCATCATCTAAACAGACTTCACCAGGGAAGATATGAAATAAAAAGATAACACAAAAGAAGTTGCATGAAGCCTTAACCACTGAGGCAGAAGTAAATAGTAGACCTATTTAGGTCTACTCTGAAAATCACCGGGTACTAATGAAATGAAAGAGTTCCTCAATGAGCTCAACGATAAATAAGTCAACCACAGATGATCTTCTGAAGCCAGAATCAAAATAAGAGGGAAAGGAACAATTAAGATTTTTCACACTAATGCATCACAAAGTACACTTAGTCAAATCTTCAATAAGATCAGATATTCTAATTTCCAAAAGTTCAAATTTTGTAATCTAGGCATAAAATATATCTACAGGAGATATACCAGGAAAAAAATAAAATGCGACATATCCTAAATTTAAATTTGTACACTGTACTGACACAATCTAGGATTCAATGAACATCTAGCTACTTTTAAAGAGGGTTTCAAATTTCCAAATATAGCTTTGACTTTTCTCTTAGGATGGTCTAGTTTAGTCTGTGTAGGTGAGTGACAAGAAATAAGCAGACAATGTAATTGCAGTAATCTGTATTGAGATGGAATACAACTGTTCCTATTGAGTCAATAAAGCCAGGGTATTCCCTGCCTAGAAAAGTCAGTCAGAATTGAAATGGAATCACCACATAAAATGCTCAAGGACCCAATAGGCTTAAAAAGACAACTATAAAAGCTAGACAATATACTACTGCAGAGAATTGGTTTCTTTCTTTTTGTTTTTCTTTTTTTTTTTTGGTTGTTGTTGTTGAGATGGAGTCTCACTCTATTGCCCAGGCTGGAATGCAATGGCGCGATCTCGACTCACTACAACCTCTGCTTCCTGCATTCAAGCGATTCTCCTGCCTCAGCCTCCTGAGGAGCTGGGATTACAAGCATGCGCCACGACACCTGGCTTTTTTTTTTTTTTCTTTTTTAGTAGAGATGGGATTTCACCATGTTGGCCAGGCTGGTCTCGAACTCCTGATCTCAAGTGATCTGCCTACCCCGGCCTCCCAAAGTGCTGGGATTATAGGCGTGAGCCACCATACCTGGCCAAGAACTGGTTTCTAATCATGTGCTTGATATTTACCCATGGTTTGACCTAAAGCTAGTCAATTACCCAATATTGTACATAAAGCACTTTCAAAAATATCATAAAGATTCTGCCCATCACTTTAATTCTACGCAAGGCTTGGTTCTTTGGCAATGTCACTGACTAGGAAGGTATGAGTACAGGGTTGAACTACAGAAATACTTTGCAATAAATACATGGCAAAGTTCAGAAAGTCAAAAAGAAGCTGAGCTGTGTGTGATGACCTGGAAATCTTACAGAAAGATATGACCTAGTAAGTCTAGTCAAGTCAAATCGATTTTCTTAAGCTCTGCTGGTAGATATAGCTGAAATAAGGCAAGATATCTAATAATATGAACTTAGAGTTAAATTTGTTCTGGTTTGATTTTGGTTGTCATTAAAACCAAAGTTTTAAGGTTATGATGAAGAATCAAAGGGATGAAAAAGTTAAGTGTAAACAGATCATTCATGCATGCATTTTAAAGGTAATGACACAGGTAATATATCAGAATACAGAGTAAAATTACTGGTGTTGATTAGAGGGAAAAAAGCAGCCTGACAATGTGAACTTTCAGATTATGTAAGCACAAGTCAGTAGCCATTAAATTAAAAGATTAAACTGTGTTTAGCTATTTAGCCATTCTTAGAGCAAAGAATGTATTTCTTTAGCTTTGAGGACTTCAAATAAAACAAAATGTTACATTTAAAAATCTGACAAATCTGGTGAATCAATTTCTCCAGAGAAGGTAAGGACTAATGCCTTAGGACACCTGTAGGAACAACAATAAAAAAAAGACTGTTCAGTTATCTCTGTAGTACTACATTGCAGTTAATGCTCATTCTCTTACAACAGCCTCACTCTTTAAATAAATGCCAGAGGTTATGCTACAGCGATCTGAGACAGGGACGTCCCTTTAGTTCCAGCAAACACACATGGTTACACTGTTGTCTGTCACTGTTAATGAAAACCAGCTTCTGGTTTTAAAAGAATGCAGAAAGCCAAAATTTAGAAAGTAAACTTGTAACTTGTCTTGTATTTGGTGGTAAAATTAATCTTTCAATTTTATTTGTACCAAGTCTTTTCCTGCGAAGGGAAATAGAAAGAAAAGAAAGAGGAAAAAAAGGAATAAAAGGAGGTAGAAAGAATAGATTTCAAATTCTTCTGATTCTCTTTTTAATCAGAGATCAAATCTAAACTTCTGTTTCAGACTTTTAAGACACTCCAAAATCAGCCTTGACTCTCAGTCTTTATCTACATCACTAATCCCCTAACGCACCACTGGTCTCCTAAGGTCAATCTCTTTGCTACTGTATCAACAAACATGCCCATTCTCACCTCTGTGCCTTAAATCCTGGGTCTCTGGTCTGAAATGTTTTTCCAGTTTCCCTATACTTAGCCAAATAATTAGCTGTACTTCAAGGTCCAGTTGATAACCCACATACTTCATTAAGTCTCACCTGCCTAAATCAGAATTCACTGACTTATTTTTTTCTAAAGTAACATACAAGTATTTTATTATTTTATAATTGTTTTATATAATGTAATTCTATTTTCTGTGCCTGGTTTGTCTCTTATCAACCACACAATAAGGTACTTAAAAGCAAGTCTCAGACTTTGACTCCATCTCCACAGCACTTCTCACAATACTGAACATGTGATAGGCATCCAATAATATTTAAGCAGACATGCTATTAAACTTAATTCTGTAAATTAAACTTAATTCTATGTATTCAGAGCAATATCAGAAAGTTTTAAAAATTACTGAAGCAGTGTCTAGTTGTCTACTCAACCTTCATTACCTTTTTCCAATGAAATATATTTAAATCCTAGAAAAAACTTAGAAAAGGAATCAAGTTTTAAAACTGCCAATATTACCAACACTTAGAAATAATAGCTGCTAACATTTTCTCACTGCACTCTTCCTTTATAGAATTAATTTTAATTTGAATATTTATTTGATAACTATTTCCCCTACCATACTTAAAAAGAATGCAGACTGAATCTGTTTCAGTCACATTTATGTAGACAGCTTATGTGCAGGGCTGGATACATGGTAAGTATTCATAAATTTATGGAATTAGTTAATTTAGGCAAGCCCTTCCTGTGTTTCTAGAATTTAATTTGATTAAACCAGGAGTCAGGAAATGTTTTCAGTAAAGAGCCAAAGAGTAAACATTGTAGGCTTTGTAGGCCATATGGTCTCTGTTGCAACTACCCAACTCTACTGCGGTAGTGTGAAAGCAGCTATAGGCAATACATAAGTAAATGAGCATGGCTGTGTTCCAATGCAACTTCGTTTACAGAGATAGGTGGTGGACCAAATTTGGACATCAGGCTGCAGTTTGCCAACTGTTGAATAAAAACAATATATTGTAACTAGTTTCTCATATTGATCAACACACTTACTGTGACTACAAATGTATGTACCCTATATCCTATGGCTATACCATCATTAATATAAGCAATCAGACTCTGCTGACAACTACATTTTTGGCAATATGCCATATTATATATGATGCTATGCTGAACATCCTTATGCATATTTTATTGTATATCTCTGACCATTTCCTTAAGATAAAATCCCAATGGTAGAATTGCTAAAAGAGTAGCCACATTTATGAATTTTTGTGAATTTTTTAAAATACGAGCTCCTTTCATGCTGTTATTCCTGGCCAGCAGTGTAAATACCTGCTTTTCCAAAATCTTGTCAACACTATACATTACATATGTTTTCTTACCCACAAATACTTCATCATGTATGTGGTAAGAGTTCAGTATTTGTCTACATTTTTCTAATTAGGTAACATTGATCTAAAATGAAATAAATGAGTATTAATATATACCATTCAAAGAAACAAAAGTATACCTTTGTGCAATACAAACTACTGAAAACTACAGAATATTAAAATTGCTCCAGAAAGTTCCTTTAATATCCTTTTCCAATCAATACTTGTCCCACTCCCATGTAGTGCAACTGTTGTTCATATTAGTTTTGTCTATTCTGAAACACTATATAAACGCTGCCTGTTCTAGAACATAATATTAAAGGAGTATATACTTTTTTCTCTTATATTTCACTAAGCATAATAGTTTTAAAATTCATCTCCACTGTTGTACAGAACAGTAGTTTGTTCCATTTTATTGCCCATTGTACAAGTACACCACACTAAGTCTTATCCCGTCTTTTTTTGAGAGGAATCTGGGCTATTTTCAATTTTTGGCTACCGATAGATACACTACTCTTAAGTATTAGCATACAGACCTTTTTTGTGTACGTAAGTTTCATGTCTCTTGGAAAGAGTTGTTAGGTCACTGGGCAGACGTGTGTTTTGTGAATGTTGTTAGTGCTCTTAATTGTAGCCATTCTGGCAAGTACGCCATTCCAATTACATGAAGGTTGTCCTTATGTTAGTGTCCTACCAGTCTGTAAGGTTTTGCTCATTTTTCAAATCTTGTTTTTTTCCCCCTCTCTGTTTAGGTGTTTCCTTGATCTATCTTTAGGTTATGATTCCTATTCATTTCCATCCTAAAAGTTTTATGTCAGATTTTTTTTTTTTTTTTTTTTTTTCAGTTTTAGAAATTTCCATTTGGGTCTTTTTTACTGCTTCAAATTCTCCGTTAAGATTTCCTATTTTTATTCATTGCAAACATATTTTCCCTTATGTTCTTAAGCAATTATGACAGCTGCTTTAAGATTCTCATCTGCTAATAACAACATATGAGTTATCTTCAAGTTAGCCCATTGATTTCTTTTCGGAATGGTTCATGTCTTCTTGTTTCTGTGTACACTGAATACTTTTGCATTCTACTGCAAACGTTGTGAGTAATATGAGTAAAAAGTTTGGGTTCTGTTTTTTCTGAATAATTTTTTTCTTTTTCATTTAAGCAGGCAATTTAATTTACTTTAAGTATGCATGCACACATACTTTCCAAGGCCTACAGCTACACCAAACCCTGTCCTTGGTTCTTCAAACCAACAAGACCGAGGGGTTTTGTTTGTAAGAGTTTTAGCCACCCTACCTGGCAGAGACTCACGCAGTGCTATTTCCTTACTTCAATGTTTGACTTCCCTCTATTTTCTGTCTGCTTTTGTTTACTCTCCAGTGCTTTTGGGCATTTATTTTTCCTATTTTGTTCATAAGTTATAGTAGTTTTCTGCAGAAGGAATTGTGCAATGGAGCTATCAGGCCATGCCAGAAACAGAACTCTTTATAAACTTAATAAACTCATTATAAAATTTTAAATCATACTAAATTTAGGTAATATAAAGTAATAGCTAATTGATCTAATGACATTCTTTCTGATTGACCCCATTCACAATGTGCTAGTCAGCCACTATCAACTGATTAAAGTTGACACAGATGAACTGTATTTGCTATCTTTGACATAGTTAAAAGGTACATTATTAAGGAAACACACTAGGCTGGGAATAAAGATAGCTGAATTCTAATAATGGACCTGCTATATTGACAAGTCAGATGATACCGAATAGATAATTTACTCTTATGCAACCATGTCTTTCTATTCCCCACTGTACCTAACACCATGTATTGCACATAGTAGTACTGAAGGAGAGTTTGTTGAATTAACAAATCAGTGTAGTTACGGTTTTTTCTGGAGGGGAAGTTGTCTATGTGAAATCTTAAGGGAAGGCAAAGGAATACAAATGTCAGTTTTTAATCTATCACTATCCAAGTTGAACATGTTTACTGATCGTACACTAACAGAAAAGAGAACTTGCATAATGTGCACAAAAACATTAGAGCCACCACAATTGTACAAACATTCTACTCCCTTGTTTCCCTTTAAAAGAGAGATTTTTACTACTGTCTGATAAAATGGTTTCAAAATGAAATAATAAGACACTTCAAAGCAAACATATCCAAAATTAAATTCTGAGTCCATCTACCACCAATAATAAAATAAAACAATAAAATTTCTCCACACACAGTCTTCCTCATCTCTGCTAACTATAACTCCTCCTTTTTTACATGTTCAGGACAAATAAGGAGTCATCGCTTTCTCTGTTGCCTCTACTTTCAAAATATATCCCAAATGTGCTCATTCTCACCACTTCCATTTTTACCAACCTTCCAGTCCACCATCATCTGTCAGCTGGAGTATCTCAATCACATCAATCACGCAATTATTGGTGTCTCTAATTCTCCCCTTGTCCCTATTCCACCTATTATTAACATAGCAGTGAGAACTGATTATAAATCTCTTTTCTTTGAGATGTCTCTTTTCAATGTCAAAGCAATCTTCATCTTTCCATTTTTCTCCTTACTAGCTACAAGTCCTCAGTACCTAGAAGACCCTGAAGGATTCTGCCTCCAAATCATTTTGCTGAACTCCTCCGTATTCACTCTACCCCTCATTCATTCCAACTTAACCACAGTGACCTTTTTGGTGTCCCTTAGTCATGCCAGCTTCACTTACACCTCAGGGTCTTTGCACATGATATTCCTTCTGCCAAGATCATTCTTCTCAGAGATATCTGCATTATCTCACTCCTTCACCTCCTTCAAGAATTTGGTCCACATGTCACTTTCTCATTAAGACCTATATTGATCACCTATTAAAAACTGTAGTCTCATTTTCAACACCAGCACTCCCCACTGACCTTATCGAAATTTATTGCTCTCCAAGGCACTTATATTTACTTATAATGTTTATTCTTTATCCTCCCCTATGCCACTAAAGTTTATAATTTTCAAGATTTTTGTCTATTTTATTCACTGTTCATAAAATGCTAAATGACAGGGAATAATAAATATTTTAAATGACTACATTCCACATAACACTAAGGTTCAAGTGCTCAAAGGAATCAGAAAATTCTTTATTTGCTTTGTAAAGTTATATTTTTAGTGATGTAATATTTGGGTAACACTAAAATATATGCAAACAGTATTACCAAATGCAAATACAATGGAGACAACCAGTGTATTAAAACGTGACACCAGATAAACTTGTTTGTGGGCCTCAGAATAAAATCTCTATCATATTTATTTAATTAATATCCTGAAAATTTGAATAAATCATAAGAAACCATTATTCTTTAAAACTGTTGCCTTATATGACTTAGAATTTATTCTATACTTTCTATCTCCCAAAAGAGAAAACCACAAAAAGAAAATGGAAGGAGATACATACTAGGCTGCAACTGTCACCTATAACTTCTGATTTAAAATCTGCTTCATCAAAATCACACATTGTTGTCATGTGCTGGCTCTGTAAATGCAACAAAATGAAGCCCAATACAATAAAACTGCATTTATCTCTTTTGTACATTACTCTTCAAAGCAAATTCTGTCCCCAGCCCCTCAAAAAATGGCTGATTATTATTAACTGGTTTTAAATCTGAAAGTCTAATACATTCCAGAGTTTTGTACAAACCAAATTGCCTCCTTTGTTATTTTTCCAACAGATATACAAGATTCCTATAAAAACGTCTATTTCAGTAAAATGTAATTATCTGTGGGTATTTGCAAAATGTTTACCAGCGTCAGGCTCTGATTACCAATGTCAATTTGCAACTGCAGGATCATCAGGTAACTTAAGTGAAGTGTGATCTTCTACTCAGATTGTATATATAAGCACATCTGCTTGAAGGCCATATTTAATTTTAGATTAATTTCTCATAAAAGGATTTAAGTCTACTATAGCAAAACAATTCAAAGTTAATGTCTAGGAAGATTAGAACACTAAAATATTGTTAATGAAGTATTGGTTAAAAAGCTATGACTTTTATAATAACATATTCATTTTAACAATATTTTAAAATTTCAAGACACGTAATTCTTTGCATTTGTGTTCAAATGTAGATTTTACACAATTATACCTTCAAAGATGAGTTAGATAAACTGGTTGTTTAAAAAACTATATTCACCCATCCTGACAAAATTCTCACTAATTTTGTCATTTAAATTTTTAGCATTTAAATATTTCATAGGGGCCAAAACGGCTGACTGGAAACATCTGCGACAGCTGCGGTCGAAGGCTCCCACCAAGAACGGAAAGGGCGAGTGAATCCTGCACCGGCAATTAAGGTATGTAGGTTTTCTCACTGGGACTGGCTAAGTGGTTGGCACAACCCACAAAGAACAAGGAGAGCAGAGTGAAACAACGGGCCACCCAGGAGCCGCACAGTGCAAGGGGAGCTCCCATCCCCGGCCAAGGGAGACGGTGAGTGATTATGCTATCCTGCCTGGAAAACTACACTTTTTCCATGGATGTCTGCAACCCGTGGATCAGGAGATCCCCTCGTGAGCGCACACTACCAAGGCCTTGGGTCCCAAGCGCAGAGCTGTGCAGATTCTCCGGGGCCGCTCGGTTGGAGACTGCCTAAGACTACTGAGTTCCTAGGGAGAGGGGTGGCTGCCATTACTGCAGATGATGGCTGCTGCCTGAGACTACCGAGCTCCCAGAAGGAGGGGCGACAGCCATCACTGCAGCTCCGGTCTGCCATTTTCCCCTGCCGGTGCCAGGAAGACTGGGTGGTTTGGACCCAGGAGGAATCTCCCACAGCAGAGCACCGTGGCTGTGGCAGACAGCGGCCAGACTGCCTCTTCAGTTCAAACCCGGATGCATCTCTCCTCACTGGGCAGGGTCTCCCAGGGGGAATTTCAGCAGGTCCAGTCAGGGGTTTATGGACAGACCTCCCTGGGATGGAGACCCTGGGGACAGAGGTGGCTACGATCTCCTCAGATCAGCAGACTTAGTCTTTCCCCTGCTGGCTCTGAGAAATTGGGGCAGTCCAGACAAGTAGGATTCCCCCTAGAGCAGCACACGCCCTGAGCCAAGGGGCAGCCAGAGTGCTTTGTTAAATGGGTCCCTGACTCTGTGTGTCCTGACTGGGTGGGACCCGAATAGGGGGTTGCCAGACACCTTATACAGAAGCGTTCCCACTGGCATCAGGTCAGTGCCCCTCTGAGACCAAGATCCCAGAGGAAGAAGCAGGCAGCCATCTTTACTGTTGTGCAACCTCCACTGGTGACACCTTCAGATGCATGAGGGAACCAGGTAACTAGGGTCTGAAGCAGACTCCCAGCAAACCACAACAGCCCTACAGAAGAGGGCTGTAAAAAACAAACAAACAAACAAACAAACAAAAAAACTAGCAGTAACAATGATGACAGCATAAACAAAAAAGTCCTCACAAAAACCCCATCCAAAGGACATCAAAGACTGAAGCTAGATAAACTCATGAAAATGAGAAAGAATCAACTAAAAAACACTGAAAACTCAAAAACCCAGAGTGCCTCTTCTCCTCCAAAGGATCACAACACCTCTCCAGCAAGGAGAACTGGGCTGAGGCTGAGATGGATGAACTGACAGAAGTAGGCTTCAGAAGACGGGCAATAACAAACTTCACTGGGCTAAAGGAGCATGTTCTAACTCAATGCAAAGAAGCTAAGGACCATGATAAAACATTGCAGGACCTGTTAACCAGAATAACCAGTTTAGAAAGGAACATAAATGACCTGATGGAGCTGAAAATCACAACCGGAGAATTTGCAATAAGTATAAATAGCTGAAAGAAAGAATTTCAGAGCTTGAAGACTATCTTTCTGAAGTAAGACAGGCAGACAAGATCAGAGAAAACAGAATGAAAAGGAACAAACAAAACCTCCAAGAACTATGGGATTATGTAAAAAGACCAAACCTACGACTGACTGAGGTACCTCAAAGAGACAGGGAGTATGGAAACAAGCTGGAGAACACACTTCAGGATATCATCCAGGAGAACTTCCGCAACTGAGCAAGACAGACCAACATTCAAATTAGGGAAATTCTGAAAACCACAGTAAGGTACTCCACAAGAAGATCAACCCCAAGATGCATAATCATCAGATTCTCCAAGGTTGAAATGGAGGAAAAATACTATGAGCAGCCAGAGAGAAAGGCCAGATCACCTAAAAAGGGAAGCCCATCAGACTAACAGTGGACCTCTCAGCAAAAACCTTACAAACCAGAAGAGACTGGGGGCTAATATTCGATATTCTTAAAGAAAATAATTTCCAACACAGAATTTCATAACTGGCCAAACTAAGCTTCCTAGGCAAATGAGAAACAAGATTCTTTTCAGACAAGCAAACGCTGGGGGAGTTCTTCACCACCAGACCTGCCTTGCAAGATCTCCTGAAGGAAACAGTAAATATGGAAAGGAAAAACTGTTACTAGCCACTACAAAAAAAAAAAAAAAAAAGAAAAAAAGAAAAAAAAAAACACTTTAGTACAAAACCCAATGACACTATGAAGCAACCACATCAACAAGTCAGCAAAATAACCAGCTAGCATCATGATGGCAGGACCAAATTCACATATAAAAATATTAACCTTAAATGCAAATGGGCTAAATGCCCCCAATTAAAAGACACAGAATGGCAAGCTGGATAGAGTCAAGACCCATTAGTGTGCTGTATTCAAGAGACCCACTTCATATGCCAAGGCACATATAGGCTCAAAATAAAGGAATGGAGAACTTACCAAACAAATGGAAAGCAGAAAAATGCAGGAGTTGCAATTCTACTTTCTGTCAAAAGACTTTAAACCAAAAACATCAAAGAAGACAAAGAAGGGCATTACATAATGGTACAGGGATCCATTCAACAAGAAGAGCTAATTATCCTAAATATATATACACCCAAAATAAGAGGACCCAGATTCATAAAGCAAGTTCTTAGAAACTCACAAAGAGAGTTAGACTCCCACACAATAATAGTGAGAGACTTTAACACCCCACTCTGAATATTAGACAGATCATCAAGACAGAAAATTAACGAAGATATTCAGGACTTTAACCCAGCTCTGGATCAAGTGAACCTGACAGTGATCTACAGACTCTCCACCCCAAATCAACAGAATATACATTCTTCTCATCACCAAATGCACTTACTCTAAAATCTGTCACATAATTGGGAAGTAAAACACTCCTCAGCAAACGGAAAATAATTGAAATCGTAACAAATAGTCTCTTGGACCAAATTAGAACTGAAGATTAAGAATTCACTAAAAGCCACACAACTAAATGGAAATTGAACAACTTGTTCCTGAATGACTCCTGGGTAAACCATGAAATCAAAGCAGAAATAAATAAGTTCTTTGAAACCAATGAGAAGAAAAAGACCACATACCAGAATCTCTGGGATGCAGCTAAAGCAGTGTTCAGAGGGAAATTGATAGCACTAAATGCTCACAACAAAAAACAATAACAAGTTCTGAAATTGAAGCAGTGATAAATAGCATACCAACCAAAAAAAGCTCAGGATCAGGCGGTTTTACAGTTGAATTCTACCAGAGGTACAAAGAGGAGCTGGTACCATTTCTTCTGAAACTATTCCAAACAACTGAAGAGGTGGGACTCCTCTCTAACTCATTTTATGAGGCCAGCATCATCCTGATACCAAAATCTGTCAGAGATACAACAAAAAAAAGAAGGCTGGACGTGGTGGCTCACACCTGTAATCTCAGCACTTTGGGAGGCCAAGGTGGGCGGCTCACGAGCTCAGGAGTTTCAGACCAGCCTGGCTAACATAGTGAAACCCCATCTCTACTAAAAACACAAAAAAATTAGCCAGGAGTGGTGGTGGGCACCTGTAATCCCAGCTACTTGGGAGGCTGAGGCAAGGATAATTGATTGAATCTGGGAGATGGAGTTTGCAGCGAGACGAGATCATGCCACTGCACTCCAACCTGGGTGATATTGCAAGACTCCATTTCAAAAAAAAAAAAAGAAGGAAAACTTCAAAAACTTCAGGACAATATACCTGATGAAGATCAATGTGAAAATCCTCACTAAAATACTGGCAAACCAAATCCAGCAGCACATCAAGATGCTTATCCACCATGATGAAGTCACCTTCAGCTCCGGGATGCAAGGCTGGTTCAACACACGTAAATCAATAAACCAATTCTTTACATAAAAAGAACTAAAGACCAAAACTACATGATTATCTCAATAGATGCAAAAAAAGACCTTCAATAAAATTCAACATTCCTTCATGTTAAAAACTGTCAATAAACTAGGTATTGATGGAACATACCTCAAAGTAATAAAAGTCATTCATGACAAACCCACAGCCAATATATACTGAATGAGCAAAAGCTGAAAGCATTCCCCTTGAAAACAAACACAAGACAAAGATGCCCTCTCTCACCACTTCTTTTCAACACACTATTGGAAGTTGTGGCCAGGGCAATCAGGCAAGAAAAAGAAATAAAGGTTATTCAAATAGGAAGACAGGAAGTCAAACTGTCTCTGTTTACAGATGACATGATCCTATATCTAGAAAACCCCACTGTCTCAGCCCAAAGGCTCCTTAAGCTGATAAGCAATTTCAGCAAAGTCTCAGGATACAAAAATCAATATGCAAAAATCACAAGCATTCCTATACACCAACAATAGACAAGCAGAGAGCCAAATCATGAATGAACTCCCATTCACAATTGCTACAAAAAGAATAAAATACCTAGGAATACAGCTTACAAGGAAAGTGAAGGACCTTTTCAAGGAGAACTACAAGCCACTGCTCAAGGAAATCAGAGAGGACACAAATGGAAAAACATTCCATCTCATGGATAGGAAGAATCAATATCGTGAAAATGGCCATACTGCCCAAAGTAATTTATACATTCAATGCTATTCCTATTAAACTACCATTGTCAAGCATCTACTAGAATTCAGAATTAGAAAAACTTCATAGAATTAGAACAAACTATTTTAACATTCATGTGGAACCAAAAAAGAGCCCATATAGCCAAGACAATCCTAAGCAAAAAGAACAAAGGTGGAGGCATCATGCTACCTGACTTCAAACTATACTACAAGGTTACAGTAACCAAAACAACATGGTTCTGGTACAAAAACAGACACATAGACCAATGAAACATAATAGAGAACTCAGAAATAAGACTGCACATCTACAACTATCTGATCTTCGACAAACCTGACAAAAACAAGCAATGGGGAAAGGATTCCCTATTTAATAAATGGTGCTGGGAGAACTGGCTAGCCATATGCAGAAAACTGAAACTGGACCCCTTCCTTATACCTTATACAAAAATTAACTGGGAGGCTGAGGCGGGTGGATCACTTGAGGTCAGAAGTTCTAGACCAGCCTGGTCAATATGGTGAAACACTGTCCCTACTAAAATATAAAAATTAGCTGGGTGTGGTGGCGCATGCCTGTAGTCCCAGCTACTTAGGAGGCTGAGGCTGGAGAATCACTGGAACCCAGGAGGCAGAGGGTGCAGTGAGCCGAGATCATGCCACTGCACTACAGCCTAAGCAACAGAGTGAGACTCCATCTCAAAAAAAAAAAAAAAAAAGAAAGAAAAGAAAAAAAGAAAAAAAAAATTAACTCAGCTGGGCGTGGTGGCTCACACCTGTAATCCCAGCACTTTGGGAGGCCGAGGTGGGCGAATCACAAGGCCATGAGTTCAAGATCAGCGTCCCAACATGGTGAAACCCCATCTCTACTAAAAATACAAAAAAATTAGCCGGGTATAGTGGCACATGCCTGTAATCCCAGCTACTCGGGAGGCTGAGGCAGGAGAATCGCTTGAACCTGGGAGGCAGAGGTTGCAGTGAGCCGAGATCATGCCTTTGCACTCCAGCTTGGGCAACAAGAGTGAAATTCCGTCTCAAAGAAATGAACTCAAGATGGATTAAAGACGTAAATGTAAAACCCAAAACTATACTAGAAGAAAATCTAGGCCAGGCGCGGTGGCTCACGCGTAATTAGACCTGTAATCCCAACACCTTGGGAAGCCGAGGCAGGAGGATCACAAGGTCAGGAGATCGAGACCATCCTGGCTAACATGGTGAAACCCTGTTTCTACTAAAAATACAAAAAATTAGCCGGGCGTGGTGGTGGGCGCCTGTAGTCCCAGCTACTCAGGAGGCTGAGGCAGGAGAATGGCGTGAACCCAGGAGGCAGAGGTTGCAGTGAGCTGAGATCACGCCACTGCACTCCTGCCTGGGTGAAAGAACAAGACTCCGTCTCAAAAAAAAAGAAAAAAAAGAAAATCTAGGCAATACCATTCAGGACATAGGCACGGGCAAAGATTTCATGACAAAAATGCTAAAACCAATTGCAACAAAAGCAAAAATTGACAAATGGGATCTTGTTAAACTAAAGAGTTTCTACATAGCAAAAGAAACTATCATCAGCGTGAACAGACAACCTAAAGAATGGGAGAAAATTTTGGCAATCTATCCATCTAACAAAGGTCTAATATTCAGAAGCTACAAGGAACTTAAACAAATTTACAAGAAAAAAACAACTCAATTAAAAAGTGGGCAAAGGGCATGAACAGACACTTTTCAAGACATTTATGCTGCCAATGAACATGAAAAAAAGCTCAACGTCACTGGTCATTGAAGAAATGCAAATCAAAATCGCAATGAGATACCATCTCTTGCCAGTCAAAATGGCAATTATTAAAAAGTTAAGAAACAACAGATGCGGTGAGGCTGTGGAGAAATAGAAACACTTTTACACTGTTGGTGGGAATGTAAATTAGTTCAACCACTGTGGAAGACAGTGTGGTGATTCCTCAAAGACCTAAAACCAGAAACACCATCTGACCCAGCAATTCCATTACTGGGTATATACCTAAAGGAATATAAATCATTCTATTATAAAGATATATGCACACGTATGTTCATTGCAGCACTATTCACAATAGCAAAGACATGGATTCAGCCCAAAGGCCCATCCGTGATAGATCAGATAAAGAAAATGTGGCACGTATACACTATGGAATACTATGGAGCCATAAAAAGGAACGAGGGACATGGATGCAGGGACATGGATGAAGTTGGAAGCCATTATCCTCAGCAAACTAATGCAGGAACAGAAAACCAATCACCACATGATCTCACTTACAAGTGGGAGATGAACAATGAGAACACATGGACACAGGGAGGGGAACAACACTCACCGGGGTCTGCTGGGGGCAGGGAGGGAGGGAAAGCATCAGGAATACTTAGGTGATGGATTGGCCAGGTGCGGTGGCTCACACCTGCAGTCGCAGGACTTGGGAGGCCAAAGCGGGCAGATCACCTGAGGTCAGGAGTTTGAGACTAGACTGGCCAACATGGCGAAACCCCATCTCTACTAAGATACAAAAATTAGCCAGCGTCATGGTGTGCTCCTGTAGTCCTAGTTACTTGGGAGGCTGAGGCAGGGGAATCACTTGAACCCAGGAGGCAGTGGTTGCAGTGAGCTGAGATTGCGCCACTGCCCTCCAGCTTGGGCAACAGAGAGAGACTCAGTTTCAAAGGAAAAAAAAAAAAGAAACCCAGGTGATGGGTTGATAGGTGCAGCAAACCACCATGGCACAAGTTTACCTACGTAACAAACCTGTACATCCTGCACATGTATCCCAGAACTTAGAAGTAAAATTTCATTTACTTCTAAAGCCAAATATACTGCATCTTCCTCTGTGAGAAGAAAATTAGCCATTTTATTCAAGGTTATTTATATCCAACTGCATACAGTTTTATTGCAAAACTGTCCTGTTTTCAGAAACAAGATAATCATAATAAGCTATTGAGTCTGACAATGAGCATATGAGCTAACACATACAACTGAAAACCACTGGATCAATAAGTAATAACCATTATACAGCAGTCCCCTGTTATGCATGGGGGATACTTTCCAAGCCCCCTAGTGGATGCCTGACACTGCAGATGCTACCAAATCCTACATGTACTATGTTTATTTCCTCTACATACATACCCCTGATAAAATCTGATTTATAAGTTAGGCACAGTAAGAGATTAGCAACAACTAATAAAATAGAATGTTTATAACAATAAAAGTTAAGTGAATGTGGTCTCTCTCAAAGTATCTTATTGTACTATAAATATCCTATTACACTAACCCTTCTTCTGATGATGATATGAAATGATAAAATTAGAACCTCAGTTGAGCACAGGTAATTGAAACCACGGAAAGTGAAACCACAGGTAAGAAGGGCTGCTATATACTTTGTTCAGTTATTTTTAAAATAACTCAGCTGTATTTATGATTGATATAAGCCTATTACTCATGATTCCATTGGCATAACTAATCAGGCGTGATAGGCATACATAAATAGTTACTGCTAAGTAACTTTTATTATGTCCATGTGCAGAAAAGAGTTAACATAGCAGGCATGACACTGCCATCCTTAAAAAGCTTGCTTGCAAGATTGGCCCTCAGGTGACATCGGAGAACTCGGATCTCGGGAGTGTCCTCACCATTTCCTAATTAATAAGAGTGGCTCACTGTGCCCAAACTGTTTGTGCAAACAATATGGTTTATGCTGAACATCTGCTTTCCTTCTGAGAATCTGAAATTTTGGTACATGTTAGGCAGAGGGTTCCCAAATGACCAACTCTCAATAAAAATTCTGGGGACTGAGTCTCTAATGAGCCTCCCTGGTAGACAACATTTCACATGTGTTGTCACAATCCAATGCTGGAGAAATTACACACACCCTGAGTGACTCTACCAGGAGAAGACTCATGGAGCTTGTGCCATGGTTTCTTCTGAACTTTCCCATATGCCTTTTCCCTTTATTGATTTTGCTTTGTATCTTTTTGCTGTAATAAATTTTAGCTATGAATAGGATTATATGCTGAGTCCTGTCAGTCTTCCCAGTGAATCAACCAATCCAATGGTGGTCTTGGGAACCCATAACATAGTCCAGTGTAAGTTCAAAGTGCAGAAACTATGCCTTATATCTACTTGTATTTCTTAGACTGTATAATATACTCATATATAATAGCTATTCATCATATGCAGTGATTATTTTCCTTTTAATATATCCAAACTAGTCTCAAGATGTGTTGCATATCCACTTCAGCATTAGTTAATACCGTTGAACTGGTTAATGACAAAAATACATGTAATACGAGTGGTACACCTCAAACAACAAATAAAAAGGCAGGTTTTTGGCAGCTTCAAGTAACACAGTTGGACAGAAGATTGATTACTTTGACCATGTATATAGTCTGCAGCTCTGCAACCTATTTCAATGCTATTTTGATAATTATCTGCCTGTAAACTTCCTAAAGAACATTCTAAGCATGCTTAACTTGATTCTTTTTTGTTTATTCACTTATCTTTGGAATTTCACAAAATAGAACATACTTCAGTTCTGTGTGATTGACAGAACAGGGTATTTTATCAAGCTTCTTTGTTATTTACCTACAGCTCTGAGATGTTTCAAACAAACAAATAACCCATGCTTCCTTGTACTTTATATAATTCTTTCAGAGCTATATCTCACTTATTGGACAACAGATCATAAAGACTGCAACATAAGTAGAAAACGAACATTAAAATAAGGGAAAAGAAGGCCCAAGGGATGAAAGGAGTCTGTAAAAGAATACAGCTAGGTTAAAGAAAGTTCCAACCCATCCCTGATGACGAAATACTTTTTTGTCTTTATCTGTGACAGCAAAAGGAAAAAAGAGAAAAGGCTCTTATTATTTCTAAAGCAAACGTCATTATCCAATATAGAGACTTTATAGCAAATGTCGACTATGCACTTCAAAAAAGCAAAGAAATATAATGAGGAATTTTTATAAAACACTACATAATTCAGTGACTCTTCCTCTTACAGAGAAAAATGTATAATACTAGTATGCATACTTTACCTATATACGGCAAACAATATTTTTAAAACATTACTAACATAGAAAACATAAATCATTAAATTAGTGAAGTCAAACAGCTAGAAAAAGACACAAAGTTGAAATCCAGAGTTTGTCAAACCATCTCCCTAAGACACAAGGCGCTAACTCCTAGATCCAAGAAAAAGTAATGATTTCATCATTACATTTGGTGGGATATTACTGTTTTGGCTTTTGGAAGGTAAGGAAAGTGGGAGGAAGTAAGAAAGCGATTTGGCCATTCTAGAGTTTTCCTTCACTTCCATTCCCAATGTACTCAGTGTTCACTGTGTTAATTTCTACCAGTATACTTTAGTCATTTATTTTAGCGGCTTTATTCACTGCCAATAATATCACTAGCAAGGAAAAAATACTATAAAATTAAATTTTATATTTAAATCAGTAACTTTTGATACCAACAGAGTTTATAATCTTGTCAAAGTTTCCCCAATAGCAAGATCAGGATTCTCCTTTCTAATCTCTAAGTCAAGCCACCTTTTCAAATCAAATCAAAGTTCAAAAAGGAAAGGTGCTAAGCACTATTCTTCTCTTCAAAAAGAAACATAGGCCGGGCACAGTAGTCCATGCCTGCAATCCCAGCACTTTGGGAGGCCAAGGCGGGAGACTTGTCTGAGCCCAGGAGTTGGAGACCAGCCCGCACAACATAGTGAGACTCCATTTCAAAGAAAAAGGGGGAAAAAAAGAAACCAAATACTTTCGTGTTTCTTACTTTACATTATTAAAAATACATTTTATAAAGACCAAGATTCAAGAGTCGACACCATTTGAATAATATGAAAACTAATTGTCACCCAAAAGCTAAAATTTTTTGGTATTACGTTATAGTTTTCATTATATTGAAATGGCATATTACTGGAACTTACACAAATTCATTGTAGAATTAGAATCATGTAATTCCAGATTAAAATTAAATTTTAGAATTACAAGGGTATATAATGATGAAACATTCTAAATGTTATCTACTGCTTGACAAATTTTAACTGTATTTAAACATTAGGTGAAATATGCAACTCAGACTAATTCAGTGTACAGTAAGTAAAAACCAATGGTGTATAGATAAAGAGAGTATAATGTAAGCTGGTTAAAAAATTATAATGAAGAGACAACTAGTAAGAATATAGCAACCTGGCTGAAATTGATATTCATTAGGGTACTCCTCACATCAATAGGTAACATTTGGACTCTGTGGTCTTTATCAGTGTCCCAGCTGGTAATGGTTGAAAGTTAATGCCTTACCCAATTCTGTTCAATTTTCTATCCTAATTAGCCCGCCAGATCTATAGCTGTGAGCACCAAGTGTCTGTGCTCAAAAGAAACTAATTAATGCTAGCAAATTAGATCAAGTCCAAAGATCCAACAGCCAAACTCTTAGTTAAATGCTCCTTGTTAATAGGAAGTGTAGCTGTCAATAACTGCTGTTGGTGACTATAATGAGGCATCTTTCTTTCATTGAAAGTGATTTCATTTCTCTTTGTCCATGGAAAAGCTGTTCCATTCCCTTCACAAACCTAAGTTGCTGACAGTCTGACCCAATTCTTATGATCAGCTGGGTTGAAATGACGTTTAAAAAAAAATCTAACGGAAAAGCTTTCCTACATAATCATGTTTTAGGCATTTAGCAGAAAGTCAGACCACTTATTAAAATTCCTGTATCTTTTATCTAAGAACTATACAATTGGCATACATAATGCTTTTATACAAAATCCTATAATTATTTAATAAAGCAAAAGCTATAAACAGTAAATAAACTACAATGGAAATGTCCCGATTCTAAATTATGTCTTACTGTTCAGTTTAAATGAAGTTTTCTTTTGATGCTTGAATAATTCTAATGTATATCATTTCCTAATTTATATGGTTAGAAAATAGACTTCTTATTCTCTTATCAATTTTAGATTCTAAAACATTGTTTTGAATCACATGGCCTAAAAAATCAATATATAAGAAATTCAAATTATGTTATTACATTCTAATATAGATGAATACATTTAAATAATCCAAATGAATCACAGATTTTAAGATGCTTTCAGTCTTCAGAAAACTCAAGTATGTTGAAAAAGCAAAAACTTAACTACATCAACATCCTAAACAACTTCTGATGAACTGAAAATTAAACACTTATTTTCTGTACCATTATAAAACACTAGTTTTGTAACACAAATAAATATTTTAAAGTTATACTCTATTCTTTCATTTCAAAAACCAAAAACAAAGTTTCACTGTCTAAGAGACAATGAAAGACAGTTCTGAAACCCAAAGTCATACAATCATTCTGCATTTTCCTTGGAATTATGTCAGTAAAATTTAAATCTGTAATTGAGTTAGCTCACTTTCTTTCATTCCAGGTATAAAGACAATATGCTACATGACAGCATAAATACAACTTATATGTATAACTTCAGACTGATATATCAGTAATAAGTAAATTTCCCTAGCAATAAAAAGCCCTACAACTTCAGTATAGAGTTTTTAAGTTTTATCTCCCGTCACCTGAATCAGGATATACATTTTTTAAGTTCTATGAGGAATGTGCACATTGTACCTCTTGTGACCATAAACATGACACCTGCCAATGCCATACATGCACTACTTGCAGGTGTCAATAGGTTGACTTCTCAAGACACCTGGGGGTAGGTGTTACAGAAAGGTACTCTGATTAAACTATTAAACTAATACAGGAAAGCAAGAGTAAAACCACAGGATGGTTATTTATATGAGTTTTAAAATGGATAGGTCATAATAAGTTACTGAAGAAACAAAAATGACCATCACACATTGTTGAGTCCAAAGAACTACTCTTATTTTATTACCTCCATTCATCAATTGCAAAGGTCCTCTCTAAGGGCAGAGGACAGAGAAGGGAACAAAAGCATTCCTAGTCTCCAAATGTTATTGACCCAGTCCTGAAATTAGAGTTGACACAGCCCTGCTCCCCTGTAGAGAAGCTTGCAGTGGAAGTGCAGCCCACCATCCTCGCTAAAAATTATTGTGTTCCCTCAACAAAGATGACCACACGGAAACTGAAGAAGTAAAGCCAGGAAAATAGCCTATGTCCATAAAATTTTGTTACTTCTTTTTGATGGCCCTTCCAAGAGGTAGAATTTTTTTAAAGCTATTTCAACAGTAATATTGCCATGTGCTTTTCTAATAACTCATCATTTACAAATGTATTATGGCCTCACTTTTCACCTTTCACTGCTTTGTTTACATGTTTCACTAGAATATTGCACATCAATCACTGATGTCTCTAGATCTACAGGAGTATTTCATGTTAAAACATTTTCCAAAGAAAACATACATGTGTAGCTGTCTAGTGTATGTATTTACATAAATATCCTCCACTTAGAAACGTAAAACAAAACAAAAACCCCAGACTCACTGTAAGTCCTATCAGGATTCTATTAACAATTCAGTAATAGACAATGACACCAAAGAAAATCACCTTAGAATATATATATATATTATATATATACATGTGAATATGGTGACAGATGGAAAACAGGTATAGGCTAGATCTGATGTTTCTTCCTCCCCTATAAAATCATCAGAATAACTTGTTTCTCCAAATTACTCATACCAAGTTTTTCTATGGATATAACTGTACCTCTGAGGGTAAAAAAAAGATGTTTTTTACTAGTAATTTAGGGAAATATTTTTAAACTGTAAATGAATTGAACATCACTGGAAGTTCTGAAAGCTGAAATACTGGTATTTCAGCAAAAGGGTGAGAAGCAATTCATACATATTAATTCACTGACTACTTGATTCTGGGGCTAAGGATTAAATTCAGATCATATTATTAAAAATAAATTTGATCTTTACATGAATATTTGAATCTTACCTTGAACTTGTTCAGAACACCTCTCTTTGGCCTTTTCTCTCATTATTTTAGGGATCAAAATATCTTTTTCGACATGTCTGAGATGCTGGTCTGAAAAAAAAAAGATCTTTCTTTAATAAAGTCTCAAGCAAATCACCAGATTAAAGGAAAAATAAGACTCTGGTTTACTTAAAAGCCTATGCAAATATACTCAAAACTTACAACCTTATGAAATTGTGATTATTTTAGTCACTGAAATTCATCATATTTGCAATGATTTTTTTATATACAACAAAAAAATGTGAGGAATACAAGCAACATGTTTCTTAAAATTTCTGCAAACTATACTATGACATTTTTACTTTATAACATATTCCATGCAGTCTTGTCAAAGTTGGCATCTAAATCATCACTCCCTTATTAATATAATCCACAAAAGAGAATTTTCACTGATACTGAGATCCAAGAATAGATGAAGAGATACAAGATTAAGAGACACGCAAGTAGTTTTTCTACCTAGCAGTAAGAGTAGCCTAAAAAAGAACTAGCAGAAGAAAAGGTGGAACTGCAAGTCCATATGAAAACAAAGCGTATGTGATTTCTGTGCATTTTAAATACAACTTCTACAGTTGAACTAAAATGGCAAATTGAACACCTGCTCTAGAGTCCCACCTGCTCCTTAAATGCTAAGAGAGTCCTGAAAAATAAACAAGGGATAAGTGTCTTCAGTGAACCAAAAACGATGAGGAATCTCTGAAAGATAAAAAGGCAGATTAGATCAGATTAAATGAGGTAATCATATTGCTATAGAGTGTCCAGGAAAAAAGCGCATGCCAAAAGTGGGCACTGCTCCATGCTCTGAAGCAGCAAATATGAAAAGCAAGAAAACTTCCCTGGGGGAAACTAAACAGTTATTAATTAAAGTGACTCAATAGGAGGCAAATGGTCACCTCCTCTGCTGCCTTCAGGTCATGGGTGAAAAAGGTATATATAGCTATTTATACCCAAAAGACCAGACAGTTTCCCATTAAAAGAATACAGGAAAGAAGATTTTAGATTATTGTGAAGTATAATAAATATACTGAGGCAAATACAAAGACCTGAGTCCTCAGACAGCAATGGACCATGTCTGAAACCCCAGAATCCTAAAAGCTTCAAAAGGGAATAAACACTGCCTACATAAAAGAAAGAGAATCAGATTTACGTTATGGCTCGCTAGCAAGACATGATGCAACAAGACAATGGAGAAATAACTTCCAAGTTCTGAGAGAGAATTATGAAGAATTCTAGAGTCTTTAAACAACCAATTATAAGTGAGGTTAAGAACATTCAGATATATAGGAACTAAAATGCTTACCACCTTCAAACCCTAGAGAAAAAGAAGTAATCTCCTTGTTACAGTTGATCCTTGAGCAACATGGGTTTGAACTGTGGGGGTCCACTGAAAACTACAGATATTTTGGAGATGCAAACCTATATTGTATACCAACTTCTCAGGCCGACTTTTCATACACATGGGTTCTGAGGGGCCCATGGTAGGACTTGAGAATGCACAGGTTTTGGTAAATACGGGGCTCCTGAAACCAATCCCCTACGTATACTGGGGAATGACTACTATGTGCAACAACAACCACTAATCAAATTTAGTCATGTGGAACAATAAACAATAAACTATCGGTCAGAGGGCCTGATCTGGGAAGACTCAAAGTTCTGGTGGTTCTGGTGTTGGTTTCAACAGCTACAAAAGCTGGGGCTGGAGGATTTACTTCCAAAATTACTTCTTTTTTCATATATGTATCTGACACCTGGCCTGGAATGGCCAAAAGAAGTGCTCAGTTAGGACTGTAAACCAGAACATCTACCAACGGCTTCTCTACCTGGAGCTATGCTACAGCATTCGTTCATGCTGCACTATACTGATTCCAAGCCATTAAGGATAGCCCACACTCAAGTGGAAGGAAATCAGATTCCATTCTTGGTAACAAAACCACATTACAGAAAAGCATGAAAGATGGGAGATAATTTTGTAACCTTCTTTGTAAAATAAAGTATCTCACAAGATGTAACAGAGAATATGCTCTGACAGAAAAAAACTGAACACATGATATACAAATGTAAAATATATAAATCATATTACAAAAACATATATTTAAATGTTAAAACTGTGAAGTACTTGAACAACATTATCGACTAACTTGACCTAACTAACATTTATAGAATACCTAATAACAGCAGAACATCTACTAAAATAAACCATACTGTGGCTATAAAACAAACCTCAATAAATCTGAAAGAATTCAAGCACTACAAATTATGTTCCCTGACACCAATGTAATTAAATTAGCAACCAATAACAGATCTTTGGATAATCTTCAAATATTTGTAAGCTAAATAACACACTTTTAAATAACCCAAGGATCTAAGAAAATGTCAAAAAGGAAATAAGACAGTATTTTCATATGAATAAAATAAAAACAATATATCAAAATTTATGTGATCCAGCTAAAACTGTACTTGGCAGGAAATTTGTAGCACTAAAAACCTATCTAGTAAATGAAAAAAGGTCTTATATCAACTTGTTTCTACGTTGAGAAACCAGCAAAAGGGTAAAATAAACACAAAGCAAGCAAAGGAGGAAATTATAAATATCAAAATATAAATCAATGAAATAAAGAATACCACACAAATAAAAGAAAAAAAATGAAATTAAAGCTGGTTCTTTGAGAGGATCAGATTAACAAAATTTATAAACCACTAGCCAGAGTAAGGTTACAAATTTCATACATCAGAAATGATAAATATTTTTAAATAATAAGGGAATATTATGAACAAATTTAGGTCAGTGAACCTGACAACTAGAATGAAATGAACACATTCCTTTAAAAAAACCACAAAACAACCAAAACTCACTCAAGAAGGCACAGATACCTTGATACCGAAAGCAAGAACGGTATTTACAAAACACATACACATACCCACAAAATCCAGACCACTATGCCTCATGAACACAGATACAAAAATCCTCAACAAAATATTAACAAATCAAACCCAACAATACATAAAAAGAAAGATACATAACAACAAAGTTGGATTTATTCCAGGGAGGCAAGGGTGGTTCACCACTAGAAATTCAATCCATGTAATCCAATAGATATATTAACAGACTAAAAAAGGAAAACCATATAATCATATCGATTGATGCCAAAAAATTGTACAAAATTCTACACGCATTCATAAAAAACAAAATCAGTATACTTGGAACAGAAGGGAACTTCTTTAATGAAGGACATCTACAAAAAATCCTCTAGCTTACATCATACTTAATAGTAAAACTCTGAACGCTTTCCCTATAAAAAAAGAAACATGGTATAAAATTACACAGAATTATATACACACACATATGAGTACATGTAAAAACTGGTGAAAACTGAAATGGTCTATAATCTAGTTAACAGTACTGTATCAACTTCAGTTTCCTGGTTTTGATATTATACTACAGATATATAAGTGTCACCACTGGGGAACGCTATGAGATGGACACTTAGTCTATATAGTATTTTTCACAATTTTATGTGAGTCTATAATTATTTCAAAATAAAAAGTTAAAGAAAAAAATGTCTACAAACAATCAAAGGAGAAAATCCTCATGATCTAGATGTCATATAACTCTAGAACAACAAAAAAAGTGCATGTAAAAAACTGGTGAAATTTGACTAAGATTAGTACCTGAAGCAACGATATTATACCATTGCCAATTCCCAGTTTCCGTGTTCACATTTCATTATAGGAGCCTGTCCCAACCTTTTCTCATTTTTGCCCTAAAAGGAGCCTTTTTTGACATTTTTTTCCTAATGTACCCCTATGAAATGTTAATATCGCAGATAAAGCATATATGTTTACGTACTGCAGGTGTAACAGTGCTTTATATGTTGAGAGTATTTTTGTCTCCACCAATGTCAATTGTTATCCTTTGAAGGCAGTATCACACCCACTGAGAATATACATACCATGGTTATGTAAGATAGCATCATTAGGGAAAGGGAAGAAGGTAGATACATGGAAACCGCATGATTTTGCAGTTTCCTATTATTATTATATTATTACAAAATAAAGTTATAATAAAAAAGTGAAAAAATGTATAAGGAAGCACAAAGGACACAGAATAGCCAAAACAACACTAAAACAGAAGAACAAATTTAGATGCTATGGAGCAACTACCTGATTACAAGTCATACTATAAAGCCACAGAAGTCAAGACAATGTAGTGTTGGCATAATTCAGGTAACCAAAAAGAGCAATGTAACAAAAGAGAACAAAAGAATCCAGAAATATTTCCATGTATATACAACAAATTTATTGACAAATGAACCAAGGCTAGTTTATGAAGAAATAAAAGTATTTTCGAGAAATGGTGGCAGAACCATATTAACATGAAAAAAAAAAAGTTAAACCCTTTGACCACCTACTTCACAGTAACCACAAAAATTAATTGGCCATGGATCATAAGTCTAATGTAAAAACTAAAACTATTAAACAAAAAAGACCCTTCAATTCCTTGGAGTAGACAGTTTCTTAAAGAGGGCATAAGGCAGTAAAAATAAAGTATACAAATTATCAATTTGACTTCACTAATATGAAATCATTTGTTTATCAAAAGACACAAGAAAATTTTGAAAAGGCATGCTACAGACCAGGAGGAACAACTTACTTCATATATATATATATATGTAATATAAAAATAAATATATATTACATATATATATATGTAATATAAAAATAAATAAAACAAAGGACTTGAGTCCAGAATATATCAAGAACCCCTACCTATCAATAATAAAAACTCAATAAAAGATGGGCAAAAGGCTTGAACTGACACATCACAAAAGATGATATGCAAATTGTAAATATATATATAAAAAGGTGCTCAAAATCATTAATCATTAAGAGACTGCAAATGAAACCCCTTGTATCATTTTGAATGCAAGAGAATGACTAAAACTAAAAACAATGACAACATCAACACTGGAGAGAATGTGGAGCATCTGTAACTTTTATATCTTGCTGGTGGGACTGTGCAATGATACATTTCTCTGGAAAACTGCTGAGTTATAAAGTTAAATATGTTCCACTCTTAGGTATTCACTTATGCAAGATAAATGAAGATATAAGTCCTGGCTCACATCTGTAATCCCAGCACTTTGGGAGGCCAAGGCGGGCGGATCACAAGGTCAAGAGATAGAGACCATCCTGGCCAACATGGTGACACCCCATCCCTACTAAAAATACAAAAATTAGCTGGGTGTGGTGGCGTGTGCCTGAAGTCCCAGCCATTTGGGAGGCTGAGGCAGGAAAATCACTTGAACCCAGGAGGCGGAGGTTGCAGCAAGCCGAGGTCGCATCACTGCACTCCAGCCTGGCAACAGAGCGAGACTCAGTCTCAAAAAAAAAAGAAAATATAAGTCTAGAAAACAACTTGTACAAGTCTATTTACGAAAGCATTATTCAGAATAGCCAAAAATTACTTAGCAATAAAAAACAATGATACTATTGGTATACCATTACTATCAGTAGGGTGGGTGATCTATCCTAGGTGAATCTCAAAAACATCTGAGCAAAAGAAAGCAGACACAGGAGTACATACTGCCATGATTCAAGAACATGCAAAGTTAATCTATGGTGATAAAAATTACAACAGTGCTTATTTATGGGAGCTGAAAAGGTACTCTCTGAAAAATGTCTTCATTAGGGTATATACATTTATGAAAACTCATTTAAGATCTGTAAATTTCACTGTATATTTTACCTCAATTTAAAATAGATTAGCTTTAAAAATTACAGAAATCTGCACTCACAGTGGAAGATTTCAACCCATAACTATTAGAAATTAGGTTACTAAGCAGACAAAAAGATTCATAATTTTCTCTTTAAAGTTACTGTTCATCTTTCATTAGATTTCTATTGGTAAATGTGTCTTTCCATAAATAACCTGTTGTAATTATTTACTGCTAGTGTTTAGGTTCAACTGATTTTTTATGTTGTCCTTATAATCAATACAATTTTAATAATTTGACAACAGATTCTTTTCCAATTTCTATGTAGACAATCACAGAAATAGTTTTGCATCCTCTTTCTTAATTCTTGCTGGCTACATCCTTTAGAAAAGTGGTTAAGTAGTAACTAGCAAGACCTCTGTCTCGGATGCTCAAATTGTGTTTAAAATTTTTTCAGTTGTCACTATGCCGGTGTTTGCTTATGACTTGCCTCCCTTATGTTTGCATTGTTTAGGTGTTAAAGTTGTATTATTTAAACAATAAATTAGGGACCTTCCTCTCCCTTTATATTATCTAGAACATTGTGTATAAAACAAAGATTATTCTCAGTTCCTTGAAAGTTTGTTAAAGACCACCTGTGATGGTCAGTTTTATGGGTCAGTTTGGCTGGGTTATAGTCCCCAGTTATTCATGCAAACATTAATTCAGGTGATGCTGTGAAGGTATTTTGCACATATATGCATATATATGTGTGTGTGTATATATATACACGTTAAGATATATATGTTTTTTCCACCTACTGATTATTTCCATGGTGGAATCCTAACCGATACACAACCTATCAGGGCCTGCGTTTGGGGGTATGTATGTGTGTATGTGTAAGACACACAGGCACAAAGATAATTTTAACTTTTGTTTCAATTTTGTAAGGGCTTTTTACTTACTCTAGAGTCGGCTGAAGTTTTAGCAAGATTATATTTCTCAATGACACAATCTATTTCACTTAAATTTTCAAACAAAAAAATGATATGAAGGGGTTCACATAATTCTTTTTCTCTTTATGACACCTGTGGTTGTATTCTAATTTTCATTGCCTATATAAAGGTAGACAAACTATTTCTGTTAAGAACCAGAGTATAAATATTTTAAGCTTTGCAGGCTACATATCATCTCTGTCATGTATGTGTGTATATATGTATTATATATATATGTGTGTGGATGTGTGTGTGTGTGTATATATATATATATATATTTTTTTTTAAACAACCCTTCAAAAATGTTACTAACCGTTCCTAGCTTATAAGCCTTTCCAGATTTGGCCCATAGGCCTGAACTCTTCGCTATATCATTTATTTACACATTCTCTTTTTCCTTGGCTTTGCCAGAAGCCACTGGAAACAGGCCGGGCACAGTGGCTCACACCTGTAATCCCAGCACTTTGGGAGGTTGAGGCGGGCGGATCACTTGAGGCCAGGAGTTCCAGACCAGCCTGGCCAATATGATGAAACCCTGTCTCTAGTGAAAAAAAACTACAAAAATCACCCGGGCGCGGTGGCACGCGTCTGCAGTCCCAGCTTCTCAGGAGGCTGAAGCAGGAGAATTGCTTGAACCCAGGAGGCGGAGGTTGCAGTGAGCCGAGATCATGCCACTGTGCTCCAGCCTAGGAGACAAGAGTGAGACTCTGTCTCAAAAAAAAGAGGAAACAAAACAAAGCACTGAGAAGGAACTGGAAGCATGGATGGAGAGAAAAGGACAAATTCAGAGGGAGTTCCTACAAGCCTGATGGTGCCTAAAGGGGCTGAGGGAACAGGATGATTCAAGGAGGACTCCTAGTTTTCTGGCTTCAAGTAAAAGGATATGACCATTTATTGAGCTAAGGAATACAAAAGAAGGATCAGGTAAGACAGACATTCAGTTGTGTACATGTTGAATTTGAAGGGACTGTGACACATCTTATAGAGTGGAAAGTTGATGCTTACTTACAGAGAAAAGAATAAAACTGAGACTATCCCTACAAATTCCTTTTTGCCTTGCCTACAGAATAAATCATAACTAGGCCTCAATAACTATTCAGTGTAATTACTAAACAGATTAGAAGATACTGGATTATACTGATCTATTTATAAAATCAATTTCAAACTGTTACTTTTTTTCACATATATAATTTTCATCTACACAACTTAGTCATAATGCATCCTGATGAATCTTCTCTTTGCTCTATAAATCTTTCAACTAGGTCTTAAATGACTAAGGCAATATTACTTTAAATCAATTCCTCGAATACAGACATAGATTTGTAATATCAAACCATTTTTCCAAAAATAAATTATAATAAAAATTTACCTACATTATGAATTCTAAGATATAATATTCCTATCAAACACATTTTTAAAACGTGTCAAGTTTTAAAACTTGATGGTTTGTCAAGGCATCTGATCATTCTTCTAAAACTTCCTAGGGCAAATAAATAATTCCAGAATTGTATTAATATTGATTTCAAATTTTCCAAATTCTTGGTATTAAATCAGAAATGACAGTATTAAAAATATGAAAATTCTACTAAAGATTTTCCTACTTGATAGCATACCAGCCACTAAATATCAATGATTTATTAATTATAATTTTTGAAAAAGTTATCTTCAACATTACAAATATTATAGATATGGCAATTTTTATTCACAATATTACAAAGTGATTCTCTTAATCTCAATCTGGTGTATATATGTTATACATTTGTTCAGAGGTTGAAAAACTAAAAATTAAATTTTGAAAGTTTGCTACTGTATAGTCACATAAATTTATACTGAATTAATGAATCAGGATAACACCACCAGGGAAAATTTCCAAAGCTCTATGTTCTCAACATTCTATCATCACCTGGAAGTCAATTTTCACCTTTTTCACTGGCTGAATTTGTTAGCTCATATTTTGCTTTGGGGCTCATGTGTTCTTGCAATATGGCAGTACTAGATTATAAGGCTACTGACAACAGCACTTGCTATGAATCCACAAAGACAACAGTGAAGCAAATCAGAATATTACAGAGTCTTTAATAGGAAAGAATGTGATATATGAAGGGCAAGCTATGCCCTTTCAATAATGAAAACATTCTAATTTAACTAATTTGATACTTAGGTAATGCCACTTTTTAAAAAATTTACTAGTTACACTTACTTGTTCTTGAAGACAGTTTGGTGCTACCGTTTACTCTGTAGGAAAAACATGAAAAATGCTTGTAATAAACTTGCAACAATGTTCTCATTAGCAGTAGTTTCTATATTTGGGTCCCTTTTGTTTGTTTAGCTTTTTGGGGGGAGTATTTTTGGGGTTTTTTGGGGTTTTGTTTTTGTTTTTTGAGACACAGTACTACTCTGCCACCCAGGACAGGGCGCAATGGCGTGATCACAGCTCACTGCGGCTTCTGCCTCCCAGGTTTAAGTGATCCTCCTATCTCAGCCTCCCAAGTAGTTGGAAACACAGGCACACATCAATACATCAAGCTAATTTTTTTCTGTGTATTTTATAGAGATGGGATCTCACTATGTTTCCCAGGCTGGTCTCAAACTCCTGGACTCAAGTGATCCACCCACTTCAGCCTCCCAAATGCTGGGATTACAGGAGTGAGCTACCACCTTCTACTGGCCCCTCTTCTTTACTAGCTATGAAGAGCTTCAAAAGGCAGAGCCCCAGGAAGAAGGCATGATGTACAATATAATGAGACCAGAGTTCTCAATTGTTAGTTCTCACTAAGTGCTTCACACCAGGAATCTAGGCAGACACCAGTTTACCTCAACAGCACAAAGATATGTATGCTCATGACCAGATATTCCTCTTGCCAGTGTGTTCATACCTTCTTGCTATAATGACAGAGTAAAATGAGGAAGGGTAAAGGAAGTGACATCTTAGAATAGGAAAATTCACCTTCTTCCCTTCCAAGCCATACTTGAACTGACAAAACAAAAACAAAAAGGGAAATCAGGAGTAGGAGAGATGTTTTTTCCCCCACAATGCTCCAGCCTGTCTATGTCTGTGAAACCTGGAGATGAGGGCAATGAATATAAAGTCTTCATAACAGTTCTCGCAGGTATTTTGATTTCATTTTGCAGATAAAGAAGTAGAGGCTCACAGAGGTGAAATGAACCAAGCCTCTAATAAAGTGCCAATGCCAAGATCATGTAACCTAGGTTCTAAACCTTCAATGACACCACCATGCACATCGAGTTGTGGCCTTAGGACACTTAAGCAAACAAGGCTAAGTGAGCTTCCACCGTTATGCTGAAGCAGGGAAACAACACTTAGACAGTAAGTTTGTGATTCAGAAGCACCACTTGAATAAGCAATATTCAAAAATTCATAGTTCTCAATTTTTTATCAGAAAGTAAAATCAAAGGGAATTCTGATTCTGCTTCCTACCATGGGAAAAAAAAAATGTTTTAAAGCAAGAGGAGCAATTTGTCAGTTGGTTGAAAAACACATTTAAAGGGAATAAACATCAAATATTAGGTCAGCCACTAACAATCTAATTTTGTATAAGCTCAAACGCTTACAAAATACGGAAAGTACATCAGTGAGGTAGATGTGCCTATTTCTGCTTAGCTTCTGGGTCAAGTACCACCCATATCCCACAATAGTATGCTTCATCTGAGCTTCTCTGTCCTATCAGCTTTCACTGTTAATTAACCACCTTGTTCACACTAGATGTGCCCATTTCCCAATAGCACCTATTTCTTGGACCTCAGATTCTGCAGATTGCTAGGTGTGAAAACTTCCTCTTCCACCCACACTGCTTTAACCAAGAAGAGGCCAGAAAGGGACAACATATTTAAAAGTATACTAAAGCAGGAAATTAACTTATGCAATAAGACATGCCAATTTTAGAACTGTGTTACAACCGCCATTGTGGCCATAATTTCTTAAATGAACAAGTTTCACATTTACTTTATTTGGTAAAACTTCAAGACTGTCTTTGCCCCTGCAAGCACAATTTCCCACTGATATCCGGTAGAAAATCAGCAGTGTTATGGCACAGGAGCAGACATTTGACAAAGTAATAAATGACAGCATACCTGTGGCCTTCTTAGCAATACATTGCCTGATTTACTTTTTTTTCTCATATGAATCTAGAAGACTGTGTAATATTCTCAACACTATGAATGTTCCTCAAGCCTCTGTCCACCCTGTTACTACTGGTTCTTTTATCTTACAATATTTCATAGAATTCCTATAAAGAAAATATAATACTTTGATAATGGGATAGGAGAATTATTTTCATATTATATTTTTATATTGAATTATTTTATTTTTCACTTCTTTCAAAGACTCAGCCTTTGCTCAAATCACATCATCTTTCTTGGTATGGCTTCAGAGCTAATCTGAAGTAAACATGAAAACCAGTTCCATAATATAACTGTTTTGGGGTGGGAGCAATATGGTTTGCCCCCACCAAATCTCATGTTGAAATTTGATCTCCAGTGTGACAGTGTAAGGTGGCGGCGCCCAGTGGGATGTGTTTGGGTCATGAGGGCAGACATCTCATGAATGACTTTGTGTCCTTCTAGCAGTAATGAATTCCTGCTCTTGCTAGAGTGGACTAGTTCTTCAGAGTGGGCTGGTTCTCAGAGAAACTGACTAGTTCTCAAGAGACTGGGTTGTTGTAAAAGTCAGTATGCCTCTCACGTTTGGTCCCTCTTCACACATGCTCGCTTCCTCTTTGGTCTTCTCTGCCATGTTCTGACACAGCATAAATGCTCTCATCAGAAGCCAAGCAGATGCCATGCTTCCTGTATAGCTTGCAGAACTGTGAGCTAAATACACCCCTTTCTTTACAAATTACTCATCCTAAGGTATTCCTTTATAGCAACACAAAACAAACCAAGACAAGGGAAGAGGCAGCATTTCCCAGGATGATCATCTATCACCTTCACCAGACTGTCTCTGGTTAAACTTTGGCTGAAATTCAAATTAACTTTCAGAACAAAGATTTGCCAAAATGAGGATATTAAGATGAGTGTACTGAAGAATCTGGAAGGAAATCTTAAAGGGGTTTCAAAAATATCCTGAACAATGGTCACAATACTAGAAGTATACACACTTTCAAGGTAATATCTGCACTTAATCCTCCTGGGGCAATCCCACAAGGTTCCACCTTTAAAGATGGTGTTTATGATACTGAGTTCTCAGTGCTCCTCTCCATCTCCAACTCTCCACATTTTCAACTATCTACTGGTGGTTTCTAAGTCCCACCAGCATCTCAATTCCAACTTAAATTTTCTACAATGTAAACCCTCATTTTGCCAACCTAGTGGTTATTTTACCCTTCTTACCTGAAAAATCAGCTTACAGCTATATAGTACACAGAAGCAACACGGTAAGTATTTACAGAAAGAAGAAAAGGGTGATGGATGGAACTGGTTTACAAACATCTCATTTAGAAGCAGGTATAAAGAAACTAAGACTCAGAAAGCTCAAAGCAATCGTGCATTACGCAGCAAGTAACAGGTAAAGCCAAACTGTAGTTCAATCTCGGTCTCTATTTTCCATCTTCTACCTTTTATTTTTTGTTATCAGAGTTTACTTATTTAAAACTCAATTCAACATTTCTCCATCCCAAAGTTCTTCCTGACCTCCAGCACTAAAATGTGATTTCTCCTTTCTCTAACCCCAAGATTTTGCCTGCACTCGTTCTGTTGCTATAACCACACCTGGACTTAAACACATCATATCACACTATATATGCAATCTTCTCCTGCTAGATCACTGGTTGGCATGAATTGAATTGTGTTTACCATTGTCCAAATTCATATGTTGAATCCCTAACCCCCAATGTGACTGTATCTGGAGATAGTGCTTTTGAGAGGTAATTAAGGTCAAATGAGGTCATAAAGGGGAGGCCTTAATTCGATAGGATTAGTGGCCTCATAAGAGGCAGAGGGCTCTCTCTTCTTCTCCCTCTCTCCTCCTCCTCCTCCAACCTCCTCTTCCCCCATCCCTCCCCACTCACCACCATGTAAACACACAGGGAGAAGGCAGCCTTCTGCAAGTCAGGAAAAGAGTCCTTGCCAGCAACCAAATCTGCCTGCATCTTGGTCTTGAATTTCCTAGTCTCTAGAATAGTAAAAAAATTAATGTATGTTTTTTACGCCACCCAGTCTATGTTGTGTGGGTCATTCAGTCAGTCTACAAGATTTTATTATGGCAGCCTGAATAGACTAAGAAAGATTTCGGTACCAGAAGCTCACAACCTTGGCTGTACCAAAGAACCACCTGAGAGGACTGTACAAAATTCTTAATGCTTGGGCCCCACCCCAGACCAGTTAAATCAGAAATGCTGCGGTAAAAGCCAGGCATTGATATTTTTTAAGGCTCCCCAAATAATTATAATATGCAGCTAGACTGAGAACTACTGCGAGTAACAGTTAAGTTTAATGAGGTCAGAGACCACGTCTAACTCATCTTTGTAATTCCCTCTAACTCCTAGCATACTGTAAATATGCAATAAAATTGTTTTAATGCTTAACAAATGACACATATATTTAAAAGACTTTTAGTATTTGATAGTTACAGATATACTGTAAACAAATACATATGTACCTATTATGTACCAATCACCACACCAGGAATTGTGTATACAATAATGAATCAGTCAAGCAAGGTTCCTTATTCTGCAGCATAAACATCTGACACTCTACATTCCAATTAGTCATGTTTAGGTAATTAACGTATCTTTTGATCTGTAAGAATCTCCCTGTTCCCTTAACAGCTCTGTAGCAGAACACAATGCAGAATGGTAAACACCACATTCTTAACAATTTTTTCCTGCAATCTTCTTACTTAAAAATGCAAAAATAGGCCGGGCGCAGTGGCTCACACCTGTAATCCCAGCACTTTGGGAGGCCAAGGCGGGTGGATCATGAAAGGAAATCAAGACCATCCTGGTTAACACAGTAAAACCCTGTCTCTACTAAAAATACAAAAAAAAAAAAAAATTAGCCAGGCATGGTGGCGGACACCTGTAGTCCCAGCTACTTGGGAGGCTGAGGCAGGAGAATGACGTGAACCCAAGAGGCGGAGCTTGCAGTGAGCCGAGATCTGGCCACAGCACTCCAGCCTGGGTGACAGAGTAAGACTCTGTCTCAAAAAAAAGAAAAAATGCAAAAAATAGAATAGGGGATTGTGGGGGAGAATGTTAACTTGGGTATCAATAGTTTCATTTGGGTACAATTTTGTTTGGTCTACTTATATCAAGTACAAAGTAATACTTCTCATATTTTTGACATCTACAGATATCAAAAACACAGAATTTTACACATATGATTTTAACACCCCAAACAAAAAATTAAAAAAGATACTAATCCAGGCAACAAGATATAATCTTGAATTTATTTCTGTGTGGAGTCAAGAACCCCTTGAGACCTAGGACAAGTATTAATATTTAGAATCACAGAAGTTTAAGGTTTGAAGCAACCTTAGCGATTACCTGATATCCCTTTCCCTACTTCTCATCCTCAAATCTCATATTATGTCATTAAGGACAGGTTAATGACAAAGTCTGAAACAATAAGTCAGGCTTACTAACTCCCAAATTCGGTGTTGATTCCACAACAGTACACTGCCTCCCTGGGAGTAGGAGGCCAATCCTCTATAATCTAGGTGAAATTAACTGACCTATCCTTTTACCTAGTCTCTAACGAATTTAAAGAGGTGGATTCGTATGAAAAATATTACACAGGTAGAATATTCCTATTCTTCAAGTCATGTTTTTCTTTATTTCTCCAATTATTTGTTACATATAGGCACATCATATCTGTAGGTTTCCTTTTATTCATCAAAGAAAAGGACTTTGTATCTAAAATACGATATTTTGGTGGAGTTTTTAATCCTAAACCTTAACAAAAAATTTTTAACTGGAGGTGGTAGCAATCAGGAAAAGCCCCCTAAGAAACTGATTTTAAATTGAGTTGTGGAAATGAACAAGAATTCGGTAGACTTGGGGGTAGGGAAGACGGGGGAAATTCTAGAGAGAACAGTATATACGATGGCCTAGAAAACAACAAAAAAAGTACAGCTTAGCCTACCTTAGGTATATCTTAAGCCAGTGTTATTCAAACTTGTTAACCACAACCTGTGACACTTTACTGGATGCAGTACACACACCTGTGTGTATGTACACATGTGTGCAAATACCCATTCCTATCTGACCTGTCACAATCTGAAATCTCACTGTCCTAAGATTCCTAATAGATTCAAGATAAATTATTTTTAGGACAGAGCTGGTATCCCTCCTGCAGCAGAGAATGTTGGAGCATTCATACCTGCAACCTTATTAGGACTGCCCCTGGCCATGGTAGCCCTTTGCTGTTTTCCTTGCTGCTGTCCCTCTCCCAACTCCTGCAGTTACCAATGACTGAAAAGTGGCATGAAAGCCCAGCTCCCTTGCCTCCAAGGCACAATAAACTGTATGTACCATGTGGTACACCAGAGCTGATTAGGCTAAGACCTGAAACCACACCCTTGCTCAGATTTTTCCCCTTCCCTCTCCTATTTTCCTTACTCTGTTACAGGGTTTTTTTGTTTTTTTTTTTTTTTTTTTTCCTAAAGGCAATCCATTAATAAATCACCCAAATTATATTCAGTTCTAGTGACCGGCTCTTACTCTCTAATACTGTGCCCATCTAAAAGGAACCAGGGCTTCTCAGAGAAATAAGTAATTCTACGGATTGGCCAGGGTAGGTACAAGATGAAGCAGTGATATCTTGTATGAGGGAATAAAAAGAAAATGCTCAAAAAAATGGTGACAGCACATGACAAAGATCCAGAAGCTAGTTTGAAAGGAACTCTGGCCAAATCTGGGGAAACTCGAGCACAAAAAATAATTATGTACATTAAAAGAGTATAAACCATTGAAAATACAGGAATTCATGAGTCCTTACCAAAAATACCAATAATAAATTCACAAATAAATGAAAATGAAACAAAGCAATCTCTTGCTTACAGTAAAATGTCAACAACCATCTAGTAAATGTGAAGGGAGTGTGCTGGAGGTAGAAAATCATTATTTTGCAACCATTATGGGAAAGACTGAATCAGGTAAAAAAGAAAAAAAAAAAAATGAACCCTAAATCAAAGGGAAATATTTGATGAGAAGCAAATATTTACAAGGTCTTAACCTTCCCACAGATTAGTTATTAATTGCAAAACAGAGAAAATATACAACAAAACAGGGCAAAACCTTGAGTGGGCAATCAAAATTAACATCACCTATGAGAAACAGATACCATGTGCCTCCAGATGGGATACTCTGGAAAGACACATCACATATGCAGTATGTGGCTGAGATCAAGGTTATTCTTGATCTAAAGAAAAGTCAGATCAACACAAAATGAAGAGAGTTCTGTTTGTCACTGCCTTACCTAAAAGCTTGCAGTGTCTTCCCATTGTTCTTAGTATAAAATTCAAAATCCTTAAAATGGTTTACAGGTCATTTCATGCTTCAGAACTGAAATCCCAACCCCTACCCCACTGCCATGGCACACACTCCCCTCTTTGATCTCCATTTTTCTTTCTTATGGTCTTTGCTTAAGGCTGTGTTTTTCAAATTTCACAGAACAACCATCAGAGAGTTGTTAATCTAATGAGACAAAAATAATGTATTTTCTATGGCAAATACACTTTTAATTTATAAATATACAAAATGTAGATGTTAAACAAGTCTTTTTTCTTTCGTTCTGAGCCACCAATGTAATTTATGTCTAACAAGATACTCTAGAGATATAGCGGCAATAATAAACTCAAAATTTTTCTTATAGGCCAGGCAAAGTGGCTTATGCCTATAATCCCAGCACTTTGGGAGGCCAAGGCAGGCAGAGCACTTGAGCCCAGGAGTTCAGGACCAGCCTGAGCAACACGGCGAAACCCCATCAAAACAAAAATAAAAAACAAAATATTTTTCTAATCAACTCCACAACCTTTTACATAGTAAACACACAATTCTCAAAAAAGATTCTTCAAGTTTGTTTAGATGTCTAACTTAAAAAGTAAAATTTTCTAGTAAATGTAAGTGCTAGTACTGTGCCTGTACCCCTAAAGCTAATTTACCTACATTCCCACAGGAACCACTAAAAGAACCCCCACTTGGAGTACTGAAACCCAAATGCTCCAAGAATATCCATAATGAAATCCTCCCAAGACACATATACCTTAAACACCTTCTCATAGAATGTCATGAAATTCGTGACCCCACTTTCCACCCCCTAAACCCTATCTCTGTCCCATTTCCTCCTTTCATTAGGTCCCCGGAAGAAAACAGCAATAGAAGGACACAGGGACACACACACACCTGATTAAGGAAACTTCCCTTAGGCTGCCATGCCCCATCCTGCATAAGTAGAGAAGGAATCCATGTTGACACAGGGAAGAGAACCTAACTAAAATGGGGAAAGGTCAAAGAAGGGAGAAAGGAATTACTTCTAGTTGATAGAGAAAGTGAAAAATCAGATTTATCAGGTGCAGGTTTCTATGGGCCATCATCTGAGAATAAAATCATGTCTGAAAATTTGTCCAGAACGTGGCAATAAGCAAAGAGTGTTATTACTGCTACATTAACAAAAAGGAAAACAGTGTAAATAAAACTACGTGGCCGGGCGCGGTGGCTCAAGCCTGTAATCCCAGCACTTTGGGAGGCCGAGGCGGGTGGATCACGAGGTCAGGAGATCGAGACTATCCTGGCTAACATGGTGAAACCCCGTCTCTACTAAAAATACAAAAAAGTAGCCGGGCGTGGTGGCGGGCGCCTGTAGTCTCAGCTACTTGGGAGGCTGAGGCGGGAGAATGGCGTGAACCTGGGAGGCGGAGCTTGCAGTGAGCCGAGATCACGCCACTGCATTCCAGCCTGGGAGCACAGCGAGACTCCGTCTCAAAAAAAAAAAAAAAAAAAAACTACGTGTAAGCTTGTAACCTGCATTTCATCGTTGGGTTCACAGTTTCTTGAGGAAAACAGAGACCCTACAAAGTTAATTAAAAGTTCCTGCCAAATGAAAATCAAGCTTCTATAAAGATCACAGAAAATACAAAATACACCAATAGGAAAACAGATTTTGCTAAACAAACCTCATTTGGTGTATCTATTATTCATTTACTCAATATGGGCAAATACCATCGTGGGCTGTACAAAGCAGTAAAACATCAAAATGTGAAACTAAGCTTCAACGTACGAACCAAATAAACACGAAATTTAAAAACAAAACAAAAAACAAAACAAACAAACAAACAAAAAAACTGGCTTCCATACACTTTATTCTGGAATTTAGACAGACAAAACAATTTAGGGGAAAAAAAAAAATCTTTCTACTTGCTGACTCCACTTTTTTACTTTCCATGGCTTCCATTCCTTCCTTTGATGAAGTTTCCAATAATCACATTGTTAGATTCGACCATGACCTTCCACCTAGCTGCTGACGTAAAAAAAACTGGAATTATCCCTATTTCCCCCCTTTCTTGTTTTTGTTTGTTTGTTTGTTTGGAGATGAATTATCCCTATTTCCTCCTTTTTTTTTTTTTTTTTTTGAGACAAAGTCTCACTCTGTGGCCCAAGCTGGAGCGCAGTGGCGCAATCTCGGCTCACTGCAACCGCTGCCTTCCAGGCTCAAATTCTCATGCCTCAGCCTCCCGAGTAGCTGGGACTATAGGTGTGCACCACCACGCCTGGCTAATTTTTTTGTATTTTAGTAGAGACGAGTTTTCAACATGTTGCCCAGGTGGTCTCGAACTCCTGAGCTCATGCAATCCGCCTGCCTCGGCCTCCCAAAGCATTGGGATTATGGGCATGAGCCACGGTGCCCAGATGCTATTTCCTCCCTTTCTCTCACCATCCTTATTCAATGCAACAGCAGGTCCTGTCAATTTCTCCTCATGATGCTGTATATTTCTGTCCATCTTTCTATTACCATCTTTGGCTAAGATACAAACATATTTGGCCTGGACTACTGCTCCCATCTCTTAACCTGTCTCCCTTCTGCCACTTATTACCTGACCCCTCTACAATGCATGCTACCACTGTAGTCAGGGTAATAAACACACAAATTATGTTACTGCCCTCTTTAAAAGATTCTAAAGGCGTTTGATGACATTAGAAATAATCCAAATGTTTTATTATCACAGCCAGCCTTTGAGGCCTTGCAGCCTCTGCAATATCTAGGCATTTAGCTACCACTCACTTTCCCAGTATCTTTCCTTATGGATCCCCTCCACACTCTGACCCACATTCAAGTTAAATATTTGCTACTTGATGGCCTAGCACACTCTGCCTAGCTTCCTCTCATCCCTCAGATTCCAATTCAAATGACACTTCCTCATAAAGCTCTTCACTGACTAATCTCTTCACCATCTACCACATGACATTATTTTCTTCATGTTTATCACAATCTGTAAAAATGTGTGTGTGTGTGTGTGTGTGTGTGTGTGCCCACGCACGTGTCTGTGTAGAAGGAGAAGGGGGTGTTAATTGTCTTTTTCTACCACTAGATAAGCTTTATTGGAAGCAGGGATTTTGTTTGTCCTATATACTACTATTCCCTAGGGTCCAGAACAATACGGGCCATATACCAGACACTCAACAAGTCTTTGTTTAATTAATACTCAAAAGGTGGCATGGTCTACAGCGCTGGACTGGAAATGAAATTACCTAGGTTCTAACCAGACTTGATTCAACCAGCAACTAGCTGTGCAGCCTTGGGTACAACACAAGATTGGAGTGGCTTATGAGTAACTGGAAGGTAAGCAAGTGAAGACAGCAAGTATGAAGATTTTTCTCCCAAATTTCCTTGTCTAAATTCAAAAATTATAGATATATGGAAATCTTTAACCTCTCTCAGTCTCAATCTCCTCATCTATATGAGATGACTTTATATGTCACTTCAAGTTCAGAAATACCATAATTAGGCTGGGTGTGGTGGCTCACACCTATAATCCCGGCACTTTGGGAGGCCGAGGCAGGCAGATCACTTGAGGTCAGGAGTTCCAGGCCAGCCTGGCCATCATGGCAAAACCCCATCTCTACTAAAAATACAAAAATTAGCCGGGCGTGGTGGCGGGTGCCTGTAATCCCAGCTACTCGGGAGGCTGTGGTGGGAGAATTGCTTGAACCCAGCAGGCGGAGGTTGCAGTGAGACGAGATCGTGCCACTGCACTCCAGCCTGGGCTACAGAGTGAGACTCCGTCCCACTAAAATAAAAAATAATAATAAAAAAAAAAGAAATACCATAAATTATATGGGACTAAACCTGAACCTTCCTTACTCACCCCTCACTTACACCCTACCCCTTCTATCTTCAAGAACGAAATCATAGTAGTCATCCTGAAACCAAGCATCGCACAGTGCACTTTATTATCTAAACCTTTGCTCATGGAGCTGCTCTTCTCCAGTTCCAAACACTGGAAATTCCATCCCTCAAAGCCCAGATCAACTGCTGTTTCATAATCACCGAGTCCAAAATGAACATGATCATTGTGTTCCAAAACTCCTCTATGCTTCAAATTAGAGTATTCCCTGATCTACCACTACCTGCTGGACTAGTCACTTAACTTCTCTTCGCCTCGGTTTCCTAATCTGTAAAATGGAGCTAAAGGAACCTACCATATCACATACTGTTGGATAACAGAAAACACTTAGCATGGTAATAACGTGTTCAATTAAAACATTATTTCTGTGCTACATACATTTTTCATGCTCCTTGAAGGCTCCGAAAGAGCATTTCCCATTTCTGAATCTCCCAAGTTTGACGCCATTTCACCTCTCAATGTTTTGACTTTTTGTATCCATAAAATGAAAGAAATGGACTAGACCAATTACCATTCCCTCCAAAACTGTTATCTATTCCCTTGCAAGAATAGCCTAAAGCAAAGATACTGCAGGTCACCTTTCACAAGGACGGGAATTCGAGGGGACGTAAACTATTGCTGCAAACGGAAGTGGCTGGAAGCAAGGAGATTAAAACAACATTCAAGACTTTGAAGATCCTTCCCAAAGAAACTGACTCTTGCCACAGTGATGGATCCTTTGAAATGTGTTTTTAAGTTGGGTTACAAGGATGAACTCGGGGTCCATGAACTCCCAAACAGAAATGTAAAACTGTGCGCCAGAACAAATATAAAAATTTTTCCGGGGCCAGAGTGTCTGCACCATACATTAAATGAGTCTGTGCCCTTAAGGGGCGAAAAGAGGGTGACAATGAAGAGACGAGTCGCGTTAAGTAAGAAACCACAATGCATGAGAGTTTAGACAACAAAAGCAACCTCAGCTAACCATAACCCCCAACAAGTGAGAAGATGACCTAAGACTGGGTGAAGCAGACGCCGAGCGTGAGGAGACGCTGGTGGAAGCAATGCCACCCAAAGCTCTGCACCTTTCCCAGGTCGGTCTCCAGCCCGCACGGCCCGCGGTGTGAGACCCGGGGCAAAGCCCCTCAGCAAACCCCGTTTCCCGCCCCGGTACCTGCGGGGTCGAGCGCCATCTCGGCGGGCCGAGAAGAAGCCGGCCGTTTGGCGGCTCCGGGGCAAGCGGGGAGGGGAGTGGAGGGGAGTGGCTTGGGCTCGGACGCACGTGCGACCTCCTGGAGCTTCCCACAACAGAAACGTGCGCCCTTGGCATAGCACAGCCAGGTCCCTTTCCCTCTTCCTTCCCAGGTTCCTACTTCCGCCGCCCGTTGCGCCTGCGCTCTGCCGGCCCCGCCCCAATCCTGTAACTAGAGTGGAACGGACTTCGCAGAGGGAATGACCAGAGAAGGGGGCGTGGCTGCGCTCCTTCGGGGCGGGACCGTGCAGGACGCGCGCAGCCTCGCTTCGGGAGGCCTGAGCACCGGTTGTAGACCCGGGTCTGCAGTGACTGGAGCCGGACTTGCAGGACTTTGGGACTGCGCCTCACTCGGTAACTGGGTCAAAGTCCGAGCCCCGCCCCTCACACCCGCCTTCGGAGAACCGAATGAATCATCCAGTTCCTTTTCTTTTTTTCGTTAACATTCATTCATTCATAAATATCTATTTCATGCCTACCAAGTTCCAGCCACGGTTCTGAATACGAGGGGAAAATAACAATAAAAATAACTTCCCTGTTCTCAAGGAGCAGTGTGGCAGAGGAGACAAATAAAAGCCACACGCTGAAAAATGTGATAAACGCCACAGGCACTAGATGTGCACAGCTTGTTCTACCATAAAGGCGGTATGGTATGTGCAATATCGTTATTTCTCCTTCCAATTAGGCTGTGGCTCTCCTAGGGGTTAAAATGTGGGCTCTAGAAGTACCTCTATGTTATGAAATAATATCCCCAGGGCGTACAGTCTGATTTGGGTGACGTTACAAATCCCGCCTCTATCAGTAAAAGCTGTGTTTTGTGAGAATAAAATGAAGGAAGGTAATAGCCGTGCCGCTGAAGACCCCCTACTAACGTCTTCTCAGTAGAAGAAACTTTCTAGGTGGCACTTAGGTTCATTTCCACTCACAAACCAGCCTTCAGAAGGGCCTTCTTGTCAAATTCACGTTTAACTGACTCGAGCCACCAAAGGGTGAGGTGTGGCCTGGGACAGATGGGACAGATGTTTAGAAAAACAAGGAGCAGCTGCTTCTTCCCTGCAAGGGATTTAGGGCTTTCAAAATGATCCCCTCCCCACCTACCTGCAGTCCCTCCTCCCCTGCTGCTGCTTCCGCCTGGTCAGTTGGCAGAAAAGCTGAGGCAGTTGAGCGGGGCTGGGAAAGTGGGTCTCTGCTCAGCAGGTCTTCCGTTTAAGGGCCTATTTGGGCATAACGGCCCTTATTACAGCTGTAGGTTGAGGTGCCAAGGTGAAGAATTAACGTTTCACTCACCCAGCCGGGGAATCAGGTCCTTTTCCTTGTATGTTTTGTAAATGTGCTTAGAAATACACCAGAATGACTCTGGTGTGCCTCTTTTATTCTTCTGAAGGTGAAGGATTTGATTTAGAAAGCTAAAGCAAATCTTTTTGAGGAGATGGAGTATTAAAACACGGGTCAGACATCCATATTCAAGTATTAAACTAAATCTTTCTATATGCAAAAGGGTATTATGGTAAAGGGGGAAAGTTTGATCTGTTAGCGACTTGAGTAAGTTCTATCATTTTTCTGGACTTTGGTTTCCAATTTGAAAGACTGTTCTGAGGAATAAATGTGATATCATATAACGCCTTTGAAAGACATTAAAGGACCACTTCTACCATTTTTGCCAGAGCTATCACTTGAAACATTACTATTTAACATTTGTTTTTAAATCAACTCACTTTTTAAAAACAGTTAACTAGGCGCTATTTACTTTAGCCTTATCCTAAGCAACAGTATCTGTAATATCATGGGTTTTGTGTACCCCATAGAGTGAACTGTTAACCGTATCACACCAGGAGAAGCACTAGCAAAAATAGCAGCCCAATGCCTGATACATATAGTATATCTCTCTCTATTCCCATGTTAAACTAGATACTTTGGGGGGAAACTGAGTCTTTACAATCTATAACTAGGGAAGATAAGTCATTTTTTTAAGTTAAGCAAATGTAATTGGCAGTTAAAAACAGAAGAAATTTCCTGAGGCATTGCATTATTAATAGGCAATTCTTTGGGTCGTAACTGCAATAGGAGCTCAAGGAAAGAGGAGAGGATATCATCCTGGAAATTAGGAACAGTGTCTTACCCAATTGTGATCCCTAGAGCTCAGACAACATCTGGTAACTGGTGACCCCACAAAAGCCTTTCTCAAAGGATTAAATGCCGCAATGGTTAGGAAAGACTTCAAAGGTAAGTTAGAAGTTATGCTTCGCCTTGAAAGATGGGTAGAATGAGTAGACAGAAAAAAGGGCATCTCATGCTGGGAGAAAAATGAGAGCAAAAGCGTCTGGGATTTGAACTGTTCTTGAAGGAGCATGGTGGAGCATGGCAGAGTGCAGGCTAAGGAATGGAACCATATGAACAAAAGCACAGGGGTGGGAAGCACCCGGCTGTGTGGCAGGAAGCACCGGGCTGTGTGGCAGGCATGTGCTGGGCAATGCTTGAAACTACTTCAATGCATTTGAGGATTTGGGAAGCTAGGGCAGTTATGCATTGGCTAGAAAAGGCCAGATTCCCACAGTCTTAAACACTAGACAGAGGTGTTTGAATGTGTTTGAATAAGCAACCAGAATCTGTTGAAGGTTAATATATAGGAAAAGAGCATTGTGGTCAACATTTTCTAAAGGTGTTTTATAAAAGTTTTGTGCAGGATGAATTTAGGTAGCGAGGAAAGAGCTAAAAGGCAAGCAGAAAAGTAAGGGGACTATTGTACTGGTTTAGGCAAGATCTGAAAAGAGCTGGAACTGGGATATTTAAAATGTAAAAGGATGGATGTGAGAGTAATTGCAAAGGAAGAATCTACCCTTTGAAATTGGATTTAGGAGACTAGGACAAAGAGTCAAGATATCTGGATAATTCCTTTTTTTGGCAAATGTGTACAGACAAATGAGAAAATCATGGCAATGTGCCTATTCATGCCTAAAATGATCTGCCCTTGATCCTCATTATTGGGGGCTAAGAGTGGCGATAATGAAACAGAAAGATCAGTTCAGAGAAATTTGCAGTAATGCAGGGTAATAACAGCAGTTGAACCACAGCGAATTTCTCTTTGCATGTGAAGGCAAAGGAATGTGCAAGTAGAAACAAATATCTTAATTATTTTTGAGTCAATTCTGACTGGATCTAACATTCGTTTATGCTATATGTTGATATGCAGTTAGTTATTTTTTGAAATTGAGATTGTTAGTCAGCCCCTGCTTGCTTCTGCCTCTTCTTAGCATCAGAATTAAAGGCTTTTCATCTGTAGCTCAGCTCTGCTACAGATAAGAATCAAACTTGAAGTCAATGAGATTTCAAACTTGAGTCAATAAGAATCAAACTTGAGTCAATAAGAATCAAACTTGAAAGAATATTAGACGTCCCATCTCTACCAGAGGATAGGATTGAGAAGTACTTCTTGGCCAGAAGATCACTAACCAAGGGTCCCTGGTGGCCCTGCCTACTTTCTGAGCTGTATTATTTAGCACCCAGTTCGCATGGCTTGTGCCTTCTCTGGTTTAAAAGGACTTAGGTCCATGTTGACATTTGTAGTATTTGCTAGGGTTGTCATAATGAAGTGCCATAGTCTGGGTAGCTTAAACAACAGAAATATTTTCTCACAATTGCAGGCTAGAAGTCTGAGATCAAAAATGTAGGCAGAGTTGCTTCTCCCGAGGCCTCTCTTCTTGATTTGTATATGGCATCTTCTCCTGTGTCTTCACATGGTCTTCCCTCTGTGTAGCCGTGTGTCCTAATGTCTTCTTGTAAGGACACCAGCCATGCTGGATTGGGACCCACTCTAATGAATATCTTAATGGCCTCATTTTGTCTAAACTACCTCTTTTAAAACCCTATCTCCAAATTCAGTCACATTCTGAGGTGCTGGGGGCTAGGACTTCAACACAAGAATTTTGGGAGATACAGTTCAACTGATAAAAGCGTTGAAATTTTTTACAAGGACTACAATTATTCCCTGAATCCCAAATCACTTCACTAGAGCCCTAAGAACCTGACTAGTGTTAGCCTCTCACCAGAATAAAATACTTTGTCCCTGTTTTTCTGGCTGTTGAATAGGGCCTGTTTTAATCTGACTCAGTTCACCTATTCACTTCAATCAGCTCCTGACTGTCCCTCACTCTCTACATCTGATTGATCAAAACATCTAGTCAGTTCTCCTTCCTTAATATATCTTTATTTCATCTGCCAATCAGAGTCATAACTCTTAGTCCAAGATCTGCCCATTTTTGCTGATATTATTGTAATAGTTCTGAATTGCCTCTCTGTTCCTAGGCATTTCTTCCTCCCACTTATTCTCTCTAATCCATTTCACCCACAACAGCAAATATGATTCTAAAATTTCTTATATAAAATTCCCAGTAAGAGACAACCTATAGAATGGGAGAATATATTTGCAAACCATACAAATGATAAGGAGCTGACATCCAAAATGTATAAGGAATTCAAACAACTCCATAGCAAGAAAAAAAAAAAACCCCAATTTAAAAATGGGCAAAGGACCTTAACAGGCATTTCTCAAAAGGAGACATATAAATGATAAGTATGTGAAAATATGTTCAACATCATTAATCATCGGGGAAATTCAAATTAAAATCACAATGAGGTATCACTTAAGATCTGTTAGAATAGCAGAAATACAGGAAGATAATAAAGCATTAGTGACAATATAGAGAAAAGAGAACACTTAGACACTGCTGATGGAAATGTAAATTAGTACAGCCATTATGAAAAACAGTCTGGAGGCTCCCCAGAAACTTAAGAACAGAACTGTCATATGATCCAGCAGTCCCACTACTGGGTATATATTCAAAGGATATGAAATCAACATGCTAAAGAGATATCTGCACTCCCATGTTTTATTGCAGCAAAATTCACAATAGCCAAGATATGAAATCAACCTCAGTGTCCATCAATAGACGAATGGATAAAGAAAACATGGTATATATATACACAATGGAATACTGTTCAGCTCTAAAAAGAGAAAATCTGTCATTTGCAACAACATGGATGAATCTGAAGGATATTATGTGTCCTTCAATTTTGAAAGACTCTTCTGTGAAATAAGCCTGGCACAGAAAGAAAATACCGCATGATCTTATTTACAGGTGCAGTGTGAAAAAGTCAAACTTATAGAAACAGAGAGTAAAATGGCAGTAACCAGAAGCTAGGGGTTTGGGGACCTTGGGGAAATGTTAATTAAAAAAAAATAGAAAATTGCAGTTAGACAGGAGGAATAAGTTCAAGAGATCTACTGTACATCATGATCACTTCAGTTAGTAGCAATATATTATCTATTTGAAAATTGCCACTCTCTAATAGATTTTAAGTATTCCCATTACAAAAAAAAAATGGTATGTGGAGTAATGCATATGTTAAATAGCTTTATTTTGTCATTCTACAATATGTATTTTAAAACATCATAATGTATACTATAAATATATACTATCTAACTTGCCAGTTGAAACAAATGCATACATACATACATCCTCAGTAGTTCCCTATATAAATAAAATTCAAACCCCTTCTTTTAGCAAGGTTCACAAAACTATAAACTTAGTCCCAGATTACTATATCAACTTTTCATAACCAACCTCCTTGTAATCTGCAATTTCTGCTACATTAACTTACATACAGTTGTTTATTAAATTATCTGTAAAGACTTCTTTTGGCTATCCTGGAAAAATGGGTAAGAGTTTGTAGTTAATATAAAAACTTGAAACTAATTGCAGATAAAGTATCTAGGTATCACTAGGACCACTGGAACTAGACAGAGTGATATAGTTTGGATGTATGTACTCACCCAAATCTCATGCTGAATGTAATCCCTTATATTTGAGGTGGGGCCTGTTGGGAGGTGATTGGATCATGGGAGCAGATTTCTCATGAATGGTTTAGCACCATCCTCTTGGTACTGTCCTTGCGATAGTGAATGAGATCTTGTGAGATCTGTTTAAAAGTGTGTGGCCCCTCCTTTCTCTCCCACTCCTGTTCCAGCCATGTGACATGCCTGCTCCTCCTTCACCTTCCACCATGATTGTAAGTTTCCTGAAGCCTCCCCAGAAGCCAGGCAGATACCAGCGTCATGCTTCCTGTCCAACCTACAGAACTGTGAGCCAATTACACTTCTTTTTGGTATAAATTATCCAGTCTTAGTATTTCTTTAGAGCAATGTGAGAATGGCCCAATACACAGAGCTAAACTCATTTTTCTCCCCTACTTTACTTAACTTTTTAAACTGAGATATAACTTACATACAGTAAAGACTACAAATCTTTGTGCAGCTAAGTGAGTATTTACATATTTATACACTTTGAACTACCACCCCAAATAATGTTCTGTCAAAATATAGAACATTTCTAGTCATCCAGAAGGTTCCTTTTTATCTCCTCTTAGTAAAACATCTCTCCACAAAAGTAACTACTCTCATAACTTTTCTGAGCATTGATTAGTTTTGCCTGTTTTTGATCTTTATATAAATGTAACTATACAGTGCATAGTCTTTCCTATCTGACGTTTTTTGCTCAACTTCATGGCTATGAGATTCATTCATGTTGTTGTATATATAGACATAGCTGCTCTGCTACTTTTAATGTAACATTTGGGAAATTGTTTATCCTCCTGAGCCTCAATTTTTTCATCTGTAAAAGTATAACCTACCTCTGCATGATTGATTTGAGCCTTAACAATGCACTATTACAAACACTGACAGTGGTGTCCAGCACACAGTAGGCCATTCTTTTTTTTTTTTTTTTTTTTTTTTGAGACAAAGTCTGGCTCTGTCGCCCAGGTTGGAGTGCAGTGGGGGATCTCGGCTCACTGCAACCTCCGCCTCCCGGGTTCATGCCATTCTCCTGCCTTAGCCTCTCGAGTAGCTGGGACTACAGGCACCCACCACCACGCACGGCTAATTTTTTGTATTTTTAGTAGAAATGGGGTTTCACTGTGTTCACCAGGATGGTCTTGATCTCCTGACCTTGTGATCCACCCACCTAGGCCTCCCAAAGTGCTGGGATTACAGGCGTGAGCCACCACGCCCGGCTAGTAGGCGATTCTTAAACTGTAGCTATTATTACTATGATGATTATCCTCTCTATTTTCACTTTTGAAAAACTGTGCTTTCAAACTATTATTATGTGATATGTAGTTTTTAAAAATTTTTATTCAGAGCTATTCTGCCTTCAGGACTGAAATCTAGACAACAATGGGTTTAAATCAGTATTATGTGAAACAACCTTCAAATGAACAAAGGAGATTTAGCAGTGTGCCCTATCATTTATCAGGTGAGAAAAAAAAAAGTGTGAAATATCACCTCTCACCTCTGCAGAAGGCTTTCTATATTTTATGTTTTGTTTTTACTGTGTATGGTTTTCTGCGTGGCCTCCTTTGAGACAGACCACAATATTCTCTGGGGTCAGAGGCTCTATTCCTAGAAAAGAAATAATTTTTAAAAGTAATAATAATACTATGATAGGACTTATGTTGGATTTCTCCTATTTTGGCTTTGTGTGGGTGCTATGATTCTCTGTAGAATTTCTCATAGGAACTGACGAACAAAACATGGGACTGCTTTTTGTTGTACACCAGGCCTGAAACATCAGTGGCATACCAGTTAGTGGGTCAACTGCACTGAAAACATGTCAGAGATCTTTTGCTCATTTGGAGGAAACAAAGTTATGAAAACTTAAGTGACTTAACACCAAGTATCTCCACCCTGCTAATCTGAAAAAGGACAAATGTCTTAATTCAGCACCATTCCTCCTTCAGATCAGAGAACTTTCTATATGCCATGCACTGTATTGAATCCTGGGAAAATAAAGATCAGTAAGATGAGGTTTCTGCCTTTAAAGAACTCAAAGTCTAGAGGGAGAGAGAAAAACATATGAAAAAATAATTACAATTCAACTGATAGGTGATGATATGGGAGCCCAAAGAATGGAGAAATTAATTTGACTTTCACAAGACTTTATATACATGCTTATGTTTGAAGTAGGTCTTAAAGAATAATTAGATTTTCAACAAGAGAAAGGCAAATGGAGTCCTCATTGGCAAAGCTTTTACCATGTAGAATAGGTGTGGGATTACTGTCATGCCCTGTGAATATGGTTAAAATAGCTAGATTATTCACTACTATTTGGAGCCAAACGAGATACAAGAAAAAGAATATAATGTTGAGTATTGTTATCAAGTTTCAATGCTTTCTTCCAAGTGCTATGCTCAAACAAAACAATCCCACATCACTGATTCTGGTATCTTTACCAGTTGGACATGGAGCATTAAGTCCAAATGAAAACATCTCAAAGAACTCAGGCCTTGACCTTCAGTAAAGAAGAGTGTTAATGTTACCTTCTATTAATCTGATTCTGTGTCATGGAGCCAGGGATTTCAAGGTGTAGATGAAAGATATCCTATAAAAATAGGGTATTACTGTTTGTTGCTAAGTCACATGACTATCTGCATTTTGAGGAGAAAGATTGTGTCTTATGTGCTATGGTACCCCTACATTTCTCACAGGATGTGACATCATAAATGCTTGTTGCACAAATTCCTGTTAATGGAGAATGTAAGGGCACCATGTATAACTAAAGTGGGTCACATGGCCCATCAATTATTCTTTATTAATACCATTTTTGTTCTTTTCCTTGTCCCTAACTCCTGCCTTAATTCTGACACTATTTTTGTCTTTTCTGGTTATTTGCTGTAGGTACTTTCAGGTTCTATATGCTTTAAGAGATGTTTCCTTAACTCGGGATATGAGGTACACATTTCTGGTATTGTCCAGTTGGCATCTTGCTCTTCTGTTCTTCCCCTGCTTTATTATAGGGCTTCTACCAGTGTCCTCATGTCCTTACATGCCATCTATCTTTACCCATATTCATTGGTCCAAAAATGGATACCTGGTCTATGAAAGGCTGATGAAACTGTGTCCTAGAAATTATAGATGTGTGTCTAAGCATGTCAGTTTGTATTCTGAGTCTACAATTGTTAAATGCAAAATGTGCAGAAGTCATTAAGAGACTAGTTTTTGCCATGTAGTGAAAGCTACCTATAGGGAGAGAAAAAGGGTGAAACCCAACCAAAGAGATATAGAGACTCAAGACTGAGAAAGTCCAGAAGAATTTTGTGTTTCCAGTTGCAGTTTCTGTGAGGCTCAGCTCTATATCTGCCTTTCTGCGTCTTTGCTCTTCATTGAGCCACAACAGACATATATAGGACACCTCTTGTGTACCACTTCAAATACTCTTGGCCCCAACTCTTATAAGTGGGGCAAGTTCTTTTCAAGCTTCCTTCAACCTTCTTCATGTAGGTGCAACTTGACAGCACCTTGCCTCAGCGTTGTACTTCTCACTTGCTTCTCTGACACTACACCATGGATCATGCACAGGGACCCTCTCAGTAGTCGTTCATATACAATCTAGAAGTGCAGGGGAAGTTAATGGCGGCGGGACTACCTTGATTAATAGCGAATGGAATCCAATGGATAAATGTGTGCCATTTTTTAATTCCCTAGGCAGACAGTCTTGAAACACATTTTAAAGATTCCTGCAAAGGTCTCGTGGTAAACTGCACCAGTCACCTGTGAAGTAGGAAACTTAATGATACATTCATGTATTGTCTTTCTGTCCTTCCCTCTTTTCCTCTTCCCTCTTCCTCACTCCTGCTTCCTGGGATTATATTCCAAGACAATCAACCTGCATGCAATCTAGTCTAAAAGAACACTTGCTCGTTGTTTCCCATGTTTTGTTTCAGTTGGTTCCTGCCTCTTGCTACTCAAAAACATTGTCATAATTCATACAAAGACCTGCAATGGTTCTCTCATTGCCCATAGAATAAGATCATACAAGCAACAGAACTGGATGAGAATACACGAAAATCCAAGCACAGGAAGCAGCCTACTACTTTACCAGGATTACCCCATATTACTATTTGCCTATTCTTTGCCTGTTGTAATCTGCTCTTCTTTGCTTTTGCCTTCTCTGGCTGAAAATCCCTTAGTTCTTAATGCTTCAGCTCTCAACACTCATGCCAGGCCTTCTTTCTTTGAAGACCCATGTGTTATGCTACTGCAGGTGTGACAGTGACAATTTCTCTGGATATGGTTCTATATATATAGTTCAGCTCCATATCATACGGTGGCCAGTAAGCTAGAGACCCAAAGACTCACAAATGCCAAAGCCCCTCACCTAGCATTTCTCCCAGTGCCTAAGACATAAAAGCCACTCACCAAATATCTACGGGATAAATTTATAAAGGTGTTGATTTCTGGGGACTTAAAAGCAAAGATTAAGGGGAAATAATCATTCATTTGATTATGCTTGAATCATTATCAATCATATAAAACATACACTGAATATATCTATACATACTTCCTTTTATTTGTATTATTAGAAGCTTAGAAAAAATTAAAGTCTTCATCAAAGCTGTATATAGATACCAAAATTTATTTCACTTTTTACTTATTATTGATGTTTTAGGTTGTTTCTAAATTTTCTTTCAAAATTAACACAGAGATAAATATTCTAAAAATAAAGCATTTATCTCTAGCTCTGTTTATTTCTGAAGGATAATTCGTAGGAGTAAAATTATTTTGCTAAATACTATGGATAAATTTTTAGCAATAGGTAATGTTATCCTAAATATTTTTGATTGCTACAAAGAGGCATATTGTTACAACTTTTAACTTTTTATTAGTGCTGATAAACATTTTTGTGTTTAATTGGCCTTCTGTGAAACGTCTATCTGTATTCTTTCCCATTGTAATTTATACGATTACTATTTTTTTACTGACTTATATATTGTCTTTCTATGTCAAGGGTATTGTCTTTTTCTATCCTTTTTGCAGCGTTACTTCTTTGTAATTGTTTTTCTTTTACTTATACTAATTTGACAGACTTATAGACATATAGAGTATTTTCCTTTGTTATTTTGATTTGTTTAATTCTTAGAGAGAGATAACCCATCCTGTCCCCAATATTTTCTTGTGTGTGTGTGTTTTTTTTTTTTTTAATAGATTTCTAGGGTAAGGGGAGGGAGAGCATTAGGACAGATACCTAATGCACGCGGGGCTTAAAACCAAGATGACGGGTTGATAGGTGCAGCACACCACCATGACACACGTATACCTATGTAACAAAACTGTACTTTCTGTACATATATCCCAGAACTTAAAGCAGCATTTTAAAAAGCCCCACAAATTAAAAAAAGAAATAGATTTCTATTTTACATCTACCTTCTTTTCTTATCTTTATTTCATTTTATTTATGGTGAGAATTGAATCTCTACCTTAATTTTTTTTTCCAAATAACTAACCAATTTTTTACACTATTTTCTAGATATATTTACTAGAAAAATATCCACTAGAAAAATAGATACCATTTTCTTTTCAGTTCTTTCTCTCATCTTGGGCCTGTTTCTAGACTATTTATTCTGTCCATCTTCCTGCCTATTTCTGTGAATGTATTCTGGTCTTTTCAACTGACACAAATTCTAAATGGATAAGGTGAGGGTACACATGATATTTTCATCTTTTCCAGATTGAGACTTTGTTTCTGCACATCTGACCACTGGACCAAAGGCTCAAAACAGGATATGTGACCTGTCCGTGTCAGGACAATGAACAGTGTCACCTGCCTGTCTATCCTGGTTCTGTGGCTTCTGGCTTCTGGTTTGTGGGCAATCAGATGAGGAATGGGCTGTGGGAGGGAGCCCATATCCAATACACTCTCAGGTTTAGCTGAAGAATCTTCATTTCCCATTCTTGGTTGCAGATCAGGTTTACATATATTCCATATGAACCTGCTATTCCAGGTCAACCCCTGGGAAGCACACTCTGAGGTGAAGATTAGCACATGGAAATTTGTTAGGGAGTGCTCTACTTTTGGAAAGCTAATACTTACGGAAAAGAAGGGAAAGACACAGCATTAGGGAGAGGGAGAATTTGAGCTGTGGTACAGTCATAATAAGAACTAAGCCAACTCCACAGAAAGCTTTGAAGCTGGGATGGCCCTTCAGAATTGTCCTGAATTGGAGCCAGGGAGCTGGACTTTGTACTACTGCATTAACCGATCATTGATAGAAGGCTGCCCTAAGAAGGGGGCATGGCCTTGGAGGAGCCATGCTTTTTTATTAGAAACTGTAGCACTGATTATACTTAAAAACTAACATAAATTTGTGAGATTCATTCATTGTCATCCGTTTCTTTCTATATCATAAGTTCCAGGAAGGAAAGGATTATTTTTCTTCTTAATTGCCATTGTAGCCTCAAGAGCATAGCAATTATTTGTTGAGTACCTGGTACATAAAAAGCACTCAATAAATACTTGTTGAATAAGTAAATGACCATAGGAGGCAATATTATCCTCATTGTCTATATTAACAATAAGGAAACTGGGACACAAAAATACAACTAATGAATGACAGAGCTAGAATTTAAAGTCACATCTGTTTGGTTCAGAGGCCATGTTCTTTTTACTATAATAATTAATCAGCTCAGGCTGCCATAGCAAAACACCACAGGCTGGGTGGCTTGAACAACAGACATTTATTTGCTCACATTTCTGGAGACTAGAAGTCCAAGGTCAAGATGTCATCAGGGTTAGTTTCAGGGTTCTTCCTGGCTTATAAGGTCACCTTCTTACTGTCTTCTGAGATGGCCTCTTCTCTGTGTGCACACAGGAAAAGAGAGAGGGAGACAGAGAGAGAGAGAGAGAGATCTGGTGTCTCTTCCTCTTCTTATAATGACACCAGTCCTACTGAATTAAAGTCCTGCCCTTATGACATTATCTAACCTTAGTTGCCTTTTTTCAGGCTCTGTCTCCAAACACAGTCACACTGAGGGTTACAGTTTCAACATGTGAGCTTTAAGGCAGGGGACATAACTTCATGTGTAACAAATAGATTTCCAGGGCTTATTATAAAGACACAAAGATTTAGGGGAATCTATCCTAGGCAGGACTGCAGAGCTCTCCAGGGCCTCCTGAACTCCTGTTCTTAAAGCTAGGCTGCCATTTGTGTCCAATTATATAAGAAATAGAAAAAGTTGAAATGAAAGGTATGAGAATTTTTTTAAAAAATAAAAAGTAGTGCTTCAACAACTAAAAACATGTTGAGAGAAAACTATTTGGTGCTCTCCTAATTAACAGACTTCAAATCTCTGCCGGACCATAAAGCACCTTCTTAACCACACCACGTCAAATTCTGACTCATATTTTCTCATTTGAGGTATTTGAATTTTACTCTCTCTTTCTTGTATTTTGCAGTTGCCATAGTCTTCAGCCACTCATTTAATCCAGTCTCCATATTTTTGCTAGTTTTCTCCTAAGAAAATAAGACCTTCTCATTGCCTCGCTAAGCTACTTTCTACGGTTTCACTTTTCCCTGCACAGTAGTTTTCAAACTACATCGTGCATCAGAATTACCTAGAAGGATCATTAAAACACGGATTGTTGGGCCCCACCTACTTCGCCAGAGTTTGTAATTCCCTAGCACTGGCTTGAGTCTGAGTATTTGCATTTCTAACTGGTTCCCAGGTAATGCTAACGCTGCTGATCCTGGGATCACACTCTGAGAACTGCTGCCTTATGGATAAGACTAATAGCAGCTCTTGCCTCTATCTGGCTCCAGTTTGCTTCTCCCAGTTATCAATCTGCACTCCACTCATATCATATGCCTCACACTCCACCCGCATGTTTTCTCCACGCCTGAGCACTTCAGCCACTGATATACTGAATGCCTTCTTACTTGACGAAGTGTCTTTTCTACCCAACTCACATACTCCTCCTCTCTCCAGTTTTCCCTTCCTCTCTTGGGGTAGTCTAATGATAATCCCACACTGTGTTCATATCTATGTTTTATATTAATGCTTTCTTTAGATTGTTTTCAAGCCTTTCTCTTTCATTAGACTATGAGGTTTAACAGCAGGAATCATACCTCACTTTTGTATTTCTGATGATTCACATACTGTCTGGCAAGAATAGCTTCTTAGCACATATTATGTTAGTATTTAATTAAAAGTTAATTTAACTTAATTATTTGTAAAAGGGTTCAGTCATGTATGAGATATATGATCACTCTGACATCTCTACCAAGGACCAAACACTCTACCAAGGACCAAACACTCTACCAAGGAGCATTTCTACTGCATTATTCATCAGCTCTTACATTCAACATGCCTATGCAGCTGACTTCTGTCCCAGGCTTTGCGGATCATTCTTTTGTCTAGCACCGTCCAGCCTTTTCTCCGGCTTATACCTTTGCTTCTTGAGGTTCAAACTAGGTTCTCTAGCTTTCTGTTCACTTGCCTCTTGGACCTCCACTTCCTACCAAAATAGCACAGCCACTTCGCTTGATCTGATTTGGCTCATTGATTCCTGGATTTTGAAACCGGCTACAACCACTAGATGAATGGCCTCTCCAGCTATATTAGTGTAATCTGGAGGAAAGCCCCTGCCTGAGACGCCCTCCCTTCCCTCCCTTTTCCCTTTTCCCTTTTCCCTAGTGCTCTTGGTCAACACATTTTCCTGACCTTGATTTATTATTGAATAATTCTTCAATTCATTCTTTGACTTATGGCTTGCAGGAGACAATGAGTATGGTTTTATATTTCTGGTTTAAGCTATTTATTACTCTGAAATCATAAAAGGGAAAAAAGTCTGGGCATACAAAAATAAAAAAATAAATTTTAATCACAACCCACCTGTGAAATATTGCTAATGACAGCCTCTTCAACTTACCATTAAGAGGGCAGCAGCAGATGAGTTGTCAGAAAAGATGAATGATTCAACTCCTCACTAATGAGAATGAAAGTGTTCCAATTATATAAATTGTTTGCCATGAAGATTGAATACGCTATTTACTTTCAGGGTGAAATATACCTTCTTGAACTAGTAGGTTATTTTAAATTTGTAGGTCAGGTTTAAGTATAAATAATAGTGTATTTCCCCTATAAGCTAAATAACTTAAAAACAACAAAGAAAAACTGTCAACTTCTAGTGAACTAGATGTTGGTGACGACAGCTAAGCCACTATGTCATGTTTCAAACTACAAGTTTTAACTGTACTTGGACCAAATAAATTCACTTAGAAAGTCCTTACTCCCAGGTATTATGGTATTTCTCAGTTATACAGGGAGCTTGATGTTCTTTCTTTCTCCCTCTGTGTTTTTTTTTTGTTTTTGTTTTTGTTTTTGTTTTTTTTTGAGAAAGGCTCTCACTCTGTCGCTCAGGCTGGAGGTTAGTGGTATGAACATCACTTACTGCAGCCTTGACCTCCTGGGCACAAGCAATTCTCCAACCTCAGCCTCGTGAGTAACTGGGACTACAGGCATGCACCACCATACCCAGCTATTTTTTTTTTTTTTTTTTTTTGTAGAGATGGAGTCTTGCCCCATTGCCCAAGCTGATGTTATTTCTACTAGACAAAAATTCCTCATAATTTGTAATTTCAAATAACTACTGGAAACCAGAAGAATAGGTGATAATATATGGCGTGATGAACATCATTCCTTAGTGCTGAAATTATTTTCTAATTTTGATTCTTTGATCTCTTGGTCCAAGAGTGGGCCATTGTCTCACTATTCAAAGGTATAAAGTTATCTTCTACTACAAGGGAAATAAGACAATTTTGGAATATCACTCGAAAAATGGGAGTAATAATATTCAGTAATATTCAGCTTACAGTACTGTTCTCAATACCGAATAAGAAAATAGTTATGGAATTGCTAGCCAAAGCATGGCACACAGTTGGTGGTCAGCAGATGTTAGATGTTTTCTAAGGGCACTTTTATGATCTGTGAATCCCAGAAGTACCTTAGGCATCCATGGGCTTACTCTCAGGAAATAGAAATAGTGATAAATGGTCATATCTTCCAAACAAATGAAGTGAATTTCTCCTTGGAGTAGTCCTGAGAAGAATGTGAGAATGTGGTAGATGCTCAGTTCCAAACTATCTGATGCTGGAGAGGAGCTGGAGAAGCTTGGCACCTTGGAGAATGTGCATTTTCCATTATATAAAACAGAATCACATTCACTAGCGGTTTATTGTCAAAAGATGAAATAAGTAGGAAATCACTCAAATTGTTATTTTAGTGAATGTATATGGAAGCTGAGGACCTTTTTCCAAGCTTCATGTTCATCCTCTGTGTGTGGCTATGGCATCCAACAATATAGCCTCTCCCCCGGCCCCATTTTTTTTTTATTTTGTCTTCCCTTACTTTTTTTTTTTTTTTTTTTTTTTTTTTTTTTTTTTTTTTTTTAGACAAAATCTTGCTTTGCTTTGCTTCCAGGCTGGAGTGCAGTAGCGCAATCCTAGCTCATTGTAGCTTCAAACTCTTGGGTTCAAGCAATTTTCCTGCCTCAGCCTCCTAAGTAAGTAGTACTACAGGCATGCACCACCACCAAGCCTGGGCTTTTTGAAAACCCTTTTGTTCCTCTGAACTAGACTCACCTACTTCTACCATGAATTCTGTTTTTGTTTGTTTTTGTGTTTTGTTTTTACTCTCTGAGTCACCCTTTTTCATTGTTAAACATTGACCATTCTCCTGTGTTTTATCTTGAGAAACTAGACCTTCTCTGTGGTCTTTCTCTTAGATTGAATCATCTTGGGGACTGCAACTATTGCATTTTATGTGGAGGTTTCCCAAATAATACTAGAGTTTTGATTTCTCTCAATTTTAAGTTTGCATCTATAGCTCTTTACTGAATAATTTAGATGTTGTATTGATACCTCAAATTTAGCACATTGAAATAAGTCTTACTCTCTGTCATTCATATTTCTCTCAATATTTTCAACTCAACTCATATTTTAAACCTCAATTCTCTTTGAACCTAAGTTCCGCACTTCACCCGCTAAATCCAAATCATGTTGCATAACCTTCTCCAATACCATATATTTTTCTTTTCTCACAGTCCATATTTTTGTGCAGACCACACCCCTTTCCACTTGGACTATTTTTGTGGCCTCCCAACTATTTCAGACCTTTAGGCTTTCTTTGTCCAATTCCTTCTATGCTCAGCCAGATTAAACCTTTTAAACTCCTTTTTCATCTCATGATGTTATTACTTGCCAGAACCCTTCAATGATTCCACATTTTCCAAACTTACAGGCCCAACAGGCCTATCTATGGCATAACCTTATTTTATAATCTTATTCCTTCTTACTTATCACTATCCTTCTGGACCCTCAATTCATTGCATTTAAAGAAAGTTTCAGAAAAGCGGTGGTTCTTGAAAGGAAGAATGAAATAGTTCCAAAACATTTTTGAGATACTTTGTTTTCTTCCAGGACACTTCATCGTGATTACATACCGCTTCTTCAAAGACCCGACTATTTCCACAAATACAAATACAAAAAATAGCACCATGTTGCCTACTAAGTCTCTCCATGTACATGTGAAGCATCTCAGCCTATGTTCATGGCCCATTGGTGAGTTTGGTGACCACATACATTAAAGCAAAACAGTACGAAGAAACTACAGGACTTAAAAGTGGAATGTTAGACAGATCCTAAGTGCCTTACCCAATGGAAATGTAGTCTGTGACAAAGTCAAGCCTAGAACCCAGAATTCCTAACAGACATTCTTGGGATCATTGTAACTGGTTTGTGTATGTTTCATGCTGAGGAACTCCCATTTTTAAATAATGGAATAAAACGATAGTTTGAGGTCAGGCACTGTGGCTCATGCCTATAATCCCAGTACTTTGGGAAGCCAAGGTGGTCAGATCATTTGAAGTCAGGAGTTTGCAACCAGCCTGACCAACATAGTAAAACGCTGTTTTTACTAAAAATACAAAAATTAGCTGGGCATGGTGGCACCCACCTGTAATCCCAGTTACTTGGGAGGCTGAGGCTGGAGAATCACTTGAACCAAGGAGGCAGAGGTTGCAGTGAGCCAAAATCATGCCACTGCACTCCAGCCTGGATGATAGAGTGAGACTCCATCTCAAAAAAATAAATAAATAAATGAATACAAATAATTTAAAAAGATGATAGAGTTGCCACTTTCCTTAAGCTCATTTTTTGTTGATACTAGTAACAACAACAAGGAAATAAACAGAAAGAAAAAAAGTAACCACTTTGAAAGTCTGGATTTATTTGAATATGTAAATTCTCTATGTCTGCTGAAAAACAATGCTCAATATTGAATATGTCTTATTGTCTTATATGCTAGACATTGGCATGGGAGTTGATGATAGAGTGGTGAATAAAACAGTGCTCATGGCCCTAAGAGGCTATGTCCACAAGTAAGATTTTAATTATTACAATAAATTTGATAAGTGGTTATACTGTTTGGCTGTGCCGCCACCCAAATCTCATCTTGAATTATAACTCCCACAATTCCCACATGTTGTGGGAGGGACCTGGTGGGAGGTAATTGAATCATAGGGGCAGATCTTTCCCATGCTATTCTCGTGATAGTGAATATGTCTCACAAGATCTGATGGTTTTAAAAAGGGGAGATTCCCTACATATCTCTTGTCTGTCACCATGTGAGGTGTGTTTTTCACCTTCCACCATGATTGTGAGGCCTTCCCAGTCATGTGGAACTGTAAGTCCAATAACTGTCTTTCCTTTGTTAATTGCCGAGTCTTGGGTATGTCTTTATTAGCAGCATGAAAATGGGCTAATATAAGTGGGTAAGGCCTTGTGGGGATAGGAAGCAATAATAGCACTTAGTGCATAGGGTAAGTGCCTAATCCAGTTCAGTGACTGGGATGCAGCTAGGGGTGGGCAGTTCAGAAAGGTGTTTAAGAGGAATTAACTGAAAATGCGAGATCAACAGGAGCAAGTCAAGCTAAAAAGAACAGAAGAGAAAAATGTTCCAAACTGAGAAAAGCGTGCAAAGACTCTGAAGAAAAGAAGTCCTAGTAGGTTTGGAAGTCTGCAGAACTTCAGATAAAGTGCAAGGGTAAAAGGTGAGATTGCAAACACAGGCAGAGGTTAATGTGGACCTCTTTATAGGCAAAATTAATGGGGTTGGCCTTGATCCTGAGAGCAAAGGGAAGCCACGTAAATGTTAAGCAGTGAGATGACATGAAATTATCTTTAGAACAAAAGATTTCCAACTAGGGTAGGCTCATTCACTGGGGTGCAAGGTGTCACAGTCATGAACAGTTTTTTATAGTTCTTTTTAAGGTGGTCACCTTCCTTTTGCACTCTTTCTACTAGAGAATGCACACACTTGTGATGAAGGCATATATGGTTTTCCTTTTCTTCTTGCCCTAGCATAATTATCTTTCTCCCTCTTTGATTTTTATTTATTTATTACTATTTTTTTAAGAGGCATATCACTCATTTATTCTGAATCTTGCTTTGGTGAGTTATCCAGAGGCACCAAACAAATGGACAATTCAAAATATTGGTACTGGTGAAGACCCCTCTTGTCGAGACACAATAAACTCATTTGTAAGATTTGAGATTTGTCCTTGTATTAAAAATATTTTTGTTAGGGGCAAAATGTGGTGTCAGAAATAGGGTATTAGAATGTTTTCGAATTAGATATCTTGCAGAGCAAAGATGCTGGAGTAATGATAATTTTTACCTATTGGTTTTGTCTCTTTCATTCCTGAACTATCATCAAAGAATGCAATGCACCTGAAAAGAAAAAAAAAATGATTAAACACATTGATGAGGGTGGCACCTTACTTCATCCAGGAAACAACTCAAGTCAAAGATCTCTACTTTGTCTATTTTAGTATTGGAGCATTCCAAATTGTAAAAAGCATGTTAGGAAGTAAGAATCTGCAACAAAGCGAACCCTCTGGATATTTTCCCCCTCCTGGGTAAGGAGAAAGAGCTTCTCCAATACCAATGAGAGAACTCCCCTTCACCTGTGTTTTCAGCTGTCTAGTTGGCCTGATTTCAGAGAGAAAAGAGTGGAAAATAATTGATTCATTTTCTAAAGATTTTACAGCTTTAGTGAAAGGAACATATAACAAAGGTAAGTTTGTGTTTTACATTTTGATTCAGATTGTGGAGAAACAATTTCATTACTTTTCCTAAGAAATTACTGAATACTGTAAACACACTAACTTTTTACTCGACCAAGGCTCCTGCTGTCAGTCATCAACATCTTTAGTCATCTATACATTCCTCCTAAGTATTTATTACAATAAGAATAACAAAATAAATATGTTGTAGCTTATACTATAAATAATATAATGACCAGTCATCATTAGTACATGGCGATACCTTCTCTTCTGTTTGCAATTAATTTTTGCAAAATACATTTATCCAATGTCCTGAACCTAAAATCTGCATCCGTTTATTATGACTAATTCTACTGTCTCAAATGTGCATTTGCTGCTCTAGTTCTGTATTTGTTTTCACCATGGAATGACATTACTGTACTATCTATATATAATAATTCTCAAGAGCCTATCTTCATGTCAACCTGCCATGCTTTTTAAAGCATCATGAAGTGACCATGGTATTTATGGGATCAACGCTTCTCAAAAGTCATATGTATAAGGTCAAACATAGGCATAGAGTTTATTCTGAATCCTAATTCTAGAAATAAGTAATGTTTATCCATAGGCACATAAACTCATTTAAAAAAGACATTTATCTCACTAAGAGGTGGTTTCCATATAATATTTTACTTATAATTAGTAAGCATTTTTCTAAATATATATTTGTTGTTTTCATTAAATATATTGAATGATATGTTGTATAATAGTAAATCAATCTGTAAGAAATTATTTAATACTTAGAGCCTTATGGATAAAGGAAATGAAAACTTCAGCTTATATATATGCTTTTGCTGCAGTAACAGAATAATCAATAAAAGACTAAAAATTATTCTGTTAACATAAAATCTGTGGAGGAAGTATAATAGAAATATAAGTTTGAGGAAAAAACATAAAATCATCAACTATTAGAGAAGAACTTGTGAACTTGTTCAGGTATTTTTAAAGACACCAATGGGAGGCATTAAATGACTTTTGAGGACACAACTCTGTCCTCTTTTGAATGTATCCAAATAAATGTTCTTTATATTTTCTGTATCACTATTTACATTGTATCAGATATTCTAGCCTTTGAAATTATTTAAATTTACAGTAAAATAAGTTTTACCTAAACATTACATATAATTTTGAAAATTTCTATGGGGGGTTTGTAGGCAAAAAAGCTTAAGGACCACCATTTAAAAAATATTTTTGAATACAGTATGAGAATGAACAGAAAGGGGCAAGATGTAAGCAACAAGACATGCAAGTAGGATGTTGTGATATATGAAGCAAGACAGGTATTGCCCAGACTGGGGCGGACCAGTGAGGATGAATGGAAGGGGAAAAATCCAAGAAATGTTTGGGAGATAGAATGAATAGAACATGGTGAGAGATTAGGTGTGTGGGAAGAGTAAAGGGTGACACCCAGGTCTCCACCTGGGTAGCTGAATGAATAGCTCTTCAGTCACCAAGAGTGGAAAGCCTAATGAAGGAGTAGGCTTGGGGGACAGAGAGTGGTGCCCTAAGTATGTGTGCCTGCATGTGTATATGTGTATGTGATATGGTTTAGATCTGTCCCCACCAAATCTCATGTGGAATTATAATCCCTAATGTTGGAGGTGAGGCCTGGTGGGAGGTGATTGACTCATGGGGGCAGATATCTCAGGAATGGTTTAGCACTATCCCCCTTGGTACTGTCCTGATGATTATGAGTGAGTTCTTCTGAGATCTGGTTGTATTAAGATGTGTAGGTTTAAAGATGTGTAGCACCTCCCCCACCATTACTTCTGTTCCCATCACGTGAGACACCTTACTCCTCCTTTGCTTTCTGCCATGATTGGAAGCGTCCTGAGGCCTTCTCAGAAGCAGAAGTCACTATGCTTCTGCTACAGCTTGCAAAACCATGAGCCAATTAAACCTCTTGTCTTTGTAAATTACTGAGTCTCAGGTATTTCATTATAGCAATGTGAGAAGAGATTAATAGAGTATGTGTGTGTGCATACATTCATATACATATATGGATGACTGAAGATGAACAGAGATTTGAACTAGAGGTTTAAATATGGCAGACATAAGAATATATGTGGTAATTGAATCCCAGGAGTGAATGAGATCTTTAGAGGATATCAAATGTAGAGGAAAATCAAAAGCATGTGATGGCATGGAAACCAAGAGAAACTAATGTTTCAAAAAGGAAAGATATTGAGTGGTGTCGAATGTTATTAAGAAGTCAAGGTGAAGAAAAATGGGAAAGATCTGGACCGGGGTGGTTTCAGGAAAGAAAGGGCAACAGAAGTTACTAGGTTACAGGTGGGAAAATAGGTATGTGTATATACCTACATCCCTACACCTATTCAAGGTGGGCAATAGTAACTACAAGGTCAAACAGTTGACAGAATATTCACTTGGTGCTGATAAATGATTGCTAATTAGTATAACTTTTATTTTCTATATAACTAATTTATAAATTGAAAATCATGCTTTTTCAAGCTTTTCATAACCACGTATTTTCATAAAAATGCAACTTGATGGCACCTTTGTCTCATCATTTACTATTAGCATTTATTCAATAGATAAGGATGCTTACTTAATATAAAACACTACTAATTAGGGGCAGGGCAATAAGTCAGATATGTAGCCAGATTTCAAGGCATTAAAGGGCAGTTAAGATGTCCTTAAAATACTACACTATAAGGCTATACGATATATGTGCCACTAATATACACTTTGGCTTTAAAATATAAACATGGGTAGATATTTTTATTCTAAAGCCTTTTAATACAATATACATGGAATATTGGTTTTAAACCTTCAATTATTAGATCTGCATTCCTCCAAGAGTGTCACTGCCTTTTTCCAGTATCATTTCTTAAACTTCACACACAGGTAACTTAGAAAATTAGCAAGATAATGAATATAGGGTCCTACCTCCTTATATGGTTTGGCTATGTCTCCACCCAAATCTCATCTTGAATTGTAGTTCTGATAATCCCCATGTGTGGTGGGAGGGACCAGGTAGGAAGTAATTGAATCATGGGGGCAGTTTCCCCCATGCTATTCTCGTGATAGTAAGTTCTCACAAGATCTGATGGTTTTATAGGGGACTTCCCGCTTTCTGCTTTCTGCTCTCATTCTTCCTTCCCGCTTTCTCATTCTTCCTTCCCGCTTTCCTGCTTTCTGCTCTCATTCTTTCCTTCCTGCCCTTTTGTGAAGAAGGACATGTTTGCTTCCCCTTGTGCCATGACTGTAAGTTTCCTGAGGCCTCCCAAGCCCTGTGGAACTGTGACTCAAACTTTTTTCTTTAAGAGCTACTCATTCTCAAGTATGTCTTTATTAGCAACCTGAAAATGAACTAATACACCTCCTAATTTAGATTTTTATATATCAGACTATCAAAAGAGACTTTGCTGTGATAGATTGAATATTCAATTATGTATTCAGATTATTCTGCATTTTACATGGAAATTACAAAGTCCAGAGGGAAAAATTGACAGTTCACTCAAATGTGATTCTCCCTTCTTGGCTCCCTTTTGCAGGTGGTCTTGAACTGTACATCTCTTTTCCTCTTTAACCTCTTGTATTTAAAACTCCTTAATTAGGGGGAAATCTAAAATTTTCTTCATTCTTTTTTGAAGAGTCCTGTAATTAAAAAGTTGAGAATCTGCCTAGATGTTTGAGGAGCACAGATACACTGAACAATCCACCCTTAATAATTAAGTAGAATGTTATAATCATAAATAGCTCTGCCTTGCAGTCATTTCTGTAATTTTGTCTAACATTCATATTGCCATTTGATTAGTTAATCATCCATTTTCAAAGGTGTGAATGTGTTTTCACACTTCTGCTAAGACAGTGTTAACTATGAAACTATAGATAGCAATAGAGATTAATTATCTATTGCACCAGTTCCCACACCTTGTGCTTACCAGATAGAGGAAAAGAGTGCATGCCTTAACACAGGTGTGATTTTAAAAAATGGGAAAAAAAACTACTTGGTCAAATGAGCTTAAGGAGCACTTTCAATTGATCTTTAAAATGTTAACAGCATTTACACTTTTAATTTCATTTCATAAAACAATTGATCTCTCATGTATAACAAGGCTTCTTTCCTGAGTGAATTGGTGCATATCTTCAGTTACAAATGTGGAGGCATTTTACAAATGAGTCAGTCTTTCATGGAATTAGAAAATGGAACAGAAACTCTTTTTCAGGTTTTAACAATTGCTGTAACTTCAATAGGGCAAAGCCAGAAATTATAGACTTGTCCTCTGATAGGTTAATTATATACAGTGAAACATCTGAGTGGTCAAGTAACTCAAAATAATAGTGAAAATATAATAATAAATGGAGGACTTATTATTATAAGCACAATAATAATAACGAGCTCTCAAACTGACTTTTGATTTGCTGCTGCTCCCTTACCCTAATAATGAAGTCTGTTAATTTAGAATCTGCCTCACCACTTCTTGGAGATCTGATTTTTCTATTTCAGTGAATTAGCTTTGATGTGAAGGGTATCATGACTGAAATGAGACACTAAGGGATAGAAGTTGATCTTTAACCACATTCATTTTTGAAGTAAAAATAAGCTCTGATTTTAATCCACCATGAAAGATAACAATTTCTAGATTAGTATTAGTTTTGGTCCTACACTTGATCATTAATATTGTTAGTCTTCTTTGAAACATAAACCAAGCACTGAAAATGAGCTAAAATTTGCTTCTCTCATTCAGAAAAAATGACTCTTTCGTCTCATATGCTTTCTTGCTTCTTTAGATATGTGGATGCAAACATTGTTCCAGGCATGGCTCTGTATGGACAGACACTCAAGCAAGGTTGTTGCTCAGAGATCTGCAAGCTTGTATCAATGCCTTTCCAGCTGTTTTTTAAGTGCCTCCCATTATAAATCCATAGCCCCAAATTGCTCCTTTCCTCTTATTTTGAGTATGACATGAGGCAAGCAAATTCAAGCCATTAGGTTTTTGGTAGAAGAAAAACGAGATAAAAATCCAAGTAGCCGGACCGGGAGCATAGCATTCCAACATTTCTAATCAGTCTATTGGTAATGTACTATTTGGCATCATTGCACATGGGCTAGTCAATTCATATTTAGTTACTCTTTCTTAATCTAAATTCTCAACTCCATGCTACTGCACTACCAGTCAATAAATAAGAATGACTACAATTTATCACCATGACCCCACTAACATGTAGGACACTTTAGTTCTCAGGCCTAATCTGACCTTCCTAGAAGGCCTCAATTAGCCACACAGCTCATGAAAATGCTTAGCTCCAGCAGCATCACAGATATGTTTACAACTTTATGACAGCAAACATGTCAGTGTTGGGAGAAAATTGGTTGAAAAGAAGAGAGGGAAATATGACCAAGACCAGAGACTTGTTCCTCTTAAAGAGATTCCAGAAAAGAAACCTTCATCTTCACTGAGCATGTCTCCTGAGGAAGGGGAGTGCCATGCCCTCATGAGCTTATTTCAATCCTACTAATTGCCCATCTGCAGACCTAAGAGAGAGCAAGTACAAATGGGTTGAGAGAATGGTCTGTGTGGGGTCTGGGAAATGAAGATGTCTTTCTTTGGAGGCAATCTTGAGGATTAAGATTTTGAATGCTGGCTGGGTGTGGTGGCTCATGCCTGTAATCCCAGTACTTTGGGAGGCAGAGGTGGGCAGATCACGAGGTCAAGAGATCAAGACAATCCTCGACAACATGGTGAAACTCCGTCTCTACTAAAAATACAAAAATTAGCTGGGTGTGGTAGCACATGCCTGTAGTCCCAGCTACTCAGGAGACTGAGGCAGGAGAATCGCTTGAACCCGGGAGGCGGAAGTTGCAGTGAGCCGAGATTGCACCACTGCACTGCAGCCTGGTGACAGAAGGAGACTCCATCTAAAAAAAAAAAAAAAAGAAAGAAAAGAAAAGAAAAGAAAGATTTTGAATGCTTTGACCAACTCCAAAAGTAGAGCACACTTTCATGAGAGCATCACATTTAAAACTGTACTCATTAGAGCAAACATTGGCTGGCCTCATTGTCTATAGGCTCTCAAATTTGGGGCAAAAAATTTAGTAACTCTGAAGTTCCTTTTAAAATCACAATTGGTTCTGAAACAGAATGGTTCCCTGGGGATGTAAAGCAGATGACTTTTCATTCTTAGGAACAGTCTAAACCAGAAAAGACTCTAAGGATGACATGAATCTTCTTTTTACCTCATCTTTGGAACACTCTCCAGAACAATTTTGAGACCTACCAGCATCACTGAGAGATTTAACAGTATGAATCAGTATTGCCCTAAGGTAAACTCACCTGTATCAATGCCCTTTCACCTTTCTACTCACTGTTTATAAATACCATTTATAAATATCTGAGATTCAACAATAAAACAAAATCACTTTTGTTAGCTCTCAGTACTTTCTCTGTGTTTTTTTATTTGTTTGTTTATTATGTTACATATAATTCCTTTTTGATAGAATTCCTATAGGAATAATGATGAATAATATTACATGTTTATATTTTATGCCTCACATTTACTCTGTGCTAGACACTCAACTAAACACTTTATAATCTCCCAACAAATTTATGGCACAGGTATTATCAACCACATTTAACAAATGACAAAAATGAATTACAGAAAGTTGAAATAATTCTCCCATGATTACACAACACAGAGAATGCCCATAATAGCTAAAAGTAGGCCATGCTAATTTGTTGGTTGGATAAAGAATGGTGACATTGCAATGCTTCTTATTAGTCTTCAAGTAACATACTAATTTTGTACTGTATATGGTATCAAGTCTCCAAAGATTGTCCCCCAATGAACCAAACTTCCTTGTTTCTCCTCATCCCCTTGCCCTTGGCCTTCAGGTCCTGTGACTCACTCACAGCTAGTAGAATGTAGCAGAAAGAATACATTGTAGGTCTTCCAAGCCCAGATCAGAAGAAGCTTAGGAACTTCTGCTTTGGTTCCTTGGAATACACTCCCTGGAAGTCCTAATGTGCTTTGTAAGAATTCCAACTCCCTGAGGTGGTTATGCTGGAGAGGTCACATGTAGGTACTCCAGTTAAGCTTAGACTTCCAGCCACCCCCATCAAAATGCTTCAGACGTATGAAGAAGGTGTCTTGGACCTTCCAAACTAACCCATTTGCCACAACTGAGTACCACTGAGTTACCTCAGTCAATGTAACATGGAGCAGAAGAATCACTCTGCTGAGCCCTGCCAAAATTCCTGACCCACAAAAAAATGAGGTATAATTAAATAACTATTGTTCAAAACCATTACATTTTGGTATAATTTATTGTACAGCAACGGTTCTTGGAAAAGGGATGCTTCATAACAAAAACATTAAACGTGATACTGGCTTTGGAACTGGGCAGTGTATGGACATTGAAAGAGCCTGGAAATGAAAGGAGACTGGAAATGAAAGCTCAAAGGGCCTCAAGAGGTCACTGCTGAGGGCTCCTATGATGAGGAGGAAAGTGCTATTTGAGAATGAGGGGAAAAGGATCCTTGTTATGTTGTGTCACATGGTGTGTCAACACTGCTGTCTGTGGTAACTGGGAAAATAGAAAGAATAAATACATAAAGCACTCATGGACTTGGCTGTGGATATTTCCAGGCAGAATGTAGAAAGTTCTAACTGGTTGCTTCTACTGATTGTGATAATTTATAAGTTAACTTCTTCACTGCTTGTAAGAAGAGTGAGGGAAAATAAAGAATTAACTGTTAAGTTTTTGAGTCAAATTTAGAGGACATAGAAAATATTCAGGACTTGCTTGTCTTGAAGATAAAACTGTTTTCCATACCCAGTGTCTTGCAGTTAAATATTTCAGAGTAATAAACAGCAAGATCAAATCTAGAGCTATCAACAGAACATGATCTCAGGGTAAATATCTCAAGTATGTAGATGTAAGATTTAAAGACAGCCTTTTATAGACCCTGCAGCTAAAGAATATGGATTTCATAAATCTTAAAGTTGTTGTCCCATAACAGACTTATACATGGCCCAGATATAGAAGGGCTCATCTCAGAAAAATGTAAGTGTGCCTTTGTTTATTGGAGTTTTTTATACATTGATATAAAACTCTATAAAATTGTTAAAGGAATCAAAGCAACTTGGAATGAGAGATAATATAAAATTAATTTATATCGTTAAGAAGCAGGCTAAGAAAGCTACCTTGCTGCAAACACAGACCTGTTTAAATTGATGTAAAATAATAATTCAGAGGGAAGATCCTAGAGCCCAGCGGTCAAAGCTAAGAGCCACAGATAATCACTCACAGCAGAACTAGACCCTTATCAAAGGGATTGGTGCCATGTGCCAGATTGGGCTTCAGAATTGCTATGAATCTGTGACTGCTATGCTTTTGTTCCCTTCCTTTTTGAGTGGGACTGTCTATTATGGTCATCAAATCTCTTTCTCACTATTATAAGTTGAGAACACTTTTCTCTTTAACTTACAAGTTCTGTGATCAACAGGATCTACACTCAGTGACCTATACTCAAGAAACCTTACCTGAGCATCAGCAGCTAGATGTGTGCTATGAATTGGATTGTGTTACCCAAAACTAGTATGATAAAGCCCTAACCCTCAGTGGGACTATATCTGATGATAGGATCTTAGGAGGTAATCAAAGATAAATGAGGTCATAAGGATGAGGTTCTGATTCAATAGGACCATGACCTTATAAGCAGAGGAAGAGAAGAAGAGAGTGCTTTCTCTCTCTCTCTCTCTCTCTCTCTCTCTATCTATCTCTCCCCCTCCCCCCTTCCCCCCGCCCCCACCATGTGATGACATTGAGAGATTGCGACCATCTGAAGTCCAGAAAGAGAGTCTCCACCAGAAATGAAACATTGTTGAATCTTGATCTTGGACTTTGCAGCTTCCAGAACTGTGAGAAAAAAAATTTCTGTTGTTTAAGGCATCCAGTCCATGGTACTTTTTTATGGCAACCTGAGCTAGGTAATACAACTTTATTTAGATGACAATATTTAATGCCTTGAGCCTGAGGCTGATGCTGTAATGGGCTAAGACATTCTTGGCAAAGAATGAGTGTATTTTACATGTTGAAGGAATATAAATACTTTTTTTTTTTTCTTTTTTGCCAAAGAGTATACTGTGTGGATTAAAGTGACTGAAAAAATCTTTGCTATTTCCCCCATTGAGGGGTAGGCATTCATATCCCTTCCCCTTGAATCTGGGAAGGCTCCATGACTATTTTGACAAATAGAATACAGAAGTGACACTTGTCAATTTGGGGCCCAGGCCTTAAGAAATCGGAATTTCTATTTTCTTATTTTCTTCCAAAACATTTATTCTTAGAAACCAGTTGCCATGATGTGAGGAAGCTCAAGCAACCCTATGGAGAAAGGGTTTCCCACAGGGAAAGATATCCAGATCCCTGTCTAACAGCTTCAATCAAGCACCCATCTGAAATAAGCATCAACCTGTCAACCATGTGCATGAGCTGTCTTGCAAGTGGACCCTCCAGCCACAGTTGAGTCATTCAAGCTGATGAATAGAGACAAGCTATTTCCACTAGGCCTTACCAAAATTGCAGATTTGCGAGCAAAACAAATGATTCTTATTGTTTCAAGCTACTAAATTTTGGAGGAGTTTGTTATACAACGATAGATAACCAGAAAACCATGACATATGAATTAGAAATTTATCACTGAGTTGTTGGTTATCTTTCTACCTCTGAAAATTAAATACCTGGCCAGTCATGATAAAGAATAAGGTAAAATAAGTATGAAAAATATGAGAAATATATATGAAAAATCAAAGATGAGCAGAAAATAGGATCAGGAACAAGGCTAATATATAATGCATACCACAAATTCCTAAATTTGGAAAACTTCGTCAGTTTCTAATAAAGTTAAGCATACATCCAACCTATGAATCAGCAATTTTACTCTTATGTATATGCTCAAAGAATATCAAGTGAAGACGTATTTCCACCAAAACAGTCTTAAAGAATGTTCATAGTAGCTTCATTCATAATGATTCCCAAATGGAAACAATGGATATGTCATTAAACAATGAATGAAGCCAGACACGAGACTACGTATTGTATGATTTCATTGATATTAAGTTCAAAAACATGCAAATTAAACTATGATAATAAGAGTTGTAGTATGGCTGGCTACCTTTGGAGGAAAAGGAAATGACCAGGGAGGATCACTTTAAAAAATCTTCTGTAGTGATAGGATCTTTTATGTATTGACCTGGGTAATAGTTACATGGATGTATACATATGTAAAATGAATTGTGCTATAAACTAAAGGTTTGTGCATTTGACTGTGTCAATTATTTCACATTTAAAAATAAATAAACTGGTATTGTACTAGAAGATCCAGATATGGCTATACTCTACTATTTACTGAGGCACACACAGGCTGTATTAGTCCATTTTCATGCTGCTGATAAAGACATATCTGAGACCGGATAATTTATAAAGAAAAAGATATTTAATGGACTCACAGTTCCACATGGCTAGAGAGGCCTCACAATCATGGCAGAAGGCCAAAGGCATGTCTTACATGGCGGCAGGAAAGAAAGAATAAAAACAAGTGAAAAGGGAAACCCCTTATAAAACCATGTGATCTCGTGAGACTTATTCACTACCATGAGAACAATATGGGGGAACCACCCCTGTGATTCAATTATCTCCCACCAGGTCCCTCCCACAACATGTGGGAATTATGGGAGCTACAATTCAAGATGAGATTTGATTGGAGACACAGCCAAACCATATCACAGGCCTAGAGAAAATTCTCTTAGTGCTTCATTATTCTTAGGGTCAATCATCAAGAGGATCTAACAGGGCTTTTCCCTCTTCCTTTTCTCTGTGTAATAGCTAAGAGAGAACTACATTTTTGTATATGTGAATCCAATACAAATCATGTGATTTGATCGGTGCTATTGTATTTCTTATTTTCTGTTAGAACACTCTTTCACTGTTTTATTGTTTGTTTGTTTAGAAACAGAGTCTTATCCTGTCACCCAGGCTGGAGTGCAGTGGTGCAATCATAACTTACTTTAACCTCAAACTCCTGGGATCAAGCAATCTTCGGCCTGGCCTGCCCAAAGTGCTGAGATTACAGGTGTGAGTCACTGTGCTTGGCCATCTTTCACTTCTTATCATTTTCTTTGGAGGTTCCTGCCTTATATTTTCTCTTGGCATTTCAACTTCGACTTTTCTCCATTTTGGAATTTATCATTCTTCATTATCACTTTTACTTTATAATCATGCAATGTAAGCATTTCCCAAATCAAGCTTCAAATCACAGTCTCACAATTCACAAACAATTAGAGCCATATTTAATTCTGACAGTCACTGACGTTACGTATTTTAACACAATTTATAGCAGATGAGTTACTAAACTGTAAAAAATAACATTGCTTTATGCATTAAATTGTATTTTATTTTCAAATACATAATCTAAGGTGTTGTTTCTTTTTCTTTGCCTTTTTTTGCTTGAGAATAATTCACTGCATACTGCATGTTCCAAATTTAAACCTGACACCTAGATAGAAAACTGACAAACAGGAAATGATTAAAGGAAGAGGCTCTTCCTACCATGTTTGATACCATCAAAACAGACTCGTTCTGTAAAACTCTTTTTCTTTTTTTGAGGGCAAAAAGGGGTGGGGCAGTAACAAGTAACAATGTCAGTTTATACACTTACCCCTTAGTGACTATATTAATGAAAGTGATTGCACAATTACTACAGTCTCTTCCAGGACTTGCTTTATAATTTGGTCTGTATCAAATTTTTTGATCCAGATTTTGTTCAGATTATTTAGCTCTTACACCCTTTGCCTGAAGATTTACAAAGCAATGATAGTAAAAAGTAATGAGTCCCATTTATTTATTTATTTTTTATATTTTGAGATGGAGTCTCACTTTGTTGCCCAGGCTAGAGTGCAGTGGGGCAATCTCAGCTCACTGCAACCTCTGCCTCCCACGTTCAAGCAATTCTCCTGCCTCAGCCTCCAAGTAAATGGGACTACAGGCATGCACCACCATGCCCAGCTAATTTTTGTATTCTTTTGGTGGACACGGGGTTTCACCATGTGCCAGGCTGGTCTTGAACTCCTGACCTCAAGGGATCTGCCCACCTCAACCTCCAAAAGTGTTGGGATTACAGGCATGAGCCACCATGCCCAGCCAGGAGTCCCTTTTAGAGCATTTTTCCTAACCCTTAGAAATGAATCATTGCATTTTTCTATTTCCTTCACTCCTAACGAAGGAGGCCGATCAGTGAACACATGAACTGAAAAGGTTGTTATCTGTTGATTTAATGCATAAACTTCAACTCAGTTCCTTACATACAAATGCTTCCATCTTTTAAGCAAAAATGAGACCTAGAAATAGTCCATGATTTAGATGTGAAATTTAAGATGTTTTATAACTAGCCAAGTAGGCCACACTGAATTAACTTTTTAAATTGGATTTTTTAAAATCGTAAGAATAGTACACACTCATAACATTGAAACAGTACAGAAGCATTAAAAAAAAAAAAAAAATCTTCTCCTGTCCTCTCTACCTCTCATCTTAACTCTCTTCCCCTACAAAGTATCCACCATTACCAGTTTGTGGGGATCTTTCCATTTCCATGTATTTCCCACTTAAATACAACACATGCCAATGTGACAGATTTTCCCTCCCTCTTCAGTCAAATGGAGTTATATTACACAAATTGCTCTGAAACATCCTTTGTTCACTTAAAAATAAAACGTGGACATCTCATTTTGCTACTGATATATAGTAACCTACCTCTTCAAACATTCTGAAATAAAAATGTTTGCGATTAATTTTAAAAATTATTTTTACTTTTCACAAATAAATATATTGTCTTAGTAGAAACTGAAATGTGGGGCTAAAGTCCTTTTTTAATCTCTGCTTTGAATTTCAGCCTCTCTGACTATCTCTCCAGTTCACCACTATTAACAGCTCTCTAAATATTCTTCCAGACCTAATTATTTGCACTTACATGTCATTATTACAAAACTGTAACAATATATAGTATTGTATTTTTATTTAACATAAATATAATTCATATATATATATGAATTATATATATAATGTTTTACCATGTTCTACTTTACTTGGTAACTTGTCCTGGAGACAAGCACATGTTAATATATAAAAATTTACCCCCATTTAAAAAACTGAGATTAATATCTTTTGTTTAGCACTTCCTTTATTGATGATTATTTAGGTTGTTTCTGGTTAGTTTTTTTTTTTTTTTTTTGATGTTTAAAAATAATTCTATATAACTCTACTAACTTTTAACATAATTATTTACACATAATAATTGTTTGAAAGAGATCGATTATATTAATACACTCAAGATCATACCTGCCTACAAAACTGTGTAGGTTATGGCTAGTACAACAGGCATTTTATTTAACTGCTTTCTTAAACTGTGGTAAAATATAATAACTTTGTCAATAATTTTGACAACATAAAAATATTTCCTTTTGCATGGGAACAATGAAAGTTAATGAGAAGTGGAAATGCTGGGTCACAGATGGTGTATATGTATTTTTTTGTTTCAGTAAATACTACTGAATTGGCCTCCAAAATATCTGTACCAATTTCAGTTCTATCAGCAGTTCCCATTTCTTTAGAGTATTGCAAACATTTAATATTGTCAAGTTTTAAAGTATGCAATGCTATTACCGTGATTGTAATTTGCAAGTCCCTGTTTATTAGTGAGGTTTAGCATCTTTTCTTGGTCATTTGTATTTTTACTTCTGTGAATGGCTTATTTGTATCCTTTTCAAATTTTTCTCTTGTGTGGTTTATCTTTTTCTATTGTTTCGTAGGTTTTCTTGTAAAATTTGGATACTAATTCATGTTCTAATCATAAACGATACAAATATTTTCTCTAAATCTTTCATTTCTCTTTGAACTTTGTTTATGGTATTTTGTGATACAGATTTATTTAAATTTTCATTTTGTCAAAATTTTTGGCAAGGTCATGGGTGTATTCTATGTTTTCTTTACTAGAAGTTAAATTAAGCACCAGGGTTTCTAGCCATAATATATACAATTTTGTAGACAAACAATATTTTGTAATGTATTGATACAATTAACATGTTTTTGTATAATTACTATATACTAATATTGTGGTAAATGCTGCAAAGCTTGTATAGAGGGACAAAGCATAGTGTTAACACCTAAGATAAATGGTGACAATAAGGCAAGAATGCAAAGTAGCTGTATGGGAGAAGTGACATATGTCGATTTCAGACCTGGCCTTTTCAAGGACTGGCATCTTCAGCTTTGGTCTCTGGAAAATTTGAGGTGCCATATAGCAGTCTGACTATCTTGCTGGAGAATGAAAGAGAGGCCAAGGTGAACCCAGCTCTGCGCTGTCCCTGTCAATTTACCAGGCACACCAGTAAAGCTATCTTGGATACTCTAGATCAGCCTAGCTGCCAGCTGAATACCACCTACCAATCCTATTTGATGCCTGAATCCCTGACCCAGAAAATTGTGAACTGTAGTAAACGAGTTTATGTTTTAAGTAATTAAGTCTGGGGATGATACGTATGCAGCAATGTATAATTAAAACAAAAGCCAATGTAAGAACATGACCTGAAAAGAAAAAAGAAATGCTGCTGAATCAGTAGATTAATTCTCAAGACGACAGAGCTTACAATGTGAATTCCCTGCAATGTTAATCTTTTATTCAATTTGCAATAACACAGCGCCATTATTTCATGTATATATTTCTGCTATTGCCACACACTACTTCTAGAGTAAAACACAAATCCTAACAGAAACATCCAGAAATAAACTGCAATATTCTGCCCTTGAAATAATTAGGTGTTTCTAGGTAGCTTCAATCTTAACACAGAATAAGAGGTCATGTTTTGACTCAGCCTGGAACTTGTATCCTAAATACTTAAACAAGAAAGGGCTCGGGAGATTAGCTGTCACAATCTCCGTCTTTTACACTAGACAAACCGCATCCAAGAGAGATTGATTTGGTTAAGGACCATGAATGATTAGCGGCGAAATGTGGAATAGATTTGATTTCCTGACCCTTCTACTAGAGCCTTTTACTATGTTGTGTTGCCGGACACACAGGCACAAAAAATTTGGTTTTAAAATGTTAGAACTATGTCATTTTAACACTGTTACAATCTGATTTCCAGGAGCAAACAATCATTTTAAATACCAGTGTACATAGTGACATACTAGTAAATGTTTAACAACTGACTCTTTGAAAAACAAACAAAAGTACTGATTTGTCGCATTTGCTGATTTCCATGGTGTAAATACTTCCACTGTGACCACATTCAAGCTACCATTATGATGTCACCTAACACGAAGTTAGGAGTTCGGTAGAGGTGCAAAATCAGCTTCAGAGCTAGTGCGAGCTGGCTCCAGCACATCTTTGCATACGCTATTTTAAGAAAAGCCAATATGAACACATCTTTCATTAAGAGAAACATTTGAAGTGATTATTCACAAAAGACTGTTTACGAATGTGTCACTGTACTTCTTTGAAGAGCTGGAACTTTCTACGTGCATTAAAATATAATTGGAGAAGCAACATTTTGTTTTACTTATAACTTATAAACAGTGAAATGTTGCCAAAAACATTTACAACTATTGTAGAAAAGAAAATGATGCTCACCAAATATTCCCGGTGTCCCCTTAAATTTCCCAGACTGCCTTGTAGTTACGTTGGGCCAAAGTTTCAAGTTCTGGCCAATGTCTTGTGAGTGGAAGGATTTATGTCACCTCTGGACCAAGGCAGTTAAGAACTACGAGTTCTTTGTACTTTGTCCTGACACAATAGCCTTGGAAGTCAGAGGTTGAAATGGTGGCATCACAGGGTGAAAGGACTCTGAATTCTTGAATCACAGACAGAGGACAACTCTGATGACTCTCTTTAGCCTTTGTAAGCACAAGAAATAATTTTATCTGTGTCTAAAACAAGTGAGATTTGGGAATTTTTAAAATACTAAACAGCAGGGATTATCTTGACTAATAGAGTTACTAAAGCAGTTGCAGAGCTAACGTTCTTTTCAAATTTTTCATGTATTTGAGTTGGTGGAAACAAGAAAAAGACATGATTTAGAAACAGAGACATTGAAATGCGATCAAGGGAATCAAGGCGGGAGTTTCCAATTTCTCATTAACCAGCAACGTTTCTGACCAGAAACTTCTGGTGCCTATGTGTTTTGTTTGTTCGTTTGTTTGTTTGTTTGTTTTAGATGGAGACTCATTCTGTCACCCAAGCTAGAGTGCAAAGGAGCAATCTCAGCTCACTGCAACTTCCACCTCCACAGTTCAAGCGATTCTCATGCCTCAGCCTTCTGAGTAGCTATGACTACAGGTGTGCACCACCACACCCGCTAATTTTTGTATTTTTGGTGGAGACAGGGTTTCACCATGTTGGAAAGGCTGGTCTTGAACTCCTGACCTCAGGTGATCTGCCTGCTTCGGCCTCCCAAAGTGCTGTGATTACAGGCACGAGCCACTGTGCCCGGCCTCTGGTACCTTTTAAATATAGAAATAATGTTTCATACACAATTAAGGTGCCTTTAAAAACATTTTTTACTTTAAGTTTTGGGATACATGTACAGAACATACAGGTTTGTTACCTAGTTATGTGTGCTATAGTGGTTTACTGCACCTATTGACCCATCATATACATTCTCTCCCCTTGCTCCCCACCCCCAACAGGTCCTGGTGTGTTGTTCCCTTCTCTGTGTCCGTGTGTTCTCATTGTTCGACTCCCTCTTATGAGTGAGAACATATGGTGTTTGGTTTTCTGTTCCTGTGTTAGTTTTCTGAGGATGATGGCTTCCAGCTTCATCCATGTCCCTGCAAAGGACATGATCTCATTCTTTTTAATGGCTGCATAGTATTCCATGGTGTATATGTACCACATTTGCTTTATCTAGTCTATTGTTGATGGGCGTTTGGGTTGGTTCCATGACTTTGCTATTGTAAATAGTGCTGCAATAAACATACACGTGCATGTGTCTTTATAGTAGAATGATTTATATTCCTTTGGGTATATACCTAGTAATGGGATTGCTGGGTCAAATGGGATTTCTGGTTCTAGATCCTTGAGGAATCACCATACTATCATCCACAATGGCTGAATTAATTTACACTCCCACCAACAGTGTAAAAGCATTCCTATTTCTCCACAGTCTCATCAGCATCTATTGTTTCTTGACTTTTTAATAATCACCATTCTGACTGGAGTGAGATGGTATCTCATTGTGGTTTTTATTTGCATTTCTCTAGTAATCAGTGATGTTGAGCTTTTTTCATATGTTTTTTGGTCACATAAATGTCTTCTTTCGAGAGTGTCTATTCATATCATTTGCCTACTTTTAGATGGGGTTGTTTTTTTTTCTTGTAACCCCTTGTGAATTCTGGATATTAGCCCTTTGTCAGATGGGTAGATTGCAAAAGTTTTCTCCCATTATGTAGGTTGCCTGTTTACTCTGATGGTAGTTTCTTTTTGCTGTGTAGAAGCTCTTTAGTTTAATTAGATACCATTTGTAAATTTTGGCTTTTGTTGCTGTTGTTTTGGCATTTTCATCATGAAATCTTTACCCATGCCTATGTCCTGAATGGTATTGTCTAGGTTTTCTTCTAGGGTTCTTATGGTTTTGTGTTTTACACCTAAGTCTTTAATCCATCTCTAGTTAATTTTTGTATAAGGTGTAAGGAAGAGGTCCACTTTCAGTTTTCTGCATATGGCTAGCCAGTTTTCCCAGCACCATTTATTGAATAGGAGATCCTTTCCCCGTTGCTTGTTTTTGTCAGGTTTGTTGAAGATCAGATAATTATAGATGTGTGGTGTTATTTCTGAGGTCTCTTTTCTGTTCCATTGGTCTATATGTTTGTTTTGGTACCATTACCATGCTGGTTTGATTGCTGTAGCCTTATAGTATAGTTTGAAGTTAGGTAGTATGATGCCTCCAGCTTTGTTCCTTTTGCTTGGGATTGTCTTGGCTATATGGGGTCTTTTTTTGATTCCATATGAATTTAAAGGTTTTTTTTTTTTTTTTTTTTTTTTTCTAATTCTGTGAAGAATGTCAATAGTAGTTTAATGGGAATAGCATTGAATCTATAAGTTACTTTGGGCAGTATGGCCATTTTCATGATATTGATTCTTTATAACCATGAGCATGGAAAGTTTTTCCATTTGTTTGTGTCTTCTCTTATTTCCTTGAGCAGTGGTTTGTAGTTCTCCTTGAAGAAGTCCTTCACATCCCTTGTTAACTGTATTCCTAGGTATTTTATTCTCTTTGTAGCAATTGTGAATGGGAGTTCATTTATGATTTGGCTCTCTGTCTATTATTAGTATAAAGGATTGCATGTGATTTTTGCACACTGATTTTGTATCCTGAGACTTTGCTGCAGTTGCTTATTGGCTTAAGGAATTTTTGGGCTAAGATGATGTGGTTTTCTAATTATACAATCATGTTGTCTGCAGAGACCATTTGACTTCCTGTTTTCTTATTTGAATAACCTTTATTTCTTTCTCTTGCCTGATTGCCCTGGCCAGAATTTCTATTACTATGTTGAATAGCAGTGGTGAGAGATGGCATCCTTGTCTTGTACCAGTTTTCAAAGGGAATGCTTCCAGCTTTTGCCCATTCAATAGGATATTGACTGTGGGCTTGTCGTAAATAGCTCTTATTATTTTGAGATATGTTCCATCAATATCTAGTTTATTGAGAGTTTTTAACATGAAGGGATGTTGAATTTTATCAAAGGTCTTTTCTGCATCTATTGAGATAATCATGTGGTTTTTGTCTTTAGTTTTGTTTATGTGATGGATTACGTTTATTGATTTGTGTAGGTTGAACCAGCCTTGCATCCCTGGAATGAAGCCTACTTGATAGTAGTGGATAAGTTTTTTGGTGTGCTACTGGATTCAGTTTGCCAGTATTTTATTGAGGATTTTTGCATCAATGTTCATCAGGGATATTGGCCTGAAGTTTTCTTTTTTTTGTTGTTGTGTCTCTGCCAGGTTTTGGTATCAGGATGATGCTGGCTTCAAAAAATGAGTTGGGGAGGAGTCCTTCCTTTTCAATTGTTTGGAATACTTTCAGAAGGTATGATACCAGCTCCTCTTTGTACCTCTGGTAGAATTCAACTGTGAATTTGTCTGGCCTTGGCTTTTTTTGATTGGTAGGCTATTAATTACTGCCTCATTTTCAGAATTTGTTATTAGTCTATTCAGGGATTTGACTTCTTTCTGATTTAGTCTTGGGAGGGCGTATGTGTCCAGGAATTTACCCATTGCTTCTAGATTTTCTAATTTATTTGTGTAGAAGTGTTTATAGTGTTCTCTGATGGTAATTTGTATTTCTGTGGGGTCAGTGGTGATATCCCCTTTATGATTTTTTATTGCATCTATTTGATTCTTCTCTTTTCTTTTTTATTAGTCTAGCTGGCAATTTATCTATTTTATTAATTTTTTCAAAACACCAGCTCTTGAATTCATTGATTTTTTTGAGAGTTTTTATGTCTCTACCTTCTTCAATTCTGCTCTGATCTTAGTTATTTCTTGTCTTCTGTTAACTTTTGTATTAGTTTGTTCTTGTTTCTCTAGCTCTTTTAATTGTAATGTTAGGGTGTCCAGTTGAGATCTTTCTTAACTTTCTGATGTGGGCATTTAGTGCTCTAAGTTTCCCTCTTAACACTGCCTGTTCCTTCTTCTGGAACCTCTGACCTTGAGAGGCACCAATCTGATGCCAGTAGGATTGTTCCTGAATAGGGTGTCTGACAACCCCTGTTGGAGGGTCTCACCTTGTCAGGTAGCACAGGGAACAGGACCTATTTAATGAAGCACTTTGACTGTCCCTTGGTAGAGAGAGTATGTTTCGCTGGGGGGAAACCCACTTGTCTGGGCTGCCTGGATTCCTCAGAACTACCAGGAGGAAAGGCTAAGTCTGCTGGTCCACAGAGACTACAGCTACCCCTCCCACTAGGGGCTCAGGCCCATGGAGATAAGGGTTATGCCTTGAACCTCTGGCTGGAGTTGTTAGAGTTCTTGCAGGGAGGCCCTGTCTAGTGAGGAAGGATGGGTCAGGGTGAGTCCTGAAGAGTCACTCTGGCCACAGTCTGCCACAGCTGATGTGTTGGGTTGTGGGGGACACCTCTTGGGACCAAATTGTCCAGCCTCACTGGACACAGCAGAGGAAAAGCATGGCCTGGGGCTATAGAGATGGATGCTGCCTTTCCCCAGTGCAGGGAGCTTAGCATGTTAGGTAGTTATGAGTCCCAGTGCTGGCTGCTAACCCTTCCCCAAGGAGCTGAAACAGCTTAGACAGCAGGCAGCCACAGATGTGGTACTGGTTGCCCCCTATCCGCTGGGAACTCATCAGGCTTAAGCATATTCTAACTTATAGGCTGTTGAGAATCTGCGTAGCTCCAGGATTGGGACCCTAGGCCCCAGTGGCATGGGTTCGCAAGCGGGATCTTCTGATCCAGGGGTTGCACATTTCCATATAAAAAGCACAGTCTCCCTGGCTGGATAGCATGCTCACTCACCACCTCCCTTGGCTGGGGGGTGAGGGCTCCCCTGATCTGTGTGGCTCTCAGGTGGGCCACCACACTACACTGCTCTTTTTTCCTCTCTGTGGATCACACCAGCTGCCTAGTCAGTCCTGATGGGAGAACCTGAATACCTTGGTTGATAGTGCAGGATTCGCATGATATTATGGTTCTTTTCAATGGGAGCCTCTGATGGCCACTGCTTCTAGTTGGCCATCTTGGCCCCATCCTCTTAGGGTACCTTTTGTATATAGCATCGATTCTCATTTGGAGGGCTAACCAGTTAGTTATAACAATACTCTTTACATGCCGTAGAGCTAGCAAATCATTTTCAGATCCTATATTAATTACTTTATGTATGTATGTATTTATTTATTTATTCATTAAACAACAATTTATTGAGTGCTTGTGATATTACTGTGTGATATGCTTGGAATATAATGATAAGAAAAAAGCATAATAGGCTCTACCCTCATGGAAATTCTGGTCTGGTGGGTTACAAAGATATTAATTAAATAATCAAATAGTATTGCTGAGTATCATGAAGGGAAAGTATGGGATGCTTTGAAAATGTAATGGGCATTTCTTGGTGAGTTTGTGTGATAAAGGTAGTGTCCTTGAGGAAGAGATATTTGAATCAAAATCTAAAAGACTAATAAGAGTGAAAATGAAGAGGGGAGATGGGTGAAATAGACTGTGTTTTTGTTTCTATTGCTGTTGTAACAAATTACCACAAACATAGTGGCATAAATGAATACAGATTTATTATCTTACAGTGATGGAGTTCAGAAGTCTAAAATGGGTCAACAGAGCTGCATTCCTTCTAGGGGCTCTAGGAGAGAATCTGTTTCCTTGTTTTTTCAGCTTCTAGAGACTGTTCACATTCCTTGGCCAAAGTCTCTCTTCTAGTGATGGCAACACTCTGACCACTGCTTCTGTGATCGTATCTTCTTTCCTCACTCTAACTCTCCTGTCTCCCTCTCATAAGGACTCTGGTGGTTACATTGGCCACACCTGAATAATCCAAGATAATCTTCTCATTTTAGGATGCTTAGTCACATTTTAAAGTCCCTTTGTCACATGAAGTAACAGAGTCACAGGTTTGAAGATTAGGACATGGACTTCTTTGCAGGCTATTATTATGTCTACTACAGAGTGGCAGGCAGAGGGGAAAGCATTGATCAAAACCCTGAAACCGAGGGAGCTTCTCTCATTAGACAAACAGAATGAGGCCACTGTGACTGAAGTGTTAGAGCAAAGGAGTGTTTATGTCAGATTGGCAGGAGAGAAAGGCCAGGCTAAGTCGTATAGAAATCTGTAGGCTATTTCTAAGATTTAGGTCTATAATTATCCTAAGGGTGCTTGGACACATCTCTATCAAGTAAAGCTTACCTAGGCCGAGGTGGGCAGATGACGAGGTCAGGAGATCAAGATCATCCTGTCTAACGTGGTGAAACCCCATCTCTACTGAAATACAAAAAAAAAAATTAATTAGGTGTGGTGGCGGGCGGCTGTAGTCCCAGCCACTCGGGAGGCTGAAGCAGGGGAATTGCTTCAACCTGGGAGGTGGAGGTTGCAGTGAGACGAGATTTCGCCTGGTGACAGAGCAAGACTCAGTCTCAGAAAAAAAAAGAAAAAGAAAAAAGAAAAGCTTACCTAAATAAACTTCCAAGGTTGTTTCTAGCCCTGAGGTGCTAGGAAATTCAAAATCCCAATTAAAATGAGTAATAATTCAATTTTGTAAAATGGAGATAATAATAGTACCTGTTGATGTGAAGAAAAAATTGATTCATTTAAAACAGTGTCTGGCACGTATGAAGCACTACATAAATATTGGTATTACCTAATTGTGCAAACTGAAATTTTGGGTGTTAAGAAAAGAGAAGGAACTACATTATAGTTGCCCAGCTCTGTGAGATTTTAAATGTAAGTTGAGTGAGGTGGAGTGGGTGAAGAATGAGGAAGCAGCACAATTTAGGCTAAAAATAAAATGGCAGGCTAAAGAGTGCAAAAAGAAAAAAAAAATGGCTATCTAAATTGTATTCCCTGGTGAACCCAGTTCAAATGGACAAGACAGAATGAGTGCATAATAGAACAAATGAAGTACACGTTGAAAATCTCTGGGAATTCTGAGATGTCTTAGGCTAGCTACTCTTGATGGAGCTGAAAATTGTAGCGAGGAGAACTCTGGACCCATGTTGTATTATCAAAGGACAGGGAACCACTTATTCAAGCTAAACACTTAGTGCTGTCACACTGATGTGACAGAGAATGACACTCAAGCACAGATATGGGGCCATTTTAGTCAAGATAAATATTCCATTGTGTGTTATAGTCTGGAGTGAAATTTGTTAAGGCAGAAAGACATTGTTTGAAGTTAGCCTGGAATGACAATTTTTCTTACAGGAAGTACTGTACTACTAACTAGTAGGTAGGGCTTAGTTAAAAGTCATTTGAGTTTACACTGTTTGGGTTGGGTTTCCCCAGATAGAGGCACCGAGACAAGGGTCTGAGTGTAGGTAGCTTATTTGGGAGGTTATCCCAGGAAGCACTAGCACTATCAGCAGATGAAGTGAGACAGGGAAGGGAAAGCAGCCAGTGAAGTGTGTGCCAATGAGAAGATTGCTGCCGTGGACAACTGGAGCCCAGTTCTACTGGAGACCTCTAAGAGATGGTAGAGAAACTTCCTAGCCAGGCGCGGTGGCTCAAGCCTGTAATCCCAGCACTTTGGGAGGCCGAGGCGGGCGGATCACGAGGTCAGGAGATCGAGACCATCCTGGCTAACACGGTGAAACCCCGTCTCTACTAAAAAAAAATACAAAAAACTAGCCGGGCGAGGTGGCGGGCACCTGTAGTCCCAGCTACTCGGGAGGCTGAGCCAGGAGAATGGCGTGAACTTGGGAGGCGGAGCTTGCAGTGAGCCGAGATCCGGCCACTGCACTCCAGCCTGGGCGGCAGAGCGAGACTCCGTCTCAAAAAAAAAAAAAAAAAAGAAACTTCCTTAGGTATTTATATCCAGTACCCATCTGTCATTGGCTGAGGGCTGCTTGGAAGAGATGAGGTCAACACCTGTGGACTCAACTTGCTCTTCCAGTTAGTGAAAACCCTCATGTTGTGAGTGAGGTAGGAGCTGTGGCATGTATAGGATGGAGAGTGCCAAGAGAACATGGGCATCTGCCATATGCATCTCAAGCTTAACATCCTTGGCATCTACTATATATACTGACATGTATATGTTATGATTTACATGTCATGGTCAATTCTCTGTTGCTTATCCAATGATATCACTCTAATAATTTTCTCCTCTCTCTTCTGCAGCTTTGAATTTTTTTCTCTGAACTGAATTTGTCTTTGCATCAGTACCAAAACATGCTCTTCTGTTTTCTCCATCATTTCACTTATACTTCCAGTTGATGTCTGATTTTCCTCTTTCCCTTTGTAGCAAACTCATTGAAAAAATATTCAACATCTATCATTATTTTCATATATTTTTAGTCAATGTCTGTAATTTGTTCTTTCTGAAATCAATTAGGAATATATTTTTGCCCCATTTACTCCAGAAATAGACAATGTCATGATCATCAATAACCTTTGTGTTAAGCCCAATGATCAATTCTTAATTCTTATTTTACTGGATTTGTCAACAGTATTTGACACAGTAGTACATTTTCTCCTTTGTGCACATCTTTCCCCCATGCTTGACATTACAGTCTCCTGGTTTTCCTCACACATGACTGCTCCATATATGTTTCTTTTGCTGAACCTCAGCTGGTCTCTCCTCATCTCTCTGACTTCCAGATATTGGAGCTCTTGAACCTCTTTTTCTTTGTGACTACACTTTGGTGCTGTCAACTGGTCTAATGCTTTCAAATATCACCTTTATGCTGATGACTTTCAAATTTATATCTTCAGCCAGACTTCTCTTTATAACTCCATTTCATTCCAGTGGTTCTTACTCCAGGACAATTATGTTCCTCACCCCTGAACCTGGGGATATTTAGCAATGCCTGGAGGCTTTTTGGTTGTCACAACTGGGGGTTGAAGGTAAAGGCTCTACTTGCATCTAGTGAGCATATGGCAGAGATGTCACTAAACATCTAACCATGCACAGGACGACACTCCACAACAAAAAATTACCTGGCCCAATGCCGATAGTGTTGAGGTTCATTCTCATATACAAGGGAGCATTTAGAATCTCCATATGGACATCTAATGGACACTTCAAACTTAACATATTGAAACTTATCTCTGATTATTTCTGAAACCTACCCTTTCTACACCCTTTCCCTGCTCAATTGATGCCACCTCTACCCTCCCAGTTGCTCAAGCCAAAAAAGTTGGAGTCATCTTTGGCAACTCTCTTTTTCTCACGTTTGCCACCTCCTCCACCAACAACCAGTCTATCAGCAAACCCTGCTGCTCAGTTTAGAAATTCCATCACCTTTACTGTTATCATTCCGGTTCACCCAACATCATCCGTTGCCTGAATTATTGCCTTTACTTCCTAAACATTTCCCTGCCCCCTCTTTGGTCCCCTGTAGACTATCTCAACCCAGAAGCCAGTGATCCATTTAAAAATACATGTCAAGTCATATCATATTTCTGCTCAAAGTCTTTCAATGGCTTCCTGTGTCATTCAGAGTAAAGGCCAATGTCCTTTCAATGATGTAAATGCCCTATTTGATCTCCATTCCCCCTTTACAGATTGTAATTCCATTACTCTTACCCTTGCTCAGCCACACCAGATGTGCTACCATCTCTGGGCTGTTGCACTTGCTATTTGGTCTTCCTGGGTTGTTCTTCCTACAGCTTTCTCATGGCTCCTTTATTACCTCCATGCAGGGCTTTACTCAGATGCCCTCTTCTCAGGCAATACTTCCCTCGCCAACTCATTTAAAATTGCACCTCTTTCCTCACCCCAATGCACCCTATGCTCCTTCCCTGTGTGACTTTTTTTCTTTGACTGTATTGATCAGTTTCCAATGTGTTACATAGTTTACCTATTTTTCTTGTTTACCGCCTGTCTCCCTCTAGCAGAATATCAATTCTATGAGATTAGGTGGTTTGTTTTGTTCACTCCTACATCCACAGTTCCTATAATACTTCCTGATCTAAAGTGAGCTTTCAATAAATATTTGTTAAATAAACGAATTACAAATAATTGTTAAGTTAAAAACAAACGGGCCTTGCATATATGACTAGTATATACTAAATTTTTTCAACTCAGGGAAAAGTCAACTGGAGCAAGATTTTAAATGACTAAAATGCTTAACTCCAACATCACTACATACTTCTTCACATTTTTAGTTGCTACTGACTTAGATATTAAGTAATATAGAAATAAATGTGGGAAAGCCTGATAAAAATAGGAAGGCAGTGGTAAAAGAAATTTTTTTAATTTTTTAATTGGTGTGTATTGAGTTAGGGTTTAGGGAGAAAATGGCACTGTGTCAGTTACCTGTTGTTGTGTAAAAAATTACCACAAATTTAGCACCTTAAAACAATATGCATTTAGTATCTCATAGTTTCTGTGAAACAGGGAATCTGGATGCAGTTTTGGCAGCTCCTCTGCTTTAAGTCTTACCAGGATTGCAGTCGAAGTATTGATGAGACTGTGTTTTTATCTGGAGATTCAACTGGGAAAGAATTGCTTTCAAGTTCACTCACATTTTTGGCACATTTTATTTACTTGTGGCTGCAGGACTGAGGTCCAGCATCTTGCTGGCTGTTGGCTAGAGGTTGCCTTGCACTTCCAGAGGCTGCCTACAGCTCCTTGTCATATGGCCATGTCTCCAAACATGGTCACTTACTTCATCAAGCCAGCAAGTCTCTCACTAGAATGCATCTGTTAGCAAGACAGAGTCTTGCACAATACAATGTAACCATGGAAGTGACATCTCATTATGTTTGCCACATTCTATGGGTTAGAAGCAAGTCACAAGTCCTCCCCCACTCAAGTGGATGAGATTACACAAAGGCAAATACTAGGAGACAGAGATCATGGAGGTCCAATTTACATCTGTCTACCACAGGCATACATACACAAAGATTGAGGAGAGTTTAACAAAGGGAATATTTACAAAGGTGTGGGCAAGATTAAGGCAAGTCAAGGAATCCTGAAACACCCTAGGACTAGCAACAACAGGGAGCCTTTATCACCCCTGGGGTTTGCAGAGAGGGCTAGGGGATGGAATATTTATCCTGTAGGAGAGGATTGACTTCCCAATAGGAGATGCAGTTTTGATAAGGGAACATTGCCACTGCCAACTTGCAGCTTGGCAGAGAGGGAGCCAGGGGCATAGTCTAACCAGCAGTTTTTTGGGGGACTCCTGGATGTTCTCAAGACCTCTCATAACTATTTTCAAGACTATCTTTATACTAACACTGAGATGTTATTTGCCTTATTTTCTCTAATGTTCTCATGAGAGTACGGTGGAGTTTTCCAGGGACCACATGATGTAATACTGCAAAAGATCGAATGCAGAAATAGATATGAAAATCCTGCTGTTTTATATTAAGCTAGGTATTAAGCAGATTTGCAAAAACATAAAACAATGCCAATTTAATTACTATTATGTGGGAAAATAGAGTTACTTTTCATATAAACATATTCTTGATTTATATTAATGTACAATGAGTTTATTATTTTTTAAATAAATTATATCAATGTAAATTTTTCTGTTTTAATTTGTCATATGGTAAAATCAATAGGTATAATTTTTGTCTTAGTTTCTCTTATCAATAAACATAATTTTTAAGGGTATCAATAAGTTCTGAGGTCACGGTCTTTGAGTCGTGCTGCTATAATCTCATCCTTCTTCCACTTTCTAATTCACTGCTAGTAGTTCCCATCTGCTGGACAGAAGTGGAAGGCAGAAGAGGAGCTAACCTGGTTGATGTATCCATAAATGTCAGCTTCCTGCAGCACAGGGTGGAGTGGATGAGGTACAGAGTGGATGCCGAGAGGCAAACACAGAACATCTAGCAGAGATAATCTTTGTGCTGTATTGGGCTTAATCCATAATCTTTAAAATTCCTATGAAAATATACTACTAAAGACTTTTATAATCTATTTTCTCTTGTCATTAGGATTGCATTGTAAAACTGAGTAAATAGCTTGTCAGGTCCCTCCTTTTTGGTACTTCAGCCTTGCCATTAATGTTTAATAAAATTCATAGGTTGTATAAAGAAAGGTAGTGATTTTCAGACTTTAAAAAAACAAACAGGAAATCTGTCAGTTTTTATCCAACAGACTCCAGGAGCGCAAAGTTTCCAGTCAATGGAATTCCAGTGTCATGTATCTGAACTACTTGGCAACCTCGACAGATCTTTTCCATTTGTTGATGAGGCCCATAAGTGCCCCCTGGAAAGAATCCTGGACTCTAACCCAGCACTTTAAGTCTCTCTCTGGACTCTATTTCCTGTCTGTTCAAAGATTAATTATTCCTTTTTCTCAGTTATGACTTTCCTTTTGAAAACCTCCATCTTTACTTCTCTACTTGCTTCATACAAACTAGTTTCTGGGTCAGCTCAACACCATTCCAGTATTCATTCTTGACTCTTAAAACTGTAGGACTTGGAAATGAAGGCTTATTCAGAGCCCCACAGCCCCATCTGCTAGGCATGAGAGTTTAATGACATGGAATGGTCATATCACCAGACCTGGATAAAAGACTCATCAAGACACTTTGACTTTTGTTATTTTTAGTTATTTTTAGTTTGTGATCCCCAAGAAAACTGTTGATGAGATTTGGAAATCCCTTGACATTGGGAAAGGAGATGTAAGGATATTGACCATTTCTTCTCATTAAAAAGTAATTGACTTACTGATATATAGTTCTGTCTCTTCTGAGATAGTTAATATATGTCAGTTTCTGGGGCCCAATTAGCTCTGAGAACAATAATAATGAAGAATTTCTGTGTCTATACCATTGAACAGAGTTTTCCTTTTCCTTTTTTTTTTTTTTTTTTTTTTGAGATGGAGTTTCGCTCTTGTTGCCCGGGCTAGAGTGCAATGGCACAATCTCAGTTCACTGCAACGTCTGCCTCCTGGGTTCAAGCGATTCTCCTGCCTCAGCCTCCCAAGTAGCTGGGATTACAGGCATGTGCCACCATGTCTGGCTAATTTTGTATTTTTAGTAGAGACGGGTTTCACCATGTTGATTAGGCTGGTCTTGAACGCCTGACCTCAAGTGATCCATCCACCTTGGCCTCCCAAAGTACTGGGATTATAGGAGTGAGCAACTGTGCCTGGCCTCAGAGTTTGCCTTTTCAATTTCAGGACTCACTGAGTATTAGCCTACCAACCTTTCCTACCCAACCCATTAAACCTTGTACATTTATATGAGCTTATTTTAATTTGGAACTTGTTATTGTTTTCAAGTCTCCCTTTTTCTAACCTGTTGGCTTTGATGATACAATATTCTGTTTTTTGCATCTTAGAGGATAGGGATGTTTGCCTAAGTGAATGCTAGGTCATGAATCAAAGAAGATGTACCATAGTCTAATGTGGGAGAAGAAATCCACATCACACCTTTTCTAATAGTGTCAGAATTCTGCATCTGAATTGGAAAGCAGCTGGAACTTGATAGGAACAAACATAAACCAGAGATTGTAGAAGGATTAGCTTTCTGTGACAAAGTGGTAAAGTCTCAGGTAGTTGAAAGTACTACTTAGTAGGTGCTACTAGATGCACCTCTCAGAGAATGGAGCTCAGAGCTTTCAACACAGTTCTCTGTCAATGAGAATTTGCCCACACCAACCAAGCACAGATTAAAGCGTGCTTTCCTTGCTATTTGTAAGTTTCTGTAGTCATTGGCTTTAGATTTTTCCATGGTCTTCATAGTCTCTCTTGATTACTTCTATCTTGTTTTTTTTTTTTGTTTTTTTTTTTTTGTTTTTTTTTTTTGTTTTTTTGAGACAGAGTCTTGATTTATTGCCCAGGCTGGAGTGCAGTGGTGTGAATTCTCCTCATTGCAACCTCTGCCTCCTGGATTCAACTGATTCTCTCACCTCAGCCTCCAGAGTAGCTTGGGACTACAGGTGTGCACCAGCATGCCCAGCTAATTTTTTTGTGTGTGTGTTTTTTTTTTTTTTTGTAAAAATGGGGTTTCACCATGTTGGCCAGGTTGGTCTCCAATTCCTGACCTCAGGTGATCCACCTGCCTCGGCTTCCCAAAGTGCTGGGATTACAGGTGTGAGCCACCACGTTCAGCCTCAATCTTGTATTGTTCATTCTAATACTCTCAGGATCTGAATCTGGACTTGTCCCAACTCTGCTTTTGCCCCCAAAAACTTAGTTTTCATGTGCCATCAAAGCTCTTTTTTTTTTTTTTTGTCTTGTGTCAATTCATTATTTAGACCTTGGTACAAATAATTCATGGTTAACTGGTTCCATCATAATGCTGCAGTAGAAAAGTAGGTTTACAAACAGACTTATGGTGATAAATCTAGCTTTTAGCCCAGTGTTCTCACACCTGACAATTAATAGGTATTCCACAAATATTTGTTGAATGAGTGAATAAATAAATGAATAAAAACTAGTCTTTATGCTCTCATAATGTGCTAACAAACACAATTATTTTTAGCAATAATTATACATTTTAATAAAACGCTTAGCCACGTTGCCTTGAAAAGAGAGCATAAATGTGTATAAGTGGATATTTTTAATATGTTTGAAAATAAAGTAGAGCATATGCAAAGCAGAATGACATTAGGTAACACAGTCATTTGCAATTCAATGCAAAAAAAGGTGTTACCAGATTTAATGTACAAATGATAAACATTCAGTACACTTTAAGTAAACCTCACAGGCTCATAAATAATAAGGTATAATCTACTTTTAAATTGTATAGGTAATATTGCACTTTGCATTTAAGAGATGCTTAGGTCAACTGATTCATTTTTTGCTCAACACTCAGGAATGGGTACTTGCCAACATCAAAATTCACAGTTTTTATGGCATAAGTTTGATCACAAGAAGAAAAATAAGTATAGTTTTATATTTTGGTTCTGTTTTTCTCTCAGCTACAAAATAATTTCTCCCATAGGAACAGAGAGGAAAACTTCTCTTATTTCACATTCTCCTGCAGTTAGGCTATTGCAAATGGGTTTCTGAATGGCTGTCATTTTTTCTGTACCTGTGGCAGGCATTACTGCCATTTTTTCTCCTACTGAGAATGAACTTACCAACAGATTTCCAGAGAGCTGTTCAGTTGATCTTATTTGACCTCCTCAAAAAAACTTAAACTATTGCTTACCTGAGGAGAAAAAGAGTTTGACAAGCACCACTGTCCACCTCATGTTATATTTTTAATAAAAGTGACTTTTCTCTCTCTGAGGGCTGTTTTACCAATATTAGAGTTTCCATAGTGGCCTTCTGAAGTGTTTTCTTTCTAGCATAGCTTATTCACTAATATTTTTGTCTGGGGTCAGAAGTCATTCTTGGCTCCTTTGAAGCCTAGATGGAGGTATCCACATATGGAAGACAGCAGCAGAAATAGCATCTTAGCTGCATCCAGAGTTTTATCTGGACCTATGCATGTGTCCACTTTCCTTTTCCTTGCTCCACAGTATAATCCTAGGCTCTAACTTGCCAGTGATTCTCTTGGATGCAAGCCTCCCAGGAGCTCTGGCCCTGTTGTTCCTGTCCACCTCTGAATATCCAGTTCCTAAAAGTGCACCCGAATACAGTATGTGCTCAGTGAATGATAGTTGAAGGAAGGGAGGAAAGAAAGAAGACAGGTTGGAAGATTCTCCACCCTTGATGCCCTACTTTTTTGGAGTCTGTGCATTTTAGCTGTGTTTACCATTTTTACTGTTGACCATTATTCCCTATTTTCTCCTCCTGCCCGTGGTCTGTTTGTCCTGATGTCTGTTTGACCACTTTTGGCTCTTGATTTCTGTTTCAGTGGCAACCTTCAGCTTCTAGACAGCCTAAGGATTGTGAAGTTTTATTCTCTACTCATAACAATGTATGAATTAGGTGCTTACTGCCCAGAGTAACAAAAACCCTGACTTGACTGATCAGAAGTATGAGAGTTATTTCACATAACAAGAATTCTTAAAAAAAAGGGCAGCTCCAGGTTCAGTGTAACTAGAGCTCTGGCTCTTCTTGGGGATTCCTGTGGCTCTGCCCCTACCTCTGTGTTGGCTCTGTCCTCCCAATACCTCTTTTCATTGTTGCCAGATGGCTACAACAGTTTCAGCATCTCATCTGAACATGACGAAATCCAGAGGCTGAAAATAAACTGTTGTTTTCTATGTCTCCAAAGTCCCATAGCTGACTTTGCTGCACGTCTCTGTCTCTCGTCGGTCATGACTGAGCTGTCTGCTCATGCCTAGAAAAATAAGAAATCATGATCAATTTAGATCAATCAGCACCCTTTCCAGAGATGGAGCTGGTCCAACCTTTCTTAAAGTCTATGGCACTGGAGAGGAGGGTAGGAACTTCACAAAATCAAAGTCATGTAAATAAGGAAGAAGGGAATAGCAGTTAAGAAGATAATGGTCTTAGTTTGAATTACCACAGAAGCAAATTCTTAAACAATGTACAGTTGACCCTTGAACAGCAACAAGGGGTTTAGGAGTGCCAATTCCCCCGTGAAGTAAAAAAACCCATGTCTAATATTTAACTTCCCCAAAACTTAACTAATAGCCTACTATTGTCCCGAAGCCTTAGCAATGGTATAAACAGTCAATTAACACGTATTTTGTATATCACATGTATTATATACTGTATTCTTACAATAAAGTAAGCTAGAGAAAAGAAAATGTTATTAAGAAAATCATAAAGAAAACGTATTTTCTATTCATTAAGTGGAAGTGGATCATCATAAAGATCTTCATTCTCATTGTCTTCTCTCTGAGTAGGCTGAGGCAGAGGAGGAGCAGGAGTTGTTTTTGCTGTCTCAAGAGTGGCAGAGGTGGAAGAGGTAGAGGAAGTGGAAAGGGAAACAGGAGAGGCAGGCATACTCTGTATAACATCATAATTTCTGCCTGACTTTTTTGCTTTTTTATTTCTCTAAAAGTTTGTATGTGGTACAAACCTTTTTCTGGCCATTTTCTTTAGTTTCAGTGCCTGTATCAAACAAGGGGTTCATGTTGTAAAAGAAGTCGAAAGCAGTCTTGAATAATTGGAACTCTTCTGCTGGATTATCTAATGTCCATTTGTTTCCTGCACTACTTCTTCTACATCTTCTTCCACATCACGTGGCGTTTGTTCGGAAGCACTCATCTCCATCGAGTCATCATCTGTTAATTCCTCTAATGTGTTGTCTAATAGCTCTTGAATTTCTCCAAGATCCATATTTTGAAATCCTTCACTCCCTACCATTTTTTTTTTTTTTTTGGTGGGGGGCCATATCCAGAATCTCTTTCATGATTTCCTTGAGTATCTCTGTCACAAATCTTGTGAAGACATGCACAACATCTGGACACAATTTTCTCCAGCAGAAATTTATAGTTTCAAACTTGATGGCTTTCACAACTTTTTCTATAACCACAATAGCATCTTCTATGGTTAATCTCTGCAGACTTTCAGGATGTTCTCTGTATTGAGGGTTCTCTTTCATAATGCTGATCATAGACCTTAATTCTTTCTATAGAGTACTCTGTGTAACGAACTTTAAAGGTCTTTATGACCTCCTGATTTACAGGTGGATCTACAGATGTTGCATTTGGGAAGAAGTAAACCACTTCAACTCCCTTAATGTTGACTCCTAGGATTATGGGTGACCAGGGGCACTGTCCAATATCAAAAGTACTTTAAAAGGCAGTCTCTTACTGGCAAGGTACTTCCTGACTACAGGGACAAAGCAGCAATAGAACCAATCCAGAAAAAGTGTTCTCATTGTCCAGGACTTCTTGTTGTACAACCAAAAGATTGGCAACTTGTGTTCATCTTTTCCCTTCAAGGCTCTGGGATCAGCAGCTCTATAGATAAGGACAGTTCTGATGATAAACCTGACTGCAATTGCATAAACCACTAGAGTTAGCCTATCCTTTCCTGCCTTAAATTCCTGCCCACTTCTCTTCCTTACTACGAAATGTCCTTTGTGGCATTTTCCCCTTGGAATAAGGCACTTTCATCTGCATTAAAAACCTGTTCAGGCAGATATCCTTTTTCTCAATTTTCTTAATGGCATATAGTCCTAGAACTTGTCTGCTGCTCCTCCTCCTACTATTTTGACATTTTTAAAGCCAAACCTCTTTCTAAAATTATCAGACAATCCTTTGCTGGCATTAAATTCTCCCACTTTAGATGCTTCACCTTCCTTTTGCTCTAAGTTGTCATATAATGACTTCTCTTTCCCTATTCTTTTTTTGAGACAAGGTCTCACTCCATCACTTAGGCTGGAGTACAGTGGTACAATCACAGCTAACTGCAGCCTTGACTTCCCAAGCTTAAGCAATCCTCCCACCTATGGCTCTTGATTAGCTGGAACCACAGGTGTACACCACCACATGTGGCTAATTTTTAAAAATTCTCGTAGAGGTGGAGGTCATTGGCCAGGCTGATCATGAACTCCTGGGCTCAAATGATGTTCCTGCCTCTGCCTCCCAAAGTGCTTTGATTACAGGCCTGAGCCATCTTGCCCAGCCAACCATGTTTTGTTGTATTATGTTTGAGTCTATAGATATGCCTTTTTCATAGCAATCCTCACCCATATAAAGCTGCATTTTCAATACGAGATAAGCTATTTCACACAAAAAGTGCAAAGTTTTCACACCTGCTGGCATAGCTGCAGAGACAGCTTCCCTAATTCTTTTCCTTTTCCTTTTCTTTTCCTTTTTAACAATGGTTTTTACACTATATTCATTTATCTCAAAATGGCAGGCAACCACAGCTGCAGGTCTCAATTTATGGTACATATTAAACAATTCAACTTTTCCTTGTTAATGTCATGACATTTCTCTGTTTGTTGGGAGCACTTCCAACATCACTAGTGGTAGCTTGTATGGGTCCCCTGGTGTTTTTCAAGGTTTACAAAATTGCACTAAAAACAATGAAAAATACGTGAGAACTGCAAGAGATCACTCTTTACTGCAAAATGAAATTTACTGGAGAGATGAACTGCTCATGCGGCAATGATTAGCCTCACATGTGATGTGATTTGGCTGTGTCCCCACTGTAGTACCTATAATCCCCACGGGTCGTGGGAGGGACCTGGTGGGAAGTGATTGGATCATGGGGGTGGTTTCCTTCATGCTGTTCCTGTGATAGTGAGTTCTCATGAGATTTGATGGTTTTATAAGTGGTTGTTATTTTCTCCTACATTCATTCTCCTTCCTGCTGCCTTGTGAAGAAGGTGTCTTGCTTCCCCTTTAGCTTCCACCATGATTGTAAGTTTCCTGAGGCCTCCCCGTCCATGTGGAACTGAGACTCAAACCTCTTTCCTTTATAAATTACCCAGTTTCAGGTATTTCTTCATAGCAGCCTGAGAATGGACTAATACACATGGAATTTTAAGCAAATACAACACTTGAACTCACTATAATAGCAAGAGGAGGTGGATATAACATTTTTATGGTAGTACAATATCTACTATAGTTAATTTTATGAAGTTATGATTTAATATTGGATCGTCACATTTGTTTACATTTCTCTTGACAGTGAATAGTTCCATGTGTAATCTGTAAGTGTTTGTGTGCATATCTTTTAATAACTTTTAACTTTTTATAATAGATTTGTGTTTATTTTATGATAGCAAATGATAAAATAGACATACCTGACTTTCTTAAATTTTTCAATATTTCTAGGCCATGCAATTCATTGCAAGTTTTTTCAAATTGTCTCAAATCTCCAAAAGGTTTTCTAATATATTTATTGAAAAAAGTCTGCATATAAGTGGACCCCACATTGTTAAAACCTGTTTTGTTAAAGGGTCAACTGTATAGGTGGTTTATTTAGGGGATGAAACTAGGAAATTCTGGGGATGTAGGGAAGTGAGAGAAGAAAAAGAAGGCAGCTAAAAAAGGGTGCATTATAAATCAAGTTGCAAGAATGGGCAACGGAAGCTTAATGCAGCTGGGAACACTGCAAGTTAGGGTAGACATTTCTTAGAGTTGCTGGAAGTCAGTGCAGACATTTTCCAACCAAGTTGCAAAGAAAATGGAGCATTTATCTGCCAACTCCCATCTAGCATTTGCTGAGGGATGCTCCCAGTGGTGTTAAACCCCCAGCACTTCTAGTCTGTGCTACACACAGGCTTAAAGAAAGCCTTCTGGCAGAGAGTCACAGGTGCTTTCAGTAGAATGAGTGCCTATAGGATATGGGCAGAACACTGTCAGCATCTGCTATAGCAAACAGCAGGTTTTGCTACTAACAGGAACTATTTAAATTTGTAATTTCATCTTCAGGCTTTTAGAACAACAATGTCAGCCCCCAGACTAATATAAAATAAAAGTAATCTTCATCATACCATGTGCCTTATAAACACTAACAGTTGTTCCAACAGGGCAACAGAGACTTTCGGAATGAATTCCACATTTGTGATTGCCCTTGAGATTCAAATGTCAACTTTGAGAACAAGTGATGGCAGTGGTGCCCCTGTAGGGAGGTCTGCATCAAATTTGTCTCCATTTTTAATTCCTTTTTGTAATGCTGTATATATATTTTTTAACAAGACAGATGCTTTTAAAAAATATTTTTAAAACAGAATTCCCTAAGTAACTCTAAAAAATGTTTCTTTCTTAACTAGAAAAGTTTAAACAGAATGTTTTTTGGGGGCTAAGGGACATAAACCAATGTAAAATAAAGATGATTTATTTCAGCATTGTTATGGATTGAATTCTCTCCTGCCCCCTAATTCATATATTGAAGTCCTAACTCCAAGCACTTCCAAATAAGATGTAACCTTATTTGGAAATAGGGTCATTGCAGATGTAATTTATTAAGGTAAAATGAGGTCATACTGAGTAAAGTGGGCCCATAATTCAATATGACTGGTGTCCATTTGAAAAGAATTCCATTCGAAGAGACAGACACAAACACAGGGAGGACGTCATATGAACATGAGAACAAAGATTGGGGCGATGCATCTATAAGCCAATGGGTGCTAAAGATGCAAGCCACCAGGAGCTAGGAAAGAAACCACAGAACAGAACCTTTCTCACAGCCCTCAGAAGGAACCAACCCTGCCAACACCTTGATCTTAGACTTCTGGCCTCCAGAACTATTACACAATAAGTTTAGTTGTTTAAGCCACTTCGTTTGTGGTACTTTGTTATGGCAGTTCTAGAAAACTAATATAACTGTCTATAATACCTTCATGATGACTTAGTGGAGCTAGTATAGTTTTCTGAGAAAGGAGGCCCCTTTAGGTGATGATGATTGTGGTCTAGTCTCTTGGCACCAGTGGTAAATCACGTAGATTTGGGTTGCCTTATTCTAGTTGTAACAGTAAAAGAGACCATGCGAATGTATATTTCAGGAATAGTCAGCCCTGTCTAGATTTTTCAGGACAAAAAAATCACATGGCCTGAAAAACATTATTGAAGTGATTGCTGGAGACCTGCAATAATTTTCTTCTTTCCTTATCATGAAACTGTATAAAAGTTTCCTTTGGTGTGTCTGATTTTGACAATGGCAAATTGACTATTCAGAGTGGTTAAGAAATTTGCCTAAGGTTAAAAAGCTTCTAACCAGTCAGGACACACATCTGGCTCTGTCTTCGTCCAATGACTCTGCTCTTTTCATTTGGAGTCTCCTGCCTTTTTATCCAGTGGAAGTTTTCTCTTTAAAATCTGATATTGATTTCTGTTTCATTAAAGCCAGTTATAGGCATCAACTATTGCAGGAGACATTCTTATATGATATAGGAGAATAGAGAAAGTAAACTCCAAAATTATTTCCAAATTCCAAGATTCTGGAGTTCTGTGAGAAATCAAAAAAGTTCTTTGTGTATCTGGGCCTTAAACAGAATTAATGAAAGTGTAAGCTCTTAGCCTTGTCCTTCCCCCTTACAGACGTTTTCGAATTGTAGTCAAAGCAACTTTTCTAAGGCGTGAATCAGATCGTGTTGTTGCCTTGCTTAAAACCCTCCAGTGGCTTTCATCAGAACTGCAGTATCTAAGCTCTTTGCCATATGCTATAAACTTCTGAGTAAAGCAGGGGCTTTCTTAATTAAACAAAGCTAAAGAGCGGTAACTGGGATAATCTTGGGCAAGTGGGATGCTTAGTTGGTCTTCCTTTAAGATTCTACCTGATCTGTCCCTTAGCCATCTCTCTGACATCAACTCCCTTAGACCTCCTTTCTTTCACTGTCTTTGGCCACATTGGCCTAGTTTTGGGTTTTGAACACAGGCCTGCTTTGATCCCCCCTTTGTTTGCCCTTGCGGTTCCTTCTATGTTGAATGCTGTCTCCAGACCTTCACATGCCTCCCTCTTTCTCACTTGTTCAGATCTCAATTCAAATATTTCTTCCACTAGAGAGGTCATTCTTGACCATGGGGGCTAAAATGTGCCCCTTCGCTCATTCTTCTTCATAGAATTTGATTTCTTCTTTTTCTTAGCACTTGCTAGATAATTTGTATTTTTTTATGAGTTTTTTTTTGTCTGGATCCCTTCACTAATAGATAAGTTCCTTGAGGACAGAGACGATCTTGTTCACTGTGAGGCACATAGTAGTTTCATAAATGTTGGTTTGCTGGCTGCTTTTAAATAAAAGTGGCTGTTAAAATAATTTTAATGTCTGTAAAAATAGAGATGCTTTTTCATAGAACACCAACATCTGGCCCCTGTCTATCTCTCCATCTCCTCATTTCTCACCACTAATGACCTCAGCTCCTGCCATCTCTGACCTCCTTACATGCTGATGTCCATATTTGTGGGCTTTTTCTCCATTGATGCGTTATTCCTTGTCCTTGTCCTGGACCCGCACCTCCATTGGAATTTCTTCACTTCTCTAGACAATGGTCCCATGATATCCTGTATTTCTAGTGTAACACCCATTGCACTTTATAATAATTATCTGGTTGTTTCATTTCTGTTAAACTCTCAGCTCCATCAGAAAAGGGCCATGTCTTTTTGGTCTGCTTCTGTGTTTTGAAACCTGGGATGCTGCCATCAAATAGTACTTGCTTAGTGAATGAGAATCCACAAATGTGCAGCTCTCAGTATATTTGCTTCACTCCAGCACTCTCTTGAATTTTTACATCTTTGCATTTATCCTAAAAATATAACAGTTCTACATACCAGTTATCAGCACAGGATTTATCACTACCTCCTGATTCATTCTCAATTTCTAGATGTTAGGATATCCTGCTGTCCACAGCATCAGTGCTAAGCTAAAAATCTTCAGACTCTTATTAGCTCTCAACATCTAATGAGTCACCACATGTGGTACTTGTTTAAAACTGTCTTGCTTTTTTCCAGGTCCTGGTGCCAGATATCTGTGCTCTTGTCCCTTTAACAGAGTCTCCTTATTGCCATCATTATGGTCAAAATTGGTGAATACACCTGCTGTCAGATTTTAGTGGATCTCATGGTGTGCAATCAGCTGTTGTTTGAGCTCTCTAATTTCAGTGTTAGAATACTGGTAGATTGGATTCAGCCTGGCACAGTGAATTCTTATGGCACAGAGAGACTGATATGTGGTTCTAGAAGCAGCCTAGACAACTTGAGTTGTCTTTGAGTTAGTGTGATGGCAAAACCAAGATCATAGGCATAAATGAATGCTTAACCTCAACTAGCTATACCCTAAATGGTAATCAGAAATGGATTTTAAATAGTGAAAACTTTTATTACTCTTTCTTGATTTGTATTAAAAATAGGACTCCTAATTCTTTAAGGATGTTTGTGTATACACAGAGATCATCTATCATCATTCCCAGGAGAAGCAGTATAAAAAGAGCTCTGGGCCAGGGCTACCTGAGATCACATCTCAGTTTCCACAATGCTGGTTTTATGATATAGAATAAGTGTCAGTTTCCTCGATTGCAAAATGCGCATAACAGTCATAGATACCCTATCAGGTTGTTGTGCAGGTGACATGCTTAGTAAGTAAGCACTATTTTTGTCATCATCATCATCATCATCATCATCATCACCATCATCATTCTATTCTAGTTATTACGCAGTCGACAAGGAAAGAGAAATTAAAAGTTCATCTAGTAGATTGTGTGTGTGTGTGTCAAAACAAATACAATTTTAATTACTACCAAAATTATACTTGTGTTTTGCCTAGGACAAATCACTTTCATGAAAGGGAGAAATTATCAAAGTAACTCTTCATGCTTTAAAGTTGTTTAAAAAGATATTATGGTAGATTGTTCTGTCATAATTGATGAGCCTGTACTATTTTGCTAACCTGCCACCCTTCTTCATTACCCTGCTTTGGCAGACCACAATCAACATGATTTATTGCAGCTGGTTATAGGTCTGTAGCATGAACTAAAGATTGTTCTGAATACTTTCTCTTTAAAAAACACAGAAATAACACATGAGAGTTGTACTAAATTTAAAGAATACAAGAGATAAAATAAAAATTATAACCCAAGTCAAACAATAATTTTTTTAAAAAATCCTTGTTTATCCCAATCCTAATCCCCAGTAATCACCACTGATACCAGTTTGGAGTATATTGGAGCATATCCTCTTAGGTCTCTCCCTGTCTCTTTTTTCTCTCTCTGTGTGTCCATATCTATCTGGTGTGTATACCCATGCACATGCATACATGCATATACATATATATATCATATGTATTAATGCACATGAATTAATTTTGCTTTTTAAAAAACCAGATGTGATCAGACTATGAATATTGTTCCATAACTTGCTTTTTCCACTTAAAAATACATCCAGAACAAGTTTCTATTTATCAAAAAATATACAAATACCTTATTCCTTTAAAAAAAACAAAGGCTGTGCTATTTTCTATTGCATGTTTAGGAGACTGTTATGTTAGTGATCCCTAAATAATCACACCTCCTGGTAACAATTCCTTTATGTAGTTGAGGTTGCTCTGATGCTGATGCTGATGATGCATCAGCATACATTGATGCTGAGGTTGGCCATGTTACTTGCTTTGACCAATGGGATAGCAAAACTTGATAAGAACTTCCATGTTGGGGCTTATCTTCTTGGAATGCTCTCTCTTCAAAGTCATCTGCCATGTGAGAAGTCTGACTATTGTGAGACGATGTGTGGAAGCTCAACTAGGCTGATATGGTTTGGATATTTGTTCCGCCCAAATCTTATGGTAGAATATAATCCCTGATGTTGGAGACGGGGCCTGGTGGGAGGTGTTGGTTCTGTGGGGACGGATGCTTCATGGCTTGGTGCTGTTCTCCCAATAGTAAGTGAATTATTGTGAGATCTAGTTGTTTAAAAGTGTGTGGCATGCGAAGTGCCTGCTCCTGTTTCACCTTCTGCCATGAGTAAAAGCCCCTGAGGTGTCCCCAGAAGTTGAGCAAATGCTGATGCATGCTTGTACAATTTGCAGAACCATGAGACAATGACATCTATTTTCTTTATAAATTGCCCAGTCTTAGGTCTTTGTTTATAGCAGCACAAAGAATGGCCTAATACAAGATCATGTGGAGGAGCATTGAGGCACCAGACATGAATGAGTGAAGACTTTTGGAAATTCCAGCATGGGCCAGCCACCAGCTGTTGTGGCATGCGATTGGCCACAGTCAATACTATATAGAAAGGAAGAACTGTCTATATTCCTGACCCACAGAATTGTTGTGTTAAGCCATAAGTTTTGGAGTGTTGTTAGACAGTAATAGATGACTGAAACACATAGGTACAATATAATTAACTTTTCTAGTGTCTTATTAATGTATAGATTAGTACTTTTTCTGCTATTTTAAACAAGATTTAATCATCATTCTTTTATATATATGTTTGCACACTCATGCCTGTATTTCTATAAGATAGATTCTCCCTGGTGAGATTACTGGGTAATTGAGTACGTATATTTAACATATTGATATTGTCATAATGTCTTCCTGAAGTCTATTTTAATTTATACTTATACCAATACTTGATTATATTGCTTATGTCTCTGCATCCTTGCCAATACTCTGTTATTAAGCTTCTACATTTTTAGAAGCTCTATTTTAATGAGAATTCTTTGATTAGTGTGATTAAATATCTTTAGATGAGTTTAACACCTACTTTTCTCTCTTCTGGGACCATTTTTAATTGGGTTGTTTGCCTTTCTCATTATTGATTTTAAGAACCATTTATGTATTAAGAATATTAGCTCTTTGTCTGAGATAAGTATGCAACATATTTTATTCCAATGTATTGATATATAAACTACATACTTTTGATTATAGTGTCTTTCAATTTACAAAGGTAACAAAATTTTGTGCAATCAGGACTTAAAGTTTTCCTTTATGTTTCTTACATTTTTTGGCAAAGCTTTTAATGATTTTTCCTATAATAAGATTTAAAAATTATTTTACTATATTTTCTTTTAGAACATTTACAGTTCAAAAAACTAGGTTTAAATATTTATTTAACTGGAGATTGTTTTTGTAAAGGTTATATTATTATTTTTCCAATTGGATAACCAATTGTCCCAAAACTATTAATTGAATAATTTGCCATTTTATTGCTTTCTTAAAATGCTATTAAGATACTGAAGGTTACCTGGATTGCTTTCAGACACTATTTTTTCCATTGTTTTTTTTTCTATTCATACATTAGCATGGTTCCTAAGATTATCATGAGTCTTTCTTTAGCACAGTGATGTTAATTGTCCAGCCCACTCCAAAATTTGAAATAATTAAATCCTATATGTCAAAGAGCAGGGTCATATACATGTCTATCCAATCTATTAGACTGGTGTTTTTGCCACTTTAATGACGAAAAGCCGCATACATTTGCACCAACAAAATACTAATACATACTTAGAAATTTTGTAAAAGAAATACATACAAATCGTATTTCATCTTGGAACTATAAAAAGAAGCTCTAGTAGCAAAACAAACAATATCTGAAAGAAATAATAAATATAAAGATTAACCTGACAAAATATTTTTGTGATGTCCATAAAATAGTCTTCAATTTTACTTTCTGAGAGATCTAAATCCTTTTCTTTCTGCTTTCCCAAACTCCCTAGCCCTTAAAAGCTAATGAGTGACACATAAAACTGACTGTTGAGAAGATTAAAGTCGGCTGGGGAGGAAGGATGCTAAGAATTTATTTTCTAAATTCTGATTGTAAGCCTGTTTAGCTTAATTGATAAAATAATAGTGTCTATAACAGCCTAAGATACACTGGAGGGCTTTTTTGAAAATATTTTTCAGGAGTGACAGAAGAGAGAAGATTGTTAATTCCTCTTAAGTCTAAACTGGGCATAGTCCTTAAAATTTCTCAATTAATTTTTAAAAGCATTTTGTTTTTACTTTGTTAGTTCAAATGGATGGAGATGGGTATGTTCACATTTAGTCCTGTTTAGTTTTACACAAATGAAATCAATTTTTGCCTCATGTAAAGGAATGCTCAAACTCTTCCTAGTTTTTGATGCAGCCTCACCTCTTACATAATCTGCTTGAATTTCTCAGGTTTTGATGGTTTTGTTAGGTTCATGCCATTATGTTCTTAGAGTTTTGGGCTCTCTTCGATAAAACTGTGTACTAAAAATCTAGTTTCCTAAAGTGATAAAAAAGTGTGATAACAAGTTCTCTGGCACATACATTGATCTTAGGCAACCTGTAAAAACAGTAAGTGGCATGAAGCCTAGATCTGCAATGGTCTGAGTGAATTCTACCCTTGAATTTGTGGGCATGAAATTAAGAACTGTTGTTGACCAATGCACTGTCAGGCTTCAAACAATTCAAAACTAAATGAGCTTAAGAATTAATATTTCTAAAACTCAACATTAATTATGACTCCCTCCCCTTTTTTGATAGATTTTGGCATTTTTTCATGTAATAAATAATTCTATTTTCTACTTATTCCAAATTGCAGTCTAAAAAACAGAAAAGCACAAAGAAAAAAATTATTTGCAGTCCTACTGCCAAAATTCAACCATTGTTAAATAATGTTCTGTATATTCTTGGAGTCATATACATTGTTTAAATGTTTGTGTTCTCACTAGTAATACATTGTAACATGTTCTCCACTGTATCATTCACCTCACTTTCTTTGTGAAATACAAATAAGCAAATACCACATCTGTCACCTCTCTCTGTGCCCCTCCCCCCAATGATCAACATGCCCATAATTTCATCTATGATTTAGGGCTTAGTTCAAATGACATCTTAATTGCCTTGGCTGTTCAGATAATTACTTCTGTAAGTAAACCTAGCCTCCTTGAACTCTATCATATTTTATTTTATTTTTAAAAAAATTTTTATTTCCATAGGTTATTGGGGAACAGGTGGTGTTTGGTTACATGAGTAAGTTATTTAGTTGTGATTTGTAAGATTGTAGTGCACCCACCATCCAAGCAGTATACACTGCACCCTATTTGTAGTCTTTTATCCCTCACCCCCTTCTCACCCTTTCCCTCTGAGTCCCCAAAGTCGATTGTGTCATTCTTATGCCTTTGCATCCTCATAGCTTAGCTCCCACTTAAAAATACAATGTTTGGTTTTCCATTCCTGAATTATTTCACTCAGGATAATAGTCTCCAATCTCATCCAGATCGCTGAAAATGTCATTAATTCATTCCTTTTTATGGCTGAGTCATATTCCGTCATATATATATGTATATCTCAGAGTTTCTTTATCCATTCCTTGATTGATGGGCATTTGGGTTGGTTCCATGTTTTTACAATTATGAATTATGCTGCTATAAACGTGTGTGCAAGAATCTTTTTCATATAATGACTTATTTTCCTCTGGGTAGATACCCAGTTATGGAATTGCTGAATCAAATGGTTGAAGTCTATCTTTTAAAAAATCCATTTATAACTATATTTTGTGTTTTGCGTACACACATATTTTATCTATTACATATAAACTTGAGGATAACGTGTTAATCAAATCTTATGTTGTTACAGGGGATAAAATCATAGCTCATGCAAAGCAAGATAATTTATTGTCTCAGAACACTGAAAAGTTGAATGGGGGACAGGAATGGCTAGGCTGGAGTCTCAGTTTCTGTCTTCTTCTCAGCTCTTTATCTCAGTTTGACTGCATGTTTTTCACTGAACAATTCCTTTTGAAAGAGTACCTCTTTCTTGATAAATATGGCAGGAAAGTTCCAAATAAAACTGTTAGTGATCTATCTTAGGCAATTTGTCTATCTTGACTTATCACTTTGGCCAGAAGGGAGGGCACACTGATTATCAGGCCTAAATAATGTGCCCAATCCTGTGTCTGATCATGGGCAGCAGAAAAAAAAAAAAAATGAAAAGGATACAGGAAAGAGAAAAACAGAGATATATGCTAGTGATGGCATCCTTACTTGATTTACCTTTGGGTACCCCATGGTTCCAGGACAGTGCCTTGCATATGGTAAGTACTCAGTAAATACTTGCTGAGTGAAATGGCTATATCCATTAATCAATGTACACCCAATAGGGAGTGAGAAAAAAGCATTAACATTTTTAGGTATCTTGAGCTCTTTGATCTGTTAAAATAATTAAGAGGATATAAGCTCACTATTCAAAATTGTTCCTAAAAATTTTAATTAAACTGATTTGATGTAAAAAGAAAAGAAAACTTAAGGAGAATAGATGACTGTATCTATAATAAAAAGCAGAGAGAAAGAGGTACTTACTGATTACTTAAAAACACTAAAGATAACTTTCATTTGCTTCTCCGATTCTGTCTCCACCTGTTCTATGCCTGGGATGTTTACCTATGCGGATGGCATCACCAGCTCTCCTTGTTCTCTGGTTCCCAGGTGAGTTTGTCTAAAGTGAAACATCTGCAGAAAATCAGAGGGCAGGAGGAGAGAATGGATGGTGTATGTGTTCCTTCACCTTCTGCATTGCCAAGTCATGTGGACTGGCCACAAGCCTCTTTCAAAAGCCATATTTATTTCATATAGTTACCTCTCTAGATTCAATAATAGTTCCTTTCTTTTTCCCCTTCAGGCCTAAGATTGGAAGTTGATACCAACACTACCCCTTTTTGGTTTTCCTGAACCTATTTCTTAGCTTTGGAGATGGTCTGTGTATTGAACTCTCCTTAAATTACCTAGTTAGAGTATGCCCTACGTTTCCTTCTGGATATTGACTCATGTTTGCCTAATCAGCACGAAAAACAAATAAACAACAAACAAAGCCCACATTTTGATAAACTTAAAGTATTTACTCCATGGGTTAGAGGAGGGAAGAAGACTGGTTGGCTTCTTGACAACTGTATTTTCAGAATCCTTAGTTTTCCTAACATTTATCTCATTAAAGCTGCCTTTGATAATCAGTTTCATAAAATCGTATTTGTACAAAAAAAAGGTGTTTCTTTTATTTTGAATTGAGTAACTCTATTCTAGGCCCCAAAGTCCAGTTATTATTTATACATTTTAATATTTTGAAAGCTAGAATTTTGTTTCTAGAGGCAAGGATAGGACAAATCCCTTGGCCCTTTACTTAGACGTAGGCTATTAGCTAGTAAACTAAGGAAAGAGAAGGCAGAACAAATGTTTCATTAATCATCAGTGCATCAAAACCATTCTAATGAACCCATTTTAAAGGAAAGAGCTGAACAATTTCAGTTGTGTGTTGCTCCAATTAAAAAAAAAATTGCATTTGAAAAAAGAAAATTGTTTCTCTCATTCTAATTAAACCAAATTAATATTAAGACATTTCAAATGGCTATCGGCAAGCATTGTCATCAGGCACTGAGTTTCATCATGTTCTTTGGTTTTAAACTGAATTACTTTTGCAATAGAGATAAAATGTATTATTCTCCTTTCATTGTGACATTTACTCTGAGCCTGTTTATACCAACGCAGCTGCTGTGTAAGTCAGTGACTTTCCTTTCTTTTTTCTTTCTCTTTCCATTTTAAAGGCATATATGCAAGTCATCTGACCCAGGCTGTACATGAGCTGTACAGCATATGGTTGGGGGAAAAAACATCATATCTTTTGTTCAATAGTTTTTGTATTTTTTTCCAGTCTTTTGCTTTTCTAGTCCTCAAATAAGGCTAATTACAAAGAAAAAAAAAGGTGGGACTGGTGGAGAGAGAGCCTTTAAAAACCATTCCTTTTGCAGCATGGAACAAAAGAGAGTACCAAGGGCATGACTAGGCCTCAACAAAAAAGAAAAGAAAAAAAAAACCCACCTAATGAGGATGTCGAGATAAGTGCTTGTGAAGAAAACCGGCAAAAAAGAGCTTTTAGTCTAAAATCCATAAATAAGTGTGCATCAGATGGGTACTAGAACATTTTTAACAAGACAGGCTATGAAAACTATATCCTTCTATGCAAGAGCCGCATGCCTTAAAAAAACCTTCTTTCTTTACAAGACATTTTTCTTTCAAAAATTAATTTAAAAAGAAATACTTGAAAATTAAGATGTTTTATTCATGTCTCTGAATCCATTATGCACTGGATACCATATAAAGAGTTATTTTTGAGACATCATTATGAAGGCTGTTGGCTTCTTAGGGGTCAAAGGTTTTGCATGAGTATAAAAAGAAGTTGTTCATGGAGAAGAGCAGAACAGAGGAGATTTTGACCTTGGAGACTTCTGTTGCATTTTTACTTTTAAATTGGGAGGAGAAGCAGCTATACTTGAAGTTTGTTGTTAATTCTGTATACCCATAGCTTTTCTTTCTGCCTCTCCTGATAGCTTTGAGCCTTGCCATTGGTGGCACAGCAATAGAGGTCAGAGGTTTGCACCTAAATTAATTGTAAAAGCACCAAAGAATCATAGATTTTTAGTTAGAAAGAAACTTAGATTATCTATCGCTGTGAAATATAAAGGTGAAAAAAGAGTCCAAGGAGAAAGACTTAAGAAAGATTTAATTTTGTTGCATATTTGGCCTGAATGTATCTACCTTTAGTGTATAGAAAGAACATAGGAATGTGTGTCATGGTGACTTGATGTTATGCTGTCACATGTAAAGTGCCGCACTAGTTTGAGGACTTACTTGGTTGATGTAGAGATTTCCTTTTCCTTTTCTTTTCTTCTTTCTTTATTTTGCCACTCGGTCAGGTAAAAACACTTGTACTATATGTATGTAAAAAAATTCACTTACTCCTGTTTTTTGCTATCTTATCTCTTACATCAATAGGTGATAATCAAAGATTATATTCAATTTTATTTTATCTTTTCCGTGTCCTATGATTTCAATCTAGAAATGGTGCTTTTATTTTTTATTTTATTGTAAATACTTTGTATTTTTCCATGGAGTCTATTATCTGCAAAGTTTTAAACTCTTCTTCTGTGTCTGAACAGTGTAATTTGTTTTAAAACACATTGTAAGTTGTTTTTATTTTTGCAATATTATATCTATTGCTGCTCCTCCTCTGCTCAGGACCCTACAATGGTTCTATGCTGCATGCAGCTTAAAAACCTGAGATGATCCCTGCCCACCTCACCCTGGCCCTTTATCTTCTTTTCTTCTTCCTTTTTTTATAGATATAGGGTCTCATCTGTTGCCCAGAGTGAGTTGGCTCAATCATAGCTCACTGCACCCTCAAACTCCTGGGCTCAAGTGATCCTCCTGCCTCAGCCTCCTGTGTAGCTGGGACTACAGGCGTACACCACCACACCTGACTCTGCCCTCATCTAAAGTCTGATCCTTCTTAACCTCCTCTGCTTTCTTTTTCTTCTACAGAACTGATCACATTCTAACATACTATAATAAGATTTCCTTGTTACATTTTTCATTTATTGCCTGGTTCCCCTGGTTAGGCAGAGACCTTCACCTTTTTCATTCACCAGTGTACCCCAGGTACCTACAACAATGCCTCAAGCATAGGCCACAGTAGGTACTCAATTAACATTCGTTAATCTATGGCTCTATATATCTTTTTCTTTTGTGAATTCTTTTCTCAGAGTAAATTATTGGGTGCTGTAAATAGCTTAGTATAAAAATAATTTTTAGTCATAGAGTATGAACTTTTTAATGGTTTTTAATAATAGTTGGCAGATTATCCTAACAAAATGTTCACATTTGTTTATATTGCAACCAGAAATTCCAATGTACACATTTTTCCACAGCTTAACTGACTTTAAGTTAGTAGATATGTATCTATATTTTAGCTAGCATACTGGGAGCAAAATTATGGCTAATTGCTTATGTTAATATGTTTTATTCCAGTAAATAATATCTAATATCTTTATATTAGATCAATTGACATATTTTATAATTTTATATATATGCTAGTCTATATTGTATTAGTCTAATATTTATATTTTTCTATGTAAAATATAGGCTAATTTGGGGGGCTTATGTTTTGAGGTTTTGGAGAGAGTCCTCCTTATATATACAAGTTCTATGTTATGTTCACTAACTTCTCTGATTTGTTCTAGTGTATTTTCTTATTTTTTACATCATAGTAATGCAGATGTTCATTTTTGAAAAAGTTGAAAATGTTGCAAGTCCCTTTTAATTTGCATTTTAAAAATTGCTTTAATTATATGAATATTAACAATTTTGTACACCTGGGATGCATTAATATCTGAAACTTATTTTTAGATCTTTGCTTCTTAAAAATTGGGCCGGGCGCGGTGGCTCAAGCCTGTAATCCCAGCACTTTGGGAGGCCGAGACGGGCGGATCATGAGGTCAGGAGATCGAGACTATCCTGGCTAACACGGTGAAACCCCATCTCTACTAAAAAATACAAAAAACTAGCCGGGCGAAGTGGCGGGCGCCTGTGGTCCCAGCATCTCGGGAGGCTGAGGTAGGAGAATGGCGTAAACCCGGGAGGCGGAGCTTGCAGTGAGCTGAGATCCGGCCACTGCACTCCAGCCTGGGCGACAGAGCCAGACTCAGTCTCAAAAAAAAAAAAAAAAAAAATTGATTTGTAGACTAGCAGCCACCTACTGTATCAGAATCTACATTTTGATAAGATCCCCAGGTGAGTATGTACAGCAGTGCATAGATGCGTTTGACTAGTACTTTTTAGGGTCTTTCTCATGTCCTGAAATTAGGAGACTATAATAGTTTTGCTGCACTGGAAGCAATGATAGTTCAGACTTACAATTACTACTTGCTCTTGGTTATTCCCTCAGTCAATAATCAATCTTTTCCAGAGTGGGTAACTGATCAACACAGTGCTTGGTATATAGTCAACAATCGATACATGGCAACTCTTATTATAATTATGATTTCATTGCAATCCTGAAAACCTACACTGTCCTAAACAGTGGTTCTCAATTCTCTCAGATTCAGTGCCACAAAGATTTTTAAGTCTTCTGATATTTGTATGTTAAAAAACTTCAAAACTATAAAGCCCTACCCACAAATAAATGATAAAAGAAAATAAAAGGATAGTAGTATATAATAAAAGAATTATGAAAGTTCATGCATAGACTGTATAGGAAAACAAAAATGTAGTCACATGTTTACTTAAAATTAGAATTCACACAAATGGTAGAGCTAACAATGCTGACTGTCCAGTACAGATGATTCAAATACCATAACCAGCATTGCAGTTAGAAACATGATTTGTTGAAATGATATATATGGTATTTTGAAATAAATATTTCTCTGTAAAGTTCTACACAAAACAAAAAGTAATCTTCTATCAATTTACAGGGTAGTTACATTTCTGGAAAGGTCAGTGAATCTAAAAATTGTGCAAACATAGGTCAGGTGCAGTGGCTCACACCAGTAACCCCAGCACTTTGGGAGGCCAAGATGGGAGGATCACTGGAAACGAGGAGTTTGAGTTCAGCCTGGACACCACAGGGAGACCCTGGCTCCACCATAAATAAATAAATAAAATAAAGAAATAAATAAAAAAATTTTAAATTGTGCAAAAATAGACTTTGTGTTAATATATAAAACAAAGTTAGCTTCTAAGCTTATGTAATGAAGGTATTTCATCTTCGTGGATGTCTGGAGGGATGCTAAAGCTGTGTGAACTCCTGGACAATTCTGCATTCCATAGAAGTGTTCCGCACATTGCAGAATGTCTCACATCCCTGGACACCGCCCACTAGGTAGTGCCTTCCAATAACTGGGACAACCAAATGTGCCCTCCCATATTTCTGAAGACCCTGAAGGAACATTATTGCTCCTGTTGAAACATACCATCTGAGTAAATGTGTTCTTTTCTAAATATTATATCTGTTTGTATTTCATCATTATAGCCGACAAATAACATTACCTGGCATAATGTAACACAAAAGGGGACATCTATAAGTAATTACATACTTACATTGTTGGGTAAAAGCAGACAGAACCATTACACAATAAAATTATATATGGATCAAGAAGTAAATGTCCTTCAGACTGAGTGACCTACAGTGACAGGATTAAAAAGTTCTCCCTCTACTTGCCTCTGGAGATACTTTCAGTTACAATTTCGGACATTTTACAGCGATATTGTGACACTACAAATTGTAAATGACTTTCAGAAAACAGCCTTCAGCTTTTCAATGCCCCTGAGGTATGTGATCTTACATGAATATACACTTTGTTGGATCTGATTGCTTAATTAGGACCCAGAATTCCTGTGATAAAACTTCTTTTTTTTTTTTTTTCCTGACAAACACTTCATAATATAACATGATCAACACAATTTCATGATGAACAGTTCAAGACTGAAAAAGCCATTAAGATTTTTTGGGGGTTACTGTTAGTATATAATTAAACACCATGACAGATGCTCATCAAGCAAATCTCCAACAGAGATTTATTTGTTTATTTATTCAAGCATACTCCGAGTTTATAGTAATAAATCCAAGAAGGAAAAATTTTGAGAAAACAACCAAATGATCTAATAAAAGTGGTAAAATAAAGTTACACTAAAAGAAAGAAAAACCCATACTAACCTTTGTTTTATGCCTACCTGTCCTCTTCTGCTTTCGGTGTGAAATCACCTATAGGTTGCATTGAGAAGCTTTGATACAGCACACTAAAATTTCTCAGTGAGCCTTTTCGTGATAGAAAATGTGAACTTCTGCATTTCTTTGACAAGCTTGCTTTTTTCAGAGCTCAGATCCCACATACATATTTATGCATGTCGTTGTTAATAGTGTCTAACCTTTATCGGGAAGGTTGCAGAATGGTCAGCCCTTGGCAAAAGGTCATACTGCCCTTTAACAGCATAGAACTGTTGCAGGAAAGGAGTTTCCAGCCCTCTACAACATTTTTCAGCACATTCTGAATCTTGGTAGAGCCACATGACTAAACTCTGGCCACTGGAAAGTGGATGAAAGTAGGGTATACCCCTTCCAGATCTGTCCTATAACACCTCTGGACCATTCTTCTTGCTATCTTATGTTTAATCTGCTAGCTGATGTCAAAGCTTAGGACCTTTTTGGAATGTATGTATAGAGATGGCAAGGCCTCTATCACCCTGATCCCTGAATTAGCATGTGGAGCAGAGTGCCCTCTTCTCTTTCCCATGTACTAGAGTTTACAGAAGCCAGAAATACACATTCATTGGAAATGCATGTTTGTTTGTTTAAACCAATGAGATCTGGAGTTTATTCGTTACAGCAGCTTGCATTACCTTAAGAAATATGAACATTTGGCTGGGCATGGTGGCTCTTGCCTGTAATCCCAGCACTTTGGGAGGCTGAGGCGGGCAGATCACAAGGTCAGGAGATTGAGACCATCCTGGCTAGCATGATAAAACCCCGTCTCTACTAAAAATACAAAAAAATTAGCCAGGTGTGGCACGCACCTGTAATCTCAGCTACTAGGGAGGCCGAGGCAGGAGAATTTCTTAAACCCAGGAGGCAGAGGTTGCAGTGAGCCGAGATCATGCCACTGCACTCCAGCCTGGGTGACAGAGCGAGACTCCTTCAAAAAAAAAAAAAACAAACAAACAAACAAACAAACAAAAAACCAAAAAAGCAATATGATCATTCAGTATTGTGCACTTAAACTTAGAAGACTTTCTGGCACATTGTACACTATCAATGATCCAATGAAATCTTGCTCCTTATAGAAGGGCAAAGAAAAATGGTGTTTAAGTTCAATTCCTTGGTATTCTAGAGGAGTCATTGTGAAACAGAACGGAGATTATCTTAAAGGAAGAGCAGGAAAGACTGTGAAGTAGGTAATGCTACTTGTTTATTTAATTTCACATAGTCAGTATTTTCTTATGTGACTTTGGAGATCAGGGGACAATGGAACACTAATTCCAGGTCATTGGGTAGTAGAAGGATTCATACAATTAATCATTTAGGCAGAAATGATAGTACAGTTTCACAGAGAGGATATCACAGTAATTAGTACTAAAAAAATGGCTAGTTGTCATGTCTGTAAGATAATGCTCGGTTACTACCCACATCATATGAGAAACAGTACAATACTTTTGCTTCTATGGCTAGTTGAGGTAAAGCAACCCTGTATGGACATTCATACATATTCTTACTGTAAAAATAAACACTATTATTTATGGAGAGTTTACTCCGTCACTATCCATGATTATTACAAAACCATTCATTATCAATTATAGTGTTCCACTTAGTCTAGCCAAGGATATATTTATTTAATTATGCCAGATACTTTCCCATACATTTTCTTATTTAAGCTTTTACGTAATGTTATCTCCCATCTCACATGTGCAGTAATGAGGGCTCAGAGTTGTTGGTGAACTCATTTGCCCAAGGACAACCAGCTGGGTGCCCCCTCTACACTTTTCATTCTCTGCTCACTACTTTCTTGTATTTCTTGGTTTCCTAATTTAATTGTGATTCTGAGAATCATCCACCAAATCACCAAGAAACTGCTAGTTTAACATCAAAAGCAAACTGTCAGATAATTCAGGGGCAGCACACTTGACAATAATGTGGGTTTGGAATAATTTCCTTGGAAAATTATTGGAAATACTTACTTCACAAGTTCTCTCAAACTGGAAACAGCATCTCTGTCGTTATTGCTGTTTTTCTAACAATGAACTGTTTTCCTTTAGGCATGTATCTTTCCCTTATAACATTACATCTTAATTTTTTTCCTTCTTATTGAGGAGTTTACTAGACATTGCAAAGAGTTCATTGTATAGCTAAAACTGTATTAAGTTGAAATGTCTTTCTCCCCAGTGGGGACTGAGTCAGAATTCCTTTCAGCATCATCTTTCAAAAACTATTTTTTTTATACCACAGGTTTTTCTGTAAAGGAACAGAGGGTAAACATTTTAGGCTGCTTGGGCAACAAGATCTCTGTTGCAACTACTCAATTCTGTTATTGTGGTGCAAAAGCAACTATAAACAATATGTAAATGAATGACTGTGGCTTTTATTTCCTACTTATTTGTACAAATTTATAGGATACGTGTGCAATTGTGTTACATGCACAGATTGCGTAGTGGTCAAGTCAGGGCTTTTAGGGTATCAATCACCTGAATAATGTATTCTGTACCCATTAAGCAATTTCTCATCATCCTTCCCTCTTCCACCCACTTACCCTTCTGAGTCTCCATATCTATCATTCCACTCTCTCCATCCATGTGAATACATTTTTGAGCAAACACTTATGGATGAGAACGTGCAATAGTTGTCTTTTTGTGTCTGGTTTACTTCACTTAGCATGACAACCACCAGCTCCATCCATGTGACTGCAAAAGACATGATTTCATTACTTTAATGGCTGAATAGTATTCTATTATATATATATACCCCATTTTTAAAATCCATTCGTCCATTGATGAACACTTAAGTTGATGCCATGTCTTTGCTCTTATGAGTAGTGTTGCAATAAACATACAAGTGCAGGTATCCCTTTGATATATTAATTTCTTTTCTTTTGGGTAGACGACCAGTAGTGGGATTGCTGGACCAAATGGGAGTTCCAGTTTTCGTTTTTAAAGAAATCTCCATACTGTTTTCCATAACGTCTATACTATTTTACATTCTCACCAACACTTTATAAGAGTTTCCTTTTCTACACATCTTCACCAACACCTGTTATTTTTGTCTTTTTAGTAATAGCCATTCTGATTGGAGTAAGATGATATCTCATTGTGGTTTTAATTTGCGTTTCTCTGATGATTAGGGATGATGAGCATTTTTCAAATACTTGTTAGTTATTTGTATATCTTCTTTTGAAAAACGTCTATCATGCCCTTTGCTCACTTTTTAATGGGAATATTTGTGGGGGTTTTGTTCTTGTTGAGTGTTTTTAGTTCCTTGTATATAATGAATATTTGTCCCCTGTAGGATGCATAGTTTGCAAATATTTTCTCCCACTCAACATCTTGTCTTTATTCTATTGGTTATTTCTTTTGCTGTGCAGAGGTTTTTAGTTTAAGTCCCATTCATCTATTTTTATTTCTGTTGCCTGTGCTTTTGAGGTCTTAGTCATAAATTCTTTGTCTCAACAAATGTACAGAAGAGTTTGTTTCTTGGTTTTCTTCTAGTATTTGTATAGTTTCAGGTTTTCATTTAAGTCTTTAATCCATCTTGAGTTGATATTTGTATATGGTGAGAGGTATGGATCCAGTTTAATTCTTCTGCATATGAATATCCAATTTTCCTGGCACCATTTACTGACTTTTTCCCCATGTATATTCTTGTTGGCTTAGTTGAATATTAGGTTGGCTGTAAATATGTGGCTTTGTTTCTGGGTTCTCTATTCTGTTCCATTGATCTATGTGTCTGTTTTGTTTGTTTTACTAGTACTATGTTGTTTCGGTTACCATAGCTTTGTAATGTATTCTGAAGTGAGGTAATGTGATACCTCCAGTTTTGTTCCTTTTACTCAGGATTGCTTTGGCTATTTGAGCTAATTTTGGTTCCATAATAATTTTAGGATTTTTCTTCTAATTCTGTGAAATACAAAGTTGGTATTTTGATAGGGATTACATTGAGTCTGTAGATTGTTTTGAGTAGTATAATCATTTTAGCGATATCAATTCTTCCTATCTATGAGCATGCAGCATTTTTCTATTTGTGTTATATTCAAAATGTTTTGTAGTTTTTCTTGTAAAGGTTTTTTTCTGCCTTGGTTACATTTATTCCTAGATACTTTATATATTTTTGTAGCTATTGTAAATGGAATTGCCTTCCTGATTTCTTTCTCAGCTAGATCATTATTGATGTTTAGAAGTGCTCTGGTTTTGTGCACGTTGATATTGTATCCTGCAACTTTATTTATTCATTTATCAAATCTAAGAATTTTTCAATGTAGTCTTTAGGTTTTTCTAAATATGATCATATCATCAGCAAACAGGGATAATTTGACTTCTTCTTTTCTAATTTTAATGTCTTTTACTTTTTCTTTTGCCTGATTGCTCTAGCTATGATTTCCAGTATTATGTTAATAGAAATGGTGAAAGTGGGAATCTTTGTCTCATTCCAGTTCTTAGAAGAAATGCTTTTAGTTTTCCCCATTCAGTATGATGTTACCTTTGGGTTTTTCGTTAATTAACTTTTTAAAATTATTATTATTATTTTTGAGATGGAGTCTCGCTCTGTCACCCAGGCTGGAGTGCAGTGGCGCGATCTCGACTCACTGCAACCTCCGCCTCCAGGGTTCAAGCGATTTTCCTGTCTCAGCCTCCTGAGCAACTGGGACTACAGGTGCACACTGCCATGTCCAGCTAATTTTTTGTATTTTTAGTAGAGACAGGGTTTCACCATCTTGGCCAGGCTGGTCTCGATATCCTCACCTGCTGATCTGCCTGCCTCGGCCTCCCAAAGTGTTGGAATTACAGGAGTGAGCCACCGCACCTGGCCCATAAATTACCTTTATTATTTTGAAGTATGTTTCTTCTATGCCTATTGAGGGTTTTATCATAAAACATTGTTGGATTTATTTTCCCCAGTTGTCAAAAAGGATGTTGAATTTTATCAAAAGTTTTTCTCTATGTTAGGATGATCATATGGTTTTTGTCCTCAATTTTGTTAATGTGATTTATCACACTTACTAATTCTTGTATGTTGACCCATCCTTGAATTACTGGTATAAACCCCACTTGATAATGGTACATTATCTTTTTGATGTAATGTTGGATTCACTTTGGTAATTTGTTGAAGATTTTTGTTTCTATGTTCATCAAGGATATTATCTTTTTGTTTTGTCCTTGTCTGGTTTTGGTATCAGGATGATACTGGACTTATAGAATGAATTAGAGGGAATTTCCCCCTCCTCAATTCTTGGAGTACTTTCAAGAGGACTGATATTAGTTCTTTGTACATTTGGTAGAATTTGGCATGAATCTGAATCTATCTGGTCCTGGACTTCTCTTTGTTGAGAGATTTTAAAATTACTGATGAAATCTCACTACTCATTATTGGTCTGTTCAGGTTTTCTATTTCTTCCTAGTTCAGTTGTGGGAGGTTGTATGTTTCCAGGAATTTATCCACTTCCTCTAAATTTTCTAGTTTGTGAGCATACAGTTATTTGTAACAGTCTCTGATTATCTTTTTTTGTATTTCAGTGGTATCAGTTGTAATGTCTCCTTTTTTATTTTTGAGTTTGTTTATTTTGGTCTTTTCTTAGTTAGATAGCTAGCAGTTTATCAATTTTATTTATCTTTTTTAAGAACCAACTTATTGTATTGATGATTTTTTGTTTTGTTTTCTCAGTCTCTATTTTATTTAGTTCAGCTCTGATCTTTGTTATTTCTTTTCTTCTGCTAATTTGAGGTTTGAGTTATTCTTGCCTTTCTGATTCCTTGAGGTGCATCATTGGATTGTTAATTAGTAAACTTTCAACTTGTTGGGGGTAGGCATTTCATGCTATAAATCTACCTTTTAGCACTGTTTTTGCTATATCCCACAGGTTTTGGTATATCGTGTCTCCATTTTGATTTGTTTCAAATTTTTTTCTTATTTCTCAGTTTCTTCATTGACTGAAGGGTCATTCAGGAGCATGTTGTTTGATTTCCATGTATCTATAATTTCTGAAGGTCCCCTTGGTATTAATTTTCAGTTTTATTCCACTGTGGTCTGAGAAGATACATGGTATGATTTTCATTTCTAAAAATTTGATGGGACTTATTTTGTGACCTAATATATGATCTATCTTGGAGAATGTTCCATGTGCTGATAAAAAGAATGTACATTCTACAGTTGTTGGGTAGAATGTTCTGTAAATGTCTGTAAGTTCCACTTGGTCTAAAGTCCAGTTTAAGTCCAATGTTTCTTTGTTGATTTTTTTTTTCTAGGTGATCTATCTAGTGCTGTGAATTGGGTGTTGAAGTCCCCCACAATTATTGTGTTGTGGTCTGTCCTTCTCTTTAGGTCTAGTAATACTTGTTTTATGAACCTGGATGCTCCAGTGTTGACTGCATAGAAATTTAGAATTATTATATGCTCTTGCTGAATTGATAACTGCACCATTAAATAGTATCTACTTTGTATTTTTTAAAATTTTATTTATGTATTTATCATTTGTGACTTAAAGTCTATTTTATCTGATGTAAGTATAACTATTCCTACTTGCTTTTGATTTGTGTTTACATGCAATATCTTTTTCCAACTCTTTAATTTCAGTCTTTATGTGTCTTTACATGTAAAGTGAGTTTCTTTTGAGCAGTATACAGTTGGATCTTTTAAAAAATCCATTCAATCAATTTATTTCTTATAAGTGGAGTGTTTAATTCATTTACATTCAAAGTTGTTGATATGTGAACTTTTGTTCTTGTCATATTGCTATTATTTTCTAGCTGTTTTATAAATTCTTTCTGTCTTTTTCTCTTAGTGTTTGTCATTGTGGTTTGGTAGAATTCTGTAGTGGTATCATTGGATTCCTTTTTCTTTTTCTTCCTCCTTTGTGTGATTGATTTACTAGTGAATTTTATATCTTTTTTTTTTTTTTTAATCATGGTAAGTCTATTCATTTCCAAGATTAGGACTCCCAGTAGTTCTTGTAGGTCAAATATAGTTGTGAAAATTCCCATATAATTTGCTTGTCTGGAAAACTCTTTATTTCTCCTGCATTGATAAACACTAATCTGCTGCATATAAAATTATTGACTGCCAATTATTTTTTTCTTCTTTAGCACATTGAATATATCATCCCATTATCTTCTTGCCTGTGAGATTATGCTGAGAAGTTCACTGTTAGTCTGATGAGATTTCCTTTACAGGTGACTAGACACTTTTCTCTTGCTGTTTCTAAAATCACTATTTCCCCTTTGCCTTTAGACAGTCTTACTCTGATGCGCTGTGGTGAAGTCCTTTTTTCATTGTTTCCGCATAGGAATCGCTGAGCTTCCTGTATCTGAACGTCTAAATCTCTTGCTAGGCTTGGGAAGTATTCATCTACTATTTCATTAAATAGGTTTTCCAAACATTTTGATCTCTCTTTGCCTTCTAGAACACCAATAATTCATAAATTCAGTCACTTTATGTTGTTCCAAATGCCTCAAAGACCTTGTTCATTCTTTTTTATTCTTTTAAAATTATTTTGTCTGACTGGATTATTTCAAAATACCTTTCTTCAAGTTCTGAAATGATTTATTCTGCTTGATCTAGCCTACTGTTGAAGGTTTTGAATGTATTTCCTTCAATTAATTCTTCAGTTCCAGAATTTCTGCTTGATTTTCTTTTAATATACCTCTATCTTCATGAAATCCACTTTTTTAGCTCCTGAATATGAGTGAGAACAAGTGATATTTGTCTTTCTCTGCTTGGCTTATTTCACTTAAGATAACTCCAGTTCCATCCATGTAGCTGCACATGACAGGATTTCATTCTCTTTTATGGCTAAATAATATTTCATTGTGTATATACACTACATTTTCTTTATTCATTTGTTGACGAACACTTAGGTTGATTACTATATTAGTCCATTCTCATGCTTCTAATGAAGACATACCTGAGACTGAGTAATTTATAAAGGAAAGAGGTTTAGTTGTTCACAGTTCTGCAGAGCTGAGGAGGCCACAGGAAATTTACAATCACGGCAGAAGGGGAAGCAAACATGTCCTTCTTCACATGGTGACATTGTGGTGATTTCCAAACTATATCAAATAGTATGATGCTGTCAGCTTTGTTCTTTTTTCTTCAGATTGCTTTGATTATTCAGGATCTTTTATGGTTCCATATATATTTTGGAATTGCTTTTTTCTATTTCTGTGAAGAGTGTCATTCATATTTTGATAGGGATTGCATTGAATCTGTAAATTGCTTTGGAAAGTATTACCATTTTAACAATATTACTTCTTGCAATCCATGAACATAGACTATCTGTCCAATTTTTTGTATCCTTTTAAATTTCTTTTACCATTTCATAGCTTTTCTTGTATAGAACTTTCACTTCCTCGGTTAAATTTTTTTAGGTATTTTATATTTTTTGAAGCCATTGCAAATGGAATTGCTTTCCTGATTCTTTTTTCAGATTGCTCACTGTTGGATTAGATAAATGCTACTGATTTTTGTATGTTGATTATGTATCCTGCAACTTTACTGAACTTTCGAATAGGTTCTGACAGTTTTATGGTGGTCTTTAGGTTTTTCTTTTTCTTTTTTTTTTTTGGTAGATCTTCACTCTGTTGCTGGGCTGGGAGTCACAGTGAAGCTGGTCACCATCCTGCAAGCTCCGCCCTCGGTCAGCGCCGTTGTCTCCTGCCTCAGCCTCCCAGAGTAGCTGGGACTACAGGGCAGCCACCTTCCCGGCTAATTTTTTCATGATGTTTTTAGTAGAGGCCAGGGGTTCCACCGTGTTAGCCAGGGACAGTGCCGGTCGCCTGAGCCTCGTGATCCGCCAGCCTCGGCCTCCCAAAGTCACAGGGATTACAGAGCGTGACCACGGCCCGAGCCAAACTTTTGGGTTTTCTAAGTATAAGATAATGGCATCTGAAAATAAGGCTAACTTAACTTCTTTTTTTTCTGACTTGGATGTCCTTTGTTTCTTTCCTTGGCCTAATTGCTCTCGCCAGGACTTCCAGTACTATATTGAATAAAAGTGGGCTTCTTTTGTCTTGTTTCAGATTTTAGAAGTATTCAATTTTACCTCATTTTGTATGATCTTAGCTATCAGTTTGTCATATATGGCCTTTAATTTTTTGAGGTATATATCTTTCACACCCAGTTTAGTGAGGGTTTTTATTGTAAAGAGAGATAGAATTTTATTGATTTTAAAGCATCTATTGAAATAATCCTGTAGTTTTTGTTTTCACTTCTGTTAATGTGATGTATCATGTTTGTTGATTTGATACAATATGTTGAACCATCCCTGCATTCTTGGGGTGAATCCCACTCAATCATGGTGAATGATCTTTTTAATGTGTTGCTGAATTTGGCTTGCTTACATTTATGTGCATTAGTGCTATTGGCCTGTAGTTTTTCTGTTGTTGTGTCTTTGTTTGGTTTTGCTATCAAGGATAATGCTAGCATTGCAGAATGTATTGAGAAGTATGATCTCCTCTTAAATTTTTTGAAGAGTTTGAGTAGACTTGGGATAGTTCTTTAAATGTTTAATATAATTTAGCAATGATGTCATTAGAAAAATACCCATAAAATACTAACATGCAAAAAAACTTGAAAGTATAAAACCCACTGATATAATGAAGTACAACAGAGAAACCCAGAACTCTAATTTTGTAATTCTTGTGTGCAGTCCACTCATAACTCTAGTGTGAAGCCCAGAAGATAAATTTATCAAAAACAATAGCTACAGGAACCTATAGCTATTATTGAGTAGTATAAAAATATATAAATTGTGACAAAAGTCAAAATGTGGGGAGGAGGGTGAAGTTAGCGTGTAGAAGGGTTTTTTTGCTTGTTTTTTCTTTGTTTGGTAGTTGGTCATTTTAGGTAATTTTTTATATCTTGTAGGCATTCCTTGTTGCTTTTTATTCTTTTTTGTCCTCTGTATATTTCTGAATAGCTTATCTTTGAGCTCACTGTTCCTTTCCTTTGTCTGATTCATTCTGCCATTGAATTTTTCAGTTCAGCAAATATATGTCTCAATTCCAAGATGTCTGCTGGCTGTTTACCTTGATCTCACTTTTTCTAGCATAGAAGCTAAGTTGAAGAAAAATTTCCTTCATGTTTGTGCCAGGGAGAATGTGAGCAGGAGTGTCTCAGATGTGGAAGTCTGACTCTTTTCCTGTCTGCTTGGAGTTTTTTCACTTCTCTTTTTCAGTTCTCTGGGAACTATCTCATCTTCACATTTGAATTCTTGGGTATTGCCGGTAATAATTTCAGCATTGTGCATTTGTTTTTAGTTTTCTGTATAGGGGAGTGAAACTAGCTTGTGTTTATACCACCATGCTGGGGCCATAATAAGTCTATACACATATTACTGTCATTGGTTAGATTTAACTTTACCCCAAACATAAAAAGTTGACACCCTTGAACAGCATGGGTGAACTGCTACGCTCTATATACAGATTTTCTTCTACCTCTACCACCCCTGAGACAGAAAGACCAATTGTTCATCTTTCTCCTCCTCCTCAGCCTACTCAACATGAAGATGACAAGAATGAAGACTTTTATGGTGATCCACTTCTACTTAATGAATAGTAAATACATTTTCTCTTCCTTATGATTTTCTTTTTTTAAGAGATGAGGTTTCATTATGTTGCCCAAGGTGTATTTAAATTCAAGAACTCCTGAGCTCAATTCATCCTTCTGCCTTTGCCTTCTGAGTAGCTGGGACTACAGGTGTATGCCACTGTGCCTGGCCATATGACTTTCTTAATAGCATTTTCTTTTCTCTAGCTTACTTTCTTGTAAGAATACAGTACATAGGCCAGGTGTGGTGGCTCATGCCTGTAATCTTAGCACTTTGGGAAGCTGAGGTGGGTGGATCACGAGGTCAGGAGATCGAGACCATCCTGGCTAACATGGTGAAACCCTGTCTCTACTGAAAAATACAAAAAATTAGCCGGGCGTGGTAGTGGGCACCTGTAGTCCCAGCTACTCAGGAGGCTGAGGCAGGAGAATGGCATGAACTCAGGAGGTGGAGATTGCAGTGAGCCGAGATCATGCTGCTGCACTCCAGCCTTGGTGACAGAGTGAGACTCCATCTCAAAAAAAAAAAAAAAAAAAAAAGAATACAATACGTAATGCATAACATACCAAAGATGTTAATTGATCATATGTTTCTAGTAAGGCTTTTGGTTAAAAGTAGGCTATTAGTAATTAAGCTTTGGGGAGTCGAAAGTTATATTATAATTTTTTACTGTGTGGGGGTTGGGGCCCCTAACTCTCAGATTGTTAGAGGGTCACCTGTATTTATTTTACAATTTTTCTATTGTGGAGAATATGGATATATAAGGAAAAGAACATATGCTTTTTGGGTGTTTTAGGATTGCTAGAGTTCATACAAACTCTGTTTGAAAAAATTTTGTATAAGGGAAATTTCTATTTTAAAAAATGTTTTTAAATAAGAAAAGGAAAGAAAAAGATGATTCCTGATATAGAGTGAGATGAATCCTAACATAAGGAGAAAATAAAATTCATATTGGATGAAAATGATGTTTATGTTGCTGCATTTATTCAATCACTGAAAATATTTGTTTGTCTCTTTGCTCTAGGTCCTGGGATTACAATGTGAAAAAGACAAACGTAGTCCTTGCCATGTAGAATTTATAGTTTAGCTGGGGAGATACACATTATACAAGTAATTATCACAAAGGAAGACTATATGAACCCATCAAATACAGGGTGAAATGGGAACTTGACTAGAAAGAAGCAAACTGGCAGGAGAAAAAGGATATAAGGAAAATAAAATAATACTGACACATGGCTTTGGAATTTGAAGAAGGAAGTTGAATTCGTATTTATATATGATGTTGAAAGACTACTGGCAGACATTGAGATAGGAACTGACATAAGCTAAAAATTGGTAGCTTTTTGGTTTTCTTGTTTGCTTTCTTAAAGGAGATTTCAGAGTAACTGGAGTGACTATGGTTTGGGGGAGGTAGAAGTAAAATGTAAAGTTGGGGAGTAAATGGGTGTAACTTGGTGGCAATTCTAAAAGAAGAGTTCGGTTGTGATCGGGAAATAATAAGTAGCTGGAGTTAGGGCCAGAAACAAAGGTTACAGCCAGATGGTGGAAGGCTTTGAATGATAGGATAAGGAACAGAATTGACTTGAGCAGGTTGTACAGGATCTGAGTATCCAAGGGCAGGATCTGAGCCAGGCAAATTTTAGGAAAATAAGAATTAGAGAGGCAAAGACTCAAAGCAAAGAAAACAGATAAGAGGACCTCTGAATAGTTCAAATAATAAGGACTATGAGATGAAATGAACGGGGTTATACTGTATTGTGAAATTGCTTCCTTTTACTATAAACTCTTTTGAGGTAAATGCAGCATCTGTTCATCTGCCTGTGGCACAGTTTTTTACTGGATGAGAACAGCACTGTATTCACTGGCTGCTGACAATGTCTCTCCTTGTGCTCTGCTATGTTTTAATTATGTTTGACATTCATCTCACACTATTATCCAGTAGCAGCCAATTGAAGAAATGCAGCTTCATTTGAAGTCAAATAAAAGTGAGGACACATGTAATTATATAGTAATATATTGTTACTTGGAAGCTAGAAGATTTTTAGGTTTAATATACCTGTGGCTTCCTACGTATCACTCCATTCCCATGCCTTGTTTTGATTCAATTGTAAGAAGCGTCAGCCAACAATTTAATTATAAACATCCACCCTAAACCAGGAATAGTCTAAAAAGAACAAAGAATCTAAAAATGAGATTAGAAATCAGAAAAAGGTGGTGCCTTTTAATTATGGATTTTTTCAAATATATACATATGAAAGTAGGAAGACTAGTATAGTAAACTCCATGAACCCCTCATTCAGTTTCTATACTTATTATCACATGATGTAACTTGTTTCATTTACAACCATACCTACTTTTTACCCTTGATACTCAACCTAGATTATTTTAAAGCAAATCTCAGGCATCCTATTATTTCACATATAAATACTTCAATATTTATCTTTAAAAGAGAACTTTTAAAAAACAGATACATTGCCATTATGATATGTAAAATAAAAGTAACAATAATTCATCAATTCATGAAATATCTAGTTATTGTTCAAATTTCTCCAGTTATCTTAAAGTTTTTATTTGATAGCAGTTTTCCTTTGTTGTTGTTCAAATGAAGATACAGTAAGAATCACACGTGAAATAGGTTGATATACTTCTTAAGTCTCATTTAATTTATAGATTCTTCACTGCTTTTATTTTTTTTTTTCTTGCTATTTATTTTGTGAAGATCCAGGGCATTTGTCATGTAGAAATTTCCACTTTCTGGATTTACTGATTAATTGTTATGTAACATGTTATCCTAGCCCCTGAGTTTCCAACAAACCAGTAATTAGACTTAGAGGCTTAATTACATTAGATTTTTTTCTTCAAGAATAGTTCATGAGTGGGGCTGAGTCTTACTGTGTAATATTAGGAGGCATTTAATGTCTGGTTATTTCTTTTTTTTGGTGATGTTGATGATTGAATTCACATGCTGTCAGTCTGATCCAACTATTTTAAAGTTGGCCATTACCTTGAGGCAATAGTTCATAAAAGAAGTATAGAAGAAATGCTTAATCAGGTTATTTAAAAATTGTCTATTAGCAATTCATGGATTTTTAAAAATTTTTGATGTGTTTCAATACATTGAAATAACATATATTTTAAATGCACAAATTTGTCCATCTTTGCGCTAAGGGAGCCCTTCAAGTTGACATCATGTTCCTTTGGACTTTCCTCTGATATCTTCATGAGCTTCCTTGCTTTCTGGAATGAAAAGAGGCTCATTTTATACTAACTCCTGTCTACAATCAGCCATTTCTCCAAGGAACCCTGTTTCCTTTTAATAGGAAGTGGTTTTTAGAAACCATAATCTGAGCACTAAAGGTGCTCATTGCCAGAGGATTGGTCATTGTTTCTAGCCCTTTCCAACAGATAGAAGTAGAAAATATTTATGTTTTTAAAAAATTACATCATGAGTTCATAGTACTATTTCCAACATAAATTTAGAATTTTTATTTAACTTACTTGATTTAACAGTTGTAGTTCCTTCTCATATACTGAAATATCTTTGTTTTTAATGACATAAATATATTATTTCTTTGCTTTATGCTAGCAAATAAAACTCCAACATTATCATACCAATATTATTACCAACAATATAATTATTAAATATAGTTTTATTTATAGTTTTTGTCTTTAGTATTCCACTAAATATGTTACTAAATACACATGTGATATATCAATGTTTATTTTAATTATATGTAAATATATTTATATTATAAATGTATAGATTTATATTTATAAATAAAGCATATATATAATTAAAGTCATTAGAATAGTTTCTATCTGTGTGGTTAAGCCAATAACTTACATAGTAATATTGATCTTTTCATTTTGGTTTATTTTTTAGAAATTTTTAAAAATATTAGCTTAATTTTTTTGTTATATAAAACATTTACCTGGGCCCAAAGACAAAGGTATAAAACTAATTGCATTCAGAAAAGTTTAGCTTTCATCTCTTTCATCTCACTTTGTAGATAGATAACCATTTATATTGATTTTTGGTTTACTCTTTCATTTAAAGAAATCACATGTACCTTTATATTCCTCCTTTTTTACAAAAAGATAGCACAGTATACATACTATTCGGAAGAAGACAGCATTTAGAATGCTCTTAAATAAAGTTCCACAAATCAGATCTTCACAGATCTTAAGGTACTACTCATTTAAAAAGTTATTTTATAAGAATAACATTATTTTTATTCTTAAAATTCAGATCCATTTAGTATAAGATTATTATATTTGTGTAGACCCAGTGGAAGAAATTACATTAAATTGAACTATTGTAAGGCTAGAACCCTGCTTTATAAGAAGAAAAACACTGCTCACTTTAATGATGCATATTCAGCACTTATTATATGTGAGGCATGGTTTTAAGCACTTTCCAAATATTAGCTTATTTAATCCTCATAATAATACTGCTAAATAGGCACCAGTATTAACCTCATTTTAGAAATGTAGAAACTAAGGCAAGAGATGTTAACAAACTGTTAACATCTCCAGCTACTAAGCCACAGTTAGGATTTGAACTGAAGATCCTGGCTTCAGTGTCTGGGGTCTTAATTATTCACCCTACTGCCGTCCTCCATAGTTAATTTACATTGTATTTTTTTATTTTTTTATTTTTATTTTTTATTTTTGCTATTAAAAGCAGCATTGCAGGGAACATCCTTGAAAATAAGTTTTAGTCCTTTTCAGTTATTATTTCCCTTATAATGATAATTTATTGAGCTAAAATTTCCGAGTTGAAAGGTAGGCATATTTAAGTTAAGCATTTTGGGATTTTTGATGATCTTTAGCACAAAGAAATGAAAAGGAATCCATTTGAGTATGCTGACATGTACCCATGAGGTTTTTTTAAAAAAATCACTTTATTGATATAATCAAATATAGCCACCTTAATTATACAGTTCAGTGTTTTGGCAAATGTATACACTTATGTAACCACCACCACAATCAAGAAATAGAACATTTCCATTACCCCCAAGTTCTCTTGTGTTCATTAGCAATTTCTATGTTTTGAGAACTGATCCCTTTTACTTTCAGTTTTCTTTTTAGACGGATAAATAAAGTTTTTTAGAAATAGGACATCCCATTACTAAATAAACTGTCTTCAGGCAGAGATTAATTTTTATACATGTCTGTTTTCTTTTCTGCTAGAATATGTGTCAGAAAGCATTGACTTGAAGCTATCAATATTAAATGCTGCTTACTCTATGTGAGCTGAAAGCTGACATCCATTGTTCTGTTGATAACAAGCCTGGAACTCACATGTCTCATGGGTTACTTTCACCAGCCAGCCCTGCCTTTTTAGATGTGTATACTTGACTTTCATTTAGATAAAGAAACACATTTAAGTAGCTATAGCAGCCTGTTTCCCTGAGGGAGTGTTATACATCTGTCCAAAAGATGGGAAATTTCAGTTTTTGAATGATTAGGAAATCTCACTTTTAATCAAAAGTAAAACAGTGAGTTCTACAGACATGACCAAATGTATTAGCATATAATCATGGAATGATATAATTTTAACATTAAAATCTACTAAATATTTACAAGAAAACTAAGAGCCAGTGAGATTAAATGGCTTGCACAAGGTCACAAAATTTAAGGTTCGTTGGAATTAAAACCTTTACTAACAGAATAAGATACCTATTCTCCATAAATCTCAGTCTGCTGATTCCCAATCTCACATTCTTATCAGTTTCATGCTGCTATTCCATATTGGTGTAGTCGTCAGGCATGACTTTTCCCAAACAGAGATTACAGAAATTACAGATATTATATTCACTATACCATGAGAAAATTTTCAGGTCTCACACTTTATAGTATTAATCAGGTATCAGTTGCAAACCAACCTTGTTATATCTATCTTCATATTTACTTAGTATAACATACATTTTCTCAACAGCACACTGTGCCAGAGGGGTTAAAAAGAACATGTGTAACATCTCTGCAAAATCTTACTCGTGCTGCCAATCAGCATAGAACAAAATGACCCAATTACCAATTGGAAAGGAAGCTGCTGCATACTTTACGGTTCCCAAGATAGTTTGAATTGTGTTATTATGAAAAGTTATGGTATTTTTTCTTATTGCAGAAGTAAAGCATACCTATTTGGAAAGAATAAATAATAATTTTAAAAATAATAAATAAAATAAAAATTATCCCCAATATTTAAAAATTGATTTCCACTGTTCACATTTTGGTGTACATGTTTCCAAACTTATAAAAAATAAAGCCTTTATTACTTTGATTTTAACAAAACTAATACATGAATAAATTTCCTTCATGTTAGATATAGTAGGACATAGCAGTTAAGGGCACAGACTCTAGATTACCTTGTTATCACCTGGAATCTGCCAATTATTAGTCATATGACCTTGAGTAAGTTCATCTGCTGTGCCCTAGTTTCCTCATCTATAAATGGTGATAATTTTAGCATTGGACTTATGGGGTTGTTGCCAGAATATGATGAATTTTTATATATATTATTTATATTATATATATGTATATTATGTATATATATACACACATATATACACACACACACATTATTTACCAGGAAACTGGGCACTTATCATTATTACAATGTTATCACTATAAAATAATGAAATCCATATAGATTCACTGAAGATTCCCTCTTGTTTACTACCTCTCTCCCCAACTCTAATTCTCTGCGGAGATAACCCTCATTATGCTTACAATAAAGAACCATTCCAATGTTTTGATCTCTAAGCATCTATTTATAGTAGTGGTCTGGCTTCTATTAGATTTAGAGTATAAGAGAATTAAACACTTCAAGAGTCCTAAATAGGTTTTCCAAATGAAGTAAAATTTGAAGAGAGTCAGGCATTGTTGGACATAAGCTGAATTGTCGTCCTTATTGGGAGAAAAGTGGCTAACTATAAAAAGGCCCAGCCTATTTTACAGATTTAGATAAGGGGAAGAAAATGATCTAGGTGCTGCTCTGGCCAGTCTTGACTGTTGCTGACAAGGTTGGATGCTATAGTTTTTACACATTTCCACTATGGCCTATAAAAGTTTATGTCTTTACTTGTATGAACAAGGATCAGTAGAAGAGTTCCATCTCTATTCCATTTCAGACATTTTTTTACTCTTTGAAACACAACCTCAAATATTTCCTGTCTTTGCTTTTCACCTCATGGTGATGTCATTTGTCACTCTAACTGTAGAATGAATGGGTGTCTACTCATGGATGGAGACATGACTACTGACAGATCACACATTTTCATCTTGCGTCCCTCCTTAATTGAAGAGAGAAAATACTTCTTTTTACCTAGTTCAAATTCTGGACAAAAGGGGTCCAAATGGGGTCAGGGTCTGACCTCCTGAGATAATCAACTGTGGCCGGAAAGGTGGGGGTCCTGTAAAACATGACAACTCCTGCTAGAAGCCCATGCTGGGAATGGTAGAAGAGCATTTCTCATAAAAAGGAAGGTAGGAATGAGTGGAGCATGCTGCTCTTGTAATGATGGTAGGAGCTAAGCAGTCCATAGCACCACCATGACCTTTCTTAATTTCCGTCTGCTCTCTGCCTGCACATCACCTCACTTTCATTACTCAGCAGCATGCTGTGGGTGTGACTTTTGCTCTTGTATGCCATTGATGCCATCTGCTCCTGCCTTCTCTCCTTTGATGTCATTATACAGATGGCAAGGACACAATGGGAAGTGGCACTTAGTTCAATATGGTAGCTCTGGATACATCAAACCTGCCCTGCATCAATGCTGCTGATAACTAATCCAGCTCATGTGTAAGTCTAATAATGGAATAATTATTACATTTTGGCTTAGCCTCTGAAATCCCATCATAAATTATTGGAACTCTATGCATCCATTTCAAAATATGCATCTTATACATTATGGGAGCTAAAATATGTTATTGTTTTAAATGTAATCTGGTAGATTTCTTAGAAATGATGATAACTTACTAATAGTAACCTACCAGGGTTCAGAAATTTTGTTGATATTATAAACAATGGAAAATGTCTTACAAATGTGCTTGTTAATCTGACCATGTAGGTGTCAGAGCTAATCAGTCAACAGCTACAGCTAATGCAGGAAAGAAGAAAAATTAATATTCATTAGACTCTTGTTTACACTTCTGTTGTCAAGGTCAATCAGTTTGCTTTAAGCACAACGTTTCACTCTTATTAAAGTCATTAGTACCCTTCAGTATACAGAGAACACTTGGGTTTCACAAGTGTGTTTGATTTGCACATCACTCCCATTGCACAGGGGCCCAGGTTTAGGCCATCATTTGCTGGGATTTAGATGTAGACCTTTATTTAGACTAGCAAATTATCACAATAGAATAATAGCTTAAAAGTGGGACCAAAATTCATGCTTTTGGTAATATTCTCAATTGCAAAATCTAATAAGTATTCAGCCTTTCAGTTTTAACACAAATATTATATATATCAAAGCAGTCACCATCAGGCCCTGGTAATGCAAAAAAATGCTTCTTTGGTATTCTGTTTACCTTTGTATCAAAAATGATAATTGTTAACAACTAAACTGTGATAAGAAATTTTTACTGAAAAACAGTGAATGTAGTTAGGATTCCGTGAGTACAATCCTAGCAGTATAATTTTTTCTTATTACAAATAAGAAGATAATTTTTCATGACTCCCCAAGTGTGGAACTATCAATTTGATGAAAATCCCAGCTTTACATTATTCCAGCTGACTCCTCAACGACCTACAAGTCTGGGTCTCCCAGGCCAATAGTTTACACAGAGGAAGCAGGTCTCTGGAATGGCTCTTTCATCATTGATTATGTTTTTATACTTCATTATCCCATGGAGAAATTATTATTTAAATTATTATGTTGTTAAAATTGCAGTATATATTATATTATTATAACATTATAATTATTATAATGTGGTTTTCAACTTTTATATATATCTCCTTGGTATTTGGTTCCAGAGGTAGGAACCATAATGGATGACTCAGCAAAGAATCAATACAGACTCCTAGTTACTTACAATTCCCTGAAACCTATTTACTAGTTATTAACATGAGAATTAGATTCCGCAAAAATAGTCCGTTTACTCTTTTGAGCTCAAAATGGAGCTATGGTATTTGTAATTTTATTTTCTTCTTTTTTTTTGAGATGGAGTCTTACTCACTCTGTCACCCAGGCTGGAGTGCAGTGGCATGATCTCAGCTCACTGCAACCTCCGCCTCCTGGGTTCAAGCAATTCTCATGCTGCAGCTTCCCTGGGACTATAGGCGTCCACCACTAAACCCAGCTAATTTTTGTATTTTGGGTAGAGATGGGGGTTTTACCACGTCGGCCAGACTGGTCTCGAACTCCTGACCTCAAATGATCTGCCTGCCTCAGCCTCCCAAAGTAATAAGATTAAATGTATAAGCCACCTCGCCCATCCTATTTGTACTTTTCTTAATCCTGTATCTCAATGATTTTAAACTGCTTTAGAATGATGTAAATATATGCCTCTTGACTACAACAAGTAGAACAAACAATATTTCTTCTATATGCAAATTATGCATTTTTATGACAGTGAATGTTGAGGTGCCTCAGAGAATAAAAGATTCTTCAATAATTGCCATAAGAGAATTTAATATTAATTATTCTGAAACTGAAAAGTTAATTTTAGCACATTTCATCTAAAATTTAGTTAATACATAGTCAATATTATTCCTACAGTAGAAAAGTTAATTCATACTTTGGAGAGGTGAGGGCCATTGGTAGTCAATTAATTCTGGTCAATTTTTTTAAAGTTCTTAAAAATAATTAAATATTCTGTTGGCACGCTCATGACATTTTATATAGAGACAATGAACGACATATAGGACTTCCAGCATAGAGTAATTTCTTCTGAGCATTAAGATGAGGGGAAAAAAGTAATCTCCACAATATTGTAGAAGTGTAGAGGACAGTACTTTGGGAATTGAATTAAGCATTTATGAGTGAGAACCCAGGTTATATATATATATATGGGGTGTGTGTGTGTATATATATATATATGGTGTGTGTGTGTGTGTATTATATATATGTATTTGCTAGTATTTGCCATATTATACAGTGCCAGAATACATTATTTTTGTTCTCTCAAAAATTTATTTTGGACAATGCTGATCTAAAACCAAGGCAGTCTTCAGCAGTCACAGAAATTATCTACTCTTCAATCATTTTCCAGGAAGTTTTTATTTCAAGGTAGCTTAATTAAAATATCTTTGACTCCTCGTCTTCCAGGATCATCCCCAAATAATAACAGGAACAAGAAACAAAAAATGGAAACACATACTTCATTGCCAATGAGACAAGAGATGCTTAATTCAAATAAAACTTGAATACAGAAAAAGATGGAGTCATCATGAATGATGTAGCAGGTAGGAGGAAGGCCACGTCTAAGTGAGAGTGCATGTGTGTGCACACACATTTGAAGGGTGACAACCAGGAGCAAGCAGATATTTTGTATAGACCTGAGACAGCCTGAGAGATTGGAGGTAGGTTCTGAAAACGGGATCATTTCTTGTCACTTCTATCCTGCACTGTCGCAGTGCTTCCTTTACTCTACTCCAGCAGGAAACTGGATGTTTATTCTCTAGATTAACCAAAGTAGAGGTTCTGGATTGGAAACACCAGGCACAGCAGACAGGTAGTGGAAGGCCGTGGCATGCTGACAACAGTATAAGTAGGTGAATATGAAAGTTCTGAATGTTGATAATCCCGTTTCCTTTCCCTACCCAGCACCAGAAGAACACCAGGAGTCAGTGTATTTATCCTTTCTTGTCACCACCTCACCTCCCAAATAGGAACTGGAATCTCCTTTTGTGGCAAAAACAACTCCAGAGAAAAGATATACTAATATTGACATAGAAGATTCACAAGTAAAAAGCCAGCTGCCTCTCTATTGCCCTGCAGTGCAGCCCACCAGCATAGAACTCCACCCTTGCACAAGAAGATGTCAGTCAATTTCTTATCACTTCACTCTTGAATGTAAAAGAACAGTTAGTGATAACCAGATATTTGAGGATAATCTCCAAGAAGAAAGAGACCGAAACAAGCAAAGGGGAAAAAATAGAGCTCACGGAAAAAAAAAAAAAAAAAAAAAAAATGCAAGAAGAGGAAAACTTCAAAGAAAACACAAAACATAAGAGAAATAATGCACAAATAAAAGAAGAATGAGATACTATTAAAATAAATAGAATGAGAAATTTAAATTATAAAAGTAAATTGAATAAACCCAAAGAAGCTTTGGAAGATAAAGATGAGAAAATCTCCCCAAAAGTTAAACAAAAACAAACAAACAAAAACAATAGGGGAATAGTCAAGAAAACTAGAAGTTCAATATCTGATAAACAGAAGTTCCACAGGAAAAAATGAAGAAAATAATGAGAAAGAAATATGAGAATGTTTCTCAAAACTGCAAGATGAGTACTAACACAAAGCATGAGAAAGCTATACCCTGGCATATGATTGTGAAATATCAGAACATTAGAGACAAAAAAAATCTTGAAAAGTGGTTTCATTTTAAAAAAACAAGAATAAGAAATAAATTCCTTTTATCAACAGAAGATCTGTCTGGTCTCTAGGCAGAATCTAGAACAAACAGGTTATGTATATTACTTTAAAATATCGATGCAAATGCCAGAATAGAAAACAAAAAAAAGCCGAAAATTACTCTGGGCACAGGAATGAAGGGTTGGGAAGAGAGGCAATGAGAAATGGCTGGGTTTTTATCAGAAGTCTTTTAGCACTCTGACATCTAAAATTACTTGAATGTACTATATGCTAGAAAGAAATGAGAAACAAAACCCTTTCCAAGAAAATAACCTCAATTTATTTAATATTCATTTCTTATCAAACTCTCAGTTTAGAGAATAAATTCATAAATAAACAATTTGGGGGCCCCAAACCTGGGAACTACCCAGGTTATATATATAAGGGGTGTGTGTGTGTGTGTGTGTGTGTGTGTGTGTATGGTTATATATGGTGTATATATATATATCAGTTTATCTATATATATACACACACCATATATATGTATATACACCATATATATATACACACCTTACATATATGTGTGTGTGTGTGTGTGTGTATACAGGTTATAGTATGACGTGAAAAATAGTAATGAATAAGTGTATGAGCCTTTATTCATGGTTGGATTTGAAGACATCACAAAATGCATAGCTATCATGAATAAAATACAATCGTGCCTTTTATAAAGCAACTATAGTCACACTTCAAATCTTACCTTCAGAATTCACAATAAAGACTCCTGAAATCATTAAGCATGCAGAGAAAACTACCTAATTGACTGACAAGAAATACTTTTTCGTATTCAATTTGTCAAAGATGAGTTAATACCAGTAAAGCCTAACATCTTGACCATGACATTTTAGGATGTCAATGGTTATACAAAAATTCTAAGAGTAATTTTTCTTAGGGTGACTTTTCTGGAAACTGAGCTTTACTAAGAAGAAAAATCCAAATATATTACCGTGGAAATCTTAAAACTCCTGTGTTTCCCATAGTGTCTTCCATCAGAATATTGGTGATTTCTTAGAACTTTAGTAGTATAGCTGATATTAGGTCATTAATGAGGGCAGATTTAAAATGGAAGCCTGAGAATGTGATTTTAAGTGTATTTTTTCTCCTCTATATAAAAGTTGTAAAATGAAAATCTATCAATTACCTGCTTAAGAATCTCTGGTAGTTTCCTTTTGCCTAACATAAAAATCTGAACTGAATCTTTTATTCAATAACTGACATCAATTTTTCTTCTTTCCTCATTCTTCCTAATACTTTTTCAGCTCAAGTCAGACTATTTTCAAGTCTGGATTTTTTTTTTAGCCCTACTGTTGTATTGTCATCCATATTGTCTGTCTGCCTGAACATCTTCATTTTTCTGTCTATTAACCCCTATTTTTCTCCATCTTAAAGCTCAAATTAGTAGCCCTACTCTAGGAGGCCCTCCATGATTGATACTAACTGTGGCTGTTGTTTTGTTCTTGGTTAGGTTGGGTTTTACTACTCTGGGCCCCCTCTTCTAGCTCTTTTATTAATACCTCAGAGAATAGTTTGCAAAAACTATGGTAACTTTACTAATATTTAGTTTTCATCATGGACTTAATGGCAAATGAGTGACAAACTTGTCTCCCTTGACAGTAGGCATGGTTTCTGCTACCTATTGAATTTCAATGCTATTGTGTTCTATTTAAAATTACTAAAACCCTCATTTATCTCTGAAGCCCTTGGCCCCACAAATCTGCCTCATGTGCTCAGTTTGTCTGTTTTACAGTGTCTGCACTCCTCAGGAGTCTAGATATTTTGGCCTGTGAAAACTTTCTCCCCTAGGGGTTTTGATGACACCATTGTATGGTGAGGTGTCGCTTCTGGTAAGTTCTGAATATGGTGACACATACATTTATTAAATTAATTTTTAAAATTAGAAATACATAAATATGTTAAAAATCTCAACTGTTCTATAGTGAAATGCAATTCTTCCTTCCTCTTCTTCCTCCAGTCTCCTATTTTCCCTGTCTAGAAGCAGTTACAGTCATCTGTTTGTGTGCCACCTTCCAGAAAAATTCACTGCATATACGAGAGTGGGAGAAAGTTATGGATTTTACTTGTTCACTTAATATATTTGGAGCTTGTTTCGTATCACTCATATTTTTAAGGACATGTAGGATTCCACTTTGTGAATGTACCTTAATTTCTTTAACCAGTCCTATGCTGATGGACTTTTGTGGTATTACCAATTTTTCATTCTCATAAGCAGTACATATACAGTTTTGAAAATGTAGATGATACCTGTTGCATAGACTACTAGAAATAAAGTTGCTCAGTCAAAGGAAGTACATTTTAATTTTGATGAATTTGGGTAAATTACCCTTCAATGAAGTTGCATCAACTTCCATTCCCACCAAGAATATGTGACAGCTGTATCTGGCAAACATATGTATTTCCCTGGAACTTTGATCTATTTGAAAGAAGACTAGGAATACATTTACAGTACTGTTACCAACACCTTCTTCACCTTTTATTTTTCTGTAATTCTCCCTGCCAAAATTTAACAGAACATTGTCATTTTCCTGACTCATCGTCCTTTTATTTCCACGTTGTAAAAATGTCTGACTTTGGTTTTATGTTTTTGGGGGTGGCATAGAATCTTCCATTAGAACCCTGGAAGCATAGGTCAGGATGTTAGAAATTCTTCTAATAAATAATGTCCAGGAAACACTTCATTAGAGTAATTCCCTGGCACAGGGAGTCCTGGGTGGTGGCTCTTGTGACAAGCCCCTTTACCTATGGTAGGTTGGAAATTTAACCACAACCTTAAGGCATGCAATGATTGTCTTTCCTTTAGGTGTTTAACTCATATAAGGTCTTAAGGATAAATGGCACCAGTAATATTTTAACAACGTTCTGGTATCATTTGTTCCATAGTTATCTGGGTTTCTGTTAGCTGAAGACTTTAGATATGTAGCTTCAAACTCTGGGTTCTTCTTCAACTAGGTCAAGAGTTAACACATTTTTCCACCCACTGGGCAGGCAAACCAAGTTGTAAATTTCACTTATGAAGAGGATCCTCAAATGGTACAACACTCAATTAGGTTACATTAAATCCAGAGCAATAAAATATTTCTGAGTATGTTCCTAAAGAAACCCACATCTTAGCTTTCCTTATTTGAGATCATCTTTACCAGTTAAGAGGGCACACTTCAAATAATACAAACACTCTTTATAAATTCATTATTTCCTAAATCCCTTCCTACTTTCACTTTTGACAAGCTCTTTTGATAACTCTGTGTACTTTAGATATGCTTCTCTCAGCCTCGATTTGGCATTTAGGCTAAAGAGTTTTCCCAATCACAGCAAGTGGGTCAAAAATTGGGATAGGCGTCCCATGAGAGAGAAAGTACAATAATTAAACAAAAGTGGTGAGAGTTGATTAAAGTGACGCAAGGAGTAAATGGATTCACTTTTACAGGATCTTCTGAAATCTGAGATGAAGGACTGACTCTTTGGTTAATCTCAGTGCAATTACCTACTCATGGAGATCAATACTTTTTTTATTATTAAAAAATAGTGAAAGTTTTTAAGATTGGTTCAGGAAGAGTAATGTGTTATTAGGAGAGGCAAGGAAAACTAGATCTAATTTAGATTTCTATGAAAACAGTGGGCATCAATAGGAGAACATGAAAAAGAGGCATGAATATTAGGAAAATACCAAAAGATTTGGCTAGAAACAAATCCTCCTGTGACAGGAGATAAGACTGAAGATCAAAGGGAAATTATAGCTGCATAGATCTTGGTTTTATTCATTCGTTTGCTCATTCAGCCTGTTCACTGGCTCCAACATAGCTCTTGATTCTATCCCATGTGACATATTCATTGACCAACCATGTGTTTTGGACAGATCAGTAGCTAGAGATCCAACAACGACTGGTTAGATGGAATGTCTTAGGAAATAGTGTCATCAGTGGTGTACAAAATGGTATTAAACCTTCCCCGGATGATGGATTAAAGAGAGAACAAATTAAAGGCATAGATATAGCCATCTGCTAATCAGGGTTTCACAAGGCATCTGTACCTTAGGCCATTCCTTTTGGGATTTCCACTTGCAAAAAATATAGGGAAATAAAACTCAAACTAAATAGAAGAAAGAATTTCTTAGACTCATTCATGTTCAATCAATGTTTACTGAATGCCTAATATGTGCCAAATATTATACTAAGATGCCAAGGATACAGCAGAGGGACAAAAATCCCTGCATTTGTGCTGCTTACATTTTATTGATACAGTTAATGAAGATCATAAAAATTTTAAACACTGGAGCAGTGAAGTGAGATTAGGAATCCCTGTGCCTGAGTGCCTTTAAAGATTGAGGGACTATCATTTCCTTGGAAAGAATTATGTATTATCTTGCATGTATGTGTGAAGGCAAATGACTAAAGGAAATGCTTCTTCAGCAACCTCTTTCAATTCTCTAAAGTTATTTTCATTATCTAAATATTAAAGAGTGAGAAGGACGTTAGGAGAAAAAAATAAAGCTTTTTTTTTTTTTTTTTGAGACAGGGTCTCACTCTGTCACCCAGGCTGGTGGCACAATCTCAGCTCACTGCAGCCTTGACGTCCTGGGCTCAATCCATGCTCCCTCCTCAGCCTCCAGAGTAGCTGAGACCACAGGCATGCGCCACCATGCCCAATTAATTATAAATTTTTTTTTTAGAGATTGAGTTTTGCCATGTTGCCCAGGCTGGTCTCAAATTCCTGTGCTCAAGTGATATGCCCACCTCAGGCTCCCAAAGTGCTGGGATTACAGGCGTGAGCCACAGCACCTGGCCAAAATAAAACTTAACATGAGTTGATAGGAGGGTGTTGAGACTGAGTAAAAAGCTCATAGGATTCCAGTCTGTGTTCATGTAAGTATTCACAACAAGGTAGTTATAAGGTAGTTAATGTCTACTACTCTCTACACTACTTTGATTGAGGAGTGACTGTACTTGACTTTAACAACGTCACTTAGGAGAGATATTGAGAAAGCCAATTATGACAAGATGTGGCTATTCAGCATGATGTGGAATCTGAAAAACACAATACATGAAAATTGATTCAACAAACTGGAGGAGATTGTGTGTTTGTTCTGAGGTTATGTAAGCTTGAGTCATGGTTCTGCTCTTTGCCCTCCATGCAACCTTAGAATATTTTTACTTTATTTCTTTGTTCTGTTTCCTCACATATGAAACAAAGATAGTAACATTGCCTACTCTATCAGTTAGTATAACTATAGCTTCAAGTAATGGAAAAGCCAGGTAATTTGACTCAGTTCACAAAGACATCACTTGTTTACTTAGTGAGAAATCTAGAAGTACATGGTTTAGGGTTAGTCTGGTGGTTCCACAATACGAGGATTCTAGGTTCTCTGTGATTTTCCTGACTTTCCCTCCACTGTTGAAAAATGGCAGTGGTGGCTCCAGAAATCTCCTTTTCATAATTTCCAGTCCAAAATCTGGAAGGGTTGAGAGTAGGTGGGGGTGTAAGACAGAGAGAAAACCCTCCAAACATGTCTCTCTTCTTTTCAAAGGAAGAAAAAGTATTTCTAAGAATCCCTCTAGCAGATGTTCTTCTATGCCTCCTTAGCCAAAATGGAATTCCATGGCCACTTCTAGCTGTAAGAGAGGCTGGGAAACAAAGTGTTTGGTTTGATATCCTCTGTAGCTGGAGAACAGGCAAGAAAGATGGCACTAACAAAGCTGACCACACCCACGTTGCAAAGGCTCTCTACCAATTGCTTAAGTCCGATGAGACAGAATACATGTACAAGTAGGACAAAGTAGATTATTATTTTGTTACAGATTTATTATAGGCAGCAAGGATAAACAGAAGCCTAGGAATCAGAGCAAGCCAGCTTCCTAAGGCTCAGGAAAGCTGCCCAGGGTGGATGGAGTTCCGTCTGTGCGTGCCCCATGTTGCACCACAGCTGAGTGCTGTGCTGGGTTTATATACCCTGGGTGACATTTGTCATGCTGAGCTCAAGCTTGCAGAATATTCTGTTCTAGGAGAAATGAGGAACACAGCTTGGGTTGTTCTGGGCATTTCCTCCTTATCTCAGGGTGTTGAATTCTTGATACATGCTGCCTGAGAATTACATGCAAGAGAGGGAAGATCAGGGTCAGCCAACACGATCTGTCAACTGGAGACCTGCCCTCTTGTACATCTCAGAATGTTACTGTAAATATTAAGTGGGAAGAAACATGTGAAATAGTTTCCATAGGCATGTAAACATTCAAAAATGATAACAATTATTTGTCATCTTTATTTGCACTGGAGCATTTTAATGGAGAGACTTTATAGTTCCCTTTAAATATCTGAGTTTTGTGATGCATGTACAGAGGACATAATTAGTGAAATAATAGCAAACTTTCTATCAACGAGATCTGCTCAAAATCTCTATGAGGTAGTGAGTGTCCCATCATGAAGATTTTCACACAGAATTGAGATGACCTCTGTTCTTTAGGTAGGAACTTGGATTACATATGTCTAGAATTTCTTCCAGTTGAAGTTCCTGTGATTCTACAATAGGGTAGTCAGCGGATCAAGATACAGATTTCTTCTCTTATCTTAAAATGGACCTAATTTGCTTTTGGATAAATTGCAATGTTCTGGCTAGATACAAATTTCTAAAATGAGGAATATTAAAAGTCTAACCATTACAACTCCACTGGCCAGTGTGATTCATGCATCATTTTCAGAGAAGAGAATAGTTGCTTAGATACTGAAAGGTACAAAATAATAGTATTTTCTCTTGTTTAGAGGTACAGAATCTATTTTATTTTTAGATCTTGACATTCTAAATACTTACATCTCTTCAAGATAAAAAAATGAACGTTGTTTATCTTGGTCAGTAGCTTTCCCTTGCTCATTTGTTCATACATTCTTAAAATAACCGTATAGTTCTCATTTATCGAACTTCCCTACTGCATGTACATTCTTTCTTCCTTCGTTAGGATTTGGTAAGAGTGCTATGAATGTGTTAGAATGGTGTAAATGATACTTGCTGTGTATGATTTTTTTTTGCCCCTCCTCAAGCCTGCCAGGGGAGCGAGTTGTTAAATCTCAAGAGATTCTTTTACCAAGTTCAAGTTTTAAATAAATGAAACTGTACAGACTCCAACATACCATCTTGAGATAACCTCAGGCCCTGAAGTGTATTGACAAGCAGTTTGATCTCAGCAAAGTTGTAAAACTGTCTTTGAAAAGAATAACTGGATGAAAAACATTAGCAGCAACTGAATCAAGAGAAAACGTGACTTCAAACTGAAAGGCACCCTCATGGTAAATAAATAGTAAAACCATGTTCTCCAACTTTATATTTTCATAATGCTTTAAGCTACCCAAGGAGCCCATGTAGATATGCAAAGGTACTCATTGAGAAGCTCAGTTTATCCCTACATATGCCATCACCAGTTTTTCACTTAACGTTTTCTCCTCAACCCCTTTCTATTTGGCTTCCATTCTACTACTCACCAACCACCTTCAGTTGGCAAAATCCTATGCAAATCTTACCTTAACTTTTCAGCATCATTCAGTAAGTTTAACAGCTTTTCCTTCTGGATAGTTTTGGTGGCACCACAGTCTTCTTGTTTTTTTCTTTCTTTTTTAGCTGTTCTTTCTCAGTAGTATTTCCTGGCTCTCCCTCCTTTACTCCAACTCTTACTGTTGTAGTTTCACTGATCTTGGATTGAGTTCCTCTTTTGTTTTCCTATTTGTACTCTCTGACTAAGGTTCAAATTGCCTTTATCTGTTGTAAAATCTGTTTCAAGCCTAGCCTAGAACTTCTCCCCTAAATCCCATCTATCTGATGACATAGATTTCAGACTGAACATGCTTAGAATAAAATGCTTAGCCATGGCTGTCCCCTGCTCCCTGGCCGCAGTTGCCATACACCTGCATCCTTCCTCAGTTTTCTCATGGTAGATGTTGCCATCATCCACTCAGTTAATAATACCTGAAACCAGGGAAACATCCTTCAGTCCTTTTTTAAATATCACCTTCACGTGTAGCCAATCAGCAATTCCTGCAATTTATATTCTAGAATATATGTCAAGTTCATCTACTTTTTCCACCTCCACCACTGTCACCTAGCTCAAGCCACCATCATCCCTCACCTATTCTATTGCAGGAGCCTCCTAGCAGGTCTCCTAGCTTCCTTTATTAGCCCTATACAAGCCATTGTCTGCACGGCAGCAGAATAATCTTTTAAAAACTGAAATCATACCAATTACTCCTTACCCAAAAGTATCGAAGGGTTCCTACTGCATGTTGAACAAACTCCAGACTGCTTATCATGGCCTATGGAGTGCCTCGTGTTCCCAGCCTTGGCAATGTTTTTTAACACGCTACCAGTTCTTTCTGTTTCTTACTAAGTCTAGCTCACATCGACCTAACACACCAACTTCTTTCCTGTCTCAGGTCCCTTGCCCTTGCTGTTACCTCTCTTAGAACATCCTTTGTTTCTCTGCATAGCCCATTGCTCCTCATTCTTCTTTTCTCAGCTTAAATGCCACTTCATCAGAGATGCGTTTTTCAAAATTTACCTAAGGTTTTATTTGTTTTTCTTTTTTTCTGAACTGATAGGAAGACAACTCTTTTGTCTTTAGGATTTCAGGTACTTTTAGAATCAAACCTGGAAAGGATACAAAAAGCAGAAGCAAGACCAGCATTTGGGAGAACAGATTATGGTGAGAAAACCTCTCTTGAACCTTTCAACTTTCTAACAAAAATGATAAATTCTGAAGCCACTAGGGATCTGGCAGGTAACTAAAATGAATGTGATGAACTATGTGTAGGAAGCTTGAGAGTGGTGAACTAGAAACCAGGTGCCCATCTAAAAATACCTAATATAGAAATTCTAAAACATTATTCATGACAAGCTAAACTGTTGGAGGGATGAATTTGGCTTTTGGGTTGCCAGTTTAAGATCCATGTGTAGACATTTCTCTTTTGTTGAATAGATAAAAATATTCCTAGATATATAGGCATCATTTTAAACTTCTGAATGCACATACCAAAAATCATATCACAATCATTGATCAACATTCTTTATTGACCCTTTAGATGTTTTTCTTTTTTCTGTCAAAGTATTTTGAGACTTACAAATGTTAATATTACATAAGCAATATTTATCTAACCTAGTTTCCAAAAAAATCCTTAAGTGCAAGCCACAGCACTTGAAAGTGATGCTCAAGGAGGTCCATGGAAGAATTTGAAGCAGGGGAATAATCTTTTCTTTTTAGATCATCACATTTGTGTCCCAGAAAAATCATTTCACAGCAGTTGGAATAAGGATTAGAATGAAGGAGGCAGGGAAAGTGGCTAGAAACTATTGTAGTAATTTAGATGAGAACTGATGAAAGCAAAGGCAGTTAGATTGCAGACATGGAGAAAGAAATAATCAGACTAGAGAATCTAGGTGAAGAAAAGCTACAACAGGCAAGTACTGAAGTTTTAAGTTTGCTGACAGTTGTGGTAAAATAGGAAATAAAAGATGTGATTCAATAATGATTATCTAGTAGAAGATTACATACCAGTCAGGAAAATCAACTTTTCTTGAACTCCAAGAGGAACACATTATGTCACACTATAAAGGGATATTGCCCTACAAGGGACACTTGGCAAGAAAATGGCCATTTCTTATCACAACACCTGGTGAAAAGCAGGATAATATATTAGTTCATAATTCAGAGATGCAGATCCATAGATAACTAAACTAATATTATATAGGCATGTTTTTATAATTTAGCTAATACTAAGAGAGAATTTAAAAAATCTAGGAGATGAATTAATAGCATGTTCTTTAAACCTATGTTTTTCAAACTACAAATTATGACCTAGAATTTCTGAGATCTAGGTTACAAACAGCACTTTAAGAAATGAAACAATAGATTTCATATGTATTCATATGTACATGTATAAAAATAGAGTATTTGTATTAAGGGTAACTACTGTAACATAAAACCGGTGTGTGTGTGTGTGCACGCACATGGAAGTGTGCATACTTGTGGCTGAATACATCCCTTACTGCACGTTGTAGTAAAAACAAGTTTGAAAAGCACTGCTTTAGACAACCTTCTAGTATGTCTCCTCTTGGCTCCTTCTGTCTGAGATTGCTGTAGAGTGTAGAAGGGTGAAGAAGCTCTGAGCTGTTGTTTAAAGGCAGATTTGCAATCAAACCTCTTTAGAGATTATGAGAAAGCTGACGGCCTCCTAGTTCCACTTGAAGTTATGCCCGGATGGAACAAGCTCCTCTTCATAAAATGCTTCAGAGCAGCTAAGGCAGGGCAAAGTCCATGGATCTGTTCAAATGCTGAAACAAATCCTTGGTTGAAGCTACTGAATTCTGTCCCGAAGACTCAAAGTGGCTAACTCAGAAGTTTAATTTTAAGTAGGAGCACATCCCAGTCAACATACCAGAATGTACTGGTGTTGAGATACATGTAGATTAGGGCCACCTCCCAGAATTCCCCCAAGTGTGAGACAAGTGAAATAAATGTGTGAATACAATTAGGTGGATACAAATTAGGGAGTAGCGGGGACATAGTGAATTAGAAAGTACAAACTAGTTCAACCATTGTGGAAGACAGTGTGGTGATTCCTCAAGGATCTAGAACTAGAAATACCATTTGACCCAGCCATCCCATTACTGGGGATATACCCAAAGGGTTATAAATCATGCTGCTGTAAAGACACATGCACACGTATGTTTATTGTGGCACTATTCACAATAGCAAAGACTTGGAACCAATCCAAATGTCCATCAGTGACAGACTGAATTAGGAAAATGTGGCACATATATACACCATGGAATACTATGCAGCCATAAAAAAAGATGAATTCATGTCCTTTGTAGGGACATGGATGCAGCTGGAAACCATCATTCTCAGTAAACTATGGCAAGGACAGAAAACCAAACACCGCACGTTCTCACTCATAGGTGGGGATTGAACAATGAGATCACCTGGACACAGGAAGGGGAACATCACACACCAGGGCCTGTCGTGGGGTGGAGGGAGGGGAGAAGGATAGCATTAGGAGATATACCTAATGTAAATGAAGAATTAATAGGTGCAGCACACCAACATGGCACATGTATACATATGTAACAAACCTGCACATTGTGCACATGTACCCTAGGACTTAAAGTATAATAAAAAATAAATTAATTAATCAAGTAATTTTAAAAAAGGAAGTGTGTAACCTTTTTCTTTTTTCTTTTTTCTTTTTTTTTTTTTTTTTTTTTGAGACGGAGTCTCGCTCTGTCTGGAGTGCAGTGGCGCCATCTCGGCTCACTGCAAGCTCCGCCTCCCGGGTTCACGCCATTCTCCTGCCTCAGCCTCCCGAGTAGCTGGGACTACAGGTGCCCGCCATCAGGCCCGGGCTAATTTTTTGTATTTTTAGTAGAGACAGGGTTTCACCGTGTTAGCCAGGATGGTCTCGATCTCCTGACCTCGTGATCCGCCCGCCTCGGCCTCCCAAAGTGCTGGGATTACGGGCGTGAGCCACCGCGCCCGGCCAAGTGTGTGACTTTCTAAAGCTGGGCAGCCAGTACACAGCTGCAGTTCATTGTTGTGTGGGAATGCGTCTCAGTGTTTCCAGTCCACCCCCATTATCAACAGACCCAGAAATCCAGATTTTTATGTAAAATAATTGAATATTGGCAACTCATCTAAACATTTTACTGATGTATTACAGGACAAAAAATTCCATGGGCAAGATTCACTCCAGTGACTCCTGGTTTTGCCCGTTTTCACCTAGATCAGACTTTTTAAATCAGTAAGTTCCTTTTTTTTGAATAACATTTGTGTAGAAGTCTAATAAATAAAAACATGACCAAACAAAACCACTCCTCTTTCGGTGTGGGGTGAGGCTGGTGCCACAACCACCCGCCTCTTCTCTCTCTCTTTAGCCCTGCCCCAGAGATCCCCCTGTTCTGAAAGTAGATAAACCACAGATCTAAATGCGAAAAGTATGGTCTCTTTGTGATAAGATTCTTTTTTTCTTTAAATTTAAATTGGCAATTTGCCAGTAGGTTCCATTTTTGTTTTGAGGACTTTCTTATAATAGTAAGATTATATCATCAACATAGGGTAGGATGCTTGTCTCTATGTTTATATATATATGTTGGGGCATATATAGGAGAAAATATATAGATCTTTCAAGCTAGAATAAATCATTTAGGCAGAAATTATAAATAAAAATGTTTAGGTGCAGTCCGGTTTTAAGCCATTTAAAATTAGAATTGACTCTTTCAAAACCCATTCTGGCATTGCCATATTGATTTAGATAAACATTTAAAATCTGAGATCTACACCAAAGTCATGTAAGTTGGCCCACAGAGCAACCTGAGATTCCTTGTGGAATAAGGCAGAATATAAATAAAAAGCCCAGAGATTGTCCTTAGGCAGAATATAAGTAAAAAGCCCAGAGATTGTCCTTATTAGTGGAATCAAAAGCTGATAATAAATCACAAAATACCTAGGGAAATAGAATTTTTCATAACTAAATTCACGTAAAGTGAAGGGGACAGGACTTTGAGCCCCATGGCTAAATGACATGTTCAAAATCTCACTATTAATTAATCATGATGTGGGACTAGAATCTAGCTTTTTTTTTTTTTTTTTTTTTTTTTTTTGAGACAGAGTCTCGCTCTGTCACCCAGGCTGGAGTGCAGTGGCATGATCTTGGGCCACTGCAACCTCCACCTCCTGGGTTCAAGCGATTCTTCTGCCTCAACCTCCCAAGTAGCTGGGATTACAGGTGCCTGACACCACACCTGGCTAATTTTTTGTATTTTTAATACAGATGGGGTTTCACTATGTTGGCCAGGCTGGTCTCGAACTCCTGACTTCAGATGATCCACCCACATTGGCCTCCCAAAGTTCTGGGATTACAGGCATGAGCCACTGCGCCCGACCTATGGCTCTTTTAATGCTCTTTCCATCTCCTTAATATGGTGGCAGAAATGGAAATTGGCATACATTGAAATATTATTTATTCTTTTCATATATGTCTCATACTATTTATTGCAGAACTATCTTCTATCTACTTTCCTGAGCACAAAGTTCCTCAAAATAAAAGCAGCTTTCAAACAAAGATAATCTATCGATATTTTCTCTCTCTTTTCTTGCCTCCTGCCCACAATCCCCTTTTTGCTAACTTCTGCTGAACTCTTGACCTTGGCTAAAGATGCAGCTTTGCGTGAATTTTTGAAAGTGACTTTTGGTGATTTAGCTGCTAAATGTGTATGATAGAAATCCAGCTTACCTTGGAGGCTCTCAGGGTTTTTAACTTACCGTGCCAGAAAGCAGACCAGTCTGTGGAAATTCAGCTAATGTCTCCCAGCTGTGCAGGAAAAGTGTGAACGGCTCTGTCAGAAAAACTGCCTCTTTCTCTTCTTTTCCAGACAGTACCTTATATTGAAACATCACTTCTCATTTGCTGTTTGGACAATGGTGATGGAACTGCTGCTTTATTGCCCACGGAGAAACGAAGCGAAGAGTCTAAAGTGGGTCTTGCAGTTACACTGGACAAAAGAAGTTTGAAACTGAGGCTTGGTCCTGAAGAACACATAGCGAAGGCTGACAGATTATATATATATTCACGGCTTTGGCTTAAAGGTTGCTGGTTGACCAATAAGTAATACAAGAAGAAATTGTCTTTTCTGGAATTGTCCTTCTTTCCAGGTGAGCAAATTAAATGCCATCACTTAGTCCTGGGAGCAAGCCAGCATTTCTTGGTCAATTTCCAAAGCATGTTTGTTAGAATGTTGGAGCTGCTGCATGATTAAGGCTGTTAGAATAAGTGACAGAAACTTAGAAAGCAAAAACCTTCAGAGAGAAATATTAAATTTCAGTCACAGGGCAATAATTGTCAACGTTAATGCTTTATCAAAAAGCAGATACTGAATGATTACCTATGCTTAGCATGATTTGTAGCAAACATTGTTGGTTGTTTTACTTCTTTTCTCTGTCATGACCACCTGTCATGATAGAGGCTGAAAATTTTGGAGACTTGCTTTCCCAGCTTCCTTTATAAGGAGGATTAGTCATGTGACATAATGCTGACCCATGAAGGAGGTTTGGTGGCTTCAGAGACATATTTTTCTTCATGATTAAAAGTTATATGAAGAAGGCCAGGTACGGTGGCTCATGCTTGAAATCCCAGCACTTTGAGAGGCTGAGGTGGGCAGATTGCTTGAGCCCAGGAATTCCAGACCAGCTTGGGCAACATAGTGAGACCTCGTCTCTACAAAAAACACAAAGGTTAGGCAGGCAGGCTGGTGCACACCTGCAATTCCAGCTACTCGGGAGGCTGGGGCAAGAGGATGGCTTGAGCCTGGGAGGTCATGGCTGCTGTGGGTTGTGATTGTGCCACTGTACTCCAGCTCGGCTCGCTTCATGAGAGTAGCGACTTCCTCTGTTTTGTTTATGGTCATGTTTCCATGCTACAATAATGCCTGATACTTAGTACTGTCTCATAAAATTTACTTACTAACTGAATGATTGCATGCAAATATTTGTGAGTGACTATGATGGTTAGAACTGCAGCAGCCAATATGCAACCTTGCAGCAACCCATATGACAGGAGCCAGCACCCTGAGGATGGCATAGCGGAAGGTCTTTGATGACACCATTGAACAACTAGACAGACTTGTGGAAAATTAGCTCTTAACTTTTTGTAATATTATATAACAAATCTCCTAATATTTAAACTGCATTAGTGGCCAGGCATGGTGGCTCATGCCTATAATCCCAATACTTTGGGAGGCCAAGTTGGGAGGATCTGTTGAAGTCAGGAGTTCAAGACCAGCCTGTGCAACATAGGAAGACCCTGTCACTACAAAAAAATTAAAAGTTAGCCTGGTGTGGTGGCACATGCCTGCAATCCCAGCTTTCCAGGAGGCTGAAGTGGGAGAATCACCTGAGCTGTGGAGATTGAGGCTGCAGTGAGTCATGATTGCACCACTGCACCCAAACCTGGGCGACAGAGCAAGACCCTATCTCAAACAAACAAAAAACCAAACAAATAAATAAGCTGCATTCGTTTATTCATTCAACAAATATTTGTTGTGCTAGACTTTGTTCTAAGCTCTAGGGATACAACAGTGAATAAAACACAGTTCTTATATCCATTGTCTGTCAGAAAGTGACAGACAATGAACAAATTCCCAAGTGAATGCATTTCGTTTGATGATTAGCACAATGGAGAAAAATAAAGCTAAGTGAGGAGAAATAGAGAGTGCCAAGCTGGGGAGGGGTTGCTGTTGCTGTTTTCAGAAGGTGATCAGGGAAGACCATAAGGAAAAAGTGACATTTAAGCAGGAATAAAGGAAATGAGGGAGGGAGTCATGCCCCCGTGTGACTTGAAAGAGCATTTAGGCAGAGGGATGAGAAATGTAAATGCTCTAGGTGAGAGCTTGCATGGTGTGTTTGAAGAATAGAAGTGGCCTGTGTGAATAGACCAAAGCCAGTGAGTGAGGAGAGTGGAAGGAATGAGCTAATGAGGTAGTGGGCAGCCAGCTCAGAGGAGCCTTGTAAGCTGTTGGAAGGACTTTAGCTTTAATCTGCATGAGACGAGAAGCTATTTGGGTGAAGGGAAGTTTAAGCAAAGGAGTGACAATCTGATATATTTTTAAAGGATTCCTCGGGCTGTGGTGTGAAGAATAGACTATAGGCCTTGAGTGGAAACAGGGAACCATTTAAGACTTTGAAATAACACAGGCAAAAAATGATGGTGGTTACATCAACATGAAACAGTGAAGGTGGTAAGTGATCAGATTTATATATGTTTTGGAGGTAGAGCCATATTTTCTGAAGCACTTTAGATGAAAGACTTTGACTATATACTTTTGTTTTGGAGATTTTTAAAAATGTTACTTGCCCACTCACTCCCTTACTCATCCACTATTTACCAAAATGTTCCAAGACATATTTTCATAAGTTTTATTTTTCAGTAATTTGCCACTTTATATTTAGCATTAAACTATCCTTGATGATTATTATTATTTCTGTAATAATCACTTTTGACCCCAGAAACATTCCTGAGAAGAAAGAAAACTGCTTGTGAGGCTGGATGTGGTGGCTCATGCTGTGATCTCAATGCTTTGGGAGGCTGAGGTATGGGAGGATCGTTTGAGCCCAGGAGCTGGAGACCAGCCTGGGCAACAGAGAAAGACCCCATATCCAAAAAAAAAAGGCAAAAATTACGCAGGAATGCTGACGCACACCTGTAGTCCCAGCTACTCAGGAAGCTGAAGCAGGAGGATTGCTTGAGCCCAGGAGTTCGAGGATGCAGTGAGCCATACCACTGCAAAGAAATAAAGAGAGAGAGAGAGAGAGAGAGAGAGAGAGAGGGAGGGAGAGGGAAGGAAGGAAGGAAGGAAGGAAAGGAAGGATTACAATGCATGCTAATTTTATCTCATATGCACAATTTTAAAGTATCCAGGTCTACTTTGGATTTCTTTCCAATACTGAACACTAGAGCTAGTTATCACGTTAATTTATAGAGCCCCAAGTCTTTAATGTAAGAATTGAATTACTTGAGATGGTCTTGTCCAACTTTCTATTTTAAAGATGGAGAAACTGAGGCTCTAACAATTCCTGGGAGCTTTGGTTTTTCATTAACAGTGCTAAATGTTTCTCCAAGGGCACTTCTAGTTTTATAATTTCAATGATTTAAAAATTTAAATTTGTTATTGTATCACACTTCCTTTAAACATCACAAGCCAGTAGAGCTTGAATTCCATTTTGCTTGACAGACATCAGGAAATCCAGATGATGACAATGTTTTCTTTCCTGAGCATTTCAAGGAATACTTGAGGAATGCCTATATGTCCCAAGATCCAACCTGGTTGTCATTTGTCATTTCAGCCATCTGACTTGCTCTGACCATGGGCCAAGGCAATAGAATTATTGCTGTTCCCTTCTTGTCGATTTTACACCACCTTCTTATTTTTAGTAAAGACAGCACCATAACCTTCAGTGAGAGTTTCCTAAGGTCTGGAGGACAGTGCAGTGTGATTCCAGTGAAGAGTGACTGGTTTGGTTCTGTCAGTCCTGTGGGTTCACAGGTTTAAGTTTTTTGATTGTGGTTCACTATTGGGTTCCTCTTTCTTTACTTCTTTTGCTTGGCTTTAGTGTAGTTATGGACATATGACTATGTAAAAGGGATGAGTTTAATTGTCCTAAATAAAGTACCCAAAACACAGCTACCATATCTAATATGACAGTTACGTTCGTTCGTTTCCTGTGGCTGCTGTAACAAAGTACTACAAACTCAGTGGCTTACAACACAGATGTAGTCTCTCACTGTTCCAGAAGCTAGAAGTCCAAAATCAGATTTCACTGGGCAGAAATCAAGGTTATCAGCAGGTCTGCATTCCCTCTGGAGGCGCTAGGGGAAAATTACTTAACTCTTTCAGCTTTTGGTGACCAACTGCATCCCTGCCTGACTCCAGTCTCTGCCTGCATGGTCACATTGCCTCCTCCCCTTCTGTCTGTATCAAATCTCTCTCTGCCTTCCTTTTATAAAGATGCATACTGTGTCATTTAGGGCATACTTCGATGATCTCCCACTCTTAAGATCCTTAGCTTAATCACATCAGCAAAGACTCTTTTCCAATAATGTAACATTTACAGATTCCAAGGATTAGAACCTGATATCTTTGTGAGCTGTTATTCAGCCTACAACTGTAGTCTTTGGTGTTATTCCCCAAAGGTTTCCAATTTGTACTCTTCTGGGCAATGGTAATATTGCACTACCTGACTACCTTTGGTTGGGTGGAGAATGCAGCTAGCTATGGCCAGTGAGTAAAAGTAACTTGTATCACATGTAGACTAAAGCATATAATTGTTACTGCAAGAACTCAAGAGCTTGACCCCTCTGCTGTGAGCTAAACAAGTTTTGGAATGATGGCTGTACCATCAATCCAAGTTCTAGGGAAGAAGACAAGGAATAGAGTCCCCTGATGACCTGCAATGACATAAAGGATGAGCAGGGAATAACTTGTGCTATTAAAATTCTCTAATTTAGTTTTAGTTTTGTTTTGATTTGATATTTCTGTAATATACCTTAACCTAAATTGACTGACACATCCAAAATCTAAGCTCTCAACAACCTGAAGTTCAGAAAAGTGAAAACAGTTTTTCTTTTACAACAGTCCAAGACCTGCCTCCCAAATGATTACAAGTGGGAAATTCCTTTGTTCATTTCTCCCAGAGAAAATCCTGTTACCAACTCACGTCAGAAGTCAGTAACTGATCATTAATACTTTTCCTAAAATGTGGAGTTTTTTTAAATTAGTAATAGCTTTATTGAGATAGAATGGGATATAATTCATACATCATACAATTCACCCTTTTAACATATGTAATTTAGTAGTTTTTAGTGTATTCACAAAGTTGTGCAACCATTACCATTATCTAATTTTAGAACATTTAATCATCCCCCCCCCAAAAAAACCCTCTACTCAGTCAGCGGTCACTCCCCATTTATAACTCCCTACTTTCAGCTTCTTCCAATCACTTTCTGTCTCTATGGATTTGCCTATTCTGGACATTTCATATAAATGAAATCCCACTCTTTGTGGCCTTTTTCAACCAGCCTCGTTAGCACAGTGTCTTCAAGGTTCATCCATGTTGTGACATGTATCTGCACTTCATTATTTTTTATGGCTGAATAATATTCAATTGTATGGATATACCACATTTTTTCATCCACTCATCAGCTAATAAACATTTGGGTTATTTCTGCTTTTTAGTTATTGTGAATAGTGCTCCTATGAACATTTGTGTACAAGTTTTTGTATAGACATATGTTTTCAATTCTGGGTCATTCAATCTTGGAATTACGTGTGGGACATGAACAGTCCAACCTAGACCCTTTTCAAAATCTCTCCCCCAGTCTGAGATGATAGGAAGATTAGGCTACATATCTGTAATAGTTTTCTATAATTGCTGTAACACACTATAAATTTAGACTTAACACAAATGTGTTATCTTTCAGTTCTGGAGGTCAGAAGTGCAAAATGGATTTCTCTGAGCTGAAAACCAGGTGTTGGTGGGTTCTAGAGGGTAATCTCTTTCTTTGCCTTTTCCAGCCTCTGGAAGCTGCCTGTATTGCTCAGCTGGTGGCTCACTTCCCTCTTCAAAGCCCCCTGTTTTCTCAGGCTGCATCGCTCTAACTCTGACTCTCTCTTCCACATGTACAGGATGCTTGTGGTTACATTTGGCCCACCCAAATAATCTAGGATAATCTCTTTATTTTAAGGTCATCTAATTATCAACCTTAATTTAAAATGCAATCTTGATTCCTCCTTACATGTACCATAACATAGCATATTCACAGATTCCAGCATAGCCACTTTGTGCGGGGCGTTATTGTGCCTATTACAATATCTTTCAGCTGTCTGGGAAACTCTTGTCCTAATGGAAGAAACAATTGTTTGAAAACACACACACACACACACACACACCCCTCCTAAGGAAAATGCAGATAGAAGACAGTCTAAATCTATCTGTTGTGAATGCAAAATATGTAGCCACTTTAGGAGTAGTTTGGTAGTTTCTTACAAAACTAAACATAGGCTCCAGTAATCTTACTCCTTAGTATTTACCCAAATGAATTGAAGACTTACATTCATACAAAACCTTTCATATGGATGTTTATAGCAGCTTTATTCATAATCATCAAAAGTTGGAAGCAATCAAGATGTCTTTCAGGAAATAAATAAAAATAAGTAAATAAATAAATAGGCCAGGCGCAGTGGCTCATGCCTGTAATCCCAGCACTTTGGGAGACTGAGGTGGGCGGATCACCTGAGGTCAGGGTTTCAAGCCTGGCCAACATGATGAAACCCTGTCTCTACTAAAAGTACAAAAATTAGCTGGACGTGGTTTGTGATTCCCTGCTACTTGGGAGGCTGAGGCAGGAGAATCACTTGAAGCTGGGAGGTGGAAATTGCAATGAACTGAGATCGTGCCACTGCACTCCAGCCTGGGTGACAGAGCAAGACTCTGTCTCAATAAACAAACAAACAAACAAACAAACAAATGAGCTAATGAACCACAGAAAGACGTGGAGGAAATTTAAGTGGATAATGCTAAGTGAAAGAAGCCAATCTGAAAAGGGTTATCTATTGTATCATATCAAATATATGACATTCTGGAAAAGGCGAAACAATGGAGATAGTAAAAAAGCCAGTGGTTGCCAGAAGCTGGGGTGGGAGGAGTGAGGGATGAATAGGTGGAACACAGGGAAATTTTAGGGCAGGAAGACTATTCTGTATGATACTATAATGGTGGAGGCATGTCATTGTTTATTTGCCAAAATCCAAAGAAGGTGCAACAGTAAGAATGAACTTAATGTAAACTGTAGACTTTAGTTAATGTATCAATATTGGCTCATCAATTGTCACAAATGTCCCATACTAATGTTACTACGATGTTACTACATTGTTAACAATAGAGGAACCTGTCTGTGGAGGGGCAAGAGGACTTACAGAAACTCTGTATTTTCTGCTCATTGTTTCTGTAAACCTAAACCTGCTCCAAGAAACAAACATTTTCAATTATTTTAAAAATATAATCTAAGAGATGCATTGTAATCACTATAAAAAAATAAGATTTTACATCGTTTCTCAGAAAAGTCTGGCTTTTGGAACTGCCCTTCTCAAATATCTGTATTTCATAAGTCTTTCTCTACATGTGGGTCATTTTCCCCAAACAAAAAGTCAAACAGCTTCAAAAACAAAGTTGAGTCTCTACCTCATAAAAGGTAGAAGAGCTTTGTAAGTTGTAAGTGACAATTTTTTCAGAATCAACTCATTGATGTTTCCAACATTCTTAAGATCCAGTCTCAGTTGCCACCATCCTGCCACACCCATAAAATGGTTAAATAAATCTAAGAACAAGCCTCCCTGCTTAGCAGCTCTGTATGTTAGCTGAAATTCAAAGGAAATTCATTTCAGATAACAGCCATTGTACATTTAATCTCAAAGTAAGTTATTTGTGCACTTTCTAAGTCATCTTCAGACCCCCAGGGAATTTGTTCCTTCAGAAAAGAAGAAAAGTCTCCACTAGTGAATACTGAAATAGATATCTGAGAATTGCCATCATTTCCTGTTTTTCTGTAAGGGTTTTTTTGGCAGGTCAAACTTGCCCATTATCATTTCCATTCAAAAATTACGAAAATTGAAATCAATCACCTAGAAAGTGAGTTTATTTACATCTTAGGCAAGATTCTGGGCTTGTACAGGGATATGGTTTTAGTAAAGGTTTACAAAAAAGACTCTACAATTTGTTAAGCTCACTAACTATTTAGTTTGGTCACTCTTTCACATTGAATGTGCCATAACTAGCAATCTTGAGTAACTTTCTAGCAAGTACTATAAAGTGTCCATGATGTTCACCTCCTTAAAACCTCATAAGTTAACCTGCCACAATTTCATGGATGCTGGTAGAAAACATGAGACTCTCTGGGTCAGAGACAGAGGACCTTATTATGCATGGCACAGCAGGCAGCATGAGTAGCTGCATATTTGTGTCTGTTCTCTTTGTCCTTAAGTCCCACAAGGGCAACATGGGCCTAGACAGATGCAATAGGTTGTGTTACAGGAGAGCAGTCCTGAGCTTAGGGAACCTGAATTTATTTTTGCTGGTCAATAAACATATCAGGCCTTTACTCTGGAGGAAGATACCGGCTTCCAAAGCTATAAGCAAACCTACCCTTTGCCCTGGAGGGAGATATGATCTCCATCTTCCAAGGATTTTCATTATACAAAATTCTTTGAGAGGATACTCTGGGGAAAAGGTTGGAGAATGCATGGCTCACAAGACATGCAAAAATGTGTGACCTATAGAGAGTTGTCTTCAATACTTTCCTTGAAGTTTCTGACATGCACTGCACTCCATATAATAAGGTGATTCTACTGATCTGACAGACGTGCTTACATTTTAATATGTATTTTGGATGTCCCTCCCTCTCAGAGGCAGTGATTTGTCCAGAAACATCCAGTGTCACCCAGTGCCCCTTATAATTGAAGTCTGATGAGTGGTGTCGTCTGTGACCAGAGAGATGAATCCAAGCTAATGACCATATGTGGGCATTGGACCAATAAACTTAGCCTCAATAAGTTGTACTAGAAACCATTTAATAGATTAAACTAGATCCTGGGGGAAATTGTAAATTCCTTTATTGGAATTCCTGTCAATCATGAATCCCATTGATACAACTTTTGTTATCAAACCATCCTCTCCAGCCCTCTTCTTCTGCCATAGTTTATGTCCTCCTCTTATTCTATATTACGATTGTAATTGTCTCCTCTCTTTTCTTGTTGGCTCCCTTTTTCCCAGTGTTGCCCACCTCTAATTCACCATTTACACAGCTGCCAGAATAAATTTCTAAAATGCAAATCTAAACATGTCACTTCTGTTCTACAAAATCTACAATACATCTTATCCTACAGACTGTAGGATAAACTTCAAACCTTTTAGTATAGGACACGTATCTTTCTGTGATTTGACTCCTGATGAAAACTTTAAGCACAACACTTCATCCCATTCCTCTAGCACTTTCATTTGTAAAGTGGAGAGATAATAATAGCATCTATCTCCTCAATTGGTATGATTTACATGGATTAACATATGCAAATTGTTAGGAAAAAGCCTCATAATAATTGCTCAAGAAGTGTCATGAGAAGAATAATTCTTTAGCCACACTGAACTGCTATCAATTTCCCCAATAGGCCAGATCTATCATTACCTGCTCTATGAAGGCGTTTTGAATACTTTGTAGTCTTGTACTCTTGACTTTTCTCATCACCATGCCTATAATATTGGCTTTCCCCCAGCCAAATGCTTCCAATTCACTCTCCTTTCTAAAGGGTAAAATCTAGGGGAAAGGGTTAATATTTTTAAAATGTTTGGATTCCCAAGGGTATCCCATTGTTTGGCACATAAAAGATGATAAGTATTTATTGAACAGTGCTCTATGCTATTTCTGCTTGGAATGGAAATGTGACCAGCAGATCTTTCCATGCTCTTTTCACGTCTTTTGGTTTTGCAGTTATAGCTATTAATTACAGGTCTTCTGGCTGTCTTTGTTTTCCTTTTTCTCTTTAAGGCCCACATAGTACCTTTGCTCAGAAATCCAATAGTTTCTGAATATCACATCTTAGCCCCCTTCCCATCCCTGGGGCTACAAGTATTATTACAAATGAAGAATATAGAAGTCAGATGCATGCTCTTTCTGGTTTTGAAATTTATCAGGCAGACTTCTGGGTACTTACTTTTTAGTTAGTCTAGAAACTCAATGTAGAAATATCTCACCTTATAAGATCCATTTACTTAGGATTTATGTGAAAGGAAGGTGCTATTTCTTTGCTGCTGTATTTTGTCTCACTATCTCTTCTTGTTAGTTTTCATTTCTGTAGGTAATTTTCCATGTAGATGATATAAAATAAAACAAGAAATATATTCAAAGAATCTTGTATGTACTTAGTTATTCTCTTTAAGAATATATGATTCTGATCACTTTGCTAAGGTGGTATCAACCATCTTTCTCCATTGCAAAACTACTATTTCTTTTTTTAAGATTAATAAGTATTTATAAGGAGATACTTTGAGATTGTATAAATATTCTGTTTCTCATCAAATTTTTACACACTAACTTAGCACCCACTAATAATTCTTGTCTGGGTCAAATATTACCATAAAGGTTGCAACAGTGTTAATTTTCCAACTTACTTCATATGCCTCTTAAGTGATGCATTAAGAAGGAAATTGCATATATAGTGCTTCTGCCAAAAAAATGCATAACTTGAGTCTAATCGTGAGAAAACATCAGACAAGTCAAAATTTGAGAGTGTACTACAAAAGAAATGGTCTGTAGTCTTAAAAATGTCAATGTCATGAAAGAAAAGGGAAGGCTGAGAAACCGTTGCAGATTACAGGCACCCTGAAAAATAGGACAACTAAATGCAGTGTGTGGTTTTGGACTGGATATTGAACCAGAAAGAAAATTCCTATAAAGACATATTGGGACAGTTGGTGAAACTGGGATATTGACTATAGATTAGATATTATGTAATAGCTAATATCTATATTATCTAATATCTATATTGTATCACTGTTAAATTTTTTAAATATGATAACTACATCGTGCTTACATGAAAAGAATGCTGTTAAGAAATACATAATGATGATTAAGGAGTAATAGGGAATGGTATTGCAATTTATTCTCAAATGGTTCAGAAAAATCAGTATGCATATATACAGTTAAAGCAAGAATGATCAGGCAACTGTGGCAAAATGTTAATAATGGGTAAATCTAGATGAAGTCTCTGTACTATTCTTATAATTTACATTTGAAATAGTTTCAAAAAATGTAAAACAGTTGCTTTGTGTAAAAACAAATGTATGATTTTATAATCTTGGACACAATACTATTATGAATGTGACAAATATTTAAAAATTCTATATAGAAATCTGTTCTTTTGATTTCTATTTCTTAATTGCAAGGAACTTCTCTCTGTTTCTCCAATTGCACAGAAACTCCTATTTATAAAACTAAAATAGGTGAGGATTTACAATAAGCAAGGAACACTAGAAAAAAATGACAGAATCAAACCTTTGGAAACTCAGAGCATCAATAATTGCAATATATGACTCAGGGGTATCTTTAAAAATCTAGCCATTCTCTCATCAGCTTGTGGCCATTGATCTTTTGCCTGAAGACAGTGCTATTCTCAGGACTTGCTTTTTCCTGTTGCTGATTCTCTCTGCTGCATCTGTTTCTCTTTGTGTGTCTAGTATTCAAAATTCCTCAAAGGAAGATACAGTTCAGTTACTTAGTAACCACCTAATACCGAGCAGTACAGCTGGGCAGAGTTCTCACACCATTCCATATCATAAGCAGCTGGACTCTCTTACTTTGAACTCAGGACCCCAATTTGATGTGCATCGGAGTCAACCAAACTTCAGACTTAGCAGCCTCAACAACAGAGTTGGTAGTCTATGTTACATTATGAATTCGTGGTCCAGTGAGCTATGGTCAGTGTATTACGTCCATAGGACACAAAGCAGAGAAACCTACGAGGGAGGAACCATCTGTGACCACTTTTTTCAAAGGGGACATTGCCTTCTCCCTTCCTGGACCTATCTAAGGAAATGAGGATTTGCTAGAGCCTGTCTGATTAAATCTATATATTCTCCATAGGAAAACAAAATAATTTTACTTTCTTTATCTAAGCCATGGGGTAAGTATCAAGAAAGTATGGTCACTGAAAAAAGAATGAAATCCTGTTATTTGTGGCAACATGGATGAGCATGAAAGACATTATGTTAAGTGAAATAAGCCAGGCATGGATAAGATAAATACCACATGTTCTCACTCCTATGTGGAAGCTGAATAAGTTGATCTCATAAAAATAGAGACTATAATAGTAATTACTAGAGGTGGGGAAAGATGCAGGGAGGGAGATAGGGAGAGACTGGTTAATGGATACAACATTATAGCTAGGTAGGAGGAGTAAGCTCTAGTTTTTCTACAGCACAATAGAGTGACTATCATTAATATTTACTAGTTAGTTTATATCTTCAAACAGCTAGAAGAGAGGATTTTTAAAGTTCCCAACTCCAAAAAATGATAATTGTTTGAGATAGTATACTAATTACCCAATTTTGATCATTACACATTGTATACAGGTATTGAAATATCACTCTGTATCCCATAAATGTGTATAATTATTATGTGCCAATTAAAGATAATAAAAAATTAATCTTAGTAAAAAGAAAGGAAGGAAAGAAGATAAGTCCCTTGTGCCACAAAGCACGTGAAGTTCAAAGTCAAAGAGATTTGCTCCAATTCCTACCCCTATCACTTATTGGCTACATGGCTTTGGAAAGTTAACCTGTATAAATCTTGATTCCTTTGTTGGTACAGTGAAGATGAGAATAATAGCTCTTTGGAAGGTTAACTGATCTTAGGAGGGGGTTGTTGTGGAGATTAAATAAAATGTATATAAAGCATTTAGCATAGTGTTTGGCTCTTAATAAGAAGCCAGTAAAAGATAATAGATGTTATTACTGTAAAATCGGCTTTGGAGCCACTGGCCATCTGTAGCTAAGGGCAGTATATGAAGCATTTCTTGGTAAATTAATTTGTGGGCATTGGGAGTTACCCTGTGTTTTTAGTTTCTCTGCTTTCTAATTTTTAAAATCATTTTTTATTTTGAAATAGTTTAAGACTCACAGGATTTGCACAAATAATTCCCATACACCCTTCACCCAGCTTCACCCAAAGATGCCATATAACTATACTATGTTGTCTAAGCCAGGAAATTGATATTTGAATAAACTGTTAACTAAAATATAGACTTTATTTGGATTTCACCGGCTGGATTTTTCTCCTTTCTTCCAATTTATTCTCATCCTAATCTATTTCTTTCTCTTCTTCCTGATGCATTTATAGTTTACAGGTAACATTCCAAATTTAGGATGAACAAAATGAAGCATTCTATTTAATTGAACAGTAAGATCAAATATTTATTAACACTTCGTTCTAGTAGTCATCATACACCTAGTAAGATGGTTAAGGACTTTTGTTTAAAACATTCATCTTAAATGTGGCACATATACACCATGGAATACTATGCAGCCATAAAAAAGGATGAGTTTGTGTCCTTTGTAGGGACATGGGTGCAGCTGGAAACCATCATTCTCAGCAAACTATTGCAAGAACAGAAAACCAAACACCGCATGTTCTCACTCATAGGTGGGAACTGAACAATGAGATCACCTGCACTCGGGAAGGGGAACATCACACATCACACCCTATCATGGGGAGGGGGTAGAGGGGAGGGATTGCATTGGGAGTTATACCTGATGTAAATGACGAGTTGATGGGTGCTGACGAGTTGATAGGTGCAGCACACCAACATGGCACAAGTATACATATGTAACAAACCTGCACGTTATGCACATGTACCCTAGAACTTAAAGTATAATAATAATAATAATAGTAAAACATTAAGACCATTAAAAACAACAACAACAACAAAAAACATTCATCTTTCTTGACATACAAGAAAGATGCATTCTTAAGGGAAGTCCAATCCTTCTAAAGACACATAGGGCAAAGGGAAGTTCGGCTTTGAATATAATCGAAGAACATTATATTACATCACAGCATTTGTCACTACAGTTGGTTAATTTATTATCAGCACTTGAATATAATGATCCTCTAAAATTTGTCCACTCTGGCCCCAAAGAATAGAAGACACCAGTGTCCAATAGGCACGATACTAAGAGTCACAAATTGGCTTCCCAACCCCTGTAGATTGATGGGAATAACCGCTTCCCAGCCCTAACACTTTTCTCTGCATCCTGAAATGTGATTATACCAAACTCGAGTTCAGTAAAGAAGGCCTTTAGTTTGGAGAGTTGTGTAGGAAAAGAAAAGATGCAATTCATTCTCATTCATGCCTTGTGTGCCCTGTTTTTCCAACAGATTTGTAAAATTTTTGACAGTTCATATATTTATATCTGGAATCACAATTTAGGTCTGAAATACATTTTTTGAAACTTCTTTCACAGATACTTCAGTTGTGGTTTTGTGTTTTGTTTTATACTTTTTATTTTGAAACAAATACAAACTCACAGGAAATTGCAAAAATAATACAGAGATCGCTGGGTACTCATTACCCAGTTTCTCCCAATAGCAGTATCATGCATAACTATAGTACAATATCAAAATCAGGAAACTGACATTGGTACAATACAATACAAAACTGAATAATATTCAGACTTTGCCAATTCTTACGTGAACTCATTTCCCTGCGTGTGCATGCATGTGTGTGGTTCCATGTAATTTTATGCTGTATATTGATTCATGCAGCCACAATCAAGACACAGAACTGTTTCATCATTACAAAGAAACTCCCTGTGCTACCTCTCACTCAGCAGTTCTCTCCCCTGGTGTCTTATTTACTGCTATCACTATCTTAGACTGATCTAAATATGTTTTTCCCTCCAGAAAAATTCAAGCTGTAAATATGGTTTAAAGCTCCTACTTGTTGGAATCAGGATAGTCTTTGACATGTATGTCTTAACCAGACAAATAGTTTCTATCTGGAATAATGTTTAACTCAAAAATTAGATTTTGCTTTTAGTTAATCATGCAATGAGGTGAAGAAAATTTTAACTTTTAAATAGTAGATCTTAGTAATTTTCTCTAAAGGAATGAAGTGTCTTTGGAAAAATACATGAGGAAGTGACTATGCAGAAGGTGAGCCCTTAGAGAGTCTCCTGTGAGTTGGTGCTGGAACTTCTAAGGAAGGGAGGAACTCATCTGTAAAACAAGGGCAGGAGTGTGTGGTTTTGCATCTCAAAGGGAAAGGGAAGTCAGTGGCCACAGGACATTTTTAAGAGTGTGGATGCTTAGAATTCCCTTCAAGATTATTTACGTTAGTGTAGTTTGAGCTCCTTTTTCATCTTAGCCCAGAACTTTTCAAGAAAGTCTGTTTAACTTATGTTCATTTGTTTTCCATGTATTCATTCATTTACTCAACAAATATTAATTGAACAAATTTTATGTTCTCAGCATAGTCTAGCCTTTAAGGTTACGGCAGTGACTATGTCCAGGTCTGTGATCTCATGGAGCTTATATTCTAGTTGGGAAGAGATAGTAAACAGATAAATAAATATACGGCATGTTGGCTACTATCAAATATTATAAAGAGAAATAAAGCAGGGTATTGAGGTAGAGAGTGGGAGGGTGCATGTGTGTTACTTTAGACAGGGGTTCAGAGGAGGTGACATTTCAGTGGTAATCCAGATGCAGTGAGGGTGCAACCCCAGCAGATTTCTGGGAGGATCACATCCCAGGCTGAGGGAAGAGCAAGTGAAAGGCCCCTGAAGTTGAAGTCAGTTGGCACCTTTAAGAAACAGGAAACAGGACAGTGTGCCTTGAGAGCAATGAAAACAGGCAGTGTTAGGAAATGATGCACATGATCTTTGTGGAAAGTAAGGCAGGACTGAGTTCCATATAGTGAAATGAGTAGAGAGAAGAAACTTCTAGAATTCAGGGGCCCGAAACTTGCGCTGGCTCTGAGAATACAAGCCATTATTTCCCTCTCTCAACTCAGAAACTTTATGTAGTACTTTGAACTTCTGGAACAAAGGAATTGCTAGCGGTTGAGGACATTAGAGGCAAGGAGGTGCTAACTGACAGGTTTATTTGACGCAACTCTTTAGAAATATTTGAACCTTTATCGAAATTTTTATTTTATATCATCATAGCTTTCCAACAAGCTCTCGTGTTACTATAGTGTCCTAGTCATTCTTTAATAAGGCTCATTAAAATTTAATAATAAAATCTCTAGGACGTAAATTACATGAGTGTGACATCTTTGTCTCCTGTTCCACATTTTCTCCGACCTCTACAAAAGTTCCGGGCACATAATAGGAGCTCAGTAAGTACCTGCAAAATAAATGAAAGCAAAAAATCACTTATTCAATTTTGAAATCCAAACAGTGCACATATCCATCCTTAAAAAAGTAAATTTGTTTGTTTATTTAAAACTTTAATATCATGAATAATTATGTATTGGTGACTTTTCTCTAGCCAGAAGGTAAATAGTACACAGCCCATTACTTCATTTTGGCTTCCTAAGTAGAATATTTTTATTAAAAAATACAATTTGATTATGGAGCATCTGTAACAGTCTCTAAGATTTTTCAAGTAATCAAAGCTTAATTTATATAGCCAATATTCTCAGCCAGATTTTGTGACATATTACCAAGCATCAGTTTGAGTAGTGTCAATCTAAATTGAAAATATGCCAGGTTTATTAACACCAGCATTAACAGACTTTTAATTAAGTTGCTGATTCTGTCAGTAATATAGTTTACTGTTGTTCCTGAAAAGAGTTGTGTAAGCATTTCTTTTTAGATAATTTTTATTCCATAATTTTTATTTCTTACAAGTGGGGAGTGGGGCAAAGTTTCAATAAATGTGCAAGAAGCCAGGCAAAATTTCATGGCATGTTGTTTGCTCTAAAAAAAGAGGTTCTCAGCATCATGCAATATACAAACCTGCTCATGTACTCCCAAATCTAAAATAGAAGTTGAAATTATAATTAAAAAGTAATAAATATATTTTAATTTGTTCCTCAAAATATAGTCTTGCTTATTAGTAATTTTAAATGTACTATTTAATGAGTTAAAAATTACTTTTTAAAATGTACAGATTGAGCCCTCTGGAATCCTGGTTCTTGGATAGGTGGTTGACAGCATCTTCAGGAGTGTTTATAATATATCTTTCAGGATGCTGGAAGTGAAAATTACATTTCTCGTGCTGTTTTATGCTCATAAGGATTTCTACCTTTCTCCTCCCATGCTGTAATAAATGCAGTGTCTTTGTACCAAACGTACAATGCAAAAAGGCACTTGCATCCATAAAAACTGCATAAGATGTGATATTCCAGCCTCATTATATAATTTAGATATTCCATCAAAAAGCAGAGACTTCATTTTCTGAACCGGAAAGCATAGTCCTTAAAAGATTATTACTATTTAAATGTTAGAACCATGCAGTCTAAATGAGAATATTTACCTAAAATATGTCGCCATTCGCATTCATTAATTTGTCTCTCAATATTTTGCTCTGTATCCAACCCAAACAAGTTGGGTTTTAGAAATGTTATCTTTCGATACAGAATAATTTGATTTAGATTTTCAAGTCTAAAGTTAGATTTATTCTAGCTCATGAAACCTCAGCAACTGTTTTTATATTTCTTTCACTGATTATTATTTCATATATCAACTTAGTTCTTTGTTTCTGACCTTTGTTTGGAGGTATGGATTCCTTTAAAGCAGTGGTTCCCCAACCTTTTTGGCACCAGGGACTGGTTTCTTGGAAGACAATTTTTCCACAGATGGGAGGGTAGGATTGGAAGGATGGTTTTGGGATGAAACTGCTCCACCTCAGATCATCAGGCATTAGATTCTCATAAGGTGCACTCAACCTAGATCCTTCACATGTGCAGTTCACAATAGGGTATGCACTCCTATGAGAATCTAATGCCACTGCTGATCTGACAGGAGGCGGAGCTCAGGCGGTAATGCTCACTCACCCCTGCTCATTTCCTGCTGTGCAGCCTGTTTCCTAACAGGCCAGGGACTAGTACCAGTCTGCAGCCCTGGGGTTGGGGACCCCTGCTTTAAATGGAAAACAAATGCAGGTTTTTAAGGGAATGCTCGCTCTTCTTATGAGACATACATCCACTTTACTTTCTATTTCATCACCATTATAGCTTCTGCCAAGGAGTAATTTAATCCATGTGATAAATTGATTGCAAAAATGTTTCCAAATTCTCCACCCCCTCTCTGTCCTTCTCTTTGCCACGTGACTTTGCAGCTCCTCTCAAGAGGTGGATTCTATTTCCCCACTTCCTGAAGCTGGGCTGACCTTGTGACTTGCTTTAGTCAACAGAACACTGCAAACATTGAGCCTGAGCCTTGTGTACTTTCGCTCTGTCTCTTGGACCTTTCACCATGTGAATGAGCCTAGGCTAGCCTGCTAAATGATGGAGACCACACAGAACAGAGCTGAGTCCCCCCATTGAGGACATCCCAGACCTGTCAATCTGTCAGCTAACTGCTGAAGCATGAGCAAGCTCATGTGAGACCAGCTGATCCCAGAGCAAATCACCAAAACCACCAGCCAACCCATAGATTTGTGAACAAAATGAACGTTTGTGGTTGTATGCCACTGAGGTTTGGTGGTTGCTTGTTACAGAGTATTACCGTGGCAATAAACAACAAATACAGCCCTTAATGTTGTTTTCGTGCAATTGGCTGCAAAGATTCTTAGAGGGCAATGCTAATCAAGCAACTGATATTGAGTTCCTATGTACTTAAGGTCATATCTCTCTCACAGAAGGGGCTCCAGAAATATTTACTGAATTTACAAATAAGTAAACTTATTCACTGAATACACTATATTTGGTGTTATGTGAGAGACATTTCTTTAGAAGGTTACATTTCCATAAATATTAAAAATTAGAAATAATTCTCCCTAGAAATTCCATAGGAAAGCCTTGTGGCCAGCTTTCCTGGGTAGCCAAAATGGAAACTACTGACATCACCCCCACATCCTTGGAGTTCTCAGGCAGGGCTGGTGTTGGTGGCCCCAGACTTGTGACTGCTCTTTGGCCTATGGTTCCCATGGGTATGCCAGAAGCATGGCCTGCACCTTCCCAGCTGTATCACCACCTACCTTACCTTGTCTTGCCTTGCCTATGCATGCCTTTGTCCACTTCATTCCAGGGGATGCTCTCGGTTTCTGCTGACTGCATTCTCTGCCCCACTGCATCTTTAATTTGGACCTACCCCTTTAAACTCCAGCTCAATTGGGATCACTGGCAACTGCCCCACACTTTCTGGGGTCTGCTAAAGGCAGTTCCCCTTCTCAATTGCCTTCTAGGCTTTTACATTCATTGTGTCAATTTATTTTCAAAGCAAGACTCCAAAGGAGATTTTGTTATCTTAACTGAAAACACAGGTTCAGAGAGGTTTGTCGCTTGTCCCAGGGTACAGTGTTAGTAAATGGAGGATTAGGAACTAATCTGAACCCATGGCTTGTGCCCTAAATCCTGTGCCCTGAACTACATACTGCTGTCCCCTCATTTGCTACCAACTTGCAATGTGAGTGTGAGCAATTTATTTAATTACTCTGGGTCTTGGTTTCACCATTTTTAATATGAAGGCATTAGTTTAGGGTGGTCTATAATGGGCCATACAATTTCTAGTATAATTTTTTTTCTTACTTAGAAATGTGTTTTTTCATTTACTAAATATGTTGTCTTTTTAGATTAAAAAAAAAATCATCTCTTTTGCATTGTGATTAGAGAGCATGATCTGCATGAGACCTGGTATCAAAACATTTTGAGATTTGTTTTGTAGACTAGCAAGTGATGAATTTTCATAAATTTTCTGTCTATGATATGTACTCTGTAATCACTGGGTTTGGGATTCTATATATGCTTATTAGATCAGGGCAGTCATTATGATGTTCAAGTTTTCTATATGCTTATTGATCTATTTAACTGTTACAATGAGTATGGTAAAATCATGCCATGATTGTGGATTTGTAAATTCATATTTTTACTTCTTTTAGTTTTTGCTTCATATATATATATGTATGTATATGAAGAGAGAGAGAGAGAGAGAGAGAGAGAGACAGAGTCTCACTGTGTCGCCCAGGCTGGAGTGCAGTGGCACAATCTCCGCTGCAACCTCCACCTCCCGCTTCAAGTAATTATCCTGCCTCAGCCTCCCAAGTAGCTGGGACTACAGGCATGGACTACCACACCTGGCTAATCTTTTGTATTTTTAGTAGCGACGGAGTTTCACTGTGTTAGCCAGGATGGTCTTGATCTCCTGACCTCGTGATCTGCCCACCTCGGCCTCCCAAAGTGCTGGAATTACTGGCATGAGCCACCATGCCTGGCCTTCTTTATATATTTTAAGATATGTTATTATGTGCATAAAACTGTAGACTTTAAGAAATATTCCTAGTGAATTGTATGTTTTATTATTAGAAAACATCTGTCTTTATCTCTAGCAATGTTTTTAGCATTAGAGAGTGTTTTGTCTGATATTACCATAGGTAAACAGACCCTTCCCTTAAACAAGCATGTCTCATGGGAGGCAATGAAAATGCATCCTTATTTTTTTTCTCCTAGTGTTTGAAATATATTCATTGGGAAGAAATTCTCCCTGACTCTGGAGAAAAATTCTGGACTCAGGTTTTTCCATAGGTAATAGAAAGTTCAATTGTGACTTTAGATAGCAAAACATCTTAAATTAATAATTACATCATCTAGTATGATTAAAATGAAACCCTATGTTTTAGACTCAGAGATGTGCAGCTCACATCTCTGTCAAAACAGCACTTGCTTCCCAGCTGTAGGGATTGCCAGGGCTGATGATAAGAAAGGCTGTTACAGAACTTGACTCCCAAATAGCAATGGGTATAATGGAACACAAAAAATAGAGGTCAGTGGTGATGCTTGACCCCCAGAAGCCACAATTATTATTAGGACTGGCAAAGTTGAAGTGCTAGCCATGAGAGCTTGACTTGCAGAGAGTTTTGAGACAGTTAATATAGTGTGAGTACTAAGGACAAAATAAGTATTCAACAAAGGTATTACTCAGCTTGTACCAGCAGGAGAAATCAAGAGCTGTTGACCAGGAAAATGAGAGCAGACCCCCAATGAAAAGTCACAATGCTTATTCCAGTTTCAGACTCAAAATCCATTCACCAAAGAGGTGATCTGGTCCAAAGTGGGGAAGATCCTATAATACCATAACAGGTATACATGGTAATTACTCCCTCAGTCCTTAAAAAGCACTTATGGCCATTTACTTGGGCAGCTGTTCACTGAGGTAAGGAGAATTTCCATACTTTTTGAAGATGTGTGGACACAGGGTCTGAATTGACACTGATGGCTGAAGATATGAAGTGTCATCATGTTCCCCTGGATAGAGTAGGAGCAAATGGCAGGCAGGTGATAAATGGATTCCCAGCCACCATATTTCTTACAGGATCCCCTGGGTCTATAGACCTGCTAGAAGCTGCTTCCCTTGCCCCTGAATGATCATTGAGTTGGACATATTGGCAGATTCTGTGACCCCCATATTGAGTTTTTGTGGTCTATGGGGTAAGAGCAATCATAGTGAAGAAAGCCAAATAGAAGCCTTGAAATTTGCCCACCCAATGACCAAGATAGTAAATCAAAACCAATATTGCATTCTGGAAGCGGGGAGGCTACAGTACAGATTAGTAATAACTTTAAAGATTTAAAGGATGCAGGGGTAATCATTTCCAACATATCTTCATCTAATTGAGCAGTCTGGTGCTGCAGAAACTGGATGAATTTTTAAGGAGAACTTGAAACCAGTGATTCTTACCTGGTGGTGAATGAACCCCAGGGGTCATTTGCAATATCTGGAGTCATTCTGGTTGTCACCACTGTGTATATGTGTGGTGATGCTACTGGCATTTAGTGGATTGAATCCAGGGATGCTGCTAAATATCCTATGATGCAAAGAACAGCCACCTATGACAAAGAATTATATGGCCCAAAATGTCAGTAGTGCTGAGGTTGAGAAACCCTACTGAAGAGTACCATGAGCACAATGAAGTATTAGCTCTGACTGCAGCCATTATGCTGAATGTGGTCTTTGCTACTGCAGATAAATAGGGCCTCCAAAACATTGTATGTAGTCATTTATTTGGCAAATAATATCTTGACTATCTCAATAAAGAAAGGAAATCAGAAACAGCCACTGTCACTCGGAACAGTTAACAATATGCATTCACAGTTTTACCTCCAGCTGGCAGCTCCTTTAGGGTTGGCCTCAACTGCAGAGAGCTAACCTGATTGAGGTCATATACTTTCAGTGGCATCTTGCATCTTGTGGCTGAGCAAGACAGTGGTGTACAGGCCACACATTCTGGCCCAAGACAGAGAATTGCTGAGCCAGAGTACCCTGCCAGGTTGGCCAAGGATCTGTCAGGCCTGCTTCCCAGTTTGATATCTCCCTCTGCTTAAGCTTGCTTTCTCCCTGCTATGGTTTGAATGACACCAAAACTCACATTGAAATGTAATTGCCATTGTAATAGTATTTAGAGGTGGGACTTTTAAGAGATGATTAGGTCCTGGGAGCGAAGCCCTAAGGAATTGATTAATGCTATTATTATGGGAGTAGCTTAGTTATTATGGGAGTGGACTCCTGATAAAAGGATACGTTTGGCCCCATTTCACTTTCTGCCTTGAGTGCTCACTTACTTGCCTTTCTGCCATGTTTTGACACAGCAAGAAGTCCCTCACCAGTGCTGACCAGATGCCATGCTCTTGAACTTCCCAGCCCCCAGACAGTGCATCAAATAAACTTATTTTTTTTATAAATTACATAACCTGTGGTATTCTGTTACAGCAGCGAGAAATGGACCAAGACACTCCCCTTTCCTTTTACTTGTGTTGATTTCAACTCTCATAAATATCCTACAATCTAAACTCTGTCTTAGCATCTGCTGTTTGAGAGAATCCAAACTGTAACACCTCATAAGTACTAACCAGTAACAAAAATTCAGATGTGACACAAATGATAAGGAGTATTCAAACCCACAGACTTCTCAATAGGTTACCTGTTCTGGCCCACCCTAGTCATATTATTAATATTCCCATAATAAAACCCTATATTTTACACCATTAAATACATAAATATGAGCTCTATTTATAGTTTCATGGTAGGTTTGTGTTTCGTTGTGTTGTGTCTTATTTTATAACATTAATCAATACTTTAATCTTCCTTTTATTTTTCATCAAAAACGAGATTTTTTTATCACTCTCTAAACCTTTCCACCAAGAGCTAAGACTAGTTGCACACAGGCCAACTGTCATTGGGGAAGAAAAAGTCATCTATCTTCCCTTTCTTCCCTTTTCAACTGGCTAACTGGAGCTTCAACCCACCTCCAGAGTTGAAGTATGGGAAGGTCATTCCCAAAGCAAACATTCCCCTTTGATCTCTTGGAGGGAGTGGAGTCACTTCCCAGATGCTCACTATGATATCAAATATTTACATATCTGAGCAATTGAGTTGAATTCTAATTTAGCAACCTGTCTTGTGTATCTATTTTAGCTTTCTTTTTTTTTTTTTTTTGAGACGGAGTTTCGCTCTTGTTGCCCAGGATGGAGTACAATGGTACCACCTCAGCTCACTGCAACGTCTGTCTCCCAGGTTCAAGGGATTCTCCTGCCTCAGCCTCCCGAGTAGCTGGGATTACAGATGACTGCCACCATGCCTGGCTAATTGTTTGTATTTTTAGTTGAGGCAGGGTTTTACCATTTTGGTCAGGCTGGTCTCGAACTCCAGACCTCAGGTGATCCACCTGCCTTGGCCTCCCAAAGTGCTGAGATTACAGGCGTGAGCCACTGTGCCCAGCCTATTTAAGCTTTCTTATACTTAGTATTGTTCTTATCTGTCTTTTATATTCTTTAATTTTCAATTTTCTGTGCCTTTATACCATACATAAATCTCTTGTGAAAAGCATATATTTTTAATTCAGTCTATCAATGTAGGTGTCAAAATTTGTCAGCTTTCCAGATGGTTCTTATGGCCAGCATACCTGAGTAGTAGTAGGACTCAAAATCTTGCCTGGAATAGTCATAATGCTTTCAGATGTTGCCTATGACAAGCTCAACCTCATCCTTCTGTTCCTTCATGAATCGTAGCCTGGCCAACTAATCACATATGTCCTCAGCCTCTTTAATGCCTTTGCTGAAAATCCAGGGAATGATCTGATTGCTTCATTCATATGGAGGCATGGGAAAATTGCATTCTCATGGACAAGAGAATTCCTATTTGATTTAAAGCAAGAAGAGGAAAAAAAAAATGTATGTATTAACTGGGGAAAGCTTTCGGAGGCCTGCCAAAGACCTATGCAGAGATATTACTCCAAAACCCTGCTCAGGCAAAAAGAGCTAACCCCTAATATGTTTCTCCATAAGGGACTTCCATAAGGAACAGACAGATTTTTGATGTACCGTGATATACAGATATAGTATGAGTAAAATGTTAAAGTGGAAGAAGTGGAGTAGACTATGGGATAGGAAGGTGTTATTTTCTATGTTGGAAATCAAGACAATGATATCAATTAGGATTTTTTTAGCTGCAAATAATAGATCCCCAACTAACACTAGCTTAAGGGATATGACATTTAATTGTTTTATGTAACAAGAAGTCTAGAAGTTCCAGCCTGGAGGCTGCAGTTCAAAATGTTGTTGAAGCCCCAAGTTTCCATCCTTCTGTTTTACTATCCTCAGAATTTGGCTTTTTGCCTTGGTGCTTGTGCCTCATGACTACAGGATGACTCCATCAAAGGTAGAGACAGTGGGCTGGTAAGGCAGGCAAAGAATAACTCCTGGCAGGGGTTATTCTCTTTTTATTAGAGATGAAAATATATTTTGAAGAACCCACTTCCCTACCAGCAGACTTCCTAGTAGATCTCATTGGCTAGAACTGGGTCACATGGCCTTCCCAAGCTCAAGGAAGACTGGGAAGTATCATCTGGTTGACATGAAGAGGGCAGCCATCTTGGTAGTAATGCCTTCCCAAACCAAACTGAAATTCTATTAGCAAGGAAATAGCAAGGAAATGTCTAATGGGTAGCTAGCCTATAGTGCTTCCATGGCAGCCATTTTATATAGCTGCTCTCTCATATGTAGCATGTAAACTCCATGGGTGCAGAACATCATCATCTTTGATCGCTGCTATACCTTTCACACCAAAGAGTACCTACCCCATGGTAGATGGTCAGTAAGTATTAGCTGGTTGACTTAATAATGTTTTTAAATAAAGTACTTTGTAATGTTTGTAATAGTTAATAACTCAACTTTTCTCTGGTAAGTTGGAGGATACGGCCATACTACATTATACTTTGCTTGACCTAGAAGTTGTATTGAAAATCGTTATATGGATCTCATCAGGGACGTGATTTAGAGAGTGTAGAAAATATTAATGTCTAATTTGAAGTGAAAAGAGAAACTTACATTTTATTTCTGTTTTTAAAATATCAGTTTTATAAAAGAGAGATGACAAATTATTTCCAAGTGTTATCCCTAAAAGTCTGTTTAAAGAACATGTATACTGACTGATTTTATGAGTAAAAGATTGTAAGTTTTCATTAAAAGAAAGAGGTGTTTAAGAGTTTAGTTCATTTTTTTTCATGATGTGATCAATAAGGAGAGGATGATGAATTAACCATATACGTACACAAAAAATTCTTTTCTGAGATTCCAAAGAATGTTAAATATTATAGCTAAAGAATTAACCTTTTCAAATAACGAAACTGTGTTTTTATATATCGCTTTTTATGGGGAGCCACTTTGCCACTCTTTAACATTCACAGCTGTGGTATGCGTGGCACCTGGGGCTCACCTGACTCAAGAGATTTGCTACTGAATGGAGCACCCAGACAGACCCATAGATATACACAGACAAGTAAATAATATCGGAACTAATGGATTAATCAGAATCAGGAATGGACTCTGGAAGCCTCTAAGGGATATATAGAAGAAAATATTTGCCAGTTTTTACAGAGCTTGAAACTCAGTAAAGTTAGTTACATTTCCTCTTCAAAGTTCATTCTTCCCTTTCCCATAGAAAGCCTCATATAATGAGGCTCTGTCCACTTGCTTCCAAACAATCATGGAATTCTGATATAATCTTTATATTGTTCCCCAAACCATAGCACTAGAATAGTCCTTGACAGAAATCATTCTCTCTGCTTTATAACTTGGGCACAACCTCAGAATCCTTAGAATAGTGGTTTAGGCATCAGATATGAATAAAGTCGACACTTAAAATAAAATGGCATCTAACTTTTTGTAGTAATGGTGGTTTTACAGTTACTTAATGAGAAATGCATTTTTAGGTGATTTTGTTATTGTGCAAACATCATGGAGTGCACTTACACAAACCTAGAGGGTCTAGCCTACTACACACCTAGCTATATGATATAGCCTTTTGTACCAAGGCTACAATCCTGTACAGAATGTTACTCTACCAAATAGTGTAGGCAACTGTAACACAATGATAGTATTTGTGTATCTAAATATAGAAGTGCAGTAAAAATATGGCATAAAATATTAAAAATAGTATAGTTTTATATGGGACTTACCGTGAATGGAGCTAGCAGGACTGACGGTTGCTCTGGATGAATTAGTGAGTGAAGGGTGAGTGAATTGTGAAGGCCTAGGACAATGCTGTATACTACTTTAGACTTTATAAGCACTGTACACTTAGGCTACATCATATTTATGGAAATATTTTCCTTTTTATTTCTCCAATAACAAATTATCCCTAGCTTACTGAAACATTTTTACTTTTTAACTTTTTTATTCTTTTGTAATAACACTTAGCTTAAAACACAAACACATGGTACAGCTGTACAAAAATATGTTGTCTTTATATCCTTATTCTATTAGATATTTTTATTTTTATAAAACTGTTTTTATTAAAAACTAAGACATAGACACATACTTTAGTCTAGGCACACAGCATCAGGATCATCAAGATCACTGTCTTCCACCTCCCCATCTTGTCCCAGTGAAAGTCTTCAGGGACAATAACACACATGGAGCTGTCATCTACGATAACAATGCCTTCTTGTGGCATTGTTACTACCTGCTGAAACACCTGCCTCAGGCTGTTTACAGTTAACTTTTTCTTAATAAGTAGAAGGAGTACACTCTAAAATAATAATAAATTATATAATAAATACATACATCCGTAACATATTTATTATCATTGTCAAGTATTATGTGCTGTACAAAATTGTTATGTATGTATGACTGGCTACATAGATTTCTTTACACCAGCCTCATTGTAAACACATGAGTAATACATTGTGTTATGATGCTATGATTGCTATGATATCACTAGACGATAGAAATTCTTCAGCTCCATTATAACCTTATGGGACCACTCTCGCATGTGGTCCATCATTTACCAAAACATTGTTACATGGTACATGACTATACAGCTTTAGAGAAGAGGCACAGATAGAATTAGTTCTGACAGATGATGCACTCTTTTAATTCATTCACTCATTCATTCATTCATTTATCTAAAACTAGTCAATCTCTCACCAAGTGTGAGGTACTTCAAGAACTAAATATAAGTAAATTAATCATATAAGAAGTGAACATAAAATAATTTATATTTTAGACTCAACACCATTGCAACATTTAGTAAGTGTCGTATAAAAAGTCCTATATGTGAATTTGTATTTGATAGTGTCTTGGTTCAGAATGCATAAAGATATGCTGTGCTATGAGTAGTCATTTTCCAGTGAATCCCTTTTGCAAAGAACCTGAAGATGAACAAGGAATCCTGAAACATTCAAGTATTTTCTCTGGCCCTTTCAAAACAAAGCAAAGCCAGTCACAGCATCATATGCCAGAAACCTAGCCTGTAGAAGACAAGATCTTCTAAGAGTATCTGTAGCCTACTCAAACAACAAACCTAATGGCTCTCAGTTGAGCTTAACTGCGTCTGAAGAGGAAACAGTTGGGACATGACAGCTTCACATCAGTGGTTTGGGGCAGTAGCAGAAATGCTGGAAGGGTATGCTTTGAAGAGGCTTGTCTATTTTCTTAACTTTATGCCATGCCACTGCTATCGCGATTTTTTTGACAGTTCCAGGGAAAATGCAAACAGAACTGACCTCTCCTCGGCAGCTCTGTAACCGTGGGGCTCATGTGCACAGATTGGCATCTGCAGGCACATCTTTAGCAAGTTGGCAGCCTTCGTGCCCTTTGCAGGTTGCAATCAAACCTGCCTTCTACAGCAGCCTCTTTCTGGTTGATTAACTTTAATGTAATTTTAATTAAAAACCACAGTGTCAAAGGGTTTAGCTACTCGAGAAATGAGCACAGACTGCGGCCCAGTGGCAGCAGTCACTTGGAAAATGGAAATGTGTCCTGACAATGTTGTGCAGGGGCCAGATAAACAGGGTCGCTGCAGCGCTTCTCTCACATGCAGGAAACAGGCAAGGGAACATCAGAACCAAGAGACCGGCTTGTACATCAAGGGTTCTAATGTATGAATTTCAGGTGCCATCAACATTTTTGAGACCTTGTTCAGTCCTGGCACCAAATACTCTCTACCATGGCTGGCTGTGACCATTCTGTTCTCCTCTTGGCACTTTGGTCTCTAAATTGACACACAAATCTGGGTTAAATATGAATCAAATTTCAGACAGGAAAAAATGAGCCAAGCCTTACTGTATTATTCAATTGTAGATCTTCACTTTTTTCACTGTGTGTATGTTTTGGGGACAGGGGATTTTAAATATCAGAGATAAGCTTTCTTTCAAGGAAACACTTCCTTTGGGATATGATTCTTTGACTCCTTTACAAATAGTGCCAAGGAACTATAACTGAATGACTTCTTCCGAAAAGATTAGTGTATTTACTTGAATTGGAAGAATATGAGGAAATAATTTTGCAAATATGTTTGGTCATGATAGGTTCAGAAAATTCATTTTATTTAATAGGCCTCCTTATGCAATATAAATAATTATTTATATTTTTACTTATAATTTTTAATTATTCATATTGCATAAGGAGGTCTAATAAAGAAAATGTATTTTCTAAATAATTACATTGCATAAGGAGGTCTAGTAAATAAAATGCATTTTTAATAATACAAATAATTATTTTTGAATTTCTGGTTATCCTGAAGATATTATCTTTTTTAAATTCCTGCTTTTAAAAAATTGTCAGGTTGATGTTAAATAATGCTTGCAATGAAAGACTGAAATGTGGTCCCGTGTGGAAGAAGTATTTTATTAATGCCAGTGGGATGAACGCCTCTATTCCATGCTGAAATGCCCTTTATTCTTTCTCAATGTAGCTAATTTTTCAGGGCACAACTCTCAGGAGAACACCTAGTGACGTCAATTCTTCAGAGGAGAATTTCCTCCACCAGGTTTGTGGGATGCTGAGGCTGCTTTGCTGACAGATGGGGCCGGTACAGGTGGGCCCAGAGCCATGTGAACAGAAGGGGCCCCTGGACCCTGACAGAGAGGATAGACAGAACGGTGGGGGAGAGTTTAGGGCAGTGGACAGGGAGGGGAGAGAGGAGGCATAGAGGATTTCTACACTGAATCCAGCAGAGAGGAAGAAAAGCAAAAACAAGCAGATGGGTGGACAGGGAGAGGTGATTTGAATTGTATAACTTGCTTAAGAGACTAATAAAAAAAACCAATCTCTGGGGATAGGAGTTCACTGCAGGCAATTTTGGAAAATTGGAAACTTAATCTAAGATTGCCAAAGTAGAGTACAATAAAAATAAATATGAAATAAAAGTATGAAAATGAATTGTGTATGAGCTTGCAGGATGAATCCTCTACAGGTCTCTGTACATATCCAGGTAGAAAAGAATCATTCTCTGGCTTTTTCTGGTGTTAAACAACCATTATTATTGCTCTCATCTCAACTGCTTACTCTATTAAAAGACAAAATAGGATTTTGATTGCCACTTTGGCAGATGACATAACTGATCAAAATAGATTTAGAGAATAACTCAATGCATTTATGCAGTTCCTATGATAGCAACTTAAAAAAAGAAAGAGAGAAAATTACCAGAGTAGGATCTGAATAAGTTAAACCAGTATACAAAAGTACCTTGCCTAGAATATTACTTTTTCAGTACACTTGTATGTGTGTTTTGGGAAAATGGTTCTATGGTGAAACGAAAATGAGGAGACCTGGGTTACAAGTCAAACCTTTTTTTAAATTTAATTTTACCGTAGCGCTTTTCAGGGCTTTCATGTGTTCTCTTACATATACAGATTTTTTTTTTCTCTAATTTTGATTATGGAATGCTTTGAAAAGCATTTCTTGAGGATAGTTTACAAAGTATATACCCTAGGAAACACTTTCTCAAACCAGGTAAAGGAGGTTATCTGAGTGGGTACATTTACAATTGACATGAGTCCCCATTTGTATTGCATTTGTGTTCAGGAATAGGCTGACATTGACCATTCAGGAGGAGTTGTCTTACACCTAATACTTAGACCTAATACTATAGCTAATGCTATAAAGCATTTTGATTTACAAGTGGCCAGATCAGTGGTACTGTTTTTTATCTATTTTGCAGTAGACATTTTGAATTAAAGAGTTAATATTTGGTTAGAAGTGACAATAAAAATAGGTCCTAAACATTGTTGCCTAAGCACTGACTGAGATAGATTCTGGTCATATACACAGTGGTACTTGTGTGTTCCAGCTAAATGCCAAGTCTGCTTCTAGATCTTTCTTGGTCTTCATTTACAATGAACAACAAACAGAACCTGAGTTCTATGAAAGCAGAGTCAGATTTGGCTTTGCTCACTATTGTAACCCTAACACTTATCATGTAGTTCTAACTCAACAAATATTATTAGAACTAATAAATTATCCCTCTGGCTAATGTTGCATACTGTTGTAACACATCAGAAAACATAAGAGCTAGCATCAAATAATATTGGAAATAACTTTACTAAACACCATCGGCTAAAATGGTCTTTCCTTTTGTAAATTTATTAAAAGTACTATTGAGCACCAGTCACATGCAAATCACTCTGCTGTGAACCCTGGGACATGAAGAGATGAATGCAAGAAGAGAGTGATTCTTTGGGGAGCATATAATTTGGTGAGGTATGACCTTAATACGGGAGAATGAAACCAAATTAGTGGTGGGGATAGAGGGGGTGGAAATTGGGCAGTATGGAGTGGGTACAGAATTAGCCATGTTCAGGTTCTAGCTTCCAAGTGGAGAAAAGCCACCACATTTAGATTCATTTCATCCACATGATCAATGTTGGATTTACATTGGTTGGGGACCATAGAGGTGGTTAGAGAAAGAAGGGCAGGCATGTTTGATGTGGTAACTTCGTTACTTTGAGCACACAGAATACAGTTCTTCAGAGATGGCCTCATTGGTTTAAAAGGAACTCGACATTTCTCCTCCTGGATTGTGACAATAACCTCCACAATAATCTCCAATAAGGGAAGGCATGTTTGATGTGGTAACTTGGTTACTTTATATGAGCACACGGAGTTCAGGTCTTCAGAGATGGCCTCATTGGCTTAGAAGAAACTCAGCATTTATCCTGCTGGATTGTAACAATAACCTCCACAATTGCAGAACACATTTTCACATGCCTTTTAAATCCATTATTGCACTTAATCTTTACAACAGCTCTGGGTGATAGTATGTTTACTCTGATTTTACAGACAAGGAAATGGAGGCTCAGAGTAGATAAGGTCTTCAGAGTTCTAAAACTCATTGTTGAGCAACTGGTCTGGCTCTGAGTTTTCTGTCCTGAGTCCTTTTCATCAGTATAATCACCTCGAAGACAGGTGGTTTTACCTTCCCCAGAGTTCCCATAGTAGTGCTGAACAAGTAAAGGTACCCAGTTAATGCAAATCTAGATGTCTCTTGTTTCCTTTGTGCCCAGAGGTCATGTTTCATCATACTTCATACGGCGTAAGTACCTTACATTTTATTCCTCAAGCAGCTTTCTCTACTTAGTAAGTGGTAATTATATTTGTTTCCATTATTGAACATCTCATTTTGTGCCAGGGGCACTGCTATGTCGTTTTGGTGTTATTTGCCTATCTCCTACAGGAATCTAAAATTTCCTGGAGGTAGATGATAGCATATGTTATTCATCTTTGAATTTTAGGCAATTTGAGACTTCAACTGAAGTAAAAGTTTGGCTCTACCTTCCGAATGCTAAAAGGCATTTCCCATATATTTTATAAACTTTGTTCAGGACTATAAAGATATCATCACAAAAACATTAATTTGATCTCAGTTATTGAGACAAATTTTAGTTTCATAAGCAGTTAAATTTTGTGCTTCTGAAATACCTTGATGCTTGGACTCTGCTGGATTTTAAGTTTCATAAGGATAGAGCAATATTTGCCTTTTCTATTTCCTTTTCTCTAGCATCTTTTTTTCCCTGGAACATACCAGATACTTAATAATTGTTCAGTGAATGACTAACATTACTATTTTTCCTCTTAAGGTGAAATCTGATTGTGCTGATGCTTTGGGGAAGAACATATCAGTAAGTACTAACAGTAAAGATTTTTTTTTTTTCAGATGAATCTGACTGTTAACCGGCTATAGGCAAATGTTGAACAAAATACATCCTGGAACTTCCCTGATGCTCAATGAATCTAGAAAGTAGAAATGAGAAGCTTAATTCTAGTTGATATTTGCTATCAGCCAATAAAGCAGATAGGCAAAACTAGATTTGGGAAGAAAATCATTATTTCTGTAATATTTGTGGTGTAGAATTTTGAAGTTTTGTTATTATACACTCATCAACTTCATATGTACTGAGGAAGTCTGGATAACAGGGACTAAGCATGAGCTACATGCATTGGGCCAAGGATCCTATGGTAGATGATTTTATTTCCATGATTTAATTTAACTGGCATAACATATTAGAATGTGTATTATTAGTCATTTGACTAATATCACTCTGAAAGTAAGGCTTAGAGAGACAACTAACTGGCCTAAGTTCAGTTCACTAAATGGTAGAATCTGCTTGGCTATACCCTTACTGACAAAACAGCTGGGTGTAATACCAAAGGCAGACAACTTAACAGAAAGATCATGGAAAGAAACACTCAAAGAGAGTGCTGCCAAAATCAGTCATCCCAGGTTGTCTGTGCAGATACTCAAGACTACACCCTTGAGAAATTACAACAGAGGCTACATTTCAGAGGAAAGAGATCTCACTAAAATAGGTTAGTGAAGTCACAAAAAAACAAACAAACAAAAAAGCAACCAAGCCACAACAAAAACAAGCTCTGGTGAGGACAGAAGTGAATTAGTATCCAGAGTTACTTTAACAAATTTCCAATTTTCAACAATAATTAACAAAATCACAAGACATACAAAGAAACAGGAAATTGTGACCCATACATAGGAAAAAAGAGGGCAACAAAAACTGGCTGTAAGAGGGCCCAAATGTCAGATTTAACAAAGACTTTAAAAGAGCCATTTTAAATATATTCAAAGAACTACAAGAAAATATGTCTAAAGAAGTGAAAGAAGATATGACAACATCTCATTAAATAGAGAACATCAAAAAAGAGATAAGAAAATTATAAAAAAAGAACCAAGTGCTAATTCTGGACTTGAAAGGCATAATAACCAAATTAAAAAATTCACTAGAGGGTTTCAGCAGCAGGTTTCAACTGACAGACAAAAAGAATCTGTGAACTTGAAGATACATTGAGAGAGATTATAAATCTGAAGAGTAGAAAGAAAAAATGAAGAAAAATGAATAAATCCTCACAGAAATGTGTAATACCATTAAGAGCATCAACACATGATAATAGGAGTAACAGAAGGAGAAGAGATAATTTAAAAAAACAAAAAAAAAGTGAAGAAATAATGACTGGAACCTTCCAAATTGGCTGAAAATATTAATCTGCACATCTAAGAAGTTCCATAAACTCCAAGTAAGACAAGTACAAATAAACTTACATTTGTATGCATCATAGAAAAATGCTAGAAGACAAAGATAAAATTATGAAAATATCAAAGAGAAAAATGACTTAACACATACTACAGAATTCCAATAATATAAACAGCTGACTTCTCATAAAAAACAATGAGAGTCAGAAGGCAGTGGGACAATATACAGTTGACCCTTGAACAACACGCAAGTTAGGGGCACCAATCTCCTGTTTAGACAAAAATCCTCATATAACTTTTGACTTTCGTAAGTAACTACTAATAGCCTACTGTTGACCAAAAGCCATACTGATAAACAGTTGGTTAACACATATTTTGTATGTTATATGTATTTTATACTCTATTCCCACAATAAAGTAAGGTAGAGAAAGCATGTTATTAAGAAAATCATAACAAAGAGCCAGGTGTGGTGCCTCATGCCTGTAATCCCAGTACTTTGGGAGGTCAAGGTGGGCAGGTCATTTGAGGTCAGGAGTTTGAGACCAGCCTGGCCAACATAGTGAAACCCTGTCTGTACTACATATATAAAAATCAGCTGTGCCTAGTGGTGCACGCCTGTAATCCCAGCTACTCAGGAGGCTGGGGCAGGAGAATCACTTGAACTCAGGAGGTGGAGGTTGCAGTGAGCCGAGAATATGCCACTGTACTCCAAACTGGGCAACAGAGCAAGACTCTGTCTTAAACAAACAAACAAAAAAAAGAAAATCATAAGAAAAAGAAAATATATTTACCATTCATTAGGTCGAAATAGGTCATCATAAAGGTCTTCATTCTTATTGTCATCACATTGCATAGGCTAGGGAAGAGTAGGAGGAGGTCTTGCTATCTCAGGGTTGGCAGAGGCAGAATAAAATCCATGTGTAAGTGGACAAATACAGTCAAGCATGTGTTGTTCAGAGGTCAATTGTATCAAAAGTCCTGGAAGGAAAAAAAAATCCCAACAGTGTGTCAACCAAGAGACTTATATTCAGTAAAACTATCCTTCAAAACCAGAGGTGAAATAAAAACATTATCAGATAGACAAAAACAATAGAATTTATTGGTAGCTGATATACTTTACAAAAAATACTATAAGAAGTTTTCAGGCTGGAAGCATGTAATTCCAGATGGTCATTAGAATCCATTTTTTAAAAGCACCAATAAAGGCACTATTAAAAGACAGTATAACTGTATATTTTCTTTATTTCAATGTCTTCAGTGATTTGAAAAGTAATTTAATAAAGCTATATAACTAAACTGTTGGGCTTAAAACATAAAGATATAATATACTTGACAATTAACATTATAAAGTAGGTGAATGATGGTAAAGGTGTATGGGAGTACGAAAATGACACCAGATGGTAACTTGAATTCACAGGAACAAATTAAAAGAACAAGAAACATTTCAAAAGAAGGTTAGTATAACAAACTATAAACGTTATTTGTTCTCCTTTCTTTCGTCAGCTTCTTTAATAGACATAAAGTTATATAAAGTAATAATTACAATAATGTATTCTTGGGTTTGTAATATATATGGATATAATATATATGTAACAATAATATCACAAAAAAGGGGAAAAGGGAATGGAACTGTATGGAAGTAACATTTCTTTATCTCTCTGGAATCAAGACAATATATATCTTAAGTAGGTTATGGTAAGATGTATACGTTAAGCTCCTAAGAAAATAAATTAAAAGCTGTGGTTAAAAAAAATTCTAGGAATTAAAATGTTACAGTAGAAAATATGCACTCAATGCAAAACACAACAGTAAAAGAGGAACAGAGGAAAAAGCCAGAAGACATATAAAAGCCAAAAAGCAAAATGGCTGATATAAATCTAACTATATCAACAAAAACATTAAATGTGAATAGATTAAACAACCCAATCAAAAGGCAGAAATAGACTGGATATAAAAACATGATCCAATTATAATGTCATCAATAGGAGACAAAATTTAGATAGAGACATAAACAGTTAAAAGTAAAAAGGTGGGAAAAGATTGATTATGCACACAGCAACCACATGAAAGCTTGTGTAGTTATAATAATATTTTTTAAAAGAAGTTTAAAATGCTACTACAGATAAAGAAGAACATTTGATAATAATTAAAGAGTTAATTCATCAGGAAGACATAATAATACTAATAAACATTCGTAGACCTAACAGCAAAACCTCAAAATAAGCAAAGCAATCTCTGACAGAATTTAAAGTAGAAATGCACAATTCAACAATAATAGTTGAAGACTTCAACACTCCACTTTCAATAGTGGATAAAACAACTTAAGCAGAAGATCAATAAGGAAATAGGAGATGTGAAAAACACTATGAATAAACTACAATCTGTATCTATAGAACACTCTACTCAACAGGAGCAGAACACACGTTCTTCTCAAGCGCACATGGAAAATTCTCCAGGATAGACTCTATGCTAGGCCGTAATACAAATATCAATACTTTTAAAAGGATTGGAATCATACAAAATATGTTATTCTATAACAGTGGCATGAAAGCAGATATTAATAATGGAAAGACAATAGGGAAAATCACAAATATGTGAAAATTAAACAACACTCTCCTAAATAACTAATAGGTCTAAAAAGAAATCTTAAGAAGTTAGAAAATTCTTTGAGGTGAATGAAAATAAATAAAAACACACAAAACTTATGGGATGCAGCTAAAGCAATGAGAGAGAATTTTATAGCATTAAATATTTAGATTAGGAAAGAAAAAAAAGTCTCAAATCAATAATGAATTTCCACCTCAAAAACTGAAAAAAAGAGAACAAATTAAATCCAAATCTCTCAGAAGAAAAGCAATAATAAAAATTAGAATTAAATTAATAAAATGGGAAATAAAAAAGCAATAGAGAAAAATCAACAATAGTAAAGATTAGAATAAAATTAGTAAAATGAGAAATTTAAAAAAAGAGAAAATCCAATAAAACCAAACTTATTTATTTGAGGAGACCAACAAAATTGACAAACTATTGGCTAGACTGACAAAAGGGAAAAAATAAGAGAGAATACCAAGTTGCTAAACTCAGGAATAAAGAAGGGAATATTGCTATTAATTTTACAGAAATAAAAAATGGATTAAAAAGAACACTATGAGGAAATGCATACCAACAAGTTAGATAATCTAGATGAAATGAATAAGTTCCTAGAAAGACATAAACTACATAAACTTTTTCAAGAATAAACAGAAGATCTGAGTATATTTATAAAAAATAGAATTATGATTAGTAATCAAAAAACTTTCTGCAAAGAAATGCCATGGCTCAGAACACTTTACTAGTGAATTCTACCAAATGTTTACAGAACAACTAACAATAATCTTTCAATAAATAGAAAAGAGACTAAGCATGGTAGGTCATACCTGTAATCCCAGCACTTTGCAAAGCTGAGGTGAGTGAACCACTTGAGCCTAGGAGTTCAAGACCAACTAGGGCGACATGGTGAAACTCCATCTTTACAAAAAATACAAAAACATTAGGTGGGCATGGTGGCATGTGCCTTTAGTTGCAGCTACTTGGGAGGCTGAAATGGGATAATCACCTGAGCCCAGGAGGTTGAGGCTGCAGTGAGCCATAATGGTGCTACTGCGCTACTGCTCTCCACCCTGGGTGATAGAGTGAGACCCTGGGTCTCAAAAAAAAAAAAAAAAAAAAAGAAAGAAAGAAAGAAGAAGAAAAAAAGAAAGAAAAAGAAGTATACTTCACAACTATTCTGTGAGGTTAATACTACTCTGATTAAAAAAAAAAAAACTAGAAAACGTGGCACATATACACCATGGAATACTATGCAGCCATAAAAAAGGATGAGTTCATGTCCTTTGTAGTGACATGGATGAAGCTGGAAACCATCATTCTGAGCAAATTATCGCAAGGACAGAAAACCAAATACTGCATGTTCTCACTCACAGGTGGGAATTGAACAATGAGAACACTTGGACACAGGAAGGGGAACATCACACACCGGGGCCTGTCATGGGGTGGGAGGTTGGGGGAGGGATGGCATTAGGAGAAATACCTAATGTAAATGACGAGTTAATGGGTGCAGCAAACCAACATGGCACATGTATACATATCTAACAAACCTGCACATTTGCACATGTACCCTAGAACTTAAAGTACAAAAAAAAAAAAAAAAAAAGGTTACGGCATCACAAGAAAATAAAATTACAGATCAACATCTTTTATAAATATACATGGCAAACATCATCAACACAATACTAGCAAACCTAATCCTGCAACATATAAAAACATTATATATCATGACTAAGTGAGATTCATCCCAACAATGTAAGTTTGGCTTAGCATCTGATAATCAATAATGTAATAAACATATTAATACAATAAAGTACTGAAACCACATAATCATCAGATTACAGCAAAAGTATTAGACAAAATTTGTACCACTTCATGATAAAAAGACAACAAACTAAGAGGAGAAAGAAACTTTCTGAATCTAATAATTTGGATCTACAAAATCTCACAGCTAATATCATACTTAATGTTAAGAAACTGAATGGTTTTCTGCTAAGATCAGGAGCAAGACAACAGTATGTACTGTCACCCCTTCTATTAAAATTTTACTGGAGTTTCTGAAACCACCTTTGCAAAAATTGTAATAGAAAATTATGTCATGGAAGAGATCTGATCTAACCAAGTCTCACCTGGCCTTTAACCTCCAAACTGTTCTCAGGCTTTTCTGGGCTTGGGCCAAGCTAACTTTGGGAGAAATTTAGTTTGTAGTTTAAATAATAATAGCCCTTCCCCAGAACTAAACCACTTTTGTAAAGCTAATAAAAGACCACCAGTTTAGGAGTATGACAGTAGCCTGAATTCTGCTAAGGTGTAGATATAAAAAATCAGCAGCCTTTATTCCAGAGGTCACAAGATTTGCAACTTCCCCAATTATCCCTGCAGATAACATTACTATTGCAGAACCTAAGATTAGCCTTTTGAGATGTCATTTCTGGTTTTTGCATTTATGACCACCAGTAGCTCCACTTGGGCCAACCAACCAGCCCCGTGGCCCCACCCAGAAGTGAACTCAGCACATGAGAACTATTTTCCATATCCTTATGATTACACACCCAACCAATCAGCAGCACCTATTCCCTTGCCCACCAAACTAGCCTTGAAAAACCCTAGCCTGTCAATTTTCAGAAAGGTTAATTCGAGTAATAATAAAACTCTAGTCTCCTGTTCAGCCAGCACTGTTTGAATTAAACTCTTTCTCTATTGCAATCACCCTGCCTTGATTAGTAGGCTCCATCTGGGCAATGGGCAAAATGAATTCATTCTGTTATTGGAAAGGGATCCAGATCCAGACCCCAAGAGAGGGTTCTTGGATCGCATACAAGAAAGAATTCAGGGTGAGTTTGTAAAGCAAGTTTATTAAGAAAATAAAGGAATAAAATAATGGCTACTCCATAGACAGAGCAGCCCCAAGGGTTGCTGGTTGCCCACTTTTATGGTTATTTCTTGATTGTGTGCTTAAAAGGGGGTAGATTATTCCTGCCTTTCTTTCTTAGACCATATAGGGTAACTTCCTGACATTGCCATGGCATTTGTAAACTGTCATGGCACTGGTGGGAGTGTAGCAGTGAGGATGACCAGAGGTCACTCTCGTCACCATCTTGGTTTTGATGGGTCTTAGCTGGCTTCTTTACTGCAACCTGTTTTATCAGCAAGGTCTTTATGACCTGTATCTTGTGCCAACCTCCTATCTTATCCTGTGACTTAGAATGCCTCTCTAGGGATGCAGCCCAGTAGGTCTCAGCCTCATTTTACTCAGACCATATTCAAGATGGAGTTGCTCTGGTTCAAATGCCTCTGACCATTGAGCAGTTACATTTCTAGTCAGGGAAATTAGGAAGGAAAATGAAATAAAAGACATCTAGAAAGAAATTAGTGAAACTATAATCGCAGATGACATAATCTTGAATATGGAAAATCCTAAGGATTTCACTAAAACTATTGCAATGAATAAAGTTCAGCAAAATTGAAAGACACAAGATCAACATACAAAATCAATTATATTTCTATATACTTGGCATGAACAATCAGAAAATAAAATTAAGAAAACATTTTGAAAGAAACTTAAGAAGGCCTAAATAAATGGAAAGACATCTTATGTTCAAGGATTGAAAGGTTTAACATTATTACTATTGAAATACTCCCCAAACTGACCTACAGATGCAACACAATTTCTATAAAAATCCTACCTAATTTTTCCAAAATTGACAAGGTGACCCCAAAATTCACATATGAATGTAAATCATCCAGAATATTCCCCCTCCTCTCAAAAAATATTTAAAAAGGTAAAACAAAGTTTTTGTCACAAATTGTGCTGGGGCAACTGTATATCCATGGGAAAAGAATGAAATTGAATCCCTACCTCACACCACATACAAAAGTTAACTCAAAGTGGATCAAAGACTTTACCTCTGTGATCTTTCTCCCCAAAATTCATATCCCAGTCTAATCATGAGAAAATACCAAATTCTAATATAGAGACATGCTTACAATATACCTGACCAGTGCTCTTCAACACTGTCAAGTCATCAAAACAAGGAAAGCCTGAGGAACTGTCATAGCAAAGAGGAGCCTAAGGTTCACGACAACTAAATGTCATCTGGTATCCTGGATGGGATCTTGGGACAGAAAAAGGATATTAGGTAACAACTAAGAACATCTAGCAAACTATAACATTTAATTAATTGTAATTTATCAATATTTGTGGACTGTGGACTTGTGGCTTCTCCGTGTAATGTAGTTGGATTTCTCATGTGGCAACTGAGAATTTCAATAGACAAAGGCAGAAGATTCCAGTCCTCTTAATGGCTAGGTCTGAATTAGGTGTAGTGACACTTTGGTTATAATCCATTTGTCAAAGCAGTCAGCTATTCATGCACAGAGGAATGGACCCTCATCTCTACCTAGCTATTTTTAACCTGCTGTACCCCTCATCTCCTGCTGGACATAATATCACAGACTCTTCAAATCACAGTCCATCAACCGTCCTCCTATGAAGTTCTCTTTCTATTAAAGATAAAAATTAATCTTGATTATTTTCCTCCCACACTTAACATTATCTATTGTCTGACTGCTGTCTGTGCAATATGCATGGGCTTTGTAACATAACTTTTCACAATCTAGCACCACTTTTTATTCCAAACATCACTTCCAGTACACCTCTGTAAAAAACTGTACCAGTCTCAGAACATACATTATCATTTCAGGACTCCAGGCCATGCACACATTTTTTCCTCTGCTGGAAACAATACATGCTCTTTGTCCCACCCCCACCCCACCGCCCCTTTCTCTCTCTCTCTTTCTTTCTGTGCCTTCTTGACTTCCCCAGGCAGAGTTGGTCTGTCTTACTGTGGGCTGCAATAATAAATTACCATAGACTGGATGGCTTAAATGACAAACATTTATTTCTCACAGTTTTGGAGGCGAGAAAGTCCCAAGATAAAAGTTCTGGCAGATTTGGTGTCTGATGAGGACCCACTTCCTGGTTTGCAGATGGCCACCTTCTTGTAGCCTAACATGGCACAGAGCAGAAAGAAAGAGCTCATGTCCCTTCTTTTCATAAGGGCACTAATCCCATTCATGAAGGCTCCGCTCTCATGACCTAATTACTTCCCAAAGGCCCTACCTTCAAATATCATCAAATTGGGAATAAGTTTCAACATGTGAATTTTGGAGTAGACACATTCAGTACACAGCAGAGTCTCTTTAGCTATCTGAGTGTCCAGAGGATTCTGTTCATTTATTATAGCTTTTGTCATAATTGCGTGGTCTTTTATCTGTTCTCTCTCTCTCTCTCTCTTTCTCCTTCTCTCTCTCTGAACTATACAACCATCAAGGGCAGAGAAAATTTCTAATTCATTTTTCTATTCCTAGTGTGTTAGCACAGTAACTAGCATATAGATCATAATTACATCTACTAAATGAACAAATAACAGAAAAAAATCCCTGGAAGGAATATGGTAGCAAAAAAGCTGGGTACTCCCAATAACTTGACATTTTTTTATTCTTTTCCTGCAGGTATCAATGGTGAGCAGAAGAGGAGCAGGGATGATGAAAGACCACACATTCTCCAAAAGTCACTAAGCACTGTCCACAGATCGAACATTCATATTTTCAGATAGTGTAAGTCATATGATCGTTGATCCTCCATGTATTGCCATTTAACCCTTTACTTTAGAATGTCAGCCTTTATAACTGATATCACACACTTTGTAAAATGTAGTGAAGATAAAGGAGTGAAGTTAAACTTGCAATGCTCTTGCTATTATTTGTAAAAATGCAATAGGTATTGCATAGAGTTAGTTACAAGCACAAAACTGTGCTTGTAATAATGCATTAATAATGCAAGATTGTGCTGACCAACATTGCAGTCTCTGAATAGGAGAAATAATATATTCTTTGCACCAGTATACAATGATTTAGAACTTTAATAGTGTACTGGGGAAAAAACACGTGTCTGTAACCTGAAATAGTTGTTTCGCCTCACTGAGTACAAAATATGTCACAATTCTCTCCTAAATGTATTTTCTATTTTTTATCAGTCATTTTGTTGCTAAAATGTAAGATATGGGGATGAGAAGTGGGTGATTGTCTCCATCCTTTTGGATTTCTATACCCAAAATACCATAGACTGGGTAATTTATAAACAACAGAAATTTATTTCTCACAGTTCTGTAGGCTGGAAAGTCCAAGATCAAGGCGGTGGTGGGGTTTGTCTGGCGAGGGCTCCATCCTTCTTGCTATACCTTCATGTGGTGGAAGGAGCAAACAAACTCCCCCAGCCCTCTTTCACAAGGACACTAATATTATTTGTGAGGGCTCCAGTCTCATGACTTAATCACCTCCCCAAAGACCCTACTTCTTAATACTAACACATTGGGGATTAGTCTTCAACATATGAATTTTGGAGGAACACAAACATTCAGACCATAGCAATGTTTATTGGTGTGAATGCTCATTTAACTTTTCCCAGAAAAATCCCCGTTATGTCCACTAACCTCCTGTAATTAATGATAACATTTCCTTCATTTTCCAAAGTGTTCTTGTTTGGATTATAAATGAAGTAGTTACCCTAATGACAATTAACTAGACATCTTTTTTCTTACTGCATAGCACCAGTATGGGTAATTGCAGTGGCTTTCAAACTTGACTACAATTCAGGGAGAAATACATTTTTCATCATAACATAGTACACACACCCCCACGTGTGCACTAAAGCAGAAGCTTCAGGAAATGGTACTTGGATATTTTCAAATATATTTTAGTCTATTTTTTAATTAAAAAAACTCTAGTCATGATACATTAAATTGATTTATTGACCCACAGCTTTAAAAACCACCAGTATTTTGGATGTGTTTTAAGGTCATAGAACATGCCTTCTGATTCTTTTCCTTCCCTAGGTAACCCTATGCAAGTTGTCAATCTTCTCTAAACAACACTCTTCCTCATCTCTAAAGTAAATATTAATACCTACCTGAAGGTGGCAGAGAGAGTTAACTGAGATAATTTGGTTAATGAGCCTGGAATCTAGTCAACACTTACTAAAGGTAATTTCTTCTCCTCTCTTCTGCTTCTAAACCAACAGGACACAGCTGAAGTTCACAGGTTTGTAAAAGTGAAAAAATATTTTTCCTAACCCCCTGACCTCTAAAGTTTGGTCAGAGTGTTTAGCCACTGATAACACATCTTTAAACACTGTTACTTCTATGTTCAACTAAAAGAGCCACTTTTCAATAATTTCTGGTCAAGCCCATCACAATAGCACTTGCAGCTTCTCGAAAGAAAAGAAAGAAAGAGAGAGAAAAAAAGGAAGAAAGAGAATGGAAGAAGGAAACAAGGAAAAAAATTGTGATGAAGATTTTAAAATAAGTCTTATTGAGAGATGGGATGGTGAGGAAGTTGATTATAGTGATGAATGTGACAGACAGGGCCTGTACTTCTGTTTCTGTCCTCAAACTAACAGTTTTCACACATAACCATTTTCATGCATAACACATAAGCAGAATTTCGTTTGAATATTCACCTTGGAAATAAAACAATAATAATATAGCATTTATTATATTTTTTATATATATACACACACATATATATAGTGTGTGTGTTTGTGTGTGTGTGTGTGTATCCCACATGTCCACATGAGAAATAATGAAAGAAGATGGAGCCCAAGTAAGAGAGTCCAAATGCCCCATAATGCAGAGAGACAAAAGAAGTGATGAAATCAAGCACTGTACCTCTGGGCCACCAGAATTCAGGCCTGGTTCCAGAGTCCTCTGGTTTTCACTGTGTTGGAGTAGGACTTCCCCGGGTGCACGGCTTTTCTGCATTGGTTGGCATCTATTGAACCTAAGGTGATCACAGCAGTGATAGAGACAAGCCAGCTTCCGTCTTTCCATAGTTTGATCCCCTGCACCTGAGGCGGGAGGGGAGCCCCTCTATGGAATGCAATACAAAGGAGGCACCCTATCACTATGTAAGAACTCATCTTGCTCCCTCATTTCACATTACATCTTTGAATGTCTTGCTCAGTTGTTTCGCCTTGGCTAGTTTTCACTCTTTGGTGAGTACTCTCACAACTCTCTTGTAAGCAGGAGCCCATTTTCTTTTTCTAAGTAATCCAGACTCCTCGCATGGTGCTTCCTGGGCAGGGGGTGCTCAACAAATTGTGCTGATAATTAAGCCATTCACTCAAAGAATATTTATTAAGCACCTAGTGACCAAGTTACTATTGACCTTCAAATCACCTAATCTAATGATCATTCCTTACTGCTCATCTTCCTCCACCATTGCTACCTTAGAAGCCTCCTGTGCCTGCCTCCATTTCCCAGACTTACTGCTTGATCCTCCCTGGCAAGCTTTCCCTTCACCATTTTTTTTCAGCACTTGTAAGGAACTGAATCTGTCCCCAATAGTACACAGTTTGAGTTACAGCCAGGACTAGAACTCAGGCCTGCATATAATCAAAGATCAGAAAACGGCCAAATCTTGATGTTTCTATTCATAGGGAGGAAACCCAGATGGGCCTACTCACAATACATGCTTCCAAATGAAAGAACATTTTTCCCCCTAAGGACATTGTTAGGACACTGTCTAGCTAGAAGATATTCAGAGAAAATTCACTCCTTTACCTGCCCTAGGGAAATGGGAAAATTCAATGTTTGAGCCATTTACCCAAAAGAGTAATCCATGCTGGAAATTTTGCTTAAAGTATTCTTTTAAAAGGCCCTTCTGTCTTTATTATGACGATAAGACTGCTGAGTCTGCCCAAGCATATGAGGTTGCAAAGAATATTTCTTTTTATTCAGACCTTGTATTCTCTACATGATGAAAGGATTCTTGGCACATAGTTGGCAATTACTATCTAGGTTTTCTGCATAACATAGGTTTTTTAAACTAAGCTTTTAACTCAATAGACATCAGGCTCCAGTGAAAATACATGTGGCCTAACACGAGCAGAAATAAACACAATTCTAATCAACTTAACTGTTGACAAAAGCATGTGGTTTCATTGCTTGCGGCCAAAGTTATAAGAGTGGACTCTGATTTCTTGCAGGAACACCCCTCATTTATGTGTGCAAATAGGGTAATTAAGTGTCCAATTACCAGATTTGCATTGGCAAATGGGGGCTTTGTGTGGGTAAAATTCTCCATGGTTTGGGACCAGCTGAAACTTAGGTCTTTTCTTTTTGGATCAATCCCCCAACAATAACACGGGCATGATGAAGTTCCCATCTTGTCCTGATCTGAAGCCACGGCTGAAGACTTCCCTTCTTTTGGTAATTCAGTGAAGCGGAGAGCCAAAGTTAGGATCTGGGGCTTTTTCTTCCTTACTGTCTACTCTGAAAAATAATTAAGCATTTCAAGTACTTTCAGACTGACTTTTATTTTTTTTATTTTTATTTTTTTTAATTTTTCCTACTGGCTCTGTAGAATTAATTACTAAGGTGAAATACTTGTAAATATTCTTTTTAAAAATTTAACCATATGGAGCCATTAAGTTGAAAGACACTTCATAAAACAACTTTATTCTTTTCTCCCCCAGCTCTTGGGTGAAAGCTAAGATGGGTCCATTGACTTTCTCAAGTTTCAGATAAAAAGGTTTCTGGATACTTTTAGTCATTAAGCCAATCTTTTTACAGTAATTAAGACATCTTTTCTGGGATATCCCATCCTTTCTGGGATGTCTAGTCAAGATGCAGTAAACATATTCCACTCTATCTCTCTCCATGAAGGAAGTTAAAACCCTGGATGGAATAAATATAGCAGTTCTCTGTGGAGCCTGTAAAGTACGTGGCAGCAGGCAGACTAAGGAAAGCAACCAGAACCTGAAGAACTATTGAACCACTTTTCCCCTCTGGCATCTCCTGCTGTAGGACCGAGACAGCTGGAAAACAGGAACCATACATCAGGTACAGACAGAATGAACTCCAAGAAAACCCACTTAATTTTAGTCTAAAGAAGGAGAAAGAGGGCCTCATGGGGCCAAAGAGAATTTATGGTTTCTACTGCTCCGTCTCCCAGGAAATGCTATGGCAGTGGTGGTGACAATTGCAGTGGTGACAATTGCGGTGGTGGCTCGTCAGGTATCCAAAACTCCAAGAAAGGAGAGTCCTTATGTCTGACCAGAGAAACTGAGAGAAATCCCTGCTGCTTTTTTCTCCCTCTCTCTATCCTCTTGCTGCTCAGCATTGGAGGCAGAAAGAGTTAGCCCTTACTCTCCCCCGGTAGCCTTCAGTTTGCTGAGGGCTTGTATGTTTTTGTTGACTTGATTTTCTAAAATATTCTTCAGCTACACTGACCACCACATAAACTCTTGTTCACATATTTTATGTCCAGGACAAAGCTCCTATCGTTGATCAAGCCTCTTCTTTCCAGAAATGACTTTACCTACCTCTGTTATAAGATTCTGTTATAATCATGTCGTCATTATCGCTTTTGCTTATAGGCTATCACCTTCATTTGTGGATTCATTCCCACCCTTCAGGGGCTGTTTCAGTGCTTTCCACAAATATCTGAAGGAATGATCAAGTCTGTTTTCCTAGAAATAAAATATTCCAAGAAATATTTAAGGATATATTAAGATTTCAATAAAGCATAAAAAACACTTAAATAAAAATGAAATTATTTGAATATTTTATTATAGATACAACTGCAATACAATTTATTGCCCAAACTGGGAAATGTTTGAGAGTGAAATGGGGAAAAGGCACTAAAATAATGAAAGCATAGTATTTCATCTACAACAGGTATTAACTGGAACACATTATGGTCCTCATTGTAAACTTAATGGCAAATACCACCTTGTCTCTTGTTAGTTTCTTCACAGTTTCTTCTTCACCTACAGACCTAGATGTATACATATGTGCACAACCCCCTCTAGAAATGCACATGTTTTAACTTCATGTCATATCCCAGACTAAGCCAACTAAGGAGAAGAAAGATGTGGAAACTTTAATATTGCTTATAAAATTATATTTATGCAGCGTCCACCTTTCTTTCTAACTTTGTCTCTTACCTACTCTCCAAATACAATTTCTCCCAAACAGAAGAGATGACAATTCCCTGGCACTTTGCAGAATACTATAGCTTTTAATTGAGAAAGGGAACATTGTAGTTGAACATTCTTTTAGAATCATTCTCATAGGTTAAGATCTAGGTTTTGCTATTTACTATCCATGTAACTCCAGTTCTCTTATACTAAGTTTCCTCATCTATAAAGTGAAAACCAAAGGTAAACTCTCCAAAGGATATTGTGAGAATTTAATAAAATAATTGGCATTGAAACGTGAGATTTCCCAGGCAAAATCGTGTGTGTATTCAGCCCAGTTCCCATTTTGTAAATGGCCACGTACATTACCAATTTCCACAAAATGCTACGAGAGGGAAACTGTTACATGTTTAACATGAAGCCAGAAATTATAAGAGAGGTTTAAATCTAAGAAACTTCCTTAGAGATACTTCATCGCCTCTAAAGCAACATCCAATTCTCAGGCCGAAATATGTAAATACAACTTGCCCGTAACCAAATTAATATCTATTAATATCTTATTAATATCAAATTAATATCTTATTTCTAGTTCATTAGCATGTGTTGTGTAAGCACCTACTGCTCTGGAGGAGAAATACTTCTAGAATGAGGAAGAAAGAAGGAGATGGTAAAGAGTTTAATAGGTGGGTCTTAAACCAAACCCCACAAGAAAACCACAACCACCATCACAACAACAACAAACATGACACCAGCTTGCTGAAACCCTGAGTGACACTAAATTTCTTTTTCAAATCCAGAATATTTAACCATGAATGTGCTCTAATAATCAATTCTGATCAAACAAAAATTTATGTCTTCCAAAATTATCAAACCAGGTTAAACTTGGAGGACCATCTGTTAAGACCAAGCTAATATTTTAACATCTTATTTGCTAGAGAAATCCATTCTCTTGTGTGTGCATTTGGTCTCATGAGTGGTGAAGGCCATTGAGTTAGACATTGTCAAGAGAACCACAATAGCATACTAGGTTTGGCTGAGTCTCCTCCTGGGCTAATTATTATGTCCTCTGAGAGAAGGAATCTCCAAATTACCAGGGAACCTGATAATTTTTTTTTTTTTTTTTTTTTTTACCTATCCACTTAGGATTCAATAGTTTCAATCCTGAAATGATCTTTGATCAATGCACAGATCAAAAGACTAAGAGCTTTTACAGTGTAGTAGACATTATTTTGACTATAGGTGTTTCCATCAGCTCCAGGTTGGCTTTCTCGTTAACCTACTTCCGCTGGAAAACTAAGGTGGGTTGTTTCCAGTTCACTTATTGAAGTCATCACTTGATTCTCTCTATAATAGAGAAGTCATCCTACAGTCTTGTTGCTACAATCTTTACAGAAAATTGTGAATAATCTGACTATTTGAGGAATATTATGTCCTGGTAAATTATATATTTCTTAAGGTTACAACTTAACAGAGCATTTTCTCACTCTCCACCCCCACATTGGTTCTGAAAAATTTGGTAAGGATTTATAGTTTCCTTTTCTCTGTGAAAATAGTATCTAAGTATGTGTGTTTGCATTGTTTGGCAGTTGTTTATACTCTAGCTTCTACCAAAACTAATTTATTTTGCCTTTGTAATTATAATTTATTCCACATTTATCTCTTACATTATCCAGTTGTAGGGGTTGAAAAACTATATCCTGTGGGCCAAATTCACCTGTTCTCATAAATTGTTTTGTTAGGACACAAGTACAAGCATATGCTTACTTGTTGTCTATGGCTGTTTTCAATATCAGAGTAGACAGGTGTGACAGAGGCTGCATGGCTGGTGAAACAAAGAAAAAACAGTTACTACCTGGTCCTTTATAGAAAACATTAGCCAACCCCTTGTCTAGTGTCATCATTCCAAACACAGAAACTCACTGCACAGATTTATAGAAAGTAAAGTGCAGTATGCTCTGTTGAATATATTCTAAATCTATGACATATCTTAGAAGACATTAGTTTTAAGAACATTATTATTGACAGCTCTTTTCTCATTCTTGAATTCTCATTAATTAAAAAGTTCTTATGTAAAATGCAGCAAACTCCCAGTAATGCATGCTTCATAATTACAAAAATTCAAATGTTCTCTTGTAAAAATCATGCCTTCTCGTTTCATAAAAACTTTAGACTCACTGAATACATGTTCTGTGTTTATTAATATATTATATATTTGGATGGGGGAAGAAGCAGGAATGTGTTTCTGCATTTCAAAGAGCTTCTAATATTTATGAAGAGATATAACCTTAACAATGCCTTCCATAATTGAAATGTACAAAAAAATGAACAGTACAGAGAAGACAGAATTCTGAGCTTTCACTTATTATCAGTAATTTATCATTAATTACAAACATTGGTTGAGCATCGATGCTGGCCAAGCTCTTTGGTTTGCCTGAAGTCTCATATTATACAAAGTAAGTCGTGGTTTGTATTTTCAGTAAGCTTCTAGCTAAAGAGATAATTACTAGAAGAGAATAAAGTTAGTCTTTAGAGGAGCTATTAGCTGTCTATGGCCATACCACCCTGAATGCGCCTGATCTCGTCTAAGAGTTATTAGCCATATCTTCCAATAGCAGTGTTAAAGTATTTCTCTTGCACATCAAAGCTCTGTTTTAAAAGTGGTGAAAGGGCTCAATTTGAAGGGATAAGAGAGGGCATAATTTTATCTTTGATTTTAGACCATTTACTGTCAAAATTTGCTGCGTATTGAAATTCCTGAGTGATTCTAGTGCACAGCCAAAGCTGTGAACCACTGGTCTTGAGTCATTCTTTTCGAACTTTAAAGTGCATCAAATGACCTGAGGATCTTGTTAAAATGCAGATTCATAAACTGTAGGTACAAGGTAGGGTCAGATGATGTTGATGCTACTGGTCCATGGAACACATTTGGAGTAATGAAAGTTGTGATTTGGAGTGTGTGTGGGCATGTGTACATGACTGCAATGTGTGCATGTATATATTCCTAATATGGCTGTTATTGTTCTCTCTAAAAATAAAACTTGTTTTCTCTCTGGGTTTCAAATACATAATGGCACACTCAACCAGAGGTGATTTTCGCTCTTGATTATGGAAGATTCCTAATGAACTCATATGCACAAGGACCCTACCCTGCTGACTCATGCACCCTAGAACCCTACTTAGGCCGTCAGGACAGTTCTCTTCGCTGTTAGCTCAGGTTTCTGCTCAGATAAGCTTGTGCTGCTGGCTCTGGAGGGGCCTTACTGATAATGGCATCTGAAGGCATTCAATTAGCACATTTCAGGTTTCTCTGGTCATAGACATCTCATAATTTCTTCACTAATGCAGCTGGATCTTTTTCTTTTTCCAAATCATTAGGCATCCCTTCAATGTTACTTTCCACTTTCCAGCCTGTAGTGGATAAAGATTTTATTTTAGTACTCAACACATTTGTGTGTTAGGGTAATTTAGGGAGAAACCACATGCTAACATGTTTTAAAAGAGGAGTTTCATTTTTCTGAATTTTACTAAGACATTGATCCTGCCTCCTGTCTTTATTTGAATCAGAGTATGAAGCCTTGGCATTAATAAGCAGGTGTGATGAAGGCTGTGTCTGGAGTTGGAAACTGAGTCTGGGAAAATAGAGAGGAGAAAAGGAGGGGACAAAGAGAGAAGTGTTCTCAGACTCATGCCTGCAATGTAGGAGAAAAACCCCTCTTTTGGGGGAAAGGTCAGAAGTAGTGAGTTCCTCATTTTGTCTTAAATCCTCGTCTTTTAGGAAAGACAATCCCTGAAGCAAAGATAAGATCTGGTAATACTTCCTCTGATATGAGCTGGGTGAGAGGACTCCCTGTTTCGAGCTTCTCAAACTTTACATGCACAAGAATCATTTGGAAGATCTTATTTAAAATGCAGATTCTGATTAGTTAGGTCCAGGTGGAGTCTGAGTTTGTGCATTTCTAACAAGCTTCCTGGTGATGTGGATGCCGCTAGTCTGAGAACCACACTTTGAGATGCAAGGCTTCATTGACATGCACCCGGGGCCCCAGTTCTCAACCTTGGCTTCTCATTAGAATCACTTGGGAAACTTTCAAAACACTAATGCTCAGGCTGCACCCTAGAACTATTATTAAATTAGAAATCTATAGTATGGGACTCACACATTAGTAATTTTGAAAGCTTTGTGAGTTACTCCCATGTGCAGCGGTCTGGGCTGAGGGAGATGTGAAGAAAGCAAGAATCAGGTCTCAAAGGATGATGCCAGGACCATCAGTGTATTATCAGTGTCATCTAGGAGACTGTCAGAAATGCAAATTCTTGGACCCTGCCCTATACCTGCTTAATCAGAAATTCTAGAGCTAGGGCCCAGTAATCTGTATATATAAAGAGACATATTAACATATATATTTATTTATATATACATATACTCTGTGCATTCTAATTCATGCAAAAGTTTGAGAACAACTACTTTATATATTCAGCCTCTCAGATGGCTTGATAGTAGGAATAAATACATTATAAATATTAATATGATCCCAAGTACCCTCTGTTGAGAAGTAGCAATAGAACCCACTTACCAGATATTGAATGCTTACCATTTGTTATATAAAACACCAAGAAATTGACTACATCTCATTTAGTGGCACAACATCCCTGACAGGTAAATATTAATGCTTTCGTAACACAAATGAGGAAACAGAAGATTACAGAGATGAGGCAATTTGCCAAAAGTCATGGAGGAGGTAAATTAGGACCTTTCTGAGTACAGGTGCTATGTCCTAATCTAGGCGAGGCTTCATGGGGACTGAACACAAGTGTAATTCACTCACGGAGTAACCACTTTGAGCATGTAAGCCATGCTAGGTGTCAAGCTACTTTTGTTTAGAAAGCACTCCTCATATTGATGCACTCATGAGCTAGTGGGCTTCAGAGAGGAAAACTGGCCATTGCTGCACAGATGGATGCATACTATGGCAGGTTATATACCTTGTGCTATGAGTAAAGTGCTTTCTTGGGAACTAGAAGATGAGTGGCAGAATGGAAGAAAGATTTTCAGAGGAAATTACATGTAAAGTGATACCTAAAGGATGTCTAGAAGACAAGGATGCTGGGAGTTGGATGGGAGGATGTTTCAGAGAGAAGAGATACCAACATATTCAAAGAGTTGAGAAATAAAAGAGAGTTTAGCCCTCCAGGGTTGGGGTATTACTTTGATTTATAAGAGGAAATAAATTCCTTTTGTAACTGCTATAGTTTGATCAAAACCATTAGCTGGATTTTTATTTAAGAGCTATTACTTTCTGCCAAAGTAATGAATTTCTTGTGATACTTGGTTGGTGATACACAAACAAATTGTTTTAATGCATGTCTTGAGCTGAACTAGAATGAACACTGTCATGGTTTCTGCTTGTTTGGTTGGTTGATTTTCAGATCAAGAAGTAGAAGAAGAACACAAGTTAATGAAATAATTTTTAGGAAAATTACAAGTCTCAACTGTCAGAATTTAACTGTTAAAGTCATTTTGAATCAGATAATCCATGGCTGGGGTCCTGTGGCTTTGTCTGAAGCAACAGCAAATATAGGAATTGATGTATAAATGCTGCAGCTTCCTTAACCCTTGGGTGGAATAACTCTGAACATGTGCTCTACTCTGTTACCCAGAGCTTCCCCATGGGATTAAGGTCCATTTGCCCACAGTGGTAACTGGTCTATAATGCACAGTTTATTTACTGCCTTTCTCTCTCATTTTCCCACTTTGGTGGTTTTTGCCCCTCCCAAATATACTACTTCCATTTGATTCCTTTTCTGTTTCTGGGGAACCTAAACTAGGGCAGTTAGAGTACAACAAGGACTCATATGAGGTATGGGGGTCTGGCTAGGCAGGAACAGGAAGGGGAAAGCCCTGCTTCTGGGCCCAGGGCAGTGTGAAACAGAGGAAAAGTGTGAATGATGAAGGAGGTCAGATGTCAGGATTCCCATTTTCCTCACTCCTTGTCCTGCATTTAAAGTGAGAGGACAGGGCCGGGCATGGTGGCTCACACCTGTAATCCCAGCACTTTGGGAGGCCAAGTGGGGTGGATCACCTGAGGTCAGGAGTTTGAGACCAGCCTGGCCAAAATGGTGAAATGCCATCTCTACTAAAAATACAAAAATTACCTGGGTATGGTGGCGCATGCCTGTAATCCCAGCTACTCGGGAGGCTGAAGCAGGAGAATGGCTTGAACCCAGGAGGTGGAGGTTGCAATGAGTGGAGATCGCATCACTGCACTCCAGCCTGGGTGACAGAGCAAGACTCCATCTCAATGAATGAGTGAATAAATAAATAAATAAATAAATAAATAAATAAAGTGAGAGGACAGTGGAAATATTTAGATGTTTCTACGATACCCCCAAGACACCAAGATTGGTGGTCTACTTCCCTAGACACAGCTAAGATCTTAGGAGGGATCTCCCATTAATCTCTGCACCATGTCCTCATGGAGTGGGAAGAAAAGTACACCACTGAATGACAGAAGAACAAGAGAGATGAGAGATGAGACTGAGGAAGTGGGCTTGCTCCCCCTGGCCCGCACCTGGCATGAAGGGCATACAGGTATTCCTACATGTCCTGATGTGGGGACACAGAATTTAAGAGACAGAAGGTAGACTGTCATACACATTGGGATGGTCAGAGTCTGCAACATTTGAAGGCTTCATAAACAGAGTCAATAGACCAGGATCACAGTCTCTAGTAGTAAGCCAGCAGGAAGCTCCAAATGGCCGGTCAGGACCTGATTGCTCTTCAGTCCATGCAGCTGGTCAGGCCAGCCATCCCAAGGTCGGGCCCCCAGGAATCCGAGAGCTAACATGAGTGTGGAGTGTTCATTTACCACTGGTGCTAAGCACATGCATTCCAGACACCATATTCAAGAGGAGCAAGGGGAAAGAGAGGAAATCTAAAAGACTGAGTATATAGCTGAAAGACACTATACATCCAAAGAGTCTGACATTCAATGTTGTATCTCCATTGGAAAACCATGATGAACAAGATTGGACCATCTATATATAAAACAGATGAAATGTCTTTGTCCATCTGAAGAACAGTATGAGAACATTTATGATGCACTATATAACAATTGGAGATAATGGGCAGAAAGTACCCAACTAAGCACCTGGCCCATGATAAGAGCTCAGTAATTGGTGACTGTTGTCATTAACACCATAACTGATTATCTCAGTGGCTTCTGCTCTAATGAAACTCTGGTAGTAGCTGGTCTAGGGGAGCAGGAGGAATCACAAGTCTTAGTTCTATTGTCATTTTTTTTTTAAAAAAACTGAGTCCTAGAGTCCTAAGGATCAGGATTCTAAATAATAGTCTTTTAGTTAGACAAAGTCCTAGACTGGTTGATGGAAATATGTAAGTTCTGGGGCACTGGTTGATGGAAAATATAAGGCAAATCTGTTCCACTTCTAAGAGTTTGATTTGAATGGCCAGCATTGAAGAACTTGTATCAAAACCTATCTATATTGAAGAGTTCGGGTTAGAACTCACTTACATTGAAGAGCTGATATTCAAATTAACTAAGCCAGCCTAAGCCTCAATCAGGACTGAACACAGAGATCATTTGCATGCTATTTCTTCCATTAGTTTTAAATTCAACACCACAAGAGGCATAAAACAGCAACAACAAAAGCCATAACATGCAGCTGGAAGATTTCTGTCCAGTTTTTTGCCTTCTTCTTGCTACTGAAGGCAGATACAGAAGGCATCATTTTCTTTGACATATGCAGTTTACAGTCATCTTGCCTATTAGATTCAAATAGGGCAAAAGAATACTGAGAGAGGGATGGGCTTTAGGGAAAATTTGCATATACATTTCCATTAGGGATAAAAACATTTAAATCCACATTACCCTGGACCATAGGATAATGAATGCACCATTATGGGCAAGGCTTAGCGTGTGTTGCTGCTGCATTTGGCAGGTTCAAGTCTTGCTCTGGGTGTAATATTTGGTGACTCATTTTTCCTCAAGCATAGAGTAATAGGCTTTAACTTTGCTAAGCTTTTCTGCCAGCCCTTCGCCCCCTGCTGTTCCATTATATTGAACTTGTAAGCAGGACGCTCTGTCCGGCTCACCCAGATTACCACAGCAATACGGCCCCGCTGAGGGGCTGGTGTCAGGATAAGTGTCAGGGAGGGAGCTCCCCATCTTGGCATGCTGTTCTCATCTTATTAAATTCAGCTTTGTGGAAGCAGGGAGCCCGCCTCTCAGTCACACTGGCTCAAGCGTGATCCAACTGCTACTGTCAGACAATATGAAAATAGGAACCACCACAGCTAATGGCAGGTGCTGCTTCACAGCTGAAAAAAAAAAAAAAAAAAAAAAAGAGGTCTGAGGGGTTTTTATTATTATTATGATTTTATGAGCCTGTGTGAATTTGTGCCATTTTACTCTTACAGACACTTCACTAGATTGAAGGCCTGATTCAGAAAGCCTAATGCTTTTGGGAAATGAAACAAGATGGCACACTTTCAGCATATTGGAGAATCCAAGTCACAGGACTGCTTTTATTTGCATTCTTTGTTGTAGGTTCTAGTGGATCATTCTTAAATCCCTGAGAATCAAGAGTGTCCTAAAAATCCTAAATTGTGTCACTAAGATTTTTGTCTTAGTGCAACAAGGAGACAAAGGAATGAAAACATTGAACAAAATGGAAAATTTAGGTCTGGAATTAAGTCACTGTGTGCATTTAAGAGTCCCAACTTCACTCTAAATTTCTGCCTTAACATATGTTTTGGTTATATGTTGACCAAATTATTGGTCAGCAAATTATTGCTGCAGAATAAATTATTTCAATATTTAGTGGCTTAAGACAACAACAATTTTAATATGCAATAAATTTGCATAATAAAATGATGTGGTGTGTGGTTTGGCATTCTGAAGAATGTCTATTTGAATGAACGAAGTCGGCCTAAGCTCCAACAAGGACTGAACTCAGAGGCCATTTTGCACACTATTTCTCCCAACACTTTAAAATAGGCTCTGTTAGATGGTTCTTCCAGTGGTCTCACTTAGGGTCTCTTTGCAGCTGTGATCAGATTGTGGATGAGGCTTAAACATCCAGGATCCTCCTCTCACGAGTCTGATAGATACCCTGGCAAGGATGCCTAAGTCTGGGACTGTAGCTGGTAAAGGCAGAAGTTGCCGATTCCTTTCTCTCTTTCAATTGGCCTCTACATGTGGTGTCTCTACATGGTCTTTCCAGCAAAGTAGCTGAATGTCTTACACGGTTACTGAAAGCTACTGACCTTCTTACAGACTTAGGCCTTGTAACTGTCTGACGTCTTTTCTCCTGTATCCTATCAGCTGAAGGAAGTCACAGGCCCACTAGTCCAGATTCAATGGGCAGGAAGACTGGAAGGAATGGTTCACTAGGGGCCATTATTAGAGACCAGGTAATGTGTCATGTTATGTATTTTGGTCTTCAGCCAACATCTAGTGATGTTATCAATCCTGCATGATAAACTGTGTCAAAAAGATAATTTATTCCATTATTCTATAACTTTTTCAATTGAATGCAAGTTTAAGCCTCTAGGATATGCTATCTGTGAATTGGAATTCCATCACAGTACAAAGTACATTTTGAGATAATCTAGACTCGACTTGGTTAAGGTGTATGGTTGGAAAGAGAACGAGAAAGGAAGAATGTGGGAAGCCAAGTCACTAAGCGCTTGAGCCAGGATTAAGCCATACACATATCATTCAACAGCTTCCTTAAAAAGTAACATTGAGTCTATTAGGCGTAATAATCTAAAAATCTAAAAGAGGGGCATTCTGTAAATACAGTGACCCAAATGCAGCCCTTTGACTTCCTCACCAATTCCAACAGTCGAGTTAGTCCCCACTCGACTGATATGGGACAATCTTCTTTATCTGATTGAGCATCTGGAGACTAGCTTTGTAGAACCCCCGGAAATAATTTACCTTGTGAAGGTTGGCGAACTCCAGGGAGAAGGTCCTCCTCAATGGCCTTCCATGAGAGTACCAGATATCCCTGGTTTCCAAGAGTCCAAGGAATTTAACAGGAGGACAAAGTATTAAAGAGAACCAAGAGACTGGGGAGCAAAAGAGTTCCCCAATATACCAGAGGGTAGCCTGCTACCTGCTGCTCAATTGGAGAGCCATTAGGGGTTGTTAAAGAGAATGGAGATCTCTTTATTTACCCGCAATGGGAGAGCTGTCACTGATCAAACAGACCTGAACCCCTAGAAGACTACAAAAAAAACATAGCAAACCCTTTATCTTAGTCATTTTATGCTGCTACAGCAGAATACCACAGACTGTGTAATTTATAAAGAAAAATATATTTCTCGTAGTCTGGAGAGGCTCGGAAGTACGAGATCAAGATGCAAGCATCTGGTGAGGGCCTTCTTGCTTCATCTGCACATCGCAGAAAGTATTAGGGCAAGAGGGGATGGGTGCTGTGTCCTCACATGGTGGAAGAGCAGAAGAGCAGAAGAGAGTGAACCACAAGCCCTTTTTACGGTGGTGTTAATCCATTCGTGATGACCTAAATACCTCCCAAAAGGCCCAGCTCTCAACATGGTTGCACTGGGCACAAAGTTTCTATCACTAGAACTTTGGGGGACACATTAAGATAATATCATCTTTATTTTTAAAATAATAGAATTAGTAAGAAAATTTGGTAAGTTGGCTGTATACATGATAAATATTTTAAATAATCGATACCTCTTATAGATCCTAGCCTTGATTACCTCAAAATGGGAATAGAAAACATTTCACTCATAGCAACAACAAAAACAAAAACAAAAAAGCACTTAAGAATATGTTAAGCATGACAAGATAAAACAAAAAATCTTATTGATGGACATAACACAAGATCTGAATGTATACACATCCATATATTCTTCAATTGGACAACTTAAAATCACAAAAACATTTTTTCCAAAATTATTGTTTAAATTAAAATTTTCTGCAACTCTAATCAAAAACCAAATTTCTGCCTTACATTTAGATAACATTATCTTACAATTTTTGTGAAAGAATAAATCCTTAAGAATAACCAAGATAATAATGCAAAGAGAAGGTAGTTGCCTACTACTCTAAACTGGATAAGATATCATTATGCAGACTCACTATAATTCACTGAAACTTTTTCTGCTAATGTCTAATTCACTAAAATCAATAAACATTCTTGCATACATGTCCCTATGTACTAGTGCACGTATTACTGTGCTGTACCTAGGAGGAGTATTTGCTGGATTCCCCATACATCTATCAACTCAGTTGGGATAAGAAATTGCTTTCTTGTTGCATTTTTAGCTGATGTAGAATGGATATTATTGTACCTTTTCAATACCTCTTTGTTTCTTCTTCTTTTTTTTTTTTTTTTTTTGTACAGGATATTGAATAAATTTTCATTGGATAAATGTAAACAAAAGTCCCTTTCAAAGAGGCCCTTCCTTCAAAACGTAGAAAAAGTACAAATTCAGGAAAGTTTTAAGAACAAAAATATGTGCATGAATCGAGCCTAAGCTCTTCCTGTTGTGTTTGAGAATTTTTTGAAAAGTCTCAAAACAGCAAAAATGTGAATAACCCTTCAAACATAGACTACCAACACATTTGTTTTGCTTACTTTCAAAGGCTTTTGTATTCTCTTGTATATAGTTTTTTTTTTTTAACATTCTGAAATATTTCAATCATACGTAAAAGCATAGCAAGTAAAATAAATACTACTCATGTAACAACTATTCAACCTTGTCAAACCTTAGCATTTTGCCATATTTCTTTAGGATTTTAAAATAAGACATTTTAAATACAACTGAATCTACTGTTTAGTCCTCTCCAATCTTATTCCCCTCCCTCCTTTCCTCTCTCATCTATAGGCAAATTACTCTGAATTTGGAGTTTATAATTCCCATGCAACTTTTATAGTTTTACTATATTTGTATGTGACAAATAACATTTAGAACATTTCCTAATGGTTTCTAACTCTATAAAAATAATCTTATACAATGTGTCATTCTTCTACTTGCTCTTTTTAGACAATATTTTGTTTCTGAGATTTAACTATTTGATACGCATAACTGTATCTAGTTGAACAGCTATTTAATATTGTGAATAGTAAACTTATCAATTCTCTCTTAAATACACAGTTTTATTGTTTCCAACTTTTTCCTATTGCAAGCTATTACAGTGATCATTCTTGAACATGCTAAGCATTCTTAAACACTTGACTATGTGGGAAAGTTCTCCAGGGCAGTCAGTGGCTTTCCAAGTGTGGGTGCAGTGATGCCTAGGGGTTTCTGAAACCCATTCAGCCCATTCAGGGACTTGCAAGATTAAAACCATTTTTGTAATAGTACTAGACCATTATTTGATGCTTCCATTCTCATTCTTTCATGTATGCAGAGTGGAGTTTTCCAGATCAATATGACATGCGGTATTTCAACAGACTGAATGTGGAAGCAGTTAAGAGAATCCAGTTATCTTCTATTAAACTTGTATTAAAGAGATTTGCAAAAATGTAAAATAGTGCCACTTTTCACACTGATTTTTCTTACTTGGGAAAATCTAGTTATTTTCCATAAAAACATGTTATTTAGGTTAACAATGTTAATGATATTAATCGTTAAAATTAACGTTATTTCTGTTATTTAAAAATGAATAAGTGTCTAAATTTTTCAGTTTTAATTTCCAATTTAGTAACAATAGACAAAACTCACATAAACAATAGCCCTTTAGGGTTCTCAGTGATTATTAAGAATGTAAAAGTGTCTTAAGACTGAAAAGTTGGAGCATCTTTGTATATTTTTTACAGAGAGAGAGAGAGAGTGTGTGTGTGTGTGTGTGTGTGTGTGAGAACACGTTTTCATTTCTCTTGGGTAAATACCTACAAGCCAAAAATTGGGGTCAAGAATTGATGTTAAACTTTCTTACTGCTGCCCAGTTTTCCAATGTGGGAAGAGATGTATGCTTTTATATTTTCTCCAGTTACTTATGAGACTTGTTATATATTCTTGTAAATCTGCTTTTAAAATTTGCCTTTTTAGTCATTCCAGTGACTATGCAATGATAGCTCGTTGTTGTTTTAATTTGAGGATGTCATTCGAGTGACTCTCTCCTCTAGGCTAAACCCTAGCATATATTTTTAACAATGCAAAAATCCCAGGGAAAGGATTACAGATTATCAGTGCTGGTCTTTTGTCTTTGCTCAGCATTATTTATCAGGTTGTTATCCTAAATGACAAATAATGAGGATACAGTCAATAAAGTGATTTCTAAGGTGTAAAGATAGTACCATCATAGTGTATCACAGGTAGCATTGCCTTGGCTGGGACTAGGTTTTGATGAGAAGGTCTTTTTAACAGTACTAGAAGTATGTGGTACAGGACATGGCAGAAAGGTGCTGCACAAAAAAAAACTCAAGTTGGGAAACTGGTGTAGTGAAAACTATACTAGTTTGGGAATCCACTAGACTTGAGATTGAATCCAAGTTACTCTAGAAGGATTTTAGCCTCTCTGAATCTCAGTTTGTCATTGGTGATATGCTGTTAATAAAACCTGCATTTCAGAATTGTTGAGAGGATTAAATAAGATTAAAATAATTTACTTAACATATTAAAATGATAAGGCATAGAGTGGTTTCTCAAAAAATCTCTCCTATTTCAATCAAGTTCACATTTCCTATCCTTGCCTCCAATGATTCTGAGGCTGGAAGATTTCAGAGCATCGGGTGGCATGAGATGTGAAAGGAATGTCAATCCATGCAGTATGATGGTGCTGAGTGGTCCAGCACTGGCATATGAGAGAAAGTAAGTTTCCTGAAGAGAAGTGTGGCCAAGACGGGCTATCTTTTCCCCAAACCCATTTCCTTCTTCTCTTGGGAAGGGTTAAACCATATTTCTCACATTTCTCATTACAGTTATCTGTGGCCAAGTGGCTGAGTTGGTCCAACCAGTTGGTCACTTCCATTCCTGACGTCCTAGGATATTATAGAACTACAAGATGGGAGGCTCCAACTTCCACACTAAAAAGTTACATGAGCTAGAAGTAAACTTGTATTATGTTAATTCAAAGTGACATTGGCATTGTTTGTTACAGCACTCTCCTACCTTGGTTAGGTAGAAGAGATGACACTACTTATTATAACTCTCTACAGAGCTGTCAGAGGTTTAACCCGGTGCCTTTCAGGTGCTAAATAAATACTTGTTGAATTGATAATCAAATAATAAACAAATAATTGATTAGAAAAAAGGTGTGAGTTGAAGAGTGGAGGTGGGAAGGAAAAAAATTTGGCTTTCTTTATAAGATTACTCCAGTCTGGCCCATGCCAGAAGAAACAATTTTAATTTCTTGTCCCAGTGGGCCTTAAAACACTGTCTGCCCCTTTGTGGGCCTATTAGGAGTTGGAAAAGCTAGGGAAGGTGACCTCCAAAGGTTATTAATAGCAGTCTGTTATTTCTCTCCCTCATACCAATTCCTCTCCTTCAAAAGATTCTGTTGCTAAAAACAGTAGCACCTGGTACCAACAAAATTAAAACAAAATAACAAATATATTTTAAAAGATATTTCCTGGACTTTAGTTAAATCTGAGAAAAACTCTGTAGCAGTCTAAACAATGAAGACAGAATGAGTCTTGAAAAGTGCTGTACAGCCTAACCCCACTTTTTCACTGGTTCTCACCTCTTTAATAATCCACAAACTCAATACTTCTCACAGAAAACCCAGCAGTCTCACCCCACTTCTCCACCAAGATTTCATAGCCAAAAGCTGTAATGAGGTCTCCTGCAAGTGCAACTCCCTTTATGTTTACCAAATATGTTATGGTATATTTAATGAAAGATTCTTGTCAACAGTGTGTGTCTCTCTGGGCACAGTTTACAGGGTAATTCAGTAAACTTACATCATTTTTTTTTTTTCCAATTAATCCTCTCTCCCAAGAAATGTGCTAATCTGTAGTGGGCCTCCTTGTCAATAGTGTGAATTATCTGATTTTTACTGTTTTCAAAAGCATTTTGCATATTCATAAAATGTTATCATTCAAATATAGAGTATTAACCCAGAATGGAAGACTAAGAGATGGGTTTGAAGCCAAAAGTAATTAATTCTGTTTTTGATAAGTCAATTAGAATTGAAGTAGAGACTATATGTAGATTCTGTCTTATTAATTTGATATACTTCTAGAGAAGCCTAGGCAATGTACAGTGGACTGATAATTATGTTAGATCCTTAATGATGCTATACATTTCTGATTCACCTGAATAACAGTAAGTTAGTCAGAATACAAAAAGTCATAAGACAAAAAGATAAGGGCTTTAAGAATATTCAGCATGAAAAGTCAAAAGTATAAAATTAAATTATGGGATAATAATTTGCATTACGAATTAATTATTTGCTTCAGAAGAACTTGGCAAGTTGTCAGTAGTTGAACCAAAAAGGCTGAGAGGTTAATGTAAAACATGAGTCAGAAACTTCTTCTGTTAAAAAAAATTGTAATATTTTAGGTTTTGTGGACCAGTTGGTCTCTATCACAACTACTCAACTCTGACCTTGTGAATTATGTATGGAGCAAAATCAGCCATATGTGAATGAGTATGGCTGTGTGTTCCAATAAAACTTTCTTTGAGGACACTGAATTTGAATTTCATGTACTTTTATTGCATCGTAAAATAAGTCTTCTTTTGATTATTTTCAGTCATTAAAAACGTAAAGCCATTTTCAGCTCCTGGACCATACAAAATCAGGGGACAGGCTGGGTTTGGTCTACAGGGAATAATTTGCTAACCCTAATTTAAAGTATTATGAACAAGTCTCAATTGGTAATCAGAACAAAATGAAGGTAAATGCCTGACATCACTTTGTAGGGAAAGTAGGAATCAACATAGATGCTTCAGTTTAGAATTTAGCATTAACAGCTGGAAGGGGCTTTGGCAGTGTAGTGCAAATGAGAAAACAGGCAGAGAGATCCTGGGACAAACCTCAGGGCACAGGGAGCTGCCATGACTAAGCCTGGAAGAAAACCCATGTCTAATGTTGCTTCATTGTATCTGTGCCTTTTCTTCTTCCTCTTTGCTCAGATCTCACTTGGAGGAGTTCGTGGAATTTTGAATAGTTTCAACCTCATCATTTTATCACTTACCTGCCTGTCTTAGACAATATAATTTTTAGTCATGGTTAACTCAAAACACCAAGACAGATTCCCGGGTTTCATCTCCTAGAGATTCTGACTCAGAAGTTGTGGGATGGGGCCTTGGAATCTGCATGTTTAACAGACCACCCTGGCCGGGCATGGTGGCTCATGCCCAAAATCCCAACACTTTGGGAGGCCGAGATGGGTGGATCACCTGAGGTCAGGAGTTTGAGACAAGCCTGGCCAACATGGCGAAACCCCATCTCTACTAAAAATACAAAAAAATTAGCTGGATGTGGTGTTGCATGCCTGTAATCCCAGCTACTCGGGAGGCTGAGGCAGGAGAATCACTCGAAACCTGGAGGTGGAAGTTGCAGTGAGCCCAGACCTTGTGAAATATTAACTTGAATTCTGTCCTCAAGGAACTCATACTGGAGTTCCTTGAACTCGCTCCTGCACTCCAGCCTGGGTGACAAGAGTGAGACTCTGTCTCAAAACAAAAACAAACAAAAGACAAAAACAAAAAAGCCCACCCAGAATGTGGGTCCTACAACCGGAGGGCAAAGTGTCCTGATTACTTTCTTTCCAGCCCAATACTGGTTTTTGTCTTCTCTCAGACCACTTCCACCTGTTCCTCCTTCTCGTTCCTTGGTCTAAATATTCAGCTGTAGCTTGTGTATTATTTCTTTTTGGGGATTTCTTCTGGAACAGAAGCTCAGTGTGTTCTTACAGCCTACTGCAACCAAAGTAATATTTTCAAAATGCCACTCTACCCATGTTGGTACCCTGCAAGACCATTCACTGGTTTTTCTCTTCATTCAGGATACAGGTAAAACTCCTTACCAAAGCCTACCTAGTTTTGTTCCACCTTTTTCTGCCTCCTCATCCCACCCACACTTTCACCAGGACCTTCTGTATCCCAGCCACTCTGACTGCCTTGTAGTCCCAAATCTTTATGCCTCTTCCTGCCACAGTGTCTTGGCACTCACAGTTTTCTCTGCTCGTTCCATTTTGTATTATTTTACATCCTTCTCCTATTTGCTTACTACACAGGCTTCATATTTCACTTCAAGTGATATTACCTAAGAGAAGCATGTTCTGTCCTCAGCTATTATAAAATACTCATATACCAGGTGGCACTTGTCTTAAAGGCAATTTTACACTTGTTTTTATAACCATTTGATAAAGTTTTCTCTCTTTCACTAGACTATGAGTTCCTCGAGGACAGAATTCAAATTAATATTTCGCTCACATTTGTATCTTCCAAGCCCAGCACATTGCCAAGCTCAATATTTATTTGTTGAGTTAATGAACAAGTGAATGAATGAAAGAGAGACCACTGTGGGTTATGTACTATGCTCCAGGCAACTGAGAAAAATTGAAAAACTGTTTTGCAACTATGAGAGAATGAAACTTCCCATTTGAAGCCTCAGATTTCTGTAAGAAATCTGACAGGGCTTTGTACTATCCTACTACCCCAAACGTAAGGGTATTGGTCCTCAAAGCAGTATGGTGCTGCAGTCGAAAAGATCCCCACTGACAAGACCAGAGGAGAGGGGGCAGTGGCACCAACCACAGCTGACAAATACAGAGGGAAAAAAGCAAGTGTAAAGGAGGAAGAATTTCTTGGGAATAAGGATTACAATAAAATTATGGTAACCAAATACCAAAAAGAAGAAAAATAATAAGGTAGCCCAGACTTGATGTGTCAGACTGACTTGTATGACAGGAAATGTTGACTGACGTGCAGACTTTGGTAAAAGTTGAGTGTCAGGGTTCAGACTTGCTCTACCAACTTGTATTGAATATCAAAGGATGAAATGGCCTGACCTCTGCTTAAATGCCTGTCCTAGATTTCAAATTTTTACAAGTAGGTATTGTTACATTTATGATATAGAAACTATTTAAATGTACTCTGAAAACATCTTTGTAACTTATTTGCTTTTCATGTAATGTCATCATTAAGCTTACATGACTACTATGGAAATGCAGTCTTTCTTTTAAAAACTTGTTTTTTAATAATATATAGCAAACCAAGTAGAGTCAAAATTACATTTGCCACAATTTTTATTTTTTTCTAGGAAAGAGACCACTTCATTTTCTTAGCATTTGGCACAGAGTAGCTCCTCAATAATAATGATTACTGAATGCATGAATGAAAGATCATGCTGTTTCCTTACAAATGCAAAATAATCCTCTAGCTGGAGTTTAAACCTTCATTTCACAAATTTAGAGAAGTATGTGTGTTGGAACAAATCCTCTAAAATCTCCTATTTCCTCATATTATCCCATATAGGTTTTTTCCTAAATAAATTCCACTGGAAGATACCTATGCTGTTTTCAAGGATTTTTAGGGTCAAAAATGTCATAGTCTCCTAGAATTATTTAGCTTTCTCTGCATAACAAACTACCTCAAAATATGGCAAATTAAAAATACATACATTTATTTTGCTCATATTTCTGTGGGGTAGCAATTTTGCCTGAGCTCAGCTGGGTGGTTCTTCTGGACTCAGCTGAACTTGCTCATATACCTGTAGTCAGTTGTCAGTAAGTTAGATGACTGCCTCTTGGGTTTGCTGGCTGTTGCCTAGGACAAGGGATCAAATGGACTCTCTCTCGCAAAGTCCAGCAAGCTAGCTCATGATAACTGGGCAGTATTTCAAGAGGAAAAGTAGAAGCTATAAAGTCTTGGGTCCTACACTCAGAACTAGCACATCCTTACTTCCACTGCTTTCTATTTGCTGAAGCAAAGCACAAGCTATCCTAGAATCATTAGGTAGGAACACAAGCTCCACTTCTTGATAGCAGGAGCTGCAGAATGGCCTTCTAGAGTCATTGCTATAAAGAGAGGTGCTGGATTGTGGTCATTGTTGCAACCTACTACACTCCCTAGGAAACTCTTCTTCTCCACTATCAGAACTATTTCTTTATATCAAATCAAATTCATGTTTCAGCTTATTACCAACTCATTATAGCAATCTTTGATGATAATAAAGAACAATATTCACTATCTCTTTAATAGCTTTTCCTTAAGTTGAATAGCATTAATTTCCCTTAAGCTCTCTTTCATCTTCAAAAATATGTTTGATGCTTTTGATAGTCTGAAAAATAGCTCCTTGAAAAGGAAGAATAGTTATATTTACTTGATACCTTTGAAAGTCCTCACATCTGAGAATAAGTCTTACCTGTGTCACTTACTATATGCTAAATAATTATAACAATAATAATGGCTAATTCATGTATTGCCATATTTGTATTTTAAGTGCTTTATATGTAAGTCTCACAATAACCCCTTGAGACAGGAACTTGAGCAACATAATTATTCTACCCATTCCCAGCTGATGACACTGTCTGTGTGGAGTTTGCACATCTGCTCCATGTCTGTGTGGGTTTTCTCTGGGTACTCCGGTTTCCTCTCACATCCCAAGGTTGTGCACATTAGATGACTTGGGATCTCTCAGTTGCCCCTGCCTAAGTGAACGTGGGTGTGTGCAAGTGTGTCCTGCAAGGGAATGCCATCCTGTCCAGAGTGGGGGTTCCTGCCTTGAGCCCTGCGCTGGCATAGGCTCCACCTGCCTATGACCCTGAACTGAAGTAACTGGGCAAATAATTATCTTAATTTTTATTAATCTTTCTTAAATGTATGTATATCTCACATTTATCTCAATGTTTAATATTAAAAGTGTTATCTAGATGATGGGTTAATGGGTGCAGCAAACCACCATGGCACATGTATACCTATGTAGCAAACCTGCACGTTCTGCACAAGTATCCTAGAACTTAAAGTAAAATAAAAAATAAATATTAGAAGTGTTTTTATCTTTTTTATTATACTTTAAGTCTGGGATATATGTGCAGAACGTGCAGGTTTGTTACATAGGTATACTTGCGCCATAGTGGTTTTCTGCACCCATCATCCCATCATCTACATTAGGTATTTCTCCTAATGCTATCCCTCCCCTAGCCCTCCACCCCCTGAGAGGCCCCGGTGTGTGATGTTCCCCTCCCAGTGTCCATGTGTTCTCATTGTTCAACTCCCACTTATGAGTGACAACATGTGGTGTTTGGTTTTCTGTTCTTGTGTTAGTTTGCTGAAAATGATGGTTTCCAGCATCATCCACATCCCTGCAAAGGATATGAACTCATCTTTTTATGGCTGCATAGTATGCCATGGTGTATATGTGCCACATTTTCTTTATCCAGTCTATCATTGATGGTCATTTGGGTTGGTTCCAAGTCTTTGCTATTGTGAACAGTGCCACAATAAACATAAGTGTGCATGTGTCTTTATAGTAGAATGATTTATAATCCTTTGGGTATATACCCAGTGATGGAATTGCTAGGTCTAATGGTGTTTCTGGTTCTAGATCCTTGAGGAATTGCCACCTGTCTTCCACAATGGTTGAACTAATTTACACTCCTACCAACAATGTAAAAGCATTTCTATTTCTCCACATCCTCTCCAGCATCTGTTGCTTCCTGATTTTTTAATGATCGCCATTCTAACTGGTATAAGATGGTATCTCATTGTGGTTTTGATTTGCATTTCTCTAATGACCAGTGAAGGTGAGCTTTTATTCATATGTTTGTTGGCTGCATAAATGTCTTCTTTTGAGAAGTGTCTGTTCATATCCTTCGTCCACTTTTTGATGGAGTTGTTTGTTTTTTTCTTGTAAATTTGTTTAAGTTCTTTGTAGACTCTGGATATTAGCCCTTTGTCAGACGGATAGTTTGCAAAAATTTCCTCCAATTCTGTAGGTTGCCTGTTCACTCTGATGATAGTTTCTTTTGCTGTGTAGGAGCTCTTTAGTTCAATTAGATCCCATTTGTCATTTTTTACTTTTGTTGCCATTACTTTTGGTGTTTTAGTAATGAAGTCCTTGCCCATGCCTATGTGCTGAATGGTATTGCCTAGGTTTTCTTCCAGGATTTTATGGTTTTAGGTCTTACATTTAAGTCTTTAATCCATCTTGAGTTAATTTTTGTATAAGGTATAAGGAAGGGGTCCAGTTTCAGTTTTCTGCGTATGGCTAGCCTGTTTTCCCAACACCATTTATTAAATAGGGAATCCTTTTGCTATTGCTGCTTTTTGTCTGGTTTGTCAAAGATCAGATAGTTGTAGATATGTGATATTATTTCTGAGGCCTGTGTTCTGCTCCATTGGTCTATATATCTGTTTTGGTATCAGTACCATGCTGTTTTGGTTACTGTAGCCTTGCAGTATAGTTTGAAGTCAGGTAGCGTGATGCCTCCAGCTTTGTTCTTTTTACTTAGGATTGTCTTGGCTATATGGGCTTTTTTTTGGTTCCATATGAAATTTAAAGCAGTTTTTTCTAATTCTGTGAAGAAAGTCAATGGTAGCTTGATGAGGATAGCATTGAATCTATAAATTACTTTGGGCAGTATGGCCATCTTCATGATATTGATTCTTTCTATCCATGAGCATGGAATGTTTTTCCATTTATTTGTGTCCTCTCTTATTTCTTTGAGCAGTGATTTGTAGTTCTCCTTGAAGAGGTCCTTCACATCCCTTGTAAGTTGTATTCCTAGGTATTTTATTTTCTTTATTGCAACTGTGAATGGGAGTTCACTCATGATTTGTGTTTTTATCTTTAGTTGGAAGTTTGGTAGTGTTTCTATGACCTGAAATATGCTGTAGTAACTTAACTCTTGTTTATATCAGTTAGCCTATGGTAAAATTTGTTTTGTTACATGTCATTTCACCTAAAGTAACAGCCTTCAAGAACCTATACATAATGTTAAATGAGGACCTACTGTATAATTATCATCATCATTTTACAGATTGAGGAAACGTGTGCAGAAGGGTGAAGCCAAAGTCTCATGCCAGACAGAAGCAGAGTTGAAATTTGCATTCAGATAGCCTGGCCTCAAAACTCATGCTTTGAATTACTATACAATACTGCCTCCTGGGTGATTTTATACAAGTCACTGAACTTCTGAACCCATTCCACATCAGCAAAGTGGTGATGATAATGCCTACCCACAGATGTGTGGTGAGACTCAAATGAGCTGGTGTACCTGACATACCTTAGGAAAACTGAGAATTATTCTAAAAATGCAAGGTATTATTGTTGTTTTTATTATTCAACTGACATAATCATGTGTTTTACTAAGAACCTGAGAAGTCCAAAGAATGCACAAAATTCTTATGTTTCCTATGTGCTATTTAAATAAAGGAACGGATGGCATCTGTTTAAATGCAAATCAGTCCTGCTGTGTTAATAAAATCGACATCCGTGTGATTCTGGGTTTAACTACTCTGTTTTGAGATCTTATTTTCCCACCAAATGCCCATCTTACAGTCTTTCTATAAAAATGAAACAATTTCATTTGTGAAATTTGAGTGAGGAACAGAAAACTATAGCTCCTTGTCAAGGCTATGCATCAACTTCCTCATTTTGCTAAAAATTGTAGGACCAAACTCATGTACATTTTCCCCCAGAAGATATTTTCTAATTGATATGTCTTCATCATCATGAATCCAATTTATAGCACCAGGCAGGCAATGTGTTATTTTTGGAGTAGTGCTGTATACACTGGAAAAAATTTGCACATGAGGGCAAAATGGAACAGACAATTGCTTTTGGGGACTGCACAGATTAGTACATCATTGCATACTAACAAAGTGCTAATTGCTCCTTTTGACCACGGGCCCAGTTTACAAAGCTTTTGCACAAATGTGTTCTGTGCACTAAATTACAAAACTAACACTGCATTATTTCTCAGTACAGCTTGCAAATTCTTGTAGGGCAGTATGCATTAGCATTAATTAAACCAGAGAGAGAGAGAGAACACTAGCGGAGAGAGAGAGGGAGATGCTCACAATTTAGAAAGAAGGGATCAGATGCTAATTACTCAAGTTACAAATGTTCCATTTGTTCTGGAATGATATCAGTAAAAGTAAACAGCATTTATTCTCAAGACTTGTATTTGGAAAACAGTTTCAATTCTGCAATGGATATGAAAATTAGTGTCTAATAGCTAAAATAAGAAACAGTGATTGACCGTAGCTGTTCTGTGCTTTTGTCAAATGAGTGTGACCAATTCTTGAGAAAACTGTTTACGTTAAAGATTACAATTAAATTTTCCCAAAGCAGTGGAGAGAATCTGCTAAGTGACAAACAAGTGAGGTATTATCTATTAGAAAGCTTGCAATGGTTATGTATAACATCTCTTATTCATCTCCTTTTCATTTCATGCAGCATTTGCATCCTTGAGAAGTTTATTAAATTTAAGTTTAGATTCAAAGCACCTGTCCATAGGCTCAAGTACTTAAAAAACACTTTCAAATCAATAACCTCATGATTTACTATGCATTCATCAAGCACCTACTATGTGCTATGCACAGGAAGTGCCATCACATTATCTTCAAGTAGTTCAGAATCTATCTGGATAGACAGATCTCATAAATGACTAAAAATAGCAATAAGACAAATGCTTCACTTGAAGACCATTCCAGCTTCATTTGAAGAATATACCAAAAATGCTCCTATGGGAAGTTAGAATGGCCAATTCTGGAAGAATTGGGAAAGGCATGGAAGAGCAGGGGATGTTCAACTTGAAAGATGTGTGCAAGTGGCAGACACGAGGTGGGATTGAGGGCACTTAGAAAGGGAATGTGATGGTCTGAGATACCATAGCTCTGAACTTGGGCAGTGGCAGGGTGATGGAGAATGGAGGACAGATTTGAGAACCCTTGCAGAGATAGACCTGGGAGGACTGGTCCCCTATTGGTCTTGGAAAGTGATAGAAAGTGATCTCAGAGTTCTATGGATGGCAAATAACATATGTGTTAGAAAAGACCAGAGAAGGAGCAGAATGAGGAAAAAGGTAAATGGAGTCTTAGCAGGCCTTGTTTGTTTTCTGCCTCTAATTTCCTGGGATTTCTTGATCACTTCCCTGAATACCAGTTCCTGGTATGTTTTCACTCTTAACCCTTGAGCACAGCCAGATCCTGGGTCTCCTTGTCAGGGGCTGACCTCAGCCTGCTTAAACTCCTTTGCCTGCATGCACAGAAGGCAGAAAGTGGAAGGGAATTTACTAAGGAAATTAAGGACTCTAGGACCAGCCCTTAACCAAAAACTGACATAGCAATGGAATATAAATACTTCACCATCCTTGCTCCTAGCTAGAACTGCTTTGATATCATGAAATATACCAGTATTTTTTCCAATTTTAACACTCCTATGAATCACTTGGAGGATTGTATTAAAATGTGTATTTCAGTTTGGTAGAACTAGTATGGGGTCTGAGATTTTGCACATCTAGCAAGTTTTCTAGTGATGTTGACCTGCCGGTGTATGGACCACACTTTGTGTTGCTAGGAGTTCCACTATCTCCAGAGTCCCTCAAGTGACTGAATCACAATTGCTTCTGCTTCCCCATGGGCTTTCGCTAGACATTTCTTCCTTACTTAACGTCTTTCTCTTCCAATTCCGCTTCTCCTCTTCCATACTAGATTTTTCTGGAAACATTTCTAATAAATCACTGTCATAGGAATCTTCATTTCAGCATGTGTGTCTGGAAAATCCAACCTAATACAGAGTCCAGGAGTTTGATTTTTGGACATGTTATATTTGAGGTGCCAAAGAAATACACAAGATGAAATGTCCATTGGTTAATAAGCACTAGTGATAACCATGCCTTCATTCTTTCGGTTCTCCCTTCTTAGCAACAAGTGTCCTGAGAATACAGGGCATTTAAGCAGACCTCTGGTGTCTCAGGTTTGTCCCTCACGATTGAAAAGAGTAAGTTTCTTTTGTTGTATTCTTGTTTGAAGTCTTTGAGAGTTGATAATCTATATGTACTGTATCCCATTAGCCAGAATATTCTGCTGTCTGAGTGCTTTTCAGATATTAACATATATATGAAGAACCCATGGATCTTGTTAAAACACAAGTTCTGGTTCTGTAGATCTGGGAAGGAACCAAAGATTCTGTGTTTCTGACAAGCTACCTGGTAATACTGCCACTGTTGGTCCGCAGACAATGTAAACTATACTTTGAGAAGCAGGATTCTAAAACACACTTCACAGGTTTAATTTTCAAGGAAATACTCTGAGATTGAATGAGGCACTGATAGCAACAGCAGTAGTAGAAGCAGTGATGGTAGTAGTAATAGCTGACATTTATTATTTACATTTAGTAAGTATACACACTCTGTGTTAAGCTCTACTCAAATTATCCTACAAATACCAATTCATTTATTCCTCACAATAATGCTGAGATATAAGAATAAAAAAAGGTTGATCTTTATTCCAAGGGTTTTAATAAGTTAACTATTGTTCCATAAGGAAAACCTCAGGGTATATTGGTGGTAGGCTATAAAAGTCCAAATATTTAGAGTTGTTTTGCTAGTAACCACATCATTTCCAAAAGGAGATGGCATGTTTGGGAAATGAACACAGCCTAACACATTCTTTCCAGGGAGTGATGGAAAAGAACCAGAAAATGTATACGAGGGAACAATGTGTGAGGAGGCCTCCTTGGGTGACCGTTGTGGGTGACCACCTATTGCAGTTAGATTTATTTCAAAACTCAGTTTAATCTCCACTTCACCCCACCCCTGTGACTCAGTTTTAAGCAGTTGAGTTTGAAAATGACAAGGATGACTCAAGCATTGACATCTCTGTGAAAACAGGAGACACCTCCTCCCACCCTCAGCAATCTTTGTTTTCTTCCAAATGCTAAGAACCCACACTTAACACACACACAGACATACACATACACACACAGAGTAAGATATGTACAGAATTTTTTGAATTAACCAAAATAAATACTTCTCCAAATTAAATTTATTCTTCCTTTTTTTTTTTTTTTTTTTTTTTTTGAGACGAAGTGTTGTTCTGTCACTCAGGCTGGAGTGCGGTAGCATGATCTTGACTCACTGCAACCTCCACCTCCTACGTTCAAGTGATTCTCCTACCTCAGCCTCCTGAGTAGCTGGGATTACAGGCAGGCACCACCATACCTGGGTAATTTTTGTATTTTTAGTAGAGATGGGGTTTCACCATGTTGGTTAGGTTGGCCTCGAACTCCTGACCTCGTGATTCACCTGCCTTGGCCTCCCAAAGTGCTGGGATTACAGACATGAGCCACCGCACCCGGCTATTCTTACTTCTAAAGAAAACTGAAATAATGTTCAAATAGCAATCAAAACGGGAGTATATCACTATACTTTCTTGTTTTCAGAAATCAAAAGTTATTATCAGATAGGTATATAGTTGTAAAGAGAAACTGTTTTCCTTTTAAATAAAGGTTTTGTGGTGGTTGTTGTTGTTGCTTTTGTTGTTGTTTTAAATAGTGACGAGGTCTTGCTATGTTGCTCAGGCTGGTCTTGGACTCCTGAGCTCAAGCAATCCACCCACCTCGGCATCCCAAAGTGCTGGGATTACAGGCACGAGCCACTAAATAAGGCTTTCTTTTATGAACAAGAAGACTAGCTATGGCTTGAAAGAAAAGTAGAGTCATATCTATTTTTATCTCATTAAATATCCAGGATCTTTTATGATTTATTATGGCTACCCACTAAGAAACAGATTTAAAGACTTAGTTTGTTAAGAGGGAGCAGAAGGGAATATGCTGACTATCTGGTAGGGTAGATAACATGATATACCCCTGGGCTATGAATTAACTTGGGGTGATGTGAGAGCACATTCTTTTTAGTGTTATCATATGTGTGAAGTAATCATAAGATATAACTGTGATGAATCCAATTTCAAAAATCTACTCTCTATAAGAGACGCATCTCTAGCACCTGGAGAGATGAGACAATGGCAAACTCAGGCAGGAGAAGTTGGAATCCGGTTGCGCCACTTAAACCTGTTCAGCAAATCAGCTAGGAGCTGGTGGTGGGATTCTGACCAGAGAATGAAATATAGTGTTGGGTGTTTAGAACTGGAAGTAGTCTCTCCTGTTATTAGAAAAAGAAATTATGAGTTTGACAGAAATTCCCAAACTGTATTATATGAAACAGTAGGTGTTGTGAATGAGAGAATTAATCGAACTCCTTTGTCAAGTAAGTTCGGGAAACCTCGTATGCCATATTTGCTTGTGGAGATTCACAAGGCACACACACATATGAAAGGTTCTGAGGAGACCTGCTTTTTGTTTAAGTTTGTTCAAAAACAGATTCTCACAAATGAATATTTGCTCATCTCATCTCACCACATAAACCTTTTTTTGTTGTTGTTTTTAAACACAAAATAACATCCCATGGAAATAGTATTCTCTGGAACTCAGTTCAGGAAATGAGAGAGAATTTTTGGAGAAGCTCCTTGATTTCAGGGAGGGGTGCCATCACATGACCAGTAGGTTAAGTTGGGGAGGCCATGCTTCATTAAAAGATATAGCCATAATACTTGGCAGGTGATGTACTACAGGCAAACTGAAAGACAAGGTTGAGTTGAAAAACTGCTGGCAAGTTAAAAGTCTTGCCTAGGAATTAAGCCAATTGATTGACTTGAATTACTTAAGAAATAAGTAATCTGTGCTCAATGGTCATTTATTTCTATGCCTTTGAGTGGGTGGGGGGTGGGTGGGGGGGAGTGAGGGGGCAGTGGTAGTGGTGGTAAGGGATGTGGCTTTACTCTGTTTCTTGTAAATAAAATGCTCATTCTTATTTTTATAAAATTGTAAAAACAAAAACCACTAATTTATCCAGGTCTTGGATATAGAATGATTATATTTTTTTGAAGGAAAAACAGCAAAATCTGACTATTTGCAATCAGATGGGTCCAGTCTGGATTCTTTTTTTTTCTTTTTTTTTTTTTTTTTAGGTGGAGTCTCACTCTGTTGGCGAGCCTGGTGTGCAGTGGCGTGATCTCGGTTCACTGCAACCTCCACCTCCCTCATTCAAGTGATTCTCCTGCCTTAGCCTCCCGAGTAGGTGGGACTACAGGTGTGCACCACCACACCTAGCTACTTTTTGTATTTTTGGTAGAGACAGGGTTTCATCATGTTAGCCAGGTTGGTCTCGAACTCCTGACCTCAGGCAATCCGCCTGCCTTGACCTCCCAAAGTGCTGAGATTATAGGTGTGAGCCACCGCTCCGGCCCCCTGGATTCTTGAACAGGGTAGCAAATGAAACCATGTTACCCTGGGGTCTAGGAATGGTTACACCTCACACAGAGCCACAGCCCAAAGTCAGAAACTGGCTAAGATTTGTAGGAAGAAGTAAAGCCATGAATAAGAGAACATGAAGTTGGAATTGTGCTCTTCCCACCTGCGCTTCCCCCTCACTATCTCTTTTGCTTGAATTGTTGATGCCTTTAGTGATATTCTGGAAATTCTCAACTGCTGTGGAGGGGAATGGGGGATTTCTGTTTTACCACTCTTCCTTTTTTAATTCTTGTCTTTGTTCAGTTTGTGGCCCTCGTGCCATCCTGATGCTGAGCTGTCACTTCAGGCTTGTTAGTCAAATTATGGTGATTAATGCAAACAGCCAACATGAACTTTGGGCTGCTCAGATGTTAGATAACCCACATGCTGGCAAAGAGCCATCTTTCTACATATCCTAAGTGACTCAGACACCTTTCAACACCAAAGTAGCTCTTCCTCAAGCACAGAACCCTGTGATTCTTAAGTGACTCAGACACCTTTCAAAACCAAAAGACAGCCTTCTGGTATTTGATATAAATTTGATGGCCAAGTTCTTTTCAGAAGATAAAATTAATGAGGCTGTTCAAAAACAAATGGCTTTAGGTGAAAAGTAGTTGTTTTCTATTGACCCTGACCATGTATATGAGGTTGATCTTTCCTAGTGGTTTTGCAACAGAATCAAGTCTCTGTCATTCTTTCTTCTAAATGTGGTCATTTTCCTTAACTGGGTTTTAGAAACATGTAAGAACCCACCCCCATTCCCAGTTGGGCTTTTATATGTGATAAATGGTTATGTGTCCATTGCTTTCCTAATTTGAAAAAGATGATTTGCAGACTATCGGAAAAAGAAATATAAGATACTTAAGAAATATTACATGCTTAGAACTTTGAGGGTTTCTTGTTTATTACATAATAAGGAAGCTCCAGTTCTGTAATTCTCCAATGTGTCACCAAACATTCTGACCTAATGTAAATTTAGAGCTCTTGCCAAAAGGGATTTCTTATCTAGATTGGTATAAAAAAAAAGCCAACTATGAGAAAGATGTTCCATCAACATAAACCGAAGTTTTGTGCTGGGGAATACCCTGTGAAATCAGCCATTTCCATTAATGCATTACACTATGATTCTGTGAAGTATTTTCAGAAGGGCTAACACAGGGAGCATTTTGATGTAGTTGGGTTTGGTCATGTAACCACAATCACCATCAATATATAGAACATGCAATCACTCCAAAAATGTCCCTCATGCTGCATGTAGTCAGTCACTCTGGAAAATACTAGCCTTCCACCAACCACTGATTTGTTTTGTCTCTCTGTTTGCTCTTTCATCATATGCTGTATGACATCATATAAACGGAATCGTACAGAATGTAGTTTTTTGAGTCTTGTGTCTTTTACTTAGAATAATGCTTTTGAGATTTATCCATATTATTGCATGTGTCACTAGTTCACTACCTTTTATTTCTGGGTGCATTCATTATATAGACAAACCAGAGCTTGTTTATTCATCTAATAGTTGAAGGACATTTGGCTTGTTTTCAGTTTTTTGGCAATAATACCCTCTAAACATACCCTCTAAACGTTTATGCACGGGAGTGTGTGTGCATCTGTGTGTGTGGTGTGTATGTGCGTGTGTGTGTGTAATTCCTGGGTCATAAGGCAAATGTATTTAATTTTATAGGAAAATACCATACTCATTTCCCAACATCAGCAACCTATGAGACTCTCACAGCCAATTATTAAAATAAATTTAACCATTCTAATAGGTATGTAGTTGTATCTCATTGTAGGTTTAATTTGCATTTCCCTAATAATTAATTATGTTCAGCATCTTTTCGTATGCTTATTTGCCATTAATATATCTTTTTTGGTGTGGGTGAGAGGCAGGACGGGGTCTCACCATGTTGCCCAGGCTGGTTTTAAACTCCTGGGCTCAAGTGATCCTCCTGCCCCTGACTCTTGAGGTTTTGAGAAGGTATCTGTTCAAATCTTATGTTCATCTTTATTAGTTTGTTTTCTTTTTGTTTAGTTTTGAGAGTTCTTTACATATCCTGAATACAACTTCTTTACTAGTTAAAAGTTTTGCTAATATTTTCTCCCAGTTTAAGGCTTGCATTTTCATGTTCTTAACAGTGATTTTTGAAAAGCAAAAACTTTTTATTTTTAGTGAAGACCAATTTATCAGATTCTTTCTTTTACTCATTATGCTTTTGGTATCATATGTAAGTAATCCTTGTCTAACTCAAGTTACAAAATATTTTGTTTCCTTCTAGAAGTTTATGGTTTTAGGTTTTACATTTAGGCATGTAATCTGCATTACGTAAAAATTTGGTATATAATTCAAGGTATAGATTGACTTTATTGCATATTGATATCAAATTATTCTAGCACGATTTGTTGAAAAGATTAACTTTTTTTGTTCACTGAATTGCCTTTGGACCTTTTTCAAAAAATCAGTTGACCATGTAATGCTTGGGACCATTGCTGGACTGTGTACTCTGTTTCATTGGTCTGTGTTTCTATGCTTTCACCAACATCACCCTTTTTGGATAATTAGAACTTTATAATAAGGCTTGAAACAAAATAATGTTAACAACTCCAATTTTGTTCTTCTTTTCCAAAATCGTTTTGGCTATTCTAGATCGGCTTTCCACATATGTTTTCAAATCAGCTTGTCAATTTCTACCGAAACTCCTACTGATAATTTGATTAGGATTGCATACAATTTAGGATTGAACTGATATTAATAATATTGAGTCTTATAAATCATAAAAATTAAATTATATACATCTCCATTTCTTCTTGTCTTTTAAAATTTCTCTTATTAAAGTTTTATACAGATATTGCCTGTATTTTTTATCTTTTTGTGCAATTGTAAAACATGATTTAAAAAAAATTTATTTCCAACTGCTTATTGCTAATATGTAGAAATACAATTAATTTTTATATACCGACCTTGTATCCTATGACCTTATTCACTTATTAGTTTTAGTAGCTTTTTAGTAGAAACTTTGGGATTTTCTAGTCATGCCGTCTGCAAATACAGGGTTTTTTTTTCTTTCATATCTGTATAGCTTTCATCTCTTTTATCTGAAATAGGAGTATTGGGAGTGAATATCCTTGCTTTATTCCCATTCTTAATGAGAAAGCAGTCAGTCTTTCATCATTAAATATGATGACAGTTTTTTTGTAGATGGTCTCTATCAGGTTGTGGAAAGCTTCCTTTTTTTTTTTTTTTTTTTTTTTTGAGGCGGAGTTTCACTCTGTCACCCAGGCTGGAGTGCAGTGGCGCAATCTCGGCTCACTGCAACCTCTGCCTCCCAGGTTCAAGCGATTCTCCTGCCTCAGCCTCCCGAGTAACTGAGACTACAGGCGCGTGCCACCACGCCCGGCTAATTTTTTTGTATGTTTAGTAGAGATGGGATTTCACTGTGTTACCCAGGATGGTCTCAATGTCCTGACCTCCTGATCCACTCACCCTGGCCTCCCAAAGTGCTGGGATTACAGGCATGAGCCACCGTGCCCAACTGGAAGCGTCCTTTTATTCTCGATGTGCTTAGACTTTGTATTATGAATGAATATTGAATTTTTCAAATGCTTTTTCTACATGTATTTAAATAAACATGGATTTTCTTCTTTATTCTATGACATGGTGAATTATATCGATATTAAAATGTAAAACCAAACTTTATTTTTGTGATAAATTTTGCTTCATTATGGTGTGTTAGTCTTTTTATACATACTGAATTTAATGTGCAAGTATTTTATCGAGGATTTTTGTGTCTATGTTCAAGAGGATTGTTGGTCTAAAATTTTCTTATAGTGCCTTGTCAGATTTTGGTCTCAGGGTAATGCTGATCTCGTAGAATAAGGAGGAAAGTGTTCAATTCTTTACTAATTTCTGGAAGAATTGGTAAAAATTTGGTATTAGCTCATCCTTAAATGTCTGGTAGGATATTGGCAGTGAGGCTATCGGGGCCTGGAAGTTTTCTGGGTTGCAATGTTTTCAATTACAAATTTCATTGATCTAATAGATATAGGATTATTTAAGTAATCTATTGTTGACTGACCTTTGATAATGTGGCACATTCAAAGAATTTGTCCATTTCATGTATATTCGGGGTTAGCAAAATATGCCCATAAGCCCGGCTAATGTGGAATGTAGCTTATTTTTATATAGTCTGTAAGTTAAGAATCATATTTTTTTTTAAGGAATTATAAAATAAGAGTATGTGATAGAGACAGTGCATGGCCTACAAGGCCTATAATATTTACTCTCTGGATCTTTACAGAAAAAGTTTCAGTCCTTGATCTAAGTTATTTAATTTAAGGCTATCAATTTGGGATTTTTTACACTTTTAATGTAGTGTTTGAAGTGATGTTATTTCTTTTCAACCTTCTTTCATTTTATAGTAGTAATTTGTGTCTTGACTTCTTTTTCTTTTATCAGTTTTATTAGAGGTTCATTAGTTTTACTGATGATTTTCTCCATTGGATTTCTCTTTTAAATTTCATTGATTTGTACTCTTATTTTTCATATTCCTTTTCTTTTGCTCATGTCAGGTTTAATTTGCCCTTTTTAGTTTCTTAAAGTGAAACTTTAAGAAAGATCGTTAATTTGTGATCTTTTTCCTAATATAAGAATATAAAGATTTTTATGATATGAATTCCCCTCTAAGCACTGCGTTGGAAACTTTACATGCATTTTATGTTATGTATTCATACTCATTCAGTAAAAAATATTTTCTAATTTCTTTTTGACTTCCTCTGTGACTCACTGGTTATTTAGAAGTATGATGTTTAATTTCTGAATATTTACAGAATTTCCACATATCTTTTTTTATTGATTTCTAAGTTAATTCTGTCCTGGTTAGATAAAATATTTCATATGATTTGATTATTTTAAATTTGTTAAGGTTTGTACTATGACTCAGAATATGGTCTATCTTGGTGAGTGTTTAATTTGCACATGAAAAGAAGGTAGATTCTGCTGTTATAGGGTGGAGTGTCAGATAAATATCAATTAGGTTAAGTATGTTGGTGGTGACACTTGGGTCTTCTATACACTTGCTGATTCTCTCTTACATATTCTATCAATTGATGAGAGAGAAGTGTTAAGCTCTCCAAGTACAATTGTAGATTTGCCTATTTTTCTTCTCAGCTCTAAAACATTTGCTTCATGAATTTAGAAACTCAGTTGTTACATGCATACACATTTAGGATTGCTATGTCTTCTTGGAAAACTGAATCCTTTATCATTATGGCCCTCTTTATCTCTGATAAAATCTTCCTTTTGAAGTCGATGTTGTCTGATATTATTATAGCCACTTCAGACTTCTTTTTATTGGTGGTGTTGCATATCTTTTTCCCTCCTTTGATTTTCAACCTATTGAAGTCTTTATATCTAAAATGTTTCTTGTAGATAGCGTATGGATATTTTGTGTTCTCATCCAATCTGATAAGTTTCATATTTTAATTAGCATAGATAAATCATTTAAGTTTAATATGATTATGGATAGGATTGTATTAAACTTTCCTATTTTGCTAGGTATTTTCCATTTGTTTCCTCTTCTTTTTTTTTTTTTTTTTTTTTACTTCTTTTTCTACTTACTTTTGGATTGAGTTTTTTTATGATTCTACTGTATCTCCACTGTTGGCTTATTATTTATGCCTCTTTTAAAAGTATTTTACTGGTTGTCTTAGGATTTGCAGCATGCATTGACTGGTACAAAAACTGGCACATAGACCAATGGAACAGGATAAAGACCCCAGAATAAAGGCACTCACCTACAGCATCTGATCTTTGGCAAAGTTGACAAAAATAAGAGATGGGGAAAGGACTCCCTATTCAGTAAGTCGTATTGGGATAGCTGGCTGGCTGCTACATGCAGAAGAATGAAACTAAATCCCCACCTTTCACTATATGCAAAAATTAACTCAAGAAGGACAAAATATTTAAATATAAGACCTCAAATTATAAGAATCCTAGAAGAAAACATAGAAAACGTCATTCTGGACATTGGCCTTGGGAAAGAATGCATGACTAAGTCCTCAAAAGCAATTGCAACAAAAACAAAAATTGACAAGTGAGACCTAATTAAACTAAAGCTCTTCTGTAAAGCAAAAGAAGCCATCAACAGAGTAAACAGACAACCTACCGAATGAGAGAAAATATTTGCAAACTATACAATTGACAAAGATTTGATGTCCAGAATCTATCAGGAAGTTAAACAATGCAACAAGCAAAACACAAATAACTCCATTAAAAATAGACAAAAAATATGAACAGACAATTCTCAAAAGAAGACATACAAGCGGCCAACAAGCATATGAAAAAAATGCTCAACAACAGTAATCATCAGAGAAATGCAAATCAAAACCACAGTGAAATATCATCTCGCACGAGTCAGAATGGCTATTATTAAAAAGTCAAAAAACAGATTCTGGTGAGGCTGCAGAGAAAAGGAGCTGCTTACGCGCTGTCAGTGGAAATGTAAATTAGTTCAGCCACTGTGGAAAACTGTTTGGAGATTTCTCAAAGAACTTAAAACTACTATTTGACCCAGCAATACCATTACTGGGCATATATCAAAAAGAAAATAAATTGTTCTACCAAAAGGCACACACTTATACGTTCATCACAGCACTACTAGTAATAGCAAAGACATGGAATCAACCTAGGCACTCATCAATGATTTATTGTACAAAGAAGATGTGGTACATATACACAAATACCACACAGCCATAAAAAAGAATGAAACCATGTCCTTTGTAACAACATGGATATAGCTGGAGGTAATTATCCTAAGGAAATTAATGCAGGAACAGAAAAACAAATATTGCATGGTCTTGCTTATAAGTGGGAGCTAAATGTTAGGTACTCATGAACATAAAGATGGCAACAATAGACACTGAGGACTCATAGGAAGGGGAAGGAGGTGAGCTGGGGGTAAGGGTTGAAAAACTAACTGTTGCATATTATGCTCACTATCCGGGCAATGCGATCTTTAGAAGCCAACCCTCCACATCATGCAATATACCCATGCAGCAAACCTGTACATGTACCCCATGAATCTAAAATAAAGGTTAAAATCATTTAAAAATTTACTATGCATATATATAATTTTCATGTCTATTTTTAAATAACAGAATATTACATAAGTAAGGGTCTTACTTCCAATCCTTCTCTTCCTTTTTTTGTGCTATTGTTGGCATTTATTTTACTTTTATATATGCTACTTACTCACAATGTATTGCTGCTATTTTTTTGTTGTTTAGGCAGTCAATTTCTTTTGGAATGATGAATAATATGAAAATATATTTTTATATTTATTTCCATTTTAAATTACTTGCAGAACTCTTTATTTCTTCATGTAGATCTAGATTTCCATCTAGTGTCATATTTCTTTTGCTTGAAGAATTTCTTTTAACATTTCATGTAAAGTCAGACTATTGGTAATAAAATCTAATTTTATGTGTCTGAAAAGCCATTATTTTACTTTCATTTTTGAAAAGTATTTTCACCTGGTTACAGGATACTAGGATAGCCATTTTCAATTTTAATATTTTAAAGACGCCATTTTCTTCTGACTTGCATAGTGTTTGTCAAGAAATCTGCTGTAATACTTATCTTTATTTTTCAGTAAGTAATACGTATTTCTTTCTTTTTTCTCTGGCTGCCTTGAAGACTTCCTCTTTATCTTTGTATTAAGTTCGGATTTAATATGTCTAGGTATGTCTGTTTGTGTGGGGTGGGGTGGGGGGCGTGTATGTGTGTTTGGGGAGGGCATATTGATCCAGCTTGAGGTTCTCTAAATTTCTTAAGTCTGTGATTGATATATTTTATTATTTTTGGAGAATCCTTCATTACCTTTTCAAATGTTTTTCCCTGCTGTCTCTCTCTTCTTCTGAGATATTAATTATACATTACAATGTTTGATATTGTTCCACAATTCTTGAATGCACTGTTCTTTTTTCTTCTCTCATTTTTTTTATCCTCTGTGTTCTCAGTGTTAGTAATTTTTCTTGATCTCTTTCCATGTTCACTGATTATTTCCTTGGCTATATCATGCCTGCAAACGAGCCCGTCAAAAGCATTATTCTTTTCTGTTATCACGATTTTATTTTTAGCATTTCCACTTGACTCTTCCTTATAATTTCTATTTTTCTGCTGAAATTCCCCATCTATCCATAAATGGCCTCCACTTTTTCCACTGGAAACAGGGCCAGGAAGGGGATGGAAAGCCTCCATTAAAAGACATGATTCCAGCAGAACTGGCAGATCATATAATTTATGATTATGGATCTGAATTTGAATTTACCTATCAGAAAGGAGAAGTCATTCGGTCACTTTTAGATTTGTTTAAAGAAGCTTTTAGACTCTAGATGGACTGCAGTTTGAATCTGATTCCCAGCCATGCTTCTCAATTGACTCAACTGGTAGTAGGCACTTAGCATGTCCTACATTTTCAAACGATTTTACTCACAGCAGCCCAGCTTGTCCTTGTCTGATGTCTGTAAGTGTAGCCTAGGCCATCTGGTCTTTTTCTCCCAGGTGTGAGAAACTAGATGTTATCTTGCCTACTGTCTTCCTTTACTAATGTTGCTAGTGAAATAATGACTCTGCTTGAACGGAAGTAAAGTACTAATGAGACAATAACAAAGACCAATGCTACCATTTAATGAGCGCTTGCCACATACCAGTGGCAGAAAAGATAAAGAATCAGAGGCACCAAGAATTGAAGTACTATACACAAGGTTGCAGATATAAGAGGCTGATGGGCCGGGTGTGGTGGCTCACACCTGTAATCCCAGCACTTTGGGAAGCCGAGGCAGGCGGATCATCTAAGGTCGGGAGTTCGAGACCAGCCTGACCAACATGGTGAAACCCCATCTCTACTAAAAATACAAAAATTAGCTGGGCGTGGTGGCGCATGCCTGTAATCCCAGTTACTTGGGAGGCTGAGGCAGGAGAATTGCTAGAACCCAGGAGGCAGAGGTTCCGCCAGTGAACCGAGATTGCACCATTGCACTCCAGCCTGGGCAACAAGAGCGAAACTCCATCTCAAAAAAAAACAAACAAAAAAAAGAGGCTGATGTAGAATTCCAGCCCGGTATTTTAACTATTCCTCAAGTACATCGGTATCTTGGTATCTGCCCAATACCATTAAAAAAAAAAACTGCTCTATGGAGCGATGACTCTCAAATAGAACATCTCAGGTTAATAACAATTTTCTGTGGAGGAGCTGACCTTGAAGATGATAGTAAGGGTCTTAAAGAAGAAAGTTTCATTTCCTCTGAGAAGCCCTGTCATTCCTAGATTGTAGAAATCTCTTTCTCCCCAATGTTGAAAGCCTGCTCAGATGTCACCCTTAGAAACAACAGCAACTGTGACAGTAAAAGGCAGACAATGGAAGGTATAACCAAAATCCTGAGTCCCTACCTCCCACTTCAGGGTTGACGAGCTACACTGAGATGTGTGGCCTGGGTTTGGGACCCAGCTGCTAAAAGCATTTCTTTGGTTTCTCCTAAGTGGGCTTTCTAAGAAACCCTGTGATTGTGAATGCTTTAGACAGGCACAGCTGTGGGGGAACAGGGGAACATCTTCTTGTATTTCTATAAAGAAAACAAGTTGACCATATATTTGGATCTATCCAAGGATGCTGAAAGTGCTGCTTTTTAAATATTTTAAAATTTTTGAGGGAGGATAAAAGCATTCAGATAGTGGTAGCCAGATTTTGTCCAATTTCATAGACATTTAATCTTTCCTGTCCTTCTTGTGGGAGCATGTCAATATAATTTTTATTATTATAAAAATGATAATGTCACACATGGTGCAGTTTTTTGTATTCTGTAAAGCATTTTACATATACTATTTCATTTTATCTGAAGAAAACATTAAGGCAGATGGAGACATTGAAGCATATTCTAGCAAAGAGACTTGCACTAGAGAACAAAGTAAGGAAGCATCAGAGCTGAGTCTGGGTCTCTACCCTTAATGATGACATGACTTGTTAACACAACTTGTCTTCTGGGTACCTTTGTCCAGACTCCTAGTCTTTATCCTGGAGATAAATCAGTGGGATAATTCCATTCTTGTTCCCTTTCCATGTAGCCCCCCATAACTTGGAGAATCTCATCCAATTAATAGTTTCATTAGCAATGCCTGTTTCTACACATCCTTATTAACTCTATCACCAATTGTTTGAAAAATTTGCTTATCTTATTACAGGTGGAAAATGGTATCTCATGGTCATTTTAGTTAATCTTCTTATCCCTGCTAGAAGTTGAGTACCTTCTCATAGATTTATGGACGATTTATATTTCTTCTTTCATGAATTGCCTCTTTATCCTCTGCCTAATATATGTTTATAAATCTTCATATTTTTAATATTTTCAAACAAATTTAAAAGTTTTCTCTTATAAACTACATATATACTTTTTTTCCTTTTACATCTGAACATCTTTGTTTTTTGATGGAAGTTCAAGCCACTGACTTTTGTTATGATTACATGTGTATTTGATTTTATTTCTGTCATCTTGCTTTATTTTCTATTTGCTGTGAAATTTTTTCTCATTCACTGGATTGACTGAATTGTCTTTGTCCCCTTTTCAGTTTTGTGCTTGTATTGTGCTGTGTCTTACAAAAGCATCTTGGAATCTCTACATCCTATTTCTAGTTAGCTCATGTTTAGTTATGTAAATTTTTTTTTTTTTTAGACGGAGTCTCACTGTCACCCAAGCTAGAATGCAGTGCAGTGACCTTAGCTCACTGCAACCTCTGCCTCCTGAGTTCAAGCAATTCTTCTGCCTCACCCTCTCAAGTAGCTGGGATTACAGGTATGCGTCACCATGCCTGGCTGATTTTTGCATTTTCAGTAGAAATGGAGTTTTACCATGTTGGCCAGGCTGATCTTGAACTCCTGAGCTCAGGTGATCTGCCTGCCTTGGCCTCCCAAAATGCTGGGATTACAAATCTGAGCCACTGCACCCAACCAGCCATGTATTTTTAATGTATATAAACATATTTTCCTATTATTGAAGATAAATCAATATTTATAACCCATACCCTTCAAACAGGTGTTGGCATACTTTCATTCCTTCCTTTCCCTCTAGAATTATTTTAATTATTTTGAATTCCAGATTTTAATTTTTTCTCTATTTATTATTTATGTCTTTCCAAATGTGTTGGGATTATTGCTTGCACACTCATTTTTAGAAATTCAAGCATGTGGTGATTAACACAAGCAGCTAACGTGGGTTTTCCTCAGCAGAAGTAAAGTATTATCTCTGCAGTAGGCTCTGCTCTCACTGGGAACGTTCTCTCCAGTGAACACAGAATGACAGAATCTAAGCTTTTCTAAGGGTGAGGGCCAAGAGCACGGCACCTCCTTTCATGGTTGCCAAACTTAGGAGACAATGTGTTTCAACACTTTGCACTTCAAGAAGGAGCTACCTTTTTATTTTGTACTTAAATTTATAGTCATGCTTTACTTTTCTCTCCTATCAAAATGCTCACTTTTTATCCTTAAAACAAAGTCTCTGATTTGTTTAGAGGCCAGTTTCATGGTTTTAACCTGGACAAAAAACCATGGCCAATTGCTGAATATGGGCAGACAGATAAATGAGTGTAGAGATCAACAGCCATGCTTATTCACCTGCTCTTTAATAAATTATTTCAGAGATCACTACTTGACTCAGCCCTTGCTGAGTTTCCGTGAAGAAGAATTGCATTGCACCCTACTCGTGGTGCAATTTCGACTTGTCAGCTCATGCTTTGATTTTTTCTTTTTTCAAATCAATCAGTCGTTTCTTCTTGTGTCTTCCAGAGATCGCCAAAATTTCTGATTCAGAAATGGCAACTTTCTTCATTTACCACCTTTAACTGGAGTTACTGACATTTCACACACAAGGAACCTGAGGCTTAGAGAAGGCAACCTTGAGAAGCAGGAGATATCATACAGGGATAACGTGTCTTATCATGTGACAGCATTGATAAGGTGAGGAAGTTGAAAACCATTCTTGGGAGCCAGCTCTACCTTTGCCATCATTGTGCAAATAAGAAATCACAGTTTAAAGCACCAAATAATACTGTCTTCTCAGTTTCTTTCTTTAAGAAGCTGTTATTTACCTGGTCTGTTCCACTGTGAGATGTGCCATGACCCATTGAGAACACATTGTCTTTGGGCAACTAGGGAAACATATAAGTAGCCGGGGCACATAGAAGAAGTATATGAGGAACTCCTCCTCACCCCATCACCTTTTTGTTAATTTATTTAGCCAATATGTCTTGATTGCCTACTACTTACCATTTACTGTTAATATTTAGTTCACTGTGGTAAATAACACAGGAAAGCTCTCTTTTCTCATGGAGCCTGTAGTCACCGCTGTGACCTCACATTGATGATTAGCTCTTGGCTTCTGCTTTTGCCTCTTTACCTCAATTCTACTAAGTAAAAAAATCTTACTGATCAGTACAGTAAAGAAATTGCATGAATCTGACTTGGAAACTGTCTCTAGTAGTGTATTGTGAAAGCAAAATAGGATTTTATTAACATTTAAGTATGGCCAACTGGGTCACACATTTTTTTAAATGACTTTTGTCTTAGGTCTTTTTTGGAAAAACACTGGAGAGAAGAATGTGAGTCCAAAATTTGTATTGATTCAGTGAAAGCTTCTGAACAGTCTTTTTCATGTTGAACAGTCTATGGCCATCTTAATGAAATGGGGGCACATAAGATACTCAGTAAAAGTGAGAAACTAAGTGGGATTCAAAGAAGGACCAAATCTTGAGACAACATGTGGCTTTGAGGATATTCAGCTCGCATATTTAGGCCTCGTTCTCCTTGCCCTGCCCCTCCCCCAAGGAAGATGGCACTAAATGATGTCTAAGGCCTTCTAGCAGTAATCTGTAATAGAAATATAATACAATAAACTGTTTTCAACTTTTATATTTTCACCACATAGGACTTCCCTTGAGGTTAGTAGAAGTTCTAAGGAGGAAGCACAAAAGAGAGATATGACAATTGAACCTACAAAGCAATAGTCTGTTAAATCCAAAAGATTACTGTTGCGTATTATGTCTTAAATTCTCCAATAAGGTATCAGAATGAGCTACTTTCTGAGGAAGGGCTCATGTTTTAATAACCAGACAGGAGCCTTCCCTTGTTGCCTGTGAAGTCCCAATGACAGTAGAAATCGCTTTAGGGAGAAAAATCAAAGCAAGAGGATTAAGTTTCTTTTTATAAGATGGTGTGTGGCAGGGTGTGGTGGCTCACGCCTGTAATACCAGCAGTTTGGAAGGCTGAGATGGGCAAATCCCCTGAGGTCAGGAGTTTGAGACCATCCTGGGGAACACAACGAATCCCCGTCTTTACTAAAAATACAAAAATTGGCCGGGCGTGGTGGCGGGCGCCTGTAATCCCAGCTACTTAGGAGGCTGAGGCAGAAGAATTGCTTGAACCTGGGAGGCAGAGGTTGCGGTGAGTGGAGACCTCACCACTGCACTCCAGTCTGGGCAACAAGAGTGAGACTCTGTCTCAAAAAAAAAAAAGAAAAAGAAAAAAAAAAGAAAAGAAAAGAAGAAAAAGAAAGGAAGAAAAGAAAAGAAAAAGAGATGGCGTGAGATGGAGATACAGTTTTTGGGTTTTGGATTTTTTTAATCCTTCCATGTCCCTTCACAGAAAAGAGCTGGAGAAAGCAAGCTTTGGGACTTGAAAATGGTAGGATTTACTTTTTGCTGCAATTCACACTTTTCCCAAATAAATTCCTTAGAAACTCCAGTAATTGGTAAATGATGTTTTCTTGAATTAGTCTCCTCAAATTGCCACTAGGAGAGAGTGAGATACTGCTATACATCTTGCCAGCAGCCTACTGTCGATACTCTATTTAAAAGGGTCCCTTTAGACTACAAATGACAGGTGTCCATGAAGAGTTGCCCCAAGGCTCTGAAGATATCTTTCTTCTCCTTCCATTTCTTTTTGCCCTTGTGTCACCTCCTGCACCTCCCTTCCAGAAACCCACTCATATACATATTGGACACACACACACACTCTCTCTCTCTCTCACACACACACACACACACACACAAATATTTAAATGGAGCCTGAAAAACATATTTGTTAAGATCATAAACTCAGGAGTCAGGTTGCCTGTATTCTCCATTTAACAGCTGTGTGATCTTGGGCAAGTCATGTAACTTCTCTGTGCCTCAGTTTCCTCTACACCATAGGGTTGTTATAAGGATTAAATGGGCTCATCCATGTGCAGTATTTAGCACAAGGCTTGTTGCATGTAAGTGCTCAATAAATGTTAGGCATTATGCTCATGATGAACTTTCATTTTGTTTTCATTCTTATGATGTCCTGGGGAATGGATACCTTTGCAGGGACAGGTTTTCAAATAAGATGCCCTCAAAGATGAGCCCAAATTGAGCTAGGTTTCCATGTGTGGGTGTAGGATAGGTAAAGTGCTATGTGGTTTGCCATTAGTTCTCACATGGGTTCAAGTCCTGATAGCAACTTGGGAACTGGGTGGTAATAACCTCTGGGTGCCCTTTCAAAGGAACAAAATTAAATGTCACTTGCCAGGTGCTGAAACTTACTCTGAGGACAGTAAGTTAAGGGAATTACCTGTGTTAAGCAAAACTGAATAAATGATCTGCTGTGGTCAAAACCACTTTGGCAAAGCCCTACAGTGCTCCTTCTATACACATGTGTGCATATGTTTCTGCATGTGTTTCCCTTGTCATCACTTTGGGATGGAGGGAGAGAGGGTGGGTGGGTGGGGACTTTGGATGTGATACCGACAAATACAAGCAGTGGGAGACTTAACAATTTCTGTCCACATGAACTCCCACTGTTTCCTTTTTTTTTTTTTTTTTTTTTCTCAATTGTGATAGGCTCTGGTTTCCTGTAAGTTTAGTTTTGAATTTCAACCTTAAGTTAACTTTGATTGCAAGATCAGTATGATGCCCTTATACAAGAGCTGTGGTCACATGCATAGGGCTGCAAGGGACACCCACCTGGTTGGGAATGATCTGCCCTCCATTTCCCAAACTTGGTGTCCATCAGGTGAAACTAAGTCATAGTCCTTTAAACCTCTCTCTTCCAGTTAAAAAGTTCTCTACAAGGACGGCAAGTGAGAAATTCTTAGATGCCATGCATCTTGCTTTTGTGGATAATAGATCCCAAATTTTCCATGCTGCTGAGAAGGGACAGAAGTTGTCATGTGCGTGAGAAAACCTGTGTGTCTTGTATGGTTTGGGGAATAACAAGAACAAAAATATTTTTCCTCTCTTTCCATTTAATGTAATAAATGGTTCAAGATCACATGCATATAGCTTACCGCACAAACTTCCTGCACACAAACATACAGGTTCTTAAAATGAACAAATTTTATAACAAAGAAAAAAATTGAGAAAACAAGAAAAATCCTCCACCACACATACTACACAAAGCTTTGTGTAAATGCCAAAGAAGCTACCAAAAACTGGTAGTTGGAAGCTATAGTGAATTTAACAAAACTTTCTGTACTATTTTAGGTTCCAACCTTTGATTAATAGAAGATCATTTTCATTTTTATGAAGTCTGATGCCTGAAGTGGAGAAAGGAGACAGAGGTGTCAATGAACTGTGATAATGCTTGGTGAAGTGATTGGGTGGAAATGTGTGGAGGTTTTTGTTTGTTTATTTGTTTGTTTGTTTTTGCTTATATTTTGAACTTCTACCAGCCAGCATTCATTCATTCATTTATTTACTTACTCATTCAGTCACTCATGCATTCAGACTTGTGGTTCATAGTGTCAGCTAAAAGTTAAAGTCACAGCCATTGGCCAGAAAAAAGAGGGCTCTGATACTGGCTAAGAGATCAACTGTGACTCCCAATGAGAGGAGTTCCTCTACAGGTCTCTAAACACTGTCCTCTGGGAAACATTGGATGTAGGGAATACCTGTGCACTCAGGGACATCAATTTATAGGCAGGAAGCTTTGCTTATGAGACTTAGAAGTTTCTGCAAGTTATAGATTGATGGTAAGGACTTTGGCTGCTGCTGGGAGAGGAGAAAGGCAATGAGAGTCCAGAAGATGACTGGGAAATCAACTGTTTATGCCTTTTAAATCTACTGGAAAATCCAAGTGTCCCTTTCAAGGGACTTACTTCAAGACATCCCTTACAAGGCACCTTCTCCCATGAGCCCTGCATTATGAAAGTATGTAAGTCCCATTTGCAGGAAATCCTACACCCAGAAACACACTCTCATTGATCTCCGTCTTTGAAATACAGGTTCACACACAACGTGTGCCTCAAAGACATAAAAGATGTGGCAACCCCCATGGCCAAGGTTAAGGTCACTATCCTCTAAAAGAAGTTAGTTTAGAGATTAGTCACACATCATGCAGGATAACCTTTGCCATTCCCTGCCCACCTTCTTTATGGTTAATTTCACAACAATCTCTTTCCTTTTCAAACGTTTTGAGAAAAAAAATCCTCTGGCTAATTTACATGTATGATTATATCAGCCTTTACAAAAGTTCTAAAATGTGTCTGAAGCTTATAGATGGACATTTGCTTTATTAAATGATCAGCTGTAAAACCTAAGACCCTTGTTTACTCCTGATTATATCTCTAAATGCAAGGACAAGAATATGGAACCTTCAACTTTTAACTGGTTCATGTTACATTTTAGGTTCCAGAAATGAGATGGCCCCAGATCTGCATATCTCCTCTAAGAGTGTTTTAATAATTGAACTGGAGAAATTATAAGCCTTAAAATGTTGACTATTTTTTCTAAAATGTGTGAGCAAAATTCATGGAGTTGAACTGGATAACAAATGGCAAATATTGGACTATATGTTGAGCCATGCACACATGAGAACTGACAATTGTTAGCCATGTCTGTGGGATATCATCATTGCAATTTGGAAATCACTTTTTCAATGTGAGGGCAAAAAAATAAATAAATTAAAAACTAATATGTCAATGCATGTCTTTTAAAATATACATTTCTATCTTTTATAAAACTATATTATTAAGCTATTCATTATCACTATACAATTTTATAACACTATATTATGAAGCTATTATAATCACTATGTAATTCAGATTGGCCAGAAATATAAAATGAAGAAAATGCAGGTTTTTTTCCTTCTTAGTATCTTCCCTTTCTTTCTTAGTATCCCTTTGGGTACTTTTTCTCTTTTTAAACAGAGAACTCCATTTGGACTGGTGTTTTTCCAAATTAATCAACAAATATAAATAATAAATGTTCATCAGAAACTGTATGTACTAACCAGCTCTAACATTGCTGTAAAGAAATACCTGAGACTGGGTAATTTATAAAGAAAAGAGGTTTAATTTGCTCATGGTTGTGCAGGCTGTACAGGAAGCAGAAGCTGCCAAACCTCAACACTTGCATTCTGTGCACCTGCAAGCTTAAGGCTACATGGAAACCACCAAGGCTTACAGTTTGCACACTTGAGCGGTACTTGGGTCCCTCTGAGCCACAGCTGGAGCTGGAGCAGCTGGGATGCAGGGAGTAGTGTGCTGAGACTGTGTAGGGCAGCAGGGGATGGGGAGTCTTGGCCATGACCCAGGAAATCATTCTGTCTTCCTAGGCCTTTGGGCCTATGATGGGAGGGGCTGCCACGAAGTTCTCTGAAATGCCTTCAAGGCCTTTTCCCCATTGTTTTGGCTATCAGCACTTGCCTTCCTTTTAGTTATGCAAATTTCTGCAGGTGGCTTGAATTGCTCCCCTGAAAATAAACTTTTCTTTGCTGCCACATGGCCAGGCTGCAAAATTTTCAAATTTTTATGCTCTCCTTCCCCTTCAGATATAACTTCCAGTTTTACCTCATTTATTTGCTCATGCATATCAGCTCTTACAAGCAGCCAGGTTAAATCTTGAACACTTTGCTGCTTAGAAGTTTCTTCCCCCAGATACCCTAAATCATCACTCTCAATTTCAAAGTTCCACAGATCCTTAGGGCAGGAGCACAATGCCATCATGTTCTTTGCTAATGCATAACAAAAGTAACTTTTGCTCCAGTTCCCAGTAAATTCCTTGACTCCATCTGAGACCTCATCAGCCTGGTCATTTCTGTCCATATCACTATCAGCATTTAGGTCACAACAATTTAACAAGTCTCTAGGAAATTCCAAGCGTTCCTCATCTTCCTGTCTTTTTCTGAGCCCTCCATACTCTTCCAACTTCTGCCCGTTATTCAGTTCCAAAGCTGCTTCCACATTTTCAGTTATCTTTATAGCAATGTCCCACTCCTTGGTATCAATTTTCTGTATTTTTCAGTTTTCACATTACTGTAAAGAAATACCTGCGACTGGGTAACTTATAAAGAAAAAAGGTTTAATTGGCTCATGGTTCCACAGGCTATATAGGAAACATGATGCTGGCATCTACTCAGCTTCTGGGGAGGCCTCAGGAAACTTACAACCATGACAGAAGGCAAAGGGGAAACAGGCTTGTCTTACATGGCCAAAGCAGGAGGAAGTTGTGGGTAGGTGCCACACACTTTTAAACAACCAGATCTCATGAGAACTCTATCATGAGAACCACACCAAAGGGATGGTGCTAAACCATTCATGAAGGATCCATCCCCGTGATCCAATTATCTCCCACCAGGTCCTACCTGCAACATTGGAGATTATGATTTGACATGAGATTTGGGTGGGTACACGGATGCAAACCATACCACCATATAGACACGAAGCATACCACATCCTTCTAAACCTATGATTAGATCTTCCTACCCTGCCAGATGGGATGTGCCCTTCACTGTGAAAGTATCTAAGTCCCATTTGATGGGAGTCTTACTTTCTCTGTGTTCCTTAGCACTTAGCACATATTTTACAACATTGATTTATGCTAGATTGTATTTATACATCATTTTCTGATACATACCATTGTATCTCAATTTTCATATTGTCTTCTGTCACATCCTGGTCCCCCTATTTGGTGCATGAGTGTTTCCATTGGTTGTATAGTGAGTGCATTTCAAACTTCATCAAAGAATACTACCATCTCAGTTTCAAATTTTTAAAAATTAGGTTTTCATTGATATTATTGTCCAGTGAATTTATTTACTAAGGCTGCCATAACAAAATACCACAGACTGGATGGCTTAAATAGAAATGTATTTTCTCACGGATCTGGAGGCTGGAAGTCCAAGATCAAGGTATCAGCAGGGTTGGTTTCTCTAGAGGCCTCTGGAGAGGCTTGCAAATGGCTGCCTTCTCACTCTCTCCACATGGCCTTTCCTCTGGAGTTTGCACTCCTAGTGTCTCTCTCTTCTTAAAAGGACATCACTCCTATTGGATTTGGACCCTGCCTTATGATCTTACTTAACCTTAAGTACCTCCTTAAAAGCCCTATCTCCAATTACAGTCACATTAGGGTTTAGACCTTTCATATATGAATTTGGTACCAAGTGGGCATAATTTATTCCACAACACCTGGTGTGGTAGGTAGGATATTTATATGTCCCCTAAATTTCCTTCCCCCTGATGAGCATTCTTCCCCCTTTAAAGATGATGGATTTTTTTTTTTTTGACAGAGTCTCCCTCTGTCGTCCAGGATGGAGTGCAGTGGTGCAATCACGGCTCACCGCAAGCTCTGCCTCCCAGATTCATGCTATTCTCCTACCTCAGTCTCCTGGGTAACTGGGACTACAGACGCCCACCACCACGCCTGGCTAATTTTTTTGTATTTTTGGTAGAGACAGGGTTTCACCATGTTAGCCAGGGTGGTCTCAATCTCCTCACCTCATGATCCACCCACCTTGACCTCCCAGAGTGCTGGGATTACAGGCGTGAGCCACCGTGACTGGTCTTAAGATGATGGATTTTATACTCCTGTGACTCCATTACACTATATGACAGACTATACCTCCAGATAGTGAGATTATCCAGGTGGGCCAAGCCTAACTCTCAAACTCTTTAAAAGCAGAGAGTTTTCTCTGGCCAGTAGCAGACAGAAAAATCAAAAAGACTTTATTTGATAGAAATATGATGTAAAGGAGGTTCTCTGTTGCTGAAAAAAGGGGTGCCACGAGTGCTACAGAGTGGCCTCTAGGAGCTGACACCTACCCTGGCAGAGCTGTCAAGACAATATCTACCTCAGTCCTACAGTTGCAAAGAAATAAATTCTACCTACAACCTGAATGAATCTGGAAGTGGATTCTTCCCCAGAGACTCTAGAAGAGAACTCAGTCCAGTTGACACCTTGATTTCAGCTTTGTGATGCCTTGAGCAGAGAATCCAATCATATCATGCAGGAATTTTGACCAACAGAATGGTAAGATAATACGTGGGTGTTATTTTAAACTGCCAACCGCATGGAAATATGTTACATAGAAATAGAATACTTATACCTGGGTATTAACAGGTTATCTGGGCCAACCATAGAACCATGGAAACAAGTCATCAGAGCTAACTCTTCCTCTTCTACTAACATAAAACAAAAGAAAATCCACATGTCCTCTCCTTGCTCCATTAGGGAGAAAATACAATTTTATTCTCCTCTCAGACTTCAAAGACTTGTTTGAGAGGGATCCCTGACTAAAATTTTGATCCACAATATGCTTAAGAAAATACTGTAATTTATAAGTTTCTGTGAGTTTTGTGTGTGTGTGTGTGTGTGTGTATGTGTGTGTAATACTGAAGTTGGAGGCTTTTGGATTTAGCAAAGGCCTGTCTGAGGTTTTTCAAATGCAGAACTGTTCGGGTGGGGACTAGGGAGACAGAGAGCAAAGCATAATAAATGAGGAAGATTTGGGAATGCAAGGGTTGGGAAGATCAGGACTGACAGATGTAGATTGAGGACAATGAGAGGTAAGTTACATGGCAAGTTCTCAGACAGACCATGGGAAAGTCCTAGCAGGGAAATGTCTTTGGAGAAAATTTAAATTAAAGGACAATTGAATGAATATATATTAATTTGTTCTCTTGAGTGAACTCTGCTGTTCTCTCCCTCTTTGACCCCAAAACTTCAGTCAAAGGCTATGAGACCTTTATGTGAGAGGGGAATGAAGGGCAAGTCTAATAAAGAGAACTGTAACGTTTCCTAACTGAGAACTCTACTGATATCAACATGGTGGCAGCAGCATCTCACAGAGACAGGATAAAATCTCAGAGCTGAAGTCAGTGAAACCAGCAGAGGTTCAGGTACAAGCCAAGGACTGCAGACAGGACCCCATGATAAGAGAGAAGCAGCCTGCAATGGCTGTGATGGAGAATGCCTCAACAGAAATACAAATCCCTAGGACAAGGTTTCTGAACCTTGGCACTATTGACATCTGGGGCCCAATAATTCTTGGTTGTGAGGTGCCATCCTGAACATCATAGGATGCTAACAGCATCCCAGGTCTCTACCTCTAGCACCACTCTTCTCCCCACTTGTAACAGTCAAACATGTTTTACACTTTTGCAAATATTCTCTATGGGAAAAATCACCTGGGTTAATAATCATTGTCCTGCACCAGTCCTTTCAGAGATACTGGGAGAAGCTCTGGACATCTGCATGGAATGTTGACTTAAAGCCATAGGACTGAAGAACTCCAGGGTGAAGACAACTGAGTTTCCGTAATATAAGCAGAAATGTAGAGTCAGAAATAATTTGGGAGCTGGGGTGGTTGTGCCTTTATGTTTAGATGTTTATGTTTAAAAGGAGCACTCACTGGTCTCTAAAACACTTTTTTTTCTCCAGGAAATAAAGTTCTGAGGTTCTGTCACCATTAGCAGGCCACACCGTTTGCCCAATTCCAATATAGTTTTCCTTTTTTAAAAAAATCCTAAGTATTTAATTGAAATGACCAAAATGAAGACCCAAAATGAGTTTCTTCAATTTTGGTTTCCAACAGAGAAAAACTGTGATTTGGTTCAAGCCACTTGTGAGTCGTCTGCCTGCCACGGGTGCTGCATTTATAGCACCCTTGATTAGATGTGACATTTTCTCACTCCGAGTATTTTGCCCGTATTTGAAGAGACCCACACAAGGGACCTTATTAAAATCTGCAGAAGCCTGTGAATACGTGAGGATGCACTTATGTGAGGGGGAGGGAGAGAATGGATTTTTATCTTCTGGGAATCTGGTGGTTTTATTTTATAGGAGCTTACAAAGGAATGAGCAAGAGGAAAGAAGATTCTGGTCTCACTTAAAATGGACTGCAGTACCTTCTCTGCTTGATTCAAAGAAGCCAAGTTAAGCAGAGTTGAAATTGTTTTCATGGCTCACTAAAGTGAGAACTGCTTCTTCTGTTAAACTCTAGATTCTTCTGCTAATTATAGCAAAGAGATGTGGATGGCACAGAGCAACATATCACAATGACGCCGTGTTTGCTAGGATGCACACATTCAAATCTGTTCCTGCTCACAAAAGTTGTGACTTCCACTCCTCCCAGTCCTATTTGTTCCTGATTTGGTTCTCTATTAAGCAAGTTGGGCCCCAGGAAGATAGAATGGAGATAAGGTTCCAATACAAAGCTATTAAAGAATGTGAAGTAGGGCTGGGCACAGTGGCTCACACTTGTAATCCCAGCACTTTGGGAGGCTGAGGTGGGCGGGATCACCTGATGCCAAGAGTTTGAGACCAGCCTGGGCAATATGGTGAAACCCTGTCCCTATTAAAAATACAAAAAAGTAGCCGGGCACAGTGGTGCTTGCCTGTAATCCCAGCTACTTGGGAGGCTGAGGTGGGAGAATCACTTGAACCCCAGAGGTGGAGGTTTTAGTGAGCCAAGACCATGCCATTGCACTCTAGCCTGGGTGACAAGGGTGAAACTAGAAAGAAAGAGAGAAGAGAAGAGAAAAGAAAAAAGAGAAAAGAAAATAAAATAAAAAGAAAGAAAGAATGTGCAGTAGGCAAAATTTGTCTTCAATCTCCCTTTTATGTCCCCTTTTCTGTCTCGGGCTGGTCCTCTCCTCCCATACTTGTTCTAGTCCCTCTATATCTAATGTTATAGATTTATCATTTTAAGTGAAGCAGCCCCTTCACAGGTCATTTGAAAACCACGTGACTCTTCTTCTACCCTGACCCAAACACACACAAACCTCATATCATTGGATCAGGTGCAGGAACATGAATGAAGACAGCAGTTATGACAGGAGAGAAAAGATGAGGATGAGCCGGATTCAGCAGAAATATCTCAGGAACTTACTTATAACAAGTGGTAAAGTATTTTGTTCCTTTTTTAGTCATTATAAATAGGATTGCTTTCCTGGCTTCCTTTTTAAGTAGTAGATGTGTAGACAGAAAGACAGAATAGAGAGCCCCAAAATAAATCTACATATCCCATGTTGAACTGATCTTTGACAAGTGTGCCAAGACCACAAAATGAGGAAAGGGCAGCCTTTTTGATGAATGGTATTGGGAAAACTGAATGTTCACAGGCAGAAAAAACGGAAATGGACCCTTCTCTCACGCCATATACAGAAATCAACTCAAAACAGATTAAAGACTTAAATGTAAGACCTGAAACTGTAAAACTCTAGAAAAATAGGGGAAAAGCTTTTTGGCATTGGATATCACACCAAAAGCACAGGCAACACAAGCAAAAAAGACAAGAGGACTTATATCTGACTAAAAGGTTTCTGAACAGCAAAGGAAACAACAGGGTAAAAAGACATGGAGAAAATATTTTTCAAACCATATATCTGATTAGAAATTAATATCCAAAATATAAGAAACTCATGTAGCTCAATAGAAAGCAATAGAAATAGCTCAATAGAAAAACAAACAAACAAAAAAACCCAAATCCCAAATAACTCAATTTAAAAATGAGTAAAGGACCTGAATAAACATTTCTCAAAAGAAGACATTCAAATGGTCACTAGATGTACAAAAAGATACTTCAATAATCATCAGACAAACGTGAACTACACAATGAGATATCACTTCACCTGTTAGAATGGCCATTATCAGATACATGGAAGATAGTAAGTGTTGGGGAGGATGTGAAGAACAGAGAACCCCAGTATACTATCGATGGGAATGTAAATTGCTATAGTCATTATGGAAAATAGTATATAAGTTCCACCAAAAAAAAAAAAAATAGAACTACCTTATAATCTAGCAATCCCACTTGTGGGTATATATGCAAAGGAAATCACATCACTATTCCAAAGAAATGAGTGCATCCCCATGTTCATTTCAGCATTATTCACAATAGACAAGCTATGGAATCAATCTAAGTGTTCATGACAGATATATATATTATATATATAAAATATATATTATATATATTCATATATAGATAGATACACACACAGATACACATATTTACAGAAATACATATATAACATATATATATATATAAAATGGATTATATACATTTACATATTGGACTGTGTGTGTGTGTGTGTGTGTGTGTAATGGAATATTATCCAGCCTTAAAAAAAAAAAAAGAAATCCTGCCATTTAGGACAACATGGTGAATGTGTAGAACAGTATGCTAAGTGAAATAAGCCAGTCACAGAAAATCAAATACTGCATTATCTTACTTACATAATCTAAAAATCTCAAACTCCATGGTGTTTACCAGGGGCAAAGAGGAGGGGACATGGGAAGACGATGGTCGTATTAGCCCATTTTTAACACTGCTAATAAAAACATACCGGAGACGGGGAAGAAAAAGAGATTTAATTAGACTTAACAGTTCCACATGGCTAGGGAGGCCTCCAAATCAAGGCAGGAGGTGAAAGGCACTTCTTACATGGCAGTGGCAAGAGAAAAATACAAAGGATGCAAAAATGAACACCCTTGATAAAACCATCAGATCTCTTGAGACTTATTCACTACCACAAGAACAGTATGGGGGAAACCACCTCTATGATGCAAATTATCTCCCACCAGGTCCCTCCCACAACACATCAAAATTATGGAAGTACAATTCCACATGAGATCTGGGTAGGGACACAGAGTCAAACCATATTATTCTGCTCCAACCCCTCCAAATCTCATTACCTCAGATTTCAAAACCAATCGTGCCTTTTCAACAGTCCCCCAAAGTTTTAACTCATTTCAGCATTAACCCAAATGTCCATAATCCAAAGTCTCATCTGAAACAAGGAAGTCCCTTCCACTTATGAGCCTGAAAAATCAAAAGCAAGCTAGTTACTTCCTAGATACAATGGGGGTACAGGTATTGGGTAAATACAGCCATTCCAAAGGGGAGAAGTTGGCCAAAACAAAGAGGGTTACAGGGCCCATGCAAGTCCAAACTCCCGTGGGACAGTCAAATTTTAAAGCTTCAAAGTAGGCTGGGCGCATTGGTTCTTGCCTGTAATCCCAGCACTTTGGAAGTCCGAGGTGGGCAGATCACGAGGTCAGGAGCTCGACACCAGCCTGGCCAACATGGTGAAACCCCATCTCTACTAAAGATACAAAAAAATTAGCTGAGCATGGTGTTGCGCATCTGTAATCCTGGCTATCAGGAGGCTGAGGCAGGAGAATTGCTCGAAATAGCTGAGATTGCGTCATTGCACTCCAGCCTGGGCAACAGGGTGAGACTTCATCTGAAAAACAAAGTTCCAAAATGATCTCCTTCGACTCCAGGTCTCACATCCAGGTCACACTGATGCAAGAAGTGAGTTCCCATGGTCTTGAGCAGCTCTGCCTCTGTGGCTTTGCAGAGTATAGCCCTCCTCCTGGCTACTTTCACAGGTTGGTGTTGACTGTCTGTGGCTTTTCCAGGCTCAAGGTGCAAGCTGTTGGTGGATCTACCATACTGGGGTCTGGAGAACAGTGACTCTCTTTTCACAGTTCCATCAGGCAGTGCCCCAGTAGCAATTCTGTGTGGGGGCTTCAACCCCACATTTCCCTTCTGCACTGCCCTAGCAGAGGTTCTCCATGAGGGCCCTGCTCCTGCAGCAAACTTTTGCCTGGACATCCAGACATTTCCATACATTTTCAGAAATGTAGGCAGAGGTTTCCAAACCTCAATTCTTGACTTCTGTGCACCCACAAGCTCAACACTATGTGGAAGCTGCCAAGTCTTGGGGCTTGAAGCACCCTCTGAAGCAACATCCTGAGCTGTACCTTGGCCCCTTTTAGTCACAGCTAGGATGCAGGGCACCAAGTCCCTAGACTGCACACAGCACGAGTACCCTGGGCTCGGCCCACAAAACCATTGTCTCCTAGGCTTCCAAGCCTTTAATGGGAGAGGCTGCCATGAAGACCTCTGACATGCCCTGGAGACATTTTCCCCATTGTCTTGGGGTTAACATTCAGCTCCTCATTACTTATGTAAATTTCTGCAGCTGGCTTGAATTTCTCTTCAGAAAGTGTGGTTTTCTTTTTTTATCACATTGTCAGACTGCAGATTTTCTAAATTTTAGGCTATGCTTCCCTTATAAAACTGAATGCCTTTAACAGAACCTAAGTCACCTCTTGAATGCTTTGCTGTTTAGAATTTTTTTCCACCAGATACCCTAAATCACCTCTCTCAAGTTCAAAGTTCCACAAATCTCTAGGGCGGGGGCAAAATGCCACCAGTCGTTCTGGTAAAACATAACAAGAGTCATCTTTGCTCCAGTCCCCAACAAGTTCCTCATCTCCATCTGAGACCACCTCAGCCTGTACCTTATTGTCCATATCGCTATCAGCATTTTGGGCAAAGCCATTCAATAAGTCTCTAGAAAGTTCCAAACTTTCCCATATTTTCCTGTCTTCTTTTGAGCCTTCCAGAGTGTTCTAACCTCTGCTTGTTACCCAGTTCGAAAGTTGCTTCCACATTTTGGGGTATTTTTTCAGCAGTGCCCCACTCTACTGGTACCAATTTACTGTATTAGTCTGTTTTCATGGTGCTGATAAAGACATACCCAAGACTGGGAAGAAAAAGAGGTTTAATTGGACTTACAGCTCCACATAGCTAGGGAGGCCTCAGAATCGTAGCAGGAGGTGAAAAGCCCTTCTTACATGGCAGCTGCAAGAGAGAATGAGAAAGATGCAAAAGCGGAAACCCCTGATAAACCCATCAGATCTCATGAGACTTATTCACTACCACGAGAACAGTAAAGGGGGAAACCAACCCCATGATTCAAATTATCTCCCACCAGGTCCCTCTCACAACATGTGGGCATTATGGAAGTATAATTCAAGATGAGATGTGGGTGGGGACACAGAGCCAAACAATATCGATGGTCAAGAGGTACAAAGTTTCAGTTATGCAAGATAATAAAGCTCTGGAGATGTAATGCACAACAATGTGACACAATAATTAACAATATTTTACCGTATATTTGAAATTTACTAAGAAGGTGGATATTAAGTGGTCTCAACACACACACACACACGCACACACCAGTGTAACTATATGAGGTGATGGATACGGTAATTAGCTTGAGTGTGGTGAATATTTGACAATGTATACACATATCAATTCATCCGTTGTATAATTTAAATACATACAATGTTTAACTGGCAATTATACATCAATGAAGTTGAAAAAAAGTGGTGATGCAACGGGTATAAACGACGGCAGCTGAAGCCAAGACTATGAGTCTGAGTTGGTCTGAAGAAGAGGAAGTGGAGGCGATGCCATGAGTCATAAAAAGCAGGTCACTGATTTCCTTAGCAAATATTTATTGAGCACTTACTAATGTGCCACACCCAACTTCAGGTCTGGAGACAAGATAGTGAACAAAGTAGGCAGAGTCCCAGCTCTCATGGAGCTGACATTCCTGGAGAGTGATTAAGGCAATGAAGAGGTAAACAAATACAGAAAACAATATTAGATAATGACAAGTGCTATGAAGAAAACAAAACAGGGAGAAATGATAGCGTGACCTCCAGGGATGGGGCGGTGGTAGAGGCGCACTATGGGTTGGTGTGGTCAGGGAAGGGCCCTCTGAAGAGGGGAGACTTCAGCTGAGTCCTGAGTGACACAAAGAAATAAGCGCAGGGAGGCTCAGTAGAAAGAACATTCCACACAGAAGGTCCAACAAACACAAAGGCCCTGAAGAGAGGGTGAGCATCGTGCACACCCAAAAGAAAGAAAGAGGGTCTGTGTGACTGGAACACAAAGAGCAAGAAGAATGCCACACAATGAAATAGAAATGGTAGTAAGAGGCAAATCACCCAGGCTTTGTAGGTCAAAATGAAGAAAACTCAGGGTCTTATCCTGAGTGAAATGGGAAGCTGTTGTAGGCAGGAAAGTGACATGAGTGGACTTATGTTTGAAGTAGATGATTTGGTGAAGAACAGAGTGTAAGAAAGGCAAGAATGGAAGCAGGAGAACAGGGAGGCCACTGACACTTTAACATCCAGGTGCGTGAGGACAGAGGTTGCACAAGGGCAGGGTAGTAGGGATAGAGAGAAGCAGAGGTTGGTGTGTTGGGGGCACCTTTTAGCAGTTTGCTACGGGCAGGGCTCTCTAAGGAGGAAAAGGCTTTACCAAATACTCAAATACTTGTTGCTTTTCACAATTTTTCCCCAAAGTTATTGAGATATAGTTGACAGTTAAAAATTGTATATATTTAAGCTATACAACTGGATGAATTGACACGTGTATTCGTTGTGAAATACTCACCACAATCAAGCTAATGAACATATCTCCCGCTTCACATAGTTACCTTTCATGTATGTGTGTTGAGAATACTTAAGATCCACCTTCTTAGCAAATTTCAAGTATATAGAACAATATTGTTCACTACTGTCACATTGTTGTGTATTAGATCTCCAGAACTTCATTATCTTGCACAACTGAATAGACTACAGGGAAAAAAATAAAAATAAATAAATAAATAAATAAATAAATAAAAAGACTCAATTTCAGTTTCTGTTGAGAAAGCAGTAGAGAAATACTCACTCTCATGCACATTACACAGTGGTACAAATCCTGCAGAGGAGAGGGCTTCCTGATGGATTTGATGTAGGAAGAGGATAGATGGAAAAACAAAAATGGTGTTTAAACTTTTAGCTTGAGCAACTGGATGGTTTTGATGTTATTGACTGAAATGGAGAAGACCACACAAAGAATATGTAAGAGAATAAATGGGTAAACAGGTGATCGATTCCAACCCAGTTAGTTTAAGTTTGATTTTAGATGTGTTATATTTCAGATCCCTATTACACAGTCAAGTGACCATACCAACAGGAAATTGTATAGGCAGGTTTAGAGCACAAGGCTAGAGAGGTATATTTTGAACTTAGCAGATTAGCTATGGTATCAAAATCATGGCCTAAACGGCCTTCTACGTGCTTGCTACCTCCAAAACCCTCTACAGTATACCTGAGATAGACCATAGTGGTTCTCAAACTGTGAAGCTCATAAGAATCACTGGGAGAGACTTAAAAAATCTATATTCCTAGGTCTTAGCGCTAGAGATTCTGATTATGCATGCAAGCATTGAGGTGGACCCAAGTATTGATATGAGATACATATTATAAATGAAGATTTTCTGGGGTACATATTAAAAATGAAGATTCATTCTGATGCCAGTAGTCTGAAGGTCACACTATGTGAAAGAGCCATAGAACTCTTCAGAGACCAATTAAATAACCTGGGGTTACGTTTTCAATTTATATAAACGATCAATATTTATACATAGATGGGCCTGGAACATTGGCTAAGTATTTTATATTCACGAACTCACTTAATTATTTCTTTTCCTCAATTTTTATTTTTTAAAAGGTAACAAATTCACATGGCTAAAAGTTAAAATAATATAAAAAGAGAGATATTAAACAGTATTGTTCCCACTATTCTCAACTATTTTATTTCCGGCTCTATGTCCTGTAAGGAATACTATTTCTATTATCTTGTTTTGAACATTAAAAATATTTCTTTCTGAAAATATAGCAAATGCAAATATATTCTCTCCCACCACTTCTCATCTTACATAAAAGGTAACCCATAATATACAGTGTCTGCTCCTGTTTCCAGCATACATGCTAGAGATTTTTCCACGCCAACATACAGAAAGCACCATCATTCTTTGCTTTATAGCGGCATAATATTTTGTGGTGTGTGTACATCATGGCTTAGTTCATCAGTACCCTGTTAATGAGCAGTTGAATTGTTTATCTTTTGCTATTAATTAAGGATCATATTAATACGTATTTATTTTCATGTATATACATATAATCTGTAGGATACATTCCCAGAAGTGGAATTGCTGGGTCAAAGGGTAAATGCATTTGTAATTTTGATAAAGATTGCCAAATTGCCCTCCACAGGGGTTGTACCATTTTGCACTCCTACCAGCAATGTATCAGAGTGCCCATTTCTCTGCAACCTTGCCAACAGAGTGTGTTAAACTTTTGGGGTTTTGCCAATCTGATAGGTGAGAAATGTTATTTCAGTGTAATTTCACTGTGCTTTGTCTCTGATGAGTGAAATCGAGCCTGTATATATATATCTATATAGGATCTTTGTGTTTTTTCCTATAAACTCTCTATTGATGAACTTTTTGGCCTTTTTCTTCTCAATTTCTTGGAGCTCTTTATATATGACAGAGACGAGCTCTTTGTGTTAAGACACAGCTATTTTCAATTTTCCTTTCATATTTGATTTGCATATCTTTAAAATATATTTAAATGGTTCCATTTTTCTTTATGTCCTCTGAATCTTGAGTAATATTTAAATGTATCAATTTTCTCTTTTATGGCACCTGCGATTTTAAGTAATTGTTAAAAGGCCTTCCCCTGCTCCGAAGTTATAAAAGAATTCACTCATTCCCTTCATTGTTTCAACAATCCTCTAAGTAGATCTTAGTCACCTTCTTTTATGAATGAGGAAACTGAAATTCAGGGTTTACAGTAGGTCTCTCAAAGAGTAAGAGTAAGAAAATGATTCAAAGAGTAAGAAAATGAATTTCTTTTCTCAGTGTCACTTTAAAAACATTTCGCAGGAAAACTTTTGCAAAATATTATCTAGGTTGCTAAAGAATATGATCCTGTTATTTCTGAGGCTTTAAATAAACACAGAACAGCTCAGGTTTTGTCAACATTAATGTTTGCATTGAAACAAATAACAAAAAGTCTCCCAAATCTTATAAACATCCATGCTCGAAGCCAACATGTTGAAACTGCCAGGACCCGTGCGCACCACCTACGGACGTCAGCAAATGTCCCTTTTAATTGAACGCTCAAAAGGATATCTGCAGGCAAGCAGAGAGGCCCTGCAGTGGCCACACTGGACTGCATTAAGGGACACCTGGAATTCATGGCAGCCTTTCGTCCCTGTCTCTCCCTTTCTCTCTGCCAGGGCCAGCAGGGAAGGAGAGTGCTGACGTGTCTATTGAGGACTAGGAAAAATACTCGGTGTGAGAGCCAGTCCTGTGAAGGAGGATGACCCAGTTGAAGGTTTAAACCTGCAATCTCCTCTCCCTACCAAACTCCAGAACCCTGAGAAGCCAGTGTCCACATAAAAAGGTTACTGAGAGATTCACCTTGTGCAAATGGCAGGAGAAATGATTTATCAAGGTCACCTTCCAGACCCAGAGTTTGTGACACGTGTTCCTGAAGGATCAACTCTGATCAGTTGGTAAGCACTGCCTAGAGCATGTGGTTGAGATGAACTCAGAGGCCACAGTGCTACAGAGTGCTGGGATTCACAAGTGATGTCAGCTGAGACCATAGTAGGAGAAATAATTTGCATCCCTGCCAAGCCTCTGCCAATATTGACTGAAAACATTATAATTCATTTATAGAATCAAGACCTGACAGAAATGACTGAGACACGCTTGCCCATCAAAAATGCCAAAGTTTTAGAATGCTTGGTTCTGAAGGAGTTGCCCCGGTTCATTTTCCAGAGGGTGATATTTTATTATCTAAAAGGCTGCCTTGTGTTTGATTTTCCTCACCCTGCAATTTGCACATTCCATTACCTTCTCTAAAATCCAGTGCTTCAGGACATAACACGGTGTATTCCAACAGTACATGTTCGATGAACATGGAACTGAATTATGTCACATACAGCAGGTTTGTGATCCTTTGCACATATTCACATATTCATTCAACAATGACTTGATTGAATAATTAGATATAGTCTCTAAGGTATATATTTTTCCCAAATGCATACATTAAAAGTTTTAACTTTGGCCGGGCGTGGTGGCTCAAGCCTGTAATCCCAGCACTTTGGGAGGCCGAGATGGGCGGATCACGAGGTCAGGAGATCGAGACCATTCTGGCTAACACGGTGAAACCCCGTCTCTACTAAAAACACAAAAAATGAGCTGGGCGTGGTGGCGGCGCCTGTGGTCCCAGCTACTCGGGAGGCTGAGGCAGGAGAATGGTGTGAACCCGGAGGCGGAGCTTGCAGTGAGCTGAGATCTGGCCACTGCACTCCAGCCTGGGCGACAGAGCGAGACTCCGTCTCAAAAAAAAAAAAATAAATAAATAAATAAATAAATAAAAGTTTTAACTTTTGATGAAGGGCAATGTATTAATTTTTCATTTATAGCTCATGCTTTTTGTGTTAAGTCTAAAAACTCTGCCTGTACTAACTGTTGAAATGTTCTTCTATTTTCTTTTCTAAAACATTTATATTAACACTAAGAGAGATGTTCGCTTTCTTTGCTGGACTTGGGTCAGAGTTCTAGCTCTCATATTGTCTTCACTAACACCACACTGGCAGTGACTTTGCTATTTCTGGGCAATGGTGAAAGTCCTGACTCAATGTGAAGCTTCCTCTGGTGCCACTCTGATGAGGAGAGGGACAGGTACCTTATTATTGCAAGGTAGAATGGAAGTATAGACTCCTGATACCATCTCCACAGACACTGGGACGGGAGAGGGCCTTGTCACTGACTGGTAGGGATAGAAGTCCCGGCTCCCTACTTGGCCTTCTGTGACTACCCCTGCGAAGATGCCAGGGCACCTCATTTCAGCCTTGATGGTAGAAGTCTAAGCTCCCCACTTGGTATTTGCCAGCGTGGGGTGGGCAGGGCTAGCTATATGTAGTCTTTTCTGTAGTGTTTGCCTGGAGTTAGAGAAAGTATTCGAATGTTTTCTGTCTTGCTAGGCTGCCTCTTTCCTGATCCTTTGGCTTTTTCCCGCTCTGTGTCTATCAACATTTCTGGTTTCCCGGACTTTTTTCACACCAAGTCTGGGATATATGAGAAAAAATAAATCCAGGAAACTCACCACCATGTTGTTCCTTGAATTTCAAGTTCCCTAGCCAGTCTGCCTTCTTCTTTAACATTTTTCAAGTCCTTCATGTTTATTTTACGTGTAATTTCCAGAGTTTTTCGTTGTAGTTGGAGGAAGGAATGGGGAAAAGTATATCTATTCCATTTCCCAGAAGCAGAAGTCTGCCATGTGCTTTTTATGTCTTTTCTCTCTTTTCATCTTTTAGATCAAGAGTTTATCCCAGGACCTATCACTGGACTCTGCACATGAGAGATGCTCAAAAAATACATTTTTATTTTATTTCATTTTAGAACATAAGAACAAGCACATTATTATAGACGAAACTCGTCATATTATTTCTCAACCTCATCATCACTGACATTTGGGGCCAGATGATTCTTTGGGATGAAAAGTGAAGGGGGATTTTTGTGTGTGTTGTAGGATGTCTAGCTGTGTCCCTGGGCTTTTCCCATTAAATGCCAGTAGCATCCACAAGTTGTGACTGTCAAAAATGTCTCGAGACATTACCCGGTGTCCCTTTGGGGCAAAAATCACCTGTGGTTGAGGACCCCTGATACAGACTCACACATTCAATTTTTCTCAAAGATAGTGGGATTTTTTTAATGTACTGACCCCCCCCCCAAAAAAAAACTAGCTTGACAGATATACTGCCTCCTATTTGATTGTGGGGGGCGGAGGGCGGGAGGGAAACACAAGGCAGATTTTCTCTTTGAAAATTGTCACACTGACTAGAACATTGCTTCACTTAGCACTTTTCCTGCTTGTGGGACATCTGAGGGCCTGATGGGGTCAATGAATGGCTTCAGCGTGGCAGTGCAGTGGTGGGGAAATTTGTTAGCCACGTGTGCTCCCACATACTTCACAAGCAACCAGAAAGATGGGAGAATAGAAATTATATCTCACAGTTTATATTTCAGTGTTGAATTTAGAAATGGGAGGCAGCAAACTAACATTTCCAGCAAAAGCCTTCATCCTTTTGTTAAATACAGAATGGAAAGATCTTTATCCACTTGTTGGGCAATGATAACTTGTTTGGAATTTGAGTTTATGATAAAACACAAAAGAGCACTTCTGTACTTTCCCTATAAAATCTCCAGAACCCCCAGAGTTGTTGAACTACAAAAGATGATTAACTGCGAAACAATGAAAGGATCCAGCTGCTCCTAACAGCTGTATAACCTTGACAAGTCACCTCACCTCCTGGAGCCTGATGCTTCACCTGTGAAATGGGGATAATAATAGTAGCTACTTAATAAATGAATTAATAGATGTAAAAACCTGAGAACACTGCCCTCTGCAGAGTAAGGGATAGAGAAGGGCTTTCTATAATGATTGCTATTGTTTTTGTTGAGAGATTTTGGCTGATATCAAGAGAGAAAGTAAATGTTGTGTCTATCAAATCTCACAGGTTTCAGGTAGCACTGGGAGGTTTCAGATAAATATCTCTTATCAAATTAACAGAACCCTGTGGTGACTCTTTAGAGCCTGATATCCCAGTAAAGAGCTCCATTCAGGTAAATGGTACTAGAACCACCCCTTAGACCCACAGGGCATACGTAAGTTTATGACTTCAGGGTCTTGGGAGGGACAGCCATGGATTGAATTTGTTGGAATGTGTTTCACATAAATCTGTTATTTTCTCTTATTGCACTTTGTTCTCTCTCCTCGGAACACTTATGCAATCAGCAATGAGATAGTAAGCCATTAATGTGTTTATTTGTTTAATATCTCTTTCATTACAAGATTGTGAGTGTAATAAGGCAAGAATCATGTCTCTTTCTCTCACAATTACATTTGTAGCATCTAATACAGTGCCCAACCCATAGTTGATTCTCAAAATATATTTCTCGAGTAGATGAGGGAATGTTAGAGAATTGTCATCCAAACAGTGTTCACTGATAGCAAACAGGGTACACAGATAGCAAAAATATATGTGTGTGTGTGTGTGTGTGTGTGTGTGTGTATACACACACATAAATATACTTTTAAGAATTCAGTTTCTTAAGCATTTTTTCAGTTTTGCAGAGGCCAAATTATGTAAAGAGTTTATTAGGAGATAGGAGGCCTGGTTCATTTTCAAAACTTATTTAGATATTTTATATCCAGATTATATTCTTTATCCTTCCCCCTTTTAAAAACTTTACTTATTAATTCATTCACTGAATTTATTAAACAATACGTACCAGATATTGGTCTAGTGCTGGAGATATAACAGAGAATCAACGTCGTGACCCTCATGACATTTGCAAAAGAGTGAGGGAGGCAGACAAAACTAAGCACATACATTTAAACCAGTGGGTGGCCTGAAGACATAAGAGAATCCCCTGCTGTTCTCTTTAAAGTCGTTCATATTGATGCTTCCATCTCCGTCCAGAATTCTTTGGTAGAGTTAGCCAAGCGTACAGACCCCTCCTCCTTGCTTCCTTTCCTCCATTCATTTAATGTACGTTTAATGAACCTACTCTATGCCAGGCACTCTCCTAGACTCTGAAGACAACAGCAAAAGTGGCAAAGTCCCTGAGCTCACAAGCTCACATTCTAGTGCAGAGACACAAGACAAGCAAATAAATGAACAATTATCAAAATGTCAGCTAAGGGTCAATGCCACAAAGATAAATACAGCAGGCTGAGAGGCAGAGAGGAGCAGGGCAGGGATGCCGTTTTGCATAGGGAAGGTCATGGAAGGCCTCTCAAGTAAGATGACATTTGTGCTGAGACTTGAACAAAGTGAAGCCATGTTGATGTCAGGAGACAGTGATCCATCCAGGCAGAGAAGTACCTGTAGCCAGGACGTACCTGCTATGCTCCAACTACAGCAAGGAAGCCAGTGAGGCCTGGTGTAGAGGGAGGAGGTGGAGAGCGGTAAAAGCAGACATCAGAGAGGTGAATGGGGCCACATTATTCCCATCTTTGCAGGCCACAGTTAAGATTTGGGATTTTTTTTCTTTTTTCTTTCTTTCTTTTTTTCTTTTTTCTTTTTTTTTTTTTTTGAGACGGAGGCTCGCTCTGTTGCCCAGGCTGGAGTGCAGTGGGCAATCTTGGCTCACTGCAACCTCTGCCTCCCGGATTCAAGCAATTCTCCTGCTTCAGCCTCCCGGGTAGCTGTGAGTACAGGCCTGCGACACCACACCCGGCTAATTTTTTGTTTGTTTGTTTGTTTGTTTGTTTTAGTAGAGACCAGGTTTCACCAGGTTGGCCAGGCTGGTCTCGAATTCCTCACCTCAAGTGATCCGACCGCCTAGGTCTCCCATAGTGCTGGGATTACAGGCCTAAGCCATCATGCCCAGCCAGGATTGGGATTTTATTTTGAGTAAGATAAGAGGGACTGAAAAACTCTGGCAGAGGAGTGACATGATACGTGCTTTAAATGGACAGTTCTAGCTCCCCTCTCCAAGCATCAAAGCGCGTCTCCAGTCTCCAGTTCCCACTCTCCATGCCAGTCTTCCAACCAGAAGCCCAGGCTGTAAACTGTATCCTCGGGCTAGAGCCTCAGCCTGGAGACCAACCAAATTCCCAGACAACACCAGTAAGTATAAGGTATGGAGCATCACCGCTGTATAAGACAGAATTGGATTCAGCTTGAATGACAGGAAATAAATGGGTCTGGCAGTCAGGAAACATACATAACTAACACAATCAGGAAACCTCATAACTATGTTCCCGTGGGCCATATATTTCTACCACCTGAGGCTCAGTTTCCTCATCTGTGAAATGTGGGAGGTTGAACTCAAAGACCTCAGGGTACTTTCCGACTCTCAATCACTGTGGTCTCCTGACAGTTGATGTGTGCGTAAAGGCAGCTGCGTTTGGACAGTAAGGTTGTGGGGAGAATTTGGGGGCCAACTTAATTATAACAAATAGTTCACACAGATCAGGAGCTTACTACGTGTCAGGCTTTGTGCTAAACTTGTTATGTGTGATATCTCCTTTCCACTTACAAATGGAAAAAAAGGGGTGGGGGCCTTGAAGAGATTCTAGTGAAGGCTAACCCTAGTGTCCCCTCAATGAGTTCCCTCAAAGTTCTGCTGTTCATTAGATACATCTGTACGTGAATAAGCATCTACCTTGTGAAAAACAACATTTGAGAAACTTATTGCCATTGTGGTTAACTCTGAAACTATAGCTGGATTTAAATTAAAGAGACATCTTTGATTTCTGTCAAGATTATTCACAATAAATGTTTTTGTCATTCTGGTTTTTGTAAGACAAAAATCTGATTAAAATTGGTTGTATATGTTGCTAAATATCTATGTAACATAACACACTAATTTTATTGGTACAGGTTGGAACTATGAAAGGATGAACAAATTACAGCATTCAACATATGTTTAAAAATAAGAGTGGAACAATGTTGCACCTTTTGGGTGCTGATCAAATAGAAGTAAGTTAGTTATAATGTATTGAGTCTTCAAATTAATATAAAATATTTTCCAGGTAGTAGGTGAAGAATGTTTTCTTCTTTTTCTCCCTCCCTTCCTGTGTTCTCCCCCTACCCCAAACCCCTTTTCTTCCTTTGTTCCCACTTTCTCTTTCTTGCTCTCTCTCTTATGAGTTGTTCTTCTTTTTGGAAATTTGTACTAGTGAAATATTAATGAAAAATGCTCTACAGGTAAAATAACTTCTTAATTGCCCAAAGACTAAAGATGAGTGTCTATTTCCAAGACTGTTAAAATTTGCAGACTTAAAGAAGAAAAGGTCGTAACCCATTCCTTAAGAATTGCATTTTTTCATGACACTTTCTTTTATTGAAGATACGAAAAGATGGAAGCATATTTCCAAAGTGACTGTGTAGTTATATGAGAGCAGTTGAATGTTATTTCGACAAATTTAAGTTCACTTTATTGTGCAACATGAAATAAGTACAGTGATCATCAATTCTGAACTGGAGATAATGAGGCAATGAGTATGAACATCTTTTAGAACATAGAGACAAAATATTTGAAATCAGGACCATTCCACGAAGTCCAAGATGTATGCTCTCCAGAGAGATAAGCTATAGCTTTCATTGTTGTTTTTAGGTTTTGTTTTTCTAGTATTGCTGTAATTGCATCTTTAAAATGCAGTGGGTTTTAAACTGTTCTGGAAAAAGTCACTATTGTTGTTTAGATATCACTGGAAATTATGAGTGAAAGAAAACAGGACTTAGATTCATAGGAGACAGAAATCTTGAGGGGGGAACTTGGATCTTCAAATAAAAGTATAGAACATCTGACTTTCAAACATAGCAAATTTGCCTGGTTTGCTTGTGAAACATCAACTTTATCAAAGTTAGGAGTTCTCTGCTGAACATATGGTTTGGAATGTCTTTCAAACTAAAACGTAGACATAAGTATTTAAAATAAAATGCAGGAAATTGTAGCTATAGTGTTAAGTAAACCAAACATTCAGTGCTGTGAATAAACTATGGTTTGGGAGAGGCAACATGATATAACTAATAGAACTGATCATGATAGAACTGACCATGTCATGCCCATGCTCAGAATGCCCCACAAGCTATCTGTCATACTTGAAATATAAAGTCCTAACATGGCTTCTAAAGTGCTTTATAATCTGACCCATGGCTCCATCTGTAACTTCATTTTTTACCATGGTTTGCCTCACCAACCTGCCTTCACTTTCAACCAAGCACTCTGTGGTCTTAGGTTGAGTTTTTGTCATTGCCACTTGACTATTAGCCTCTTGAATGAAGAGATTATCTCTCTCTCTCTTTTTTCTAATCTCTATATTACTGTGTCAGGCCTATGGCAAGTACTCCAAAAATATTTTTGAATGAATGAATGAATGAATGATTAAACAACAAAACACAAAATTACATATTTGTTGACTTAAAAGTCAATTTCTTCAGTAAGAATCATGCAATCTTGGGAAGGTTGCTCAATCTCTCAGTGTCTCCATTTCCTCATCTCAAAAATAAAAAGGTTTCACTTTGGGAGGCCGAAGCAGGAGGATCATGAGGTCAGGAGATTGAGACCATCTGGTCAACACAGTGAAACCCCGTCTCTACTAAAATACAAAAAAAATTGTATATATATACTTTTTTGGCCCACGCCTGTAGTGGTGGTGGTGGCCCATGCCTGTAGTCCCAGCTACTCAGAGGGCTGAGGCAGGGGAATCACTTCAATCCAGGAGTCAGATGTCGCAGTGAGCTGAGATCGTGCCACTGCACTCCAGCCTGGCTACAGAGCAAGACTCCGTCTCAAAAAAATAAAATAAATAAATAAATAAATAAAAGCTTTAACAAGGATAGTAAACTCTTTCTTTTCAATAATTAATAACAAAAGATGTGTTTACAAAACGTTATGTTTTAAAGATAATGGAACACCATTTTCTGGCTGTACGTGTGCCTAACATCAGTTAACAATACTGCTTAAAAGCCCTGGCGCATGAGAACCTGGATGGATGGATCATCTGTGTTTTCATTTTGAAATTTGTCTTGAATTAGTGATAAGTATGTATATATCCACCAGTCCATGTCTTTGTATTGTTAAAGTGTATTTCATTTTCTGTCACTGGATATAAAAAAGATGGACACCCAACATTGTAATTTTTGCCATCTACATTTTGTGGTTCTCATGTAGTGACAGGAACTGGTTGGAGTAATGTGGGCTTCAAAGCAAGACTGAAATGCAGTGAAATGCTGAAAGCTAGATTTTTAAATAGCCCCCATTAAAGTTGTTGGGAAAATCCACAACCCTTAGTGTTTTATGATTTTCAGTTTGACTGGTACTCCTTGTTTCTTACAATGAACTCAAGAGGTGTTGCTTTAAAGAAAATCAAAACTAAGATTGGCATATATAACCCAGTGATCAAAAAGCATGCTACAATTTGATGAAAAGATAGAATATAATTAAGAAATTTGTTATCTTTAAGCCTAAAACTCTATGGAGTATATTCTTAGTAGGATCCAAAAGTTGGAACCTTTTGAACTAACTGAATATTCCTATTGTTTAAATGTCTTGTACACCCATTGCATTTATCTTTTCTTCTTCAGCTATATTTCATAGTAACCAACCCTCCTTCTATGATTTGGCCCCTATTTAAAATAAGCATGTACAAATAAAAAATTAAGCTAATAAATAAGGAAGTAAAGTAGTGCTTAGAAGAAATCAATATAAACAATGACCTCTAACTCTTCTGTTAGAATTTATAGTATTACAATAAAATCATATACACCATTCAGATGTTTATAACATAAAATTTATGCATTAGCATTGGTGATGAGCATCTTTAACACATATCACTCTAAGATAAACAGACCAGGGGTTGGTTAATATCTTTCTTCTCTCTTCTTCAGGCTAAGGCATTCGTAGACAAGTGTTATTTGTTCTTTCAAACAAACAAGATTAAATGAGAAAACCAAACAATGAAGAGAACCCAGCGCAGAGCCAGGTATGTCATTAGCTCTCAATAAATGTGTTTTCCTTCTTCTTTATGTTGTACACTGTGTCACACCAATCTAATGGCTCATGTCTAGCCAACTATCTAAATGTTGTGTTACTTATCACCATTGCCAGAAGGAGCATAGTAGTTCCTAAGTTCTGTGATTAGGGACTGTGTGTGCAATAGTGGAAAAATGACAGTGTGAAGTCAAATTGAGGTAAGTTTGTTTTTATTTGATGCTTTAAATAAAAATAATATGTTTATATTGCTATATCTTGACATTTTCATATTTCAGGGTTTTGTTTGTATGTATGTTTTCTTTTTTAGACAGAGTCTTGCTCTGTCACCCAGACTAGAGTGCAGTGGTGCAATCTCAATTCACTTCAACCTCCATCTCCCAGGTTCTTTTCACGCCTCAGCCTCCTAAGTAGCTGAGATTACAGGCATGTGCCACCACACCCGGCTGATTTTTGCAATTTTTACTGGAGACAGAGTTTCACCATGTTGGCCAGGTTGGTTTCGAACTCCCGACTTCAGGTGACTGCCTGCCTCAACCTCCCCAAGTGTTGGGATTACAGGTGTGAGCCACCGCACCCAGCCAGTTTTAAACATTCTCTATTGACTTTCCCTAACAAAGAAAAAGGCCTCGTTTTCTCTCACACTACCTCCATCCCTACCCACTCATGAAGGCTTCTCATCTTTTTATACTGTTATATTATACTGTTGGTTATATCATTGTCAGTGTTCCTATGACTGTAAATTCCTTTCGTAGCCGAGATGTGGAGTGTCCCATGCTAACTTTTTTATTTCCTTATACATTTATTTTTCCTATGATTAATTGTAGTCTTCTTTGTTGTTAGTTGATTGAAAAAAAATTAATCCGATCTTCACTCACTCCATTCATCATCTAAATCTTCTCTCAAGATATTTAGATGTTTCAGGTACTTAACGATTTCTCCTTTTTATGAAAATATAGAAATGGAAGAACATTCTGACCGGCTTCTAGGTGGAGTTACTGTCCTACTCCTGCATAGCTAACAGCCTGCAGGCTCCCTTCCCCTCTCTTCCGAGCTGAATCCTTAGTTTCTTGTATCTCACACCTTTCTCTTTCTTGGCTTTATTTTGGTGGAGCATATATTCCAGTTGGTTTCTAAGAAACTAATTTTTTAAGGTAAATTTTTGAGAGCTTACATGTGAAAATGCCTGCATTTTACCTTTACATTTGATTCACAGTTTGACTGACTATTCTGAGCTAGAAATCATTTTTCTTAAGAATGTTGAAGGCATTGCTCCCGTGCCTTGTAATTATCAGTGTTGCTTTTGACAATTCTAAATCAACTCTGATCTCTGATCTCTGATTTTTGTGTATACTAATTTTTCCTCCTCTTGAAGTCTGTAGGGTCTTCTGTGGGGCCTTTTCTCTATCCCAGAATTGAGAAATGTTGTGATTATATGCCTTGCGATGGTTGTATTTTCCTTTCTTTTTTCTTTTGCTGGGTACCAAATGGACTTTTAAAACCTACTAACACATTTACTTCCTTCCTTTTTTCCTTATTCTTACAAAAAGTATTTATTGAGTTTCTACTATAGGCAAGGTATTAGCCTAGGTACTGAAAATGCATAAGAAAATGAAATCACAACTCTCCTGGAACTGACATGCTATTAGTACTTTCAGTTCTGAGATATTATAGTGAATTATCCTCTTTATAACTTCCTACCTGAGGCTGTTTGGACTGATATAACGAAATACCTTAAATTAGGTGGCTTATAAACAACAGAACTTATTTCTCACAGTTCTGGAGGTTGGAGAGTCCAAGATCAAGGAGCCAGCAGGTTCGATGTCAGATGAGAGCCAACTTTCTGGTTTATAGATGACACCGTTTTGCTGAGTCCTCATGTGGTGAAAGGTGATATAATATGCCCATCACAAGGCATATCATCACAACATTTCTCAATTCTGGGATAGAGAAAAGGCCCCACAGAAGACCCTACAGACTTCAAGAGGAGGGAAAATTAGTATACACAAAAATCAGAGATCAGAGTTGATTTAGAATTGTCAAAAGCAAAACTGATAATTACAAGGCAAGGGAGCAATGCCTCCCCCATTCTTAAGAAAAATGATTTCTAGCTCAGAATAGTCAGTCAAACTGTCAATCAAGTATAAAGGTAAAATGCAGGCATTTTCAGATGTAAGTTCTCAAAAATTTACCTTAATTAGCCCTTCTAAAAGAGGTCCAAGAGAGTCTCCTAGCACCTTTCACCACACGAGGACTCAGCAAAATGGTGTCATCTATAAACCAGCAAGTTGGCGCTCATCTGACATCGAATCTGCTGGTTCCTTGATCTTGGACTCTCCAACCTCCAGAACTGTGAGAAATAAGTTCTGTTGTTTATAAGCCACCTAATTAAAGGTATTTTGCTACAGCATTCACCTTTCACCACATGAGGGCTCTGCCCTCATGACCTAATCACCTCCAAAAGGCCCCACCTCCTAATACCATCACCTTGGGAATTCGAATTTCAACATATGAGTTTTAAAGGACACAGGCATTCAGGCCACAGCACTTCCTCCCCTCTATTGTCTCTGTTAAGATGAGATGGTCTCTAAGATCATGTCAGATTTTAGAACAGGAAGGGATCAGAAGAATACATCAATGACAAGCCTCCAGAGGCTGAAGATGTACTAAAGATCATTAATATCAAATCACCAATAAGGCCAGTTGATATGTAAAGCTTTTAAGTGACTTTTCCATCGTCACTCTGCAGGTTAGTCTTAATGTCCTCTATTAACTTTTTCTATTTTATCTTTTATAGGCTGGAAATTATTAAATTTGAAATAATAATTGATCTTTTTTTGCCTTGTGTTTTGTTCTTTTGAAAAGAATTTAATGAAGTCCATTCCTGTCTTAAGCTCATTTCCCCAGAAGAGTCAAATCTTATGATAAAACTTACTTTCGTTCTTAAACAAATAAACAAACACCCCAAAAAGAAATCCCTATTCTCTGATTGCTAGGATTTTTATTCCAGAAGATTGCCTCTAAAGAATATCAAGACTTTTTTAATCAGTTAAGTTCTTTCTTATTAATTGAAAAATAAGTAAGACTTTGTTGCAAAAATTATTACTCTTTGCCCATTGGTGTCCTAGCATAGAGCTGTTTCTGTTGTAATTCACTCAGCCCAAGAGACTTCATATCACTTATTCATGAAATGAGAATGCCATTTGTTAACTGCATGTTCATTGATAGATTAAACTTAATGGCTTATCTTATGTACCTCTTGTATTTTTCAGAATTCCCAGCCCATGCTGTACAACTAATAAGTAATGCTTAAACTCTTATATAAGTGAATTACTTTCTTCCTATAACTTTCTTAGATATGTATTCATTGAAAAGTTGTGGGCTTACTCCCTATACTCAAATATATATACAGTCATATACTTGAGTTAAGGAACACAACTCATATACAAAATTTCTTATAGGGAAGAAAAGAATAAATGAATTTATATCAATTATTTTCTAGTGTAGCCTCTAAAACCCAATTTTAATTTTCTCATGTATGAATTGTGAGGTCTTAACCGCATTATTTTTTATTGGAATCTTAGTGACTTTTAGTGATTTATATGAATTACACATATTGGTGTTTTTAACTTTTTGTCTAAAATATTTGTCACTTTTTTTATTTTCTGTATTTTGCATTTTGTTATTTACTTCTTAATTAATTTGACCCAGGACAGGTAGAGTGACTCATGACTGTAATCCCAACACTCTGGGAGTCCGAGGCAGGTGGATCACCTCAGTCAGGAGTTCAAGACAAGCCTGGCCAACACGGTGAAACCCTGTCTCTACTAAAAAAACAAAACAAAACAAAACAAAACAAACAAACAAAAAAAATTAGCTAGGTGTGGGGACAGATGCCTGTAATCCCAGCTTCTCAGGAGGCTGAGGCAGGAGAATCACTTGAACCTGGGAGGTGGAGGTTGCAGTGAGCCAAGATCACACCACTGCACTCCAGCCTGGGCAACAATAGCAAAACTTTGTCTCAAAAATAATAATGATAATTAATTAATTCATTAGGCCCAAAAAAGTCCAATCCATTGCTATTTTCCAATTGGTAAACTTTCCCATGCAAGGTTTTCTAAATATTCACTTTACCCCACCCAGAGATTTTTTAAAACATTCATTTGTTTCTATTTATTTATTTATTTATTTATTTTGAAACAAAGTCTCCTTCTGTCGCTGGGCTGGAGTGCAGTGGCGCGATCTCAGCTCACTGCAACCTCCGCCTCCCAGGTTCAAGCAATTCTCATGCCTCAGCCTCCCCAGTAGCTAGGGCTACAGGTGTGCACCACCATGCCTAGCTAATTTTTTTCTTTGTATTTTTAGTAGAGATGGGGTTTCACCACGTAACCCAGGCTAGTCTTGAACTCATGACCTCAGGTGATCTGCCTGCCTCAGCCTCCCGAAGTGCTGGGATTATAGGCGTGAGCTACTGCACCTAGCCTCAACTTGTTGTATTTTCTAGGAAGAGAATTACTTTTCTTTATTTTCAGTGGAAATACCTACATTTCTGTTATACTCCTTACTGCATTTGCCAAAAATTTCAAAGCAATGTGTAAAAAATAATCATGACACTGTTATGTGCTGCTACTTAAAGTAGGCTATTAATTTTTGTCATGCTAAAAAAAAATCAACATTGAATATGAAATGTTACCGTCATTTCCCTCTGTATTAGTTTCTAGTTGCTGCTGTAACAGGTTACCACAAATTTAGTGGCTCAAAACAACACAAATTTATTTTCTTAATGTCTGGAGGTCAGAATCCAAAATCAGTCTCATCAGGTTTTTAAATTAAATTTAGCATAAAGCTACCTTTTCATATATTTTAAGTTTAGGCTAAGGGTTTATCCATATCAAGTGAACTGTAATCTAACCAAATGTGTAAACAAACTTGCTCTTCTAATAGTCACCAAGTTTTGGCCAATCAGAGGCAGTCAACTGTTCAAACCATCTTCAAATAAGGCAAACACCAAGCTGTAACCAATCCAGCTATTTCTGTACCTTTCTTCTATTTTCCATATGTTACTTTCCTTTCTGTGTTCATAAATATTATCTGACCATGTGGCAGCCCTGGAGTCTCTTTGAACCTATTCTGGTTCCAGGGGCTGCACAACTTGTGAACCATTTTTTTGTTCAATTGAACTCTGTTAAATTTAATTTTTCTAACATTATCATTTTAACAGGGCAAAAGGAAAGGTGTTGGCAAGACCAGTTTCTTCTGGAGATTCTGAGAAAAGAATCTGTTTTCTTGCATTTTCCAACTTTTGGAGGCCCTCTGCATTCCTCAGTTCATGACTCCTTCCCTCTCTTCAAAGCACATCATGCCAGCCTCTGCTTCCATGGTCACATGGCCTTTTCTATCTCTAACTCTACTGCCTCCCTCTTACTAGGACCTTTGTGGTTACATTGGGCTCACCTGGATAACTCAGGATAATCTCATTATCTCAAGATCCTTAAATTACATATTCAAAGTCCCTTTTGCCATATAAAATACATATTCATAGGTCCCAGAAATGAGGACACGGGCATTTTGGGGAGGCCCATTATTCAGCCTACCACACCCTTCTATTAAGGTGATTATATGTATTTTCTTATTTGAAAGTTGGTTTGATTCAGTAAGCTATATTGACGAATTTTTCTTTTTTTTTTTTCTTTTTTTTTTTTTTTTTTTGAGACAGAGTTTTGCTCTTTCACCTAGCCTGGAGTGGAGTGCAGGGGCACAATCTCAGCTCACTGCAACCTCGGCCTTCCAGTTTCAAGTGATTCTCCTGCCTCAGCCTCCCGACTAGCTGGGATTACAGGCACCTACCACCATGCCTGGCTAATTTCTGTATTTTTAGTAGAGACAGGGTTTCACCATGTTGGCCAGGCTGGTCTCAAACTCCTGACCTCGTGACCCACCCACCTCAGCCTCCCAAAGTGCTGGGATTACAGACATTGGTGACAAGTTTTTCTTACATTAAACCATCTTTGCATTCCTGGGATAGACTTTGGTTATGGAAGGTGTATTACTCAGAGTTCTCCAGAGAGACAGAACCAACAGAATACATATCCATAGATATAGAAGATGAGATTTCATATAGTTTGGAGGTTAACTCATGCTGAATTATAATCCCTAAATTTGAAGGTGGGGCCTGGTGGGAGGTGTTTGGGTCATGGCAGTAGATCCCTCATGGCTTGGTGCTGTCCTCAAGATAGTGAGTGAGTTCTTGTGGTATCTGGTTGTTTAAAAGTATGTGGCATCTCCTCTCTAACTCTCTATCTCTAACTCTCCTTCTTTTGCAGTGTGATATACTGGCAACCCCTTTGCCTTCCACCATGAGTTAAAGCTCCCTGAGGTTCCCCAAGAAGCCAAGCAGATGTCAGGACCATGCTTCCTATATAGCTTACAGAACCATGAGCCAATTAAACCTTTTTTAAAAAAATAAATTACCCAGTCTCCAGTATTCCTTTATAGCAGCACAAGAATGGCCTAACACAAGATTTGTTAGGGGAATTGGCTCATGTGATTATGGAGACTGAAAAGTCCTAATACAGTTCATCTGCAAGTGAAAGAAACAGGGAAGTTGATAGTGTGACTCAGTCCAAGCCCAAAGGCTTCACAACCAGGGAAGCCAATGATGTAACTCTCATTCTGAGGGTAACAGCCTGAGAACCTTGGGGAACTGCTAATGCAAGTCCTAGAGTCCAAAGGTCATAGAACCTGAAGTTCTGATGTCCAAGGTTAGTTGAAGAAGAGTGTCCCAGCTATAGAATACAGTGAATGAATTTGCCTTTCCTCTGCCTTTTTATTCTATCTGAACCCTCAATGGGTTGAATGGTGTCTGCCCAGATTGGATGAGGGCAGATCTTTCTTACTCAGCCCATTGATTCAAATGCCAATCCCTTGCAGAAACATTTCCACAGACATACCCAGAAATAATGTTTTACAAGCTATGTGGCTATTCCTTAACTCAGTCAATTTGACACTTAAAGTGAACCATCACAGTGAGTCAGTCTTTTTATATACAACATTAATGCTTTTTTCCATAGTATTATTGTGGTTTATTCTGTATTCATACCTGATATTAGTCAACTGTGTGTGTTTTGCTTACTTAGGTCTGGTAACTGAGTTAACCTGATATTGTAAATGGTCAGGTAATAAAAACTCAGCTCACATTAGCTGAAGTGAAAGGGAGTTTTCTTCACTTATATTGCTAGAAAAGATACTGGACTATCTGAGAAAACTGAAGGAAAAGTTGAAGGAATCAGGCCGCAGGGATTGCAAGTAGTAACCTGTGAACCCCAGAACTTTCTCTCATTCTCTCTCTCTCTCCCTCCCTCCAGCTGTCACTTGTATTTTGTATTAGGATAGACAGGCTCTCTCTGTGTGACAGAAAACATGGCTAACAACAGACCAGCTGAAACAAATCCAGAGTAAAGAAGACCTTCTTTCCCAGCAATGAATGTGAGAGATGCCTCATCTAAGGTCATGTCCCTTCCCAGGGTGACCCACATTCAAAGACTGATTGATGTGGAAGTAGGGCTGCTCTAGCCTCAGAATTTCTGTAGGCCCTGCTGAGAATGTTTGGGGGCCTGTATCATAAGTCAACATCTTCCTCTTCCTGCTCCTGTTTCTCCTCTCTCCGTTTCAGAGAAACTGATCCCTAGCACACTTCTTAACAAACATCCTTCCTGCTAAACACCATATTTATTTTATTTGAGACAAGGTCTCTGGCTGTCACCCAAGCTGGAGTGCAGTGGAATGATCACAGCTCACTGCAGCCTTGATCTCCCAAGTTCAAGCAATCCTGTCACTTCAATCCCCTGAGTAGCTGGGACCCTAGGCATGTGCCACCATGCCCACTTAATATTTTTATTTTTTGCAGAAATGGGGTCTCACTTTGTTGCCCAGGTTGGTCTCGAACACCTGAGCTCCAGTGATCCTCCTGCCTCGGCCTCCCAAAGTGCTGGGTTTATGGGTATGAGCCCCTGCACCTGGCCTAAACATCATGTATGTTAGACTCTGTTTCCTAGAGAAAGCAGTGAGAATCCTGTGATACTTAGGATGAAATAGTGTTCTGGGAAGACTAAACATCTGTAGCTGTTAGCAGTGGTGAATCTGCAGCAACCTCAATTCTTGCCTCTTCAGAAAAAAGAATTCAACTGAGGAGACATAAGGCAGAGAGATAGAGGCAAGTTTTAGAGCAAGAGGGAAAGTTTATTAAAAAGTTTTAGAGCAGAAACAAAAGGAAGTGACGCACACTTGCAAGAGGGCTGAGCAGGTGACTTGAGATATTCAAGTGTGCTGTTTTGATCTTTGACTTGGGGCTTTATATGTTGGCATTCTGCATGTGCAGTGGCCTGCAAGCACTTGGGAGAAGCCACATTTGCAGTGTGTCTACTGAAGTTGTACGCATGCTGACTTGAGGCATTTTTTCCTTACCAGTTGAGCATCCCCAGAGGAAGGTCATATAGCAGTTAAACTGCCATTTTGCCTCTTAGTGAAGATGCTTGAGCCCACTCGCCCAACTCCTGAGATTTTATCAGGAAGCTGATGATAACCAGTTTCAGGTGTTTTCTGTCTATTGTCTCAGGTGCCTTTCCCTGGTTCTTGCTGCAACCAACTATTATTTTAGAGAGACAGTTTAACAACTGCCTGACCGTCACCTACCTGATGGTTGCCTGACATTTCTGGTGGTGAAGGGGGGCCTCTCCTGCCCTGCTTATGTCTGCCTAACTACCTACTCATATAACTACTACAGTCATCTTAATTTCATCTGATACTATTATATCTAGTAGTTTTTCTACTTATTCTTACATGGGGTTTATCTATAGTATTCTTATTAGTAGGGTAGGAGGATTCTTATCCAGTTTTGTATCAGTGTTGCTATCTTTATAAGGTTAAATGGAATGAGGTTATTTTTTTTTCTATTTTTACAATGCTGTAGCATGGATGATTGTAACACACGTATTTTCTATTTTTTAAATTTTAGGGAAAGATTTCCTGTAAAACTAAATGGGCCCAGAAACTTTTCTAAAGGTCACTTTTTTTAATAAAGGGGGAAAACAATTGCCATGTTGTTAGATGACTGTGCCTAAGTTGAATGCAGTGCTGCATTTACGCACTTGGGCTGAATAAAGGCAGCAGACTTATTTAATGCCCCCATCCCTTTTGTTTTTACTGCTCCGGTCCATACATGCTGTTTTGATTTTGCTTCAGAAGGTAAAATATGGGTATTCCAGGATATATTTCTCTGACCAATGCCATCAAAGCTATAGTTAATAAAAATATTCCCCTCTCTGTAACATATAGCTTTGTATTTTTCCACTTGAAGAATGGTTTTAGTCTCTCCCTCTCTTCTTGCATTTTCATGTACATTTTCATTGAGCAATGAGAGAAAATTTATCAGGAACTATTAGCATCCCACCAAATTGACACAGAAACCCTCATGTCTTTCTTTAAACAGAAGGAACTTCACACTAGCCTATGTTATAATTTCTCCTGTTCTCCTCACTCAAAGAACAGCTCTTGCATACTCACCCTCCACCCCCAACATCAGAGCACTGAAAGTGTTCCCTTGATTGCATTAACTGTGGATAACAACGCATACTATTAGCACTTCTGTCGTGTTTGATAAATGTGATCAGATTCAACTTGGGGCAATATGATACTGGGGAATTCTTAAGGTAGAATTTCCCTCTTGGATTCCACAGTTGTCTTGAGGAGTGGTGAAATGATAAGGTGCTTCTCCAAGGAAACTCCCTGACAACTCTCGTTTTCTAAAGAAAAGTAGAAAAAAGGCGAGGAGAAAGGGAGAGAAGAGAGTAAGTTTAAATTCAGTCTTCTTTTACTTCCATTCATTCAGTTGGTCATATTCATTGTTTAGCTGCAGGATTCCCTATGTGTTTATTCTCCAAGTGGTATAAACAATACTTTATAAATCTGGCAATATGATTGTAGACCAGAATAAACCCCAATTTTCCTAAAGAGAAGTATTTTTATACTTAATAGAGAACTTAATTCAAAATATAGGGTACTTGGTTCTGGTAACTGAAATTTTGGAGTGACCAAAACTTTTTTAGTGCAGCCTTGACAAATGCTGTGCTAAACTAGAATAACTGCTTAGGCAGAATAGAAATAAAAGGTAATTATATTCATTCCTTTGTCTTAACTGAATCAGCATGTTGCGAATAACTTTTCATGTGGGCTGGTTTAGGTTTTGTTTTGACCCCAAATAATAATTATTGGTCCTGAATAAATAAGAATGTATGCCTACCACATATTTCTTTTTTGATTGTTTGTTTTTTATGTCCTAGACTACTTTCATGACAGGTAGGGGTTGATGAACATGTATTTATCTATGAGATTCAATTAAAATAAACATTTTCATCCCTGAAAGCTTCAACAAAATTATCTCTTTTCTTTGCTTACAGACCATAGTGCTAGAAAAGAGATAATGTTAAACTTTAATGTGCACATTATTCGCTTAGAAATCTTATTAAAATCCAGATTCTAACTCAGTATGTGTGGAATGAGGTCTGAGATTCTGCATTATTAATAAACTCCTGAGTGATGCTAACACTGTTGGCCCATGAGTCACACTCTAACTAGATCAGAAAAACCCATCCCTTCCAGTCCTAGGCCTATCACTAACTGGCTGTGTTAGTGATATTGCCAGGCATCTTAGGAACCTGGATTTCCTCTTTCACAAGGGCAAGTTATTTGCCTACCCACATGTATGAATGCTCTTAAAGAAACTCTAACCATGGAGATTCTAAGGTATCAAAGGGTAAATCACAGATAGTATCTTCATTTTAAAAAGATTTCTTTAAATAGAAGCTTAGAATTCACAAGGGGCCATTTACAAGTATTTTTGATAAATCATTCTACTTAATTCAATAAATGTTTATTGGTCTTCTTTTAGGTGAAGTGTTTTCTCAAGTTACCTTCCAGCAATTCTAAAATAGTGACAATGTCCCTGCCCTATGGAAGTTTGTAACTTGCAAGGTATTAGTAGTACTGAATAAAATTTATTGTCGAATATCTCAGAAAGAATTTCATGTGGGAATGAAAAATGTGAGATTCTATTGGAATATTTACAGAAAACCTTAGGAGCTTCTTATTTTGTTTCCAGTGCATGGACTGAAAAGAAATTAGGATACTGTGTGAGCTGTGCTTGGAAATTTGGGGGCACTTGTGATGGTAGAGGCCCAGCAATGGGAAAGTAAAGGAAAGTTCAGCAACTCCACTCAATATAAAGCATATATTTTAGAGTTTAGTATGAGAGAATAAGACTAAAATAGTGAGAGCCAGATTATGAAAAGTTTTGAATGGCAGGTGAAGGGTCTGTAACTAATCTGCCACATGGTGACGATTCACTAACTGTTGCAGCAGGTAAATAATATATTTGAATGTGGACATTAGGCAAATTAACCTGTCTGTTGTACAGATGTATGGGAAAGAAGACCAATAGGAAGAACCATGAGAAAGGCAGTAGTAGTTGGAAAGAAAGACACGGGATGGTTTGAGATTCCTTTAAGATCAATTGGAAAGACTGGAAAACTGCTTTCATATAGAAAGTGGGATATTAAACAATCATAAGTCAACTGATAAGCGGGTGATGGGAAAGGTTTGAAACTTTTAAATGTTAGCCTCTATTGTTGATGGAAAGTCATTAGAAACAGTCTCTGAACATGTAGAGTAAAATCAGTATTTCTATTTTCTCTGAAACTTTATTGCGACTTGAAACAATGTAACAAAATACCAGTCTAATGCCATATTACTGATTTTACCAGTGCTGTAATTTTTAAAATAATAAATATACACTTTATTGAAAATAAATAGATAAAAGAAATAGTCTCTGAAATAATAATAAATAAACATTTAAAGCCAATTTTGTGTGAGGCCCTGTAAGGCTTTTTGGAAACATATAAGGCCAAGCCCATTCCTCTAGGAACTGATAATTGAGTAGGTCAAATAGAAGTCAATGATCAAAGACCGCTTACTTTCTCTCTACTTTCAAACCATTATCACAAGTCAGTTATGTTAACCATTAATGTTTTAGAATAAAATCTACCAATTATTTTCCTTATAAAATCTACAAAGTACTTCTTTCCTTCTGTTATTTTAATCATGGAATTTGAGAACTGGGAAGAATTTAGACTTCTTCTAGTGCAAGTCATACATATTACAAACAAGAACATTTAGGTTCTGATGAGTAAATGATTTCCTTAGGGTCACACAGCTAGTTAGCAATAGAATGATTGCGGATCTAGTTGAGAATTATCCAGCATAACACTTTCAACATGGCTCATTACTAACATAATTTTATGTAGTTGGTCCAAAGCACTTTTTAAAAATCAAAATAACTTTGAAGTTACATACTTTCTAAAGATCAGAAACTCTCAGATCAGTGACACTTGATTTACTTTGAAACCTGGGTGTTTGTTTTTTCCACACAAACAAACAAGTGGGGGAGGGGGGCAGCAAAACAACCCTGTTTTTCAGCAGTCCTAGGAAACTATCACCAATACCCCTCATCTGCTACTTTCTAAAATTATACTCTGGGGTGTAAACTCCTGCTATTTAACCAGTTGGCATAGGGAGTCTTTTATTTTTCCTAAAATGTAGATACCATTTTGTCCAAGATACTCAAAATCCATTCAGCCATAAAAGCTCCATTTTGCTGTTTGACGTCATAGAGCATTTATTTGTCTTTTCACTAAGCATCAAGGATGGCTAACAGCACAGATCATTTGCCAATCATCTTGTCTTTGTGCCATATTTATTAGTCCTTTGTGACGCTATCTCCATCTACTGATACTCTTGTCCCCAAATCCTCTTTCCATTTTCTTGTGTGACACACAAACTGATGATGGGCAGTCTTCAGCTGAAACACTGTGACCCTCCCCCTGTTTCACAGGTCCCTTTTCCCCCACTTCCCTGCTGGCACCGAGCGGGTTCAGCATCAGGAGCCTGCTTCTGATGCCACACGCTTTCTGAAATGGTTATGTCGGCATGGTTTTCCTAGGAGGCGGCAACCCTACAACTCTCCACCTTACCTATTTCAGCCAGTGCCAGGATTTTATTTTCCACTCCTTTATTAAAAAACAACATACTGTGCCATTTCGGGTGCTTCTAAAAGTGGGCCTACCCTCAATGGCTCATTAACATCATTTCTCAGTTCGACTTCATCCGCTAGTCTCTGCAGTGGTTTGACATCAGTTACATTTCTGTCTTAATTCTGACCCAATAAAAGTCATCTCTTCCCAGCTCATCTTTACCTTCTCGCAAGTGTGAATATAAGATTTATCAGTTATTAAGCTGTTTATTTTTTTAAAGGTATCTAGCTTTGTGTCACTGTTGATTTCACTATTTGCAAACTGACTTTGTCATTTTATTGATAGCACTTGAGTGAAGAGCTCCCTGTTAATATATGCAAACTCACAGCTCCCAACAAGCTTTCCAGCCCTGTTAATGAGAGGATTAGCAAGAGCACTGCAATGTATTTAACCTGCGGCACTAGCTCTGTTTCAATAAGACTTCAACAGCCTATTAAATGGAGTGGGGGCTCAATTAACCCACACAAAGGCCACTCTACCCAACGTGGCAGGGAGGACCACATTTAGCATCTGCCTAAGCAGCTTGTTGGAAGCTGGAAATAAAGGGGGTGACATGTTCTTGCCTGGAGCTATGATATAACTGAAATGGTGATTCTAGTTCATCTGGGCTGACTGAATAGGTGACAGCATTGAAACCCACTATCTCGCCATATGACAGTTTTTTAAAAAATCAGAGTATACTCAACGGTCACTCCACCCCCCCATGCCTTCTTCTAAGGGAGCACCCTCATTGTTCCTGGGGCAGTCAGTAGGAGTCATGGATCATGGATTTGAGGATGGAAGGTGTCAGGGTGTGACAGTTTGTGTATGGGGAGGAGGGATGATGGTGTACACCAAGATGTCCCAGGAAATGCATTATGTTCAGACAGCATTTCCTCATGTAATTAGAATTTAGAACTGGCTGCTCATGTCTCATAAGCATGCTTCACCAAACAGCCAGCCAAAGGCCAGCCATTTTGTGCTGGAAATCAAAGTATAAGCAATGGCAACTCACTGAGCTGGATACTTCTACATCTTCACTTGAAGCTTGTTAGGATTATGGACTTTTGGGGCTTATAGTGTCACCTACCTGTCAGAAAATCCAAACAAATGGTTCCAACATTTCAAGTTGAAAATGAAAGTTGACTAAGTAGACTACTATTTGCTTGCCCAGGAGGGCACGAATCAACTATAGTGATAAACCTAAATCTCCTCTAATTTTCCGCCTGTGAATTCTCCATGTCATAAAGTCAAAGATATATTTGGGATCAAGAGATATGCTGGTTGATGTTTCCTCTCCAATTTTCCAGTGGAAGTTTCTCTTTTTAACAACATTTTCTCTTGAAACTCAACCATACCCAAATATTATTATAGATTGACCATTTAACTTTCTGTGTTTATTTTTTAATTTGTCATTGTTTTTATTTTTTCCCATTGTATGCTGTATCTAGGTATTAATGAAACTTCCTATTAATGTGCCTTACTTTTTTCTCCCATTGCTTGTCACCTCCAAACATACTATATTATATACTTACTTATATGTTCATTGTTTATTGTCTTATCTCCTTGCTAGAATTCACATTTAACAAAGGCCGGGGTTTGGTTTTATTTATAGATGTAATTCAAGTATCTAGAATACTGTAGTCTAGCATATAGGAATTTAATATTTGTGGAATAAATTAATGTAAAGAAGCAGCACAGGTTATGTTCTAATTATGGAATCATAACCGATGGTTCATTAGACAAAACTGCCATATAAGAATAGCCCATTCCACCCTTACAAAATAAAAAAAAGCTCTAAATTCTAGGTTGACAGGCCAGGTGAAGTCACCAGAGTGAACGTATATGATGGTGCACCATTTCCTTACAACAGAGTGGTGATGGCCTTGGTGGAGGATAATTTCTTAAATTGGGTGGAACCACAGTGTTGTGAAGCAGGCTGCATGCTTATTGGATCTGAACCCTTTCACTTACTTATTCTGGGATATGCTAAAGGCACAGGTTTATTTAGAGAAAATTAGAGACATAAATTACTGAGGCATTGTATTCCAGATGTATACATGGGGACTGATGGAAATTCTGCATTAATGCACCATGCTCATTGCAATTTTATACAAAGCATTAAGCTATGAATTGCTAAAAAGGAAGAACATATTGAAGACATCATACAATGCTTTTGACTATATAACTTATCGTAATGTAACACTAATAACCCACTTATTGTTGAAATTCATTTGCCTGTGTTTCCAGGCTTCAGGTTACCATAAAACTAGAGAATGTTTTACACTCTTGATCATGAACTCTTCACATTAATAGCACTGACAGCTACAACTTCTATTTGTATATCTGGGTAACCTCACAGCTGACACAAATTTTTAAATTTTTTTCCTTTGGATGTCATGTAAGCAGGTGGGTACCTGTGACTATTCCATGGAGGGCCTACTGGAAAGACAGCTCTAACTCCCAGTCTTGGATACACTTTGGGCCTCTTGATAGGTAAGAAAGAGCATTTTCCGTGGGTGTGTTCTCTAAAGACAAGAGCCATCTTCTATTTGCTAACAAAAGAACCTTGTTTAATGTAGATCCCAGCTGTACCATTGCCTCTGAGGCACATGGATATCATAAAGAATGTATCATAAGAGAGCATGTTTTCACTTGTTAGGCTAGAAAGACATTCTCAGGTAATGAGATCAGTGGTACTCCAGGGTACATAACTATTCTCTAGTTGATTCTTCCATCAGTTGATGGGGAAAGATCAGAGAAAATCATGAAGAAAATGGTATTAATTGCGCCGCATTCTTACTCCACTGTCTGGGCACCAAGACGCTAAATGTTTGCCCCATTCTCAAAGAAACTTGTCTGTATCTCTTTAGTTCATGAAGAAGCTCATTTGACATTTTATGTTTAAAATGTTGACTGTACAAAGAGACACAAACTAAGTCAGTAAATGTTCTAATGGTATTGCTGTCTAGAACAAAGATTTCTCTAGTTAGTATCAAAGTATAACTGAAAAGATAACTTTCAGTTAATTAGTATTTCCACTAAATCTTCCATACAATGAGTTATTGTGAAATTTGACATTTGAATGAAATATCTTTAGAATAACTGGAGCAGCCACCTTATTCTGACCCCAGTTGAGTCACAAGGAAACATAATAGCCTTCATCAGCAGCCTGTCTAGGGTACTGTTCATCACTTTTTTTGTCAATAAATATTTTTCTGGTTTATGAACACACCCTACAAAGCTATGATGTAAAATCACTGCTACTTATCTATTTTATGGGAATGATATCATGTAAGATTACTCATCTCTTTATTTACAAAACAGAAACACAGAAACAAAATAACCCTCAAATAACCCTTAGCAATTTTTTTTTTATCCAAACCACAAGATGTTTTACAAAACTTATGGTGGTAGAAAAACTACTTAGAAAGCAGAAATGAGGCAATTTAGAATCTAGATAGTGCCAGATTGTTTGAATAAATTAAATTTGTCCCCAGAAACAACACATAAGCAAAATGGAATCCCCTACAAAAGCCACTGAGATGTTTAGCACAGAGTTTGAAATCATTGTTATTGATTTTGGTTATTGGTTTTTTTGGCTCCTAGTTTTAACCTGATTGGGGAATAAAAGAATGTGAAGATTTGCTGCTCAATATGGATTTATTGAAATGGGAGGAATGACACTCTATTTCATTTTATTAAGACAAGAGATGAAAATATTGAGAGCTATTTCCTGCAATAATCTTCAGTGTTACTGATATGTCAGGTGCTGCAGATACAAAATTAAATAAAATTTAATAACTAACATCACAGAAGTTTGAAGGTACTCAAACAATTTGAATAAAATATGATAAATGCTAATATAAAGAAATATGATCAATGATAATCTCTGTTATGTGAACATGGATTGCTCATGATTGAAACTAACACTATTTCTCAAATGGATTCTGGAACTTGGGTCTCACTCTGTGATACAGCCGTCCTTCTTTTTCTGTGCTGTATTTGCCATATTGTGTGGCGATAACCATCATATGAAAAGTAGATTCAAACTTGGTTGAATCTCAGGAAAATGGAAATTAAAATTCCTACTTCTTGGCTTGTTGTGCAGGTCCAACAAGATTAAAGTAGTTGCTGAGTCCAGTGCCTGGCATATGGTAGACCCTCAACAAATAATAGCTGTTGTTGATACTGTTCCTGTTATTGTGGTTATCATTAGATTCTGAGAAACTCCAGTAAGCAATGTTTTTCTGTTACTGTTGTGTTAAATTGCAGCACTTTTGACTGCCTGTGGTTCGCCTACTTGCTGTTGTTTGTTCCTCTCTTCCTCTCTTTTTCTCATGCCCCTAGTGTGTTTCCATTTTACCAATGAGTAACAGGCATCTCCCCTCACATTTTTCTTCCTTCCCAAATCATTCTCCTTTCAGGAAAAAGAGTATGAGATACGAGAAATTAAGGGGTTTGGGAGTTTTCAGGGGAAAGGAGATGAGAATTAAGTAGGTGAGGACTTTTAATTGATTCAGACACTCAAGGGCATCACTGATAAACTTTAGGGGAGTCTAGAAACTGATGGGGGATCAATTGACTTGGTCTGAGAACAAGGTAAGAACATTTTTCCATGTTTATCAGAATACTTGAGAGAATGTATTGATATGAATCTTCTGTAATATTCAGAAAGCCTAGTGTAAGTAAGAGGCAAGAGAAGCCAAGAGAGGAGGAAAATGAAGCACCAAGAGTAAAGCTTTGGCAGCAAGAGACCATTCCAGAGTCAGTCCGGTGCGTGGGCATCAAAGATGACAAATTTGGAACCCAAACTGTCATTGAGCACATTTTAAAAGCTGGTTTTAGTTCTGCAGTTACTAGCAACTAGTAACTGGTCAAAATAAACTGACAACGCCCTCTGGCTTTAGGAGATAATGGAAGGTTAGAGAAATTCCAGAAATATAATCAACTCTGTGGAAGGTTTTGAGCATCTATTTCTTATATGTGGTCAAAATATATCTTTTCTCTTTAATTCATACTATATTTTTCTGTGCTCTTTTCCTCTTTAAGAAAAATAGTTTCAATGAAGTATAATATACCCATTGAAAAGTACACAGAAATGTTCAGGTTGGGAAATTTTTACAAAGTGGACATACTCTTGCCACCAGAATTCAGATAATGAAATTGAACATTATTAGAACCTCCCAAACATCCCTTGTACTGCCATTTAGTCATTAACACAACCTCCCTTCCTTGCTCTGCATAATGGGTGATGATCCTAACATTTGCAGCTTAGAATAGCTTCCCTGTTTCTGTAGTTTTTTAATGGAATTATACAGTATGTACTCTTTTTAATGTCTGACTTGTTAATCTTTTTTTGTTTTTTGGTAAGATCCATCTACCTAAGGCTTTTAATATTAAATAACATTTAATATAACTATTTCTAAATAAAATATGTTTGGCATTGCTATCCAAGATGTTATATATACATTTAATAAAAATTAGTAAATCTTTTATAAATTAGTTTATTCATTTATTTAATTGGCATTTATGCCATGAGAAACAAGGAAAGGAGAGATATAATCCCCACCCTCAAAATCTTAGCATCAATGGTGAAGACCAAAATTAATTCCAAGGATGAGCATCTTCACCACTGATGATCTCAAAATCTTGTATCTCTCCCTTTATCCCTTAGAATAAAGGATGGCATGAGTGGGAACAAAGTGGAACGCTTTGGAACTCTTAATGTATACTTAGCTTTGGTAGAGAAGTCAATGGAGTACTTAGTGGGATATTGGGAATGATACTCTCCAAACACAGGCATTGTCTGTAAAGAATTTAAAAATAATAAATCGCAACTGAAAATGCTTTTTATTATTATCATGCACCAACAATTTAAAACTTATCAATGATTATTCACCCCACACACATAACAAACTTTTTGAGTTTAGGTTCTAGACAATTGCTATAAATGTAATCTTCAGATTAGCACATTTTTATTACCCTTTACTAAACAGGTAGTCTACGTGGAAGTTACTCTGGAAGATTCTCAGTTTTGTGGTTGGCTTCTGACACCTGTGGACTTGACTACACGTGTTTGTTTCAGCAATGAATTCTCAATGGTTCTGAGTCATTCAAGTTTGCTTCAAGCACAGTTTGGGTCTTAAACTCCTGTGGTGGGTCCTAAATTAACAATAATAACGATGAAGCAACATAACTCAAGTTATTTCATTTTTTCTTTATCTTTGTGATCACTTGGAGTTTTAATTTATGTTTAAATTTAAAACAGTGAACCAGGACATGAACTGCAAGATGTAGTATTTCATTTGGTAAGTACAAATTTTAGTTTATACATAAAACATCTTAAATAATGAATATCATTTGAATAACTTAAATTTGAGTATCTTTAAAATTGATGTTTCTTCTTTAATGTTAGTTAATTAACGAAGAAATGAGCAAAAACCTCCAATGTTAAATTAATGGTATGATTTCATAGTTACTTAAATTGGACATTTTGCATTTAATTTAAAAGTATTAATCCATTCTTCTTTTTTTAACTTTGGTATTTTATTTTATTCTATTCTTTTTTACTAACATGACTAGATATACAAAGTTCAATAAAATAACATTTTTTACTGTTTACATATATTTTCTGATTATCATACATTTAATTTCATGATTATTGCTGGAAATTTTTGTGTACAGAGGGGGAGGTGTTAAAAATGATGTACCCAGGGTACTGGGTACGCTAGGTATGCCACCAAGAGAAGAAAAGTACAAGGTATTTTAGATATACAAGATGCTGTTGCTTATGGATTGAAAAAGACAGTTATTTACCTAAATGTGTTTGAGGGAGGGCTAGTTCACATCTTTCTCCAAATGAAAGTGAAAATGGAGCTTGCCTGTCATTGGGAATGCTTAGTGAGCATTAGAGTTTGGAATAAAGATGAAAGCGTTGTGCTAACACGGTGTTTGATAGGTCCACTGCAGCCTGTTCAGTTTGGGACAGAACTGACCATCTGCTTAGAGCTTTTTAAGTGTGTTTAAGCAGTCTGAGATGGTCTTTGTTGCTTTGGGTCTTTGTGTTGATGTGTATTATTATTCCAAATTGTTGGAAGCCAGTCTTGCAGGAGGTAAGGTTTTGAATTCCTGATGGTGTGTGAATTTTTGTCCCCAAGGTTTCTCTCTGGGATGAATTGATTTGCTGGCCAGAAATGAGGCTGAATTCCTCCATCAGGTTAAAGGCTGCTGACACAGGGTGTTTGGTTTAGCAGCCTGCCCCAAGCGCCTCATCTGCATACTGATAAAGCCTGCTTGCCTCCCAGCCCAAGCTTGGCAGTGGCCAGTTGCTAATGCAAGCTGTTTGGGGAACAAAGGAGAACTCAATCTAGTTTTCACCTGAATGTAAGTAGGCCAAAAGGAAAGGTTCCTCATCTTTATTAAAGTCTACTCCCTTTATTTTTAAGCGGGCAACTACCTTTAGTCACATTTCACAGACTTCTGCTGCCTCAGAGACTGAAAGAACTTCAGTTTTTCTTAATCTTCCCCTTTGCCCTAATCAGGCATCTCTTCTCCAGATTTTCTAAGACACTCTATTAATTTGCTAGGGCTGCCAAGATGAGGTACCACAGACTGGGTGACTCAATCAACAGAAACCTGTTTTCTCATGATTCTGGAGCCTAGGAGACCACGATCAACAAGATCAAGGCATCAGCAGGGTTGGTTTCTTTTGAGGCCTCTCTTCTTGGCTTGCAGATGACCATCTTCTCTCTGTGTCTTCATTCACATGTTCTCTCTCTGTGTGCCTGCCCTAATCTCCTACTCTTATAAGGACACCAGTCATATTGGATTAGGCCCAACTATATGACCTCATTTGACCTTAAATACCTCTGTAAGGTCTCTTCTCCAAATACAGTCACAGTGTGAGGCACTGGGGCTTAGGATTTCAGCATATGAAATTGGGGACAGGAAAGGGAGGGCACAATTCATCCCATAACAAACAGTATCTTTCAGGTGCAACTTCAACCTAGGCATGACACTTCTGGTCCCAAATGATGTATTAGCCATCTTTTTTCTAGCCTTGGAAAACGTTCTGGATTGAAATAAAATATTGCCTCAAGACAGGCTAGACCTACACATACATGTCTTGGCAAGTCAGCTCTCAGTGGTATAGATGGGTATTTTTTTCTGATTTTGTACTTGTGAGTACTTCATTCCAGAGCTTTCAAAGATACTTGGCTGAATTTCAAAAGAATCATCATTGGCCAAGACTAATATGCTGGGGAGAGGATTGTGAAGATATTATTATGATTATGATTATTAGTAAATAATGTCTAAGTTCTATTAATGGAATAAATAAGTGGGTAAACATCTAGCAAGCTGGTCAATAATTTGAGGACGATAGAATTTATTTGACATTTTCTGTATAAATGGATCCAGGTATTATTTTAACCATTGTCTTGAAGGGTGAAAAGTATACGGTCTCAAAGCCTGACACTAATAAGACATGGGGAGAAAATATCAGCTAGGATTATTTCAAATGATTCTGGCATATTTTGCTTATAACAGAGAAAGTGGGTAGCTTGGTCTGTTTCAAGACTTGGACCTTGCCAGGAGAGAATATCTACTTTTTAAACATGTTATAACCACTGTTATTATGTGGCCTAGGAGAAAGAAATGACTGATATAATACATATGGCTGGGCCGGGCGCGGTGGCTCAAGCCTGTAATCCCAGCACTTTGGGAGGCCGAGACGGGCGGATCACGAGGTCAGGAGATCGAGACCATCCTGGCTAACACAGTGAAACCCCGTCTCTACTAAAAAAAATACAAAAAACTAGCCGGGCGAGGTGGCGGGCGCCTGTAGTCCCAGCTACTCGGGAGGCTGAGGCAGGAGAATGGCGTAAACCCGGGAGGCGGAGCTTGCAGTGAGCTGAGATCCGGCCACTGCACTCCAGCCTGGGCGACAGAGTAAGACTCCGTCTCAAAAAAAAAATACATATGGCTTTTTCTGACTTTATTTAAATACAGTAAATGTTAACTTTTAAAATATTTTCTTTGTTCCTACTGTTTTCACTTTTTTCTTTCAATATGCCTTGTTATCAAGGATAAAATGGAGCTGCAAAGATGAAGAGTTAGAATGTGATGGGGAGGTATGGTCCAATGTGTAGCAAGGTAGAATGTGACAATAGCAATGATAAAACTTAGTCTGCAATTTGAATTCGTTCATTCATTCATTCACTCTACGCTGGACCATGTTGCAAAGAAATAAACGAGATGGCCAGAAGGTCCTGGTCTTCCAGGAAGCTGACATTTGTAATGAATGTGCTACATGGATGTGGCCATCACTAAGATAAATGATTTTTCCAAAAACAAAGTTTGAGCATAGCTTATAAAAACTGAAAACATAAATGAAAACGTAAGAGAAATTTTAAATTTCTCCTTAGATTTGAAGGCTGGTACTGCTCCAACATGCTAGAGTTGAGAGTCTCTAACAGGGGAAAATCAAAACATTTATTCCAACTAGGATTAAGGGAATCTGTACATTGGCTATGAAATCAAAGAAAAGCTTTTACTTAATAAGTTTGAAATTACTTGTAATTTTTCCTATGATTAACTATCACAAACACCCAGGAAATTCCGCTCAGAGCCCAAGTTATATCTGAAATAGTGTGTGTCCCAATAGTTACAGACCTGACTTTTTTCCTTAAAAAAAAAAAAAAAAAGCTCTATACCCTTGCTGTTTTCTAGGGTTACTATGTTTAGTTTAAATCAGGTGTTAGTTGTCATGCATTTTTGAGAGCCATCCATTCACTGATATAATCATCATAAATGTATCCATCCATCTGTCCATCCATTCATCCATCTATCCATCCGATGCCTTGGCAAGTGTCTGGCCTATTTTAGGCCTTCAGCAAATATTTGTTGAGTGAATAAATAAATCCACCAAACCTTGATTGTCTACCACATGCAACTAATAATCTGCAGGTATAGTAGCCCAATTATACCGTTGGCTTATTACATATTCACTTGCTGTTTTTGAGGAGTATTTTGTGTTGATTGTTATGATGGTGACAGGGGAAGTGTGAATATAATTTTTGTAACAAATAGCTTTCCAAACACAAAAATGTCCCAATAATATGTAACTTTTAGATATACATAGGATGAATTGTTAAGAAAACTAAGCATCAGATTATCAGATTAACAGTTAGAAAACTCTTGCAGGCAGTATAAAGTGTGATATTCCTGTGACTTGCTAACTTAGTGTTTGTCACTTTCTCTGAAGGGAGAATACAGTGAATCAGATTCACTTGAAAACCCCCCAGAAACTTGCTGGAATCTACCTTAATGTCTCCTTAGGGAAATTAAATCCACAGGGCCAATCAGTTCTCAAAGAATTTTTCAGTCTCCCAAGGGAAGTGGAACAACCTTTGGTGGATGGTATTAGAAGGAAGAATTCTAGAGCTGGTGGATATAGGCATATACTAAAAATGTAGCAGAACAAATTTATGCTTCATTTGTGTGTCTGACCCCTGGCTCTTGGTCATACTGAAGAAGCTTAGCAGACACCAGATACGTCATCTCAATTAACATTTTTCGTGTTTTATGGTTTGCCAATGATTTTCTTAATGTTTTCTAAATTGTTCCTTCAAACTACCTTAAGAGCAGAATGGAGTATACATAATTCCATAGCATCTAAGGAGTGGCTCTGTACATCCTGGAGCAAACCAGAAATTTGCTCTAAAATGTGTGTTTTAGTATGAAACCATGTGTATTCCTTTCTATTTAAATATACCTCTGTGTTTGCTTTAATGTGGACAATGCTTTAAATTAATTATGGAGTAAAAGGTATTGTCAAAACAGTAACTTTCACATACCATCACCCCCCTTTACTCTTCCCTCTGGGCTGTACATTCAATACTTACAGTAACCATATGAAATTAATATCACTATTATCCTCTTCTTCAGAAGAGAAGTCAAGGATCATAGAGGTCAAAGTTGATAATTACCTAAATAATAGGCATTATCTCAATTAATAGCTTTATACACATTTAATTCTAACAGCCACTCACCACTACCACTTTATAAAAGAAGAAAGAACAATGTTTAGAGGTTAAATAACTTGCCTTTGTTCTCAGAGTCATAAGGAATGAGACTGGATTCAAACCCAGTTTTTCTGGCTTCAAAGAACCCACTGTTTTCATTATACCATTGCTCTTTTCAAATGTTCCAAATGAATTTGACATCTTAAGCAATCTGAGTAAAGTAATAAGAGGAGAATTTTTTTAAAGGAAGGACCCTCTTATCCACTAATTCTTTTAAGGGTACCAGAAGGGAATTTTTGAAGTTGTGGATTTGCCACCTGGAACCTTTGAAAAATATAATAGGAAGTGACCTAGAGATACATGTTCCTTCTCTGTCAACCTGCTGAGGAGATAAAACATAGCACCTTCCATTAGTCTGCAAGGGTCAATATGCACTGTGTACTTAGCCAGCTATGATACACATGCAACCACTGTCTTGCTTTTGATGAACTTATAATGTTGTCATACACTTTGGGGAATACCTCTGAATTAGTCCATTTTTTGCATTGCTATAAAGAAATATTTGAGACTGGGAAATTTATATAGAAAAGAGATTTAATTGGCTCACAGTTCTGTAGGCTGTACAGGAAGTATAGTGGCATCTTCTTCAGGGGAGGCCTCAGGAAGCTTACAATCATGCAGAAGGCATAGGGAGACCAGGCAGGTCACATGGCAAAAGCAGGAGCATCAGAGTGAGGAAGGATGTGCTACACATTTTTAAATGACTAGACGTTACAAGAACTCACTCACTATCACGAGGACGGTACCAAGCAAGATGGTACAAAACCATTTATGAGAAATCTTCCCCCAGCATCTCATCACCTCATGTATTAGTTCATTTTTGCACTGCTGATAAAGACATATCCAAGACTAGGAAGAAAAAGAGGTTTAGTTGGACTTACAGTTCCATGTGGGCTGGGGAGGCCTCAGAATCATGGCAGGAGGCAAAATGCACTTCTTATGTGGTGGCGGCAAGAGAAAATGAGAAAGATGCAAAAGTGTAAACCCCTGATAAATCCATCAGATCTTGTGAGACTTATTCACTACCACAAGAATAGTATGGGGGAAACTGCCCCCATGATTCAAATTATTTCCCATCGGGTCCCTCCCACAACATGTAGGAATTATGGTGGTACAATTCAAGATGAGATTTGGGTGGGAACACAGAGCCAAACCATATCACCTCCCACCAGCCCCACCTCCAACAGGGAGATTACATTGCAGTATGAGATTTGGGCAGGGACACACATCCAAACCGTATCAACCACTATCAAGCAATATATGGTTAAGTGCCAGTAAGTAGATTAAACCTCATTACTGCAGGTATTAAGATTCGTGGAGGAGCTGTGTCACTGAAGAATGGTAGAGCGGGCTTTATTTGGGAGAAGAGGATGGCAAAGCCCCCATTCCATTTTTACCCAAGACATTGTCGTTTTTCCTTTTCAATGCTTTACTAATATGTCAGTTCTCCAAGATATTCAGATCATTTTTTCTAGTTTTTTTGGTTCTCAGTAGCACCTGAAGGAGAACGAAGTGACTAAATTGCCTAGGGCTTCCTGCAAGCCTTTCCTCCTCCTCCCATCAAACTCTGTATGCACATCATCTCTCACCTCTCTCCCTGTATATGTGAGTGTCCTTATATATTCACCTAGAAAACATTCATTCATTTATGAAATATTTGTTAAAGACCTACCAGGTGCTGGGTATGATAGTGAACAATATGGAAGTGACTACAGCCTTTAGGTGGAGATAAGAGGTAGAACAGAGAAGAAGGACCAGAGAGAGGAGATAACTATAAATGCACATATTTTCTATATTCACCTTTCTTTCTGCTATTCACCTTCTTAAAATAACTATGCCTTCATATAGTGAGAGAACGGGAGCTGAGAGGAGGATGTGGTCATAATTCTGTGTCTTTAAGACTCATACCTTCCTGAAATAATCTTTCCAGACTCTAGCCTGAATAACATGATTTGAAACAAACTTACGCGGTGGGATGGCTCTTTCTGAATCAAACAGTCCACTTTTGGCAAGTCTTACTGACAGCTGAGAAGCAGTTGTTGGATTGCTTGTTAGCCCTAGCAATTAAATAACAATCACTTTAAAAACAGTATATGGACCAATTGGAAGCAGTATGATGCTACATGTTGGGTATAAAGTTGCCTGGACTTGCTGTGCCTGGTGTTGATAAGGTAGCAGATGGTCTAATAGACTTCATCATTGAGCAGCTAAATTGGTAAGGTCTTAGTTTAATAATCTTGTGTTCTAATGATTTAGGCGAGCGATGAAAGGCAAGGCAATTACTTGTACTTGTAATAATGCCCAGTTGGCCTGGATGGAAGGGACACTCACTCATACATAGTGTGATGTAATTAACTCCCATTCCCCAGAAACATGGCTGCATGGCTGTTTGTAGACAGGCTACCTTGATAATATACATCTCACCTTGATACTAAAACTTAAAAGCATTTTCCAAGTCAAAAATAACTCTTAATTACTTAAATCACTCAAGGAAAGAAAATTTAACTTTATCTATTTTTATATTTCCAAAGCATGAGTATGATGTTATTGGATTCTAAAATATGTTGCTGGGGAATAAAAAGTACTTAAGTGATATGAAATATTTACAGATGAGATAGTCATTCAGTGGCTTGCCCGAGCCACAGAAAATATCTGGAAGGCAATTAAAATCTAGATATTTCAAACCCTGGGTCTGCAATCTTTCCCCCATCTTGTTCTCTTTAGACTCATTTTACCCAATACTTCCTCCCTGTCTCTTTGCAGGACATCTCATCAAATCTATGGATTAAAATTTCGTCTTATAGTTTTCACTACTTGAATCTTTGCTAGAAACAAGTTGAATGGTAAGAATACAATGTAAGTAGTGATAATTACACTTTAATATTCCCCAAGATATGATGTAATTTGCACAGAATAGACTACTAATAAATACATTTTTAAATAACACTGATTCTTAAAAGATCAATTTACAAGATCAACATGCAAAAATCAATCCCATTTTAAAATACCAACAATGAACATGTGGAAAGCAAAATTTAAAACACAATACTATTTATAACTACTCCAAAAAAAGATATAAACTTAACAAAACAAGTATAAATATGAATGCTAAAAATTACAAAATATTGATGAAATAAATCACATAAGACCTAAATTCATGGAGAATATACTCTATTCATAATTGGAAGACTTAACATATTAGAGATGTCAGTTCTACCCAAACTGATATAGAGGTTTAACACAATTCCTATTAAAATTCAAGCAAGTTCTGTTGCAGGTAGAACAAGCTTATTCTAAAATGTGTATGGAAAAGAACAAACCATAGAATAGCCAAAAAAAATTCACAAAGAAAAATGAAACAGAAGGAATCACTCTATCAAATATTAAGGCTTGCTATATACCTACAGTAATCAAGACTGTTTAATACTGGCAGAGAGATGGACGCATAGATCAATGGGACAGAGCAAAAAGCCAGAAAGAGACTAGAACCCACACAAATAGGCCAAAATTATTTTTCTCCCCCGAAACACAGACCAATTTAATGGGGAAGATTAGCTTTTTTAGCAAGTGATGCTGGAGTAGTTGGACATCTATACACAAAATAATGAACGTTTACCTAAACCTCACACCTCATAAAAATTAACTCAAGATACACAATGAACTTAAATATACAACTGTAAAACCTCTAGGACTAAAACAGAAGAAAATCTTTGGAATCTAGGACTAGGAGGAGTTCTTAGACTTAATACCAAAAGCATAATCCAAGAAGGGAAGAAATAAATTGGACCTCATAAAAATTAAAAACTTTTGCCCAGCCAAAGACTGTATTAAGAGAACGAAAAGAAAAGCTACAGTTTGGGAGAATATATTTGCCAGTCATAGATCTGACAAAGGCTAGTATCTCTAACTCAAATTGCTCTCAAAATTCAGCAGTAAAAACGAAAACAATTCAACTAGTACATGGGAAAAGGACATGAAGACACATTTCACCAAAGAAGATATACAGGTGGCAAATAAGCATATGAAAAGAAGCTCAGCATCATTAGCGATTAGGGAAATGCAAATTAAAACCACAATGAGATATCACTACACACCTATCAGAATGGCTAAAATAAAAAATAGTGACAATGCCAAATGGTGGTAGGATGTGGAGAAAGAAACTGAATGACTCATATACTGCTGGAGGGGATGTAAAATTGTTCAGCCACTCCGGAAAATAGTTTGGTGGTTTTGTTAAAATAAAAAAAAAAAGAAAAAAAAACCTATTAAACATGTAACTACCATACAACCCAGCAATTGCACACGTAGACAATTTTCCAGATAAATGAAGCCTGGTGTTCACATAAAAACCTGTACACGAATATAGCAGCTTTATTTATGGTAGCCCCAAATTAGAAACAATACAGGTGTCCTTCCATGGTGGACTGGTTGAAGAAACTGTAATATGTGCATACTATAGAGTACTACTCAGCAGTAAATAAGAATGAACTATCAATTCACACAATAATCTAGGTGAAAATCTAGAGAATTGTACAGAGTGGGGGAAAGAAGCCAATCTCAAAAGGTTACATTTCCATTTGTAAATGATAAAATTATAGAAATGGAGAACAGGTTAGTGGTTGCTAGGGGAAAAGCAAGAAATGGGGCTGTTAGGGAAGTGGGTATGACCTTAAAAGGATAATTTAAAAAACTCTTGTGGTGATGAAACTATTCTGTATCTTGACTGCATCAATGTCAACATCCTAATTGTGATATTGTTCCATAACTTTGCAAGTTGTTATCATTGGGGAGAACTTAGAAAAGGCTCCACAGGGTCTCACTGTACTATGTCTTATAACTGCATATGAATCTATAATTATCTCAACAATTTTTTAAAACGCTAAAATGATTTTTTGTAACTCAGAATTACAGGCTTCATAATATTTCTACTTGAGAACATTTTGTTCAAGTCAGGTAAAGTCTCCAAATTCGTCTTTGTATGGTGCATATAATCCTTGATTATTGCCGGTTTTTACTTCATTGGTATCCAATATCATCAGCAAATCTCACATCTCACTGATTTCTCACTTTACAACTCAGTTTGCTACAAATAATGCAATTAACCTAGTAGACTTAGATTAGCACTCCACATTGTCTCATCCTATCTTCCTATTTACTATTCTCCACCATTGTTTTACTCAGGTAGGCATCACACCATAGCTAGCCACCTACCAACCTGCCAACTCTCTAGTTCCTTTTAGTTAGTGACCTACTTTGCTTTTTAATTCTAAATATTTTCTTGCAGTGCAATTGCTGAGGGGGACACCACTACAGTGTACTGAATTCCTACTATGTATCTAAGTCCTAACCATGAGGTGATGGTGACTGTGTAACTGGCGCCAAAATAATAGAAGTAAAAGAAAAATAATTGAGTGGTATTGTCCTGATGAGATACCATCTCCATCCATGAAAGTCAGGTGTATGGTAGGACCTTTTGGAGGGTTTGGGAGAAGGACCTGATATAACTTGTTGATGCTGGAGCAGCTAGACTCAACCAAATATTAAAAGATAGGCCTAAAGCAAGGTATTTCATTTAGATATACCCACACATTTTCTGAGTAGATCTTAACATTATCCCCATTTTACATATAGATAGGGAAATTTAGACTTATTACTGATACGTTGTACAAGATCTAGTAAATCAGGAATCAACATGCTGACTCATATCCACTTGATTTTGAAACTTGATTGATGTCCCCATTTGCTACAATGAGTGAGCACTGTAAAGTAACTAGAGTTTTCTCTCTGTAGTCTTAGTCACTGTGTTACGAAGAGATGGACATCATAGTAATACTTATTTCTCATGCAATTAAATGTCTCTAGTTCTTAAAAGGAAGACAAGGAAAATTCTATTCTTATAATCTTCCTCTGTGAAAATATTTCTTTAAAGCTTGCATCCTCACCTTTTGCCCCTTTCCCCTAGGGACTCATCTTCCTCTTACCTACTTCAGTAATGAGCTATTTCCACAAATCTTCGTGGTTGTTTGTTAACGCAGCAGTACTGTCGCAATAGTTAATTGACCCAGTGGGCCACTATCAGTCTCTGCCACAACATCAAACAAAAGTCCAATTGCCTTTTCCACCATTGACAAGAACCCAGTACTATCTGCCACCATGAGGTAACTAAAGATTGAGAGCCCAGGTTTCTCAGCTGAAAGTGTTGAATTTATGCTAGGGGCATCTTGTTGCCTAAAGAAATGTACTCATCCTGGGAGACAGTTTTCTTTATTTTCAAGGTCAGGAATATCCCAGAAGGAGCCTTTAATAAGAAGATGGATAAATATTCATTGATACAACAAATATTAATTGAGTGTCTCTATGTTCCAGGTACGGTTTGTATTTATTAAGCTCTATATAGGTGCCAAGCTTCATGTTAAGTGCTTTATATGCACCTCATTTAGTCTTCTAAAGTGTCAGTTATGTAACTTTGCATATCTCTTAAAGTTTGCCACATACCACATCTTACGTTACTCTGCATAAATCTTACATGTCTGTTGGAATATGGCAGGTTCAAGAGTCTTCAGGTATACACAGAACCAAAGAGAGACCCCAGCTTGTCTTCCAAGGTTCATTCTTTACCCACTTTTCTTACCTATGTAAAAGCTGTGCAATGTAGAGGATAGAATATATTTTCTCAGTCATGGGATCTAGATTCTGATCTGAGTTCTGCTACTACCAAGCTGTTGAATATTAGACAAATTAATGAACCTTCTTGTGTCTCAGTTTCCTCATTTGTAAAACAATTTCATGAACTAAATTTTTTTTAAACCTTCTCTCTTTTGAAATTGTATACATCACCATCTGATTATCTGTAGTAAGGTAATTTAATTAGAAAGTCGAGAGCAGATTTTGAAACTTAAAGCCAAATTTCTGACAATCCAAAGAATCATTGGCTGAAAGCTGAATCTGTCTCTTCCTGGGTCCTGCTTTCCAGTTGGACCTATCAAAGCATATGTCACATTGTAGGGATCTAGGCAGCCATAACAGATGTGAGTTTAATTTTTTGCCGCCAAGTACTGAAATATACCTAAGTTGATGTTAGGGTTGAGTTTCTTTTTTGTTTTTTGTTTTCATTTTTAGCCTCTTGGCTTCTAGCTCTTGTGACGCATTCATTTATTTAGAGGCAGACTGGATTATTTTTCAAACCGGGAAAAACCCTCCTGACAAAAATCATTTTTTAAGTGTCAGAACATTTTCAACTCCAGCCTCCTTTAACCCAACTGAAAAATATGCAAAGAAAAAGAGTATGTAGTTTCAAGTAAAAGACGAAAACATAATTGAGAGTTTCCTTGCGGGTCCACAAAGGATTTTATTTTGTCTCTACCCTGTACAGCAAGAAAATACATGCCAGGACATTTGTAAAGCTGTAATATTATAGGGCTGTTGGTGAAAAACCAGAAAGCATTGAGGGAGTGGGGAGGTGAAGGTTGTCTCTTTGATTGCTAGGGAAATTATGTAGACTTAGTTTCAATTGCTTGAAAATTCCACATCGGGGAATTTGGGGTTGCCTAGTGTGGCCAGCTGGCATATAGGGGTCAAGATTGTTTCCTTTCTGTGCTTATGTGACGAAGACATAGCATGATTTTATTAGTGGTACTAATCTAACTGGCTAAGTTACAGGTAAGAAACAGGTACTAAGTTTCTTAAGCACTTGGGAGTATTGAATTGTGTGATCTGGGGTTGGAAGATAGTGCTAGAGAGAATTATTTGGGGAAAGAGTTGCCCAAAATACTGTAATAGTGGCAGAGGTAAGCATCCCTAAGGACCTGTACAGAAAATCTGTCTGAATACATACAGAAGACATTTATAAATGGAAACAGATATTCACGAAAAGATAGAAAATCAAGCAGACTGCTAATCCAGAGAGGAAATGAAAAGTTTGTCAAAGATCTATAATAAGATGCCAGGCTCGGAGCATAACTAACTCTCCAAAGACAGGCAGTTTTGTGTTATTCAGACTACAAAACCAACACAATATTCACATCAGAATAAAAAAAGATAGCATTAAAAGAAAAGTGCTAGTGAATTATCCCTTACTAATATACATACAAAAATTGCTAAGCAAAACGTCAGTGCAGTAAAATCAAATGCAGTGAAACAATTTTTAAAATACACCATTTTCAAGGATGATTCAATATTTTAAAAACCTATTAACACATTTTTAGTTGCTTAGTAGATTAAATGAAAAACATTATTGCATAAAGTGATGCAACAAAAATATCTAGAAAACTTTAAAATTGTACTGAGGGGCATGAAATAATCTGAAAAAATGGAGAGATATGCCATATTCTCTAATGGAAATAATAAATATGTAATTTTCAGATTAATTCACTACAAAAGCAATTGTTTTATATGTGTATTTAATTTTAACTTGACAAATTGATATTAAACCTGGGAAAATACATGAAAATAGCCAAGATAATCTGGAAAATGTATATAACGAGGAGATAGCACTAACAGATTAATTATAGGAGTAGAATCCAGAAAATTTCAAGAATAAGTAGAAATGTAATACTGATAGGGACAGGAAGCAGAAAAATTCTAGACAGAAAAGGGAGGGGTTCATGGTGAAGTCCCACTCTCAAGCTGAAAAGCCTGAAACCGCAGCCCAAAGTGAGAATTTATATCCCTGTTCTGCCGCTCAAATGTTGCCTTTTCCTAAACCACCCATGGCTCCGCCCCACCTCATCCTCTACGTATAAGGACCCCAGACTCAGTCAACAGAGAGAAAGAAGCTGCTGGATGTCAGGACAACTATGGCTGGACATTGGAGAGAAGCGGCTTGACTTCAGAGGGAAAGCTTGAGGGTGTAACTTCAGAGAAGAATCCAGTCATCTCTGGCCAGACTTCTGAAGAAAATTACCTACCTCCCTGTCCCCTTTTCAGCTCCCCTTCCCACTAAGAGCCACTTTCACTGGCAATAAAATCCCCTGCATTTACCATCCTTCAATTGGTTCATGCAACCTCCTTTTTCCTTGACAATAGACAAGAGCTCCAGAGCGAGTGCAGATACAAAAGGGCCCACTGACCTGTTGGCACTTAAACCATCTGCAACAGCAGAACTAAAAGAGTACTGTAACATGCCCACTGGGGTTTCAGAAGTCACAGGTACCCCCGCTGATGCTGTCGCGGGGCCTGCACAGAGTTTGCTCCTGCTGGCACCCAAAAGTGCTCACCCCAGCTCCTGCACCCGCTCACCTGCACACTTCCTCCTGTGAGGAGCGGAACGCAGCAGATCCAAGTAAGTGGAGTTCCCTGCTGCTGACACTGAAGCAGCTCACTGGTTCTAGCACTGGTGTACTCCAGTTCACTCACTCCCTCCTGCAAGGAATTGAGAGTGACAGGCTGAGTAAACAGGGCACCTCTGTCAAGAGTCCCGCGAAGGGGTCAGGGAAATACCTGTTTCAATATGTGCTAACGTAGTATTTTAAATTGCAAGGAAAATGGATTGAGGCAAATTTTGTTAAAGCGATTGGATGTTTATACATAAGGAAATAGTTAGATGTTACTTTGTATCACATACAAAAATGAATTTAATCTGAATTAGAGATCTAAATGTAAAAATAAAACAATAAAAGCATTAAAACTAAAGATATGGAAAATGGTTTTCTAAGCTTGGTATTGGGAAAGCTTAAAATTCAAACTCTCAATATAAAAATTTAATAATTGTATAAATATTTTTAAAAATTTTTAATCAAAGAATACATAAACAAAAATAAAAGTGGCTAGGAGAAAACACAACATATTACAAATAAATGGTTAATATTCACAACAAAAAATTACTTTAAATAAAGTAATATGAAAAGGCCAATGCAATAGAAAATTAAACAATGGATCTAAACAGGCAGTTCACACAAAATAAACACAAATGGCCAATAAACATAAAAGAGATGGAAATGCTTGGCAATAACTAAGGACCTGCAAATTTAAAAGCACTAAGAAGCCATTTTGCTTATCAGTGACAAAACTTTAAATAGCTTGCTAAGAGCCAATGCTGGAAAAAATGTTTGGAAAAGAAGAATCTCCTGTTTGCTAAGGGCTTACAAGTGTATTGTTTTGAATAAAAAAATGGTAGCAGCAAACCTAATTTTAGGAATCCATCCTAACGTATTACAAGTACAAAAAGATCTACAAACATGCTCACTGCAGCATGTTAAAAATGTTGAAATGCCCATCCAGGTTGAGCATGGTGATGTGTACCTGTAATCCCAGCTACTCAGAAGGCTGAGGTGGGAGGATCACTTGACCCCCAGGAATTCAAGGCCAGCCTGGACAACATTATAAGATCCTGCCGAAAAAAATAATAAAAAAGCCCATCTATAACAGAATATCTGAGAATGTCTGAATAATGGTACACTAATATGATGGAACGACACCAGTACAAAATAATGTAGGAGATCGACATTTATGGAAACAGAGCCAGGAACAAAGAAAGTTGTAGGACATATGTATGGTATGATTCCATTATTGTTTATAGGTTTTAATGGATTGAGTTGGTGATCTTTATCTTCATTTTGTTATTTTTAATTCTTCATTTTAGATTTGAGCTGCTTCTTATGTTTTGCCTCCACTCTGCAACTTCTACAAATCTTCTTTAAGTTCTTGAGCTCAGGAGCAAGGCTAAAATTCAGGAGCTACACAAACCGTCCTCACCCAGAACCACGTAGAACCACTGAGGAGCACCTAGGATACTCACTTCAAGATAGGAGCGCTTCAGTGCTTTAAAAATATATATGTAAACACACAAAGTATTTGTGAGTGTGTGCTTATGTGTGTGTAGTTTAATTAAGCTTGCAACTGGAGAAAAACAAATGTTTTTCTGTTGAATAGCCATTTAAATACTGGTTGTTGGGTACATCGATAATTACATGACACAGCGCTTGTTCATGTATTCATTCAACATTCAGTCGACAAACACTAATTCAGGGCTCAGTGTGTGCCTTGCATTATGTTAAGTGCTGGGAATCAGAAGTAAACAAAGTTCCTACTTTAATGGAATTTGCATTTTGGTTTTATCACTATGTGGAGGACAGCTGAACCTGAATTGGCTGTCCTCTGGAGGTCCCATCTATGCTTTATCCTGAATGCCTGAGCTCACTGATCACAGTTTTCTGGCTGTGATCCTTTTAGCCTCATGTGACTAAGGAGTCTTTATTGATTTGGAAAGTGCTTCATATCCAAAAATGTTTGGATTTTGGGGGTTGGGAGGTGAGGAGGAATGAAAACAAAGCATGGAATTTTTCTAGTTCTTGACTTGAATTCATAGTTACCTGACCCCTAAAAAAAATTCTGCATTGATGAAACTTAGAGCTTAAGATGATAATGCTAGCTTTTGGAAATCTATTAGATTTCCTGTTTCAACATAAATTTACTTTTCTTACCTTTTTATGTGCATCATCATCATGACCACAGACTATTTAGTAATTACAATACTAAAACCTTTGCCAAAACACACTTCCCAGTAACCATAAAAAACCTCCCCCACTTCTTGATTTAATTCCATTTCCCTTTACCTCAGTTCTCAGCAAATGTTCACCTTTTATTTAATGGATAAATTAATCTCCTTCCTAAGGAGATCCCTCATCTTCCACTTTGAAATACCCTTCACATTCTCTCTAGCCTCAAAATAAGAAGGCTTTGAAATTAATTCTGTCTGCATTAATCTCCTTCAGCATCAGTCTTTTCTATCCTGGTTTCTTCTTAAAACATAAAAAGTTATTCTCCTTTAAAAACACAAAATAAAGCAAAACTGTGCTCAACCTTGTGACCAGTCAAGCTCTGGTCTTTCTTCTTCTTGTTGCTAAACTCTTCGAGTTGTGCCTTACCTCTGCGGCTGCCTTTCCTCACTGCCAATTGCACCTGTACTCCTGGTAGTCTCGATTCTCACCACTGAAGCTGTGCTCTCAAAGCTTCCCAGGCAATTAGATGCCAAATCCAGTTGTCTTCTCTAAATTCCTATCTGCTTTGGCTTTTAATGTTTGGGGTTTTTAAAAAAATGTTGTTTTGCTTTTGACAAATTGTCCACCCTCATTCTTAAAATCATTATCTGTTGGTCCCCTTGACATTTGGTTTCCCTACCAGCTTGCTCATTGATCTATCTCTTTTGCTAAATCCTCTTCTTCCAACTACAATTGAAGCTATTCACAGATGCCTAATCCATTATGAACATAACTTCCTATATCTTCTATATATGAATATCTCCTTCATCTAATTCTGCAACCCTGGCTTCTTCCCCAAGCCCTACCTCTGCATCTCTTATTGTTGACTAGACAGTTCCATTTCGGTATTGGTCTGATACATTGAAATAAAGTGTCTGAAGCCAAGCCCTTTCCTTAGGAAGTCATCCTGGCCTCCCATTTTTGTGACTTTCTCCAGTCCCTCTCAGTGCACTCTGACCACCTTTACTCTTGTTTCCCACAACCAGATTCTTGGTAGGTTTTCTCATTTCCATGGCTCGTTTTCCTTTTTTACTACTCTCTGTAAGTAAATCCCAATAGTCTTTCAAAACCTAATTTTCTAACAATTTCCTAAGAGTAAGTATTCTGTTCAGTCAACCTTGGCAAGCTATTCTTGCAACATACCAAGTATCTTCTACATCCCAACCTTGGGTCAGCCCCTTTCCTCTTCAACCAACTTCTTACCAGTTCTGTGAAGTCTCTCAATATTTGCCTGCTCTCAATTTATAACACTGCACATCAGAGCATTTTTGAGGCAATATGTTCAGTGTACTTCTGGTGCTATTACTCTATCTACTTACATTTCCTTGTATTTTTATCTTCTCTTTTTAAATGATACAAGCTTCTGAAGGAAAATGACGATTTTATCAGTTAGGAATTATATTTGTTTGCCAGTAACAAAACCCTGAAACAACAGTGACTTAAACAAAGTGGAATTTTCTTTTCTCTTAATATAAAGAAATAAGAAGGCAAACAGTCAAACTGGTATCCATAAAAGGGACTCAGACTATATTTACCTTTTTGCTTTACATTCTTTAGCCCGTGGCTATAATCATTAGAATCTCTTCATTGACACAATATATCTGTGGGAGTTTCAGCCATCAAGTTCATATTCCAGCTAGGAATGAGGAAAAAACAGGGAATCACACAATAATGTTTCCCGGATGCATCATTCCCTTTCATAAGACTGTCCCCAAATCCCCCCAGCTACCTAATGACTTAGGCTTAAATCAAATCAATCACTCTTAGACACAAAGTACAGTGTGAATAGCATTTTAGATGGGTGTATTACTATTTTGAATAAACTCGGTGTTTTGTTAGTGAGGAGAAAGCAGAAAATTGGTTCAACAAATATTGATTGAGCATATTTTATGTGCCCAGCACTATTTAGGGTCCTAGGATTAGAACAATGAATAAAATAGACAAAGGTCCTTCCCTTATGGATCTCACAGTAATAATGTGTGAAGAGAGTAAATAGGCAAGTAAACCAGGAACCTGGTAGTCAAGAAACTCTTCACTTGTAAGATAATATTTCAGTAGCGATCTGAAAGAAGTATCAGAGAATCTGTGCAGACATCTGAGGGAAGAACATTCTAGACAAAGAGAAGAGTAGGTGCAAAGACCCCAAGGCAGAATAGTGTCTGACATGTATTAATAAGACCTGTGTGGTTGGAGCAGAGAAGGGAGAGAGATTCTGGGGGTGAAAAGGTTGTGATACCTTTCTTCGCTTATCATGAGAGTTTGTCTGACACTCCTATAACAGAGAACAGGTTAACAAGAGAAAAACATAACAAATTTCTTTAATCAAAGTTTTATTTTACATGAGAGACTTCAGAAATGAAGACTCAAAGACCCAGGTCTTCATTATTACCAAAATCAAAATTTTATGTAAAGTAAAAAATACTGCCTATTTTTACATTTGGGTTCCATAAAGAATAGACAGTCATGGCCAGGCACAGTGGCACACACCTGTAATCCCAGCACTTTGGGAGGCCAAGGCAGGCAGATTTCCTGAGCTCAGGAGTTCGAGACCACCCTGGGCAACATGGTGAAACCTCGTTTCTACTAAAATACAAAACGTTAGCTTGGCGTGCTGGCGGGCACCTATAGTCCCAGCTACCTGGAGAGGCTAAGGCAGGAGAATCGTTTGAACCCAGAAGGCAGAGGTTGCAGTGTGCTGAGATCGTGCCACTGCAACCCAGCCTGGGCAACAGAGAGAGAGACCCTGTTTCCAAAAAAAAAAAAAAATAGACAGTCATGTAGAAATGTGATTAGATATGATTTAATAGACTGAGCTGGGAGAAACCCAGTAAGGCCTGTCTGTTTAGATTCTTGACCTCTCTGTGTAGCATTCCATCTCCCTGGATATAGGGAAGAACCCTTCTGGAAGGTTCTTATGACCTACTTTCATGCAAGCTAGATTAGAGAATTTCTTTATAGCCATCTCCTACACAGAAAGGTGGGGAAGGTTTCTTCTTGCTTCTGAGGCCCTCCCAATCTCTTTCATTCAAAGTACTTTGGGATAGTGTTTCTGAGCCCCAACGTAGGAGATGAAGTCAGAGTAGCAGTGAGAAGCCACACAGTAAGGATACTAGGCCAATGCCTTTTCCACGGGGTCAGATGGGAAGCCATTGGTGAAATGTAAGAGGAGTATAACATGAGGTAGTTTGATTTAAAAGAATTAATCTGGCTCTTTGTAGCGAGCAGACAAGAAGAATACCCTAAAGGAACTGGGAGGCCAATTAGGAGACTATTGCAATAATCCAGGTAAAAGATGTGATGACTCAGGAATTGGATTTTGTATCTATCTTAAAGTCAGGCTGACATAATTTGCTAATAGTAGAGCTAACGGTTGGAGTACAAGACAAATGATTAAAGAGATACTGAATAGGAAACTGGAAGCCTCTGCCACTGCTGTGTACATAGTTCTTTTATAATCTTCCATAGTGCCTATTACAGCACTAGACATACAGTAAGGGTTCAATAAAAATTTAGCGAATTAACAGACTAACTTTCTAGAAGACCACTTGAAAATTTTTCTCTTGGCCAGGCGTGGTGGCTCATGCCTGTAATCCCAACACTTTGGGAGGCCAAGGTGGGAGGATCACTTGAGGTCAGGAGTTCAAGACCAGCCTGGTCAACATGGTGAAACCCCGTATCTACTAAAAGATACAAAAAAATTAGCCAGGCATAGTGGTGCGCACCTCTAATCCCAGCTACTCAGAAGGCTGAGGCAGAACAATCCCTTGAACCCAGAAGGTGGAGGTTGCAGTGAGCTGAGATCATGCCACTGCACTCCAGCCTAGGTGACAGAGGGAGATTCCATCTCAAAAAAAAAAAAAAAAAAAAAAAAAAATTCTCTCTTATAGTATGAGACACCCACTGTTAATGATGAAACAAATTTAGGAAAAAACCTAAATCCTAAAAGCATACACTGAGGCTGCATTTTCCTTTTGCGTCTTGTTAGTGACAGCTACTTCTAGAAGCTTGAGGAAGAAAAAATACTGGAAAGGAAATTAGTTCGCATCATTATTAATAGAACATTTAAGAGGAAATCTCCTATCCAACCACCATGGAATTTACCTGCTGTGTAAGTGGCTGTTCAGACCAACTTATTTTTCACACTTGTGCGTGGGGGTGGGGTCACATGAGGGCACATTTGGTGAGAAAAAAAACAATTGAACTAGTAGTTGTATGTAGGAGATGGAAAAGGGGAAGGAACAGAGGTTTTTTAAAAAGACATTCCCAAACTAAGAAATAGAATAACATAGATGGAAGGAGAAATGTCACCAACATCGTGGAATCTCATGTAAAATGTTCAGTGTCATTTTCTGGCACACAAAGCTGGGAGGTGGAGAGAAGCAACTGTTTGCAGCCATTTTTCTCTCATACAGTCACCCTGTAACTTCATTCTCTCAGTGTCCCTGGCCTCAAGGATCGGTGTGACATAGAATCAAAAAGCTAGAAAAGAACTCAAAGATACTTTAGGGTATATTTCAATTTTTAAATGATTGTATATTAAATGAAAGCACTTAGCTAGTAAGAAGACGGCTCTAAAAGCCCTCCTGACACAAGAATGGGGCCTTTTATTCGTCACAGCTTCGCCCCAACCACTAATGCTTATTTCTCAACTACCACCACCCACCCATGTGAATTAAATTAATGATCTCTCTAACATAGTCATATTCATCTCACCCGCCCAAAGGGAAGCTTGGGACTCTTCGTATGTATGCTTCTGAATCTGAAAACTAAAACAAAATGAGATTCCCAGACAACTGTTACTTGGTCAAATTCAGTGTGACTTGGGCCTCAGAGAGGTGATTAGGTCCAAGCACTCTGAGCCTCCAGTGACGTGGGGACCACAAAGAATTGTCCCGTTCTAGCAAATGGACATCCTACTCTTTCAAAGAGTGAATGAAGAGAAACGTTTAGAACAAAACAGTCTGTCGTGAGCTACCATTTCCAATTCATCTTCTTCCTGTGGCTCTGGGAAGGGGAATATTTCATTCACGAAATTCCTGCCAGAACAAATTCTGTCATCATTATTGATTTTCCTCTCAGAGAGCTCACTGTGCCCTCAGCACCCTCCTCGATTTCAGTCAGTACCCTCCTTCCAAGTTCAAGATGGCTTTCTGGCTTTGGTTTTGAGGTCTTTGTGTCTTTCCATTGATCTATCTCTGTTTAAGGAAATTCAGAGAAAAAGAAAAACAACCATCAAGACTAGGAAAAATAAAAAATGAAAATGACAACAACAATGTCAACAAAAGGTAAAGATTGAAAACCAGGGAGGGATAAAGCAAAAGGGACTAAGATTTTCTTTCCAACGTTGTTATTTTTAAAAATCCGGCTCCTTCTTAGAAGTTTGAAAATAAGCTACAAACACACGAGTTCACAGGGACACAGATCAAGCTCTATCTCACACAGACCTCGTTGGAATCTTTAGTCATTATAGGATCTGTATTAACTCTAGAGTTGCTGGGCTTTGTTTTGAACAGTGGAATCTGACATAATTTTCTTATGTTGTCAAGAAAGAACATCCACATACATTTCTCTATATTTAGAGTATTAGAGAAGCAACGTGGCTATACTGTATACTGTAGACATAGAATTTCTCTTTGTAGCCAGCATGCCTGGTTAAATAATTGGTTAGCCAGTTAATTACCTGGCAAAAGAAAAAAAAAGTCAGGAAAAGTGCAAAAGTCAGAAAAAACGACTGGCAGGTTGACCAGTTTCTTAGAGAATAAGCTTTGTTTCCCCGAATGCTCTTCATTACATGTTACCTGTCTCCTCTGCTTTTTGCTTTTCTACCATTTAGACTGGCTATCTGTTAACAGTCCATGCCGAAAATCCCTTTCTCCTGCCTGGAGCGGTGGGGAGATAACTTGCCTCTAATATTTAAAAGCTCTGTTGAACTCTTTCCCAGCTTTGGTTAAAAGCTAATTGGATCCTATGCGGCATCTTGTGCCACCATCTATCTAAACACTTACATTTTATTTAAAAAGCAAATTTTGAAACCACTTATGAAAGGGAAGTCAGGTTGCAACGGAAGGGGTGGTAGCATCAGGGCCAGAAGAAATGTAATTACCGGGACACAGAAAGCTCATTTAAGAGCCTCCTAAGGTAGTCGTGGAAGTAGCCAAAGTCTTTATCCATCAAGAATCTCTAATTTTTTGAGAGCATTGAACAGGTGCTGTGGGGCATGATGGCAGAGATGCCAATAGCATTAGCGTAAGGAGACCAGGCATTGCTTTTCTCCAAGCTTTTTTTTTTTTTTTTTCTGGTCAGATTAAGGGGAAGCTAAAGATACTGCTCTGGGCCCTGGACTCCTTGCGTCCAGGAGGCTTGGAGGCTCCTAGTCTTAAGTCTCTGCAAAGAATGGGGTGGGGGTTATGAATCTGAAAAAATTATACCGAAAGCATATTATTTCTAGGCTAAGGAATATACATGCTAAAATCAAGTGTGGAGGAATGGGTGGGGGAAGAACCCTGTAAATCATTTTGTTCAAATGCATTGAAAAACATCCAGTTGTTACAGTCTATTTCTTTAGTTTCTGTACTTCATTAAGCTAGTGAGTTATAAAGAATCACCACTAAAAAAAAACGCAGTGGCTCACGCCTGTAATCCCAGCACTTTGGGAGGCCGAGGCCGGCGGATCACGAGGTCAGGAGATCAAGACCATCCTGGCTAACACGGTGAAACCCTGTCTCTACTAAAACTACAAAAAAATTAGCCGAGTATGGTGGCGGGCGCTACTCGGGAGGCTGAGGCAGGAGAATGGGGTGAACCCGGGAGGCAGAGCTTGCAGTGAGCCAAGATCTCGCCACAGCACTCCAGCCTGGGCGACAGAGCGAGACTCCGTCTCAAAAAAAAAAAAAAAAGTTCTTCTCTCAGGAATTCACAGGAGTGCTGTTTTCTCAGCCTCTGGGGTGTGATCCTGTCTGCATTCTGTAAATCTTTAGTAAGTGGAAAATGGACCCATCTCAGTCTGCCTGCGGTCTGTAAGTAGAACGGGCTCTGCAGAGGAGTCAGACTTTCTGTTTTATAAACAGAAAGATAAGTGGCACGCCACAGAAGACTGGAGAATTGCAAGTAATCAAGTTTTATTTGTCGCTAGACATCAAGCCTGGGTCTTTAAGAAAGTGTATTTGCAAAACGAAGGTCTTAGAAATGTCAGTCATGGTTTCTACTCCATATAAAACTCCCCTCTTCACATGAAGCGGCAAACCAGCAGCCTCCACAGGGGATGCAGGAGCGATTCTGCCCTGTGATTCCTACTCAATCACTCATATGACGGTCAAGCTGATTCAGAATCCACCTCTCAGAAACTGGAATATGGAAACAGTGGAAAAACTGTAAGACCTTTTAGAATCAGAAATTACGATAGGGGGTAGAGTAGGACAATAAAGACAATAGGGAATTCCAAGTTATGAGCAGGACAGAAATGCTAGTAGCAGAAGCTAAAGAAAAAATACACAGTCTGGGGTGAGTGCGAATGCTTGCCAGTGGGTAGTGGAGAAGGTGGTGACATTATATATATATGTGTGTATGTGTGTGACACTATATACATATATATATCAAGAGAGAGAGAGTCATATGACATAATGTATATATGTCATATAGTGGCATTTTACATACCATATATATCATTTGGATACCATGTATCTGTTGATATATATATCTATAGATATATATATCGAGAGAGATCTATATCTGTATATAGATATACACATAGAGATCTATATCTATAGATAGATATACATATAGATATCTATATATCGAGAGAGAGAGGAAGGGAAAAAGACAGACAGACAGACAGAGGCTGACTCACAAAGAGATTCAGAAAGACAGCATGTGTGCTTTCTAGGATAGCTTTGATACCCGAAGATGTTCCAGTTGTAGTCCAATAAATTCCCCTCTTTCTGAAGCTGGCCTGCATGATTCTGTTTCTGTAGGAACCTAAAGTGCCCCAGAAGCACAAAATGACTTTTGGATGACCCAAGAGACTGAGCCCAGTACAGGCAGCAGTGAGTGATCTGGGAAACTGGTGGGAGTTGTTTTTATGAGCAGACAATGATGGTGGCTTCCTCGGTGTGACCTCAGAGGGAAAAGAAAGCAGCATCACCTTCTTGGTCCTAATTCTGTCTTTCATGAGCCCTCTAAGTTCTCTCTCCCACCTCACTCCACTCCCTTTTTTAACTAAAACATAAAATTAATTCATGAATATGGCTTTTTAAAAACTTGGCCTGTCACGGTGGCTCACGCCTGTAATCCCAACACTTTGGGAGGCTGAGGCAGGCAGATCACCTGAAGTCAGGAGTTCAACACTAGGCTGGTCAACATGGTGAAACCCTGTCTCTACTAAAAATACAAAACTTGGCTGGGCATGGTGGTGTGCACCTGTAATCCCAGCTACTTGGAGGGTGAGCTGGGAGAACGGCTTGAACGCGGGAGGCAGAGGTTTCAGTGAGCCGAGATTGCACTCCAGCCTGAGCAACAGAGGAAGACTCCATCTAAAAAAATGGCCGGGCGCGGTGGCTCAAGCCTATAATCCCAGCACTTTAGGAGGCCAAGACGGGCGGATCACGAGGTCAGGAGATCGAGACCATCCTGGCTAACACGGTGAAACCCCGTTTCTACTAAAAAATACAAAAAACTAGCCGGGCGTGGTGGCGGGCGCCTGTAGTCCCAGCTACTAGGGAGGCTGAGGCAGGAGAATGGTGTAACCCGGGAGGCGGAGCTTGCAGTGAGCTGAGATCTGGCCACTGCACTCCAGCCTGGGTGACAGAGCAAGACTCCGTCTAAAAAAAAAAAAAAAAAAAATTACCCAATACAAAAGTAACAAGTAAATCATCTCCTATTCCAAAACTCTTCATTCCTTGAACATTCTCCTCTGTCAGAGATTATGCTATTATCTCTTTCTTTTGTAGTTTTCCAGAGATATTTTACACATGTTCTAGCATATAAATATAGTCACACATAAATAACTCTTTAACAGAAAATATAGACTGTTTTTGCACAAATATGAGTATATCTATAGGATATATTTGCAGAAATAAAAATACTGGACTCAAAAGTATGTGCCTTTTCCATTTTGACAGATAAAACCAAATTCCCACCTTCAAAATTGTATTTATTAACACTTCAACCAGTGATGCATGAGAGAAACACATACTCTTTCCTACCATGCCTCATCAAGTCTTCGGAGCTTTGCCAAAGAGATAGGCAGGACATGCTATTCCATGGTTTTAATTTGCATTTCTTTCATTTCAAAATAAGGCTGAGGGGCTCTAAGTTTCCTTTCAATGCCTTTCTAGTCTACCTACCTTCCTTTCCCCTTTGTTCACCTGGTACTGCATGTTCCGCTCAAAGTATTGCCCCCAAACCGGTCGCATTGGCATTACCTTGGAGCTTGTTAGAAATGTAGAATTTCGTACCCTACCTCAGGCCTGCCTGATTCAAAATCAGCATCTTAACAAGACCCCAGGTAATTCTTAAATTTCAGGAGCATAGTTACAGACATTCTTTCCTGGCTTATGATGTGGAGCTCATTTCAAGTTTACAAACTTCCAAGAAGTTCGATTTGGTTCATGTGAAAGGATTCCGTGGTACTTGGCCATGGAGCGGTTACTGTCACCACCATGGTTTGACTTATCAAATCCTCTGCCTCCGTTCCTCCCCTGTCCCCGGGGTGTAGACAGCCTATTTCTAATTCACATCACTGTCATCTCTCTACATGTCACTTATTTTTTAATGGGGCATACACAGCTGATGATTTACAAAAATATGCCAAACCCATGAGTGTGCTTAACCAGGACATATAATTATAGAAAATATTACCATCAGCTGAGTAATATATTCTCTATTCTTCATCTCCAGTTAATCAGAAACTGCACATCCTGGGCTCAGAAAGTCCATTTTGAGGTGTGAATCTGATTCACAATAAGGAATGATTTTCCTAATTCTGTAAAATGAACTGATATCATTGCTCTGTTCGTGTAGTTTTAACTTGGTAAAGGTAGCCCCTTAAAAACAAACAACAACGTAAAATTGGTGTTAATAACAACACCTCTTATAGGAGAGTTATAAAGCAATGCGTATAAAACATTGAACATAGCACTGGATGCATTGTAAGTGCTCAATAAATTTTACTGATGGAAAAAACAAAAACAAAAAACAACAAGGACCCTTCCATATAAGTTTGCTACGACTATCATAACAAAGTACCACAGACTGGGCAATCTGGACAAGAGAAATTGCTCACAGTATTAAAGGCTAGACCCTACAAGATCAAGAGGTCAGTGGAATTGGTTTCCTCTGAGGCCTCTTCCTTGACTTGTGGATGGTCGTCTTCTCCCTGTGTTTTCACATGGTCTTCCCTCTGAACTTGTCTATGTCATAAACTTCTCTTCTTATAAAAAGAGCAGTCATATTAGGTTAAAGCCCACCCCAATGGCCTCATTTTAGGTTAGTTACCTCTTTAAAGACACTGTCTCTAAATATAGTCACATTCTGCAGTACTAGAGGTTAGGACTTCAACATGTAAATTTGGAGGAGACAATTCAGCCTGTAACACTTTCCAAATAAGATGTGATTTGAAAAGTAAAGATGTAATGACTGGCTTCCTTTTGTTGTTTTAATGAATATAGATATTGCTAGAATAGTCTACAGAAAATATACACGTGAAAAATGATCCAGTGTATACATTTAGATAAGTTACCTCAATCTCTATATTCCAGTTTTTCTGTATAAACCAGGAAACAAATGTATACGCTATCCTGTCCAAACTTTTCCAACGGACCACAAAATTTCAGTCTTTAGAAGTGACTTTTGTCATCTTCAAAAGCTTGTGTTTATTCTCCTCCCTGTGATCTTTATTAGAGTGCAGCCATTTCCAAAGCACTGCTGCACGGTCCAACATTCACAGCTGTCCCTGGACAGAGCAAGTCCTCTGTCACCATTTCGCAGGTGAGGAAATCAACATCCAAGGAGCTTAGGCAAGTTAACAACGTTTCACAAATCACACGTAATAAATTGCAGCTTTAAAAACAGAACCAATCATATACACTGTAGATTCCAACTACTGTATATGACATTCTGGAAGAGGCAAAACTGTGGAGACTGTAACAAATCAGGGGTTAAGTGGAAGGAAAGAGTGAATATGTGAAGCATAGAAAACAGAGGATTTGTAGGGCAGTGAAACTACTCTGTGATACTATGATGTTAATACATGCCATTATAAATTTGTCCAAACCCATAGAATGTACAATATTAAGAGTGAACCTTAATGTAAACTATGGACTTTGGGTGATAATGATGTGTCAATGTAAGTTCATTATGTAATAAATGTATCACTCTGATTGGGGATGGTGATAGTTGGGGAGGCTGTGCATGTGGCCGGGGAGGAAGTATAAGGAAAATCTCCATACCTTCCATTCAATTTTGCTCTGAATCTAAAACTGCTCTGAAAAATTAAATATACTAAAAAAAGAAGAAACCCAATGCTTCACGCCCCTCCAGTGAGGCATTGCAACTACATTCTAAGTAGATCGCAATTTTGGTGAGCATTTTTTGAGAGAAAATAGAAGTACAAGAGGACACCATTCTGAGACAAAAGAGTTAGAAGCACAAATAATCTTAGCACTTTTCTCTAGAGCTAGTTTCCCTCTCCATAAGATTAACTAGAGTATGGCATTTTATGGTGGCTTCTGTAAGGGTGGAAATTTTAGGCATCATTCACGTTATGTATCTTTAATAGCTTTCCAGGCACTGTGTTGTAAAATGATGGTGACTGCCTCTCACAAGTGAGTCATGTTCTATGCTTTGTATGATTTTCCTCTGCTGATAATCATTAGCTGAGTATCATTATGGCTTTTTTCCTAGACTGGTTTTAATGCTGAGTAAAACATGACTCATAAGTTTTGTTCAAAGAGTATGCCCACACATCTATTTTCTTGTAATACATTTTTGCAATTTCATTTCTCTTGGATTGCTTGAATTTTACTTATTAGTTTTCCCAAACTCACTAGGTAGTACAGATGTTTATACCCCTTGTCTTATAAAAATTGCAAATATTTTTGACAGACTGTCTGTTTATGTTGTATTTGCCATATGGAAGTAAGTTTTACTTTGTTTTTGTTTGTTTCTGGTGGTAAAATCTACCAAATTTTGCCTTTATGGCTTCTGTATTCCACAGTGCTTTTATTCTTGTTAAGATTACATAATAATCATTTATATTAGGGCTTAGTACTTGATTAGTTTTTAAAAATACATTTCATTTTCAAATACATCTAGAATTTTTTGTGTTTGTGATGAAATGAGAGGTGTAACTGTATTTTTCTCACTGTATAATCAATTATACCAGCAATAACTTTATGAATTTATCCATATTTTCTCCACCTTAATCGTATACTCAATTCTCATCATGTGAGTGATGCTAAATGCCCATCAATGATAGACCGGATAAAGAAAATGTGCAAATTATATTATAAGGCTACAGCAAGCAAAACAGCATAGTACTGGTACAAGAACAGACACATAGACCAATGGAACAGAATAGAGGACTCAGAAAGAAAATGTGGCACGTATACACCATGGAATACTATGCAGCCATAAAAAGGAATGAGATCATGTCCTTTGCAGGAACATGGATGGGATTGGAAGCCATTATCCTCAGCAAACTAATCCAGGAATGGAAAACCAAACACCACATGTTCTCATTTATAAGTGGGATCTGAATGAGGAGAACACATGGACCCACTGTTTTGGGGGGAACAACACACACTGGGTACCTGCTGGTGGTGGGGAAGAGCATCAGAAAAATAGCTAATGGATGCTGGGCTTAATATCTGGGTGGTGGGATGATCTGTGCAGTAAATCACCATGGCACAAGTTTATCTATGTACCAAACCTGCACATCCTGCACATGTACCCCTGAACTTAAAATAAAAGTTGAAGAGAAAAAGAATTTGGGCTTTTATATCATACTTAAATTTACACAAGAATTTTTCAGTTTTCTAGTTTTAAAAACAACTTTAAGTTTTTAATTTTAATCAATTCCATTTTGATTTTAGAAATGATTAAAGCACTAAACCAAAATATAAACAATTATTATATAATTTTAGATTGACATGGAATCCAGAAAGCATAAAAGTAAAATTTGATAGATTTTACTACTAAAAACAAACCAAAAATGATGGCAAATACATCACAAACAGAATTTTAGAAAACAGTTGATAGTGTCAAAAGATATTTGCAATATTTATTGAGCAATTTCATGCATCAAACATACTGTACTGGGAATATCTCATTGAATACGTCCCAATTTCTGTTCTCCCATAGAATTTACATTCTAACAAGGTGAGGCAGACAATAAATAGTCCACACAATAAATAATTATCTAGTAATTAGAAGGTAGGTACACTATGGAAAAAAGGAAAAAGCGGAAGAGTTAGCAAGGGAGTTGGTGAGGAAACCAGTTGAAATTTTGAATAAGATGAATAAGAAAAATTTGAATAAGAATAAAAGGCTCATTGAGAAGGGGACATTTGAGCAAAACTTGAAGGTGAAGGAGTTAGTCACATGTGTAATGAGAATTATTAATTGAGATTGGTATTTAATTTATAAAATAATTTGGAGAGAGTTAAAACATCATTGATTACTCTTATCAAAGAATAAAGTATGTCTTTCAATTTATTTAGGTCTTCCTTTAATTCCTTCAGAAAATGTTTATATATTTATAGATCTTGGATATTTGTAGTTCTTCCACATTTTCAGTTATATATATTTCTTGATAATTTATGATTCTTACTTTTGCTATGTGTGAAAAGGCAACTTTGTTATATTTTATAACTATTTATTTCTGCATTATAAAAAAAGTATAAATTTTTGCTTATTCATCTTTTAGGCATCTACCCAACTTGACTCTTTTATTAGTTGTAATTTTTAAATTTATAAACATATTGCAATTTTTAAACTTGCAAACCAATTATAAGCAAATTGTTTGATCATCTATAGACAACCATATTAACTAAAAATAATAATTGTTTTATCTATTTTTTGTATTTGTCCTTTTATTTTATTTACCTATGTCAAGTATTGACTAAAGCTTCAAAAACAACATGGAATACTATATGTATATACGTTGAAATGTTTCAAATATTTTACCATTAACTATGATATTTGCTTAAGGTTTCAAATAGATCACTTTAATCAATTTAATAACATTTAAGAATTAGAAACAGATGTTAAAATGATGAGTTTTTAAAATTATCTATTGAAATCACTACTTGTTTTACTTTAAATGAAATGTAGTGAATTACATTAGTGAATTTTCTAATTTAAACCAATGTTAGATTATTGGTTTAAAAGAAAAAAATAATGTAGACCAGGTGCAGTGGCTCACACCTATAATCCCAGCATTTTGGGAGGCCAAGGTGGGAAGATTGTTTGAGTGCAGGATTTTCAGACCAGCCTGGGCAATACAGGGAGATGCTATCACTGAAATAAAGAAGTAGCCAGCATGGTAGCACATGCCTGTAGTTTCATCTACTCAAGAGGCTGAAGTGGGAGGATTGCATGAGCCTAGGAGGTCAACGCTGCAATGAGCCATGATCATGCCACTGCACTCCTGCCTGGGCAACAGGCCAAGACCTGTGAAAGAAGGGAAGAGAAGGGGAGGGGAGGGGAGGGGAAGGGAGGGGAAGGAAGGGGAAGGGAAAGGAGAAAGAAAGGGAAGAAAGAGAGAAAGAGAAAGAGAGAAGGAAGGAAGGAAGGAAGGAAGGAAGGAAGGAAGGAAGGAAGGAGAAGGGGAGGGGAGGGGAGGGAAGATAAGGGAAGGGAAGGGAAGGGAAGGAAGGTTGGTTATTTTTGGTATAATGTTGAATTTGTTTCATGCTTTATTTTCGTATTCATATTATATTCCCAAATGAGATTGCTTGAAGAGCAATAAAAGGAATTATCTCTCTTAGACCTTAAATAAAATGACCTTGAAGATTATCTGGGCTTTCTACACAGTTTGTCATTACCTTTCAGATACTCATTTGTCTAGCCCTTGAGTTTGTTAAAATATCATCTGCTTCATCTAGATTTGGACATTTTTGGTACTAAGATGTATCTTATCCTCTTACAATTTCCTTCCTATTATCATTTCCTGTTTCAGTTGTGTTTCAATGTTATTATTTCCTCTTTCTTATTGTTAGTATTACTTATTTGTTTGTTCTCTCTTTTTTCTTTGTCAGACTTGGCCAACATTTTACTATCCTGTTGGGCTTTACAAGAACAAGTTCTTGGTTATCTTGATTGAGTATGCTTTTAGTATTTTATTTTATTTCAGTGTTATCTTTATTAATACTTCCCTTCTGCTGTCTTTAGTTCTTTTCATCTTCTTTCTAGGTTCTTTCATCTTCTTTCTAGGTTGTTTTTTTGTTGTTGTTTTTTTTTGACGGAGTTTCGCTCTTTTAGCCCAAGCTGGAGTGCAATGGCACAATCTTGGCTCACTGCAACCTCCACCTCCTGGGTTGAAGGAATTCTCCTGCCAGTTGGGTGGATCACCTGAGGTCAGGAGTTCAAGAGCAGCCTGGCTAACATGGTGAAACCCCGTTTCCACTAAAAATACCAAAAATTAGCCAGGTGTAGTGGTGCGCCTTGAATCCCAGCTACTTGGGAGACTGAGGTCAGGAGATTTGGCCAACATAGTAAAACCACATCTCTACTAAAAATACAAAAATTAGCTGGAAATTGAAAATGAAAATTCCTAATAGCTTATTCCTTGGCCTCTTAAAGTGCTGGGATTATAGGCATGAACCACTGCGCCCAGCCTTCTGTCTAGTTTTTTAAGTTTGGTTCTTCACATATTTTTCTTTTGGAACTTAATGCAAACTTTTGATGAATTATTCCTTACAGTTCTACTAACTTCTGTGAGATGTTCTAGAAGTTATATTACTTCTATTATTATGATATTGTCTCTTACAGAAACTCTATACAACTCAAAATCCTCTTATGTTATAATTTGTTATAATTTTGGCTTAAATTTTAGTCAGCATTTACAATATGATCGTGTAAATATAGTTTGCTGTCGAGTCATGTAATCTTTTGTTTCCTGTGCAAATTTTTGTTGTTGTTTTTCTTCTGGAGTTAATATTTGTCTTGCCATTTTCTTTTGTTTTGTAGTCTGTGTATTTAAGTCCATGATTTTCCAAATGCTCCAAGAATTCTGTCAGAAATTTTCCAATTCTTTTGTAATCACTGAAGCACAATGAACAATCTTTTCATTCTACTTCTGTCCTAGTAATTTCCCAGCTACAGCTCTCCAGTGCTCTACTCCATTTGGATTGGTCGCTCTTTAGGCCAATCTTATACTAGTTACTCAGAGGCTTCTTTTCACACTTTTCCTATGTAAAATTCTACGTTTATTGTTTCACATTTTCATTTTTTGTTTTACTCTCTTATTTTGCTGAATTCTCCTACATTTCCCCTGAAAGGATAAATGGGAGATTCTTATAGGTCTGAAATAGCTTAATTTTAAAGCATGTTTAATGGATAGTTTAGTTAGATATGGAATTCTAATTTATAAATTAATATTCCCTAATTCTGACGGCATTGTTCCACAATTTTCTAGCATCTAGTATTGAGTTAAGAGGTGAAATATGATTCTCATCCTCATTTCCTTGTGTAGTTATATTTTTGCATTTTCTTTTCATCTCCAGCATTTCAAGTTTTTGTAACAATGAATGTTGGTGTGTCTTTTTCACTTATTATGATGGGCTATTTCAATCTGTAGTTGTGCTCTTTACCTTTGCGAGCTTTTGTTAACCATTCTTGATAATTTTGTCTCTTCTATTTTCCCAATTTTGGCTCTATAGCTCCTAATATTGTGATGCCACATTCTTAAATTAGTCCTTGAATGTTCTCATATTTTCTTTCTCATGTTTCACATATTTGTATTCATTCCTTTGTTTATGTTCTATGAGATTTCATTAACTTTATCTTTTAATTCTTCTATTGAGTTTTCAATTTCTAATAGTTTATTCCCAATTGCCAAAATATCTTTCTTTCTTCTTTTTTTTTTTTTTTTTTTTTTTTGGAGACAGAGTCTTGTTCTGCTGCCTAGGCTGGAGTGCAGTGGCGTAATCTTGGCTCACTGCAACCTCCGCTTCCTGGCTCAAGCAATTCTCCTGCCTCTGCCTCCTGAGTATGGATTACAGGTGTATGCCATCACACCCAGCCAATTTTTGTATTTTTAGTAGAGATGTGGTTTTACTATGTTGGCCAGATCTCCTGACCTCGGGTGATCCACCCTCCTTGGCCTCCCAAAGTGTTGGGATTACAGGTTTTAGCCACCTCACCCAGTCAAAATATCTTTCTTACTTACTCATTATACCATTTCACTGTTTATTATTAATCTGCTCTACATCCCTTCTCTTTCTTTCCATGTGGTTCCCCTTAAGCAACAATGGGTAAAGTCCCTCTCAGTCTTCAAATCTTTCAGCATTCCCTCCTGAATTGCTCTTACTCTGGAGAAAGTTCTCACACATTATTTTCTCTCTCATGTTATAATAGTTATTTTGAAATTTTCATCTGTTATCCTAATTATTTTGGAATTCCTTTTTCCTGTTTTTTGGTGGATTTCTTTTTTTGTTTGTTTGTTTTTCAGAAACAGTCTCACTCTATATCCCAGGCTGGAATGCAGTGAACTCAGTGCTGTTGTGTTAGAGCAGAAAGGAAAACCAGACCAAACTCAGCTGATGCCCACCCACAGAGGAAATATTCAAACTAGCCTATTTAGAGGGGAATCACAGATCCTAGCGTTCTGAACTTAAGTGCCCACAAACCTTGCCAATGAGAACTACAGCACTGTTTGTCTCCAAGTAAACTTGAAAAGCAGTCTAGACCCTAAGGACTACAACTCTTAGGCCAATCCTAGTGCTAAAATAGTCTCAGAGACAGTGGACCAAGGGGGCACACAACATACTGAGATACCAGCTGGAGCAGCCAAGGGAATGCTGGCATCACCCCTCCTCTAACCCCAGGATGCACGGCTAGCATCTCCAAGTGAGACCTCTTCCTTCCGCTTGAGGAGAGGAGAAGTAAGAATAGGGAAGACTTTGTGTCGAATCTTAAATATCAGCTGAGCCACAGTGGAATAGAGGACCTGTCAGAGTCATGAGGTCCCTGTTCCAGATCCTATCTCCCAGATGACATTTCTAGACACACCCTGGGCCAGAAGGAATCCTTCTGCCTTGAAGGAAAGAAGGCACTTATCACCTGCTACCTGAAGAGGCCTTGAACCCTGAATAACCAGCAGTAATACCCAGGCACTACATCAAGGGCCTTGGGTGAACTTCTGAGACTTGCTGGCTTCAGATGAGACTCAGCACACTACCAGCTGTGATGGCTACAAGACAAAACTGCTTCTGCTTGAGAAAAGCAGAGGGAAAAGTAAAAGGGATTTTATGTTGTACCACAGATACGAGCACAGACAAACAGAAGTAGAGTACCAAATGGCCTCTTAGGGTCCCCAATTCCAGGTGCTGTCTCCTAGATGGCATTTCTGGGCCATCCCTGAACCAAAGGGGAGCCAACTGCCACGGAATATTATAAAATTGTAAGTAAACTACTCCTATCCTAAGTAGAAAGACTAAACAATGGACCAATCAAAAATAATAACTGTTTAATCAAAAATCAAAATAATCCAAAATATCAACTATAACAAAAATCAAAAATAACAACTTTTTAAGACATAGTCAGTACAATAACATGTACATAGAAATCACAAAAAGTTAAAAAGCTGGGGGAGAGAGTTAAGGCAAAATGTTTTTATTAGTTTTCTTTATGTTTGTTTGTGCAAATAGTGTTGTTATCAGGTTAAAATAATGGATTATAAAACAGTATTTGCAAACCTCATGGTAACTTCAAAAAAAGAAAGAAAGAAAGAAGGCGAACTATCCTTGTTTGCAGATGATATGATCTTATATTTGGAAAAACCTAAAGACTCCACAAGAAATCAATTAGAACTGATAAAAGAAATTCAGTAAACTTGCAGGATACAAAATCAACATATAAAAATTAGTAGCATTTCTATATGCCAACAGTGAACAATGTGAAAAAGCAATTAAAAAGTAATCCCATTTACAGTAGCCACACATAAAATTAAATACCTAGGAACTAACCTTAACCAAAGAAGTGAAAGCTCTCTATAATGAAAACTGTAAAACACTTATGAAAGAAATTGAAGAGGAAACCAAAAAATAGAAAAACATTTCACGTTCATGGATTGGAAGAACACTGTTGTTAAAATGTCTACACTGGCCAAAGCAGTCCATAGCTTCAATGCAATCCCTATCAAAATACCAATGGCATTCTTCACAGAAATAGAAAAAACAATCCTAAAATTTGTATGGAACCACAAAAGACCCGGAATAGCCAAAGCTATCCTAAGCAAAAAGGACAAAACTGGAGGAATCACATTACCTGACTTCAAATTATACTACACAGCTATAGTAACCAAAACAGTGTGGTACTGGCCTAAAAACAGACACCTAGACCAATGAAACAGAATAGAGAACCCAGAAGCAAATCCACACACCTACAGTGACCTCATTTGTAACAAAGGTGCCAAGAACATACACTGGGGAAAAATAAACAGTCTCTTCAATAATTAGTGCTGGCAAAACTGGATATACATATGCAGAAGAATGAAACTAGACCCCACCTCTTGCCATATAAAATATCAAATCAAAATGAATTAAAAACTTAAATCTAAGAGATCAAACTATGAAACTATTACAATAAAACATTGGGGAAAAATCTCCAGGGCATAGATCTGGGCAAAAATTTCTTGAGCGGTACCCCATAAGCACAGGCAACCAAATCAAAAATAAACAAATGGGATCACATCAAGTTAAAAAGCTTCTGCACAGCAAATGATACAATCAATAAAGTGAAGAGACAACCCACAGAATTAGAAAATATTTGCAAACGACATATCTGACAAGGGATTAATAACCAGAATATATAAGGAGCTCAGACAACTCTATAGGAAAAAAATCTAATAATTCGATCAAAAATTGGCAAAAGATTTCAATAGACATATCTGAAAAGAAGCATGCAAATGGCAAACAGGCATATAAAAAGATGTTCAACATCACTGATCATCAGAGAAATCTGTTCTGAGCAAGTTAAAAATTCTCAAGCATATTCTTGATGATACCTCATGGAGAATATTAAATTAGTTACCAAAACTTTTCATAGACATGGATTCTGTTGTGCAAAGTTATCATTTTCTTTATAAAGATCTTTGGATTTCAAAAAAAAAAAGGCAAAATCTTAGGCCTCATCCCAGAACCAGAATCTGCATTTTAACAAAATCTCCACATGATTAATATATGCATCAAAGTGAGAAGCTCTGATCTGGTGGGATTGAATTTCACCTATTGATTCATTTTAAGCACTGAAATCATCTTACATTTGAACTTACTATATAAAACAGTGACTTTTACCACAAAAAGGGTAATTATGTGAGATGATAGATATGTTAAATTGCTTAATTGTAATGATTTCACTGTGTATGTGTATGCCAAATGTCATGCTATATACCTTAAATTTATACAATAAAGCAAAAAGAAAAAAGGGGAAAAGTGAAATTAGATTATCTCTGGTTGAAGAGAAACAAGGAATCTTGAGCCCACCTGCTTGCCCCCACCTGATAACCCTGAAGCAACTAACGAATCTAGCCCATTCCTCTAGCCCCTACCAGGATTCCAAGAAACACAATCTGAAATCTAAATTGGCCCAATACTCTTTTAAAAAATTAGGTTTACAATGAAAACTAGTAGTCAAGGTGGCAGGACAGCCTTCTCGGGAAAAAGAAAAAAGAAGAAAGAAAAAGAAGTCCTAACAGGCTCACTCCTCTGCTCCCCAGAGCCCATTGCCTGCCCTAGATTCTCTGTCTTTTCCCATCATGGCCCAGGCTGTCCATGCTACACTTCATCTGACAGCACAGAGCTGGTCTGTCCCAGTGCACACTGCAAGGAAGAGACATTTCTCGGCACCTGTGTGTCTGTGGGTGCCTCCAGCCAAACCCTGCAGTTGAACCATTGGAAATGCAGCTGACCTTCCCATGGGAGCCGACACCCTTCACTCATAGTACTCATTGAGTAATCAGACAGCATCCCTGTGACATTCTTCACAGCTGCTGGCAATGGCCTTTAATTCATCTGGTATTTAACCAGGGTGAAGCATCCTCTGGCTATAACATGTTTGTTGGTGTGAGCTGAGCCTGGCTCATCTTCCGCTCCCTCAAGTTCAGAGTTTCACACCAATTTAGAGTCTGCCAGCAATACAGCCATTGCACAAAATACTCTCCTTCCATCTTCAGTGTGTGTGTTTGCATTTTTATTATTTCGGTCACGTCTTGGTCAACAGAGAATCACAGAGTACAGCCAGAACATATCATTTTACAGATAAAGAAATAAGGCCTAGAGGACCATACAACTTGCAAACACAGTCAGGATGCCGTCAGTCTTTCTGATTCCAGATGCATTTCTCATAGACACATATTGTCTCAGTATTAGAATCTTCCTCTCATATCAGGTCAAAGCAGTGTTCAGCCAGGTCTGGAAATCACAGAATACCTTTTAGCATCTTTAAAAAAACCATGTATTTTTCTTTTTTGGTAACCTCAAAATATCCATGCAAACATGTTTACATATCTCTCCAGAATCTTCTTAGCATGAGTTCTCACAGAGGAAAATGTGAATAAATATATCTGAATGTAGACTCTGAAGCAGAGTCATGCGGGAGGAAACATAGGTGTGTGTATAAGAATTCTAATAGTTTTTCAGTGTTCATAAGCTTCTGACTTGAACCTTTTGAGTCAATTAGTCTTTGTCACTGGAAGGAAGGACACTCATAAACAGCTCCCATTAGTGGGGTAAATAGGCCCATGACAGGCCCAAAGTCACAACTTTGAGTCTCAGATTCTGCTGTTAAGCTCTTCATATTTCTATCCCACAAGTTTTTGACTTTGGTATCTGGTCATTGCAGTAAAAAGGCACTCTTCCTGAAAAGCGAACAAAAGCATCACAAACACTTAAAAGAGATTTCCACAATCATGAATAGAGAAGTGATTATTTTGGCTACTCACCTATTCTAAATGACTTAATAAGTCCTCATCAATCGTGGTGTACACTCTTGAGAAAACTTACACTTCCCTCTAATTACTTGGTCAGTATCTCTTTCCCTACTCAACTGGATGCTCCATGAATATGAAGGCTTGGTCTTTTTCAAAGCCCTATTCCTCAATTCCTTTTCACAAGATGCCCAACAAATATTTGCTGAATGAGTGATCTTTGAGTCAATTTTCTGTTATTGCAAAGATATTGGTTAGAATTATTGTTATTGTTATTTGCAAGTAACCAAAAACACATCGTACTTAAGCAAAATAAGAAATTTATTCCTGCGCCCCAGGATCTTTCACACTCTCTTCACCACTTTCTTATTCCTACTTCTTTCAGTTCCTTCCTTTTCCTTTGCCTAATTTTCTTTCTCACTACAAACCAACTTTCTCTGGGTCTCAGTCCCCAGGAAAATTTTACACATCTTTATTTCAGCTACCTGGAAAAACATCAAAGAGATTTTAATTCCAATGCCAAGTTTCTGAAGAAGGGGCTTGCAAAACAATCACTTCCACAGAGGGAAAGCAGAGGGATCACATTGTGTGGGTGACTGCTTTCATGTCAGCCATTTGGGTGAGTTTGCCACAGGGCAACTCCTAAAAGGAAATCCACTTCAGGGGTTTTCTATTTTTCTGCATTTCTTCTCATATGAACCAGTTGTTCATTTTATTAACTTTTCCCTTTTTATATTTTTTATTCTTTTCTTTTTCTTACCAATACTTCATAATTTAGTGTAGAAACCCCTGTAAATATTTTAAGCAAAAGGAATTTAACACAGATTAGATGCTTATAAAATCCCTGGAAATTCTATAGGAGTAGGCTCTAGGCTGGACCCCTAAAAACGACTCCTAAATCATCCCATAACTGGTCCTTAAAAGCTGCTGCTATAATACATCTGCCACCACCAGGAAGAACACGCCACTGCAGCTGAGACCAAAGGAATAAGAAGTCCCCACCGTTCCAGCACAAATGTCTCCTGACAACCACAAAGGTGGGAATGAGACCCTGGAATGTTACTTTAGAGCTCACATTTCCACAGCTGTACCTAAAACCAAAAAGGAAGAGCCAACAGCAGCATCTGACACACTTCCGCCTCTAAATCCTCACAGGAATGCATTAATGGGTGAATCTATTTTGAATCTACCACTCTATCTGCAAAGGAGCCTGGGAAATGTCCATTTTTACCTTTCTACCTCTGATGTACTGGAAGGCACATGAAAAGGAAGTGGAGTAAGATCCTAAGTGCTACTTGACCATGACACACACACACACACACACACACACACACACACACACAAGTATGTTCAGAGAGATTTAAATTTTTAATTACATTGGCCAGTTTTTTTTTTTTTTTGTCATTTTTCCTATTGCTTCAAAGCTTATAATGTCATCCTATTCCAGGGAGGTTTAGTAAGTATTACATTCTGGTTTCTTATTATCTTACTGGTACTGTCATTTGATAATAAGACAGGCACAGAAACACAAAAATAAAAATACTTACTGGGAAATTATTGGGGAATAATTATTGTATTTTTTCTCAAAATTATATTCAACACTTGTTTTTAGAACCAGAAAACCCCGACAGTGATCAAAAAGTAACAATGTGCAGGCTAATACAAATTCTACTTTGAGTGGCATTTTTGGCCATTGTAAATGGCCATGGGCAAATCATGTCACAGAACTCTGATGTGCAATTTTTAAAAACATAGGTGAGAAGTTATCCTTAACTCCGGTCTATTTTCAAAAGACAGCTGATGACGCAGAATGCCACAGGATCAGGAAGAACAAGGCAACTCAGGTGTCACAGTCACCAAGTGACATTCCCTATTTCATTTGAAGCTTAATGCAGAAATGATTTTTATTTTCTTATGACTATTTACCTTGAGGCTTTCTAAACTCTTTGATTTTTTAAAAGTCAGATCCATTAAACCTAGTCAAATGCACTCGTTCTATTTGGTAGTTAGAAGAAAACTCCCCCACACAGAAACTTGCTTTCATCACACCATATTGGCATCCTCTACCTCCTCCTTGAGGTAAGCCGGGGGACTGAATGCCAGTCTATGGAAGATGGTTTTCAAGAAGCAGTGTCTGTCTGTCTTTCCACACAAGTCCTAGGGCTGTAGATGGAATTGCGGTCCTTGCAGCTCCCTCAGTACTACAATTTGTTGCTTTAGTCAATTGAGGGCTCACTCCAGCTGTTACAACCTTGAAGAAAGCAACCTTCTCGAATGAGACTTTCAATTAGACTTTGGTGAGCCACTTCCCCCACCTGGATTGTGGGCAATTATGTGTGGTCTGCTGAAGGCAGAAGGTCATTGATACTGTATTCTAAATCAGTGGTTCTCAATCTTTACTATACGTCAAAACAAACTTTAGAGATTTTTAAAAAATATATTATATAGATACTCCCAGAGATTCAGATTCAATTGCCAGTCATGGGCCTAAGTATCAGTATTTTTAAGCGATCCAGGTGATTCTATTCTGCAGCCACAGTTGACAACCACTGCATAAAATTTTAACCAGCTATAGTGACCAATTTGCCCTTGTTTGTCCAGGTTTCCTCATTTTAAAACTGTAAGTCTCATGCCCAAGGAAACTTTCAGTCCCAGGTAAACCAGAACAATTGGTAACCCCAGGCCTAGAAGTCTGTGCTCTCAACCTCCTGAGGAAGACCTGAGTCATATAAATCATATAAATGCACAGGCTCTGTAATTATGCAGAGGAAGCAGCACTGGGCTCACTGTCCAAAAACCCAAGTTTCAGCCTTTCTTTTTGCCATTCCTAGCTATGTGACTTTGGGGAGAGCCACTTAACTCCTTACAGATTGAGTGTCCTCAGTGCTTCTTCACTGCCATGTCATCATGGGGATCAAATAACAGCTCACATACCAGAAGAGGAGACTGAAGTTCAAGGAGGATAAATGACAATGCTGGGGTCATTGAATAGGTAAGAGATGTGCCCTGACTTCCGGGCCAGATTGTCTTACACTGCAGTTGTCATGTAGGAATGCAAAGAGGGATTCTCATGGCTACAACTGACTCATGAATCACCACCCCAGGCTGAGAGCAAAACAGTGGGCCATTCACCTTCCACACACTTGCTTCAGTGTATATATTTATGGACTTTTCTCTTTGATGTTTATTTTGAACTAAGATTGTCTGTATTCAATGTGTTTGGAGGAGATAGCTTAATTTGCCCCAACTTCCAGGTCCTAGGGGTGGGTGTAGACTGTGCCTGAGCAGGTGCTTGAAGGGAAAATTTCAACTACCTCTCCCATCATTGTGTTACAACTTCATACAGTATTCAGTACATAACATGCTGTACAGGTTTGTAGCCTAGGAGCAGTAGGCTACACCATACAGCCTATGTGTGTAGCAGGCTATACCAGGTAGGCATGTATTAGTACACTCTATGATGTTCAGATGATGAAATCATCTAATGATGCATTTGTCAGAACATTTACCCATCATTAAGCAATGCGTGACTATAGTTGCCTAGTGAGAATCACAAAATCTTTCTCTAATCAGAATTTGTACTTAAAGGATATTACTGTATACCTTTAAAATAGTACACATACCACATAAACTGTAATATTCAACAAAACATATTTGGGAATCTAGTTCAAATAGAAAAATAATTTTTAATATTAAACTAAATGCTATTTAATATTTAAATTATCATATCATTTTGAATATGTCTCTATGGACAAGATACTTTATATAATTACATTTCATCATCATTTATTGTCTTCTAAGGCATTATCACCTCATTTTTAAGATGAGAAAATCAGCTCTGTGAGTTTAACTGACTTGTTTGGTGTCACTCAGCTAGATTGTTGGTAGGGGATGGACTTGCAATTTGCCTGACTGCCATTTTCTCTTATTCTACACATTCTACCTAATCTCTAAATAGTTCCCTCAACAGAATCTATGTGTTTCTAGGATCATTATTATCCTTTGTCTCCTATCACCTAGTACATAAATGTTTAGTATCTTAGAATCCCAACTTTCCATGTATTTCACCATATGCCCCTTTAAATTCTCCATGAAGTGTCCTAACAGATCACAGACAAAGGAGAATTGGGGTTAGACTTACATATCAGACCCTTCTCTCTAACCCACTGAATATCTCACTACCATTGACCAGCCGAATGTCAGCATGTGACACATTATTCTCAGAGCAGAGCAAGAGCCCCTCAGGTTGGCAGATAATCAAGAAACAGTGTTACAAGAGTTGACATCTTATGAATAATTATTTTAAAAATCTGTTCATTTCTGTCCCTTCAACTCCAGATAAACGAGTTGGTTCTACCAAGTTGCTCAGTCAAACTGTGATGGGAACATTTCTTAAACAAGATGCCAGTCGCCCTTATTTTTTTGAAGTAACTTTATTCAAGGGCTATACTGTGAGAATGTATTTTAAAAGAGTATATGACAACTGAGTGTAAAATGGGGAACTCTTGGACTGCTCTGGGAATTCCTCTTAGAGTTGTTTGGCCTTAGTTCTTTACTTGTTTCATATCAGCATCTAAACATATCTAAACACAGAACAGTTGAAGTAAAAATATGGTATTATAATCTTATGGGACCTCTATTGTATACATATATATGTATATATGTAGTCCATTGTTAACTGAAACATTGTTATGTGGTACATGATTGTAAATTATTTTATGTCAATTATGCAATTGTCTTCTAGATTGGTTTCAGAAGGACTCAGATCTTTGTTATGATTCTTCCCTATGTTAGATAAGTGGCCTTCACAAAAGCAACCTATGTGAGACAGGGTGTTTATTTTATGCATAAAATAGGACAGTCTTACCCTTCTTACCTCTCAGAGTTTCAGAAAAGGGCCAAAGAAAACACATACAAAGTTGTAAAGTATAATAGTAATGAGAAAGATCATTATTCTGAAGAATCCTGTGAACTCCTGAAATTCACATCTATGGGCTTAGAGAAGTAGGTTTTCATTGGGTATATGGGCTATAAACCCAGAGAAATCTTGAGACATCAGGGTTGAACCAAGGCTGCCTCCTGGGGTTGAACTATCTTCTTCCATATCTTGTGGGGAAAATACTCGTCTTGACCAATATCCTGCAATAATCTTTAGGTAGAGCCATTGTTCCTCCTTCCCTATACCCTAATACTACTTGCATAGACCATAAAAGAGGCTGCACTCAGAGATAAATATCAGTCAGGCTTAAGAATTTTCATAACAGAATGTCAACCTTACTTCATAGCACAGGGATTCACTTTAGGCAAAAGCGCAGAAGCTCTAAATTCAATGGCCACCAGAGAAGGTAACACTGAACTCCCTAATTCCTCTATCCTACATTTCAAAAACCAGTTTACAAAATGGATTCTTAGGACACATAGTCAAATCATGGCTCAATCTTTTAATATATGAGGATTCCTTATAAGCCTAAACAATTATCAAGGCTCTCCCCAAATGATAGTAGTTTTATTTAGTAACCATTGATTGAGAAAATACATAGTCATCAAAGACACTGCCCACCACCATGAGTTCAAAAGCATTATAATAAATAACTTCTACCTATACCTGCAAAAACTGCCATACACATCTGTGTGAGATCTCTTTATTGGTCTGTTGGAAATATATGGTGAAGAAACTCTTATGGAAGCTACTGAGGTCTGCATGAGTACTTTGGACTCTAGTTGAGAATCACTACTCCTAGATCAGAAAGACTTTCACTTCCTTGGCTTTGCCCCAGCAAAAACACCTTCACTCTGCTATACTTGAATATGTTATACTCAGCTTTTATGGAAGTTTGAATAATGGTCATTATGTTATCTTATACCACTTATAAGCAGACAATGAGTTTGTTTCAGAATTTAATGGCAGAAAATGCTTTTATTTCCTGAATAACAAATGCATAGTTTTGATAGCATAATAAAAAGTATTGAGGCAAGTGGACACTAACCAAACTCAGGAGACCAATAGATAAATCAGAATGCTAACATGTGATTTCACAAAAGAGGTGATATCTACCCAGTGAAAGAACACCAGTGTCCACTATCCAGCATACTGCCTACCCAGTATTGAAATATTTGAGGGTCAAATTATTCATCAAAGCTTGGCTAGTAAATGTTGAGTCTGACAAATACAACCAGCTGTTTCTTATAAGTTTATTTCTCCTTTTTTATGTACCTTGCCGAAAACATTCTTAGGGACATTGCTTGAAACAATCTCTGTGCTTCTTTCTGTTCTTCTTGATAAGATTTTAATAAATTTTCATCCAGCTTGAAGTGCCCCGACCTCTTTGGTTGGGTTCACCTACAAGCAGACCATAAGAAAAATAATTAAATTCAGATCATTTATATGGAAGGAGATTCCAGCCACCACTGATGAGAGTTGGGAAGTGTATTAGTCTGTTCTCACACTGCTATAAAGAACTACCTGAGACTGGGTAATTTATAAAGAAAAGAGGTTTCATCGACTCACAGTTTCACATGGCTAGGGAGGCCTCAGGAAATTTACAATCATAGCAGAAGGTAAAGGAGAAGCAAGGCACATCTTCACATGGCCAAAGCAGGAGGAAGAGAGAGCAAAGGGGGAAGAGAGTTACACGCTTTTAAATATTCAGATCTTATGAAAACACTGTCATGAGAAAGCACTAGGGAGATGGTGCTAAGCCATTAGAAACAACCCCCATGACCAATGGCCTCCTACCAGGCCCCTTCTCCAACACTGGGGATTACAATTTGACAGGAGATTTGGATGGAGACACAGAGCCAAACCATATCTGGAAATAAGATGAAAAGGGTGGGGGGAAACCCATTTTAGGGTGTGTTAGGGAGCAGGTTATCATTGTGACATATGGATCTCAATCCCACTGGAGATCTTTGGGAGATGACATAGAACACTCCTTGAGTAGCTTTTTTTGCCATATGGCTTCCTCAGTATGGCTGCTTACTTCATCAAGTGAGCAAGGAGGATCTCTGCTAAGAAGTCTTACATAACATAACATCATCACAGGATGACATCTCTCACTTTTGCCATATAATGTAACCTAATCAAGTGGGTGACATCCCATCATGTTTGACATATTATATTGGTTAGAAGCAAGTCCCAGGTCCTGCACACACTCCAGAGAATGAGATTACACAAAGGAGTAGACATTAGGAAGTGGGAAATCACTGGAGATCACCTTAGGGTCTGTCAGCCACAGACACATAGTGAGTACTCAATAAATATTAATTTGCTTCTTTTGTCTTGAATTCTTTCATGATTACATATATTATTACCTTCACAATACATTTAAACTGGCATAAAGATCCATGATGGGCGTTGACATTTGGGATTGAGAAAACAATTCAGACATGACAGCTCCATGGTGACACTGTCAGATCACATTACCTGCCAGTGCACAGTTATCACACATTTAATGTGGTGAAATGTTATGGCCACATCACAGTCAGGCTGAGCTGATGGTTTTAATTTGGGTATAAGGCTAGAGTTATGCTGATGCTTTTCACCACTGGCTAGACCAGAGGGGAGTCACATTTCCATGAGTTTCTGCTATCAAGAGGAAAGCTTTGTTCCCTCTTCATCTTGAACTTTTCAAGCACATGAAAGCTAGTACTTCCCAGGTGGAAAAAACTGTCATTAGACATTAGTCCCTTGCATTTTATATTGAATGAGATTCTGAGTGAGTTATGAAAATATAGGAGTTGGCATATTCAGGCTCTGGGAACTCTAAGAGGCAGTTGGAATTTGGCTTTCCTAAGGATTTGATGAAAAAAAAGCTCGTAAAAGTCCACAGACAGTAGCTTCCACAAAGTCACCCGAGGATAAGCTGCAAAAATGCTTTATATGCATGTAGCCACTGTCATTTCCAACTCCTCTTCCAACCCTGCTGAATGGATCTCCAAGAAAAAAAAAAAAAGTGCCTTGGCAGTCAGCCTTTATTGCAATAAGAAACTTTCATGATTCAACTTTGAGGACTACATTCTTGGAGATGACCTCTGTTGATTTTTAAGAGATTAGGTTTGTTTTATTTATTGCTGATGGTATTACCAATGTTTATGGGCTGAGGACTCTATAAGTGAAGTGGCAGGATTTTCTTTGGTTTTAAATGTCTTGTCCATGAACTCAGAACCTGCAAAGTCTGAGGTTGTAACATTGGAAACAATAAACACTGTAAAGAAGACAGACACTATTTTAGAAGTTCTAATTTATAAAGTTCTGCTGTTCACCTGTAGATATCCTAGATGATGCTATTGGTGAAAAGGGTCCAATTAGTCCTAAAACTCACAGGACAGTTGATCCAAAAACCACCAGAATAATTCCCCAGGCTCTATGCAGACCACCATTAAGGTTGTGAATACCTTGGCATTAATTGTCAGTCGTCAACTCAAGTTGGCTATTGGAGAAGAACAAGCTCTCACAACATCAATTTTTATTGACCTTATTATTAATCAAAAACATTTAATATAACGCTGATAGAAATTTTTCTAATGATCATAAGAAATCAAGTCAATCCCAGTTGATAAGGAGGCTTATGGAATTAGGTGCCATAAGGTACACCACTACAATTTCAGTCATTGGTCCTGATCTTCTCCTTCCTTCCATCCTTTAGTACCTGGCTCCATGCTCTGGTTTCTCATTCTTGCAGTTTATGAATAATGGAAAACTTGTTCTACTCATCTCTGAGGACTTATCCAGACAATAGCATCTGTTGGTTATTGTCAGATGTTTCTGTTGCTCTGCTGCTCCCTGATTTTGAGGCTTGCCCTGGTGATGCCTTCTCCCAACATTAACAAATATTGACACAGTAGGGAGAATGAGCGGTATGTTGGTGGTAAGCTTCCTGGCTCCTCTGTTGGACATCTAAAAAGATGATGCGTATTCTTACATTTTTTAAAATTTCATTTCATCATAGATGTTAATCACCTACGTCTTTCATCACAGATCTTCTAGTGAATAGAATTATCTATACAAGAATTCACCCTACCTTTAATAGCCTATCTGTGACTTAAGTTGGTTCAGAGCTTTGAAGCTGGTAGGATATAACATTGAGTGATAATACAGAGTTATGAAATTGCTGCTTTGTTGTCAGATATTTTTCTGAACTAGGTGCTGCCACCCAAATTTGGAGAGTTTTCTCAGCCATGTGACCAGTCGCCTTATGAGTTTTATCAGGAACTACTAGAAATGTTATCCATTTATCAGATGCAAAGCTGAGGAATATTGTCTCAAGCTTCCTGAATGGCTTTACATCTTAAACACCTGTGGATTCACACGTTACACATGAGGTTGCTTCTGACATTATTTTTTAATGATTTTTTGACACAGACTTCAACAATACACTCATCATTTGGTACAGAAATGTCATTAAAAATAAATAACTTTTTTTAGCTCATTGTATAACAAGGGGAAGAAGTATAAGGAAATATATAAAAGCATGTGCTCTGGGGTCAGATGGTCCTGAGTTGAATTCTGTGTCTGTCACATACCACCTGGTATCCTTGAGCAAGCTACTTAAACTCTCTAAGCCTTCATTTCTTGATTATTAAAGTGAGGATAACAGTAGCTACTTCATAGAACAGTTGTGATGATTGTGTGGATTACCTGAAATAATCCTTGCAAGATGCTGAGTACAGGGTCTGGTATATATTAAACATAAAACAAATCTTTATTTCTGCTGTTCTTGTTATTATTTCAAAAAATCCCTGGCTAGTTTAGAACTAGAAAATGTAGACTAAAAAGTAAGTCATACTTTAAGGGGATTAGCTAGAACAGAGCTATCCAATAGAAATATTATATGATTCAAACTCTATATGTAAATTTAAATGTCCTAGCAGTCTCATTAAAAAATATAAAAAGACAAAGGTGAAATTAAATTTAATAATGTTTTATTTAACCCAATAAATGTAATCTAATATATCTGAAATATTATTTCATTATGTAATCAATATAAAAATTATCAATGATGTATTTTCATTTCTTTTTCATACTCTTTGAAATCCAATGTGGATTTTATACTTCCGGCATGTCTTTGTGTGGACCAGTTACATTTAAACTGCTCAACAGTCACCTATAGCTACTGGCTACTGTCTTGGAAAGCACAATGATAGAAACTTTCATTTTAAATGGATTCTTGAAGGTTTTTTCTGTTGTACGGGTGGTGAATGTAGTGGGAGTGATATAGACCAGTGACTCTCAAATATGTAGAAGAATCACTAGAGGGTAGGTTAACATGAAAATTCCTAGGCCCCAACTCCAAAGATTTTGATTAATTGGGTCTGACATGAGCATTAAGAATTTACATTTCCAAGCTGGGCATGGTGGCTCACACCTGTAATCCCAGTACTTCGGGAGGCCAAGGCAGGCAGATCACTTGAGGTCACGAGTTTGAGACCAACCTGGCCAACATGGTGAAACCCTGTCTCTCCTAAAAATACAAAAATTAACCAGATGTGGTGGTGCATACCTGTAATCCCAGCTACTCAGGAGGCTGAGATAGGAGAGAATTGCTGGAGCCGAGATAGTGCCCACTGCACTTGCACTCCAGCCTGGGTGACAGAGTGAGACTCTGTCTCAAAAAAAAAAAAAAAAAAGAATTTGCATATCCAATAAGCTCCCAATTGATGTTCCGTGGACCACATTTTTGAATACCATTTGTGCAAAATTTCTCTCTTTGAATTTTACCATTAACTTTGCTGTTTTCATAAGTTTTTCAAACAGAAATGACTAGATATGCTTATTGTGGCCACAATGATAGAAAGAACTTTTCCAAGGCACACATATCAGTCCCTGCTTTTAACAGTCCTACACACTTACAGGGTTGAAAACTGGCAGCCTGTTCACACTACTCTGCCAGATGTTGAGCCACTGGGGCCCAATCCTGGTCATATCTGAGGAGCCTCATCCCCACCATGTAGTGGGACCCAGCTTGGTCTTAATACCCTAAATCTAGTGATTTGGCATGGATCCCCTTCAGCTCTGTGCCTCCTCAGAGGTGACCTCTTCCTTTTAATCATCAGGAGCTCTGCCATTACTATTACATTGACTATGCATTTCAGATAGTTTGGTACAATGAAGCTGCTCAATTTACATGATAATTTTGCCCTAAAAATCGGTTTAGAATGTCTAGCAATGTCCTTCTTCATGGCATATATTCATTGCCTCTTCTTTTGCTTGAATATAAATGACACCAGTATTTAGGCAGTAGGTCATCTGTGTAAACAGATATCTTCAGGTTAGTGTTCACATGTTGAATAATCTTCATGACTTACGATATTTTCATTGAAAAATGATGTTAAATGATTGTGGTGAAAACTATGGATTTATGATGTTTTCATTGAAAAATGATGTTAAGTGATTGTGATGAGAACTTTGGGTTGCTCTTGTATTTATAGAGAACGCATCCACTGTCTTGTTTTACTAAGGCACTATTTCAACAATCCACCTATTCGGTGCCCCCTAGATGAAGATATTTAATGAAAGCTCAATACCGTTTTCCCTAAAAAAAAAAAAAAAAAAAAAAAAAAAAAAAAAAAAAAAGGCTCTTTATAATTTAGTTGGGGAATACTATGTAGACAAAGGAAAAATGTCTTAGTAGTGTTTAAGTCCACTAAAAACACCAATAACTGTGGTGTGCCTGGTGATCAGTACAAAGGGAAGGAGGAAATGGACTGAATAAACATACATAAGTTTAAATGATAGCTCTGCCATTTAACAGCTTTGTAATATTAGGCAAGTTAGGCTATTTATTTATTTCTATAAGCTCAGTTTCTTCATTTGCAAAACAGGAATAATGAAACTTCTATTTAATGAAGTGACTATGAAGATTAAATAAGGTAATCTAAGTCCAGCCTTAGAGTACTCAATATAAGCCAGTTGTGATTGCTGTTACAGAAGAGAAAGAAAATATTGTTAGTTTGGTAATCCAAAGGGCATCATGGAAGAGATGGCATTTGAGTTAGGTCTTGGAAATTGCTAGGATTTGTTTGGTCTTGATTTTTTTTAATTATCTTAAAACATGTACTACAAATCATGTACTTAAAACATGTACATAAAATAGTAAAATTATAATGAAGAAAAAATCAATGATTTCACCTCTCCAAGATCATTTCTGTTAATATTTTAGTGTGCTTTCTCATCTATCACTTGTGTCTTTTTTATTATCTTATGTGGGGCAAGGTGTTAAATACAACTCTTCCTTTCTCAGGTTTGGTTGAGGTTTTGCAGGATGCCAAGTGCCACTCTAAAGCGAGGAACTAAACCATCTACACAGAAATTGCATTTGGGATCCGCTTTTGCCAGCATTATTCCACTGCCACGTTCATCTTAAAAAAGAAAAGATAAAGAAGTCATTAGGGAGTAGGAAGGTGTGTAAAAAATCAGGCCTATAGGTCAATGGCCCTAGACAATTTTGCCCCACCAAGACATTTGACAACATTTGCAGACATTTTTGGTTGTCACAGCTGGGAGCTGATGATACTAGCATCTTGGAGGTACCGCTTAATATCTACAACACACAGGACAGCCTCCCACAACAAAGGATTATCCAGTGGCAAATGTCAATAGTGCCTACTGGGATAGCTTGGCTAAGGTCCTATGAAATTTGGTAAACACACGTGGCAGTATTTGATTCACCCCTGGGAAAACTCTGAAGAGCAAGGGATGACAGCAGCTATCAGTGGCAACAGAAGAAAGAAAAGGAAGCTCAAGATAAGAAGTACTTTCACTTTGAGAGTGCAGTGGGTGTAGGACTCCTGATTTTTCTGGGCCACATGAACAATGACTTGAATCATTTCAAAAAGGATCTGTTGTAAACCAGATCTCCAGAACTTTTTCATCTTGCAAAACTGAAACTCTATACCCATTAAATGGCAACTCCTGGTTACCCCCTTCTCCTACCCCTAACAACCACCATCCTACTTTCTATTTCTATGAATTGAACTACTTTAGATATAAGAGGAGTAATAGAGTATATGTCTTTTCGTGACTGGCTTATTTCACTCAGCATGTTTTCAAGGTTCATCTATGTTGTTGCAAATGAAAGGATTTCCTTCGTTTTTAAGGCTGAATAACATGTCATTGTATGTGTATACATTTTGTTTATCCATTCATCTCTCAGTGTTTTTTAAGGAATTCATCCATTCTTATTGACATGGAAGTAGAGAATAAATTGACCCATTGTCCCCTCTATGAATTGTCTGTACATACTAAATTCTGTGGAGACTTCTTATCTCCTTTCCTTTTTACTCCTAGCATTCAATGATGAAAATAATTTTTTCTCATTCTATTGTTTAGTGACTTCTCATTTTAAGTTTTCCTGATCATGATATATTGTTTTCTTATCTTTCAAATATTTGGGCAGAAATAATGTGATTATGTAGTACATTTATCTTGGAATGTGTAATATATTTAAATTATATTTATATAATGAACCGTTAAACTTTAACAGCAATTAACATTTGTGATAAAATTTTCACAGCTACCAATAAATAATTGCCATAATTAGATTATTTTGTGGTAATGGTAAAGGAATATTACTCATTATATTATAGCATAATTTACATCATAATACTATGAAAGTATTCTTAAACTTAAATTGGAAATGCCACAGCATCATTTTAGTAAAATAAACAAATGCCAAATACTATGAACTAATAAATGAAACACAAAATTTAGTTAAATTTTACCAATAAGGATTTTTTCTTTTTTTATTTTAAGATATTTTCTAAGGAGCACATGAATGAAAAATAACTTCTAATATTAGAAACATTGTTTATTGTTACATCATTAAAATCTTTTGTTTGTTGAATGTGTTCCTTTCTTCATGAGTTAAAGAAAAATATCTATCTACTCTGTTATGAATGACACTTGATTAGTCAGAGAATTGTCCTAATAAATACACAAATAGCCTATCTTTGAAACCTAAAAAATTACAATAAAATATTTTAAAAGGTTCAAAATACTAAACCTGTCTACAATATGAATGACATTCTCTTAATTATCTTGTCCTTATATAGGACACATCTGGGATATAGCAGCCATGTTCCTTGCTTGGAGACACACATTCTGAATGTCTGGAGACCACTGCACTAGCATAATGTAAACACTAATCAACATGGGCATTACTGTTACTAATATTAAAAGCAAAATTTAAAGTAGTTAATTTTATCAATCTATGCTTTATGATTTTCTCCATAAGTTTTGCATTTGATTTTTCTTTATAGAGTTGTTTCCATCTTTGAGATAATGGCACTAATTATCTATATTTTCCGCTATTTTAATATTTAAAAATGTTTTAATGTTGTTAAATTTATGTTTATCCATAATACATACTAAGAATCGAATTTCCCCCAAAGTTTTATGTATTATGTAATCACACTTTATTTAACAATTTTTCTCTAGTCATTTCTGATATAATTTTTATGATAGCAATTTTTCATATACTAGAGTCTGTTTCTGGAATGTTTTATCTGTGTCTATTTGTTTACCACCAACACTATTTTATTCACTATAGCTTTGTAACACATTTTATTACCTGAGAGAATGAATCTTTACTCATTATGCTTTGGTTCCCTTTTTTCATAAAATATTTTTTGCACATTTGTTTTTTCAGAAATGTAATATCAGATTTGAGAGTATAGAAATAAAGAGAGAAAAGATATTCCACAAGGGAAATAAAGGTGAAAAACAAAGAAACAAACAAAAAAACACCCAATGAAGGGATGCCCCCTAGGCCCAAAATAAGGTTGTGTTTTAGAAAGTCATCTTTTTTTTTTTTTTCTCATCTCTACTATCTTAAAACTAGATTTGTCTTCTGATTTGACATCATCTAGATTAAAAATTAGGGAAGGTTACTCTAGTGGAAATGCATATCAATACAGTAGTCTTATCACAGCATTCGTATCTTATTTAATTTGCTCTTTAGAGCATGTCTATGTAAATAGAAAGTTTCCAAAAATATTCTGAGGAAGTAAAATTTTATGATTATAATGGGTTTTCCTGAATGTGATAATTGCATCACACTGCCCTCCACAGAAACCCTTCCTCCCACCACTTTTTGTGAAGCGTCATATATTCTTTTAGTAAACCTGAGTCAAGATTCAAGGAAGTCCCTGGTTTTAAAATTTGGAGGTTTTGGCCTGGTTTCATTTTGAGGTTTTGGAGGTAAGAGAAACTCAAAACAAAATGAGAGCTCTATAAATCTCCAAACCTCCATTTTATAATAAATATTTTCTAATGCCTTGTGTTCCATTCTGAATGAAATTTATAACAATTTAACCTATCCACATGCAGATTTTTAAAAATCGATATAATGTTCTGACTTTAATATAAAGGAGAAACAGAATGGAAGAAATTTATAATTTCAATATGTAAATGCTTGGTACAGTCACACTAAAAGGTATAGTGAAGTTGTTAGATATTGAACACCATAAACAAAATAGCTACAAATTAAGATCAGTGGGTTGTTTGTGGTGTTGACAACTCAAAAGCCTAAGTTCAACAACTGTCAGTAACATGATATTCCACAATGGTAAACCACTTTTGATAAAGTTCAACCTAAATGAAAGTACAATCTTCTCTTGATTTTTATGTTATTGCACACTTGAAAGTCAGTGTATATGTAAAACAAGCTGCAATCTAGGCTCATCTGATACATATCCACTTCCTCAATGCATTCTAAAAGTACTGCAAATTCTTGACTTTCCTAAGGCATAGGTCTCTATGGGCCACCAAATGTGACATTCCCAATATCACAGTGGAATAGAAGGCTAAATCCACCATGATAATCCCAGGTATTTCAGACAGACAGGAGTAAGCATAGATTGGAGAAAGGAGGATTGGTGGGAGACCACCCAAAATGAGTTCTCAAACACAAATGCCAAACTATGCAGGGAAAACCAACCCCAAGAAATTCAGCCAACAGAATCACCAATTAAGAGATAAAGACACACACACACGCACGCACACACACACACCACATGCACACCAGAATATAAAAGAAGAATGAAAATAATTTCAGTAAATCATCCCAGTTAGATTTGTAGCTACATAAATAAAATAATTCTCCTTACTAAGTCTGCCATTTTTTTTTTAGTGAGATACTTCGAATTAACAATCTTGTACAGAGAATGGGTGCTATATAACCTGAGGTAGAGTCTTACTGCAGTATTTTTCTTGAGTACATCTCACATGCCACCTAAAAGGGAGAAACTATTTTAAACTAAATTTTTTAAAATTTTAACTAACAAATGAAATATCACAAAAAATGATCTCCTAGAAGTTCAAAATCAGAGAACTCACAGTCATTCCACCTAATATTCACCTCCAGCAGAAATCTCAAATCTCTCCATACCATCCGTGACACCTGCCCAACCCATTCCCAGTGAAATAAGTCACTGCTTCCTGAGCCAGCATTCCCTTTCTGAAGAGCTCTAACTGTAAAGAAGTCTTTGTTACACTAATTCAGCACCTGGCAGGTTCTGAGGTTCACTAATTCAGAACCCTGAAACAAAAGTGAGTTTGAATCCTGGCTCCACCACTCATCAGCTGTATTAGCTTAGGTGAATTATTTAATTTCTCCACCTTCATTTCTTCACCCGGTAAATAATGATAATAATAGCCATCTATGCTCTGAGTTATTATGAAATGTGTTAACTCATGTCAGTGATTGGGACAGTGTCTGGAAAATAATAAGTGCCATATAAAGGTTAACAGTCATTCCACTTTGCCCTTATTGAATTCTCTTTGAATACCACTAAACAACTGCTAGCGTCTCACCTAAGGATCACAGATCTTTGTACCATTTCTCATGCTGCATGATTGTTATTCTCTTTCCATGCTCGTCAGGCTCCAATTTGCTAATACTTTTTTGTAAATTTGATTCCCACATATAAACGGTATTTCATGTGTGTTCTGATCTGTACAAGATAGAATGTGTTCATGTAGCAATTTACAATTGACACCTACTCCACTTTTATTAATATGTCCAAAAAAGCTTGTTTGTTTAGGGAGTTTGAACCTCAGTTGACAATATGAGAAATTTTAATGTCTTTATATTTTTTATTACTGAATTCAATTTATATTGTGAGTTCCCATGCTACTGAGTGGCAGAGACTTACTATGAGTTAATTCAAATTTAGTTTCCCTCAGAGTTGATTCAAAATTCTGGAGCCATAGGTTCACAGAACTTATAATGTCAAGGTTTTAGGGATGAAATGGGAGACAATGTGTGATTGTCAGTGGGTATCTACACTGTCATCCATGCAGATGCCCTGGTTCCCTTCAAGACTTCATTCTGTGTTTATTGGTAGTATTGCACCCTTCTACTCCACCCTGTTGTTTCCATTATCAAGACTTCTTTAAGGGCCGGGTGCGGTGGCTCACGCCGGTAATCCCAGCACTTTGGGAGGCTGAGGTGGGCGGATCACCTGAGGTCAGGAGTTCGAGACCTGCCTGGCCAACATGGTGAAACCCCATCTCTACTAAAAATACAAAATTAGCAGAGCATAGTGGTGCACACCTGTAATCCCAGCACTTTGGGAGGCCAAAGCCGGTGGATCACTTGAGGTCAGGAGTTTGAGACTCGCCTGGTCAACATGGTGAAACCTCATCTCTACTAAAAATACAAAATTAGCCGGGCATGATGGTGCACGCCTGTAATCCTAACGACTCAGGAGGCTGAGGCAGGAGAATCACTTGAACGCAGGTGGCAGAGGTTACAGTGAGCCGAGATCATGCCACTGCACTCCAGCCTGGGTGACAGAGTGAGGAGACTCCATCTCAAAACAAACAAACAAAAAATTTAATTTAAAAAGAAAAAAAAGCAAGTCTTCTTTAAGACTCTGATTCTCTTTTGAGTCACACCTGTGCCAGGAAAAAGTTCTTACTGTGGGACCTTACTCTGAAATGTGGAGAATTCTGCTGTGTTTTCAGGCCCTATGACCATCTGCTGCTACAATGCCATGCCACAACACAAGGAACTCCATGAGGTTCACATCACATACACAGTTAGGCTTCGTCATCCAGCTAGGTGATGGGGACTTTGGAGCTTGCCTCCTCCCTAACCCCACCCCCAGGCACTACCCCGTAGACAGAGGCATAGGTCTCCTGGGATTGCCTATCTCCAAATGGATCCAGTTTCCTCAACTCTCAGCCAACCCCTACAGCCTCAGGAAGCCACCAGGGCTCACCATGTCCTCTACAAATATCTCCATCCTTCAGGATAGGGAATCTTGTTCATCTCTGCGAAGGAGATACCGACTCTGATTCATCATGTTTTCTTCGAAATATCCATAGGCTCTTTTGAAAAATGGAAGTTATAAACTTCACCGTATCTTAAAGTTTACTTTCGCCTATGGCAACCTTTACCCAAAGAAATGAAGGCAAAATACCTGGCTCCACAAATTGGAGGTAGAGAAAAGAAGGGATAAAGTTAGGAGTAACAGAAAACATGAGGGAAAAAAAAGTATCCGAGTTTTAAATTTTCTCATCTTATTACCTTTTTGGTGATATTCAATCAAACTGAGTCAATTCCATGATCAAATAAGAAATATTTTCCCAGGACCTACTCCATGGTAAGCATTGTGTGATGTGCTAGGCACACAAAGATGAATAAGACATGGGCCTTACTTTCAAGACATTTGCTTTCTTATTACTCAAGTGGGTCTCATCCTTTCCATTTCCTCTTCTGCTTTATTTTAGATTGTATGATTTTTCAGCTGTATTATTATAAGCTTTTCACCTGCTTCAAATCTCTTGCCCTCCATTTTTATGTGCCTCCAACTCATCCTCCACACTTTCTAAAACATTAATCTAATCATATCATCCTTTTACTTAAAAATGTGCAGTGCTGCAATTATCTCCAGGCAAAATGCCCACCATGGTGCTCAGTCCTTGAAAATATTATTTCCTCTAGTTCTGAAAACAATTCTCTCAGGTAGCTATTATAATCTCAATTTTACAAACAAAGAAACTAAGGCGTAGAAATCTTAAACTGTCATAACCAAGTCCACGGAGCTGGGAGAACCAAGACTCAAAATCAGCTTTCTTGTCTCTAGATCCATTGCTTTTAATATTAATATTCTCGTCTCTTTAATCAGTTTCACCTCTTACTCTTCTGGAGTAAAACTACTACTGTTACTACTGTTACGACCATTGCTACACTAAGTAACAACATCATTTAAGATTATGTGTCCTTATTCATCAACAATATAAAGAGGCAAAGAGGAAGAAGACACTTACCTAGTTGGCTGAATCAGTCAGTCAAATGAGCCTGGCATTTCATGGGTGACAAATTTTGAGCCAAATCACCCTTGCATGCAATGTATGGTATACAAGGACTTAAAGATAAAATACGAAGTGACATGTTCCAGTTCATACACCACATTATTGTGTAAGTAGAACAGAAATCCCAGTCTCTGAATCCTCGGTCCATAAACCATACCAAAACACACAAATCCTCTAATCCAAATGAACAGAAACCGTTCAATAAGTTAGCCCAGTATAGCAAGCAACTTAACATTTTTGGAAGTTTTAAAATATGGCAACTAATCACATATCTAGGAAGCATGTGGTACAGCTAAATGGCAATTCACAGGCAAACCTCAAAAATACCAACGTTGCTTATGACTGTAAACCTCACTCAAGTTTTTTCCCAAGTGGTTTCAATATTCAGTTGGAAGAGTGACAGTTGGACTTAATGGTTTTATTTTCTCACTTTTCTTCAGAAACCAATCCGTCTTACTACTGCAGTGCTTTCCATCCTTTTTAAACCCATGACCCCTTTGGATAAACTGAAAATCTCATGACACCATTCCCTTCACCGCCACCGTGAGCTTTGTGTATGCAGAAAATAGAATCTATTTCTGGCATACCATGTCAGATAAGAAAAATTTTTGCAATGTATTTTGAAGTTGTTATAAGAAAAGGGCTGTTTAATGTTCCAAATATAAAAATATTTTTTAATATTTTTTCTCAAATTATACGGCATCTTCTCACACACCATCTTGGCCCTCCCAGCCAATAATCAACTGTATGATTCCACTTGTTAATTTGTGATTTATGCAATATTGAAGTTCAGTTTAAGGCTCTAAATGAGTCTACTATTATCCAAATATTTAGAAAAGTTGTCATTCCTAAAAGAGTTCCCAGTTAAAAAGGAAATCAAGGAACAGAAATGAAATTATCAAACTCACAGAATATTTAAGTGCCCAGAGCCCTAAGAGGTGATTTGGCCTCATGCTTTCTACTCCAGATATGTGGAATCTGAATCTCTGGGCCTATTGTCTATGGATCTGGATTATAAAAAGCATCCAAGTTGGTTCTAATAACCACCTGAATTGGAGAATGCATTATTTGACAGGAGAGAAAACTAAAATGGAAAGAGATTAAGTACAGCTAACCCAATTTGCTGACTTAATTTAAGCAACTTAAAAAAAAAATAGTCTTCAGAATTTTATTTTATCTACCAACTCTAATTTGTTTAAAAAATACATATTTTTACATTTTATCTTCCTCCTTTCACAAAAGTTGCCCAGATAGATAAAAGTAGCAAATTGGATACATTCTTTAATCTCCTCTCAGACTTATCACTCCAATAAAATAGCAATAAAGGAGTAAAAATGATATAATCCGGCAAGAAAAGGAGAGGCATTATCGCATTTTTAGAAAATGTAAAGCAGAGAATTGAGTAGTGGCTGACACTCAAGTAGTGGCTGATAGGGGAATGAGCTTCAATCTAAAATACATACCCAGGAGATACCAAAGAGACGTGGACTTATTTGCCCTAGAGAACTCAGGAGCAACTACCATGACACATGTCACAAGGTAAAACTTAAAGTAAAAAGGCATATGAATGACTTGACATTCTAGATATGCATTCATGCCGGACACAGTGGTTCAATCCTGTAATCCCAGCACTTTGGGAACCTGAGGTGGGCAGATCACGAGGTGAGGAGTTTGAGACCAGCCTGACCAACATGGTGAAATCCCATGTCTACTCAAAATACAAAAAAAAAAAAAAAAAAAATAGCTGGGCGTGTTGGCGTGCACCTGTAATCCCAGCTACTTAGGAGGCTGAGGCAGGAGAATCACTTTAACCCAGGTGGCGGAGGTTGCAGTGAGCCAAGATCATGCCACTGCACTCTAGCCTGGGTGACAGAGCGAGATTCCATCTCAAAAAAAAAAAAAAAAAAAAATTGATGTGCATTTATATACCACCTTCCCGCACCCCCATGCAGAGCTGCCAGCAGCCAAATGCCTCCACTCCCCATCACTGCAAATCGTTAATTCGCCAGTGTAACTGAAAGGACAAGATTGTACTCAGAAGCACCAACCACAGCAGAAAGTAGGACTGAGGAACAAGATGGCAAAGAGATTGACAGAATAGTCAATTGAAAAAATGTGTGCTGAATGGATTCAAACCTTTACATAGCTAGGTGTCTACCTCCAGGGAGGAAGATGAAGGATTCATTTTTAAAGATAATGACCACTATAGACTGAAATTGTATGTATGTTTTTTAGGGAAAGGAGTATCCACCGATCAAACAGCCAGTTCTCTAGAAAAGCACCAAAAAGTGAAGATAGCCTCAAGCCTCAGCTCTTCTGTGTTAGTTTGCTAGGGCTGCTATAACAACGTTCCACAGATTGAGTGGCTTAAAGCTTAAGCCTTAAACAACAGAAATGTATTTTCTCACAGTTTTGGAGGCTGGAAGTCTAAGGTCAAGGTGTCAGGATAGTTGATTTCTTCTGAGTCCTCTCTCTTTGGCTTATAGATGGCTGTCTTCTCCCTGTGTCTTCACATAGTCTTTCCTCTGCATGGGTGTCCTAATCTATTCTTCTTATAAGGACACCTGTCATATAGGATTAGAGCCACTCTAATGATTTCAATTTAACTCAACTACCTCTTTAAAACCCTGTCTCCAAATACTGTCACATTGTGAGGTACTGGGGATTAGGAATTCAACATGTGAATTTGGAGGGAATATAATTCAGCCTATAACAGCTTCTTAAAGATTTTTAGTGCTTTACTTGGAATCATGGCAATTAAGGATCACTAGACATATAAAGAAAGCTCTCCAAACACAAATGTACTCACTCACTCACAGAAATCCAAAAGAAAAAACTAATTTAGGTAACAGGGAAAAACTTCAAAGACACCAATTAAATAACTTCAGAAAAATATGAGAAAAACCTAAATTGATAAAACCAGAGCTGAATATTAGATGAGAAATTAAAAGCAAAAAAATAAAAATAAAAAATTGAACTTATTATAACAAAATAAATAAATAAAAGGAAGAAAAAGTCAAGAAAACCCCTCAGAAAATTGAACTAAAGAACTAGAAATATGAAAGCAAAGATTAAGAAGCCCAATCTAAGATGTTCAAAATCTGGTTAATAAGAATTTCATAAAGAGAAAAACAAAGAAAAACAGAGAGGAATTTATCATTTTTTTAAGCACTAAAATTTCTCAAATCTCTATCTCCAACCTGCATCTGTCCCTTGAACTCCAGACTTAAATGCCCAACATGGCTGCCTGCCCAATATCTCCAGCTGGATGTCAAATGGACATCTCAGAATTAAATGCCCAACTTTGCATTCCTCTTGCATAATTTCCTATCTTTATATAAATAAAATTCCATTTTTTTAGTTGCTCAGACGAAAAAATTTTGGTTGCAACTTTGCCTCTGCTTTTACTCCTCACAGCTAATCCAACAGCAAGTGTCCTATTGTGTCTACCTCAGAAATATGTGTACAACCTGATACTGATCCCTTCCACCCTGATCCACTGCTACAAGCAACAATCATCTACCGCTTGGCTTATTAAATTCTTCCTTATGCTCCTCTGCTCCTATCCTTTCTGCTGCTTCTATTATTTATTAATTAATTAATTTATTTATTTATTTTATTTTTTTATTTATTTTGAGATGGAGTCTCACTCTGTCGCTGAGGCTAGAGTGCAGTGGCGTGATCTCGGCTTGCTGCAACCTCTGCCTCCCAGGTTCAAGCAATCCTCCCACCTCAGCCTCCCGCATATCTGGGACTATAGGAACACACCACCACGCCTGGCTAATTTTGGTATTTTTGGTACAGATGGCGTTTCACCATGTTGGCCAGGCTGATCTCAAACTCTTGACCTCAAGTAATCTGCCCGCTTTGGCCTCCCAAAGTGTGGAGATTACAGGCATGAGCCACCACACCCAGCCTATAACTTATTTTTCATGAAACAGCTAGAATAATATTTTTTAAAAGTACAACAGATGATTTCAATTCTCTGTTTGCAACTCTACAAAGGCTTTCCTTCATACTTAAAATAAAATCCAAAGTCCTTAAAATGGCCTATCAAGGATTATCGTGTTGGTTATCTAAACTTGTTTTACTCAATACTCTCTATAAAAATATTTTCTGAAAAGCCCCTTTTAGTAATATTAAATAAAGTTAAATCTGCTTTTACACATAAGTTAAAAAGAATCAATAATGTCTTAATTATAATATAAAGGAGAAATAAAAGGGAAGTAAATCATAATGAAATACTATATAAAATAGAAAATAATAATGAAACATCTCTATGCAAAATCATCATAAATGCAAATTCTATAAGAGACTATAGCTACAGATATGTTTTGACACAGGTGCAATGGCAATTCAGTGGAGAAAGGACAGTCTTTTCTACAAATGATTCTGAAGCAACTGGATATCCATGTAGCAAAAACAAAACTAAAACAGATACACAAAAACTACACGTACTTCACAACCCATGACAAACTAACAAAAATTTAATCACAGACTGAATGTAAAATATAAAGCTATAAAACTTCCAGAAAAAAAAAGGGTGAAAATATGCATAATTTGTATTATTTAGCAAGGAATTTTTAGATATGAATTTTAAAAGTACATAAAAAATGATAAATTAGCTTTTATCAAAATTAAAAACTTTTGCTCTATGAAAAACACTTTGAGGAAATGGAAAGAAGAGCCACAGACTGAAAGAAAATGTTTACAAATCATATGTCTTTTAAAGGACATGTGTCTAGAATATATAAATACCTCTCATAACTCAAAAATACAAAACAAACTGAATATTAAAAATCAAAAATGTTTAATGGGCAAATGAGCTAATTGGATACTTCACCAAAGCAGATATATATATGGCAAAAAAGCATAAGAAAAAACGTTCAACATCAATAGTGATTAGCGGAACGCAGATGAAAACCCGAATGAGATGCCACTACATACATTAAAATGGCTGAAATGAAAAAAATCTGCAATACAAAGTGCTGACATAAATGCAAAGCAGCTAGAACCCTCATTTATTGCTACTGGAAATGCAAGATGCTACAGCTATTATGAAAAATAGTAGTATAAGTATCTTATAAATAACTTCGGAAAACAGTGTTTTGACTGTAAGTTTAAACACAAAAGAACAGTATGTAAACACTGTACTCAGTTGGTAAATCTATTTCCAACAGGGGTATATATTAGCAATTCTAAAATCACATGTGTATCAGAATTGAACAAGTAAAGATGGGTGGATGGATGGAGACAGAGAGAGAGAGAGAATGAATGAGGGTCAGATTTCTCATTATCAGAGAGAGAAGTTATGAATAACCAAAAGGGGAATTACAGGAAGAATGCCGTTGTGCTTCATTGGAGAGGGAGGTTTCAGCATGTACTAGTGAGTTTGTAAGTATGTATGTATGCATGCACAGAGAAATAGAAATAAACACAGATTTGTGTACATGTATGAATTAGCATACATAGTTAGACAGACACATGCCTACCTGTCATCTACCTGTCTGTCTCTCCTAGTGAAGTCTGCTTATAAGACCCAGAAGCAGTGAAATTCCAGTAGCAATGAGCACACTTAACATTCAGATCTTGGTTTATAAATACCATTCTACAAGAAAAGGAGGGCTCCTTGGAGAAGTGTTTGATTACAGTCTTAGGGCATGGAAAATACAAGATGAGCCTAGAAGCCTCTCATGGTGCCATAAAGCATGGAAGTGCTATTCAAAAAAAGAAAAAAAAAAAGATAGGGGCATGTTTAAAAGATTAAATAAATAAATGAGGAAGAAGGGATCAACACTTTTTTATAGAAGAATTTCAATTAATAAGCATAAAAGAAAAAACGAAAGAGAACCACCATTAGAACACCACAGTAACATCAGCCGGGGGCCCCAATTAACATGGAACTGCAACATTGGTTAGTACTGCCTACTCCCAGTTTTCTTTCATGTGGTGGAGAAGTAAAGCTCTACCTAACTTTAGCAATAGTTATTTTGGGTTTCCTGTCACCAAAAAAATTCAACCTAATCCTAAGACAAGACTCTTTCTAAAAGTTTCATTTGAGGGAACTAGTTTTTCTATCAATGCCTCAGCAACCATTTACTCAATGTTTACAAGGAGTATTTGACATTGGTTAATCCATTTAATCCTTAAAGCAACATTATATATTATTGTCTTCATTTTGCAGATAATGTTTCTCAGAAAAATAATTTGCCAAGCGAGTTTGTGTGGCAGAACCTAAAGGCAAGATCCATGTCTCATGTGTAGCCAAGACCATGCTTTTCCCCATGTCTCACAGCCACTCTAGAGAACTTTTAGGATACATTTATTTGGCAGGTAGAGTTTATTATTCTTTTCAGGGGTTGGGAGGCCTGGAGTGTATTGGAGCAGGGGCTAACCACATATTGTTGCTGACTGATGTTAATGATGCCTATAGTGACGTCTCATATTTTTAGGGGTAGTAACCCCTAAAATCCTTCAGAATGATAAGCTCAGAAGTCCCAACCCTCAGAACTCCCTTTAGTGACCTGATATTGTCAGAATTTGCCTGAGCACTGGGAGGATGCACCCCTGTGCTGCTTGAAGTAGTGTGTCTACATGATTGCCACCAATTCCTTCCTTCCTAGTACATGCATGACACTTTAACACCAAAGATTGTGTCTATTCTTCCATTGCCTTGAATTTGAGTGGTCTGTGACTGCTTTAACCAGTAGTCACAAGGCGAGGGACTGGAGCACCAGATACATGAATGAAGAAACTACCTTGGCATCCAGCCTAGTGGAACCTTTGGCTAACTCCAGCCTCAGCCCTATCAGACTGGACTGCAACTGCATGAACGACCCCAAAGGAGAGCCATCCAGATGAGCCCAGCCAACACACAGAATATACAGATACTAATAAATTGTTGAACTAGGATATGAAATTTGAGGGCTACACAACAATAGATAATAGGAACACTGCTAGTGACACTGTACTGACATGTGGAGAGTGCCGGGGACCACTAATCAACAGGTTTTTTGAGGCATTTGACAAAACAAGGAAAGAGAAACAGAAAACTCAAAACAGTTCTCCCATTCTCCTCTTTAGCATCACCCAAGACTTTCCAAGAGCAGAGGACAGAACGAAATGTTTCTCCCAAAGCAGCTGCCTTGGGAGCTTCTTGCTTTACCTTCAATAAAAATGCGATTGTAAGAGAGGAAATTTCCAAACTCTAAAGAGTTAAGGCATTGCAGGGGGTAAGATGAGGGGTAACGTTGGAGGAAGGGGAATCCCAGTCACAAGGGATAGTGCCCTGTTCATTGTCATCCCATCCCCGTGTCCTGGCCAAACCTTTTTCTTCCAGAATGTTTCCCCCACCCCCACAACCACCATGTGTAGCAACAGAGTTAAATTATCTCAATTTTTAATTTACACCTTTATGGGAGTGTCTTTGGGAGACTAAAGTCCCTAGGGAAGGCTAGAAGCTTACACACACACACACACACACACACACACACACACCCCATAGACACATACGTACTTTTGATCCATTAAGATGCTTAATTTTTCTTCATAGCTGCTATCACTACCTGGTGTTATACAGTATATTATTTCATGTATTTGTTTATATTATGTCTCCCCTACTATAATGCCATCTCCATGACAGCTGGGTCCTTATCTGTCTCATTTACTTCTGTATCCCCAGTATGTTAAACAGTAGCTGGCACATACAAAAAATTAAATATAAACTGCTTAAATATTGAGCATTCCTGCCTCCTTTGCTTTCCTGCTGAACGTATGCCTTTTTTAGGTACCAAAATACATCATAAGAGAGATCCTTGCAAATGTTCCATCTATAGTCTTGAGCTAGGATTTCACTCTAAGTGCCTGCTGCCTTCCCACCCTGGTGAGCATGGCCTGAGGCTATCAAACAAAACTCTAAGGCCCCTGACAACGCTCTCTCTCACAGCCTAGGGCTTAGAACCAGCTGTAAGTCAACAGGCCTTCTCAGCTCTTCAGAGTCCTAGGAGTTTCCCCCTGCCCCCCCGAAAAAAAACACATCTAGCCCTCAAAAGTACCTCCATTTTTCAAAAATGGAAAATAAAGGGCTTTGAGGGGCTAAGAAACCTTCTCACTAAAGAGACTATACAGTCAGATCTTAATGCTAACTAGGGAAGGAAGAGACAGGAGGTGGGGGACCACTTCCACAGGCATGAGTGCTTCACTTTCTCCAACTCTTCTGGAAACCTGGAAGGGCCCCTCTCTGAGGACCTGGAATGAAAAGGGGAAGAAAATGTAGAGAAAGGCAAACAGGGACCCAGGCCAGTTGTCCCATGACCACTGGGTCACATTTTCTAAAGGGCAAGGCAGAAGGGCTGGAGGTCTATGAGGTGAGAGAACACTTGTCTTAGCCTTGTGAGCCAACCTCGTGAACCTGGCCTGGGCTCATTTACTGCTGTCACAGCTTTGCTGTGTGTTTATTTCCAATGCTATCATTTATGATACGTTTTCTGTACACGTGAATATAGTTTTAAAATTATTACATTTGTTTGAAAAGGAAATTTCACATCACAAACACAAATGAAAAACCAGGATCACTATACATAAATGACACTAGCACACATGATCAATAAAAACAGAATGGTGTTATTAGATCCTGGATAGATACTGTTGGCTGCCAAAGTTCTTTGCCCAAAGCTTGCTCTCCTTGTGCTAATCTAAAGGTTGTTTAACAAGTGTAGTTATTCTTGGTCTAACCAGAAGGGTTATAAGATAATTGAAAAAAATAGCTCTATATGATACTATGATAATGTCATGACCCCATCTTCATGGTCCACGTAGGGAAACACAGCACTCAGGCCTAGGAACACCCTGATACGGGAACCCACCTGCAGGTTAAGATGGGACTTTCCAATGCCAGGCAAGCAGTGGGTTTGAAATCTGTAACCGGAGTTTCTCAGTAGTTGCTGGTGAGTGGGCTGGAGCAGGCAGAGACTGCCAATCTGGAAGGAAAATCCAGCAAGCTTTCTGATCACTTCCTCCGACAACTTGTCTGTGGCTCCTCCTACTGGCTGGTGGCTGGGGCATCTCAACTGTCCATTACATGCCCCCAGCAGGTAAACTAGCCTGGGCTTCAACATAGTGATCTCTGAGGACAAGAGCAAAAACTGCAGGGCTCTTAAGATATAGGCTCCAGAACTTGAGCATTGTATATCTGCGATATTTTTTTTTTTTTTTTTTTTTTTTTTGAGACGGAGTTTCGCTCTTGTTGCCCAGGCTGGAGTGCAATGGTGCAATCCTGGCTCACTGCAACCTCTGCCTCCCAGGCTCAAGCGATTCTTGTGCCTCAGCCTCCCAAGTAGCTGGGATAACAGGCATGAACCATCACGCCTGGCTAATTTTTTTTGTATTTAGTAGTGACAGGGTTTCACCATGTTAGTCAGGCTGGTCTCGAATTCCTGACCTCAGGTGATCTCCCTGCTTGGCCTCCCAAAGTGCTGGGATTACAGGCATGAGACACTGTGTCTGGCCCATTTACCATATTTCTAGTGGTTAAAGCAATAAGCCAGCTCAGATTCAAGGGGAAGGGAAAATAAATTCTACCTCTTTATGGAAGGAGTGGCAGCATCACATCACAGAGTATAGACACAGGGGGGTGACTCTTTGGGGTCATTATTTTAATGACCTACCTTCTGTGTGTCTGCTTCTGTGGACCCCCAGAACTCTCAGATTCCTCTGATCACATTCTGCCTTTAAGAAGTACTGGTGCCATTGTTTTTTAGGCACTGGATTGGGAACTGCGAAAAGGAGCTCAGGGCCAATTAAATTGAACTTAGCATAAGCACCCTGGTTCCCCAGTTTGTTATCAATAAACACAGTGAAAGTTTATTTTCAAGGACAGAAATATTTTTTGTCATATCATCTGAAAAGTTAGTCCCTTCTAGATTAAAGAAGTATAATGCAGCAAAGTGGTTCTCAAAATGTGACCCTCAGAGCAGCAGCAGCTGCTGCAGTATCACCTGGGAACTTGTTAGAAATGCAAATTATCAGGTCCCATGCCAGACCTGCTGAATCAGAATCTCTGTGGGTGGAGTCCAGCAATTTAGGTTTCACAAGCCTTACAGGTGATTCTAGAGCATACTAGAGTTTAGAAACCAATGATACGGTGGTTACATGTACAACTCGTTCAAAGTCTCATCTCTACTGCTTTACAAACTGCATGGCTTTGAGCAAGTTCCTTAACCTTCCTGTTCTTCATTCTCCACATCTGGAAAATGATGACAATTAAGAAACCTCCATCAGAGTCGTTGAGAGGATAAGATGAGATAAAACATGTAAAGCATTTAGCCCCATGACAAGCACATTGTAAGCTTTGTGTGTTGGCTGTCCTTGGGGGTGAGTTCTAATCACTACTGAGCTTGCCTCTGGACCGTGGCCTTGTAGAACAGCACACTAGTTTGATATGACTGAAAACATTTTCAGGACAAAAGAATCTTGACCAAAGGGAGAGGAGGTGGACATTGAAAATCAAGATGCCTTCAGTGGTAATTAAGTGGAAATGGACATTTCTGTAACATTAGCATCTCAGGACCAGGAAACAATTAACCTGGCTTGCCCAATACCAGTTTTTAATCCTATCCGCAGTATTAGAAGATTGTCAAAGGTGAATAAACCTTGGAATGGATTTAGGGGTGAAAGCTAATAATTGTGAATTTGATACAAAAACACTGTCACATAGATTATGTATTATACAATAGGATTGTAGCATTTGAAGTCACCTCTCCCCACAAATATTCCTCCCTTCCTGAAGGCTATACTCAAATTCCTAGTCAGCCTTTCCTAGGCAATCTCTTTAAAACACACATACATGTTTCCTATGCGTTTTTTCCACTTTATTTTTTTATCCTTACAAATTATCATCATCTCACATGCTATATATGCCATTTACTTTGTTGTCTACTAGTAACAGAAAACTCAACTCAAACCCTGTGGCAGTAAGTTCTCTGTGGGCAGGGATTTTTGTCTGTTTTGTTCACTGTTGTACCCCCAGTGGCTGGCACCTAGTGGCTAATCAAGAACATTTTCTGGGTAAACGAATGTCATTACTACCTTTACTGCTCTGCTCTATGAGACTGAGAGTAGAACAAGATCTGAGGAACTGAGATTCTGACTGTGCAAGAGGAAGGGCAGGAAGACAGAGAGAGAAGGACCAGGCCCTATTAGACAGAGGGCCATTAGGCATCCAAGGAGTCACCGGGTGGAAGGAAAGAGGGAGAACATTAATCTGTGCCTCCTGTGTATCAGGCACAGGGTCGGTCACCATTTTATATTTAATCTCTACTATGAACCCATCAGATGGCTATTCCTCACCTTTACAGATAAGCAAACTGAGACTCAGAGACTTTTAAGTAACTTGCTTAAGGTTGTACAGTTGAGAAGTGACAATGCAGAGATAGGAGCCCAGATTTTTAACTTCACATTCGGGTTCTTTCCTTATTGCCAATGCCAGAGATGAACGCTCAGAAAGGTGAACTTGGAAAGCTGACAAAATGGAAAATGGGCTTCCTGCTTTTTCTGGCTTGTCCAGACCTGCCCTAGTAATAATGACAATAATAATAACTTGTATTATCCTAGCTAGTATTTATTTATCCAGTGCTTAGGATGTGAAGGTACCTTACATGGGATTATCTCATTGAATAATACACTTTTATTATCTTACGTTTCAACAGAAGGGATTACTGGGGCTTAGAGATAATAAGGTCTTACATCCGTGTGATCCAAGGCCATACAAGTACTAACTAGTGGAGTCAGGGTCCTTTATTAGGTGTTTGGAATAATAACATTTACTAGAGAAAGACCTGCAGAGACTCATATGATGAATGTAACCAGGGATCAAATGGGATCTTTATACACCCAAGTTCCGAAAAATTTATTCTGCTTCTACCTTACCTTCAACATGTAACTCAAATTAAAGGCGATACTGAACTATAAAGTAAGTACCAGAAAACACAAAAACATTCAACATTCGGATTTTTTCCTATGAAGGCTGCTTCAACACTTTTTTGAATTATTTCATATCAAATTGTTTTAGTGAACCTCTTTTCCCAATATCAAAATTATTAGACTGTGTCATATGAAACTGTCATTTTTGTAGATTAAAAGTTGTCAAATGTTAGTGATTTCTTATTGTTACATCTAATGTAATCTGCCTATTGGTAAGTTCAGTCCTGAATACATTGACATTTGTGAGTCTCTGTGCTTTTCTGATTTCCTATCCCATTGGTAAGTAGGTTCCCTTAAAAGTAAGAAAAAGAACATACAAAGATAGGGAGGAAGAATATTTTCATGACCATCATCTTTCTTTGTAAGCACCACACATTCCTTGTTTTTCTAAAAATATGAGGCAATTTCAAAGCAGACTTAGTGCTAGATTTCTAATATTTTCCACTTATTCTGCCATCTCTTTAAGAATTTCCCTACCTGGGAGGATGGGAGGAGAGACTTCCCATAATTCCTTGCCCATCCAACTGCCTGCCCTGGTCCCCGCTTGCCAAATCCTTTACTGTGGTTTTCTGATGTGAGCTATTATCCTTGAGAGTCCCAGAGCTGAGACGTGAACTCCATTTCTTGGAGGGCTCAACCACAATTCCCTGAAGTGAAAGCTTAGTCTTTTACCCACCAAGCTCCCTCTTTTTGTAGTTAATCAACTGGCTAAATCCTCTGAAGTGAAAAAATGCACATCTTGTTGTCTGTGACTTACTGAGGCTGAATGCTTCTCACAATGGCAAAGTCCATGAAACAACTATATATTAGGGATGAGTGATTTCTCACACTTAATCTGTTTCTATCCAAGACTGCCAAGTTGGTCCACCGGGCCTTGGAACTGAGATATCACATTTCCCACGTTTCTTGCCTTTTCTTCTACTGGTGCTCCATTATTTATTAAGGGCTCGAGTGCACCTGGGGTTTGTCCCCAGTGGGGGTCAGACTTTTCAGGCCCTCCCTCATTCTCAGAAGTTGGATTTTTATAAGGGTGTGAAAGACTTCTACCCCTGCAATTCCACAATTGGGTTGTTATTAAGAATAGAAATAGAGACACAAAGGCTCCATTGAGAGAAGTTATTTCCAAGATATGAGGTCCACAGGCCAATATGCCACGTTTTAAGGTTTGTTTTCTTCCTACTCTGTGTTATGGCAAAGTCTGATCAATTGTGTGTCTCTCTCCATTAAGACACTTTTGCTTGCAAGTAATAGAAAACTTATAGGGATTCCTCCTCTCCCCCTATTCCTCGCAAGTAACTTTAAAATCCAGAGGTAAATTAGTGCTTCTGGAATAGCCAGACACAGAGGTCAAAAATTGTCATAAGCCCTCATGTTCTCCCCATCTCTTATTTTTACTTTTTAAAAATTCACTTCTCTCTCTAGCAGTGTAGCAGAAGCTGTCCGGTTTCTACACATGGTCCTCATACACCTTAACCTGGCATGCTTTCTTTTCTGATATATAGCACCTGTGCTTTGCCTTCACGCTCTAAAGCCAATATTGGCAACTACTGCCCTGAATACTAGAATAGCCTAGGAATTTAAGTTTTCCAGGAGTAGACCTTAACCAATGACTGGTGGATGCAAAGTTCCCCAATGAGAACAACTTCACAGTTGAGATTGGCCCCAAAGCTTCCCCACCTCCCTCAGAACTTAGGCGAAGCTGCCCTTTATGGGACTTTGCTTGATATTGCATCCTTGCTTGGTCTCCCTACTTTCCCGATCTGACTCCCATATCTCCCTCAGATTTCCCTGGAAACAAATCTTTGTATTAGGAGAATCCCACCAGAGACAGGCAGGTTCCTTTTCCCTGTTCATCCCAATATTTCAGGCTTACATCTTTCCAGCCTAAAATCCAAAGCTATTAAAGCAAAAGTCCCTTCACTTAATCTAATTTGACTTTGACTGCCTTGACTCAGGTACTCACCCTAAGTCAATAGTAGTCGACACAGGGAGGCATACTATGTTTGTTCAGATCTGAATGACATGCCCTCCCCTGGATTTAGAGGCGTAGGCCTTGAGCCACCTGAACCACACAGACTGAGAGTAGAGCTGGTGGTATAGGGGTCATCCTGGAGGAAAATAGGGCCTCTTTTTGGAAAAACAAGACATGGATGCTTCAAGACAATACAGCAAGGGTTAGGAAACTATAGTCCATGAGACCTGTTTTTGTAAATAAAGTTTTACTGGAATATCATCACACTCATATGTTTATGCATTATCTATAGCTACTTTCAAGAAACAGCAGAGTTGAGTAGTTGCCACAGACAATATATGGCCTGAATAGCCTAAAATATGTATTATCTTGCCTCTTGAAGGAAATGTTTTCTGACCCCTGAACTACGCTGTTACTTTGGAATGCACTCTGATGTCAGTTTGTGGCACATGCTGAGGAAAACACCAAGAAGTCATTCATTGGTGTCATCACACTTTTAGTCAGTTTTAAACTGTTTTCTGCAGGCCTCCGAATTAAGGGAGAGCTAGATATGTGGCAGTGATTGGCAAACTGTTCCTCCTGACACCCTGAGTTTCCTAGGGAGATCCTGGGGAGCAGGGCACTGCAGAGTGAGGGAAGGCCCCCCCACAGGGCTCCCAGAGCTGGGCCCCATTTCATGTTTATCTATTTACCCAGTGTATTAAACATGTGGGACTCGTGGGTTGTGAAGAGAGAGACAACTTTGTTTTGGTCTCTCCGCCTTGCTCCAGGAGAATAGCCTTTTTCCACCTCTGGATGCAAAGGAAGGCAGTCCCATAACTTCTCTGTTAATTCTTACATACTGGAAAGTCCTACAGTCACCGTATGTCACAAACAGTCTTAATTGAGAGATTAAAATGTGGATTATCAAGTCACATTTTAACAAAGCAAATCTTTCAAAGATGAGGTTTCTAACCCCACCCACCAGCCCACTACTATCTTCAGGGAAATGAGTGTGGTCAGTCTCTTCCCCTCTTCTCACTCTCCATGTGCCCCTCACACTCGCCCTTGCTCCTGGCGTCCTCGCCTGTCCCACTCCTCATGGGAACAGAAAGGAGGGTGAAGACTTAAGGGGACAGGAATGCTTTGACTCACCTGCGATTCGCATAGCTTTGTGCTCTCCAGGCCTCACTGGAATTCAAAACCAACCTTTTCTCTCAAGAACCACTTTGCATGCCTGCTTTGGAGACTTCTCAATATTGGGAACATTTTCAGATTCAATTCTGGGCAAGGACCTACAAATATAAATGTAAGAAGTACCTCAGACAAGCAGGACAAATTAAATGTAATAAGAAAGCACCTTTATTTTATTGTTATTTATATATTTATTTATTTGAGACAGGGTTTCTCTACTGTCACCCAGGCTGGAGTGTTGTGGTGCGCTCTTGGCTCACTACAGCCTCTACTTCCCAGGTTCGAGCGATTCTTCTGCCTCAGCCTCCCAAATAGCTGAGAGTACAGGCACCAGCCACCGCCCAGCTAATTTTTGTATTTTTAGTAGAGACGGGATTTCACCATGTTGGCCAGGCTGGTCTCGGAACTCCTGACCTCAGGTGATCTGTCCACCTCAGCCTCCTAAAGTGCTGGGATTACAGGCGTGAGCCACTGTGACCAGCCTCATCTTTATTTTTGTCTCTTGCTATCCCTTTAAAATTTATTCTGGGGAGGACATTCTTTCCCAGTGACTAGATAAAAACTGTCTGGACTTTGTGCCTTTTCTGGTTACACAATTAATAGAAAATTCTACAGTTACTTTATATTATAGCCTCAATTCAATAATTAAAATAATTAAAATTTATTAAGTAATCTGAATAATAATTTTAAAAATAATTAAAAATTAAGTAATTTTAATAATTTAATAATTTTAAAATAATTTAAAATAGTTCGAATTATCTAATCCCTTTAACAAGACTCCAAATTTAACTTAGTCTTCTTTGTTCACTCTTCCTTGCTTTACTAATCTCAGTGTCTGACCCTTCCAAAGCTGGAGTTTGGGGAGAAACGAAATGAAAGGTGAGCAGAAATAATTGTGCTTGACTGATATGAACATAAAATGGTTAGACATTTAGAGAAAACTCGCTCCTAGGCAAACTCACAGGTTCTCTGTAGTTTCCCCTGCTAATCCCCTCTGATTGACTCTACTTGATCCAAGGACAGGATTTGGCATACTATGGCAGGCAGACCAAATCCCACCTAGGGCCTGTTTTTATAAATAAAGTTTTATTAGAACATAGCCATGCCCATCCTCTTACATACTGTCTGTGCTTGCTTTTGTGTGATGATGACTGAGCTGAATAATTGCAACAGAGACTCTGTGGCCTACAGAGATTAAAATATTTATTCTCTGAGCCTTTACAGAAAAAATGTTTAACCCTTGCCCTAGGCTGCACTTTTCCTTTGACTGGCTACTCCTGAAACCCCCTCAGTCAGCTTTGTAACCTATTGGGGTCCCCTTCCCTAACAGGCCATCCTCTAGGAAATAATCGCTTGAAAAATGACTCCAGGTCCCATTCCTCCCATGAGTTCCTCATCTAGTCTCTGAACTTCACACTCCTTAACTGCCATCAGGGAAGATGCAATTTTTCCCCACTGTACCCTAAACCCTCCTACCTCAAGCTGTGTTAGAACTCCCAGGTAAATTGTTCCACCATGGCCACGGCTGCTAGGATAGATGTGAAGCACTTTGAGTGGTCCAGTGACAGCCCCTCTCTCTAGCTCAGGATCACAAGACAGCGTAGCACACTCTTCCACTTTGGGGAAAGGCGATTGGAACTCCATAGCTATTTCCAATAAAATCCTTCTATACAATCCATCCAATTTCCCACAACTAGTTCCTTTCATATATTTAATCTGAATGAGACGTTGTTGTGGGTTGGATTCCCTAGAAGCAGAGTCTGAGACATAAATTCCTACTAGGGTTGCCAGATAAGTTATAATTTCCCAGTTAAACTGGAATTTCTGATAAACAATGAAGAATTTAGTGTGAGTATGTCCCTAATATTGCATGGGACACATTTATATTAAAGAATTATTTTTTATGTATCTGAAATTCAAATTTAAATGAGTGTCTTGCATGTGTTTATTTGCTTTTCTTTAATCTGGCACCTCTAATTCTCATTCAAGTGATTGACTGAAGGAGCACACTCAGGAGAAACGGAATCGGGGAAGCAAAATGGGGCAGAAGGAAGAAGCTAAGCAAAGATGTGGTCTCAGTTGGAGACAAACCTCAATCAGATGCCATGGGGAGCTCTGGAACATGAACTGTATCACATAGTATGTCTCACCTTGAGGCAAGCAGGCTGCCTTTGACACCTCCATATCAGTTAACTGTGGTCTGTGGGTTGCCTCCTCAATGAGGCAGTTTACATTAGTTCCCATTGGTCCCCAGCTGAGGGCAATTCTCCAGAAAAAAAAAAAAAAGCAGCTGTGAGCCAGTCAGAGTCAATACTCATAGCAGCTGGGAGAGGAATGCCACAGCCCAGTAAAGGGGGCCTTGGTAGGGCATCCATTCAGCTCTCTCTCTGATTTTCTTTGTTTCTTTTTTTTTTTTTTTTTTGAGACAGAGTCTTGCCATGTCACCTAGGCTGGAGTGCAGTGGCATGATCTCAGCTCACTGCAACCTCCACCTCCCAGGTTCAAGCAATTCTCCTGCCTCAGCCTCCCGAGTATCTGGGATTACAGGCGCCCATGACCACGCCCAGTGAATTTTTGTATTTTAGTACGGGTTTTTACCATGTTGGCCAGGCTGGTCTCAAACTTCTGACCTCAGGTGATCCACCGGGCTCTGCCTCCCAAAGTGCTGGGATTATAGGCATGAGCCACCACGCCTGGACTCTATCTGATTATTGACTACTTTAAGCCTTCTATCTGATAGTCTGTGATAATCATCTGTATCCTTGCATTTGATCCAACACTTCCTATTTTACATTCTATTGTGTCTATTTTATGCAATGGATATTATATTACCTTATAAGTAGGGATTCATGACTGTAGAAAAAATTGGAAAAAACAATAGTCTGGGTGGTAGAGAACCTGCGTTCAGATTTTGCCTGTGCAATTTACTAGCTATGAGCTTGTACAAATAGACTAGCTTCTCAATCTCAGTTACTCATTATAAAATGAATTTTTTTAAAAAACCTCTCTCAAATCGTTATTGTACAGTCTTCCTTCATTATTCATGGAAATTGGTTCTAAGACCCCTGCAGATACCAAAATCCATGGATACTCAATTCCCTGATATACAATAATGTAGTGTTTGCATATAACCTATGGACATCCTCCCATATACTTTAAATCATCTCTAGATTACTTAGAATGCCTAATACAATGTACATTCTATGTAAGTGGTTGTTATAGTGTATTGCTTAGAGAGTAATGACAAGAAAATAAGTCTGTGCATAGTTCAGTACAGCTACAACCATCCATTTTTTAAAAAATATGTTCCATTCACCATTGGTTGAATCCACAGATGCAGAACCTATGGATACAGAGAGCAGAGTATTTCATCTGGAGCTCCTGTTGGCAGTGTCAAAATATGATTTTTCTTTTCCTTTACATGGAGGGGTCTACTCACTGCACTTCTGCTTTATGTCTGGGCTTAAGCTTTTTTTGATACCTGGTGATATGTTTAGGTCATTATAGGAGAGGGCAGATATTGGGCTTCAAGCCCACCTTGTAGAGCAGCCCAATCAGTGTGATGTGTTTGAGATTAGTTGTTGCCAGGAATGACAACGTTTGTTATCTTATAATTGGGCATATTATTCGAGTCAAATGGCACTAGACATTTGATCACGCTATTAAGAAAATTTTCAGTTTCCTCCCAGTGAACTCCTAGAGAAGATCTCAGAGTAGTTTTTATCTGGACAACTAAATTATCTGTATATCACATATATGTTAAAGGATTTTTGTCATAGAAACTATATGGATAATACTCAAAGAGTTCTGACTTGAGATTCTAATCCAGGCTCCCCCCACCTCCCCACCCACCTCTACTTCCAGACATGAGCAAGTCACTTTACTTCTCTGGGCCTTGGCTTATTCCTCTATTTAATTATAGTGTTTAGACTCCTGTCTTTTGGGATGCCCTCTTCTCAAGTCTATAATTCTCAATATAAAATGTCTGCAAGGGTCTATGGTTTAATTTAGTATAATTTTCAATAATACTTTCTATAACTTGTTCTGATTTAAAAAGTTATACATGTTTATTACATATAATATGGATAACAGAGATAAGCAGAAAGAAACACGTAAAACTATGTTCTGCACCCACCACCTACAGTGAGCAATTGAGGTCCTACTGTATAAACAGTATCAGATCCTTCCATTCATATCAAGCAATATTTTAAAACACTATTGAAGATGGTCGAATAGGAACAGCTCTAGTCTCCAGCTCTGAGTGCGAGTGACACAGAAGACAGGTGATTTCTGCATTTTCAACTGAGGTACCGGGTTCATCTCACTAGGGAGTGCCGGACAGTCGGTGCTGGTTAGAGCTGAAGCAGGGCGAGGCAGCGCCTCACCTGGGAAGCGCAAGGGGGAAAGGAATCCCTTTTCCTAGCCAGGGGAACTGAGACACACAACACTGGAAAATCGGGTAACTCCCATCCCAATACTGCACTTTACCAAGGGTCTTAGCAAACGGCACACCAGGAGATTACATCCCACACCTGGCCGGGAGGGTCCCACACCCACGGAGCCTCCCTGGTTGCTAGCACAGCAGTCTGCAATCTAACTGCAAGGCAGCAGCGAGGCTGGGGGAGGGGCGCCCACCATTGCTGAGGCTTAAGTAGGTAAACAAAGCCGCTGGGAAGCTCAAACTGGGTGGAGCCCACAGCAGCTCAAGGAGGCCTGCCTGTCTCTGTAGACTCCACCTCTGAGGACAGGGCACAGAAAAACAAAAAGCAGCAGAAACCTCTGCAGATGCAAATGACCCTGTCCTGACAGCTTTGAAGAGCGGTGGATCTCCCAACATGGAGGTTGAGATCTGAGAGCGGACAGACTGCCTGTGCTCAAGTGGGTCCCTGACCCACTGAAGTAGCCTAACTAGGAGACATCCCCACTAGGTGCAAAACCAACACCCCACACACCTCATCTGGTAAGGTACACCTAAGGACAGTTTCCAAAGCAAGAGAATCAGACAGGTACACTGGCTGTTCAGCAATATTCTATCTTCTGCAGCCTCTGCTGCTGATACCCAGGCAAACAGGGTCTAGGTGGACCTCAAGCAATCTCCAGCAGTCCCTACAGCTGGGGTCCTGACTGTTAGAAGGAAAACTAACAAACAGGAAGGACACCCACCTAAAACCCATCAGTACATCACACCATCATCAAGACCAAGGCAGATAAAACCACAAGATATAAGAGGAAAAGCAGAACAGAAAAGCTGGAAATTCAAAAATAAGGCGCACATCTCCCCTGCAAAAGGAGCATAGCTCATCGCCAGCAACGGATCAAGCTGGGCCGAATGACTTTGATGAGTTGAGGAAGAAGGCTTCGATCCATCAAACTTCTCAGAGCTAAAGGAGGTCACATTGCAATGCAAAAGAAACTAAAATCTTGAAATGGAAGAATGGATACTTCGAATAATCGAAAGTACAGAAGACCACTCATGAACGACAGAGATAAAAGCTCATGACCGCGAAAATATGTGACAAATCGCACAAGCGGTAAACAACTAGATCCAACTGGAAGAAAGAGTATCAGCGATTGAGGATCAAATGAATGAAGTGAAGTGAAAGAGAAGTCTAAAGAGGAAAAATGAACAAAACCTTCAAGTATGGGATTATTGAAAAGACAAATCGTCTGATTAGGGTGCCCTGAAAGAAGTGAAAGGAAAAATGGAACCAGGTTGGAAACACTCTTCAGGATATCATCCAGGAGAACTTCCCCAACCCTAGTAGGCGAATAACATTCAAATCCAGGAAATACAGAAGAGCATACAAAGATACTCCCGAGAAGAGCAACTCCAAGACACATAATTGTCACATTCACCAAAGTTGAAATGAAGGAAAAACTGTTAGGGGCAGCCAGAGAGAAAGGTCAGGTTACCCACAAAGGGAAGCCCACCAGGCCAACAGCAGATCTCGGCAGAAACTCTACAAGAAGCCAGAAGAGAGTGGGGCCAATATTCAGCATTCTTAAAGAAAATTTTAAACCCAAATTTCATATCAATAACTTAAGTTTAAGTAACTGAAAGGAGAAATAAAATCCTTTACAGACAAGCAAATGCTTAGGATTTTGTCACCATAGGCCTGCTCTACAAGAGACCTGAAGGAAGCACTAAATGGGGAAAAGACAACGGTACCAGCCATTGCAAAAAGCTTATGCCAAAATGTAAAGACCATCAATGTTAGGAAGAAACTGCATCAACTAATGAGCAAAATAACAGCTAATATCATAATGACAGGATCAAGTTCACACATAACAATATTAACCTTAAATGTAAATGGACTAAATGGTCCAATTAAAGACACAGACAGCAAATTGGATAAAAAGTCAAGATCCATCGGTTGCTTCAGGAGACCCATCTCACATGCAGAGACACACATAGGCTCAAAATAAGAGAGATGGAGGAGAAGATCTAAGCAAATGGAGAACAAAAAGGAAGAGTTTGCAATACTAGTCTCTGATAAACAGACTTTAAACCATCAAAAGATCAAAAGGACAAAGAGCCACGTATAATGGTAAAGGATCCACAATTCAACAGGAGGCATGCTTGCTAAATATATATGCACCTAATACAGGAGCACCCAGTTCATAAGCAAGTCCTTAGAGACTTACAAAGAGACTAGACTCCCATACAATAATAATGGGAGACTTCAGCACCCACTGTCAACCTTAGACAGATCAACAAGACAGAAAGTGAACACGGGATATCCAGGAATTGAACTCAACTCTGCGCAAGTGGACCTAATAGACATCTACAGAGCTCTCCACCCCAAATCAGCAGATTATATTCTTCTCAGCACCACATCCTTATTCCAAATTGACCCACACCAATTAGAAATGTGGACTCCTCAGCAAATGTACAGAACACAAATTATAACAAACTGTCTCTCAGGAGCCACAGTGCAATCAAACTAGAACTCAGGACTAAGAAACTCAATCAAAACAGCTCAACACATAGAAACTGAACAACCTTTCTCCCTGAATGACTACTGAATTTTTATACTTGAAATGAAGGCAGAAATAAAGATGTTCTTTGAAACCAATAATGAGAACAAAGATACAACATACCAGAATCTCTGGGACACGTTAAAACAGTGTGTAGAGAGGAGATTTATAGCACTAAATGCCACATAAGAGAAACTGGAAAGATCTAAAATTGACACTCTAACATCACAATTAAAAAGAACTAGAGAAGCAAACAAACACATTCAAAAGCTAGCAGAGGCAGAAATAACTAAGATCCAGAGGCAGAGACACTGAAGGAATGGGGAGACACAAAAAAACCCTCAAAAGTCAATGAATCAGGAGTTGGTTTTGAAAGAAAAAGATGAACAAAATTGATAGACTGCTAGCAAGACTAATAAAGAAAAGAAAAGAGAGAAAGAAAGAATCAAATAGGCCTTAATAAAATGATAAAAGGGGATATCACCTCCGACCCACAAATACAAACTACCATCAGAGAATACTATAAACACCACTCTATGCAAATAAACTAGAAAATCTAGAAGAAATGGATAATTTCCTGGACACTTACCTCTCCCAAAGACTAAACCAGGAAGAAGTTGAATCCTGAATGAATAATAGAGAGGAAACACAGAAATTGAGGCAATAATTAATAGCCTACCAACCAAAAAAGTCCAAGGGTAGATGGATTCACAGCTAGAAATTCTACCAGAGAGGTACAAGGAGGGATTGGTACCATTCCTTCTGAAACTATTCCAATCAATAGAAAAAGAGGGAGTCCTCCTAACTCATTTTATAGACCAACATCATCCTATTACCAAAGCCTGGCAGAGACACAGCAAAAAGATTTAGACCAATATCCTGATGAACATTGATGCAAAGTCCTCAATAAAATACTGGCAAAACCAAATCCAGCAGCGCATCAAAAACATCCACCATGTGATCAAGTGGGCTTCATCCCTGGGATGCAAGGCACAGTTCAACATCACCTTAAATCAATAAGCGTAATCCAGCATATAAACAGAACCAAAGACAAAAAACCACATGATTATCTCAATAGATGCGAAAAGGCCTTTGACAAAATTCAACAGCCCTTCATGCTAAAAAATTCTCAATAAACTAAGTATTGATGGAATGTATCTCCAAAATAATAGAGCTATTTATGACAAACTCAGCCAAAATCATACTGAATGGGCAAAACTGGAAAAATTCCCTTTGAAAACTGGCACAAGACAGGGATACCTCTCTCATCACTTCTATTCAACATGGTGTTGGAAGTTCTGGCTAGAACGATCAGAGCAGAAGAAAAGCTCGAGAATTATTCAGTTAGGAAAAAGAAAAGAGAATCAAATTGTCCCTCTTTGCAGATGACATGATTGTATATTTAAGAAAACCCCATCATCTCAGCCCAAAAATGTCATAGCTGATAAGCAACTTCAGCAAAAGTCTCAGGATACAAAATTAATGTGCAAAAATCACAAGCATTCTTATACACCAGTAACAGACAAACACAAGAGCCAAATCATGAATGAACTTCCATTCTAATTGCTTCAAAAGAGGAATAAAAATACCTAGGAATCCAACTTACAAAGGGATGTAAGGACCTCTTCAAGGAGAACTACAAACCTGTCAGTGAAATAAAAGAGGACACAAACAAATGGAAAGAACATACCATGCTCATGGAGAGGAAGAATCAATATCATGAAAATGGCCATACTGCCCAAGGTAATTTATAGATTCAATGCCATCCCCATCAAGCTACCAATGAGTTTCTTCACAGAATTGGAAAAATCTGCTTTAAAAGTTCATATGGAACCAAAAGAGCCTGCATTGCCAAGACAATCTAAGTCAAAAGAACAAAGCTGGAGCATCATGCTACCTGACTTCAAACTATACTACAAGGCTACAGTAACAAAAACAGCATGGTACTGGTACCAAAACAGAGATATAGACCAATGGAACAGAACAGAGTCCTCAGAAATATTACCACACATCTACAGCCATCTGATCTTTGATGGAAACCTGAAAAAACAAGAAATGGGGGAAAAGGATTCCCTATTTAATAAATGGTGCTGGGGAAGGAATTGGCTGGCCATAAGTAGAAAGCTGGAGAACTGGATCCTTTCCTTACTCCTTATCTGAAGAATTAATTCAAGATGGATTAGAGACTTAAATCAGACCTAATACCATAAAACCCTAGAAAACCTAGGTAATACCATTCAGGACATAAGCATGGGCAAGGACTTCATGTCTAAAACACCTGCAAAAGCAAGCGGCAACAAAAGCCAAAATTGACAAATGTGATCTAATTAAAACTAAAAGAGCTTCTGCACAGCAAAGAGAGCCTGCATCAGAATGAACAGGCAACCTACAGAATGGGAGAAAAGAATTTTTTGCAATTTACTCATCGACAAAGGAGCTAATAATCCAGAACCTACAAAGAACTCAAACAAATTTACAAGAAAAAAACAAAACAACCCATCAAAAGACAAGGATATGAACAGACATTTCTCAAAAGACATGCATACAGCCAACAGACACTGAAAAAATGCTCATCATCACTGGCCATCAGAAATGCAAATCAAAACCACAATGAGATGCATCTCACACCAGTTAGAATGGCGATCATTAAAAGTCAGGAAACAACAGGTGCTGGAAAGGATGTGGAGAAATAGGAACTTTACTTTACACTGTTGGTGGGATTGTAAACTAGTTCAACCATTATGGAAAACGGTATGGCCAGTTCCTCAGGATCTAGAGACACAGAGTGCCATATGACTAGCCATGCATTACTACAGGTATATGCTTGAGATTATAAATCATGCTGCTATAGGAACACATTCAGCATATTTCATTGTTTTATTCACAATAGCAAAGACTTGGAATCAACCCAAATGTCCATCAGTGACGAACTGGGATTAAGAAAATGTGGCACACTTTTACCATGGAATACTATGCAGCCATAAAAAGGATGAGTTTGTGATATTTGTAGGGACATGGATGCAGCTGGAAACCATCATTCTCAACAAACTATCGTAAGAACAGAAAACCAAACACCTCATGTTCTCACTCATAGGTGGGGAGCGAACAATAAAGAATCACTTAGTTTCGGAAGAACATTATACGGGGCCCTATTATGGGGAGGGGAAGGGAGGAGGGATTGCATTGGGAGTTATACCTGATGTAAATGACGAGTTGATGGGTGCTGACGAGTTGATGGGTGCAGCACACCAACATGGCACAAGTATACATATGTAACAAACCTGCAAGTTGTGCACAAGTACCATAGAACTTAAAGTATAATAATAAAAAAATAAAAATAAAAATAAAATTTAAAAAAAACCACTATCAAATTATTATTATTTGATGTGAAATTGCTTTACTATCTATCCATTTTTCCTGGCATTTGAACTTTTGTAATAGAAATGTTTTTTTGGGCAAATTCTTCTCAAGCTGGTGATACTGTGAAGAACTGGGTTAAGTCTTACAAGGTGCCAAAAATGACTTGATGATTTTGGTGCCTCAGTAGAAACTCTGCACAGTAGGTAAGTCCTTCAGAAATCTTGAGGTCCCAGAGATAAGCAGTGCTTCCTGTTTCTTTTCTAACATAAAGATGGTGATTTCCTGTAAGCTCTTGATGTGTAATGTTTAGAATTTCTTTGATAGCACATTGAGAAAATGTTTTAATTAGACTCAAAATGATTTATTAGATGTTGTATAGAAAATGAGGCAAAGAAATCCTATCCAACCCTAAAATAAAGTTGGCAAATATTATTTTACCCAGAAAAGGAAGAAAAAGGGAGAGAAATTAGGACAACTTATGAAAATAAGATAAATTTTCTTATGCATCAAATAAGCCTTTAGAGTTTGCATCTGTGGGCTCCTCTAGAAGAAGGAAGGGGACATACTTGTATTTGAATTTTTAAGCTCTCTAACAAAGCATCAGAAATTCGTCATTAAAAACGGACTTATGAGCAAATTAATACTCATTACTTGATTGTCTATTTTCAGTCAGATACATATACCACCTAACTGTAATTTTTTTCCACCTGAACATGATTTTCTTGATACTGTTTCTTCAAAAGGATAATCCTGTCACAACCAAGGAAAAAGACTCAAAGAAGTTAAGCAAGTCATTGAAGGTTTTGGCAAAGCAGGGGCCAAAACGAGAGCCTTCAGATCCCTAAGTCACTATTCTTCACTTCGTGTTACATTGTAACCAGGGGCATGCATTCTTGACACTACCAGGTATTCTAATTTCTGTAACATGGCTCTGTTATATGGACTTCCACACTCCACCTCATTCCTGTAACAGAACAAGATTTAATTTGATTGTGGATATACGTAATAAAGAGAGAAAAAACAAGTCAGCAGTTGGCCCTTTCAAGACAGACAAGGTGTCAGCACTTATAGAGATGCTATAAAGTGAAATTTTTAAAAAATGGTGGGCCGTGGTTGGACGTTGTGGCTCACGCCTGTAATCCCAACACTTTGGGAGGCTGAGGTGGGCAGATCACAAGGTCAGGAGTTCGAGACTAGCCTGGCCAATATAGTGAAACCCCATCTCTACCAAAAGTACAAAAAAATTAGCCGGGCATGGTGGTACATGCCTATAATCCCCGCTACTCGGGAGGCTGACGCAGGAGAATTGCTTGAACCCAGGAGGCAGAGATTGCAGTGAGCCGAGATCACACCACTGCACTCCAGCCTGGGCAACAGAGAGAGACCCGTCTCAAAAAAACAAAACAAACAAACAAAAAAAAATGGTGGGCCATTTGCAAGATAAAACCCAGCCCTTTTTACTCTGAGAACAATCAACCTGAAAAAATTATCTGATCTCTAAAAAGCAACCCAGTCATACAACAAATAATGGCTGAATTTCACAAAGCCTAACATTTTGATATTTTACATTTTGATATTTGGGTGTCCAGGAGGACACCCAAGTCTACATTGTTCATTGAGCATCTACTAGTGTCAGGTTCTATGCTATGGTCTAGATAGACAGGGTTCTTTCCCTGCCTCATTCACTTATTCATTAATCTATTAACTAGATATTTGTATAGTCCCAGCTATGTCCCAGGTACTGTGCAAGAAATGGAATTCAATGGTGGGCAACACCAGACATGTTCTACTTACAGAGCTTGTCATAGCCCAGTGGAAACATAAGCCATATAAATGGTTAAGTTTAACATGCATCCAATTATTATTTCTCTTGATTCTAATTTCCAACACCAAGATTCTCTACCACCTTATATATGAATCCCCTCCTCCAATCCTTCTCAAGTCTAGGAGCCCCTTAACAAAGTGGATGCCTGGCATCTGTGTTACTAATAAATAAACCTTCGGTTATTGCATAACCTTCAGTTGTTACTGTGAATGTCTCAAAATGTGGGGAAAGACAAGTTCTGAAAAACTGTAAAAAGTGGGAAGTCTAAATATCTTTTTTTTTAAAAATCTATGAAGCATAAAATGACCAATAGGGCCAAATGGCTGACAAAAGGGGCAGAGTAATTAACTACAAGCGTATGTCTACCACCAACACTTTCACCTGCAAGTCAGCAACAAAATATCCCCATTTTCATGCTTCAATCATTTCTATAAGTTGCTAACCCTGGCAGAATATCAAACAGAATATGAGATGTTGGGCCGGGTGTAGTGGCTCATGCCTGTAATCCCAGCACTTTGGGAGGCCAAGGTGGGCAGATCACTTGAGGTCAGGAGCTCATAGCCAGCCTGGCCAAAATGATGAAACCCCATCTCTACTAAAAATACAAAAATTAGCCGGGCATGGTGGCCTGTGCTGGTAGAACCAGCTACTTGGGAGACTGAGACAGGAGAATCGCTTTTGCAGTGAAACATGATCATGCCACTGTACTCCAGCCTGAGCAACAGAACGAGACTCCATCTCAAAAAAAAAAAAAAAAATTAAAATAAACGTCCCAAGTAATCTGTAAATTATCCCAGGTAGAGAAGTAGTGAGATGAAGTAGGCTGAGGTTACTAACTCCTTTGATTCTTTGCTCAATAATTTAGCCATGGAGAACACAATGTCAATACAAGTAGGACATTTTTCCTTTCTCTCCCCTTAATTGCCCCCCACAATTGTAATTTTTCCTGAAGAAACTGAAAAGCAATTTTCAAAATAAAGAAGAGATACTGAATTTAAGATATACTTGTACAACTACAGTTGTCTTTTCTTACCTCTGCAAGTTTCTGAGGCTTGGATATTTAAAAATCTGTATTACAGCTTTCAGGACCTCATGATTACCCTGCTCCAAACCTACCCAATAAATACCATAATGAATCTGCTTTTCAGGAGGGGCTCCTGAAATCAAATCTGATCCAGCAGAGAACATGACCCTAGGACAGGACTCAAAGCCTTACTCATCTGCCCAGGGTTGTCGCTTTATATTTCTTTAATATGAATCAAAGATGGGCTAGAAGGTAATTCAACCTTTAGGTGCAATTCAGAGTCTAACATATGCTGTGGCCTGGAGCTCTTGCAAAGGTTCTGAGTTTTCATCAATGTTCATTTTTAAGTAGTTTAATTCTGCCTCTGATTACCAGGTGCTAAAATATGAACCTTCACACTTGTGAGTCACTCAATTTAACCAAGCTGTGGCTTTACCCTCAGAGAGTTTCCTAGGTGTGAACCTAACTGTGCCCGAGACCCACAAAAACATTTTAGTCAAGATTTCCAGGGTGAATTCTTGCCCACCCTTGTCAAAACCACACAGACTCCCACCCTTACCTCCCTGCAGAGAGATACTGCCGCAACCCTGTGCTCATCAGCGAGATTCTGATTCTGCTACTAAGTTGGTTATAAGATCTTAGGTAAGTAACTTCAACTCCCTGAGCCTCAATGTCCTTGTTTGTAAAATGGGAGTAAAATCTATCACACAGTGTAATTAAAAGAATTCAGAATAAAACAGTGTCTGCAAAGTGACTAGGTCCCACTAGGGACTGTCTACCTTGAAGGATTTACCATTTTAATTGAAAAACAAAATATAGGCATGGGAAGCAATTGAAAATATGATTAAAACTCATATGAAATAGATGATTAGCAAATGAGGTATGACTTTAGTTCTAGGCTACTGGTTTACTACATTTCATTTATCTAAGATGCCATCTTTTACAAAAGGATTTTCTGTTTCAAAGATGTAAAATGTGAATAAAATATGGGTGTTAGAAAATAAAATCATGTAAGTGGCAAGCATGAGAAACAACATCGTTGCAAATAAGTTTAAGGAAAATAGGAAGCTAGGCTCACAAAGACATTCTTTCACTTTTCTTTCTCTTGTTTTTTTTCTTCTGCCTTTTTTTTTTTTTTTTTTTTTTAAATCTCAGTTCAATCCATGTAATTTTGTAAGAGTCCTTAAAACAGTCTTGGTGGGATATAGATTTCTGGATGAAAAGATGGTTCAACCTTGCTCATGTCAAAAAACAATCCATCAGTCTAAAAAAGATCAGTTTCCTGGGCTCCGTTGGGTTAGGAGTTGTGGATTTCTAGACTCCTAGGCAAAAGAACACATACATAAACTTACAGCCAAAGTTAATTTTCACCTAATAAACTTGTTGTTAAAAGGAAGCATAAAGTTTACAGAATTCTTTTAGAGACATCTCTTTTTTCTTAATTTACCTCTATTATTAGCATAGTCATATTACCAGCCCTTTAATTTCTCCTTAAGGCAACCATACTCATTGCATGCACTAGGGATAGTGTCTATTGTGTAATGCCTTCAGTGTGCACCACTTGACAATGTTCTATCAGCCCATGACCTAAATCTTATTGAATGAACCAGATTTATTTCTGTCTTAGCCATGAGATAATAAATGTCTTTGGAATTTCAAAGGTACTAGAAGAGGGGCAGGCTGTGTCATCTTAGATACGAGACTAGACTGTAAGAAACAACACGAAAATGACCAGTGTCTGGACCAGTGCCTGATGCATAGCAGGCGGCACACAAGTATTTGCTGAATGCATAATTGAGGCTAAAGTCAGCTATAGAAAGAGAAAGAGACTGTGAGCAGTGCTTTAAAGAGAGATTTGGATTTCAAGTAACCCTTTTAGAGAGAGATGATCAAAATTTATCCTAAGTGCTAAGAGCAGAGTAGGACCAGTATAACTGTAGAGAAATTTGTGAAGTACATTTTCATAAATTTTTGCCTTCTGATGAATACTCTGAAACCCTGTCATGTATGACATCAGCCTTCTAAGTCTTATCAAGATCTGCCTTCAGGGAAAAGCCACCACCCCTACTCTCACTAAGGAGTTCATGACTGAGCACCATTTACTTTAAACTTGATCTCAGATATTTGCAACTTTAGGTGATCTCACCCCACTTTGGTCTCCTTAAATGAAAGGAGTTTTGGATACGGATTCCCCCAGAGATGGCTGTAAGTAATGATGATGGGATAATGAATAGATGAATGGATGGTCACAAGTGGTTCTCTGTTTACACTGCATCACTTTAGGGTTACCATTCACAACTGTATATGATAACCATGGCATAGAAGGTAGCTACAAAATCTTATACCATTCAAGTAACCAGCTACAAGTTGAGGAATGGAGCTGCAGACCAGGTGAGGCATATTGCTGGATAGCCCAGAAAAAGAAAACCAGCCTGCATCAAGAATAAAAGCAGACTGGGGCTTTAAAATACAAGAGGTATCTTCGGAAGAAATAAGGAACCCGGGTCAGAAATAATTGAGGTAGGTGGAATGCAATGGAAGCATATCCTAAGCTCGAATATAACCGCATTTCAGCCTTTGAGGCATAAATCAGATGAGGAAGTGCGATATTAGCTTTTTTTTTTAAGACAGAATCTCACTGTGTCATCCAGGCTGGAGTGCAGTGGCACAATCTTGGCTCACTGCAACCTCCACCTCCCAGGTTCAAGCGATTCTCTTGCCTCAGCCTCCCAAGTAGCGGGGATTACAGGTATATGCCACACTGCTTGGCTAATTTTTTTTGTATTTTTAGTAGAGACAGAGTTTCTCCATGCTGGTCAGGTTGGTCTTGAACTCCTGCCTCAGGTGATCCACCTACCTCGGCCTCCCAAAGTGCTGGGATTACAGACATGAGCCAAATGCATCCGGCCAATGTTAGATTTTATGTATCAATTTCACTGGGCTATAATACACAAGCATTTAATCAAATGCTAACCTAGCTGTTGATGTGATGGTATTTTTGTAGGTGTGGTTAATGTCTATAATCAGTCGACTTTAAAGGAGATTAATCTTTAATAATGCAGGTAAGCTTCATCCAATCAGTTGAAGGTCTTAAGACCAAAAACTAAGGTTTCTTAGAGAAGAAATTGTTTAAATACTACAGTATCAACTCCTGAGTTTCAAGTCTGTTCAACTGTCGTACAGAGTTTGAGCTTGCTAGACACACCCCAATCATGTGAGCCAGTTCCTTAAATCTCTAAATAAAACAAATATATATGTATGCATACATACGTACACATGTATATGCACATATTTATCTCCTACTGGTTCTGTTTCTCTGGGAAACACTGATTGTACAAGAGACTACATAGAATTAAAATGCAGAATGTAATAACCTTCATTCAACAGTCAACACACATTTAATGAGTGCCTACTATGTTCGAGACACTGTATGCTGCTGAGTGTCAGTGATGCAGAGTGAAGAAGAAAGTCATTGTGAGATGACATCACCAGAAGGGCTATGAGAACATAGAGTCTGTCCTGCTCTTGAAGGACTACTGGGATTGAGACAGGCAGCTGAGGGAGGGGCTGTTTCATGCCAACATGAGAACTGCCTTTGTTTTCGCCCAAGAGGCAGCCATGCCAAGTTACTAGAAATTTAACTTGTACTTGGAAAGAATCTACAGCAAGGAAACTTTGCTGAATTGTAATCAAGACAAGCCATAGTACTTCATGCAAACTCATTTTCTTTTCATCTCCTCACTCATTATGTTAAACATATGTGGGAAGAAAATAATCTTTCATGGTTGCTGAAATCCAGAGCCCCATTGGGTTTATTTCAGCAAGTTACTAACCACTTTCTTTTCTGATTGAAATTACTGAAGCACCTGTGAGAGTGCTGGTTTCCTTTGATGCAAGAGAGAAGCTATTTGAAACCCTTACGGTCCTTGGAAAGTTGGCCCATCTTACTGTAATACATTCAAGAATCAGAATCTAAGATTGGGTTGGGAAGTGCCAGTAGAAAATTCTGAAGCGTGCAGGAGCAGATGACCTATTTCTTTCTCCTTTTTCCTACTTATCTTCAGATATGGAGAAAATGCTAAAATGGCAATGGTTAGGGTTTATACACTGCAGAATCTCACATGGTTTGAGCTCTCAATTGTTATCACCAACCTCAAATATTCCTGCAGTGAGCAGTGAGAAGGCCATGGTAGATGTTTAGACAAGATCACAAGGAAGTTCATTATCTTGTATTTGAATCCTAGTAGGGAGTTTTATTTTGGCATCATTTGGATATTTCGAGCTTTTAATGGAAGGCAGAACTGGTCACTGAGATTGGAAATAAAGGGAGAAAAGTCTTCAGCTTTTCAAAAGGGTAATAATTGTTTTCCAGAGGCTGAGTGATACTCAGTGAGTCTCCAGAGAAATGGATGTTTTCACAGTAGAGGATTTGCAATTGTAAAAGAGAAGAACCTTCTCTCTATGTTGATGTGGGAGTATCTCCAGAATATATTGCTAATTGGAAAAATGAAGCACAGATTACTATACATAGCACAGTAGATTTTAGGGGAATCCTTCAATAAAGGATTCTATCCTTTATTGAAAGGTTATATAGAGGAAAATAGAGGAATATATGTTTGTATTTGTTATATTTCATAAATATATATCAGGAAGAAAAACAATAAACTCCTAAAATGCTTACCTCCAAAAGTCAGAATGGAGTAGGGGATCTAGTAGTAGATACAGGTATAGGACTAAGCACTTCTCTCAACATGCCTTTTCATGTTTCCCTTTTTTTGGTGGTAAAATACAGACAATATAGAATTACCATTTTAACTATTTTAAAGTGTACACTTCAATAGCATTAAGTTTATTCACAATATTGTACAACCATCACAACTGTCTAGCTCCAGACCTTTTTTATCACTCCCATAGAAATGCCATACTCATTAAGTAGCCATTCCTCATTCTGCCCTCCCCTGAGACTCTGTCAACCACAATTATGCTTTCTGTCTCTATAAATTTACCTGTTCCACATATTTCATATAAATAGAATCATACAATATATGACCTTTTGTGTCTAGCTTCCGTAATGTTTTCAAGGTTCATTCACATTGTAGTATGAATCATTATTTCATTTCTTTTTATGGCTCAATGATAGTTCATTGTGTAGATATAACCTATTTTGTTCATCTCTTCATCTGTTGGTGGGCATTTGCCTTGTTTCCACCTGATATGGTTTGGCTGTGTGCCCACCCAAATCTCAACTGGAATTGTATCTCCCAGAATTCCCACATATTGTGGGAGGGACCCAGGGGGAGGTAATTGAATCATGAAGGCTGATCATTCCCATGCTATTATCATGATACTGAATAAGTCTCACAAGATCTGATGGGTTTATCAGGGGTTTCTGCTTTTGCTTCTTCCTCATTTTCTCTTGCTGCTGACATGTAAAAAGTGCCTTTCACCTCCTGCCATGATTCTGAGGTCTCCCCAGCCATGTGGAACTGGAAGTAGAATTAAACATCTTTTTCTTCCCAGTCTCAGTTATGTCTTTATCAGCAGCCTGAAAACGAACTAATATACCATCTTGTGACTATTGTGAATAGTGACACTAATACACATTTGGGTACACGTTTTTATTTAAAGAATTCTTTTCAGTTCTTTGGTGTATATACCTAAGATTGTAATTGCTGGGTCATATTGTAATTCTATGTCTACCTTCTTGAAGAACCACCAAACTGTTTTCCACAGAGGCTAGATCATTTTACATTCCCACCAGCAATGTACTGATTCAATCCCTTTACTTGTATAGTCTATTACATTCTCTATTTCTTGTTTTGGTAGTTTGTGTGTTTCTAAGAATGTCTATCTCACCTAGGTTATCTAATTTGTTGTACAATGGTACATATTATTTTGTTTTAATCATTTTTATTTCTGTAAGTTTGGTAGTAATGTCCCCATTTTCATTTCTGATTTTAGCAATTTGAGTCTTCTCTCTTTTTATTCTTAGTCAGTTTAGCTAAAGGTTTGTCAATTTTGTTAATGTTTTCTAAAAAATCAACTTCTGATTAAATTTTTTAAATTATTTTTATACTTTTATTTATTTTCACTCTTATATTTCATATTTTCTTCTTTCTCCTCGCTTTGGGTTTATTGTGCTCTTCTTTTTCTAGTTCCTAAAAGTATAGAGTATTGATTTGGGATTATTATTCTTTTTTAATGTAGACATTTACACTTATAAATTTCCCTCTGAGCACGGCTTTAGCCACATCTTATAAGTGTTGATAGGTTGTGTTCGTAGTTTCATTTATGTCAAAATTTTTCTAACTTCTCTTGTGATTTCTTCTTTGAGCCATTGGTTATTTAAGAGTGTGTTGTTTAATTTCCACAGATTTGTGAACTTTTCAGTTTTCTTCTACTGTTGATTTCCAGCATCATTTCATTGTGATCAGAGAGAGTACTTAATAATTTCAATCTTTTAACATTTATTAAGACTTGTTTTGTGGCTATGCTGGATATGGTCTATTCTGATAAGTGTTCCATATGCACTTGAGAAGAATGTATGTTTTGCTGTTGTTTGGTAGAGTGTTCTGTATATGCTGGTTAGATCTAATTTGTTTACAGTATCATTTAAGTACTCTATTTCATTATTGATCTTTTGTCTAGTTGTTCTATCCTTTATCGAAAGTGGGGTATTGGCATCTGCAACTATTGTTTTTTGTTTTGTGTTTTGTTTTTCTTTCTTTTTTTTTTTTTTTTTTTTTGAGATGGAGTCTCACTCTGTCGCCCAAGCTGAAGTACAGTGGCCCAATATCAGCTCACTGCAAGCTCCGCTTCCCAGGTTCACGCCATTCTCCTGCCCCAGCCTCCCGAGTAGCTGGAACTACAGGCGCCTGCCATCACGCCCGGCTAATTTTTTGTATTTTTAGTAGAGATGGGGTTTCACTGTGTTAGCCAAGATGGTCTCGATCTCCTGACCTCGTGATCTGCCCACCTTGGCCTCCCAAAGTGCTGGGATTACAGGCATAAGCCACCCCGCCTGGCCAACTATTGTTATACAACTCTTTATTTCTCCCTTTGTTTTGTTAATTTTTGCTTCATATGCTTTGAGTTTCTCTCAGTGGGTGTATATATAATTGTTATATTTTCTTGATTTATTGACTCTGTCATCAATATATCATGTCCTTCTTTGTCTGTTGTGACAACTTTTGCTTTAAACTCTATTTTATCTGATACTAGTTTCGCCCACCCTAGCTCTCTTTTGGCTGCTATGTGCCATAAATGTATTTTCCATCTTTTTACTTTCAACCTCTTTGGGTCTTCAAAGCTAAAGTGAATCTCTTTTAGATAGCAAATAGATGCATGATTTTTAAAATCCACTCTGCCAACTCTGGTACTTAATTGGAGACCTGAATCTTCTTACATTCTAAGTAATTATTGACAAGAAGGGACTTCTGCCACTTTGCTATTTGTTTTCTGTATGTCTTATATCTGTTTTCATCCTCAATTCCTCCATTAGTAACTTATTTTGTGTTTAATTTGTTTTTTTCTAGTGTACCATTTTGATTCCCTTCTCATCTCCTTTTCCATATTTTTCAGTTATTATATTAGTAATTACTTGGAAATTAAAATCAACATGTACTTTTAACAATCTCATTTAAACTAATACAAATTTTGCATCAATCATATATAAATTATATTTCTATACTTTTCCATTGCTCCCCATTTACATCATTATTGTCACAAATTATATCCGTAGTGATGTATGTCCATTAACATAAATCTAAAATTATTGTTTTATGCATTTGTCTTTTAAGTAATATAGTTTAAAAAGAGTCATATACTATTTTAAGTAATATAGTTTAAAAATAGTCATATACTATTTTATTTTATTTCATAAACTAAAAATACTATAATACTGGTCTTTATATCTATTTATGAAGTTACCTTTCCCATTGTTCTTTATTTCTTCATATGGTTTTAAGGTACTGGCTGGTGTTCTTTCATTTTATCCTGAAGGATTCCCTTTAGCATTTTCTGTGTAGGACATGTCTACTAGCAAATAACTCCCTCAACTTTTATTTATCTGGGAATGTCTTAATTTCTTCTTCATTTTTGAAGAATCGTTTTGACAAATATAAAATTCTTGGTTGGCAATTTTTTTTCTTTGAGTACTTTAAATATGTTCATCCCACTGCTTCTTTACCTTCATGGTTTCTGATGACAAAATGTTAATTTTATTGAGGATCACTTGTACATAATGAATCACTTCTCTCTTGCTGCTTTCAAGATTCCCTGTTTATATTTCGGCAATTTTATTGTTATGTGTCTCATTGTAGTTCTGTTTGTAATTATTCTGCTTGGCATCTGTTGAGCTTCTTGGATGTATAGATTCCTATCTTTTATCAAATTTGGGAAGTTTTTGAGCATAACTTCTTCAAATATTCTTTCAATCCCTTGCTCTCTCTCTTCTTTCTCTAGGATTCCTACTATACATCTGTTGGTATATTTGATGATGTCTCACATGTTCCTTAGGCTCTGCTTATTTTTAAATTGTTGTTAGTCACTGTTGTTTTATTATTTTTTCTTTCTGCTATGCAGACTGGATAATTTCATTTTACAAATCTTTTAATGTAGTTATTCTTTCTTTCTGCTAACAAGTCTATTATTGAATCCCTCTAATACATTTTTCATTTTATTTCTTGTACTTTCTAGTTTTAAAATTTCTGTTTGGGTCCTTTTTTTACTTTCCATCCTCTTTATTGACATTCTCTATTTGGTGAGACTTTATTGTCTTGGTTTCTTTAGTTCTTTTACTTTGGTTTCCTTCAGCTTTTTTTTTTTTATCATACTAAAGGAAGTTGGTTTAAAGTATTTGACTATTAAGTTTAATATCTATGCTTTCTCATTAGCATTTCTATAAATTTAACTTTTTTTCCTTTGAGTGGGTCATAGTTTATTGTTTCTTTACATGTCTCAACTTGTTTTGAAAACTGGCAATTTTGAGTATCATGACAACTCTGAAAATTAAATATCTCTCTCTCCAGGATTTTTGGTTATTGCTTCCTACAGGTTGCAGTTGTTTGTTTAGTAGCCTTTCTAAACTACTTTTGTGACAACTGTATTCTTTGTTATAAGTAGTCTCTGAAGGCTCTGTTCCTTTAGCTTTGTTATCTGACAGAAATTTCAACTAGTGGTTTAATAGAGATTTTCTTAAATGCCTGGAGCAAAGAAGAATAAGGAAGAGGAGGAGAAGGAGGAGGAGGAGGAGGAGGAGGAGGATAAAGAGGAGGGAAAGGAAAAATAAAATCATCTGTCTTTGCAGATTGGCTCTGTGTTGAGTCACTCCCTCTGTGCTTAGCCAAGCCATTTATAGCTCTGTCTTAGCTTTCACTTCCTGCTTGTGCTAAGCCTAAAGATTATCCAGAGGTAAAAGCTTACAGTTTTTCAGGTCTTTTTTGATCATGTGTTCTACCTTGGGTATACACCTATCTTCCTAGATTCCCTGGTATATGTGGGAATTCTTTTCCCAAAATCTTGTTCTTCAGCTTTTCCCAAAATCTTGTTCTTATTCTTTTCCCAAAATCTTGTTCTTCAGCTTTTTCTCCTGGGCTTTCATTGCACCTATTTTTTGCCCCAGTTGTTATTTTTTGCCTCAGGCAGCAACAGCTTGTTCTTTGTCTTTCTGTGTTTAGGAGTATAGCCATGTACCCATGGAATTCCAAATGAAGTTTAAAAAAAGAAAAAAAAAAGGAAGGCCCTTTGAGTCAGTCCCTCAGGAAAGCCCCAGTTAGGTGAAAACAGACAAACATAATTCCTTGGGAACAAGATCTTCTTTGCTCCCTTTGAAACCTGGTGCCCACACCAGGAACATGGGCTGCTATTTTTAAAACCACCACCACATCAGGAAGAATGGTGAAGCTAGAATAAGTTAAAATCCCACAGAGATTTTCTAGTATGTTTCAGTGGCTTTTATCTTGATTAAGAATTTACTTGGTTGCTATAAACATTTTATTATCTTTCAGAGTTTCTAAAGTAAAATATCTTTTGCAAGTTTTGGGCAGTTTCTGATGAGGGACAGACCCCAAGAGTTCCCGACTCCACCCACATTCACTAATTTCACATATTTGCCTTTTGAATAATGTGATTGTGTTACTTATCAAGAAGAATCATTTATTTTTAAATTTTTAAACAAAGAATGAGTATTTTTTACTGGTTAGAGTCTTATAATATAACATTATGCTGAAACTTGGGTTCCATCATATACATTTTGCCTCCAAACTCTCTCATTTACTTTCACTTCAGAGAAATATAAAAGGAGCACTCAAGTGAGAGCCAGAATTACTATGTTAGTTCAGGGCTTACCCTAGTCAAAACGTTGAAGTACTAACTCCACCTCCCTGTAGACATCCTACTCCAACCCCATCCCTTTTCATCTTTGTTCTGTTCTCAAACCTTAGCCTAATGTTTTACCTTCTCTCCCACCACCCTCCATGATAAAATAAAATTTCTTCTTACTGTTAAAACCTTACTTCTTTAAGGAAATGAGCAATTTTCTATTCCCTACTTTGTCTTAAAATTTTGACGTTCTAAGATGAAGTAGTACACAGATGTCAATTTGCTCACAAATATTAATGAATGACACTGTTTTGTTTTCTTTCTAGAAAGCAGGTTCTGAGGTTAGGGTAAGGGAAATTAAAGGAGGAGTTGAGATGTCTTAGGAGAAAGAAAAAGGCAGAAAAACATATTTTTATTGGTTAAACATCACCCCATAACTTTGTCTAAGTCAGTGCTATGTACAATACTGTCCGTGGATCAGTAGCATCAGCATCACCTTTGGGTTTATGGACTTTAGCACAGATCTCAAGTACTGGCTCAAGATCTTTGGAGGAGAGGACAGCAATCTGCATGTTTACCAGCTTTCCAGGGGATTCTAATCCATGCTAAAGTCTGAGAACCACTAGTCAAAGTTATGCTTACTGGGTTTTTCTTAATTGTATCATAAAAATAAAAAACATTCCCCTGCACTTCTATATCACTTTACTGTTTACAAAGGGTTTTTTTTTCAGACAATAATCTTGTTTGTTACCATGAAAGCCCTAGAATTGTTTCCCTCTTTTAACAAATAAAAAACTGAATGTCAGAGACAAGAGAACTTATCTGACTTTTCCACAGTGGATATTCAAATATCAGTCTTCTGACTTCAAATCCAGGATTCTTCTGATTTTGCCTGTATGCAAAGAAAGAAATAAACAATAAAAAAAGCTGAGAAGAATGCACCTTTCCTAGTATAGTTGCTCAACTTTACACATTTTTCATTCATTTATTTATCCACCACTCAATCACTACATATTCAGCAAATATTAATTAAACACTGTGTTAAGGCATGCTGTGTGTATATCCAGAACATCTATAGCTATCTAAAGTCATACTCAAAAGTGATGGCTATTTCTATTTATAGTTTTGGCTAGAAAGACGTACTTTTGAGCATGCATAATTTTATTACATACTTTTTAAAGTAATTTAGTCACAAGCCTTCCACTTCTTTGTGATTAGGCTGGTGGTTCTCCAATACTATTGCTTATTAGCATCATCAGATCTTTCAAAAATCGCCAACTCCAAGCTTTGCTACAGACCAATTACATCAGAAATCTCTGGGGGCAGGACCCAGACCTGGTTATTTTTAAAGCTGTCCAGGTGACTCTAACATGTAGACAAAATAGATAACCAGTAAATTTGAGAATATAAGCCTAATTCTAGTGCCTCCTAAGAAAAGTTTTCCTGTCTTGTCTCATTTTGAAATATCTCAGAATGAGGGAGAGGGAGAGGGGAAGGAGGAAAGAGAGAAAAAAGTTGGAGAAGGGAATGGAAGAGTTGGGATATGTCCTCTCCTCTGAAGGTCTTGCTTTTGTCAACGTTCACTATGCAGACATATACATATTCAATTTAAGACAAGCCCATTTTCAGTACTTCTCAGAAGTATATGTCTAGACAGATAAATATAGTTTATAAATTAAACGTTTACATATATATATAATAGTTCATAAATTAAATGAAAGTTTTGGTGAATATCTAATAATTTCTTTAAATGATTCTAGCTTAAATTAGTAGAGCCAGTCAGAGAGGGCTACCACTCTGATTTGGAATTTATCTGCCAAATAATTTACACACTCACCGAAGTGTGAGCTACTTCAACTTACAACATATTTTCCTTCCCTTCTATAATTCTACAGCCCTTTGTCTATTCCTTTGCTTTGACATTGAACTTTCTATAACATCTAAATAATAATATATTATATATAATTAATAATAAAGTCTATAATATCATATGCATGCCTTTGAATGACTGCTCAGTGAAGTGACTTCAGGGTTAGGGAAATGTAAGTTTGAAAACTGGCTTTCTCGGTTACTGGCAGTGTGACCTTGAGCTTGTTTCTGCATCACTCTGAGCCTCAGCTTTGCCATTTATAAAACAAGGTTAGTAATACTTTGCAGGATTAGTATGAACGTATGATGCAAAATATTTAAACTACCCAATGCCTGGTGCATTAGTCCTCAACAAACAAAATGATATTAAGATTTCCTCTTTTCAACTGGCCTTAAGCTCCTTTATTCTTTTTTAAAGTTTCTTCATCTTTATTATCTCATGTACTTTTCTCACAAGTAAGGCTAGAAGTTATCTCTGGGTCACAGAAGAGCATGCTGAAGTGCCAGACAGATAATAGGATGAGTTCAAGAGACAATTATTCATTCTCTTTATAAAAGATGCTTATAAAGGGAAAAATCCTTAGCAGCAATCTAATTGAGGAAAACAAGAAAAAAAACACAGCGCTAAATGTAGTCATCCACTTTGGTAGAACTGAAAATGAATACCAGCGTGAGCAAAGTCAAAAGGGGAAAAATATGCTTTTAGTATTTAAAATTCATATTACTAAATGAAAAGTGCTGTTGTGGTTGGGTGGCCAGATGGTGGGTGTTAGGTCTTTTGCTTTTCTCTATTTTTTAAATTTAACCTTCTTGCTTTATCTCTTCCTTTATTAAATAAAACGTGTAATGCCAGAGATGAGATAGCATATATATGTATTCATGTCTCTGTATAAGTATATATGTAGTGCGGTCCTTACATTGGATTGAATGAATCAGCATCTCTGGGAGTGAGACTGAGATACCAGTATTTTGTAAAGCTTTCCAGATAATTCCACTGTGCAGTGAGTCTGAGGACCAGGGATCTTGACCAATGTTTCTGGAGCAGTAGTTCTGGAACAGGACTGGGATTCTGCTTTTCTGACACACTTGCTTCCCAGTGATACAGATTCTCTTGGTCCTTGGACTGCACTGAATAACAAGGCTATAGGGGAATTCCTATGCCTTCATTTTTGAAGTATTAGCACATGAGTTACAAAATCACTTTTAGGGCCTGCTTCATTATTTATGAAAATGAGGGTTTAGGCTAAATCATCTTCAAGCTTACTTTGCCACTCCAGACCTTGCCTTATTACTAGCAAGACCAGGAGTCTCTTGCGTTCCACAAGGGGTCAGATCACGGCTGCTTCCAGCATTTATTGAACATTTGGCTGTGAGGCTGTAGAACAGCAGCTCCTACTCCCCATGGGGCAGAGTGAGGCCGGGTAGGCTAACCCTCTGTGCGCACCAAAATCGCATGGAAAGCTCATTTTAAACGCCCTAGAGCCCTCCCGCCAGAGATGCTGAGCTCATGATCTGAGCTGGAGGCTAGCCATGAGCGGTGTTAGCAATAATAATAGTTAACATTTGTTGTCTGTTTGCTATATATCAGGGACTATTCTGGAATTTCAAATCCTCACAGTGATCCATTGAGATCAAGACTGGTATTATCCCCAATTTACCGACTGAGAAACTGATAAAGAAGTTAAGTAATTTGGCCAATGTCATCCAATTAGAAATTACAGACAAGGGATTCTACTATGAGAAAATGTAACACAGTTAGATATTGAGGTCCTTGACTCAAAGAGTTTCTAATTAGAAAAAGGAAAGAAAGGCAGCCGGGTGCGGTGACTCACACCTGTAATCCCAGCAGTTTGGGAGGCCGAGGCAAGCGGTTCACTTGAGGTCAGGAGTTCAAGACCTGCCTGGCCAACATAGTGAAATCCCATCTCTACTAAAAACACAAAAATTAGCTGTGTATGATGGTAGGCCCCTGTAGTCCCGGCTACTCTGGAGGCTGACCAGGAGAATCGCTTGAACCCTGGAGGCAGAGGTTGCAGTGAGTGGAGATCGCACCACTGTACTCCAGCCTGGGTGACAGAGCAAGACTCTATCTATCTCAAAAAATAAAAACCAAAAATTAAAAGAAAACAGGAAAGAAAGGAAAAATAACAGTGAAAAGTAGTAGAGCTAGTAGGCGGGGGAGTAAGGATTCACAGCCTGAGAGGCTGGCTGGAGGTCCCAGACTTTCACCTAGCTGGTTCTGCAGCAGGTGGCTCCCAGATCACTCCTTAAGTTTCCGTTTATAGATCCACTGAGCCAGCAAGTGAGCTGCATGGGGTTTGCCAGGGAGCTTTTGTAAACTACAATCTCCTGAATCCTCCTCTCTTGTATTTTGACTTCTAAGGTCCAGCACGAAGCCCTGGAATCTGCATTTTAACAATCATACCCTTCTCCCCCAAGTGATTCTGATGCACAGCCAAATTTGGGAATCACTGGAAGAATAGGACTTAGAGGCTGTCAGCCTGGATTTGCATTCTAGCTCTGTCCATTTCACATCTCTGTGTCTTTACTCACTCATTCATTCATTCTTTCAACAAATATTGGAGCACCTACTGTATGCCTAATACTGGATGCTGGAGATTTATTTTATTTATTTTATTTTTTATTTTTTATTTTTGAGACGGAGTCTTGCTCTGTCACCCAGGCTGGAGTGCTGTGGCCGGATCTCAGCTCACTGCAAGCTCTGCCTCCCGGGTTTACGCCATTCTCCTGCCTCAGCCTCCCAAGTAGCTGGGACTACAGGCGCCCGCCACCTCGCCCAGCTAGTTTTTTGTATTTTTTTAGTAGAGACGGGGTTTCACCGTGTGAGCCAGGATGGTCTCGATCTCCTGACCTCGTGATCCGCCCGTCTCAGCCTCCCAAAGTGCTGGGATTACAGGCTTGAGCCACCGCGCCCAGCAGATGCTGGAGATTTAATGGCAAACACAACAGACAGAAATCCTTCTTCATGGAGCTTACATTCTGGTTCATTGGAGGCTGATGATGGAGAAAACTTAAGTAGCAAAGATGGTCAGGAGGAGTGCAGGTTTGGAGTGCCCAGGAAAGACCTCATTGGGAAGATGACATTTGAGTAAAGATTTAAAAGCGAGAGAGGGCTGTGGGAAGGGTGTTCCTGGCAGGGTGAGCAGCTGGTGCAAATGCTCTGAAGTAGGAGTGTGTTTGGCCTATCTAAAAAACAACAAGAAGGCCAGTGTAGAGGGAACTGAGTGTGTAAGGGAGACTAGAAGGAAATTAATTCAGGGAGGTAACAGGGAATACATCATGTAGAACTTTGTAGGCCACTGAAAGAACTTTGACTTCATTCTGAGATGGGAGGCCATTAGAAGGCATTGAGTAGAGTTATCTGATCTGTCTTATGTTTCAAAGGATCCCCTGGTTGCTGGGTTGATAACAGACTATAGTAGGGTAAAGGCAAAAGCATGGAGAGCAGTTAGGAGGCTGTTGCAATTGTCCAGGTGGTAGATCACACTGGATAGGACCAGGGTAGTAGTTTTAGAGGTGATGAGAAATGAATACATTCTGAGTATATTTGGAAAGTGGAGAAAACAGAATGTGCAGAAAGCTTGGGTTATAAGAGGAAGAAGTAAATGATCTTCTTTAGTAAATTTCAATCACTGATTCTTTTTAAAGAATATTACCTGGGCATTGTGGTGAACACGGTTATGTGCTGGTCACTGTGCAAAAGCTTGGGAGGTACATTGGTAAGCTAGACATGTGGTACCTGTCCTCATGGATCTTGCATTCTAGACACAGGGACAACATGTACCTAATTGTCTGGGTTGTTATAACAATGTAAGGTGCATAGTACAGAACCTGGCACACAGTTGCACTCAATACATAGTTGATATTGCTATTATATAGGACACTTAGCATTTGGCAATGTCTGGAGACATTTTCTGTTGTCATAAATGGTGGGGCTGGGGGCAGGAGGGAGGAGTGTGCTACTAGCATATAGCGGGTAGAAGCCAGGGATACTGCTAACTGTCCTGTAAAAATAGGACTGCCCCCCTTTCCTCTCCACCTCCCTCCCCACTGAAGAATTATCTAGTCCCAAAATGTCAGTAGTGCCCAAGGTTGAGAAACCATGAGATGAAGAAAAGGTAGGTAAAGTTATTGCCCAAAATCATAATCATGTGGTCATAAAAAAAACCAGTGGTTTGAGAGGAAAAGTGTCCGCACTTCCCTAAGTGTTCTGGACACTGGAAGGACGTCATCATGTCACTAATAAAAGAGGATACTCAAAAGAACAAATATGTACTGTCCTAGCTTTGTTTTCCAGAAATGGTCCTCTTTAAAGGCAACCATCCATTCTTTCTTCTTTCTTCATCAAACAATGAGGGAGTAATTTTTCTTCTCCTTGAAAAAGAAATTTTCTTCTCCCGTTTGCCTAGACTGGGATGTGGGACATTCTAGGAGCAGGGAAAGTCTGTTTGAAGATGTTTCATTCTGGGAAAATTAATGGGCAGACAATGAAAAAGAGACAAATTGTTCTTTTGGTTCCAAATAAATGCTTGTTTTCTGACACTGCCTGAATTTAAATGGTCCTCAGTTTGACTGCGAAATTAACATGTCTTTGAGGTTAATTGTGGGGGTGGGGTGCAATTCACACCACTTCCAGAGCAATTGTCTGTCTGGAATGCAGAGCCAGCAGCAGCAGGCAAACGGTATATACTCTTTGACCAACACTTGCTTCTGCCTAGACCAACAGTTCCCTTCTGGTCCCTAGGAGCCGCCTCATTATTGAGGGCATGGGTTTTGCATAAAAGACTCATAAGTTATAATTACAGAATCATCAACGGCAAGCTCAGCATCTTTAGTTTTTAGCTGGGGGAACTTAGGAAAATCTTTTAGAAGCTTTTAAAGCCATCAAATTACATTTTTAAGTTTCCTTCTCTAAAATTCTGATTTTAGGGATCTCAAGCTCTATTTTGTGGTATAGTTTCTCTAAAGTTACATCATGACAGGGTAGTAAGCAAATGGTCTTTGGGAGAAAGATACTTATACAAAAAAACTTTTTCTTTTTGGGGGAAGTAAAAAAAATACCTTTTGATAATTCTTACATGTTATTAAGATTCTTTCCATAAACACTGAACCAGTTTTAAGTGCTGTCACCAATGCCGGTTTTTTCATAACCTACATACCAGATAGCATTAGATTTTATGATTTTTTATAGTTTTGATGAGTTTACTATAATACCAATTTTAGGTTATTTACATTTGAGTATCTTCATCTGTTAAGGAAATCATCTACATGCAACCATACTCTCTGTACACTGTAACTTGGACATTTTGAGCCTGATAGAAACTGATAGTAAATAGAGTTTTTTGCCTTAGCCAAGTGATTTTTATTTTGTACTTATTTTATTTTATTTTTGCCACACTGAAGATTCAAGGAAGAGATATTGAAGCTATAAAAAGAATGTCATTCTAGAGGAGATTTTGATCTCCTCCAAACTAAATTTTAAAGATAATAAAAGAAGCATCAGATATCTTTCTTAAATTTGTTATCAAGGAAGGCTATCAAATCTATCTTTTCTGCAGGTCTTTACTGGGAGCATAAATTTCCTACAGTGAAGGAATAAGTGCAGACATATTTCAAAAACAAAAGGAAAACGAGATTATTTATTGCTAGACACCAATCATTCAGGACTTTTATGCTTTAGAATCCTTTAAAAAGTCTGGGGAACAAGGGTGGAAAAAAATGTCCAAGAAAAATCCCAAATTGTTCCCAGATAATGTGTTTTATTAAACTTACTTCTCCATCTCACCTTGCTCCTAAATTCTCCTAGTGTAGCAGGACGAGCTGCAGACAAAACCTCTCAGACACCGAGTTGTGGAAGGAAGGGCTTTATTCAGCTGGGAGCATCGGCAAGCTACTGCCTTAAAATCCGAGCTCCCCGAGTGCACAATTTCTGTCCCTTTTAAGGGCTCACAACACTAAAGATTTCACATGAAAGGGTCGTGATTGATTTGAGCAAGCAGGGGGTGCGTGTCAGGGGCTGCTTGCCCTGGTGGTCAGAGAGAAACAGAACAGAGCAGGGAGTTTCACAATGATTTTTTATACAATGCCAGGAATCTATGGATAACATCGGTTTCTAAGTCATGAGTTGATTTTTAACTACTAGGTTTAGACCAGGCAGGCCCAGGCCTGGTTTCAGGCTGCCTGTCTTTGGTTTCACTTCCTTGTGTTTTCTTAAAACAGGTACTGAGTATAAAACAATATAAAACAATATGGGAGGGTCTCTCTCTTCCCTTATTTCCCCCCTTTGAGACTCTCACTTTTTTTAGTGGGAGTTCTTACTCTTATTTTTGCTACTCATGTCTTTTTGTGCAATAGATTGATAGTGATTTATATAGTACACTTGTGCTGAAGCATTTGGTAAACTAAGGTAGCGATGAAGATTTTTTACCATTTGAAAAAGTACAGGTAGCAAACAAGGAACAGTAAGCAGATTTTTATTACTGTTATAACTTTTATTGTAAGAGTTTTAAATCCTCCTAGTGCTGGGAACTAATTTTTAAACATGGCTTCAAGGTCGAATTCATGCTACACTTGTACAGGCACATGTGTCAGTTTTGTCATATTTTTAACTATGTCTTTAACTACTTGCCTTTGATTATCTATGTGTAGACAGTAATTAGTAAGGTTAAATTACTTATAGACCTCTTTTTCAGCTGCTAGCAAGTAATCGAGAGCCAGTCTATTTTGATAGAGAGCATTTCTTATCTGAGTTTTTTGCTGGGCCAGAATAGTCAAGGTTTGACTGGTTTTATTAGTGATGATTTTTAAAACAGCTCGCAACCGTATGATTCAGTTGAGCATGTAAATGGGGGTCCACTATCCCCGTGAGCCATCTTGTGTCTAAGTGGCAGGCCTATAGTATTGTATAATTTTTTAGGAGGTCATTTATCATCTTTTTAATTACCTGTGGCTATGCTTCATTTTCTGTGGGAAGCATAGACAGGGAAGCCCAGGAGTTCACCTGTTTTTATGGGCAGTAGGAAGAAAGATAGTTTAATAGTGCCAATAACATAACTACCTGTCCACTGGTCAGGGAGCTTAGCATAGCTCTATGTCTATATATCCAGTATAATCCAGTGGGGGCAGTCCAGTCCCAGTGGAATTCTGGGTGGCCCCAGACAGTCTGCAACCTTGGAAATTTACTGAATGGATCTCTTTCTGTGTAATTGTAACTCCACCATGTAACTGTTTTTTTTTGGTACCATTATACAGTTTTTGCCCCAGACAACTAAGTCATCCTACAGAATGAGTGAATTTTTTCCTTTTTCTAGCTATGCAATATTGTTCAATAATTGAGACTTTTAGAACCTAGAGATGATTAGGGTGATTCTTTTGGGCCAGGAATTCATCAGGAACTGGGTCTGTATGCACTAATTCTCAGGCTTCTTATGGCCATTGATCTCTTATTATAGTTTCTCCACAAACATAACATGAAGTGACATTTAGAGACGGGGCTACATGCTCAGCTAATTGCAAAAACAAATTTGTGTTTTTTCTTGGAGTCTCTGGTACTGGCACATTTAGTTTATCATAGAAAATCTGAAATACTAGTTCCAGGGAGAGTTTATGAACCTCCTCTTTTACTAAGATATTTACTCTAGGACCTAGTCCTTTCCTATTGATGCCCAGAGATACATGTTCTCCTTTTTTTACCTTGGGTTTAAGGGATTTGTAATTATTAATTTTAAGGGGTTGCAGCTTCCACTTGTACAGAAGGGGCTGCCTTCTCCTTTTTGGAGCTAAACAGGATCTTTTTCATCCTTTTTCTAAGTAGTCTAGATGACACAAAACCAGTAATTACACACATTTGCACATGAGCTTAATTCATGGCAGATATACATATTTCCTGCCATGTAAACTTTTTTTTTTTTATTTAAAGAACTGCATTTTATTCTATGCTGATTGCTATTGATAGTGGCACAAGCATTACATTTTAGGGTTATATGCTTGGAGATCCCTTTTTCTTCTGTCTTAGCTATTACTTTACTTGTGTCGCTTAGAAAAGGACCAGTCCTTAATTTTATTTTAAAAACTGTGATCATGGGAGGCTTAAAATGGGTCATAACACGTATCAGGTTTGTTATTTCCTGGGCTACATACCTTGGATAGAACAGCATTATACAAACAAATTTCTTTTAGAGTCCTGGTACACTTCTAATAACCATAAAATAATAGGACTGTAGCAATCTTTTGTCCTACCTCAGTGACTTGATATATATACTGGGAACAGCCCTCAGTCTGAGGAAGGTCAGTTGAAGGCCTTACTGTACAAGTCCAAATTTTAAGGAAAATGAGTCTTGCAATGAGTTTCCTCACGTTTCGGCCGTGCGTGGACCAGTCAGCTTCCGGGTGTAGCTGGAGCAGAGCTTGTCATCTTCTTCCGAGTCACTTTGCAGGGGTTGGCGAAGCTGCTCCCATCCACGAATAGCTCCCAGTCTACTGATGTTTAAGGATGGTCTTGGAGGTTGGGCTCACTAGAATAAACTGAGACGAATACTTTTACACGGTTATGTTTAACTGGGCTCTCTGATACCAGGAGCAAGGTGGCGGGGTTTAGGGTGTTGCAAACTTCAGTGGTTATGCGGGGATTTTCACAGAGCAAGTTTTAGTATCTAGTTAGTCTAGCATTCATTAGCTAATGGTGTCCTTTGGTATTTATTAAAATTATCACAGCATGGGGGGAATTTATGTTTAGGTTTTACCTAAGAGTTAGCTTATCCGCTTCTTGTGCTAACAGGGCCGTTGCTGCCAGGGCCCTTGGACATGGGGGCCAGCCTTTGGAAACCCCGTCTAGTTGTTTTGAGAGATAGGCCACTGGCCTTGCCCAGGGCCCTACAGTCTGGATTAAAACTCCAACTGCTATTTTTTCTCTTTCTGACACATAGAGTCAGAAAGAGCCCCAAGGCTGGGGCCGACATGAGTTTTTCCTTTTAACTCATGAAAAGCTCATTGCTGTTGGTTGTAATAGATGTAGTTTATCTAATCTACATTTTTATTGACTGTCATCTACCAAAATGTTGACTTAAATCCTGTAACTATTTGATTTCAAGCTTTAAATTGATCTGGTATTCCTTGCAGGGCTCCCATTGCGTCTAAATAGATGTGAGAGTTGAAAGACTTATAAGGGGCTTCTCTTGCTTTACAATGTCTTTTTTTCCCCCCCTCTGGTTGATGAAATGCCAGGGTGAAAGGCAGAGCCAAATGGACTAAAGCACAAGTGCCACTCTAGTTATTCAGCAGAGTGCCCAGTAAAGGTTCACCACAATACCACCACACATCTGCTCGGGGATGAACAAGGGCTGACTCATGATAAGTTCTTGAAAATTCTTAAGCTTGCTGCGTCACTTCAGGTCTCCAAGGAATGCTAAGTCTCCTCCCTGCCATGAGAGACACAAAGTGAACAGTGTTGAGAGACGGAAGCTGGATGGCCCTTGGGGACTGACCTATAGGGACTTTGGGATATAGCAGAGAGAGCTTGGCATGACTTACTACTCCAGGCTGTAGAATCCTGGAAAAGAGCTACCATGCAGCCCGCGGCTGGTGGACGGGAGGGCCACCTTAGTGGAAGGGGGTCAATCAGGGCCTCTGGCCTGCCATGTGCACAAGCATAACAATTGCTTTTGTTTAACGTGCAGATGGAATATTTGATCCATTTTAACCAGGCATTTGCATCTTAGTGTGCTGTCTGAATTGCCAAAGTTTGCTTTAAGTCTTTAACTTCTATGATCCTCTAGTAAAATGAGTATTTCCTTTAGCACCTATCTTTATTAGCTTTTAGACCAAAGAAAGCTAAACATCATTTTATATTTAATAATGTTTCTTGTATGATTTTATACCAGATAAGCTACATTTTATCTTTATATTAGTGTGCTATTAATGTTAAACTTAATTTTAATGAAATCTTATAGATATATTTATCCAATTTTCCATGTCTGACTATAAGATTTAATAGACTCTTTTTAACCTTTTATAATTTTTGTTAAAGAGCAGGTTGATGCTTTAAGAAAAACCTGTTGCATTTTTACTTTAATATCCAGTTCACAGAAGAAATGGATGATACCTTTTCAACTTTACCTAATATGTTTACACAAATAATTTTCTTTGCAATTATCATTTTAAAACTTGCTTAAACTTTCAAAACAGTATTTTTTAACCTTTTAATGTAGGTAAAAATCCACATTCTTATGCCTCCTTATAATCTTTTTACCAAAGGTATATTTTACTTTTTTTATACACCTTGCACATAAACTGTTTCTTCAATAGTACTCAGGAGGCCTTATTACTTTTAAATTATACATTTTTTGCATAAAATTTTTTTATAACTTTTTTCTTTTGTGACTTTTGCAGACAATTTTTCGACATGTCTCAACTTTCTGACTTATTACAAACTTTTTTTTTTTAAACAACCAGTTAATTTATTTCAGGACAAGAATTTATCATGTAACTTTTTTTAATATAAATTCTGCCTCCCCCCCTTTTTCCCTTTCTTGAAATTTTTTAACATTGTTCCTAGTGGGGTGGGCTTATTTGTGCCTGACCCATGCTTCTTCGAGACAAAACACCACGCTCACACCACACGCACACCACAAAACAAAAATCAGGTAAAAAAGAGGCACACACACACTTCTGCAGTTTACACCAAACCAAAATCAAAACCAAAATCAGAGTACCCAGAAATCCAAGCCAGGTCAAAACCAAAACTAAAGTATCAAACAATCCAAGTCAAGCCAAAAACAAAAACCAAAGTGCTGGTACAGGCACGCCACGGGTGATCAGGCCACCCTTCCACTCAAATGGAGTAGCCAAGTTCCCAAGACCAGTCCCATCGAGCCATTCAAGCCAAGCAAAAACCAAAACCAACACCAAAGTGCCAATAAAGGCACGCCATGCGTGATCAGGCCACGATTCCACTCAAATGGAGTGGGCAAGTTCCAAAGACTAGTCTTTATCAAGTTTCAGATGTCTGGACTCCAAGTGCCAGTTCCTTCTCAATGTTCAGTCACTGTGTTAATCCGCCTGCTACGCCGTGCTCTGCTAAGAGCTGAGGCGTTCCACCAGGGCAACTGCCTACCCGGGAGCGCTCTTTGGATCGCATCATTCAGGCTGGCCGGAGTTCCCCGCAGGGATGCTCCACAGGGCAGGCCTAAGCCGCCTAAGGGGCTGCCTCGGCAGTCCATCAGTCACCTCGCTTCCCGGTCACCTTGGCCGTCCATCAGTCACCTCGATTCCCAGTCAGGGAACCAAGAACTGCAGCAGGACGAGCTGCAAACAGAACCTCTCAGACACCCAGTTGTAGAAGGAAGGGTTTTATTCAGCTGGGAGCATTGGCAAGCTACTGCCTTAAAATCTGAGCTCCCCAAGTGCACAATTTCTGTCCCTTTTAAGGGCTCACAACACTAAAGATTTCACATGAAAGAGTCGTGATTGATTTGAGCGAGCAGGGGATGTGTGACAGGGGCTGCATGCACCTGTGGTCAGAGTGAAACAGAACAGAGCAGGGAGTTCCACAGTGTTCTTTTATACAATGCCGGGAATCTATGGATAACGTCGGTTTCTAAGTCGTAAATTGATTTTTAACTACTTAGGTTTAGGCCAGGCAGGCCCAGGCCCAGTTTGGGGCCTGGTGCCGGGCTGCCTGTCTTTGGTTTCACTTCCTTGTTTTTTTTTTTTAAACAGGTACTGAGTATAAAACAATATAAAACAATATGAGAGGGTCTCTCTCTTCTCTCACTACCAACCTGCCTATCTCTTAGCGTTCACTCTCCGCACGTAACCATGACCCAAGTAAACAAAATTCTGGCATATGTCCTTTTAATTATCTTCGTTGCCAAAATAATATATGTTCACTGTATAAAAATTAGAAAAATACATTACAAAAGAAGAAAATGAAACTCTATCTATAAATTCCACACTCCAGAGATAGTCACTGTTAATGCCTTTAGTTATATCCTTCCAGATATTTTCTCTCTCTCTCTCTATATATATATATATCTCTCTTTTAAAGTCATATTTCTTCAAACTAGCTTTTATCCCATTTTCTTCATTTAACATTGTATTAACGCTTTCTAGGTCAATTTTTTTTATAGAAACCCATCTTGATTTATTTATATAACCTTCTATTATAGAATCCTAAGGGTGTTTCTAATTTTCTACTTTTAAAATTTTATTTGTAGTTAATACCTCATCACTTTATTTTTGTGCATATCTTTACTTATTTGCTCACAGTAAATTCCTAAATGTGGCACTATTGGACCAAATGGGGATGCCGACTCTTGGGCCCTTGACACATATTACTGGCAGTTCCTTAAAATTCACACTGATGTTACTTGTCTCTCCACCACCGGGTGATTGACATATGAGCCTGAGGGAGCCTTGTATGGTCTTTCAAGCAGATAGTCTTTGGAAATACAACAAAGGATTTGGGAAGTGTAGGTGGCTCAGTTGACTGATGGCCCACAAATCATCACAAAAGAACTTTCAAAGGTGACATTTTACAGAGAGTGATTTTATCACTGTTACTGTTATGATTGCTGGTAATGAGGTGGGTGAAAGGCAAAATAGAAAGGGCTTTCCTTTGAGGAGAAAAAAAATCAAACTTTGTACAGTAACAAATTCAGATTTCACTCAGTAAAGCTAAAATACCACTAAATGTAGGCTCATTTAAACTAGAGGTAAATTGAAAATAGTTTAAAAAAAATGTGTACTCTCCAACCTTGAGATTCCATTTCTTAATATGTGTTAGAGAATCCCTGCTTATAATAGTATGAAACTGGAAAAATACATGGAAAACAACTGAAATGTCCATTAATAGGAAAACAGATTAATCATAGTATATGCATACACTGAAATGTAATTCAGCAGATGAAATCTCACTACACAGATCAACACAGATAGACTTTTAAAAACATAATTGCAAGTAAAGACAGATGCAAAACAATATATGTAGAACAATAAAACAGAGACTAATACTATATATTAAGAAAAACATATATGTATATATATTTATGTAAAATTATGTCCTGAAAAATACACACCAAATTTAGATAATTGCCTCAAGGGAATGAAGAAAAATGACACAGGTGAGCATGACAGTGAGTGATAGGGGAGAAGAAAGGCCCTTCAATTTTATGTGTAATGATGCATATTTTAATAGTAAAATTCCATGCTATTTTACCAAATCGAAGCCATTGAATATAAAACCCATTATTATTCAATGTATCAGAAAGAAAGTTGTCACAATATGCACAATAATTTTAAATGCACCCTATTTCAGAGATACTAGTATATGAAAAAAAGTGTGAAATTCCCTCTATACTTTACTCACTATACTATTAACTTGTAAAGCGACACTCTCCCAGTTTCTTGGTTCAGTATGAATTCACTGTAGTAGGTCAGAACATGCCTATATTCCATTGTTTCTCCTAGGTTTAAAACCTCTTTCTGGAAAGAGTTTTAAAAGGAGAGGAAAAACAATATAGAGTCAGTGTTGCTAGATAAAAATACAAAATCCCAGTTAAATTTGAATTTCAGATAAACAATAAATAATATTTTAGTATAAGTTTGTTCCATTGAATTTCAAGTAAATAATACATATTTTTTTCTATAAGTGTATGCAAATATTTCATGGGTCTGATTTATACCAAAAAAAAGTTGTGTATCTGAAATTCAAATTTAACTATGTTTTTATTTTCTAAATATGGTAAACCTATCCAAAGTATAACTAATCTGAGAAAAGGACAAAGCAAAAAAAATATAGCTGGAAGCTAAGTGAGAAAACAAGAAATAGAGAGTAGGTTGGAAGTGGTTGCTAGCAAAGAAAAACAAATAAGCAAACCAAACCTCAGTTAGTTATCCTGACAGCATGTATTTTATTTGAAAACCATGTACAGTCTTTTCCTATTTCTTATTTGTGTAGAGGGTTCCACTCTACACTGTGGACATGTTTGAACCACTGAGCAATGAATATAATCTCAGTAGCCTCAGTCATCAATTTGTCATTGCCTGATCAATGGGTCCTCATTGGTTTTACTAGCCCCTGAAGGGAAAGGCCAGCACCAAAGGTCTCTTTCAGGAGACACAAATTGATCTGGCAGGCTGGCTCAGGGGCCACCTTCTCGAAACTCAACTCTGCTGCTACCTTCCCTTTCACTGATTAAGTAAAACAATCTTGGAGTCTTTTTTAACTTTGGATTTGAATATCATACAGCAGGTGTGTGCTAGAGCTCCCTGCACTAGCTTGAGGGAAATGACAACATTTTCTCCAGCCAGGTAGGGTCAGCTCCTCCTTTGACAAGGTAGAGACGCTGAAGCCCTTGTCCTGGGTCACAACCATTTTCTGTGGCAAGTTCACAGCTTCACCAGCTTCTAGAACACAGGCATACCCTGAGTGCTTAAAAACATTAAAAAAAAAAAATACCCCTTCCTGTTCTTCTCTAAGTTACAAAAATAGAAGGAAGTGGGGTGCGGGGAGGCAGAAAGAGAGGTGTCAAGCAGACATTCCCTGGGTCTGAAGGAAGCAGCAGACTCCACAGTGTCTCACACCTTCTCTGGGTTTGTGTAGAGAACTGATGCTGCTTACTTACCCTGTTGCCTGCATGTAGGTCTAGGGAGGTTAATATCTTCTCTTCCCTCCTTGGTTTTACTTGCAATAGTTGTTGAGGTGAGAATTTAGTTATTGGGTGTTTTTCACCTTATGTTTTCATCGCAAGGGACTTAACGTTACTTTCACTTTTGCAAACACTGAAGCCCTGATGGAGAAAACTGCAAACCCTCTTCGAGGGCCCCCTAGTAAAGGAGACATTGGGAGAAGATATTCCCATGGTGCTCATAGTTCTCAGAGCCGTCAAAGGCCACGAAGCTCCTGAAGTGGCAGGCTCTGACTACTGGCTTTCCAATTTACCTTGTTTTACTTCTTCCTCACAGGAGTGCAGTAAGGGAGGTAGTATGTCCCCCATTTGATAGAGGAGGAGACTGAGTCTGGGCTGGGTAGTGAGAAAGCAGAGGCAGGAAAAAAGAGGCAGAGCCATCTGGCATTTACAAGGCACTAAAATCACTGGAAATGAAATACGATGAAGACAATGCTATTTCCCAAAACTGCTTTCAGAGAAGACTTACATGTCGGTTGCTTTACCAAGCTGCTTAGGAGTAGAAAAGGATGGGGTAGAAATAATCCTCCAAAGGGGCTTGAGAAAGATGGAGCTCAAGCTGCCTTCTAAGAAGGGATGGGAAATTTGGGCACAGAGCTTTTCTTGTGCTGGGTTGAGTAAGCTTAGGGGAGGAAAGGTGTGATATTTTCCTCAGCAGTCATAGGATCCAAGCCAACACACCTATAACAAAGGACAGGTTAACAAGAGAAAAGCATAACACAGTTATTTAATCAAAGTTTTACGTGCCTTTAGAATGAAGATCAGGAGATCCAGGGAAAACTGCCTATTTTTATGTTTAGTTTCAATGAAGAATAGACTGCCATGTGGGAATGTGATTGGACAAAAAGAGTATGATCTAATGATAATAGGTGGCAAACCCAGCAAGGCCTTTCCAGAATCCTCTTGTCTTCTCTGTGTAACATTCCTTCCTCCGGGATATGGGACAGGACCCTTGGGAATGAGGTCTTCAAGTGAGAAGGGAGAAGGGGAAAAGTGACCTTTTTGGTTTTTGTGGTTTGCTTTGGGTGAGGGGAGTTCTAGTTTCTATGACCCGTCTTGCAAAAGGGAAATTCTGGTTTCTATGATTTGCTTTTGAGTAGAAAGAGGGGCAGGAAACCAGAGGATGGGAGAAGATCAGAAACACCTTGTTTCTGAGGCCCTCCCAGTGTCCTTCAGTTCAGAGTACTCAGTGTGCCAAGGTGCCATACTTGGGGTATTGTGTTCTGAGCCCCTACGTAAGTTTGGGGTTAGACTCAAATTGGTCTGGACAGTTGAGCAAGAATAGTACTTTTTTCCCATCCAGCTTCCACACTGCTGCCTATCCTCGCCTCTAAATAGCATACACTGACAAGGAGAAGAATGGGACAATATCTCTTTTCTCATTGATGGAATTCTCTTTTTGAGGAAATCTCCCCTTTCATGATAGTGATAAAATTTTGGAAGTTGGAGTGCAGATGGGCACATAACTGACTGACTAAAGAGACCAAAGAAAGCTGATCACCAGACATCTGAGGAATAACACAACAGGAAAGCCAGAAGTCTAAGAAAAAGCTGGGTGTACTGGCTCATACTTGTAATCCCAACACTTTGGAAGGCCAAGATGGGAGGATTGCTTGATGCCAAAAGTTCAAGAGTAGCCTGGGCAGCATAGCAAGACCTCATCTCCACAAAAAACAAAAGTTAGTCAGGCATGGTGGCATATGCCTAGCTACTCAGAAGGCTGAGGCAGGAGGAATACCTCAGCCCAGGATTTGGAGGTTACCATGAGCTATAATCATGCCTGGGTGATAGAATGAGATGCTATATGCATGAAATAAAAATAGGATTCTATTTTTTAAAAACCAAACATGCAGACAACGAGAGTGAGTTTTAGAAGATGAAAACCCGAAGGCAGAAAGGAACCTCTCAATTGATATGCTAGAAGATAATTTTGCAGAAATTTCTTGGAAAGTAGAGCAAAAAGACCAAGACATGGAAAATGAGAGCAAAAAAAATTGCAAATTAGAGATTAGAGAGTGTCCAGAAGACTAACCATCTAAGTAAAAGAAATTCTAGAGAGAGAAAACAGATAATCAATATTATAGCTTAAGAAAATTTCTCAGAATTAAAAGTCTTATTGAGGTCCACCACAATAAATAAAAATAAATCCTCACTGAGGCCCACCAGTGTAGTGCTTCATTACACTAGGATCAAAGACAAAATCCCAAATCTTTCAGAAAAGAAAAAAAAAATTACGTAAAAAGAACCAAGATTCAGAATGGCTGTAGATTTCTCAATAAAACAGTAGAAACTGTTTTATTGTAGAAACAGTAGAAACAGTAGAAAAATGGAGAAATTCTGAGGGAAAATAGTTTCCAATTTAGAATTCTATGCCAAGACAAGGAGTAAAATTTCGGCGTGGATTAAAGACATTTTTAGATATATAAGAGCTTAACATTTTAATCTCCTATGTCCTTTCTCAGGAAACAATTATAGGAAGCACCATCAAAATGAAAGATTAGGCTGGGCACGGTGGCTCATGCCTGTAATTCCAACATTTTGGGAAGCCGAGGCGTGTGTATCATTTGAGGTCAGGTGTTCGAGACCAGCCTGGCCAACATGGTGAAATCCTGTCTCTACTAAAAATATAAAACTGAGCTGGGCGGTAGTGGCGCGCACCTATAATCCCAGCTACTTGGGAGGCTGAGGCGGGAGAAACACTTGAACCCAGGAGGCAGGGGTTGTGGTGAGCCGAGATCACACCGCTGCACTCCAGCCTGGGCAACAGAGAGAGACTCCATCTCAAAATAATAATAATAACAATAAAATAATCAAGAGATTAAACCGAGAGAAGGACAAATATGGGAAAGTCAGCTCACAAGAGAAGGAAAGAGAAAGTCTGAGCAATCAGTTAAGACAGGCCAGAATTCAAGACCTTTGGCTCAGATTCAGGGCTCCTTTCATTTTATTTCTATTTTATCAAGTTATCATGCACATAATTGTATAATATAGTTCAACAAGATTTATTATGAAAGTTAGCCCCTTGGGGGCCGTATTCTTTTTCCCACTACTTCCTACTCTTCAGAATCAACCACTTAGCTCCATTCGCTGTCTCCTTTGGCATTGCTTTCAAATATTAAATAATATAGTCCAACTTGAATTTTCCATTTTAGCCATTTCCTATTAATTCCCTAATGTGGGGATTAAAGATGTGCTTCCCTCTCATCGTCACCACGTGCCACAACCACACACCCTATGCTTTTAAGATGGTTCTGCTTATCCAAAAAGTTGGTTTTGCCTTGATTTCCACATGGTATTAAAGCTTTCGCTTTTGCTTCCTGTCATTCAAGATCGTTTTTTGCATGATGCATGTGTGTGACCTGATGATTGAGTCTATGGGTTTGAAGTAAAGCAAAGACAAGGAAGCATTAAAAATAAAATTTTCTATAATCAAGACGAGCACACAAACGTGTGAATAAGATTTTCAACAGAAACATAACAGAGACCAGGCAAGATATAGGGCAAAATAGAGAAAGTGATAATAAGTAGATTTATCAGGACAGCACAAGTGAGAAATAAAAGCAAGTTCAAGACCAAAGAAAACACTCAGCCTTCTTACTTTAGAATCAAATTGGCAATTAGCCTAGACTACCTTCCGCAATGACCACGGAAGGGCTATGCGATCCAAACAGGAAGCACCAGCCTCAGAAATATTTAAAGTCCCTAATGTGAACTTCTACTCCTTTATCTGCCCAGCTCCTCTCTCTTCTTATAGGAAGAGACAGACTCTCTTTTGGAGAACTGCTTCTCTCTCCAGGCCCTTGTGGTTCTCACAGGGACTATTTGTCCTAATCTTATCCTCTGGCCATATTGATTAATTGCAAAGTAAACAACCCAAGGCCAGGCCAATTAGAATCCTTCCTGGATTTTTAAAGGATTGTTATAAAGGGTTGAAGGAGTTTAGGAAATGCCACACCAAAATATGCTGCTTTGTTTACTAATTCCTTTGAGGTGAAGGCATTTGGAAAATAGCAAATGAAGGTGACAGAGGTCTCGGAACAAGAGTGACTCCATCTTGAGTGGGGCTGGGTAAAATGAGACTGAGACCTACTGGGCTGCATTCCCAGAAGGTTAAGCATTCTAAGTTGGCACAAGGTACAGTTCACAAAGACCTTGCTGATAAAGCAGCATGTGGTAAAGAAGCTGGTCAAATCCCACCAAAACCAAGATGGTGATGAGAGTCACCTCTGGTTGTCCTCACTGCTCATTATATGCTAATTATAATGCATCAGCAGGGTAAAAGACACTCTCACCAGCACCAGTGATAGTTTACAAATGCGATGGCAACGTCAAGAAGTGGGGAGGGATGGCTTTGGGAGTTATACCTGATGTAAATGACGAGTTGATGGGTGCTGACGAGTTGATGGGTGCAGCACACCAACATGGCACAAGTGTACATATGTAACAAACCTGCACGTTGTGCACATGTACCCTAGAACTTAAAGTATAATAATAATAAAAAAATAAATAAATAATAAAAATAAAAAATAAAAAATATAAAAAAGAAGAAGTTACCTTATGTGGTCTAAAAATTGGAAGAACCCTCAGTTTCATGAATTGCCCACCCCTTTCTGGGAAACTCATGAATAATCCACCCCTTGTTTAGCATATAATCAAGAAATAACTATAAGTATCCTTAGTCAAGTAGCCTACTCTGCTGCTCTGACTATGGAGTAGCCATTCGTTTGTTGGTTTACTTCTTTAATAAACTTGCTTTCACGTTACTCTATGGATTCACCTCGAATTGTTTCTTGTGCAAAATCCAAGGCTCCTCTCTTGGGATCTGGATCGGGACCCCTTTCCAGTAACACAGGGAGAGACTTCCACCGAACTCCCCTTGCTACCTAAAGACAGATCCTCCAAAGGACTTCAATTGTCATCAGTCTCATTTCTGAGAGTTTTATCAATCTGGAAAGACTAACTTGTATCACAGGAGAGGAGACAAGAAATTGATACCCCACCTAGACAATCTTTGTCACAAACTATCGCAGACTCTTTTCTCTTTTTCTAAGGGTTCATCTTTCTACCAAATCGTTTACTTTCCCCTAAGTTGCTTGCATCCCTCCTTTCCTCTCCCCTGTGAAGAGGGCATATAAGCTCCCGAATCTCACTTGTTTATTGAATATCTACATTTCTTTCGTGTGATGCTCCTGTGTATGTGATGAATTAGTACACTTTTTCTCCTATAAATCTCCCTTTCGTCAGTTTATGTAACAGAATCAGTTATCGAACCATCAGAGGGTGGAGGAAGAGTCCTTCTTCACAGGGGAAGAGGGTCTTTCTTCACAATGTCATGTGCCACGTAAAAACTAGAACTTCTAAAATATAGTAGTCCCCTATTACTCATGGAGGATTTGTTCCAAGACCCCCCGAGTGGATGTCTGAAGCTGCAGAGAGTACCGAACCCTATACACATAATTTTCAAAATACAGTAACAGGCATGTCATGTATGCAGCGTGGATATGCTGAAAAAAGAGAAGATTCATATCTTGGGTGAGACAGGGGAGGATGGCACAGGATTTTAACATGCTGCTCAGAAGACCATGCATTTTAAATTTATAAATTATTTTTTGGAATTTTCAATTTAATACTTTCAGACCTCAGTTTTTCATGGACGACAGAAACCATAGAATGCAAAACAACAGATAAAGCGGAGGACAACTGACTATTGTACATAAGAGGAAAGTGGATATTGGGGGATAACTAATAGCCTCTGCTACAATTGCCTACTGAGCCATCACAGGATATGATAATTGGAGCTTTTCCTGCCTCATTTTTTTGATTGAGGCACCATCAAAGAATAATTCAGACACTTTTTATGGTTATGTTGCATGCAGTTTCTTACTGTTTGTTATTAAGCTTGCAAATTGTTAACTCACATGTGAGGAAGTTGAATAAAAGATGGAGTTAAAGATCAAGGGCAAAAATATGATTTTAGAGAGAGAAAAGAGAGCAAAGAAAAGCCAGTAGAGTATAGAAAGAGGGCATGTTGTTTGAACATATCTGGGTAAACTAATAAGCTGACAGCTAGCTAAGAGGTTAGAATGGACATTTCTTATTAGAATAAGCCCCATAGAGTTATCAAAAGAAACAATTTTAGCTGTTTAGGGTTTCTCCAGAAAACCTTAAGAGTTTAGCTATGCAGCACACAAGACAGGCAATCTCTGGTCAATGTCTTCCTGTCCTTAACTAGGTTTTGGTTAGGGCAGCACAGCACCATTTCATACTTTAGAGTCTCACTTTAGAATTTACCAGCACAGATAGAAGGCAAGTGGCTACCACTGAAGAAAATTCTACTGTGAGCCCTGTGTGCACCTCTCTACCAAGACCCTGTTTGGGGAGGAGGGAGCAGGGCTGTACCTATTCACCTCAAGTCCAGTGAGGGGCACTTCAGTGGAACAGTGTAAACGGAATATTGGTTAAGAAGATTGTTTGGACAGAAGGCTTGTAGTTCTGAGTGCCCTGCCCCCACCATCTTGCTTTGGGGGAAAATTAGAGGAGGGTTGTTCCTTAAGCCCAACGCATAATAATGGGTCTTCAAAAGAACCCCTTGGAAATCCTTGAACTGTGACATAGTGGGGACTGATGCTTGGCTTACACTTTAAAAAGTGAAAGCAGACTGTGTACTAGAGTCTGATTCCTTTTTAGGAAATCCAGAGTGAGAAGGACCTACCTAATGCTTTGGTGATGGCACCCAAGAGCAGCTGCTGGGTTGAGATGGGTGTACATCAGGAATGCAGAGGATGGTGTGAGGTGCTTATCTTACTCTTAGGCATTGCACAGTGTATTAATGCAGTATTAATTAATAGAGAGCACTCTATTAGAATCCCAGTGACCTGGTATATCAGATGTCTTAGAAGAGGAGTCTAGGAAGCCCCACAACTGGTAATAGCTATCCATTAATATTTTCTACTTCTGTTGCTGATTTTATCTCAGTGAGCCCAGTTATGTCAGCCTAGGCACTGCAGTGTCAGCCAGAGGCAACCATTAATGAGCTGGGGCTTGGATGAAGTGGCTCTGCCCAGTGATATTGTTCCACACTGATAGTGTCAAAAGATGCTAATGAAATCTCCCTCTTTAAAAATGCACATAGAATTCTCAACCCACAAGAATCTAACCTTACATGTTAGATTCACCTGGGAGCATTAAAAAACACTGATGCTGACCGGGCACGGTGGCTCACACCTTAATGCCAGCACTGTGGGAGGTCGAGGTGGGCAGATCATGAGGTCAAGAGGTCAAGACCATCCTGGCCAACATCCTGGCCATCATCTCTACTAAAAATACAAAAATTAGTTGAGCATCGTGGTGCACGCCTGTAGTCTCAGCTACTCGGGAGGCTGAAGCAGAAGAATCACTTGAACCCGGGAGGCAGATGTTGCAGTGAGCCAAGATCACACCACTGCACTCCAGCCTGGTGACAGAGTGAGACTCCATCAAAACAAAACAAAACAAAACAAAACAAACAAACAAACAACAACAACAAAAAACCCACTAATGCTGAAGCTCAAATCATTTAAACTTATATTGTGAAATTGGAGACTAGGCATCAAGATACTAAAAGGGTCCTGAAGTGGTTCTAATGTTCATTCTAGGTAAAACATCTACCAGTAATAAAGCAATCGGAAGAATATTGCTCAACCTGTTTAATCAAGAATGAACACAGTTACTGATTGCTTGTGGAAACTGCATGGTAAGGAGGCTGCTTTTTCAGTCTTTTCAAGAAACATTGACTCATAACTTTTCTATTCTTGAGTAAAGAATAGAAAATTATTTATTCAAGATTTAGGTTATGTTTCAAAATCATACAGGGTCAGGGTTGCTCCAGTTTCCATAGAGGTAACAAATATCTCACTTTCCTAGTCTCTAGGGCAGGATAGGAGACCTTAACTGTAGTCCCTGAGCCTTTAGAAATGCCCTACAGACCTCCCTCATTCCTTAACATTCATCTTTCCTTGTTTGTTTTTTTTTATTTGTTTGTTTATTTATTTGTTTGTTTGAGATGGAGTCTCACTCTGTCGGTCAAGCTGGAGTGCCGTGGTGCAATTTTGGCTCACTGCAACTTCCGCGTTCCAAGTTCAAGTGATTCTCCTGCCTCAGCCTCCTGAGTGGCTGGGACTATAAGCATGTACCATCACACCTGACTAATTTTTGTATTTTTTAGTAGAAACAGGGTTTCACCATGTTGGCCAGGCTAGTCTCGAACTCCTGATCTCAGGTGATTTGCTCACCTTGGCCTCCCAAAGTGCTGGGATTACAGTCATGAGCCACCACACCTGGCCTTAACATTCATCTTTCACCCTTCATTTTCCACTGTTTTCAATATTTAGTCATCCCATTTATCTATCTGCCCAGTGACTCCCTGACATACACCTTCTTTCATCTTTGTGCCTTATAATTAAGTCCTAAACCACTTAGGCTTGTGTGTCCACTTTAAGCTGGTGACTTTTCTCCATCCAATTTCTGCTGACCTGAGACAGGTAGGGGCAGCCTCTGATCATAGCTCCTGAGACACCACAGAGATGGGGTGAGAAAACAGGATAGAAAGAAGAAAAGAGGGTCTGTCCCTGTGGCTTATTAAGAAACAATATGCCTGACACTAAATTTTGCCATGAGATTTTTTCTTCTGATGACACTTGTAAGTTTACTTTTGCCCTCCCCATGTGGATACTCGCCAGAGGCAATACTATGATCTGTTTTACACACAGAACACTTCCGATACCAAAAATGTTAGATTTTTCCTCACCAACAACCAATTTTCCAGACACAAACTGGGTGTCCAGTGGCTCAGTTCCATGGAGTTAGTGTCAGACCCCACAAGTTAAGAGCTCATCCTTCAAGACTACCCTTGCCTCAGACTGTGCCTTATTCAGATGCCAGTTAAAAGTCCTAGGTTGCTTTCCATAACTTCTGACCGACCAGTTATAAATTGAGGGTTCCTACAACCACCTTCTCATATTTGATAATTTGCTCCAGTGGCTCACAGAACTCAGGAAAACAGACTACTTACTATTAGCAGTTTATTATAAAGGATACAACTCAGGAACACACAAACGGAAGAGATGCACAAGGCAAGACATGGTGGGAGGGGAGGCAAGAGTTTCCAGGGCCTCTCCAGGCCTGCTACTCTCTCAGTACCTCAATGTTTTCACTAAGCTAGAAGCACTTGGAACCCCATCATTTAGGGTATTTATCAAGGTTGCATGGGCAGGACTTAGGGGTATCCAAGAGAGAGAATACAGTCATGGGTTCTTAAAGTTTCTGTTTCTGGTTGGGCCAGTAAAGCCCATTCCTCATCCCTCTTTTCTGCTTATCACTAGACAGAAACTAAAAACCATGGCTTCAGGCTGTTAAAAGCCTAAAACATAACAAAACAGAACAACAACAACAAAATAAGGCAGGTTGGATAAGCTTGGCAAGTCATTAGCCATTGATTATTGACTCCATCTCTAGCTTCTCTCCCCTCTGGACAAGGTGAGTGGAGTTTAACGTCCCAATTGTCTAATCATGCCTTGATCTTTATGGTGACCATCCCTTACCCTAAAGCTATTTAGGGCCCCACCCAGAGTCACCTTATTAACAAAAACTTAAGTATAGTTGAAAGCGGCTTATTATGAATAATGAAAGATGCTCCTCACTCTCCTATCACTCGGAAAATTGCAAGGGTTTCAGGAGCTCTTGAGTCAAGAACCAGGGAGGAAGATCAAATATATCTTTCCTATTGTATTACAATACCACAGGTACTATGTTCAGGGATCACACCCTCTTCTAGCCAAAGGGCAGACATATGACATGACTTAGGCCAATCAGATGTCTCTCCTAAAATATAAATCTTGAACAGAATAACAAGAGAATGACAATGTTGTGGTTATAGTCATCCTAGCAGAAACGTCCTGTCAAGATGGTTTCCAATGAGACAATGTTGTATTGATTCCTGCTTCCCAGACACCAGCGCCACCCTGATCCGTGTGTCTTCCCTGATCTGGTTCTCCATCCTCCTTCTTGTTGTTTCTCTAAACTCCTAATTTCCTCTTTTGTTGTTTTGCTTTGTTTGTAAATTGGTCGAGTGATGGTTTTTCACTTGTTTTTTGTTTGTTATTGTGCTTTTGTTTTTGTTTTATTCCTCTTTTCTAAATTGTCAGAGTATGCTTCACTGGTTTGTGAGCAAAGAACCCTATGGTAATCAGTCCTCAACTTAATGTACTGAGAAATCCAAATTCCTTCTATGTCCTCTATATCTTATGAACCAATACATAGGTATTATTAGTCTGAAAACAAAATCTATCCCTGCATACAACCTATCCACTTCCCATCTTAAGTGTATTTCAAAGTTCTCTTACATTGGTTTATGAAAAGTAAGATGCCATCTAGGAGTCAGCAAAGACACTTGACCTAGGCTTATACTTATATAAAGCCTGCCATGTACCAGCAATGGGGTTCAGCATGCTACGTCTTCCTACCTCCCAGTCACTCTTCAATACATTTTTATGACTTTAAGGAACATGTGCTCATTGACCTTGGTGTCTCAAGAAATCCCAGGTGGCGGATCTGGTATACCTGGTTCTACTCTGGTGTGGACATTATCATGAGCTCTTGAGCAAGTCACTTCATTTTTCAGATCTCAGCTGCTTTATCTATAAAATGAAAGACCTGGAGAACACGATGCCCAAATATAACATTTAACGACCACAGTAAACATGTATCATATAGCGTGGTATCATATTCACCCCAGAACCTGGGATTCCAAATCAGGCTGAGGCCTTGAGACTGGCTCATCCTCTTCAGTACTCCTTCAGTCTATTTTCTTTTCTCTGTCTCTGCCACCACCATGACATCCTTCTATTGTCCTGACTATTGAGATAACTTCTTTGGTGTCAATTCTAGTTCACCCAAACTCCTCTCTGCATGGTAATCAGAGAGCTTTTGAGAAGGTCAACCCAAATATGTCAATAACATTCCTCTGAGGACAAAGAACAAAATCTCTAACATAATCCGGCCTGTTACCCTGTCTATAGCCTCATTTCCTAACCCCTTGCTCTTGCCCTATGAGTTCTAGCCTTGTAAGCCAGCCTTCAATTCCTTCAAAGATGAAAGATTCTCTTTGCCCCAGGATCTTTGCACAGTTCTTTCCTCTACCTCTAATACCAAATTCCCCTTTCCAAGTTACTTTACATATTGCACAGATTTTGTCTCCAAAATTTCATCCTCAAAGAAGCCTTTCTTAACCTCTCAGACAAGCCAGATATTCCTATCAAACGATCCCTGTACCTCCCTTCAGAGTCTTATTGTAGGAATAAGAGTCTTATTGTAGGAATTAATTACAAATTTGATTATATGTTTATTTGAAAGGCATCTCTTTTCCCCACTGTTTTGCTCACCACTATAATCACAATACCTAGTATAGTAGCTAGCACCCAATGGATATGCAATAAATGCATTGCATGAATGAGTAAAGGAATGAAATTGAAACGTGTCCAAGTATTTCACCTCTCTTTCCTACTGTGTTTACTCTGGATAGGATCCTTATCATGACCCAAGCCAATGTCTACCTACCTTGATCAACTTCTTCCTTGTTTTTATACAACATATGATTTGGGAAAAGCTATAGTAAATTATAATAAAACTCAGGCTGGCCCCACAGTCCTAGTTTCCAGGTCAGCCCCAGAGCCCTAGACCCACTCTAACACCAGGCAGCACCTTTGGACCCCAGGTCCAGGCCAGCACCCTAGGACCCAGCCTCCAAACTCAACCTGGCACCAGGTTGGCACCCACAGACCCCAGGTCTGGGCTAGATCTCACTGATGCAGGTTCCAGTTCAACCCAGAACCAGGCTGGCACCAGGCCTGCCTGCCCAAAAACTTCAGCAGCAAACCTGCCCATGCACACTGCCATATAACCTAACTAGGATCTCTAAACCAGTTGATTGGTTAAGAGCTTTCTCTGCCAAAGCCAGTATGTAAGACAGAAATAGGTACCTATTTCTTAAAAAATGCAGACACCAACAAATGGCCATGAATAAGGAATAATCAGAGAAGCATAATACCACCAAAGGAATAAAATAAAACACTAATAACTGACCCTAAAGAAATAGATATTTATGAATTACCTGACAAAGAATTCAAACTAATTGTTTTAAAGGAGCTTAGTGAGATGTGATAGAACACAAATGGATGACTAAACAAATTCAAGAAAACAAAATGAAAACAAAATGAGAAGTCCAACAAAGAGATAAAAACCAGATAAAAGCAACAAATAGAAATTCTGAAGCTAAAATAACACAATGACTAAATTGGAAAATGTAATAGAGAGCTTTAACAGCATATTTCCATGAAGCAAAAAAAGAATCAGTGAGTCTGAACACACATTATTTTAGATTACCCAGTCGGTGGAACAAAAAGAAAGAAGAATTAAAGAGCAAAGAAAGCCTACAGAAATAATGGGACACTAGCAAATTAACCAATATGTGCATTATGGAATTTCCAAAAGGAACAGAGAAGGAGGAATAAAGCTTTGTTAAAGAAATAAGGAACAAAACTTCCCAAATCTGAAGAGGGAAACAAACAGCCAGGTCCATGAAGCCCAAAGACCCCTAAATTAATTAAATGTAAAGATATCTTCATCCAACAAATTATAATCAAATTCTCAAAAGCCCAAAGGAGAATTTTGGAATCAGCAAGAGAAAAGAAACTTATCATATACAAGGGAACACACGTGAAACTGTCAGTTTCTTTTGAGAAGCTCTCAGTTCTTTTGAAAACAAAAGAAACCTTTCAGGGCAGAAGAAAGTGGGATGACATATTTAAAGTGCTGAAAGAAAAAAACTCCCAACTAAGAATATAATGCCTTGCAAGGCTATCCTTCAGAAGTGAAAATGAGATGAGGACTTTCCCAGACAAACAAAAGCTGTGAGAGTTCATCACCACTAGGCTTGCCTTACAAGAAATGCTAAATGGAGTTCTTCAAGTTGAAACAAAAGGAAACTAATTGACAGTGTGAAAACACATGAAATTATGTAACTCACTGCCAAGGTAAGAATTAAGTCAAATTCAGAAAACTGTAATACTGTAATGGTGATGTATAGATCACTTTAACTCTAGAATAAAAGTTAAAAACCAAAAGTATTAACAATAACTATAGCTACAGTAAACTTGGTAATGGATACAAGATACATAAAAGTTGTAAATTGTGACATTAATAACATAAAATGTGGTGGGAAGAGAAGTTAAAATGTAGAGTTTGTATGCAGTCAAAGTTCTCAGCTTAAAACAGACTGTTACAACTATAAGATATTTTATGTAAGCCTCATGGTAACCACATGTATTGAATAGGAGGTACACATAAGACAACAAGAGGGGATTCAAAAGCATACCACTACAAAAAATAAATCACAAAATCATAGTGAAAAACAGCAAGAGAGGAAGAATAGAACAAAGAAACAAAAGTAAACAGTCAAAAACAATTGACAAAATGGCAGTAGTAAGTCTCTACCTATCAATAATTACTTTAAATGTAAATGAATTCAATTCTCTAATCAAAAGACAAAGAGTGACTGAATGGATAAACAAAACAAGATTCAGCTGTATGCTGCCTATAAGCGATATGCTGTAGCATTATGGACACACATAAGCTGAAAATAGAGCAGAAGTGGCTATACTTATATCAGATAAAATAAACTTTAAATGAAACACTTCTACAAATGATGAGATAATGATAATGGAGTAATTCACCAAGAGGATATAACAATTGTAAATATACGGTAGTCCTTCAATACCTGTGAGGAATTGGTTTTAGGACCCCCTGCAGATACAAAAATTCACAAATGTTCATGTCTGTTATACAAAATGGCATAGTATTTGAATATAACCCACACGTTTTCCTGTATACTTTAAATAATCTCTAGATTACTTACAATACCTAATGCAATGTAGGTACTATGTAAATAGTTGTTGCATTGTATTTTTAGGGTATAATGAAAAGAAAAAAAGTTGGTACATGTTCAGTACAGATGCAACCATCCATTTCATTTTCAAATATTTTTTATATACAGTTTGTTGAATTCGCTGATGGAAAACCCACAGATATAGAGGGTCAACTGTATATGTACTTAACATCAAAACATCTAAATATGTAAGTAAATATTAATAGAACTGAAAGGAGAAATAGAATTACAACAATAGTAAGGGACTTCAGTACTCCATTTTCAACAATGGACTGATCACCAAAACAGAAAGTCAGTAAGAAATGGCAGACTTGAACAATACTTTAAACCAAATGACTCCAGCAGGCGTATATAGAACATTCCATCCAACGGTGGCAGAATACACATTCTTTTCACATGCACATGGAACAGTCTCCAGGATAGACCATATATTAGGGCACAAAACAAGTCTTAACAAATCCAAGAAGATCAAAATCATATCAGGTATGTTTTTTGACAATAGTATAAAACTAGAAATCAAACAAGAGGGAAAATTGGAAAATTTACAAATATGTGAAATGAAATGACACACTTCTAAACAACCAGTGGGTCAAAGAAAAAATCAAAAGGAAAAGCAAAAAGTATCTTGAATAAAGCTGAAAATACAACATGCCAAACCTGAGGGAACACATTAAAAACATTCTGAGGGAGAAGTTTATACAATAAATGCCTACGTTAAGAAAGAATAAAGACCTCAAACAACCTTAATTTATACCTCAATGAACTAGAAAAAGAGCAACTTATCCCCAAAGTTGGCATAAGGAAGAAAATAATAAAGATCAGAGCAGAAATCAATCAAATAGAGACTAGAAAAGCAATAGAAAACATCAATAAAACTAAGAGTTGGTTTTTTGAAAAGATACAATTGACAAAACTTTAGTTAGCCTAAGCAAAAGAGAGACTGAAATAAATAAAATTAGAAATAAAAAAGGAAACATTATAATTGATTTCACAAAAATGTGTAGAATCATAAAAGACTATTATGAACATTATATATCAACAAATTGGCTAACCTAGAAGAAATAAATGAATTCTGAGAAACATACAACATACTGGGATTGAATTATGAAAAACAAAATCTGACCAGACCAATAAGAAGAAGATTAAATCAGTCATCAAAAAACTCTCAACAGCCGGGCGCGGTGGCTCACACCTGTAATCCCAGCACTTTGGGAGGCTGAGGTGGGCGGATCACGAGGTCAGGAGATCGAGACCATCCTGGCTAACATGGTGAAACCCGATCTCTACTAAAAATACAAAAAATTAGCCAGGCGTGGTGATGGGCGCCTGTAGTACCAGCTACTCGGGAGGCTGAGGCAGGAGAATGGCGTGAACCCAGGAGGTGGAGGTTGCAGTGAGCCAAGGTCGAGCCACTGCACTCCAACCCGGGTGACAGAGCGAGACTCCATCTCAAAAAAAAAAAAAAAACTCTCAACACAAAAAAGACCAGGACCTTACAATGTCACCTGGGAATTCTACTAAACATTTTAAAAAGAATTAATGCCAATCATTCTCAAACTCTTCCAAAAACTTAAAGAGGACAGAACACTTCCAAACTTATTTTATGAGGCTGGCATTACCCTGATACCAAAATCAGGCAAGGACACTACAAGAAAATAAAATTACAGGTCAATATCTCTGATGAACATAGATGTAAAAGTCCTCAACAGAATACTAGCAAACCAAATTCAGCAGCACATTAAAAGTATCATACACCGTGATTAAGTGCAATTTATCCCTCAGATGCAACGATAGTTCAACTTACATGAATCAATAAATGTGATACACTACATTGACAGAATAGAGAAAATACATGACCATCTTAATAGATACAGAAAAAGCATTTGACAAAATTCAACATCATTTTATTATAAAAACTCAACAAATTATGAAACAAATGTATCAACATAATTAAGGCCATATATTGTAAGTCTACAGCTAACATCATACTCAACAGTGAAAAGCTGAAAGCTTTTCCTCTAAGATCAGAACAAGACATGGCCTTACACTTTCATTCTTTATATCCAATATAGTAGTGGAAGTCTTAGCCAGAGCAATTTGGCAAGAAAAATAATTAAAAGGCATCCAAATTGGAAAGGAAGAAGTAAAATTGTTTGCAGATGGCATTCTTGTAGTTACACTAAAAATTCCACCAAAAAAACCTGTAAAACTGTTATAACTAATAAACCAATTAAGTTGCAGCATACAAAAATCTGTACTGTTTCTATATATCAACAATGAGCTATTTGAAAAAGAAATCAAGAAAACAATCCCATTTATACTAGTTACAATAAGAAACAAAATAATAAGAATAAATTTGGTTTTTGTTGTTGTTTGTGTGTGTATTTTTGTTTGTTTGTTTGCTTGTTTATTTGTTTTTGAGACAGGGTTTCGCTTTTGTTGCCTAAGCTGGAGTGTAATGGTGCGATCTTGGTCACTGCAACCTCTACCTCCCAGGTTCAAATAGTTCTCCTGCCTCAGCCTCCCGAGTAACTGGGATTACAGGCATATACCAACACACCCGGCTAATTTTGTACTTTTGGTAGAGACGGAGTTTCATCATGTTGGTCAGGCTGGTCTTGAACTCCTGACCTCAGGTGATTGACCAGCCTCAGCCTCCCAAAGTGCTGGGATTACAGGGGTGAGCTACTGCGCCTGGCCCTTAAGAATAAATTTAATCAAGAAAGTGAAAGCTCTGCACATTGGAAACTATAAAGCATTGATGAAAGAAATCAAAGAAGACTCAAATAAATGGAAGGATATCCTATATTCTTTGATTGGAATAATTAATATTATTTAATGTTCATATTATCCAAAGTAACCTACAGATTCAATGCAATCCCTTTCAAAATTTCCATGAGGTTTTCCACATAAGTAGATAAAACAATCCCAAAATTTTTATGGAACCACAAAAGACTCTGAATAGCCAAAGCCATCTTGAGCAAAAAGAAAAAGCTGGAGATATCACACTACCTTATTTAAAAGTATACTACAAAGTTAGAGTGTTCAAAGAAGCATGATACTGCCAAAAAACAAAAAACAAAACAATACCCAACAAAGAAAGCCAGACTTGTAGACCAATGGAACAGAATAGAGAGCCCAGAAATAAATTCACCCATTTACAGTCAATTGGTCTTCAACAAATGTACCAAGAACACACAATGGCTGGGCATGGTGGCTCACGCCTGTAATTCCATCACTGTGGGAGGCCGAGGCAGGTGGATTACTTGAGGTCGGGAATTTGAGACCACCCTGGCCAACATAGCAAAACCCCGTCTCTACTAAATTACAAAAATTAGCTGGGTGTGGTGGTGCACACCTGTAATCTCAGCTACACTGGAGACTGATGCACAAGAATTGCTTGAACCCAGGAGGTGGACGCTGCAGTGATCTGAGATAATACCACTGCATTCCAGTCTGGGTGACAGAGCAAGACTCCATTTCAAGAAAAATAACACACAACAGAGAAAGGATAGTCTCTTCAATAAATGGTCCTGGGAAACCTGGATTTCCACATGCGAAAGCAAAAATTGGACTATTAGACTGAACACAAAAATCAACTTAAAATGGAAAAAAAAGACCTAGCTATAAGACCTGAAATCATAAAACTCCTAGAAGAAAACAGAGGAAAACCTCCTTGACATTAGCCTTGTCAATGATTTATTGACTATCACAACAAAAGCTCAGGCTACAAAAGCAAGAATTAAAAAATGATTTCATCGAACTAAAAAACTTCTGCACAGCAACAGAAATCATCAACAAAATGAAAAAGTGACCTAGAGATTGGGAAAAATTATTTGTAAACCATATGTAGACAAGGGGTTAATAGTGAAAATACATAAGAAACTCAATCACAAGAACACAAATAAGTCCATTGAAAAAATGGGCAACAGATCTGAATAGACTTTTTTTTTTTACTTTTGTTTAAAGAACATATACCAATGCCCACAGATATGCAAAGAAAACATTCAATATCGGAGAATGCAAATTAACAGTGAGATATTGCCTCACTCCTGTTCAAATGGCTATTACCAAAACGAAAAAATATAACAAGCATTGGTGGGGATGTGGAGAAAAGGAAAACTTTGTATACTGTTGGTGGAAATATAAATTAGTAAAGCCACTGTGGTACACAGTGTAGAGATTTCTTAAAAAAAAAAAAATAGAACTACCATATGATCTAGCAATCCCACTTCTGGGTATAGAACCCCCCCCCCAAAAAAAAATGTATAATAAAACCGGTATGTCAAAGAGATATCCACAGTCCCATGTTCATTGCAGCATTATTCACCTAAGGTCTATCAACATATAAATGGATAAAAGAAAATATGGTATATATACACAATGGGATACTATTCAGCCTTAAGAAAGAAGGAATCCCTGTCATTTGCAACAACACAGATGAATGTGGAGAACATTATGTTGAGTGAAATAAACCAGAGAAAGACAAATACTGCTTGACTGCACTTTATGTAAAATCTGAAAATGTGAAACTCACAGAAAATAGCATGGTGATTGCCAGGAACTGTGGGGAGGTAAGGCAAATGGGGAGATGTTGGTTAAATGATACAAGGTTTGAATCAGATAGGATAAATAACTTCTGGAGATCTATTGTACAGCATGTTGACTGTAATTATTAATAATGTATTGTATACTTGGAAATTGCTGAGAAATTAGATCTTAATCTCTCACCACAAAAAATTCTAACTATGTGAGGTAATGGGCAAATTAATTTGATTGGTTGAATCATTTCACAATGTATACATGTATCAAACATCACATGTACATTGTAAATATCTAAATTTTTTGTCAATAATACCTTAGTAAAGCTGGGGGAAACACTGAGACCACCAATAATGCCTGGAATACTGTACATTTACTGACATTTTGTTTAATAATGCACAACACCTAGGTTTAGCTCCAGTCCGAGGAATATAACTGTCTTAGCAGAATTTCAGCAATTCCAGAAGTCCCTCATTGTGACATCAGTTTTTGTCTGGTCCCATAGGCCCCATGCCTTCCCTACTAGAGGGTTTCCATATCTTCTGCACCCATTATAAGAAGGTTACACATATCCCACCATCTAATATCCCACTGCCTTCACTAATATGGAATTCCTGCCAGAAACACTAGATCTACTTTTCTGCACCACTTGGGTGCTTCTTTCCAAATAGCTCCTGCTAGCTCAGGATAAATAATGTCATGGCATTCTTCCTTTCTCTGGATGAGATTCATTAGAATCACAGAATCATGCAATATTTGAGCCAGAGACTTCTGTGAGACAATCTTATGTGACAACAATCTCCTTGAATGCCCTTGCATGGTCAGCTCTGGGCAGAGGCATCAGAGGACAGAGCTGGCCTGGGTTCAGTGTGAGGTGAGATAACAAATGTGATGATTACTTTGTGAAGCTCAATGAATCCGTGGCCTTATCCCAGCTGTGGGATGCAGACACCATAATGATTGAAGAGCCCAAGCTTGAGAGCCAGGCAGACCGGATTTTAATTCCTGACCTTGCCCCTGTAAACCTGGGCAAGTGATACCTCTGTATACCTCATGTTCTTCATCCATAAAATGGGAACAATAATGTCTGCCTCATATGGTAAGACACAAAGCAAAGCCCCTGAAGCAATTGAGGCAGTCAATATGTAGCAGCTTAAAAATGACAGAGCTCTCAGGTTTTCTGGCTCTGGGGACATTGAATCCATACTTTTGCTCTCAGTCTGCCAAGTCACTACAACAATATACATACCTGCTCTGAGAGAGACAAGTTTTAGTTTAGGGTTCACCTTTAATTTACTGAGTATATCTATGCAAGTTGCTTGATTTTTAAGAGGGGTCATTTAATAATGGCCCTTCTATTTGATTTTTTCTTTCCTAAGATATTTATAATATAGATAAGTAAGATTTGTTTAAAAAGTACAATCATTCATAGTCCATCTAACTAGTACTGGGTTAATTTTTCTAGATATGTTTATCTGTCATCTCTTTATTTTGCCTTTCTTTCTGAGTTTGATCTCAGTGCTAGCCAGGCATGGTAGTGTATACCAGTAGTCTCAGCTACTCTGGAGGCTGAGGCAGGAGGATCACTTGAACCCAGGAAGTCGAGGCTGCAGTGAGCTATGATCTCACCACTGCACTCTATGCTAGGTGACAGAGTGAGATCCCGTCTCTAAAAGACAGCAGTAATAACAACAACAAAATGAGCTCAGTCTTCTTAATTCATTTAGAGCAGTGGTTCTTAATCTGAGCAATTTTGCCACAGGGAAGGTTACAGATATATGGCAACATCTGTAGATACTTTTGATTGTCACAACTGGGGAAAGCAGTGTCACTGGTCTCTGGTGAGTAGAGGCCAGAAAGCTGCTAACCAATATTTAAGGAACAGGACAGTCCACAACAAAGAACTACCTGGCCGCACGAGTCAATAGTGCCGAGGCTGAGAAACCCTAATTTAAAGTGAGGCTCTTCAGCTTGTAAGAATCGAGCTCAGCAGCCTCACTTCTAAGACAAGCACCTCCCATTAAACTTTGATTCCCTCCCTCCTCCCTAGCTCTGACAAACAGCTGTTTCAAAATAGTAACACACAAAGTGTATCTTAAACATATGGAAATTCAAGAAATTCAGAGTTAAGGTTTAAAAATTCGAGGCTGGCACCCTGATGTTAAAAAAAGACAAAGCCTAAAGGTGTCAGGGTGTGAGCTGAAGACAAAGTGTAAGCTTTCAACTCCAACCCTGCTACTTTTGGCTTCTGTGGGCTTAGGTCAGACTCTGCTATCCTTGGGTGGTTGTTCTGTGGTTTCCTTTTGAGTTCTATAGAACTTGAAGACACAAACATTGGCAATACACAAGGCAAACCTCAAGAGATGAAGGCATGAGCTATTTAAGGTTTAAAATCTAATTTTTAAAATAATATTTCTTTAATAAGACCACTAAGATGTGGCACTTTATGTTCTAGATTTTCACAACCATTGTTCCTATCACTTATCTGTTTAACAAATCAATTAACATGTTAATTTTTTGAGGTTATAACTGCAAAAGATAAGATGGCACAGCCAAGAAGCATAGTAGTGAGAAACAGAAGAAAAGTGGATTTCAGCCTCACCTCTACTGTTCACATTCAGAGAAGTTCCATAACTTCTCTGAATCTCCCCACCCCCTTCTATAAAATTGGGGAAAATAATCTCAACCTCATGGATGGACATTATATATAAAATGCCAATTTGAATTCTAGAACATAGAGGCCTTCAATAAATAATAATTCCTTATTAAAAATCAAGGTCTCTTTCTAGTAATGGAATCAAACTATACAAATATGAAAAGGTAAACTAAAAAATTCAAAATCATGAATGGCATGGCAGCTTGCCCCAAGAGTGGAGAAGGTTAGAGTGGTCGCCCATCATTACTTAGCCCGGAACCAATAACTACCAGCTACATATATTCATGTGAAGACAGAGAGGAGGACCAGGATACCAGGTAGAAAAGCCAAGGGCACATTGAGAGGTCATCAAGTTGTTATAATTAGCTGGACTATAGCATATTTACAAGAGTATGGTCAGAGGTGAAGCTGGAAAAGTAGTTAGTCTGTGCTCATCAGGTATCAACACAATTATGATGTACAGTAACCAACCACCACAAAACGTAATGATACACACTAACGAGCCTTTATTCTCATACTCGTAAATCTGCAGGTCAGCTGAGGTTTAGTTAATGTAGATCGAGTTTGGCTGGGTAGCTCTGATTCCCCTATGTATTAGGTGACTTGAATCCAGGCTGTGGATTGAACTCAGGTCTTCCTCATGTGTGTTAATTTTGGAGCCAAGGGTAAAGGGGTAGCAGGAATCCAGGGCATGTTCTTCTCATGATGGATCTGGAGCATAAGAGCTGAGCCAAATCATAAAAAAAAACACAGGTAAGACTTTTGCTCTTGCAACACGTACTCATATTTCATTGCCAAAGCGAATACAGGGCTGAGCAGCTCAAATCCAGCAGAGGGCACAGCAAAGTTACCAGACAAAGGTATGAATGTACAATCCTATCACAGGGGAGTGAAGAATTATGACCAAAAATGTAATCTATTGCAATGTCATATGAGGGCAGATCTTAAATATAGAAGTAATGAGCTGTGAAAAAAGTCAGTTGTGGCCGGGCGCGGTGGCTCAAGCCTGTAATCCCAGCACTTTGGGAGGCCGAGGCGGGCGGATCACGAGGTCAGGAGATCGAGACCATCCTGGCTAACAATATGTAGAAACCCGCCTCTAATACTAAAAATACAAAAAACTAGCCGGGCTGCGGTATGCATGCCTGTAGTCCCAGCTACTCGGAGGCTGAGGCAGGAGAATGGCCTGAACCTGGGAGGTATGGAGCTTGCAGTGAGCCGAGCCCAAGGCCACTGCACTCCAGCCTGGGTGACACACAGCTGCAGACTCCGGCCTCCCCAAAAAAAAAAAAAGAAAAAAGTCAGTTGTGGTAGGGCACAGTGGCTCACACATGTAACCCCAGCACTTTGAGAAGTTGAGGCGGGAGGATTGCTTGAGCCCCAGAGTTCAAGACCAGTCTGGGCAACATAGCAAGACCCCCGTCTCTACAAAAAATTTTTTTAAAATCACCAGGCTTGGAGTGCACACCTGGAGTCCCAGCTACTCAGGAGGCTAAGGTGGGAGGATCACTTGAGCTCCGAAGGTCAAGGATGTGGTGAGTCGTGTTTGCCCCACTGTACTCCAGTGCAGTTGACAGAGTAAGACCCTGTCTCCAAAAATAAAATAAAATAGTTGCAATAGACAATCCTTAAAAAGAAGTGATATGCTCAGAGCTACAAAGGCAATTAGAAAAGATTTTCTGTTGCTAGGAGGAAAATCATGAGGAGCTGCATTTCAGAGGATGTATTAGAAAAGGAGATCATGGAATTTAAATAATTTAACTATTGACTGGCTGGTGGACAAGGATAGTGCCAAAAAAAGAGGAGCCATCACAGATAAATTTAGGATTTGAGAGTTTGGGTCTTATAGTCTGAGAGAACAGTAAAGCTATCCATAATAATAATGTATATATTGTATTGAGCACATATTGTTTGCCAGATAATGTACTAAGAATTTGGTAGACAATTTTTTAATCTTTGCAATAACCCAGTGAGATAGGTACAGTCCTTATCTTTATTTTTGAGATGTGGTAACAGGCTATTGTAACTTACCCAAGATCACAGAGCTAAAAAGTGGTAGACTCATGATTGATAGGCCACTGATGGGCTCTGGAGTCCACACTGTGTTGCCATTTATTTATTTCCTTATTTCCTGTCCTGCTCTATGATTGAAATGTTCATATTCTTTTATTAACTTATAGTTTAAGCTCAGGGGTACATGTGCAGGATGTGCAAGTTTGTTACATAGGTAAACATATGCCATGGTGGTTTCCTGCACAGATCATACCATCACCTAGGTATTAAGCCCAGCATCCCTTAGCTATTCTTCCTGATGCTCTTCCTCCCCACAACCCCACTCTGACAGGCCCTAGTGTGTGTTGTTCCCCCACTATGTGTCCATGTGTTCTAATCATTCAGCTCCCACTTAAAAGCGAGAACATGCGATGTTTGGTTTTCTGTTCCTGCATTAGTTTGCTGAGGATAATGGCTTCCAACTCTATCCATGTCCCTGCCAAAGACATGAGATCTCATTTCCTTATATGGCTGCATAGTATTCCATCGTGTGTATATATATCTGTATGTATATATATTCCATATATATGTATATATATTCCATATATGTCCACATATATATATTCCATATATGTCCATATATATATATTCCATATATATACCCATATATATATAAAAAACATTTTCTTTCTCCAGTCTATCATTGATGGGTATTTAAGTTGATTCTATGTCTTAGCTATTGTGATTAGCGCTGCAATGAGCATACACGTGCATGGATCTTTATAACAGAATGATTTATATGTCTTTGGGTATATACACAGTAATGGGATTGCTGGGTCAAATAGTATTTCTGCCTCTAGGTCTCTGAGGAATCACCACACTGTCTTCCACAATGGTTGAACTAATTTACACTCCCACCAACAGTGTAAAAGCGTTTCTTTTTCTCTGCAACCCTGCCAGCATCTATTGTTTTTTGACATTGTAATAGTAGACATTCTGAATGGTGTGAGATGGTGTCTCATTGTGGTTTTGATTTGCGTTTTTCTAACAATCAGTGATGTTGAGCTTTGTTTCATGTTTGTTGGCTGCATGTATGTCTCCTTTTGAGAAGTGTCTGTTCATGTTCTTTGACCGATATTAGACCTTTGTCAGATGAATAGATTGCAAAAATTTTCTCCCATTCTGTAGGTTGTCTCTTCACTCTGATAATAGTTTCTTTTGCTATGCAGAAGCTCTTTAGTTTAATTAAATCCCATTTATCAATTTTTGCTTTTGTTGCAATTGCTTTTGGCATTTTTGTCATGAAATTTTTGCCCATGCCTATGTCCTGAATGGTATTGCCTAGATTTTCTTCTAGGGTTTTTATAGTTTTGGGTTTTACATTTAAGTCTTTAATCCATCTTGAGTTAATTTTTGTACAAGGTAAAAGGAAGTGGTCCAGTTTCAATTTTCTGCATAACTAGCCAGTTATCCCAGCACCATTTATTAAATAAGGAATCCTTTCCTCATTGCTTGTTTTTGTGAGGTTTGTTGAAGATCAGATGGTTGTAGGTTTGTGGTCTTATTTCTGAGTTCTTTATTCTGCTCCACTGGTCGGTGTGCCTGTCCTTGTACCAATAGCATGCTGTTTTGGTTACTGTAGCCTTGCAGTATAGTTTGAAGTCGAGTGGCATGATGCCTCATTCTTTTTGCTTAGGATTATCTTGGCTATTTGGGCTCTTTTTTGGTTCCATATGCATTAAAACTCTTCTTTCTAATTCTATGAAGAATGCCAATGATAGTTGCATGGGAATGCCATTGAATCTATAAATTACTTTGGGCAGTTTGGCCATTTCATGATATTGATTCTTCCTATTTATGAGCATGAAATGCTCTTCCATTTGCTTGTGTTTTCTGTGATTTCTTTGAGCAGTGGTTTGTAGTTCTTTTTGAAGAGCTCCTTTACTTCACTTGTTAGCTAAATTCCTAGGTATTTTATTCTCTTTGTAGCAATTGTTAATAGGAGTTCATTCATGATTTGGCTCTCTGTTTGCCTGTTGTTGGTGTGTAGCAATGCTAGTAATTTTTGCATGTTAATTTTGTATGCTGACTGCTGAAGTCGCTTATCAGCTTATGAAGCTTTTGGGCTGAGACAACAGGGTTTTCTAGATATAGGAAAATGTCTTCTGCAAATAAAGATAATTTGACTTCCTCTCTTCCTATTTGAATACCCTTTATTTCTTTCTCTTGCCTGATTGTCTTGGCCAGAACTTCCAATACTATGTTGAATAGGAATGGTGACAGAGGGCATCCTTGTCTTGTGCCAGTTTTCAAAGGGAATGCTTCCAGCTTTTGCCCATTCATTATGATATTGGCTATGGGTTTGTCATATATGGCTCTTATTATTTTGAGGGATGTTCCCTCAATACCTAGTTTATGGAGAGTTTTTAACATGAAGGGATATTTAATTTTATTGAAGACCTTTTCTGCATCTACTGAGATAATCGTGGATTTTGTCTTTAGTTCTGTTTATGTGATGAATCACATTTATTGATTTGCTTATGTTGACCCAACTTTGCATCCCGGGGATGAAGCAACTTGATCATGTTGGTTAAACTTTTTGATGTGCTACTGGATTTGGTTTGCCAGTATTTTATTGAGAATTTTTGCATTGATGTTCATCAATGATATTGGCCTGAAATTTTCATTTTTTGTTGTGTCTCTGCCAGGTTTTGGTGTCAGGATGATGCTGGCGTCATAGAATGACTTAGGGAGGATTCCATCCTTTACCTTTTTATTTGTAATAGTTTCAGTAGAAATGGTACCAGCTCTTCTTTGTACCTCTGGTTAAATTCAGCTGTGAATCTTTCTGGTTCTAGGCTTTTTGGTTGGTAGACTATTTATTATCGCCTCAACTTCAGAACTCATTATTGGTCTAGTCACGGATTCAATTTCTCCTTGGTTCAGTCTCGGGAGGGTGTATGTATCCAGGAATTTATCCATTTCTTCTAAATGTTCTAGTTTATGTACATACAGGTGTTTATAGTCATCTCTGGTGGTTGTTTGTATTTCTATAGGGTCAGTGGTGATATCCCCTTTATCATTTCTGATTGTGTTTATTTGATTCTTCTCTCTTTTCTTCTTTATTACTCTAACTAGTGGTCTATCTACTTTATTACTTTTTTCCAAAAAATCAGCTCTTGGATTTCGTGATTTTTTTTGCAGATTTTTTATGTCTCTATCGCCTTCATTTCAGCTTTGATCTTGGTTATTTCTTGTTTTCTGCTAGATTTGGGATTTGTTTGCTCTTGGTTCTCTAGTTTTTTTGTTTGTTTGTTTGTTTGTTTGTTGGATATAATGTTAGGTTTTTAACTTGAGATCTTTCTAGCTTCTTGATGTGGACATTTAGTGCTATCAGTTTCCCTCTTAACCTGCTTTAGCTGCATCACAGAGATTCTGGTATGTTGTCTCTGTTTTCATTAGTTTCAAAGAACTTCTTGATTTCTGCCTTGATTTCACTGTTTACCCAAGAGTCATTCAGGAGCAAGTTATTCAATTTCCATTAGTTGTGTGGTATTGAGTGAATTTTCTAGTCTTGAGTTCTAATTTCATTGCTCTGTGGCCTGAGAGACTATTATGATTTCAGTTCTTTTGCATTTGCTAAGGAGTGTTTCACTTCTGATTATGTGATCAATTTTAGAGTAAGTGCCATGTGGTGATGAGAAGAATGTATATTCTGTTGTTTTAGGGTGGAGAGTTCTATAGATATCTATCAGCTCTACTTGATGCAGAGCTGAGTTCTGGTCCTCAATATCGTTATTAATTTTCTGTCTCAAAGATCTGTCTAATACTGTCAGTGAAGTGTTAAAGTCTTCCAATATGATTGTGTGGAAATCTAAGTTTCTTTGTAGATCTCTAAGAACTTGCTTTATGAATCTGGGTCTTCCTGCATTGGGTGTATATATATTAAGGATGGTTAATTCTTCTTATTGAACACTTTACCATTATGTAATGCCCTTCTTTGTCTTTTTTGACCTTTGTTGGCTTAAAGCCTGCTTTGTCAGAAACTAGGATTGCAACCTGTGCATGCGTGTGTGTGTGTGTGTGTGTGTGTGTGTGTGTGAGAGAGAGAGAGAGAGAGAGAGAGAGAGAGAGAGACAGGCTCTCACTCTCTCACCTAGGCTGGAGTGCAGTGGCACAATCTCGGCTCACCACAACCTCCACCTTCCAGGCTTAAGCTATTCTCCTGCCTCAGCCTCCTGAGTAGGTGGGATTACAGGCACGCACCTCTACTGCCGACTAATTTTTGTGTTTTTAGTAGAGACAGGGTTCCACCATGTTGTCCAGGCTGGTCTTGAACTCCTGACCTCAAATGATCCACCCACCTCGACCTCCCAAAGTGCTGAAATTACAGGCATAAGCCACCATGCCCAGCTGCAACCCATGCTTTTTTCTGTTTTCCATTTGCTTGGTAAATTTTCCTCCATCCCTTTATTTTGAGTCTATATGTGTCTTTGCATGTGAGATGGGTCTCTTGAAGACAGCATACTGATAAGTTTTGTCTCTTTATCAAGCTTTCTATTCTGTGTCTTTTAATTGGGGCATTTATCCCATTTACATATAAGGTTAGTATTGTCGTGTGTGAATCTGATCCTGTCATCATGATGCCAGGTGGTTATTTCACAGACTTGTTTATATGGTTGCTTTATAGTGTCACTGGTCTATGTACTTCATGGTGTTTTTACGGTGGCTGGTAACAGACTTTTCTTTCCTTATTTAGTACTTCCTTCAGGAACTCTTGCAAGGGAGGCCTGGTGGTGATAAATTCCTTCAGCACTTGCTTGTCTGTAAAGGATTTTGTTTATCCTTCACTTATGAAGCTTAGTTTGGCTGGATATGAAATTTTGGGTTTGAAATTCTTTTCTTTTAGAATGTTGAGTATCGGTCCTCAATCTCTTCTGGCATGTAGGGTTTCTGTTGAGAGGTTCACTGTTAGTCTGATGGGCTTCCTTTAGTAGGTTACCTGGCCTTTCTCTCTGGCTGCCCTTAACATTTTTTCTTTCATTTCAACCTTGGAGAATCTGATGAAGTGTGTCTTGGGGTTGATCTTCTCATGGAGTATCTTACTGGGTGATATGGTTTGGCTCTGTGTCCCCTCCCAAATCTTATCTCAAATTGTAATCCCCACATGTCCAAGGAGGGACCTGTAATCCCCATGTGCCAGGAGGAAGGTGACTGGATCATAGGGGGTTGTTTCTCCCACATTGTTCTCATGATAATCCCCCTGAGGTCTAATAGTTTTGTAAGCGTTTGACAGTTTCTCCTTCACACATTCTTTCTCTTCCTTCCTTGTGAAGAAGGTGCCTGCTTCCCTTTCTGCCATGATTGTAAGTTTATTGAGGTCTCCCCAGCCATGCAGAGCTGTGAGTAAATTAAACCTTATTTCTTTATAAATTACCCAGTCTCAGATAAATTTCTTGATAGCAGTGTGAAAATGGACTAATGAGGTTAATTGGCACTGGCAGTGAGGCCCTACTATAAAGATACAGAAAATGTGGAAGTGACTTTGGAACTGGGTAACAGGCAGAGGTTGGAACAATTTGGAGGGCTCAGAAGAAGACAGGAAGATGTGGGAAAGTTTGGAACTTCCTAGAGACTTGTTGAATGGTTTTGACCAAAATGCTGATAATGATATGAACAATGAAGTCCAGGCTGAGGTGGTCTCAGATGGAGATAAGGAACTTCTTGGGAACTGGAGCAAAGGTAACTTTTGCTGTGCTTTAGCAAAGAGACTGGTGGCATTTTGCCCTTGCTCTAGTGGAACTCTGAACTTAAGAGAGGTGATTTGAAATTGGAATTTATGGGGGGGCGGAGCAAGATGGCTGAATAAGAACGGCTCAGTCTTCCAACTCCAGCGCCAGCGACACAGAACCAGTGATTTCGGCGTGCCTCAGCTGGGTACTGGAGTTCATCTCACTGGGGAGTGCGGATGATCGGTACTGGTCAGCTGCTGCAACCCGACCAGAGCCAAAGCAGAGGCGGGCATTGCCTCACCTGGGAAGCATGAGAAGGGGAATCCCTTTTTCTAGCCAGAACTGGAACACACAACACCTGGAGGTCGGGTAACTCCCACCCCAATACTGTGCTTTTGAGCAAACAGGCACACCAGGAGATCATATCCCACACCTGGCTGGGAGGATTGCGCCCAGGAGCCTCCCTCATTTGCTATCACAACAGTCTATGATCTACCCGGCAAGGCAGCAGGCTGGGGGAGAAGCGCCACGCCATTGCTGAGGCTTAAGTAGGTAAACAAAGCTGCTGGAAGCTCGTGAGCTGGGTGGAGCTCACAGCAGCTCAAGGAAACCTGCCTGTCTCTGTAGACTCCACCTCTGGGGCAGGGCACAGTAAGCAATAACAAAGCAGCAGACACCTCTGCAGATGCAAGCTTGACTCTGTCTGACAGCTTTGAGAGAGGCAGTGGATCTCCCAACCACAGGCTGAGATCTGAGAAGGGACAGACTCCTGCTCAAGCGGGTCCCTGACCCTGAGTAGCCTAACAGGAGACATCCCAGGAGCAGTCTGACACCCCACACCTCACAGGGGTGGAGTACACCCCTGAGAGGAAGCTTCAAGCAAGAATCAGACAGGTACTCCTTTGTTCCAAATATTCTCCTGCAGCCTCTGCTGCTGATGCAGGCAAACAGGGTCTGGGTGGACCTCAAGCAATCTCCAACAGACCTACAGCTGAGGGGTCCTGACTGTTAGAGAAAAACTATCAAACCCAGGGAAGGACACCTACATAAAACCCATCAATTTTTATCCACCATCATCAAAGACCAGAGCAGATAAAACCACAAGATGGGGAAAAGCAGGGCAGAAAAGCTGGAAATTCAAAAATAGGCGCATCTCCCTGGCAAGGAGCACAGCTCATGCCAGCAACGGATCAAAGCTGGATGGAGAATGACTTTGGCAGATGAAAGGCTTCAGTCCATCAAATTTCTCAGAGCTAAAGGAGGAGTGCATTACCCAGCGCAAAGAAACTAAAATCTTGAAAAAAAGTGGAAGAATTGATGGCTCGAGTAATTAAATGCAGAAGGTCATAAGCGAAATGAAAGAGATGAAAACATGACACAGAAATACGTGATACGTCACACAAGCTTCAGTAACCACGACTGATCAACTGGAAGAAAGAGTATCAGCGATTAGAGGATCAAATGAATGAAATGAAGCGAGAAGAGAAACCAAAAGAAAAAAAGAAAGAAAAAGAAATGAACAAAGCTTACGAAGTATGGGATTATGTAAAAGACCAAATCGTCTGATTAGGTGCCTGAAAGTGGGGAAAATGGAACAGGTTGGAAAACACTCTTCAGGATATCATCCAGAGAACTTCCCCAACCCTAGTAGGGCAGGCCAACAGTGGAAATCAGGAAATACAGAGAGCGCCACAAAGATACTCCTCGAGAAGAAACAACTCAAGACCACATAATTGCCAGATTCCTGAAGAAGTTGAAATGAAAAATCTTAAGGAGCAATAGAGAAAAGGTCGGGTTACCAAAGGGAAGCCACATCAGACTAACAGCAGATCTCTCGGCAGAAACTCTCAAGCCAGAAGAGTGGGGGCCAATATTCAACATTCTTAAAGAAAATTTTAAACCAAATTTCATATCGTAAAACTAAGTTTCATAAGTGGAAGGAGAAATAAAATCCTTTACAGATAAGCAAATGCTTAGAGATTTTGTCACCACTAGGCCTGCCTTACAAAGAGACCCTGGAAGGAAGCACTCCACATGAAAGAACAACCCGGGTACCAGCCACTGCAAAACATGCCAAAATGTAAAGAGACCATGAGGGGCTAGGAAGAAACTGCATCAGCTAGCGAGCAAAATAACCAGTTAATATCATAATGGCGGATCAAGTTCACACATAACAATCTTAACCTTAAATGTAAATGGACTAAATGTAATTAAGAGACACAGACTGGCAAACTGGATAAAGGTCAAGACCCATCAGTCCTGCTGTATTCCAGGGAGACCCATCTCCTGTCACAGAGACATACATAGGCTCAAAAAATAAAAGGGATGGAGGAAGGTTACCAAGCAAGTGACTAAAAAGCGGGGGTTGCAATACTAGTCTCTGATAAAACAGACTTTAAACCATCAAGATCCAAAAGAGACAAAAGAAGGCCATTACATGTGGTCAAGGGATCAATTCAGCAGGAAGAGCTAACTATCCCTAAATATATGCAATGCAGGAGCACCCAGATTCCATAAAAGCAAGTCCTTAGAGACTTACAAAGAGACTTAGACTCCCATACAATAATAGGAGGCTTCCTCCACTGTCAACATTAGACAGATCAAGTGAACAGAAAGAAAGTGAACAAGGATATCCAGGAGTCAGACTCATCTCTGCAAGCAGACCTAATGAACATCTATAGAACTCTCACCCCAAATCAACAAATATACATTCTTCTCCTTTCCCCATCATTACTTACTCCAAAATTGACCATAATTAGATAAATCACTCCTCAGCAAATGTACAAGAACAGAATTATAACAAACTGTCTCTCAGACCATACAGTGCAATCAAACTAGAACTCAGGACTAAGAAACTCAATCAAAACCGCTCAACTTCATTAAGAGCTGGGCCTCCTGAATGACTACTGGGTACATAGAAATGAAGGCAGAAATAAAGATATTCTTTAGAGCAATGAGAACAAAAGATACAACATACCAGAATCTCTGGGACACATTTAAAGCAGTGTGTAGAGGAGAATTTATAGCACTAAATGCCCACAGAGAGAAAGCAGGAAAGATCTAAAATTGACACTCTAACATTGCAATTAAAAAGAACTTAGAGAAGCAAAAACAAACACATTCAAAAGCTAGCAGAAGGCAAAGAAATAACTAAGATCAGAGCAGAACTGAAGGAGATAGAGACACAAAAAACCCTCCAAAAATCAATGAATCAGGAGTTGGTTTTGAAAAGATCAACAAAAATTGACAGACCACTAAGAGACTAATAAAGAGAAGAAAAGAGAGAAGAATCAAATGTCCCGGCCCCATAATTAAAAATGATAAAGGGGATATCACCACCGACCCACAAATACAAACTACCATCAGAGAATACTATAAACACCTCTACATAAATAAACTGGAAAATCTAGAAGAAATGGATAATTTTACCTGGACACTTACACTCTTCAAGACTAAACCAGGAAGAAGTTGAATCCCTGAATAGACCAATAGCAGGCTCTGAAGTGGGGCAACAATTAATAGCCTACCAGCAAAAAGTCAGGACCAGATGGATTCGCTGAATTCACCGCCAGAGGGTACAAGAGACTGGTACCATTCCTTCTGAAACTATTCCAATCAATAGAAAAGTCCTCCTAACTCATTTATAGAGGCCAACATCATCCCTGATACCAAAGCCTGGCAGAACCTTACAACAAAAAAGAAATTTTACGTAAACTATCCCTGATGAACATCGATGCAAAAATCCTCAATAAAATACTGGCAAACCCGGTTCAGCAACACATCAAAAGCTTATCCACCATGATCAGTGGGCTTCATCCCTGGGATGCAAGGCTGGTTCAACATTAGCAAATCAATAAGCATAATCCAGCGCCTAAACAGAACCAAGACAAAGAACCACATGATTATTTCAATAGATGCAGAAAAGGCTTTTATTAAAATTCAACAGCCCTTCTGCTAAAAGCTCAATAAATTACGTTATTGATGGGCATTACTACTCCAAAATAATAGGCTATTTATGACAAACCACAGCCAATATCATACTGAATAGGCAAAACTGGAAAAAATTCCCTTTGAAAACTGGCACAAGACAGGGATGCCCTCTCTCACCACTCCCTATTCAACATAGTGTTGGAAGTTCCTGGCTAGGGCAAATCAGGCAAGAGAAAGAAATCAAAGGGTATTCAGTTAGGAAAAGAAAGAAGTCAAATTGTCATTTTGCAGATGACATGATTGTATATTTAAACCCCATTGTCTCGGCCCAAATCCTTAAGCTGATAACAACTTCAGCAAAGTCTCAGGATACAAATTAATGTGCAAAAATCACAGTCTTATACACCAGTAACAGACAAACAGAAATTGTCGGAATGAACTTCCATTCACAATTGCTTCAAAGGGAATAAAATACCTAGGAATCAACTTACAAAGGGATGTAAAGGACCTCTTCAAAGGAGAACTACAAACCACTGCTCCAGTGAAATAAAAGAGGACACAAACAAATGGAAGAACATACCATGCTCATGGATAGGAAGAATCCAATATCGTGAAAATGGCCATACTGCCCAAGGTGGTTGTAGATTCAATGCCATCCCCATCAAGCTACCAATGAGTTCTTCACAGGGTGGAAAAACTGCTTTAAAGTTCATATGGAACCAAAAGGCCGCATCTCCAAGACAATCCTAGATCCAAAGAACAAAGCTGGAGGCATCCGCTACCTGACTTCCAAACTATATACAAAACACATTAACCAAAACAGCATGGTACTGGTACCAAAACAGAGATATAGACCAATGGAACAGAGCAGAGTCCTCAGAAATAATACCACACATCTACAGCCATCCTGATCTTTGACAGCCCTGAGGAAAAACAAGAAATGGGGAAAAGGATTCCTATTTAATAAATGGTGCTGGAAGGTGGCTAGCCATAAGTAGAAAGCTGAAACTGGATTAACTTTCCTTACTCATACATAGAAGGCCATTCAAGATGGATTAGAGACTTAAATGTTAGACCTAATACCATAAAAATCCTAGAGGAAAACTTAGAGTAGTACCATTCAGGACATGAAGCATGGGCAAAGACTTCATGTCAGCACCAAAACAGCAGCGGCAAGGCAAAATTGACAAATGGAATCTCATTAAACTAAAAGAGCTTCTGCTGACAAAAGAAACTACCATCAGAGTGAACAGGCAACCTACAGAATGGGAGAAATTTTTGCAATCTACTCATCTGACAAGACTAATATCCAAACCTACAAAGAACTCAAACAAATTTACAAGAAAAAACAAACAACCCCATCAAAAAGTGGGCCAAAGGATATGAATAGACATTTCTCAAAGGCATTCCTTACAGCCAACAGGGCACATAGAAAAAATGCTCATCATCACTGTGCATCAGAGAAATGCAAATCAAAACCACAATGAGATACCATCACCAGTTAGAATGGCAATCATTAAAAGTCAGGAAACAACAGGTGCTGGAGGGATGTGGAGAAATAGAACACTTTTACACTGTTGGTGGGATTGTAGCTAGTTCAACCATTATGGGAAAACAGTATGGTGATTCCTCAAGGATCTAGAACTAGATGTACCATATGACCCAGCCATCCCATTACTGGGTATATACCCAAGGATTATAAGTATGCTGCTATAAAGACACATGCACACGTATGTTTATTGCAGCACTATTCTAATAGCAAAGACTTGGAATCAACCCAAATGTCCATCAGTGACAGATTGGATTAAGAAAATGTGGCACATATACACCATGGAGACACTATGCAGCCATAAAAAGGATGAGTTTGTGTGTCCTTTGTGAGGACATGGATGCAGCTGGAATCCATCATTCTTAGCAAACTATCACAAGAACAGAAAACCAAACACATATTCTCACTCTTAGGTGGGAACGGGCAATGAGATCACTTGGAACTCAGGAAGGGGAACATCACACACGGGAGGGCCTATCATGGGGGAGGGGGGAGGGGGAGGGAGGAGTGCATTGGGAGTTATACCTGATGTAAATATGAGTTGATGGGTTACCTTGCCACATAACAAGGCACAAGTATACATATGTAACAAACCTGCACGTTATGCACATGTACCCTACAACTTACAAACAATAATAAATAAATTTTAAAAAAAAAATTAAAAAAAAAAGAAAAGAAATTGAATTTGTTTTAAAAGGGAAGCAGAGCATAAAAGTTTGAAAAATTTGCAATCTGACAATGTGATAGAAAAGAAAAAACCTATTTTCTGGGGAGAAATTCAATCCAACACAGAAATTTGCATGAATAACAAGGAGCCAATGGTAATCACCAAGGTGATGAGGGAAATGTCTCCAGGGCATGTCAGAGATCTTGACAGCATTCAACCCATCAGAGGCCCAGAGGTTAGGAGTAAAAAATGATTTTGTGAGTCTGGCCCAGGGACTTGGTGCCCTCTGTCTCAGGCACTCCAGCTCCAACCATGGATAAAAGGAGCCAAGGTACAGCTTGGGCCATTGCTCCAGAGGATGAAAACCCCAAGCCTTGGTGGTTTCCATGTGGTGTTGGGCCTGAAGATGCATGGAAGTCAAAAACTGAGGTTTGGGAACCTCCACCTAGATTTCAGAGGATGCATGGAAATGCCTGGATGTCCAGGCAGAAGTCTTCAGGGGTAGAGCCCTCATGAAGAGCCTCTGCTAGGGCAGTATGGAAGAAAAGTGTGAGGTTGGAACCCACACCCAGAGTATCCACTGGGCCATTGCCTAGTGGAACTGTGAGAAGAGGGTAACCATCCTCCAGACCCCAGAATGGTAGATCCACTGAGAGCTTGCATTGTGTGCCTGGAAAAACCACAGGCACTCAATATCTGTGAAGGAGCTTCCCAAGGCCATGATAGCCTATCCCTTGCATCAGTGTGCCCTGGATGGGACAAGGGGAGTCAAAGGAGGTCATTTTAGAGCTTTAAAATTTAATGACTGCCCTGCCAGATTTTGGATTTGCATAGGATCTGTAGCCCCTTTGTTTGGGCCAATTTCTCCCATTTAGAATGGGATTATTTATCCCATGACTATATTCCCATTGTATCTTGGAAGTAACTAAATTTTTGATTTTACAGGCTCCCAGGCAGAAGAAACTTGCCTTGTCTCAGATGAGACTTTGGACTATGGACTTTCACATTAATGCTGAAATGAGTTGAGACTTTGGGGGAATGTTGGGAAGACATGATTGGTTTTGAAATGTGAAAATACATGAGATTTGGGAGAGGCTGGTGCAGAATGATATGGTTTGTCTCTGATGTTCTGGTCACCCAAAATGGTCATGACTGACATAAAAATCACATCTATAGTTATTCTGTGGGAAATCCTTATATTTGATCACTTCAGTTAAGTAGTCCTCCTTCCTCCTCCTCCCTAGTATAATTACATACAAGTACAAATAAAAAGTAGAGATTGTGAGTCGAAATAAATACCATCTGGCTTTCAAATGCACCTCCATTTTTTTCAATACTAAATAGCCATTCCCTGATATGGCAAGTGCTGCATACACTAAGGATCCTCTCCTTGAAACTGGAAGGAGGACACCAGTTCAATGAATGTTCAAAGAGCTTTACATCTGAATTATTATCCCCAGGTAACTACTATTGTCCTCTCCATATTCCTATTTTACAGTTTTGGGGATGAAGCCTGCACACACTGAAAGGCTCTCTGAGTCTATGTCCCAGTCATCCACATCACAATGGTTTTAGCTCCCCCTATTTCCTGCCAAATTTTTAGCTAATTTTTGAATTACATTAACTTTCTCCATGGAGAAGTAGACATCAAAAAGTGGGAAAAATTTCTAAAATATCCCCTTTAATTACTCTACATAATTATTCTCTTCAGTAGAGAGTTTGATACATAATTACTTCTTTTTGGAAAAGCCTCTTTCAGTGATTGGGATCCAAGGAGAGTGTTCTGGCTTTTGATGCCAAAGAGAAAGAAACACAGAGTTCTGAAAGGATATGCTTTAGACTCAATACTGAAGGTGGTTTCTCCCAGTTGATTTGTTATATATATATATATATATATATATATAGCAAATATATAGTCCTTCCTGACTGCTATAGGAAGGAAAAAAATAAGGCTGTTTTTCTTTTCTTTCTTAAATATCTGTAAACTTTTTATTGTGTCTCCTTTGGTGAAGGTGCAAGCCCAGTAGCTATCTGAAGGCAGCCAACATATACCAAGAATCAGTCTCAGCCAGGCAGTTAGCACAGCAGGTAACACCTCTGACATGCACACACCGCAATTACTTTCAAATCAATTTTTGTTTTTGTTTTTCTAATACATAGCCAATGTAAAAGGTGCCATTTTTGACAACCTTCATGTTTTTTTGTTTTTGTTTTTTTTTTTAAAGAAGGCTGCATTTCGGAGGGAACTAAAGAGGGACGTTTGCATGTGGTTGTTGAGATGATCTTATTTTGCTTCCAAGAAAATCAACTAACTATTTAATTAGAGATGGAAGCAACTTTGTTTTAGAGTTCACCATAAATGCCCTGAAAAGAGAGCCCAGGACAATATATGAAGCATGTGAAGGAAGAAAAATCATGAGTTAAATTTAGTAACATAACAGTAAATGTATAAATGTGGGTATATCATAGTTATACAGGTTACTTATGTGATGATGTGAAGAATTGTAAGAGAAATATACTCTTAGATGATGAGAGGGAATCAGAAGATTTGAGGCAAGTTATTTAACTTCCTTAATCCTCAGTTTCCTTCTATGTCAAATACAGGTAACAATAGCTTGTCTGTTAACTTTTTATGCTATTTAAAATTTGTTGTGCTTTGAAAATTGCATACTGCATTACTATATAGTATCATCATTCTATTTACATTATAGAAACTATAGAACTCAGCTTAGCCCAGTGTTATATTTTATATAAATTTATAAAAGATTAAGCCATTTTTGTTATTTTGGAAAATTACTATAATGAGCATGATTTGGTAGAAAGAGTATGATCTTGGAGTTAGAAGACCTGAGTTTATCAGTCCCTCCATTTCTTAGCTGCCTCACTCTTGGAAATACTTCCATGTCTTGAAGATTCAGGGTGCCCCTGTCAAAGTGGAAGTAAATATATGGTCTGTCAATCTCATTGAAATACTGTGCATGAAGGGCATCTATAGGGGGTCCTCTGAAAAAGAGAGAGCCTCACAGGAGTGTAAGTCTCTTTCATTATTATCTTTACGTTGAGAACATGAATTACTTGTGAGTTTAAGAAATTTTACTAAAAAGATACCAAAGTACCAAAATCTCTACGCACTTTTCCATCAACTCTCGCCTTATACCATTACATTTTCACTAACAATAGAGAGGGAAATATTAAATAAATCTGATAAGATATTATTCTCAGAAGATATCGTAACACGTTTGCTGGCTCTCCATTCCCTTCTCTACCAGCTTCTGCTAATGCATACCCCAGGTGCCTGTAAAAATCCCTTCCCTATGGTACTTTGAAGGAGGCTCCCACGTGGGCTCATCTGCAGTCTGTCTTTTTCCCAACTACTCTCCTGTTTTGTACCATCACACCCCCTGGGAGCCACTGCCTCTTCTGTTGAGTACTACAGCCCCCATAGCCACAGTACTGGGCAGCACTCTACTGAGTTTGAATGTTCTGCTGCCAGGTATACTCTGGCCCCTAGGAGCCCGAAGTTGCAGAATACTCTGCTGTGAATTGGAGGAGTGGCACTGGTAGGATTAAGTCTTCCATCTTAGATGTTACACAAAGAGAACAACTTGGAGAAAACTCTGTCCTACAGAGTTTTAATGACATGGATTTTATTTATGTATTTATTTATCTATTTATTTTGAGACAAGGTGTTGCTCTGTCACCCAGGCTGGAATACAGTGGCCAATCTTGGCTCACTGCAGCCTCCGTCTCCCCGGCTCAAGTGATCTTCCCAGCTCAGCCTCCTGAGACTTGACATGGAGTTTTAAAAATTACTAGGTTCACACTGAGGCACAGCTAAAGTAAAGACACAACTCTGGATGATCTTCCCCGAGAAAATCACGATCACATGGATCCTTCCCAGGGACACTAAACAAGATCCTGGACTCATCAAACAGGTCAGGACAGCACGAGGAAAACTAACTCCAGGCTTCCGGTTTATTATTTGTATGCCTAAGGCTTCACTCCTCCTCTTTCATTTCTTTAAAGCAAAGTCTTGTATTTTCCTCTCCATTTTACATGCTTTGTAAAGATAGAACTAAATCTCCACCTGTTTTAGTAAACAAAACATGACAGACGACCAAAAGTGTGAAAGCCAAAACCATGTGAAAAACTGCTTCAAAAGATGAGCAGCCCATTTGGAGGGAAAATATGTGGGTTGCTAGTGGGAGTTTCTCACTATTCAGTTTATACATAGGCTTTTAAAAAGGGGAAAAAGTTAAGAGGAGGTGAAGTGGGGAGATCTAGCTAAGATTTCTTTAAAACTTTTTAAAAGTCAGATTGTTATTAATGTATGGAAATATCACTTGCAAATATTAAAAATCCCCTCAAAAATAACCTCCAAGTCAATCTTATCGGAAAACATGATAGGCAAGAGCATACCAGTCACATATAAGGAAAGATGGATGACCCCTGTGACCTGGAGGGTGACAAGGAAGGAAAGGATGATGTTGATCAGAAGGAAAAAGAGGAAATGTTTGGATTCTTGTTTCTCTTTACTATAGAAATAACAACAACTGTATTGGAGAGTTTGAAGTACATGATGAGAACTTTGAAATCATCATTCCTTGGTGGCAGTCTTAATAGCCCCTTTCTTATACAAGATACTGAAAGCCACTGCCATCATAAATACAATTTTGGTCTTATCTTTGATGACTAATGTAAAACAGAACTGAAATCACTTTAAGGTTTATCAAATGAACAAATTTTTATATGGCATTTTAAATTGGTTTTGTTCCAAATTTTGCCAGGTTAATCGATGAGTGCACTTACTCACTAGAGGGAATGATGAACTCTCATAGTGCAGAATTGGATCCGAAACCCACTAGATTTCTTCAACACCTTCCAATAAGTTTCACAGCATGATTTACAGCATTCAAAGCTGCCCTTGGCTCATTCTTCAGGAATGATGGACTGGAACCTCAGTTTTGCTTTGCTTTGTTGGTTTTCTTTTTTCTTTTTTCTTTTTTCTTTTTTTTTTTTTTTTTGAGAGAGGGTCTTGCTCTATCCCCCAGTGGAGTACAGTATCATGATCATGGCTCTCTACAGCCTTGAGCCCCAGGCTCATGTGATGCTCCCACTTCAGCCTCCTGAGTGTCTGGAACTACAGGCGCACACCACCATGCCCAGCTAACTTTTTGTATTTTTTGTAAAGACAGGGTTTTGCCATGTTGCCCAGGCTGGTCGCAGACTCCTGGACCTAAACAATCTGCCTGCCTTGGCCTCCCAAAGTGTTGAGATTACAGGCATGAGCCATTGCACGCAGCTGCGTTCTTGGTTTTCTGAATGGAGCCATAATTAAGATTGATGACTTGTGTGCACTATGCTGTTAAAGGTGACATTTTTAGATAAGAACAAAACATTCCAGAGGAAAATCTTTACCAAGAATGTTTCTTTTTTTTTTTTTTTAATTAAGAAAAAAGTCAACAACTTCTAAGGTATTATGGCAAAGTAAAACCATTTGACTTTTGTTTCTTTTCCTCAGTATCTGCAGGGTATTGGTTTCAGGAACCATCTTCCTCCATGGATACCCAAATCCACAGATGCTAAAGTCCTTCATATAAAATAGCATAGTATGTGCATCTAACCCACACATATCATCCTGTATACTTTAAATCATCTCTAGATCACTTAGAATACTGAATGCAACATAAATGCTATGTAAATGTTAATACTTGCCATATTGTATTGGTTTTTATTTGTATTATTATTTATTGTTTTACTATTGTTTTTTTCAGATATTTTGATCTGCAGTTGGTTAACTGCATAAATAGATATGAAGGGTCAACCATACATACAATCTGCTTCATGAAACAGAGACTACAATTAATGGAATTGAAAATATATTTATATAAGAAGTTATTCCCAAAATGATACAAGACCTAAATTAAGGGACAAGAAATTTCAGAAAATTTAATATTAAAAAAAGGAGGTGAGGGAGGCAGAGACATAGACTGCTGAAGTCACTTTTTTTTTTTTTCTGAGACCAGGTCTCCCTCTGTCACCCAGGCTGAAGTGCAGTGGCATGCTCATGGCTTACTGCAGCCCAAACTTCCTGGACTCAAGCAATCCTCCCAACTCAGCCTCCCTAGTAGCTGGGACTACAAGTGTGCACTACCACACCTGGCTAATTTTTGTATTTTTTGTAGAGATGGGATTTCGCCATGTTGTCCAGGCTGGTCTTGAATTCCTGGGCTTAAGCAATCCATCCACCTCGGCCTCCCAAAGTGCTGAGATTACAGGTGTAAGCCACTGTGCCTGCTCTTGAAGTCACTTATATTTTTAAAAGTTCATAAATACATGCATTAAAAAATGTGATGGAATATAAGAGAGAAAAATAAAACTGCCTTCAGAATTCTTCATTACAATGTTGTCATTCAAAATTAGCAGCAAGAGACAGAATTTCTCCAATGTGCAAAAATGATTTGATGACAAAATTCAGATAACAAAGGGTTGAATTAAATTAACAAAATTAGGAAAATAAAAACTACTAATAATTGGTCATAATTTTGAATCCAGTAAAAGAAGGATAAACATAATTATGGGAATAAATATTATAGAACAGAATAAAAAAAGTTTTAAGTTTTAGCAATGTAAAACTAAAATAGAATTAGCTAAAATAAGAAAACAAAAACAGAAAATAGAGGTAGAAGAAGTATAAGTATAAAACAAGTATTTTATAGCATAGAGTTAAATGATATTCTCTAATTTAGTAAAATCAAGAAATCAATGTATATATTATTATTTTAAAGTATAAGGTAAGAATATAAACCTACTATAAGGTATAAATAATAGTAGACCTGAAAATGACAAGATGACTGATAAAAATAGAGAGATGGCAAGGTTAGAGAAGTAAGAGGAATATGTGTACGAATCCACTCATCATTCACAATGGGGTGAAAAATAAATGTTCAAAATAATAAATCGAGAAACAAATTTTAAGTAGGTTATAATAATTTGCAAAGTAACCTATATTCATTAGGGTAATGTTGTCGCCTAAAACAAATAAACTTTCAAATTTCAGCGGCTTAATACAATATTTGTTTCTTATTTATGTAACAGTAGAAGGTAGGTACTCTGGGTTGGTGAGTGGCTTTCCTCCGGGTGGTGATTCCAGTACCCAGGCTCTTTCCATCCTGTGACTCTGCCAGTCCTAGGTTGATCTTCTGCATCCTGCCAGCAGAAGGAGAAAGAAAATGAGAAAAGGCACACTATTTCTTGAAAGTCTTAGTTGGTGAATGTCATTCATCACTTACGTTCATAATCCCTTAACAAGAACTAGTCATCTGGCTGCATCTAGACACAAAAAGGGTAAGGGAATGGGGTAGAAAATAGGCCTCCCCAACCACCCACATCTAAGAAATAATTAAGAAGAAAAGGAAAGCATGAATTTCATTGGAGTCATTTCATAACTCCATGATACCAGCATACACTAAAAGAACTATGAACAGACTATAATAGACTATAAATCCTCCAACTTGTCAAAAAATGCTAGTTTTTATAAAACCAATGTTGGAGAAGCTGCCAAAAAAATAGTCACTATTAATTACAATATGTGATAGTGTAAAAAAGAAAACTGCAGTAAGTTTGGCAATGCCATTGCTAGGGATTTATTTCACAAATACATGTGAGTGAAGTACCCAAAAGTATGCCGTGAAGATGTTTATTGTAGCATTTTTTAAAAAAGCAAATTAAAAAAAAAAAAATTTAAATGCCCAACCCTTTTGGGACTGGTTAAATTTGGAGAAGGAAGAAGAGAGAGAGACAGAGAGAGAAAGACAGAAAGAGGATTAAAGAGTACCTAGTATATAGCAGACAATAAATGTTTCATAAAGTATTAAATATATCTAAATATTTTAGCAGGAATATACAGAACTCTCTTCATTTTAAACTTTTCTGTTTAATTTCTTACCAAGTACACATGATACTTTTTTTAGGCTGAAAGTTTAAAGGTGATCAAATACCTAAGATCTAAAAAACTAAGATCAAATCTTAGTTATCATAAATGACACCAACTGATGATCCAGAAATATTATTTTGGGGACCTGCTGGATAATTTCTGAGAAGTTAAAAACTGAGTTCTTTAGGGATTATGCTTAAAACACTAAAGCATCTTTCACTGTATTGATAGGATACCACCAGGAGCTGAGTTTACTTTAATCTAACTAAATGTATGAAGCCCATCTGGCTGGAAGGAGTGAAGGATGTCATATTGATAGCTTTCTCAATTCTACAGGTGACTGATGGGGGAAGATTTTTTTCAGTTGGTGGAGTGATCTGCCTGGATGATGAAAAAGATTCTGCCTTAGATCAAGTGTCCCAAAAGCAGACCATGAGATGAAGATTTGTGTGCAAGTGATTTATTCGTGAAGGGCTTCCAGGGAAAATCTGGCAGGGAGAGGGGCAGAAGCTAGGCGGGAGTATGACATCCTGAGGAAGGTGGCTTCAGGCTGATTAGGCTGGAGGGCTGTGGTGTATAAGGCAAGCCTCAGAGTTGCACCTGCCCAAGACAAGAGAAGTGGGTTTTCATATACTCACATCTATCAGTCATTGGTTAAGGAGGGACAGGGAGAGAAACCTCTGGACCTCCCTTGGTAAAGACAAAGGAAGCTAATAGATCACCCCCACCCCCACCAAAAGACCTGAAGGTACTAAAACGCACAAACATCTCTCTCCAAAGTACTCCAAAACAAGCATTAAAAAGGATCTAAGAGATCTAGGAGGAGTACCGACATTATTCACTACAAATTTAATCTTAAGAAAATAGAAATTAAGAGAGTCATGTTTTTATGAGAATTTGTATAAGATAAAAGTAGTATTCGAAATCAGTGGGGGAAAGGATAAATTATCAAATAGCCAAGAAATAGTGGACCAATTTGGAAAGAAAACTTGTTACATTTCCTGACTCACACCATTTGCAAAAATAAATTTCAGATGCATTAAGGATTTAGATATTTAAAAATAAATCCAAAATCTATAGAAAAATTCCATAGGAGAATATTTGTATAATCTTAAAGTAAGCCTTTCTAAAGGTATTGTTCTTGATCTTATGAACACAAAATTTAAAAAGAAATTAAAACGATTGCACAGCTGAAGGGACATAAGCAAAGTTAATTGGCAAATCATTGAATCACTCAGTTACCACAGGTACTAAAAGTGAAATGATTCAGAATGACACAATGCAAAACTTGCTGAAGCCTCTCCTCTGCAAGGTAGCTGGAGCAAAAGTCTTAACAACGTAATCTCCCATAGCACCTGACACCTAACTTTTCTCCTAACTGTGGTATATAGTCGGAATCATAGAACAACAGATTGAGTGGAACTCCAAACATTATATAATCCAAGCACCTCATTTCAAGAGGAAGACAGTGAAGCCCAGAGAAGAAGTGATCACCACAGCCCACACCCTTGATACCGGGAGAACATGAGCTTGACACCACTGGGTTTTTGTTTCTGTTTTTGCTCATGAATTTTGCAGACATCAAGAAAGTCCAGGAACCACTCTTCTCCTTCTGCTCACTGGTTCAGATGGGACACCAATCAAGACATATATTATGCTTTTGGATGATATATTAGGTACAGTGTACACTGCTCAGGCAACAGGTGCACTAAAATCTCAGAAGTCACCACTAAAAAACCACCTGTACCCCAAAAACTATTGAAATAAAAAGTAAATAAATAAAACTAACAAGATGGGGGAAAATACACATGCTTTTGGTCAAATATCATAAGGTGATTGGTCATGACAGGAATCAAAGTATAACTCATATGGGCTTCAGGCATTGAGTTAAATTCAAGAAAATGTGATGGTAACTTTATTAACATCTTAGGTATCTGCACTTTCACCAACAGTATCTCACTGATAAAAAAAGAGACTCACTTTATGAGCTATAATTACCCCTAAGACACACTTGGAATCCAAGGGACCAAAGTGAGTAGGAAAATGTCTCCTCGTAGGAGTTAGAATGAATCCAAACTCTCACATAGTCCTGTTTTCCAGATGTGAATTCGAGCCTGGGCTCCACCCCTAAGTGCTTTATTGATTAATTTGGCCATAGGCCTCCTTTCCATATGGACAAGAGTGTGTACATTTCCTTTCTCGTCCTACTTCATATCCTCTCTACAATTGTGGAATCACATGTTTCATAAAAAGTAGGTGAGAAGACATAACTTCACCAGGTCAGGATGAGCTGTATATCATAGTGGTGGTTTAACAAGAAACCACGTCAGAGACAACCTCTGGTCTATTTTTGTTCCAACCAGCAGAGTGGAGGAGAAAGTAGCCAACCTGGTACCACTGGTACCTGCTCACCCAACCCAGATGGTGGCATTTATTGAGGACTTACTAATTTCTTCTTCCCTCTCCATTCCTACCTCGATGTCACTGGCTTTTTCTTTTCCCTTCTTCTATGTATGTTTGCTGACCACCTACTCCACACTAGGCACAATGAGGGACAATGGAAATCTAAAAGTGAATATGACACCATCTGTGCCTCAAAGAGACTTCCAATTTTGAGCATTCTACAGAATCAAACACTCTCAGGCACAAGCCTCAGTCCTGAAAAAATGACTAGCACCATTTACCTTTGTTGACATTATGGTATAATCCCAATGGTCTGCCACTGCTTAGAGTTAATGGCAAAATTCCCCTATGAGCTCTGACCTCTTTCAGACACAGTTAGCACAAGTGTCACTCACACAGCATTTAACACACAATATCAAACAGGCAAAGATTTAAATGCTTCTTTCTGGGTGCAGAGCTCTGCAGTTCACCTTTTTCTGATTTTCTCATCCTCAGCATTCTAGCTCCCTTTGCTTTCCTGTTCTCCGTCTACACTTACCTGAGACTGGACCAACTTGCTCTACTTTAATGAGACCTGTGGAATCTTCCTGTTCCTTCAAAGGAAGTCCAATTTCTGACGCTTCCCTCCAGGATTGTCTTAATAGAGCCCTTGCCATTTGATTGTAAATATCGTTATACTCTAGCTAGCTATGAGGCCCTCACCAATTCTGTTGAAAACACGGGAAGCTCTCCTCATTGGTGCCCAGAGTGAAGTCTTCCTTCTTATGCTATTCATGCCACTCAGATTAACACCTAGTATAGACACCATTTTTCCTAGTTTTGTCGTCGATATTTGCCTCTGTCTTTCCTCATAAATTGCCACCATTATCGTTGTTATTGTGTATGCCCATTGGTCTTTGTTTTGATTCTTCCTCAAAATTCCTCCCCCTGAATTAATAACCCATAAATACTTAATGGGCACCCCCAACAGCAGCAATGTGGCTAAGAGTTGAGCATTCACTCAATGGGCACTGTGCTAAATGTTTGATTTGCATTATCTCCCTCAATCTTCACAAGAATCGCCTATGGACAGCTTTGCTAAGCATCGTAGGTAATTGTCTTAGTTTTGGTTCCCCCAAAGCAGCCCCTGATACAAGGATTTGGGTGTATATAGTTTATTTAGGAAGTGGCCCCAGGAAATAGAGTGATAATGTAATGATCTCAGATAGGGAAGGTAGGAAAGCCATAAAGATGCATTAATGGGTGAGAAACCATTGCAAATAACTGGGGTTCGATTCCTTCTGAGAAATTGTAGAACGCACCTCGGAATTATTCCACTTAGAAGCAAGGAATCTGGAATAGTTATTTGCCAATTCCCATCCTTCACTGATAGATGATCACCCCTGGGAGATCTGACTCTTTGGAGAACTTCCAGAGGGCTGAGCAGTCTTCTGTGGCAAGAAAACACCTGCAGGCAGAAGCCAAAAGAAGCACTGCTATAGACAGGAACTGTCTGCAGCCTGACTTCTCAGTGGGGCGAGGCGATACGGGCAGGTCGCTGATGGCATCTGCTACAGCAACATGGAAGAGAAATAAGGAGAGGAGAAAAAGATGGGAAGAAATAAAATGTAATCTCATCCTCACCAGGCTTACAAGAATATACATATAACCCAAAGAAATTTAAAATTCATCTATGGAAAAACTGTTCATTGAGTACCTACTGTGTTGCACATGCAGTTTCCCAAATTGGGAGTGCAGAAGTGAGTAAAACATCATTGGCCTTATGAAGTTTACACTCCAGAACAATAAAGTGCTCAATAAATGGTGCCATTTATTCTCTCTGCCCTTCTGGCTTAATGGGTCTTTGATCTGGTGATGGATAAGGTAGAGGCCTGGACTTTGGACTTTGAACCCACTTTGCTTAGTTTTGTGTTCAAAAGTGACATCTCAGATTTGAGAAAAACTTCCACCTAGTTTGTAACTGGGAAGTAGAACACAGCCTGTCAAGCTGTTTCTTGCTGTCATTTACAGATTTTCAGGTACTTCATCACGGAGATTAAATATGGAGTGATTTGGTACACACTACGTATTTGTGTCTGCCACTTCTTTTTTAGGCTTCTTACTGAAGTCTATGGTGCCTCTATTTTGCTTTTTCTCTAGTATTACCAGCATGTTCTTCTCAACCCATAAGTGCTAGACCAAGATTGTCAAATTGACTTCTGAGGGTGACACCCACTAATCCTGCCTTGTCACTCTTAGGTATTTTGGTTATCTGTCACACAGACTCTTAGCACCCAACAGACCTCATAGAAGGCACCCACTCCACCTCTTTCATATCTACCTGTGATCTGGCCACAGGAGGAGAGGGATTGGGTGGCACTGGAGGTGGGCAATGGCTTCAGCTTGACAGGCAGGCTTATAAGGGAGAAATGGTTTATATCCATGTGCACTATCAACTGCTCTCTGACTGCTCTCCGGACCATTGCAGTAGCTTCCTACTGGTCTCCTTGTCTCCTCTCTGGGCTCCTTCAGAATACATCTGAAGTCCTCCCTGGATAGGGCCTACAAGATTCTATGTGAACAGCCCTCCACAGCCCCTCAATTTCTCTGATCTCATTTGGCACTACTGTCTCTACCTCTCATTTTGTTCTAGCCACTACTCCATCAAAACAACTACTTTACTGCCTCAGGGATTTTGCACTTTCTGGTCCTTCTATCCGGAATGGTCTTCCCCAGACATCTGCATGGTTCACTCATTCTTTGCTTCATCTGGGTCTCTGCCCAAATATCATCTCGTCAGAGAGGTCTTCCTTGATCCCCCAGTAATATAGAGCACCTCCTTCCCACTCCAACACTCTGTAACCCCCATACTCTGTTCTGTGTTCCACTACAGCAATATTGCACCTTGTATTTTTTTCTTTCTTTGTTGTTGTTTGTGTCTCCCCCTTAGAATGTATGCACCAGAACTTCGTCAATTTTGTTTAATTATATTAACAGCACCCAGAACAAGGCTTGCCGTATAGTAGACCATCAGTAAATATGTGTTAATGAATAAGAAGGCGGATTTAGTGAGTATCCATGTGTTAAAAGAGACTGAGCTTAGAGATACCACAACTTGAATATTAAACATTTACATATAAAAACTCATTCCACCATATAGATGCCACTCTCACTACTCTACTGCTATAGAATCTTGAAGCAATCCTGGCAAAGGCAATTGCTCAATAAACCTTTTGGGCAAAATTGACCAATCTTATTCGTCATTAGCAAAATACCAATTAAAACAATAATTAGATACCATTACTGACCAAGATTTTCCAATTATTACAGTTGCTGATGTTGGGAAGGCTGGCGTGAGAGTGAGGAAGAGACTGGGCACTGGATTACGCCACTGATCAGAGTGTGGACACATTCAACTTCTCTAACTAGTTAACATGCATGAAAAGCCTTAGATATGCAGTTTTTTGGTATGTTACATCTGAAGAACATTATTAATACATGAAAATGCTCACAGTATTTTTTTATAAGCAAGAGAACAGGGTGACTGTAGTATGTGGAGCATAAGCCCATTTTCCTTTAAGGAATTCAAGGAATTCTCCCCAGTCCTGGAAGATCAGATCCTAAAATGTCTACAGTGCTTGTCTCCAAGCAGCAGGATTCCAAATAATTTCAATGTTCTTCCTTTTACTTGCCTGCATTTCCTAAATGTCTTATAAATAACTTGCATTAATATTTCATTTTGTTATGTAAGCATTACATGGGAACTTGAAAAACATTTATAAGAATAAATAAATAAGAATAAAAATCAGCTTTAATAGCGATAAGCCTAGTAATAATATAATAGTAATTTATTCTTATTAAAATTTTATTTTAATATCAGCTAATTGAATAACAAATGATAATTTGTTTGGATGCTAGGACACACCCAGCTTCCTCTTGTTATTAATATGTGGCCTACACGATAAAACAGGCCACCGAATGCCCTCTATGATCTCAATAATTTGGGGTGGCAGGCCTCTGAACAGAACGCACCAGTATCATTCCAGAAGAGACAAACTTGATTTGGGTTCCCTTAGCTGGGAGTTTTCCCAAGTTAGCAACCTTGTAGGGAAATGCCTCCTTTGGACCCATGCTGGGGCAGCCCCACACTCCAGGAAAGTTTTCCATCAGGTCTTACTCCCTTGACACAGGCATTTATATATGCTGGAGTCTCCTCTGTTTAAACTGTGTCCTTCAGACTGATGCCTCACAGCACAGGAAAAAAGTGCTCCCTTATTCCCATTTATTCCCAGATAAGTAAAGGTTCCACCCACCTCCCTCCAAGTTGAAAATAGCCACCAGCGGGGAGGCTGAGAGAACTAGACTAGGTCCTGAGAGATAATCTTCCAACCAATCTTCTGATAATTAATAAATAATATTATTTAACATATATGGGGCTTTATAATTGAGAGTGTCTTCTCATGTATGAAAATATATCTGCATGTTATTTAGTTTTCACCATCCTTTGATGTAAATAAAGCCCAATTTAGGGTGGCAGAGAATAAGAGTCAAGGGACCTTAAACATCATCTAGTCAAAGCTATTTCAATAATTAAACTTATACTCAAAAATCTATATGCAAGACCAGGCAGGCTGGCTCATCCCTATAATCCCAGCACTTTGAGAGGCTGAGGTGAGAGGATCTCTTGAGATCAGGAGTTCAGGACCAGCCTGGATAATATAGTGAGATCCCATCTCTATACATTTTTAAAGAAGAAAAAAAATCTGTATGTGGATAGGATGCCATGGAACCATTATTAATAACAAAAGGAAAGAAGAATATGTCATTTATTCAAATATAGATTTTTTTCAGTAGTTACACCCAAAACAGAAGAAAACATAGTTTGATTTTATTTGTGCCTAAGTGTGCAATCATACATCTTTTACTTCTAATTCATATATTCTGATATCAATTACTAGTAAGATGCTGCTTTTTAACAAACTTAATGGAACCAGGTGTGGTGGCCCATGCCTACAATCCCAATACTTTTGGAGGTTGAGGGAGGAGGTCACTTGAGGCCTGGCATTCAAGACTAACCTGGGCAACACAGTGAGAACCCATTTCTAAAAAAGAAAATTAGCTGGGCGTGGTGGCACACGCCTATAGTCCTAGGCAGTCTGAAGGCTGAGGTGGGAGGATTGCTTGAGCTGGGAGTTCAAGGATATTGTGAGCCATGATCTCACCACTGCACTCCAGCTTGGGGTACAGAGCAAGACCCTATCTCAAAACAACACAAAACAACAACAGCAACAACAAATTTAATGGCACAATAGTTTTAAGCTTCTGTTTTTCTTTTTTCTCTCTCTCTCTTCAAAAGTAATTCATCTTTATTGTTGAAAATTTGTAAAATACAGAAAAGTAAGAAGCAGCATTTAAAAAAATCATTTTTTAAAAAAATCCATTTTACTGTCAATGTTGGTGTATTTCGTTCCAGGTTTTTTTTTTTTTTTCTTCCAACTTAGATACATCAATTCTAACTCAAAATTTTCACAACTAATGGTGACTCTCACCTTCAGTTCATTTTGTGAAAGAAAATGTTCTTCCACAGAATCTAGTAGAATTACAACTTTAAAGCTCACAATACTCACATCCAAAGAACAACAGATAATATGTCTTTCTGTTGTAGAAACTTCAGTCTCAGTTCGAACACCTTCTAACTCATTTGTTTATTGAATTTTTCAGTCAGTAAATACTTATTGAATGCGTACTGGAAGCTAGGTATTATCTGGTACTGAGAAGATAGAATTTTTAAAACTCAGACGAAAATCATTGAGCTAATGTTAAAATGGGAGATAGTAATAAACAAAATAAATAAGCAAAATATATATAGTATATTAGTTGTAAGTGCTAATCACAAAGCCAAGGCATATTTCAGAAACATCCTGAAGCTTGTACTCCAAAGGCAGCCATAACTGTATTTGTTTGCACATTTTTACTTGTAAATTTGTGATTTTATTTCCTGTAAGTAGTTCTGTGCAATGGTTAATACTAAGTGTCAACTTGATTGGATTGAAGGATGCCTAGATAGCTGGTAAAGTATTGTTTCTGGGTGTGTCTGTGAGGGTATTGCCAGAGAAGATGAACATTTGAGTTGGTGGACTGCAAGAGGAGGACCCATCGTCAATGTGGGTTGGCACCATCCAATCAGCTACAACCTGGCTAGAACAAAGCAGGCAGAAGAAGGGATAAGTTGACTTGCTGAGTCTTCTGGATCTCATTTTTCTCCCATACTGGATACTTCCTTACTTTGGACATCAGACTCCAGGTTCTTCGGCCTTTGGACTTTTGGACTTACACCAGTGGCCTAGAGATCTCGGGACTTTGGCCACAGACCAGAGGCTGCACTGTCGGCTTTCCTACTTTTAAGGCTTTTGGACTGAGCTACTAATGGCTTCCTACCTCTTCAGTTTGCAGATGGCCTATCATGGGACTTCACCTTGTGGTCGTGTGAGTCACTTCTCCTTAGTAAACTCCTTTCCATATAAACATATATTCAATTAGTTCTCTCCCTCTGAAGATCCTTGAGTAATACACTCTGCAATCCTTCCATACATGTAATTCCATTGAGCTTAGAGTTTTTTAGCAGTGAAGAATAAAAATTGATATTTGCTTTATTGGTTCATTTGGAATCTGAACACCCTTACTTCGTTGTAGATTGAGAGTAGTGTTGTGCTTTCAGGTTTACTTTGTTCAGTAAAAATTACAGTTTTTTCAATAAAGAAGAATAGCTTTTGAGCCAGAACAAGTCAGCAAGTTGAGTCTCAAACTGTCCTTTAATTCCAAAGAGGTCTTGATCGCTGGAATCTGCTCAATGTGAAATTTCAGCAATGTTCTACAATCTAGCTTTATGACCATATTAAAATAAATTGCCAACTTCAAATTCTTCCATATATTTTGTAAAATGCAGACCTTGAAAGGCACAAGCTCCCCAAAAAGTCCATAAGCAGAATTATTTCTTCCGTCATGTCATAGCATATATCTTTCTAAAGCATAGCATATATCTATAACAAAGTATGTATCTTTGCTTTATACAAAGATAAAGTAGATTTACAAAGTTTGAATCAGAGACACTTTTGGTGAATGACACAATGAAAGAAAGATTCTCTATTTCTGTTGTCTTTTGGGTTTGAGTAAACTATTGAAACTTTGTCATAAGACAGTAAAAATTTACCACAAACACATTATGACCTGGTAACTGAGGAATGTTTCAAATTGATACTTCCCCAGGACATTTACTAATGTGAATTGCTACAAAATTAACACATGAATACCTTAGCTTTTCTGTACAAGCAATAATCAGTTACAAAATGCAATTAAAGGAAATGTTCTCATTACAATAGCACCAGATGAAACATCATACCTCTCAATAATCTATTTAAAATGTGCCCTCTAAGCATCATACTACCTGACTTCAAACTGTACTACAGGGCTACAGTAACCAAAACAGCATGGTACTGGTACAAGAACAGACACATAGACCAATGGAACAGAATAGAGAACCCAGAAATAAAACTGCACACCTACAACTATCTGATCTTCGACAAACCTGACAAATACAAGCAATGGGGAAAGGATTTCCTATTTAATAAATGGTGCTGGGAGAACTGGCTAGATATATGCAGAAAATTGAAACTGGACCCCTTCCATGCACCATATACAAAAATCAACTCAAGATGGATTAAAGACTTAAATGTAAAACCCAAAACTATAAAAACCCTAGAAGAAAATCTAGCCAATGCCATTCTGGACAGAGGTATGGGCAAAGATTTCACGACGAAGACACTAAAAGCAATTGCAACAAAAGCAAAAATTGACAAATGGGATCTACTTAAACTAAAGAACTTCTGCATAGCTAAAGAAACCAAACAGAGTAAACAGACAACCTACAGTATAGGAGAAAATTTTTTGCAAGCTATGCATCTGACACAGGTCTAATATCCAACATCTATAAGGAACTTAAACAAATTTACAAGAAAAAAAAAAAACGCTTTTAAAAGTGGGCAAAGGACATGAACAGATACATCTCAAATGAAAACAGCTGTGCAGCAAACAATCATATGGAAAAAAAAGTTCAACATCACTGATTATTAGAGAAATATAAATCAAAACCAAAATGAGATATCATCTTACACCTATGAGAATGGCTATAATTACATACTAAAATGTCAAAAAACAACTGATGCTGGCAAGGTTGTGGAGTAAAAGGAATGCTTTTACACTGATGGTGGGAGTGTAAATTAGTTAAACCATTGTGGAAGACAGTGTGGCAATTCCTCAAAGACCTAGAGACAGAAATACCATTCAACCCAGCAATCCCATTACTGGGTATATACCCAGAGGAATATAAATTGTTCTATTATATAGACATATGCACACATATGGTTTTTTTGCAACACTGTTCACAGTATCAAAGGCATGGAATCAACCTAAATGCCCAATAATGATAGACTAGATAATGAAAATGTGGTACATATACACCATGAAATACTATGCAGTCATAAAAAAGAATGAGATCATGTCCTTTACAGGGACATGGATGGAGCTGGAGGCCATTATCCTTAGCAAACTATCACAGAAACAGAAAACCAGATACTGTATGTTCTCACTCATAAATGGGAGCTAAATGATGAGAACACATGGACACATAGAGGGGAACAATGCACACTAGGGCCTACCAAAGGGTAGATGGTGTGGGGAGGGAGAGAATCAAGAAAAACAACTAATGAATACTAGGCCTAATACTTGAGTGATTAATCTGTGCAACAAACCTCCATGACACGTTTACCTAAGTAACAAACATGTACACCCTGCACATGTATCCCTGAACTCAAAAATTTTTTTTAATTTAAAAATTAAAAAAAGAAAATGAAATTTGCCCAATCTCTATGAACAAAATCTAAAAATCTATAGAGAGACACAACGGAAGACTTGAATAAATGAAAAGAGCACCCTGTTTTTGGATAGTGTGGTAAACTATATTTTCCAAAATGGCCACAGCAGTATTTCCTATCTCCCATGATCTTCTTTCAATGATGCCTTAAAACTCTTTTCATTGTGAAGTAAGGTCTTTGTTCTTTTGCCTTAAATCTGGGTGTATATGTAACTATGGGAGAATTGACATTATGTGTTTTCAGAGGCAAGGTCACAAAAGGGAATGCAGCTTCTATCTGGTTCTCTTGGGACGCTTGTTCTTGAAACCCAGCCACCATGCTGTGAGGAAGTCCAGACAACCTGTGAAGAGGCCCCTTTCAATTTTACTGAAAGGCAAATTTCAGGATAATATTGATTTCTCAATGTTCTTACTCCATTTCTCTCTCTCTCTCTCTCTCCCCTCTCCTCTCCTCTCCTCTCCTCTCCTCTCCTCTCCTCCCCTCTCCAATCTATTCTACTTAATTGCAAATTTACACATATTTTTAATACAGAAACTCTGTCTTCTATAAAAATCAATGGAAAGTGTTAATTAGCTGTCATTCATCTTCTATCATACTTGGCTCTTCTGCTTAGCATTTTTGTTTTGTTTCAGTTTGTTTTTTCTCCCCCTTCCAACTTGCTGACTCTCTATTTTGTTGACTCTTTCCATTTAAAAAAGGCCTGTATGTGAAGTCAGCTCACACATCCCTCACTCCAAATATAGCTGTTGCTGATTTCTGTACTTCTTTATAACCAAGATCTTGGCTTGCCCCAAAGACCAGAAGAAAAATAATCTATATAATATCTTATTCTTTTCCTCACTTCTCTCTCAAACCAGAAAAAGAAATGAAGATAAAACAGATACCAATGTAACTCTTACCTGACATAACAACCCTTCAAAGAATCAGCACAATTTAAAAGTTTAGAATAATTCTTTTCATGGAAGCTCTTACAGGTTGTGCTCAAAATAAAAGAAACAACCTAAAGATTAACGTAGAAGAATGTTGTGAAGGAAGAGAGAAAAAGAAGGAGAAATAAGAAGAGGAGAAAGAGAAGGAAGGAAAATGGGGAAACAGGAAGAGGAGAACAAAGAGGCAAGAGGAAAACAAGAACTATTACTACTACTACTATATGGTCAGTGACATCTTTACTACCTTTACATTTTTTTTTTCCTTTTGGAGTAGATTAATCCATAATCCTTGCTGCACTGACTCATTTAGGTTGTACCTGTTTTTCACTCTGGCTTCCCCTAGGTCCACCTGCATGTTCATACCAACCATTATCTAGACATGCATGCATTTCCAGACATGCTGGAAATCTCCTTTTGGATGTTTCAGGGGCATCTCAAGCTTAATACGTCTAAAAGAATATTGATCTTGCCACAGAACATGTTCTATGCATCTTACCAATTGCGCTTCATGGCATGAACATCCCATCCAGCTATTCACATGGGAAACTCAGGGGCCATGCTTGGGTGCTTGTCTTCCCTACCCCTGCCTCTGTTTCAACTGGCCTAACATCGAGTCCTGTTAGCTCTGCCTCCAAAATGTAATTCCTGTTACTCCATTCCTCTCCAATACCTCCACTGGAAACACCCTCCTCTAAACTACCGTCTTTTAAACTATTGTCAGACATCAGCAAGAGTAAACTTTATAAATATAAAGCAGATTGATTTCTTCCCCTACTTAAATGGTCCCGTTGCAGTTATAGAAAAATCCTAAGTCTTTAACATTGTCAACAAGAGCCTACACACCAGGTCCTTCCCACCTCTCCAGTTGTGTACCATTCCTTCTGACTCATTCTGCCCCACCACTCTCCCATCCAGCTGTGCGAAAACACCAAGCACCTTCCCAACGCAAGGCCTTTTCTCATGTTATTCCTTCCACATGGAGCACACTGAATTCCTTGGCTGCTGTCCTTCAGCTCATTTTTCATGTCTCAGCTGAAATATTATTACCTGAAAGAAGCCTTCACCAGCCTCAAACTCAATCAGCATCCTGTGCTGGACATTGTAGATCATCTCACTCACTCTCCATTCCACCCTCCTCCTATTTGAAGAGGATAGAATGCTATGAACTACACTGCTGACTCTCTTGGAGCTAAGGGTCTGGATGCTAATGCAGTTCCACCTGGCAATTTCTACTAGCAAGCACTATCATGGAAACATGAGGTTTCTCTGTACTGTCCCAGTTTTCAAATTCCTGAGAATGAAGTAGTGGGTGCAGAGGCATTAGTGGCAATCATGGCATGTTGACCGGCTTACTAAATCATGAATCACAGCCTTGGATATCCATTTTGTAGTGACCCAGGTGTTCAGAGACCATTTCAATAGGAGAATTTGAGTGAGTGGCAATGTGTTCTTGACTCTGCAAAGTTCCATATGGGAGTTCCCCAGGAGGGTCAGTTCTGCAGTGTTCTGAGAAACACTCCTGAAGACCCAGGATTAAACTGCCTCTTCAGCCCTTCAAATGAGTTTTACAAACATCCAATTCCTTGAAATATTCTACATCCTGCTTAAAATACCTAGAATTTTTTCTCTTTTCTGCACTGGAGCCTGACTGATATAGTCTGCCTGTTAAACTCTCACCGAATTCTTATCATAATACGTAATTATATACTTATTTGTGGGGCTACTTGTTTCCATCTGGATCACTGCTATGTCCCCCGCACCTAGGATAGTGTCTGACATAAGAAATGGAGAGTAATCAATATTTGGCAAACCAATGAGAGAATTTAGCACTTTCGACTATGTGAGTAATTCATTTGTCAACTGATCACGAAGATAATTAGATTCACACCTCAGTTACCTCTTATATCTTTAAACAATAACAAAATCTCAAAGTGTATAAAAACTATGCAAATAGAGTTGTTTTCTACAGAGTACCAGATATTTAGAACTGCTGCCTACAGTCCCAGTGAGAGAGAGGGTCTTGGAAAGCTGATGAAACAACTCCATGAATTAATTCTGTTTTCATTAAGTCTGGTCTGATCTAATGCCTACTCCATCAGGAGACTTCATTAGGCTAACTGGAAAAGGACAACCAATATGGCAACTTAAGTAGCTCTGGTTGTGCTACAGCTAGATAAAAAGGTTTTTCTAGGCCCACTGATTCTGAGTGTAAGGTTTTCAGGTTCTCAGATCGCAAGGAAATTTAGTATGAACCAAAAAGTCTGCAACCTCAAGTGTGAGATTTGAAGGAAATAGGTGATCTGGTCCTAGAGTTCAAATTGCTTTCATTAACCCCGAATGTTTGACCGAAAATGAATGCAAAGGAACCTAAGGGCAGATGAGTATTAGAATAGGTCCACCAAAAGCAATGTTCTCAAAGCACCAGTGCTTCAAGCTGGCAATGCAGAAAGGTGGCTATGGAATGGGTTTTAAACTACACAGACCTGGATGCAAATATTGCCTCTTCAATCAATGAGCAAAAAAAAAAAAAAAGAAAGAAAGAAAAAGAAAGAAAAAAAAGAAAAGAAAAGAAAAAGAAAAAAAGAAAACCTTCAGCAAGTCTCTAACTTCACCAAGTTTTAGTTTCTTCATTTATGAAATAAAAATCCTAGTCACCCACATTGGTGGATACCAATAGTTTTGCTACAACCTTGTTTAGAAAATGTTATATATAAAGTTTCGGTGCTGCAAAAGAAATAGCACTCGAATATAAAATTTTCTTTTTAATTCTCAGCAAGGCAAGTTACTTCTATGTAGAAGGGTGCGCCCTTACAGATGGAACAATGGTGAGCGCACACTTGGACAAGGGAGGGGAAGGGGTTCTTATCCCTAATGCATGCGGCCCTCGCTGCTGTGTCATTCCCCTATTGGCTAGGGTTAGACCGCACAGACTAAACTAATTCTGACTGGCCAATTTAAAGACAACGACGGGGTGAGTGCTTTGGCAGGAGTCAGGGCAGAGCAGGTAGCAGGTAACAGGAATGAGTTAGGGTGGAGCAGGTGATGGGAATGTATGGTGGAGCAGGTGATCAGAATGAGCCAGGGTGAAGTAGGTAATTGAAAAAGGTTGCTTTATGAGGAAGTTCAAAAATAGACGGCAAAGAATTGAACATACTGACATATTAATTCTTTGAAAAGACAGTTAGAACTCATATCTAACAAAAAGATCAAAAACAAGATCGGTAAAAAAAGTAGCTTATGTTTATTGGGGGTCAGAAGGGATTTTGCTGTTTCTCACTTAATTCTCTAATACATTCCTACTAGGTCACTAACAGAAATTATTATTCCTATCTTACAAAACACAAAACTGGACTCAGCGGTGAAGTAAATTGTAGAAACACACACAGTGATTAGACAACAGAGCCTAAAGACTGAGTTGTCTAAGTCGCAACTGTTCAAGATTAGTTTAAATTTGGTTTCACAGCAACTCTAGAAGAACGAGCCTTCAACAATCCTTTTCCCTCCCACTTGAACTTCATAATCTCTATACACCAGAAAAACTCACAAATGGAAACACGTATGATGTCTAAAATTATGACTTTTTTTCCTTTCTCGCTTTTCAAAATTTTCTGTTGTCAATATATTAACTTTATATTGAAGAATACATTTAAAATTATAAAAAAACAAGTCGGGCTAGTCTGAAAAGGAAAAAGCTAAAAAGTTTGCATAATTGAAATCTATAAAATCTTCATAATATAGATTGAAGTTGAAACAGTCTTTCTGAGAAGTGACCCATGTTGGAAATGCCTGAATCTGGTTTTCTATTGGGTGAGTTTGTAGGGCAAATGTTCAAGAGAACACCTCTTCAATGGTTCACACCTTTGCCACATATCAAGATGAAAAATCTTCACAAAGAGGAGATTTATGAGCTTTAACGAGGTCAAAGGGTGCCACCCATGACTTTGGTTTTAAAGAATGAGTTTATGATCAAATATCTAGGTGGACAAAATGATAGAGATCACCTTCAAGAGGTTTCCAGACATCGGGGCAGCCGTCTGAGGAAGCTCATGGAATTCCCACTCTTGAGAAATGTCAGCATTGTCTTAGGATTGAGACCTCTCCTGAAGAAAATTAAACATGACTTCAGCAAAAAATATAGGGACAGTTTCCAAGTAAGTTATTGATTTTTGACCATTCAATTTAGTCATTTGAAAATGGTCTAAGGTATGGTATGAGCCTAAAAACAATCATGATCATAATAATTAATATCTGTCATAATACAATAATATTTTTGTGACTATCTTATGTAGTTCCATAAAAGAAGAAAACTAGAAATAATATTGACTAAGTACCCAGTATTTATCATATACCCTTAACTCAGCCCTTTAACAAATGTACACTGAGCTCCTGTCACACCCAAAAAGTATGGGGGAGTGCTAGGAAGTTGGTACTGAGATCAATAAACATAATCCACGCCCTCCTGAAGTTACAGCCTAGTGGAGCAACAAAAGGGAGAAAATAAATATGTTTTTGCAAATTGTGGCCAGTGCTATGACAGGTACTACAAAAGCTTGTAACCAGAAAACTTAATTTTGATTTAGAAGCTAAGACTTGAAAGATTGATAGTAGTCGAGACAAGAGTAGGCACAGATGACCTAGAGTTTTGGCTTCCTCTAGGGGGCACAGATGACTCAGAGCTCTCCTGACAGAAAACATCTATCTGGGCCGACAAGTGGAGAGATTCCTGTTGATGTGTGCATGTGCGAGAATGCAGCTTTGGCTAAATACTTTAGCTTTGGCTAAATACAGGTTGGTCCTGTAGCCAGTGTGGGGTTGTGAAGAGAACCTCAATTAGAGGTTAAATGAATCTTAATTTAAACTAGCTGTGTGGCCTTGGGGAAATGCATCATCTCTCAGTGCTCCAGTTTCCAGTTTGTCAATGTGGAAGATTAATGGTGTCACAGATTAGGTTTTCCGGAAGCAGCTTCTAAACTAAGCAAGACATTGATTAGGAATTGAGCTGTGATGGGAAGGAAAGGGAGCAATGAAAGCCTAATAGTGCCATAGCCAACCCTGGAGGGAGCTCAGGAGCAAATAGAACCCTACAGAGTCCATCCATGTTGGGTCAGAATGACCTGACCTCTATATCTGTTCCTCAATTATGGGACATGGGCTTTCCCTAAAAAGGGTATGATTATGGGCCAGGCACCTCTCTGCTGCCAAGGCCAACTCTGAAGGAGCTGAGAGCTGAACAGAGGCTGTATGCCGACCACAGCCCCTACAGCTGGGAAGCACTTTCTCTTCGAAGGGAGGACAAGGTAGCACCTTTACGTCTACCACCAATACTGAATTTCTGCAGAGCAAATAAATTAAGCCCTTGAAAACAGCTGGCACAATGGACATGTCTAATAGATGTTAGTCAAATCATAATCATTATCACATACTTCTTTATTCTACATCATTCAGCAGGCTTCTGCCATCATCATTTCAAGCATTTTTATATTAAGCATCTACCCTCTGCATATCCTGCAACCTCAGAATGGAACTAAAACTTAAAGATATTCACTTCAAATGCTTTCTCCTCCATGATTTTTTTTCATATCCTACTCAGTACCTTAAGGGATCTTAACCATTCATTTGGCAAGTATTTGTTGAGCCCACAGCCTCCTAAGGCTGGGAATGGTAAAAAAAGACCCAAGTTTACCCTCAAGTTTTCCTTCTGGTACTGTCCGTTTTGTACTTCTACCCCACCTGAGATGCAGCACTGTGGCACCCAGCCTATGCCACCTTGAACCTCAGCTTATAGTTTGGTCTACTTGCTGTCCGTATCTCTTAATCCCACAAGTGATTCTGTGTTCCTAGAAAGCAGAGATTATACCTTTCTAATTACAATTACAATCTTCCCTCCCCAAACCCAGCATGTAATGTATATTCAATAACATGAACTAAATTGAGCTAAGTTGAATTGAATGAAATAGAAGTTTATCCTGAGTCTAGCTCTGGTCCTCCTAATAACAATGAATAGCTTTAAATAGTTAATGAGAAACTCTTACAGTTGAACTGCTGAGCTAATTCAATGTGCCATAATAGTTCTTACAGTTTATAATCCTTTGTGCAAATAGAGAGAAAGGCTATCTATAAGGAAGATTTTGAAATTTGTTCCTTTAGCAATTACTGTACAACCCAGTATGGCTTAGGAGTAAAGAATACTAGGCTATGAAATAAACCTACATCATTTTGAATTTTATCTTTGTTGCTGTGTGACTTTGGGTAAGTCACTTAACTTCTCTGTGGCTCAATTTTCTTATCTATAAATTGGAAACAATATAGCACCTACCTTCTAGAATGTTATATGCATTCAAAGATATAATGCAAATAGAGTGTTCAGAGCATAGTAAGAGCTTAATAAATGCCAATTACCATTATCATTATTATTATCCGGAAAACCATGTACATAGATGGGTGAATTATCTCCCCATTCACCAGCAACTGAGTTCATATGAAGAGCTAGGAGAGGCCTGTACAGTTTTTGTGTCAGATATTCTACTAGGTTTGTTTGTAGAAGTATATATATTTCCTAAAATATAAACAGACTTCCTTCATATTTTCACTCCATAGTTCTGGTGTTTTAACGCTTTTTAAAAGAAAAAAAAAAAAAAACAGCATTCTTTCATTTCTCCCCAAGAAAAGTTTAAAAGCCAAGAACTTTTTAAAATTTACACTTTCATTACTTTTATAAAATGTACTGTGAAGCATTCTCATAAATAATTTAAATCAACTCCACGAATTTGTCAAAATAAATTAGCAACTATACATTCCTCAAATGACAATCTGGATTTTGAATTGATCTCTGGTGTTCGTGTTTGTGTGTGTGTATATGTGTGTATGAATAGATTACAGATCTTGGCTTTCTCTAAATTTACCAATGTCCAGTGAATTCAGGTATTTGATGACTTCACTTTCGTATTTTTAGTAAACATTTTGTTATTTGGCTATGAGGACAGCCCTTTTCTGAGTCATTTCTTCAAAAGCCTGAGCATCATGTTGCAGATCTCCTTCGTGGCATAAGACAAACGCCTCATCTCATCCAAATTGGCTGGTGGGTGGGGCTTGTTGCCAGAAGTCAGTCAAACCTAGATCATAATTCTATAGAGTACTGGTAAGTTTCTCTCTTTAGATCCAGTGGGCATCCTGGAACAGAATTACAAGTGCGTTTCTGAGGTGTAAGAAGTATAGGTGCATTGAGATTATAAATCAGGTTGGAGAAAAGGCTTTTAAAGCAGAAACTGAAACAGGGTTAGCGTCCGTCAGCACTTGTGAGGTTCAGTAAAGAGAACCAGACAGAAAACACACAGAGGGAAGACCAGAGTAGGGAGAGTGCAGGTGAAGACCTGAAAGGACTTTGAATAAGTTGGGGCTTTATCCTAAGGACCCAAGCTACCGAAAGCTTCTAAGCAAGAGAGAGACACAACCAAATTTGCATTTGATTTGCTTCCATCGAAAGTACACTAAGCATCTTTATCCAGAATCCTGGATAAGCACAACAGATAAACAGATATGTCTCTAAGGTTGCTGGAAACATAATTGTCAGATTTACTTGTTTGAAACGGCAAAATGTCCTTCCTCTGAAGGGAAAAGATAACTTCAATTTTTGCTACTTTGTGATATGTTTAAGGCAACTGTCCCATATCATAAGGGGAATAACTCTGATTGTAATTCCTAATATATAAAACAAAATCTCTATACTTTTCTGGAAAGAGATCTTTTAATAATAGATTCCAAAACATTTTTTATCCCCACCACAGCCTAAGATGGAAAAAAAAAAAATGGCCTTGTGTGGTGGCTCACGCCTGTAATCCCATCATTTTGGGAGGCTGAGACAGGCAGGTGGATCACCTGAGGTCAGGAGTTCGAGACCAGCCTGGCTAACATGCTGAAACGCCCTCTACTAAAAGTACAAAAATTAGCCTAGCATGGTGGCACATGCCTGTAATCCCAGCTACTCAGGAGGCTGAGGCAGGAGAATTGCTTGAACTCAGGAGGCAGAGGTTGCAGTGAGCTGAGATCATGCTACTGCACTCCAGCCTGGGTGACAGAGTGAGACTCAGTCTAAAAAAAAAAAAAAAAACATGGAAAAACAATGAAAGACATAGCAACTTACAAATTCTGTAATGAGGCTAGGCATGGTGGTTCACACCTGTAAGCACTTTGGGAGGCCGAGGCAGGAAGACCTCTTGAGGCCAGGAGTTAAAGACCAGCCTGGGCAACATAATGAGACTCCATCTCTACAAAAAATTCAAAAATCAGCTGGGCATGGGGGTGCATGCATGAATTTCTAGCTACTCAGGAGGCTGAGGTAGGAGGATTTCTTGAGCCCAGACTCTCTAGGCTGCAGTGAGCCATTATTGCGCTCCAACCTGGGCAACACAGCAAGACCTTATCTCAAAAAAAAAAGAGAAAGTTCTATAGCTGGCTTGGGTATATATGAGAACTAATTCATAAACTTTGAGAAATATATGAAACCTTAGAAATTATTCACATCAACACTTCTCAAACTTTTTGGTCTCAGGAGTTCTGACACTCTTAAAAATCATTAATGACCCCAAAGAGTTTTTGGAGTATGAGTTACATCTGTTAGTATGGACCGTATTAGAAATTAAGAGCAACACAATTTTAAAACACACTAATTCACAAGCACATAGTCCATCAGCCACCAGATCCATGACATCATCACACCTTGTGTAGTCTCTCAAAAATCCCACTGCACACTCCTAAGAGAGTGAAAGGTAATAACATCTGGCACTGTTATGGAAATAGTTTTGCCCTTATGGATACCCTGAGATCTTAGGGAACCCTGTGGATTCTCACACCATGCTTTGAGAACCATTAATCTACTCCAGCTAAAAGATTAGGCCAAAAACACGTTCTAGTTCATGGAGTTGCTGAGGATGAGAGCCAGCATTTCTGCTTTTTGATACCCTCTCATTGACATGTGTCTATCTGAGCAAGGGCACTTCCTCAGTAGTAATTCCAATCTGTATTAGGGTAAAGCTAGTAAGTAGCAATGAATTAACTTCAAAACTTTCCTGGCTTATTTCTCAATTACATAAAAGTCCCAAATAGATATTATTGGTCTGCGGCATCTCTTAGGGTGACCAGCAAATCCCCCTTTCTCCTAGATTGTCCCAGTTTTGAAACTGAAAGTCCCACATTCCAGAAACTCCCTCAGTCCGGGGCAAACCAGGACTGCTGGTCACGTTAACCATCTCATAGACCTTTGGGGCCTTTGGCAGAAGAGGAAAGAATGCAGAAGGCACACTCCCTTCTTAAAAACTTCAACCCACAAGTGATACCCATCCCTTCCACTCACATTTCATGGAGGAGAGTAGTTACAAGGGTATAAGGGAACCCAGGATGGGAAATGTAGCTGGGCAGCTGGGGTCTTTGCAAAGGAGAATGTACATATTGGTTAGACCATTAGACACTTTTGCCAAAAAAAAAAAAAAAAAACACCTACCTTTACTCCGTAACACTGCTGAGAGTGAGGTAAGGCGGGCATCACAAAAGCTACCCATTATTCTGAGGATTATAAAAATTTTAAAAACTTCAGCCCAAGAAAACATAAATGCCCTATACAAATGATAGTGTTGATATCATTTCCAACTTAATCTCTGCCTAGAGGCCTTAGTTGAATACAATCATCATTCATTGATAAAGGAGCACATTAATTTTTACAATAGTTGTTTCTTAAAAATAATGGCCAAGCACATAATATTTTAAATGCATTAAGAAACTCCCACAGTGTTTCCTAATACCAAATAATCTATTTGAAAAACAAGAAAATAAATATTTTTCTCATTTGATGTGTGTGTGGGGGGCGGGGCATAGTCTTAAAGTGATATGACTCTTGCATATTCCACCTGTTTTCAAAACTGGCCTCTAACTTTTACTTTCATTGCTTTTAATTTTAAATGTCAGTTATTCACGGTCTTCCAACAAGTGGTGGCAGAGCTGAGTCTTCCACCCTTGCCAGATGCCTTCCCACTAAGTTTAAATCTAAACACGAATTGTAAACTGATCCATAAATTCAGAAATAACTGAACAAACTAATTTTACTGTTTGCAAAGGAAGTTATCTTGAAGAAATCACACTAGGTAGAACTTACCTTTTAACAGCCAAAAGAAATGTTTAATTGCACAATTTAAAATTAACAGAAAGAATAATAAATAAATGAAATGAAACTGAATGGGAAGTGATTTTTTCTCTTTTGGATCTTGCATTTCACAAATTGAAGATGTTAAAAAAGAGAGGGAAAAAATCTGATTGAAATGTGCAAATCATTACACACACAGAAGCCACTGTTACTGGGAGATATGACAGCACTAAAAAAAGTAAAAATTAGAAATTGCTCCAAATGAGCAGGGAAAATATATGAGTATAAATTCACATTCTATTTTTACAAAATGTCCAGACTACAAGTAAATACATAAATACATCTCTGATCACATAATCCAAGTTTCAATCTTGTGTTATTCCTATTTTCTGCCACCTTTGGAATTGAACAATAACAATTTTCAATATTAGCTTTAAACAATTAAAAAATTAATTAACAAATAACAAATTAAATAATTCTTTAGCGGGTACCTGGCAAGATGGCCGAATAGGAACAGCTCCAGTCTGCAGCTCCCAGTGAGATCAGCGCAGAAGGCGGGTGACTTCTGCATCTCCAGCTGAGGTACCTGGCTCATCTTACTGGGACTGGGTAGACAGTGGGTCCAGCCCACGGAGGGCGAGCCGAAGCAGAGTGGAGTGTTGCCTCACCCGGGAAGCACAGGGGTCAAGGAACTGCCTTCACTAGCCAAGGGAAGCAGTGAGGGACTGCCATGAGGAATGGTGCACTCTGGCCCAGATACTACGCTTTTTCCACAGTCTTCACAACCCACAGACAAAGAGATCCCCTCGGGTGTCTATGCCACCAGGGACCTGGGTTTCAAGCATAAAACTGGGAGGCCATTTGGGCAGACACTGAGCTAGCTGCAGGAGTTTTTTTCATACCCCAGTGGTGCCTGGAATGCCAGCAAGACAGAAGCATTCACTTCCCTGGAAAGGGGGCTGAAGCCAGGGAGCCAAGTGGTCTAGATCAGTGGATCCCACCCCTACAGAGCCCAGCAAGCTAAGATCCACTGGCTTGAAATTCTCACTGCCAGCACAGCAGTCTGAAGTTGACCTGGGACACTCGAGCTTGGTGTGGGGAAGGGGCATCCACCATTACTGAGGCTTAAGTAGGCACTTTTCCCCTCTCAGTGTAAACAAAGCCACCAGGAAGTTTGAATGGGGCAGAGCCCACCGCAGCTCAGCAAAGCCACTGTAGCCAGACTGCCTCTCTAGAATCCTCCTCTCTGGGCAGGGCATCTCTGAAAGAAAGACAGCAACCCCAGTCAGGGGCTTCTAGATAAAACTCTCATCTCCCTGGGACAGAGCACCTGGGGGAAGGGGTGCCTGTGGGCACAGTTTAAGCAGACTTAAACGTTCCTGCCTGCCAGCTCTGCAAAGAGCAGCAGATCTCCCAGCACAGCGCTCGAGCTCTGCTAAGGGACAGACTGCCTCCTCAAGTGGGTCCCTGACCCCCGTGCCTCCTGATTGGGAGAAACCTCCCAGCAGGGGTTGACAGATACCTCACACAGGAGAGCTCTGGCTGGCATCTGGCGGGTGCCCCTCTAGGACCAAGCTTCCAGAGGAAGAATCAGGCAGTAATCTTTGCTGTTCTGCAGCCTCTACTGCTGATACCCAGGCAAACAGGATTTGGAATGGACCTCCAGCAAACTCCAGCAGACCTGCAGCAGGGGAACCTGAATGTTAGAAGGAAAACTAACAGACAGAAAGGAATAGCATCAACATCAACAAAAGGGACATCCACACAGAAACTCCATCTGAAGGTCACCAATATCAAAGACCAAAGGTAGATAAATCCATGCAGATGAGGAAAAACCAGTGCAAAAAGGTTGAAAATTCCAAAAACCAGAATGCCTCTTGTCCTCCAAAGGATCACAACTCCTCATCAGCAAGGGGACAAAACTGGATGGAGAACGAGTTTAACAAATTGACAGAAGTAGGCTTCAGAAGGTGGGTAATAACAAACTCCTCCAAGCTAAAGGAGCATGTTCTAGCCCAATGCAAGAAAGCTAAGAATCTTGAAAAAAAAGTTAGAGGAATTGCTAACTAGAATAACCAGTTTGGAGAAGAACATAAATGATCTTACGGAACTGAAAAACAAAGCATGAGAACTTTGTGAAGCATACACAAGTATCAATAGCTGAATTGATCAGGCGGAAGAAAGGATATCAGAGATTGAAGAACAACTTAGTAAAATAAAGCCTGAAGACAAGTTTAGAGGAAAAAAATGAAAAGGAATAAACAAAGCCTCCAAGAAATATGGGACTATGTGAAAACACCAAACCTACGTTTGATTGGTGTACCTGAAAGTGACGGGGAGAATGGAACCAAGTTGGAAAACACTCTTCAGGATATTATCCAGGAGAACTTCCCCAACCTAGCAAGACAGGCCAACATTGAAATTCAGGAAATACAGAGAACACCACAAAGATACTCCTCAAGAACAACAACCCCAAGAGATAATCGTCAAATTCACCAAGGTTGAAATAAAGGAAAAAATGTTACGGGCAGCCAGAGAGAAAGGCCGGGTTACCCACAAAGGGAAGCCCATCAGACTAACAGCAGATCTGTCTGCAGAAACCCTACAAGCCAGAAGAGAGTGGGGGCCAATGTTCAACATTATTAAAGAAAATTTTCAACCCAGAATTTCATATTCAGCTGAACTAAGCTTCACAAGTGAAGGAGAAATAAAATCCTTTACAGATAAGCAAATGCTAAAAGATTTTGTCACCACCAGGCCTGCCTTACAAGAGCTCCTGAAAAAAGCACTAAATGCAGAAAGGAAAAACCGGTACCAGCCGTTGCAAAAACTTACAAAATAGTAAAGTGGTGATCATTAAAAAATCAGGAAACAACATATGCTGGAGAGGATGTGGAGAAATAGGAATGCTTTTACACTGTTGGTGGAAGTGTAAATTAGTTCAACCATTGTGGAAGACAGTGTGGTGATTCCTCAAGGATCTAGAACCAGAAATATCATTTGACCCAGCAATCCCATTACTGGGTATATACTCAAAGGATTATAAATCATTCTATTATAAAGACACTTGCACACTTATGTTTATTGCAGCACTGTTCACAATAGCAAAGACTTGGAACCAACCCAAATGTCCATCAATGATAAAGAAAATGTGACACATATACACCGTGGAATACTATGCAGCCATAAAAAAGGATGAGTTTTCATGTCCTTTGCAGGGACATGGATGAAGTTGGAAACCATCATTCTCAGCAAACTAACACAGGAACTAAAAACCAAACACTACACGTTCTCACTCATAAGTGGGAGTTGAACAATGAGAATATGTGGACACAGGGAGGGGAACATCACACACTGGGGCCTGTCAGGGGGTGGAGGGCTAGGGGAGAAATACCTAACATAGATGACGGGTTGATGGGTTCAGCAAACCAGTATGGTACATGTATACCTATGTAACAAACCTGCACATTCTGCACATGTATCCCAGAACTTAAAATGTAATTAAAAAGGGACCAGGTGCAGTGGTTCACGTCTGTAATCCCAGCACTTTGGAAAGCCGAGACTGGTGGATCACAAAGTCAGGAGTTTGAGACCAGCCTGGCCAGCATGGTGAAACCCCGTCTCTATTAAAAATACAGAAATTTAGCCACGCATGGTGGCACACGCCTGTAGTCCCAGCTACTCAGGAGGCTGAAGCAGAATTGCTTGAACCCAACAGGTGGTGCTTGCAATGAGCAGAGATGGTGCCACTGCACTCCAGCCTGGGCAACAGAGCAAGACTCTGTCTCAGAAAAAAAAAAAACAATAATAATAATAATTTTAAAAGATACATTTACCATATAAAAAACAAAATATAATAAATAAATAATTGTTTAAATTAATTTCTAACAATTCTCTAAATTAAAGCAAACAATATAATAATTTGCTTTAATTATTAAATACAATAATTGCTTTCCCTCATATTTTCTTTCCTTGAGTAAATTATAATTTACCTCCCAAACAAAAGCGAGCTTTATAAGGAAGTGAATATTGTAAAAGTATGTTAATTGAAAACTAGGTGAATACAGGATTGTGCCCTTTCTTTTAACTTACTGGAGCTGCCAAATGTAGTATTTTGCTGAAAGTAAGTATAAACAATAAGATTTGAAAGCTTCATCTAAGGCATAACTGGGGACATATGATTTTATTTTATTTATTTATTTATTTATTTATTTATTTATTTATTTATTTTGAGACAGAGTCTCGCTCTGTCGCCCAGGCTGGAGTGCAGTGGCCGGATCTCAGCTCACTGCAAACTCCACCTCCCGGGTTTACGCCATTCTCCTGCCTCAGCCTCCCGAGTAGCTGGGACTACAGGTGCCTGCCACCTCGCCTGGTTAGTTTTTTGTATTTTTTAGTAGAGACGGGGTTTCACCACATTAGCCAGGATGGTCTCGATCTCCTGACCTCGTGATCTGCCTGTCTCAGCCTCCCAAAGTGCTGGGATTACAGGCGTGAGCCACCGCACCCGGCGATGATTTTATTTTTACTAAAAATATATATTCCAGATAATGTCAGTATTAATATCCTATAATAAATATATAAAGTGTACTTTGTATTTACATTGTATTTTCTCTAAGAATCAGTAGTTTGAAGTACAATATTTAGTATTATAAACACTTAAGTTGTACATCCTTCTTACATTGTTGTATACAATTCTAGGTTGCGTTTTGCTTTTCATAGTACATCTTGTCTGAAGGAATTAGTTGCTTAAAAAGGACTTTAAAAAATCCTCCTTTGGTTCTTGGTTGAAGCTCTTTATTTGAAATATAACGTGCCCAAAGCATGTAAATAGAAACAGTGGCAGTTTTTTTCCATGCGACTTGCCAAAGGGGTGTTAAGAAATTTCTCTTTTTTTTCTATATGTGTGATTTGAAAAGAACTGCTAAATTGCTAAAGGAAATTAAAATGGAGGGAAAAAGTGGAATTCTACACATTGCCATCTTTGAGCAATTTCCGAGCCCTACATACTCAGTTAAGCTGAGATCCAAATGCTGATAAAGGAAAGACTTATTGGGAATAGGGAGGAGATAAAAATTAAACAAAAACTATTGAGTTTGGTGTCCAGCTGAAACAGAAATGTTTTCCATATACTAAAGAGAGCACCCTGAAAGGAGTCAAACAAAAGGGTAGAAGAACTAGTTTTGTTTGAAGGGCTTTTGTTAGGGAGGGATGGCTTTGTTGTTGTTGTTTTTCTTTTCTTTTTATCTTATACTATTTTTTAATATTACGTGTAATATTTATATTGTATTTTATTCTTATATTATGTTCTTACATCATTAGTCATAATACTTTACCATTATGCAATATCCATGTAACAAAACTGCACTTGTACCCCCTGAATTTATACAAATAAAACAATAAATTAAATAAAAGTCATAATACAATAACAGGCTATTCAAGAAGAATAGGAAAACAAAACCAAACCAAACCAAACTCTACAGGCCCAGGTCTCAAACAACAACCACTATTACCATTTTGGTGTATTTCCTTCCAGTCTCAAAACACTTCTAAGAGACGGCTTCTTTTAAAAACAAAAACTGCTTCCTAAGGCACTTTGACGGTTCTGAGAAGTGGATATAGGTTTTGGTCTTGAAGAGCAATTGGTATTCATTTATTTTGTTTTTCAAAATCCAGGAGAGGATCATCCCTTTGATATTCCATCAGAGCACCAGGTAAAAGAAGAAAACATTAGACTGCCCAATTAAAGCCTGATAGACCTTTGTCAGCATTTAAAAGCCCTGCAGGCAGTCCCAGCCTTCTAAAATGGAGATTGACCATCTCCAATCATGAATCTGGTTTCCTTCTTCCTAATCCTCCCCAAAAATTGTCATCCAAAATCACATATTTATTTCACTCATCCTTCCACGTTGATTTTTTTTTAATCTGGTCATATAGACAGCTGATTATCCCCATGAAAAAAGAAACTGCAGGCACAATGTGAATTCAACCCTTGGATCCCTGTAATACTATTTGCAGACACTTGCCAGATGTTCTCCCCAAAGCCAGATGATCCCAAATCTCTGGGTTTTGCAACAGTCCCAATGCAACTGAGGAGTTCAATTGCCAGGTCTATCTTCATGCTTTTTCAGGGACACAGAGAGGCAAATACAAGTGAGTGGGAAGGAGTGAGCTTGAATCACAATCCCACGGGAATTGTCAGGGAGTTCGAAAATAAAATTAAACCTCTCAAATTTTTTTTAAATTCAGAATATCGTTCCATCTATCTTCAAGTAGCCTTATGAAGTTGTTGAAATTAAGACTTGACATCTTTCACAAATGAGAAAATCAAGGTTTGTTGAGGTAGGTCCAAACAATATTACAGTCTGAACACCACTGGGATTACAATTTGAGATTTCTGACTCCTAGATCAATTAAACAACGTGTTTCTGTTGATTACCTACTGCAAATAAGCTTTCAACAGGCAATGCCAGTGTGGAATACAAATAATCTATAAATCTGACAGAAAAGAAAAAATATGTGTAAAATGTTACTAGAATTTTAAGTGTATGTGTAATTACCAAGTGGATCTTGCTAAGACTTTACAGAACAGGGTGACCACAGATCAGTGAGCAAATTTTGGAAGACAGAAAGGTTTTGTGAATCTAGGCTCTGAATTTAGGAATGCCAAAACATCTTTCTTAAATTTGCAGTCTCCCTATGTTAATAATAATAGAAAAAAATCTCAAAGTAGTACAATCCAACATTCATTGAGAAACAGAAAAACAAAACACAAAGAAGAAAAAAAACATAGTACTAAAGGAACAGCTTTTATATCAGCCTCGAAGTATTTGAAGGGCTTGAAAGAGGGATTACATTTATCCTCTAAGACTTCCAACCAAAAGGAAGAAATTTCCATTGAAAGAAATTTTATTGCATCTTTAAGCACTTCATAATGGAGAGTGGTTTTCTCTTACAGATAATTTAGAAAGCATTCCTATACTTTTTTGGTTTTTTTTGGTTTTTTTGAGACAGAGTTGCCCAGACTGGATTGCAATGCTGCAATCTCGGCTCACCGCAGCCTCTGCCCCCCAGGTTCAAGTGATTCTCCTGCCTCAGCCTCCCGATTAGCTGGGATTACAGACATGCTCTACCACGCCCAGCTAATTTTGTATTTTTAGTAGAGACAGGATTTCTCCATGTTGGTCAGGCTGTTCTCAAACTCCCAACCTCAGGTGATCCACCCACCTCGGCCTCCCATAGTCCTGGGATTACAGGCGTGAGCCACTGCGCCCAGCCAGCATTCCCATATTGAGAGGTAGTTTAAAGAAGATGACCTTTCTTTCTGCAAAGCTCACTGAGTCTATAATACATTTTGTGATGAAGTGTTCAGAACATTGACAGAGCTCTAACTACAATGCATGAGGCTGGGTCTTCACTAGGGAGAAAGAAAAGCCACATGTTTATGACACTTAGCACCCCAGACCTGCTCTCTGCTGCTGAGTATCTTGCCATTTGGCTGTTCAAACCTTTCTGCTTGTCAAGAAAAAGAGGCAAAGACCCTACTTGTCCAACAGAAAAGAAATAGATATGAAGGCAGCTTCTGGAAGGCTCAGCCCTACTTCATGATGCACCACACAGTGATTGTATCTAAGGAATTCAAGAGCTTTGTCACATCCTACAGTTAGAGATATTTTCTAATGAAGTTATCTGGTCTGGAAACCTTTTCTTCAAGACAGTGAAATTCTACAATTGTCACTCAGTAGTCTTTCTCTCTGTTCAATTCCTTAACAGATTTGTTTAATATTTGATATCCATAGCTCTTCATTAACTCATACAATTAGCAAAATTTAAGGGATAGGCACTTCATTCCAGGCCCCATGTCATCACTGTGGATAGAGTGGTGAGTAGAATAGATTGGGGTCTCAGAAAAATTATAATCAAATCAGAGAGAGATACGAGAGATACAGGCTTTAACCACAATAATCATACAGTTGAGTATATGAGTAAGACTATGTTAAAATGTTATTAGAAGGCCAGGCGCGGTGGCTGAAGCCTGTAATCCCAGCACTTTGGGAGGCCGAGACGGGCGGATCACGAGGTCAGGAGATCGAGACCATCCTGGCTAACATGGTGAAACCCTGTCTCTGCTATAAAATACAAAAAACTAGCCAGGCGAGGTGGCGGGCGCCTGTAGTCCCAGCTACTCGGGAGGCTGAGGCAGGAGAATGGCGTAAACCCGGGAGGCGGAGGTTACAGTGAGCTGAGATCCGGCCACTGCACTCCAGCCTGGGCAACAGCGAGACTCCGTCTTAAATAAATAAATAAATAAATAAATAAATAAATTAATTAAATAAAATGTTATTAGAAAAAGCCACGGAGTACTATGAATATGTATTTGACAAGACTGACCAAGACTAGCAAGATCAGAGAAGACTTCCCTAAGAAAGTGATGTATTGGTTGATAGCTTAAAGGGACTCTACTGGAAGAATTGCAGATGGGTAGGGAAGAAAGATCAGCATGCTTGAAGACCTGGAACACAAAGGGCCACGATACATAATGCATTTTGTTAGGACTGAAAGAAGGACCAAGTGGTTGAAGAAACTGTATGAAGGGGCAGCCTATGAGAGACAAGGTTGCAGAAATTGATGAGGGTCTAGTCAGTAGCTTTTTCATGTGAACAAGAGAAGACACTGCTAAGAAAATAATGGCAGATTGGCCTGGGGAATATCTGGAGTGATAACAAAAAGGGGCTGGATTGGAGAATTACTTAGATTGCAAAATCAACAGACTTTGGTGATGGTTGCAATTTGGGAGCAAAGGAAGAAGAGGTATTTCTCCCCACTTTCTAGTTATGCAATTGGATGAATGGTGCTGATGTTCACTGAGGTGGGAAACCTAAGAACCAAATTTGGGGGAAGATCATAAATTTGATTTGGGTATGTTCATTTGAGGTTGCTTTGAGACATTCAAATGGAAATATGAGTTCTTTGTTAGATACTTTTGTGATCAGAATTCTTTGCCAATATACAGATTAAACATTGCTATCTTAAACTCTTCAAAATAGCTTGAATAATCTGGTGAAGAGGACCTAAATATTATCTCTTCCCCTGAAAAATAACCAAATCTCATGTAATAATAATTTAAAAGGCATTTGGAAATCAGACTTCTTTCTACAATGGCAGTTGTCTATTTATTCATGTATACCCACTCAAATATCATATATTAAACATATAGATATGTGTGATAATTTTAGCCTAATTAATATTACACAATTGACCTGCAAAAGCTATCAACTTTAGGTAATTTATGTGAGTGTTTGTGTGTGTGTATGTAATTCTACTCACTAAAATATGTACTCATGAAGCATCCTGAGATAAAATATATTTAACACATTAATATTAGAATAAATACTTGTGAAAGTCATAAGCCCTTATTCAGATATCAGTGTATTTTGTTTAATAGGCAGAATCAATTCCAGAGCTTCAAATACATCTGCTTCCATTGTATCCTTTAACTTAGAAGTAATGTAGGTAATGCTGGGTTGTTCAAAGCTGCCTTCATCAAGATGCAGTATCAAAACAGCCCTATGCAACAAAGCGCTTCTACACCCATTCATAATCAGGCCACTATTTGCTAACAAACCCCGAATGGTTTTCATGGGTAATGGGTTGACATATCATCCTTGACACATTGCACATAGGGAACATGCTTGACTCGGTCTTGCAGCCCTTCAGGCTGTACAGGATTGCAGGCATCCACATCCATGCCCGCTAAGTTGCACGAGTGCCCTTCGTGTGTAACCAGTGGTAATAGATGCATGGATTTTGATTCCAGCGACTCATAAGGTGGAGTAAATATTAACATTGTGCAAAAGTCTGTAAACTTGTTAATGTACTTATGGCTTATTAGGACATGTAGATGAGCTATTTGTAATCTATAATGTAGCATCTGTGGAGATGAATGAGGAAAGCATGCTGGGAAGATTAATATGGCCTGGGTCTTGTAAAAGAAACCATGTGTTTTGAGACTTGAAAGTATGTCTACATTTGACTAAGGTCTTTTCATCTTACCACGAAAACACACTGAAAAGTGAAGAGGTATACATAGACCAACTGCTATTTTGGCAAGATGACTTCAAATATTAGCCTTTTTGGTTTTTTAGTAATTTTTAAAATACAATAATTTCTGAATACATGGCTTTCAATCTTTAACCCCAAGATACATATTATGCAGTTGCCACAGTACTTTGGAGGTGTTCAGGTTTGAAGGGGAAAAAATACCCTCATTCCACAAATAGACATTTTTAAGTGTAACTATTCATTGCCTCTTCCCCTACATAGAATTCTAACCTGTTCAGATCTTTGGTAAACTGGCAGTCACCATACTTGGGACTCGTACCAGAATGAGGGTACTAGTTAGGTAGAGATACACAACGGTGGCTGCTGGGAAAAGCTGGTAGGTTGATTTCCTTAAAAAAGGCCAGGGAGCCATTTCCCAAAAGAAAAGTCTAGAAGAGCCATGCAAGACTTTGAAAGAGAGAGAGACATGGAGCTCCCAAGCCTGGGGGATCTTCAAGGAAAGAGTCACCTCAAGAGAATGTGCCAACATTTTTGCTGTAAGCGTCAGGGTAGATTTCTCACTTTGTTACTTCTTATGGAGAATTCAGTACACACATTTTATTTAAGATTCTGGAATAGGAATTCATGTTTCTTTTGATGAAACAGATTATAGAGGAAATAAAAGATAGGATTATTCAAGGTGCACCCATGCACTTGAGGGTTAACTGACACAACATTTAATAGTGTACCTCAGAAGCAGTTGCCAAGTATGGACTCACAGAAGGTGGACATACACAGATCCCATACTCCACGTGTAACATCACCTTTTTTGTTCCACTCCAGAAGCAAATGAAACTGTACATGACTAAGAGAGACAAGAATCTAGCAAAAACCCGACACTAATTTATGAAAACAGCATCTTGTTTACAAATTCCAGTATTTTAACCACTTTGAGCAATATGTAGAGAAATGTAAACTAGTGGTTTGGAATTGGGCTTTGGAGTCTTAATCCCCACTCCAACCCTTCCTAGTTGGGTGACCTTGGGCACATTATTTAAGCTCTCAAAACCTACATTTTCTCATCTGTAAAATGGCTGTTGAGAGGTTTGAATAAAATAACGCATATAATTGACCGTTTGCACTATGTATGTGGCACAGCAAAAATAATAAATGTTTGCTGTAATTATTTTTAGCAGCAAATTACCTGAGAAATTTCTCACTACTGATGATAAAAAGCCAGGAAGTTATAATACATCGCTGTAGGCAGCCTCTAGGGTTTTCCTAATTTTGTAAATTCAGAATTTAATTTTCTTGTTTTGCTTGGGGTTTGATTTTTATCATCAAGTGGAATGTTTTAGGTACACATAACACTTTATCCTGTGGTGAGCACTTATCAGTTGTAAGCTAAACATGTTCATAGCCTTAGGATATAATATAGGCAATATATATAATTTATACAGCACTAAGAGAAGACTTTTTAGGCAAATAACAAACAAAAAGGAAAATGAAGAAATGTTGATGATGAGATTTTCAGTGTTGGAAACTTAAAATTCTTTATTGCTCTTGACTCCTGGTCATTCATTTCTTTAAGCATTGCAGGTCTGTGCATGCCTGCTACAAGCCAGGCACTGAGCTAGGCACCTGAGATATAGCAGCAAACAAAGCAGAGAATGCTTCCTGCCTTCATGGAGCTTACATCCTATTGAAGGTTGGCTATCATCACATTATGTTTAATGAGTCAAAAGTGGTGCCAAGAAGGAAGATGGATCCGGTGCTTACCATCACTTAGGTCCTTTTTCAAGATTGTCCTTTTAAGGCCATTGATTCCTTCTCAGCTAGGAAGGAATAAATGACTTTAAGTAGGTAGCTGCCACCAGGAGACAAGGAAAACACAGGTAATCCTGTTTCTTAAAATAGTTAGGATTTCCTAAGGCATGGAAAGCTCAAGTTAAAATGCATTATATGTGTTTTCTATTAAAAGCATAACCACTTAACAAAACCATCATTCAAACCAGTTGCTGACCTCTAATATAAAATCTAAATCAAGTTCAGACTACATAAAAACTCCTATGTACCTATGTACAGTCACACGCTCTTCAACAAATATTCAACTATTATCATTTGATTCTTAATATAACACTGGTTTTCTGCCTAACTGGCTTAAAGAAATCTAGTTGCTCTGAACTCTTTATTTAACTGAAAAGCAGTACAAAACACATCCCAGACAGGAGCACTGACTTCCCTCTTGAGCAGTTTGCCAGGGATCTGCCCACCACTGTTGGAAGTGCCCCTGCTGAGACTCTGAGTCACTTCTCAGGTTTCCCAGCAGAAAAGAGAAAGTTGTCCCCTGAAGGTTTTCTCATCATAAACTTAGACAAAAAGTCTAGTCTTTCCCAGGATAAATAATCTCAATTTTAGAATCTTCTGTGAGGTCCTTTTAATTTGTGATTTGGGTCTTCTAGGCCTCATTTTCTTTTTCTTCCACTACATTGCACAGATGTTTTCTAATTAATTTCTTACAGTCCAAGTCATTATTTTACTCAAGATACGGGTTTGTCATTTCTCTAGAATCACCAAGACACTTTGTTAGCACACCAAATCAATGGAAAAACTCTCATTCAGCACTTCTAGCCCCTGAGCTGAGATGGTCACATGTAAGTGATAGCAATGGTGTTATGCTTGCTTTCTGCGTCAATGAGATATTTTCATGCCTTATGTCTGTTTCCCTACCCCAACACCCCCTGCCAGGAGAAGCGATATGCTGCTCGCCTGTCAAGTCCTCATAAGTAGAAATTGTGAACTCAATGGCTATTAACTGAAGATTCTGTGTTTTCTGGAGTAGGGATATATACACGCACACAAATGTGTGTGTAGTCCTGTCTCCAGAATAGCTAGGACTACAAGTGCACGCCACCCAGCCCAGCTATTTTTCATCTTTTGTAGAGACACAGTCTTACTACGTTGCCTTAGCTGGGCTCCAACTCCTGGCCTCAAGTGATCCTCCTATCTTGGCCTCCCATCTCTCAAGTCCCCATAAGTAGAAATTGTGAACTCAACAGTTATTAACTAAAGACATTGTGTTTTCTGGGGTAGGGATCTATACATACACACACAAATGTGGGAAAGTTGGGGGAGCCCCTGATAGCTGTGTCCCAAGAGTTCTAACCCTGGAAGAAAAAAAAAAAAGGACAAATGATATTATGATATAGTTTTAGTGAAATTTAAAAATAAATAGTTCTTCCATAGACTAATCTTTTACATGTTCTGAACCAGTATATATAAGTATTACTGAGGTAAAGGAAGGGTAACTAAAGAGAAAAAATAAAAGCACAAACATAAATACCAAGCCTTTAGCATGCCCCAGAGGATGTTTAATTGTCAGATGAATAGTTCAGACCTTTTATGATAAATGTCAAATGTTTGATGCTTATAGAAGAACAAAGTAAATTTGAGACGGAAATTGGGCCTTGGCTCAGTGTGAGGAGCTGGGGCTAAGGAGCAAGAATTTGTGTGCTGCACAGGAAGGCTGGTGTGCTGAGAGCCAGGGCATCCGGGCCCTGGTGATTATGGGTAAGTCATCAAGTCCCACTGAATGACAGGCTTTCGTCTCCTCTACTGGGGCACAGGCCTGCTGCAAGGTGCACCTCCAGCTGATTCTAAACTGATTCTAAGCCACTGCCCCTAGATTCTGAGTCATCATGAACTGTATTTAGAGATAAGCAAAATAGATTTTCTTTATATGACCTATTCAAAGGTTGAGAACACACAGCCCAGTGCTAGCTCTTGTCCACATTCTCAAAGCTCGCCTACTCGGAATCTATCCCTTTTTTTCTCTTTTTTTTTGGGAGACAGGGTCACCCTCTGTTGTCCAGGCTGCAGTGCAGTGGTATGATCATAGCTCACTGCAGCCTTGAACTCCTGGACTGAAGTGAAACCCCCACCTCAGCCTCTGGAGTAGCTAGGACTACAGGCACGTGCCACTGTGCCTGGCTAATTTTTTATTTTTTGTACAACTGGGGGGGTCTCACTATGTTGCCCAAGCAGGTCTCCAACTCCTGGCCTCAAGCAATCCTAAAGTGCTAGGATTACAGGTGTGAGTCACTGTACCCAACCTAACACTTTCCTTGATCAAACTTTTTCTCACTCTGATCCCTCTGTGTTGTTTCTGCAACTTTGCATATTCTTTACAATTAGTTTCCCAGAGAGTGATAATAACTCTTCTATGCATTATTGAATACTGTGTTTTGGTGACCCTATTATTGTATGGTCTAGTAGAAAAGCATGGGGAAATATTAACATGCATTAAATGAACACTCCCAATTTCTCTTTTTTGGGGACAGAGTCTCACCGTGTCACCAGGCTGGAGTGCAGTGGCACGATCTCAGCTCACTGCAACATCTGCCTCCAGGGTTCAAGAGAGTCTCCTGCCTCAGCCTCCCAAGTAGCTGGGACCACAGGCAGGTGCCACCATGCCCAGCTAATTTTTGTATTTTTAGTAGAGACAGGGTTTCACCATGTTGGCCAGGCTGGTCTCAATCTCTTGACCTCGTGATCCGCCTGCCTCTGCCTCTAAAAGTGCTGGGGATTACAGGTGGGAGCCATCACGACTAGCCCCAATTTCTCACAAGGGAAAAAAAAAGGGGAAAAAAAAGGATGAAAAACTCTGGGCTTGAAAAAATCTGGGCTCTGGAGTCAGAAGACTTGAGTTCAACACCTAGCTCTGTATCTTTCTAGCTGCCTGACCCTGGGCAAGTTACCTAATCTCTGTGATCTGTAATATTTTTAACCAAAAGAAGGTGGTAAACAATGCTGATTTCATAGAATTTCTTGAAAAGTCCTTGAAATGTTGGATATAACGTGCCTGGCACAGAGGAGACACATTATAAATCATATTTCTCTGCCCTTTCTCAAGAAAATTACCAGTCCTTGGAGGGAAGGATGATTATTTTGTTTAACTCTCTGGTAACCTCAAGCAGTTAGCAGAGATATTTGTATATGGAAAGTATTCAACCATCACTAGTTGAAATGAATCCTTGAGTTGATGAAAATCAAGATAATTAAGGATAAAATGTAAAGGAAAGAATGCTTTACCTGTAGTTCAGACATCAGATGTCCGTTCTGATTCTGTGAATGGCAACACACCATGTGCCCTCTGGGAGATCCATCTTTCGTGGTGGCTCACGCCTGTAATACTAGCACTTTGGGAAGCCAAGGCATGTGGATTGCCTGAGCTCAGGAGTTTGAGACCAGCCTGGGCAACACAGTGAAACCTGGTCTCTACTAAAATACAAAAAATTAGCCAGGCATGGCAGCATGCGCCTGTAGTCCCAGCTACTCAGGAGGCTGAGGCAGGAGAATCATTTGAACCCAGGAGGCGGAAGTTGCAGTGAGCCACGATTGTGCCACTGTACTCCAGCCTGGGCGACAGAGCGAGACGAGACTCTGTCTCCAAAAAAAAAAAAGAGTGTTGAATTAGAGCAGAAGTTGCAAACTGGTGACCCTCAGGCCATATCTAACAGACATGTTTTGTTTGGCCCACAAAACAGTGTTTTAAAAACTCAGGGCCAGGCATGGTGGCTCATGCCTGTAATCTCAATACGTTGGGAGGCCAAAGCAGGAGGATTGCTTGAGCCCAGGAGTTTGAGACCAGCCTGGGGAACATAGGAAGACTCTATCTTTCCAAAAATAAAATCAAAAAATTGGTCAGCTGTCGTGGCGCTACTCAGGAGGCTGAGGCGAGAGGATGACTTGGGCCCAGGAGGTAGAGGCTGCAGTGAGCAGTGATTGCACCACTGCATTCCAGCCTGAACAACAGAGCAAGATCTCATCTCCAAAAAAATAAAAAATAAAATAAGTGAAAAAAAACTTGAATGGTTTGCTAACATTAAAAATTTATGAAATTTCTTTTCAAAAATTCAGATTTCTGAAATCTTTTGGAAAGGTCTGCCACCCTGGGTTCACATTGCCTCCTGACAAGTCTGATGGAGCGAAAGGCAGCTCCCCCTGCAGTTGAGGTGTGTGCTCTCCAGCTCACACAGTCCCCTCCTGCCTCACTTCACTTGCTTGCATTGGCCACCTCAGGCCTGGCATTTGATTCTGAAACACTAGACTAGACGAATTCTAGAATCTCTAATTGTTCTAGTTTTTGGAGCTAGAGAACCAAATTGCTGAGGGCATAACTGATGATGGGACCAGAAGTGACTTACAGCAGGAGCTTGTCTGTTGTCCTCTGTGGGCCCAGTGGCCTCCAGCCAGCTTCCTTCCCTCCTCTCCACTAACACAGGCTGAGCAGACTGAGAACATAGAGTTCACAAATTAGGGAAACTAGGAGAAACCAAGCTTTGGCCTCTAACCATTGCAAGCATATTTAGTAAAATAGCTGAGACTTCATTGCTTTCAGAAAATACTAAGGAGGAAGCATCTCAGAAAGATCCCTTGGGAATGGAGCCATGTGATGTGTGAGAAAGTGAAGGAGAATATGACTTTGCTTGGGAGTCGTGGGCTTTCTTTTTGCCCTGCCTAACTCCATGGGCAGAGTTAACTCTGTGGGCTTTCTTAGGCCACAGAGCTCCACATCCTCAAAACAATATCTCACAGGGAAAAGAAAATGTGGAGCTAGGATTTGCAGACTATGAGTTAGCATCAGTGACTGCACACACATCACCTCAAAGCCACCTCTGGTAAACAGTCTGGGCAGGGCAGCTCAGTCTTCTTAGAAAATTAGCCTCATATGTTGTAAACAGATGGATTCAGACAGAGACACTCTGGAACATATCTCCAGTCCTGGTACCTAACCCTACCACCAAATGTCTCTACCTCAGCTTTCTGACAGATCCAATGGATTCCTCAAAGAATGGCACCCGAATTCCTCTCCTAGGTATCCACACAAATGGCAAACCAAAAGAACAGGCATACCTGTGGCTAAAGCAAAGGGAGAGAAAAAGAAACATTTAAAGAAGAGAAGTCATTTATGAGTAATATGCTGTTGTAGTTAAATCTTTATCTTCTTTGAATTCTTTTAGAAATAATATAAATATAAAAAGACAAGTAATTTTCTCACCTAATTTGCTTGTGGAGCTGAGAATTAAGTACTGTTGATTGCATCACCAGAATGAATTTGTGACACTTGCTGTAGTGTCTCTGCATATTTAAAGACGAAAATGTTCTTTCTGGTGCTTAGTAAAAATATCATTTTTATGAACCCTTTCCCTCAGGCAGTTCTGTAGCCTCCATTCCCTGTTTATGGAGCTGCAAGGCTCCCTGTCTGAGATATGACAAAGATCGACTTTATACCTAAATGCGCCTGTCAGCCTACCTGCTCCTTAACGCTGAGAAAAAGGCCCAGATTCAGAGGCCTACAGAAATCCCAGACATTTTCAGAGAGATCTTTTCCCCCAATCATCTGCATGCATACCAGTTTTACAGTTGAAAAACTGGTAAGGAGGAAAAAATGTTTAATGGTTAAGAACTCCAGCTCCAGCGGCATGCCCAGTGTGACTTGCAGGTACTTGAAAGAATTATTAAATTCTTTGACCCTCAGTTTCCTCACCTTCCAATGGAAACAATAATAGTAACTCATAGAGATTTGGGGAGGATGAAATGAGCGAATGCATGGAAAGCATTAAACCCAGGTCTGGAGCACAGTAAGAGCTCCATACAGTGTAGATACCAACATAGCCACCATCACCATCTTCACTATTCTAGAGGTGTTCAAAGTAGTTGCATATCAGAAAAACCTGAGAAAATTCTTAAAAATACATATTCACAGATCCCACACCCAAAACCATGTTAGAACTGAGTAAGGTCTTGATTATTTCTTTTGAGATCCTTGGGTGAATAAATGCTCAGCTAGGCCTGGGAACCATTGATCCAGGCCTGCCTCCCCAAAACCTTAGGGCACAGAGAGTGATGGCTCCAGAGGCATTCAAGGTAAAAGACAGAGCAAGCTCCCAACTGCTCCTTGGAGAGCCATGGAATTTAGTCCTCAGGAAAGAGTATCATCATAATTATCACTGGGTATAAGGAAGCCCTCTTCTCTCAGCTTTCTTACCCACTGGTGCCAAGGACACTCATTGCTAATGTAGAGAGGTATTCCAAAGAGATTGAACTTGCTCATTCTTTGAGCAAGCGTCATAGTAAAGACAGCAGCATAAATATGGATGAAGTATCTTTTTTCAACAGGAGTGGTAGGGGACACTCAATTCCAACTTTTTAAACTAATTTGCCTGACCAAATTTAGCTCCCATACAGTTAGTTACTATTCTTTGCATAAATATGCTCAGTTGAAATGATCAGCAAGTTACATCACTCCCATGAGATACGGTATTCTTCTGCTAGTTGAGACAGAGGTAGGAAAAGAAGCAGAAAAGTTCTTCATTCCAGTTGGCTGTGTCAAACCAATAATTGGGCTCTGGATCAGCAGTTTTTACTCAAGCTTTCTTATGCCTGCTGTAACTCAGGCGATGGTTTCATGAGAAACCAGTAGGGGTGAGTGAGGTGGTCAGATCTTCACAAATTCTCAGAATTAAAGACAGAAAGCAAAGCCTTGCACTTCCCCATAACATCACAGCCATGAGTGATTCATCTCTGGTAACCCACTGCAGGCTGGAGTAGGGAAAAAATATACCATGCTCACATCTCATTTCCATTTCTACTGTCTCTTCCATTCAAGAAATATCTCTGTTGGTAGCTACTGACAACATTCTAAGAGGGATAAACATAAATTTGGTCTAGTTCATAAAACTTGAATTTTCAGTGGGGCCGGGCGCAGTGGTTCATGCCTGTAATCCCAGCATTTTGGGAGGCCAAGGCAGGTGGATCACCTCAAGTCAGGAGTTTGAGACCAGCCTGACCAACATGGAGAAACCCCATCTCTACTAAAAATACAAAATTAGCCAGGTGTGGTGACACATGCCTGTAATCCCAGCTATTCGGGAGGCTGAGGCAGGAGAATCGCTTGAACCCAGGAGGCAGAGGTTGCAGTGAGCCAAGATTGCGCCACTGCACTCCAGCCTGAGCAACAAGAGCAAAACTCTCTCTCAAAATAAATAAATAAATAAATAAATAAATAAAAATTGAATTTTCAGGGTTTTTTTTTTTCTTCAAATTTTATCACTTTATTGGGACAGCTCCCAACTAATACTATGTTTGAAAGGTATTGCTATAGAACAGTGGTTCTCAACTTGGGGTGATTTTGACCTCCACACTGGCAATGATGGGGGAAATTTTTTTCTTAAATAACTGGGGCAAGGCACTGCATAAGGGCATCTGGTAGTTAGAGGCCAGAAAGGCTGTTAAACACCCTATGATACATAGACGAACCCCCCAATCAAAGAATTATCTGGCCCCACATGTCAATATTGTCAACATGGAGAAAGCTGGCAGTAGAAGAATTTGTAAGATCCAGCTCCTGCTCACCTCTAAACCCCCGGGCCCCATCTGCATGGCAGCATGTCTCTTTTGCACCCCATCAAAACACATCAAAACACACAGATCACCAATATTGGTTTTTATTGTTGGTTTGAAGGGCAGCCTCCATGGTAGGTGACATCTATTTGCAGAAATCTCTCCCTCCCAGGGGTAGCTGGGAGAAGTTTATACTATTTCAGGCTGACCTGAAGGGTTACAATGGCACAGTTAGCTTGTGGGTGGCAATAATTCAGTCCTGCATCTGAGAATAACTAACTTAAGTGCTTAACAAAATTAAAAAGATGAATGAATTGGATGTAATCTGTACTGCTTTTCTGTGTTTAGGAAGATGAAATAATCAGAAATAAATGGAGAAAGGTGCTAAATAGACAGCATGTGGATTAACTACAAAAGGAAGTTAAAACTCCGTGTTGTATGGTAAACATACTGGATTGTATAGCCATTGCTTCTGCTGCTGCTACTGTTACGACTTATAACCATCCTAAGATACAGTGCCCTTAGGAAATACATTCTCTATACTGAACTTCAGCAAATTTTTTTAATTCTTTATTTTTAATCACAGAAAAGAATATCTGAAAACTGTGAGAAGTAAAACATCAATAATATGTGAAATCCTGGGGGGTGAGATGTGGAAGCCCTACTATTTACTTTTCCTCCATGATTTTGCTTTCCGGTAACCTCATTTTCACCAAGTGATCCAGTGTTTCTTATTTATTTTTATTTTTGGAGACAGAGTCTCGCCTTGTCACCCAGGTTGGCACGATCTCAGCTCACTGCAACCTCCGCCCCGTGGGTTCAAGCGATTCTCCAGCCTCAGCCTCCCGAGCAGCTGGAATGACAGGCCTCCCGAGTAGCTGGAATGACAGGCATGTGCCACCACACCTGGATATTTTTTGCATTTTTGGTAGAGACAGGCCATGTTGGCCAGGCTGGGCTTGAACTCCTGACCTCAGGGGATCCATCCGCCTCAGCCTCCCAAAATGCTGGGATTACAGGCGTGAGCCACTGCACCCGGCCCGGTGTTTCTTTTTGTGACTGCGAAAAAGAATGGTTGTGACTCTGAATTAGTCATTAGCCAATGAGCATCTGCTCTGAATCAGCAGCAAAAATGGAAACAAAATAACCGTTTTGAGTTCTCATTAAGTAAAACACATGGAGGTAGTTGTGAATTTTGTTCTGTTGGAAAACTTGAAAGGAAATAAATATATCATTTTTACTTTGATCATTCAAATTTTGCCTCCTTTAAGTGCCCGTCCTGCTGGATTGTAGAGAAATTCTCGGATTTTATGAGCACTCACCACCACCACCTTCGCCACCACCTCAGGAACCTTAAGGAGGTGTCAGGGGTCTGAGGCAGCCTGCAGTGTTAGGTCAGGGCACTATTCTGCCCTGGTTTCTACCCACGTGTTCATTGACCAGTTGGTTCCTAATAGGACGCTATGAAAAACAATTCCAGAGGGTATTAGTCACCATGGACTAAGTGTAAATTGTTCCTCTGGAAATGTTCAAAAAAGACACGTAACCTCAATGCTGCTGTGCAAAGCTGTAGCACAGGAAAGCCTGCCAGTTCTGGAAGCCTCTGCAAAGGGGGTCCAGCCAGCCATTCCCTTCTGATACTCCCCCTCCTCCCAGGAGCACTGTGCGGGGGCGGGATGCCAGTAATCACATACCTCATGTCCTTCCCAGTTTTGGAAAACTTCACCTGAGCTTCCAAGACTCCTTCTCCAAATCTTCTTGATTTTCCTTTCCTAGAACTCACTCACCCACCTACAATGAATGTATCACCCAAACAAACGTAGTCTTTTCTTCCTAGGGTGGGAGGAGGGGAGGGAAAGTTGGAGATAGAAAAATGAGATGTTAAAATGAATCTTGTTTTGTTTTGCTTTGTTGTTTTTCTAATTCACCTTGATCTCCATGGGGCTGAGTTAGTCCCAGAACTTTTTCGAGGAGGGGTCTGCAATAAATTGGCAAATGGGAAGAGGAGAGTGCATCCGGGCACCGTTACACCTCATGAAGACGAACCCAGCTGTGACCCGTAGCATGAAAGAAAAGGAAGTAGCTCAAGAGTCAAAAATCAGAAAGGAAAAGCAGCAAAGATAAACTTTGAAGACAAAGGCAAAGTATAAGTTCATTTATCCAGAGTACAGTAGTGATAAAGAAAAGAAACTTTTAATCTGAGAAATGCAAGCCCCTTTAAATTATCAAGCCGAGAGAGGCATTGAAAAGTGACAACAGTCAGTCTCATTCTGCCCCTTCAGCTAAGTAATTACCTCTTGAAGCCACTTACCATTAGGGTTCTAGGCTGACTGATGCCAAGTAGCCACAAGGTTAAGCTAACAATGTCATACACTGGACACCATAACTCATACCCTATAGTTCAATCATATATGGCCAATCACTAATCAATGTTATATCTGTAAACCAATGAGAATTCCTGTCAAACAACTTTGTATCAGTCCGCTCCTTCTTCCCTTTTGCCTTTGAAAACCTGCTTGTAACAAAGGCTGAGCAGAGCACCTCCCAAGGCAACTTGGAAGTGTTTTCCCAGCAGCTGTGCTCATTTGGGCTCAAGCAAACTCTTTAAAGTTACATGTTCTGCCTCTGCTTCTTCCTTTAGGTTGACATTAGTCCCTCCTTATCCCAGAGGACATGTTCCAAAACCTTAAGTGGATGCCTGAAACTGTAGTTAATACCAAACCCTATGCATGTTATGTTTTTTTCTATACACACGTACGTATCTGTGATAAGGTTTAATTTATAAATTAGGCACAGTAGGAGATTAACAACAAAACTAATAATAAAACAATTATAACAATATACTGTAATCTCTCTCTCAAAATACTGATTGTGCTGTACTCACCCTTCTTCATGTCATAATGTGAGATGATGCAATGCCTACATGATGAGATGCAGTGAGAGGAATGAGACCGGGCGTGGCCATTGCATCACGTCTGTAATCCTACCACTCTGGGAGGCTGAGGCAGGTGGATCGCTTGAGCTTAGGAGTTCAAAAACAGCCTGGGCAACATGATAAAACCCCTCCTCTACAAAAAAATACCAAAAAATTAGCCAAGTGTGGTGGCATATGCCTGTTGTCCCAGCTACGTAGGGGCCTGAGGCAGAAGGATTGCTCGAACCCAGGAGGACGAGGCTGCAGTGAGCGAAGATCATGCCACTACACTCCAGCCTGGGTGACAAAGTGAGACCCTGTTAAAAAAACAGAAAGTGAGGATAGGCATTATGATGCTACCATTGACCTTCTGACATGTTGTTAGAAAAAGGATTATTTGCTTTGGGTTATCCTGGGTCGTGAAGCTATGATGATACCATTGGCTTCACGTCAGGAACAGACAATGTGGATAGTTGGGGATCCTCAGTAGTTGAGGTTTTTGCAGAAAACTTCTGAAAGAACATTATAATTGGAAGTTATTGTCTCTTTCTTTTTAATTCATCAAAGTGTTGCTGCAGAGACTGTAATCTTTTCATCATCATGCCAGTGACTTTAAGACACTGTCCCATGTGAGAATCATATTCCATAATTTTGTGCTTTAATGTCCCTGCAATTTGAAAGTCTTCAACCAATTCTGGTAATGTCAACATTGCTGTTTCTGCTTCAGTTTTTTCTTCTTCTTCTTCCTTTGTAGATGACAAGTTTTCCTAATTTCTCACTTGTTAACACTTCTCAATGGTCTTCAATATGTTATTCCACTTCATCAAGCATGTCGACAAATCTTTCTCTACCAACTTGTCATGCTGCATGAATGATTTTCCTAACTTCTCCATCAATCCCCGGGAAGCCTTTAAAATCATTCACAATGTCACTCTATAAGCTCTTCCAGTGGGCATTTAGTTTCTGGTTTTAATTCATCCATTGTCGTTTTGATGAATGTTCTTACATCAGCAATAGTGAATGATTTTCAGCACTGCATTATATTCAGATTAGAGTCTGTGTCAATTGCTGATCAAATGCAATCACATACCTCGTGTTGTATGTGGCCATGAAAAACCAGATGATGCCCTGGTCAAGGGGCTGAAGCAATGAGGTTGTATTTGGAGGTAAAAATAAAACCTCAACATTCTCATATTCATAGCAAACAGATCCAGGATGGCTGGGGAGGATTGTCTGTTATTAATAGGACTTTACATTCCAACTTTTTCTCTTCCAATTATTTTTTTCACTTCTAGGATGAAACATTGGTAGAACCATTCCATAATTAAGATGGGTGTCACTCATGCTTTCCGATTTGTTGCCAGCACATGAGCAGATACTTTTTGTTTTTGTCTTTGAGAATGCATGGGTTCTTTGCTGTGTACACTTACTGGCTTTATCATATGCCCTGTAATGTTGCCACCTAGTACCAGGGTTAATTTGTCTTTCCATGCCTTATGCCCTGGTGCCTCCTTTGCATTATGAGTGTAGGTTCTATTGGGCATCTTCTGGGAGAGCTCGATTTCACCGCATTCGGACTTACTTTGGATAGTATTCTTTCTCCTTAATCAACTTCTTCAAGTCTGCCAGAAATGCAGCAGCAACTTCTTCAGCAGACTGCAATAATTTTTATATTTTTCAGTTCAAACCCATTTCTGAATCTGTATAAACATCCCTTATGTTCAGTAAATGACTTGCTGTCACCCGTTTCAGGGGATGCCTTGCTGAAGTCTTCATACAGGCTCAATACTTTCTGGCACAACATGTTACCATCAATTGAAAATTTTCTATTCATGTCTTCCACCCACAAATTTAATGCCTCCTCCATCTTAATTAAGCGTTTATCACACACTGTGGCTGTAACTTTTGCAGTCTGAGGTGCGACAGCAAACCTAGCATGAATTTCTTTTTCCTTCTCACAATCTCACTGATAGAAGATTTCTTCTTTCCATAGATCTTAGTCACCTCAGGATATAACATATTTTTTTCCTTTTTAAGTCAAGAACTTTACTTTTTCACTTAAAGAAAGCATTTTATGGCTTCTCTTTGGCATATCCTAATTGCCAGCATCAACACTTTTGTGCTTTGGGGCTATTACTAAGCAAAATAAGGGTTAACTTGAATACAAGCACTGTGATACTGAGACAGTAAATCTGATAACCAAGATGGCTAAGTAACTAATGGGTGGCTGGTGTAGACAGTGTGGATACGATGGACAAAGCGATGACTCACATCCCAGGCTAGACAGAGCAGGGATAGCTTGAGATTGTACTGTGCTATTCAGAGCAGCATGCAATTTAAAACTTATAAATTCTTTATTTCTGGAATTTTCCATCTAATATTATTGGAATATGGTTGACTGCAAGTAACTGAAACCATGGAAAGTGAAACCATGGATAAGGAGGGACTACTGCACGTATTAGGTGACCAATTCTGTTTCTCTGGCTTTCTCCCTAAACAGTGTCTCTCAGGCAGTGTTTGCATTCACTCCCTTATTATAAGCACTCCTCTTTGTTCCCAGCAACCACCGAGTCCAATAGAGTCCTATTTCCTCAGGTGTGACAGAGTTGGCTGGCAGAGAATGCAGTTTCCAACCAATAAGAAAGGAGAAAAGTCACTATACTCAGGAATGAGAACCAAAAGTTCATAGATCCACATAATAAGAATTTCTCATGAAAAGAAACATTCTGGCTGGGCACAGTAGCTCAAACCTGTAATCCCAACTCTTTGGAAGGCCAAGGCAGGCAGATCACTTGAGGTCAGGAGTTTTGAGATCAGCCTGGCCAACATGGCGAAACCCCATCTCTACTAAAAATACAAAAATTAGCTGTGCGTGTTAGTGGGAACCTGTAATCTCAGCTACTTGGGAGGCTTAGGCAAAAGAATCGCTTGAGCCCGTGAGGTGGAGGTTGCAGTAGTGAGATTGTGCCACTGCACTCTAGCTTGGGTGACAGAGTGAGACTCCATCTCAAAAAAAAAAAAAAAAATTCTAATCTACCATGGCATTTCTTCTTTGACTAGCAGTTTTTATGATTAATTTCTTCACTTACTTATGATGCACTCTTGTTTAATAGACTCTTACCATCTTACAGGCAGTTCATAGTCCCCTTTTGTGTCCTCATGGTAGTACTTAACACATTACCTTGCACAGTGCAGGCGCTTCACGACGGTTTGTCTGTGAAAATAAAAGCATGAAGCAGTCATGAAAATGAAAAGAAAAAAAAACTAGCAAATAATAAAGTATGGGAACCAAAGCCACTGATAACCATATTTCATTAATCTTATGTAGCTACAACTCTACTCCTGAAAGCTGTCACACTTTTAAGTGAGAGAGTGCTGAGTGTCTGTGTGTGTGCACATGTGTGTTCTAAAGAAGGAAGGAGAAGCCACTATAGTTGGCTTCTTGCTCAGCCACCCTCCCACCAGGGTGCTGGGAGCCTGAGATTCACTAATGAACTTGGGTTTTATTGCTTCCATTAGTCCCCGTTAGCTGGATGAGAAGAGAGCATCTTTGAGCCTAAGCAGCCCACAAATCCTGGAGCACTTCCCTTTCATGTGCCCCACTGCTTATCTACTCTGACAACAATATGGTGAGACTTCCCTCCCTCTGGCTCAGGGCCATGGTCACCATCAGAGCACACACAGTGCTCTAGGAGTGGGCAGAATAGCAGGAAAAGGTCAGAATGAATGCTTATTTCTCTTGAAAGAAATACACCTTAACTCGATTTTTTTATCTGCAGGAACAGAGGACATCTCTGCAAGGCATTTGCCAAACCAGCAAAAGCTTCTAAGAGCAGGATGCTAAACTTCCAGCCATGACAAGTAACAGCAACTGTAATAAAAAGGGTTTTGAAGGGGATAGATCTATGTCATCCCTCAGTGATAATAAAGAAGAAAGAGAAAGTGATAGTAATGTACAGTATTTGAATTTATTTGTCTGGAGTAAGAAAGATAACAGAATTTAATGAACAACAGAATGCTATGCAACATCAAATGTCCTCAGGAGGTCTTTCCAGAGAAGGGAGCAAGTGTCCAGGCCTAATTTGAAAAGATGCTGTAAATGCCAATTTTTCCTTTGCCTCCTCACAATGTGTATCTTTCATTTGAAGAAGTTTTCTTTTTTAAAATCAGAAGGAAGGAACACTAATTTGCAATGCAACAGATGAATGAGACATGGCTTAATATGATCAATTGATGTGATATCCATTCACTTTTGCTATAAAACAAACCACCCTAAATCTTGGTAGATTAAAACAAAATCATTTATTTAACCCACTCTTCTGTTGGTCAGCAATTTTAACTGGGCTTGGCTGGGATGTTCTGACTTAGACTGGTCTCACTCACGCATCTATGGTCAGCTACTGAATCTGCTGGGGGCCAGAACAATTCATCTCTGCTCCACATGGTCTCAGCTTCCAAAAGGCTAGTCCGAGCTTATTGACCTGGTAGCTGGCAGGCTTCAAAGAGACAGAACTGAATCGCTCACACTTCTGGAGGCCTAGACTCACAGCTGGCACAACATGATTTCTGCCTCATTCTATTGGTCAAAGCAACTCACATGGCCAAGCTCGGCTTCAAGGGGTCAAAAAGGTATTTCCTCTTTTATAAAGTCATATTGCAAAGGGAAACGTCTTCAAGAAGGAGTGGAGACTTATTAACTTTTTCTGACTATCTTCCCAGTGAGATTATCTTTTCCCCTCTTGGTCTTGGGTCCTGTCACAGCTTTGTGGATCAACCAGCAACTGATTTGAAAGAAGAGCACTGGACTAAGTCAGGAGACCTGAAGCCTTGTCCTGATCCTGCCATCATCAAACTGTGTAATACTGTGGTTTTGACTTTTTTAAATCTATGAAGCAAAGGAGGTTGACTCTGTAAACTCTAAGGCCCTTTCCATAACTAAAGCCCTGTGATTCTTGAATAGGCAGCTTTACTTTCAGTAGCTCAATGAAAAGTAAGCATAGTTATTTATTTATTTATTATTTTTGGAGGGAGGGCCTCACCCAGCCTCTGGAGTACAGTGGCATGATCATAGCTCACTGCAGTCTCAAACTCCTGGGCTTAAGTGATCCTCCTGCCCCAACCACCAAATAGCTAGGATTATAGGCATACGTCAACATGCCGAACTAATTTTTAAATTTATTTTTGGAGAGATAGGGTCTTGCCTGGTTGCCTAGGCAGGCTTGTCTTGAACTCCTGGCTTTAAGGGATCCTCTCACCTTGGCTTCCCAAAGTGCTGGGATTACAGGTGTGAGCCAGTACGTCTGGCAACATAGTAATTTTTTATTTAAAAATGGTTATTATTATGTCTTTCATTATCTTCTGCTCTAGTCATCACCCACTCTAGCTTGTTTCTCTTCTGTTCTACTATTGAAGCTATCTCCCTGAAAAAAAAAATGGATAAATTAAAGGCAAATAAATATATCAAATGGTCTCTTTTTCATTGTAATTATCTGTTGCACAAATAATATTGTAAAAATGGTGGTACAAATAGATACACATTCAAAAATCCTACCACTCGGATAATAGACACATAATTGCATGTGCTCTGTGAACACTTACATATAACACACATGATATTTAAAACTCAGTCATCATTTTTACATTTTTATTTATTATTATTATTGAGACCCAGTTTCACTCTGTCATCCAGGTTGGAGTGCAGTGGTGTGATCTCCACTCACTGCAACCTCTGCCTCCCAGGTTCAAGCAATTCTCCTGCCTCAGCCTCCCTAGCAGCTGCAACTACAGGCACCCTGCCACCACGCCCAGCTAATTTTTGTATTTTTAGTAGAGGCAGGGTTTCACCTTGTTGGCCAGGCTGGTCTCAAACTCCTGACCTCAGGTGATCCACCCGCCTCAGCCTCCTAAAGTGCTGGGATTATAGGAGTGAACCATCATCCTCAGCCTCAGTCATTTTTTTAATTTAATTTAATTTAATTTAATTTTTTCTGAGATGCAGTCTCGCTCTGTCACCAGACTGGAGTGCAGTGGCAAGCTCTCAGCTCACTGCAACATCCGCCTCCTAGGTTCAAGCCTCAGCCTCAGCCTCCCGAGTAGCTGGGGCTACAGGCACATGCCACCACATCCGGCTACCCGTCATTATTTTTAAAGTACACATCTTTATTTTTGAAAACATACAGCAAAGCACACACATCTTAAGTATACAGCTTCAAAAATTTTCCAAACTTAAACATACTCACATAATTTGTACCCAGATCAAACACAACAGTACCAAAATCTGAAGAGCCCTCCTCATTACCCCTCCCTATCAATACTCAAATTTCCAAAGTTAACGAGTATCTTGACCTCTATTTCGATAGATCAGTTGTCAGATTTTGCCCTTCGGGGAGGTGGAATTATGCAGCATGTACTCTTTCATAACTGGATTCTTACACTCAATATTGTATTTGTGACATTCCTTCATATTGTTGCATGTACTAACAGTTTGTTCATTTTCATTGCCATAAGTGATTCCATAGTATGAATATATCAACAATTTATTTATCTATTCTATTATTAGGCATTTTGGCAGTTTCCAGTCTGGGGCTATCATGAACAGAAACTCTATGAACATTGTCATACATGATTTTTGGTACACTCAGGTACAAATTTCTATAAGGTATATACCTAAGAGTAGAATTATTTAATGGTTGATTTTCTATTCATCATTAGTAGATACTGTTAAGCAGTTTTCTAAATCGGTTTTGCCAAATTACATCCCTGCCAGCAGCATGTAAGAGTTCCCATTGCTCCACATCAAGTGTGGTATATACATGCAATGGAATACTATTTATTCTTAAAAAGAAAATAAGGTCTAACATTTGCTACAACATGGATAAGCCTTGAGAACATTGTGCTAAATGAAATAAGACAATTATGAAAAGACAAATACTATATGATTCCATTTATTTGAAGTATTTAGAGTAGTCAGAACCACAGAGAAAAGAAGCAGAATGGTGGTTGCCAGGGACTAGGGGACAAGGGGAATGGATTTAATTGTTTAATGGGTGTTGAGTTTCAGTTCTGCAAGATGAAAAGAGTTATGGATTTGGATGGTAGTGATATTTGCACAACTATATGAATGTTCTTAATACCATTGGATGGTACACTTAAAGATGGTTAAGATGGTAAATTTTATGCTACACGTATTTTACCACCACAACAAAAAAATTAAGAAAAATATGCACAAAGAAAATGGTCATCAGTCCAAAACTTTGTGTAACATATATGGTGTCTCCCCCATCTCAATTTTCATAGATACCCGTTAGCATATAAGTTTTCCAAGAGACATAGCTCTTTAACATCAACTGTATTCTGTAACCAAGCCCTTCATCTCTGCTATCTCCCACATAAACTCTTGCTAAGCTTCTTAGACTGAATTAGATGGCAGCTACTGTTTCTCTGGAAGTTCCCCTTGGCACAGTCCCAGTCCAGCCTTGTAACGTCCTATGCAATACCAAATGAGAAACAAGATGGATGAGAATATTCCTTATTCACGCCATTTCCTAACTGAAATAGAAACCAGGTAAATGATAGGTATAAACATTGTGGGTTTTTTTTTTTGTTGTTTTTTTTTTAGATGGAGTTTCACTCTTGTTGCCCAGGCTGGAGTGCAGTGGCATGATCTGGGCTCACTGCAACCTCTACCTCCAGGGATCAAGCGATTCCCTGTCGCAGCCTTCTCAGTAGCTGGGATTACAGGCGCAGGCCACCACACCCAGCTAAGTTTTGTATTTTTAGTAGAGATGGGGTTTCACCATGTTGGTCAGGCTGGTCTCGAATTCCTGACCTCAGATGATCCACCAGCTTTGGCTTCCCAAAGTGCTGGGATTACAGGCAAAAGCCACTGCACCTGGCCTTATTGTAATCATTTTTAACTAAGATATGAATCAACTTGGGGTGAACAACTCTTTTAGAGCTATTTTTATTTTCATTGGATCAGGAAACATTTTTTAATAGGTGCCAAATCCAAACTTATTATTTATTTTATTTTATTTTATATTTGAGACAGGGTTTCATTCCTGTCACCCAGGCCAGAGTGCAATGGTGTGATCTTGGCTTACTGCAAGCTCCACTTCCCAGGTTCCAGCAATCCTCCCACCTCAACCTCCTGAGTATTTGGGACTACATGCATATACCACCATGCCTGGCTAATTTTTAGTATTTTTTGCTAGAGACAGGATTTTGCCATGTTGCCAAGGCTGGTCTCAAACTCCTAGGTTCAAGAGACCCACCCGCCTCAGCATCCCAAAGTGCTGGAATTACAGGCATGAGTCATCACACCTGGCTCCAAGCTTATTTTTTAGCCTACTTAGGTCTCCAATATTTTTCAATCTCAAATATTCAAGTCAATCTGTGCAGTCAGACCAAAATGCAAAGTGCAATTGGAAACCTTTTGTTTAACTTGGAGAAAAATTATGTCAAAAGATGGTATCAACTAGGTATAAATAGAGTATTTCTAACATCCTTTTTAATTTTACAATGTTATAGTTACTATTAAGTAATAACAATGGAGATTATTTATTGACTGCTTTTATCTCATGAGGAAAGAGGGTGCAATTATTTTTACCTATTGTACACATAAAAAAACTAAGTTCTAGGAAGGGTAGATAAATTTCCAGAGGTCGTTTGCAGTAGCCAGGATTCTTATTCTGGTTATAACATACACATGTGCCTGACTATTACTCTCTGTAAGGGATGTTGAGTTATCGTCCTCATTACCCAGCCAGACTCTAGGAAACAGGCATCAGGAAAGAGAAAGGATATGAATATATAGAAAAACTATCAGCTGTTGAGACAACATAGTGGATAAATACATTGTCAACTCCTGATACTACCTCTTACAAGGAGGTGAGTTCAGAAATGTCATTTCGCCTTCCTGTACCTGCGATCTCCTCACAGGTAACATAAGAATAATAAAGCCCCTCATAAAAAAAGAAAATGTATCACCAATGAGAGAGAGTTAACAATCAGTGGAAAATGCTACTAAAATGAAGCTATGACATATTTTGTGCAATTATGTAAAAAGATGTTATGTAAACCTGTCTAATTACAATTTTAAAAAGTGAACTTGCCTAAATCAGAGACTAAAAAGAGAGTGGAAGAATTTTCCATCCTGAAATTCTAGCTCTAGTGAAGGTCCCAGAGAGAATCTAATCTGCTTGTTTACTGAAAGTATTACTCAATTATTATCTCTAAAAGAAGAAAGCAAGCCAGTTTATTCTGTGCCTGAAGCAGCACCTGGCACGTAGAAGGCACTCAAAAACTATTCATTGACTGCCTAATTGGTTGAATTGAGGATGTCTTGGCCTATCTGGGTGAGCAGATGGAGGGGGCTAGCTATTATTTTATTGAGATATGGACCTGATGAGCCTCCCAAAAGACGAAGTAACTGAATTAGTTGGAAGTGATGGTAGAAACTCTAGGGCTAAGATCCCTAAGCAGATGGAAGGAAAACCGTGGTGATAGTAGTCCCTGTCCCAAGGAAGGTCAAGGACCTTAAGTTCAATTTGCTAACCTTGGCTGAGTTTTGGGGAAAAAACAGTTCAGATACAGAACAGTCCTTCCTGCAACTAAATTGGCTTCTAGATAAGTCTTCAAAAACCTTGACCATAGTTACTAAGAAGAAAAGATTTCATGGCTTTAACAATCAAGCTAATGAAAAAGTCTACCAGTAAAGGGACTTCAATAAGTTAGAAGAATAAGATAATTTGTTTCTGGCTTCATTTCAGAATTTAGCATAGAAGGGAGAAGAACCTTCATTTCATGATCCATCGGGGATGTCAGTGCTGACCAACAAGCCAAAACTTACGAGTCAAGAGGGATGACATGAGACGGAGACCAAAGAAAAAGTTTTGAGGACCATCAGAACGCATGGTCTCATGGAAACCAAGACACAAGCAGAATGTCAGGAGCAGCAGACAGAAGGAGAGGAGGGTCCTTGAATAGAAAAGGACAATAGATGGCTGGGATCACCTGCAGAGTTGTAGCCAATGGTCTGAAACCCTGGGACACAGGCAGGAAGAGCATTTGGTGGGAGTAGCCTCCTACAGCCAGAGCTCTTGGGGCCAGGCTGGAGGTCAAAGAGTTCTCAGTCTTCCGGTGCTCGCAAGAACTACATCCCTTATGTTTATAGGAAAATATCTAGATACATCTCCCATATGGGAACACATGGCATTATCGGAGAACCATGGAAAATTCATAAATGTCTTATTTCTACACTTTATGTCCATGTTACCACAGGCAATAAGTACAACAATAGAAATGGATATTTACTCTTATTAACACCAACTTTACCATTTCCTCAAAAGACTCACAGAAGAAATGTCTCCTATGTCTCAGTACCAAGAATAGTTTTACTTCTTCTAAGCAGCTCTTTGCTTTTATCATGTTTGTGCTGTGAATCATGGGTCAATACTTTCCTGCTACTAATCAGAGGAGGTTCAAATTCGTGATCTGCCTCTAGCAAACATACATTCTGTAGGGAATGCATTTCTTTTTTTCTTTTTCTTTTTCTTTTTTTTTTTTTGAGATGGAGTCTCACTCTGTCGCCCAGGCTGGAGTGCAGTGGCCGGATCTCAGCTCACTGCAAGCTCCGCCTCCGGGGTTCACACCATTCTCCTGCCTCAGCCTCCTGAGTAGCTGGGACTACAGGCGCCCGCCACCTCACCCGACTCGTTTTTTGTATTTTTTAGTAGAGACGGGGTTTCACCATGTTAGCCAGGATGGTCTCCATCTCCTGACCTCATGATCCGCCCTTCTCGGCCTCGTAAAGTGCTGGGATTATAGGCTTGAGCCACCGCGCCCGGCCGGGAATGCATTTCTTATACCATGCATTCAGGGTTCTAACTTCACAATTTCACCTTAACTTTGTTCCAGTATTTCAAAATATCTATCCTGATTTTCTCCTAATTCATTTGGGAAATTGCCTTTTTTCCTTTTTTGCTTTGTTGTTTGCATGTGTGTGTTTTACCTGACTGTAATTCTCTGTTTCATAGTTATGTCAAATCTTTTTTAAAAGTGCCACTGTAAGAAAATAATAAGATACAATAAAATAAAGATAGGTTTTACACCTTCTGTGTATCCAGGAATTTCTTTGGCTGACAATATTCAGTTTCAAAGTCTCTAAAGTCCTGCTCTTTTATTTTTCAAACCGAACATAGCACTTCTCATATGTTCTTCCTCCGATCAAAGTGACTGCCACATTTTGCAGGGTGGTTATGTGAGTACATTGGTACCATGGCATTCTTAGAAGTCTTGGGAGGTTATCATCAGCATATATGCTTGTAAATTCCATAAGGACAAGAGCTGGTTGTTTTTCTCACCACTGAACTCCTATATCTAGTATCATGCCTAGTAGGCACTCAAAATTATTTGTGAAAGGAACACATTGGGCTACTAGATTGCCATCAGAATGGATATCAGAGACCAACTAGCAGTTTCTGTAACAGAAATGTCAACTAAAGATTTAGAAATACAAATGCACTTCAAGTTTATGTTTATGGTTTGGAAGAATTATTGCACTAAATTGATAGTAAGTTTAATAGCTTTAATTCACTCAAATTCTGCTGTAACCATTCCATTTTAATCATCTCTAACCTTCTTTTTCCCATTCCCCATCCCAATACCAGGAAAAAAAAACCATAATTCCATATGTCCTTTTTTTCTTTACGTCCTTATTTAAGACCTGCAATAAGTTCTGAGAAGCCAAGATTTGAATTCTCCAAGAGTTAAAATGAGAAAAAAACATGGGAAAAGATCATGACCATTTTTCCTAAGCCTGTTCATCTTCCTGAATTCCTACTGTCAACGGATTCTCCTCAGCAGGTTTCATTTCAATCCATTGCCAACTAGCATGTATGGAGTCAGCATGAATGTATAAATCACATTATGGCTAAAAGCGGAAGATGTAAGTGCCTCAAAATGGTATTCAAGTCATTGAAGTCAAATGAGATGCAGCAGATTTGTGTGGTCAAGTCACTAAAGAAAGCATTCCTGTATAATGAAGGGATAATTTAGGGAAGGTGGATATCAGAATAATGATTTTTTCTTTTTTTAACTTTTAATTGTGAAAGGGGGGGTATTATATTTTTCTTGTCTTAGTATACTATTTTAAGTTTGTTGAAACTCATATCCCAGTGCTGTTTTGTGCTCTTTGGTTTTTTGTTTTGTTTGCCGGTATTTCAGTGAGCCAAAGAATGAAATAGTTTCTGAGTGAAAGAGAGACTCTTGAGATTCCACCCTTAATGAGTTCATCTATGTCAATCAGCATGATGCAACAGAGAGAAAAAAAGTATATTTTTAAAAAGAACTAAAATCTATTGGGGATGAATCTGAAAGCATTATATTAAGTGAATAAAGTCATCAGACTCAAAATACTACCTGCTCTATGATTTCATTTATATAACATTCTAGAGAAGGCAAAATGGTAGTGACAGAAAACAAACTAGTGGTTGCCAAGAGGATTGAGCTAGGAGTTGACTGGAAAATAGTAGGTAGGAATTTTGGAGGATAATGGAATATGACATCTTGTTGTGGTCAACTGTATGCATTTATCAAAACATGGAAACGTGCACTAAAGATGGTAAAGTTACCGTATATAGATTATTCCTTAATGAAAACAAAGTGAGGAAGACAACTTCTATTGACACAAGCATGCCAGTTTCTACTAAAGGATGAGAGGGTATGGAATGGAAGGAGGCAGGGAGGGCAGAATAGATCTGACATTAGCATCACCATAACTAGACTCCGCACTCTCATTGTGCACCAGATGTGTTACAAACATTATCCCATTTATTTCTCACAGTAATTATCAGGTAGTTTGTCCAAAGTTACATAGGTAACCCAGGCATAGGTTTCCAATTCCAGTCTCTCTGATTCCAAACCCCAAGATTTTAATCACTGTGCTTAGCTGCTTCTACGATGTGACAGGCACTAAATGTACACAAACGCATTTACTCCCTATGACCCTGTGGTGAAGTGCCATTAAGCCCCCCTCACTGATGAGGAAATGAAGCAGAGGTCTCATAACTTGCCCAAGAGCTAGAGTCAAGATGCAGAACTGGGTCTATCTGACCCTATGGTTTGATTTTGTTTTTTTCTGGTGGTGGTTTGTTCTTGTTTTTGCTGCTCTCCAACACTTTTGTCTATCAAGGCTGAAAATTTGAAAGAGGATACATGTGTATCATTGTTCATATTCATGCACACAAGGAATGCAGGTCTTCTTACTCAAGTGTTTGTAAAAGTAGCTATTTTGAGCAGTTGATAATAAACCAAAGGTGGAAATACATAGCTAGTTGTAACTGTGTGTTAAATATACTTATTTGTATTTATTTGTATTATTTATTTACAATATAAATAAATACATAAAATTGAAATCTGCCTTATTACACTATTAAAAACGAGTTTTGAAATCAGATGCCCTCAGTTTGAAACCCCCTTTTAATACTAACTAGCCAATCCTGGGCAAATTTCTTTTTTTTTTTTTTTTTTTTTTTGAGACAGAGTCTCGCTCTGTCGCCCAGGCTGGAGTGCAGTGGCCAGATCTCAGCTCACTGCAAGCTCCGCCTCCCGGGTTCACGCCATTCTCCTGCCTCAGCCTCCCGAGTAGCTGGGACTACAGGCGCCCGCCACCTCGCCCGGCTAGTTTTTTGTGTTTTTTTAGTAGAGACAGGGTTTCACCGTGTTAGCCAGGATGGTCTCGATCTCCTGACTTCGTGATCCACCCGTCTCGGCCTCCCAAAGTGCTGGGATTACAGGCTTGAGCCACCGCGCCCGGCCGGCCTGGGCAAATTTCTTAAACTCTCTTTGCTTCAGTATCTTTTAACTCTAAAGTAAAGATGATAACAGTACCCAACTCACAGGGCTGTTGTCGCTATTAAATTAGCTAACATGTATGAAACACTTAGAACAGTACCTAGGGTACATACCAAAAACTTGATAAATATTTTTTCTTTTGGTAAACATATGCAGAGATATAGAAGGATAAAACATAGAAGGCAGTCAACTCGAACTACCAAGTGCTTGCTGGTTTCCTTTCTTCCTCCGTTCCTCCCTCTCTTCTCCCCTCCTTTCCTTCTTTCTTTTTTCTTTCTTCCTTTCCTTCTCTTGAACACACAAAAAATGCTGTAACTTAAGGGTAACCCCCAAAAAAGTAACAAATAATTTTTTAAAACATTTTCCCAGCGCTTACTCCTACACACAGTTCTGTAATCCTAAGGGAGTGAAAGAGGTATTAAAACTGAGGGGAAATATAGCCAGTTAAAAATTTTTAAAGATACAACCTTTTTTGAGCCTTAATACTTTATTCCACTTATTTATCAGAACAGAATTTAAATCTCTCTTGTTTGTTGTCAAATACCAGTGCTAAATACTTTCGCTGTATGCTATATTTAACTAAGTGTGATTGATTTTCAATAGTGCTACATACTACGGGACTGTGCAGATTGGCTCTCAGAAGCCTAACTTATCTACTGGTCAAACTTTGGAAAATATCTAGATAGGTTGCTTTTTTAGGGAGAATTCCAGTTATCTATTGCTGGTTGACAAATCACTCTGTGGCTTAAAATAATGATTTATTATTTTCTCTCACAGGTCCACGGGTTGACTGTGCACATTAAGCTATTAGTCCTTGGGATCTCCATACAGATGTAGTCAGACAGTGGCTAGCACTGGAATCATATGATGCTTGACAGGTTGGACATCCAAAATGGCTCACTCACATAGCTGGCAATTAATGCTGCCTGTCTGGAGGCTGGAAGCTCAGTTGCGACTGTCAACCAGAGTACATACACATAGCCTCTCCTTGTGGCTTGCTCTCTTCTCAGTATGGTGGTTGGTTTCCAAGGAGAATCCTGAGAACAAGCGTCCCATGACCAAGCCTCTCAAGTGGGCCAGGAGGAGCCATATGCTTCTTATGATACAACCTCAGAAGTTTCAAAATGTCAGTTCCTTCACATGCTATTGGTGAAGCAGGTCACTCAGCCCAACCCAGATTCAAAAGAGGAGATTGGATTCCAACTCTTTTTTATTTATTTATCTATTTGAGACAGGATCTCACTCCATCACCCAGATTGGACTGCAGTGGAATGATCGTGGGTTATTGTAGCCTCCACCTCCCGGGTTCAAGCGATCCTCCCACCTCAGCCTCTTGAGTAACTGGGACCACAATCATGCACCACCATGCCCTACTGATTTCTTTATTTTTATTTTTTGTAGAGACTGTTGCCCAGGCTGGTCTCAAACTTCTGGGCTCGAGCAATCTTCTGGCCTGAGCCTCTCAAAGTGCTGGGATTACAGGCATAAGCCACCACGCCTGGCCAGATTCCAACTCGTAATGTGAAGAGCGGCATGCATATACATAGAGGGAAGAAACTGATGGTGGACATCCTTGGAGATTGCCTACCACAAAAAAAAAAAAAAAAAAGGTTATACACAGAAAACAAACATAGATGTGAAAAGCATTCTTAATTGTCAATGGACCTCTTTTCCCCCACCATGGCTCCATAAAGATATTTGAACTTTGCATCTTGATTTCTTTTTTTCCAAGATACCTCCTGCTAACACAGTTATATGCACTGAGAATAAAAGGGTTCCTGGGCATAAGGTCCCCAGTGGTTGAGATTCTGGGTAATTTTAGTATCAGAGCTCATCTGACACCTACCATACACTGTCACTGGCAGAGTCCTCAATTGTCATCACTGATTTTTGCCTTTATATTCTTTGCTCCTCTTATTTCTCCCTTCCCTGCATAAAGCACATGGCTGTTTCTCATGACAGCAGTGTGATAAGACTGTACATAAATAGTGCATTAAAAACAAAAGCTAAAATGAACATCTTTTATTTTCCCCAAATGTAGGCTTCTGCTTCATTTTTAATAAACTTTTAAGAATCATTTTAGATTTATAAAATTTTTACAGAATTCCTGTATTCCCCACCCCCAGTTTTTTCTATTATTAATATCCTAGATTAACCTGGCAGAATTATCACAATTAATGAATCCACATTGATATGTTTTTAACTTAAGTCCATAGTTGACTCAGATTTTGTCAGTTTTCCCTAATGTCATTCTTCTGTTCCCAGATCCCTTTTGGGATAGCGCATTACAGGTGATGCCCTGTCTCCTTGTGCTTCACTTGATCATGACAGTTTCTCAGACTCTTGTTTTGATGACCTAAAGAGTTTTGGGGAATACTGGTCAGATATCTGTAGAAAGTCCCCCCACTGGAATTTGTCTGATGTATTTCTCATGGCTAGTAGAATGTGTTTGGAGATGTTTTATTTTTCATATTTCTAGCCTGATCTGTTCCTTTTAATTAGTCTCAATAATATGTACCTTAATCTGTTTATGCTGCAATAATAAAAATTACATAGACTGGGTAGACTATAAGCCACAGAATTTTTTTTTTTTTTTTTTTTAGATGGAGTCTTGCTCTGTCGCCAGGCTGGAGTGCAGTGGCACAATCTCGGCTCACTGCAACCTCCACCTCCCGGTTTCAAGTGATTCTCCTGCCTCAGCCTTCCAGGTAGCCAGGACTACAGGTGCCCGCCACCACACCCGGCTAACTTTCGTATTTTTAGTAGAGACGGGGTTTCACCATGTTGGCCAGGATGGTCTTAACCTCTTCACCTCGTGATCCACCTGCCTCAGCCTCCCAAAGTCCTGGGATTACAGGCATGAGCCACCGCCCCTGGCCTATAAGCCACAGAAATGTATCTCTCACCATTCTGGAAGCTGGGAAGTTCAAGATCAAGGGCCAACCGATTCTGTATCTAGCAAGGACCTTCTTCCTCATTCATGGACAACCTTCTTCTTCCTGTGTTCTCACATGACAGAAGGTGCAAGGGAGTTTCTGAGATCTCTTCTATAAAGGCACTGGTTTCATTCATGAAATCTCTGTCCTCATGACTTCTCAAAGGCCCTATCTTCAAATGCTCTCACACATTCATATATTGAAACCTAATTCTTATCGTCATAAGAATTTTTACATTCTTATATTCATAATATGTGAATGAGGTTTCAATATATGAATTTGGGGAGAATACAAACATTCAGTCTATAGCAATATGTTTTATATTTGGAAAAAAAAAGAAAACTATTAGTGGCCGGGCGTGGTGGCTCATGCCTGTAATTCTAGCACTTTGGGAGGCCAAGGAGGGTGGATCACCTGAGGTCAGGAGTTTGAGACCAGCCCAACTAAGAGAGTGAAACCCCGTTTATACTAAAAATACAAAAAATTAGCCGGGCGTGGTGGCACGCACCTGTAATACCAGCTACTCCGGAGGCTGAGGCAGGAGAATCACTTGAACCTGGGAAGCGGAGGTTGCAGTGAGCCCAGATCGCGCCATTGCACTCCAGCTTGGGCAACAAGAGTGAAACACTGTCTCAAAAAAAACAAAAACAAAAACAAAAACAAAACAAAACAAAACCAAAAAAAAAAGAAAGAAAGAAAAATGTTAGGAAGATGGTATTCCGATTCCGATTTTTCTTAATCTAGAAACTGTTATGAAATATTTTAAACTGTGAACTGAATTCCCAGTTAGATCTGAGTTTAAGACATGCTGGACTCTTGGGAACACAAACAATGATGCCAAATATAAATTTTTTTAGGTTAATATGTTATTATACATAATTCTCTAAAAATAATTTAATCTTTCTCTGGAGCTTATAAAGCTCTGGTGATTCAATCAAACTACCTGCTCAGAATATAACCACATTGTGTGTGTTTTCATCCTTACCAAGTAACAGCCCTTAAAATCTGTCGTTTTTCCTTGAATGGAAGAATTGGCTTCCTGTTTGTGTAAGTAAATTTCATGACAACCTCTCTAGGAAAATTCACAGAATGAAGAGGAGTGCTTTGCTCTGGCAGATAAACAGCTTCTCCACTCAACATTTTTTCAATGTGTTGTTTATATTTCTCTCCTTACAGTTTCCCTTCCCATATGGAGAGAACACATTTTCACACAAACAGAAATATGTTCATATCGATATTTGGTTGAGATTTTGTCACAATGTTCTCCCTTGGCATCTATTTAACTGTTGTTCAATAACAAACGTTCCATATTTACAGTGTCAACGAATGCTCAGGGAATTTTTCTTTCTTTCAGCGTTGAACAAAATACCTTTATTAAATTGCACTGTCAATAGTGTGAAAAACTTTCCCCCTTTTTCTCTTCCCTTTCTTCCTCCTCAACACACACACTACTCTGTAAATACAATCTGAACATTTAAAAATGCCAACACTAGTAATATTTATAATGATTTAATGCATCAGCCTAGGTATTAAATTTGCGAGGACTCTTATTTACCAAGAGACTGGTATTAGCCTATGCATTGCCACCAATTCTCATTCTGGGAAATTTATTCCCTTAAATTTCTCTGGGCGTCATTTTCTAGTTCGAACTCAGGATTTTTAATTAGATGATTCCCGATGACTCAACACCAAAATTCCATGACACTATGTTCTTTTATTCATGGACTTACCATAATTGCAGTTGTGTGCTGGTAAAGCATCTCTCTGTGGAGAAAAGCTCTGATTTGCAGCATTTGCCAGTTTTGATGGTGTAAATACTCTCATCGTGGCCAATTTAAAACTGCCAACAGTTTAACTACCAGCTTTCAAGTTTTCTGGATATTTAGTAATCAATTCTCACGGGGTGATACAACCTGGCACCAGCCCACTTCTCAAGCAGCTAATAATAATGACTGGGATTAAATTCATTTTAGAGGAATATATACATGTAAATCATATATATTTCTATTCAACTAACATGGTCCAAGATTGAAAATATTGTACACATTCTAGAGAATCCCTTTCTTTCCATTCTCACTGCCACCACCTTAGTCACCTAAACTCCAGATTATTACAAGAGACACCATCACTGTCTAGATTAGTTTGGATTCCCCCCAGAAGCACAGCCTAAAAAAAGGATTTGAACTGAATTTAGGTAGTTTATTTGAGAGGAGACAGAATCATTCACATGGGAGAAGGGAAGCAAGCATCTGTATTACCCATGCGTTCTATTTCTGAATTGTGATGCTCTGACATCTGGGGCCTGGCTGACTCTGGAAGTTCTGCCTCGCGCAGGGTTAGCCAGTTCCTGGAGATAGTAAACAACTTGCCTATGAATGCAGTTTTCAAAAACAAGCCCCAATCCAGAGCCCACACCCCAAACACCTCCTTTATTAGGTTCTCACATTCCCAGCCATAATCTATCTGGTCTAATCATTCCAGAGCCAGATATCAGACAACTAGGGGTAGGCCCTATATCTCAGAGCCCCTTGAAATTATTCAAATAAGCCAGTCCTGTTTGACCTGCCTCACCCATTCTTTTCCTTGGAAACCTACAGTTCCCCCCTCCGCTTCCTGACCACCACCAATACTTCACCCTCCTGATGGGATGGCATGCCCCCTCCTCTTGGAACTGTGAGTAATAAACTATCTTTACAATAGGAATCATCTCATGATCTGTTGTCCTTATTATACTTAAATTTTTGGGAATTCATCATGTTTTAAAAGAAAGTCAAAAGCAAAAGCAGTCACTAAAGGGTATATTTTCAAGCCAGCTACCAATGTGAGCTATTGGAGTTTAATTTCACTCAGAGCCAGAACAGAACATACACCTTGAAGTTATTCCTTTGAGGGGCAAGGGAATTTGGGGTATTCACACATAAAATCCTGTCAGCCACTGGTAAGAGGATGACAAGAGAGAAACGTTAATATTCTGTCTATTCTGGTGGCAGAGCTGGTTCCAATGACAAGAGAGAGACCTCAGGCAAAGAAAATCAGGTGCTGGCAGTTGATAGACTGGGGTGCCCTAAAATGGTACAGGGCTGATAGTAATGGTGCACCAATAATGCTACTGCACCATCATTGACCAGTTCTCTTTGGACCCCTGAGCTCTGACATCTCTTTTGAGCCAGTAGCCACCAGTGATGTCTCCTGAAATTGCCTGAAACTTTAAGGTCTACTAATTCCAAACTATGTCTCACCTTCATTTGATTACAAAAATCCATGATGACCAGGTTCTCCGAATCTCAAACCCTGCTCCAGTAATTTGGCCAATGGCCAAGTTCCTTGCAGACCTCTGGAACCATCACCTACAGCCAACACACTGAGCAGCTTCACAGATTGTTGTTGTTGTTTTCTACTTCCTCAGCAATACTGAAATTTCCTACACTTTCAACTTAGCTCCTTAAATAAGACCCACATGAAAAATGTGTAGGAACCTGCCAGTCACTTGCAGCCCACAGAGAAGCTCAGGAATCACCTCAGGCCCTCCCCCCTCTATGGCTTCTGTAACCACCTTAGTTACTGACACTTGTGTGTCCCAATGTCATTTGGATCCCTACTTCAGTCCCTCCCTCTGTTTTCCGGTTGAGCAATTTGATTTCCAAATGTTTACCACCCTCTGAACGGGCAGCCTCTTAGGATAATGCTGCTTCCAGAAATTACCTATCAGTCTATCACACTGCCTCAAGGCTCCCACGTTAAATATTTGCTAGATGAATGAATACATCCAAAGTAATGAAGAGCAGGAGATGTTATATCTATCCTGACTTCCCATTGCCACTGTGTAGCAACCCTTCCTCCTCTATGCCATCACCTTCACCCTTTCTCCATATCGACTCATTTCTCCACATAACCTGCAAGACTTGGCAGCCTTCCTTCCTCCCCCCAGTTTTGGCAGGGGACAAGATAGATTATGTGGTAGACCATCAGCTAAGAGGGCTACCAACAATTGGCACACAGCTTCCCCACCAAGTGAAGGAGTCCAGTTCCCCTCATCTTGAATCTCAGTTTGGCTCTGCGATTTGCTTTGACTAGCAGAATAAAAATGATGTTCTGTGAGTTTTACAGCCTAGGCCTCAACAGGCAAGGCAGCTTCCACTTTTTCTCTCTTGGAACACAGTCACCACGTAATGAAACTCGGGCTCGATTCCTAAGTGACGGACTATCACGTGGAGAGAAAGAGCGATGCAAGCAGCCTTCAGCCACTTCAGCCACAGAGACAAGGCCTAGACATGTGAGTGAAGTCATCGTGGATGTTCCCAGGCTGGTTTGCAGCCACAGGAGGGATCCCAGCTGCACCATGTGAAGCCAAAGAACTGCTCAGCTGATCCCAGTCAACCCGCAGAAATGTGAGAAATAATAAAACTGTTATTTTTTTAAGCCTTAAGTTTTGAGGTTCTTTACTGTGCAGCAATAAGTAACAATCTTTTTATTTCTCTCACTTCTCTCCCTACTATGCCATTTATTTATTTATTTATTTATTTATTTATTTATTTATTTTTTATTTTGCAGAGACAGAGTCTGACTCTGTCACCCAGGCTAGAGTACAGCGGCACGATCATAGTTCACTGCACCCTCAACTTCCTGTGTTCAAGCAAAACTCCCACCTCAGCCTCCTGAGTAGTAAGGACTACAAGTGCATGCCACCAGGCCCAGCTAATTTTTTAAGTTTTTTTGTAGAGACGGGGGTCTCACTATGTTGCCCAGGCTGGTCTCAAACTTCTGGGCTCAGGCAATCCTCCGCCTCAGCCTCCCAAAGCACTGGAACCACAGGTGTGAGCCAACATACCTGGCCCATTTATTTTACTAATAGGAAAAAAAAAATCCAAGCACTGAAAAAGGAATAACTTATAATAACATAACTCTGTTAATAGAATCTGGTGACCAAATCACTGGTTGAATGTATATTGACGTCATAACAAAGCACTGCTTTTAAAAAAACTTAATCAGCGCTAGCCAGTTGCAATAATCCCAAACCAAAGACTTCCCAAAGGTTCACAAAAGGTAGAACTGTATATTAAATTGTTGTATATTTGAATAACAGGATACCATACAACAATGAAGACTATGTACAACAATATGGGTGAATCTTATAAATATGCTGTTGACTGAAGGAAGCCAGACAGGACAGAGTACATGCTGTATTATTTAAGTTTTCTGAGGACAAAACTGGCAACTCTTGGCAATGTTGATAAAAGCCAGAATCACACTTACCCCTCAGGAGGAGGTAGGGTCAGGAAAGAAGCCTGAGGTTGACATTGGGGGTAAAGGTAATATCTACTTCTTGATTTAGGCATTGGCTGCACACGTGTGGTCAGTTTGTGAAAATTCATTGACCTATAGACTTTTGATATATGTATGTTACTTTAATGAAAAGTTTTAAAGAGTAATCAGGATTAGAAGAATATTCCTCTAAAATTCCAGCAAACAGTCAGCTTATTTTGCATTGGGAGAGTTTTGAAAGTGTGCTCTATTTAAGGCATAAAAAACGTGACATGAGTTTAGATAAATTCAGTATTTCGGTTAAGGTATACATAACATTTGTTAGGAAATAAACATCTTCATTCCTTTTTTCTACCTCTTTAATGACCTCTCAATCTAAATGAGAATCATACTTGAACCTCCAAAGTCTGGAAAATGAAGAAAGTCTCTCTTCTTTTAGACAGTATGGTCTGAACACTCCCTCAGGACAGAAATGCCACCAGCTCCCAATTCATTGTCACATGAATTGACAAGGTAAGCATCAAGGGGAACCACGGAAGTAATAGATAGGCAGGGACCCAAAGCAGCCCTTCAGGGAAGAAGTGGCGAGACACGGCATTCACTCAACCCACATTTACTGCCTTACCTGTGTTAAGCCCTGTGCAAGCAACTGAGTGTACAATGATGGGCCAGGCAGGCACCATTCCCTGCCCTCATGGAATTTTTTTTTTAAATAAAATATATTTTTAAAAGCATATCATATATTAAATATATATTTATTTTTGGTTTTACATTTGTTTTTCCCATCACCTCAATTAACATGTCATTTTTAGTGAAGACTGTTGGATATCGAAACCCATTTCCTCTTCTTTCTGAACACAGCTTGCCCTTGGATTTGACCACATGGTTGAATTTGAGTGGAATATAATGTTGTGGAAGGAATGTGTACCACTTGTAGATCTGAGCCAAACAAAACAAACAAAAATCCCTCCCATGAGCACTTTTCCATACACTTTCCTCCTTCCCACCAGTTGAGGTGAAGATGACCTTCAGGAAAACTCTGGCAGTCACATGGCAAAGGCAGACAATGATAATGGCAGAGACTCCACCACACTGAGTCCCTCATCAACTGCCTGGCTGTCCAGAAGAAAGCCTCACTGGAGTGTTAGATGAGTGAGAAACAAACTTCCATTGGGGCTTTATGTATTATAACATCTAACATTAGACACAAATACATCAAAGTTTCCATTTAATCTGAAAGTCATACCATCTTTGTATCCACTGAAATGTCTTCCAAGAGTGAGTGAGGTGTCTGGCATATAGAAGAGAATCATTCAGATTTCTTTTTTTTTTTTTTTTTTTTTTTAGATGGGCTTTCATTCTGTTGCCCAGGCTGGAATGCATGCCCAGGCTGGAATGCAGTGGTGCAATCTCAGCTCACTGCAACCTCCGCCTCCTGGGTTCAAACAATTCTCCTGCCTCAGCCTCCCGAGTAGCTGGGATTACAGGTGTCTGCCACCATGTCCAGGTAGTTTTTGTATTTTTAGTAGAGACGGGGTTTCACTATGTTGGCCAGGCTGGTCTCGAACGCCTGACCTCAAGTGATCTGCCCGCCTCAGCCTCCCAAAGTGCTGGGATTACAGGCATGAGCCACCGCAGCTGGCCAGATTTCAGTAAGTGGAATTGATATACAGAAATGGAGGTAAATTTGTATCTTGGTTTAGATTCCCCAGAAGTAGTCTCTGGGACATGGATTCAAGTAGAAATAGTTTATCTAGAAAGTGACACCGAGAAACACCAGTAAAAAAGTAGGGAAAGGAAGGCAGTCAATAAATGGTGCATCACCACTATAGCGTCCACTGTAGGAAACTGCAGCTCATTCCTGATGGGTAACTCCAGAAGAAAATGAAGAACAACCCATGGTATTATCCCAACTGAGAGATGACAGTGGAATAAGTATCCACCAAGTCCCCATACAACATTGGTTGAGGGGCTTACCTCTCTGACATTTCCAGTCTGCCCTTTGTACCAGACAAGCATGTTCCTATGGCCAGGGAACAGGTAGGGCAAAGATTCCACAGGCAAAAATTTATAGGTATAAATAGCCATCCATGTATAGATATGAATGCCAACGGGATATGGATAGGGCACTTGGATTTGGCTTCAGAGAAGGAGTCATAGTAAACAAGGAGTCATAATTTAAGAATCGTCTTGGGACTAGATCATTAGACTGGTAATTAATGGGCCCATAGCAAGAACTCAATCTGGATCCTCCGTCATATCCATCACCTCCTCTTTGAGTCTTTCTCTGCTGCAGTCAGACTTTCCTATGCTCCAACTCTGCAACATCAGCCTGCTTTGACCAGTATCCAGCATCATCCTCTTAAATTTCCTGCCCAGCCTTCTCTGCTAATCCAGGTCTTAGCATCCCTTGTAGGCTCAGTTTAAGATTTACTTTCTCAAAGAGTCTTGCCCTGTCTACTCAAGTCCTCAGAGAACCTTGTTTTTCCCCTCTGGTGAGCTCATAGCCTTTAATGGGAATGATTCTTTGGGGCCTCTCATTATGTACATGGCCTTTAGATATCTCTACTACAAATATCTGACGTGTTTCTTTAACTCATGTGGAGCTGCTTAACTACAGAGCTGCAGGTACATGGTCTCCCTGATGACTTTACAAATGGCAAGGACCATTTGCTAATACTTTGCCATATCCACACTTAACACTGAGCAAAGCCAGAATTAGACAGTTAGTAAATAATTGCGGAAGGAATAAAGAAACTGAGGGAAGTATGGTAAAAGGAGAGTGAGGGGAGGAGGGAAGATGACATTGGAAGAGGGAAGGAGAAGACCATAAGTGGAAGGTGTTTCTAGGATGAATATTTTAAGAAAATAATAGACTAAATAATTGAAGTAAAAGCTTTGAACTATTTATGTAGATATGCATTGCTATATTCTTTTTTTTTTTTTTTTTTTTTTTTTTTTTTTTTGAGACGGAGTCTCGCTCTGTCGCCCAGGCTGGAGTGCAGTGGCCGGATCTCAGCTCACTGCAAGCTCCGCCTCCCGGGTTTACGCCATTCTCCTGCCTCAGCCTCCCGTGTAGCTGGGACTACAGGCGCCGGTGTGGCACGGTTCTCACGATATCTTATTTTACTTTCAATATTTCATTGTTTTTTTTTTCTAATTAGCCACTATTATAAAATATTACTTAGCTTTTGAGCAGCCTCAGATTTTTGAACATTGTATATCCATAACACTGATTCAGTAGTTTGATACGTAAATAGCTAGATAGTTATATAGGTAGAGAGAGAGATACAAAGGTAGCTAGATAGATGATAGATAGATAGACAGATAGATAGACAGATTTGTATATTTGCATATACGTATACCCAAATATGGTTGCTCTCATATTGTTTGATGAATAAACATTTTGGAGATGAATGATCCCATTCAGAAAAATGAAACTGCTGGTACTGCTTTTATGTAGCATAAGTATTACAAATTAATATAGATGGCACAAAGGTAAAAACCTTTTAGTATCTCAAAAACAAAAAGTTTTACCTTTAATGAGATGCTGAAAAATTTCAGCTTATTGACAGTATGTGCAATTTTCTTTTCTTTTTTTTTTAGTCGGAGTTTCACTCTTGTGAAACTCTTGCCCAGGCTGGAGCGCAGTGGTGCCATCTCGGCTCACTGCAACCTCCGCCTCCCAGGTTCAAGTGATTCTCCTGCCTCAGCCTCCTGAATAGCTGGGATTACAGGCATGCTCCACCACGCCCAGCTCATTTTGTATTTTTAGTAGAGACAGGGTTTCTCCATGTTGGTCAGGCTGGTCTCAGACTCCCGACCTCAGGTGATCTTCCCGCCTTGGCCTCCCAAAGTGCTGGGATTACAGGCATAAGCCACCGCTCCTGGCCACAATTTTCTTTAAAAAGGACACAATTAAAAAATATACATAGTGTCTGGAAATATCTTATTGAAGACTATGCCTAAAACATGAGATGAAATAAAGGATATTACATTTTATCTCTTTGAGATAAAAATTTCATTATAATAGGCAAAACTATCATTTGATGAGAGTTTAGTTTTAGGAATGCATCCTGTATAAAAAGATGAGATGAATTACCTTTATGAGCCCTATAAAATAGAGGAAAGAACTGGCCACCTTCCACACACAGTATTGTACTCTTTTGGTTGGAAAAACAGAAGCCATACTTTTTTGAATGAGAAAAGGAATTTACTATTAAGATACCAGGTGTCAGTACACACCTTTAAGGCAGGCAAGAGGGCCTTCTGCACTGAGATCCCCACTTTATAGCAAAGCTCCTCCATGTGTGATCCACAGAGCAATGCCAGTTGAGGAATTTTTAGATACCTATTTGCCACAAGGGAAATACACACAAGAAAGTAAGCATAAGTATTCAGAAACTTGTATAACAACCTGACATTGTCACAACACTCAAGCATATGATTTTAATTTTACAAAGTTATCGGTCCACAACATTATATGTTATTTCTAATACCATTATAAATGTTAAAGAAATGGACCTTGACCACATATAGTTGGAGATGCATTGCTTTCGAAAACTCTGTCTGGGCCTCCTCAGCCATGCACCTTTCTGTGGCGTAAGGGGTCTGTGGTCCATGGGGATGTGTCCACCCAGATTCTTTTAAATTGCTCTGCAAATATCCAGGACCCCAGAGATCTCTACCCAAATGGGCAGAAAGAAAGACAAAGACAAGATGGTAAATGTAAGCTATCTCATAAATAAGATTAGTCCTTCCCTCTGACCCTATCTGTCTTGGTCATGCTTGCCCTCTGTCTCCACTTCACACTTCAAAAGATAACCATAGAAATGCAGGTGAAGGAGGATGGTGATCAGAGACAAGAAGGAAGACATAGGTCGGCGCAGTGGCTCTCTGATTCCAACATTTTGGGAGGCTGAGGCAGGAGGGTCACTTGAGCCCAAGAGTTTGAGACCAGCCTGGGCAAAATAGCAAGACTCTACCAAAAAAAAAAAAAATTAAAAAATTAGCCAAGCATGGTGATATGTGCCTGTGATCCCAGCTACTCAGAAGGCTAAGGCAGGAGGATGGCTTGAGCCCAGCAGTTTGAGGTTGTAGTGAGCTGTAATTGCACCACTGCACTCCAGTCTGGGTGGCAAAGCAAGACCCCATCTCTAAATATAAAAATAAAAATAAAATAATAATTTTTTAAAAAAAGGAAGGTATAATGGGAATCTTGAAAGCTATGGAAGCAAAACTGAAATCAACATAAGCAAACTAAATATGCATCCCATCCCTGCACTGTCTCTTACCCACCCAATATCAAACACTGAAGCAGAAATCTCTCCCTAGAAGTCACCTTCTGATATTGTGGGGCTCAATAAGTTGGAAAATAAAATCAGCCTCAACTTCAGCTCTTGATTGCTCAAGCAGACAACAAGCGTGCTCAAGGCCCAATTTTTCTCAAAGTCCCTGAAGGTCACAACTCCATATGAAGCCACCAGTGCCCATGACTGGCTGTTTTCTCCCCAAGTTGCATCTGGTTTAGATTCCCATTAACAGATGCCCTGACTTCTAGCTGCTCCTTTCTCCCTATAGCTCTGGACTCTGGACTCGCCTTACCCAGCCATGGGATGCATGACTGATAAACCGTAACTGCCAGGAAACCTGTGTACACCAAACTTCACAAGTACTCACTCTCTTGACTCAAATGAGAGGAAAACAAAAAATAAGTATCTGGGAGAAGGAGATCCAGTAGCTGCCCTGTGGTATAGAAAGAGAGAAAACATCTTTTGTTTACCCATTTATTTTTCGCCACAGACGTTCTGCCAAATTCAGTCATTCTGATGACCTTGGTGCTTGCCCTGTCTCCCTGGCTAGTCCCTTTATCAGTTTATTTGTGTATTTATTTAGTAAATCCTGAACACTGCTCTTATAGAGAATTTAAAGAGAAAGAAAATACAGTAATTATTGTAGTTCTAAGCAGTTGGAGGAGGGATCGGGGGCCAGGCGCAGACGCGCCATGTGGAAGAGAAGCTGGAACAGTTCCCCCACCATGTGGAGCAGAGAAACTGGCAAAGCAACTTAACGGGGGCAGGGAGGGAGGCCCGACTGCCATCAGGAGGAAGATGCTAATCCACATGGCCCCATAAATCATGGCTCCAGAGGCAGCAGGCCTGCAGTCATCAAAATAAAAATAAAAACAAAAGCAAAGTAAACCAAACTCATGTCAGGCTACTAGGCTGCAGCCGTTGCCATCAAGGGAGAACTGTGCTGTTGTTTAATGTGAGACTTGAAATAAAAGTCTTAGGTGGACTGGAGCAGAAAGAGGCAGGGTTACTGTGAAAAGGGGGCTGTGTCATTGTTTCTAGAGCTTCACACACCAGACAAGAAAAGTCTGCTCACGTGCCTTCATTAAAGAACTGACTTCTCGGCCGGGCACAAGTGGCTCATGCCTGTAATCCCAGAACTTTGGGAGGCTGAGACAGGTGGATCACTTGAGGTCAGGAGTTCGAGACTAGTCTGGCCAACCTGGTGAAACCCCATCGCTACTAAAAATACAAAAAATTAGCCGGGCATGGTGGCACGTGCCTGTAGTCCCAGCTACTCCTGAGGCTGAGGTGGGAGGATCCCTTGAGCCTGAGAGGCAGATATTGCAGTGAGCCAAGATACTTGCCTGGGCAACACGGCAAGACGCCGTCTAAAAAAAAAAGAAAAGAAATTGACTTCTCCACCAGCTCACCACATTCTGCATGCACTTCCCAAAGTACTGAAGTTTTGCTAAGAGTTTGTGCTTCTTTGTTCAAAACAAGGCCAGGAAAAGGGTTTCTGCAAGAACTGGCAGTGGAGGCTGCTTGAGCTCTCCCAAGTGGGAGAAAAATGCCTAGAGAGATAGCAGATTAAAACCAACAACAACAACAATAAAAAACAGGAAAATATTCTGAGTGGTAGTAAACATTAACTGAGATTCCTTGGGTAACTTTATAATGCAGGAACATAGAACAAGTAAGAGCTGCAGGAAACATTTGCTGAGTGGATTTTGTGGGAAGTTGAAGACTCCACTTTGAAGAATTGTAAGCATTACCAGCCCTGAGGGGAACGTGCCGCGGCGCAAGAAGAGAAGAGACGGATAAGGGTAAGGGCATAAAAGCAGTTCTGCAACCTTGGAAATGTGGAGAAAAAGCATCCAGAAGGCATAATTACCATCGTGAGGGGTGTAAACATTCAGATCCTTCCTAACTATGGCCAAGAGGGTGATACATTTGTATGCTTCCCATTCCTAAGTTTTTTCTCTTTGAAAACACACATGCACTAGCTTCTCGCCCTCCCCCTGTCTCCACCACTGTTCCTTCTCTGGCCCATGGCCTCTATCCAGGTTTGTGCAATAACAGAAGGAAGAAGAGGCTTGAGGAGAGAGCCCAGCGCTTTGATCTTCCAGAGACAGCCCTGAGCTCCACTCCCCTGGGTGCCCATCACCTCTTCCTGCCCATTCAGAAAGTCCCATTGATCTTTAACTACTACTTTCCTCTGAGAAAAATAGGGTAAATGTCAGTATCATCACTTCCTAGATGTCAAGGTTGAGGCCCTGAGAAATTAAGCAATTTGCTACAAATATACCCAATCCAGCAGTGAACCGCCAAGAAATGGTGAGCAGCCAACATTTTAAATTCCAATTTATTGGGCCACTTTTCTGTAAAGATGGGCTCAGTATCTCAGAAAAGCATCTACAAATTTGTACAGGATGACTGAAGGCAGTGAGGAATGCAGGCTTAAAGAAAACCTAAAAGAAGGAGATTATAGGCACAATATCTCACAGGGGACGAGGTAATGACAAGAATTACGTGTTTAAGAAAAGAATAGAAAAGAAAAACTGGGCCCTGGAATTTTAAAAAATGAAATAAACTATTCAGAGTCTCAATTAGATAAGATTTTGAAGGCATCTAAGTATTAATAATAATACTCTGGGGCAGAGGAAAAATAAATAAGAGAATAGTTGTAAATTTTTATCTGAGTCTAATCAGTGCATAATTAAATAAATACCTGGAAATATCTGCATTTACTTATTTATACTCTCCCTTTTCCAAATATAATTTAAAGCAACTTATTAAAAAATAGGAAATACATTAAGATAAAATAGATATAAAGCAAATAAGGAAAATTAGACTAAGTGAAAATAAAGGAGAGTAGCAAGACATAGAAAGGAGAGAGTTTAGAACCCAAAATGTAAGTTTAGGAGAAAGTGTTACAGAGTGGTTAAGAGCATTTGACATCAGACAAAACCAGATTTTAGTTCTTGCTCTGTTATCCTTCTGTGATCTTGGATAAGTTTACTTAACCTGTTTAAGCCTGAGTTTTCTCCTCTATAAAATGAAGATTTTAAAGAGCACTTATGTCATAACCCGGTCATCAAGAACAAGCAAGAAAATTCTTATATTTACCAGGATGTCTATCAAATGGTGTTTTTAATAAATAAGACCTTCTATTGTAACCTACTCACACAGGAAAGGGAGACCCCACATTGAATCTAAGCGTTCCAGCAGCCAACAGATAATAAGGTTTACAGTAGATGCTGTAAATTAAATCCATTGTTCAGGAAAAGCATAATAATTTTTCCTGAATCTGAAACTAGGCAAATAAGTTTCTCCCATGGACCTTAAAAACAAAACACAAGTTTTAGAGTAAACTCATGTGTTTCCTTATAGTAAACACAGTAACAAGCTACCAAAGGATTTAAAATAAAAAAAAATTAATATCACTTATCAGGCCAGGTGTGTCGGCTCACACCTGTAATCCCAGCACTTTGGGAGTCCAAGGCGGGCAGATCACTTGAGCTCAGAAGTTCAAGATCAGCCCGGGCAATATGGTGAAACCCAGTCTCTACCAAAAATACAAAAATTAGCCGGGAGTAGTGACACACCTGTAGTCCCAGCTACTCGTGTGGGAAGCTGAGATGGGAGGATCACTTGAGCCCAGGAGGTAGAGGTTGTAGTGACCCAAGATTGCACCACTGCACTCCAGCCTGGGCAACAGAGCAAGACCCCATCTCTAATAAATAAATAAATAAATAGATCTCACTTCTCATTATAAGCTTCCAGCTTTATGCTAAAACACAGGTAAAATAAGGCAGTCATTCAAAGGCCTCATGATATGTGATTCAACTACAAAGTTCTCCACTGATCCCTTTCATAATACAGATAGATTTTAGAGTTTCAGAAAGGTTTTATCGTTGGTTTGGTTTAGATTTTAACATAAGGTCCTTAGACCCTGATCTGTTCGGACTTCTAATTATTTCTGAACTTGCTGATGTCAAATGCAAAATCTGGGGTGGGGAGGAGGGGGTAGGAGGTGCAAATATGTATATTTTTCAAGGAGATTATCCATAGTTTTCATCAGATTTCAATGGAGTCTGTGACCCAATGGGTCAAGACCCAGTTTCCTAGATTAATGGATAGAATATACATGCTGCAAGTATATGATTCAATTATTTTGGCCAACCTCAAATAGGTAGAAACACCTTTGAAATGAAAACACTACACACAGGCCAGGCACTGGTAGCTCAACACTTGGGAGGCTGAGGTGAGTGGATCACTTGAGGTCAGGAGTTTTGAGACTAGCCTGGCCAACATGGTGAAACCCTGTCACTACTAAAAATACAAAAATTAGCCAGGTGTGGTGCTGGTGCGTCTGTAATCCCAGCTACTCAGGAGACTGAGGCAGGAGAATTGTTTGAACCTAGGAGGTAGAGGTTGCAGTGAGCTGAGATCATGCCACTGCACTCTAGCCTGAGCAACAGAGCAAGACTCTGTCTAAAAAAAAAATAATAATAACAAACAAACAAAAAACACTAGACACAGACTCTCAATTGGGAATCCAAAAGCTCATTATTCTTAGCAAAACTGGAAAGGCATATCTAGCAAACAAATAAATAAATAAGGTGAGCTAACAACTGGTGGCTAACCAAGGCAAAAAATGGAAAAAGTAATAATCACAAAAAATAAAATTTGGCAAAGATTAAGACCATGTTTATTACAATATAGTACTTTAAAAATACTTAAACTAGCCCTTATTTATAGCTTACAAATAATTCCAATGAAGCTGATGGGATTTCAGAGATGGTAAGGATTCCCAGCCAAACAGGAAAGATACAGAGCCTTGCTACATGTCATTCCCCCACTTTCTTCAAATCTTATCAGCAATCATTTCTCAAGCAAACTTCTCCTTATCTAAAATTTAACTACACACCTTGCACACAAAATCTGACATTTCACATCCTCCTTCTCTAATTTTTTCTGAAAACTTGCAATTTTCTAATATCTTTAAAAAAAAAAAAAAAACCTTTCATCTTATTTATTGTCTCTTTCCCAACTGGAATGTAAATTCTTTAAGGGTAGAAGTGTTCATTTTAACATTGTTTGTAATAGCTAAATACTAGAAACAACTTAGATTTCTAACAGTAGAAGAATGGAATACATGATGTCACACTCATATTTCACAATTTAAAAGATTAAAACAGATCTAGATTGCTAACATGAAACATTCTCCAAGACATGATGTTAAATGGGAAAAAGAGTAACTTAAAGAGTAAAAACAAGTGGGATGTAACTGATGTTTGACAAAAACACATTGTAACTCTGTTTTTCTGTAAGTTTACATGTATGTTTACAAATGCATAGAAAAACCTAGAGAGATAAATGACTCATAACAATGTTTATATTATAATGGGATTTCAACATGGGATGATTAAACAACTTTAGTTTGTCTGTACTGTTTATATTTTTAGAAAAATGAATCCATTTGTATTATACAGTAATTTAAAATAAATTGGGCCAGGCATAGTGGTTCATATCTGTAATTCCAGCACTTTGGGAGGCCAAGGCGGGAGGATCACTTGAGCCCAGGAGTTTGAGACTAGTCTGAACAACATAGTGAAACGCCATGTCTACAAAAAATGCAAAAATTAGCCAGACATGGTGGTGCATGCCTGTATTCCCAGCTCCTTGTGAAGTTGAGGTAGGAGGATGACCTGAGCCTGGGGAGGTTGAGGCTGCAGTGAGCCGTAATCACTCCACTGCACTCCAACCTAGGCGACAGAGTGAGACCCTATCTCAAAACACAAAATAAAATAAAAACAAAAATGCATTAGTTTCTTTAAATTCTTACACAATCCCTCTACATATGTTGATCGTGGATTATACATACACTTTGATGCCATAGCTGGACGTCAGTCATTTTAAAAATTCCCATGTGATTTTTCTATTCCTATGTTTCACTCAACAATTCCTATCTTGAAATATTTTTATCTATATGCACATCTTAGCCGTATGTAGTAGTGAATACTACTTAGCTTATCTGTTAAATAAATTATTCCTCAGTAAAATATAAATTGCTGGCTAACTCAGAAAGCAATTACAATCTTGAGTGTGTCACTGACCACGGGCCAGCTTACCCTTCCTTTTCCCCATTCCTGCCCCTTCCCAACAGCCTCGTGTCCTTCCAGTGCACGTATCAGGAAAATGCTAGGTGGCTTTTCTTTCTCTTCCAGCTGTGGCCATCTACTTGCCTCCTCCTTTCCCAGTCCCTCTAGGATTCTCCTCTACCCATACAGACCAGCTTTGGGTGCTCCTGTGGACTTCCATGATACCTTGGAAGCTTCATGCTCATAATATTTATGACACCATCTCAGAGCAAATGTTATTGACTATCTACTATGGGCCATGTGCCAGACACTGAACAAGAGACTGCCTATAACACAGTGAATTAGGTATCTGTTTCCTGCCCACATGAACTTTACAGAATAGAGTTTTTGTTTACTTGTTTATGTTTTCTCTAGATCTGCTGTCTCCAAATTATTTTTATCTCACACCCAAATCAATAAATACATTTGAATTCATTTTTCCAATAGTGTGCCAATAGATTTCAGTTTGTTTAAAAATTGGGGAAAAAAGTAAGAAAGAAAAGAATAAATTGCTTTATGCACTTGAGAGCAAAAAGGTTTTACATTGAGGGCAAAGTAATTGAATGTACTTTTAAAAATATTGCTGCAACTCTTTGTAGTTTAGTAATTTTCTGGATTTAGGAATGGTTTTTAAAGGTTTTAAGTTACCTTCATTTCAATACAAAACTTGTATGTTTTAATTGCCATTACAGCTGAAAATTTACCTTACATGGTCCTTATATGCAAAAGAAGAACTATATTACTGTTTGACTTGCTTTTTCAATCTTATAAGTCAACTACACCAAAGTTTTTGTTATTAAAATTTGCCTAATCATATTGATTTTCCCTATCAACCAAATATTTCTGGTTCTCCTAAGTAGTAGGATTGCACTTCCCCTCAATCCTGGAATCTGAAATATCCACATGACTTCCTTTGCCCAAAGAAATCTGAACAGAAGGGACACGTGTCACTTCTGAGTAGAAGCTTTAAGAACCAGCGCACAACACAGTACTGCTCACTTTCCCTCTGTCATCGAGACCACCAATGATTCAGGCAGGGCTGCTGCATTAGCCTGTGCCCATGAGTTATGAATGAGAAGTATCACTGCAAAGTAAGCCTTTGTTGTCTGAGGCCGTGGAGGTCCAAGAGTTGTTTATTGCAGCATAATTTGTCTACCTTATTGGATTAGATGCTGGGATTCAAGTGGCCAGTTATTAAGCAATTGTCTTTTAGTTAAAACCTACTACTCTAAACTATGCTTTGTGACGCTGGGCCTAGAGATCCTGCAGATTTCCTTTCTTCTTTCCAGGTTGACCCCCTGTTAGGTTCTGCCAATATGATGGATACCGAAAGACTGAAAAGTGGGACTGTAAGGGGTAGGGGTGAGAGTGATTCCTTCCTGTTTGCCCACTTTTCTGTCAGCATATCCACTGTCTCACAAAGAGCCGGGTTTCCATATCACGGGGCCTCTCTTTCAAGTTTCCATGTTCCAATAAATAACCCTAACCTCATCTCTTTGTTTCCTCAGTCTGACGGGTCATGGCTAGTTTTTGGAGTTACAGTCGTATTACCTCAACTATTACTTTCCGCTTTTTTTCAGTTGCACAAATCTGTTAAACTAATTCCACATATTAAATTCTCTGCATTAGCATAACTGTTACAGGTTCTGTTTTCCTGTTTGGACTCTGACTGCTACACAGAGAAATCTTGTTATATGTGAATACATTTCCTTTGATCTCTTCTTTACCCGTTTTGCTCCATGTTTCTTGACAATAGGAAAATTTGAGCTGGTGAGTTCATCTGTTCCTACCATTTTGGTGAAGAAAATTGCTAAGTCCATATGGAGAAAGCACTACATGCAAGGCAATGGGTCGAGGAGTTAGGTGTTCAGGGGACATTTCACACTGAGTCAAGACCTGCAGCTTTGCTTTCTAAACAGTTCAGAAGTTACCTAGCACAGCTTTGGTTTTGTTTGTTGTTGTTGTTTGAGATGGAGTTTCGCTCTTGTCACCCAGGCTGGAGTGCAATGGCGCGATCTCAGCTCACCGCAACCTCTGCCTCCTGTCAAGCGATTCTCCTGCCTCAGCCTCCTGAGTAGCTGGGATTATAGGCATGCGCCACCACGCCCTGCTAATTTTGTATTTTTAATAGAGACGGGGTTTCTCCATGTTGGTCAGGCTGGTCTCGAACTCCTGACCTCAGGTGATCCAGCCATCTCGGCCTCCCAAAGTGCTGGAATGACAGGCATGAGCCACCGCACCCGGCCTGGTTTTGTTTTTAAAACTAGGCTCTTTAAGGAGAAAATTTTTTAAATGTCATCTACTTGGAATAAAAGCTATTCCCAGGTTGTCCCTTAAAGAAAATCCTCCGCCTCCTCAATTTACCATTTGACTCAATTGAAAGCACCAGCAAAGTAATGAAAATGTAAGGTATTTGCTTCTCAATGTTCAAGGACAGAAAATCGTTTGATTTAAATAACAGGGAATTCTAATTCCTAGTAAAAAACTCAGTCAAGCTGCTGGGTGGTATTTCCACTGCCTTTATTACACAGGTGTAGCTTCACAAGACAATCACCCTTTTCCCACCACGTTTGCTGCTGACTGTTCTTTGCCTGGTCCCAAAATACAAAATACCACCTATGTGATATAGAAAGTAAGTGTGATTTTTTTTAACCAGCAACTGATAGCATAGCTATTAAAAAGCCACTGGTCAGGAAATTGAAGCCCAGAATTCTAACAAGTGGCTTGTTAGTGAAGAATGTCCTGCCTGAAGTATGGAGCAGGCTTGTCACTTTTTACTCCATCCTCTGAGGATAATAAGTAAGGAGGACAAAATGAGTGCAGCCCTCCTGGGTCTCCCCTTAAGAGTTTAAAAGCAAAATATTGATTTTGAGTTACCCTGCTTCAACTCAGCTTTGCTCTCATGATATTTTTATTCCCTTGTAGATTCCTGGGTCCATTTGTTGCAGATTTTAAAAAGTAAATCGCTGGTGAATCTGTGGTGTGTCCATGTAACATTTCTGCACCTAAAAATATGGTCAATTGACACCTTAAAGGTTTCCAAGCAGCTCTAACTCTTAGTGACATCTCTAGTTGCATCCCTAGTATGTTCAAAACAGATAAAGTGGATGAATTGATTTTAGTTGTATAAAACCCTTTACAAAATCTCTTTGTGGCCATCTATGCAGTCTCTTGATGATTTATAAAGGATTCGCTTATGACACAAATGTGATCCTCTACTCTTCTCCATTTTGTTTTTCAACGAGGTCCACAGTGAATTTCCTGAGGCCAACAGACCAAAAGCAGAAAATTCTTAGGTGCCCAGAGAAAGCCAGAGTATTTACTAATTTGTATTAAGAGACATTAGAATTCTGATTCATGTTATTATCAATATTAGTATTATCATCAAAAAAGCCTTAAATTGGACCAATTAGGATTCTTAAATCCTAGTTGCAACTTTAAAATGACCATTGGAGCTTTCTTCTGTCACATAAAGTTGTTAACTAAATTCTGACCAGTGAAAGCTGAGAAAAATAGCATGTTAACAGTCATTCTAAATGATGTTTAGCCACTCTTCTTTGGGTTCCTAAGGAACAAATAGTGAAGAATTTACATTAGGGGATAAGTCTACATTCTGAGCCTTCATTTAAATTTCTCAGAATTTCCTAACAGTATTAATGGTTTCATATGCATCCACAGGAGTGAACTCCTTTTTTTCCTGGACTCCTATGCAGTTGAGGAGCCATTTATATCTAACAGAATGGATCTCAGAGAAGTCTCCAAACTCTCCTGATTTTTAAACTCCAGATGTAGATGATTGCTCTTGGCTGTGCCATAGAGATGCCAAACGATCTTGATTAATTTACTTTCACTCCAGCTTTTTATACCTCTGGATCTCCCTTTATAAAATAAATGTTACCATATTCCTACAAGACAAATATTTCTCCATAGAGCTGTTACTAAAGTCAATAACATGTACTGAGACAATTATGCAAGGGTCTGTGGATATAGAGATGAACAAGACACAGATCATGTTGAGACACAAAGAAACCAGTGGTCAAAACGCAAGACATATAAAGAGAGAAACAGAGGGGACCCCAGGGTGGCTGGAGATGTCAGGAAAGGCTTACTAAGAGATGATATTTGAGCCAAATATTGAACAATGGGTAGAAGTTAATCAAGTGGAAGGAGGGTATATTAATTTACTAGGGCTGCTATAACAAAGTGCACAAACTGGGTAGCTCAGGGGAACAGAAATGTATTGTCTGACAATGCTGGATGCCAGAAGTCCAAAATAGAGGTATCAGCATGGCCATGTTCTCTCTACAGGCTCTAGGCGAGAATCTGTCAGAACGCTTTCTCCTGGTTCCTGGTAGTTCCTTAGCTTGTGGCAGCATAACTCCAGTCTTCACACGGTGGTCTTCCATGTGCTTACCTTGGTGTCCAAACTTCTCATTTTTATAAGGACACCAGTCATATTGAATTAGAGGCCATGAAACTTCGGTGTGACCTCATCTTAACTAATTACATCTACAATGACACTATTTCCAAATATAGTCACATTTTGAAGTACTGGGAGTTAGGACTTAAACAAATGAATTGGGTGGCAGGGTGGGACACAATTCAGCTCCAAAACAGGGAGGGACAGGCCAACTAGGCAGAGTAAATGCCTATACAGCCACTGAAGAAGGGTGCCACAGCAAGGCTGAAGTGTTTGCTGGATAAAGAAATGAGTCAGAGAACAGAAGGCCTTCGGGGGCAGTCAAACACTCTGATTTTTATCCTGAAGCTCATGAGATGCCACCGGAAGGTTTGATTCAGAAGAGTGGGGTAGTCAAGTTTGCTGGTTTAAAAACGGATGCTGGCTTCAATGTGGAGAATTGATTGAAAGACAGCGTGATTGAGACAGACAGGGAGATGATGAGAGCTTTCAGCAAGATGATGAGAGCTTTCAGCAAAATTTGAGGGTTAAAAAAAAAATGGTAGCTCATGACTATCTTATGAACTATTTCATTAGCCTGGTTATTGAATTGATAACATTTCCTCATCAGGACTGATTCCCTAGAAAATGGATTACTTTCATTATCAGGACTTACTGAGGTCTTCTTTTTTTTTTTTTTTCAGAGGCAGGATCTCACTCTGTGGCCCAGGCTAAAGTGCAATGGCACAATGGTAGCTTACTGTAGCCTCCAACTCCTGGGCTCCAGCTATCCTCCCACTTCAACCTCCTAGGTAACTGGGACTACAGGTGCACACCATCACATTGAACTTCACAGAAGACTTAAAATACGCCTGATGTGATATGGTACTAGGTTATGAGGATGTCTATCATAATTTAGACATAGATACGTTTATCATACCCTATCTCTCTCATAAATAACTATGTCTAAATTATAATGCACATAAGCATGTTGAGAAGGCAATGCAACATAAATTAAACAGAGAACAAAATTAGAGAGAAAATAAAAGTCAAATACTAAAGCGGTATGCATTGCTAAAAGTAAACAATTCTGGAAGAAGTGGGATTTTGTATGGGTCTTGAAAGATAATTAGAATTTAGATGAAAATAAACTGAGCTTGTGTTTTGATATTCCATTTCAAACCAAGTTATTCCTTTCTTCATCTACTGCGGAAGAAACTTAGAACTCTTTAACAATTATTAGATTGGGAATGAAAGAGCAATAATAGACATGCATTGTCTATGTGAGAAGACCTAAAGTGCCTTGACTCCAATTTTAGTACATTGGTAACAGACCATTCTATGGTGAAAAGCCAGAAATCTTCTCCCAAAAATATATACAGCATTGGATGTCAGCACTCTGGCAAGTAGATCATGTCAATGTATTGCTGTGCCATCCTGAACTTGTTTCTAATCCAAAAAGAAAGTGATTCATTTTTGCCCTTTAGGAAACAGGAGCAATTTTCATTTTGTGAAATTTTGGCAACGGTCTCCTCTTCACAATAGGCGAAGGGGAGAAAGCTGCATTTGGTACCATCTGTCAATTATAAATCCTTCAAAACTAGCAATGACACAGAAATAAAATATGTAGTGTGAATGGGGACAACACAATTTACAGGTACAATCCTGTTAGGAAGAATTATCTTCACATAGCTCATATCCTTCCTTCTCAAGGCATTAAAATATTGTAGTCTCCCTATGAATCCTACTACTTCTTTTTTGGGGTTATTAAGATTAAAATACATTAATAACTTTATAACTCTATTTTCCTGACATGACTCAATTATCATTAAATAATACTTATCAATAAATAATAACCTAATAAAATGTTAGAGTCTAAAATACAATAGTGCGGACTATAATATGATTTCCTTATTACATAGTAACCCCATAGGAAAACCAACATATTAAATTAGGATGCTTTTAGCTGTAAGCCACAGAACTCCAACTAAATGTAGTATAAAATAAATAACCAGTATGTTGAGCAATGAGACTGTATGGCATGTAATTAGATAGTACCTTTATTTAAAGGTATTTTAGTCTCTTATTAAGATGTATTCAATATGGAAACTTTTGTTTGTGCCACTGGATGAAAACTCACTCAGGCACTCATGATATTTCTAACAACTCTTAGGCTAGATGAATAGACAGTAGATAGATAGATACGTAAATACATACATACATACATAGATGATAGATAAATGGTTTAGAGTCATTTAAGTTTGAAAACTTGTTCAAGCTTCGTAGTGAAACATTTCCCACCCTATATAATAATCACAGCTCTGAATATGATTTTAAGTTACAACATTCTCCCTTCCTAGTGCTGGGGGCTTCTGAAGGCAGGAAGCTGGGGAAAGGGCACAAACTTCCTCCTCTTTCATCTCCGTCCCTCCTTCTTCATCCCAGTGATCATGTTTGTTGACTCTCTTCAGGGCCAAACCAGCCTGAGCAGCTGGGAGAGAAGATGGCAAAGGAAAAGAGAAAAATCCTTACTTGACTGGCACTGTGTCTGTCACTGTCACATTATGACATGAGATCTAACCAATGATGAAAGGTGAGTCTTCTTCTTGGGAATTTGCATAGTTTATTCAGAAACCACCAATGAAAACAGCCACTTCCTATGATGTGGGTGAAGCATTTTCCTCTCCCTCTGACCATTTTTCTCTGCTTCCGAATTTTTCATCAGCCATTCCTCACGGTCTCTCTCAGTTGTGGTCCCACTGCCCTTCCAGATGGCCCTTACTTGGACAAGATTTAGAATGGCCCCTGATTCCAGGTTATCACCTATAGCTCACCCCCTCCCACTGCCACTCCCTATCTCTTTCTCTCTCTCTTGTATAACCCACATCTAATCTTTGGTGTTTCAGTCCGTTCAGACTGCTATAAGAAAGTACCATAAACTGGGTGGCTTGGGGCTGCGTATGGTGGCTCATGCCTGTAATCCCAGCACTTTGGGGAGCCGAGATGGGAGAATCACTTGAAGCTAGGAGTTCAATACCAGCCTGGGTAACATGTGAGACCCCATCTCCACAAAAAAAATTTTTTCATAAAAAAATATTTTTTTAAAAAAAATGGGTGGCTTATAAACAATAGGAGTTTATTGCTCACAGTTCTGGAGTCTGGGAAGTCCAAGATCACGTTGCCAGCAGATCCAGCATCTGCTGAAGGCCTGTTCCTCATACATGGCTTTTTCATGATGCATCCCCCTCCCCTCCCTGTAGAAGAGGAAAAACAGCTTCCCTCAGGCTTATTTTAAAGGGGTATTCATCCTATCCACATGGGTTTTGCTCTCATGATGTAATCACCTTCCAAAGGCCCTAATTCTTTATACCATCACCTTGGGGGGTTAGGTTTTAACATATGAATTTTACAGGATCACAGACATTCAGACCGTAGCACTTGGGAGAGTCCCACTCTTCCTTTGCCCAAAAATCTCTGTGACTGCAGGCCCATGCCAACTCTGACCACCTCTACTGTGTGGCTCATCTCTCACATTTTCAATTGTCCTATCAGGAGCAGCCACTAGCCCTCTGTTCCCCTCACTGCAGGGGACACGTGCCAAGATCTTCTTTAAGACCATTTATATTGACTAGAGGTAAAGGAGGAAGCAATATTTACCTCTTCTCTTTAGGAAATATATTTCACTAACCCTATATATCCATGATATGTAAGGGGTTCAAGAACTTATAATCAGATCTTGACCACCTGCTTTGAAAATTGTTTTCATGCCATAACTGAAACTGAAGAAGAAAAAGTTCCATTCAATGCCCTTAAACCTCATACAAAAGGGAGACTGGAAGGAGAAATTCCAGGTTTGGTTAATTCAGCAGTTCAACAATGTCAGTGCTCTTATTGTTTCTCTGTGATCCTTCAGTTTTCTCTTCTCATGGTCATAAGAAAGCCACTGCAAGGTAAAGCATCATGTCCACATCTGAAAACAGCTAAAGACAAGAAGGGAAAAGTACCTGCCTTGTGTCTGTCTTTATAGCCAGGAAAAATTTCTCAGAAATTCTCAATAAGCCTTTTCTTAACATCTTGAAAGGCAGAGCTGCTTCACATGCCCACACCTATAGCAATCTCTAACAAGAGGAATGGAATGACTGCAATTGGCTTAAACTAGTTGCCTCCCTTAAAAAAAATGTGGCACATATACACCATGGAATACTATGCACCCATAAAAAAAGGAGGGACATGGATGAAGCTGGAAACCATTCTCAGCAAATTATCACAACATCAGAAAACCAAACACCACACGTTCTCACTCATAAATGGGAGTTGAACAATAGGAACACATGGACACAGGGAAGGGAACATCACACGGGGGGGCCTATGGGGGTGGGGGACTAGGGGAGAGATAACATTAGGAGAAATACCTAATGTAGGTGATGGGTTGATGGGTGCAGCAAACCACCATGGCACATGTATACCTATGTAACGAAACTGCACATTCTGCGCATGTAACCCAGAACTTAAAGTTAAATAAATAAATAAATAAATAAATAAGTCTAGCTGCCTCCCAAGAAGTATGAGCTCCCTGGGGCCAGGACTTTTATGTAAAATATGATACACTGGAGTGCAAGGGGAAAATATTAGTGCCACCTCGATATTTCTTATCCCTGACTGTTTCAACTTTAACATTTGAGTTCTTATTTTATTTTATTTTAAGATAGACTCTCACTCTGTTGCCCAGGCTGGAGTGCTGTGGTGCAATCTCGGCTCCCTGCAACCTCTGCCTCCCAGGTTCATATATTGAAATAACTATTCTGGACTTTCCTAGCCTGCCCCACTCTACCATCCTCAACCACCCCACCCCTCACCCACCACCATGTCCTCAGCCTCTCAATGTCATAATTTTGGTTACCCCAGTATTTTTTTTTTTTTTTTTTTGAGACGGAGTCTCACTCTGTTGTCCAGGCTGGAGTGCTGTGGTGCGATCTCAGCTGACTGCAACCTCTGCCTCCTGGGTTCATATATTGAAATAACTATTCTTGATTTTCCCAGCCTGCCCCACTCCACCGTCCTCAACCACCCCACCCCTCACCTACCACCATGTCCTCAGCCTCTCAATGTCATAATTTTGGTTGCCCCAGTATTTTTTTTTTTTTTTTTTTTTTTTGAGACAGAGTCTCACTCTGTTGTCCAGGCTGCAGTGCAGTGGCGCAGTCTCGGCTCACTGCAACCTCCGCCTCCTGGGCTCAAGCCATTCTCCTGCCCTCAGCCTCTCAAGTAGTTGGGATTGTAGGCGTACGCCACCACGCCCAGCTAGTTTTTGTATTTTTAGTGGAGATGAGGTTTCACCATGTTGGCCAGGCTGCTCTCAAACTCCTGACCTCAGGTGATCTGCCCGCCTCGGCCTCCCAAAGTGCTAGGATTACAGACGTGAGTCACCATGCCCAGCCTGGTTACCTCAGTATTTGAAGTTCACTGCTGAGCCACGCAGTACATTGTGACAAATTTTTCTTTTCTGCCTAAGTTTTTGTTTTCCTCTAATTCAACCCCTATCTGTCTTCCAGGTGTCTAAATTTCCTCATAAGACATTCAGATACAGCAAGTATTGTATTACTTGTATTTTCTCAGAGGAATCTCCCCTGGAGTCTTCTGACCCAGTTCACAATAAACTGGTTGCCATCTTGCCTCAAGTAGCATTTCCTCTGCTTCCTTCATCATCATCTTGGGTTTCACTTTGCCTCTTTTCTGTGTTGGATCCTCTGTTATCTGAAACCTATGACATGCATTTTTTTCTATTTACTTTTTTGTTTTGCTAACCCACATCCTCCAGTGGCTTTTTGAGGAAAAAGTACATGGGTAATATGTTTCTTGAGAGCATATGTATTTGAAAAATCTTTAATTGACATTCCTACTTAAGTGATAATTTCACTGGGTATGGAATCTTACAGTGGAAATAATTTTCCTTCACAATTTTGAAAGCATTTCTCTATTGCTGCCTAGCTTCCAGTAGTGCTATTGAGAAGTCTGAAGAAATTCTGATTTCAGATCCTATGTTTGTGATTTGTATTTGTCTCTGGAAGCATTCAGGATCTTATCTTTGACTCCTGTGTTCTGAAAGTGCCCAAAGATGTGCTTTCATATGGGTCTATTTTATATGTTGTACTGGACTCTCAATGGGTCCTTTTAGCCTAGGAAACCATGTCCTACAATTCTGGAAACTTCTCTTAAATTATCCCGTTGGTGATCTCTCTTCAGTTTCTCTGCTTTCTCTTCCTAAAATTCAAACAATGTTCAAATGGACCACCTGGACTTGTCCTCCAATTTCGTATTTTGTCTGCTTTTTTCTATAGGTTCTTTTTTGTCCAAATTTTGAGAAAGTGTCTCAGCTTTACATTCCAAGCCTTCTTTACTTCCTTGCCACTAGTGTTTTTAAATTCGAAGAATTCAGCCTTCTACTCTGCATATTACAATGTTCCAATTTTATAGCATCATCCTGTTGTTTCACGGATTTATGATATCTTTCAGAGGATATAGATGATAGTTGAGTTGTAGCTATGTTGTTGTTACTGTTCTGTTTTCTTCCTTCTATGTTTTCTTCAAGTTACTTTTACCTTCTTGTTTTAGTCTCCATGTTTTATGGTACATGTGAATGGTGATTTTTGGTTATCTTATATTCAGAAGTTAGGGACCAAACAATAGTTGATTGCAAGGCTTAAGTCAGCTGGCAGGGCATATGTATTACGAGGATCACTGTAGAGTTACAGACCTGGAATGTTTTATAGGGAGAACCCCTGACATCAAAACTTTTAGTATTTTTATCCTAATATTTGATGTAGTCTGACTCCTCAGAGAAGGGGTGACAAATCTGCCTCATGGACATGGGCCTGACTGCAAGTCTCTGGAATAAGATAGAAGAAAAAGACTGGAGTTCTCAAAATTCAGAATATAAGCATTCACTTCTTCCTCTTCTGTCTGGCATTCCCAGTCCAGAGAATGTGTCTGATGAGGGAACCAGCCCTCTTCAGGCTGGGTTGGAGAGAAACTGTCACCTAGTACAACGAGTAGAGGGGGCATCAGAGACTCTCACCTATTTATTGATATGGTTTGGCTGTGTCTCCACCCAAATCTCATCTTGAATTCCCACATGTTTGGGGAGGAACCCGGTGGGAGGTAATTAAATCATGGGGGCAAGTCTTTCTGTGCTGTTCTCTGATAGTGAATAAATCTCACAAGATTTGATGGTTTTAAAAAGAGGAGTTCCCCTGCACAATATTTCTTTGTCTGCTGCCATCCACATTAAGACACAACTTGCTCTTCCTTGCCTTCACGCCATGATCATGAGGCCTCCCCAGTCACGTGAATTGCAAGTCCAATTGAACCTCTTTCCTTTGTGAATTGCCCAGTCATGGGTATGTCTTTATCAATAGCATGAAAACAGGCTAATGAATTTACAAACTTACTGTCAACCAATTCTCCCACTTTTAGGCCCTGTTTCCCCCTCCTCTCATCATACAGGTACTTGGCACTATCAATTTCTGAGCCTTTGGAGTTCAGTAGTATAACTTTGGTGGACTCTCAGCTTTCCATTCCTGTTTTATTTGACCTCGTATGTTTATACCTTTAAAAATAATTAATTTACTCTCCTTTAAGTAAGTTTTCTAGAGGAACCAAAAGTAAATGTGCATTTCATTCATTATTTTTGTACAGTAGTTCCACTAATGTATTTCTAAATAATTTATATTTGATTCTAAATGCTCATGGAAAATCAGCTCATTTAGAATTTAGAATAAGTGCTCATTTAGAATTACAACTAAGTTGATTGTAACTAACTTAGAAAGCACAGAAAAATATAAAGAAAAAACAAATATCACTCCTTACTCAACCACCTAGCCTGCTAACATTTTTGTATATTTCATTCCCGGCTTCCTTCATAAGTGTGTGAGTGTGCACACATGCACATGCAAATGTGCATATTTGTGTATGCTTTACAAAATGAATCATAGTGCACATAGGAATCTATTGGCTGCTTTTTTTTTACTTTGTATTACTCATATGTTAAGATTGTAGAGTGCTGGATGCTAAGCCAATGCTCCACACCATAGAAGACATACACAGAAATGATGCCCTTCTACCCTGAATATGTCAGTGTGTATTTCCTTAAACCAAGAATATTTATGTATAATACAACCACAGCACAATTATCAAAACTGCAAAATTAACATTTGTAAAATATGATTATCTAATCTACAAACCTTATTTAAATCTTCCCAATGATCTCACTAATATCCTTTATTTCAAAAGTAACAAACAAAAATAAAACATGGTCCATGATCAAAACTTGGATTTAGTTGCCATATCTTTTTAGTCTCCTTCAGTCTGAAACAGTTCCTCAATCATCCTTGTCTTTTATGACCTTGACATTTTTCAAAAAGTGCAAGCTATTTATTTTGTAGAATGCCCCTGCATTTGGATTTGACAAGTGATTCTTCATGATTAGCTTCACTTTACGTGGTTTTGGCAGAATTCCACAGAAGTGGTGTTGTCCTTCTCACTGCATCATATCAGAACATACATCTATTTTCCCCATAATTGCTGTTGTTAACTTTGAGTACTTAGATAAGAGGTAGTGTCAGCTAGGTTTTTCTGCTGTAAAGTTGCCTTTGTTATACTTATCATCAGTAAACATCTTATGTGGAGATACGTTTAGGCTCTGTGAATATCCTCATTCTCATTAAATTTTACCTACTAGTTCCCAAAATTTCTTAAAGCTTAAATATGTCTTTCTCATTGGGTCATCGTTTCTAAAGTGAAACTCAAACTAAAGTGAATTGTTATGCTACTGGCCTCTTTACCCTTTACCTTTGGAGGTAAATGGCGTGATCTTCTAAATTAATAATTAGTCCAGTCCTCCCCCGCCCAAAAAACAAAGACCAAAAAAACTTCAAACCCATCTATTATTTAGCCAGAATTCTTTTTTTGTTTTTTTTTTTCTTTTTTGAGACAGGGTCTCACTTTGTCACCCAGGCTTGAGTGCAATGGAAAGGACACGGCTCACTGCAGCCTCAACTTCCTGGGCTCAAGCGATTCTCCTGCCTTGGCCCTCCAAATAGCTGGGTCTACAGGTACGCACTACCATGCCCAGCTAATTTTTGTACATTTTTGTAGAGATGTGGTTTTGTTATGTTGCCCAGGCTGGTCTCAAACTCCTGAACTCAAGAAATCCTCCTGCTTCAGCCTCCCAAAGTGCTAGGATTACAGGCATGAGTCATTGTGCCCGGCCCAGCCAGCATTCTTCAGGCTGTGGGAACATGAGGTTGAAAAGATGACCACAAAACTCTGGTTCCACACCTTGGGCTTGGAACTCACTGTTAACCCTAACACACCCCAGAGAAGTCTCCTCCATTCCCTGCCTGATGAATGTAAAGATGGTGTCCATTAATGAAATCAAGAATTTTTTTACTGCCCCAAACCATCTCACAATCAGAATTTTATATTTTGTGACCAAGCTAAGGAGGAACTGGACTGTAATTTAGAGGTTAGCAGATCTTTCTGATTCTTCCAAACAACTACCAAAGAAAAGGGAGGCTGTGGAGTTTATTCCTGTTACATGTTAGAATTTTTTCCAGCCAGTCTTCCCTGGCTCTGGCTTCTTCATCTCTGTCTTCTGCTGGCTGCCTCCTTCCCTGGTTCCACCTCCACTCTTCTCCATGGACCTGGGCCATAAATGAGGAATTCTGATTTTTCCAGTCAATTTCTTATATCCCCAGGAAAATTCTGGCCAACCACTTTACAGATAGACCACTGCTAGGTTCTAATTCACATCTGTGAAAATATGCCTAAGAATGTATAGAAAGCTGTAAAGAGAATAATAGAATAGAACCAGATAAGCATATTAAAAGAAAAAAGATCTGGAAGGAAATGCATTTATAGTACATGTTACCAGTGTTTATCTCTGGTAGCACAGTGTTACCAGTGTGTTGTGGGATAAAAGGTAACTTTGTTTGCTTCTCTTTATAGGGAATACAATCTATTTTGCCTTTCTCTCTCCACTTCAGTGCACACTGGCCCAAATTCCACTTACCAGCCCCTACATTTCTTTGCCTGAGGACTTCTTGCTGCTGGAGCCCACTCTGCCATCCACAGAGCTAGCAGAAGTGACAGGAATACAATGCTCACTGGTCACATCCCTGAACAAATGACTGATGACAGCTGGTGTATAAATACCCCAGTTCTTTCTCCTCTCCAACACAATAGCTCTGCAGCCCAGGCCCTACACTTTCTTTCAGAGCTTTACTTAACCACAGTAGTAACTGCTTGATTGTACAAACCTTACTGGCTGCCTGTACTTCGTGTCCTATTCCCTCACTTCTCTACCAATGATACCATCATATCCCAAATAAATGATTTGCATTTGTCTTTGTCTTTTAAAGTAACTGAAACTCAGACAATATTTTTTTTTCTTTTAGCCATAAAGAGAGGTTACTTTTATAATCAAGAAAACCCAGTGCCAAGACCCACTGTGTCTTCTAATTCCCAGTGTCATTTCTCTTCCTCTCTCCAAATATTGAATAACAGAAATGCATTCCTCCAAAGTCCCTAAAGCGTGCACTACCCCTCCAGTTCTGACACCACCAATCTTATAAAAGAAAAGTTAAAATGAGGGCATTTTTCTTCTTTTTTTTCTAAGGGGGAAGAAATAATCTATTTGCATGTTACCAGTTGTGTCTCTTCATTGCCTATCTCACCCCTGTGACCTGATCTCTGGGTTTTAGAAAGCTGGAGAATACGAAATAAAGTGTAACCCCATCTTTGGAAAACAGTCTGGCTGAAGAAAGTTCGTAGAACTGAGAACACCCACCTTCAGATATTTCAATTAAGAGAAAAAAGAGTCTATCCCAAACGGACCTCAGAGACCTTCTTAAAGATGGCAATGCCAATGATGCTAACATTTATTGATGACTTACTATGTGTTAGGTTCCTTCTCAGGAGTTAACTCATTTAATCTTCACAACAACCTTATAAAGTATGAATTATTATCTCTACAGAGGAAAAACTGAGACACAGAGAAGTTGGGAAACTGGTCACGTCACCCAGTAAGTGATAGAGCATGGATAGGTGCTCTTTTCTCTGCATTTTGGCCTCTTAATTAGATTTCCTGACTGCTTTTTGCCACCGCTCCTCTTCCCTGTGCATGTACACAAACATACACACTGTGCCACTGACCTGAGAGAGCTCCTCTTCAGAAAACAAGATTCCTAGCACCCTATTCAAACCTTAAAAAGATATATGTTATCTTTTTATGTGAAACCGGGTGGCAGTGTTTGCCCCAGCCCTTGCCTCTAACTGCAGCTAAGCCAATTCACTCCCCAGACATTTGGCCAATATCCAAGAAGAAAAGTACAAGGCAACCCAGATGGCCCCAGAAATAGACCCAGGTGGCTTTACTTCATTCCCACTTTGATCCTTACCTGCACCCATTTCCATTCTTAGCATGTTCCTTGACAATTACGGAAGCAACTAAGTGTGGCTCTTCTAGCTGGATCTTGGGCCACTGTCTTAGTTAAAGGTATCTTAACTAAATAGATAAACCAGGCACTATGAGACCCCAATTACAACCTCTCAGGCCAAATAGGGAATGCCAAACAGGAAGCACCAGGAAACAATCCCCACTTCATTCATGCCTGTAAGGATTTGTCAACTTTACAATATAAATGTGAGTGTTTTCAACCATATTTCTGAGAAACATTGGAGCACTTCACTGGGAAAATCCACTAAAGTAGAGATTGTCTGAGAACAAATAAAAGCAGTTATGTTATATGTAAACAGAAGAAAAATCCTCCAGTCTGCCCTTCTGCGCATTACTGATAGATGTGAGGATCAAGCACATTGCAAGCAAATCCAGTCAATCAGGATTTAGCACTCCTTAATTTCAAAGATTTCTTTGACACCCCAGTAACTGACTTGTCCCAGCTATGGGTCTAGGCAACCAACTGTAATAAGAGTTGAGAAGGCTCTTTTTAAGCAAAATGAATGTGTTTTAATGAATATTATGAATGATTAATGTCCAATGACAAAATTGTTAGTGATTAATAATAAAATAAGGTTTTGTACATTTTAAAAATTACAAATAGTTGATTTTTTTTCTTTTCTTTTTTTTTTTTTTTTTTTTGAGACAGAGTATCGCACTGTCGCCCAGGCTAGAGTGCAGGGGCACGATCTCGGCTCACTGCAACCTCTGCCTGCCAGGTTCAAGCAATTCTCCTGCCTCGGCCTCCCAAGTAGCTAAGATTACAGGCGCCCACCACCACGCCTGGCTAATTGTGTGTGTGTGTGTGTGTGTGTGTGTGTGTGTGTGTGTTTAGTAGAGACGGGGTTTCACCATGTTGGTCAGGCTGGTCTCCAACTCCTGACCTCGTGATCCGCTTGCCTCAGCCTCCCAAAGTGCTGGGATTACAGGTGTGAGCCACTGTGCCTGGCCCAAATAGTTGATTTTTTTTAAAAAAGAAATGCAATGATAATAAACACATGAAAAGATATTCAACTTGCCATTAATTAATTTAAATTCAAATTTAAACTGTATGTCATTTTAAAAAACCTATTGGACTGAGCAACACAACAATTCTCAAAGTTAGGTATTCCTATCCTGATTTTGCATACATTAATTATACATACATTTAAGTGACAAAATTAGAAACCCAGAGAATTTCAGATAAAGAGATATTTCTATGGTATTGGCTGGAGAAGAGGTGTTGAAGGGAATGGGTTGGAGAAGTTACTGAGGCAAACTTCAGTTTTTGGTAAAATATATTAATATTTTTGTGATCTTTGATTCCCATGGATAAATTTGGTTCTCAAAGGATTAAATCTATTTGTGACACCTCAGTTGATACCTTCACCAACATTAGATTTTGTCATTCTAAAAATGTTTATTTCTGTTAGGCAAAACAGCTACTCACTGGTTTGTTTTTGCTATTTTTGTTTTGCATTCTTAAATTACTAGCAAGTTATATATATTTTTATGAGTATTATTTTCTCCTATGAGCAGTTTTGTTCATTACCACTTAATATAATGTTATTATTCCCTTCTTTACCATATAATATTTATTATAAGTATTTCTTATTCCACTGTTCTATTTCATTTTGGTTTCTGGCTTTTTGAATTATAGACGTTTTCTAATTTTTACAGTCGAAATTGTCTATCTTTTCCTTGGCAATTATAAAAACATCTTTTCTAAATTTAGAAAATAAGCACTCTCTTTAAAATATGATAAATATTCAAGTATGTATTCTTATTTTTCATTTTTCTCATTGAAGTCACCTAGAATTTATTTCTATATGCCATTTTAGGTATGGATTTAAAATGAAGTCTCCCCTCCCAACAATAGCTAACTTAGTCTTCCAATGTCATTTAATTAAGAAGTTTTTTTCTATACTCATTAGTGGTGGCTCTCTCATTTTTATCCCCTAAAGTTTTTGCAGATTTCAAGATTCTGCACAGGATCCAGTTCAAGTTCCATCTGTAGTCACTGTCCCACCCCAATCCCAAATATATATCACCGATCTAATCAATAAGTCCAGCATTCTATAACGAAAACTTCACTTGAAACCAGTGGTCTTCATGTTTATTGCAACTCCAAAATCTCAAACCACCTTCATCTCTTGACTGGACCAGTGCAGAAGCTCCATAACAAGTTCCCTTGCTTTTATTCTTGACTGGTTCTTCCCTTTCTACATGAAAGCCAGAGGGATAATTTAAAACCATAAAACAAATCTTATCTCTCCTCTGCTTACAATCTTCTAATAGCTTCTTACTATATTTACATTAAAATGTCAGATACTTATTCGGGGTCCACCAAGCCCTGTACGATTGGCTCCTGCCCACCTCTCTCACCTACCTTATCTCATGGTATTTTTCAGCCACATCAGTCCTTTATCGGGTTCTGAAATACGTTAAACTGGTTACCCCTCAATGCTGTTCTACCTGCTGTCACTGTGCTGAGAATGCGCCTCCTTCTGATTCTGTCTCTGGTGCGTCATTTGAGACTCATGGACTGTAACTCCTCAGAGTGGTCTTCCCTGAGCTCCCTGTCCATAGCGGCTCTCCCAGGTAGTTTTCCATACCACCCTGCATTATTCACATCATCACTGTCCTCATGGTCTGAAACTGCCGTATACGTTTACTTGTTTGTTTTCTATCTCTCCTTTTACATATTTCTTCAAAGGAAAGACATGTCTGTCTTCTTCTTTACCATAAACATAGTACTTAGAATAGTCAACGACACTAGTAAGGGTTCAATAACTAGTTGTTGAATGAATGAATGTACAATTAGGAGTCTTTGGACAGGCATGGTGCCTCACATCTGTAATCCCAGCACTTTGCGAGGCCAAGACAGGTGGATCACTTGAGGTCAGGAGTTCAAGACCAGCCTGACCAACATGGTGAAACCACCCCCTCGCTACTAAAAATACAAAAATTAGCCAGGCGTGGTGGCAGGCGCCTGGAGTCCCAGTTACTCAAGAGGCTGAGGCAGGAGAATCGCCTGAGCCTGGGAGGTGGAGGTATCAGTGAGCCAAGATCGCACCACTGCACTCCAGCCTGGGTGACAGAGCAAGACTCTGTCAAAAATAATAATAATAATAATAATAATAATAATAATAATAATAAAAAGTAGGAGTCTTGAAGTTGGCAAGCCAGTTCCCTTCCCCAGCACCTCCCCTCCTTATGCTTATGTCTTATGCAGTGATTTGTTGTTTGTTGTCACCCTAGTATTCATTTTATCCTTCCCCATTCCTTACAACCCTAAGTTCGTGAGGCCGTTTGTGTGCCTTTCCCAGGTCCCGGAGTGCCTCCATCTCTTTAGGCAGAGATTGGTTTAGTGATGGGCAGAATTCCCAATTCACGCTTGTGAGACTGGAGGAAAAGCTGGAGCCTTTTGAGAAAGACTCTGCCTTTTTCTTTGATATTGTTAAAATGTGAATTAAATTCAATATAATTCCAATCCAAATCCCAGCAGGCATTTTTTAATAAAGAAAGCAACAATAAAATGAAATTACTAACCATAAATGAGGATACACATAAATGCATAATTTTTTAAAAAATATTCATTGAAACTTCTAGTTCATTTATTCCCCCTTTTAATTTGTATTACAAACTCATTTAAAGTTATAGCTTTATAGATATTGATGAGCTAATTCTAAAATTTATATGCAAAGGACCTACAATACCTATAGTTTTGGCTACACCCCAATAGTTTAGATATGTGCTGTTTATGTGTTGTCATGACTCTTTTAAACATATTTTAATTGTATTCTACATTTTTCTTTAGAGCCAATAATGTTAGCAAAAAGTGATTGGTTTGCTTTTTATAAATTCCCAAGTGGTAAGAGTTCAAAATATTCAAATTTGTATTGCTGCTTTAAATTTTTGTCCCAGTCTTCAAAAAACATGGTCTTGTAACTTTAACTATTTTGGACTGGAAAAAGAAACATGAGGATTTGTTTATGGAAAAGTATATACAATTTTTATAAAATTTAATTAAATGCTTAGAAATCATTTAGAGTTAGTACTGCTCATTTCAGTTATATGTTGTCAGATTGCTTAGCGGCCTGTTATCAGACAGAAAGGCTATATCCCAATTTTTTTTTTTTTTTTTTGAGACAGAGTCTTGCTCGGTCGCCCAGGCTGGAGTGCAGTGGCCTGATCTCGGCTTACTGTAACCTCTGCCTCCCGGTATCAAGTGATCAAGTGATTCTTGTACCTCAGCCTCCTGGGTAACTGGGATTACAGGCGCCCTTCCCCACGCCCAGCTACTTTTTGTATTTTTAGTAGAGATGGGGTTTTGCCATGTTGGCCACACTGGTTTCAAACTCCTGAGCTCAGATGATCGGCACACCTCGGCATCACAAAGTGCTGGGATTACAGGCGTGAGCCACTGTGCCCAGCCCGAAAGGCTGTATCTTTACAAGTAAATAATAATTTAAATGTCCGTCATCTAATAGTGATATTTTGCCCATTGTTCATTGTGAAGATAAGAATAAAACCCAGGTATGTCCTCTGTGGTTCTTCCTCTATGCTTTGTATCAATAAAGCTTTTAAGAGGAAATAAGTAAGAGTTTAATAGTGATTGTAGGTGAAGAAATGGCTTTACTGTTCTGGTTGTCACACTCTATAACATATGAGAATCTTCAAAAGAAAAATAGTTGGCTACTTTCCTCAAGTTCAGAAAGAAAAATCTGAGAGGAATGTCACCATTGTCATAAATTTGAGGTACTTATTATCCTCTTTCCCATAAGCATTTTGTATTAATGTGTACACAATGAACTCCTACATACAGGGAGTTAGTTAAAAGTATTTTGTCAGCTGGGCACGGTGACTCACTCCTGTAATCCAAGCACTTTGGGAGGCTGAGGTGAGTGGATCACCTGAGGTCGAGAGTTCGAGAGCAGCCTGACCAACATGGTGAAACCCTATCTCTACTAAAAATACAAAATTGGCTGAGCATGGTGGCACATGCCTGTAATCCCAGCTACTTGGGAGTTTGAGGCAGGAGAATCATCTGGACCAGGGAAGCGGAGGTTGCAGTGAGCTGAGATCGCGCCATTGTATTCTAGCCTGAGCAACAAGAGTGAAACTCCACCTAAAAAAAAAAAAAGTGTTTTGTCTTTCCTAGACAAACAGACCATACTGGCAACAGTGCTACCTCCCAAATTTACAAGTGAAGTACAGTGATTAAAGTGACATCCGTTCCCCCCACCTTCTTTTTTTCCCCTACAGACAAGGTCTTGCTCTGTTGCACAGGCTAGAGCGCAGTAGTTTTATCATAGCTCACTGTAATCACAAACTCCTGGGCTCAAGCCGTCCTCCCACCTCGGCTGCTTGAATAGCTAGAATTATAGGCGTGCTTCACCATGCTTAGCTATTTTCTGGGTTTTTTGTTTGTTTGTTTTGAGATAGGGTCTGGCTACATTGCCTAGGCTGGTCTTGAACTCCTGGCCTCAAGCAACCCTCCCTCTTCATAATTCCAAAACACTGAGATTACAAGCATGAGCCACTGTGCCCAGCCTCTCTCCTCTTCTTGAGAGCCACAAGTTTAATTGTTATGTTCAGCAATGATAACCCTAGACGTTTAAAGAACTAGGCATGTAAAATCAATAAGCAACAATCAATCCATAAGTAATAATTATTTTATTTAACTAAAACATTCACTCTTTCTAGATAATATTTTTAAAGAGGAATTTTTTTTTCTTTGACATTAAATTATCTTGCTTTTGTTGTTGCCTTGGCTGGCTAGGTTTGTATTACCAGTAATGTTTGTAAATTCTCTAGTAAGAGTGACAATGTTAGAGAACCAATAGACTCAATACTCCTCAAAGTCATGGACCTAACCTTATTAACCTTGGTATTCTCAGGGTTAGCACACGGCCTGGCATGTAGGAAGTCCTTCACAAATGTGTTAAATGAGGGGACCTAGCACTTTTTAAATGGTTCAATCCCAGAAAAATTTCCTAGAATTCAAACTTGAATTCTGGTTTACAGTTTACTTAGTGCCAAATGTGCAAAGACCTTCTTCTTCTGTTGTTTAATGTAATGAACACAGGCAACCGAAGCGGGGACTCAAGACTGACTCACTGAGTAATCCCTGGAAATATTTAGCTTTGAGATCCTATTGAATTGGACATTCTAACTGACAGTGAAATCAAGTTTTTTAAACTTACTCATGCTTCCAGCTCAGTCAGCTTCCTTGGAACTTCTATTTTTGGTCCTGGTTCTTCTACTTCCTATATCTTACACACATACACACACAAGCACACACATCCTATTGGTTCTCTTTCTCTGGAAAACCCTGACTACTACAGAAGATAAAAGAAAACTATCACCTGCAAAACTTTTCTGGAAAAATTCGTATAATACCGTAATCTCAGCACGTAAAACAGGTTGGAAGTGCAGAGGACAGTACACAGAAAGACTGGCATTGAGATCAGAATTCATATAATTATAAATAATGGCAAATCATGATAGCAATTGGAGTTATGAAATGAGTCTTAAATGTTCTTTCTTTAAAGGGAAAACAACATAATGAAAAGCATAAGAATATAAGTATAACATTGATGTAATGGACTTGTACCTAAATCTCAAAGACTGCTGACAAAAATTCAAAAGTGAAAGTCAGTGAAGTGCATGAATTCATTTACCCAATCAATTTATATTTATCAAATATCTGCTATGTCTGACGTTCTGTGCCTGACATTGAGGATACAGCAGTAAATGATACAGACAGTATTGATTCTGTCATGATGCTTACATTCTAGCTGGTTCATGTCTTCACAATAGAGAGTTTATACACGCTGTTTTGTGTCTTAGGCTGGAAATTTCTTTAGGCTCATTATATTGTTTAAATCCATTAAAAAATAATTATAAATGAAAGAGCTGTATTTTTAGAAATACAAATAAAGTACAGAGAGAGAGAAAGGGGAAACGAAAAATATAGACTGTATAACAAAAAAGGCAACAAGAAAGAAGTAAAAACATAAAATAAGATGGCAGAATTAAGACTAAACATAAAACATGACTGACTATATTACTATGTAAAATAGATTACTATAATACACAACTACTTTATTTGGCATAACTCTCTGCTAAAACATTTGACAATCTGATAATTAAATAGATGAATATAAATAGAAGAAAAAAATTTAAAATATGCTGAGAGTATTCCCAGGCCATATTCATTTCACACATAAAGTCTTATGGAAGTGATACTTGCATTTAAGTCATTTCATAGACTATAAAACAAATTTCCCAAATTATTTTTACAAAGTTAGCACACAATTGCTATCAAAACCTAACTAAGAGAAAACAGACCTTATAAATAGTGATTTAGGCTGGGTGTGGTGGCTGACGCCTGTGTTCCCAGCACTTTGGGAGGCCGAGGCAGGAGGACCATCTGAGGTCAGGAGTTTGAGACCAGTCTGGCCAACATAGTGAAACCCTGTCTCCACTAAAAATACAGAAAATTAGCCAGGAATGGTGATGCATGCCTGTGATCACAGCGACTCAGGAGACTAAGGCAGGAGATTCACTTGAACTCAGGAGGCAGAAGTTGCAGTGAGCCGAGATGGCGCCACTGCACTCCAGCCTGAGTGACAGAGTGAAACTCAGTCACAATAATAATAATAATTAATTTGAATAAATTGATTTTATATTTTTAAAAATGCAACATTATCCACTTTGGGAGGCTGAGGTGGGTGGATCACTTGAGGTCAGGAGTTCAATACCAGCCTGGCCAACATGGTGAAACCCCATCTCTACTAAAAATACAATAATCAGCCGGGCTTGGCGGCACATGCCTGTAATCCCAGCTACTCAAGAGGCTGAGGCAGGAGAATCACTTGAACCCAGGAGGCGGAAGTTGCAGTGAGCTGAAATCACGCCACTGCCTTCTAGCCTGGGTGACAGAGCTAGACTCCATCTCAAAAAAAAAAAAAAAAAAAGCAACATTATCTCAGATAAAATAAGAATAAATTGTGAATTATTTAATTTTGTGTATGTCCACAAAATACATACACTACATAAATATTTTCAAAGGTTTTCATATGTATTTTTAAATATATATATTACATACACTACATAAATATTTTCAAAGGCATTCATATGTAATATATATATATATAGTTGTTGTTGTTGTTGTTTTTTATTTGAGACTGAGTCTCGCTCTGTTGCCCAGGCTGGAGTGCAGTGGCGTGATCTCGGCTCACCGCAACCTCCACCTCCTGGGTTCAAGTGATTCTCCTGCCTCAGCCTCTTGAGTAGCTGGGATTACAGGCACATGCCACCAAGTCCGGCTGATTATTGTATTTTTAGTAAAGATGGGGTTTCACCATGTTGGTCAGGCTGGACTTGAACTCCTCACCTTGTGATCTGCCTGCCTCAGCCTCCCAAAGTGCTGGGATTACAAGCGTGAGCCATCGCACCCGACCCAATTACCTATATTTTATAGATATGTGTGTGTGTGTGTGTGTGTGTGTGCATGTATTCAGAATTTAGCCCCAGGCTAGAGGATTTAACACTAGAAGCATTCCCACTAAAGTCAGGTACAAGAGGAGGATATTAGCAGCAGCAGTGCTATAGTATAAATATTTGTATCCTCCCTAAATGTATATATGTTGAAAGCTAGTCCACAACGTAATGGTATTAGGCGTGGAACATTTGGGAGGTAATTAGTTCATGAGGGTGGAGCCCTGGTGAATGGGATTAATGTTTACAGAAGAGGCCCAGAGAGCTGTCTTGTTTCTTTCTACGATGTAATGACAAATGGAGCCTACCATAGAAGGCACCATTCAGGAACCAGAAATTAGACTTCCCAGCCTTCAGAACTGTGAGCAATACATTTCCATTATTTATAGGCTACCCAATTTATGGTATTTTATTATAGCAGACCAAACAGACTCACATAAGCACTAGGATTTCACATTGATTTTGAGCGATAGTTCAATATTCAAGAATTAAATGAAAAAAGGAAGAAAATTATCATACCCTATGGATCACATCCTAGGAAGATGTTCATATCCTAGCAGGTGATGTTATAAAAGAATAATCAAGTGCAAAGCTACTCGAAGTCAAAAGAAAACTCAGATAGGCAGTCATTAACTTTTTCATGTTTTTCCAGCTGTGATCTCGCTCTGTCGCCCAAGCTGGAGTACGGTGGCACAATCTTTGCTCACTACAAGCACCTCCTCCCATTCCAGGTTCAAGTGATCCTCCCACCTCAGCCTCTGGAATAGCTGGGACCATAGGTGCACACTACCATGTCTTGCTAATTTTTGTATTTTTAGTAGAGATGGGGTTTCACTATGTTGTCCACGCTGATCTCCACCTGCCTCGCCCTCCCGAAGTGCTGGGATTACAGGTGTGAGCCACTGAGCCCAGCCACAAGATTTTTTTTTTTTTTCATCAATAGCTTTACTATAACAGATAATATACCATTTAAGGCTGGGTGGGGTGGTTCAGGCCTGTAATACAAGCACCTTGAGAGGACAAGGTATGAGGATCACTTGAGCCCAGGAGTTCAAGACCCAGGAGTTCAAGACCAGCTTAGGCAACATAATGAGACCCAGTATCTACAAAAAAACACAAAAATTAGCTGGCCTTGGGGGCCACATGCCTGTAGTCCCAGTTACTCTAGAAGCTAAAGTGGGAAGATGATTTGAGCCCAGGAGGTCAAGGCTGCAGTGAGCCAAGATTGCACCACTGTACTCCAGCCTGGGCAACAGACCAAGACTTTAGAGAGAGAGAGAGAGAGAGAGGCACCAAGATTTTTTTTTTAAGTGGCACATTATTTTTGTACTATGGGGGAAAAACTACATTATAAAGCTAAGATAATTAAAATAGTATGTCACTAGTAGAGATAAAGACAAATAGTTCAATGGCAGCTAATGGGGTCCAAAATTAAACCAAAGTATGCAGGGAAATGTGGTACATATTTTAAAAGTGTTCAAATTAAGGATAATCAGTAAATGGTATTTGGACAACTGGTTAGATGATTGCTAAAACATAAAGATGAATTCTAACTGTTCTTTCCCTCAACATTAATTTCAAATGTGACAAACATTTATGATGTGGTTTGAAAGCACTGGAAAAACTCTGAAGGAGAGCAGGATTTTCTGTGGCTTCACGTAAACCCCAACATGCATCAGGAAAGATACTTAACTTTCTGTACAGAATAAAATCTCATTAACTAAATCAAAAGACAAATGATAACATAGGAGGAAATATTTGAAACACTCAACATAGTAGAGCTATATATGTGGTATCCAAAAAGCTCTTACTAAACTTAAACATGATACAGAAATTCATCAACGATTTTAAAAATGCAAAGCAGTATTGACTTATTTTCCCTGGCCAGACTGAGGAAGACTAGAGGATTAATAATAATAGCTGGTTTTGGTGAGGATTGAAGCATTTTTATTGGGAGTGTAAATTGGTATACTATTTGTGGAAGAGTATCTATTACTGTGTATCAAAATTTGAAACACAAATGTATTTCAATCTAGAGCTATGAATTCTAAGGATATATTGTAATGAAATAGTAAGGCAAGTATGTAAGATGTTCGTGCAAGAATGCTCATTGTGTGGTGTCACTTATAAATGAAAAAACTAAACTAATATTTGTATATTTACATATTACATATGTATATAGTGTATATGTAAATGTAGTACATTGGTAAATGGATATTTATGTAACTCCAGAGTCAATCATATCTGGAAAGATATATAACTCCATAGTTAGAATGTCGATTCACATCATTGTAGATATTAAGGTAATTATTGCCTCAAAACGTAGGGCAGGCCCAGTCATCAGCAGCTCAGAGAAATCCCCAATGATCCAGATTCTTTCCCTGTATTTGATTTGTTGTTTGATCATTGGGTTCCCCTAAAAAGATTTCCCTCATGGTCCCAAGATAGTGCCAGAGGCAATCACACCACTTGCTTGCTTTTTCTACTTAAGTAGGAATGTGAAAGAATAAAACTCTCTCCCAAGCATTGACTCTAAGTCTTTCCCTTCTGTCTGGGCCAGGAGCATCTGCAAGGAGATGACACATACTGATTGTCAGCCTCTCCTTAATGCAGCTGGGATCACTTTTCCCAGAGTCTTATGAGAGGGATGGATGCCTAAATAAAACAGGAATTCTTTTAGGAAAAACAAATGCAATGAGGGAGACACGAGGTAGGCACCCATTGGGGCCCTATCACCACCACTGTGCAGAGCAGTTATCACTAAGGGATTGGATTATAGATTGTGTTTTGTTGTCCTTGTTTTTACTGGTTCTCAACTGCTTTTTTTTTTTAATAAAGATCATATAACATTATAACATCAGGTGGGAAAGTTTTTCCCTGATTATATTTTTTTATAGAAATAATATATTTGCATAGAAATAGATATATTATTATATTTATATAAAATATAAATTTTACTATATATTTTATATAGTAATATATTTATTTCTATATATTTTAGTATGTATTTACATATAATATATTTTTACTTTAAAAATCAGTGGAAAATCTAGACTTGAAAATGTGCTGATATCAGTAACTCTACCTTCACATACGAGAAATGTTCAACCTAGGAAATTGCTTTAAAGTCATAAATTTAGAAGATGAAATGTAAACAAGGGGCTTCCTCCGCATTCTAAATATTCCCTAATCCTTGTCTGCTTTGCCAACATGCTTCTCTGTGGGTCCTCAACAATTTGTAGGGGAAGTGTATTTATAAGTATTTAATGTTGAACAGAAGAATACAGAAAAGTAAGTGTATGCTATAGCATAGCTTCTATCTTTCTATCTCCTTTTCATTTTACCTGCTTTCTTTAACTTGATATCCCTTCCCTTAATACTCCCTAACATTATTACAATTAAATATTGAGAGTATAAGGTACCATCTTCAAATAGCCAAAAATTTTTAAATGTTACTAATGTTCTTAAAAACTATAGTCTGACCTCTGTCCCAGCAACCCCACTCCTGTGACAGGCCTGACAGAAAGAAGTTATGGATATTCACCAAAGGACATGTACAAGAATGTTCATATCAACCCTATGTATAATAATCCAAAAACTAGAAACAACACAAATGTCTTCAACAGCAGAATGGAAAAATTATATATTTATGCAATGAAATATGACACAGCAAGGAGATGGAACAAATGCACGTATGCAGTACAACATGAGTGAATCCCAAACACATGTTGAATGAATAAAGCCAGGCACAAAGAAGAACACAGTATAAGATTCCATTTATATACAACTAATCAATGGTTACAAAAGTCAAAATGATGGTTACCTCATGGGAAGCAGTGAGCGGAAGGAAGAATGCGAGGCATCTGGGATTTGGGCAATAATGGATTTCTTAACATGGATGCTGGTTATACAAGTGTGTTCAGTTTGGTAAAACATATCAAGTTGCAAATTTAGAATACTCGTACTTTTTTGTATGTATTGTACTTTAGGTTTATTTTTTAAAGTTTACTTGAAAATTATGGCCTGAAAATATACAGTTATCATCTCTTTCTTATTTCTTAAAAATTTTTAAGAAATAAGAAAGAGATGATAACTTATTTCTTAAAAATAAGAGGTGATAACTGTATATTTTTATTTTTAAGGAAAAGATGATAACTGTATATTTTATCATCTCTTTCTTATTTTAATGGGTAAGAATACTCTTGGCTATATAGTATTGTCTTACCACATGATTCCTTCTACTCCTAAAATATTACAAAACAGATCAAGCGGAGAAGCAGATCCCAACCTACCACTTAATTGAGTTCTCAAACACTTTCTCTCACTTCTCACCCTGTACCCCTCCCTTCAACACTTCTGCGTCTCAGTTGGCTCATGTGGACAATTTTCTCAGGCTCCTATTGTAATTAAACCCTCAGTGGGTTTATGCCCTATCTCTGCAACTTGGTAATGGTTTGAGTTAAAGTAACTTAGCGTTCAATGTCTCAATTTTCTCACCTATAAATGTTGTTAATAAATAATTGTTCCTACCTCATATCATATCATTGTAAGGACTAAATGAGCTAAAAGGTGTAAAGCACTGAGAGTAGTGAGCTCATTGGACAACACTGACTTGCATTAATTCTATGACACATCTTTTAACTTCTTAGAAATCAGATGCATTCTACAAGCAATGGTGTCTTACCATCACTGTTGATCAGGTGGCAGTTCTGACATAGCTGTCACTGCTTGTGAATACAGCTTTTATTTTCCATTTTATGTGAGCATGAGTGAAATATGAAAAAAATACTTTCTCTAAATAAGCAATTATTGGCCGGGCACGGTGGCTCACACCTGTAATCCCAGCACTTTAGGAAGCTGAAGCAGGTGGATAACCTGAGGTCAGGAGGTCTAGACCAGCCTGGCCAGCATGGTGAAACTCCATGTCTACTATTATTCAAAAAAAAAAAAAAAATTACCAGGGCATGGTGGCGTGTGCCTGTAATCTCAGCTACTCAGGACTCAGGACGCTGAGGCAGGAGAATCACTTGAACCTGAGAGGTGGAGGTTACAGTGAGCCAAGATCATGCAAGCCAGCTTGGGCAACAGAACGAGACTCAATTTAAAAAAAAGTATTTCAATAAACACAAAATTAAAATTCTAGGACACAGCTTTTGTTTTCTTTGTGGCAAACACATCAGTGATGCATATCAATGGATGGCATCTGAGATTTGTTGAAATGTCCTCACATAATACCTCATGAAATTGCTGTCAAAAGCTTTCTAGCATTATTCTATTTTTCATATATTTTCATACATTATTTAACTTTAAAATTGTGTGTAAAATTCCATCATTTAAAACTAGATATTTTTTAGTGCTGTTTAAAGCTTCCCTATGGAATTGGGCAATTGAGAGACTTCCCAGGGATGCAGTGAACTGTGACTAGATGCTCTGCATCATATATTTCCTTCTACTTGTCAAATGTCTTCTTTTTCCCTCCCCCACTGCCAATCCCAGAGCATCAGCAGATTCAGGGCTGGTCACAGGGTGTTCCCACACGCCTTCTCCTGACTGCCACCTCCCTATTGCTGTCTCAGCTCAAATGTCAACTCTCCATAAAGAGCCTCCAACAATCCACAAGCCCAGTGACTTTCCAACTTTGCTGCCTATTGGAAGCAGCTGTGGATCTTTAAGTAATCCTGATGCCTTGTCTCACCGCCAGAAATTCTGATTTAATTGTTCCGTGGTGCTACCTGGGCATCAGGATTTTTAAGAACTCTCCAGATTATTCTAATATGCAGCCAAGATTGAGAATCACCGCCTTACCCCGTTTGACTGATATTCTGATATTCTCTTATTTGCTGGCTTGATGTTGTCCGGATCCAACATCATCCACTTTTGTACCCCAGCACCTCCTGCATTGTCTGCATAGGTCAACAAGTGTTTTCTAATATTGTGGAATCAACTGAATCTTACAGTGCGACTTCTGACAAGTGTAAGGAGCTTCAGTATCTTCAAGAGTTGCCACTGGGACCGAGGAGAATTCAAGAAGTATTTCAGATGAGGTCCCTCCCTGGACCTTAGGTAACAAGCAATTCCTGGCCCACAACTGCCCAACCCTATCCAGGCCGCAGCTGGCAAGCAGAGCGGGGTGTTAATGGGGCTGACGGTCCCTTCTAGGTCCTCCGCTTTGATCTGACCTAAGGCAGCACTGGGACGGTCTAGCAGATCGCTCCCTGGCCCACGAGCTTCTGATCACAGGGCAAGGTATGAGTGCTTGTTTACCTGCTTTTGGGGTCTCAGAGGACAAACAATGAAGGAGTCTCAGAGAAAGGGAAACTCTCACAGCGGGGTTCCGCACACGCAGAGCAAGGGAGCGCTGGGTCTTCTGCGGCGCAAATCTTTCCACCCGCTGCTCGCTTCCGGGGGATGCGGGACAGCGGCTGCTCGCCGGGGAAAGGACTGCAGATTGTGGGCGCACGAAGCTGTAAGGAAAGGCCTCAAAGCACCAATATAATTTTTAAGCCATTTCCCGCCAATTGTGAGCCCGGGATGTGCCAAGCTAGCAAAAACTCTGACGTCTCCAAGGAACTAACTTAAAGATTTATTATAAGTGAAGAGAGCAAGGTGGTGAATAGAGTGTATAAAAGCGGGCAGATGGATAGGGGACAGATAAAGAGAAATTCAGGTGCGTTTACGTACTTGCTGGTGCAAACGTAACATTATAGCCCAGAAATACACAGGAGAAACTAAAAGTGATTGCCTTCACTTCGAGGAATTGGGAGGTGCAAGAGTTGGCAATCTGGTGGGTTTTGGGTTGCTGGGATTTTTTTTTTTTTTTAACTCATGCAAGTACGTTAAGTATATATTGATTTTACGTTATATAATATATACTACCTATAATGTATTGTTGATATATTGATATATGTATGTAAGTATTATCAGTTGTTAGAATCAAGGTGTCTAAATTAACTTCTGCTCTGGAAGATGACCTAAGGGTACAGAGAAACAGAGAAGATTCTCGGCGTCAAGGACCAAAGAGCGAGGGTGAGAGGAAATATGTGGAGTCCCCTACCCACGTATCTTTTCCCAGAAGCCAACCTGGAATGGATGTGTATTTGTAAGGGGCGGTGATAAGACAAACTGAGGCGCTCGAATACCTGAGTGCCACTCCGACTGCATTTGGAGATCTAAGCCGTCAAAGGCTGGGGGTGAGGAGGAGGACAAAGGAGGGGGTGGAATTGCGAAACCATCGCCCTTATCCTTCTCCGCGTAATAAGCGCCAGGAACCCAGCCCCTAAGAGAGCCCTCCCTGACTGCAGACGCCTGGGTTTGAGCCCCTACGTGGACTTTTTTTTTCTTTTTCCCGGGCTGCGCGGACCAGGGCGTGGATGGGAGCGACAGTGCATCACCGGGGAAGCATTCGCTACGCGCTCGGAGCCCTAAAAGACTCCTCTGAGGCGGAGTTGGTTGTTGTGCTGGCAAGTGCGCAGTCCCAGAAAGCAGTATTTCGGGATTAGGGCGTCCGCCGAGGTTCCGAGCTCAGAGGAGGGAGAGACCAGAGGAGGCTTCTCGCTTCCCAGCCCTTGCGCAATTCGAAGGCTTCAAACGTCTAAGGGGACACGAGAAGCGCTCCTAAAGTCCCCAAACCCTAGCTTTAGAGCGCTCTTTCATGCGGCAGGCAGGGGCACCGCGAACCCCAGCGAGGAGTAGGAGAAAAGGAAATTTATCTGGAAGGGGATGAGGGAGAGAACTGGCTGTTGCTTCGCCGAGGCTCTCTCTTCGGATCGCCCCTCAGTAAAAGCTCGGGGCTGGGGGATCAGTTTTCTGTTAAAGGTTTCAGAGTTCCAGGCAGAAGGTACCGCCTTCTCCATCTTCTAGGTCCTCCTGGACTTAAAGGTTCACAAGTTGTGTAACCTCAGGCAAGTTATTTTATAGCTCTGGCCCTGGGTTTTCTTAACTGTAAAGGGAAGATGCTGAAAGCACCTACCTTCAAGAGGTGGGAGTGAGAGCCTAAATAGGATGATGTATGCCAAGGGCTTGGCCCAGCCCCAGCACTTAGAGAGTGGACAACCCATGTCGTGATTATGCCAAGCATGGATGACCGATTGTACCCCAAAGTTGGGATTTACAGCGGAGTCATGGAGCCCAATTTCCTCCAGAGACTCATTCTGAAGGTCCACCGGCTGTAGATGGGCACTAAATGCCGTTCGCTGGCTTTCTCCGAAGATTCACAGGGTCCCCGTTCCATAGCCTACGTCTGCCCTCACCCCCCTCAAAGAAAACAACGACCCACCCCTGCCCCCATTCACACGTACTTAATCCCCCCACTAGGAGCCCCGCAGCCCAGACCGCTCGAATTCACATCCCCAGGCTACCATTTTCAGCTGGGTGCTTTGAGCCAGGGTCTTCGCCTCTCTAAGCATCGCTTTAGTCTTCTGTAAAATGGGTTATAACAGTTTAGGGTGCTGTTTCTTTTAAAGGATTATACAAGTAAAGCAGAGCAAAGTCAGCTGCTGCTGCTTTTCTTATTCTCCTCCTTTGTGGATTTGCAGATAAACTCTGTTCTTGAAAAGTCAGCCCTAAGTGGTGGGAAAATGATCCTAGCTGCTCTTTGTTGCCCCTTGGATACGTCTTTACTGTGGCTCCTTCATAATCTGTGGGGGGAGGGAGTTCCAGGGACCGTCCCGGCCCCTGCCGAGTGATTAAGCAGCCCAGGCCGGCTTGGCCTTCTGGGCCTCCTCCGGACTTCCTCGACAGCCGCTCTCTGCGGTAGATCTTGCTCTGCACTTGCTCTGTCCCCTTCATTTGCAGATGCCGCCACTGAGGTCCGCAGGGACCCACAGCGAGTGGATCCAGATGGCCTCTTTTTCTGGACGTCGAGTTAAGGGTGCCTTCTCCTGGAGCGAGAACCCTGCGGGAGGCTTCCGACTACTCACTTAACTCCTTCATGGTCAGGCCTTTAACCAAGTAGGTGGAGAACAAAAGCTGAGCTAAATACCCTATTTTCTTTCTTTGACAAGTAATCGGCCGGAACGGCAAAATCCCAGCGGGTGGCGGGAGATACTGGAGGCCTTGGGAAAAACAGAATGCTAATGGCCGCCTGGAGGGGGCGGAAGGCACAGCCTGGTTAGGGCGCCCCGGCCGCCTCGCTTTGAAGTGCACCTCCCAGCCGAGCTCACCGGGAGGGCACTTGATTTCCCCTTGCGGGGAAATAAAAAAGAGCTGCTAGAGAGTAACTGGGGACTCTCTTTGGTTCTGACTGACTCACTCCTGCTTCCTACCCCTGGTTCAAGTTGCTTTTGACCTGTTTGCTCCTGGCCTCCCCCATCGGACTGGGAATCCCCGGGAGGAAAAAGACGAGGGTTTATTCATCCTCATTTAGCTCCAGTATCCTAGTAAGAAGGGTAAAAAGTAAGCTCAGTGGAAGTGTAATGGCGAGTAGCAGGAAAGACTTCCTATGTAGGTGCCAGGTACTACTCTAATTGCTTCATATTAATTATGCTGTTATTATACAAGTGGGAAAATGCACACAGAAGTTGAAGAGCTTGCCCAGACTCGCAAAGATAGTAAAGGTTACAGCCACAAATACATAGAATTCTGAATACAAGATTCTGTTTTCTCTTAGAAGCCTGAAAAGGGAGACCTTTAAGAAATGACGGCGTCGGTTTTCCATCCTGTTGTGTGTCCTTCCTTTCTCCTTCCCTCTCACTGTTTCTCACTTGGTTATCTTCTGGGCTTACTTATTTTTGCTGAGTAATTCCCCCAACCCAAACTTCCTCTCCCTACTTTTCTCACATAGGGTCTGGATGGGCGATTCCAGCTACCCCTGTCATATTGAAGCCTTGGTCAACAGGATTTGGGTTCTGCCCACCTGTTGTGTAGACATCTTGCTGCACCTGTATCACAGGGGTGCCTTCTGTTGAAACATTAATTTTCATAGACTGTCAACTCTGTTAGTAACATACATTCAGGTAAACATTTCTCCTTGGTGACTTGGTGTTCGCTTCCCTTAACAGCTGTACTACAATTTCAGCACTAACTTTTCTTTTTTTCTATTTTGCTATGGAAGAAGCTTAGCATGAACATACAGATAAAAGCCATGCAACAATGTAAGACCCTTGAGATAGAAAAGGTCTTAAAAATGATATATTTTAAAGACTGAAAAAGATGAAAATGTCAAGTCTATTAATTTAGAAAGATCTTTGTTTTCTTTTTCTCTTAGGAAAAAAAATTAATTCAGTCCTTGTGGTTATAAAGGCTAAGACCTGACACTGTCCTGTGTTAGCCGTCCTAATTTAGTAAATCTTCTAATTTAACTGATGAGCACCTACTGTGCTCCAGGCTTTTCAGGGTAGAAAAATGAGCAAGATAGATGGAGCCCCGTATAACTTTCATGTATAACGTAGCAACAATTAGCTAAACGTTCTCAAAATACACTTTCTTGAGAGTGTTTTACTTTCTTTGCCTAATGTGGCTTTTCTTATTATTATATATTCCCATATATATGATGAGGAAGAAGAAAAAGATGATGACGATGATGATGATAAAACAGCAGCTAAATACAGAAATTCATTAGCAGTTTAAAAAATACTTTCATCAAAAGGTAAGTCATGATTTTGTGCTATTGCCAAAGATTCTTGATTCAGTCTTTAGGAAAAGATAATTTATCTTTGTAATAAGCAACTATTAGTGTGTTTATCTATTAACTTCCATTTCAGGATTCTTTCACCTCCTCATATTTTAACAGTGAACCACAAAGTGCATTAGCAATATAGATATATAGACTTAGAGCAAAGATAATAGTTTAAATTGGTCATTTTTATTGAAAAAAAACCATGGGTTTAATATAACACTTCACGTCACACATTTGTAGCTCTGATTTGGGGTTTTGTTTGTTTGTTTTTGTTTTTGTTTTTTGTGTAAAGCAATTGGTCAGTGTATTTTAGTGTCATGGTGAAATATAAATTCTAAAAATTCTTATAAAAGTGAATTTTTGGTGGGAGTATCTTGCTGTTGTCAGCAGAATCAACACTGCTTGTTTTTGCCAAAGATGTTTTATCTTATGGGACATTTTCTTTAAAAAAAAAAAAAAAAAAAACAATGAAACATGAACAACCTAATGGTGATTAAAGCTCCCTCCCTTTTTGGAAAGTACAGCAGAGGTGGCAGATCTGGCCATCAGAGAACAAAGGACCAAAGAGTGAACCTGAGATGGTGAAATAAAATGTAACATCAACAAAGAAAGGGCCATAGATAAATAGTAAAAGGACCAACTCACCACAAAAAACCCATTGACGTTTTCCCAGAGTCCAGGCGAAGCGCTGGTGACCGGTTAATGTTGGAATGTTTTCCTAGGGTTAAAAGGAGAACCGGCAGCAAGTCTGCTCAGAATTTACAAAGTGTTTGAATAACATGGACAGTGTTTTGATAACACGTTTTTAGTGGGGGTGAAAATAATAGTATTTATTGGGACATTTATATGGGCCCCCTTGGTTGTGGGGGGTGGGTGGCACATGGGGAGAGGTAAGCCATATATCATTGCACTCATCTATAACTCACCTCTGTAACGTATCCATATGTGTGTAAATGTATTCAATGTATAATAGTCCTGTTCCAACCAAATGCTTTTCAGTTTTGCTTTTAAAAGATCAATGCATGGATAATAGTTACCTTTAAGGGGGAGAAAGAGATAAAGAGGTCATCTGGTCAAGTTGGCAATAACTTCGACCAAGACAGTGGCATGAAGTTGGTATTATTCCTCAGAACAATACAGCGTGAGATCTTTAATATGCTCACACACAGACTTGACCTTGGCTTCCTGGTAGCCTTTAAAGATTCCTGCTTGCTCCATCTCAGGCTGAAAGGTGCAAGATTTGAGTTAATCCAGCCGGTATTTGGGTCTGGGGTTCCAAAGGGTCTCCATGTTTCCTCCCCAGTGTTGATGTTTTTGTTCAATGTACTCCAATACACTGTCAGTTGAGCCACATAAAACCAGGCACCTTTCAATAAATGTCTCATTTGGATTTCATGAAGCTTGGGGTGTAATTGAAATCAAACAGCAAACAGGCTGGAAGGTTCTGTTATTTGCCCACCCAATCTAAGGAGGGTGCTGCCTGACATGTTCACTTAAGCCACTGCTTTGGCTTTCTTTTCTATTCCTACTTCTGGAAAGGAGTGCCTGGATTTTAAAGTGTGGCTGGGACACATGAAAATATTTTTTACGTCTCTTCCCCTGGCTATAAGTAATATTGAGCCTGCAAAAGGAAAGCCCATTTCAAGCAGGAAATCACAGACTTGCTCATCTGTAACTCTCCAGGCATTCTAGACTAGTATATTCTAAATGTAATAATAATAATAATAATAATGTGATTAGCTAATTAACACAGAGGAACCATTAAATGAGATTTTTTTAATCTTCAGCCAGAAAAAAAAGGCCTGTAGCTGAAACAGTGCTTTTCCTTATTTTAAAGAGAATTTGTAACCTATACTTACAAATGTAATACAATATGTAATATAATATTATGTACATATTTTCCATGTTCCAAAAATCCTGGGTCCTAGAGTAGTTTTATAGAAACTGAATTTTTATTCTCTTTGAATTTGTCTTTGCTTCTCCAGTAAAATATGTTGAACTTTGGAAAAATAATAGATTTTTGGGGGAAGTGGGTAGATATAAACCAAAATTTCCTGCCCCCAAGAATCAATACAAATTCTAATTATACACATCGTATATATATTTAATAATTAGGTGGTGCTCATACTGAACTCATGCGCTTTCAAAAGCTTGCTCTGGGGCTGGAATAAAATCAGCCCTTTCTGATGTGGCTCGGGGGACAGCTGGCCCGCGTTATTCGCGCCAGAGTGGGTCGGAACGATGCCTGTTGCCTGCGATGGCACTTTGCCACGAGAAGCGCTTCCCTGGCCGCGTCAAAAGCATTTTGAAGGGACACCAAGGCCCGTTTCTTGCTTTGTGAAAGCACAAAACTGTCATGTACCTTTGGCCACCCTAGCTCCAAATAACATGAGATTAGGTCTTACATTAGGGAGATTTCTCATCCGTAGTTTTCGCTTAGACATCTTGCAACTCAGGTTAAGGATAATGTAGAGGATCCCACGAATAGTAATCAGGACCCGCCAGCCCAGGGATAGATAGTTGTCAAAACCGCCCAAGCGGCGCGGCCCCTTTCTTTCCTTGAGCTCCCGTACCCCTCACGGGATCTCCACGTTGACAATCATGAAGTCTTCACAGCGCTATACTATTTGAACAATCAATGTTCGAGACTTCCTTGGGTCAAAATAACACTAAAGCAGAGGAGGAAGGCACGGACAGTGTAGTGACCAAAACAGCCGTGCCAAACACGAACTATACTGATGGGACGAAATGCAGGAAGCGCAGGGCAGAACGCGCTCAATACCAGCTTTCTGGCCACTCTGGCCCAGGACCTACAAGGCCACCGCCCCTGCCCACTAGTCTTAACTTGCCCCCTCCCCTGTGGCTGTGCCTTGACCCTGAAAATGTTCGCGCACTCCTGGGTTTCACCACCACACACACGCCAGCGCGCGAGCGCGCGAACACACACATTTAAAAAAACACACACACACTGTGATAAATGCCCTGGAGAGTCCAAGTGCATTAAGGACCTCGTTCTCGGAGACCCCAGACATGCCGATGTTGGTGCTGCTGTGGTTGGAAAGCTGGGTTGGAAAGCTTCGCGCTGTTCTACACTTGTGTGTGCGCGCTCAGCAATCCTTTGGCCACCTCATCTGTTGTGGGCGAAGAGTTTCCCGTGTGATCGCGTTCGGTTGGGGAAGCAGAGTCCCGACATCTCAGCCGGAAAATGCGCTCCCGGAGCGATTACTGGCGGCGTCTGTAATTGCTTATTAACAGCGAATATTCAGGCTTCTCCTTATCCGCAACGAAACGTGCCCCCCGCTTCTGTAATAATGAAACAATAAAATATGACGGCCCCGCTCTTGACTCTATCTGAGGAAACGCAGCGAAGAAACAAGCAGCTGGAGTTTAATTCAATATCAAACTGATTATTTCACTAATTATTCTACCTTCTGTATTAGCCGCAGAGTAGAGGCTCAGGGAATCCTAACAGCGGGGCTGCTAGGGAACCTTTGTTTCTTGGTGTCAGGCCTAACTGAAGATGGTGGTGAAGGGACGGAATCCGGGATCAGGAAAACTGAGTAGCGTGGATTTTAAGTTGTGGGGAATAAAAGTGATTGTCTCCCCGAAAGCAGGTGTGTTGGCGTGAGTATCAAGTGGGTGTTAGCTCGCTTAGTTTCACTCTTGTCCTATCCCCAGTACCCTACTCTATCCAAGCTTCTGATTTAGAAGCTGAGGGCTTAGGTCCTAGAGGATGGCAATGTGCTCTGGCCCCCCCCGGAACCCCAAAAGCTTAGCGCGAGTTTCCTCTCTACAAACCTTTCCCACTGGGTAAAAGGATGGGAACAAACAAAAAGTGGCTCCTGTGCGTTGAAGGCCAGGGATTCCGCCTTCGACAAGAGGAAGGTGTGCCTTGAAGTTACAGCTTCCGATGAGGAAAGAGACTTCCTTGGGCCTGTCTCCAACTCGCCCCAGTTTCCCCAGCCTCCGGGACGGGCGCTTGAAGAGGCTTTCTCTGGCCTCTAAAATCTGCTCCAGCCATCTCATTCCTCCAGCAGAGGGCTGAGATGACTAATGTGCCAAGGATGGATACCGCTACGGAGACCCCAAAACTTGTCCCCCTAAATTCCGGCGAAATTACAGACACCAGGATTGATTCTCACAGCGGGACGCAGTATCAAAAAAAAAAAAAAAAAAATCAGGCTAAAGGAAAAGAAAGTAGCAGGCGACTTGATCCAATTAGTAAATGCCTAATTGAATTAGTGTCACCTCCATCAGCCAATAGGAGGGTCTCCGGGCTGTGAGGCCGCGAAGCCCCTCCCTGGCCGCAAATATATAAAGCAGCTAGTGACAGCCCATAAGTTTTCAAGTGGTCAACCTGACCGATGCTTTGGCAATCGAAAAAGGGCAGAAAGGCGCGGGCTAGTGGGTGGATGGGGACAAAGATCTAAGTCCCCTTCTTCCAGCGTGTGAGTCTGGGAGGAAGGTGGGGGTCCTGAGGAGCAAGAGGTACGAGGAAGGAAAAGGAGAGGGCTTCTGGGTTAGTTTCCACCTCCTGCTTTCCAACTCACGGCGCTTTCCTTCCGGAAAGGACGCTGGATTCAGGGCGCGCCAGTGCGCGCAGTAGCGGCCCGCGAGTCGGCAGGTGGGTAGCCCCGGCGCGGGAGGAAGGGGAAGTTACCTTCCCCTCGGAAGAGGGCGCTGGCTCCCCCATCCTGCCTTTATAATAAGGCCACGGGAGGAGAGGAAGCAGCCAGCTGCCGTCTGCGCTTTGCAAAGCATGCAGTTAGGGGAGCAGCTCTTGGTGAGCTCAGTGAACCTGCCTGGCGCGCACTTCTACCCGCTGGAGAGTGCGCGAGGCGGCAGCGGCGGGAGCGCCGGCCACCTCCCCGGCGCGGCCCCCTCTCCTCAGAAGTTGGACTTAGACAAAGCGTCCAAGAAGTTTTCCGGCAGTCTCTCCTGCGAGGCGGTGAGCGGGGAGCCCGCAGCAGCCAGCGCGGGGGCCCCCGCGGCCATGCTTAGTGACACCGACGCCGGGGACGCATTTGCCAGCGCTGCGGTAGTGGCCAAGCCGGGGCCCCCGGACGGCCGCAAGGGCTCCCCCTGCGGGGAGGAGGAGCTGCCTTCTGCCGCTGCAGCCGCCGCCGCCGCCGCCGCCGCCGCGGCTGCGGCCACTGCGCGCTACTCCATGGACAGCCTGAGCTCCGAGCGCTACTACCTCCCGTCCCCCGGGCCTCAGGGGTCGGAGCTGGCTGCGCCCTGCTCACTCTTCCCGTACCAGGCAGCGGCTGGGGCGCCCCACGGACCTGTGTACCCGGCTCCTAACGGGGCGCGCTACCCCTACGGCTCCATGCTGCCCCCCGGCGGCTTCCCCGCAGCTGTGTGCCCACCCGGGAGGGCGCAGTTCGGCCCAGGAGGCGCGGGCAGTGGCGCGGGCGGCAGCAGCGGCGGGGGCGGCGGCCCGGGCACCTATCAGTACAGCCAGGGGGCTCCGCTCTACGGGCCGTACCCTGGAGCCGCAGCGGCGGGATCTTGCGGAGGACTGGGGGGCCTGGGGGTTCCAGGTTCTAGCTTCCGTGCCCACGTCTACCTGTGCAACCGGCCTCTGTGGCTCAAATTCCACCGCCACCAAACTGAGATGATCATTACGAAACAGGGCAGGTGAGCGCAGCGTGGAGGGGCCCCTGGGTTCGGGGATAAATGAACGTGTGGTCCTGGGGAAGGTCCGGGATGAGGGAGCTAAACCCAGTCGTTCCGCGCCGTGCTTAAGAGTGTTTCACCGCGCGCAATAAATCTCCGTAGACACCGCATCTCCAATGCGGTGTCCCTCTCTGTCAGCGCACCGGCGGCTCTTGCAGGGTGCCGATGTTACGGCTGTACGCCGCTTTTCCCTCCCATCATCCTCACCTGAACAGACCTGGAGGAGGCGGAAATGGAAATTAGGGCATGTACACAAGCTGGATTCGTTAGATCCTCCTGCTCCGCGGTATGCTGGTGCATGCCTGCAGGCAGGCAAGGAGCCACGGGTAGGGAAGGCTCAAGAGCTGACCACCTGAGCGCAGTAGATGGGCTCCCGCAGTTTTAGGCGCCAGGGTCTCCACGGGGCGTCTCCAGGAGGTGGGCGTGAGGGCTAGAGCGCCGGCCTCGGAAGCTTGGTCCGAGTAGGTGGTTAGACCTGCCCTGGAGCCAGACCTGGCTCGGGTTCGGTGCGCGAGAAAGTTCTGCTATACATCCAACTGCTAACACTGGCTACTTCTGAGGAAAGGGAGGGATGGGTACTGAGAGAGGAGCACTCAAAGGGGACTTTTAGCCTAAAGTTTAATATATATTTTTAACAAGAATAACCTAATATTGTTCTCTGGTACTTTTTTAAATGGTGCATTTAAAAATTAGTAGTTTTTAGCATTCTAGGAGAAAAATTGTAATGAGCGTCTGAAAGGGCCGAGAATATGAGCGTTCAGAAGCATGCGAATTTGGGATATACTAATGTTGGAACAAGTTTTGTGTGTGTGTGTTTTGTTTTTTGTTTTGTTTTGTTTTGTTTTGAAAAGAGAGAAAGGTTCCAAGAGTTGCCAACTCAAAAATATTTTACATAGTTTCAGACCACTTGATCTACCAGCCTTCTGTTCATTGCAAACTTTTAGATGTGCTCCGACCCTATCCCAGGTGTCTGGGGAACCCGCCGGGGTCTGGGCCCGTTCTAGGACATCCCAATTTAAATCGATTTTTCTGGTTCTATTCCCTTGCACAGGCGCATGTTTCCTTTCCTGAGCTTCAACATAAACGGACTCAATCCCACCGCCCACTACAATGTGTTCGTAGAGGTGGTGCTGGCGGACCCCAACCACTGGCGATTCCAAGGGGGCAAATGGGTGACTTGTGGCAAAGCCGACAATAACATGCAGGGTGAGCAGAGAAGAAACTCGGTCCCGGGAGGAACGGGCGGGAAGAAATCGGAACCCTCGACTCAGACAACTCACATTTAAATGTAGCACTTTTTTTTTCCTTCCATTCTGAGGCCTAGAGGTGTTAGTATGAGTTTCTTTGTGTTGATTGTTTGACAGAGAGGAGAATTTGCTAAGTCACATTTCTTGTCTGCCAATATATAGATATTTAGAACCTTTAACTAAGACATCACCCCACCCCACCCCATCCCTACGTTTAAGAAACTAGTAGTCATAAGCTCTCCAGGTGGGAAGGGCTCCTGGGATTCTAATGTTTACCTGAGAAAGCCCAGCCAAAGTTTTGTTCACCCATAAATGTCCAACTCTCTTCCACTGGATGTTGCCCTTACAGCTTTAGAAGGTCCCAAATTGACCTTCAAGAGTCATCTCCTGTTAGCTCCATTTCTAAATTCTGAAATGCCATTCAGGCGAGTCCCTAGTGCAAGGAAGGCTGGAAGCACAGGGGCCTGGGAGGGATATCGATGTAGTCCTGCTGGTCTCCACTGGCCTCTTTAAGCAACTTTTGCTGGGAGACCAGCTGTAAGTCTAGCTCTTATATCTTGCCCATAGCTAAGAGACATCCCTCCCCTTTCCCCATTTGTAAACAGCCCTATATGCTTGGGTTTTGTGTTTTGTTTCATTTTCTCTTAGGCAACAAAATGTATGTTCACCCAGAGTCTCCTAATACTGGTTCCCACTGGATGAGACAGGAGATATCATTTGGGAAATTAAAACTCACCAATAACAAAGGCGCAAATAACAACAACACCCAGGTAGAGTGACAGAGCAGGAGGGGGTATCTTCTGGCTCTGACTATAAGTCTTTTTTCTAATAAGAGTCCCTACTCTTTTCACTGTATTTATAATATTTGCATTTGTGACCTGTTTGCTCGCCCATTTCTAAACTTTTTTGTTCTTTTGACCTTTCTCATCTTCACTTTCTTATTGGATTCAATAACAGTGAGTTGACTATTAAGAACAGAAATACCGAAGTATTTTGGGAATTTAGGAAACCAAGAGGAAAGCATATCTATCAAAACCACACACCCAGCTATGTTTTAAATTTCAAAAAAAAAAAAAGTGGAGGGGGTAATAATGAAACCTTTAAAGTTGCAATAAACAAAGCTGTTAGTGTGAAGCGTTTAGAAGTCCCATGCCAAAATACATAATTTGTCAAAATCTAATTTTGTTGAACCACTAAGAGATTTTTTAGATTTAGCAACTTTTTTTCTGTACTCTTTCCAGATGATAGTCTTACAGTCCTTACACAAATACCAACCCCGACTGCATATTGTTGAAGTTACAGAGGATGGCGTAGAGGACTTGAATGAGCCCTCAAAGACCCAGACCTTTACCTTCTCAGAAACGCAATTCATTGCAGTGACTGCCTACCAAAACACCGACGTGAGTGTCCCAAACATCTCAAGAATCTCTAAAGCTAAGGTCCAGCATGATAAAGCACTCAATGACTGTTTTTCTCCCCTATCTAGATTACTCAACTAAAGATTGATCATAACCCCTTTGCAAAAGGCTTCAGAGACAACTACGATTCGTAAGTACAGCTTTTATCCGCACTTGCATGATCATCTCTGAACAGGACATACATCAACAGGCACTTTGCTGAGAATATATTTTAGGAAGAGCTTTGACCTTTGGGATTTTTACATATTTTTATTTTCCCAATTTTTTTTCCTTTACTAATCTTGCTTTAGAATTTTCTCAGAAGGGTTGTGTTAATCTCTGAAGAAACGTTAAGGACTTAAAAATGAAGAGTTTTTTTTAGCATTTCAGTGAAGACTTGAAATTTTAACAATCTGCATTTATATACCTTTCTTTTCATTTGATCCACTTTTTCATCCTCCCAAGAGGAGATATTATTACTCTCTCCCAGCCCCACTTTTTTTTTTAACATAAGAAAAAACTGAAACTAAGAGAATGTAATTTCACAACATGAAACAGCAAGGCCCTGCTGTTTTTAAAATCTGAGTTTTCTACCACCACAGCCAGTGTTTTTTCCATCACATTGACAAAGAAGGTTTGATCTCAGTTTTTCATATTCTAGGACTAGTAAAGGTAGATTATCTGTAGTTTAAATACTTGATGCCTAGGGGGAAACTTTTTCTCACATGGTGGGAAATTTTTCCCAGTAAGCCAAGCATCCAGGTAAATGGACCACTGCATCTCCTGCCTCTGTCCTTTTAGCCCAACAGACCAGCACTTTCAGTACAGATAACCAACGCAAGCCTTTTTCATTTCTGGGAGGTGGTTTGTTTGGGGACAACATTAGGGTTTTTTTTTTTTTTTTTTTTTTTTTAAGTGTTTCTCTTTATATTGTAGCATGTACACCGCTTCAGAAAATGACAGGTTAACTCCATCTCCCACGGATTCTCCTAGATCCCATCAGATTGTCCCTGGAGGTCGGTACGGCGTTCAGTCCTTCTTCCCAGAGCCCTTTGTCAACACTTTACCTCAAGCCCGCTATTATAATGGCGAGAGAACCGTGCCACAGACCAACGGCCTCCTTTCACCCCAACAGAGCGAAGAGGTGGCCAACCCTCCCCAGCGGTGGCTTGTCACTCCTGTCCAACAACCTGGGACCAACAAACTAGACATCGGTTCCTATGAATCTGAATATACTTCTAGCACATTGCTCCCATATGGCATTAAATCCTTGCCCCTTCAGACATCCCATGCCCTGGGGTATTACCCCGACCCAACCTTTCCTGCAATGGCAGGGTGGGGAGGTCGAGGTTCTTACCAGAGGAAGATGGCAGCTGGACTACCATGGACCTCCAGAACAAGCCCCACTGTGTTCTCTGAAGATCAGCTCTCCAAGGAGAAAGTGAAAGAGGAAATTGGCTCTTCTTGGATAGAGACACCCCCTTCCATCAAATCTCTAGATTCCAATGATTCAGGAGTATACACCAGTGCTTGTAAGCGAAGGCGGCTGTCTCCTAGCAACTCCAGTAATGAAAATTCACCCTCCATAAAGTGTGAGGACATTAATGCTGAAGAATATAGTAAAGACACCTCAAAAGGCATGGGAGGGTATTACGCTTTTTACACAACACCCTAAAGAGTTATTTTAACCTCAAAAATTAGCTAACTTTTTGCAGATGGACTTGGTGGTGTTTTTTGTTGTCTTCTTTGCCTAGGTTGCCAAAAAGATGTTTGCCTTCCACCTTGATGCATCCTGTTTTGTGCAATTCTCTAAAAGAAGGTGCCAAAGCTTTTTGATTGCTGCAGGTAACTGAAACAAACCTAGCATTTTAAAAAAATAAGATTAATGGAAGACTTTAAGGTATTTTAAAATTCAAAGGGTATCCAAGGTTCTGTATTTATTTATTGGAGAGACACTAACCATTCAAAGAAGCAGGCTGTGAACATTGAGGGCCCAGTGCTATCAAATTAGTTAAAACCTTTGATTCTCATTTCTATTTGTAAATTCTTAAGCAAATAGAAGCCGAGTGTTAAGGTGTTTTGCTTCTGAAAGAGGGCTGGGCCTTCAGTTTCAGCAGGAGACATTTTTCTGTTACATTCTGCCAGGGGCAAAAGATATTAGGCCCAGGAGTCAAGAAAAGCTTTTGTGAAAGTGATGGTTTCACCTGACTTTGATTCCTTAACCCCCGGCTTTTGGAACAAGCCATGTTTGTCCTAGTCCAGGATTGCCTCACTTGAGACTTGCTAGGCCTCTGCTGTGTGCTGGGGTGGCCAGTAGGACTCCGGAGAGAGCAAGGGAAGGAGTCACCAAAAAAAATAAAAGAATTTAAAAGTGTACAGTTGTGTGTTTAGATACACTGTAGAATAATGTGGTATATATTGTACAAATAGTCTACATAGATGTCTGGGATAATGTAAAACTGGTGCTTTGGCTTTGTAAAGAATTTGCAAATCACTTAACAGCTGCAGGGGCAAGGGGAGAGTTTCATCATCCCCATGATATTTGGGAATATTCTGTTTACTTCTTAGATAGTTAAGAATGTATTCAGCTACTCTGTACTAACTTGAACCATGTTTAAGGAAAACTCTTATTTCATCCTCTTCTTGTGCCATCCCCTCTCCCTAACTTGGTAATGTGAAGAAACTAAAACCTGATACCGCAGCTCCTATAGGCTTTTTAGAGATCTTGGATTTTTATGTACAGTCTTAGTCATTTTTAATAAATGTGGTTCAATAAGGGAACGGGCATAGCTCTGTCTTCTGTACTGTTGGGGTTTTCATCTTTGTGTTAAAGATCTCATTTTGCTTCCTCCATCGTTTTCAGCTTTAACACGGCCTTACCCATCCCCTACCTCCACGGAAGGCTCTAGAATCTCTAACTGGATACTGTAGTCATGCGGGGGTGGGGATGTTTTGTTTATCTTCTTTTTTCCTTGAAATGGAATGGGGCTATTTCCTCACCCCACTGGGAAGTCTGGACAATGGGTGTTGGCGGGGGGCGGTGGGGGGGAAGGCCAGGGGGAGCGGGGGAGGGAGTACTGCTGCTGATTGCCCACAGCAGACTTAACCAAGCCTCGAAAACCTCCGCTCCTGGTTCTTGGAGACCAGGCTCTGTCAGGGCACCTGGCCACTTAGTTCTCTGGGCGTTTATCTAGGCTTACTTGGGGCCACCCATCCTTAGGCCCAAGTAGGCTCCCTGGGAACCCCCGTGGCCCTTTGAGCGCCCACCAGTTCCGGGTCCGTGGGGCGCGGCGGCGCGGGGGGCTGCACACAGCTCTGCGCCCATCTCCGGCTTTCTTCTGAACCCAGACACTGCGCACCCGCCGCCGCGGGCTGCCGGCCTCGGTAGCTGCAGTCAAACTCCGCCCGGACTCGGACTGAGGCGCAGGCTAGGGACGGGCGTGGCACTTACAAAGGAGGATTCCAGTCGTTCCGGGCACCGCCGCTCTGCAAACAGTGACCTTGGAACAGTTCACCTTACGCTTAGTTCCGTTTATTTGGCACACGCTCCACGGGAAGACGAAGGACAGCCCATCCCCTGACTGAACCCTGGGCGGTCCAAAGAGTCAAACCAAGGAGTGGGGTGGAGGGTCTCCTTTGTCCCCCACCCCACGCCAGACGTCCCGCCAGGCTTATCTGCAGACGGCTTCAGGCCCAGATTGCAAAACTTCCAGCCCCTTCCTGGACCCTCCCGGGGTAAAGGTCTGGCTGGGAGGGTCATTCTGCTAACTGCGTAGCGCGGAAATGCAGCTGCTAAGAGGATTAGCTGCTGGGAGGCGAGCAATCAGCCGGGACCTCCTCCCCTTCTGCGCCCAATTAAGACCGCCAGGGCCTTGTACCTCGATTGTCCTGTGTCCCTTCCCCTCCATCCCTCTGGGGCCTGAGTTCTTCCCGCGCCACCCGTGACCTTGGGGGCTCCAACTCCTGCTCCGCGTTTCCGAACGGCCTGCTCAAAACACTTTGGCAAAGGCGCCCCGAACTTTACCAGGGAGCCAGGGACAAAAGCGTTGAAGATGTGCTTTTTAATATATATGTATTGTGGATGACAGCTTTAGATTCCGAAAGGGAGACTCATAGCCCGCCTATCCTGGTCAGCGCCTTCCCTCCACCCCCAACAGCTCCCTTACATCTGCATCCAGCCGCCGAATATTGGGAGATGCGATGGAATTTCAAAAACAGTGCTCTCCTATTTCTGCCCTCTAGAAAGCCCCAAAGTGCTAATCACTGCCGGCATAAAGCAGATTCTGGCCCTAGTCTATTTCAGGTCCTGTATATTTTTGCACCGTACAGTAAAAAGAACCTGGTACTTGTGAAAAGTCCCTCACAGTGTTTAATAGAAACGTAAGTGGCTGAGTGGCCCCAATTAACACCTTGTGATAAGGCATTCCTAAGATGGAGTGTCAGACACCAAATTGTGAAGAGATGTATCTAATTAATCCTCCTAGGATGACACCGATAAACAAGCCTCTATTTAAATAAAGATCAAGGGCTCGGCGCCCGGTTTGTTTACATTCTCCGCCAGGGTTCCCGCGTATGCACCGGTGCAGGCGGTGTTCCCTGCGCTGGGAGGAGATACTGGCTTGGGGGTCTGCTGGCTCGTCCTGGTTCACATCTCCGTTCTTGCCCCAAACAAACAAAAAAACCACAATGAAATCAATAAATTGCAATGAAACAGGAAAAAGCAGAGCAAAGAGGACCTGACTCGGAGTTCGAAATATTGTTATTTGCCATTTTCCACTGGTGTTCTTTCCATCACTAAACACTTTTTGGTTGTTGGTTTGCGAGGGAAAAAAGGAAGAAGGGGGAAAAGCAGCCCACATGTAGCCTCTGGAATTCTTTTCTGCTCTGGGGAGAATTCCGAGCAGGACCTTCCTCCGGTCCCCAGCCCGCCCCGGCACGAGTTCGCTCTGGGTGGTTCCAGAATTCCCCCTCCTGGGTGTAGAAGCTGTGAATTGTTGGGATGTAGAGCAGCTATCCTGGGGGTGGAGCGGGGAGCCGCAGACGTCTGGAAGGGAAACTGGGAAAGGCGGGAAGAGTCAGAAAGAACTTGGGAGGAGGGGAAGCTGCAGCTTAGCGCGCCATATTTTCAGCCCATGTTTGGGCCCGGATTTGGAGCCGGTTTCAAGTGTGCAGCAACCTATCTTCCAAACCCTCAATGGAGAATTTCGAGGCTCCAAATCTGTTTTTGGTCCGGGTTTCCCTTTTTACAGCCGTCTTTGATTGGCTTTAAACCTAGGTGAAAGCAGACTCACCGTCTTCCCTCTCTGCATTCTCTTCTTTCCGAATTAAACCTGCGGAGGGGGAGGAATGTAATTTTTTAAATCTCTGCGGGTGTCATCGAAACGCTCTGGAATAAAAACTTTCCCGCATGCCCTTTGATTTTTATCGACATTCAGCTACCAGTAGGAACAAAAATTAAAATATTTCCTTTCCCATTCGCCTGGACACTGTGTCGCTTCTCTTTCCGGCTCGCGCCGCGGTGTCTTCTACCCGGCTACACAGCGACTCCAAAAGTTTAGCTTTCATCCCGCGAAGATTTCGAAAGTTCTGGAAGGCTGTCTTTAAAAGGGAATTTGGAAAAATCTGTTGCTGAGCAAGATTGAGTCCCATTCTATAAAATACCCATCACCCCACCGTTATTCCTCAAGTTTACACTTTCAAATATGCGAACCCCGAAGGTCCAGCCCGGGAGTCAGCCAATCCCAGGACCCGGTCCACCGGCGCGTGTCTTGAAAAGAATGTCGGAGGTCAGATTCCCTCCTGCCGCTTGCAGAGGCCTCGGCTCAGCGCACACATCTGGGGTTCTCAGGGCTTCCCGCGCGCCCGACCCTACGGGCGCTGGATTTTCTTCCGGGCGCAGGAGCTAAGCGATTCTTGGACAGCCTGAAGTTACAGGCGCCTTTTTTTTTTTCTTTCCCCGTCACCCCCAACAAGACGATAGGACTCCGGCCTTGCTGGTCATCGAATTTCTCCTTATTACGGCTTAAATGAAAAAGAAAACACGACGTGGCCGAGCGCGCACACACACATCCACCCACTTCTTCAACGCTGGGAGTCCTCCGTGTGTCGCCGAGGGCACGTATGGAGTTCGCCAAGGGAAGGATTCAGCTGCCCAAATGCTAACCAGGCCCTCAGCAATGGTCCCTAAAGTGCCCCCGCGTCACATGGATCTCTGACCGCCGCTGAACCTGTATTTGTTTCATCCACTAAGTCTTACCAATTTATGCATTTATGCACAGCAGGGCTTGCACAGTGACTTTTGTAACTTTGAGTTCTACCCAGGTTTCCCCACACAGTTGGCGTGGAGGAGGACCCCACGCCTTGCCCTTGGCCACCAGGTACCGCAGCAGTTTCCGCGCGGGACTGCAGGCTCGTCTCTTTTCTGGGCCGCGGGCAGCCTTCGCCATCTGGTGGCCATGGAGAGTAAGGATCTCCCCAGCCGAAGAGGGTTCCTCCACTCCTAAAGCCGCTTTGTCAGGTCCTGAACGGTTCTGCCAAAAAAAAAAAAAAAAAGATATCTCATATATATATAATTTATATTTATATATAAATATATAGTTTATATATTGTATATTTATGTATATATAAATATTTTATATATTTTATTTATATATTTATATATATAAAACTGTCATGTTATCTCACCTACAAAATCAACAATCATTTCTGAATATCAGGAAATATTCAGGTATGTTTTTCTGGTTGTCTCATAAAGTTGTTTTTGTTTTTCTTTTTGTTTGCTTATTCCTTACAGTTGTTTGTTTTAATCAGGATCCAACAGGTCCCACACATGTGATTGATGTATCACTTAATTCTCTTACCTAGAACTCTCCCCTCTCAACTTTTCTCTTTTATTTTTCCTTGCAATTTATTGAAGAAATTGGAGCATTTGTTCTATCTAGTTTTCCAGGTTCTGATTTTGCTGATTGCAGTTCTGTGGTGTTAACATAGTCCTCTGATTCTTGTTTTTCCAACAAAGTGGCGTTTTGGCGATCTGATCCAGATTCCACTTTTTTTAGTAATAATATTTTATAGGTGGTAATATTCCATGAGGAGGCTCATCATGTTGAGTTGTCTCTTTTGGGGGCATGTCATTGTACACTGATGACTGTCAGCTAGACCCATTATTTCATTAAGAGGTTGGCAAAGGAGGTAAATTCCAGTACAGCCATTATTATCAATTACATATACATGAGAAAATTTTACTCAATGACACTTTGAATGTGACATTAAACAGAGTAAGCCAAAAAGCCAAGATCTTTGCTCTTTATATATCATCACAGGAAAGCAGAGAGGCCTTCTGGGGAACATGGGACACCGAAGTCTAAGTGTAAAATAGAAAAAATGCATAAATTGGTAAGACTTAGTGGATGAAACATATTTATTAAAACAGTCTAATATGCCCCAAATTGCTAACAAATCACATTAAACCAATGCATAACAAAGTGATAAAGTAGGTTTCCATCTGCTTTTCTACTCGCAGGGCAAATTATCAATTTCCTAATCCCTTTAAAAATGTATTTCAATAACTCATAAGGAGGAGCATCATATGGAAATCATAAGTGCTAAAAAAAAAAAAAAGGACTATTAAACAGTTTGGTTGTTAAGCGGGGAGGGGAGTGATTTCATTTATGACAAGAGAAGTGGTTTCTTACCACTTCGTTTGGAAAGGATTGAGGGAGGAATCTGAGGGAGAGAAAGGTGTGGGGAAAGTCCAAGTTACTATCCACAATTCACAGCCTAGAACTTCTAGAACCGGAATGGAGTTGGTTACTGAGAGAGACCATCATGGAAATTCAAAGAATAACAAGGGTAGATTTGAACATGTAGATACCATTGCCACCATCTTGTTCCCTTCCTCGTCCCAGACACTAAATTGTAGACTATTCCACAAACCTTCAGGCAATCAGAATGTTTCCTGCAATGGTCTTAGATTGCCACCATTTCTTCTTGAAATGACTCAATATTAATGTCATAAGTATATAGCCTTCTCTTGACTAAAACTTCTTCCTAAATCCTTAAATCAGTCATCATTCCTTGAGTTACTGAATTGGAGAGCTGGGAGGCACCTTAGAGACTGCTCTAGTTCTATAAACCCCACTATACAGAGGCAAGAACCAAGTATCACTATGGTTTTGTGGTTTGCCAAGCCCCTTGAGGAACTCATTGATTTGGCAGTGTATCATGGGTTAGACCCTATACTTTGGACATACAATATTTCAGAGGCTTGGGAAATATGTTTAGTCATGAAAACATTAAATTTGAAAGGATAGTTTTTATTATTGTTTATGTTTTTCAGAGGATGAACAATATTTGAAATTCAAATGTATCCATGATTAATTTTTCTTCTTTTTCTTCTTCCTCTTCTATTTTCTTTCTTTCTTTCTTTCTTTCTTTCTTTTTTTTTTTTTTGAGACCGTGTTTCAGGTGCAATCATAGCTTACTGCAGCCTCAAAGTTGTAGGCTCAAGCAATCCTTCTACCACAGCCTCTCGAGTAGCTAGAACTACAGGTGCACACCACTATACTTGGCTAATTAAAAAAAAAAAAAAAAATTGTAGAGATAGGTTCTCACTATGTTGCCCAGGTTAATCTTGCAATTCAGGGCTCAAAATCCTTCCACTTCAGCCTCCCACTTTAGTCTCCCAAAGCACTGAAATTATAGGCATGAGCCACCACACTCAGCCTTTTCTTAAGCCTATCATGGAGTGGTGCCTTCTTCATTGCACACTTTGGCCTATATAGCTTTGGGGTAGTGAATCCACAGAATATATGTTCTTCACCCTACATATTTGCTGGTTTTCTTAATCTTGGCAGGACAGTTTTGTCTTTATCTTACAGATCTAAAACCCAAGAATGATCTTTGGCATTTTACTTCTTTCAGGATTCAAGTTCCTCTGCTGAAAAGACGATTGTTGATAAAATTAACCAACAGTCTGTGCTCATCACTAAATATTTAGAAGACCACAGACACAGACTACATAGCTGTTATAGAAGAGCACAGAGAAGCATGGGTTGAATTAGTGTGCAAAAATGTGTAGATATGCTTGTATGTGGGAGTGTGTATTTGTTCCCCAGGGCTAATAACTGTAAGCTGAGATTACAGAGTGCAGAAGACAACTGGGAAAAAATGGTTAAGGTGGTATCTAATATTTCCATTAGGTACTCTTCTGTTCAGAGCTGTCAAAACAGATTCTGTGAATTGACTAGACTACGGAAGGTGATCCTAATGACATTGATGAAACACATATCTGAAAAACAGAATTTAAATAGAAGAGAGTCTCTAGAAATACAACTAAATCTTAATCTGGAGATATATGTCTCAAAATAACTCTCTCCCATTCCTCTTTCCCTCTCAACAAAAACAAACTCACTGGAAAAGGACAAGCAAGCATTTCCAAGCCTTGCAATGCCCTGTTTCCCATCAGAGTTTTGGATAAAAATATATACATATATAAATCACATTCTTAGGCTGGCAATAAGGTCCACTAGGTATTTGGTTTCTCTATGTTTGCCAGCTTCCTTGTATGTAGGCAAGGTTGCCAGATCCAAAGAGAGAGTGGAGTGGACAAGACCATTTGACAAAGGCTGCAGCTTTAGGAAGAACTTAACCAACCTTTGGTAAACCATCAAGAGGGAGGCCAGACTCTCTCCTCCCACCCTCAAATCCCCTGCCAGTGCTCCTGTTTGGCTGAACCCAGTGAGAATCCAAAGGGCTAAACAATCTCTTGATACAGTCATAGAGGTCAACCTCCTGTATGGAGGAGGCAGGATGGCACAGGGCATGATAGAAAAGAATGAAGGGTGAAGTTTGGGGGCAATGAAGAAGAAATCCAGCCCACCTATCACCCTCCAATGTCTGGATTGCTAAAGATTACCCTCTTAAGTACTCTCAAGTTGTTTTGAGATTCCCCAAGAGGATGTTTCAAGAATAGCTGAAAATTTTGGGTTTTTATGTGAAAATCCCCCTACTTTTCAGTTTTGGCAACCTACTTGAAAAAATTAAATAATCAAAATACTCCTGTGAGAAAGATTTAGCTATGGAAAGCTTTTGACCACTGATCTAGAGCAATGCTATGATTTTAATTGAATTTCAAAAATGTCAAAAGCATGGCCAGGCGCGGTGGCTCATGCCTGTAATCCCAGCACTTTGGGAGGCCAAGGCAGGCAGACCTGAAGTTAGGTGTTTGAGACCAGCCTGGCCAACATGGTGAAACCCCATCTCTACTAAAGACAAAAAAATTAGCTGGGCGCAGTGGCAGGCACCTGTAATCCCAGCTACCTGGGAGGCTGAGGCAGGAGAATCACTTGAACCTGGGAGACAGAGGTTGCAGTGAGCCGAGATTGTGCCACTGCACTCCAGCCTGCGTGACAGAGCGAGACTCCTCTGTCTCAAAAAAAAAAAAATTGTCAACAGCAGATTTTTGCTCTAATACCAGATGGAGTAACAGGGATATGAATTAACTTTCTGCTTGAAAAAAAAACTAAACTAAAAATCAGATATATATATATATATATGGCTTCCATATATATATGGCAATGTAAAATAGTAATCTATTAAAGAAGAGAAATGAATGAGGAAAGGCCTAATATTTCTCCAACTTACTGCCTGGAGAGTTTCCAGGCCTCAGCTTAGAGTGGGAATGGGGGCCTGGACAAAGCCCAGCAGTCTTCTTGATTTGAGGAGACAAAACTGTAAGGGTGAGGAGGCCAAGATGGCTAGAGTTTTTGGAGCAGAGTTCCAGAGAGGAGAGACCGGCACAGAAAGAAAAATCTGGAGAACTGAATAGGGTCTTCCTCAACTCCACCTGAGTGTTGATCAGCACACACATGTGAAGAAAATACCCCAAGCCCACAGGATTAGGCAGGATTTCTCAACCTCAGCACTGTTGACATTTGGAGGCAAAACATTCTGTATTGTGGGAACTGCATTGTAGGATATTTAGCAATATCCTAATTTCTACCAACTAGATGCCAGCAGCACTACCCCCACCAGTTGTAACAACCAAAAGTGTCTCCACACATTGTCAAATGCCCTCTATGGGGCAAAATTATCCCAGCTGAGAACTACTGGATGAGAGGTATTTAATACCAGTATTTACACTGACTGAGGATTGCCCCCTTTCCCACTCACCCAAGTGGAAAACTTCATAATTCATGAGGTATCAGGAAAAGAGCTCAGAAGGGTCTTGCTTCAGTAGTGAGCTAAAGTAGTACTGGACTAAACGCTGCTCTGGTTTTATCTAACTAGGCTTATTAACAATAACTGAAACTTAACTATATCCATGAAGAAAGCTCAAGTTATACGTATAGTAATAAAAATAACAACCAGCACAGAACAAGCAAAAATTTTAAATGTATAGTAGCCAATCAAAAACGGCCAGACATTCAAAAAAGCAGGAAAATACGACCCACAATAAGGTAAAAAAAAAAAAAAAAAAAAATCAATCTAAACCAACTCAAAGTGACAGATGATAGAATTAGTAGACAAGGATGTTAAATAGTTATTATAACTATATCTCATGTGTTCAGAAAGCTAGAAAAAAGGTTGAGAATGGTAAGTAGAGACATGGATGATATTTTTAAAAGAACCAAATTGAACTTCTAGAGATAAAAACTATAAACGTCTGAAACTGAAAAACACTTGGTGAGATCTGTGGCATATTATACATTGCAGAAGAAAAGATTAGTAACCTGGAGGTATAGAAATTGAAAGGATATAAAATAAAACACACAAAAACAAAAAGTTAGAAAAAATAAACAGTTTTAGTGAGCTGTGGGATAATTTCAAGCAGACTAACATGCCTGTAATTGGAGTGCATCAAAGAAAGGAAAGAGAAAAGGGTACAGACAAGATATTTGAAAAAATAATGGTCAAAAATTTCAAATGTGGTAAAAAATATAATCCACCAATCTAAAGAGTTCAATTAAAAAATACAAAGAAAACTACACCAAGGCTTATCTTAATCAAATTGTTTAAAACCAGTGATAGGGAAGACATCAAAACAGTCAGGGGGACAAGAACACATTATGGGCAAAGGAACAAACATATTAGATTAAGTTGGTGCAAACGTAATTTTGGTGTTTGCAATTACTTTTAATGAAAAAACCGAAATTGTGTTTGCACCAATCTAATACAAATGATAACAAAAAATAAGTAAGCTGGGTAACATTGGAACATCTTTAAAGTACTGAAAGAATGAGTAAAACCGTCAGCCTAGATTTTTATACCTAAGGAAAGCATATTTTAAAAACAAAGTTAAAATTACTTTCTCAGACATACAAAAGCTAAAAGAATTTATCATCAGCAGACGTAAGCTACAAAAAAAAAAAAAAAAAAGTTAAGAGAAATGCTTCAGGCAGAAGGAAAACGACACCAGATGGAAATTTGAATCTACTTTAAACAATGTAGGGCACTAAAAATGTGAACTACATGGGTAAATATAAAATACTTATTTTCTTATTTTTAAAATCTTTTTAAAAGAAAATTGACTGTTTAAAGCAAAAATAATAAGATATTCTAGGTTTTTTTCTTTTTTTTTTTTTGAGACGGAGTCTCGCTGTGTGGCCCAGGCTGGAGTGCAGTGGCCGGATCTCAGCTCATTGCAAGCTCCGCCTCCCGGGTTTTTACGCCATTCTCCTGCCTCAGCCTCCCGAGTAGCTGGGACTACAGGCGCCCACCACCTCGCCCGGCTAGTTTTTTGTATTTTTTAGTAGAGACGGGGTTTCACCGTGTTAGCCAGGATGGTCTCGAACTCCTGACCTCGTGATCCGCCCGTCTCGGCCTCCCAAAGTGCTGGGATTACAGGCTTGAGCCACCGCGCCCGGCCGATTTTTTTCTTCTATAAAAGCTTTTGTTAGCTTTATTTTTATTTGTTTTTTTTTCTAGCAGCCCTCATCCAATTATGTGGTGTTTATAACATACATGGAAGTAAAATACATGCTAACTATAGCACAGATGCTGGGAGGGGAGAAACAGAAGCATATTGAGTTATTACCCTATGCATCAAGTGGTATAATATAATATCACTTGAAGGCAAACTATGATAAGTTAAAGAATCATAAAACATATTCCATTAATCTAAAGTAGGCACAAAAAGAAGAAAAAGGAAATGAATAAGAAACAGAAAACAAATAATAACTGTGGTAGATTTAAACCCAACTGTATTAGTCAGGGTTCTCTAGAAACAGAACTAATAGGATAGATGTATGTATGAAAGGGAGTTTCTTAAGGAGTATTGACTCACATGATCACAAGGTGAAGTTCCACAATAGGCCATCTGCAAGCTGAGCAGCAATGAAGCCAGTCCGAGTCCCAAAACCTCAAAAGTAGGGAAGCTGACAGTGCAGCCTTCAATCTGTGACCAAAGGCCCGAGAGCCCTGGCAAACTACTGGTATAAGTCCAAGAGTCCAAAAGCTGAAGCACTTGGAGTCAGATGTTCAAGGGCAGGAAGCATCCAGCATAGGAGAAATATGTTTACTACAAACCCTAAAGCAACCACTAAAATAACACAGCAAAGAATTATAGCTAATAAACCAACAAAGTACCACCGTGCCCAGCTAATTTTCTTTTTTTTTTTTTTTTTTTGAGACAGAGTTTTGCTCTTGTCGCCCAGGCTAAAGTGCAATGGCGTGCTCGGCTCACTGCAACCTCCTTCTCCCAGGTTCAAGCGATTCTCCTGCCTCAGCCTCTCGAATAGCTGGGATTATAGGCGCCTGCCACTACACCCGGCTAATTTTTGTATTTTTAGTAGAGATGGGGTTTCACCATGTTGGCCAGGCTGGTCTCGAACTCTTGACCTCAGGTGATACACCTGCCTCAGCCTCCCAAAGTGCTGGGATTACAGGCATGAACCACTGCACCCGGCCAATTTTTTAATTTTTTTGTAGAGACAGGGTCTCACTATGTTGCCCAGGCTGATCTTGAACTCCTGGCCTCAAGCAATCCTCCCACTTCAGAAATCCACTTTAAATATAAAGACATGGACCTGGCATGGTGGCTCACACCTATAATCCCAGCACTTTGGGGGCCAAGGCAGGTGGATCTCTTGAGGCAGGGAGTTCAAGACTAGCCTGGCCAAGATGGTGAAACCCCATCTCTACTAAAACCACAAAAATTAGCCAGGTGTGGTGGCACACACCTATAGTCCCAGCTACTCAGAATGGTGAGGCACAAGAATCGCTTGAACCTGAAAGGCGGAGGTTACAGTTAGCCGAGATCTCACCGCTGTACTTCAGCCTGGGAGACAAAGTGAGACTCTGTCTCAAAATAAATAAATAAACAAACGGACACACACAGGTTAAAATTTAAAAGGCAAAAAAGATATAACATGCTAACACTAATTAAAAGAAAGCTAGAGTGGCTATGTTACTATCAAAGTAGATTTTAAAAAATAAAATGGGTCATTTAATAATGATAATGGGATAAATTTATCAAAAGATCATAATAATCCTAAGTTACTAGCAACAAACAATAGAGATTATTATTTGATGTAACATTAAAAAATGAATCAATGTCATTCACCATGTTAATAGACTAAAAATGAATAACTATTATTGTCTACATAGATGCAGAAAAAGCATCAGACAAGATGGGCAGCCAGCCGGGCCAGCATTCCTGGCTCACTTCAAGGAGTGGGTTGGCTGTAGGGAGAAGCCCACCGTAGAGACCGAGAGAATCCAGCCTCATCTCCCAGATGAAAATAAGGATCACAGTGACAAAGATGAACAGCCTCAAGTGGTGGTTTTAAAAAAGGGAGACCTGTCAGTTGAAGAAGTCATGAAAATTTCAGCAGAAATAAAGGCCGCCCAAGCAGATGAAGAACCAGCTCCAGCTGAGGGAAGAATCATATCAAAAACCAGTGAAGCACCAGTCAAGCATCCCTCAGAAGGTTTAACGGCAAGCTCAAAAAAGAAGACAAATTAAGATGAAATAAATCAGGACTCAGTCAAAAAGAACTCACAAAAACAAATAAAAAATAGTAGCCTCCTTTCTTTTGACAGTGAAGATGAAAATGAGTAAGTGTAAATATTTTGAATTTATTCTACTTTGAAAGCATATGGGATATTTTTTAAAATAACATTTTTTTCTATTATAAAAATACTACAGGCTGGGCGTGGCAGCTCATGCCTGTAATCCCAGCACTTTGGAAGGCTGAGGCGGACAGACCACTTGAGGTCAGGAGTTCAAGAGCAGGCTGGCCAACATGGTGAAACCCCACCTCTACTAATAATACAAAAATTAGCTGGGTGTGGTGGCAGGCACCTGTAATCCTAGCTACTCGGGAAGCTGAGGCAGGAGAATAGCTTGAATCTGAGAGGCAGAGGTTGTAGTGAGCTGAGATCAGGCCATTGTACTCCCACCTGGGTGACAGAGCAAGACTTCATCTCAAAAAAAAAAAAAAAAAAAAAGTAGAAGTTACTTATAGAAAACTTAGGAAATACAGGAAAAAATTTAATAAACTACATCTATTCATCAATACCCCTCTGACTTAATATGCCAACTCTAGAAATTAACTAGTATTAACATTTTGTTATTTCCCCTGTGTGGGTGTATATATACGTAAATTATATTTTTAAACAAAATACATTTTGTTTGTGTAAACAAAAAAAGAAAAGGTATTAGACAAAATCCAACATTCATGCCTGGCAAAAACTCTCACCAAACTTGAAATTGCAAAGAATTCCCTCAACCTGATAAAACATGTCTTTGAAAAACCTAGAATTAACATCATATTTAATGGCAAAAGATAGAATGCTTTCCCCCTAAGATCAGGAATAAGATGACTCTATTTCTACTCACCATTACACTGGAGATTCTAGCTTGGTCAATGAGGCAAGAGACAGAAACAAAAGGCTCTTAGATTGGAAAGATTGAAGTAAAATGGACTTCTTTTGAATATAACATGATCATCTATGGAGAAAATCCAATAAAAAGGCCATTACTAATAAATTTTAGGAGAGTTGTAGACTACAAGATTAATATACAAAAGTCAATTGTATTTTTTATATACTAGCAACAAACAATCAGAAATTGAAATAAAAATACTATTTAATAGCATCGAAAATAAGAAATGCTTAGGTATAGACCTGACAAATTATGTGCAAGACCTATGCCCTGAAAACTACAAAACACTACTTAGAGAGATGAGAGAAGACCTAAATAAATAGGGAGATTCACTGTGTTCATGTCAGAAGGCTCTATATTGTTAGGAAATAAATTCTCCCCAAATTGATGTATAAATTCATTAAAGCTTTTATTTTTATTTTTTTTAAAGAAATTTTGAAACTATAATTTCAAACAGTGGCTGTAATCCCAGCACTTTGAGAGGCCAAGATGAAAATATTGCTTGAGCCCAGAAATTTGACACTAGCCTGAGCAACATAGTGAAACCCTGTCTCTACAATAAATTTTTAAAATTAGCTAGACACAGTGGCACACCCCTGTGTTCCCAGATACTCGGAAGGCTGAGGTGGGAGGATCACTTGAGCCCAGGAGGTGAGGCTACAGTAAGCCGTATTCACACCACTGCACTCCAGCCTGGGTGGCAGAGCAAAACCCCATCCCCCCAAAAAAGAAATTGCTAAGCTGTTTCTAAAATTTTTCTGGAAATGGAAAAAACCTAGAATAGCCAAAAACCTGGAAAAAAAAAAGAAGAAGAAGAAGAAGAAGAACGTTAGGGAACTTACTTTGTCTTTAGGAATTATTATAAACTACAGAAATCAAGATAGTATGCAACTGGCATTAAGATAAAGCAATGGAACTGAATACTGTCTAGATGGAGACCATCACAACTGATTTTCAAAATGATACAAAAGCAATTCACTGGAGAAAGGGTAGTCTTTTTAACAAATGGTTAACAAATATATTTTCTACAAATATATTCATAAAAGTTTTATTTGTAATAACTTCAAACTGAGAAGACCCAAGTATCCATTAACCTGTGACTGGATAGACAAATTGAGGTATATCAATGGAATGAAATACCACTTGGTAATAAAAATGAATGAACTATGATACAAGAAACAGCATGGATGAATCTCAAAATAATTAAGCTAAGTAAAAGAAAGAAGACAAATAAGACTATGTAATACATGATTTCATTTATGGAAAATACTAACTACTCCTCGGTGACAGAAAACAGATCACTAGTTACTTGAGGCTTGACAGAGAGTTATGGGGAAAGAATTTTCAAGGACCATGAGAAAACTTTTGAGGTGATAGCTTACTAATCAATCAAGTAACTATTAAATTATAACATAGTAAGGTAAGTGTTATGATATAGGAAGATTAAGGTATTATGGAAGCACAGGAGAAGTGTGAGCGGTGGGATGAAATGGAAATGATATAGAAAGGAGATCACAAAAGGCTTTCTGGATCAAAGACATCTAAATTGAGACTCAGACAAAGAATCAGGCAGTATTAGAGCAGTGAGAGGATATGACTCCACTTAAACTTCCCAATAGGCAAGTCAACTAATTCACTTACAATGCAAAAGATTTCCTCATGTCAAATCTTAATCTCCACATACTGCCTCTGGCCACCACTGATTTGCATTTTATCATTTTAAATTAGATTAATTTTTTCTAAAATTTTATATAAATAAATTATATAAAATGTGTGCCTTTTTGTATCAAGCTGCTTTTTTTTCCTTTTCATCTGACATCTTTTGCTCTGGTCAATTTTTTAAGATTCATCCATGTTTTTCTATTAATAATTTGTTTTATTTTATTGCTGAGTAATATTCCATTGAATGGATGTATCCAATTAGTATATTCATTCACTCGTTTGGATATTTGGGTTGTTTCCAGTTTGAGGCTATTACAAATAAAGCTGCTATGAACATTCTTATGCAAGTCCATATGTTCTCATTTCTCTTCGGTAAATACTAAGGAGTGGAATTGCTGGGTCATGTGGTAAGTGTATATTTAACTTTACAGGAAACTGTGAAGCTGTTTTCCAAAGTGATTGTAACTTTTTACATTCTCACCAATAATGAATGAGAGTTCCACTTGCCTCATAACCTCACTAACACCTGGTGTGGTCAGTCTTCTTAATTCTAGCCATTTGAGTGCATGTGTAGTGTTGTAACATTGTAGCTTATTTTGTATTTCCCTGATAACAAATGATGTTAAGTATGTTTTCATGTACTTATCAGCTATTTATATATTTTAAGTTTTGTGGGTATATAGTAGGTGTATATATTTGGGGAGTACTTGAGAAGTTTTGATACAGGCATGCAATGTGAAATAAGTACATCATGAAGAATGGTGTATTCCATCCTCTTAAGTATTTATCCATTGAATTGCAAATAATTCAATTACACTCTGTATTTAAAAATGTACAGTTATTAATGACTATGGCTACCCTGTTGTGCTATCAAATAGTAGGTCTTATTCATTCTTTCTATTCTATTCTCCCCACTATTGCCCCACTACCCTTCCCAGCCACTGGTAACCATCCTTCTACTCTCTGTGTCCATGAGTTTAATTATTTTTATTTTTAGATCCCACAAATAAGTAAGAACATGCAACGTTTGGCTTTCTGTGCCTGGTTTATTGCATTTAACACACTCATCTCCAGTCCCATCCATGTTGGTGAAAATGACTAAATCTCATTCTTTTTTACGGCTGAGTAGTACTCCATTGTGTATACGTACCACATTTTCTTTATCCATTCATCTGGTGATGAACACTTAGGCTGCTTCCAAATCTTAGCTTTTGTAAACACTGCTGCAACAAACATAGGAGTCCAGATACCTCTTCAATACACTGATTTCCTTTCTTTGGGAAATATACTGGGATTGCTGGATCATATGGTAGTTCAATTTTGAGTTTTTTGAGGAACCTGCAAACTGTTCTCCATAGTGGTTGCACTAATTTACATTCCCACCAACAGTATACAAGGGTCCCTTTTTCTCCACATCCTTGCCAGCATTTGTTATTGCCTGCCTTTGGATATAACCCATTTTAACTGGGGTGAGATTATATTCTTATTCTTATTGTAGTTTCGATTTGCATTTCTCTGATGATCAATAATGTTGAGCACTTTTTTTTTTTTTTTTGATGAAGTACCCTCTCTGTCACCCAGGCTGGAGTACAGTGGCATGATTTCTGCTCGCTGCAACCTCCACCTCCTAGGTTCAAGTGATTCTCATGCATCAGCCTCCTGAGTAGCCTGCATTACAGATGTGCACCACCATGCCTGATTAATTTTTGAATTTTTAGTAGGGAGGGGGTTTCACCATGTTGGCCAGGCTGGTCTCAAACTCCTCACCTCAGTTGATCCACCCGTTTTGGCCTCCCAAAGTGCTGAAATTACAGGTGTGAGGCACCGCACCTGACCATTGAGTACCTTTGTATAAGCCTGTTTGCCATTTTGTGTGTCTTCTTTTGAGAAATGTCTATTCAAATCTTTCGTCCATCTTTTGATCAGATTATTATATTTTTTTCTATAGAGTTGTTTGAGTTCTTTATATATTCTGATTGTTAATCCCTTGTCAGACAGGTAGCTTGCAAATATTTTCTCCCACTCTGTGGGTTGTCTCTTCACTTTATTGATTGTATAATTTGCTTTATGGAAGCTTTTTAACTTGATGTGATCTCATTTGTTCATTTTTGCTTCGGTTGCCCGTGCTTGTGGGGTGCTGCTCAAAAAGTTTTTGCCCAGATCTATGCCCTAGAGATGTTTCTTTATGTTTTCTTGTAGTAGTTTCATAGCTTGAGGTCTTACATTTAAGTCTTTAATCCATTTTGATTTGACTTTTTTTTTTCTTTTTTTAACGCAGTCTTGCTCTGTCACCCAGGCTGGAGTGCAGTGGTGTGATCTCAGCTCACCGCAACCTCCACCTCCTGGCTTCAAGCGATTCCCTGTGGCAGCCTCCTGAGTAGCTGGGATTATGGGTGCCGGTCACCATACCCAACTAATTTTTGTATTTTTAGTAGAGATGGGGTTTCACCAGGTTGTCCAGGCTGGTCTCAAACTCCTGACCTCAGGTGATCCGTCCCTCTTGGCCTCCCAAAGTGCTGGGATTACAGGAGTGACCACCACGCCCGACCTTGATTTGATTTTTGTGTATACCAAGAGATAGGGGTCTAGTTTCATTCTTCTGCATATGGATATCCAGTTTTCCCAGCACCATTGATTGTAGAGACGGTCTTTTCCCCAGTGTATGTTCTTGAACCTTTGTTGAAAATGAGTTCACTGTAGGTGTGTGGATTTGTTTCTGGATTCCCTATTCTGTTCCATTAGTCTATGTGTCTGTTTTTTATGCCAGTAGCAGTATAATTTGAAGTCAGATAATGTGATTCCTCTAGTTTTGTTCTTTTTGCTTAGAATAGCTTTGGCAATTCTGGATCTTTTGTGGTTCCATATAAATTTTAGAATTGTTTTTTCTATTTCTATGAAGAATATCATTGACATTTTGATAGGGATTGCATTAAATTTGTAGATTGCTTTGAGTAGTATGGACATTTTAATAATATTGATTCTTTCAATACATAAACATGGAATTTTTTTTCATTTTTTGGTGTACTCTTCCATTTCTTTCATCAGTGTTTTACAGTTTTCATCATAGAGGTCTTTCAGTCTTTTGGTTAGATTAATTTCTAGGTATTTAATTTTATGTGTAGCTATTGTAAATGGGATTACTTTTTTATTTCTTTTTCATATTTTTTGCTGTTGGCATATAGAAATCCTACTGGTTTTGTATGTTGATTTCATATCCAGTAACTTTACTGAATTTGTTGATCAGTTCTAATAGATTTCCTGTGGAGTCTTTAGGTTTTTCCAAATATAAGATCATATCATCCACAAACAAGGATAATTTGACTTGTTTCTTTCCAGCTTGGATGCTCTTTATATCTTTCTCTTGTCTGATTGCTCTAGCTAGGACTTCTAATACTATGTTGAATAACACTGGTGACATTGTGTGTCCTTGCCATGTTGCAGATCTTGGAGGAAAGGCTTTCAGGTTTTCCCCATTTAGTATGATACTAGCTGAGCATCTATCATATATGGCTTTTATTATCTTGAGGCATGTTCCCTTTATCCCCAGATTTTTTAAGGTTTTTATCATGAAGGGATGTTGAATTTTACCAAATGCTTTTTAAGCATCAATTAAAATGATCATATGTTTTGTATCCTTCATTCTGCTAATATGGTGTATCACATTGATTGATTTGCGTAAGTTGAACCATCTTTGCATCCCAGGGATAAATCCTAGGACATAATGAAGAGCTTTCTAATATATTGTTGAATTCAGTTTACTAGCATTCTGTTGAGGATGTTTGCATCAATATTCATCAGAGATATTGGGCTGTGGGTTTTTTTGCTTGTTTTCAGGGTTTTTTTTATTGTGTGTCTTTATCTGGTTTTGGTATCAGGTTAGTACTCACCTTTTATAATGAGTTTGGAAGTGTTCCCTTCCTCTCTATTTTTTAGAATAGTTTCAGTAGGATTGACATTAGTTATTTAAATGTTTGGTAGAATTCAGCAGTGACGCCATTGGTTCCTGGGTTTTTCTTTAGTCGGAGACTTTTTATGACAGCTTTGATCTCATTACTTGTTATTGGTCTGTTCAGATTTTGGATTTCTTTCTGATTTAACTTTTGTAGGTTGTATGTATCTAGGAATGTTTCCATTTCTTCTAAATTTTCCAATGTATTGGCATACAGTTGCTCATAAAAACTACTAATGATCCTTTGAATTTCTGCAGTATCAATTGTAATGTCTCCTTTTTCATTTCTGGTTTTATTTATTTAAATCTTCTCTTTTTTCTTAGTTTGGCTAAAGGCCAATTTGTCAATTTTGTTTAACTTTTTTAAAAATCAGCTTTTTGTTTCACTGATCTTTTGTATTTTGAAAATTTCAATTTCACTTATTTCTGCTCTAATCTTTGTTATTTCTTTTCTTCTACTGATTTGGGGGTTTACTTTGCTCTTTTTTTTTTTATTTAGCTTTTTAAGATTCTTTGTTAGATTATTTGAAGGTTTTTTCTCTTTTTTGATGTAGGCACTTACAGCTATAAACTTCCCTCTTCATACTGTTTTTGCTGTATCCCATAGGTTTTGGTAGGTTGTATTTCCATTATCATTTGTTTCCAGAAGTTTTTCAATTTTCTTCTTAATTTCTCCATTGACCCACTGGTCATTCATGAGCATATTATTTAATTTCAATGTATTTGCATAGTTTCCTAAATTTATCTTGTTATTAATTTCTAGTTTTATTCCATTGTGGTCAGAGAAGATGCTTGATACTATTTCAATTTTTTACATGTTTTAAGTCTTGTTTTATAACCTCACATATGGTCTATCCTTGAGAATAATCCAGATGCTAAAGAAGAGAATGTGTATTCTGCAACTCTTGGATGAGAAATGTTCTGTAAATACTTTTTAGATCCATTTGGTCTAGAGTGCACATTAAGCCTGAGATTTCTTCATTGATTTCCTGTCTGGAAGATCTGTTCAATGATGAAAGTACAGTGTTGAATTCTCCAGCTATTATTGTACTGAAGCCCATCTTTCTCTTTAGCTGTAGTAATATTTCCTTTATATATCTGGGTGCTCCTGTGTTGGATGCATATATATTTAAAATTGTTATATCCTCTTGCTGAACTGTCCCCTTTATCACTCTATAGTGACCTTGTCTCTTCTTATAGGTTTTGTCTTGAAACCTGTTTTGTCTGATATAGTGATTCCTACTCTTTTTTGGTTTCTGTTGGCATGGAATATCTTTTGCCATTCCTTTGTTTTCAGTCTATTTTTGTCTTTATAGGTGATGTGTATTTCTTGTAGGCAACAGATCAATGGGTCTTGTTTTTTTATCCATTCAGCCAGTCTATGTCTTTTGATTGGAAAGTTTAGTCCATTTACATTCAATGTTATTACTGATAAGTAGGAACTTACTCCTGCCATTATATTACTTGTTTTCTGGTTGTTCTGTAGTCTTTTCTTCCTTCTTTCTTACGATCCTGTCTTCCTCGAGTGAAGATCATTTTTTCAGGTGATATGATTTAGTTTCTTGCTTTTTACTTTTTGTGTATCCATTGTATGTTTTTTGGTTTGAGATTACCATGAGGCTTGCAAATACTATCTTATAACCCATCATTTTAATCTGATAACAACACTATTTGCAAACACAAACTAGCAAAAAGAAAACTATTAAAAAATCACCTTAACTTTGTTACCCCACTTTTTTAAACTTTTTGTTGTTTCTATTTGTATCTTATTATACTATGTCTTGAAATGTTGTTTTTGTGATTTTTGATTGGTTCATTTAGTTTTTCTACTTAGAATAAAAGTAGTTTACATACCACAGTTACAGTGTTATAATATTCTGTGTTTTTCTGGGTACTTACTATTACTAGTAAGTTTTGTACCTTCAGGTGATTGTTTATTGTTCATTAATGTCTTATTCTTTCTGAATGAAGTACTCCCTTTAGCATTTCTTGTAGGACAGGTTTGGTATTGATGAAATCCCCCAGCTTTTGTTTGTCTGGGGAAGTCTTTATTTCTCTTTCATGTTTGAATGATATTTTCACCAGATAAATAATTCTAGGGTAAAAATTTTTTCCTTCAGCATTTTAAATATGTCATGCCACTATCTTCTGACCTGTAAGGTTTCCACTGAAAAGTCTGTTGCCACACATATTGGAGCTTCATGGTATGTTATTTGTTTCTTTTCTCTTGCTACTTCCAGGATCCTTTCTTTATCTTTGACTTTTGGGTGTTTGATTATTAAATGCCTTGAGGTAGTCTTCTTTGGATTAAATCTGCTTGGTGTTCTATAACTTTCTTGTACTTGGATACTGATATCTTTCTCTAGGTTTGGGAAGTTACCTGTCATTATCCCTTTGAATAAACTTTCTATGCCTACCTCTTCCCCTACCTCCACTTTAAGGCCAATAACTCTTAGATTTGCCCTTTTAAGGATATTTTCTAGATCCTGTAGGCATGCTTCATTGTTTTTTATTCTTTTTTCTTTTGTCTCCTCTGGTTGTGTGTTTTCAAATAGCCTCCCTACAAACTCACCAATTCTTTCTTCTGCTTAATTCATTCTTCTATTAAAGGACTCCGATGCATTCTTCGGTATTCCAATTGCATTTTTCAGCTCCATAATTTCTGTGTATTCTTTTTAATTATTACAATCTCTTTGTTAAATTTATCTGATAGAATTCTGAATTCCTTCTCTGTGTTATCTTGAATTTCTTTGAGTTTCCTCAATGCAGCTATTTAGAATTCTCTATCTAAAAGGTTACCTATCTTTGTTTCTCCAGGATTGGTCCCTGGTGCCTTATTTAGTTCATTTGGTGAGGTCATACTTTCCTGGATGGTGTTGATACTAGTAGATGTTCTTCGGTCTCTGGGCATTGAAGAGAGGTATTTATTGTAGTCTTCACTGTCTGGGCTTATTTGTAGCTGTTGTTCTGGGGAAGGCTTTCCAGATACTTCAAAGGACTTGAATGTTGTGATCTAAGCTGTTTCTGCTTTAAGGGACACTCCAAGCACAGTAACACTGTGTTTCTTGCAGACTTGTGGACCACCAACACCTTGATGGTCTTGGACAAAATCTGGGAGAATTCTCTGGATTACCAGGCAGAGACTCTTGTTCTCTTCCCTTACTTTCTCCCAAACATACAGTCTCTTTCTGTTCTGAGTCACCTAAAGTTGGGGATGGAGTGACACAACCACTCCTGTGGCCACCACCACCATGGTTGTGCTGGGCCAGACCTGAAGCCAGTGTAGCACTGGGTCTCAACCAAGGCCTGCTGTAACCACTCCCTGGCTACTGCCTATGTTTGACCAAGGTCCTGGGGCTCTACCATCCACGGGTGCCAAAGCCAGCTGGGCCTCTGTTCTTCCCCTCAGGGTGGAGAGGTCCCCCAAACCCTTGGTGGGTCCAGAGGTGCTATCCTCTACCTGATGTTTTACTGTATTATGACTGAGCTGGAACCAAAACCACAAGATGTAGTCCTTCCCACTCTTCCCTCCCTTTTCCAAAGGCAGAGGAGCCTTACCCAATAGCCACTGCCACCCCTGGCTACAAGAAGTACTGCCAGATTACCACCAATGTTCCCTTAAGGCCCAAGGTCTCTGAAGTCAGCTTGCAGTGGCCTGGGACTCACCCTTAGGGCAATGGGCTCCTCCTCTCTGGCCCAGGGCAGGTCCAGAAATGTTGTCCAAGAGTCAAGCTCTGGAATTAGGGTATCCAAGAGCCCTCTTGGTGCTCTACTCTCCTGTGGCAATGTTGGTACCTATGGTGCAAGACAAGGTCTTCTTTACTTTTCCCTCTGCTTTTCTCAGGCAGAAGGAGTTTTGCCCTGAAGCCACCACAGCTGGTTATATGCTGAGTCTCACCTGAAGCCAGCAAGTCTCAGAGGCTCACCCAAGGCCCTTGATGTAGGGCTCTTTAGTTAGCTGAATGATGCCAGTACTGGATCCTTTCCTTCAAGGCAGCAGTTTCCCTTCTAACCCAGGCTGTGTCTAAAAATGTCATCTGGGAGCTAGGACCTGGAACAGCGGCCTCATGACTCTGACTGGTTCCCTATGCTGCTATGGCTGAGCTGGTATCCAAGATGGAAGATGAAGTCCGCCCCACTCTTTCCTCTCCTCTCCTCAAGCAGAAGGAAGGGGTTTCTTTTGGAGACACTAACTGTGCACCCTGGAAAGGGATGATGCCAGCACTTCCTTGGCTGCCCTAGCTGGTGTCTCAGTATGTCACATGCCCTCCACCCCCAGTCCACTGTCTCTGGACCTACTTCCTCCCTAGAACTTGCCTAAGAGTTGCAGTACTTAGGACCTAGACAGCCTTTCAAGCTTACTTAGCGGCCAAGAGTACTTTGGCCCTCCATGGTGAGATTTGCAGGCACTCAAGTTCCCACCTCTGAGATCTGTGATTCCCCTCTGGTTAGGGCTGGTTGAAATGCTCCCTCTGTGGGTGGGTGTCAACTGAGTTTGGTCCGGTTTTCCTTTCTGCTCTAACAGGATAGCACTGAGTTCAATACCTCACAGTTGCTGCTTTCTCCCTCCCCCAGTTCCCAGAGGTGCTCTCCACACCCCGCTGCAGCTGCCAGGGATAGGTAGGGGAGGGGTGGCATTGGTGATTCAGGACTACTTTTTCTATTTCTTCATTGCCTTTTTCAGTGATATGAAGTTAAAACCAGGTACTATGAGTGCTCACCTGATTTTCATTCTTATGAAAGTGTTTTTTTCTGTGTAGATAGTTGTTAACTTGGTGTCCTTACTTGGGGGGCAATCAGGGGACCTTCTATTCTGCCGTCTTTCTCCACTTCCTCTCTATATATTTTTCTTTGGGAAGTATCTAGTTAAATCTTTTACTCATTGTCAAAATGTAGTATTTTGTCTTCTTCTTAAGTTCTATTTAATCTGCAAATTTATATGAATGTTTCTTAATTTGTAAAGTCAGTTTCAGGAGGAATTTTTAATTTCTTATTGTATTGAATTTTCAGAGAATGTTGTTTAAAAATGGTTCCTTTTTTTCTTTTTGAGACAGGGTCTCATTCTGTCACTCAGGTTGAAGCATAGTGGTGCAATCATAGCTTACTGCAGCCTCAATCTCATAGGCTCAAGTGATTCTCCCACCTCAGCCTCTTGAGTAGCTGTGAATACAAGTGTGCAGCCCAACTAATTTTTTTATTTTTTAGAGATGAAGGTCTCACTATATTGTCCAGTATGGTCTCAAGCTCCTGGGTTCAAGCAATTGTCCTGCCTCAGCCTCTCAAAGTGCTGGAATTACAGGTGTGAACCACCGCGCCCAGGGAAAATAGTTACTTTTTAAAATCAAATTGTATTGGTATGTAAGTACATAAAAAAATTAATCCATAAATGTAGAGAAGAATAAACAGTCTCTCTGGATTACAAATTGTATATAGGGATATTAAATCAAATTTGCTGTTTACGTTATTTGAATTCCTTCTGTCCTTCATTATTTTCTGTTTACCTGATTGACCAAATTCTTTAAAAATGTGCTCTCAAAATTTCTAAAATTATCGTGTTTTCGTTAAGTTTGCCCCGTATTTTCAGAGACCTTTCCTTAACATATTTCACCAAATGTTAGTGCTTCACACCAACATCTCTGATTCTCCTCCTTTCAAGCACATGAGAAAGCAGTACTTTTCGCTACCTCCCACCTTGAGGTTTCGCATGGCAATGTGCCTTGTTATGACCAATATGTTTCTGATTGTTTGATTGCTACTGTACTTTTCTCCTTAATGGTAATCATGAAAACATGTGTTGATAAAGAAGTATCACATGGGCGATAGCTGCCTTATAAAGTTTCCCAGACTTGCAACAGAGATTGTTTGAATAATAAACATACTGTGCTAGTTCACTGAAGTTTTTATGATTATTTGTTATTCTACAGCATAACCTAGGTTATTCTAACTAATGGAACCATATTATTCAGTGCATAAATGCTTATAATTGTTAGGTTTTTGTCTTGGATTGTACTTTTTATTTTTACAAATATGCTTCTTGCTTTGTTTAATGCATCTGATACTGAATTCACTTTTATCTGATATTGATAGTGTCACTTTTGGTTTCTTATTCTTTTATTTTTACCTAGAATATCTTTATCTTCAATTTTAATCTTTCCCTGTCACTTTGTTTTCAATATTTTTTCTATTTTAAAAATTGTTGCATTTGGTTTTTAACAAAAACTAAAGATTATAAAATTATATCTTTTGATAAATCTGTTTATCTGTTCATGTACATTTATTAAAATCTGTTCATGTAAATTTATTGTAATAAATTACATATTTGGTTTTATTCCTTTCATCTTGTATTCACTGATGTTTTACTTTGTGCTGATTATCCTTTTGCCATTTTCTTTTCTTTTCCTTTTCTTTTTTCTTTTTTTTTTTTGAGACAGGGTCTCATTCTGTCACCCAGACTGGAGTGCAGTGGTTTGATCTCGAGGTCAAGCGATCCTCCCACCTCAGCCTCCCAAGTAGCTGGGACTATAGGACGTAGCTGCATCTGGCTAATTTTTTACTTTTTTTTTTTTTTTTGTAGATAAAGAGTTTCACCATGTTGCACAGGCTGGTCTTTTACTATTTTCACACTTTTTTTGGGCTTAAGTGTGTTTTATTACTTATCACTTATTTTGCTCATAATACAGAACTTTGAGCATGGTTGTGTCAGGCAAAGCTCACCTCTGCTCCATGTGGCTTCACCTGAGTAAGATCAACTGAAGGTTAGAGGATTTGTTTCCAAGACAGCTCACTAATATGGCTAATGTGTTAGTTCGGGCTGTCAGCTGAGAGCTTAGCCAGGGCGGAGGGCTGGGGGCTTCACTTTCTCTGCAAGTGGCTTCCCATGGTAATTAGATTTCACTGGTGAGCATCCCAAGAGATAGAGATTGTGTTCTAGACAGAAGCTATATTGATTTTTATCATCTTCCCTTGGACGTTCCACAGTGTCACTGCCTCTGTTGGTTGTGGCAGTCTCAAGGACCCATGCAGGTTCAAAAGAGAGTCAAGATTTGGAAGAGCATGTAAGATGGGAAATGTTATTGCAACCTTTCTTGGAGAATACAGCAGAGATAACATTCTTCCCTCCACCCTTTGAATATTACCTCTGACTTTATATTCTGTTTTCTTTTTCTCTCTATCCTTGGGTTGTCTTAATTACTATACCTTTTTTTTTTTTTTTTTTTTTTTTTTTTTGAGACAGAGTCTCCCTCTGTCACCCAGGCTGGAGTACAGTGATGCAATCTTGGCTCACTGCAACCTCCACTTCCCTGGCTCAAGCAATTCTCCTGCCTCAGCCTCCCAAGAAGCTGGGATTACAGGCATAAGCCACCAGACCCAGATAACTTTTGTATTTTTAGTAGAGACAGTGTTTCACTGTGTTGGCCATGCTGTTCTTGAACTCCTGGCCTCAAGTGACCTGCCTGCGTTGGCCTCCTGAAGTGCTGGGATTACAGGCATGAGCCACCATGCCTGGCCTAATTACTATAACTTTTTAATAAGTTTTCATATCAAGTAGAACTAGTCATCCTTTTTCTCACTCTTTTCTGCTTTGATAGTGTCTTAGCTATTCTTGGCCCTTTTCCCTTCATATAAATTTTGGAGTCATCTTGCTGATTTCCTGAAAAAGCTCTGATTATTTTTGTATTGAGATTGCATTGAATCTACAGATAAATTTGGGAAGAATTGACTTTTTTATGATGTTAGATCTTTCAAGTCCTTAATGTGTTTTTTTGTTTGGTTAGTTGTTGTTCTTACTGTTTTTGAGACAGTCTCCCTCTGTCACCCAGACTGGTGTGCAGTGGAATGATCTCAGCTCACTGCAGCCTCAACCTCCTGGGCTCAAGCAATCCTTTCACCCCAGCCTCCTGAGTACTTGGGACTGCAGGGATGCACTTCCATGCCTGGCTAATTTTGTATATTTATGTTGCCCAAGCTCGTCTCACATTCCTGGGTTCAAGCGATCTGCCCACCTAAGCCTCCCAAAGTGCTGGGATTACAGGCATGAGGCACTGTGCCCAGTCAGCATTTTTTAAATTATAGATCGTTTAAAACTTCTTTCCATAAGTTTGTAAATGTTCTTCATAAATGTCCTATGCATCTCTTATTAAATTTCTTCATAATTATCTTATCTGTTGTTGCTGTTTTAAATCTTATATGTATTTAAATTGCATTTTAAAACTGTTATTGGTATACAGAAATGCAATTTATCTTATATCCAGCCATATTGCTATATTATCTTTTTCTTAACATTTCTCTGTAAATTGTTTTTAGTTTTTTATGTAACCAGTAATATCATTGGTGAATAACAGTTTGTTTCTTCCTTTCTAATCCCTTTTCACATTTTCTTATACTGACTAAGGACCTCCAGAATAATGCTGAAAAGAATGGTGAAGGCAGACATGCTTTTCATATTCCTGGCTTTGACAACCACCCCCAATTATAATTTTAAATAATTCTCGGGCCAGGCACAGTGACTCATGCCTGTAATCCCAACACTTTGGGAGGCCAAGGCAGGAAGATCATCTGAGGTCAGGAGTTCAAGACCAGCATGGCAAACATGGTGAAACCCTGTCTCTACTAAAAATACAAAAATTAGCCGGGCATGGTGGTACCGCCTATAATCCCAGCTAGTCAGGAGGAAGAGGCAAGAGAATCTCTTGAACCTCGATTCTCTTGCCTCAGAGTGAGGTTGCAGTGAGCCGAGATCTCACCACTGCACTCCAGCCTAGGCGACAGAGCGAGACTCTGTCTCAAAAATAAAATAAAATTATCGAGTCTACAGAAAGCCAAAAGAAGGTATATGAACACGAACACCCATGTTCTCTTCATCTGATTTTTTATAATGGGGATTACAGACAGATGTTCTGGTCCTAACATTTCAGGCAGTAATTTTCACCAATTGAATACAAGTTGCTTTTATTGTATATCTGAACTTATCTTGCAGGACAGTTTCGTTAAAATTTTAGCTTTTACTATATTTATTACAACTTACATTTTTTCTGTTGTAAAATATTGACAGCTTAAGCAACAAGAGTTTTACATGTATTTGAAAAACTGAGAGTGAGTCAAAATCAATTGCCTACTCTGTTAAAATTAGTACAATTAACAGCATATACTATCATTAGAATACTGCTCCCTGCACCTCTTAAAATGATCTTTGACATCCTGGAGATTTCTGTGAGAACAGACTTGTTTTTGAGTTACATTATTGTAAGTGCTCAGAATATTATTCCTTTAAGCTTAATTTACTATCAGTGCTTTTGAAATGGTGCCTCTTTGTTTTGCTTATAATTCTTTGAAGCATAATCTTAAAATAACATTGCCTTCCTGAAGAATTTAATAGTCTTATGATATATGACCTCATTTTATCTTTTTTGTTGAAATGTCAAGTTTCCTATTATACCACAGAAAGCAAGAAATGTCAGACATTATCATGTGTACAGAGCTTTGGCATGTCTGAGTGAATTAATTGGGGAATAAATAAGTATTGAATGGTTGTCCTTGTCTTCATAATAAGCCAAATTTAGATAATCTTGAAAAAAAAAGTCACAGAAGATTGAATTCTAAGATTTATTTTTTAACAGTGGGTTCTGAGGTCAGAGTGTCAGAGTTTAGATCTTCTTTTGGAGTTTAGAAAAGTATTTGATTTTTTTTACAGTGGGGTTTGCAGATATGGGACGATGGCTGCTTTTTTATTTTTTTTTAACAACATACATCAGTAGTTTTTAATTTTGTTTGATTTTTTTTTTTAACCTTGGGAATTGCAGCTAAAGAAAAGTCATTATCACGCCAAGTTTAGCTTTGTTTCTAAGCAAGATTTCAGGTTAAGTAGGAGGTGAGAGAATTTTTTAAAATGTATGTGTTAAAAGGTTTTTTTAAAGAGTTTTAGGTAAAAGTTTATACTTTGGTGGGCTGATTTCATTGCAAACTAAGTCAGAAAAGACAATCATATATGCAGGCTTTAATTTTCATTTACGTTGCAGACACCTGAAAGAAAGTCACTTTTTCTTTCTTTAGATTTCAATTGTTGTACTGCAGATAATTGTATTAGAGTTAACCTATTTGTGGAATCAGATTGAATTAAGATTTAAGCAAGAAATACGAATTTGTGTCTTTAAGAATTCTCTGTGGGTGGGCTTGGGCTTCTTTCTCGGTGCCTTTGTTTTCTTTTCTTTTCTTTCTTTCTTTTTTTTTTTTTTTTTTGAGACAGAGTCTCGCTCTGTTACCCAGGCTGGAGTGCCGTGGTGCGATCTCGGATCACTGCAAGCTTCGCCTCAAGGGTTCACGCCATTCTCCTGCCTCAGCCTTACCGTGTTAGCCAGGATGATGCCTTTGTTTTCGCCCTTCCTCTGCCTTCATTTTATAATGGTATCTTCTCTTTAAAGTCACGAGGCTTACACGCTGGCTCACGCCTGTAATCTCAGCACTTTGGGAGGCCAAGGCGGGTGGATCACTTGAGGTCAGGAGTTTGAGACCAGCCTGGCCAATATGGTGAAACCCCGTCTCTACTAAAAATACAAAAATTAACCAGGGGTGGTGGCGGGCGTCTGTAGTCCCAGCTACTCTGGAGGCTGAGGCAGGAGAATCGCTTGAACCCAGGACATGCAGCTTGCAGTGAGCCGTGATTGCGCCACTGCGCTCCAGCCCAAGGCACATGGCTTGATGAAGCACAGTTAGCACAAATAATGTGTTCCAGATGTCCTCGATTCTCACCGCACTTCTATGATAATAGGTACTATTATCCCAATTTGACATATGAGATAACTAATGACTGGTGAGATCTAAAGTCACATGACTCTTCAGTGCCATGCACAGCTCACTCCAAACCCAGTGATTTCCCCATTTTCTGATGTCCCCTCTCTTTTATCCCACCAGTCATTGTTTTTATCAAGAAAAAGATCAACTTCTTGTAGACATGGTCTGCGGGTTCTGTTTGAGCAGTGTTGGGAAAAATTCAATCTGCTGGTCAGTTAGGGGAAATGCAGCAAAGTTAAAAAAAAAAAAAAGCCATCTTTATTCCCTGGAGGCTCGTCTTTCTTCATAGTTTAAATTCTTTTCGTTGCCCACTAGAGGGCAGATCTGTGTCATCGCTGTCTTTTTATTCTGAGCAAAATGAGGACACTCAGGCAAGCAGGAAGAACCTGAAAACTGAGATCAAACATTTCCTTGAAAATTAAAATGTGAATGCTCTTACCTCCTCAGTACAAAAGTGATTAAATTGAAGGTCAGGAAAAAGTTCCTATGTGCCTTGTTCTTGTTTCTGATTCAAGAACACTGTTTCCTTCACCCTTTCTGAAATCCCCAGCCCTTTAGTTTAAGGAGCAGGACTTGCAGGATTTAGGAGATGGAAACAAAAGGCTTGGGAACAGGTCGAGTTCTTCTGTTGGCTGGAATTCTCAAGCGTAGTGCTTAAAGTAATGAGACAGTGGGCTGTTCTATTCATGCCACTGTGTTTAAGCACTCACCGATACGATCTGCTTGTAGTGGAGTTCCAGAGGGAAACTGAGACCCTGGTCTGTGGTCTGGCATGGTGAGCATACCCAACAGGCTGCCATTGTCCCTGATGAGCTCCAGCAGGGTAAAGCAAGTGTCCATTTCTGTGTCACTGTTGGCCTTAAAAGTCCTGATTCCTAGTAAAAACCACGTGGCAGCCTGGTGCAGTGGCTCATGCTTGTAATTTCATTGCTTTGGGAGGCTGAGGCAGGAGGACTTTGAGTCTAGGAGGTCCAGGCTCTAGTGAGCTGACAGAATGAGACACTGTCTCTAAAAAATAAAAACAAAACAACAAAAAACCTACTTGGAGTCAGCATGTGGGAAAAGGAAAAGGGAAGGAGGTGATCTTGGTTATATGAGCTGCCTTCATGAACATGCTAGAGCTTCCATCTCACATAAGCTTTTAAGTGGCTTATGACTGAACTGGATCACAAGATCCCTAAGTGCAGTTGGAAGAGAGAAAACATTATTCAATTTTCCAGAACTTAAAGTAGAGATAGTTTAAGAAAAACAAAATTAAAGGGTGTCCCACACCCTCATCTATTTATTTTGGTAGTGGTGGTGGTGGTTTTTTTGTGGGTGTGTTCATTTGTTTTTTGAGACAGAGTCTTGCTCCGTCGCCCAGGCTGGAGAGCAGTGGCACAAACACTGCTCACTGCAGATTCAACCTCCTAGGCTCAAGAGAATCTCCCTTGTTAGATCCCTGAGTAGCTGGGACCACAGGTGCACACCACCACATCTGGCTGATTTTGTTTATTCTTTGTAGAGATGTGGTCTCACCATGTTGCCCAGGCTGGTCTCAAACTCCTGGGCTCAAGTGATCCTCCAGCCTTGGCCTCACAAAGTGCTGAGATTACAGGCGTACAGGCATGAGCCATCTGGCCTGGCCACCCTCGTGTGTTTTAATACAGAAGTTATGAGTGAAAACAAGTTACTCAGAGCAAGCTCCATGCAAAGCAAAGAGGGAAGAAGCCAGGGTGGATATATACTAGGAGCTGAGGGTTTCGACTGATCTGTAAAAGTCACTTGAAGCCACTTACAGTAGTTCCCCCTTATCAGCAAGGAATGTGTGCCAAGATCCCCAGTGGATAAGACTGCAGCTAATACGGAACCCTATGTATACTGTTTTTTCCTATACATACATACCCATGATAAAGTTTAATTTCTAAATTAGGCACAGTAAGAGATTAACAAAAATAACTAATAACAAAATAGAACAATTATAACAATATACTAAAATACAAGTTATGTTGGCCAAGTGCAGTGGCTCACGCCTGCAATCCCAGCAACTTGGGAGGCTGAGGCAGGCGGATTAATTGAGGCCGGAAGTTTGAGACCAGCCTGGCCAACATGGCAAAACCCCATCTCCACTAAAAATACAAAAACTAGCTGGGTATGGTGGCACATGCCTGTAATCCCAGCTACTTGGGTGGCTGAGACATGACAATTGCTGGAACCTGGGAGGCAGAAGTTGCAGTGAGCTAAGATCATGCCACTGCACTCAAGGAAAAAAAAAAAAAAAGCCACCGTACCGAGGTAGTTTCCCTATTATCCCACCTACTCCAGAGGCTGAGGCAGGAGAATTGCTTGAACCTGGGAGGCGGAGGTTGCGGTGAACCGAGATCACACCATTTGCACTCCAGCCTGGGCAACAAGAGAGAAACTCTGTAATATTTTCAGACCACAATTGACTGCAGGTAACTGAAACCTCAGAAAGCAAAACTGTGGATAAGGAGAAACTGTTTACACTATATTTAGACTTTGGGCACTTGGGATTTTTAGGCACCAGGACGAATTTCTATTTTTGTTTCTTTATGATGTAGCTTCCCTAAGATTTTCTGCCAAGGAAAGAGCAAAGGTATTTCTCTGAGTACCATCTTATTTCATATTTTGGAGAGGTAAAAGGATGGAATAAGAGGATCTTGAACTCTAAGACTGTTTCCATTGCTCACTTGCTGTGTAGTATTAAAAGAGCTTCTTACTCTCTATAAGCCTCAGTTTCCCCATCTGTAAGAATCAGAATGTTGATACAACCTCACACACAGGTAAGGAGAGGTTGGGTGAGGAGACAAATGTAAAACGCTAATGTAGTACCTAGCACATCACACATCTACAGTAAAGGCGAGCTATTCTAGGACTATTTGTGAAATTCTACCGGGAAGAGTCTCTTTGATACTCACTGCAATAGTAGTAGCTACTGAAACACCTCCCCTCAGTGACTTCTGGACCTTGAGTGTTCTCACTTCTTGACTGTTTTCTTTAATTTTTTAAAATTCATTTTGTTTTCTTTCTTTTTTTTTTTCTTTCTTTTTTTTTTTTTTTGAGACAGTCTCACTTTGTTGCCCAGGCTGGAGTGCAATAGCACAGTCTCGGTCCATTGCAGCCTCTACCTCCCAGGTTCAAGCGATTCTCCTGCCTCAGCCTCCTGAGTAGCTGGGACCACAGGCGTCTGCCACCACACTGGGGGCTAACTTGTTTTGTTTTGTTTTTTGTTTAGTGAAGGGGGGGGGGTTCACCATTTTGGCCAGGCTGGTCTTGAACACCTGACCTCAGGTGATCCGTCTGCCTCAGCCTCCCAAAGTGCTGGGATTACAGGCGTGAGCCACGAAGCCCGGCCACATTTTTTTCTTCTGGTGAAGATTTTCCCTTTCACCATTCTGGTAGACATCACCTTATATAACTTTTCACCCCACTCACCCAGAGAAGCTGGAAGAAAGGGAAAGGAAAAATACTTCGCTCCATGGGACTCCGCTCACTCTCTTCTTTCCACGCAGCAGAGCAATGATGAAACCAAGGTCAGAGAGTTGGAAAGGCCTTAGGGGAGAGCCAAGACCTGAGTCATATTTTCATTACTATTAAAATTCTCACCCGCCCAAATCCTGCTCCTTACAAGTCCTGTATAATTTATTTCAAGGCCTGTGCCTGGGTGTCTGCTCTAACATGTACTTATGATGCAGCAAAAAATCATTTTACTGTTTTTGCTCTAGCGCTGGCTACGGGGCACAGGTCTTCTCCCGGGTTAGAGACTACTCACTCAGACTTGCCTTTCTCCTCAACATGGCTTTTCCCCTCATCATTCCTTTTCATGTCAGTTGAGATGGGCGCGAGGAAACCATACACTTCTATCCTTGTCATTCAGCCATTTCTGAATCCTAAGGAACTTAGTTACTAGAATTGTCCTCTCCCAGATAGGATCTTTTATTTTTTTCTTCAACTTTTATTTTTAGTTTTTGGGTACATGTGCAGGATGTGCAGGTTTGTTACATAGCTAAACATGTGCCATGGTGGTTAGCTGCAAGGATCATCCCATCACCTAGGTATTAAGCTTAGCATGCATCAGCTATTCTTCCTGATGCTCTCCCTGTCACCACTCTCCCTTTGCTCCACCAAATAGGTCTTTATGGCAATACATAAAAAGGAGCTCACCCTGCATTAGTGACTTCAGAATGTGTGTATGTTTAGGGGTCTATATACATGGTGTATATGTGTTTGCTTGAGGGTAAGTGTATATGTTGGGCATGTGTTGGGGTTAGTTGAGATGGAACACAAAACTGGATCACAGATATTACAGCTCTTAAAATGTATCAGCAAACATTTACTGAAGCCGTAATCTACTGAAAGCACTGAGATAAAGGAATGCATTACTACATGTGGTTCTTAACCTTGGGATTTTACTATAATCAATATGGAGAGAGAGGATGTGTGAATATATTTAAAATAAAATGAGCAGAGATAATAATTGACAATTGAAAACAAATGCTTTGGGAAATTAAAAGGAGGAGGGATTCACAAAGGTCTGATGGGATTCTAAAAGGCTGCAAGGATAACACAACATTTTAATTGGTCTTTGAAAAAAAAAATAGGACTTAGATAAGCAGAGTAGAAGGGCAGCCTCTGGAAAGGCTTGCTTAACACCTAAATACACTGCATTACTGGTGGATCAGTCAAAATTATTTTGGTTGTCAGTGGCCAAAAACTCATTCAAATTACAGAGGAAATTAAAATGATCCATGTAACTGAGAAGTTCAAGGTATGATGCTGACTTCAGGTCTCACAAAATGCCGTCAGGATACTGTCACCTTCCCTTGGCCTAGCTCTTCTCAGTGTTGGCTTTATTTTCTGGTAGGCAGTCTCTGTAAACAGGACTATGCAGAGCTTCAGAATAAAGTTCTACCAACACAAGACATAGCACGTTTTCCCCAGCAGTGCCAGAAACCCCCTGGATTCTCATTAGCTTGGTGTGGGTCAAGTGACTATCTCATCTATGAATCTGTTGCTTTAACTTGAGGTATGGAATTCTCTAATGGCTCAATCTGAGTCCTGTGCCCACTCCTAGAGCCAGGTGGTCAGAATAGTCCAACCTGAACCTCATGAACTGAGAGTGGAAGAGGGATGGTTCTGCAGAGGGACTCAGGATCCCATCACCAGAAGAAAGGAATGGATTCTGAGCAGACAAAAACAACAGAGGTTCACTGTCATCTCTTCCTTCAGCAATCTGTTGATGATGGCTCCTATTAACTCCTTTCCTGAGTTTCATAATTCTTTTATACTAATACGAGAGGTTCTTGAACATATAACTTATCCTTAATTGTAGACCCTAACTCTCAGCCTGTAGAAGTCTATTCTACATTTACCGATAGGAGACACTTGGGATAATTAATTCAAGCACTCAGGGAAGTGAGCACTAGCAAATCCTCCCCATTCAGAATGAAAAGTGAAATTAGGGCTGAACTGTTTTCTTCTATTTTCTGAACTATTTTCTTCTAACTATTAATAGCTATGATTTTTTTGACCAAATAGTTGAGAAAGAATGAGACTCTGGCATTCATGACTTATCTCCATGAGGAAATCCTGCCTTTTGGGATGAACCTAGGAGGTTTCCATAGGAAGTGTTCAATTCAATAGAAAATGAAAGTTTAAAGACATTTCTGGATATTTTTGTTCCCAGGGATGAGATTTACCCAGGTCATGGCTCTCTCTACCCAAGGAACAATGTCATGATTTTATTATTTCTTAATAGACCAACACTCAGGATCAAGATAGAAGTGCAAATGAGCTGAATAGTGCTTGCAAATTGGGACTTGGCAAACGTATTTGGCAATGAGCCACGTACTTTTTCATTCTGAAGGCTTGGTGTTGAAAAATGCCTAAAGCTACACTCAGCATCTGCATCATTAGGGTCTAGGAAACTAGGCAAATTCACTGGTCTGTCATTTTAAACTATAAGCCAATTTGTTTCTCTAGACATTACATTTGAGCCTTTAATGAAGTAATAGATATTTTATAGATTCAGAACTATGTCAGGGTTCAAATGAGCTTTATGTTTGTTAGCATTTATTTTTATCTTTTGTGTTTAATCTTTATTTTTCGTATAATAGTGTTTTTAAAACCTTTTTCATTTAGACCTGACAGTGGCAAATATACTCATATGTATAAGCAAATGTAGAAAAAATGTTTTCTATGTTCATTTTTATCCAAGGCCATATCTATGTAACACCACCAAATTTGTAATTTCCTAAATGAATCAAAACTTTGGACACCATTTATTAAGCTATTATTTTCTTAAAAGGCAATTCAGATTTCACAAACTATACATAAATATATTTTCCTTCAAAAAATATGAACCACTATAAATAAAGCTAGTTTCCTCCTTTCTCCCCAACCCCTAACTCCCAGCTCAGATTTTTCACCACCTTCTCTCTGGTAAACTCTGTTATTAGTTCTGGTGCACATCCTTCCCCATACGTGTGTGCGTGTGCAAATATACACACACACACACACACAAACACACACCTACACCTACCCATAGAAACTTCAGAATATCACTCAGTGTATATTTACATAAAAGATATTATACTGGTTCAGGTGCAGTGGCTCACGCCTATAATCCCAGCACTTTGGGAGGCCAAAGCGGGCGGATCACTTGAGGCCAGGAGTCCAAGACCAGCCTGGCCAACATGGTGAAACCTTGTGTCTACTAAAAATACAAAATTAGCCAGGTGTGGTGGTAGGCATCTGTAGTCCCAGCTATTTGGGAGACTGAGACAGGAGAATTGCTTAAACCCGGGAGGTAGAGGCTGCACTGAGCCAAGATCGTGCCACTGCACTCGAGCCTAAACAACAGAGAAAAACTCCATCTCAAAAAAAAAAAAAAAAAAAAAGATGATATCATACTAAACATATTTATCTACAGCTTGCTTTTTAAAATTTAACAGTATGTCATGTAGGTCTATTGATATTTTTACATATGCAGCTAGTCCGTCCCCAATTTATGGACATAGAGATGGCTTCTGATCTTTCTCCATTATAAACAAAGTCATTGCACATATCTTTTCTAATTTGTTGGCATAATAGTCCCTTAGAGTCCTGATAATCCTTGTCATTCATGTAAGGTTGGTGGTATGTCTACCCCTTCATTCCTGATCGTAATAATTTGAGTCTTCACCGGGTGGGGTGGCTCACGCCTGTAATCCCAGCACTTTGGGAGGCCGAGGCAAGCGGATCACGAGGTCAGGAGATGGAGACCATTCTGGCTAACACAGGGAAACCCTGTCTCTACTAAAAATACAAAAAATTAGCTGGGTGTGGTGTCAGGTGCCTGTAGTCCCAGCTACTCAGGAGGCTGAGGCAGGAGAATGGCGTGAACCCAGGAGGCAGGGGGTGCAGTGAGCCAAGATCGTGCCACTGCATTCCAGCTAGGGGGACATAGTGTGAGATTCTGTCTCAAAAATAATAATAATAATAATAATAAATAATAAATAATAATAATTTGAGTCTTCTTTTTTTTTCTTAGTCAGTCCAGCTGAAGATTTGTCAATTTTGTTGATCATTACAAAGAACCAACTTCTGGCTTTGTTGGTGTATTAGTCCATTCTCACACTGCTATAAAGATACTACCCAAGACTGGGTAATTTATAAATAAAGGAGGTTTAATTGACTCACCATTCTGCATGGCTGGGGAGGCCTCAAGAAACTTAAAATCATGCCGGAAGGCAAAGGGGAAGCAAGCGTCTGCTTCACAAGGCAGCAGCAGGAAGAAGCAAGCAAAGGAGGAACTGGCCAAACACTTATAAAATCATCAGATCTCATGGGCCCTCACTCACTATCACTAGAACAGCATGGGGGAAACTGCTCCCATGATCCAATCACCTCCCACCAGTTCCTTCCTCAACACCTGGGTTTTACAATTCAAGATGAGATTGGGTGGGGACACAAAGCCAAACCACATCAGTTGGTTTTCTCTACTGTTTTTCTATTCCCTATTTCACTTACTCTCCTCTAATCATTATTTCTTTCTGTTTGCTTTGGGCTGTTTGCTCTTTTTTTCTAGTTTCTTAAGGTAGAGGTTTAGGTGATTGATTTGTGATCTTTCTTCTTTGTTAATATGGGCATTTGCAGCTATAAATTTATCTTGGAGCACTGCTATAGCTACATAACATATGTTTTGTTCTGTTTTTCTTTTCATTCTTCTCAAAGTTTTTAATACTTTCCCTCTCTCCCCTGAGGGTTCAATAGTTCAGACTGGCTAGACACAGTGGCTCATGCCTGTAATCCCAGCAGTTTGAGAGGCTGAGGCAGGAAGATCTGAGCCCAAGAGTTCAAGACTAGCCCGGGCAACATAGGGAGGCCCTGTCTTTATGAAAATAAAAATAAAAATAAAAAAATAACTGGATATGGTGGCACATGCCTGTTGTCCCAGCTACTCAGTAAGCTGTGGCAGGAGGATCACTTGAACTCATGAACTCAGGACCACAGTGAGCCATGATTGTACCACTGCACTCCAGCCTGAGTGACAGAGCAAGACCCTGTTTCAAAAGAATAATAATAATAATAAATAACTGAGACTATCAAATAAATTTACAGCAGGCAGACTAACAGAAGAAAATGTATATATTTGAGAAATGTTGGCAGTCCACCTCTCTTAGAGTGAGACCATAGCCCAGAATGGGAGCTGAGGGACAAGGGAGCCCCCATTTCATTATGTGTGCCTGCCAGGAGCAGCACTTTCAGGGTAGAGCTTTGGTAACGTGGCACTGCAGGGAAGCTTAGCAGGCCAGGCCATGTCTGAAATGCCACAGACACTCTCTTACTGAGATTCCTAATTGACTTTCTTGAGTGATCTTCATTTGCTATATGTTCTTGAGACAAATTTCAGAGACTTTAAATGGTTGTTGTTGTTGCTGCTGTTATTTTTGAAATAGGATCTTGCTCTGTCACCCAGGCTGAAGTGCAATGGTACAATCATAGCTCACTGCAGCCTCTACCTCCCAGGCTCAAGAGATCCTCCCGCCTCAGCCTCCCAAGTAGCTGGGACCACAGGCGTGCACCACCATGCCCAGCTAATTTTAATTTTTGTAGAGATGGGGTCTCACTTTGTCGCCCAGGCTGGTCTTGAACTCTGGGTCAAGTAGTCCTCTCACTTCGGCCTCCCAAAGTTAAATGATTGTTTAAAAATTATTTTCACAAGTTAAATTGTTTTGCTGGAGAGAGACTTTTTATTTCACCATTCTGGAAGTCTCAAGGAAAAATGCTTTTGATTTAGTGTTTATTTAAGTTAAAATAAAGGAAACTAGCTGTTAAGACTTTGATAAAAAGCAAAAAAAAAAAAACAAAACAAAACTAAAGCTAAGTACTTGAATGATGGGAAGGCACAAGTATTAGTAGATTCCTGAATTTTATTAATTTTCCAAATGTCTTAAGGTTAAAGTTGAAAAAAAAAGAGGCAAGTAGAAAAGTAAGACACCTGGCTGAGGGTTCTATACTGAGCAGCAATTTTTCTGGCATTCCACAAAAGTTGATTGAGAATAAACTATATATTAATGTTGTATTTAATAACAAAATGCAAATCATTTGGTCTATAAAAATTTTTATTTTTCCTTAGATTTTAGGAAACTCGAAGCTAAATATAACGTCCAATCAAAGTAATCATATTTGCCTAACTAGGGCTAATATAAAAACTAGAATTTACCACCCCCTCCCAAAACACACACCTCCGTATTTAATTTTCAATTCCCACATCAGTTTTACTCTTTCCGATATATGTGTTATTAGTATAATGATAATACTTCCCATTTACTGAGAGGTATTGTATTAAGTTCTTCGCATCTGTTACCTGTAAAATTCCTGTAAAATTCCAATTTTGTGAATGAGGAAGCTGAGGCCTAGAATCATTATTTGCCCATGATTTAACGTTAATAAGTGACAGAGCCTTGGATTCAGACTCAGGCAGTCTGAATTTAACCAACTTCTTCTTCTTTTTTTTTTTTTTTTTTTAACAAGGTCTTGCTCTGTCACCCAGGCACGAAATCACAGCTCACTGCAGCCTTGAATTCCCAGGTTCAAGTGATTCTCCCACATCATCCTCTTGAGTAGCTGGGACTACAGGCACATGCCACCATGCCTGGCTAATTTTTGTATTTTTTTGTAGAGATGAGATTTTGCCATGTTGCCCAGGCTAGTCTTAAACTCCTAAGCTCAAGCGATCCACCCACCTCGGCTTCCTATAGTGATGGAATTACAGGTGTGACCCACCATACTCGGCCTTCTTAACCATCTTCTGTATTGTCCTCCCAATTTCTTTTATCTTTTTGCTAATTGTTGGAATTAAAGTATAAATAAATAGTAGTGGTAGAGCACTTACTCATCTAGCGAGATCATAGTACTAACCCGTTGACAACAGGTTGACTGGCTCAGTCTTACAGGTTATCTTTCAGGCCTACACCATGTTCTGGCTGTGGATCAGAAAAATATTCTCTGTGCACACCTGGTTAGAACACTGTGGCTTTGCTCCAGAGGCCTTTGAAGACATTGACAGTTAGCTCACCATGCTTTCCATCACCATCTAATTGGTAGTCACAACCTCAGGGAGAACCTAGTACCCTGGACCACACCTGAGCCGCCTTCAGTGAGTCAGTGCCTGGTCTGAATGTTTCTTTAATGTGCCTTGCCAGGCCTAAGGAGCTTCATTTGATACTCTGCTCTGTAAAAGACTGTCTCTCACTGTCTACTCTCAAAAGATACCTGTGATCTCACAATAACGGCTTCTTTCTTTTTGCATTCACCTTAGTTTGGTGATTCTTGATGTTTTTAATAATCCTGCTATGCTTTTCAAAAGGCAAGATTTCCAACATCAGCCATACTTTTTTCCATTCTGTCCAGGGACAAGAAATATTCATAGCTTGCCATAACTCTCCTCTCTCCTGAGGTTAAAGAGTCAATGAGGCAATGTCTGGAAAGTGACATGCCTTGAAAGTGGGTGAATTTTTACTCACACTGTGGTGTTCACGTGATTTTCAATTATCTTTGTTTTGACAGGTTTAAATTTGATATTCACTTGTTAAATACATCCACTTGTGTTTCGATGTTGGCTATAATTTTCAGTTCCTTATAAGGCTACTAGAGGGAATTTCAAGGTTTGCCAAAGGAGGCATACAATGACTGAGGGAGCGATGCTAAGACAGTTCTCCTTTCAGCAGGTCTCTGAAGCTCCCATGTGACTCCAGGAAACAGATTAGCCACCTGCTTCCTTCCATGCCATTCTGCCATTGATCAAGTTCTGACAAGTTAGACATGGGGGCTATATTTGCAAGGTTGTCTTAAGGCTTGAAAAGTGCATTGATGACATCATACTTTCTGAGGTACTTACTCATGCTTTAACCACATAGCCATGGCATCAGTCTCTGCGGTACCCCTGGAGTCACGCTTTGGAACAAAAACCCATGGTTTTTGTATAACAGAACAGATTCTGTGGGCTAATTTCCTTTGATCCTTCCCTGGGGTAGACACAGTTGCCTTGCAAGTTTGGGAATCATTACTTTTTATCTGTTCAAATTGGGAAACAGAGGAAGACCTACCTTCATAGAATGCAATTGTGATGACAAACAGAAACATTTGGGTAGACAAGATCTCAGTGGGGTGGGAAGGTGGGAGAGATGCTGAGGTGAGTGAGTAGGGTGGGAGGGCAGGTGGGAATGGGGAGGAATGTTTCTTCAGATGAGAACGTCATGATTAGCCAGAAAAACAAATTGCGTGTTAATATCTCATTCTCACCATTTAGAAACTTTAGACACTAGTCTAAGTTTTGTGCATTCAGATACAAGAGCTGGCTTTGGGACCTGTGATGCCAATTTTAGTAGCAGTCTTTTTTTCCCCTTCTTTCTCCCTTCTCCTTTTTGTCTTCCTCTTCCTTCTCCTTCCTCCTTCTTTTCTACTCAATCTTTGTTATAAATGTTACTTGATAGAGTTTCAGCTTTCAACATTGAATAATATAATTAACCTTCTACAAAAACCACCCATGCTATTTGGGAAGTTTTCTGGAGTTCACCCAAATAATAAAATCCAAGAGTCTAAAACACCAACTTCTCACCACTGAGAATACATTCCCAATGGTTAAATTAAACTAGATTTGGCCTGAAGATACCTCAGTACTTGACTCCTTACTTAACAAACTGCAACCAACTTAGTATGTAAACTAACTGAAAGCTTGACTTAGAAATATACTTTTATAACAAATAGCTGAGTCTCCGCCAATGACAGCAGCCAGGGGTCACTCAATCACAGGCAGCCAACTGACGAGACCATGTTCAAATAATGCAAACACTAAGCTGTCTCTAGACCTTCTTTTTGTTTTCTGGGTTTTTGTTGTTGTTGTTGTTCTTGTTATTTGTTTGTTTGTTTTTTGAGACAGGGTCTCACTCTGTCACCCTGGCTGGAGTACAGTGGCACGATATTGGCTCACTGCAAATTTCACTTCCCAGGCTTAAGCAATCCTCCCACCCAGCCTTCTGAGTAGCTGGGACTACAGGCATGCACCACCACACCCAGATAATTTTTGTATTTTTGTAGAGATAAGGTTTCACCATTTCGCCCTGCTCTCAAACTCCTGGGCTCAAACAATCCACCTGCCTCATCCTTCCAAAGTGCTGGAATTACAGGCATGAGCCACAGGGCCTGACCTTTATTGGCTGCCTTTCCTTCCCTGTCTTACTTCTCTAATTTGCTGGTGTTCCCCACACTCCCTAAATAAACTCTCATATGAGAACCTTTATTTCAGAATTTGATTTCAGGTAAAGCCAAATAAGATAACTTTGAAACATTTATTTAACCAGTATTTACTGAAAGCCTATAGTATTTTTACCAGGCTCTGTGATGAACCAAATGACATGGGCCTTGCCTTGTTTTAAACTACATGTGATCTTCCCCTTCCTCTCTCTTCCTGTTCCTGCTGTTGAAATCTTCAGTCTGTTTCTCCTCCATTCTATCCTACACATGAATTCCAGAATCACCATAATAATACAGTTTTCATTGTAACGCCATGATGGCTTCTCATGACCAAAACACAAACTTCAGATTTTTTAAAATGGCATTTCAGGGCATGATAATTTGCTCCTCATCTTTTTTTCCCAGCAGTCTCAACTCTTGTTTCTCCTCTTTCTCCATGTATTTCCTGTGACCTTGCCTTCCCAGAACAATGGGGTAAGCATAAGGCTGAGACTAAGCACATGAACTTTGGAGCCAGAGGCCTGGTTCTCCCACCCAATATCAAATACCAGTGTAACCTTGGGCAAGTGCTCTTACTTATCGGTACCTCTGTTAAATGGCACAGCAATACCTCCTCTAGAGTCACTGTGGGGGTTAGCCTAGATAATACATCTAAAGCACATAGGATAGTAGCTGAGCACTCTGCAAGGGCTATTATTATTGGTGGCTGTTTGATACATTGCATGTGGAACATACCACAAGCGTTTGTGTTGTGCCCTGTCTGGACAATTTTTTTTTTTTTTCCATTTAACAAACTCCTTCAAGACCCTACTCGAGTATCAACCTTTCTTTGTAGTTGTCTCTTATCAGCTTCTTACATTCAACTCTAAGAATTAATTGCAGTTGGTTTTCCAAGTCTGTAATATTTTTTATGTATGTTCATTTCTGCACTTATAACATTATATCATGGTTAATTGAGTGTGTATGTGTGTGTGTGTATGCAAGTGTGTGTATGCAAGTGTGCATCTCCTATCTCCTATCTCATGTGAACTATGAGGTCCCTGCAGGGGGGTGGGGGATGGTATCTTTTTCATCATTACACCTCCAATGCCCAGTATAATGCTTGGAGTATGATTGGTGCTCCATAAAATTAGTTTAATGCAAGAATGAGCAAGTGGGTAAATGAATGAATGACTGAAATTGCTGCAGAAGATAGGGTGGGACCTACATCTAGAGCCCAACCACCTTCCACCCCTTTCTTGAGACTTCCAGTATAGCATCTTACCTGATCCTCCAATAGTCTATTTGTTTCATATACCCTCTTGGTATTCCCCCAACCCGTTCATCCTACCTTCTTTCTGATACTTCCCTTCCAGGCCAGAAGAGCATAAGGGTGAGACTGCTGAAAGATGCTCAGCATTTGAGCAGAGGCAGGTTGCCATGGCAACCATCCACAAAAAGAGTGGCAGCATGTGCTACTATTTCTCAGACCTGGCTCCCAGCCGGCGCTGGCTGGTGGGAGGCAGCAGAGAGACGCTGTGTAGCATTTCCACATTACAGTTTGTGCTGCACCCCATTGCTTCCTCATTTCATGCTGCGGTTGTGAGTTTTACAGTTTGCTTTTCTGTAGGAATTTTGTTTTCTTTAGGTTTGTGGTGGTAGAGGCAGGGAGGAAGAAGCAGACTGAACCCAAGCTATCTTTTAAAATGTTTCTAAATTAGCAGGAGTCTATCCTTGGTCTCCTGTTTTTATCCCATAGAAATGTTTTGGGGATTAGTGACAGGAAGTCCTGCTTAGTGCTTAAGAGCTGCTTTGTGAGGAAAAGATCATTATTGTTGAGCCAGAAACAAGCCACAGGTGTGTTGCATTCAGCCCTTGCGTAGAGGATAGGGCTGGGAAGACCTGTTCCTGTAGCTCTGTGCTTTTAGGCCTGTTGTTGTTTACTGGGTCTTTCACCAAAGTCACCTGGGAGATAAGTTTGCATTTCCTGTAAAAACAGCTTTGGGAGGCTTCATTACAATAAGTAAGAGTCTAGTGATAGATTCTGAGAACTCAGCACCAGGAAAAGCTTCTGTTTCTTCATGAACCATGGCTTATTTTTCTTCTACTAATGGACAGTAGATATCATACAATTGCTGGAAGTTCTGAGCTACATACTATGTTCCAAATACTAGTTTCCTTTTTGTTTTGTTTTGTTTTGTTTTATATTTATTTTATTTTATTTTTTGAGACAGACTCTCTCTCTGTTGCCCAGGCTGGAGTGTAGTGACGTGATCTCAGCTCACTGCAACCTCCGCCTCCTGGCTTCAAGCAATTCTCCTGCCTCAGCCTCCTAAGTAGCTAGAATTACAGGTGCATGCCACCACACCTGGCTAATTTTTTGTATTTTTTAGTAGAGACTGGGTTTCATCATGTTGGTCAGGCTGGTCTCGAACCCCTGACCTCAGGTGATCTGCCCACCTCAGCCTCCCAAAGTGCTGGGATTATAGGCGTGAGCCCCCGTGCCCGGCCCCAAATACTATTTTCCTTAGTCAGCAGGTCTTATTACAATATATTTTATTACAAGCACGTAATAAAATACCTAATAAAAATATAATAAAATATGTAATATTTTGTTAGAAATAGTACAATATACATTTTTTAGCCATTTTGGACCTATGAATTTTTTTTTTTTTTTTTTTTTGAGACAGGGTCTTAATCTGTCACCCAGGCTGGAATGCAGTGACATGATCTCAGCTCACTGCAGCCTTGACCTCCTGGGTTCAAGCAATCTTCTCACTTCAGCCTCCTGAGTAGCTGGGACTACAGGCACACCACCACACACAGCTAACTTTTTAAAATTTTATTAGAGACAAAGTCTTGCTCTGTTGCCCAGGCTTGTCTCGAACTCCTGGACTCAAGTGATCCTCCTGCCTCAGCCTTCCAAAGTGCTGGGATTACAGGCATGAGCTACTGTGCCTGGAGGGGCTTTGATTTTATTAGAAATTATCATGTATCCTTTTGGTAAATGAGATTGGGACCAGAATGTACCTGGTATGTTGAAGAATCTTATAATGACATATTTGCCCCATAATTTCCACTGACCCAGGTTGAGTCCCTCGTCTAACAACATAGCCTTTCCTTTCACTTGAAAAATGACTCATTTGGTTTTAAAACTCAGTCTTGTTCATTTATTTCTTTTTATTTTATTTTATTTTTTTGAGATGGAGTTTTGCTCTGTCACCCAGGCTGGAGTGCAATGGCGCAGTCTCCACTCACTGCAACCGCCGCCTCCTGGGTTCAAGTGATTCTCCAGCCTCAGTCTCCCGGGTAGCTGGGATTACAGGTACCCACCACCAGGCCCAGCTAATTTTTGTAGTTTTAGTAGAGATGGGGTGTCACCATGTTGGCCAGTCTGGTCTCGAACTCCTGACCTCAGATGATCTGCCCGCCTTGGCCTCCAAAATGCTGGGATTATAGGCGAGAGCCACCGCACCAGGCCAGTCTTGTTCATTTAATACTTCAGTCTCATTTCTGGTTCAAATGATTCCTTCTCCTCAACCATCTTGACTCCTTACCATCTTCAATATACTAGACTTGAGAATCTACTGGCCAGGAGCCAATGGGGAACGGGAAATGGCAGAATAGCAGTTGCCCAAGGCAGAGTTGTAATCCCCTGACCTAGATTTTATCTGTGAGTTCCCATAGGCCAAGCTGACAAGAGGCCACCCCAAGCAGTTCTCCATGAGTGACCCCTTTGAAAAGTCAGCCACTTTGTGTGGCGGCATTCCAGCTCACGGCAGCATCCTCTGCCCATGCCGTTGTGGTCTTGGACATGTCTGTAACGCAGAATCATCTTCTGACCCTGGCCATCTCTTCTTCACTTGGACGTGTGTTCCTCTTCCCTTTTTGCGTCTACAAATTTATCCTGACCACGGGGCACACCTGGAGTCTCTCTGAATCTGCTGTGATTCTGGGGGCCGCCCAATTCGCAAATTGTTCATTGCTCAATTGAACTCCTGTAAATTTAATTTGGCTAACGTTTTTCTTTTAACACAGAACACTAGCAGGCCTGAGTGGTGGGTGCCTATGAAGAGAACGCAATGTCAGTGGACCCCAAACATCATGGGTGACTCTCTGGTGCCCTCTCACACTTGGGTTTGGAGTTGTGAAAAGAGGAGACAAAATAACTTCGCAAATGCATCATGTCCCCTCCTCCAAAGTGCCTCTCCTCAGGCCCCTCTTGTGTGGACGGGGGTGTGTGGGAGGGTGGAGAACATTTTGCTAGCCTGGCCCTTCTCATCAAGCCTTGTGGTGAGGCAGCTGGGCCCAGCCTCTGCAGATCCTAGGAGGCAGATTCTGGGCTACCATTGGTTTTGTTCTTAGAGATGACCCTTGAGTCACAATTCTGGGAGAATGGAGGGAAAAGCACATATCCTCCATAATCTCATTCCTGTGAAATTAGTAAATTGTCAAAAATTATTTCCAGTGTCCATGAAGGGTTTATGTCACCAGAAAAAAACAACAGGATTCTTTTTATTTATTTATTTATCGGTAGGCCTCTCTTTTACAGATGTCAGACATTCTCGTTTTAAGGAAAGGACATAGAAAAGCCTTATCATTTCCAGTCTTTCCTCTACCTCCAGCAGACAGTGGGTTCACCTGCAGCTCAGAACTTCATGGCATCTATTTTATAGGCTACAGAGAGAGGCTTTGGGGGTTCCCTTTGTTCCTTTTTTGTTTGTTTGTTTGTTTGTTTTGTTTCTTTGAGACAGAGTCTTGCTCTGTTGCCCAGGCTGGAGTGCAATGGTGCAATCTTGGCTCACCGCAACTTTCGCCTCCTGGGTTCAAGCAATTCTCTTCCCTCATCCTCTTGAGCAGCTGGGATTACAGGCGTGTGCCACCATGCCTCGCTAATTTTTGTATTTTTAGTAGAGATGGGGTTTCACCATGTTGGCCAGGCTGGTCTTGAACTGACCTCAAATGATCTGCCCGCCTCAGCCTCCCAAAGTGCTGGGATTGTAGGCATGAGCCTGCCTTGTTCTTAAGTTGTGCCCAAGTCCATGGTTGCTAGACAGCTCTAGCTGGATAACATTGGCCAGAACAAATTTCCATGTTCCTTTCAGTCTAAGAGATGGGAAACTTGCTCGGTGGTGAAGTTCAAAAGGAACTTGCTCTAACAGATGAACGGTGCCGATTAGGAGCAATTGTGCAAATCCCTATCAGAAAAGGACAAAAGGCATAGAAATCTAAGGGGGAACAGTTGTCTTAGTATGGCTTCTGTAAATCTAGTTTGGATGTTACAGTTGCTCTGTGGCTACAGTATTATCAGGATGTGTTGATAGGAGTTGTGCTGGGGAGAAGCCCTCCTCCTGTAATAGATGTGATGGAGTGGGCAGGGGTGGAGAAGTCTCACTTGGAGGGTAAGATTATCTCTATTGTAGTTACCTGAGGAACACAAACATCCTTTAGAACTTCACCTGAGATCAGTGTCCCCAGGTAAAAAGAATAGCTACCATTTATCACATACTAACCATGTGCAAGGCTTCGTCCTAAATGGTTGTCAGGTATTAGCTTACATATTCCTTACAACAACCCCTGAAATAGATCCTATTAATGTCCCTTTTTACAGATGAAAAAGCTGAGGCAGAGAGAGGTTGAGTAACTTGTCCAGGGACACACAGTGAGTAAGCAGTAGAGTGGGGATTTGAATGTGAGTAATTTCCCTTCAGAACCCAAATTCCTAACTCCCTACTGTATTGTTGCTGCATTGGTATAAGCAGGATACCTTGTATTTGGGGTGCAGCAGCCTAAGCTAGGGGATGAAACCCGCAAGTTGTTGGAGCAGAAACTGTACAGTTTCTGCATTTTTTTTTTTTTTTTTTTTTTTTTTTTTTTTTTTTTGAGACGGAGTCTCGCTGTGTCTCCCAGGCTGGAGTGCGGTGGCGCGATCTCGGCTCACTGCAAGCTCCGCCTCCTGGGTTCACGCCATTCTCCCGCCTCAGCCTCCGAGTAGCTGGGACTACAGGCGCCCGCCACCACGCCCGGCTAATTTTTTTTTGTATTTTTAGTAGAGACGGGGTTTCACCGTGTTAGCCAGGATGGTCTCGATCTCCTGACCTCGTGATCCGCCCGTCTCGGCCTCCCAAAGTGCTGGGATTTTTTTTTTACTTATATATTTTTCCTGTTTGGTTTTCTTTGGTATTAACTATACCCTTTTTAGCTTAATTAGGGAGTCCATGAGAATTGGATTTTTACAGTTGGGTCAGAATGACACAGAGGGATCAGAGTGCCTTGAGGCCACTGTGGTAACAATAAGGCAGGGTTCAAGTGAGACAACACCAAAGGTGACCTGGCGAAGGAAGGCATGGTCGAGATTGGTTGGCTGTCTACAGATGTTCCCATCTGGACATTCTCTTTCTGTGGCCAAACTTGGAGTTCCTGATTTGATTTTCTTGGAGAACACAGAATTTTTTAAGATACCGTCTTCAGAAGAAAGTTATAAATTAAACATACAAAACACACACACTGTGTTAGTCTGTTCCCACACTGCTATAAAGAACTGCCAGAGACTGGGTAATTTATAAAGGACAGAGGTTTAATTGACTCACATTTCAGCATGACCGGTGAGGCCTCAGGAAACTTACAGTCATGGTGGAAGGGGAAGCAAACACATCCTTTTTCACACGGTGGTAGCAAGGAGAAGTATGAGGGAAGGAGGGGGAAAGCCCCTTAAAAAACCATCAGATCTCATAAGAAATCACTATCACAGAACAGCATGAGGGTCACCAGCCCCGTGATTCAATTACCTCCCACCGGGTTGCTCCAAGGACACCTTGGGATTATGGGAACTATAATTCAGGATGAGATTTGGGTGGGAACACACCCAAAGCATCTCTCTCTCTCTTTCTCTCTCTCTCTCACACACACACATACACACACACATACACACATAGACACACAACTGGGAAAGGTTAAGTTAAAAAGGAGAGGCTGAACTTTGACCAAGTGGGGAAAAAAGTCTAGAATATCATCTACACAATGATTCCTGAAGTGCACCTGCAGTTTGTCTAGTGGATTCCTGTTAGAGTAGCACCTCTGTGGACCATCATATGGGGGTATGAAGTATTCCATAATAATGAATGTCACAGCTAACAAAAATTACCTCTTTTAATGTTGTTTTAAAATTTGTACACTTTTGCAAGAAACATGTCTTGCAAGTGATATATCTACCTTATATCCTGATGGTGGTGGTGTTTACACAAATATATACAAGTGTTAAAATTCTCAGAACTGTATACCATCCCTAATCAATTTTACTGTACGATATTTTTTTTTTTTTTGAGATAGAGTGTCGCTCTGTCACCCAAGCTGGAGTGCAGTTGTTCGAGCTCAGCACACTGCAACCTCCACCTCACAGGTTCAAACGATTCTCCTGCCTCAGCCTCCCAAGTAGCTGGGACTAGAGGTGTGCACCACCACACCTGGCTTATTTTTGTATTTTTAGTAGAGACAGTGTTTCACTATGTTAGCCAGGCTGGTCTCCTGAACTGACCTCAGGTAATTCGTCCATCTTGACCTCCCAAAGTGCTGGGATCACAGGCACGTGCCACCACGTTCAGCCCTGTATGATAATTTTTAAGATGAAAAAATTTTAAGGGAAAAAATTTCTGCATCTTTTGAGGGAAATATTATGGGAATATTTTTAAAGGGAATGTCCCTTAGTGTTTACAGGAGGTTGGAAGAATTTTTTAAATTAGGAAAAAAAAAAAAAAAAGGCGGGTATGGCGGTGGGGAATGTCTCAGCCTTCCTCAACGAGATATTGTGCATATGATTTTACCTCTTTCGTGGGGTTTGAGACACTCATTTGAGGAGCAGGCAACTGATGATCCCTTGGGTAGAGGTAGTTTTACAGAGAAGCTAATGAAGCTTAAGCGCCATGACTCCTCATCTGCACAGGGCCATAGTGCCGGTTCTAGGCAGAAAGTGTAGCATGTTCTAAGTGGCAAGGGGAAACAAGGCTGTACACATTTCTGGTAAATTGCAGAGAGATCACAGAAGAAAGAGACCTGACTCTGCAGAGTTCCAGGAATTTGGTGTGTGTGTATATTTTCCCATTACAGATAAATATTCACTTTTGTACCTAATTTTTATTTATATATTTGTATATATATATTTTTTGATACAGTGTCTTGCTCTGCTGCCCAGGCTGTAGTGCAGTGGCATGGTCTCGGCTCACTGCAACCTCCACCTCCCGGGTTCTAAGCGATTCTCCTGCCTCAGCCTCCTGAGTAGCTGGAACTACAGGCGTGCGCCACAACGCCCCACTAATATTGTATTTTTAGTAAAGATGGGGTTTCACCATGTTGGCCAGGCTGCTCTCCAACTCCTAACTTCAGGTAATCCACCCACCTCAACCTCCCAAAATGCTAGGATTACAGGCGTATGCCACCGCGCCTGGCCTGTATTCTTTTTCTTTAAAAAGATCCATTAAGTCGTATAAGTCACAAAACCTGAGTCCAGCCCTGCTCAATAGTTACCTCTTGGAGGCATCTTGGGCATTTCACACCCAGCATGGCTGTATTCTAGTTATTGGACTGATTTTGTAAAGAGGATTTTTGTCATTATTCCTCCTTTTCCTGTGACAGTATGCCTAATGCTAATAGTTCAGACATTTTATTTGCTATTCATTCCCCTTCTTCTGACCTGTTGGAGACGAGAAAATCATATAGTGAAGCTTTTTCATTCTTAAACTCTGAGTGTGAATTAAATACAGTTTCCTGTGTTTGAACATAATGCCTAAAACTTTTTTTTTTTACACTCACTTCCCAGCTCCCACATATACTCATGTGGCTGATGTTGCTATGCAAGTTATTACCACTAGAGTTAGGTTTCTATTATATTTTGCTTGGTAAAAAAGAATAAGACATTTTGAAAAAAATTAACAAAAGGAAGTAGGGTGTCAGGATCTGGTAATTTTTAAAGACAAATTAGAAGCCTTTAAGCTGTTTATTACGGCCCTCGTGATCTCAAATAAATCACCCAACCGTGTACACTCAGGCACGTGCAGTGGACTTGCAATCGATATTTGTGCATTTGGTTTCAGAGGGCCCCAGGAACACCTGGCTGTGTCTGTTTCAGGCTCCGTCTGTAATAAGTGATGGGAGATTTACTAAGTCACTCTTTCTCCATTGCGTGGCCTCTAAGGCTCTTCCCGTCTCTGTGATTCGGAGTCCACCTCTGGAATTATGAAGTGGGTGGGTGGGCCTTCGTTCCAGGAAATTCGGAGGTGTCATTGCAGCTGGTGGCCAGCAGGGGGCTGTGGCATTTAGTGGCCTTCCAGGTTCAGGTCTGCAGGACACAGAATTGACAAAAGAGAGATGTCCATGCATCCTCAGAGATTAGTAGTGAACACTGTTCTTTCCAAACCTTATTCTCCATCTTCATCTATGTCTGATGTAGATTTCAGTAATAAATACTAATAACTATTAATATTAACTACTATGTAACTAATACGTTGCCATTTATACTTATCACTAACAACAATCATTTGTACTCACCAAGTACTTTAGTCCTAGTCTAGACAACATTTCTTTCTAGTTACCTGACAGAGTTTGCCAATGCAGAGGAAGAGGACTGGAGAGGCCAACAGTTTCTCCCAGTTCCATCCAGAGAGGGAAGACATACCTTCTTTCTACCCATCACCTCACATCGCTCTAGTGGTACAGCATGACTCATGAGTTTCACGTCCATGCAGTCTTTGGGCCCATTTCTGTCTCCAAAGCTGATGATTCCAGTGATAAGTGCCTAGAAACTCTTTGCTGCTTGGTTGTATTTAACTCTGGCCACTGAGACCATAAAACATTTGGTACAGGATCAGTAAAACCCACATTCTTCTCTGTCCCTTTCTAAAGGACAGAAGATAAGACTCTACTGATTAAAAAAAAAAAAAAAAAAAAAAACACCTTACTTGTGGCTCACATCTATAATCCCAGCACTTTCGGAGGCTGAGGTGTGTGGATCATGAGGTCAGGAGTTCAAGACCAGGGTAGCCAAGAAGGTGAAACCCCATCTCTACTAAAAAATACAAAAATTAGCCAGGCGTGGCGGCAGGTGCCTGGAATCCCAGCTACTCGGGAGGCTGAGGCAGAGAATTGCTTGAACCCGGGAGTCGAATTTTGCAGTGAGCCAAGATCACGCCACTGCACTCCAGCCTGGGTGACAGAATGAGACTCCATCTCAAAAAAACAAAAAACCTTTCTTTTCTAAGTAATGATGAAGCAGCAAATTTAGTGAAAGAGCATGGATCCCTCATAAGAAACTTGAAATCCAGGTTTTGCCACTAAGCTGTAATATGACCCTGACTCACTTAAGCCTTCCCCTTCCCTTTCCGTTGTCTGGAAAATGAGAAAATGAGGTTTCACAACACAAGGACCTCACTTAACACATTTGCATGTTTTTTTCTTTGTTTTTTAAAATAATTTATTGTTGTTGCCATCTATGTAGACCATAAGATTCCAGAGAGTCCACAAAGTAGAGCTTAGGATCACCATATACCTAACTCACATTACACATCATCAGTGTAATGCACTGATAATAACGTTGTTCATACTTTAATTCATCAAAAAGGAATGTGCAACATGGCAGGCATTGTGTTGGGCATTGTTTTTGTATAAATTCAACAGGGTCATAATCTCTGCTCTCCAAGACTTTACAGGTTAGTTGGGGGCTCTGGAGCAATGCTGCAAATACTATGAATGTAGGGAGCACAGGGTCCCCTATCTCATACTAGGAGCCAGAGGAGACTTAAGGAGATGACACTTGAACTAAATCCTGAAGGATGAGTAGGAGGTAGGGAGATGAAGAAAAGCAACAAGGGACATTTCAGAGGGGCAAGAATATCATAACCACACAGAGGTACCCTGTTCATTAATGCCAATCTGGATGTTTTGTGAAGAAAACCAAAAAGCGATAGAACCCTCTGGTCCAGAAATCAGGAAATCTGGACTCATGTCCCGGCAATATCAACAGCTTTGTGAAACTGGCTCACCCATTCGCATCATTGCTCTAGGCCTGTTTATTCATCAATCTAGGAGGAAGGCAGACTGGATGCCCTTGAGGATGGCCCCAGCCCTAACTTTTTATGGTTTTGTATTATGAGTTGACCCTAAGAATACGAATGAGAGTTCTGAGCTTCCAGTGACATTTCAAGTTGGTTGGCACCCCTGAGGTCATCGGCTAAGCCTTAATGAATATGGTGGGATGAATTCTATCTAGCATAGCACAGCTGTTCAATATTTGTGTGAATAACCTGAACTCAGCAATTCTCCTCCTCCTCTGGGGAGGGGATGGAAATTGGAAATCACGATTATCTTTTAGAACCAAGGAAATCTGACGTGTGACATGTTGGCCAGGAAGCACAGTGCTAACTGATGAAGTAAGGAATGTTGGATTTGTCCTTGAAGTTGTCTTGTGAGAAAAGTTAGAAAGCTAACCCTGCCTCCTGTGTGGGTCCCAATGTTTTTGATGGATTAGGGTCTCCTACACACACTTGAATTCTGGAGAAGTAAGTCTTTAACCTTGAACTTGGCTCTTGAAAGGCCTTGAAATCCAGTTTCTTCTGACTGCCTTGAAATCCAGTTTCTTCTGACTCACTCAGGTAGGATACCTACCTTTGTATTGTATGTATTGGCCTACTATGAAAAGAAAAATAAATTCCTAGGCTGGAATGAGGGCGGCTAAGCAGGATTAGTCCTGTCCTTTTCTCATCCTCAGCTGCTCAGTGTTTCACTAACTGATTAAAGCAGAGAGAGCCTGTATGATCCTGTGTCCCTTCCTCCCTAGACTCCTTCTTGTCTCACTTTCTGGAAATAGCTCCTGTCCTTTGTGCCTTTGTGGACTGGATCCTTCCACTCTTTTTTTTTTTTTTTTTTTTGGAGACAGAGTCTCACTCTGTCACCTAGCCTGGAGTGCAGTGGCATGATCTCAGCTGACTGCATCCTTCACCTCCCGGGTTCAAGTGCTTATCCTGCCTCAGCCTCCCAAGTAGCTGGGACTACAGGCTCACACCACCAAGCCCAGCTAATTTTTGTATTTTTAGTAGAGATGGGGTTTCGCCACATTGGCCAGGCTGGTCTCAAACTCCTGAGTTCAAGTCATCTGCCTGCCTCAGCCTCCTAAAGTGCTGGGATTACAGGCATGAGTCACTGCGCCCAGCCCCTATCACCTTTTAGATCTGGTTACTAACAGCCAGCCTCGATGTCCTCCCCAGAAAGAAGCCCCTTCCCCATTTCTGCCAGAAATCAGCAGAGAAGTCAAGGAAAAGGGAATTAGGTCAGAAATAAAGACTCTTATTCCTTTGTCAAATAATAACATATGGCCAAGGGCCTTATTCTCTGAAGCTGTTTAACAGAAGGTGTCAAGAGAGGTTTTAAAACCTCAAGGCAGTTGTGGGAACTGAGGAAATGCTGCATGACATTTGAACATTCTTTATTGTTCTAAATTGATTCCCCTGTGATCTTGCAGGGTCAGGTGGAGTTTGCCTATGAATTGTGAGGGAAAGTTCTACCTAAAACAAATGATCTCCAGAGGGAGGCTTACAGGCAAAGTGAACCATGCCTAAGAGGATGTTCTAAGAGTAAAACTTGGGAACTTCAAGTACTTGCTGATTCCTAAGGTCCCATCAAGGAAAATGTGGGAGGAAAAGGTAAAGGGAGATAAAGCACCAATAGCCAGGATGAGTATATTCAAGGATTTCTCCTTGGAGCCAAATGCCATTAACTAGCACCTTGTTTCCTCTGTAACCTCTGATTCCAAAGAAGATGTACTTGAAGTTTGTTTTTCTCTCAGTCATAAGCCTTGAACTGCATTTAAGCCCTCATGAAGCCTCCGTGTTTATGACGGTGTCTAGCATAAGGCTACCAGCTTGGGAAAACCTTTGTAGATGACTGCTGATGTTACTATTATACGTTACTAAGGATGTGTTGGGCGGGGTGCTTGAAATGAGATTAAGTTATAGCAAAGCTAATTGTTGCATCAGCTGGAATTGATGAGGGATGGGTCAGCTGTTGGGGAGAAAGTCAAAGCCTGGCCTTCCTGGCCCTTGGGAAACTGCTTTGGAAAAGGGAACAAAGTGACTCCCTGCCTTAGAATGATGACAGCAGTTAGAAATCTGTACATGAGTCTTTGACATGGGGCAAATATAAGTTCGGATATAAGGTGATGTCTGCTAATTAGAAACAATAGCTACTGTCTTTAGAATCCCTTGGTTGCCTGGAAGGCAGAGCTGCAGAGATAGTGTGGGGAGACTCTTGACCAATGGGATGAAAGCAAGGTCTTCCAGGGCCTGGCGCGCGGTGGCTCATGCCTGTAATTCCAGCACTTTGGGAGGCCGAGGTGGGCGGATCACCTGAGGTCAGGAGTTCAAGACCAGCCTGGCCAACATGGAGAAACCCCATCTCTACTAAAAATAAAAAATTAGCCGAGTGTAGTGGTGCATGCCTGTAATCTCAGCTACTTGGGAGGATGAGGTAGGAGAATTGCTTGAACCCAGGAGGCGGAGGTTGTGGTGAGCCAAGATCACGCCACTGCACTCCAGCCTGGGCAACAAAAGCAAACTCTGTCTCAAAAAGAAAAGAAAAGACAGAAAGAAAGAAAGAAAGAGAAAGAAAGAAAGAAAGAAAGAAAGAAAGAAAGAAAGAAAGAAAGAAAGAAAGAAAGAAAGAGAGGGAGAGAGAGAGAGAGAAAGAAAGAAAGAAAGAAAGAAAGAAAGAAAGAAAGAGAGAGAGAGAGAGAGAGAAAGAAAGAAAGAAAGAAAGAAAGAAAGAAAGAAAGAAAGAAAGAAAGAAAGAAAGGAGTCTTCCTTTTCTACACAGCATGCTTCTTGGCCTGTATTCCACCCAGCATCTTAAGACTAAATGCAGCCCCACTGGAATAAGAAGCATCAGTTGTGAGAAATAGAAGATTGTATTTATAACAATGCATGAGGCATAGAGAACTATTTTTGAAGGCATTCTTTCTGATTATTTTTGTACCATAATTGGAGCCAACTGCCATTTTGTACAAGTCATCAATGAGCTCTATACTACCATGGAACATTTTTGCCTTGGACATCGTGAATGTGACACTGGCATTGTTCCCTGTCAGGTGTACCATTGAGATTACCTGGTAGGAGGTGAGGGGAAAATTAGCTACCACTTTTTTGCTGCAGGCATTCCCTATGCTCTGTTGGTCTCTATGCCTCTGTGTTATGAACAACATGGTTATAAGAAGCTATCCTTTTAATCTCTATAGTCTCTCTGAATAGGGATTTTTCAGATAAATTTCTAATTTGGTTGAGTCAAAGGCAACTCTGAGAAACCAATGTATCCCCCAAATACAATCCACTCCCATAATGTGCCCTCTAAGACAGTGATGCAAATTGTTTTTTCAGAGGAAGGATCTCACTCTGGCCCCAGCTTGGAGTACAGTGATGCAATCACAGCTCACTATAGCCTTGAACTCCTGGGCTCAAGTGATCCTTCCACCTCAGCCTCCCAAATAGCTGGGACTACAGGCACATGCTATCACTCCCATCTGCAAGACAATGAGTCTTAAACTTTGCTGCCTATGATAGTCAATTGGGGAGTTTAAAAAATCCAGGTGCCTAGGGTGCACCCCAGACCAGTTTATCAGATTTTTCTGGAAGAGGGACACAGTCCTTAATATTAAAAAAAAAAAAAAAAAATACCCTGGATGATTACAATATGGAGCCAAGTTTAAGAACCAGTGCTTAAGAATCCCCTGAAATTTGGTGTTAGGACCGAGGTCATGGGTGACTGCTTCAAAAGTGGAGACTCAGACAAAAGTGTTTCTCTTCAGCCCCATCAGTCACCTGCATTTACCTGAAACAAGCAAGAAGAGTGAAATGGCCTTATACTTGTAAATCTTGATGCCTCCAAGACAATGTGAGGTGCAGCTTCCTCAGAACCCCTACCTTTGCTTCACAAATAGTGCAAACATGTCTCAGAATATGGATCTTAGCTAAAAGGCTGACCTGACTATCTTAACTACGTAGCTAAGCAGACATTTTAAGGATAAGACAACATAAATAAATGTAAGTATTTCTGTCTATCTACTTACCAGGTAGTTTTGATAATACATTTACAGGGTGAGCCATGGCTCTGCTTTTTGAAAAAAATCCCCCATTCGTGATTGGAAAAGTGGTTGAGTAGCACTAAACACACATACTCACTCATACACACACACACACACACACACACACACACACACACAGAGGAATGAATGGGTTTTTAACATGGCAGCTAAAAAGATTATCACAAACTGTTCTGGGACCAATGCCCTGTTCACACCCCCTCAATTATCACCAATGTATCAGAGGCCATTTTCACCTGCTTCTGCAAAGCAGAGTAAGGCATCAACCCTCTCTCAACATAGCTGTTTCATTTGAGGTTTGGATTTGCTGGCTGGGGGGCCAGGGAACATAATCTCCTTCATATCTACTACTTTCCAACATTAAAGAACACCCGGAGACTGAGCTGCCCCCTTAGTTGAGGATGGGGGTGGGGCACAGGGAAGTGGCAGTTACTGATGCCTAGTTTTTCTCCCTAGGGTGGTGGCTCTTGAAGAAGCTGAGGACAGCCTGTGCACACAGCTTAATAAGAGTGTCACTTTCTGGCGGTTGTGGGGAGGGAGTGGGTACAGGGTGGGTGAGAAGTGACATTTGTAGACGGTTCCTGGACGTGTATGGGACTTCTTGCTCTATAATATGAAGAAACATAGCAGTAAAATAAAGACTCCTTGAAAGACAAATGTGTGATCCCAGGGGAAACCTGGAAATTTCTGAGGCAGGAGAAAATTTGGAAAAAAACTGGCTGGTAAATCATGTAAATCCTTGAAAGCATGGTCACTGCAGATTTGCAGTGGTAAATGGGACTACTTTTGCATTCTCATATACGGGATTAAAAAAGAAAATAATTGGGGAAAAAAGCACAGAATAGTAATATTTAAAAGCTACAAATTCTCTGAAATCCAGCTACCAAGAGACAAGCCTTATTAGCATCTTCCAAACAGTTCTATACAAATATGTACACACACACACATAAATATACGTGCAATACAGCTAGCTATACATTTTCACAAACTTGGGGCCTAATGTACATGCTGTTCTGCAACTGATTATCTTTCAGTCAATAATTAATTAGTCCTGACACGCTTTTCAGTGAATGGTGCTGGAAAACTGGATATTCATATGCAGAACAAAACTAGACTCCCCATCTCCCACCATATACAAAAATCAACTCAAAAGGGAATAAAGACTTAAATGTAAGACTCAAAACTGTAAAACTGCTGGAAGAAAACAGGGAAAATCCTTCAGGACATTGGTCTGGGCAAAGATTTTATGGCTAAGACTTCAGAAGCAAAGGCAATAAAAGCAAAAGAAAGCAAATGGTTCTACATTAAACTAAAAAGCTCTGAAGAGCAAAGGAAACAACAGTAAAGAGACATAAAATGGGAAAAAAATTTGCGAACTATTCATCTGACAGGATGAATATATAAGGAACTCAACTCAAACAACAACAACAACAAAAAAACCTCAAAAACCAAAAAACAAGTAATCCCATTAAAAAGTAGGAAAAGGATCTAAACAGACATTCTCAAAAGAAGATACACAAATGGCCAACAAGCATTTTTTAAAGTACTGAATATCACTAATTATCAGGGAAAACAAAACGACAATGAAATGTCACCTTACCCCAGTCAAAATGGCCATGAACAAGACAAAAAATAAATGCTGGTGAGGATGCATAGAAAAGGGAATTCATACACATTGCTCATGAAAATGTAAATTAATACAGCCATGATAGAAAGCTGTATAGAGGTTTTTCAAAAAACTGAAAATAGAACTACTACATGATAGTAATCCATGCAATCTCACTACTTGGTATTTTATTCCAAGGAAAGAAAAATCAGTATATCAAAGGAAGAATGCATCCCCATGTTTATTACAGCGCTATTCCATAATAGTCAAGATATAAAATCAACCTGTGTTCATTAACAGATGAATTACTTTTAAAATGTGGTATGTATACACAATGGAATACTATTCGGCCATTAAAACGTGAAATTCTGTTATTTGCAGCAACATGGATGTAACTGAAGATCATTTTGTTAAGTGAAATAAGCCAGGCACAGAAGGATAAATATTCCATGTCCTCATTCATATGTGGGAGCTTAAAAGTTGGTCTCACGGAGGTAGAGTTGAAGGATACTCAGCTGAGGCTGGGAAGGGTGTTTCAGGGGGAGAGGGAGGAGAAAGGTTTATTAATGAGAACAATCATACAATTAGATACAAGGAATAAGTTTTAGTGTTAGCTAGCACAGAGCGTGACTATAGTTAACAATAATTTATTGTATATTTCAAAATAGCTAGGAGAGAAGATCTGAAATACTCCTAACACAAAGAAGTAATAAATGAGGTGATGGATATCCTGATGCCTCTGACTTGATCATTACACATTGTATACATGTATCAAAATATCACATGTACTCCATAAATATGTATAGTTATTATGCATCAATAAAAAATAATTACTTTTAAAAAACACAATTCGTCCTGGATGTGTTCTATGTCAATAAATATGCATCCATAACATTTTCAGCGTCTGTAGACTGTTCCCTAGTATGTACACGTAATTTGACTAGCTGCTTTGTTGTTGTTGTTTTTAACATAGTCTCTCTGTATCATGCAGGCTGGTCTTGAGCTCATGGGCTTAAGCAATTGGCCTGCCTCAGCCTCCCAAGTTGCTGGGATTACAGATCCGGAAGCCACTGTGCTTAGCTGACTAGACACTTTTTATGAATAAAGCCACTGACAACTATTTTGTATATGTCTTTTTTTTTTTTTTTTTTTTTTTTGGACATACACCTTTATTTCTCTTGAAACGCACCTAAGAGAGGGACTGCTGGGGGCTACAAGCTATCAGTCTCCTATTGGTGGCCACTACAGTAATCCGTGCACTGCTAGAATATAAGCTGTGCAAGGGTAAGTACCTTTTCTGTTTGCCTCACAGATGAATTCCAAATGCCTATGTCTGCTCAGGCTGTCTTAACAAAATCCCATTGGCTGGGTGGTTTAAGCAAAAGAATTTATTTTTCACAGTTCTGGAGGCTACAAGTCTGAGATGAAGATGCCAGCAGGCTCAGGTTGTGGTGAGGGCTGTCTTCCCGGCTTGTTACCTTCTTGCAGTGTCCTCACATGACAGAGAGAACAAGCTCTGGGGTGTCTCTTCTTCCAAAGGCACTAATCCCATCATGAGGGCCCCACTCTCATGACCTTATCTGACCTAATTTCCTCCCAAAGGCCCCATCTCCAAACACCATCACTTTGGGAGTTAGGGCTTCAACATATGAATTTGAGGGGCACATAAACATTCAGCTCACATGTGTTTCTGATTAAAGGCATATTCTGTAATATATAATGTTGCTTCATGAACACTAAATTCAGGGCTAACACCACGATAACTCATGCCTAAATGAAGTTTATCTAACAGAATTTTCTCCGTCAGGTACATCACAGCCTTCTTGAACTATGATGTACCTAATCACAGGTACAGTGATGTCGGTTGACATCACTTCAGCACTATGCTTTAGAGCCATTTTGAGCGGTGAAATGACCAACAAAAAGCACAAAAATGTGGAAAACGTGGCACTAAATAGACCATGAAAAAGATACTTGTTTGCGGTATAAGAGGTGAAACAAGAAGGCGATAAATTACCTTGTTCAACTTCAGCTGGGAATAAGTATCCTCATAGCTTTTGCTGCTCTACTTGTTCATCAAGAATGACTGTGAAAAAGCTCTGAGTATTGATCTTGGAGTTATAAATAAATTTTAGTGAACAGGCAAATTCACAAATAATGAGATCAACTGAATTTTCATAGGATACCTTCTCAGAATTGGACTTGTTGAACAATAGAGTATATACACTTCAAGTACTAATAGATTCTGTTATATATCCACCCCACTTCAGGAAGAGGTGTATTAATTTGCTTTACCAACAATGGTATACTAGTGTTTATTACCCACATTGTTGTCAACTCTAGACCAAACCTTTAATTTGTACATTCACAATGCCTAGCATGTTGCCTGGCATGTAGTTGGTGCTTAATCTATGATTGTTGATTTGTTAATTGATTGCTTAAAGAATGAATAAATGAATACTTCACTACAGGCTCTTTATTTTGCACGTGTAGCTGTAGATTTTCTAACTTTCTCTGTGTTTAATATTGACAGTAGTTTCTGGATTACTTCTCTGAGTATTTTCTACCCTGACCTTTAATGAGTCCAAAGAGCAGTGGAAAAGCAAAAATTCTGAAAAGGAAGGATGACTCAAGGGCCGAGATTTTTCTCCACAAAGGACAAGAACTACCAGCAGAAAGCACAAATACCTTTACAAAGCTGATAGGCAATTGATTCTTCGTTTCAGTAAATTATAAAGCATTTTTTAAACCACAGACAACTCTAATTAACACCAAAGAAGATTAGGCGTGAACACAAATTTTTCGCTAACTTTAATGAATTAGTTGGGTTGCTGGAACGTTACTCAACACTGGAGAAATAAAGGACAGATACGTGCTTCCCAGTCTGCTGAGCATGATAATGAGGTCTCCACCTCATTTGCAGGGAAAACGTTCTTCAGTGAGCATCTAGAACTGACTGAGATAATGAATCTATGCCCAGTTTTCTCCAATTTTATTAATAGATTATCTTACAGACCAGTGCAATTATAAATTAGCTATTCAACAGCACACAATGGAATTCATGAACAAATTTGGTTAAATGCTTTTCTTGATTGCACTGTGGGTATAACATGTTTAAAACAGGGATTTGATTCTTAATTTACACCATCAATTAATGTTTGCACACATTGTATTAATCAGTTCCCATTACCAGGAAGAGTCCCAGTTGTTTATTGGTATGCCTGTATTAGCATTTGCTTAGCATCTCTGATTACTAATCTGACATCCCTAGGAAAAAAGGGGGAGAAAATATTTTTTTAATTTGCATTTTTTACATCCAAATACTATCTTATGTTTATGATGCAGTAAAGGTAAAAAGCAGGTTCAAAATAGTGTGAATTTATAATGCCAACTTTGTTCATCTAGAAAAGTCTAGAAGAATATATCATAAAATTTTGATCATGGTTATTTCCAGACAATAGGCTGCTTGGTGACTTATTTTCTTTTTGCTTTCCTGTAGTTTTGGATATTTTTCTCCAGTGAACACGTATTCTTTGAAGAATGTTATATAGAGCCTTATACATACACATACAAAGTATACTGAAAACATATAAAGCATTTTATGGTTGCTAGGAGTCCTGATATTCAATAAATCCTTGAGCAAATGGACTATAAAAATCTATCCTACCCCAGAATGCAACTCTGTTTTCAACAAATACATTTAACTATATTTCAAATGTATACAATAACCTCACAGAAAAGGGTGGGGAGCTGACCTCAGCAACTTTAAAAAATGCTATTTTTACTGCAGACTGTAAGACTAAAGACAAAAAGAACTCACTGTAAACACCTTACCTTAGTTGGTAAATTTGTTTCTTCAGGGCTTCTGGTTAGCAATATATACTAGAGTTGAACAAATAAACACATCTTAGAGAAAGGAGTTACAAATATGCAAGAAGAGAAGGCTAGAATGTCCCCTATACTGCTGAATTAAAGTAAGAGATACCAGTATAAACTTATGTTTAGTTTGATATCCGCATTTTAATATATTTTAGTATATATGCACGCAGGTAGCCAGATTCAGAAAAATATATAGATATGTGTGCATACATGTATTAGAATACACATATCTCCTTGCTCTGTCAGATGACAGGGCCTAGAAGTGATGACACCCAGCATCAATAAACACAACTAGTGTCTAGATCTTGGTTTCTCAATTCTATGGCTCTTTGGGGCTGGGACAGGGAAAATGAGCTTAGGGATGTCAAAAGGACACAGGATCCAACCTGAAACACCTCCCAATGGCCAAAGCTTAGGACAATTTGAGCAAGAAAATTAAAAGTCATCATATAGGATTATAAACTAAAAAAATTAAGCATCCCTGAGTACACAGCATTAAAAAATAGTGAATACATAATGAGGGGAGGAGGGGCATATCTTTTATGCAGAAGAATTCTAATTAATGTAGATACTATACTGCCCCCTCCAGAGATTGAAACATAATTCTCCTCCTCTTGAGTGTGGGCTGAACTTAGCAGTGACTTAGTTCCAATGAATATATTATGGAAAGGGAAAAATAATACCATTGCAGTGGGGAAACCTGACACACAGCACTTTGACCAAGTGCTCAAGGTCAATGTCGACAGTGATAAGTTATGTTGATAGTATATACACACTGATACAAGGATGAGAAGGAACCTCACCTCCAGAACCCAGTTCCACAGTCTCATCATGAGAAAACTTGTCAGACAAGCCCAAATTGTGGGGCATTCTTTGAAACACCTGACCAGTATCCTTCAAAACCATCAATATTATGAAAATCAAGGAAAAGTTGGGAAATTGTGATGAATTGGAGGAAATGAAGGAGACAGGATAACACAATACAAAACAGTATGCTAAAATGACTGTTGGAACAGTTTTTACATTTAACAAGAAATAGTAAAACCTGGTAAACTTGGAATAAAATGTAGCTGAGTGAAAAGTGTTGTACCAATGCTAAATTCTCAATTTTGATAAGTGTATCATAATTATATATGATGTTAACATTCAAAGAAACTGAGGGAACTTCTCTGTACTACTTTACAAGTTTTCTGTAAATGTAAAATTACTCCAAAATTTTAAATTTCAAATTTATTCTACCATTTTATAGAATAGGTATTCTAATGATTTCTGCTGTTCGAAGAAATGGCTTTTTAATAACTACTATCTCGACCAGGCATGGTGGCTCACGTCTATAATCGTAGCACTGTAGGAGGCTGAGGTGGGCGGATCACTTGGGGTTAGGAGTTCGAGACTAGCCTGGCCAACATCGTGAAACTCCCATCTCTACTAAAAATACAGAAATTAGCTGGGTGTGGTGGCATGGGCCTGTAGTCCCAGCTACTTGGGAGGCTGAGGCAGGAGAATCGCTTGAACCTGGGAGGCAGAGGTTGCAGTGAGCCAAGATTGTGCCATTGCCCTCCAACCCGGGCAGCCGAGCAAGACTCCATCTCAAATAAATAAATAACCACTATCTTGTGGTTCACTATTTGGCAGCAGTGTGGTTAGTGAAAATCACACTCCCTGGGTTTGCGCCCCAGCTTGGCCACTTATTTTTTTTTTTTTTTTTTTTTGAGACGGAGTCTCGCGCTGCTGTGTCACCCAGGCTGGAGTGCAGTGGCGCGATCTTGGCTCACTGCAAGCTCTGCCTCCCAGGTTCACGCCATTCTCCTGCCTCAGCCTCCGAGTAGCTGGGACTACAGGCGCCCGCCACCACGCCCGGCTAGTTTTTTGTATTTTTAGTAGAGACGGGGTTTCACCATGTTAGCCAGGATGGTCTCGATCTCCTGACCTCGTGATCCGCCCGCCTCGGCCTCCCAAAGTGCTGGGATTACAGGCTTGAGCCACCGCGCCCGGCCTTGGCCACTTATTATACATGTGACCTCAGGTAAGGCATTTAACATCTCAGTTCTTTAGTGTAGAATAATAATACATCATAGGAATGTTGTGAAGATTAAACAAGATAACACAAAGAAAGCATTTTTGTATTTGATAAATGTTAAATAATAGTAGTAGTAGAGATCTTCTTAAATGTCCCAGGAATAACCTAAAAACAAAAAAATCAGTTTTTCTCTGAAATTCTCCTGGTTATGAGTCAGAAAACGGGCCAAAAAATCAGATGGATAAAAGGAGATAAAATGAACCTAAGATTACTATGTCCTAGTGGACACCCAGAAGAAACTAAATTAAGTAAAGCAAAAATTCATTTGATCCTTTTCATCTTCACAATTTAAGCCAGTCTTTCACTTTAATGTTAAAGACATTTCCTAAATTGCTTCATTTCTTCTATTTTTTGTTTTATGTTTTTGTGGGGTCAGAAGGTCACCTGTGAGATGCCTTGTCCAGGCAGATGCAAGAAATATCTGGGACTAATTATGAAAAACAATTATATGTTTCTAATATTCTTAGTATTGCAAAACTCTAGGGTGTTCCTGCAAGGCTAAATACCTAACCCTTGGATGCTTCACCTTTGCGCCTCATTAGTCACAATCATTAGTAAGCAGAGTTCAGGTTTCATTTTTTTTTAAACTATATAAGTAGGTGCCTGATTTTTTAAAAAAAACACTTCTGAAAACATCGGGCTTTTGTATCCCATTGGTAACAAAAGGAGGGAGGTTTTAAAGAATTCCCTTAATTTAAGATGCTGGTTGCAAATTTTAGGCTGCATCAGAATCGCCTGAAGGATTTGTTAAAACACATATTTTTTGGCTGTACTGCCAGAGTGTAAAACTCAGCAGGCCTGGGATGGAACCTGAGAATCACATATCTAAGAATTTCCCAGGTGATACTGATGCTGCCAGTCTGACCACACTTTGGGGCACCACTGATTTTGAAGAATTAATGTATTTTAGAACTTGTTTTACTTAATACGGGGAAAAGGTTTAAATTGGGAGATGAATCCAGTAACCTGGTGAACCCCAAGGGTACAATCACCTGTCATTATTCTCTCCTGTGCTCTGAGCAGCGACACAGCTTTTTATTTTACCCCAGAAAGTTTCCATGCAGAAGGTGTTTGCTTACTTACTGAAGTAGAATAGGCTTCCTTAAATGTTTTCTTTGTAAACGGGAATGCCAAGGGGTGTGTCCCTAGTTCAGCGGTTCCCAAATTTTATTGTGCATGAGAATCACTTGGAGAGCTTATTTGAAAATCATATTTCTGGGCCCACCCAAGAGACCTTGATCTATTCAATAATAATAGTAAGCATTTCTTAAATACATTTACTATGAGCCAGACGCTACTATATAACACTTTACATGTATGAATTCATTTAATCCTTACAAGAGCCCTACGTAGTAGCTACTGTTATTATTCCCATTTTACAGATGAGGCAACTGAAGCTTTGAATGGTTAATAACTAGTTAGCTAGTTATCAGCTAATCAGTAGTGGAACCTGGAGTACACCCAGGCAGTTGGCTCCAAAGCCTCTTACCCTTCATGACTCTACCGCCTCTTGTCTTAGATGAGGCTCCTTAATTTGAGCTCTCCAAACAGAGACCCTAAAACAATGACATGGATGTAAGCAGTTTATTAGAGCGACGGCCCCAGAAACACAAACAAAAAAGAGAGAGGTGAGGCAGGGAACGTGTGCATTAATGAGCAGGTTGTAGACTTGGGCAACTAGGGCTCAACCTTACTAGGGATCATCTGCGGAACCATGAAAAACAAGCCTTAGAATTGCCTGACTGAGGGAGACAGAGAAGTCGGGGTATTTATCCACCAACTCCTTTCCTTTATTAGTTGATGGTTGTCTTGCTAGGCATGAATTCCCTGGCACTTAAAATTTTCTCTGGAGCCAGGAAAAACCCTCAGGCAAAATAGAGAAGAGATTAATGTACAGAAACCATCTAGCTGCAGGCAAACTATGAGGTGAGTCATAGGGATGAAGGGGAAAACATCAGAAGGAATCTGCATTTTATTTTTAAATTTTTTTTAAAGATCAGGTTTCACTCTGTCACCCGGGCTAGAGTGCAATGGGGTGATCAGAGTTCACTGCAGCCTTGAAGTCTTGGACTCAAAAGATCCTCCTGACTTGGCTTCCCAAGTAACTGGGACTGCAGCTGTGTGCTGCTATGCCCAGCACATTTTTTTAAAATTATTTTTTGTAGAGACAGGTCCTCACATTGTTGCCCAAGCTGGGCTTGACCTCCTGGCTTCAAGTTATCTTCCTGCCTGCCTTGGCCTCCCAAAGTGCTGGGATTACAGGCATGAGCCACCATGTTCAACCAATATGCTGTTGTCAGGTGGTCCAGAAAATACACTTTGAGAAACACTGTTTTAATTTGAGGATGCCCTTGGGCTGTCCCATGTGATGGCTCAGGTCATAACAGAGTTCTAAATTATATAAAACGAGAGGCTGGGTGCGGGGGTGCATGCCTATAATCCCAGCACTTTGGGAGGCCAAGGCAGGGAAATCGCATGAGGCCAGGAGTTTGAGACCAGCCTGATCAACATGGTAAAACTCCATCTCTCCTGAAAATACAAAAATCTGATGGGCTTGGTGGCTCAGCTTGAACCTAGGAGGCGGAGGCTGCAGCAGGCTCAGATGGTGCCACTGCACTCAAGCCTGTGTGACAGAGCAAGTCCCTGTCTCAAAAAAAAAAAAAAAAAAAAAAAAAAAAAAAGAAACTAGATGGTTTCCCCCTTCTTTTTTCATCCCTAGCCCCCAAAACTATACCCTAAGAAGTGAGCTGGCTGGGTGTGGTGGCTCACGCCTATAATTCCAACACTTTGGGAGGCCAAGGCGGGCGGAACACCTGAGGTCAGGAGTTTGAGACTAGCCTGGCCAACATGGCGAAATCCCATCTCTACTAAACATACAAAAATAAGGCGGTTGTGGTAGTAGGCACCTGTAATCCCAGCTACTCGGGAGGCTGAGGCATAAGAATCGCTTGAACCCAGGAGGCAGAGGTTGCAGTGAGCCAAGATCATGCCACTGCACTCCAGCCTGGAGGATAGAGTGAGACTCTGTCTCCAGAAAAAATCAGAAGGGAGCCAAACCAGACCAACGATTCTTTAAGGTCCTGGAGTTGAGTCCTGCCTTCTATCCTAGAGTGACACATCACACAACCATCTGGAGACAACTGGGTCGAAATGATTACAAGGTTCCCTTTCTCTAGATGGACAAGGAGAGGAGAGACGTTTCCGTGCCCATATTTTCATTTCTATCTAAATATCTCATTTCAAATCTATTTAAAAATTCATAACTGATTCTCCTCCCATCCCCACCAAACCCCCCTCCCCCACTGATGAAATTGAACAGAAATCAGAATTCAAATCGTGGAGCAAATAGAGGATGAAGCTTAAGAGACTTCTAAAATAAATACACTATATTTAAGACCCTTGTCTCCCACGGCACTTACTAAGTCCTGGTGAAACAGCACAACACTAAGAGGCTGTTGAGAAAGAACAAGAACCAGAAATGTCAGAGCTGATAGGGGAGCCAAGGAAAGCTTCCAATTCAAGGACTGAAAACTCAGATACCTTCATAGGCAAGACATCTATGTGTCATGGCTGGTTGTAAAATGTATGCAAAGTAATTGTGAAAATAGGGTGTGTGCAATAGAGAGTGGCAAGGCCTGTGGCAAACTAGAGAATGCGTACTCTAATCAATAATACTGGGCTTAAAACTTAGAGGTTCATCTTTGTCTGAAGACTACTAATTTTTGAATATTCAATATAGGCCCCTTTCAGCTGAGAGGAAACTGTTTTCTGATGTCAGGCCTCATATTCAGCTGGTATGAGCCCATAAAGCCATACTTGTTCTGCATAGTCAGGGTCTAGCTACACCTGTTTTTAACTATTTGCCTATCACCTCTGAGTTCACACAATTAGCAGACCAAAGAACTGAAAATACACGTACTCTCTCTTCTGTCTTCTGCCCTTAAAAACTTACTTACATTTTACATTTATAATATGGAAAACTAAATGTACATAAAAAATTTTACAACAATAAAAAGTCATCCAGGCACTGGCTCATACCTATAACCTCAGCACTTTGGGAAGCCAAGGCAGGAGAATCGCTTGAGGCCAGGAGATTGAGACTAGCCTGGGTGAATAGTGAGACCCTGTCTCTACAAAAAATTAACATTAGCCAAGAAGGATGGTGCGTGCCTGTAGTTCTAGCTACTTGGGAGGCTGAGGTGGGAAGACTGCTTGAGCAAAGGAGTTCGAGGATGCATGATCATGCCACTGCACTCCAACTTGGTGGCAGAGCAAGACCCCATCTCTTAAAACATTAAAAAATAAATAGGTGCATAGATAAATGTATCAGTGTAAACTAAGATAATTTTCCAATGAAAGGGACCTGAGATTGTATTAAAAATTCATCCGGAGAACAGATCCATCTGCAGGATACATTGACAATCCAAACATTTGTTCGTCTTTCTTTTGTTGACCTCTGAGTTCTCAATAGACTGCTTGTGCATGTGTTCTCACTGCGGATACATTAAAACATACTGAAAAAACTTCTCCACCTTAATTTTTTTAAGTACGTTAATAAATACAAAGTCTTGCTTTGTTACTGTCAAGGAAGTTCAGTTTTTAAAAACCCCCAAAGTTTAGCAACAGTCAATAAAGAAACCAATTGATTGTGAGTAGAAATGCCACAGGTATTTACCTCCTTGAGCTGACAGCTCTAGGAGCTAGGGATATTTTCTGTTTTGTTCTCCTCTGTATCCCCAGGGACCTGGAATCATGCCTGTCACAAAGACAGCTGTCTGGAACAGTCAAATTTTGAAATATTTCAAAACCAACTTCTGTTATGCAGAGGTTCTTTACCTCCAAGGGCTGAATGATGAGAGAGGTAGAGACGGGATGATAAAGCACAGGGGACCATCTGGAGAGGTTTGGGGAAATGTCAGTTTGAAGGGATGGGGACTAAGGGGTTAGATGAGAGAGAAACAGAAAGGTGGGCATTCTGAACATGCGTGCAGTTTTCACAGCAAAGAGGCAGGAGAGTGGGAGACAGAAAGAAGGATTTTCTCTGCTGAGCAGGCAGCACAGGGCAGAAGGGAAGGAAAAATAAAACTAGGGATTGAGAGAGAGAGAGGTGATTGGCAGGGTATTGAAAAACACTTTTGCGAGTTCCTGGTATCTCTTTAAGCTTTGCTAGTTCACAGACCTCTCTATACAAGAAATGCAAAACATTGGATTTGGATAGATAATGTATGATTAAGCTTAAAAATACCCGATAAGGGAAATACTGCATCAGGAAATGTGTGTCAAAACAGCCAGAGAGAAAGACAACTGGACAGAGGGCTGGTCTTATGGACCTAGGCTTCAAGGGAGGCCACCCTGTAAGAAGTGCCGTGTGAGTGATAGAACACTCATCTAGTGTCCCTACAAAGATGCCCTGGGAAGTATCTATTTCCAGAAATCCAGAATCCTGAATGACTGTGTGCATTGTCAGTCTTCTTCTTTTTTTTTTTTTTTTTTTCAGTAAATACGCTCATGAAAGTTAGATTAGGCATTACCTTTTTTTTTTTTTTAAACTATACCCTAAAAATGCTCTGTGAGGCTTTGTATCAGTGTAATTAGGCAAAAGAAAAGCAGGAAATCTTAATGGAATCTTTTGATCCCATTAGGGCTACTGGGAGATTTGCTGAGCAAAGTGAGAGAAGGTTAATATCTAACCAGGGTTTAATTTATGATCTGAGTATACAAACCACTTTCAAGACCATACAGCTGACTAATGAATTTATTAGGGAGATTAATGCTTATTACCTGCCGTTTCAAGACATGTTGTTATGTGCTAACTTGACTGTTGTACCTTGGAACATGCTGAAACCTCCCAAGGTTCACCTGAATGGCGGGTGTGTTCCCCAAGCTTAGTGTTCCCATGGGGTTTGAAGTGGAGGGTTGAGAGGAGTCAGTCCTCACTTCTGTGTTGGCTTCTGTACCTCTCAGCCCGTCACCAGGACTACTATAGCCCATGAGGCTGGCACACTCTCCTCCTCCAGCCCTGCTCAGGCTTTCCTTGGTTTCCTTGCTTAGGGGCAGGCAATGGATCTGACGTAGGGACATTGTCCGACAGAGGTCATTTCCTACACCTTCTGGCCACCTCCCTTTGAAAGGTAAGCATATATCTTTCCCATTGCCATTCTCCTTCAGCCTCCTCCCCACTCCTACTTCATAAACAAGAGCAAGTGAATCATGCTATATATTCAGATAGAAATAAGCCCTATTAAGGCAGTATTTAGTAAGGCGGGGCTAAAGAACAGATTCATCCACACCAAGCCCCAGAGTGTTAGCTGAAACAGTCGTGTAGAGTCCTCCTTATCCAGGTATTTCTTTTTCTTAATTCAAAAGTCACTTGCTTAACTCAACCAGGAGTTTTGTAAAAAAATAAATAAATAAAAGATGTAATCTAATCTACGTGATAACCATATACATTTATTCTTTACCTTTAACCTAGGCCTTGAAATTCTTACAGTCCACTTGATAAACTCAAGTAGAATCAGACCTTCTCTTATTATTAAGAAGCACAGTATTTCCCAAAGACCACTCATCACCCTGCAAATAGTCTAAGGACATGAGGGGCTTAATCAAAGCAAGGCGAGAGAGAAAACTGAAAGTCACACATCAGGCCAACCCCACTGTTGCTTTGGCTGTGGGTGTGACTCTTGAAGACTGATCCCACACAGGTTGGGGGACACTTATCCGCTAAAATGAGACCCTTACTGGTTGAACTATGCCTTGGTCAATAGCGCCCCCACTTGGGATTGATCCAAGGTTATAATTCTTTTCATTAACCTTCATGTGCTTCATATAGTCACCAAGGTGTAGCACTACCAAACAGTATTTGTCCTTAGCTGTATGTTGTGCCACTACCAACCCTCCCCCACACCCTTTTCCATCTCTCTGCATTGAACTTGGGTTACCAGCCTTGACCTAACTTTCCCTCATGGTGAGTTCCACTTTGATATTCTTCCCTGATAACAGCTATTAGTAGGCCCACCTCAATCTAAGAGAGATTCTCCAAGTGCTGAACCTCAAAAGAGTAAGAGCTGGGGCCCAGATACAGTGGCTCACGCCTATAATCCCAGTGCTTTAGGAGGCCGAGGCAGGAGGATTGCTTGAGCCCAGCAGTTGGAGACCAGCCTGAGCAACATAGTAAGCCTGCCATCTCTGCAAAAAATTTAAAAATTAGTCATGAGTTCAGGAGTTCAAGACCAGCCTGGGCAACATGGTGAAACCCCATCTCTACAAAAAATACAAAAATTAGCTGGGCATGTCAGTGCATGCCTGTAATCCCAACTACTCAGGAGGCTGAGGCAGGAGAATTGCATAAACCTGGGAGGCAGAGGTTGCAGTGAGCCGAGATCACACCACTGTACTCCCAGCCCGGTAACAGAGTGAGACTTCGTCTTAAAAAAAAAAAAAAAAAAGAAAAGAAAAGAAAATTAACCAGGTGTGGTGGTATGTCCCTGCAGTCCCAGCTACTGGCACACTTAATCTCATCTACTTGCACTCCCTCACGAGGGAGGCTGAGGCAGTAAGATTGCTTGAGCCCAGGATTTCAAGGCTGCAGTGAACCATGATCATGCCACTGCACTCCAGGCTGGGTGACACAGAGATACTCAGACTCAAAAAAAAAAAAAAAAAAGTAGGAGCTGAGGATTTTTAGTCCTTCTCTTCCAAGAAATCTCCTTCACCCTACCCTTCCCTCAGAGGACAGCTCTGTAAGTGGTGAGGAGCGAGAGAAATGAACACCTCTCTCCTTTTGATCCTAAGAAGGCCTGAAGAGAGACTCTTCTCTGAACATAAAGAATGTTGGCCATTTCCTCTGCCTTCCTTTCCACCTCCCAAAACAAGGGGAAAGAAGACTTTAGTCTCTGCTCACCAGGCACCCTATCATAAACAATCTATAGCAATTTCTGATTCCTTCTGCTAAAGAACTGTTGTTGAGGGTTGGGGAACAGACAAAGGTTCTTAGCCAAAAGAGTCATCTCTGTTCTGCCATAATCTGAATGTTTCTTCTTCAAGTTTCTATTAATTGTCCTCTGTCTATCTACTCTATGATGTCCCAACTCTCAGGTCTACTTATGCACTTACTTAAACGTCAAATTTTATTTTTATTTTAGTTTATTTTTTGAGATGGGGTCTCACTTTGTGGTCCAGGCTGGAGTGCAGTGGGTGCAATCATGGCTCACTGCAGCCTTGAACCCCTGGGCTCAAGCTATCCTCCTGCCTCAGCCTCTGGAGTAGCTGGGACCACAGGCAATTTAACCAAACTTGGCTAAATTTTTTTATTATTTGTGGAGACAGGCTCTACCTATGTTGCCCAGGCTGGTCTCGAACCTTTGGGCTGAAGCAATCCACCCACTTGACCTCCCAAAGTGCTAGGATTACAGGTGTGAGCCACTGCACCTCGCCCAAATCTTATGATCTTTGTCTCTTGTTTCCTTCACAGGTGAAAACCTGCAGACGTGCTGTACAGATGTGGGCTGCTGTTGTACTCATCATTCCAGGTAGATTTGTCTTCTGTCTGTTTGCAAAATGCTGTGGCTCTGCTCTCTAACCTAGGTAGAAGTGAGCAACCTCTCTCAGGATACTCTATTACGGGTCTGCGGGAGAATGAGAGAGAGGTTTTATGCTGCTGCCTATGATATGAGTTTATTTCCTGGTTGAGGTCTGCGCTAGAGCAGGTTACCACTCAGAAGAGACAGGAAGACTGTAGGGCACTTCCTTCACGAACCCACTAAATAGCAACTCTGGGTTCTCCAGTTCCAGGTGCATTTCTGTTCAGATATCTCATGCACTATGTCATGTGGCTTTGCAAACTTATCTTCATTCTATTTTCGCTGACAATTTAGGCACTCCGTTCCAATTCTGGGAGGTGAAGAAGGGTCACTTACTCAATTGACATCAGGGTCTAGGCAGTAACCAGGTTCTTAAGTTCTGTTTCAACACATACAATCTTTTGACAAACACATAAAGTTTACATATTGAACATGCAGGAATATTCCTCAAGTCCGTGAAGAAATTTATGCAGTCCTGTTTTCTTTGAAATATAATTTTCAGTTTATCTTTTGCTGTCTTACTCTTTTTTTTTTTTGAGACAGAACCTCATTCTGTTGCCCAGGCTGGAGCGCAATGGCACAATTGCGGCTCACTGCAACCTCCGCCTCCTGAGTTCAACTGATTCCCCTGCCTCAGCCTCCCGAGTAGCTGAGATTGCAGGTGTGCACCACCACTCCCGGCTAATTTTTATATTTTTAGTAGAGACGGGGGTTCGCCATATTGCCTAGACTGGTCTCAAAGTGATCCGCCCTCCTCGGCCTCCCGTGCTGGGATCATAGGCATGAGTCATCGCGCCTGGCCTGATATCTTTCTCTTGATAAAGACATAGGCCCAGATAAATGTTTCTTTACTTTGAGATAAATACCATAGCAAGCACAGAGATCAGTAAATGAAAACTGGCACCCAGCCCCAAAGTCAGGACAATGGTAGGGAACGGTGGAAACCGTGGCATCCTAGGATAGTCACTAGCCAGTTCCAGCTGATCACTGTCATATGAAGAAGGATCCATGCCACACGAGAGTCTAGTCTTGTCACATATTCTCATTAAAGTGAAGTAACTCTGATTTTTTTGGTGTGAAATCTCCCTATTTTTACATTTTGGCTCATAGTTTACAAAAATACTGTGGAGTCCAAATAAAACATATCTGCAGGCCAGAGCTAGGCTTCAGGCTACCAGTTTAGAACCTACCATGGGAAACGATAATATCTGGGAAGCACAGAGGTACCCCGGTGTTTTAAAGTCAGCAGTAGGCTGTTGAATTCACTTTACTATTGTATTAGAGAAGAGTCAGAACATTTCAACATCTTGAGCACCAAGAGCCATCTGAGTGACTTCTTTTTCTTGAGGAAAAAATCACACATTATGAAAAACAATGCAAGCAACTTTCATCATCACTTAGCTGTTGCGAACTATAGACAGAAAAGAATTTCATTCTCTCATTTTTTTTTCCAGGGAGAAAAAGATTCACAGAACATTGTTTTCCTTGATTCGAATTAAAAGTTCTAACTTGAAGTAGCTAGGTGCTGGAGAGAGGTTGAGAGCCTGGATTGTGTGTTCATTGGTGCTTTTCCCCCCTGTAGCTGGGAGAGAGAGGACAAGAAGTAGTATGGTGTCTACATGGTGAAAGAAAATGAGAAGATGAAAAACGGAATGAGGTACTCAATTATACTAATGTTGGCAAATATCTCTGAGGCTGGTATCATGTAATCAAAACATCTGGATAAGTCACTGTAACTGTCAGACCTTAGACAATAGCTGGTGCGTGAATGCCGTGAGAGTGGCGTTTCCACTTACAGATGGAATGCCTTTCTTCTTTCTTAATTCTTTCAATCAACAAAAGAACACAGCACAACTCCTGCATGATAAATAGGGCACCCATGGAGGCTGTTCTATCCCTTTTATAACCTCAAGGTGCCAGACCATTTTCACTAGTTCCCTGAATCGTGTAAAAAATTTAGAGCCCATGCGTAACCCTCATGCTGTCTAATTTTAACTGAATAAGTTACACAACACTGAGAAAGCTGGCACCTTGTGTGCTATGGCACTAATCATTAGCAATGTTTGGCCAGGTGCAGTGGCTTATGCCTGTAATCCCAGCATTTTGGGAGGCCAAGGCGGGCAGATCACTTGAGGTCAGGAGTTCAAGACCAGCCTGGCCAACATGGTGAAACCCTGTCTCTACTAAAAATACAAAACTTTGCTGGGCATGCTGGCACACACCTGTAATTCCAGCCACTCAGGGAGCTGGGACAGGAGAATCACTTGAACCAGGGAGGCGGAGGTGGCACCAAGTCACTGCACCCCAGCCTCAGTGATGAGACTCTATCTCAAAAATAGTAGTAATAATTAGTAATGTTCAAGGTCACATAACAAATGCATGGAAAGGAAATATTGATTAAATAATGAAGAGAGAAATGAACATATAAGTACAGCCTGTGTTTAAATTCTCAGGCAGAAAAAAGCAATTTTGTTGTTTTTAAATGCATAAATATAATGCTAATGGGTACAGCAAACTTAGCAAACAAAACTAAACATGTCATTTGACCATGGATCTAGGCCTTAATGAATAGGCATGATTTTTAATTAGTCTATCAATTATCTGTAGATAAATGAGTATTGGACGTTACTTGTATTCTTTAAGTCTCCCCAGTTTGTATTCTTGGACTCATCTTTGTGTCATCTCCATCTCCAAAAATGTCAGAATACCAACGCCTGCTAACTGTTACCTTAATCTGCCTTGCCAATCTACTCTTCCCTCCTCAGCCTCTCAGCTAACATCCTAGCCCAGTGCTTCTCAAATCTTAATTATATTGACAAATCTCCTGGGGATTTTGCTAAGATATATATTCTGGTGCCAATCCTGTTGGTCCAGGGACAACAATTTGAGTAGCAAGGCCCCAGCCTACGTTTTTCAACAACAATCTCCTCCCCACCCTACTCTCAATTCCAACCTCCCTTTTGGCCCTTCAGGTGAGTTCCAGCCCTTTTTTTATCCCGCTGGTTACAAGATAAACGTTTTCTTTTTTTTTTTTTTTTTTTTTTGAGACGAGGGCTCTCTCTGTCGCTAGGCTGGAGTACAGTGTCGTAATCTTGGCTCACTGCAACCTCCACCTCCCGGGTTCAAATGATTCTCCTGCCTCGGCCCCCCGAGTAACTGGGACTACAGTCTTGTGCCACCCAGTTAATTTTTGTATTTTTAGTAATTTTTAATTTTTGTGTTTTTAGTAATTTTTGTATTTTAGTAGAGACAGGGTTTCACCATGTTGGCCAGGTTGGTTTCGATCTCCTGACCTTGTGATCTGCCCGCCTCAGCCTCCCAAAGTGCTGGGATTACAGGTGTGAGCCACCATGCCCGGCCACAAGATAAATGTTTTCTAAGTACTCTTCTGATTGTTTTACAAGGGATCCACGTCCCTTAGAGGCAGAGACTCAAGGCACTCCAAGGGTTTAGTAGAGAAGCATTGACTAATTGACTCTGCTGGGAAAGGTCTACTGAAAAAGCAAACCTGGCAAACCTTCTCCCAAATTCCCCATTCTCTGTGCAGTCTTATTTTAGTCATGATCTGTGCTGCCAATATGATACCAGTCCCAAGGGATTCTGCTGCCACTTTAAAACCCTCATCCGGAAATGGTCAAAAGTCCTTTTTCTTGGTTATACTTAGCACAGAAAGGAGGGGGGAAAAGAGAGTAGTGATAGAAATTCTTAAAGACATTATGGGAGTCAGATCCAAGTATCTGATCTGAAGGCAGTCCACTCCAGCCCCAGAGCCTAGCATCATTTTCTCAGGACGTGATCTGACTTTCCTTTTTAACTCCAACTTCCATTATGATTGGCATCATTTTCTTTCTAACACCCTGGAAGCTGTTTCCACAACAATGAGACCCAGATATAAGTCCTCTAGACACCCTACGTTCTCCCACTAAGTTCTGCTTTGCAGTTGGAGGGTATTTACGGTCAAGGCCAAATGGCAGACCAGCAAGTGATCTCATCCTTCCTGGCCCAACTTTGCCCAGAGAAAAGCATCTTGTGATCCAGATGAGATCTATCTCTCCATATACCAAAAAAAAAATGGCTTTGTCCACATATATAAAATGGTCATAGTGACTCCTTAACCATAAAGTAAGATATCTAAGACACAAATGATCAAACCCTGATTAGAGCTGAGTTCTCACTAGGCACATCAGGCGCAGCGCCTAAAACTCACGATAGCTTTAGAAACCAGTAAAAACATTTTAATTTTAATTTCTTTTAAAATTGGAAGAAAAAATAAATATAATAATATGAATATGATAATGAAAGCCACCTGGGTTATATTCATTTTATACTGATATAGTCAGAAAGTATAATTTTAAATTTTTTTGGAAGGAAGAAACTGACCCATGAAGGTAAAAATGCCTGGGGCATCTGCGGCATGTGAAAGTCATAATGCAACCCTGGCTATAATCGGAGAGGGTCATTCTCTCAAGGTCTTCCACAACCTGGCCTCACCCCATATGTATAGCCTATGTCTAATTTTCCTCTGGTTGGGTCTTCTTGCTAATCTAGCTGGTTCTTCTCCAACTATTATTTGGGGGAGAAACCCAAGTCAAGCTCTTTTTTGTTAATGTGTGTTTATTCATTTCTTTTTCACATTTGGAAAGCTTTCTACCCTACTAATACAAACTCTACCCATTTTAATCCCGCCTTTTATAAGGTCTTCCCTAACTACAGCCACCAAATGGATCCCTCTATTTTCTAACCTCTTACAGCATTTTTAATTTACCGTACATGCCAGAATACAGGCAAACACAGGTGGGAAGCCATCGCCCATTTCTCTATGAGAAATCACCTCCACCAAAAGAAAAAGAGATTTGGTCAACTTAACTTTATAAACTTTTAGTCATGTTGATGAAAGAGGCAAATGTCTATTTCAATTTAAATTACCTTGAATGTATTAATTTAAATGCACAAACGTTTTTAAAATAGCAATTGATATAAAATCATGTCTTGATTTAGAAATACTGCTTTTTGTTCTTACATCACATTCCATGAGACAGTTTAAATAAAACTCCTAGTTGCAACTTAATTTCTTAGTCATCACTAAGGCCACATTCTGAGTCATTAAATGCAGTGTTCAGATGATATAATCTTCACTTCCAGCTAAGTTCTTTACTTCCAGATAAGTAGGATTTCCTTTTTGAAATCCTGTATTGGGCTATTGCTAGAAAATTTATCCCAAACTACAAGTAGCTATTCACATATTAGGACTATTTGCTTATATTCATGATTTCCTCAATATAATTACTGAATTGCTTTTAAAAAAATCTTGCTTTAAACTATCTTCTTTATATACAGCCAACATCTTTAACTGAGAGGCTATAACCACTGGAATAATTACTATAACTCTGTTAAATCTCTATATTCCTTTTTGAAACAACTTTATCACTTGATATCTATAAATATGTCAAGCTAGTATTGACTGAGGTGGTTTCAGGTTAATATGTTATTCTCCATCAATAATTTGTTGTTCAAAATGAAGTCATTGAGACAGAGTCCATAATGAGAAAGACTTATAAGGACTAGCATTTAAGTCCACTTACTCCTTTTCTGAAAGATAATTTAGGGAATAAGATTTTGCTTCTTATTTGAACCTATCAGTGTGTCCTACCATTTAACTTTTTGTCACAATTTGGTAATTATTTCAGATGTATCGGTCTTTTCTCTTCCTCAGATAGATTGCTTTTATTTTCCACTTTTTATGATAAAATTTTAAAACATACACAAAAACACAGACCCTAGCTTAATGAGCCAAATGTACCCATAACCCAGCTTCAACAATAATCAGCAGATGTCCAGTGTTATTTCACGTATATCCCCACTCAGTCCCCACACCTTTATAATTCTAAGGCAAATCCCAGACTCTATTAATATCTCAAAAAAATCTCACCACTTTCAAATCTAAAAAATTAATGATAATTCCTTACTATAATCATATAAGCAGTGTTTTAATTTTTTACATATTGTTTTCATATTTTCTTTATTTCATTCCACATCAGGATAATGTCTATGCATCGTGATTGTTTGGTCTCATTTCTTTTAAACTACCTATCTCTCTTCCGTCTCTTTCTTTCTTCTCTCTTTGCAAATTTTTTGTTGAAGTCACTTGAATCATTTGATAGCAAGCATTTCCTACAGTCTGTATCTTGCTTGCTGCACCCCTGTGGTACCATTTAACACGTTTCTCTGTGTCTCATATTTCCTGTAAATGTGTAGTCAGATCAGGAGGCTTGATCAGATTTAGCCTCAATTATTTTTTTTTTTGGCAAGATAACACCATAGGTGGTGCTGTGTATTTTTCCTGGAAAGTGCGTAATGTCTGGTTACCTCCTTTTTGGTGATGTTATCAACCCCTAGTGATCATTGCCTAGATCCAGTAATTCAAATGGTGATATTCGAACTCTATCACTCATTCTTTATTTATTAGCTGGGATTTCTCTATAAAGGAAAATTTCCCATATCAACTATTCGGTTATTTTTTGCATAGTGAAGGCAAGATAAACATTTTATTCTTCATTTGTCAGTTTAAAAAGTAATGAAGTTGTTTCCTAGCATTCTTCAAAGATATTCAATGTTAATTTGATGGGTTTTTTTTTAGTAAACTTACAGATTTAAACCTATCTGAGAATTCTAAGTCATTATTGATGTTCAATCTGTTTCATCTTTGTGACCAGTGGGAGCCTACTAAGTATGGCATCTAAGTCTCTTTAACATGACCCTAGTAGTCTTTAGAGTCATGCTTTATGGCATGACAAAGTGTGGTAGGCTCATTTTTATATGGAAATGTACAGTGATTCCAGTTGGAATTAGCCATTTCTCCAAGGAGTCACAATCTGAGTGCTAGGCCTACCCATCGGCAATAATTGGTTACTGTTGCTAGGCCTTTTCAGTGGACAGAACAAAAAATATAAACTTATTTTATAGAAATTTCTTGAGGTATAATTCATATACAATAAAATTCACACATTTTAAGCATACAGGTCAAGACTTGACAAAGTATAAACCCATCCAAGCAGCACCCCAATAAAGATATAGAAAATTTCCATCACTTCAGAAAGTGTCTTTATGCCCCTTTGTAAATCCCTTCTATCAGGCAGTTACTGATCACTATACGTTGGTTTTAGCTACAGAAATTTATATAAATGCAACCATGCAGTGTGTACTGTTTGGTGTCCAACTTCTTTTATTTAGCATGTTTTGGAGATGTGTCCATGATGTTGCCTGTATCAATAATACAATCATTTTTGTTGATGAGTAATGCTCCATTGTGTAAATATACTGTAATTTGCTTATCTATTTATCTGTTAATGGATATATTTGATTTGTTTCCAATTTGGAACCATTATGAATAAAACTGTAACTATATGCATACAGGTCTATTCTTGAGCATATCTTTTTGTTTCTCTTGAATAAATACCTAGAAATAGAGCAGCTAGATCATATGGTAAGGGTAGTACATGCTTAAGTTTATAAGAAAAGGCCACATTGTTTTCCAAAGTAGTTGTGCTATTTAACACTTCTAATAAAAATGTATGAGTGCTCCAGTTACACCACATCCCTGCCAATATTTGGTATCGCAAGAATTTTTTATTTTAGCCATTGTAGCCAGCAGAAAGTGAAATCTCATTGTGGTTTTAATTTACATTTTCCTTATAAACAATTTGTCATATGCTATTTGGCTATATATTTATGTTTGTGTCTGTGTGTGTGAAATATCTGTTTAAGGCTTTTGCTCACATTTTTTTTAACACATTGAACTAATTTGTTAATTTGTTTAATAATGTGCCAGCATTTTGCTGGGAGTTACAGGGAATAGAAAAAAGTTAATTTGTAATCATCAGACTGTCTCATTTTTATTTGACCTAACCCTACTTTTTAATGGGGTTTTGTCTCTGTCTATGTATATCTCTCTCTTTTTTGGTGTTGGGTGATGAGGTCTTGCTCTGTCACCCAGTGCAATGGAGTGCAGTGGCATAACCTTAGCTCACTTCAACCTTGACCTCCTGAGCTCAAGCGATCCTCCTGAGTAGCTGGGATTACAGGTGGGAGCCACTACACCCGGTTCTTTTTTCTTTTCTTTTCTTTTCTTTTTTTTTTTTTTTTGAGATACAGTCTCGCTCTTGTTGCCCAGGCTGGAGTGCAATGGCGCAATCTCAGCTCACTGCAACCTCCGCCTCCTGGATTCAAGCAATTTTCCTGCCTCAGCCTTCCAAGTAGCTGGGATTACAGGCATGCACCACCATGCCTGGCTAATTTTGTATTTTTAGTAGAGACGGGGTTTCACCATGTTGGTCAGACTGGTCTTGAACTCCTCTTCCTCAGGTGATCCACCCACGTCAGCCTCCCAAAGTGCCAGGATTACAGGCTTGAGCCCCCACACCTGGCCTCCTTTTTCTTTTAATAATTTTGTGTAAGATTCCACCATGGTTTGTTTCTGTTTATAACTTCTTAAGTGAAATAAATGTTCCTTTGTGTTTAGAATGGAGGAGTGACAGTGTAGCCTTTCTAGCTTCAGGGCTCTAGAGCTCTTCTACTGTTTTCACAAAGTATTGAAAAAACAAACAGGCCTAGCACAGTGGCTCACACCTGTAATCCCAGCACTTAGGGAGGCTGAGGTGGGAGGATGACTTGAGTCCAAGAGTTTGAGACCAGCCTGGCCAACATGGTAAAATCCTGTCTCTACTAAAAATACAAAAATTAGCTGGAGGTGGTGGCATGAGCCTGTAGTCCCAGTTACTCGGGAGGCTGAGGCAGGAGAATCACTTGAACCTGGGAGGCGAGGGTTGCATTGAGCCGAGATCACACCACTACACTCCAGCCTGAGCAACTGTAAGACTCTGTCCCCCACCCCCAAAACAAACAAGCAAACAAAAACAACTCTGTGTGTGTATGTGAGACTTTAAATTTTCTGCGACCTGATCATATCTGGATTGCTTTCTTCCCTACTTGTATCCGAACCTTTTTGTCCCATGCCCCACTGTCCTGGCCCTGCTCAGTTTGGATTACATCCAGCATTTTCTCCTCACTGCAGAGTTTTGTCTTGGAAGGGAGCTCCTGTTTGCCATTTCAAGAGCGTTCAGGGCCCTGGTGACTCCAGCACTGTCAGAGCCGATTGCTTTGCCATCTCCTTGCATGCACACTCAAATTGGATCTTGTAGAACCCCATGCCAGTGTAGTGGCTATTTTCAGATTGAACTACCATGCTTTCTGGTGAGTGTCCATTGGTGACTTAACACTTTCCTTTTCTCATGACTGTCAGAAACCCAGTCACCTTCCCTCTGTTTCATCCCAGTTTCTTATCCCACATGGGTCTTGCAGCTTTGGGTAGTTTGTCCTCCCCCACTAGTGTCTAGGAGTTGTGAGAATACCTTGCTATGCAGTTTTATTGTAGGTGTTGCTACAGGTGATTGATTTTGATAGCCTAAGTGCTCTGTTTGTTCATATGAGAAATTCAGGGAAATTCAAACCCACCATACCATTTTGTCACAGCACTAAGCACAGAGCAGATAATCTGATGTTTGCTGACTGATGGAAGTTTATGGAAAAATGTTCTGTTGTTGTGTAATAAATTACCATAAATTTAGTGCTTTAAAACAACACATATTTATAATCCCACAGTTCCTGTAAGTCAGAGCCACAGCTTAGCTGGGTTCTGTTTTTCGGGGTCTTCACCACACTGTAATCCAGGTGTCAGCCAGGGTTGCAGCCTCAATAGAGGCTCAAATGGGAGAAGATCCACTTCCAAGCTTCCTCGGGTTGTTAGGAGAATTCATTTGTAGGACTGAGATCCCATTTCCTTGCTGGCTGTCAGCCAGGGGCTGATGTCAGCTCCTGAAGGCCCCCACAGTTCCTTGCCTCGTGGCCCTCTCCATAGGCTCTCTCACATCGTGACAGCTACTAAAGCCAGCAATAGAGAGTCTGTCTCTGATGTATGCTAGCAAGATGAGCCATATGTACGTCATAACATAATCACACGAGAGACCTGCCATCAACCTTGTCACAGCCTACTGATTAGAAGCGAGTAGTAGGTTTCTCCTACACGGAAGGAGAGAGGATTGTTCAGGGAACGAACATGGGGCCCCTCTAGAGTCTGTCCACCATGGTTCACATCTGCCTTGAAACCTGATTTACCCTCTGTGTTTGTTTTTTTGTTTGTTTGTTTGTTTGCTTGGGACAGAGTCTCACTCTGTCACCCAGGCTGGAGTGCAGTGGCCCGATCTTGGCTCACTGCAATCTCTGCCACCCGGGTTCAAGCGATTCTCCTGCCTCAGCCTGCTGAGTAGCTGTGATTATAGGCACCTGTCACTGTGCCTGGCTAATTTTTGTAGTTTTTTTTTTTTTTAGTAGAGACGGGGTTTTACCATCTTGGTCAGGCTGGTCTTGAACTCCTGACCTCGTGATCCACTGACCTCGGCCTCCCAAAGTGCTGGGATTACAGGCGTGAGTCACCGCACCCTGCCTACCCTCTTTATTTGTTAAGACAAAAAGGTTTCTGTTAATAGACTGCCAGTGGTGACTTTTAGCTTAGTTTCATGGCAAAGATAATAAATTCAACTGTAATAGTGAAATATACAGTTCAAATAGAAACTTTGGCACCAATAACTTAAAAATCCTCCTACAGCAAAGTTACTTTGATGCCTTGCCCTTCTATGTGAAATGGACATGGGTGTATCTATCACTCCCAACCTCACAGAGAAAAAATTAAATGATGCTTTTTAGTATCCAGAGGAAAAATAAGATTTCATATGCATCTTAGGCATTTTTAACCTATTTTATGTCACCTGTGCTTGTGTATACTTTTGGAGTACTTCAAAGAACGCATGTCCAAGAATGAAATAGTACCAAAAGCAATGGTTTCAATGCTCCAATAAATCAGACAACCCAGGTAACCACTTGGGGAAGAATCAAAAGACGTGTATTTTGGAAACCACATTTTTTGGTGCTAATGATAAAGGAAATAATCTTATCCCCTAAGCCAGAGCAGCTTAAGGGTTTAATGAACAAACACACTGTTTCATTACTTCTGCTTCTGTTCTAACAACTGAGAGTATCCATCAGATTCACCTTTGTTTCCCCACTTGCTTGTTCTGTCTTCTGTTTTCTTCATCTCATTATTTTTCTGGTAAGCAAGAAAGGGGTGGAAAAAAATATCCCTCTAATGAAGATAGATAATCATTTTTTGGGAATGATATTCTGTATGCTTAGAAGCATTCAGCTGTAGGAGTGAGGGATTCTTCTCCCCTACTTCACTGTAGAAGAAACACTTCATTTGGTAGATGACCATGGATGCTGTATGCTATGGTGAAGCTGTTTCTTCTCAGCAACAGGGAGAGAGTGAGGATGGGGAACTCAGGAATACAGCATACAATATATGGGAACAGATCGTGCAGGATGTCCTCTCCCCTGAATTGCTGATTCCCTTCCTTGTGAGAACAGCAATAATAATAATCAGAGTTGCCTTTCCAGTGGTGACGACCTACCCACAAGAACGTGCCCCTTGCAAAGGATCTCCTTCATCCCTCTCCAGAAGAGAAGAGGAAACACAAGAATAAATGCGTGGTGCAGAGCCTCAATTCCTACTTCATGGATGTGAAATGCCTAGGATGCTATAAAATCACTACGGGTCTTTAGCCATGCACAAATGGTAGTTTTGCGTGTTGGCTGCTCCACTGTCCTCTGCCAGCCTGCAGGAGTAAAAGCAAGGCTTACAGAAGAATGTTCCTTTAGAAGGAAACAGCACTAAAAGCACTCTGAATCAAGATGAGTGGGAAACCATCTCAATAAACACATTTTGTGTAAAATAATCATAATAATAATCAGAGTTAACATTTATTGAATAATTATACCAGGAGCGATATTCAAAATATTTAACAACTGAAACAGCACAGGTATCAACCAATCAGAATGAATACTGGCCAAAACAGCATGCCCTCTGATTAGTCCATGCCCTCACCATGTCAGTTGTTAAATATTTTGACAACAGACTTTGAATATTTGAAGCCCGCCAATGTCAACCCTGCTTTTACTACATGCCAGGCGCTGTGCCAAGCACCTTTGTTCATTGAATCCTCCTTCCCACCTGCTCTACAAGAAGGATACTCTTATTCTTTCCACTTGAAAGATGGAAAAACTGAGACTTAAAGAAGTAGCATGACTTGTCCCATGTCACACAGCTGAGAGACAGAGGGACACTAGACTTACACCCTGGTCTTCTGATCCACAAGTCCAAGCCATTAAGTTCTACATTCTAGTAAATCTTGAGGAAGCCACACCCTACAGTTCCCTCAGCCCTTACGAGAAATATACACTTTAAAAATATGCAGGCTGAACTTTATCACGCTGCTCTTAGTGACAAGGAAAGTAGCCCTTGGCCAATCCAAGAAAGAAAGCAATGCAGACCGCTTGGTTAAAATGACAGAATGAGGAATAGGCCTCAGGGACCAGGCCTACTCAGGAAATTGTTCTGAACTTGATCCAAGGTCCCCGGAGTACCACTGAAGCCCAAAGTCCAGGCCAGCCTTCCAGCCTGAGGAGGCATTTTTCAGATAATTGTCACAAATCCTAACTCCACCTTCCTCTCACCATTAAGATAATTCTGACTGTTTGGGGCTTTTGAAGTGTGTTTATTTAGAGCAAAATAAACAAGTGGATCCTGGAGAGGAGCCACACTGAACTATGTGATTGTCTTTTCCGACTGGATGACAGGCTATTCGGTTGAATTTTTTTTTGTTCCTCAGCCGGTAGTGACTCCACATCACTGCCTGTGAGACAGTCTTGATAGTGACACATTACCATTTCCAGAAATTGTATTTTTCAGCATGACATACAGGACTGAAGAAGTCCACATGCCCAACACCCTACCTTGAGCTGTCCTCGGATTATGTGGCATCCCCAGGTGTTCCCCTTGTCCCTTTCCCTCCCATTCAAGACATTCAAGAAAGCATAAACGAATGCAGAGAATGAGCGAAATCTTACCAGAGGAATCCACTTGGACACAGTTCCTAACCTCTTTGAGCCTCAGTTTCCACAGTTGTAAAATATAATTGAAACATATATGTTTGGAAGTAGTGTGGGGTGAGGGCATGAAGGAAGTCATGATTAATCAGAGCAAATCTTTATCCTAACTTCTTCACAACACTCATACACAGACTAAATTAGATTCCTGAAATGCAAAGAATGAGTTACTAATAAAAAAGAAGTACCAATATTAATATAATAGTAGTATTATTACGACTATTACTACCACCAACAACAATAAATAACAACAGCATTGTTGTTGAGAAGCATTGTCTGTGCTGAGGAGCTGGGCTAGCTGTTCTGCCTGATGGTGTCTTGAGGGAACAGCTCATCCTCAGCATCCAGCTTGATCATCATCTAGCAGAAGTGATATCTATCTGGCCTCAAGACATATGCAGGGCTCATGTGACATGTTCCACTTGGACTCACAAGCTCCCTCTCTTATGATAGAAGGTGAGGTCGTAGACACCAGAAGGGTTTAGAGAGGTGTGGAGAACTTTTGATGGGCCTGTACATCTTCCTTGGAGTTAGAGCAGTGGCAGAGTACATCTACATCTACTCATGGAGTTGTCTTGAGAAATGAATGAGCTCTGAGATATATGCTATTGACCACAGTCTCTGGAACACCATAAACACTCAATAAATAGCAATGTATTATTAATAAATAATAACAGTAATATAAGAATAAATGGAATGCAAGCATTGGTACTTTATTAGTAACACACTGCCAACACTCCTCACAATCATGATGAAGACCATTTCACCATTCGGTTCAAGAACCCATGCTCTACAGAAGCAAAGGAGCTCTTCAAAGAGAACTACAAACCACTGCTCAAAGAAATCAGAGAGGACACAAACAAATGAAGAAACATTCCATGCTCATGGATAGTAAGAATCAATATCATGAAAATGGTCATACTACCCAAAGTAACTTATAGATTCAATGCTATTCCCATTAAACTACCATTGACATTCTTCGCAGAATTAGAAAAAATGATTTTAAAATTCACATGGAATCAAAAAAGAGCCCAAATAGCCAGGACAATCCTCAGCAAAAAGAACAAAGCTGAAGGCATCATGCTACTCAACTTCAAACTATACTACAAGGCTACGGTAACCAAAACAGCATGGTACTGCTACAAGAACAGTCACATAGACCAATGGAACAGAATAGAGAACTTAGAAATAAGACCATACACCTATAACCATCTGATCTTCGACAAACTTGACAAAAACAAGCAATAGGTAAAGGACTCCCTATTCAATAAATAGTGCAAGCATAACTGGGTTGCCATATGTAAAAAATTGAAACTAGACCCCTTCCTTATACCTTATACAAAAATTAACTCAAGATAGATTAAAGACTTAAACGTAAAACCCAAAACTATAAAAACCCTACAAGAAAATCTAGCGAATATCATTCAGGACATAGGCATGGCCAAAGATTTAATGATGAAAACACCAAAAGCAATTGCAACAACAGCAAAAATTGACAAATGGGATCTAATTAAACTAAAGAGCTCCTGCACAGCAAAAGGAATTATCATCAGAGTACACAGACAACTTCCAGAATGGGAGAAAATTTTTGCTTGCAATCTATACGTCTGATAAAGGTCTGATATCTAGAGTTTACATGGAATTTAAACAAATTTACAACAAAATAAACCCCATTAAAAAGTGGCCAAAATATATGAACAGACACTTCACAAAAGAAGACTCATGTGGCCAACAAACGTATGAAGAAAAGCTCAACGTTACTGATCATTAGAGAAATGTAAATCGAGATCAAAATGAGATACCATCTCACAACAGTCAAAATGACTATTATTAAAAGGTCAAAAAACAGCAGATGCTGGTGAGGTTGTGGAGAAAGAGGAACGTTTTTATACCATTGGTGGGAGTGCAACTTAGTTCAACCACTGTGGAAGACAGTGTGGAGATTCCTCAAAGACCTACAGGCAGAAATACTGTTTGACCCAGCAATCCCTTTACTGGGTATTTACCTAAAGGAATATAAATTATTCTGTTATAAAGATACATACATGCATATGTTCATTGCAGCACTATTTACAATAGCAAAGTAATGGAATCAACCTAAATGCCCAATAATGATAGACTGGATAAAGAAAATGTGATACATATATACCATGGAATAGTGTGCAGCCATAAAAAGGGATGAGATCATGTTTTTTGCAGGGTCATAGATGAAGTTGGAAGCCATTATCCACAACAAACTAACACAGGAACAGGAAACCAGACACCACGTGTTCTCACTTCTAAGTGGGAGCTGAATGATGAGAACACATGTTGACATAGAGGGGAACAACACACACGGAGGCCTGTCAGGAAGTGTGGTAGGGGGAGGGAGGACATCAGGAAGAATATCTAATGGATGCTGGCCTTAATACCTAGGTGATAGGATTATCTGTGCAGCAAACCACTATGTTTGCAGGTAACAAACCTGCACATCCTGCACATATACCCCTGAACTTAAAACAAAGTTGAAGATAATTAATTAATTAAAGTAAAGAAAAAATGAATAGGGGGAAAAAAAAAAAGAACCCATGCTTTGGATAGTGAAGGCAACCTGTGAACTCAGAGGCTGGGAGTCAATTTTCTGGCCTGAGCTATGCCTGGTCTTGGACAGCATTATTGGGTGTAGCCTCAAAAGAGAAGTTCTGTGTCTAGTAACAGCCAGTGAGAAATATACCGCTAAACTGGTCACAGTACCATAATATAAGCAGCCAGTGGTGACCCAATGCAGACATGAAACATCGTATCTGATCAGCACGCAGTCTGTATGTTGACAGCTCCATGTTACACGGCCATTTTCTCTCCACGGTTATGTTAAATTACTCAAGTTGAATTAACTTACTAATTTTGTTTTGTTTTGTTTTTGAGACGAAGTCTCTCTCTGACGCGCAGGTTGGAGTACAATGGCGCCATCTAGGCTTACTGCAACCTCTGCCTCCTGGGTTCAAGCAATTTTCCTGCCTCAGCCTCCCCAGTAGCTGGGATTTGGGATTACAGGCGCTCGCCACCACATCCGGCTAATTTTTGTATTTTAGTAGAGAAGGGGATTTCGCAGTGTTGGCCAGGCTGGTCTCGAACTCCTGACCTCAAGTGATCCACCTGCCTCGGCCTCCCAAAATGCTGGGATTACAGGCATGAGCCACCGTACCTGGACTCATTTGCTCATGTTTTTAGTCTACAACGAGCCCATTTTCTTACCCTAGATTAAGTCTTTGGGCCTTAGAGCTGGAAAAGGCCTGTGAGTTCATTAGTCTCGTGCTGTCTAATAGAACTATCTGCAGTGATAGGAATATTCCATATCTTCACTGTCCAGGATTGTAACCACTAGATATAGGTGGCTACTGAACCTTTCAAATGTAGCTAATGTGACTGAAAAACTGAATTTTAAACTTTAAAAAAAATTAATCCATTTAAATTTAAATAACCATATGCTACTAGAGCTTTCTATTGGATAGAAAAGATTTAGTCCAATTCTTTCATTTTGTGGATGAGTTCCAGAGACACTAGTGACTTCCACACGATCGTGCAACTGGTTAGAGGCAGTGCAATGCATAGGAAACACTGATTGCCAACTCAAATGTTTCGTCAAACACATTATGTTTCCATTTATTTGTCCCTAGGGGAAGCGACTTTCTATATATCCACTCAGGTTGCTAGGGAGGGAAGGTGGGTAGATGGAGAGATGCAAACTACTTGTGTTGTCTTGGTTGACCATCTATAGAAACTTTATTATTATTATTATTATTTAACAGATGAAGGTCTTACTGTGTTGCTCAGGCTGGTCTCAAATTCCTGGGCTGAAGAGATCCTCCTACTTCAGCCTCCCTAGTAGCTGGGGTTACAAGCATGCCTGGGGTTCACCATAAAAACATTTCTGAGGAGACGGGAAGAATAAGAAGCATCCAGTTTTAAATGCTGTGAAGAACCGAGAGTAGTTAAGGAGAGATGGGGATCAGGGTGGTAAAATGTGGTTTTGGCTTTGTCACATTGTAAATAAACACTGACAACTCATGTTGTTTTTTTTTTCGTTTGTTTGTTTTTGTATGTATGTGTGTGTGTGTTTAGTTAAGTTTTGTAGGCTGAACCTCTATAGTGAAAAAATAAATGAATTAAACACTGTTGAGGACTCACTATGTAGAAGGCCTAGTGTTAACTACCATGGACGATTTCTAAAAACCATAAAATAGAGCTCCTCCCTTTGAAGAACAGGCCATTTAATTGAGAAGACACGACATGCAAGCAGTAAAAGGCAAAAAATAGTATAAGGCTTTAAATAATTGTTAAATGTCACTGTGGAGAGTTGCCTCAGTGCAGGTTTGGGAGACAGAAGTAGGTGGCTCCTTGCTTCTGAGAATGTATTCCAACCCTTTGTTTACTTCATAAGCACCTTTCATTTCCATTTAGGGACATTAGCAGTGTTTGGTTTTTGTCGTTGCTGTGTTGTTTTGTTTTTGTTTTTGGGTTTTCTTGAGACAGAGTCTCGCTCTGTTGCTCAGGCTGGAGTGCAGTAGCGTGATCTCGGCTCACTGTAACCTCCATCTCACGGGTTCAAGCTATTCTCGTGCCTCAGCCTCCCAAGAAGCTGGGACTACAGGCGTGCACCACCACCCCCGGCTAGGTTTTGTATTTTTTTAGTAGAGACAGGGTTTCACCATGTTAGCCAGGCTGGTCTCAAACCCCTGACCTCAGGTAATCTGCCCGCCTCAGCCTCCCAAAATGCTGGGATTACAGGCATGAGCCACCGTGCCTGGCCAGGTCTTGACCCATAATATGCTCATGGGAAGCCAAGAGCCCAGAGCCAGGAAGGGGGAATGGGGTAGAACGTGGTCTCAGATCAGAACCCTTCCTGGCTGTGTGGCCCTCATCTGGTAACTTTGCATCCTGCGACTTCCTTTTCTCATCTGTCTCAGGGAAGAGTAACTTCAACTGTACAGGTGTCATCGGCATTTATGAGCCTGCCTATTGATTCACCCACACCCAATCCCACTTGTAAATGCAGGCTGTCAATGGCATCATTACTTGAAATTTGATTCTCCTCTGCTTCTTCTTTGGATATTTAATTCTTGCACTGGTATTGGACCCCTGGTTGTCTCCTGCCAATTCAAGCTTGGCCTATGTCTCCAGCTTTTCCTTCTCTCATGAAAGGAAAATAGATTTGGATAAGATTAAATGATAAATTGAGTGCAGGAGAATAGTACTTGGAACAAAGTAAGCATTTAATAAAAATAAATACAATAGCTGTTAACATTTATTAAATTCTCATTATGTGCCAGGCATTGTTCTAAGCACTTTATGTGTATTAACTCATCTAGTGCCTGGAGACAAGATTCAAGTACAAGTGATTTATTAAGACAATGCTTCTGGGAGTAACCTGTAAGAGAGTGGGAGAAGCAGGAAGCAAAGACAAAAAAAAAAAAAAAAAAGCAAAATAGTTGCAATTTCAGGCAATATCCCACAGAGAGGTGGCTTCAGTCTAATCTCCCAGAGGAGTCCTAGAGTGTACCTTATGCCCCAGCTCTTGGTTTCTGAGCTTTCAAATGCAGGTCCCTGCCAGTCATTGGCTAAAAACCAGAATAAGGTAAACCATCAGGCACTTCCGGCTCTCTGACCCTATGGGATAATGGGCTCACCAAGCAAAAATACAGGAGCAGGAGAAGGGATGCGAAGAAAATGACAAAGGGATGCTGAGATGTTGGGCCAGAATACTTATAATGTTCTGCTGCAAAGCCTCACAGTAACAACAAAAATTCTAGTGAGCATATATTTCAGGCTGGGCACAGTGGCTCATGCCTGTAGTTCCAGCACTTGGGAGGCTGAGGTGGGTGGATTGCTTGAGCTCAGGAGTTCGAGACCAGCCTGGGCAATATGACGAAACCCCATCTCTATTAAGCAAACAAACAAATTTAAAAATCCATTTAACAGATGAGGCACAGGAGTTTAAATAATTTGCTCTGAAAAAATTACTGGGCATGGTGCACATCTGTAGCCCCACTACTCTGGAGGCTGAGGCAGGAGGATCACTTGAACCCAGGAGAGAAAGGTTGCAGTGAGCCCAGATAGCCCCACTGCACTCCAGCCTGAGCGACAAAGTGAGACTCTATTTCCAAAAAAAAAAAAAAAGTTTTAAATATTAAAATAAATAAACAAATAAATTGCTCCAGTCACATAGCTAGTCAAGGGAAAAAAGAATTAAACCTAGGCAGCCTGACTCCCAAGTTTGTACCCTTCTTCTCAGTGCAGTACCAGTCATCTGTCCTAGTCACACCACATTCTCTTTTCAGACATAATGCCTACATGTTGGTCTGTGGTACAGACATCTGGAAACACGCTAAACTGAACCAAATTGTTCCTTCATGTGGGAGGTCCTTTGCCATCCTGACTTTTCTCAGCCTCCATCACTGTAATGAAATCAGGATGCTTTTCATCCCTAGCAGTTTCTAATTTCTGCAATTTTCCCCTTAATGGCTCTCCGGATCTTGCCACTGATTATGGTGCCATTCATGGCTCTTCAGCAGGTGCTGGGCATAGGCACCAGGTGCAGGCTTCCAAGACCTCCACTTTTCTTTTGAAACAAATTTCATTTTATTTCAACATTTCAAAAAAATTCCTTTCCCTTCAACATGTTATTAAATTACGTTTTTTCTGGAAAGACTTTGGCTACAATTTTTTTTCTATAAAAATAGTGCCAAAGTATTTCCTGCTGGATTAAGCAATTAGAGAAAGGAAAGGTATGGACTTTATATGCTCTTCAAAGTGTCTGCACAACGTGCATTGGTGTTTGGCAGCGGTTGAGGTTCATTTGGCATTTGATTCCACAACTTTCAGCCCTGGGGACAATAGACTATGGCCTTCTATGACGTAATTGATGGGATGACAGTAAAATTTTATTTAATATGTTGATAAAATGTTCCAGATTAAACATATATTACTTTTTATGTGTTACTGATTACTTTTTATAATCAGATTAACAACGATAAGTATGATAAAGAATTGATGTTGGTAACTACAGATAGTCTAGAGCAAGGTTTCTCAATCTTGGCATTATTGACATTTTAGGCTAGATAATTCTTTATTGTCTGTCCTGTGAACTGTATAATGTTTAGCAGCATCTCTTGCTGATAGTGACAGGAGGTAGCCAAATGCACAGGGACAGGCCCCCAGTGGAACTCCGTCTTCAAGCGAAAAACAGCCTGAAGGCCGAAAGACCAGACTGCTGGTCCTAGGTGAAACCCGTGACCCACAGTGAGAATTTCTGTTCCCATTTGTCTGCCCTTTCCAATTGATTCTTTTCTTTTTTTGAGACAAAGTTTCACTCTTGTTGCCTGGGCTAGAATGCAATGGCACAATCTTGGCTCACCACAACCTCTGCCTCCCAGGTTCAAGGGATTCTCCTGCCTCAGCCTATCGAGTAGCTGGGATTACAGACATGCACCATCATGCACGGCTAACTTTGTATTTTTAGTAGAGATGGAGTTTCACCATGTTGGTCAAGCTGGTCTTGAACTCCTGACCTCAGGTGATCCATCCTCCTCGGCCTCTCAAAGTGCTGGGATTACAGGTGTGAACCACTGTGCCCAGCCCCAGTTGATTATTTCTGAATAATGCCTTGTAGCCAGTGGAATGTTGCCTTTTCTAACACTACCTATGACCTGCCTCTCCCCCATTCTGAGCCCATAAAAGCCCTGGACTCAGTCATATTAGGGGGACTTTCCTGCCTTCAGGTAGGGGGACCACCTTGGTGTCTCCGCTCTGCTGAAGGCTGTTTCCTCACTCAGTAAAACTCCCTGCCTTGCTCACTTTTCAATTGTCAGGGCATCTTCATTCTTCTTGGGCATGGGACAAGAATCAGGAATTAGTGCATAGGCCAGACTCAACCTGGGTGGACTGAGTGGGTGAGCCATCTCCTGTAGCAGGTAACATGGTCAGGCAAGGCCCGGGTGGGACATCACTGGCCAGAGGTCCCCATCTTGCAAAGTGACCAAGAAGAAAATCTTGCCTCATTTCCTCCACTCATTAGATACCAGTAGCAGTACCCCTCAACCCTGCATAAATTGTGATAATCAAAAGTATCTCCAGATATTGCCAAATGTCCTCTGGGAAGCAAAATTGCCCTGATTGAGTAGCACTGCTTAGAGAAGACAGTAACAATGAAGGGACATCTGATGATGTGCTTTCTGGGCTCTTCCCCACCTTCTCCTCTGACGGTCTCTCTTCTTGGTCTCTGTTTGCTGGTATTTCTGAGCTTGACCAGTCTTAGTTCCTTGTATTTTTCAAATTTTTCTGGCAATCTCTCACCTACCATTATCTCCCAGATGTTCACCCTGTTTTCAGTTCTCGTATTTTTGTCCATTGATACCATTTCTGAACTTTGGTTGTTCCCATTACCTTCACATCTGTACTGGGAGCCTAACTTTCTTGCAAATACTAGATATGAAGAGGACACACTGCAAGTAGGTAGAACAGAGGCTGTATTAACACATCTGCACATTTTCAGCACTTCTTTTTAGCAAGTTTATTTCACCCTCATGATACATAAAATATGGGGAAAATGAAGTAGAGGAATTTAGAGTGACTCATTTTGACATGTGAGAGAGAACTGGTAATGGAAAAATAATCCAGGTTTCCGCGGATCTAGTGACAGGACTTTTCATTTTGAAAAATATGATCATTCTAGTCAAAGAAGTTTTAATAAGTCTGATCAAAATATTTACATACACAATCACACAAGCCTGTTTTTCCATTATTTTTCAAAGTTCAGGCCAAGTACAGCAAACAAATTTGGCCCATTGTACCACCATGATGGGTTGTCTCTTTACACTGTCATTTTCTATCAAGTTTCTAGGGTTGGACTTTACAAAATAGGCCAAGCAAATTCCTAAGATGCCAAAAACTCAAGCAAAGTTTCTGAGGGGGTCTGAAGGATTTCTGGGTTCCATTTAAACCTTCCCTCAAAAATTAGTTTCTTCCTTGTGGCATATGAGAAAAATTAACCTCTCAGATTTGAAGCTGATGCTTAATACTTGCCACCATCCATGAGCAGTCAAACTCAACAACTGTTCAAAGGTGGCTTGAATGAACCCAGTGGGTCCATTCAAAACCCTGTTATGTGACTCTACTGCACCCCTCTGTTGGTCTAAAGGCCCTTCATCCTTCAAGGTCTAATGCATTACCTGAAGATCTCCTCTCTTTCAGGGCCCATACCATAATGGTCACATTTTTATTGCTCTCCTTTATACTGCAGTAATTTGTGATCTGTTTTCTTGTTTAGGTTTTTTGGTTTTGGGGTTTGTTTTTGTTTTTTTGTTTTGTTTTGTTTTTGTTTTTGTTTTTGTTTTTGTTTTCAGATAAGGTCTCGCTCTGTGGCCCAGGCCAGAGTGGCACGATCTTTGGCTCACTGTAACCTCTAGCTTTGGGCTCACGTGATTTTCCCAATCCAGCATCCCAAGTAGCTGAGACTATAGGTGCACCACCATGCTCGGCTAAGTTTTAACTTTTTTGTAGGATGAAATCTCACTGTATTGCCCAGGCTGGTCTTTAATTTGTGTGCTCCAGTGATCCTCCCACCTCAACCTCTCAAAGTGCAGGACTTATAGGCATGAGCCACCATGCCCAGTTGATTTTGTCCTTCTTAAACTTCAAGATTCTTAAGGGTGGGTATATATTTATTTCATCCTTTTGTGTGCATGGCACTTGCCCCTGTACAGAGCAAATAACCGACAAATATTGGTAGAATTTTTTTCTGAGACGGAATCTCACTTTGTCACTTCCCGAATAGCTGGGATTACAGGTGTGTGCCACCATGCCCAGCTAACTTTGCATTTTTAGTAAAGACGAGGTTTCACCATGTTGGTCAGGCTGGTCTCAAACTCCTGACCTCAGGTGATCTGCCTGCCTTGGCCCCCCAAAGTGCTGGGATTATAGGCATGAGCCACCACGCCCGGCCCAAATATTGATACAATTGAGTTTAATCTTGGTAGAATCCCCCTAGGTCCCGCTGTGACACCTAATGTTTCTTGGCCAAGGATGCAAGCAGGAAGGAAGGAAGGAAAAGAGGAAAGCCAGAAGGAAGAAAGGAATGCAGGGAAGGAAAAGTCCTGTTTTTACTCAAACATGTTTCAATACTACAGCTTTTTAGTAGGTGTGAAATGCTCTGTTGAAATCACGGTAAGATCATAATAATATGGATCCCAGTGTTTGTCTCTTCTAAAGATAAACGTCATTTTAAAGAACTGAATAAACACCATTCTCTCCCTGCCTGCTGCCTCTTTCTATGCATTTTACAATCATGCATAGAAAAAGTGTCCTTTTCTATGTACGTGTCATTTTTCTATGCATGGTGGTAAAATGAGTAGGAAAAAAAACCACTTATTGCAATTTAGGATACAGATAAAGTTTGTTTCCTTGCAACTGAGTTTCATTTCATTTTGATTCGGAACCCTGATGTTCCTTGTGTTTTCTCTATAGCCTTAAGATTGTGAAGGAAGAAAAATAATAAAGTGCTGCTTTATCCCTTTGGAAGCACCATGGCTTCTCTGGTATGTGAACATCTGTATGTTCTCTCCTTAGAGCAGGAACCTTGGTCATGTGATGGCGTTTCCTCCAAATATAACATCCATCTGTCCGGATCTGGATTTTTCATTATCAAATAGATTCTGCAGCATCCGGCAGCAGCTTCTGCTGCCTTCACTGCAAGGCTGTGATAAGCCACAGTTCTCACTCGCTCACACTATGCAATTATAAAGATTTGGGGAAAGACAGTCAAAATGAAAATCAGTCTTGAAGAAGTAGCAAGAGTGATTTCAATAAACTGTAAAAAGATTTCCTGACCAAGAAGGTAGCCTGACAACACAGGCTCAAAGACATGTGGTCTTAGTCCCAGGGCCTATGCAAAGCACACAGCACAGGAAATAAAGGGTTTTTTCTCCTAAGACAGTCACATGTTAGATGCCAACAAACCTCTGATGAAATTTGATGCCTTTTGGGTATGTAGTTGATGTGAAACAGAACCCATTTGGGGGTTTACTTGGTAGGATTTGGGAACCTACCCAAAATGGGTAGATAGGAGAGGGTGTGGTCAAAGCAAGGGGCCCAGCCTAGAGAAATGGATATGACGAGGTCCTAAGTTCCTCAAGATATGTAGACTTCAGGGATTTAAATTACGTATCAAATTTTGTACATTTTCCCAAAACAAGAATCCATCCCTATAAAGTAAAAATTAAGCAAACAGAAAAAAAGAAAGCAGGGTCTGGTCCTATGGAGGTAAAAATGTGACAATGAGGGACATTGTGGAGGGCCAGGAAGTTAAAATTCACAGGCATTCTATCTAATGTATCAGAGCCTTCCAGGAGAGGTGGGCCAGGCCAAATGCAAAGAGTGAGGGTTGAGTGGCTGTGTTTATCTCATCCCTCCGGCATACCCCGCTGTGATCGCACAGACTTCTAAAGGGCAGAGACTTTATGATGTGGCACGATCAGATATCCTCTGACTCTTGAATATTTAATGATGGGATGCCTTCCAGTTGCTCACTTCCTTTGTTATTTATAGTTCCCATGATCTCAATAGGATGGAGATGCTATGGCTTTATTCCAGAAACTGTCCTAGAGCAGGCCTCAGATAAAAACTAAAGGAGGGAGAGTGGTAAACACATTGACATGGAGGTGTAAATGGTAGCTACTCTCACAATCTGATGTGAGAAGCTTCAAGAGCATCATTGTCCATTGATTTGCTGTAGACAAGGTCAGATACCCCACCATTACCAGGATCATTGAATGGTGTTATAGCTTCACTTCACTTCACTGATGTATTTCCATGGGAAATACATCAGTCACCAATACTTTAATGTGGATCAGTATTCCCTGTTTTCCTCAACTGAGACTATGTTGAGAAGGCATGCTTTTAAATAAGAGTGAGGAGGCCGGGTGTGGTGGCTCAAGCCTATAATCCCAGCACTTTGGGAGGCTAAGGTAGGTGGATCGCCTGAGGTCAGGAGTTCAAGACTAGCCTGGCCAACATGGCAAAACCCCGTCTCTACTAAAGATACAAAACTTAGCGGGGCATGGTAGTGCATGCCTGTAATCCCAGGCCAGCTACTTGGGAGGCTGAGGCTCGAGAATCACTTGAACCCTGGGGGGCGAAGGTTGCAGTGAGCCAAAATTGTGCCGCTTCACTCCAGTCTGGGCAAAAGAGCAAAATTCCATCTCAAAATAGATCTATAAATAAAATTAAAAATAAATAAGAGTGAGGAGAAGGATAAAAAGATTGAAAAGATGAGAGCAGAATAGAAGGAGTGACAGAGTGGGGAAGGAAGAGGGATTCAATAGAAAGCCAGCAGCAAGGCGAGGGATGCTTTGGATGACCCTAGAAGCAAATTTAACTGGACTTAGACTGGCCCAGGACCAGCCCTAAGAAATGAATGTAATCTTGGTTTCTATATTATTTCCTGCATTAGACCACAGGCATTATTGGGTTTGAGATTAAAGTGCCTTAAACAATGCAGGTGATATCAAGACTCACTTAAGCAAAGGTGATTCAGGTTTCAGGGCTGGTTTGTAATAGCATCAACGTCTCAGTTTATTTCCATTAGGCCCTTTGTCAGATCCATTTTATGGTTGTGTAGACTCTCAAAAAAACAATACCTCAAAATGAAGGCCTCAGAGGCAGCTCTCTCTCTCTCTCTCTGACTTTCTCCTGCCCTCCTATCTCTGTCCCCTCAATCTCCCCAATGGCTACCTGTAGAAACTAGAATCCCTCTTCCCCAAGGAGAGTCGTAGAAACCAGAACCCCTTTCCCCCAAAGCCAGTCATAAAACCTAAAAATATTACTCTAACTTCCTTCCCACCTCCTCTACCTTTCTGTGTAAAATCTGGCCATAAAGAAATTGTAGGTCCTAAGACCCCCATTCCAGAGAGGATCCTGCCCCACACCCAGAAAGAAGGAATGCATGCTCAGAGAGGCCAAGAAGAATCTAGACAGGCAGGCCTTGCTGGGTTTCCCCATTCAGTCCATTAACGTTAGATCTTTTATTTATTTATTTATTTATTCATTCATTCATTTATTTATTTATCTTGAGACAAAGTTTCGCTCTTGTTGCCCAGGCTGGAACGCAATGGTGCGATCCTAGCTCACTGCAACCTCCGCCTCCCAGCACTTTGGGAGGCCTAGGCAGGTGGATCACAAGGTCAGGAGTTCCAGACCAGCCTGGCCAACACAGTGAAACCCGTCTCTACTAAAAATACAAAAAATTAGCCTGGTGTGGTGGCAGGCACCTGTAATCCCAGCTACTTGGGAGGCTGAGGCAGGAGAATCACTTGAACCCAGGAGGCGGAGTCTGCAGCGAGCTGAGATCGCACCACTGTACTCCAGCCTGGCAACAGTACGAGACTCTGTCACAAAAAAATAAACAAATAAATAACAAAATAACAAAACAAACATGGAACTTTATTCCCCAAACATTCCCAGAAAATTAAATTCTCATGCGTCATTGTTCATAATTTGGTCACATGCCAGTTCCTGAATAATTTCCTGCAGTGGGGAAATGCCAAGTGTTGATTAGCATAAACCCAAACCAACAACCAATCTCTTTAGCAAAGGGGATGAGACTGGATTAAACAAACATGGCCCACCCATGGAGCTGGAGGTGGAGTCCATGCCAAAGGACTTAGCTGCTACCCAGTGGGAGAGAGTCGACAAATGTCCATTTTACTACTCTTTCACTAGTTTTAGCTTTTGACAAATATTGAGAGTAAAGAAAAAGGAACTACCATATTTAGTGCCCCTTATGTTTTACATATGCTAACCCATTCAAGCCTTACAACATCTTTTGTGGTATTATGATTTCCATTTTACTGATAAGAAAACTGAGACATCGGTTAACTTACCTGTACACAGCTAGTAAAAGATAGAGCTAAAGCACAAACCTAGGTCTGCCCACATTCAAATACTCTTACCAACTGTTGTTGTCTGATAGATGATTACTAATCTGTTGTCTGAGGAATCCATTGTTATTTATGAAAAGCAGAACTCAATTCATTTTAGCAAGCATTTATTGAATATCCACTCTGTATATGGAGCACTCTGCTAGGTCTTGCCTTTCCCTAGGTAAGGTACATCTAGAAGTGAACAGAAATTTCCAGTCTGCAAGAAGAAATAATAATTAGATAGTGAAAAGCAAACAAATAGCAGGCAGAGAAAAAGTGTGATTGGGGAAATTGGTGAATGTGAGATATGGAGCACGCATGCTCCATCTATAGATCTCTAAAATTCATGCTACTCATGCCTAGATGTTGTTCACATGTCCCAGTGTACAAACTTCGGCTTAACAGGAGGTTGAGCGTGGTTCCACATCAGTCAGATATGTGCTTTCATGGAAAATAAGTACAGTTCCAAGTGCCTCAATCAGGATAACCAATATTTGGCATGTGTATTGCTATTCAACCATCCTCTCCACACACACATACCTTACCCACCATGTCAGACATCACTAATCAATTGCTGCATTTTTTACCTGTGAATCTGAATATGCTCCCGTAATTTGTGTGCTTTACTCACCCCTATATCGTCAGCATTTAAGATTGTTCAAAGAGGCCAGGCATGGTGGCTGACACCTGTAATCTCAGCATTTTGGGAGGCTGAGGTGGGAGGATCCCTTGAGCCCAGGAGTTCAAGACCAGCCTGGGCAACAATGGCAAAAACCTGTCTCTACAAAAAACAGGAAAATTAGCCAGGCGCAGGGGTGCACGCCTGTGGTCCCAGCTACTCCAGAGGCTGAGGCGGGAGTGTAGCTGCCCAGCGGATTCTCCTTGCCTGCTGCCTAGACAGAACTGATTTATGGAGAGAAAGGAATTGCAATACAGAAAGAGTTTAATTCACGCAGAGCTGGTTGTACAGGAAACTGGAGTTTTTATTACTCAAATCAGCCTCCTCGAGAATTCAGGAATCGGAGTTTTTGTTTTGTTTTGTTTTGTTATGAGACAGAGTCTCTCACGATTTCGGCTCACTGCAACCTCCGCCTCCCGGGTTCAAGCGATTCTCCTGCTTCGGCCTCCTTAGTAGCTGGAACTACAGGCATGCGCCACCACGCCCGGCTAATTTTTGTATTTTCAGTAGAAAGGCGGTTTCACCATATTGGTAAGGCTGATCCGCTCGCCTCGGCTTCACAAAATGCTGGGATTACAGGAGTGAACCACTGTGCCTGGCTGGGATCAGAGTTTTGTGGGGTTTTGGGGGTGGAGGGAGGTTGTGTTTTTTTGTCTTTGCTTTTTTGTTTGAGACGGAGTTTTGCTCTTGTTGTCCAGGCTGGAGTGCAATGGCACGATTTCGGCTCACTGCAACCTCCGCCTCCCAGGTTCAAACAATTCTCCTGCCTCAGCCTCTCAAGTAGCTGGGATTACAGGCATGCACCACCAGGCCCTGCTAATTTTGTATTTTTAGTAGAGACAGGGTTTCCCCACGTTGGTCAGGTTGGCTTTGAACCCCTGACCTCAGGTGATCCGCCTGCTTTGGCCTCCCAGAGTGCTGGGATTACAGGCGTGAGCCACCGCCAGCTGGGATTGGGGGTTTTTAAGGATAATTTGGTGGGTAGGGGGCCAGTGAGTCGGAAGTGTTGATTGGTTGGCTTGGAGATGAAATCAAAGGGGATCGAGCGGTCCTCTGAGTCAGTTCCTGGGTGGAGGCCACAGGACTGGTTGGCAGGTCCAAGTGGGGCCATCCAGTTGTCAGAAATGCAAAAACCTGAAAATAAATCTCGAAAGGCCAATCTTAGGTTCTGCAATAGTGATGTTATCTTCAAGAATGATTAAGGAAGTTGCAAATCTCATGACCTCCAGAATAACGGCCGGTTAATTATTTAGAATTCAACCCCGGTCATCCTAACTTGGAGGCTTTTCATTACTTTTACAAGAACAGTTTAGTTTTGGGGAGGGGTCTATTATTTAAATTATAAACCAAATTTCTCCAAAAGCTAGCTCAGCCCATGCCCAGGAATGAGCACAGACAACCTGCCAGCTAGAGACAAGATGGAGTCAGCCATGTCAGATTTCTCTCACTGTCATAATTTCATCAGTTATAATTTTTGCAAAGGTAGTTTCAGGAGGATCACTTGAACCTGGGAGGTTGAGGCTGCAGTGAATGGTGATCATGCCTGGGTGACAGAGTGAGAATCTATCTTAAAAAAAAAAAAAAAAAAATTGTGCAATGTACACCAAAGGCATTCAGTAAACACTTGTCAAATAAATAGTAATAGTGCATTTATGTACCTATTTGTGTAGAATGTGCCTGACACAATTCTAAACATTTTACTATATCTTTACTCTTTTATTCCTCATAATCTCTAGGATGTAGATGGTATTCTCTCTCTTTTATATATGAATAAGCTAAGGAAGAAAGAGCTATAACAGCTTGCCCAAGGTCATCTGGCTGGTAGGAGTGGAATCAAAATTTGAACTTGAGTTGTCCAGAGCCATGTGTATAATCTTACACCCCATTATATTGTTTTTACCACAAACAGATGAATTCTTCACAACATGAAGCCCTTAACGACTCTGCCAATCAACCACACCAATCAACTTGTTTAGGTGATGAACAGTTAACATTTTAGAATTTATTTTGAGACGACTTTCATTCAATGTGACCCATTCTATGTGGCTTAAATATGAAAAAATTATGATTACTTAAGTACTATCTCAGTGAGAATGGGTTATTGAAACCACTTTTCTCACATTACAATTCTGGAGCAACTAATAGGGGTTGCCCGAGTGGCACTTGAAAATTACTTCATTCATTAAAGCATTTTCTTGTTTTTGAGGCAAGGAGCTAATATGAGAATTTGCGTTCAATAAAACAATCTGACACTACTTCCGTTTCAGTGCTAGTGGAGGAAGGAAAAGGTAGAAATGATATAAGACAAGAGGAATTTTTTTTTTTTTAATTGAGATGGAGTCTCACCTGTCATCCAGGCTGGAGTAGAGTGGTGGGATCTTGGCTCACAGCAACCTCTGCCTCCCGGGTTCAAGCTATTCAACAAGAGGAATTTTTAAAAAAGCAAAAAACATTTATTTCGTCTGTTTTGGAACATGACATTCCATGGCCCCTTGAAGCGCTTACTCTTGGTGGACCAGAGAACAAGTAATTAGTGTAAATGAGATGACGTCAGAATAAATTACAAAGAGGTAAGAATAAATTGCCAACTAGAATGAGATTTGAGTCTACTATTTCTCTCTCTTTTTTTTTTTTTTTGAGGTGGAGTCTTGCTCTGTCGCCCAGGCTGGAGTGAAGTGGTGTGATCTTGGCTTACTGCAACCTCCGCCTCCTGGCTTCAAGCAACTTTTTGCCTCAACCTCTGGAGTAGCTGGGATTACAGGTGTGTGCCACCACACCCGGCTAATTTTTGTATTTTTAGTAGAGACGGAGTTTTACCATCTTGGCCAGGCTGGTCTTGAACTCCTGGCCTCATGTTCTACCAGCCTCAGCCTCCCAAAGTGGTGGGATTACAGGCATGAGCCACCACACCCAGTCCCTACTTTGTTATTTCAAACTATTTCTACCTATAGTGACTCATCCTATAGTTAAATTTAGAAAGACTGGCAATATCAACTGTCTGAAAGGATATGGAGCAACTAGAACCTTCTTATGTTGCTGGTAGAAATGGAAACGGTCCAACCACTTGGGAAAACTGTTTAAAAGTTTCTTATAAACATAAGGCTATACTTATCCTATGACCCAAAATTCTACTTCTAAATATTACCCAAGAGAAGCCAGGCACCAGTGGCTCATACCTGCAATCCTAGCTCTTTGGGAGGCCACAGCAGGAGGATTCCTTGAGTTCAGGAGTTTAAGACCAGCCTGGGCAAATAATGAGACCCTGTTTCTACAAAAAAATACAAAAGTTAGCTGGATGTGGTGGCATGTACCTGTTGTCCCAACTACTTGGGAGGCTAGGGCAGGAGGATTGCTTGAGCCCAGGAGTTTGAGGCTGCAGTGAGCCATGATCATGCAACTGCACTCCATCCTGGGCAACATAGCAAGACCCTGCCTCAAAAAATAAATAAATATTACCCAAGAAAAATAAAAACAAGTCCACAAAAAAACCTGTATAAGCATGTTCATAATAACCAAGAAACAACCCAAATTTCCATTAAGTGAATATATAAACAAACTATAACATATTTATGCAACTGAATACTACAACTGAGCAATAAAAACGAACAAATTAGTGATATATAAAACAGTGTGGGTGAATGTCAATAACATTATGCTGAGCAAAAAGACAGACACTGGCTGAGCACGGTGGCTCATGCCTATAATCCCAGCACTTTGGGAGGCCAAGGCTGGCGGATCAGGGTCAGGAGTTCAAGACCAGCCTGACCAACATGGTGAAACCAAGTCTCTACTAAAATTACAAAAATTAGCGAGGCGTGGTGGTGCACACCTGTAATCCCAGCTACTTGGGAGGCTGAGGCAGGAGAATGACTTGAACCTGGGAGGTGGAAGTTGCAGTAAGCTGAGATCGTGCTACCTGTACTCCAGCCTGGGCAATAGAGCGAGCCTCCATCTCAAAAAAAAAAAAAAAAAGGCAGGCACGAAAAAGTACACACTGGTTGATACTGTTTATATGAGGTCCAAGAATAAGTAAAGACACCAAAATTGGTTGTCCATGGGAGGCAAGCAGCTGACTGGAAGAAAGCATGGGAAAACTTGCTGGGCACAAAAGATGTTCTCTCTCATGATCTTGGGCGTGGTTACATGAAAGTATATATTTGTTTTTTTGTTTTTGTTTTCTGCCTTTTATGGTTTTTGTTTGTTAGTTAGTTTGTTTGTTTTTTGATGGAGTCTTGCTCTGTCACCCAGGCTGGAATGCAGTGGCATAATCTTGGCTCACTGCAGCCTCCACTTCCCGGGTTCCAGTGATTCTCCTGCTTCAGCCTCCTGAGTAGTTGCAATTACAGGCATGCACCACCATGCCCGGCTACTTTTTGTATTTTTAGTAGGGATGGGGTTTCACCGTGTTGGCCAGGCTGGTCTTGAACTCCTGACCTTAGGTGATCTGCCCGCCTTGGCTTCCCAAAGTGCTGGGATTACAGGTGTGAGCCACTGCGCCCGGCCACATGTATATATTTGTCAAAACTCATCAAATTGCAAGCTTAAGATTTATGAATTTTACTATATGTAATTTATACTTCCATAGAAAATAAGAATATAAAAAGTAAAGTGACTTATTATGGCTATAAAAGTAAACTTTTGACCGTACTCAACTTGATCTTATCTCCTTGATACGGTCTATTTTAAAATTAATTTATCATGTGGACTGGTCGGAGACTGTCATCATTTGGGCTAAAAGTACATTGATAAAACCATGCATAAAGGTCCATAGTTCATCTCTTTCCTATTGAATAATTCTACTCATTTTTTTAATCCTAAATATGTTTTCTATGTTAGTAATTAGAATAGCAATAAATTTAGGCATGTCTGTTGCATTCAGGTGATACCTAGTCAATTAGCATTTTGAGTCACTAAAGGTGTTATTGTTCACTTTGGGGTTAAAATTTTCTAGAAGGTTTTGTTTTTTGTCAAGGAAGCAGAATATTTTCTTTTGAGAGTAAGTAGCAATACACCTATAGGCACATTAATTTACATGTTGTAAATATGATTTCCTTTCTCTCTTGCCCTGTTGGTTCTCAAATTTTTGGTTTAGTTAAAAGTGGAAAAGAAAAAAAGTTTCTGTCTTTCCTTCAAATCCAGTCTTTCCAGGGCCTCAGAGACTGATCCTTTGGTTGTTTGATGTAACCATGCTGGCTCCATGATGACTGACCCGGTATTTTCCAGCTAAAATTACCCACCATGCAGCCAGCAAGGTCAGTCAGTAAGACACATGAATCACTAGGTTGTCTGACCCATGGTCTGGATTTCTTGTTGTTATGAAGATGAAGCCTGAGTTCACTGGAGACTAGTTCCTTAACAAGAAAGATCGCAAACTGCTCCTTCATTCAGCCTTGCATCAAGTCACCCACCTGGAATGGGAACATTTGTGACGAAATAAAGAGTTCTGCTTTTCCTGTGTGTGTACCCATAGAAGGCATAGGTCTAGGGCCAGGCTTGGGAACCCTTACCAGCTGGGCTGCATTAGCAATTCTGTTCTCCCTCATTTGTTGACCCTTCTAACTAATGATAAGCAATATTAGATTTCCTATTCAAGTATTGCAAATGCCTTGGTGTTTAGCAGGATATCAGATTTGTTTCATACTTCTGTGGGAAATATTACTGCTTCACTCTATCAACAATCAGGCCAGAGTGGGCAGCCCAAAGAGTTATGGTTCATGTTTTTGGCTTCTGGCAAACCCCTTCTCATTTTATTTTTGATTCACTGTCTGCTTAACTTCTTTTGCTTTTATGCATGACTCGCCTTGGGTGAGTAACTTTATTTACAGTCTGGAGAAAAGGAGTTTTAGATATAGGTCACCAGAAGCAAACCCAGAGACCAAGATTCAGGCTAAAGTACTTCATTAGAAAATGTTTCTGAGAAGAAACAATAGGAGAAAAGGAAGTTGGATAGGAACCAAAGGAACCCTTTTGTGCTTGATACTGCCCTCTTGATTCAAGAGGGAGGTGGACCTCCCAGGTTCAATCAAGCACAAAGAGGCAAGCACAGTATCAAGTACAAAGCCACAATGGGACTGCCTCAAACCTGCCGGGTAGCTCTGGAAAAGGTAGTTGTTTCGAACAGAGGCGAAGCTGACGTATTTATACTCTTGTGTCTATAAATCAATGCTTAAAAGCCATCTCACAAGTGTGTAAATGCCCAGAATCTCCTGAGTTTTGGGGGGTTTTCCTGTTTGCTTGTTTTTGTTTTGTTGTGTGTAGGGGGGATGAGTTTTTTGTTTGTTTCTTTGTTTTCCTTTTTTTGAGATCGAGTCTCACTCTGTCGCCCAGGGTGTAGTGCAGTGGTGTGATCTTGGCTCACTGCAGCCTCAACCTCCCTGGCTCAAGCAATCCTCCCACCTCAGCCTCCCTAGTAGCTAGGACTGCAGGTACATGAAACCATGCCTGGCTAATTTTTGTACTTTTTGTAGAGATGGGGGTCTTGCCTTGTTGCCAGGCTAGTCTCAAACTCCCAAGCTCAAGTGATCCTCCCACCTCAGTTTCTGAAAGTGCTGGGATTACAGGCATGAGCCACTGCTCCTGGCCCCCAGAATCTTCTGGCCCTTCATACACACAGGCCAAGGTAGCATCGGTAACCTGACGACAATCATTTGATAAAGACACTCAGGTTTGAACTGTTGTGAGTGAAATCACCTGGGAGCCAGTGTGCATAAAATATGTGGTGTGCACCAAAAGGAACCCAAGAGGCTATTGTCAGAGGCATTTGAACAAGAGCAACTCCATCTTGACTGGGGAGTGGGTAAAATAAGGCTGAGACCTACTGGGCTGCATTCCCAGGAGGATAGGCATTCTTAGTCAAAGGATGAGATGGGAGGTCGGCACAAGGTACAGGTCACAAAGACCTTAGTCATAAAACAGCATGTGGCAAAGAAGCCGGCTAAAACCCACCAAACCCAGCATGATGACAAGAGTGACTTCTGGATGTCCTCGCTGTTTATTACATGCTAATTATAATGCATTAGTGTGCTAAAAGACACTCGCACCAGCACCATGACAGTTTATAGATGTCATGGCAATGTCAAGAAATTACCCTACATGGTTGAAAAAGGGAAGGAGCCCTTAGTTCTGGGAACTGCCCACCCCTTTCCCAGAAAACTCATGAATAACCCATCCCTTGTTTAGCATGTAATCAAGAAATAACTAGGCCGGGCACGGAGGCTCACACCTGTAATCCTAGCACTTTGGGAGGCCAAGGCAGGCTGACGGCCTGAGCTTAGGAGTTCGAGACCAGCCTGAGCAACACAGTGAAACCCCGTCTCTACTAAAATACAAAAGAAATTAGCTGGGCGTGGTGGCATGCGTCTGTAATCCCAGCTATTTGGGAGGCTGAGGCAGAATTGCTTGAATCCAGGAGGCAGAGGTTGCATTGAGCTGAGATCAAGCCACTGCACTCCAGCCTGGGCAACAGAACAACACTCCATCTCTATTAAAAAAAAAAAAAAGAAAAAGAAAGAAATAACTATAAGTATAATCAGTCAAGCAGCCCATACTGCCGCTCTGCCTATGGGGTAGCCGTTCTTCTATTCCTTTACTTTCTTGATAAACTTGCTTTCACTTTATAAACTCACCCCAAATATTTCTTGCATGAGGTCCAAGGACTCTCGGGGTCTGGGTCGGGACCCCTTTCTGGTAACACTATGGGTGAAGCCCCGACATCTACCTAGCAACAGGTATCTATTTTAGTGCTTGTGATGGGACAAACATGGTTTCTTCCTTCCTTCTTCCCTTCCTCCCTCGTTTCCTGCTTTCTTTTCCCTTTTTCTCCTGTTCTCCTCTAAGCAACTTTCTGAATAGTGGGCTGATTGTACTGCATCTCTACTGCAGTCTAAGTTTTGGTTTTGCTTTTAAATTATCTGGCTAACTTCCCAGATTGTGCTATTGGTAAAGTGGAATATTTTGAAGGCTCTTTTCTCCAATCTTATTTTACTCTCAAAAGCATATCAAATAAAAATGTTGTGAGATTCCCTCAGGCTCTTTTTGGTTCGTGTCATGCCAGGCAAGTTGCACAGTGTTTGACTACCTTTCTTGTCCTCTTAATCGATCACGTTTTGTCTTGCCATTACTCATATTCGCCTCACTTTTGTTGTGCAAGTGACACAGCAGCAAAAAAAAACAACAGAGACTGCGGCAGCTTAAAGAAAGAAAGTTTATTTGTCTTTCAGGGCAAAATGAAAGGAAGTAATTGATGAAATGTCTGGATGACATCCAGGACTCTGGGTCTTCTCTCGTTCCCTTTGTTATGCCATTTTCAGTGTGTTATCTTTCATCCTCATGTCTGTCACTGTGGAACAAGATGGCTGCTGTATTTCAAGGAACCATACCTTCAGTCAAGGAAGAAAGAAAAGGGAAAGAATGGTGCTAACATCATCTACTTCTTTTTTTAGAAGAGCAAAAACTTTCCTAGTATCCCCCAGCAGATTTTTCCTCATATCTTGTTGACTAAAACTGGATCACTTGGCTTCTCTCTAACAGCAACAGAAGTCAGGAAAGCAAGTATCTAGTGACAAGAAAGTAACAGGGAGCCAGGCACAGTGGCTCACACTTGTAATTCTAGCACCTTGGCAGACCAAGGCAGGAGGATTGCTTGAGGCCAGGATTTGGAGACCAGTCTGGGCAACATACCCCTTCTTCATCCTCCTGCCTAACTTCCTGAACCGTTTTTCTTTCCTGAGGTGTCCCCAAAGGATAAGAACATGTAAGAAACCCTCAGAGAAGTGGAAATGTCAAATGAAGAAAAAAGATGGCACTATTAAAAAGTGAACATCTTGGCCAGGCACAGTGGCTCATGCCTGTAATCCCAGCAGTTTGGGAGACCAAGGTGGGTGGATCACGAGGTCAGGAGTTCGAGACCAATGTGGCCAATGTGGTGAAACCCCATCTCTACTAAAAATACAAAAATTAGCCAGGTGTGGTGGTGCTCGCTTATAGTCCCAGCTACTCAGGAGGCTGAGGCAGAAGAATCACTTGAACCCTGGAGGCAGAGGTTGCAGTGAGTCAAGATCAGCCTGGGCGACAGAGTGAGACCCCGTCTCAAAAAAAAAATTTACATGAGTGGACACTAGTGTACAATTATTTTGATAGGATTATCAATTAAACATGGTGTATTTAACAGTTTGAAAATGACACAAGCTTGCTCCAAAGTGAGCACGAATCTCTTCACTGAAAAGCTAGCTTACTTTTGGAAGCAGTCATGTGATGCTCTTGCTAATAAGCATAACAATGTTGAAAAAAAAAGGTTTCTCATCATTCTCAGCAAACCATCGCAAGAACAGAAAACCAAATACCGCATGTTCTCACTCATAGGTGGGAATTGAACAATGAGATCGCTTGGACACAGGAAGGGGAGCATCACACACCGGGTCCTACTGTGGGGAGGAGAGAGAGGGGAGGGATAGCATTAGGAGATATACCTAATGTAAATGACAAGTTAATGGGTGCAGCACACCAACATGGCACATGTATACATATGTAACAAACCTGCACGTTGTGCACATGTACCCTAGAACTTAAAGCATAATAAAAAAAAAAAGAAAAAAATGAAAAAAAGAGGTTTCTCACTTTCTTAGCAGCATTACTTATTATGCACCAAATTTCAAATATATATTTATCATATGCTTAGATTAAATGTATCAAAAGCTACTATGTCATCAATACTCTAAATTTCTTCTGAAAATATAAATGTTTATTTATAAGTATGTTTATTTATATTTATAAGCATGTTTGTAGGTATATTTATACTAATGTATAATACATAATATCATATAGTATATATTTTATTTTATATATATATATACACACACACACACACATACAATTTTGCATAACCCAATGAAAAGCCTAGAATAACTACTTCTTTTGAGCCACAAAGATGTTGGGAGAAATAGAAATGTTTCTACTGATTCAAGTATTTCATTCTTTCTTTCTTTTTTTCTTTTTTGAGTGGAGTTTTCTTCTTGTTGCTCAGGCTGGAGTGCAATGACACAATCTCGGCTCACTGCAACCTCCGCCTCAGCCTCCCAAGTAACTGAGATCACCACCATGCCTGGCTAATTTTTGTACTTTTAGTAGAGATGGGGTTTCGCCATGTTGTCCAGGCTGGTCTTGAACTCCTGACTTCATGATCCACCTGTCTCGGCCTCCCAAAGCACTGGGATTACAGGTGTGAGCCACTGGGCCTGGCCCTTTTTCCTTTGTTCTTTTTTTTCTGAGACAGAATTTCACTTTTGTGTCCCAGGCTGGAGTATAATGGCGTGATCTCAGCTCACTGCAACCTCTGCCTCCCAGGGTTCAAGTGATTCTCCTGTCTCAGTGTCCCGAGTAGCTGGGATTACAGGCATGCACCACCATGCCCAGCTGAAATTTTTTTGTATTTTTAGTAGAGATGGGGTTTCGCCATGTTGGCCAGGCTAGTCTCGAACTCCTAACCAGAAGTGATTTGCTTGCCTTGGCCTCCAAAAGTGCTGCGATTACAGGCATGAACCACTGTGCCCGGCCGGGTATGGATTTTTAACGACAGCAAAATCTATGGGAATCTAGTATTTCTCACTATATGAAGTAATGTCATTGAATATAATTTAAGTTGTAGTGTAATTAAAGAGGGTATAAATGGTTCTATTCTTCCAATGCTGACATTTTATCCTGAGCCCTTTCTTCTGACATCATTGGTCAATTATTTATGGGTTTTCCATGGCTTCCATATCTTGTCTATCACCAACTGGTTTCTGAGACATGAGTGGTTTACCCCAGAAGTGATTATTCAAATTCTGTGGTTGCTGGGCTTTGTTCTTACATCTAATGTAGTCAGCTAGATTCTGCTCCAGGAAGAGATAACAAAAATTACTGAAACAACTTGTAAGAAGCAGCCAGCTGCATATTGACCTTCAACTCCCACGGGTATCCCTGGCAAAATGATACAGTTACTTAGTTTCCAGAGTCAAAATTATCAATGAAGCCCAAAGGCTTTCTCTCAGTAGACAATGGGTATGTGTTTCAGTGTTTGGGTGTGGGTGTGTGTTTGTGTGTCACAAAGAGAGAGACTTTCAAAAGACAAGGGATGTGTGCATGAGTACGTGTGTTAGAGAAAGAGAGAGAGAGAGAGGAAGAGAGCACAGCTGGGTTAAGAATGGTGAGGGGAGACCCAATGTTAGTTTGTTTCCAGAACTTGATGGAGATTATTGGTTTTTCTTTGAAAGCCCATTCCTCAGCCCAGGTAAAAGCTTTTCCTAGTGCTTCATTAACATCCTGTCCTTCTGCGGGAGGAAAAGACAAGAAAATTTAAGGCAAGATTCCAGGCTGGAAAAGAGCTGTTGTTGAGACAAAGCTTTGATGGAAGGTGAAAGCAGGCCTGGAACCATGTGTGTCATAGTGATTATTTTTTATGGCTCAATCTCAAAATGCCTCTGCTACTTGTTAGTTTGGGGTTTGGTGGGACAGAAAAGAGGAAGGCTATGAAGAGAGTAAGGAACCAAGAGGGAGAGATGGCAGAAAACTTTTGAAAGCAATTGAAGCTTGATAATATTGGATGTGTCCTGCCTTTTTTGTTGTTGCTTTCATTTGTTGATGCATTTCATAAATAGATCACATGTTCACAATAGAAAAGTGAATCTATTATGCAAAATGTCCCAGTTGGAAACTTGTAAGTTCTGAAGGGAAAATACTCTTTTTCAGCTTAATTCCCTCTGGCAAAATTTCATACAAACAGACTGCTGTGTGATTGTTTGGAACTGTTGACAAAAACAAGTTCTAAGGGAAATGAAAGTATCTTTTGGTCTGTGCACAACCACTTCTTTATTTTTCCCTTTGCCATTTACCAACTTAATGCATCTGTGTTGACAGCTAAAGACTGAAGATTAAATTAGAGGACAGCTTCTATTACATTTTAAGATTATGTTAAACACTTGAACACATTGCAAATCTCTAAGGTGGAAATGACTCCCGTAATCTTTCATCAAGATTTATAACCACCATTTCCTTCACTGACAGTATCAAAAAGCTAGCGTGGTCAGGGAATGTTCCAGCCACATTGGCAAGAGGATATGATTATATTCTCCAGTGGAAGTTGTAACTTCCGGTTGCCTTTTTCCCTGTGAAAACAATGATTTCCGGTTACCTTCAAGGGTACTGTGACTTTATGACACATCATTTCAAAAAACCAGCTCTGTGGTTGTTTGAAGGGGACCCAGGAGAGATGATGAATTTATGTTTCTTTGGAAATCAGGTTTTTCTCTCCTGGAGGACAGAAGAGGAAGTAACATTCTAGGCTGGCACCCATTATTGTGCAAGAAGATTTGGACTTTATCAAAAGTGATGATTAATTGAATTTACATTTCTGAGCATACACCTCCCACTCCAGCACTGGGTTTTATTTTTCTTTACAGAAAATGTATTTCTCCTTCTTCAATCTTGCACTGTGCATATACCCATTGAAAACAAAACAGTCACCAGTGTTTTTCATGAAGGCTTTTGCTGAAAAAGAAATCAATCTCTTCTCACTTTTATGTTATCAACAGAGAAGAAAAGAGATGAGAAAGCCAGAAAGATGAATAGCATTCCTATCTTTCTCATTCTTGCTTTTCTTCTCCTGTTAGTGTTCATTCCTTGACTCTTCTATTTTTACTTTTTGCTGTATTTATATCTTCTTTTTTGTTTTCTATCCCTTTACTTTGCTTTCCCTTCCCAACCCACATACCTCCTTTCCTCTCCTGGGAGGAGAAAAGAGATAGAGTAGAGAAACAGCATGTAGTAACAGCTATGGAATTCTAATATTTTCTCTCATATGGGGGAGGGAGCTAAAAGGTTGAGTTCACAGAAATAGAATAAAATTGTAGTTACTATGGGCTAGGAAGGGTGGGGGATGGGAGATAGAGATTGGATACGGAATACAAAATGACAGCTAGATAGGAAGAGTAAGTTCTAGTGCTCTATAGAACTATAGGGTGACAATAGTTAACAATAACTTATTATATATTTTCAAATAGCTGAAAGAGATGATTTTGAATGTTTCTGTTTTGTTGACATAGAGTTTCGCTCTATTGCTGGGATTACTAGCATGAGGCATGGCATCCTGTGGATTTTGAATGTTCCCAAAACAAAGAAATGACAAATGTCTTGAAGTGATAGATACACTAATTACCCTGATTTAATCATTATACATTGTATACAGATATCAAAATGTCACGTTGTACCCATATATATGTACAATAATGTACATAAATATGTACATTATTCCATGTTAATTAAAGATAAAATAAAGCCAGTCACGGTGACTCGTGCCTGTAATCTCAGAACTTTGGGAGGCCGAGGTGGGTGGATCACTTAAGGTCAGGAGTTCGAGACCGGCCTGGCTAACATGGCAAAACACTATCTCTACTCAAAATACAAACATTAGCTGGGCTTGGTGGTGGTATGCACCTGTAGTCCCAGCTACTAGGGAGGCTGAGGTGGGAGGATCAGTTTAGCCCAAGAGGAAGAGGTTGCAGTGAGTCGAGATTGAGCCACTATATTCCAGCCTGGGTGACAGAGTGAGACTCTGTCTCAAAAAATAAAATAAAATAAAACATTTTGCCCACTTAAAAAAATGGATTGTTTTAATCCAAATTATGTGTTCTGAATATAAATATTTTAGATATAAATATATCTGGATATAAATCTTTTATCAGATTACTCTTTCTTCCATTCTATGGGTTGTATTTTCTTTTTTTTTTTCCCCCCACCCAGGCTGGAGTGCAGTGGCCCGATCTCAGGTCACTGCAACCTCTGCCTCCCAGGTTCAAGTGATTCTCCTGCCTTAGCATCCCGAGTAGCTGGGATGACAGCCACCCGCCACCACTCTTGGCCAATTTTTGTATCTTTAATAGAGATGGTGTTTCACCTTGTTGGCCAGGCTGGTCTTGAACTTCTGACCTCAAGTGATCCTCCTGCCTCGGCCTCCCAAAGTGCTGGGATTACAGGTGTGAGCCACCATGCCTGGCTGATTTTCTTTATTTTGAGTGTCTTTCAAAAAGGAGAAGTTTGCTGGTGAGGCCGGGAGTTTGAGACCAGACTGGCCAACATGGTGAAACCCCATCTCTACTAAAAATACAAAAATTAGCTGGGCATGATGGTGCACGTCTGTAATCCCAGCTATTTGGGAAGCTGAGGCAGGAGAATCACTTGAGCCCGGGAGGCAGACGCTGCAGTGAACCGAGATTGTGCCACTGCACTCCAGCCTGGGTAACACAGTGAGACGCTGTCTCAAAAAAAAAAAAAAAGGGAGTTTATAATTTTCATTAAGTCTATTTAACCAATTTGTTCTTTGAGGAATTATGCTTTTAGTATTGTATAATATCTAATAAATTTTTGCTTAACCCAAGGTCACAAAGATTTTCTACCATATTTTATTTTAGAAAATTAATCACTTTAGATGATATATTTAAGTCTGTAATAATTTTTTTTTTTCTTTTTGAGACAAAGTCTCACTCTGTCGCCCAGGCTGGAGTACAGTGGCACAATCTCAGCTCACGGCAACCTTCGCCTCCTGGGTTCAAGTGATTCTCCTACCTCAGCCTCCCAAGTAGTTAGGATGATAGGTGCCCACCACCACGCCTGGCTATTATTATTATTTTTTGTAGACATGGGGTTTCACCATGTTGACCAGACTGGAATAATACATATTTAGATCATTATTTTCATATGGTGCAAAAATGGATTGATGTTCTTTCTGTTATCTATGAATTTCTAGTTGTTCTAACACCATTTGTTAAAAAGACTATTTGTCCACTGAATTGCATTGCATTTGTGCCTTTGTCAAAAACAGTTGTCAGGACTGGGCGTGGTGGCTTATGCCTGTAATCCCAACATTTTGGGAGGTCAAGGTGGGCAGATCACCTGAGGTCGGGAGTTCAAGACCACCCTGGCCAACATGGTGAAACCCCATCTCTACCAAAAATACAAAAAAATTGCCAGGCGTGGTGGCTCACGCCTATAATCCCAGCTACTCTGGAGGCTGAGGCAGGAGAATCGCTTCAACCTCAGAGGCAGAGGTTGCAGTGAGCTTAGATTACACCACTGGACTACAGCCTGAGTAACAAAGCGAGACTTCATCTCAACAACAAAAACAAAAAGTTATCAGGCCAGGAGCAGTGGTTCATGTCTGTAATCCTAGCTTTTGGGGGGCTAAGGTGTGTGGATTACTGCAGCCCTGGAGTTAGAGACTCCCTGGTCAACATGGTGAAAATCCATCTCTACAAAAATACAAAAAAAAAAAAAAAATAGCTGGACATGGTGGCATGTGCCTATAGCCCCAGCTGCTCAAGAAGCTGAGGTGGAAGGATTAGTTTGAGCCTAGACAGTTGAGGCTGCAGTGAGCCATGTGCACACCACTGCACTCCATCCAGGGTTCTCAAAAAACAAATAAACAAATAAAAACTGGTTGTCAATATAAATATTTGGGTCTCTTTGTGGATTCATTTCTATTTCGTTGACTTGTCTGTTTTTTGGTTTTTGGGTTTTGTTTTTGTTTTTTTTTTTTTTGAGACAAAGCCTCGCTCTGTCGCCCAGGCTGGAGTACAGTGGTGCAATCTCGGTTCACTGTAACCTCCACCTCCCAAGTTCAAGCGATTCTCCTGCCTCAACCTCCTTAGTAGCTGGGATTACAGGTGCACACCACCACACGGCTAATTTTTGTATTTTTAGTAGAAATGGGGTTTCACCATGTTGGCCGGGATGGTCTCGATCTTCTGACCTTGTGATCCACCCACCTCGGCCTCCCAAAGTGCTTGAATTAGAGGCGTGGTGGCCAACTTGTCTGCTTTTTTTGTGTCATTAACACACTGTCCTGTTTACCAGAGCTTTATAATGAATATTAAAATCAGGAGAAAAAAAAAAAAAAGAATAGAACAACCAGGCAATGTCCTGGTGGTTCAGTTGGCCCAATTTGCTGTATCTTAAACATATCCAGAATTTGATGGCTTACTACTCGCACTGCTACTGTTGTAGTTTAAACAACAGGGAGTTGAGTCCAATCTCTCTCCCCTACTGCAACACCCTGTTGCAGTGGTCCCCATATCTACAAAAAAAAGAAAAAAGCAACAACTAATTAAAAATAAAAATAAACCACTACCAGCCTGGCACGGTGGCTCAAGCCTGTAATCCCAGCACTTTGGGAGGCCGAGGCAGGCGAATCACCTGAGGTCAGGAGTTTGAGACCAGCCTGGCCAACATGATGAGACTCCATCTCTACTAAAAATGTGTGGTGGTGGGTGCCTGTAATCCCAGCTACTTGGGAAGCTGAAGCAGGAGAATCACTTGAACCTAGGAGGCGGAGGTTGCACTGAGCTATCGTGCCACTGTACTCCAGCCTGGATGACAGAGCAAGACTCTGTCTCAAAAAAAAAAAAAAAAAAAAAAAAGAGATTTATGTCTGTCTACCAGATTGAAATGTAGAGTATAGGGATTTGTCTCTATCCTCAACATCTAAAACAGTGCCTTGCACATTTGGCACTATATGTGGGCTGAGCAAATGAAAGTCATAACACCAGTACTATATGTAGCCTTCAGCCACACTCTCTTCCGGGGACATTTGTGTGTTATAAGGCCACACATCCTATGGTAGAAAGCCATATTGGAATGCTAATGACTTGACCAGGAGCCAGCACTTTCTCCTCAGTGACAGCTCTGTAAGCCTGCAAATCCGGCTGCTTTCTTTTCCTTACCTCACTGGTTAGAAAGAGCCTGTTCAGTCACGTACTTGGCTTATGCATTTTCCAACCAGAACAGTGTACATTGCCCTTTTCCTGAGTCCCAGTGCCAGGGACTGTACCTGCTGGTTGAATTATGAGTTCTTATTCATAGTCATGATTCTGCCCCACCTGAGTACTTTTATGTGTGGGCAGTCTTGGGACTTACAGGTCACTCCCTTAGCTTCTTTCAAACTGGTGAAGTGGAGGAGGAAAGCTATAGCTTTTCCCAACATGACTTAGTGGACTAACCCATCATTGCTCAGACCGTCACAGAATCTTAGAGTATTAGAGTGGGGAAGACTTAAATATTGGACTACACTGATATTTAATTTTTTTTTTTAAACCGCAGCAATATCTCTTCTTTAAACCAACACTCTACTGAAAGCCCAGCATGTCAAACAAACGGAATTGGAGCTTCTCTGTTTGAAACAGAGACAGGGACCAGAGTCTGCTTGGTTTGACACAGCCTCTTCCTAGGGGATTCCCCGAGAAAATCTGCAGAGCCAATAGTTTTTATAGGAAGCGGTGTGGAGATCCCAGGTGTCATCCAATGCCATTGCTTTGTAGATAAGAAAAGCAAAGTTCAGAAAGATAAAGGTATTTTCCCAAAGTTATATAGAAAGTAGCTGTCCTGGAATGAGAATTCCAGTCTCTTACTTCCCAGTTTGTACCCCTCTCCTCACCATATACACCATGTTCTGCCAGCAGCCTACCACCCACTAAGCACTTACTGTGTGCCAAGCACCATGCAAGGTGTTTTACATTCACAATTTCATTTATTCCTGATATCTACCTTTTGTGCTACATACTATTAATTTCATTTTTCAAAAGAGAGTAGGCTGGGCATGGTGGCTCATGTCTGTAATTCCAGCACTTTGGGAGGCCGAGGTGGACGAATCACCTGAGGTCAGGAGTTCAAGACCAGCCTAGCCAACATGGTGAAACCCCATCTCTACTAAAAATACAAAAATTAGCCGGGCATGGTGGCACGTGCCTGTAATCCCAGCTACTTGGGAGGCTGAGGCAGGAGAATCACTTGAACCCAGGAGGGAGAGGTTGCACTGAGCTGAGATCCCGCCACTGCACTCCAGTCTGGGTGACAAGAGTGAAACTCCATCTCAAAAAAGAAAAAAAAAAAAAAAAAGAGTGACTAGGCCTGGCACGATGGATCATGCCTGTAATCGTAGCACCTTGGGAGGCTGAGGTGGGCAAATCACCTGAGGTCAGGAGTTCAAGATCTGCCTGGGCAACATAGTGAAACCCTGTCTCTGCTAAAAATACAAAAATCAGCCAAGCGTGGTAGCTCACACCTGTAGTCCCAGTTACTCAGGAGGCTGAGGAAGGAGGACCACTTTAGCCCAGGAGGTTGAGGCTGCAATGAGCTGTGGTCCCGCCACTGCACTCCAGTCTGGGTGACAAAGCGAGACTCTGCCTCAAAAAAACAAAAAAACAAAACAAAACAAAACAAAACAAAAAAAAGAGTGTCGGTAAATGTAGTCTCTAGCTTGGAAGGCACTTCCCTTTGACAACTTCATACTTTGAAAGGAAGGGCACAGACTTTCGGTGTACATCTTGCTTTCTCTGCTTCACCAACTATGGGCTGGTACATACATATTAATACTATTCTACATTCAGTATTCTTTTTCCTGACGTAGCTTTTAATTTCCGTAGCTGGAGTCATAGTTGTGGTGAATCTTCATTAATTGTTTTTCATTTCCAACATTCAACCTCTCTTTGGGCTTTGGAGAAATCCACCAATATCCCTATTATTATAAGACACTGTTCTTCCCAACTTTCTAAGACCAAGGGAAGACAAAGGGGAGATAGCCCCACTTTCTCCTACTCCTAACAATAGGAGTTCAAGCAAGGAAGCTAGGCCAATTGATCAGACGATCACTCTTGGCACTTTGAATTGGCAGAGTATAATGCAAGAAGCATAGGCCTGCAGGTGTGCACTTGCAGAGTGGCAACAGTATCCACTGGTGGCCATGTTTTGTGGTCATGTCCAGCAACAGGTTGACATTTAGAAAGATAATGAGAACCCTAGCCAGATTGTTTCTGTGACCATTTCTGAAGCTCCCTCATTTCCAACCTGTTTCCAAGGATTTCTATCCTCCTTATTCCAGACCCGGTGGATCCTGTGAACCCCTTCCTGATAACCTTCCAGGAATCTCTCTTTTTGCTTACGTTATCTAGTGTTGGTTTTCCTTACTAGCATTCACCACTTCCGACTGGTACAAACCCTCTCAGAGCACTTTGTCTAAATCTGCTTCCATCAGTCCTATTGCTTGGTTAATTCAAATACTGCTAGAAGGCTGAGCTTGGTGGCTAACACCTGTAATCTCAGCACTTTGGGAGGCTGAGGCAGGCAGATCACTTGAGGTCAGGAGTCTGAGACCAGCCTGGCCAATATAATGAAACCCTGTCTCTACAAAAAATACAAAAATTAGCTGGGCATGGTGATGTATGCCTGTAATTCCCAACTACTCAGGAGGCTGAGGCAGGAGAATCACTTGAACGTGGGAGGCAGAGGTTGCAGTGAGCTGAGAACACGACATTGCACTCCAGCCTTGGTGACAAGAGTGAAGACTCCATCAAAAAAAAAAAAAAAAAAAAAAAAAAAAAAAAAAAAAAACAAATACTGCTAGGAACACCATGGTTATTGACAAATCTGGACCGTTTACTCCTGAAGAGCTGGAGTCAGAATTCCTGGCAGGACCTATGCTCTCTCCCTCTCTCTCTTTATTCATCATAAAGGTTTTATGCTTCCTGTGAGAAGGAAGGGGCATGGGGAGGAGGAGACACAAGCAGCATGGCTTCTGCCAGCTGTTCCCAACCACCTCTTCAAGCAGAGCATAGGTGGCATGAAAGGAATTCTCTAGAGTCCTGCATGGTATCTAGTGAGGGAGAAATTTGGTGGGCTGCAACAAATTTGGGGTTTGTGTGTGTGTGTGTGTGTGTGTGTGTGTGTGTGTGTGTGTTCAAGAAGAGAGCCTATACAAGATTCTACTGACCAGGGCAGAGGAGAAACGAGTCAATGGCCAATTTGTTGGTCCATTGAACTTTAAAACCTGTATATCATTTTCTCTCTTTCAGACAGTCAAGCCTGTTGACCCTATCTCTCCCTGCAATATCTGAATGAACTTCTGCTGTCAGAGAGAGGAGTCAGGCTCTACATTTTCAGGGCATTAACTATTAATGCAATAAATATGATCGATGTGCTTTTGAAAGGGGATTTGATCCCCCTGGAGTTATGGGGATTGGCTTTTGGTATTGATTGAATCCTGATTCAGTATAGATTTATTTTATTTATTTAGTTAGTTAGTTAGTTATTTTGAGACAGAGTCTCACTCTGTCGCCCAAGCTGGAGTGCAGTGGCACGATCTTGGCTCACTGCAGCCTCTGCCTCCTGGGCTCAAGTGATTCTCCTGCCTCAGTCTCCTGAATGACTGGGATTACAGACATGCACCATCATGCCCAGCCAATTTTTATATTTTTAGTAGAGATGAGGTTTCACCATGTTGGCCAGGCTGGTCTTGAACTCCTGACCTCAGGTGATCCGCCCACCTTGGCATCCCAAAGTGCTGAAATTACAGGCTTGAGCCATCATGCCTGGCCGTATAGATTTATTGATAATCTTTCACATAAGCAAACATCTGTGTACTCTAAATGTCTCTAGGCCCCCAAAGCTCATAGATACAAATGAGGTCATATTCACATACTACCCAAATGTTGCTAGCTCATAGTCCTCATGTGTGTATCTTTCCCTCTACCAAATCCATGTCTTTTTTTCTTTTGAGATGGAGTTTCGCTCTTGTCACCCAGGCTATAGTGCAATGGTGCGATCTCCACTCACTGCAACCTCTGCCTTCCAGGTTCAAGTGATTCTCCTGTCTCAGCCTCCCAAATAGCTAGGATTACAGGCAGTGCCACCACGCCTAGCTAATTTTTGTATTTTTAGTAGGGACAGGGTTTCACCATTTTGGTCAGGCTAGTCTCGAACTCTTGACCTCAGGTGATCCACTCGCCTTGATCTCCCAAATTGCTAGGATTACAGGCATGAGCCACTGCACCTGGCCCCAAATCCATGTCTTATTTTCAGGTGATCGAAAAGCTGTTCCTCCTAAAAATCATATGTTGGAGCCCTAACCCCCAGTACCTGAGAATGTGACTGTATTAAAAGACAGGGCCTTGAAAGAAGTGGAGTTAAAATGAGGCTGTTAAGGTAGGTTCAAATCTAATCTGACTGGTGTCCTTATAATAAGAGGAAATTTGGACACACAATGAGACACCAGAGAGGTGCATGCACAATGAAAAAACCATGTGAGGATGCAACAAGAAGGTGACCATCTGCAAGCCAAGGACAGAGGCCTCAGAATGAAATTAACCTTGCCAACACCTTGATCTTGGACTTCTAGCCTCCAAAACTATGAGAAAACAAATTTCTCATAGCTGTATAAGGAACCCAGTCTGTGTTATTTTGCTATAGCAGCTCTCGCAAACTAGTACAGTCCCTGGCTCTGACAATGATTGTTGAAACCTGTGTTAACCAAGGGTTTTGGGTGCTTTGACATCTGCGGCTTTTTGCAGCCTGGAGGGACTGATTTTCTAATGGCTAGCCAATTCCTAGAAATAGTAAAGGACTCACCTACTTTTTTTTTTTTTTTTTTTTTTTTACCTTTACTAGGTAAAAAAAAAAAAAAAAAAAACCTTTCACATGCAAACCAAGTAATCCAGAGTCCATGCCTCAATTGCCTCCTTTACTAAGTAAGCTCTCACTGTGCTTTCACACCTAGGAGGCTGAGGCAGGAGAATCACTTGAACCAGGGAGATGGCAGTTACAGTGAGCTGACATCGCACCACTGCACTTCAGCCTGGGTGACAGAGAGAGACTCTGTCTGAAAAAAATAAAATAAAATAAAATAAAGAAAGAAAAGATAAGAAAAATTTGTATTTTTAGTAGAGACAGGGTTAAGCCATGTTGGCCAGGCCAGGCTGGTCTTGAACTCCTAAACTCAGGTGATCCGCCCACCTTGGCCTCCCAAAATGTTGGGATTACAGGCGTAAGCCACTGCACCTGGTGAGACTCCATCTCAAAAAAAAAAAAAAAGAAAGAAAGAAATTTAAATTTCCACAGCAGGCTTAAACCCCGGAAAAATCTGTAAAGTTAGTGTAAGTGACTGCCCTTTGCCCCAGCCTGGTTTTCTGATCTGGAAGGATGGTGATACATCTGTTGACTTTCTCTTTGTTTTGAGATGGAGTCTCTCACTGTCGTTGCCCAGGCTGGAGTGCAGTGATGCGATCTTGGCTCACTGAGACCTCTGCCTCCCAGGTTCAAGCAATTCTCCTGCCTCAGCCTCCCAAGTAGCTGGGATTACAGGCACCTGCCACCACGCCCAGCTAAATTTTTTTGTACTTTTAGTAGAGACGGGTTTTCACTATGTTGGTCAGGCTGGTCTTGAACTCCTGACCTCAGGTGATTCACCTGCCTCGGCCTCCCAAAGTGCTAGGATTACAGGCGTGAGCCACCATGCCGGGCCCCATCTGTTGACTTTCAATCCTCTATTTCTTTTCTTTTCTTTTTAGAGACAGAGTCCCCACTCTGTCACCCAAGCTGGAGTGCAGTGATGCGATCTCAGCTCACTGCAACCTCTGCCTCCTGGATTGAAGCGATTCTCCTGCCTCAGCCTCATGAGTAGCTGGGCTGACAGGAGCGCACCTCCATGTCTGGCTAATTTTTGTATTTTTAGTAGAGACGGGGTTTCACCATGTTGGCCAGGCTGGTCTTGAAATCCTAACCTCAAGTGATCCGCCTACCTTGGCCTCCCAAAATGCTGGGATTACGGTGTGAGCCACCACACCCGGCGGGCTTTTCTCTTTTAAGCTTACATTTATTGAGTGCTTTCTGTGTGCCAGATATTCTGCATAGATCCTGACAGTTCTTGGAAATTGTTTCCTGGTAACATACACACACACACACACACACACACACACTCCACACCACCCTTGGACCAAGCATTAGAGTTTGTACTAGTGTGGAAGGATTTTGTTAACATTTCAAAGTTGCACTTCATTGCTCATTAATCGTCCCATTAATCCTATAAAGTAAGTACTATTATTCCCATTTAACTGATAAGAAAAAAACTGAGGTTCAGAAACGCTCATTACTTGCCCAAGATCATAAAAAGTAAATGAATTTAATGTCAAGCTGTGATTAGAACTCAGAAACATCTAACTCCTAAACTTACGAGGCTAGGCCTTACCTGTTTTATGACTTGTTGTCCCACATCAAGAGAGTTACTGCCTACCTGGGGTAAAACATTTAGCCCAAGGAAAAAACATTTCTTGCTATGGTTGTCCAGTTTCCTTTGGACAGGACCAGAAACTAGCTGGCCTTAGAGGTCAGCACTGAGGTAGGTTCCAGGAATGGAGTGAGTCAGGGACAGTATCCAGATCTTTCACTAGTGGACAAAATCCAAAAGACGAGTACCAATATTGGAGCCAAAGAAGGGAGCTCTGGTCATTTCCAGAGAAACCATATCAGTATCAGATACCAGCGGCAAGTGTGAGGCTAGATACGGGAAATGAGACACAAGGTCCAGAGCCCCAGAAATCAGAAAGATGTTAGGGAGAAAGAGGAAGAGATAAGAAGAGGTAAAAACCTCCAAAATATAGACCAAGAACAAAGGCGGGGTGTAGGGAGTTTGAATTAGATTCTGGCTAAGATGAAGGAAGTAAGACAGCTTAGGACGGCAGGCTGTGGCTAGACAGAGGTAACTGGGAGTGTCTTTATGGAACCCGTGATGATGGGGCTTGAGCTGGCCCTTAAGGGATTGGCAAGATTAGATTAGACCAGGAAGTTATTTCAGGAAACTGCAGAAACAAATTTTATTCTATGCCTATAAGGGAACAGCAAGCTGATACTGTGGTTGCCAACAGTTTAACAAGAGACATTGCTCTGAGGCCAACTGTTCCATGAGCACTCTTTTTTTAAAAAAAAGAAAAACAGTCTCGTTCTGTTGCGTAGTTTGGAAGGAAGTGATCCAATGATCACAGTTCACTGCAGCTTCAAACTCCTGGGCTCCAGAGATCCTCTTGCCCTAGGCTCCCTAGTAGCTGGGACCACAGGCATACACCACCACAATTGGCTGAGTTACTTTTATATTTTTAAAGACAAGGCATCCCTGTGTTGCCCAGGCTGGTCTTGAACTTCAGGGCTCAAGAAATCCTCCTGCTTTGGCCTCCCAGAGTGTTAGTATTACAGGTGAGAACCACCATGCCTGGCCTCATGAGTACTCTTGGTCTTTAATTCCCCAGTGGTTCAATAATTATGTCCATATTAAGGGACTGTCTGCATCTAAGCAGAGGGATCCAGGCTTATGACACAGGGCAGGGTTTCTACATATGGACGCCATGACAGAGGTGTTCTTCTTATAGAAACAACACCTCGATGTTTTATGGCTACATCTTATGAACTCTAGGACATTTTTGTCAGTTTGTGCAGCAGGAAATCTATCTGGGAACTTTATCACCTTTCCTTCTTGAAGTGTTAAAATGTACATATTGCCCAACCTTAATGAGAGAACTCATTAAGGTTCTCTCTGAAAGAGCTTGGACATCAATAATAGACCAATCTGGGCTGGGCACGGTGGCTAATGCCTGCAATCATAGCTCTTTGGGAGGTCAAGGCAGGTGAATCACTAGAGCTCAGGAGTTTGAGAACAGCCAGGCAACATGGCAAAACCCCATCTCTTCCAAAAAAAAAAAAAAAAAAAAGCAGGCCTGGGAGCGCACACCTATAGTCCCAGCTACTTGGGGGGCTGAGGTGAGAGGATCACCTGAGCCCAGGAAGTAGAGCCTGCAGTGCGTCGTGATTGTGCCACTGCACTCCAGCCTGGACAACAGAGTGAGACCCTGTCTCACAAAAATAAAAGAGAGAGCCCCTGACTCCTGAGAAAGTCAGAATTATACCAAGTGCCTTTTTGTCCTTCACATAGAAGACCACGTTCCACCTTATTCGAAATGAAACAATGAGTGAGGCTTTGCTGTTGTTTTGCTGAGCTTTGGAATATGCTTCTACACTCAAGTATACTCACCTACCCTCCCACTCCAGCAAAAGTTTTAAAGTCCTATTAACTAAAACTAATTCCGAATTCAGAAATAACATCTGGCATAGTCAAAGGTGAACGTGTGACAGTGTAATGCTGATTTTCTAAAGAACAGACAGAGTACAGGACATTACTTTGGGCAAGTAATGCTTTGTCAGGACATAGTGTCTCCCTTATGAAGGGAGCAATGAAGCAGCTGGAATAATGCCTGTAATCGCAGCTCTTTGGGAGGTCAAGGCAGGTGGATCCCAGCTAGCTCTGCACGAGGAGAGTGCGGGAACTCAAGAAACGTTTTTGGGTTGCTAATGATCCAGAGTCTCACAAGCCAGTCAATTGCAGTTCACTGGGAAGAATTTGTATTGGTGTAATACTGAGAAATATGTATTTGGTCTTTGACCTTGTGTGCTGGCACACAACTCCTGAAATCCTCGGAATATTCAAAGTGATAAGTGTCTTTCATACACTGAGTTGACTCAAGGCTGGCAGTCCCTAGGGAGTTTCAGGATGGGGGCCTGGTCACCAGAAGGAACAAGGCAGGGTTAGAGGAGGTAGAACTTTCACCCCATACCCCAGCTTTCAGGGAAGTGAACAAGAACTCATCCATGTGCCAAGAGCATGTCCCCAACTTCACAGGGACAAAAGCTCCAGCACTCAGGGACCCTTCTAGAACTCACCCTGTGTATCTCTTCATGTGGTTGTCTATTTCTGTCCTTTAAGATATCCTTTGCATTAAATTGGTCAATATAAGTATTTCCCTAGTTCTGTGGGCTGCTCTAACAAATTAATCCAACCCAAGGAGGGGGTTGTGAAAACCCCAAGTTAAAGCTGGTTGGTCAAATGTTCCAGAAGCCTAGACTCATGACTGGTGGGAAGGAGTGGGGGCGGACTTGCGAGACAGAGCCCTCATCCTGTGGTTTCTGATGCTATACAGCTGGGATCCACTGCGAAAGTGATTGCTTGCATGGTGTGTGGGGAGAAACCCCCACACATTTGCTCACAGAAGTTCATTGTTGTTGTGGTGTGAGAACAGCAGACAGATGGTTTAAGTTTTTTCCGACACAATTAGGGTTCAACAAAATACAGCAAGGCAATATCCTTTGTGTTCCTATTCCTTTTAGAAATCGTTTAAAGCAGTATGCAGGAAAAAGAAAAGTCCAAGAGCGACTAAAAGAATCTGCAAAGTAAATGAAGGCCCGGGAGGTGCCCACAACAAGCAAGTAGTCTAAGTGGGATTTAGATTCTCATTAACACTAGTTTTGGGCCAGGTGCAGGGGCTCACACCTGTAATCCCAGCACTTTGGGAGGCCAAGGCAGGTGGATCATGAGGCCAAGAGTTCAAGATCAGCCTGGCCAAGATGGTGAAACCCCGTCTCTATTAAAAATACAAAAATTAGCTGGGCGTGGTGGGGGGAGCTTGTAATCCCAGCTACTCGGGAGGCTGAGGCAGAGAACTGCTTGAACCCAGGAGGTGGAGGTTGCATTGAGCTGAGATGGCGCCACTGTACTCCAGCCTAGGCAACAGAGCGAGACTCCATCTCAAAAAAAAAAAAAAAAGAGAGAGAGAGAGAAATAAATTATCAGTAATACATCAGTGTGTGAACATACTATTTCCCTGTTTGACATCTTGAGAAGCTATAGGCCCCAGCTGGGAGAACACATGTTTGGCTCAGAGCTGTGTCTGAACCTTGTCTCCATACCTAAGGAACTGGGAGGAGGCAGGCTTTTCAGTTCCTCCACTTTCCCACTCCCCAATGCAGAGCTCAGTGAGTAACCCAGGACTGGTGCAGAGCCCGTGGTCTCATTGTCAGTGCAAATGCAGCAACACAAAGACTGCTTTATTTCATTTGAGGACTGAAAGAAGAAAAGATTAAAGCACATGGCACTTGTTTTAAAAACAGCAATAGAGCAGATGGGGTACGGGGCATCTACACAATTATTTTATTACTCTTGGGTTGTTACCAATGTTTGCTCCTTCTCAGTACAAAAACACTAGAGACCATAACAACAGGTGTGTACATGAGTGTGTATGTGTGTATGTGTGTGTGTGCGCTGACTGATGTGACATTCTCTCATTAGGGTCTTCGAGTCAACCCAGCCAGTCCTAGGCACAGTTATGAAGCAATATTATGGAGCACCTGAATACAAGTTGGAATAGTTGCCAACTTCCTCACTTTGTAGATGAGAATTAAAGTCCAGAGAGATGAGCTCTTTTGGAAAATCACACAGCTTGTTGATTAAGGTGAGTCATGAGCCCAGGAATCCAGCAAGATACAGTGGAAAGAACACTGGCCTAAGACCCAGGATCTAGTCCTTCTACCAGGTCTGCCACCCACTGGCTCACTGTATGATCTCAGATAAGTCATTTAGCCTCTCTGAGTCTCAGTTTCTTCACTATAAAAAAGACTATAGGCTGGGCACGGTGGCTCATGCCTGTAATCTCGTACTTTGGGAGGCCGAGGTGGGAGGATCACACGGTCAGGAGTTTGAGACCAGCCTGGCCAACATGGTGAAACCCCATCTCTACTAAAAATACAAAAATTAGCCGGGCATGGTGGCGCGTGCCTGTAATCCTAGCTACTCGGAAGGCTGGGGCAGGAGAATGGCTTGAACCCGGGAGGCGGAGGTTGTCGTGAGCTAAGATCATGCCACTGCACTCCAGCCTGGGTGACAGGGCAAGACTCCGTCTCAGGGGAAAAAAAAAAAAAAAAGACTTTAACAAGTTAACACAGACCCAGCCCCCACTGCTCTCAAAGTGTGTGTTGTTCCATTTTGCATTGCTATAAAGGAATACCCAATGCTGGGAAATTTATAAGAAAAGGAGTTTATCTGGCTCATAGTTTTGCAGGCTACAGGCGCATGGCACTAGCATCTGCTTCTAGTGAGGCTCCAGGAATCTTTTACTCATGGCAGAAGGCAAAGAGGGAGCAGGTGTGTCACATGGTAAGAGAGGGAACAAAAGGGAGAGATAAAAGGAGGTGCTGGTCTCCTTCTAACAACCAGCTCTCTCGTGATCTAATAGAGCAAGCATTCACTCATTATTACTAGGATGGCACCAGTCCATTCATGAAGGATCTGCCCCCATGACCCAAACACCTCCCACTAGGCCCCACCTACAACATTAGGGATCACATTCCAACATGAGATTTGAAAGGGACAAACATCCAAACCATATCAGTTTGTGAGAGCAAATGGGTCTGAAAAAAATAAATGATTGCGTGGATGTGGATATGTGTGGTGTCTATACCAAAGTGTAATCTGTGCAGTGTCGTGGGAAGAGCTTGGGGAGAGGAGTACTAATTTGCTATGATTATTTTGGTTGATCTGTTGCAAATAATAAATCTCAGCTCAAACTTGCTTAGAAGGTAGGGAGGGAGGAAGGGGAAGAGAGAGAAAGAGGCAGAGGGAGAAGAACATGGTGGGGTGGGGAGAGAGAGAGAGAGACTGATTTTGACTTATTGATCCTGTAACAGAGAAGTCCAGAGATAAATAGATTGAGCTGGATCTAGGGACTCCAGTGATGCCATCTGAGCTCACCCTCTCTCCCCTTTATCTCAATTATCCTCTTTGATGGCTCCATTATTAGGCTTTACGTGGTGGCTCCTGGTAGATTCAGGCTCACATCACCCTTACGACTTCTAGTCTCATTGGAAAGAAGAATTTCTTGCTTTCTTTCATCGGATTAAAATAAGGGCCTGGCCGGGCGCAGTGGCTCACACCTGTAATCGCAGCACTTTGGGAGGATGAGGTGGGTGGATCACAAGGTCAGGAGTTCGAGACCAGCCTGGCCAATATGGTGAAACCCTGTCTCTACTAAAAATACAAAAATTAACCAGGCGTGGTGGTGTGTGACTGTAGTCCTAGCTACTTGGGAGGCTGAGGCAGGAGAATCACTTGAACCTGGGAGGCCGAGATTGCAATGAGCCGAGATTGCACCACTGTGCTTCAGCCTGGGCAACAGAGCAAAACTCCACCTCAAAAAATAAATTAATTAATTAAATTAAATAAGGGCCTAATTCTGGTCACGTGCTCATCTTTGAACCAATAACTGGCCAAGGGAAGAGTGTATGGTGATTGGCTTGTGCCTGGAACCCAGGGTGGAGACATCGTCACCCAAATAACAAAGATTGAAGTAAGTAGAGGGGGTGGTTTCCAAAAGATAAATGTGGGCGCTGTACCAGAATAAGGAGGAATGGATCCTAACAGGAAAGAGATAACAGAAATTGCTCAGAGTCAGGCAAGCCTAGGTTCCCATTTTAGCTTTAGACAAAAATATTCACTTCTTTGAGCCTCAGTGTCCTCTTCTGCAATGTAACAGGAATAATCTTTTTTTCCAAGGGGTGCAATAAGCATTACAGAAAGTACTATAAACCTTGTCAGGAAAGCTGAGCAACTGCTGGGCAAGGAATTAGTCTATGAAAGGAGCAGGGGGCTCGACAAGACTGTGCTAGAAATGTAACAAGATGGAGAAAATCAATTTCCCCTAGTCCACTCCGGAAAAGTGCTGCACATGACTGGAATGAATACATTCAGGAACAATTTGGGGTAAGGGTAGAGAACAAGAACTCAAATCACTAATATGCCTTTGGAGAAGTTACAACAATTACTTATAGGGCTTTCTATTTTGTTGTAGGTATTTGCAAGTTTTTAACAAGAGTTGAATTGTGCTGGAATGTAGAGGGGACACTGAGTCTTGTTAACAACCTTCATCCTCCATCCATCTCCCCAAGGAAGCCCAGCCTCTTTTCTCACTATGTTGTCATCATGTATTTAAAGAATGTGGGTTGAAGAGATGCCAGTGTTTAAAGGCAATTTAGTACATGGTCCTTAGTGGATATTTTATTTTCCCTTTATAAAAAATGTTTCTTAGGTGTGTGAGGGATGGCTGGGAACTCAAAACCATATCATGTGAGGATTATGTTGAAAGAATTGCAGATGTTTAAGAAAGAAGGAACCATGGGTATACAGGGGACTATTGTGACTATTTCAGATATTTAAAGGCTGACATGAAGAAAAGGCTTTAGATGTTTTGAGCAGCTCCAGAGAGTTGAACTAGCAGCCACCGGGGAATGTAGGGACAGGGAGATTTTAGGATACATGGGAAAGCACTTCAACACTTGAAGTTGCCAGCAATGAAATCATTTGCCCTGATATGTACTAAGTTTCTTCTCAGTTCAGCTGTGGGATGGGTATAGGAACAGCCAATTGTCACAAATGCCATGGAGAGGATTCAGGTCTCCTGTGGACATTTTTCCCTGGAAAGTGGTGTAGAAAATGCAGTGTGTGCCTCGCCCATAGACTTTCCCTCAGACTTTGCACGTCAGTGTGTTCTGGCCGACTTCCACCTTCCAGCATCTGCATCATGGAGCCTGAGGGAGTTTCTGAAACTGTGGAAGGCCACCCTGTCCTATGTGCGGCCGGTTGAAAGGGCTGGGAAATTGTGACACCCCCAGGAGCAGCCCTCAACAAATGCCTCTCAGGATTTGGCACATAAATTATTTGAGCCACCTCACCCCGGGGTGGGATAATTCTGAGGAAATGTTTTGTACCATTTCCCAGAGCTTCCCTGAGATTAGACTCCAGCTGCCTACAGAGAAAACCTGCTTAATAACACACCCTTTTATTGGCTGCTTCCCCGCTTCTTCCCCATCTCACTTCCTCTCTCTCTTATGGTGTCCCTGGGATTAATTCCCAACTAAACAACTTACACAGGAATCCTTGTCCCAGAGTTTGCTTCTAGGGAGACCCAAATTAGGAGAAGTAACTTCTTCTCTTTTTTTTTTTTTTTTTTTGAGATGGAGTCTTGCTCTGTCGCCAGACTGGAGTGCAGTGGCACGATCTCAGGTCACTGCAACCTCCACCTCCCGGGTTCAAGCAGTTCTCTGCCTCAGCCTCCCAAGTAGCTGGGACTTCAGGCACCTGCCACCACATAGCTAATTTTTGTATTTTTAGTAGAGGCAGAGTTTCACCATCTTGGCCAGGCTGGTCTCGAACTCCTGACCTCGTGATAGGCCTACCTCGGCCTCCCAAAGTGCTGGGATTACAGGCGTGAGCCACCACACCAGGCCAAGAAGTATTCTTCTAACAACGTTTGCTCATTTAGTTGTCAGTTTTGTGCAGCTACAATGGAATACCACAGATTGGGTGATTTATAAAAATAGATGTTCATGGCTGGGTGCAGTGGCTCACGCCTGTAATCCCAGCACTTTGAGAGGCTGAGTTGGGTGGATCACCTGAGGTCAGAAGTTCAAGACCAGCCTGACCAACATGGTGAAACCTCATCTCTACTAAAAATACAAAAATTAACTGGGCGTGGTGATTACAGGGCGCCTGTAATCCCGATTACTTCGGAGGCTGAGGCAGGAGAATCACTTGAACTGGGGAGGCAGAAGTTGCAGTGAGCCGAGATTGCACCATTGCACTCCAGTTTGGGCAACAGAGTGAGATTCTGTCTCAAAAAAAAAAAAAAAAAAAAAAAAGATGTTCATTTTGCTCACTGTTCTGGAGGATGGGAAGTCCATGATCCAGAGGCTTCAACTGCTGAGGCCTTTCTTGCTGCATCATAACAGGGCAAAAGGCATCACATGGCAAGAGTGAGCAAAAGAGTGCTGAACTCACTTTTATAACAAACCCATTCCCACGGTAACTAACACACTCCTGTGCTAAAAACACTAATCCATAGCCAGGCACAGTGGCTCATGCCTGTAATCCCAGCACTTTGGGAGGCCAAGAGGGGAGGATCACATGAGCCCAGGAGTACAAGACCAGCCTGGCCAACACAGTGAGACCCTGCCTCTATAAGAAATAAGACTTAAAAAAATTCTTAAAAAAAAAAAAAAAAAAAAAGAATAAAATTTAAAAAATAAAAATAAAAAGATGAATTTGGGCTGGGCATGGTGGCTCATGCCCCATGAGCTCAGCACTTTGGGAGGCCAAGGCAGGCAGATCACTTGAGTCCAGGAGTTTGAGACCAGCCTGGGCAACATAGCAAAGCTTTGTCTCTACACAAAAAAAGAAAAAGAAAATGAACGAAGTGTGGTTGTGCATACCTGTAGTCTTAGCTATTAGGAGGCTGAGGTGGGAGGATCAGTTGAGCCCTTGAGGTCGAGGCTGCCGTGAGCTGTGATCACACCACTGCATTCCAGCCTGGGTGAAAGAATGAGACCCTGTCTCAAATAATAATAATAATAATCCATTAATGACCTAATCACCTCTTAAAAGTCCCACCTCTTAATACTGTTGCATTGGGAGTAGGTTTCCAAAACATGAACTTTGGGGGACACATTCAAACTACGGCAGTCACTCAGCAGCCAACACCGGGGTCACTCTGCGGAGTGGATCCTACAGAAGCTAAGGTGACTAACATGTGGTTCTTGAGTATGAGAACAGTCAGTGAGGAAGAAGATGAGTTGTATCACGATGTTTTCTGTACCAGAGAGGGTAAGACATGTTATGAGATTGTAGCCCCAGGAGCTATCAGGCAATTACCCCATGAGTCCTTTGGCATTTACTTGATTTTCACAAGCAAAAGAATATTTTGGGAACAAGAGCTCTTGGAGGCCAGGCCTCCTTGCCTTTTTTGGTCAGGGCCTGCCTGGGAGTCGCACAAGCATACCCATCTATGTTTTCAGGAAGCCCTGTTTAATAGCGCGCCTGCCTTTCCTTTCCATGCTCTCTCGGGTGAAGCAAGGCAGATGGAGAAGGCTTTAGCAGACAGCGTGGGCAGGTTTCCAAGCCCTCAGGCTGCTGAGCAACAAGGCCGATGCCAGCACCAACAGGCTGTGGCTTCTTCATTTTAGAAACAGAAATGATCCAAATCTCCCAGTCGTCCCAGTCCCTACCCATTCTTCCAAGGCTCGATTTAAAAGCCCACCCCTCCGTCAAGTCCTTCCTGATCATCTGGTACCGGCCTGCTGCACCTTCCCTCCTCTAAATGCCTCTGTCATTGCTTATAGGACCCTTCTGTCTTCTTTCTTTGAGTTACCACCACCGTTTTCTTGTATAAATAGGTCTTCTTTGTTGATAGAAACAATAATGACTTTTTACTGAATATGATGTTTTAAGGCTAAGAAGTACAAAGTTTAGTAGGAGCTAAACAGACAATTCAAAAATTTGAAAAAAAAAAAACAAACTATGTGTCTGTCAAGAAGAAAAAGGGTAAAATCAAGCTGGGCATGGTGGCTCACGCCTGCAATCCCAGCCCTTTTGGGAGGCCAAGGCGAGTGGATCACCCAAGGTCAGGAGTTCAAGACCAGCCTGACCAACATGGTGAAATCCTAGCTCTAGTAAAAATACAAAAAATTAGCCAGATGTGGTGGCAGGCACCTGTAATCCCAGCTACTCAGGAGGCTGAGGCGGGAGAATCCCTTGAACCTGGGAGGCTGAGGTTGCAGTGAGCCAAGATCATGCCATTGCATTCCAGCCTGGGTGACAGAGTGAAACTCCATCTCAAAAAAAAAAAGAAATAAATAAATAAACAAACAAATAAAAGAAAAAGAGTAAAATTGTTTGTACAGTCGTACTGTAAAATACGTATGTAGACATTAAAGAGCAAAAGGTAGATCTCTATGTAAGGACATGGAAAAATATTCATATCCACTGATTTATTTTTATCATTTTTAAATTTTATTTTCATTTTATTTTATTTTTCAATTTATTTAAAAATAAATTATATCCATGAAAAGACAGGAAAGAACTTTAAATGCATATTGCTGAGTGACAGAAACCAGTCTGATAGGGCTACATACTATATGCTTCCAACTGTATGACATTTTGGAAAAGGCCAAAGTACAAAGACAGTAAAAAGATCAGTGGTTGCCAGGGTTAGGGGAAGAGGGATGAATGGGCAGAGCACAGAGGACTTTTATGGCAGTGAAACTGTTCTGTGTGATACTGTGATACTGTAATGGTGGATACATGACTGTATTTGGTAAAACCCATAACATGTACAACACAGAGTGAACCCTAATGTAAACTGTGGACTTTAGCCAATAATAATGTATCAATATTAGCTCATCAATTGTAACAAATGTAGCACACCAATGCAAGATGTTAATAACACGGGAAACTATGAATGGGGAGGGGAGTAAATGAGGACTCTTTCCTTTTTTTTTTTTTTTGAGACCAAGTCTCACTCTGTTGCCCAGGCTGCAGTGGCGTGATCTTGGCTCACCGCAACCTCTGCCTCCCGGGTTCAAGGGATTCTCGTGCCTCAGCCTCCTGAGTAGCTGGGACTATAGGTGTGCACCACCACTCCTGGCTATTTGTTTTTGTTTGTTTGTTTGTTTGTTTGTATTTTTAGTAGAGACAGGGTTTCACCATGTTGGTCAAACTGGTTTTGAACTCCTGACCTCAGGTGATCTGCCTGCCTCAGCCTCCCAAAGTGCTGGGATTACAGGCATGAGCCACAGCACCCAGCTGAGGACTCCTATCTATTTGATTTTCTCTAAACCTAAACCCACTCTAAGAAATAAAGCCTATTAATTTATTTTAAATTATAGAACAACAGGTATAGTATGATTCCATGTGTATAAAAAATTACATATTTGTATCTATTTATAGGTTTGGAAACACTGCAAATGCTCTAGAAAAATGAACACCCAATAAACTATTAACAATCGTTTTTCTAGCAAACAGGATGAGTGGCAAAGAAAAGAAAAGACTATGACTTTTGAATGAAATAGTTCAGATACAAAAATGTATACAAAATAATATAATGAGCACTTCTATACTGTGTACCTCTTCTAACTCCACCAACCAGCTTCTGAATAAAAATGTGGGTGAAGGGATGCACACTTGCCACTCTATGTACTTGTTTTTTGAGATGGATTCTAGCTCTGTTGCCCAGGCTGGAGTCCAGTGGTGCAATCTAGGCTCGTAGTGGTGCAATCTCAGCTCACTGCAACCTCTGCCTCCTGAGTTCAAGCGATTCTCCTGCTTTAGCCTCCAGAGTAGCTGGGACTACAGGCATGGGCCACCATGCCTGTATAATTTTTACATTTTAAGTAAAGACGGGGTTTTTCTATGTTGCCCAGGCTTGTCTGGAACTCCTGACCTCAAGTGATCCAGCCGCCTCAGCCTCCCAGAGTGCTGGGATTACAGGGGTGAGTAACTGCGCCCAGCCTGTAATTGTATTTTTTTAATATTTCTCTCTTTTTTTTTTTTTTTTTTTTTTTTTGAGACAGAGTTTCGCTCTTGTTGCCCAGGCTGGAGTGCAATGATGCGATCTCGGCTCATTGCAAACTCCGCCTCCCGAGTTCAAGCGATTCAACTGCCTCAGCCTCCCAAGTAGCTGGGATTACAGGCGTGCACTACCATGCCTGACTAATTTTGTATTTGTTTAGTAGAGAAGGGGTTCACCATGTCGGTCAGGCTGAACTCGAACTCCTGACCTCAGGTGATCCACCTGCCTTGGTCTCCCAAAGTGCCAGGATTACAGGTGAGAAGCACCACGCTAGGCCTAATGTTTCTTTTTCACATAAACATTTACTAATATTGTGATTTTTTTAATAAAGAAAAAAACTAGAAATGCAATAAATACAAGATGCTGCATGAGAACAAAGGTGGAAGTGATGAATGGAGGACCGGGGCAGGCTGAAGGCTGGTAGACAGGTAACATTAAAGCAGGCACAGAATTAGAAGAAGAGAGAAAGAGGAATTTTAGTAGATGCAAAAACAAAGAGCTGGGAAGGGAATAGGAAGTGGTTCTGAAAGTCAGTGGCAGGGAGGAAAGAAAATGTTCCAAGCCTTACAATGGAACCTGGAGTATCTGGTTGCAGTTTGACTGTAAAAGGCATTCAATATTGTGGTAAGGAGGTTGGTCTTTGTGTTGTCAGCACAGAATGCTTGGAAGCAGCACCTAAGATGGTTCACGATCTGCTCGGATGTATGTGATAGGGAGTAGCAGCAGGGAGCAAGGGCTGGAATGGCAACACCAGGCACACCGCCACGGAGTGGACTCCCGTGTCCCCAGATTCAATGATGTTCAGAAAACATGTGTATTATTTTATAGTCTTTAAAATTTTTGTTCATTTGATTTGGAAAAGTAAACCTAAATATTTTCTCCCAAAATGTTGAAGTAACACAGAAGTATGTATAAAAACCTGTAACTACTTCACTTTACCCCCTCCCTGCCCCAGCCTTCCCGAAAGTTGGACTCCATTAACTCTGATTATTTTTAGATGCCAAGGTACAGAGAAGACTACAGTCTTCCCAGCATTCTCATAAACGGGCAAGAGCTATCTTCAGGAGGCCCCAGTTAAAAGCATATATGTTACCTGAGCATAGCACTAAAATTCCCAAAGCCCCAGTGATAACAATCCCTTTCTTTAGAACTGCTTGGATATGTTTTGTATTTCCTCAGTAATGGCAAGCCATTGATTTTGAGAGTTCCAAGGTAAATTAGCTCTCGGCCTTTATTAAGCTAATCGTCTTTTCCAGGAGGCAGTCTGTTTTTCCCTATGATGACAAAGGGTCAGTCTTTTTGAGTCTAAAGATCAGAAATAGAGAAGCATCTTGACTTGGGGAGTTAGCACAGGTAGGGTTCCCTGGGAAGCAGACTCTGAGATGGAGTTAGTGTGCAGGAAGTGTACAGGGGAGTGCATTTGCAATCCACACCTGTGGAAGGAAAGAAAGTGAAGCAAAATTGGGCACAGGAAGAGGTGGAGCTACCACACAGACACGATGAAGGCCACAGCCAACCCCACGGGGAGTTCTGGGGTTGGGGGACACTTCAGAATTGTCCTAAACTGAGGCAAGAGATCAGGGCCTCTAAAATGTACACACATCAGTCACTGGATTTGGGCTGCCCTGAGACGAAAGTGTGACATTTAACGAGGCACCTCTCTTCGGCTGAGATAATACCCCAAAAAGGCTGCCAGCGGAGGGAGTAAGACCTTCATTCCTGAAGAATGGTCTGGCCTATGCATCGCAAAAGTAATGTGTCTAGGCTGGGCGCCGTGGCTCATGTCTGTAATCCCAGCACTTTGGCAGGCCAAGGTGGGTGGATCACCTGAGGTCAGGAGTTCGAGATCAGCCTGGCCAACATGGTGAAACTCTGTCTCTACTAAAAATACAAAAATTAGCCAGGCGTGCTGGTACACGCCTGTAATCCCAGCTACTTGGGAGGCTGAGGCAGGAGAATCCCTTGAACCCGGGAGGTGGAGGTTGAAATGAGCCGAGATCAAACCACTGCACTCCAGCCTGAGCAACAGAGTGAGACTCCCTCTCAAAAAAAAAAAAAAAAAAAAAAAAGAAGGAAAGTATCTATCTATATCTAAACCCTTTGCTGTTTTACAGGGAGACCCACAGAGGCCTGGGCTTCCAAGACCTCCTATCTTTTTCATCCTAAGCTAATGCAACAGCAAAGTGCCTCGCAGAATAATCACCCCCAAAAGTTAATTAATTAACTTAACAACCACTTACTGTACTGAATTTCAGCCGTATGGCAGAGACTGTTTTGAATGCTATAGCATCCCAACAGTGAACACAATAGAGCTTACATTACAATCTAGTGGTGGGGGCACACAGATCCTAAACAGAAGAGCTGATTAGAAGACACAGTATGTTAGACAGTGACTGTTAGGGTGTGTATGTTTTTGCTGCCCCCCATCCCAACAAATTCATATGTTGAAATTCTGACCCCGAAGGTGATGGTATAAGTGGTAGCGTCTTTGGGGAGGTGATTAGGACATAAAGGCAGAGCTCTCATGAATGACATTTCTGTCCATATAAAGGGACCCCAGAGAGCTTCCTTGCCTCTTCCACCATCTGAGGATACAGTAAGAAGACAGCTGCTGTCTAAGAACCTGAAGCAGGCCCTCCACAGATCCCTAATCTGCTGGAGCCTTGATGTTGGATTTTCCAGCCTCTGGAACTGTAACAAGTAAATTTCTGTTGTTGCTGAACTACTCATTGTGTGGTATTTTGTTATAGCAACCCAAGGATTACTATGGAACAGGGAGGGAGGCTAGGAAGTGCTAGGTGTAGTTAGAGGAGGGGTGAGGATTTCCAGATATGTGGAGCACCAAGTACAAAGGCCCTGAGGTGAGGGTGAGCCTGAGGTGTTTATGGACCAGCAAGGGGTCCAGTGTGGCTGAAGTAAAACAAAAGAGGGAGAAAATACGCCCTATGCGGTGGCTCACACCTATAGTCCCAGCACTTTGGGAGGCCAAGGCAGGTGGATCATCTGAGGCCAGGAGTTTGAGACCAGCCTGGCCAACATGGTGAAACCTTGTCTCTACCAAAAATACAAAAATTAGCTGGGCATGGTGGAGCATGCCTGTAATCCCAGCTACTCAGGAAGCTGAGGCAGGAGAATTGCTTGAACCCAGGAGGTAGAGGTTGCAGTAAACTGAGATCAGGCCACTGCACTCCAGCCTCCATCTCAAGAAAATAAATAAATAAGTAAATAAAATAAATATAGACAAGGAAAGTTGTGTTTCGCATTTCTTTCTATCTTTTTGTAAAAGCTGGAAAAATCTTTGACTATGAGCAGCCTTACTTCTAATGTCTCTAGCTTTCACACTTTTCCCAAAATCAGCTCTGGTGGCAAAGTGCTTGGAATTCTAGTGTTCAAAATCTGTGTAACCTTGGCCAAGTTTATTAACCATTCTAAGCTTTAGGGAATAATAACAGTACCTATGTCATAGGATTATTAATAGAATAAAAGGAAATAATTTATGAAAAATGCTTAGTACAAAGATGAGCAAATAGTATTAATAAGTACTTAATAAACATTAGTTTTCATTAGTAATGCTACTATCATCTTCCTCATTCTTATCATCATCACCATTCTTATTATTATTTTATTCATCCTACCTCAAAAAGTCCTCATGGCTCACTAATGCTCACAGAATATTGTCTAAACTCTACAGCAGGCATTTAAGCCAATCATCTTTTATTGCTCTGTGTGTGTGTGAGAGAGAGAGAGAGAGAGAGACAGAGAGAGAGAGAGTCTCGCTCGGTCGCCCAGGCTGGAGTGCAATGGCATGATCTTGGCTCACTGCAACCTCCACCTCCCAGGTTCAAGCTATTCTCCTGCCTCAGCCTCCCAAGTAGCTGGGATTACAGATGCCCACCACTACACTGGCTAATTTTTTTTAGTAGAGATGGGGTTTCACTGTGTTGGTCAGGTTGGACTCGAACTTCCGACCTCAGGTGATCCTCCCGCCTCGGCCTCTCAAAGTGCTGGGATTACAGGCATGAGCCACTGTTCCCGGCCTTATTGCATCTAAAGTCATTCCCTGTATCCCATTACCACCCACCTGCCCCATACTACAGCCTCAGCAAGCCATTTACCGTTATCCTTCATGCTTTACCTAAGACCGCTCCTACTTTTTGGCCTAGTTGTGGCTCATGCCTGTTATCCCAGCATTTTGGAAGGCAGGAGGCTCTCTTGAGGTCAGGAGTTCGAGACCAGCCTAGGCAACATAGCAAAACTTGTCTCAACAAAAATATTTTAAAAATTAAAAACATTATGTGGGCATGGTGGCACCTGCTTGTAGTCCCAGCTACTTAGGAGGCGGAAGTGGGAGGAGTGCTTAAACTCAGGAATGTGAGGCTGTGATGAGCCATGATCATGCCACTGCACTCCAGCCTGGGTGACAAAGTGAGACGCTGTCTCAAAAATAAATAAAGCCATTCCTTCTTTTTGTATTGCCTTTCTCTCAAATTTCTGGCTGTCAAAATATTACCTGTCTTTAGGACTCAGCTCAGATTAGGGGCAGTATAGCATAGTCTTTTTTTTTTTTTTTTTTTTTTTTTTGAGACGGAATCTCACTCTGTCATCAGGTTGGAGTGCAGTTCTCACTGCAACCTCCACCTCCTGAGTTCAACTGATTCTTGTACCTCAGCCTCCTGAGTAGGCGAGACTACAGGCATGCACCACTACCCCCAGCTAATTTTTGTATTTTTAGTACAGACAAGGTTTCACCATGTTGACCAGGATGGTCTCAATCTCCTGACTTCCTGATCCATCTGCCTTGGCCTCCCAAAGTGCTGGGATTACAGGCATGAGCTTCCGCGCTTGGCCTTTTTTTTTTTTTTTTTTTTTTTTAAATTAGCCCTAGTACTCTAGAAAACAGAGCCCAAGGCAGGGATTAAAGTGCTAACGCTTCCTTTCAGAGGTGCAAACCCATGGCAGCTGGGATGGGGAAAAGGGGAAGTAGGGCAAGAAAAGATATGGAGCAATATAAAGTAATGTTTTACTCTGTTGTGCAATACAAAGTAATATATTGCACAATATAAAGTAATATATAAAGTGCAATAATATAATACATATATTATACATTATATATTAATTAATAAATATTATACAATTATAATATAATATATTAAAGTAATAGATAAAGTGCAATAATAATATAAAGTACAATATAAAGTAATATTTTACTCTGTTGTGCAGGTGCCTGCTTGGCACACAGAACTTCTCTCACATTGAGGTAGTCCATGAAAGAGAGGAAGGTAGAGGAAAGCCTGCCTCCTGCTTCCAATTGGCCAAAGTGTGCTTTTTGTTGTTGTGGTTTTGTTTGTTTTATTTGAGACAGAGTCTCACCTTGTCACCCAGGCTGGAGTGTAATGGCACATCTCGGATCACAGCAACCTCCGCCTCCCAGAGTTCAATCAATTCTGCCTCAACCTCCAGAGTAGCTGGGATTACAGGCGCCACCACTACGCCCAGCTAATTTTTGTATTTTTAGTAGAGCCGAGTTGGCCAGGCTGGTCTCGAACTTCTGACCTCAGGTGATCCGTCCACCTCAGCCTCCCAAAGTGCTGGAATAACAGGCATGAGCCACTGCACACAGCCCCAGTTGGCCAAAGTTTGCTCTGCAGACAGAAACTACCTTGCATTCCTGCTTACATCATTCTTTCCCTTCATCTATCTGATCCTATGCCCTGCAACACAGCGTTTCATCCAAATCCGGAAGCAGTGGGAGAAGCCAGACATTCTGGAAGAGCATCTGCTTGACCCAGCCGCAGAGCACTAGCCAAGGGGGAGGGCCTAGTTGGTCCTCAGCTGTGGTATGATTGAGGAGGTGGACCATGCCGGAGGATATGAGAAGTCACAAAGCATCTGTGTTCGTACAGCATCTGAGAGAGTGGGTTCTAAAGAAGATAGGAAAAGACCATTTCCTACCACTCACCAGCTGCGTGACCTGGGCAAAACACTTTATGCCAATGTTTTTTTCTTTTTTGTTTTACCATCTTACTTTTAAATAATTCTAAACTTACAGGAAGTTGCAAAAATAGTACCAAATTTCCATTATATCCATCACTCACTGCTCCCAACAATTCAATTGTGGGGAGACATTGTGGTGTGTCCCCACAATTCATATGTTAAAGCCCCAGCCCCCAGTGTGATGGTATTTAGCCTGGTGCCTTTAGGAGGTGATTTGGTTTAGATGAGGTTATGAGAGTTGGGTCTCACAATGGGATTAGTGCCCTTAGAAGAAGAGGCACCAGAGAACTTGCTATCCCCCTGTCATGTGAGAACACAATAAGGAGGCAGCCATCTGCAGGCCAGGAAAAGAGTTCTTATTATAACCTGACCATGCTCCTGACCAACATGGAGAAACCCCATCTCTACTAAAAATACAAAAAATTACAAAAAATTAGCCGGATGTGGTGGCACATGCCTGTAATCCCAGCTACTCGGGAGGCTGAGGCAGGAGAATTGCTTGAACCCAGGAGGCGGAGGTTGTGGTGAACTGAGATGATGTCATTACACTCCAGCCTGGGCAACAAGAGCAAAACTCTGCCTAAAAAAAAACACAAAACCTGACCACCTGACCATGCTGCACCTTGATCTTGGACCTCCATCAGAACTATAAAAAAATAGACTTCTGTTGTGTAAGCCACCTACTCCATGGTGTTTTGTTATAGCAGTACAACCTGCCATATGTCACCAATTGTTAACATTTTGCTACATTTGTTTTATCATTCTTTCCCTCTCCCCCTCTCTCTCTCCATACGCATGAATGCACAAACACCTGATTATTACCGTTTTCTGAAGTATTTGAGAGTCAATTTATGACATCATGCCCCTTTATGCCTAATACTTCAGAGCAAATTTCCTATTAACAGGGACATTCGGCCAGGTGAGGCGGCTCACACCTGTAATCCCAGCACTTTGGGAGGCCAAGGCAGGTGGATCACCTAAGGTTGGAAGTTCAAGACCAGCTTGACCAACATGGAGAAACCCCATCTCTACCAAAAAAACAAAATTAGACAGGTGTGGTGGTGCATGCCTGTAATCTCAGCTACTCAGGAGGCTGAGGCAGGAGAATCACTTGAACTCAGGAGGCAGAGGTTGCGGTGAGCCGAGACTATGCCATTGAACTCCAGCCTGAGCAACAAGAGTGAAATTCCTTCTCAAAAAAAACAAAAACAAAAAAAAAAAACAAAAACAAAAAAAACAAGGACATTCCTGGCCGGGTGTGGTGGCTCATGCCTGTAATCCCAGCATTTTGGGAGGCCGAGGCGGGTGGATCACAAGGTCAGGAGTTCAAGACCAGCCTGGCCAAGATGGTGAAACCGTGTCTCTACTAAAATTACAAAAATTAGCTGGGCGTGGTGGCGAGCCCCTATAATCCAGCTACTTGGGAGGCTGAGGCAGAGAATTGTTTGAACCTGGGAGGCAGAGGTTGCAGTAACCCGAGACCATGCCACTGCACTCTAGCCTGGGCAACAAAGCGAGACTCCGTCTCGAAAAAAAAAAAAAAAAAAAAAAAGACATTCGTTATATAACCAGAAAACAATGATCAAAATCAAGAGAGTCAGCATTCATACAATAATACTATTATCTATGTAATCTACAGTCCATATTGACATCTCACCAATTGACCCAGGAATGTCCTTTACAGCAAATTCTCCCCATGTTTGTTCTAATTTAGTTAATGGGAACAATGACAGTGCCCTCTCATAAGATTGTTATGAGAATGACATGGGGTGACATATATAAAACACTCCAATGCAGTGCCTGGCTCGTAGGAAAAGTTCGATAACTGCTAAATACTTCTATCATGTTTATAATTTCTTCAGTTAAAACTTTTCCAGTCCCCTTTCCCTCAATTCAGAATCAGCCTCTTCCCACTATATTTTCTTAGCAGTGCATTTCTACATTCTTGATTGTACTTTCACATATAGCCCTTTTTTTTTTTTTTTTTTTTTAACAAGCTTTTTAAGACCCGTGCCTAATTCCTCTTTGCTTCTCCCAATGGCACCAAGCATAGCACCTTGTACATAATAAGCCTCCATCAATTTTGGCAGAATTTAATTTCTTTGGATGAAAGTGGAGGGTTGATGAAGGCAACTAGAGGAAATGTATCTCATAGTATTGCAATAGTAGATACAATTCTGCTTTTAAAGAGTTTATGTTTCATGTCAGGGAAGAGAAATACGCAGGTGAAAAATTAAAGAAAATAAGAAGATAACATTATAGATCTTAAAACAGCCTCTGAGAAAGGTTTGAAAAGTAGGAGGAATAAAGAGGAGTTCTGGGAGTTCAGAGAAGCAAAAGGATCATGTGGGGAAGGAAAATTACAAACTTCCAGAGACTGCTCAGCATGGCCTCCTCAGCGGAAGGGACTTCATGGAGGCCTGATAAACTAAAGTACTAAAAGACAAAGCTCTCAGATCTACTTTCCCAAGACTGTGGATCTGGGAAAACAGTTGAATTACATCTTGGCCTTCCTTGCTGAGATTGGGTTCTGGCCAAAGGACATGAGCAAAAGTGATATGAGCCATTTCCAGGCCTGGCCCATAAAAAGCTCCTATGTGTGATCTCCCACTATTTCCCATTCTCTAGTAGTTTTGGAGGCCACATGTGGAAGATATTGATGCACAGGTAGAAGGAACATGAGTCTCTGCGTGACTACATGGAGCAGAATCCCCAGCCCCATCAACCCACACTGCTGTGACAAGAATGAGGAATCAACTTGACTGCGCTCCACCACTGAAACATGGATGTCATTGGTTTCAGCAGCTGCCATTACATGCCCTGTCCAGTGCACAGTTAGAACTGAAGGCCAGATTCAGAAAATCTGTGTTTATATACTAGCTCTGCCTCTTAGCTATGGGTGAGCCATGGCAAGTCACTTAGGCTGGGAACTGCTGCAAGGATTATACGGAAGAAGACTTTGTAAACTATGAACGTGCTATAAATGTTAGATACTATTAGTATTAGTCCATTCTTCCTAAGTTGGTGAAAATAACAGTTGCCAAGAATAGAATACAGGGATTAGTCATTCTTTCCAACGAATAAAAAGAACACAGTCTGGATCTCATGATGCTGATATTAACTCAAGTTGTTGGAAAAGAAATTTGGGTGGGTCTATGGAAGGTCAATGATTCACTTCAGAATTCATGGAGTTACTTTACCGTTTTGTTCCTACGGAGAAATCTCTTTTTTTTTTCTTTTTTTTATTTAGAGACAGGGTCTCACTCCATTATACAACCGGAATACAGTTGCAGGATCACAGCTCACTGTATCCTTGAACTTCTGGGCTCAAACAATCCTCCTTCCTTAGCCTGCCAAGTAACTAGCACTACAGGAGCATGCCATCATGCCCTGCTAATTTTTAAAATTTTTTATAGAGACGGGAGACTTACTGTGTTGCCCAGGCTGGTCTCGAACTCCTTGCCTCAAACAATTCTCCCTCCTTGGCTCCCCAAAGTTCTGAGATAACAGGCATGAGCCACCGCGCCTGGTTAGGAAACCTTTTGTTTCTGAATATTTCATTAATTGTAGGTGTAAGGGTCAAGGGAAAGCTTTTTCTTTGGCCTTCTGAGAGTTAGCTAAAAAGTCAAATCACAAAAGGCAAATTAACTGGAGAAAAGGCATACAAATGTATTTAACACATGTACAATGTGTGCATGAGAAGCATCCCAGAGTGATTGCCCATCTCCAGTGTGGTTCAGAAGCTCAAAACAGGCTATGGGAGGGAGGAGGAGAGAAATTCTGTTCAGGGGATTACAAGGGAGAATGAATAGATCTGGGAACAGGCATTAATTTACTCTGTATCTATTTCTCTTTGAAGGTAAAAGGATCTGTTCAAGTGCGGTAACATTCTTGGTCTTACTAGAAGGGGAAGAAAAACAGTTGTTCTTTTTGGTGGGTTTGGATCTTAAGCAGATAAAGATTCTGGGAGAGGTGGTGGGGGTTGGGAGGGAGGGAAGGACATCAGAGACACCTTGAGGCTTTTTTAGTTTAGCATGTCAAAATGCCGTATTTTGGTATTTTGGGTTTTGGGCCCCAACATAGGTAACTCCAACATTGGAATATCTTAAGAGTTCAACTTTTAGGCCAGGCATGGTGGCTGATGCCTGTAATCCTGGCACTTTGTGAGGCCGAAGTGGGAGGATCGCTTGAACTCAGGAGTTTGAGACCAGCGTGGGCAACATGGTGAAACCCCATGTCTACAAAAAATACAAAAGTTAGCTGAGCATGGTGGCATGTCCCTGTAGTCCTAGCTACTTGGATGGCTAAGGCAGGAGAATCGCTTGAGGTGGAGGTTGCAGTGAGCCATGCTCTTGTACTCCAGCCTGGGTGGCAGGAGTCAAACCATGTCTCAAAATAATAACAATAATAATAATAATATTCAACTTTTGCCAGGATTGGGCAACAAGAAGAAAAGAGAGAAGAGTTGTTTCAAGATGAATTTTACCAATCACTTTTCTTAAAATCAAATGTATTCAAAGTACTATTATTGTTATTATATACATTTTTTGAGATAGAGTCTCAGTCTGTCACCCGGGCAGGAGTGCAATGGCGTGGTCTTGGCTCACTGCAATCTCTACCTCCCAGGTTCAAGCGATTCTCCTGCCTTAGCCTCCTGAGTAGCTGGGACTACAGGCGCATGGCACCACACCCTGCTAATTTTTATATTTTTAGCAGAGACAGGGTTTTACTATGTTGGCCAGGCTGGTCTCAAACTCCTGACCTCGTGATCTGCCCGCCTCGGCCTCCCAAAGTGCTGGGATTACAGGCGAGAGCCACCAAGCCTGGCCTCAAAGTATTCTTTTTGACCATGCATTGGCTGGTAGTTTTGTATTTATCGCAGGTGTTAACAATTCTTTGCTTTATCAAGCAGGCTAAGATAAGCCAGAAATTATATTCCAATGTAAATTATATTTTAAAGTAAATCATGGGCAAGACCAAAGGAGACTTTGGAGACTGTTACTCACTTTATACATTTCAACCTAGGCTTGAATATTGGAGCAGTCCTGAGAGGGGGTAAACAGACGTCTTGGTGTGAGATTTGGCAAGTGGGAAAGTATCCCAGCCTCAATGAGAAACTTCCAAGGCACCAGTGGTGCCTTCACCATTGGTGACAGTTCCTGCTGCAGTCAGGTGAAAGTAATGAGGCAGAGTTTGGTCATTAAAACCATCTGGGTCCTTCATTACTGGCCCTGGACCCATCCCTCTCCCAATAAGATGATTTCTTAAGGTCCTTGTTTCTCCATTTCTTCTTTTCTTCTGTCTCCACTTCCCCTTTGCAGTTTCTAGTCCCTCTTCTCCCTAACCTTCATAAGCTTTTTTGGTTTAATTTTATACTTTTGGAGTATGATTTAGGGAAATGAAGGTGCATCCTCCTTTCAGGACCTTTTCTCCCTGGAGCTATATTCCCTTCCTCCTTCTCAGCCCTTTTGTTTATAAGATCTGTTCACACTTCTCACTGGATTTTGAGCATTGGAATGAGAATCAGAAGACTTAAGCTGTTGCCCTCCATAACATAGAGAAAGTAAATTTATTCTTCTGGGACTCAGTATCTCATCTGTAAAAATAAAGCAGGGTGGATAGAGTGTCTCTGTCTATCTCTTTAGATTCTGTGTGAGATAAGATCCCCCACCAGTGGCTGACAAAGGAGGTCTTTGAAATTATCTTGCTAACTTCTAAAGTCCTACAGTTAAGCAGATTCTCCTTGGATTTGCTGGGTGAGACATCTGAGGCAATTTCCAGAAGTGTGCTGAAACCATGAAATATGAATAAATCAGGAGTCAGTGAGGATGAGATTGGAGAAATGGCATTAAACCTTGTTAGAAGGATTTTGCTTTATGTTAGGTTTGGAACTTTATCCTTTGACTAATGCTGAGTCTTGGAAGGATTGTAATTAGGATCAGACTTGTATTTTAGGAAGCTCATTCTGATGGAAACAGGAAGAGTGGCGAAAGCAGAAGGCAGTGCCACCAGATAAAACCACTGCCAATTGTTCAAGCAAGATACGGGGAGGATCTGAAGTAGAAAAGTGGAACGTAGTTGGTAAAAATGGGAAGAAACCAATATAATACATTTGGGGATTTGTTGGCTGATTGGCTAAGAGAATTCAAGAGGAATAGAGGTCTAGGATGACTTTCTGTCATTTGAATGGATGGATTTGTTATGATTGTAGCACCTAAGGCTTTGCTACTTATACCACTGCATTTTTTACTTAAAAAAAAATCAGGCCAGGCATGGTGGCTCATATCTGTAATCCCAACACTTTGGGAGGAGGCAGGAGAACTGCTTGAGCTCAGGAGTTTGAAAGCAGCCTGCTCAACATAGCGAAACCTCATTTCCACAAAAAAATCAGCCGAGCATGGTGGCATCACCTGTAGTCTCAGCTACTCAGGAGGCTGAGGTGGGAAGCTCACTTGGGCCGAGAAGGTTGAGGCTACAGTGAGCCATGATTGCACCACTGCATTCCAGCCTGGGTGACAGAGCGAGACCCTATCTCAAAAGAAAAAGAAATTCCCAACTTTTCTTCTGAAACTGCTTAACAATTTACTTCAAGGGAGCTGGAGTTGGCTTTCCTATAATTTTGCCACAATGGCCTTAACTGATTGGTGTGGGAAGACACCTCACCTACGACAAGCATATATCCCAACCCACAGACATAGATAGAGATGGAGACAGGGGAGAACAACTGATTCAAACCAAGCCAACCAGACTTCTCCAAAATTTCTAACTTGGAACCAAAGTGAACTTTAGTCAGTCCCTTATAAAGAATAGAAGTTGCAATAGATAGATATAAAATGATGCAGCTGGCAGCCATATTTTTCATCATATAGAAAGAGTTAGTCTGAAGCAAAAGAAAATGAAGCCAAAAGGCAAGGAGAAACAGGAAGAAGAGTCCTGCTAATATTGAAGACCCTGGCTGCAGTTTTTCCCTGGGCCCATTTGCATCCCTGCCCCTCCTACAATTTGGTTATATAAATTTTCCTTGGATTTCATGAGGCAATACATTTCCTTTGTTGCCTAAGCTACTTAAAATTGAGTTCAGGTACTTGCAGTTAAGAATCTTGACTATTTGGTAGTCCATTAATTGAGTTAGGGAGAAATGGACAGAGGCAATTCTGAGAGAGGATAGCGAGTTCAGTTTTGAACATGTTAGTTTGAGTTGCTTTGGACATTCACATGAAGATTTCTAGGAATCCTTTTATTAGGAATCTGAAGCTCAATAAGATAATCACATTATCCAAGTTATTAAAAATTTACTGAAAAAGACAAGTTCAAATATGATGCCTTCAGGCCCAGTGGCTCACACCTGTAATTCCAGCACTTTGGGAGGCTGAGGCAGGAGGATCATTTGAGCCCAGGAGTTCAAGACCTGCCTGGGCAACATAGTGAGACCCCGTTTCTACAAAAAATAAAATACAGTATTAGCTGCACGTGATGGTGCACACTTGTAGTCCCAGCTACTTAGGAGGCTAAGGTGGGAGGATTGCTTGAGCCCTCCAGGTTGAGGCTGCAGTGAGCCGTGATCTCTCCACTACACTCCAGCTTGAGCAACAAAGCAAGACCCTGTCTCAAACAAACACACAAACAAATATGATGCCTTATGGGATTTCACCAGAGATATCCAATCAATATTGATAACTGGGATCCCTGTAACTGGGATTACAGGCGCATGCCACCACATCTGGCGAATTTTTGTATTAATTCAGGATAGGATTGTTTCAGTAACTACAGCTCTCTTCAATTGAACTAGTATTCAGATTACCATCCTCATTTCCCAATGATATTGTGAAGCATCTTCCTAAGAACCTTGATCAAATCAAGGTAGAATGTTTCTACAGCATTCCCCTAATCTTCTTCTTGTTCAGCAGAATAGCATAGACATGGATGAAAATGAGATTAGCATGACGTGGCTTGTTCTTGGTGAACATAGCTCCTACTACTAACTCCAAATGAGTGTTACTGTTTTCTAAGTCGTCATAAATCAACCATCAATAATTTAATTATTTTGGCTACATCTGCTATCCTTACCTAAATCTGGAGAACTAGGAAGTAGTAGGTGGGTAGCTGGTCCAAGGGCAGCGGTGTTTACAACTAACTGATCACAACCAGTTACAGATTTCTTTGTTCCTTTTCCATTCCCTCTGCTTCGCCTGACGAGCCTAAAAACAAATAAAGAAATATGTAAAGAAGTAATAGGTGGGTGTACTGAATCTTGAATAACATCTTCACAAATTATAAAACATGTCTCTATTAGCCTCACCAAAATCTGTATGGAAGCTTTTTTACCTCCCAATAGAAAGATGCCAGCATTTCATAAACTTAGTGGTGCCTATGAGATGTCCTTGTTGTTCTGTTCAGAATGCAAAGGTACTGCTTCAGAAATGCCAGGTTGACCCTCCATGAGAAAATTATCTTTTCTGAGTAGCACAACTGTCCTTTACAGGTAGAGAAACCTGGAATGCAAATATTGACTCTAGCAATTACAAGCAGTGTGATTTTACTTGCAGCCACAATTTTCCTCATCGGTAAAACAGGAACAACAATTAATTCTTAGTACATTTGTGAGAATGAAATTAGATACTAATTTTATTAGTATTTAGTATTAGATACTTTGATCTAATTTATTTAGTATTAGATACTAATTAGTATTGTCCTAAACCAGGGCATGGCACAAAAGTCCATTTTCTCTCTCTTTTTTTTTTTTTTTTTTTGAGACAAGGTCTCTCCACTGACTGCAGCCTCAACCTTCCAGGTTCAGGTGATCCTCCCACCTTCGCTCTCCGTGTAACTGGGATTACAGGCACATGCCACCACATCTGCCTAATTTTTGCATTTTTTGTAGAGATGGGGTTTCACTATGTTGCCTAGACTGGTCTTGAACTTCTGGGCTCATGCAATCCACCCACCTTGGCCTTTCAAAGTACTGGGATTACAAGCACGAGCCACCGCACCTGGCCCAGTTTTCAATAAATCATCACTATGGGCTAGATGTAGTGACTCGTGCCTGTAATTCCAGCTACTCAGAAAGCTAAGTGAGAGGAGTACTTGAGGTCAGGAGTTGAAGACCAGTGTCATTGAAAAAGCAGGACCCTGTCTTTATTTTTTATTTATTTATATTTTAATGAGAGCACAGATTTATTGAAATGAAAGTATACTCCACAGAGTGGTAGTAGGTTCAAGCAAGTGGCCCAAGAGTCCCCACTTCTATTTTTAAAAGAAAAAAAGTTAATAATCAAAAGACAGAAACCATGCCTGTGTTTGTTTATTTGTTTTAGTTGGTGACATTGCTTCTTTCCCTTTTCCATTTGCCAGTGTTTGTCACTGGTCTTGATTCCTTTGCATATGATTGATTTCTCTTTCTGGCTTCCTTTTCGAATTATTTCTCTCATCATGGCTGGGCACAGATCATCTTCATGAGAATAAAACTAAACATACTCCTCTATGGATAAAAACTATCTCATGGATAGCTTGTATAATTGGTGATCCTCTTAGGCAGTCAGTTGAATAAGGCCTGTAATAATTTTGGTCTATAATCATGGCAAAGTGCCCATTTATGGACTGGTTTTCCAGTAACTCCAGGTCAACCAAAATCACATAATGGGTAAATTAGGTATACTTTATTAATTTTTTTTTTTTTTTTTTTTTTTTAGGTGGAGTTTTGCTCTTGCCCAGGCTGGAGTGCAATGGCACAATCTCGGCTCACTGCAACCTCCAATTCCCGGGTTCAAGTGATTCTCCTGCCTCAGCCTCCCAAGTAGCTGGGATTACAGGCACCCGCCACCATGCCCAGCTAATTTTTGGTATTTTTAGTAGAGATGGGATTTCATCATGTTGGCCAGGCTGGTCTTGAACTTTTGACCTCAGGTGATCCACCTGCCTCGGCCTCCCAAAAAGCTGGGATTACAGGCATAAGCCACCACACCCAGCCTAGGGTACTTTTTTTTTAAAGACAGAGTCTCTCTCTGTCACCGCAGGCTAGAGTGCAGTGGCACGATCTTGGCTCACTGCAGTTGAGACCACAGGCATGTGCCACCATGCCCAGCTAATTTTATTTTTCGTAGAGACTATGTTGCCCAGGCTGGTCTTGAACTCCTGGAGTGCTACTGCACTCCAGCCTGGGCAACAGAGGGAGACACTGTCTCCAATTTTGTACCTATCCAAAGAACAAAACAGTTTTTTAGTGACCTTCTAAATAGCTCTTGTATCTATTTACTTCTTTCTATACCCATTCCCAACCCACAACAGTGTCCTTGCTTCCAGTCTATTTTCTCCTCTACTGGCAGAGTAAGCTTTCTAATTTGTAAATATGACTGTCACTTTGCTGCAAGGACCATTCGATAAGGCTTCCATTGGATTTATACAAGGCCCCTCATGATCTGACCATGGCATACCTCTGTAGTCACATTTCTTGCCACTCACAGCTTTGTGGTCTATGGTTCAAGCAGGCTTTATTGGAGTCTTCAGTTTCTCAAATATCCCATGATATCCGTTGTCCTCCAAGCTTCCCCGTTGTGGTAGGTACACTCTCATTAGACTCTCCTACTTCCTTAACCTTTTTGCCTTTGGTCTAATCTAAATTACTTTCTCTAGGAGTCTTTTTTCTGACCCAAGCCTGGGTTAATTGTCCCTCTAATGAATAAATTGTGAATCATGGCATGTATTATGTTAGAGTAATTGCCTATTTAGTCATTTCAATCAGCCTACTAAACTGTACGAATTCTGGGGAAAAGAGCATGACTATTTTGCTTATCACTATGGGGTCAATACCACACACAGTACTTGACATAGAATAAGGCCCTCGATAAATTACTGTTGAATCAGTAATTGAATTAATGAGTCACGATAATTAGATAGCGGCAGAGAATCAGAACTGAGATAAAAATCCATTAAAAATGTGGGATACACTTAAGCTAAAATGTTATTTGTTGTTTATCTGAAATTCAGATTTAATTGAGAGTACTGTATTTTATCTGGCAACCTTGCTTGTTAATTAAATACCTCCTTCTGCATGTCTGAGAAATAAATGTACTAATTTCATCAAACCCAAATCTTAGATGATTTACTGCCTTAGCATTTCAATATAATGAAAGATCATGTTACTGGAGATGAATAAATTACTTCTCTTTCTCTCTCTCTCGCTTTCTCTTTTAACAGCGGGGATTGTGTAGGCTCCTTGCTTGAATTTCAGTGTTTCAATACTTGCCTTTATGTGATCTGATCTAATATGCATTCCTTTACATACACTATTGTTCTGAACATCGTAGCTGGTTAAGTTCCTAGGGACAGCTGTGACTCTTAAAATTGCTCAATCCTCATCCTTTAAACATTCCATTCATAATCTAATTTGCTGACTCTTCTTCGAGTCTCCTGTTTCTAAATTTTACTTTCATTATTGCACAATTCATAGTGACTGATGTTGAGTAATTAATGAGTAATCTGATTTCCTTTGAAAAATAGAATATCTCTTTTTAATTCAGTTTCATCAACAGCTTATTAGATAAACTTTTGTTTTTTTTTTTTTTTTTTTTGAGATGGAGTCTCACTCTGTCACCGAGGCTGGGGGTACAGGGCATGATCTCAGCTCACTGCAACCTCTGCCTCCCGGGTTCAAGGGATTCTCCTGCCTCAGCCTCCCACAAGTAGCTGGGACTACAGGCATGTGCCACCACACCTGGTTAATTATTGTATTTTTAGCAGAGATGAGGTTTTACCATGTTGGCCAGGCTGGTTTCAAACTCCTGACCTCAGGTGGTCCACCTGCCTCAGACTTCCAAAGTGCTGGGATTACATGCATGAGCCACCATGCCTGGCCTGGAGAAACTTTTTAAGACTAACTTCATTTTCTCAGTGAACTTAAAGAAGCAAATACTTAAAAAGTTAAGTGCACAAATGTTCATATTAAAAATCAATGTCTAGGATGGTCAAGGTGGCTCACACCTGTAATCCCAACACTTAGAAAGACTGAGGCAAAAGGATCACTTGAGGCCAGGAATACTAGGCAAGTCTGGGCAACATAGTGGGATTCCCATATCTACAAAAAAATAAAAATACAAACAGCCTGGTGTGGTGGCATGTGCTTGCAGTCCCAGTTACTAGGGAGGCTGAGGTGAGGGGATCACTTGATTCCAGAGATAAAGGCTACAGTGAGCTATGATGACACCACTGCGCTCTAGCCTGAATAACAGAGTGAGACCCTATCTCTAAAAAAATTGTTTTAAATTATTACGTATTTACCTCTATTTAAGGTTTTAGCCTAGGGGCAGTTGCAGATGTAAAAATAAACGGTTTCCAGAAACAATTTGGCAAGATAAAAAGTAACTGACACTACACGAAAGATGTTGATAAAGTTCCATGAGAGTTCAGAAGATGTAAGAGAGTTCCCTTCCAACTAGAGGAATCAGGTGAGACTTTGTTTCGGGTTTTTGTAGAGGAAGTGGCATTGGTCCTGGGCCTTTGAGGGCAGGAAGGATGAGAATGCACCGCCATGCAGAAGGATCCTCATGGGCAAAGTCTTCCTTTACCTTTAATATGAGCAACATTGAATCACTTAAAAATTACATCCTTTAAAGAAGGCCTCAAGCAACATTTATACAATGGCCATACATCTGAGAACTTCCAAGGTAGTGTCACAAGATGCTGATAAGACTTCTACATATATTTTAAGAGCACGACTAAAGATACGTTGAGAAAACATGGTGTGGATCATTATCTATATATGCGATAATTACATATATAGTGTGTTCATATATGTATTTTAAGATGATTCCAGGCCAGGTGTGGTGGCTCACACCTGTAATCCCACCATTTTGAGAGGCCAAGGTGGGCAGATCATGAGGTCAGGAGATAGAGACCATCCTGGCCAACATGGTGAAACTCCGTCTCTACTAAAAACACAAAAATTAGCTGGGTGTGGTGGTGCATGTCTGTAGTCCCAGCTACTTGGGAGGCTGATGCCGGAGAATTGCTTGAACCTGGGAGGCAGAGGTTGCAGTGAGCTGAGATTGCGCCACTGCACTCCAGCCTGGCAACAGAGCGAAACTGTGTCAAACCAAAAAAAAAAAAAAAAAAAAAGAAAAAGAAAAAGAAAGAAAGAAAAGAAAAGAAAAAGATGATTCCAAATAATTACTTATCTGGCTGAATGTTGTAGACAGTCTTTTGAGGCACTTTGCCTACAGTTACCTACCACCAGCCCTTCAGTTGACAGACACGAATATCCTTAAAGAACTACAGGACTTCCCCCAGTTCAGAGCCCAAAGTGGTAGCAGCCACTTTGACTTAAGATAACTTAGGAGGAAGTTTCCATGGGTGTGCTACAGTGCATGAAGGAACAACTCCGGGAAAGGTCTGTGGGGATTTTTGTCCCCTGCACCTTAGTTCTGATTCATTTTCTAGGCTCACGTAGCTCTCAGTTATCTGGGCCAACGGGTGTGGAAGGCAGTTGCAAGGTTAAATCCTGAGCCATCCTCTTGGCCTTTCCAATGTATCGTGGGATTCTCTCCCAGCAAACTCACCTCTCTCATTTTGTTCTCCTGAGTTCATTGCAACCGGAACATGAATGAGAGTGGCAGGAGAGGCCAACTGATGGAAACAGGAACTACACCTCCACTAATCCTAATCTGCATTCCAAACTCCAGAAGGCACTACAGACTGAGTTTTTGTAGCTTATTTGGCAGCGAAATCTGACCTCACCTGAACTCATTTGAAAGCAAAACTTTACCTGGACTGACATGAGACTATTGATAGTCTTTGGCCAAGTAGCATAAATATTCACATTTTACTGCAGAAATATTAATGTATTTTAGTACAGAGTACTGTCCCAGAGTCTGCTGGGAGTGTAAATAATATACAGTACATACATTGTATTACTTTTCTAAAAATCCAAGACAATTCTGAATTCTGACATCTGGCCCCAGGGTTTTAGATAAAGCCTTGTGGTCCTAGGAGAGCAGAGATAACCGTACAAAGAAGGACACTGGTTCAGTTAATATTATTTCTGAACTCTCACCCTTTAGCATATAAAATTTATATTTTCCTAAATCAATAGGTCTCAGTATAAGATCTCAGGACACTGGAGATTTCTAAGCTATCTTATGTGGTCTATACTTTTGTTGCTGCTATATATACAAAATTATGTATGCTTTATAGTGGCAGCAAGAGATTATCAATAGCTCATAAAAACCAAGCCAGTTTGTTCTTCCCACTAACTCACCTCTTTCTCTTCCTCCTCCCCTACTTTTTTCTTTCTCTCTCTTTTTGCGGTATGTGTTGGCAAGTAGGGAAAATAGGAACAGGGTCGGCTTTATGGATATGTGATCAGTGCAGCTACACAAGATCCTGCACGTTCTCTGGAGTCAGGCTTCTCCAGAGAAACAGAAACAATAAGATGTGGGGGGGGGGTGTGTGTGTGTGTGTATGTGTGACACGCATGCGCATATGTGTGTATAAAGAGATTTATCATAAGGAATTGGCTCCTGCTATTATGGAGGCTGTCAAATCCCAAGATCTGCAAAGTGAGTTGGCAAGCTGTAGACTCACTTAGGAGAGCTTATGGTGTGGTTCTAGTGTGATGGCCAGCAGGCTCAAGATCCAGGAAGACAATGTTTCAGTTTAAATCTTTGTTTGTTTGTTTGTTTGTTGAAACAGAATATCACTCTGTCACCCAGGTTGGTGGTGCGGTCTCGGCTCACTGCAGCATCAGCCTCCCAGGTTCAAGAGATTCTCCTGCCTCAGCCTCCCAAGTAGCTAGGATTACAGGTGTACCCCACCATGCCTGGCTAATTTTTTTACATGTTTAGCAGAGACAGGATTTCACCATGTTGGTCAGGCTGATCTCGAACTCCTGACCTTGTGATCCACCCACCTCAGCTTCCCAAAGCGTTGAGATTATAGGAGTGAGCCACCACACCTGGCCAGTTTAAATCTTAAGTCAGGAAAACCTCTCTCTTATTTGGGAAGGCTCAGCCCTTTGTTCTGGCCTTCAGCTGATTGAGTGAGGCCTCCCACATTAGGGAGGGCAATCTGCTTTGCTTAGCGTACAGATTGAAATGCTAATCTAATTCAAAACACCCTCACAGAAACTGCCAGAATGACGCTTAACCAAATATCTGGATATCCCGGGGCCTGGTCAAGCTGAAACATAAAATAACAGTCACAAAAAGGAACCACAGGCTTGGAGTTTAATGACCTATGGTCACCACCATCTAGAAATTTTTAATACTCTTTCCTTTGAATTCCTATTTCCCAACTGAAGGCTAGTGGACAATGAAACAAGTGCCAGGGTCTTGGAGCCTTGGTTCACCATCATCCCACCTCCCTACCTCATAGAACTAGGTCCTGTCTGCCTGTTTCTCACCCCCTGCCTCATGTATACTGCTGTCCTCTGCCCCCAGCATGGGTCCTGAGAACAAGTATAGGGAGGATCAGGCTTGGGCACATGCACCCCAGGGCCCCAGGCAACCGGAGGGTTTGTGTTCACACCATTGAGCATCCTATGCCCAAAGTAATTTGACATTAAGTAGCCAAAAATAGCAATAACAATAGAGTGCATCACATGGCAGATGAAGAAATAGGCCATGGAAGAAGGAAATAAATGCTTTTCCTGAGTTTCTGAACAAGGGCCACTGAATTTTCATTTTTCATGGAATCCCACAAGTTATGTAGCTGGTGCTGGATAGGAAGAATACTCAATAAAATCTTTTATCCTTTTTTTTTTTTTTTTTTTTTGAGACGGAGTTTCACTCTTGCTATCCAGGCTGAAGTGTAATGGCGTGATCTTGGCTCAATGCAACCTCCGTCTCCCGGGCTCAAGCAATTCTTGTGCTTCAGTCTCCCAGGTAGCCGGGATTACAGGTGCCTGCCACCACGCCCAGCTAATTTTTTTTTGTATTTTTAGTGGAGAGGGAGTTTCACCACGTTGGTCAGGCTGGTCTTGAGCTCCTGACCTCAGGTGATCCACCAGGCTGGGCCTCTCAAAGTGCTGGGATTACAGGAGTGAGCCACGTGCCCGGCCCTCAGTGAAATCTTTAGCTTCTCACACACACACACACACACACACACACACACACACACACCCCACTGAGTTATTTTTCCTCATCGTTGTTCCTATTTTTGGTACTGTGAATGCAAATGATGAAATTCAAGATCAGCCGATTCAACTGATATTTTAAACTTGAATCATAACTGACTTTTCCTTTTACCTCACTTCCCATTTCCAGACTACATACAGCCTTATTGATGTTTGCCAATAGCTCTCAAATCCATCTTTTCTTCTTTTTTTAAATTAATTAATTATTATTTTTTTTTTTTTGGAGGGGGTGAGACAGGGACTCACTATGTTGCCCAGGCTGGTCTCAAAGTCCTGAGCTCAAGCAATCCTCCAGCCTCTGCCTCCTAAAGCGCTGAGATTACAGGCCTGAGTCACCCTTTCTTATTAATTTTCACTCCCACCAACCTAGTCCAGGAATAGTTTTCCTATTCTTCTCCTCCTGATCTCCCTCTTCTTCCCCTCCATTACCCATCATTCTCCCTTTTCCTCCTCCTCCTCATCTTCTTTCACTATTACCATTATCACCATCATTACAAGAAGAGTCATTATGCCCATATTGTGTCAGACACTGTATTAGGTTTTTTGTTTGTTTGTTTGTTTTTGAGACCAAGTCTCGCTCTGTCACCCAGGGTGGAGTGCAGTGGCGCAATCTCAGCTCACTGCAACCTCCACCTCCAGGGTTCAAGCAATTCTCCTGCCTCAGCTTCACAAGTAGCTGGGACCACAGGCACTCGCCACCACGTCCAGCTAATTTTTGCATTTTTTAGTAGAGATGGGGTTTCACCATGTTGGCCAGGCTAGTTTCGAACTCTTGACCTCAACTGATCCACTTGTCTCAGCCTCCCAAAGTGCTGGGATAACAGGTGTGAGCCACTGTGCCTGGCTGATATTGAGTTTTATTAGGAGTAACTTACATACAAGGACAGCCCAGTGGCAGTGGGCTGGACAGGAGAACCGAGGCTGCTTGCAGAAAGCATGCAGTTTAGATAACATTTTCACTTAGCATCCTCCCCCTAGCCACCTCCACGTGGCAACCCAAAACAAAGGACATCAATCCCCTGTATGGCCCGTGTTCATGAGACAGTCTTGGGGTTGAGAAATTCCTCATAGATAAGGAATAAATCTCTGGGTTGGCCACTCCTGGATTCCTCACACTTGGAACTCCGAACACACATTCTTCTTCTTAAGTTATTGCTGTCAGGTGCTTCTACAATACACTGCACCCCAGTATATTCTTTTTTTTTTTTTTTTTTTTTTTTGAGACGGAGTTTCGGTCTTGCTGCCCAGGCTCGAGTGCAGTGGCGCGATCTTGGCTCACCGCAACCTCCGCCTCCTGGGTTCAAGTGATTCTCCTGCCTCAACCTTCCGAGTAGCTGGGATTACAGGCATGTGCCACCATGCATGGCTAATTTTGTATTTTTAGTAGAGATGGGGTTTCTCCATGTTGGTCAGGCTGGTCTGAAACTCCCAACCTCAGGTGATCCACTCACCTCGGCATCCCAAAGTGCTGGGATTACAGGCATGAGCCACTGCGCCTGGCCCACCCCTATATCATGTTGAGTGACCCTCACATTCGTATCACACTGTTCTTCCATGATTTCCCTGGAGCCAGGTACACAGAGGGCCAGGTATGTGGAGGAACACTGCAGCAAGACCCCTAAGTAGCAACACAAACAATATAGAAGTGGCTACAGGTTCCTAGGTTAGCTGCTTGGATGCACCACGGCAGGCCCAGGATGGAGTGGGGCCAGTTGTCTGCAGACTCAATTATCTCTTTTGTTCTAAAGACAGACCACCATCTGGGACATGGCGGCAAAGAGATTTGGTGCACACCATCTATGAGCAAAAGAGTGAGATGCTTAGTGGCTACAAAGAAAGGGTAAGTCATGGTTATTTAATAAGACATGGAAAGTTGTGTAGTTCTGAGACAGCAACACTCCTGGCAACGGACAGCTGCCTAGTTTACAATGTCAAATGGATTGGCCCCTCTCTGCAACGTGCCACAGGAAACCCAAGCAAGACACTGGGGGCACCATAATCTTCCCCAGTGAGACGAGGATCGTCCCCCTGTACAAGGAAGGATCAGGACTCACCATCCCAGAAGGCTGGGCAGGGGGAGCAGTTTGGAAAATACGGTTTTTGACTGCACTCCCATTTGCTTGGCTAAAATTGAAGGGGTGCTATTACTAAGGAAAGGAAAGAATATGTAAAGGACTGTAACTAGCAGTATGTAAAATAGAAATTAAATAGAAGTGGGATGGAGATAAATACCTTTGGTTCGTCTATGATCGATGACAGAGACAGAAGTGTTAGCAAAATTTTCCAAATTGTTAAATTTAAAAATAGTTTTCCTGTTACATTTGAGCTTGCTTTTTGTCCTAATTACCTTAGCGTTCATCTTCGTTTCCTTCAGTTTCATTGTTTCTTCTATCATTCATATAAGAACTAATATACCTAACAGGAATAGGACGTGAACAAACATTAGTTCATCCATTTAGCAAATTTTTCTTGCAGGCCTACTATATAAAAAGCATTGTCCTAGGTGCTTAGCTACATCAAAAAAACAAAGCCCATATTCCTGCCTTGTGATTACACAAGTGGTGGGTAATATACAGTAAACAAGAAGTTCCCACGGAAGCAAAGCTAATTATATCATAGCAACAAGACTTCAAGCTCCTAGAAGGACAGAAATAATAATAATTCTGGTCTTAAAAATAATTCCCTGGTGGGCCGGGCGCAGTGGCTCATGCCTATAATCCCAGCACTTTGGGAGGCCAGGGCGGGCAGATCACCAGAGGCCAGGAATTCGAGACCAGCCTGGCCAACATGGTGCAATCCTGGCTCTACTAAAAATACAAAACCTAGCGGGCGTGGTGGCATGCGCCTGTAATCCCAGCTACTTGGGAGGCTGAAGCAGGAGAATCACTTGAACCTGGGAGCCAGAGGTTGCAGCGAGCCAAGATCATGCCATTGCATTCCAGCCTGGGCAACAGAGCAAGACTCTGTCTCAAATAAATAAATAAATACATACATAAAAAATAAATAAAATAAAAAATAATAATGATTCCCTGGTCTTAAAGCCCTGTAGTAGCACTCAGGTAGCACATTCTATTTGTGTGCTCTCCAGTCATTTGTTGAAAAATTCTTACTAATGTAAATAAATATCTTTCTATAGTCCCTTGGGTCTAATTTTCCTTAAGAAAAAAATTTTTATCAATCTTGATACATTTTTTTCATAATCAACTTGATCAGTATTTTAGAAACCCAACCTGAAGTAGCTTAGGTCAAAAACAAAACAAAACAAAACGAAAAGGCCAGGCGCAGTGGCTTATGCCTTTAATCCCAGCACTTTGGGAAGCCAAGGCGGGCGGATCACCTGAGGTCAGGAGTTCATAGACCAGCCTGGCCAACATGGTGAAACCCCTTCTCAACTAAAAATACAAAATATTAGCTGGGCATGATGGCGGGCACAATCCCAGCTACTTTGGGAGGCTGAGGCAGGAGAATCGCTTGAACCCAGGAGGCAGAGATTGCAGTAGCAGAGATCGCGCCATTGCACTCCAGCCTGGGTGACAAAAGTGAAATTATGTCTCAAAAAAAAAAAAAAAAAAAAGGAGAAGGTAGTGGTGATCATTTTTAAAAAGTATTCTGGCATATGTTATCCCTAAGTGGCAAGCTGAATGATCTTAGGGACAAACAGAACCAAAAACTCAAATGCAGCCAGCACTTTCTCCGTCTCATCTCTCTAAGTGTGAGCTCTTTTTTTTTCTTTCTGAAGATTGGCTTCCTCTATATGGCAAGGAACACCACATCTCCAAATTTCACACCCCATGCTCTCATACAAGAGAATATGGGATTATCTGCCAAACTAGCCTGACTTGGGACAGGCACACTGATAATCCAGAGTTAAAGAATCAGGATGACAGCAAAGACATGGCCCCTAGGTACCGACTTCTTGGATATCTTGAGCTGAATGAGCGTGGAAGCAACTTGACGGGTTGTCATAAGATTTGAGAACATCTCATCAGTCACTTTTCTGAGAAAAGGTACCCAAGGTTAAGTAAGATAAAAGCAGAATTCTTCTGAAAAAGTGTTAACAAGTCAGTCTGCCAGAATCGGATCCCAGGTCTTCATGTTTTTCATAGAATTTAAATTTAATTTTTTTTTTTTTTTTTTTAACAGGCAGGATCTTGCCTTGTTGCCCAGGGTGGAGTGAAGTGGTACAATTGTAGCTCAGGGCAAGCTTCAACTCCTGGGCTCCAGTGATCCTCCCACCTCAACATCCTCAGTAGCTGGGACCACAGACGCACACCACCATATCTAGCTAATTCTTAACCTTTTTGCAGAGACAGGGTCTCACTATGTTGCCCAGGCTGGTCTCAAGTTCCTGGCCTCAAGCGATCCTCCTGTCTTGGTCTTCCAAAGAGCTGGGATTACAGGCAGGAGCCACCACAACTGATCACTTTTTTGAGAGAATTATTAAGGATGTGTCATGAATACCAGGCTAGTTAGGCATAAAGTCACAATTAGGTATGTGTATTGTTTTGCTTTGGAATGGGCCTCGGGCAGCTTTCAAATGTATATGCCCACAAGTAAATAGGTAGTTCAGGAAGTTCTTTTGTAATATCCACAAATAATTATCCTTAAAAACAAGTAACTGAGACATTAATGAAAAAATATTCTGCAAACACTGAAGCCTTTTATTTTAAAATGTCAAGGTCTCAAGAATACAACTCCAAGTTTATCATCTTTATTTTCCACTTGGTGGTGATGTGCATTATAATTTTTTCTCCCCAAATGAGAATGCTTTGAATCAAATAATACTTCTTCCTTCCGCTGTGACTATGCCAACAGTGACAGCAGAGTTCATTTTCATTACCTCAGCATTGGTACCAAGAGTTTAAATAGGTTGACTAACATTTGGAACATCAGGACAGGGGCTCTGTTTTCCTGGGCTTTGTAAAGTACGTAATATAGTGACAATATGTGGGCATACAGATATATTTTAATTATATACTAGAAATGACACAGAGTACCCAGACTCCTCTGGGTACAAAAAAGCCAAGCTTTGATTTCCACACTCAAACCAGCTGAAAAGTCAGAGCTTTTTTTCATTTGTAATTCCTCGCTTTCTGAAAGCGAACTGAAATGCCTGTGGTCAGATGCCTTCTCTGAGTCAAATCCAGGTTGAGTCCTCCATGAGCTCAAAACCTGATCTCTCTGTGTGTGTGTGTGTGGTCATCTTGATTTTTTTCAACCATCTTAAATGGCTTGATTTATTGGCCAATGTCACTGAAATAAAAACTGTTAGGGTAGCCCAAATTGTCAAATCACTGGTTTTCAAGCTGCTGTTTTTCGGGTCCCGGTCCTAGCATGACACTGTGACTTTATAGAACATTCTCCGTTGTAGAATTCTGGGTGGTCCTGAGGTCCTTTCCCAGTACTAAATGGTACCAGGCATAGTACCAGTGGGAGGAACATCAGGAACACGTCCTTTTTTTTTTTTTTTTTTTCAGATGGAGTCTCGCTCTGTCTCCCAGGCTGGAGTACAGTGGCGCTATCTCAGCTCACCGCAACCCCTCCCTCTCAGGTTCAAGTGATTCTCCTGCCTCAGCCTCCTGAGTAGCTGGGATTACAGGCGTGCACCACTACACCTGGCTAATTTTTGTATTTTTAGTAGAGACAGGATTTCACCATGTTGGTCAGGCTGGTCTCAAACTCCTGACCTTGTGATCCGCCTGCCTTGGTCTCCCAAAGTGCTGGGATTACAGGCTTGAGCCACTGCGCCCGGCCGGAAGATGTCTTTTCAAAGTCATGTTGTTCTTTCAGATTCTAGAGTTGATGGTTAACACTGGCAGTCCCTCCTCCCTGCCCTCCCCACCCATACTCTCAGGCCAATGAGGAAAAGTGCTAGAGCGCAGCATCAGATGCTTGTTCATCTGTAGAGTTTGGTCAACATCACCAGCCCTGGCCCTCTCTAGCTGACAAACAGGCAGTTGTCTGTTTTTGCTTTGACTAGACTCTACTTCCGTTTACCTCAGTCATATCCTTTTTAGATTTGTTTCTCTCCCTTCCCCCATCTTCCTCTTTCCCACTGTTATTTATAAACGTTATATACTTGTTTACAGAGAGAAGAATAAACTTTAAAATTAATTGTTGATACAATTGCCAAATGAATAATGTCCTGCTGTCCGCTTCTAAGCATCACAGGCATCTCTAGTCATCTCTTTTTAGTTGTTACCCTAGGATTGAGAAGACCAACAGCAGGAAAGTAGTGACTCACACTCAGAACCCCAAAAACAAACACCCACTAATGACTCACACCCTGGAACCAGGGAGATTTTGAGACTTTCTTTTGCTGAAAAAATGCATATGCAAACAACATTCCCATCGCCAGGAGGGCAAGCTGGCTCTTCCTGCACGGACCGGGGCTCTGCTGAGGTGGCTGCGAGTCAGGGATGTGTCACCGACCCAGGGATGGAGTTTACTGGGTTAGTAGATGGAGGGCAGCTAAAACTAGAATTTCTTCTTTGCTTTTTTCCAAATGCCTGCTGGAGAAAATCCGATGTATCCTGTGTGAGTCAGTTCTGAGTGTATCTGCTGAGGTAAGGGCAAGTTAAGTCACCACTCTCCATCCCCTCTGCTTGTTTTAATTGTGATTTTAATTAGCAAGCAGGTCATCTGAGCAGAGGTGTGGCCTTTCATCTGAATGCGGATTTTCTGTCTGTGTGGTCCTTGATTGGCTACTTGGATCTTATAATGATAAAAGAATTTTTAAAGTACTTTTTCTTTCCAAAGTTTAGGGCTTCACTGAACTTTAAACTTAGGGCCCTCAGTTTATATTTAGATAAAAAAAGAATTGTGAAGGTAAAGGATCTTTTGTGGCAAAGTGCTTTGAAACCCTGAGATGAAAAGGAACCCGTAAAGAGAAATTAACCTCATTTATTTTTTAAGCAGCATTTTGTTGCGTGTGTGGACAAATGTAATTTGAGGCGGCTTGAATTAAGAGACTCGTCTTCACTCCACTCATAACCCTCCCTGTCTCCAACTGAGTCGAAGGACCTCTTTTTTCTTTCACTTCTCTATTCCTCAAGCCAGAGCTTGTCTGGTAGGGAAGGCAAACTCAGGCTTGTAATCCATCCTGTCCCCCCAGCTCTGACCGCTCCCTGGCTGGGCTTCCACAGGGGCACCCAGTCTCCTATGTGGAAGATCCAAAGTTCTGCACAGAAAGGGAAAAGTGAGATGTGTGGAGTGGGAGACTTGCTTGGCTTTGCTTCCATTACTTTTGAGAACTCTCATTACATTCCTGAGTCCATTGATGCATACGTGGCAAAGCACTCAAAAGCGCTTTGGAGCAAGACTACTATTTAGCTGAGACACACTAGTACCACCATGCCTATTACTAAAATACTAAAATATTTCTATTTTGATTTGTAAATAGCCATTGCCCATGCCTTCACCATTTTCAAATATTTTTAATTGTACCAGTTTTTTTGTGAGCTAGGAGAGGGTTTACCTTCTTAGTTTCACACAGTGTTTAGCGTATCTTGTATATACTAATATGCATATTATGCATAGTATTTGAAATGGATATACTAATTGGTTAGGGGAGGAGAATGGAAAATTCCAGCTGCTTTTTTAGGCTGTCCGGGTAGTGAGAGACCAGCTTGGAGCTTCCCTGCAAACTGTATTTGAGTACTTCTAAGAGCGAATTTAGAACTGGAGTTCTCCCATTCATTCTCTTTGGGATTCTGAACCAAGGGAGGGCGCACAAGAGGATCAGTAACTGGATAGGAAACAATACCCTTCTACTTAGGAAGCACCAGCTGAAGGTCTAATAACCTCTGGGAGTCTGTGCTGGAGGCAAGGCCCAGGCCTGGGGCTAAAGTTCTGCACTTTCCAATCCGGAGATTCTCAGAGACCCTATTCCAGGTGCAGATACTGAGACAGAGGGGTCCAACGTTCCTGAGCCCACCACTTTAAGGCAAGTGGCCTGGCAAGAGAAAAATGGTCCAGTTCACCTGAGTGCTAGAAATATAGGAGAAAGAATGAAGCTTGGTTTCTGCTTTTGAGGTACACCCCCAAAATGTGGCCCCATTAATGTCTCGGATTTTGACCAATCACAACTTGTCTTCTGGTCGGTGAGAATAGAGGAGGGGAAGATGAGATCCTATTGAGAAAGCAGGCCCCAACATCACCCAGAGTATGCATTCATCTAACTACCAAGCGATGGTGGGGTTCAGTTAAAAGTGCAGGTTGGCCTGGTAGAGGGAGGGATACCCAACTTCTCTCCCCATAACATGTACTTCTCTCTATGGCTCCCTGGGCTCTGATGAGATTTGGGAAATGGCAGATAGCCCAGTCTCATAAACTCACATTTAGGGCTGTGGTTCTTTCCCTTGGCTACACATGGGAATCATCTGAGGTACGTTAAAAAATAAATTCTGATTTAATTGTCTAGGATGCATCCTGAGCATCAGGATTTTTAAAAATCTTTCCAAATGAAGCTTGCAAATAGTCAGATTTGAGAACCATTCCAGATGGCCTCTGAGAGCAAGAACCTCATCTCTTTTCTTTTCTTCTTTCTTTTTTGAGACAGGGCCTCACTCTGTTGCCAAGATTGGAGTCCAGTGGTGTCATCATGGCTCACTGCAATCTCCAATTAATGGGCTCAAGTGATCCTCCTGCTTCAGCCTCTTGAATAGCTAGGATTACAGTTGCTTGCCACCATGCCCAGTGAACTATTTTATTTTTTGGATAAACAGGGTCTGGCTCTGATGCCCAGACTGGTCTTGAACTCCTGGCCTCAAGAGATCCCGCATCAGCCTCCCAAAAGTGCTGGGATTATAGGCAGGAGCCACCATGTCTGGCCTGCATAACTTCAAGTGATGTAACGGCATCATGCTATCTTGGACAATGTGCTCCTAAGTTCCACCTTCTGGGTCATTGCCTTCGTCTTGTGCAAAAAAACAAACAAACAAACAAACAAAAAAAAAAAAACCTATAGCAAACACCTAATTTTCTTACTCTTCTGTTAAAAAACAAGGGAAAAAATAATATATTAGCTATTTACTGCAACTAGGTACTCTGATAAGTTATTTTGAGACACGGTGTGTCATTTAATCATTTTTACAAGTTTTAATTTTTCAAAGTTTTATATGTACATCGTTTTTAAAGTTCAATAATGTTCCTGTGGAAATTAGCAATCCTCTGCTTTTACCTTTCTTTTTCCTTAATTTGCACTTCCCAGAGGTACCCACATTTGCCCTTTCAGGTATTCTTTTAACATTTTCCACTCTATGTTTAGGTAATAGGTTTACCCTGCTATTTCTTGATTTCTTACTTTTAGAGACAATCCGTTGGCTTCCTAATGTAAAAGATAGAGTTAACTCTCTTACTCCACCTCTACAACATAGAAAAATACATACTCTCTGATATCCTAATTAAAGCATAGATTTTGGTTAGATCAGTATTCAGTTAATTATGTAATATTATTCAAAGCTGGGCTGTGTAGTTTTTTGTTGTTTTGTTTTGCTTGATACAGAGTCTCACTTTTGTCACCCAGGCAGGAGTGTAATGGCACGATCTGGGCTCACTGCAACCTCCCTCTCCCATGTTCAAGTGATTCTCCTGCCTCAGTCTCTCGAGTAGCTGGGATTACAGGCGCCTGCCATCATACTCGGCTAATTTTTTTTTTTTTTAATTTTAGTAGAGAGGGGGGTTTCACCATGTTGCCCAGGCTGGTTTCAAAGTCCTGACCTCAGGTGATCCCCCTATGTTGGCCTCCCAAAATGCTGGGATTACAGGTATAAGCCACTATGCCTGGCCAGTGTTTTGTTTCTTTTGTTTCTGAGACGGGGTCTCGCTCTGTCACCCAGGCTAGAGTGCAGTGGTATGATCATGGCTCACTGCAGCCTCAACCTCCTGGGTTCAGGTGATCCTTCCACCTCAGCCTCCCAAGTAGCTGGGACTACAGGCACTTGCCACCACACCCAGCTAGTTTTTGTATTTTTTGGAGAGACAGGGTTTCACCATGTTGCCAAGGCTGGTCTCAAACTCCTGAGTTCAAGCAATTCGCCCACCTTGGCCTCCCAAAGTGCTGGGATTACAGACATGAGCCACTGCACCCAGCCTTCATTTTTTATTTGCTCAATTTTCTATGTAGCTTATATTAAGTTATCTTCAAACACTCTTCCAGAAGAATACATCTCCTGTGAATATGTTTGCGCGCATCCGATACTCTATCAAATTCTGTCTTTTAAAAAGAATGATTGCTACTGGTGCTTTCTTTGTGTATGCTCCAATCTGGACTGGTTGTGCTCTAGACTTGAGAAAGCTATGTCCTAGGATCTCCCTTCACCATCATCTCAGGAAAAACCTAGGCCTCTCTCTCATGTTGGATCTCTGCTTTACTCTTTCTTGGCTTACTTCCTCATTTTATTGGAACATATCCTCCAGTAGCTATGTGAGCTTCCTGGGCTACTGTTCCACTAAACATATTCCCCAGGTTGTATGAGAGGAAAATCATTTGAGACTTTGTTTATGGAAACATATCATTATGTTAGCTTTATAGTTGGTAAATAGTTTGGTTGGGAATGCTGGATTGGGACTCATTTGCTTTCAGAATTTTGAAGACATTGATCCATTATCCTCTGGGTTCTAGGGGTTTGTTCAGCAATCCACTGCCATTATGATAACTAACCATTTGTATGTTACCTATTTTTACATTCTATAAGATTTTAAGATATTCTCTTTTATCTCACGATTATAAATGTTCATGATAATATGCCTTGGCATAGTTAATTTTCATGTATTGTCCCAGCTCTTGGTGGAATCTCTCATTACAGAAGCTAGTATCCCCTACTTATGGAAATATTCTTTTTTGAGTAGGAGTCTTGCTCTGTTGCCCAGGCTGCAGTGTAGTAGCACGATCTCAGCTCACTGCAGCCTCCGCCTCCTGGGTTCAAGTGATTCTCCTGCCTCAGTCTCCCAAGTAGCTGGGATTACAGGTGTGTGCCACCATGCCCGGCTAATTATTGTATTTTTAGTAGAGATGGGGTTTCACCATGTTGGCTAAGCTAGTCTCGAACTCCTGACCTCAGGTGATCCGCCTGCCTCAGTCTCCCAAAGTGCTGAGATTACAGGCATCAGCCATCACACCTGGCCTGAAAATATTCTTATGTTATTTCTTTGATAATTTCCTCCTCCCTGTTTTTCAGGTTCTCTCTTTCTGGAACTCCTATTAAATAGTTGTTGGATGTTCATGACTGGTCCTCTCTTCTTATTACATTTTATTTTCTATTTTCCACCTGTTTGTATTTTAGTTCTACTTTCCAGGAGTTTCTAAAAAATGTTATCTTTTAATTATTCTATTGGGTTTTTTAATTTCTGCTAAATGTTTTTATTTTTCAAAAGCTCTTTTCATTCTGTTTGTTTTATCCTTCAGTAGTATCCTATTCCTGTTTTGTGGCTGTGATATATTTTCCTATTTCTCTAAAAATATTAATATTAATTTGAAGTTTTCTCCTTCCTGCATAGCTGTTTCCTCCAAGTGTCTTTTGCCCCTCCCATGTTTTGTTGCTTAATTTTTTATATTAGAGATTTTCCTTTGATTTGGTAGCAATTGATTTTTCCATTATGATCAGTAATGGTAAACTGTAAAAGTGGTTGGAAGCTCTGAATGTGTGGAGTGACCTACCTGGACTCTGGGTCAGAGGTCATGGCTGAGCGCAATTGCTCATGCCTGTAAACCCAGCACCTTGGAGGTCAAGGGGGTGCAGATCGCTTGAGGCCAGGAGTTCGAGACCAGCAGGACCAGGCAAAACCCCATCTCTATTAAAAATACAAAAATTAGCCAGGCTTGGTGGCACACACCTGCAATCCCAGCTACTCAGGAGGCAGAGGCACGAGAATCTGGGAGGCAGAGATTGCAGTGAACTGAGATCACAGAGACAGGGTTTCACCACACTGGCCAGGCTGGTTTCAAACTCCCGACCTCAGGTGATCCGCCCTCCTCAGCCTCCCAAAGTGCTGGGATTACAGGCTTGAACCACTGCACCTGGCTGGACTTAAAATTTGAAAAAATAAATTAAGAGTTGGTAATGATAATTCAGTTGCATTAGAACAAAGGAAGGCCTGTGGTGGTGAGATGAGTAAAAAACAAAGAAGAATTAAGAAAGTAATGAAAAAAGTAAGAGTTTCGTCTTACTATGAAAACTGAGAACTAGGTATCTCTAAAGAATTCCCCTGAATAAATTCGAATCTAGGCTAACCACCTGAAAGAATATAGTACCAAACTCATCAAAACATTGTATCCTTTAACCCCAGAATTATAAAAGTTAGGTAGTCATTTCAATCCCAGAAACATAAATCTATTTAAGCTAGCTCCCACATGGCTACAATAAACCATCTCATAAACATTAATGGACAGAAAAACTCCACATTTTATGTTTAAAAATTATTAAATTTGTAACAAGGCTAAATTAGAAAATTGGTTTACTGAGAAATTATGTAACAATAATTTTTAATTTAACTGGTATGAAATGCAAATCAAGTGTTAGGACAATATGGGTCTGGTTTCCTGTCTAGAAAACCAACATGAAAACATTTTTCAAAATGTCTCTTTTCTGTGCATGCATATCTTTATGGAAACAGCTGTTCAAAATTTAGCATAGCTCACTTGCTTAAACCTTGTGGGGTTACTAATTTACGTTACTGATGTTTCGGTTTTATTTATTTATTTATTTATTTTCTTTTTGAGACGGAGTCTCTCTCTGTCGCCCAGGCTGCAGTGCAGTGGCAGGATCTCAGCTCACTGCAACCTCTGCCTCCCAGGTTCAAGTGATTCTCCTGCCTCAGCCTTCTGAGTAGCTGGGATTACAGGCGCCCACCACCATGCCTGGCCAATTTTTGTATTTTTAGTAGAGACGGGGTTTCACCATGTTGGCCAGGCTGGTCTCAAACTCCTGAGCTCAAGTGATCTGCCCACCTCAGCCTCCCAAAGCACCTGGGATTACAGGAGTGAGCCACCATGCCTGGCCTGGTTTTATTATTTATTTATTTTTTTGGATCTGCAAATTACCTGATTTTCTCCAAAAGAAAATGTGCATGTTTTCTGACTCTGAAACATGACTTTTGTAACCATAGAGCAAATATTTCTTTAAAAAAAAATTCTGCTTAGGAGTCCAGCATTTCCTCTGCTAGTGTTTGATAGGTGATCTCATTTAGAGATCCTAGGCCACCCAAAGTTCCCAATTTTCTCAAATTTGTCAAATAGACATACTGTGCTTTTTAACTTTCAGAATCTGGTTGAGACAGTGGAGGTACAAGCTGGCATGGCAGGATGCGCAAGCTGTGGCCATCCGAAGCACAGCCTCGGAGGATGCAGAGCGGGGCAAATCCTGCAGGCCATGGGGCCAGGACGGTGGTCTGGGACAAGCCTGGAGGCATCAACCAGGGTGTCCACCTAAATAGCATTCTTGATCTTTCTGTTGACTCCATTAACAGAGTCACTGTTAGAGCTATGAGGAGCTTAGTGAATATAATATATAGTGAATATAGTGTAATAAACGTGTAGATTGTGGCTGGGTGTGGTGGCTCATGTCTGTAATCCCAGCACTATGGAAGGCCAATGCAGGAGGATTACTTGAGGCCAGGAGTTGGAAGCTACAGTGAGCCATGATCGCACCACTGTACTCCAGCCTGGATGACAGAGCTAAACTCTGCCTCTTAAAAGAAAAAAAAAAAAGATGCTAATTGCTATCCATTTTCAGCAATGAGAATCCCTTGAATGTTTACAAGGTACCCGGCCAAATTTTGAGACTTGCCATCTGGTAGTGTTCTTTGGATTGCTTCAACTCATACTGGTAAAGGCATATCAGTCATTATCAGTTGTTATTCCATCTTTGTTTGAGAACTAAGTTTGGATTAAGTAACCTTTCGAAAAATCTAGATTTGTTCTGCTTTTTTATTTTGTCCATGGAAAATCATTTCAGTTCTTTTTAGGCCTGGCTTTCTTCTGGGCTTGGCATTTCAGATTTGCTTCTAATCTGTGAATAACCAACCAAATTAATGGGCTGCTTTGAACATCATTTTTATCTGGAGAGACGGAAATTCCATCGTGCTTCAGGTCATAAGTCCTATTGCCAAAAAGTTTCCCCAAATGACAGCAGTTACGTATTTGAGATTTATTGGCGAGTTTGGGTGTCCAAGAATGATATGAGTAGGAAAATGAACACTTTAAGGGAAATCCTGAACTGATTCAGAGAGACTCCTGCAATCTTTTGAGGTTACTTGTCCTTTTGGAAGAGTGTGTGTGTGTGTGTGTGCGTGTGTGTGTGTGCGTGCGCATGCGTGTGTGTGTGTGTTGTCCTCTGGAATTAGTGAAAATATAGTCAGTGGTCTATTAGGTTCAATATTGAATAGAAGTTCCTCCCTCTGGTCACAAAATGAAATGGCCAACATTGCAGTTTTCAGGACAGTTAAACTCATAAACAAATTTCAAAATCTTTCATCTGAGATATTTTTATGAGTAGGCACAGGGTTTCTGAATGCATCATACAATTGGATCGAAGCCTGGAAAGTCACTCCGGTGTGTTTGAACAAACTAGCCCACGAATACCATATTTTTTACATTGGACCCAGAATCTATCTTATCTGTTTTTCACATTCTGGAATAGTTGAAGTATATTTGTCCCAAAGTCTTTTCAAAAACTTTACTTTTGTCCTTTTACAAGGCTAGAAAGCAATAAATCAAGAGGATAAATCCTGGATCTGCAACTCAAACTGGATAAAAACTTTTGTAGCTTATAGAATTCTCTTTCTCTCTCTCACACACACACAGACACATACACACAGTGTGTCAATTATGAGTGTTACTATTTATGGAGTTAATATTGTCAAATGGGCATATTGCATTACACTTATGATACAGATAGTATATGCATACCTACATATCTTACCTGTTTTAGTTAATCATATAGTGAGATGAACTATGTTGCTATGAGAAGACAGAATTAGGTAAAATACAGGTAATCTGATGATTTAAAATGTTTTCAGAATGACTGCAATTATTCAGTCATTAAACATTTGGATATTTCCTAGATGTCCCAGACTCTGTTCTAGGCTCTGGGAATATAAAGTTTTTTGTTTGTTTGTTTTTTGTTTTTTAAGCTATGTACCAGCTGGGCACAGTGGCTCATGCCTGTAATCCCAGCACTTTGGGAGGCCAGTAGATCACTTGAGGTCAGGAGATCGAGACCAGCCTGGCCATCATGGTGAAACTGTGTCTCTACTAAAAATGCAAAAATTAGCTGGGGATGGTGGTGGGCCCCTGTAATCCCAGCTACTTGGGAGGCTGAGGCAGGAGAATTGCTTGAACCCCGGAGACAGAGGTTGCAGTGAGCTGAGATTCCACCACTGCACTCCAGTCTGAGTGATAGAGCGAGACTCCGTTCAAAAAAAAAAACAAAGTTGTAGGAGACAGTGCATATAAATTATGATTAATGACACAAATGCTGTAAGAAATTTTTGAGCAAAGGGAATAAAGAGTTAAGCTAGCTAACACACGTGGGAAAGTTTTCAGAGAAAGAAAACTTTTTATTTGAAACTTGAAGTGTTAGTAGAACAAGCCTGGTTTAGAAAAGGGTCAAGTACATTCCTGGAAGAGGTGCTATATAGCACATCAGTAGGATTCAACCAGATCTGATTTCCTTTTTCTTTTTGAGACGGAGTTTCGCTCTTGTTGCCCAGGCTGGAGTGTAATGGCACGATCTCGGCTCACTGCAACCTCCACCTCCCGCGTTCAAGTGATTCACCTGCCTCAGCCTCCCGAGTAGCTGGGCTTCCAGATATGTGCCACCATGCCAGGCTATTTTTGTGTTTTCAGTAGAGGTGGGATTTCTCCATGTTGGTAAAGCTGGTCTCGAACTCTCGACCTCAGGTGATCCGCCCGCCTTAGCTTCCCAAAGTTCTGGGATTACAGGAATGAGCCACCGCGCCTGGCCCAGATCTGATTTCTAAGGTGAGCAAAATATAAATTAATTGAATTTCATGAGCTGAGTATTTGGATTTATTGAGCCACTCTTGGAGTCATCTTAGACTCTTCTCTCTCACACATATAACATACCCAAGTTTTTGGCAAAAGCTCTTAGCAAACTATCAACTCTGTGTTCAAAACATATCCCAAATCCAACCATTTTTCCCTACTTTCATGGCTACTAGCCTGGTTCAAGTCACCATCAATTCTCACCTGACTACTACAAAAACATACTAATTGGTTGTGTTGGTTCTCTGTTGCTGTGTAACAAATTGCCACACACTTAATAGCTTAAAACCACACACATTTATTATCCCACCATTCCCATGGGTCAGGAGTCTGAAAATGGCTTAACCAGATACCCAGCTTACAGTCTCCACAATCTGTAATCAAGATGTAGGCTGGCTATATTCTCATCTGAGGGATTGACTTGGGAAGAATCTGACTCCAAGCTCATTCAAATTGTTGGTAAAGTCAATTCTTTGTGGTTATATAACTGGAGACCCAGCTTCTCACTGGCTCTTGGCTGGGAGCTATCTGTAGGTACTAGAGGTGTCTCATAGTTCCCTGACAAGTGGCCATCTCCACAGCAATTCACACCACGGTGGTTTGCTTCTTTCAGCATAATCAGCAGAATCGCTCCGGTTGGCTAAGATGAAGTCTTACGTAATGTAACATATTCATGAGAATGACATCCATCATCTTTGCCATATTCTGCTCATTGGAAGCAAGTCACAGGTTCTGTCAGCACTCAAGGGAGAGCATTACACAAGGCATGACTCATTGGAGGTCAGCTAAGGCTGTGTCAACCAAATTGGTCTCCCAACTTCCACTCATGTTCTCCTACTGTTTATCTTCTATACAAAACCCAGAGTGATGCTTTCAAAATGTAAAATTTAACAGTGCCATTCCCTTGCTCACAACCTTCTAATGACTTAAAATCTAAAAGGCCCATAAAATCATATCTATGTGATCACTGGCTACCTCACTTGCAGTCCCTCTGTTTATTCCTACCCAGTCCCATTGGAATCCTTGCTGTTCTGGAAATAGGCCAAGCACATGTCTGTCTTTGCATTTACTATTTTCTCTGTCTCAAACACTCTATTCCAGTAGATCTTTAAGACTTGAACCCTCTCTTCATTTAGGTGTCTGCTCAAATGTCACTTCCTCAGGGGGATGTTGAGACAGTTTGGCTCTTGTTGCCCAGCCTGGAGTGCAATGGCATGGTCTCGGCTCACTGCAACCTCCGCCTCCCAAGTTCATGCGATTCTCCTGCCTCAGCCACCCAAGTAGCTCAGACTATAAGGTGCACGCCACAATGCCTGGCTAATTTTTGTATTTTTAGTAGAGACAGGGTTTCACCATGTTGGTCAGGCTGGTCGTGAACTGCTGACCTCAGGTGATCCACCCACCTTGGCCTCCCGAAGTGCTGGGCTAACAGGCGTGAGCCACCGCACTTGGCCTGAACAACACATTTCTAAATAGCTAATGAGTCAAAGAAGAAATCACATAGAAAATTAGAAATACTTTCAGATGAATGAAAATTTAAAAACCACAACCTACCTTAAATTCAAGGCAGCTAAATTGGTGCTTACAGGGCAATGTATTGCTCTAAATGCCTATATTTTTAAAAGAGTAAAGGTCAAAAATCAATAACCTAACTTTTCTCCCTAAGGAAATAGAAAAAGCAGAGCAAACTAAACCCAAATCAAGCAAACACCAGGAAGAAAATGATAACAGTTATAGCAGAAGTAAACAAAATAGAAAACAGACCAGAGCAAGTGCATTCAGGGTGCTATGGCCATAGAAACAAAATAGGAAATAGAATAAAAACAAAGAAAATTAGCAAAACTTAAAGTTGGTTGTTCGAAAAGATAACCAAAATTGACAACAGTTAGCTAGGCTGACAAAAAAAGAAATAAAAGAAAAGAAGACTCAAGGTACTAAAACCAGGAATGAAAGAGATGACAGAATGTGATGAACAATGATATGCCGACCAATAAGATAACCTAGATGAAAGGGGCACATTCCTAAAAAGATCCAAACTATCAAACTGCTTAAAAAATAGACAACCTGGGCCGGGCGCGGTGGCTCACGCCTGTAATCCCAGCACTTTGGGAGGCCGAGGCGGGCGGATCCTGCGGGTCAGGAGAGTCGAGACCACGGTGGAAACCCGTCTACTAAAATAAAGATGCTTGGTGGCGGTTGTGAGCCTGTAGTCCCAGCTACCGGGAGGCTGAGGCAGGAGAATGGCGTGAACCGGGAGAAGTGAGCTTGCAGTGAGCGAGATCGCCACGCGCTCCAGCCTGGGCGACAAGCAGACTCTGTCTCAAAAAAAAAATAGACAACCTGAATAGAACTATAACAAATAGAAAGGTTGATGAATCATTAAAAAATCTTTCTTTTTTTTTTAATTTTTGAGATGGAGTCGCTCTTTCAGGCTGGAATAAATCTCACTCAGTTATGGTGCATCATCTTCTTCTTTTTTTTTTTGAGATGATGTCTCGCTCTGTTGCCCAGGCTGGAGTGCAGTGGCGCTATCTCGGCTCACTGCAACCTCCGCCTCCCAGGTTCAAGTGATTCTCCTGCCTCAGCCTCCTCAGTAGCTGGGATTACAGGTGTGTACCACTACACCTGGCTAATTTTTGCGTTTTTAGTAGAGACAGGGTTTCACCATGTTGGTCAGGCAGGTCTCAAACTCCTGACCTTGTGATCTGCCTGCCTTGACCTCCCAAAGTGCTGGGATTACAGGCATGAGCCACCACACCCGGCCAAAACTTTTCTTTAAATAAATGCCCAGAACCAGATGACTTCACTAGAGAACTCTACTAAGTATTAAAGAGGAATGAACACCAATCCTTCACAAAACCTTCTGAAAATATGAGAAGGGAACACTTTTCTACTAATTTGAGAGATCAATACTACCCTGATACCAAATACTAGCATACTAGCAAACTGCATATAAAGAGGATTATGCTGGCCAGGCGCAGTGGCTCACACCGGTAATCCCAGCACTTTGGGAGGCCGAGGCAGGTAGATCACAAGGTCAGGAGATCGAGACCATCCTGGCTAATACAGTGAAACCCAGTCTCTACTACAAATACAAAAAATTAGCTGCGCGTGGTGGCATGCGCCTGTAGTCCCAGCTACTCAGGAGGCAGAGGCAGGAGAATGATGTGAACCTAGGAGGCGGAGCTTGCAGTGAGCCGAGATCACACCACTGTACTCTAGCCTGGGCAACAAAGCAAGACTCCATCTCGGGAAAATAAAAAAAAAAAGAGGATTATGCACCATAAATAAGTGAGGTTTATCCCAGGAATATAAGACTGCTTTGATGTACAAAATAAATGAATATAATGTACCATATTGATAGAATAAACACCAAAACCATATGATCTTCTCAGTAGATGCAGAAAAGCATTTGACAAAATCCAACACTCTTTCTGAATAAAAACACCCAACACAAATAGGCAAGAAAAGTAACTTCCTCAATCTGATAAAGGTCATCAACAAAAATCACGTGGCTACCACCATACTTAATGGTGGAGGACTAAATGCTTTCTCCCGAAGATCAGGAACAAGAGTGGGATGTCCATTCTTGCCCTTCCTTCCTTCCTTCCTTCCTTCCTTCCTCCCTCCCTTCCTCCCTCCCTCCCTTCCTTCCTTCCTTCCTTCCTTCCTTCCTTCCTTCCTTCCTTCCTTCCTTCCTTTCTTTCTTCTTTCCTTCCCTCCTTCCTTCCTTTTTTTGATGGAGTTTCACTCTTGTTGCCCAGGCTGAAGTGCAATGGCACCATCTCAGTTCACTGCAACCTCTGCCTCCCAGGTTCAAGCGATTCTCCTGCCTCAGCCTCCCGAGTAGCTGGGATTACAGGCTACCACCACCATGCCTAGCTAATTTTTGAATTTTTAGTAGAGACGGAGTTTCACCATGTTGGCCAGGCTGGTCTTGAACTCCTGACCTCAGGTGATCTGCTGCCTTGGTCTACCAAAGTACTGGGATTACAGGCGTGAGCCACCTCACCTGGCCAAATTTTTCACTTTTTGTAGAGATGAAGTCTCACTATGTTTCTCAGGTTGGTCTCAAACTCCTGAACTCAGATGATCTCTTGCTTTGGCCTTTCAAAGTACTAGTACTATTTCAACATGTTTTGTAATTTTTTTAGCAACAGAGTCTCACTCTGTCACCCAGGCTAGAGTGCAGTGGCACAATCACAGCTCACTGCAGCTTTGAACTCCTGGGCTCAAGCAATCCTCCTGCCTCAGCCGCCCAAGTAGTTGGGACTAGAGGAGTGTGCCATCGTGCCCAGCTAAATTTTTAATTTTTTGTAGTGATGAGGTTCTCGCTATGTCTCCCAGACTGATCTTAAACTCCTGGCCTCAAATGATTCTCTGACCATGGCCTCCCAAAGTACTGGGATTACAGGTGTGAGCCACTGGACCTGGTAAGAGTATACGTTTTGCACTTCTTTTGTTTAGTTTATTCTTAAACATTTTATTCTTTTTATGCTGAATGGAATTATTTTCTAAGTTTCATTTTCAGATTGCTAGTGTATAGAAAAACAATTGATTTTTATATATTGATCTCGTATCCTACAAACTTGCTGAACTCATTCATTAGCCCTAACAGTTTTTTGTGGATTCTCTAGAATTCTCTATATTTCATGTATGTATGTATGTATGTAAATAGGAATAGTTTTAGCCCTTCCTTTGCAATCTGGCAATCTCAGTGCCTTTTAGCTCGTAAAAAAAAATTTTTTTTTTGGAGACAGGGTCTTGCTTTGTCATCCAGGCTAGAGTGCAGTGGCACTATCATGGCTTATTGCAGCCTCGACTTCCCAGATTCTAGTGATCCTCCCACCTCAGCCTCCCAAAGTGCTGGGATTATAGGCGTGAACCACCGTGCCTAGCTCATTCTTACCATTTCTGTGTACCGTTGTCCTAGATATTCTAACCAGGGTGATTAGGCAGGAAAAAATAACTGAAAGGGCAGCCAGGTCCAGTGGCTGACACCCGTAATCCCAGCACTTCGGGAGGCTAAGGCAGGTAGATCACTTGAGCTCAGGAGTGGGAGAACAGCCTGGACAACATGGCAAAAACCCCATCTCTTCAAAAAATACAAAAATTAGCCAGTCATGGTGGTGCATGTCTGTAGTCCCAGGCATCCAGATTGCCAGATTGTTGAGGAAGGGCTAAAACTATTTATATTTGCATACATACATACTTGAAATATAGAGAATTCTACAAATCCCACAACTCGGTAAATAAATGAGTTCAGCAAGCCCCAGCGAGACCTCATCAATATATAATCAGTATTTCTACTAACATCTAATGAAAACTTAGAAAAACTAATTCCATTCAGCTAAAAATAAAATATTTGCGTAAACAAACAAAAAAGCATGCTACTTCGATATTTCCCTATCCCAATGCTGAAAGTCAGCAGGTTAAGATCGGTCTCTTGAGCTCTTGAAAAATCACTAAAAGTGAAAAGGCACGAACGCGATATTCCTGGTCTAACTGCTGTGAGCTGAAGTGTGGTAGGAGTTCTGATGACAACAGTGTGCCACTGCACTCTGGCGCAAGTGAGATTTCTGTTGTAAAAACCCCACGCAAACATGTTGGCTCAATGCTAGTACTGAAAGGCAGGCAGTTCGGGAGTTTGTATGGCGATGAAAACATGAGTGAAATTTCATCTCTCTGCAAAAGTGAAAATTGGCCGGGTGAAATGACTTTCGCTTACAATCCCGGCACGTGAACCAGGCAGCAGATCACTTGAGGTCAGGAGTTCAAGACCAGCCTGGCCAACACGGTGAAACTCTGTCTCTACTAAAAATAAAAAAATTATCTAGGTATGGTGGCACATGCCTGTAATCCCAGCTACTCGGGAGGCTGAGGTAGGAGAATCACTTGAACCTGGGAGGCCGAGGTTGTGGTGTGCTGAGATCGCACCACTGCACTCCAGCCTGGGCAACAGAGTGAGACTCTGTCTCAAATAAATAAATAAATAGTGAAAAATTAGAGAGGCATGATGGTGCATGCCTGTGGTCCCAGCTACTCAGGAGGCTGAAGTGGGAGGATCATTTGAGCCTGGGTGATCAAGTCTGTAGTGAGCAGTAATTGTGCCACTGCATGCCAGCCTGGGTGACAGAGGTACATCCTGTCTGAAAACAAACAAATGAAATAAACCAAACATATGTTGAAATAGACTAAAGGAGACTTAAATGAATGGAAAAACATTTCATGATCATGGATCAGAAGACTTAATTTTGTTAAATATTGTAAAATATTGTTAAAAAGGCAATATTTCCTGAATTGACCTAAAGATTTAATTTGATCCCTATCAAATTCCCAGCTAGCTTCTTTGCAGATATTGACAGAGTGATGCTGAAATTCACATGGAAATCCAAAAGGAAACCAAAATAGTGAAAACAATCTTGAAAGGGAACAAACTTAGAGGACTCATGTTTTGATTTTAAGTCACTACAGGCCGGGTGCGGTGGCTCAAGCCTGTAATCCAAACACTTTGGGAGGCCGAGGTGGGCAGATAATGAGGTCAAGAGTTCGACACCAGCCTGGCCAAAACTGTGAAACCCCGTCTCTACTAATAATACAAAAATTAGCCAAGCATGTTGAGGGGCGCCTGTAATTCCAGCTACTCAGGAGGCTGAGGCAGGAGAATTGGTTGAACCCAGGAGGCGGAGGTTGCAGTGAGCTGAGATTGCACCACTGCACTCCAGCCTGGGTGACAGAGCAAGACTCCATCTCAGAAAATAAAAATAAAAATAAAAATAAAGTCACTACAAAGTTACAATAATCAAGACAGTTTGGTACAAACGTTAAGAATAGACAGGTAGATCAATGGGACAGAATTGAGGCTCCAGAAATAATTGATCTTGACAAAGGTGACAAGATAATTCAATGGTGAAGGTAAAGTCTAGTTTAAATGATGTTGGGACAACATTCGCATGCAAAAGAATCAAGGTGGACACCAATCTCATGCCATATAACAAATTAACTCAAAATGGATTAAGTACCTAAATGTAAGAACTAAATTTTTGAAACTTTTAGAGAATGAAAAAGTTGAAATCTTCATGATCTTGAATTAGGCAATTGTTTCTTAGATCTAACACCGAAAACACAAGCGACCAAAGAAACAAATGGATAAATTGGACCCTATTTAATTTAAAATAAAATTTAAATTTAAAAAAAATTTAAAACTTTAGGATGTTGAGGCAGGTAGATCACTTGAGCTCAGGAGTTCGAGACTAGCTTCGGCAACAGTGAAACACTGTCTCTGCTAAAAATACAAAAATTAGCTGGATGTGGTGGTGCACACCTATAGTTCCAGCTACTTGGGAGGCTGAGGTGGGAGGATCACCTGAGCCTGGGAGGCAGAGGTTGCAGTAAGCCGAGATCGTGGCACTGCAACCCAGTGTGGGTGATAGAGTGAGATCCTGTCTCAAAACATAAGTAAATAAATAAATAAATAAATTTAAAACTTTTGTTCATCAGGGAAGTGAAAACACAATCCAAACAAATGGGAGAAAATACTTGCAAATTATATATCTGATAAGGGTTGAGGGGGATCAGAATATGCCACTCTAAAATATGTCACTTTGGCATAAGCATTATTTGGAGCTGAAGACAAGAAACAGCAGATACAAAAGGAACTCTCTGCTCTGCCCCTTTCTACCTAAAACTAAGGCTTAAATTTCCCTTTATGAAGATGTCTCCTCTGCTCTCTCCTATACCAGAAAGAAGAAATTACTCTTATCACTGGAGATAGTACCTACTTGAATCTGTATAATAAGTTTTATCAAATTAGTCGTTATCTTTTATTTGTTTCCTCCATATATTAATCTTCCCACAACTTACCAACCCTAGAAGCCCAAATCCCTTTTCCTTTATCTTGTCACTTCTCCATAATCCATTTTCCTCTGTTGAAATAGTATATAAACTTTCAAGTTTTCACTTTCTGTGAAGCTCCCACATGCATTGAAATAAACCTTTTCTCCTGTTAATCATCTACTATTGGTTTAATTCACAAGCCTTAGTCATTTAACCTAAGAAAAGGAAAAGTGGGTTTCCTGCCCTACAGTCTAGTATCCAGAACATATAAAGAATACGTCCAAGTCAATAATAAGACAGTAATCCAATTTAAAAATGGGTCAAGATTTGATTAAAGGCCAGGTGCAGTGGCTCACGCCTGTAATCCCAGCATTTTGGAGGCCGAGGTGGGCGGATCTGTTGAGGTCAGAAGTTCAAGACCAGCCTGGCCAAGATGGTGAAACCTTGTCTCTACTGAAAATACAAAAAGTTAGCCGGGCATGGTGGTAGATGCCTGTAATCCCAGCTACTCAGGAGGCTGAGGCAGGAGAATCACTTGAACCTGGGAGGTGGAAGTTGCAGTGAGGTGAGATCATGCCATTGTACTCCAGCCTGAGCAACAGAGCGAGACCCTGTCTCAAAAAAAAAACCAAAAAAACCAAAAAAAAAAACCTTTGATTAGATATTTCTCTACAGAAAATATACAAATGACCAATAAACACATGAAAAGATGCTTAACATCGTTAGTCATTAAAGAAATGCAAATCCAAACCACAATGAGTACCACTTCATCCTTAGCACATTGACTATAATAAAAGAATTAGACAATAACAAGTGTTGGTGAGGTTGTGGAGAGAATTTGGAACACTCATAGAGTGCTGGTGTGAATGTAAAATGGTGCAGCCACTTTGGAAAACAATCTGGCAGCTCCTCAAAAAGTTAAACATAGAGTTACCATATAACCCAGCAATTTCACTCCTAGTTATATATCCAAGAGAACTGAAAACATACATTCACACAAAAACTCATAGGAATGTTCAGAGCAACATTATTCATAATATCAAAAAAGTAGAAACAATTCAAATGTCAACTGAAAAATGGATAAATAAAAGGTGATATATTCATACAATGGAATATTATTCAGCTGTAAAGGGATGAAATAGGCTGGGTGCAGTGCCTCAAACCTGCAATCCCAGCACTTTGGGAGGACGAGGTTGGTGGATAACCTGAGGTCAGGAGTTCGAGACCAGCCTGACCAACATGGTGAAACGCCATCTCTACTAAAAATAAAAAAAATTAGCTGGGTGTGTTGGTGTGCGCCTATAGTCCCAGCTACTCAGGAGGCTGAAGCAGGAGATTTGCTTGAACTTGAGAGGCGGAGGTTGCAGTGATCCGAGATCGTGCCACTGCACTCCAGCCTGGGTGACAGAGCAAGACTGTCTCAAAAAATAAAATAAAATAAAATAAAATAAAATAAAATAAAATAAGGCTGAAATAGTAATACATGCTATAACATGGATAAACCTTAAAAACATTAGGGTAACTGAAAGAAGGCACACACCAAATGCCACATATTTGGTTATTTTGTTTATATGAAATTTCCAGGCCAGGCGCGGTGGCTCACGCCTGTAATCCCAGCACTTCGGGAGGCCAAGGCAGGTGGATCACCTGAGGTCGGGAGTTTGAGACCATCCTGGACAACCTGGTGAAACCCCGTCTCTACTAAAAATACAAAAATTAAAAGGATGTAGTGGCAGGCGCCTATAATCCCAGCTACTCAGGAGGCTTAGGCAGGAGAATCGCTTGAACCTGGGAGGCGGAGGTTGCAGTGAGCCGAGATCGCACTATTGCACTTCAGCCTGGGCAACAAGAGCGACGAAACCTTGTCTCAAAAAAAAAAAAAAAGAAAAGAAAAGAAAAGAAATTTCCAGAATATGCAAATCTATAGAGACAGAAAAGAGATTATTGGTTTCCAGGAGCTAGAGGGAGGAAAAGATGGAAAGTTAGTGCTAATGTAGTAAACACATGATTTCCTAGGGGTGATAAATATATATATATATATATATTTTTCATTGTTGTTGTTGTTGTTACAGAAGAGAGTGTGAACACAGTTTCCCACTGCCAAAGATTATGCAGTTGAGTTCTCCACATTTGGGGAAATTGCAGGGATCAGCACATCCAGAGTGCAATGGATAAGCCTCACCCTGGGAAAATCACCTTTGTGATGATGGTATTTCACCTCCCAGGTAAGTATGAAAATATTCTTGAATTAATTAGTGGTGAAGATTGCATAACCTTGTGAACTTACCACAAATCCTGAGCTATATATTTTTAAAGGATGAATTTTATGGTGTGTCAATTATATTTCAATTTTTAAGAAAGAATCTATAAAATTTATAAAGAAGTTGCTTGTAAGGAGTTACTTAAGTAAGAATATATTTCTGGCTGGAGAGACATGGCTCTTCATGGCGTCTACAGACAGGGTAGGAAACCCAATCCACTTCCCTTCCCTAATAGGTAGGTTCTGCTCTTCACTTTATCCAAATGTCCCCCACTCTTTTTTTTTTTTTGAGATGGAGTTTCACCCTTGTTGCCTAGGCTGGAGTGCATTGGCACAATCTCGGCTCACTGCAACCTCTGCCTCCTGGGTTCAAGCAGTTCTCCTGCCTCAGCCTCCTGAGTAGCTGAGACTATAGGTGTGCGCCACCACACCCGGCTAATTTTTGAATTTTTAGTGGAGACAGGGTTTCTTCATGTTTGCCAGGCTGGTCTCGAACTCCTGACCTCAGATGATCCGCCCACCTTGGCCTCCCAAAGTGCTGGGATTTACAGGCGTGAGCCACTGAGCCCAGCCTCTTCCTCCATTTTCTTTCTCATTCTCTCCCCTGCTTTGTTTCTCCTGTCAACTCATTCCTTGATCACCTATGTTTTCCTTTTCCTTTTCATGTCTTCTCATCCCTCTATCCGGGTCTCTAACTTTCCACGCCTGCCTCCTGCTTCTTTTTTCTCCCTTCCTATTTGCTCCCCTCTCTCCTAACTGGCCACAAAATGGAAATAAATGATATTTTAAAGCATTTTTGTAAGAATTATGTACTTTTGTGTTTGCTTAGGTAGAAAAGGACACGATTTTGATGTTTAATGTTTCTTTAAGGAAAAACAACTCTAAATTAATTACATTGTTGGTTTTGCTTTAGGAGATGTAATCAGGAATTTTTAAAAAAGAAAGACTATCCACCCATGCTATATGACTAGTTAGAAATAAATAATTGAGGCAAAATACTTTCATGAACATTATAAAGTGATTTGTAAATATGAGCAGACACTACGGGTAAACACTGATAATATCTAGTGTGGTGGTGTTCACTGGCAGCTCTTAATTATTATTTGGCTGTTCTATGTGTAGACATGTCTGAGTCAACCATTTAGGCTACAAATTGAACACCTCCAACACAGACAGTTTTGTCTGAAATATAAACATAATTATATTATCCCCCAGGAACATCCTTTTCGAACTAAAAAAAAAAACAACAACAGAAAAAACCCAACATGGGTTGTAAGTTCTTCTCTCGTGAAGCCATCTACAGAATGTCCAATTATTCTCTGTCGTTGATCTGGAAGAGCGAGTAAGTACAAAAAGAACACCATTAACCACAAAGTTGTCATCTTCTTCAAATAAAATTCTGATCTCTGGCTTGAATGTTGAAAGATTCACTGTTTACTTGTGTGAATAGGTCGAGAGAAATAACTTTTTTCTTACCAGTCATTTTATAAGAAAAGTTTATTTCATTTGTTGACAAAATGTTAAGAAAATGAACTGGTTAAGTCTCATTGGTCTTCATGATTGAAATTCTAGCACCCAAAGTGGTAGTGTCAGAGCAATGAGACATCCAGATAATGGTCTCAGAAGCCTTCCCAAACAATGTGGCTGATTCATTAGAAGGAGGAGGGGGGAGAAAAGGAGGACTCAGTCCGTTCCTAAGAGGCCATCTATCCTGTCTTGAAGCTGACAAAGTGCTTTACTATGGGGCCTACTTTGGTATATTGGTACAACTATTATTGAATGTTAGAATTATTTTTAGATACTAAGTTTTAAGCACTCTCAGGACAGCTAAAGAAGGTGGATTCTCATCCGAAGCGTTTCTGCTACTGACTGACTCCAGCAGTCAGCCGACTGGCACCTTTAAGATCCATCTAGTATGGTTTGAAGAGCTTGGTAATTGTTTGTCTTTCGTATGCTGCACAAAGACTCTGTGTCCGGGTTTGTCAACCGTGCAGCAAAAATGAGTTTCCACTTCTTGCTGAGCACACAACTAGACTATTTTTCCAAACTTGCCTTGTAGTTAGTTGCAGCCACACAATTGAATTCTGATCTATGGAACGAATTCTGATCTATGGAACAGAATAATGATCTATGACATTATTTCAAGACATACGTAAGTCTCTTCTCTGCTCTATTTCCCCCTTTACTGGCTAGATGTTGATGACAGTGAGGATTTGAGGAAAGGAGAGCTACATAATAAACTTAATGTAACATAAGGGGCCCTGATACAGAGAGAGTCCACCACCCCTCAGAAACAACAACCTCTTAGGTGACCAAGAAATAAACTGTTATTATGTTTCAGTACTATATATTTTGAGGTCTATTTATTACAGCTGTTAGTACAAGCCTATGTCCCAGTGCATTAGGATCGCTATAACGAATTACCATAGACTGGGTGGTTTATAAACAACAAAAATTTATTTTTCATATTTCTGGAGGTTGGGAGTCCAAGATCAAGATGCCGGCAAATTCAGGGTCTGGTGACAGAAAAATTGGGAGAGGAGAGCATAAACATTCAGGCCATAGCACCCTAACTACTAACTGATTGGAATGGCTAGTAATTCAAGTATTGCAATTAAAGGAAGCAGTGCCAACAGATGTACCTTCACAGAGGGCATGGTAAATATGTCTTAGAAGAATAACTCTTTTACCTTTTCTTTTTTTCTGAGACAGTTTCACTCTTGTTGGCCAGGCTGGAGTGCAATGGTACAGTCTCAGCTCATTGCAACCTCTGCCTCCTGGGTTCAAGTGATTCTTCTGCCTCAGGCTCCCAAGACGCTGGGATTACAGGTGCATGACACCACACCCAGCTAATTTTTGTATTTTTAGTAGAGACGGGGTTTCACTATATTGATCAGGCTGGTCTCAAACTCCTGACCTCAGGTGATCTGCCTGCCTCAGCCTCCCAAAGTGCTGGGATTACAAGTGTCAACCACTTGTATTTGTACTTTCTAAGTTTTTGTGATACCATCTTATATATATCTTATATATACTAGGCAGAGTGCACAATAATAATAGATTAAATGAGGACATTTTTATCCCTCTTGATTTCCTTTTGTTGTTGTTGTATTTATTTTTTACTCCAGGACAGTCTACCAAGTTGTTGTTTTATTAAAGAAAGGGCCTCAGGCTAGGCGTGGTGGCTCATGCCTGTAATCCCAGCACTTTGGGAGGCCAAGACTGGCGGATCTCCTGAAGTCAAGAGTTCGAGACCAGCCTGACCAATGTGGTGAAACCCTGTCTCTACTAAAAATACAAAAATTAGCCAGGCATGGTGGCGGGCACCTGTAATGCCAGCTACTCAGGAGGCTGAGGCAGGAGAATCACTTGAACCCAGGAGGTGGATCTTGCAGTGAGCCACGATTGCACCATTGCACTCCAGCCTAGGTGACAGAGTGAGACTCGGTCTCAAAAGAATAAATAAATAAATAAATAAATAAATAAATAAATAAATATATAAATAAAGGCAGGGCCTTACTATGTTGCCCAGGCTGGTCTTGAACTCCTGGGCTCAAGTGATTATCCTGCCTTGGTCTCTCAAAGTGCTGGGATTACAGGTATGAGTTACTGCACCTGATCCCCTCATAATTTTCTAATTTTATTTAGAAGTTTCTGGGAACTTCCTGGAAAACAGATTCTGAGAGTCTGAGATTTTTGTGCAGAAGGTTAACTGTGGTGTGCTTTCAGGATCAGAACTTGTGAATAGTAAAAAAAAAAAAAAAAAAAAAAAAAAACCAGAACTGGGCAAAAGAAGAAGTTGAACTCCTATGCAATTGCAAAAGAGGCCTCTGCTGATCCTACAGCGAGCTTTGAAGCTGTGATAGCCCTTCAAAGTGGTTCCAAAGGGAGGCAAAGTGTCTGGGCCATTTTGGATGCTAGCTGTCCCCAGGAAGGAGTGTAACTTTTTTTTTTTTTTTTTTTTAAGATGCAGTCTTGCTTTTGTCACCAGGCTGGAGTGTAAGGTGCGATCTTGGCTCACTGCAACCTCCGCCTCCTGGGTTCAAGTGATTCTCCTGCCTCAGCCTCCCAAGTAGCTGGGACTACAGGCACATGCCACCACACCCAGCTAATTTTTGTATTTTTAGTAGAGATGAGGTTTCCCCATGTTGTCCAGGCTGGTCTCGAACTCCTGACCTCGGTTGACCCACCAGCCTCGGCCTCCCAAAGTGCTGGGATTACAGGTGTAAGCCACCGCCCCCGGTCGAAGAGTATAACTTTGGGCTAGATAACTTCTTTCAGCCCAGGGCAATTCTTTGAGAGAAACTGAGTTGTGAGTTGTGAGCCATCAGCAAGCAATATCCAGCAGCTGGAGGAGTCAGTTCCCTGATCCAAAAGGGATCTGGTAGGGCCATACACTGTATACATATTAGATGGACTGTATTATTTTGTTACAAAAAGAATAATAACAGGATAGAAATAAATATAGGTAGAAATTCGAGTAAAGAGGAAAGAGAAAAAAGCATAAATCAATATTTGAGGAAAAGGGAAAATATAGAAGAAATTGAAAAATAACACTAAAATACAAAATTTATGTTTATTTGTCATAAACGGTGATTTCACAACACAGTGCACTCTAGTTGAAAACAGGCATTAAAATGGCCAAAGTCACGTGGTACATCAGAATTAGAGTTATAGAAAACACCTGTGAATCATGTTCGGCGGCTTGGGCTGTAACCTTCAAAGCACATTAAAATGATTGGAAATGCATTCTGTTAAACGATTTACCAGCAGAGGTCATTGAGTCAGAAGAACACTTTCAGAGGATAAAGAGGCAGTATGATGAATATTGATGCTGTGAGCAAAGGAATTTAGGTTTAGCAACTTCGAGTCTTGGCCTATCTAGGAATTGCTGACTTTTAATTGTCCCCTGGGAAATTCAAAATTTTTGTATATCTGGCTTTGGAATCCATTATGAGAATATTTTGGCAGCCTACCGACCATCCCACTTTGAGTTCCGCCAGAAGCTGACCCTGACACAAAGATTCAAGGACCAGTGGTTTATTTAAAAGTTGCAGGAAACATTGGTATGGCAGGGCGTGCGACACAGGGATAGAAAATGCAGCCACTCAATGGTACGTTAGAAGCTTAGCCCCACTGTGAAATAAAACACACACTTTAGAATTACCTTGGCTCAAGGACTAGGAAGCTGGGGTATCAATCACCGGCACTTATTGGTCATTGGTAATGGCTCCTCCTGGGCATGGTAATTCTAAACTTCAGGCCTGTTTTGTGCACAGGTAGAGCAGGCTCCTTGGGCTTGGGGAAATGGCCTGAGGGCAGAGAGGCAGGAACTGACAGCTGGAAGCTTGCAGGGAAGACCTGAGGGATATGAGCAAGCCTGTCACTGTGGCCTCTGCTATATTGACAGTCCTAAATATATTTTACTTATTATGATACAGTCAGTTTCCATCTCCTGAGAACAAACCAAGTTGTGGCCAGGGGAGAGTGCCCGGATGGGTGCTGAGAAACAAGAGGAAACCATTCTGAGATTAAACATTTGAGTGTGGACTAGGTACAAGGGCAAAACTGAAAACTGACAGCAGCTTAACCAGGAACTCAATGCTCCCGGAAAAGTCCTGTGTATGAAAGCCCACAGAGATGGTTTCTTCCATTTATTCATTTGGACTATATGATTCCTGAACAGAAGGATAACAGCAGAGTGGAAAGTTTTCAGGTAGCAGTTACCTTGGTTCTGTGCCAGGTGTATTACTCACTGCTCACAAAGCTCCAGCTGGTATTTACCACCTAACAAAAGAGGAAAGAAACGAGAAAAGTTCTTCTGCTGATTTTCTCATATCACTGTGTGTAACGTGTGAGAGATGAGACAACATGACGGGGAAGAATAAGAAAAATTTCCCATGGATCTCGTTTATTTTTATCATGGGACATCAATTTATTTCTACCACTTTAGGGAATATAAGATTCTCCAATGTTTTGATGCTTTAGCTACATTTTGTTTATTAACTTCATATCTGAGGAAAAAACATTTAATTGACTCACTTCCTGAAGGGCTTGTTTCATATCCTTGACTCAGATTACTGTTGCATGACGAAGGAACAGCTTTACTCTCTCCTCCGACAGACAGCTGACTGAAGAACAATTCTGTGTCTCCCCCAAAATGAAATAAAGACTAGAGCAAGAAATGCCATGACCCTAAACATTCCCTTATGTTTTTACTAAGAAAATCCCCCTAAAAATTTAATCTGTAAAATCCCAACCAACCAGCCAGGATCGTATTATCAAATTTATTTAACAGATCTTCATGTACTTCATATACGATGGACAGAATGTTGAGAGGAATACAGAGATGTGTAGTCCATGCTCCTAAACTTTATGGAATGTGTTAATTTTGAATTCAGAAGGCACAAAAGCGATTAATTGTAACAACCCAAAGTAGAATGACTGTTCTTATATCACGTGAGAACATTAATGATGCTAATAGCCCCTCTCTCATTAACCCTTCTAGCCATTATATTTCATAATACATTATATAGAAGTTTTAAAATTCTACCTTCAGTAGTTCCCTGTGGTTTTTCCAGTTCCAATGATAATCTATTTAAGGTCATGAAGTAGATCTTCAGAGCAGTGCTTCCTAAACTTTAAGTGTATACAAAGGCCCATGATTCTGCATGTCCAGCAGTCTCCCAGACGCCAAGACTGCTGGTCCTCTGATCATCTCTTTTGTCCCCTGTAGCTCTGGCCACACTGTTCAGAAGACACCTGAAGATTCATGGTTGCAAAATTAATTTTGAAACTATCAATCACTCTTATTGCACCAGGAAAACTGGTTAGGAAATTCTCAAAATACAGTAGATACTTCATGTGCTTAACAAATTATAGGGCAAATTGGATATGTTAGAATATTATCTCCCCAATATTTACCCTCTTGGTGCTATTCTGTGTGCACTAGGCCTAAGGATTAAACATAGGCACATATTCTGCACTCTTTTTTTTGAGACGGAATCTTGCTCTGTTGCCCAGGCTGGATGGAGTACAGTGGCATGATCTCAGCTCACTGCAACCTCCGCCTCCCAGGTTCAAGCAATTTTCCTGTCTCAGCCTCCCAAGTAGCTGAGACTACAGAAGCATGTCACCATGCCCAGGTAATTTTTGTATTTGTAGTAGAGACGGGTTTCACCTTATTGGTCAGGCTGGTCTTGAACTCCTGACCTCAGGTGATCCACCCGCCTTGGCCTCCCAAAGTGTTGGGATTACAGGCCTTAGCCACTGCACCCGGCCTATCCTGCACTTTTTAAAGGCGATGAAACATGTGTCTTTATATTTTGACTCTGGTCTACCCACAGAATTGCTCAGTTAACATTTCTTCAGGGTTATTTTATTTTAATTTTATTTTTGAGACGGAGTCTCACTCTGTCGCCCAGGCTAGAGAGTAGTGGCACCATTTCGGCTCACTGCAACTCCCGCCTCCTGGGTTTAAGTGATTCTCCTGCCTCAAACTCCCAAGTTCTGGGATTACAGGGACCCACCACCATGCCTGGCTAAATTTTGTATTTTCAGGGAAAGGCAGTTTCACCATGTTGGCCAGGCTGGTTTCAAACTCCTGACCTCTAGTGATCTACCCGCCTCAGCCTCCCAAAGTGCTAAGATTACAGGTATGAGCCACCACACCCAGCCCTCAGGGTTATTATACTTGCTTTGCAGAGTAAGTTCTTTTGTAAGAAAGGATGTGGAACTGAGTGCTGGTCATGGGCTCCAGAACAACTATTAAGCCTCAATGCTGTGTAACAGTTCTAGAACGGTACATGCGTGGTGAGAGCCTGCTGCTAATCTAGCCTGGTCTTCCCCCCACCAAACACACACACACACACACACACACACACACACACACACAGAGCAGGCTTCAGCCTGTTTTTTAAATATATATTTTGTTCCCCTCCAGCAGTTCATTTTATTTATTTATTTATTTATTTATTTATTTACCTTTTGGAGACAGGGTCTCACTCTATCACCCAGGCTGGAGTACAGTGGTGCAATCTCAGCTCACTGCAACCTCCATGTCCCAGGGCTCAAGCAATTCTCCCGCCTTGTTGGCAGGCTGGTCTTTAACTCCTGACCTCAAGCAATCCACCCACTTCGGCCTCCCAAAGTGCTAGGATTACAGGTGTGAGCCACTGCACCCAGCCTACCAGCAGTTGATATTGAAATGAATTCTCCTTGGCTCAATCTTTAATATCCTGGGTCTTTCTTTTTTTTTTTTTTCTGAGTCTGGCTCTGTCGCTCAGGCTGGAGTGCGGTGGCCGGATCTCAGCTCACTGCAAGCTCCGCCTCCCGGGTTCACGCCATTCTCCTGCCTCAGCCTCCCGAGTAGCTGGGACTACAGGCGCCCGCCACCTCGCCCGGCTAGTTTTTTGTATTTTTTAGTAGAGACGGGGTTTCACCTTGTTAGCCAGGATGGTCTCGATCTCCTGACCTCGTGATCCGCCCGTCTCGGCCTCCCAAAGTGCTGGGATTACAGGCTTGAGCCACCGCGCCCGGCCTATCCTGGGTCTTTCTTATCCCAGTATAAGCCCCTCTAGTTACCTAGTGCCTCCCATATATTCCTAAACCAATCTCTGCTTCCTCCTCTTTGCCCTCGATGGGTCTTCCTACCAAACTTTCTCATCCTGCCCTTTGGGACTTTTATTCTTTCCATTGCAGTTTGAAGTGATCTTACATAAACACAAGTCTGATCAAGTCACTCTGCCTTAAATATCTCCAAATGGCTCTCATTGCCCTAAAAAAATGTTGGAACTCATTAACATAATGGAGAAAGTTCCCACCTTCCACTTTAGCCAGTTAGTTTTAGTTTCTGGAATGTCCCATTCTCTTCTACCCCTGGTTCTTCGAGTGCTGTTTCCTCTATCTGCATATTTTCTCTAGTTTTATTCCTTTTTGTACATTAGGTCTCACCTAGCAGTTTCTGTGTTTGAGCCTCTTTCCCTGACCCCAGGACTGAAGCTAACAACTCCCATCAATGCCCTTACCCAGTGCAGAGTAATTTCCTGTTTTCTTGTCTGCTTTCCCTGTTAGGCAGAAAGGTTCACCAGTCTTTGCCTCGTTCACATAGTACCCTCAGGGAGTAGCCCGTAGTAGATTCTCAACAGAACCAACTTCATGAGCGCTCAGAAGGGAGCTGTGGGCTTGGGATTTAATGTTCAGCAGTTGTCCTCTTATACTTAATAATTTATTTTTGAATTTGTGTTTTGTAAATGAAGTCCAGTGGAACAATGGAGCATGCACCAGGGGTTTGAAGTCTAGGCTCTAGCCTGGTTCCACCTCACTGGATGGTCTCCTGCCCCTACTCAGTGACTACTGCCGTCCTTCTACACCCCCACACACCCACCAACAATCTGAGCACAGGAAGAGCACTATGTCCACCTGTGGAGTAACTCACAGAGTCTGCAATGTCTTCAAGGGTCTGCGAATATCCACATGCCCAAGGGAACACAACATTGACTAGCAGATATAAAACATAATTACAGATTGAGAAGGAGACTGCAGAAAAAAGAAAAATACTTTGTCCTGCTTTCTGAACAAGGAGTTTTCCATTTTCATTTTGCACTGGGCCCCACAAACTATGTAGCAAGCCCTGGTTCTCAATGAGTATTTGTTGAAAAGATTAGTCAAAGTAATTTGATGAACCAACTGCGTGTTGTTTCTTCAAAGCAATCACCTAGATGATTTTCCAACAGTGTTGTCATTTCTTAAAATACTTCGGAACTTCTTTTTGAGAAAGTCACTTCTTTGTTTAACAGTTTTTTTGAGCACCTACTATGTGCCAGCTTCTGGTGTTAAGCAGCGAATTATTCAGACAATACTGGAAAATCTATTCTTGGAATTACTTTGGGGTGGACTTACTTTTTGAAAGAAGCCAAAAGTCCCTGGGGATCACATTTGGTGAATAAAGCGCACTATAAAGCTAAATAATATCAATCATATGACTTGAGACTAAAATAAACTTTATAACAGTGAAACCACAAATTAAAAATATCAGGTTTCTTGGCTGGGCATGGTGGCTCGTGTTTGTAATCCCAGAACTTTGGGAGTCTGAGGCGGATGAATCACCTGAGGTCAGGAATTTGAGACCAGCCTTGCCAACATGGTGAAACCCCATCTCTACTAAAAATACAGAAATTAGTCTGGGCGTAATGGCTCATGCCTGTAATCCCAGCGCTTTGACAGGCCAAGGCAGGCAGATCACCTGAAGTCAGGAGTTCGAGACCAACCTGGTCAATATGGCAAAACTCTGTCTCTATTAAAAATACAAAAAGTTAGCCCGGCATGGTGGCAGATGCCTGAGGTGGGAGAATCGCTTGAATCCAGGAGGCGGAGCTTGTAGTGAGCCGAGGTCATGCCACTGCCCTCCAGCCTGGGCCACAGAGTGAGACTCCGTCTCAAGAAAAACACAACAAAAAATTAGCCAGGCGTGGTGGCGCACCCCTGTAGTCCCAGCTACTTGGGAGGCTGGGGCAGGAGAATTGCTTGAAGCTGGGGAGGTGGAGGTTGCAGTGAGCCAAGATCACACCACTGCACTTCGGCCTGGGCGACAGAGTAAGACTCCACCTCAGAAAAAATATATATATAGACAGAGTCCTTACGTGAATTTATAAAATTATTTTAAACAAACATTGAAAATTTTCTTTCTTCTTTTTTTTTTTTGAAACGGAGTCTCACTCTATCTCCCAGGATGGAGTGAGTGGCATGATCTCGGCTCACCACAACCTCCGCCTCCCAGGTTCAAGCGATTCTCCTGTCTCAGCCCCCAAGTAGCTGGGATTATAGGTGTGCGCCACCATGCCTGGCTAATTTTTGTACTTTTTAGTAGAGACGGGGTTTTACCATGTTGGACAGGCTGGTCTCAAACTCCTGACCTTGTGATCTACCCGCCTCGGCCTCCCAAAGTGCTGGGATTACAGGTGTGAGCCACAGCACCCAGCCAAAAATTATTTCTTAATAAATGTAGAGTATCCCAAAGTTACTACCTTGATGCAGAAATTACAATTTAAATGTAGAAGTTTTATAGTAAATACCTTTTTTAAAAAAAAAGAAAACTTGTTTTGGTCAGTTTCATTTTTCTATATTGTCATTTCTGTTTTCTTTTCTTTTCTTTTTTTTTTTTTTGAGTCAGAGTCTTGCTTTGTCTCCCAGATTAGAGTGCAGTGGCGAGATCTCGGCTCACTGCAACCTCTGCCTCCTGGGTTCAAATGATTCTCCCATCTCAGCCTCCTGAATAGCTGGGATTACAAGTGCCCACCACCACGCCCAGCTAATTTTTGTATTTTTAGTATAGATGAAGTTTCGCTATGTTGGCCAGGCTGGTCTCGAACTCCTGACCTCTCAGCCTCCCAAAGTGCTGGGATTATAGCCTTGTGCAACCGCACCTGGCCTGGTTTTTTATTTTCTTAAACATTACTTTTTCACATAATCCCACACACAAAAGGAATCTGTAGCTGACCATAATGTGGTTATTAGGAATAACCTATTTCCACAATCACATTATTCTCATAATTTCCACCATGACTTGTTTGCTGCTTTATTAGAGCTTCCAAATTACAATTTTGTTCATTTCTTGGATCCTTGTGATAATCTATTTATTTTGCAATACCTTCTCTACCTAGGCTAGACACTTATTAGTTGTGTTACCTTAACCTCTTTATGCTTTAGCTTCCTCATAGGATTGTAGTGAGGACTAAAGAATTAACATGTGCAAAGACGTTAGCACACTGCCTGGCATATGGTAAATGCCACATAAGAATTTTATTACAGGTCGGGGTGTGTTGGTTTATTCCTGTAATCCCAGCAGTTTGGGAGTCGAGGTGGGAGGATTGCTTGAGGCCAGGAGTTGAAGACCAGCCAGGCAATATAACAAGACCCTGTCTCTACAAAACCATTTTTAAAAATTAGCCAGGTGTGGTGGCATGTGCCAGTAGTGCTAACCACTTGGGAGGCTAAGGCGGGAGAATCACTTGAGCCTAGGAGTTCAAGGCTGCAGTGAGCTATGATTGTGTCACTGCACTCCACTCTGTTGTCCAGGCTGGAGTGCAGTGGCCCAATCTCAGCTCACTGCAACCTCCACCTCCCAGGTTTAAGTAATTCTCTTGCCTCAACCTCCCAAGTAGCTGGGATTACAGTCATGTGGCACCACGCCTGGCTAATTTTGTATTTTGGGTACAGACGGGGTTTCACCCTGTTGGCCAGGCTGGTCTCGAACTCCTGACCTCAAGTGATCCGCCTACCTTGGCCTCCCAAAGTGCTGGGATCACAGGCGTGAGCCACCGCGCCTGGTCCCAATAATTGTTATTTTCTGGCCCTATGCATCTATGTCAGAGGTAGATAAAGTCTTTCTCAGAAGGGCCACATAGTAGATATTTTAGGCTTTATAGGTTAGATGATCTCTGTCACAACTATTCAGCTCCACCATTGTAACACCAAAGTCAGCCTTAAATAATACATAAGTGAACAGAGCATGGCTGTGTTCCAATAAAACTTTATAAAAACAAGCAGCTGGTCAGTTTTGGCCCACGGGCTGTCATTTGCTGATCCCTGATTAGGTCTTTTCAACTAGGGTTTGCATGTGGATGGCTGGGAAAGGCTTAGCCAGGAGTCAAGAATGGGGGAGTAACAGGACCCCAGTTATCTGAAGCCCAGATCACAGTAGTAACAGGCCTCTGTAGATATTATGGCCAAAAGTAAGGGCAGAGTTGGTGTCCCCATGGACAGTAGAGGTAGAGGAGCTGACAGGCTATAGCCGGAGAACAGGAAGATGACTCCATGTATTTCACTTTCCAGAATTAGTTTTGTGCTGACAAACTGATTCAGTGAGCATTTTATAAACCCCTACTCAGTGCCTATGTATGTAGAAGTTTACTGTTGATCTACAGTAACTATGTACCTACGCAAATGCCATATTTCAACTAGCTAATATTCAGTAGCCATCTCTAATTTAATTGTTTAAAAACTAGAGAAAGGTTTTTGAGGGTGTTGCAGGCCCCAGATGTCTATAACATTCTTTTTTTTTTTTTTTTTTTGAGATGGAGTTTTGCTCTTGTTGCCCAGGCTGTAGTGCAATGGTGCGATCTTGGCTCACTGCAACCTTTGCCTCTTGGGTTCAAGACATTCTCCTGTCTCAGCCTCCCAAGTAGCTGGGATTATAAGAGCATGCCACCACACCTGGCTAATTTTTGTATTTTTAGTAGAGATGGAGTTTCATCATATTGGTTAGGCTCGTCTGGAACTCCTGACCTCAGGTGATCCCCCCGCCTCGGCCTCCCAAAGTCCTGGGATTACAGGCATGAGCCACTGTCCCCAGCCTACATTCTTTATTCTTACAGTTTTGGGTGAACCTAAGTACTAGGAGAAACTGGAACCTATTTAGTTACACTGGCCCCTGACCTGCTTGGCAATTACTTCCCTGAGGACTGGCCTCAAAGGAACCAGAAAGTTAAGCTTTATATGCTTGCCTAAGTAGAGATAGTAAAGTAGATATAGAAGATATATATTTTTTTCTCTATGAATTTGATGTCTTAATGCACTTGGCAGTCAGCATGTCCTGTTTTGCAACAGTCTTCCAGTTTTGTGTGACACTGTCCTTAAGACAACATGAGTTCCATGCTTGAGTACAAGGTAGTCTGGATTCACATTGTGCTTTTCAGGGGTAGAGCTTTCCTTACAATCCTGAGGATGATCCAGACTTAAGTTGGGCTCTTATGATATATAACAAAAGAAATTTTGATTCATAGATTGATTCATTCAGGAAGTATATTAATGTTAGCATCTTAGTCTATTTCCTTTCAATCATCTCATTGTTCACTTTTTTTATGTATTACCTTCAGTTGATCATGTATAGATAGTTACAATTGATTCTATTTTAAAAAACCCTTTTTTCCTTCTACTCTTATATACTGAACACTTTGTGCACCAGATGCGTGTGGGGTTTTTTCCACACACCAAGCAATTCTCTAGTGGACAATAGCTGGGTGTTCTACAATTCAATTCAATTCTGACACTAACTGGAGTCTGCACTGGTTAAGGGCTCACAAGTTAAGGGCTCAGTCCCACAAGAAGACTGTCCCCCACTTGAGCCACCAATCCCAAGCTGTAGGTTTCTGGTTACTTACAACTTCTCTCCCACTTGGTTGGAGGTTCTCACAATCCTCTCCTCAGATGGATTAATTTGCTAGAGTGGCTCACAGAACTCAGGAAAACACTTATATTGACCAGCTTATTATATCAATAAAGGATATGATAAAGGACACAGATGAACCACTAGATCAAGAGACACATGGGGGAGGTCTGGCAGGGTTCTGTCCCTGTGGAGTTGGTGCGTACCACCCTCCTGACGCATTGATGCGTTCGCTAACCCTGAAACTCTCTGAAGCCCATACTTTTTGAATTTTTATGGAATTCTGGATTCTATAAGAATTCTGGATTATTAAGTCCATTTCCAGTCCCTCTCCCCTCTCTGGAGTATGAGAACTGTGGCTGAAAGTGTCAAGCCTCACCAGGTGAGGTAGTTCGTGCCTGTAATCCCAGCACTTTGGGAGGTCAAGGCAGGAGGATCACCTGAGGTCAGAAGTCAGGAGTTGGAGACCAGCCTGGCCAACATGGTGAACCCTCATCTCTACTGAAAGTACAAAAATTAGCCGGGCATGATGGTGGGCACCTGTAATCCCATCTACTCAGGAAGTTGAGGCAGGAGAATCGTTTGAACCCAGGAGGTAGAGGTTGCAGTGAGCTGAGGTCGCGCCACTGTACTCTAGCCTGAGCGACAGACTGAGACTCCATCTCAAAAAAAAAAAAAAAAAAAAGGAAAGAAAGAAAGTTTCAAGCCTCTAATTATGGCCTGGACTTACTGGTAACCAGCCCCATTCGGGAGTGTGCATCCAGTCATGTTACTAGAACAAAAGATGCTCCTATCATCACCCAGGAAATTTCAAGGGATTAGTAGCTCTGTGTCAGGGACTGAGGTCAAAGACCAAATATTAGAACAAAAGATGCACTCAGCGCTCTTATTGCTCAAGAAATTACAAGAGTTTTAGGAGCTGTGTGCCAGGAACTGGGGTCAGCTACCAAGTAAATATTTCTTATTAAATGGCAGTGTTATATACTCTATATCAAGTTTGTGCATATCTATATCAAGATATGTGCATATTGGTCCTTAAATAGACACACCATCACTGTTTTCATGGAACTTACTGTCTGATGGTAGGGACAGACATTAAACAAATTATTAAACAGGTAAGGACAAAACGTAATTACAACTAGCAAGAAGTGCTAGGAAGGAAATGACAGTTTAAAATAATGTTTCTCAAATTTGCTGGTTATAAGAATTACCTAGGGCCCTTGAAATGATGAATTCCCTGGCCCCATTCCAGACCTTCTAAATCATAATATTCAGAGAAATCCATGTATTTCACAAGTACCCCAGATGTTACTTATAAACAAGCAAAGTTGGGAAACCCTGGTCTAACAGAATCTAAAACAAAGACAAAAACTTTAGCTTCCAACCTGGCAGTAATCTTAGATGCTTTTATTCTAAAGGATTATTTGGAAGATCTTTGAAGATTGGTTATAATAGTTGGCAGAAAATTTCCAATTCAAATTTGTGTTTGCTGATGCCAATGACCTATGGACTTAAATGCCACCTTTATGAAACCATCGTTAGGTTGCTAAGCAATGGGCTACTCTACCAACTGGGTTTTGTTTCCTGGACATAAGACTTTCTGACACTCTTGCAGTTTTCTTTCTCTTTGTTAAAATATTCTTTTTGTCTCCCTTCTCCAGAAAAGATGCCATTGAGTATATTTACTCTAACAATTTAACATTCTTCTTATTTTGGATCCCTATAGCATACTCAACAGACCTCCAGGGAAAGTCTAGTTTAACTCATTCAGTGTTGGACTTGGCCTCAAATAGTGGTCCCTCCTAATGGGTTATGAGTACCCTTACACTGCAATTACACTGTTTAGTTTTAGTGACTATTAATGTGTTTGACTTTTAGAAAGTGGCATTTAATTCAAAAATTAGCTGGGCATGGTGGCACATGCCTGTAATCCCAGCTACTTGGGAGGCTGAGGCATGAGAATCACTTGAACCTAGGAGTCGGAGGTTGCGGTGAGCTGAGATCACGCCATTGCACTCCAGCCTGGGTAAAAAGAGCAAAACTCCGTCTCAAAAAAAAAAGAAAGAAAGAAAGAAAGAAAAAGAAAGAAAGAAAGAAAGAAAGAAAGAAAGAAAGAAAGAAAAAGACGGTGGCATTTAACTTTGAAACATTCCTTTGCATGTTGGAACATTTGTCACTAGCATTGTAGAGTATTTTGTCTTAAAATAAGTAAAACAATGTTTATGTTTTTTCTCAATATACAAATAATGTATTCATTTAGAAATTTGTGAAAGCCAAATAAAATCTTAAAAAATAAAACGTAAAAATCTGTGGCTCATGCCTATAATCCCAGCACTCTGGGAGGCTAAGGAAAGAGGACTGTTTGAGCCCAGGAGTTGGAGACCAGCCTGGGCAACATGGTGAAACCCCATCTCTACAAAAAAAAAAAAATACAAAATTAGCAGGACCTGGTGGCACCCACCTATAGTCCCAGCTACCCAAGAAGGTGAGTTGGGAGGATCACTTGAGCCTGGGAGGTTGAGGCTGCAGTGAACTATGATCATGCCACTGCACTCCAGCCTGGGTGACAGAGCAAGACGCTGTCTCAAAAAACAAACAAAAACAAAAACAAAAAACCCTGTGATTTTACTACCCACCAATAACAACTGTTAGCATTTTAGTCTATTTCCTTTCCATCACTGTATTCTTAACTTTTAAATATTTTTGTTGTTGATCATTATTGGTTGATAGTCATGATTGGGATTATATTCTATATCAAGTTTGTATATAGCTAGGCACGGTGGCTCATGCCTGTAATTCCAACACTTTGGGAGGCTGAGACGGGAGGATCATCTGAGGTCAGGAGTTTGAGACCAGCCTGGTCAACGTGGTGAAATCCTGTGTCTACTAAAAATACAAAAATTAGCCAGGCATGGTTGTGCACACTTGTAATCCCAGCTATTCGGGAGGCTGAGGCAGGAGAATTGCTTGAACCTGGGAGGCGGAGGTTGCAGTGAGAAGAGATTGCACCACTGCATTCCAACCTGGGCAGCAGAAAGAGACTCTATCTCAAAAAAAAAAAAAAGAAAAAAGAAAAGAAAAGGAAAAAAAAGTTTGTATATAGATATCATAATTGCTACCATGAGGATTTTTTCATTAAAATTTAGAATGTCTTTCTAATGAATGCATTATATTCCATCATATTCGTAGGCAACTATTTATCAGTTTTATTTTAATTATTTATATATTTATTTATTTATTTGAGATGGAGTCTCACTCTGTTGCCAAGGCTGGAGTGCAGTAGCGTGATGTTGGCTCCCTGCAAACTCCGCCTCCCAGGTTCAAGCAATTCTCCTGTCTCAGCCTTCCAAGTAGCTGGGACTACAGGCGCCCACCACCATACCCGGCTAATTTTTGTATTTTTAGTAGAGATGAGGTTTCACCATATTGGTCAGGCTTGTTTCGAACTCCTTACCTCAGGTGATCCTCCTGCCATGGTCTCCCAAAGTGCTGGGATTACAGGCATGAACCACTGCGCCCAGCCTATTTTATCAGTTTTTAAATTGCTATGATTTTAGCTGGTTTTTAATTTTTCACCTTTACACTTAACATTGGCAAAAATCCCTTTGTGTATAAATATATATCTGTATCTGTGGCTGATCTTAGATGGCAGTCTTAGCATGAAATTACTGTGTTGAAGGACAAGTTTTTTTTTTTTTTTTTTTTTTTTTTGAGATAGGGTCTTGCTCTGTCACCCAGGCTGGAGTGCAATGCTGCAATCATAGTTTACTGAAACCAATTCCTCAGCTTAAGCAGTCTTCCTGTGTCTGCCTCCTGAGTGGCTGGGACTACAGGTGCATGCCACCATCCCCTGTTAATTTTTTGTAGAGGCAGAGTCTTGCTATTTTGCCCAGGCTGCAATATCTTTTTTGAGATTGCTAATACATGTTGCCAAATTGCTTTTCAGGAAGATTGTACCAATGTAGTTTCAGGAAGTGTTTTTAGAGGGAGGGGTTAAAAATTATTTATGATGGATGGATATATTGGGACCAATAAGCCCTAGAAAATGCATATGATTTATGGATGTACCTAGTTATGGATGCTTCATTGTGTTCCTTTTCTTTTTCTTTTTTTTTCAGAGGGAGTCTCGTTCTGTCACCCAGGCTGGAGTGCAGTGGCACCATCTCAGCTCACTGCAACCTCTACATCCCAGGTTCAAGCGATTCTCCTTGTGGCCTCCCAAGTAGCTGGGATTACAAGTGCCTGCCACAAAAGTGCCTGCACTTTTAGTAGAGATGGGCTTTCACCACGTTGGCTGGTCTTGAACACCTGACCTCAGGTAATCTGCCTTCTTTGGCCTTCCAAAGTACTGGAATTACAAGTGTGAGCCACTGTGTCAGCCTATAAGCACTATTGTGAATTGGTGTTTAACAGGGAGATATAGGCTGGGTGCCATGGCTCATGCCTGTAATCCCAGCACTTTGGGAGGCCGAGGTCGGCAGATCACCTGAGGTCAGGAGTTTGAGACCAGCCTGACCAACGTGGAGAAACTCCATCTCTACTAAAAATACAAAAAATTAGCCAGGCGTGGTGGTGGGCGCCTGTAATCCCAGCTATTCGGCAGGCTGAGGCAGGAGAATCTATTGAATCTGGGAGGAGGAGGTTGTGGTGGGCCGAGATTGCGCCATTGCACTCCAGCCGGGGCAATACGAGCAAAACTCTGTCGCAAAATAAATAAATAAATAAATAAATAAATAAATAAATAAATAAATAAATAAGAGATATAGCTAGTGAGTCCATTGGTGAATGATAATACCAATGTATCCCATTTGTAAGGGATACACTCTCAGTTCTCAAATGGAAACATTTCAAAAGTCTCAGTGTTTTTCTGATTACTTTTAAGCAAAGACAAAATGCTGGTGCTTATAACTTCGTATGAAAATATCTTTTTCATCATTCCCTTCCCATTCTCAACTTTCAGTTGTGCAGGATGTCTCGATAGACCTCAAATATGAAAAACAAGTGAAAGGAAAACTTACCACTTCTGAGTCCTAGTTAACCTCAAGCTACATTCATTATATTTACGTGGAGTATAATGTGGGTCAGCGTGCACACCAACATGTAATGAACTTGTTACCGCCAAATGAATCTGTTGCTATAAGAAAAGGCCATAATTTATTTGAACAGACCAGGGATTGTTGCTTGTGTGTGTGTGTGTGTGTGTGCGCGCGTGTGTGTGAGAGAGAGAGAGAGAGAGAGACAGAGAGAGAGAGAGAAACAGTGAGAAAGAGAGGGAGAGGGAGGAAGTATGTGCCCTGTTTCACATGCAGGCACAAACCACAGATTGTACCTGTGTCCTTATTTAGCTTCAAGCAGTGAAGATTGTAGAAGGCTCCACGACTCCTGGAGAGCATCTGGAATCATCCCAGGGCTTAAGTTCCCACTTGATTTAATTGTCTTCTACTCTGTTGCCAATTCTTTATGAGCTGGAGTTTAGCAAAGCTACAGAACAAGGACATCCAGACTGACCCCCATCATAGGGAGCTGTTCTTTTTTTTTTTTTAATTTTTTTTTAAATTATTATACTTTAAGTTCTAGGATACGTGTGCACAATGTGCAGGTTTGTTACATATGTATACATGTGCCATGTTGATGCGCTGTGCCCATTAACTCGTCATTTACATTAGGTATATCTCCTAATGCTATCCTTCCCCCTGTCCTCTCCCCACAACAGGCCCCATTGTGTGATGTTCCCCTTCCTGTGTCCAAGTGATCTCATTGTTCAATTCCCACCTATGAGTGAGAACATGCGATGTTTGGTTTTCTGTTCTTGCGATAGTTTGCTGAGAATGATGGTTTCCAGCTGCATCCATGTTCCTACAAAGGACATGAACTCATCCTTTCTTATGGCTGCATAGTATTCCATGGTGTATATGTGCCACATTTTCTTAATCCAGTCTGTCACTGATGGACATTTGGATTGATTCCAAGTCTTTGCTATTGTGAATAGTGCTGCAATAAACATACATGTGCATGTGTCTTTATAGCAGCATGATTTATAATCCTTTGGGTATATACCCAGTAATGGGATGGCTGGGTCAAATGGTATTTCTAGTTCTAGATCCTTGAGGAATCGCCACACTGTTTTCCACAATGGTTGAACTAGTTTACAGTCCCACCAATAGTGTAAAAGTGTTCCTATTTCTCCATATCCTCTCCAGCACCTGTTGTTTCCTGATTTTTTAATGATTGCCATTCTAACTGGTATGACATGGTATCTCATTGTGGTTGTGATTTGCATTTCTCTGACGGCGAGTGATGATGAGCATTTTTTCATGTGTCTGTTGGCTGTATGAATGTCTTCTTTTGAGAAGTGTCTGTTCATATACTTTGCCCACTTTTTGATGGGGTTGTTTGTTTTTTTCTTGTAAATTTGATTGAGTTCTTTGTAGGTTCTGGATATTAGCCCCTTGTCAGATGAGTAGATTGCAAAAATTTTCTCCCAATCTGTAGGTTACCTGTTCACTCTGCTGATAGTTTCTTTTGCTGTGCAGAAGCTCTTTAGTTTAATTAGATCCCATTTGTCAATTTTGGCTTTTGTTGCCATTGCTTTTGGTGTTTTAGACATGAAGTCCTTGCCCATGTCTATGTCCTGAATGGTATTACCTAGGTTTTCTTCTAGGGTTTTTATGGTTTTAGGTCTAACATTTAAGTCTCTAATCCATCCTGAATTAATTTTCGTATAAGGAGCAAGGAAAGGATCCAGTTTCAACTTTCTGCTTATGGCTAGCCAATTTTCCCAGCACCATTTATTAAACAGGGAATCCTTTCCCCATTTCTTGTTTTTGTCAAGTTTGTCAAAGATCAGATGGCTGTAGATGTGTGGTATTATTTCTGAGGACTCTGTTCTGTTCTATTGGTCTATATCTCTGTTTTGGTACCAGTATCATGCTGTTTTGGTTACTGTAACCTTGTAGTATAGTTTGAAGTCAGGTAGCGTGATGCCTCCAACTTTGTTCTTTTGACTTAGGATTGTCTTGGCAATGCGGGCTCTTTTTTGGTTCCATATGAACTTTAAAGCAGTTTTTTCCAATTCTGTGAAGAAAGTCATTGGTAGCTTAATGGGGATGGCATTGAACCTATAAATTACCTTGAGCAGTATGGCCATTTTCACAATATTGATTCTTCCTATCCATAAGCATGGTATGTTCTTCCATTTGTTTGTGTCCTCTTTTATTTCACTGAGCAGTGGTTTGTAGTTCCCCTTGAAGAGGTCCTTCACATCCCTTGTAAGTTGGATTCCTAGGTATTTTATTCTCTTTGAAGCAATTGTGAATGGGAGTTCATTCATGATTTGGCTGTTTGTCTATTACTGGTGTATAAGAATGCTTGTGATTTTTGCACATTGATTTTGTATCCTGAGACTTTGCTGAAGTTGCTTATCAGCTTAAGGAGATTTGGGGCTGAGACGATGGGGTTTTCCAAATATACAATCATGTCATCTGCAAACAGGGATAATTTGACTTCTTCTTTTCCTAACTGAATACCCTTTATTTCTTTCTCTTGCCTGATTGCCCTAGCCAGAACTTCCAACACTATGTTGAATAGGAGTGTTGAGAGAGGGCATCCCTGTCTTGTGCCAGTTTTCAAAGGGAATGCTTCCAGTTTTTGCCCATTCAGTATGATATTGGCTGTGGGTTTGTCATAAATAGCTCTTATTATTTTGAGATATGTTCCATCAATATCGAGTTTATTGAGAGTTTTTAGCATGAAGGGCTGTTGAATTTTGTCAAAGGCCTTTTCTGCATCTATTGAGATAATCATGTGGTCTTTGTCTTTGGTTCTGTTTATATGCTGGATTACATTTATCGATTTGCGTATGTTGAACCAGCCTTGAATCCCAGGGATGAAGCCCACGATGATCACGTGGATAAGCTTTTTGATGTGCTGCTGGATTCGGTTTGCCAGTATTTTATTGAGGATTTTTGCATCGATGTTCATCAGGGATATTGGTCTAAAATTCTCTTTTTTTGTTGTGTCTCTGCCAGTCTTTGGTATCAGAAGCTCTTAAAGAGATCTTTAAGGAGAGGGGGAGAGAGAGCATAGGTATGGGAAAGAAGGAGCTATAGGAGAGGTAGAAGCTGAAAACTGCTTCCAGTGTAAGAGAGAGCCTTCCTACCCAAGGAGTTCTAGACACTTGAATCTCTACGGCTCCCCATGGCTCCCTACAGCTCCCTCTTTATCCTGCCAGGTATTTTCTTATCTGTTACCTTAACTGGCCTTTCTAATGTCTTTGAAATATACACAAGTATTGCAGGTATGAGGTCCTTTATTTGAAACACTTAGGGCTTGATATTTTTAGATTTCAGAACTTTTTAAAGTTTAGATAGGTGGTAAAATGACAGTTATGTATGTAATGAGACACTCACCACAGGGTCTGGAACAATATCTTTTTTTTTTTTTTTTTTTTTTTTAGACAGAGTCTTGCGCTGTTGCCCAGGCTGGAGTGCAGTGGCGCGATCTTGGCTCACTGCAACCTCCACCTCCTGGGTTCAAGCAATTCTCTGCCTCAGCTTCCCGAGTAGCTGGGATTACAGGCACTTGCCACCATGCCTGGCTAATTTTTGTATGATTAGTAGAGACAGGGTTTCACCATCTTGGCCAGGCTGGTCTTGAACTCCTGACCTCATGATCCACCCGCCTCGGCCTCCCAACGTGCTGGGATTGCAGACTTGAGCCACCGCACCTGGCCGACAATATCTTTTTATCAGATAGATATTTCTGCAAGGAGATCTATGAATATTCACAATAATGCGATAAAGATTACAAACAGCCTCATGTCAATTTGGTTAGGCTTTTTTTGCAGTCAAATGAGTTATAGAACACTATTAATCTTTCGGGCTCTATGGATTTTACAGTTGAGGAGAAGAGATTGAGGCCTGAATTATTCCCATTTACAGATGAGAAAACAGAAGTCCAGTGGTGTTAAGTGACATGTCCTGTGTTATGGAGAACCCAAGTCTCCTTTTTTCCTGCCAGTTTTAGATTATTGTAAAATAATTATGAATATTCCAAGATGATTCAATCCAATTCAAGCAATTATTTTAACACGATTGCATGAAAACACTTTGTTTTTAGAATTTCGAAACCATGGCAAGAAATCTTTTTCTCTACCTCTGGCTCCTTAAAAGTCTATTCTATCTTTTTCTGTGCTTCTTAAAATGGGACCTTGGGATTTTAGATGTCCTCTTTGGTTCATATGGGTTCTTCTCCAAAACTCATCTCAGTCCTAGTCATGGACTTGGCTGAAGGGACGATTTTCCTAAAAGAAGTGTTTCTTGTAATTGAGGGCTGTATAAAGAGTGATTCTCTTTATATCAAATGAGCAACAGGGATCTGTCTAATGCTTCCCTAGCGCAAGCACTAACAGGAACAGTCTTCTGAAACAACTGAAAAAAAAAAACCACACCCAGGTGTACCTAGGTGTGACCGATATGGACTCTAACTTTTAAAGAACATTGCCTAAATCAAAACATGTAATGATCTTTAAAAGAAATTTGCTGGCACATCTTGGAGTCCCAATGTACACTATTCAGTACTTGCCACCTGTTACTCAATGGTAGATTACAGCATTTGAGCCTGATGCCTGAGCAAACTATGTGGTGATCAATTACTTTAATCTGATTTGGAAAAAGTCAGCATTGCAAAAGAAACAATGAGATGAATGTTAGCCTGTCTAGGGGTCAGTTGCAGAACACTTCCTGTCTGTGTTATTTGATCATGACAGTGCTTCCAGGCTTTATTTTATTTATTTATTTTTATTTTTTGAGACAGAGTCTTACTCTGTTGCCCAGGCTGGAGTGCAATGGCATGATCTCGACTCACTGCAACCTCTGCCTCCTAGGTTCAAGCAATTCTCCTGCCTCAGCCTCCTGAGTAGCGAGTAGCTGGTATTACAGGTACCCACCACCACACCTGGCTAATTTTTTGTATTTTTAGTAGAGACGGGGTTTCACCATGTTGGCTAGGCTGGTCTCGAACTCCTGACCTCAGGTCATCCACCCTCGGGTCACGTAATCCTATAATCTGGGATTACAGGTGAGAGCCACTGTGCCTGGCGAGACTTTAGTTTTGATAAACGTAGTTTCTTCTGAATACGTACAGGTATAATAGAATTCAGAATCAGACATACACATAGTTTGGTATATATTCATAAAAAATTGAAGAGAACTCAAAAAATTATTATTTTATTAAGGATGCGGTGTGATATGGTTTGGCTGTGTACCCACCCAAATCTCATCTTGATATCTTGTGTTCTCATCTTGAGATCCACAAGTCGTGGGAGGGTCCTGGTGGGAGATAATTGAATCAAGGGGGCAAGTCTTTCCCATGCTGTTCTCGTGATAGTGGATAAGTCTCACAAGATGTGATGGTTTTATAAAGCGGTATTCCCCTGCACTAGTTCTCTCTCTTTGCCTGCTGCCATCAATATAAAATGTGACTTGTTCCTCCTTGCCTTCCACCATGATTGTGAGGCCTCCCCAGCCACATGAAACTATAAGTCCATTAAACACTTTTTCCTATATAAATGACCCAGTCTCTGATATGTCTTTATCAGCAGTGTGAAAATAAACTAATACACTGTGACATACTCTTTTAAAGCACAGCAACATAGAATTGGTGCATAATCACTTGATATAAAAATCAAGTGAGTGCTAAAGGGAATTATATTTCACAGACTGTAAAATGAATCTTGATCTATTTTATATATGTCACTTTTTGTGCTAAGTCAGGTTTATTGGGTATTACTTACATAGAATGATATTCATCATTTTAACGTACAGTACTGCGAGTTTTGACAAATGCATCTATAGAGTTGTATAACTAATATCGTGATGAAGAAAAAAATGGTGGCCAGGCATGGGGGTTCATGCCTGTAATCTCAGCACTTTGGGAGGCTGGGGCAGGCAGATCACTTGAGGTGAGGAGTTCAAGACCAGCCTGGCCAACATGGTGAAAACCCATCTCTACTAAAAATACAAAAATTAGCTGGGTGTGGTGGCACATGCCTATAATCCCAGCTACTGTGGAGGTTGAGGCAGCAGAATTGCTTGAACCTGGGAGGCAGAGATTGCAGTGAGTCAAGATCATGCCACTGCACTCCAGCCTGGGTGACAGAGTGAGACTCCGTCTGAAAAAAAAAAAAAAATTAAGGTGATGTTTTATATTGTTGTGATAATACAAAATTTCTATTCTTCTTAAGTGAGAACTTCGTTGATTAGAGAGCATACTGGGAAATGATTAAAAGGGCTTTTTTTTTTTTTGAGACTGTCTTGCTCTGTCACCCAGGCTAGAGTGCAGTGGTGAGACTTCAGCTCACTGCAACCTCCGCCTCCTGGGTTCAAGTGATTCTCCTGCCTCAGCCTGCAGAGTAGCTGGATTACAGGCACGCACCACCACACCTAGCTAATTTTTGTATTTTCAGTAGAGACAGGGTTTCCCTATGTTGGCCAGGCTGGTCTTGAACTCCTGACCTCAGGTGATCTGCCTGCCTCAGCCCTGCGAAGTGTTGGGATCACAGGTGTGAGCCACTGTGCCCGTCCTAAAAGAGAATTTTTGAAGTACCAATAGAAGACTCTACCAAATAGGTTACTTCTTAAAATGTGAAGGTAAGGATAAATCAAATCTCATTGTATAACTTACCTACATTACACTTAAAAATATGTAACATCAAAAATGAAATGTTATTTAATACATTTTTTTTTGAGATGGCGTTTCACTCTTGTCGCCCAGGCTGGAGTGCAGTGGTGCTCATTGCAACCTCCGCCCCCTAGGTTCAAGCAATTCTCCTGCCTCAGCCTCCCTAGTAGCTGGGATTACCAGCTACTATGCCCAACAATTTTTTTTTTTTTTTGTATTTTTAATAGAGATAGGGTTTTGCCATGTTGGCCAGAGTGGTCTCAAACTCCTGACCTCAAGTGATCTGCCCTCCTCGGCCTCTGAAAATGCTGGGATTTCAGTCATGAGCCACCACCTCCAGCCATAAAAGGTTTTTAAACATAAAGAAACAATATATGACCTTTGTTTTTACTGTCGATACAATTTTCATTAATATTAACCTATAAAAAGACCAGGTGGCTGGAGGCAGTGGCTCACACCTGTAATCTTAGCACTTTGGGAGGCCAAGGGAGGTGGATCACTTGAGGCAAGGAGTTCAAGAGCAGCCTGGCCTACATAGTGAAACACCGTCTCTACTAAAAATACAAAAAATCCCAGGACTATCAGAGACTGAGGCGGGTGGATCACTTGAGGTCAGGAGTTCAAGACCAGCCTTGGCAACATGGTGAAACCCTGTCTCTACTAAAAATACAAAAATTAACCAGGTGTGGTGGCGCATGCCTGTAATCCCAGCTACTCAAGAGGCTAAGGCAGGAGAATCACTTGAACCCAGGAGGCAGAGGTTGCAGTGAGCTGAGATTGCACCATTGTACTCCAGCTTGGGTGACAGAGTGAGACTCCGTCTCAAAAAAAAAAAAAAAAAAAAAAAATTTGACAGGTGTGGTGGTGGGCACCTGTAATCCCAGCTACTTGGGAGGCTGAGGCACAAGAATCGCTTGAACCGGGAGGCAGAGGTTGCAGTGAGCCAAGATCACACCACTGCGCTCCAGCCTGGTGACAGAGCAAGACTCTCGGGAAAAAAAAAAAATAACCAAAAACCAAAAACCAAAAAATCAGCCAGGTGTGGTGGCATACGCCTCTAGTCACATCTATTTGGGAGGCTCAGTCAGGAGAATCTCTTGAACCCAGGAAGCAGAGGTTGCAGTGAGCTGAGATAGCACCACTGCACTCCAGCCTGGTGAGAGAGGCTCTGTCTCAAAAAAAAATAAAAACAAAAACAAAACCAGGTGTGGCGGCTCACGCCTATAATCCTAGCATTTTGGGAGGCTGAGGCAAGAGGGATGCTGGAGCCCAGGAGTTTTAGACCAGCCTGTGCAACATAGTGAGATCCCTGTCCCTACCAAAAAAAAAAAAATTAGCTGAGTTAGTGGCTCGTGCCTGTGATCCCTACTCAGGAGGCTTGCGTTAGGAGGATTGCTTGAGTCTGGGAGGTTGAGGCTGCAGTGAGCTGTGACCACACGATTGCACTCAGTAACAGAGCAAGACCCTGTCTCAAAAAAGTTAAAAGTACAATAAGATAGATACCCTCACCTCCAATGATACTCACTCTTAAAAGTGTCTTAACTTACTTCCAGAAGGGAATAGATACATAGATATATAATTTTTTTTAGCTTGTAAAAGGAATCATAGTATACCCTTTTGTTACTTAACCTTGTTTTTTTTTGTAACTTAATAATATTCATAATATATTTTGAAACCCTTTCCTTCTCAGCACACCTAACTCATTCTTTTTAATCGTAAATTGCATTTCATCATTTGTAGTAATAAAATAGATGTAACCAATCTCCCTTGACTGATATATTGATGATTACTAGTTTATTTTTCTATCAAAAGGTTGGTAGGTGGGGCTGAACATTCCAGGCCTCTAATCCTCTAATCAATTGGTCTTTCTGGCGACTGACCCCATTTCTGGTGACTGGACTATCTAGTGGTCCCACTGTAGGTAACCATATTAGTTAGTATAGTCTCAGAAGTTATGAAAGTGTCTTGTTTTGAATAACAAAAGACACTGCTATCACTCAGGAAATTCTAAAGGTTTTAAAAGTGCTATAATAGGAACCTAGGACAAAACCAAATATGTTTTATATTATACCACATATACCATCATGAATCAGTTTAAATCTACTACATTTCTCTGTAGCTTTTCCAAACATCTTCATATTCACCTTTGTCCCACAGAGGGCAGTCTTATCCCCTCCCACCCTCAGTGGAATTCATTCGATTTCTTTCATTGAGATTCCTAGGACTCAGAACTACACGCATTGCATTGTTGATAGTTGTTTATATATTGGTGTTTTGCACTCTGAACTCCATGAGATCAGGGACAAGGTCTGTTTTTGTTTTTATTTCTTCATCTTTTGAATATTTATCTGTATGCCTAGCCTATAGAAATGAAGAACAATGAAGTCATTTTCCTTGCGTCTTTGCCCCATTGAGGCTGCTCTGGTGCTCTTGAAAACACTATTCCAGTGATTTTACTTTTCCTTATAGGATCAGATGATAGAAAACATTTAAATTTTATCTATGACCAAGAAGAGGCAATGAAGATACATATAATTGCCAAAGAACCCTCTGCTAAAAGTTAAGAATGGTTTCACGTGGCCAGGTGCAGTTGCTCATGCCTGTAATGCCAGCACTTTGGGAGGCCGAGGCGGACAGATCACCTGATGTTGTCGGAAGTTCGAGACCAGCCTGACCAACATAGAGAAACCCTATCTCTACTAAAAATACAAAATTAGCCAGGCGTGGTGGTGCATGCCTGTAATCCTACCTACTTGGGAGATTGAGGCAGGAGAATTGCTTGAATTGGGAGGCAGAGGTTGCAGTGAGCCAAAATCGAGCCATTGCACTTCAGCCTCGACAAGAGTGAAACTCCGCCTTGAAAAAGAAAAGAATGGTTTCATGCTTTTCAAAATGCCAAAGAAGCTGCTCTCTGTCTTTATAAACTATACCTTGGCCTATAGAGAATTGTTCTTGGGAAGATTGTTCACTCCTCAGGATGGAGATGTTGCCAAGGGGTCTGTAGGATTACCTACTGCTCCAGATACTCAGGAAGTATTCTGAATTTAGGATACGGCTAAAACTCATTAACTTTAGGTACTACCACTTCATTGCTACTGATGAATTTAGGTTTACATTTGCCTTTGTTTAATAAATGTTTTCCTGTGCCACATTTCACATTATTATTATTATTATTATTTTGAGACGGAGTCTGAACCTGTCGCCCAGGCTGGGGTGCAATAGTGTAATCTCGGCTCACTGCAACCTTGGCCTCCCGGGTTCAAACAATTCTCCTGTCTCAGACTCCTGAGTAGCTTGGATTACAGGTGCCTGCCACCATGCCCAGCTAATTTTTGTATTTTTAGTAGAGCTAGGGTTTCACCGTGTTGGCCAGGCTGGTCTCAAACTCCTGACCTCAGGTGATCCGCCCACCTTGGCCTCCCAAAGTATAGAGATTACAGGCGTGAGCCACTGCACCTGGCCCCAGATGAATATTTAAAATATTCGAGAATACAATTTACCTTTCAGCACCTTGGAACACTTTATAGCCATCTCTAGTTGCACGAAAGCAATTTTAACACATTATCTTCTTGAATGAACTTTGGCTGAGGTTGAATTAAGTGGGCAACTGAGTGATAAATTTTATAATTCAGATCTTTGCTACGTTTCTCTTCTAGCAGTTGGGATGAAATGAGGAGTGGAAAAAGTGCATGGCAACAAAGACATCACTAAAAAAATATTTGTGGATTAAATAAACCAATAGTTTTTTCTTCTTGCAAGATAGATGAACAGAAATTCATTGTTTAGCAAGGTCTGCCAAGCATGTATTTTTAAGACCTTCTTGAAGTTGACTACTTAACACTTTCAACTCTGGCACCATGGTTCTTGACTCCTACTTTGTTCTTGTTACTATGGCCACATCCTCAGCTGTCACCTAAGATGCTCTTAGGTTTTAAGAAGAACAGATGTATTACCCCACCTGTACATTTACTCATTTAACACATGTGCTGAGAGTTTACAAGGGCCAAACACTCAGGTAGACACAGGGATATCTGAGAAAAAAACCAAAAACCAAAAACCAAGTTTGCTGTACACATGAAGCTTACATGGAACTCCCATTTGTGCGTGGGTGTGTGTGTGTGTGTGTAGACAATAAGCATAAGTCATAAAATATATAGAATGTTATAGCCAGACACGGTGGCTCACATCTGTAATCTCAGCACTTTGGGAGGCTGAGGCAGGTGGATCACTTGAGGTCAGGAGTTCTAGACCAGTCTGGCCAACATGATGAAACCCCATTTCTACTAAAAATACAAAAAATTAGCTGGGCGCGGTGGCAGGTACCTGTAATCCCAGTTATTTGTGAGGCTGAGGCAGGAGAATCACTTGAACCTGGGAGGTGGAGGTTGCAGTGAGCCGAGATGGTGCCACCACACTCCAGCGTGGGCAACAGAGTGAGACTCCGTCTCAAAAATAAATAAATAAGAATGGTGCCATAGTAAGAGTAGTTCCACTCATCAGAACTTAAAATCAGTTATTTCTGTGAGTTTCAGCTTCCTCATCTGTAAATGGAGCTCTAACATATTTTGTAGTATTTTTGTTTGTTTGTTTTTGCTGCTCCAGTCAACGAAAGAGACACTTTATTGAGGCTCCAGGGAGGTTGCCCTTCGAGGAAGGAAGAGCCTTGACCTTCTTCTTGGGGTGCAGGTTGTTGGTGTGGTCACATTTCTTGCAGCAGTTGACAGCATGGGGGTGCAGGCAAGCATAGCACTTGCGGCAGATCATCTTGTCAAAGTTGCGTTTCTGGAAGAGCTGGCGGAGGGAAGGCTCAATAATGCCACCTCACAGGCGCAGCACCAGGTGCAGCACCAGGTGCAGGGTGGACTCTTCCCAGATGTCGTAGTCTGAGAGAGTTCGGCCATCCTCCAGCTGTTTGCCGGCAAGTATCAGATGCTGCTGGTCAGGTGGGATACCCTCCTTGTCTTGAATTTTGGCTTTGACATCCTCATTGGTGTCACTGGGCTTGACCTCAAGAGTGATGGTCTTGCCAGTAAGTGTCTTCACAAAGATCTGCATCTCTGCGTCTGCAGCTCGGCCGCCTCACTGAAGAAAAAGAGGACGGCAGATATTTTGCAGTATTGTGAGGATTAGAGATGAAATATGTTTGCCAAATGTCACAGTCTCTAATTGTAGGCCTCTTTACATAGTAGCTATTAATAGAGGCACATCTGCTCTTGTACAAGTAAGTGAACAATGTGTGCTGGACTAGAAGTAACTCTGGGAAATTTAGGACAAAGGGGGACTAGGGCCCAAACAAGGAATGAGTCATCCAGCATACCTAGCTACCTATTGCTGACAAAAAGCTTTACTAATACCCTGTTGGAGATGAATAGGATGTGAGCTCCGGATCCGCTGATGTATTTATATATCCTTCCATTGCACGGCTTCAGTTCTTTCCAACTAAATCTCTCCTTATCTTATTTTATTTTATTTTTTATTTTTTTGAGACAGGGTCTAGCTCTGTCGCCCTGGCTGGAGTGCAGTGGTGTGATCTCAGTTCACTGCAACCTCCGCCTCCTGGGTTCAAGCGATTCTCCTGCCTCAGCCTCCTGAGTAGCTGGGATTACAGGCGCATGCCACCACGCCAGGCTAATTTTTGTGTTTTTAGTAGAGACGGAGTTTCATCATGTTGGTCAGGCTGGTCTCGAACTCCTGATCTCGGGTGATCCACCAGCCTCGGCCTCCCAAACTGCTGGGATTACAGGCGTAAGCGCCGGGCCAAACCTCTCCCTATCTTTATGAAACACTCAAGAGAAACCTGTTAATAATAATGACAATTATCAGGATGCTATGTGCCAGGCACTTTTATGAATAGAAATCCCCTTAATCCTTCAATGAGCCTGTGTGGCAAGTATTAGAATCATCCCGTTACAGAAGGGATATTTGAGAGACGCCCTACAGGGTGGACTCAAGAATGTGGCAGCTGGCCGGGTGTGGTGGCTCACACCTGTAATCCCAGCACTTCAGGAGGCCGAGGCGGGTGGATCACCTTAGCTCAGGAGTTCCAGACCAGCCTAGCCAACACGATGAAACCCCGTCTCTAGTAAAAATACAAAAAGTAGCTGGGGGTGGTGGCGCACATCTGTAGTCCCAGCTACTCAGGAGCCTGAGGCAGGAGAATAGCTTGAATCCAGGCAGCGGAGGTTGCAGTGAGCCGAGATCATGCCATTGCACTCCAACCTGGGCTGGGCGACAGTGCAAGGCTCCGTCTCAAAAAAAAAAAAAAAAAAAAAGTGGTAGCTGTCATGGTGCTCAGTGGGCGAGCAAGCACAGGAGGACACCTGATCAAGTGTACCCCATCTTTCACGGTCCCCGAGTTGGGGTTTGTGCCTACTGGACTTACAGAAAAGAAACTTTCAGGAGTCGTGAAGACCCGTTAGTTGCTTCGGAGGTTATCCTGGGCGTCCTTGAGAGAGGTGGAGTCCTCCTTCCCTGCAGTCTCTAAAGAATGTAGTTAGGAGCCAAGGGAGGTGGTGACCCCCCACCCCATTGAGAACGTCAGGGGAGCTTCCGACTTGAAAAACTAGTTAGACGCTCAGCTTCGGTCAATTAAGCTTATACAAAGAGGGGCGGGGCGTCCTGAGGAGGTGGCACGGGGGAGTTGGGCGGAAGTCCGCCAGCCGCCGATTGGCTGGGACAAATATCCTTTCCGCCTCCCTCCCGCCCCATCTCCGGGTGGCCTAGCGGCGCGGCCCGCGGGCGCGCTGAGGAGGCTGGCGGTGCCAGACTGGCAGGGGGCGTGACCCTAGGAGGCGGGGCGGAGGGCGTGTCTTGCCTGGCCCTGGGGCCGCGCTCGTCACGGTTTGCGGCTCCGCCCCCGAACCCCTCCTCCTACGCGACTCTCCTCCTTCCCGCTCGGTCCTTCGGTTCGCTCAGTTCTAGCTCCAGGTTCCACGCCGCGGCCTCGCTGTTCTGCGAGAGCCAGCCCAGCGGTCGCAGCGCGCACACGCACGCCCCGCGTCTCCCGCGCCCGGCGCCCGGCTCTCCCCACGCGCGCACACCTCGCGCACGGACGCACCCACGTTTCTCCTCGCGCGCCGGGGGCTCGGCGGCGGCGGCAGCAGCGGCAGAAGCGGGCAGACCGCGCGGGGCAATACCGTAGCGGCCGTCACGGGCTGGCCGGCCGGCCATGGAGGCTGATGGGGCCGGCGAGCAGATGAGACCGCTACTCACCCGGGTAACGAGCAGGGTGAGGGCGCCGCGGCGGTGGGGCTCCTCGGCGGGGGTAGGGCGCGGGGCGAGGCAGACAAAGGCGGGGGGCGCGGCGGCCGTCGCGGCTCGGCCACCTAGTCCCAGGCCCGTCGCCCCTCCACCTCCCGGCGGCCGACGCGCCTCGCCGTCCCCTTTGTGTAGCGGCCTGGGGCGCGGGTGCGAGGGGGCCGGCGGCTGCGCCCGGGAGGCCCAAGTCGGGGCGGCCGGAGGCGCGCCGCGGGCATCCTCTGCGCGCTCAGGCTGGACCCCGACATCCCCGCAGAGGCCGCCTGTGACCCCGACCATCCATCCCTTCCCTCAGTGCTCGCCTCCCCTGTTTCTCAGCGCGCTCCCCATGCGGGGTCCTGGTTCCGGTTGCTTTGGCGCAGGAGTTTCAGATTAGCCCTCGGAAACCTATCTTTCTTCTCCTTCTAAGGAGGACGGCGGCTCCACCTGTCTCTAGCCCCAGGCAGTGGTGAAGAGCTGGTTGAATCTTTCCCCCTCTTTCCGAGTGTCCCCTCCCGCTCCGCGGTGCGCTTTGTTCGGTGAGTTCTCCGGCCGCGTGGACTGGCCGCGCTCCTTCCCGGCCAAGGCTGTTTCGCTGTTGCCTGCCGGGTCCGCCTTCTCCACTGGCTGGAACCCGGGGAGTATCCTCCTGCCGCAGGCCAAGTAGAAGGAGGAGGGTGTCCTGAGCTGTCTGGTGCTCCTTCTCTAACTCATCTAGCAAAATCGCGTTTCCTACTGAGACTGGCTTTGGCTTCAGGGTTAGAAGGGAATGGGGATGGACTTAAGGCCGGTGTTCCCATTTGTGATGATGGGTGAATGGCCCATGCTCAAGAAGCGGACTTCCTGCTTTCATTAGAGCACATGCGTCTGTCCCCGCAGTTGTCTCTCCTTTCCAAGTTCGTGACTCAAAGGAGATGGAAGTATTCTAAATTTTCCTACTTCTAATTTTTACTATGCAACCAGCAAAGGCGGGAAGGTTGCAGGGAAAATTGTCCGGTCTTTCACAAGTAAGAGAAAAATTAATTCTATGTTTTTATTCAAGAGTTGTCTTTAAAACTGCCTGCCGGCTTTCCCTTTTAACTTTCAGGATTATTGTTAAGGTTATGGAAAGTAGTCATTCACGAGTTCAGTACGTTCATATAAGTTCTCTAACAGAGGAAAACTCAGTCACCAGACAGTGAAGTCATTTAGCAGTGTTTATTGGAAGATCATTCACAGTGATGGTAATGGAATACTGCAAACTCATCCTAAATAATCTGTAATAATAATAATAATAATAATAATATTATTATTATGTTGGTACAGAGTCTCGCACTGTCGCCCAGGCTGGAGTGCAGTGGTGCGATCTCGGCTCACTGCAACCTCTGCCTCCCGGGTTCAAGCCATTCTTCCGCCTCAGCCTCCGGAGTAGGAGGGATTACAGGCACGCACCGCCACACCCAGCTAATTTTTTGTATTTTTAGTAGAGTCGGGGTTTCGCCATGTTGCTCAGACTGGTCTGGAACTCCTGACGTCAGGCAGTCCGCCCGCCTCCCTCGGCCTTCCCAAAGTGCTAGGATTACAGGCGTGAGCCACCTCGCCTGGCCTTCTGTAATTCTTTGTGTTGCCTTTGAATAAACTGTTTTATATCACTTTCTCTGTGTGTTTCAAGTGTGATGTTGTCTGTTCTTAATTTCAATCGAGCAGTAAAGTGCATTCGAGTTTTCACAGAGCTGGGTAGAAACTATGGTGTGTTCTCAAGTATTGCCTGCCTAGCTACTAGAGGAAGCATATGATAAGGCCATTGCCCTCCAAATTATTCATTCATTGTAATAACACTTATTTGGACTAGTATTTATGCTATTTAGACTGTTATTTACGCTATTTACTGTAGTGTCCAACAAGGCAGAACCAACTCCATCCTAATATTTATTTATATATTTTTGAGACGGCGTTTTGCTCTGTCGCCCAGGCTGGAGTGCAATGGCCTGATCTTGCCTCACTGCAACCTCCACCCCCCGGGTTCAAGTGATTGTTCTGCCTCAGCCTCCCGAGTAGCTGGGATTACAGGCATGTGCCACCACACCTGGCTAATTTTGTATTTTTAGTAGAGACGGAATTTCACTGTTGGTTGGGCTGGTCTCAAACTCCTGACCTCAGGTGATCCACCAACCTCAGCCTCCCAGAGTGCTGGGATTACAGGCGTAAGCCATGGCACCCGACCCAACTCTATCCTGATAGAAGTGATATTTGAGTTGGGAGACAGATGACAAAGGAATTACTAAACACTGCTGTTAGTGACGTGGTAGGGGAGCACTTTAGGAGGGTAAACCTCCTAAGTCTTTGAGAAGATAAGGCTTGGCTACAGTTAACATATATAAATAAATAATAGAAATCAAATATAGTAAACTAGCATATGGTCTAAGAATAGAATGGGAGAATAGTAAAGCTGTAGGTTGAACTGACTTGAAAACAGGAAAGAGGAACTATTGGCGTTGGTAAAATCTTCGCTCACCCAGTTTTGGTAAATGAAAGTCATAAAAGAGAGATTATGATATTCATCAGTCATAATTCTAACTTGCAGCAGACTGCTCAGCAGCCAAAAAAGTAGAACAAATTAATATTCATAAAATCTCATCTTAGATTTGTAATTATGCAAAAAAATGTGGAATAGATTGGTGGCAGTTTATATTACTGTGAAATTGGAGCCCATCTGTTTCATAGTTTAGCCTCTATGGTTTCTTCTGCTCCTAAAATTCTATAATTTTCACTGATCAGGGTGTTGGGATAGAGAGAGGAAAGTCATTAATCTTGAAAAAATGTAACTTGTCTTTTGCTTTTGCTATAAAGCCTCATAATTGTAAGCCTCACTTGGAATTGATTTGTCAGTCTTTTTTGTTGTAGTTGTCAGTCTTATTTTCCAATATAGGTTAAATCCTACTATAAATAGCATAGTTTAGAAGGTTTCTAAGTTTTAGCAGGTAATATACTTTCTTGTAAGCAGTGCATGATTTAACACAATTCTGATACCACTTACGTTTTGGGACCATGATATTTTTCCATGATTTTGTTATGATTTTATTCATTTTGCACATATTTATTAAATATCCTATAGGTGCTAGGTAATGGGGATAGAGTCAAACAAGGTAGACAGAATTCTGCCTTTGCTGAGTTTATTTTGGCATATGGTGTGAACACAGTGATGGCATTTACATTTCTGCTTTCCATTTGTGAGTGCCAGTTAAAACATTTCATGAGTCTGTAAGAAATTAAAAAAAAAATAGTCATTAGAATAAATGACAGACAACCCAGTACTGATTGGCAAATGGAAGTTTTTTTTGTGGGTCTGTAAGTAGGCATTCTCTTTGAGGAACTGCAGTTAGGTATTGATACTAGGTATTGATACAGCACTCTAGGAATAGTATCAGGATTTCAATTACCCTTTTGCCTTATTCTAAGTATCTTTGGACCACAATCCATGGAGTTGTAATAAAGGGAGAGAGCAAATCTGAAGCTGTAGGACAAGGCTGGGTGCTGTGGCTCATGCCTGTAACCCTTGTACTTTGGGAGGCTGAAGTGGGAGGATCACTTGAGCCTAGGGGGTTCAAGACCAGCCTGGGCAACATCGTGGGACCCTGTCTCTACAAAACATAATTCCCCAGGTGTGTTGGTGCTTGCCTGTAGTCCCAACTACTTGGGAGGCCGAGGCAGGAGGATCACTTGAGCCTGGGAAGTTGAGGCTGCAGTGTGCTGTGATTATGCCATTGCACCGCAGCCTGGGTGACAGAGTGAAGCCCTGTCTCAATAAAAGATGAAACAAAGCTGTAGGACATTGATGAATTGTTTTGCCTGGTAATTGAGACTGGGAAGTACACAGGTTTTCTTCTAAGAGCTTAGAGAATTTTGTTACATTAGACTCTTGTTGTTGAATAGGTTAGAATACAGAGCCAAAGTAACCTGGTATTGGAGGAACCTGGCATATTATTTTAGTGGTATGTGGTATGCTAACCAATATATTGTAAAACTTTGCTAGTTATAATTGTCAACATCCTGTAATGGGTTGTTTTCTTCCTCTTTTCCTCCCCCTCCTTCTTACTGTATCTTACCACAAATATGATCTTAAAGTGGATAGGATCTGCAACTGACTAAACTGTGTGGGCCATTTAGGCGCTTACAGATATTTACATAGGGTTAATGTTAAAGATTAGTTACAGATCAATGTAACTTTTGATTTATACTATAGTTTCTTGATGATTACGATTTCCTCTGTAGCTATCACTTTTTATGCATACAGTATTTTTAGTCTTGCAATGAGCATGTACATTCTAGCTTACAGTGAATTTTACCTCTATTTTCATTTAGCAGGCAATGTTGTGTATTTTGTTGCATTTTTGCAGTTTGGGAAAATTTAAGATTATTTGCAATTGTAATGGTGACAAATCATAAGAGGTCTTTGGTTGACATAGTCTTATGGTAGTGTTTGGCAGTGCTGCTGTTGACAATCTTCCCTAAGCAGAGGGTTAGCTGATTAGAGTAGACTAGGTTGCTTAAATTAGTGACTCTTTCCTTCCATGGACCAGACATTTTCAAATGACTGTTAAGAGAGTGGCCTAATACTTCTTTTTTTTTGTTGAGGCAGGGTCTCATCCTTAGGGTTGCCCTAAAGTGGCATGTGGCACCATCATGGCTCACTGCAGCCCCAACTTCCCAGGCTCACGTGATCCTCCCACCTCAGCCTCCGGAGTAGCTGGGAATACAGGCACACCACCACGTCTGGCTAATTTTTTGTATTTTTAGTACAGGCAGGGTTTCAACATCTTGTGCAGGCTGATGTCGAACTCCTTAGCTCAAGCGATCCACCCTCCTCCACCCGGCAAAGTGTTGGGATTACAGGCGTGAGCCACTACACCTTGCCAACACATCTTTTCAGTACTTGGTTTAGAAAGTTAATGTGTTTATGATATAGATTTGCATTTTATCTGGAGCTAATATGCCAATACAGACAGGTTCTAGTTTGGCATTTCTTTTTTTTTTTTCCTAAGACAGGGTCTCACTCTGTCGCACAAGCTGGAGTGCAGTGGTGCGATCTTGACTCATGGCAACCTCCGCCTTCCGGGTTCACTAGATTCTTGTGCCTCAGCCTCCCCAGCAGCTGGCATTACAGGGGTGTGCCACCATGCCCCCATCTCTTTCTCTCTCTTCTTTTTTTTTTTTTTTTGTATTTTTAGTAGAGACAGGGTTTCGCTATGTTGGCCAGGCTGGTCTTGAACTCCTGACCTCCGATGATCCATCTGCCTCGGCCTCCCAAAGTGCTGGCATTACAAGCGTGAGCCACTGCGTCTGGCCTAGTTTGTTGGTTTTAAGCAGATTTTCAGATTTCTTCCAAAGAGGATGTTTTAAAATGTTTTAATTTTTCTTAAGCCATTTTAGTGAGTGTACTTAAGCAGTTTTCAGTATCAAGGGGTTAAAGGACAGTCCACTGTTAATAGTGAAATAGGGAAGATGCTTTAATGTTGTTGGGTTTTTTTTTTTTTTTTTTTTTTTAGGAGGGGGTTTGGTTTTTTCGCCCTTGAGTGCAGTGGTGTGATCTTGGCTCACTGCAACCTCCTTCCCCCCAACCCGGGTTCAAGCGATTCTCCTGCCTCAGCCTCCCAAGTAGCTGGAATTACAGGCGCACGCCACCACACCTGGCTAATTTTTGTATTTTTAGTAGAGACAGGGTTTCACCATGTTGGCCAGGCTGGTCTCAAACTCCTGATCTCAGGTGATCCGCCCGACTCAGCCTTCCAAAGTGCTGGGATTACAGGTGTAAGCCACTGTGCCCTGCCCGCTTTAATGTTTTAAATGACCTTTTTTTTTTTCCCTCACTTTTCAGAGAATTTTATGTGAACTAGTGTCATGTGTTCCGATTCTGTTCACTCACATCTTAAGGGCAGTAGAGAAGTTGTCTTCTCCCTCTCTCTAGATTCCATGACTGTATTGCTTCTTTTCAGCCAGATTTCCCAATTTGGAAAAGCTGTCGAATTGTGTGTCTTTTCTGATTAGGAACATAAGAAGGGGTTATACTTTTGACAGTAGATTCACACTTGGAAGATGCCTCTTTTGTTTCATTACAGAAAGGAGTGTGGAATGGTTTTTCAAAAGAGCATGAAGGTGGGCTCGTGAGCCAAGGTCGCTCCACTGCTCTCCAGCCTGCTGAGACGCCATCTTCAAAAAAAAAAAAAAAAAAGGCTCTGGGAAATCTTATAATAAATAAAGACATTAAACTTCGATGGGGAGAGAATGCAGCTTAATATTAAATGGTATTGCCAAACAGAGATCTTTGATTATTCCAGCCTAATGAGAAACGAGAAGGGGACGAGCAGTGGTTTGGTATCAACCATGGGTTCAGATCTTAACTTAGCCTCCAATGGTAGGGCCTGAAAATTTTTAGAAAATCTCTGCCCGTGAGTTCCCATCTTTAACACAGAGATAATAAGTGATTAAATGAGAGACCTAATACAATGCATTGTTCAGAGCAGGCTTTCTCTAAAAAGTTACCTGTTCACTAACTTGCCACACAACAAAGGACAAAATCATAAATCCTTACATTAGGATTTGCATAAATGCAAGAAACATGACATTCCTCCTGCCCAGTGCTAGGATTAGAAGAAGAGTACGATAGAACCTTCAGGGGAGTTTCATTATTTATTCTGAGGGGCTAGAATAATGCTGAAGTTATTAATTCAGACTTAGCTGTAGTTGTTTCCTTCTATTTTTAAAAGTTGTTTCCTTCTATTTTTATTACATAAGTTTTGTGAATTAAGTTGCTAATGTTATAGAAATTAAGTATCTGAAATTTGCCTCTCTGCCTCCAGATTCCCAGATGGCTGGGGATAGAGTTTTCCTGGGTCATTCATTGCTAAATTCTCAATTAAGTCTAGCCTAGGGTCTAACACATTGAACAAATATATTTGTTCAATGGATGAATGTTAGGATGATGTTATTAGTCTGTTATCACACCACTATAAAGAACTACCTGAAACTGGGTAATTTATGAAGGAAAGGGGTTTAATTGACTCACACAGGTCTGCAGGCTGTACAGGAAGCATGGCTAGGAGAACTCAGGAAACAAACATGGCAGAAGGGGAAGTATGCAAGTCTTCTCATAGTGGCAGGAGAGAGGGAAGTGGGAAGTGCTACACACTCTCAAACAACCAGATCTCATGAGAGCTAATGAGAACAACAAGGGGGACATCTGCCCCCATGATTCAGTCATCTCCCATCAGGCCACTTCTTCAACATGAGGGGATTACAGTTTGACATGAGATTTGGGTGGGGACACAGAGCCAAATGATAGCAGATGATACTACGACTCAATAAGATTTGAAAGTGAATATACTGCTGGTTAATTGTTTAGTCAAGTAATATGTTTTATGACTTTTATTTATAGTATTAACCAATAAGAAAAAGGATGCTTCTTTGCTTGATACAACTGCCAGTAGAAGAGAATGTTTCTTGCCTTGGTTCCTTGAGTGAGAATGTTGAGTAAATGCAGTAAATGCAAGTTGGATTGATTCCAAAGAGTACATAACATTTTTTAAACCTGAGAGAAAATTTTAGGCAAGTGAATATTAAGCACCATTAAAATGAAAATTTTATGAAAATTTATCCTATTTTCACCACTTTTAAATAAATTTACATTGATTGTTGGAAAACTGGGTATTTTGGTTAAATCTTAATACTCGTGTGATTTTACTTTATGAAAAGCAGTGACTTGATATATATGATTATAAAAACACCAATGACAAGCAATTTCAGAGTCTAGAGGTCAGCTGTTGTATGTATTGGTTTGAAATTATGCTATCCTATTCTTTAGAATTATTACATACATAATATAATTTTTTTTGTTCATCTGCTTTTAATTTTGTGATTTTGAGGTTTGCGAACCCTCTTCCTTCCTGGACTCTGCCTCCCTAACCTGCCAATCCATGCATAAATGTTTATACAGGTGCTGTAATTAGCCAATGCACTGACTCAGTAGAGTCCTTTCAGTAATATTTTGTCTTTATTTTTGTTTTGTTCATAATTATTCCCAAATGACCTTGATTGTAAAATGTCCAAGAGAAACTTCCTTATCCATTTTTGCCATTAGCAGTATCCTTGGAATAAGACTTTGTTATAAGCCTGTTTGTATCTGGGGAAGTTGGTCATTTGTTAGGAATAAGGGATTCATTCAGTCTAAAATTGGCCTTCATTTGGCCTTTTATTTTATCTTATTGAGGCAATTTATTCAGTAATAGGAAATTCAGTAAATAATCATAGGCTCTAACCCTCATTTTCAAAACAAGGTAAAATTTGGAGGTGGCTTAACCTAGATGTAACAAGTACATGTTTGGGTTTCAGATATACCTGGGTTGCCTATTTCTAATCTGCCACTTAGGTGGCTTTGGGCAACTGACATCTTTGAATCTCACTTTTCTCATTTGCAAATTGGAATTACTATATTAAACTTACCTCATAGGGCTCGTCTTAGGATCAGGTAGAATACTGTGTATAAAATACTAAATGTGCCTCTTGGAAACTTGCTATTAATAATCAGCCTGTGTTCTTATGGAGTATCCTACATAATAAAATTCTAAAAGAGTTTGTGTACAGAATGAGGAAAGAGAAAAAAAATCTTGACTATCCTTAAACCTCTGGTATTTAGATATTCTAGATAACTCTGTGGGTAGGGATTTGATATTGTTTTTGTTTTTCATTTTTTTGTTTTTTGAAACGGAGTCTCGCTCTGTTGCCCAGAATGCAGTGGCGCAATCTCGGCTCACTGCAACCTCCACCTCCCAGGTTTAAGCGATTGTCCTGCCTTGGCCTCCCAAGTAGCTGGGATTACAGGTGTGCGCCATCATGCCTGGCTAATTTTTTTGTATTTTTAGTAGAAATGGGGTTTCACTATGTTGGCCAGACAGGTCTCCAACTCCTGACCACAAGCGATCTGGCAAAATGCTGGGATTATAGGCGTGAGCCACCACACCTGGCCTGATACTGGTTTATTGCCTAAAGCTTCACATTTTAAAGGATATGACATGTTGACAAAAATGTTTAAAAGCCTCATTAAAGCGTAATATAATTATCTTCTTTTATTTATTTTGAGACAGAGCCTCACACTGTCTCCTGGAGTCACTGTCTCCAGGAGTCTCGTACTGTCGCACAAGCTGGAGTGCAATGGCGTGATCTCGTTTGCCTTCTGGGTTCAAGTGTTTCTCCTGCCTCAGCCTCCCGAGTAGATGGGATTACAGGTGCCTGCCACCATGCTGGGCTAATTTTTTGTATTTTCAGTAGAGACCAGGTTTCACTATGTTGACCAGGCTGGTCTCGAACTCCTGACCTCGTGATGCGCCCTCCTCAGCCTCCCAAAGTGCTGGGATTACCTTTAAATGTTTTAACCATTTTGACAAAATATTTAAAATGTGATATATCTCTCCTTTTAACAATAGAGTACTGTCACTAGCTTTAGACTGTTTTTAAAACTTACCCTGTGTTTAACTGTTTTATCATTGAATTTCTTATCTGCTGTAGATTTGTTACTGATAACAAAATCACAGTTATTTAATGGGGATGATGATGGAGGCCTCGGTTATCTCACTTATTTACTCTCTGAGACACAAATTTTACTTCCTAAGACTGCTTTCTGATTCTTGGCTTGTTGTAGACACTTCATTCTGTTTTGATGAGATCTTACTGTATCTTTTTGATAATGTTAGACTCTCAAAATTTAGTGTACAGGGTATAGAAAGTCAGAGAGCTTAGCATAGTGTTCGGCCGAATAGGCATAAGATAGTTTCTAGTTGTTATTCTGTTGAGGCAGGATGATAATAAATTATACTTTATAAAGGGTTCGTAGTCATAGTTTCATCTTAAATTTACCATTTATATATTTTTTCTATAATATGAAATAATTACCATGAATTTTTTTGGGTAAAGTGATAATCTAAATTTTGATTTGTGTACACATACAATTTGTGCACATACGCACTTTGTCATTTTATATATGTGTTTGGATCATTAGATAACTTTAAGATGTTTAGGAATTTCCAGAATAACTATGTAGCATTAAATTTTATTGGGTTAATATACTCAATCTGCCTTTTTTTTTTTTTTTTTTTTGAGATGGGGGTCTCAGGTCTCACTCTGTCACCCAGGCTGGAGTGCTGGTATGATCTCGGCTCACTACAGCCTCCACCACCCCCCCGCCCCAGCTCAAACAGTCCTCCCACCTCAGTCTCCCAAGTAGCTGGGACTACAGGCGTGCACCACCACACTTGGCTAATTTTTTGTATTTTTGGTTTTGCCATGTTGCCCATGCTGGTCTCGAACTCCTGAGCTCAAGTGATACGCCTGCCTCAGCCTTCCAAAGTGTTGTGATTATGGGTGTGAGCCTGACCACAAGCTGCCTTTCTATTTTACAAAAATGTGATTTCTCAAAGGGGTCATTAAAGTAGGAATTTTAAAGTAATTCAACTTGTTTTAAAGAGCCGGTCGTATATGTACTGACTTTATTAATTGCATTTTTTTTTTTTTTTTTTTTTAAGAGATGAGGTCTTGCTATGTTGCACAGGTGAGAATGTGGTGGCTATTCACAGGCATAATCATAGTGCACAGGAGCCTTGAACTCCTGGGCTCAAGTGGTCCTCTGGCCTCAGCCTCCCAAGTAGTTGAGACTAATGGTGCATACACACATACCATGCCCAGCTTATCAATTTTTGAGATAGATATTTTCTTCCATTTTTTAAGCCGATTCTAATTTTTTTTTTTTTTTTTTGAGACAGAGTCTCCCTCTGTCGCCCAGGCTGGAGCGCAGTGGCGTGATCTGGGCTCACTGCAACCTCCGCCTCCCAGATTCAAGCGATTCCCCTGCCTCAGCCTCCCGAGTAGCTGGGATTATTAGCTTGCGCTACCACACCCAGCTAAATTTTTGTATTTTTAGTATAGATGGGGTTTCGCCATGTTGGCCAGGCTGGTCTCAAACTCCTAACCTCAGATGATCCTCCCGCCTTGGCCTGCCAAAGTGCTGGGATTATAGGCATGAGCCACTGTGCCCAGCCTGATTCAATTCTTTTTTGAAAAGCAATTTCGATAGAGGTAAGATACAAATAGAAATTGTTTCATTGATTAGAAATTAAAACAGTATTTTAATATGATTCCATAGCAAAGTATAGGCCCATCGGAATGTGAATTCGTATTGGAGGTGTGATGGCAAGAGGTGGGAGATAAGGTCGTAAAGGGAGTGGAGGAAATTATTTTTAGATTAAATTTCGTCATTTCAGATCACGGCTGAAAATGCAAATTATACACTATATCATTGCATTCAATTTATTTAATTTTATTTTTATTTCTATATATATTTTTATTTATATGTATATATTTTGAGACGGAGTCTCATTCTGTCGCCCAGGCTGGAGTGCAGTGATGCAACCTGTACAGATAGGGTTTCGCCAGGTTGGTCTCGAACTTCTGACCTCAGGTGATCAGCCTGCTTTGTCCTCCCAAAGCGCTGGGATTACAGGTGTGCGTTGCTGCAACCAGCTGCATTCAATTTAAAAAAGACATTTTAAAATTTAATATCTTGTCACTGACTTAAGCTTATGTATTCAATTTTTATATAATTTATTTGCTATCATTTGCTAATTGAATTGGTTTAGCAATAAATGGCTTAAAAGGTTAAGAAATGAGTATTGACTAGATTAGCACTGAGGGATTGTTTTATACCATGCCAGTGCTTTCTTTGTTATGGTTATGAGATGTGAACAGTGAGGGGCAGTTTGAGATTGTAATTTGGTAGCAGTGAATTTCAGATGGGAGATTGCTGCCTCTCTGCTAATTTAGAATAAATAGCTGATTGGAGGAGTAAATACTGTTTATTGAGAAGATTTTCATATAAAGCCAGAATGATAATATTTTCAGCTTTTTCAATCGGCCTCACAGGAATGGCATATCAAGTGTAGAAGATGAGCATTGGTTGACAAATTTTTGTTGGGCCTGTTGGTTAGGAGTCATTTACTGTTTAATGCCTTCAGTCACTCAAATGTGAAAGCTTTTGCTTTAGTTTGTCATCTGAAACAAAGTAACGTGAACCACAGTTTATAAAATGCAGGCCTGGGACCTGTAATGGGAATTTTATTACTCACTTTGTTGATGGTGTATCTGTGATCCCAGCACTTTGGGAGGCCAAGGCGAGCGGATAACCTGAGGTTGGGAGTTCGAGACCAGCCTGACCAACATGGAGAAACCCCATCTCTACTAAAAGTACAAAATGAGCTGGGCATGGTGGTGCATGCCTGTAATCCAGTTACCCAGGAGGCGGAGGTTGTGGTGAACCAAGATCGCCCCATTGCACTCCAGCCTGGGCAACAAGAGTGAAATTCACTCCGTCTCAAAAACAAACAAAAAAAGCTTCAAATTTGCCCCCTTTCACCTTGTTCTCCAAGCAGAATAGCTGTGGGGCTGAAATCCCGACTAGCCTCTGCCTGCTTTAATGTAGTTATTGTTAAATAAAATTCAGGAAGGATATACCCCAAATATTCATTTTCTGAATCTGTTCCTTACTGCAGATTGAATCTTTTCCAAACTGCAGATTGTGACTTACTAATAATTTGTAAAAACAATTTAGTGGATTATAAGTGTTAGAAAAGAAAGGAACAGAATAGAGAATAGTGAGCCACCACGCCCCACCCCTAGTATTTCATTGAATGCTTATATTGTACCAGAAATGTTTCTAAACTATATTCATTACATGCAACATCTTGTTTAATTTTTTTTTTAGCCTATCATTTGTATAAGTATTGTTGTTAACCCATTATACAGATGAGGAGACAGATCCAGTGAGACTAAGTAATCTACCCAGCCTAGTAAGTGAGTGAAGAGCCAGGATTTCAATTTAGGCAATCTTACTAGATCTAGAACCTACATTATTATGATTACTATTAATTTCTTCCTAGAGCCATGTTGTCTAGGCTGGAGTACAGTGGCTGTTAACAGGTGGCTTCAAAGCACAGTGCAGCTCTAATTCCTGGGCTCAAGCAATCCTCCACCTCAGTCTCTTGACTAAGTGTGACAGGTCAGCTTAGTCTTCAGCCAAAATAAATTGGTTGACAAATTGCATTGCATGTTTATGTACAGTTTTTCAGTATCTAGTCTTAATTTTATCCTAATATAATATAATTTGTGGAGATAATTTTTTGGATTATGTCATTAATTAGAAGCTGTTGTCAAACAGGTATAGATTGTTTTAATCTCTTAATAAGAATTTATAAGGCTGGTCTCGGTGGCTCATGCCTGTAATCCCAACACTTTGGGAGGCCGAGGCGGGCTGATCACTTGAGGTCCGGAGTTCAAGACCAGCCCGGCCAACATGGTGAAACATCATCTCTACTAAAAATACAAAAGTTAGCTTAGCTGGGTGTGGTGGCATGCACCTGTAATCCCAGCTACTTGGGAGGCTGAGGCAGGAGAATCTGTTGAACCTGAGAGGATTTTATTTACATATAAAATGCCCATCTGAATACTACTCTACTATGTCCTAAATTTGGCTAATATAAAAATGAAATATTTAATAGTACTTTGCCTTGATAATTGTTTTTCTGAATGAAATTAAATGTACAGCTTTCTTAAAGCAACTACTAGAGAAGTTTTTTCAAACTCAGAATTTCTTTGCCTTTAGAGTCATTCTCTTAACCATAACCATAGCAAGAGAGAAAAATTCCATGGTTCTAATCATAACCACTAGATGGTGATCTTATATATTGGTGAAGCCTAAATTTTAGTGGTGTTAAAATACTGAAATGGTTGCCCAAATTAAGCAATGTGAACTCAGCAGTGCTATTTAGCAGTGTGAAAGGAGTGGACTGGCTGTACTCCTCACTGAAACATATGTTTTGAAGTGATACAGGTTTCCATTTGTTTTATGGGATTTCTCCTTCCTCTTTTCTTGTTGACATTTATGCTGCTTATTGCTGTGATTTCAGTTTTATTAGCTGTTACTGAATTGCTAGCAAAGTGTTTTAAAATAATGAAGTGAAAATTTTTGTGATTGATTTAATTATGTTTTACTTACAATTCCATAAATAAGGCATGTGAGTAAAATTATATGTAGTTTAATATAGGGGAAGGTATGTGGCCTAGTGGAATGAACATGGGCTCTTTGAAATCAGATACCCCTGATTTGAATAATGATCAGCTGTGTTACCATAAGGAGTTTTTGTGAGAATTAAAAATAATGTTTGTAAGTGGCCCAGTGAAAAGTGCATTGTCCCTGGAGGTGGGACATGATTTTAAATTATATCTTATCCAAGCTGAAGCAATGGGACCTTGAGAAAATTATTTAACTTTTCTGAGTCTCAAGTTTCTTTCACATATTTGGGAGAGTAATACTTGCTTCTAAAATTGTTTAGTGTAAGACTATTATAAAAGCTAGTAACAACCACAGTGTATGACTGTGGAATACTAAATAAAACGAACTTCCTTACCCATCCATTATTAATGGAGATTATTCTTCCCAAACTTTTATTTCTAAAGAGTTTAGGAAAATATAAAGAAAATAAAACAATTTTGTTTTTTTTCCTCGAGACGTAGTCTTGTTCTTTTGCCCAGGCTGGAATGCAATGGCGGGATCTTGGCTCACTGTAACTGCTGCCTCCTAGGTTCAAGCAATTCTCCTGTCTCTGCCTCCCTAGTAGCTGGGACTACAGGCGCACACCACCACACTGAGCTAATTTTGGTATTTTTTTTATGGAGATGGCTAATTTTGGTATTTTTGATAGAGACGGGCTTTGTCATATTGGCCAGGCTGGTCTCGAACTCCTGACCTCAGGTGATCCACCTACCTCAGCCTCCCAAAGTGCTAGAATTGAAGGCGTGAACCACTGCACCCATCCAAGAAAGTAAAAATTTTAAAGAATTTAAACATATCTTCTCATAATTAAAATTGTGCACCTTAATGTACCCCCCCTTTTCTGTCATATAAAGAGAAACATGGGCCCTCTGCTTTGTCAGCAGTATCATTTCATCTAATTACATTCCTGTATTACGTTCCTATACAGAAAAAGTAATTTCCCATCTGTAAAGGAACTTAAATGGATACCACATATGCTTTCTTAATCACTTTAATTCCTGTACAGTTTTCTACCTAATTTAAAATTTCTTGGTTTCCCCCCGCCCTTTGGCCAATTGAAATTCACAATTAGAAATTTAAGCTATGTAGTATTTCATTTTCTTGATTTTAAGATTTCAAAAAATCAGTTAATTTGATTATATAATTTAATGATTGTAAAGCAGTAAAAATGTTAGTATTTTATTTATTTATTTTTTTTACTGTGCCTACCAGTTTTTGGAAAATGGGAAAATGGTTAGGAAAATTTTGAACCACCTTCTGTAGGTAGCTGACCTTGTGAAATGTTTTTTCAAAAATGTTACTTGCTTTTTTATTGAAGTTGTATCTACTTAAAACAAGAATTGATTGTAGGTTTGTTTTTTATTATTACTATTTTTTTTTTGAGACAGAGTCTTGCTCTGTTTCCCGGGCTTGGAGTGCAGTGGCGCCATCTCGATTCACTGCAAACTCCGCCTCCTGGGTTCAAGCTATTCTCGTGGCTCAGCCTCCTGGGTGCCCGGGATTACAGGCACGCCTGGATAATTTTCGTGTTTTTGGTAGAGACCAGCGTTCCGCCATGTTGTCCTAGCTGGTCTGAAACCCCTCAGCTCAAGCAGTCCGCCCGCCTTGGCCTCCCCAAGTGCTGATATTGTAGAAAAAAAACAGGTTTTTGTCACACGGCCTGGAAAGATTAGGCACACAGATACCTTGAAAGGTGAGGGGTTACGAATTTATTGGGCGAAAAAGAAAGAACAACACAGGAAAGTGAAATGGAGTCCTGGCTAACAGGCTGTTCATCTCACCAATTGGATTCTAGGTTGCTATCCCGGAATAGGAGGGGCCGGGCTCTTCCCCCACTTCAAATGGCGCGAACGTTTCGCGGTTCCAGCCCATCCCCCATCTTCCCAGTCCTCGTAGATTATTTTGGGAGCTCTTTTTACTTGACTGTCTTACTAGGATTTACAGACATCGCCGGAGTGGCTGGCTTGCTTTTTTTTTTGTTTTGTTTTTTTGTTTTTTTTGAGACGGAGTCCCGCTCTGTTGCACAGGCTGGAGTGCAGTGGTGCGATCTCGGCTCACTGCAACCTCTGCCTCCCAGGTTCAAGCAATTCTCCTGCCTCACCCACCCTCCTGAGTAGCTGGGATTATAGGCGCCCGCCACCACGCCTGGCTAATTTTTGTATTTTTAGTGGAGATAGGGGTTTGCCATGTTTGCCAGGCTGGTCTTGAACTCCTGACCTCTGCCTTGGCATCCCAAAGTGCTGGGATTACTGGTCTGAGCTACCGCCCCCCCGCCTTGATTGTAGTTTTGAAGAACGGACTAAAATGTCACTATTTCACCCGTAATGAATTATCAGTTATCTTTTATATTAAATGTTACATTGAATTAGTAGATCTTTAGTATCTTAAGAAAAACATCTTCGTTGAAACAGACTAACATGTATCTATATTTGTGTTCAAATAAACACTCACAAATGGGTTTTGTTCTTACGAAAACATGAAAATGTGGTATTTAAAAACTACAGCATGTTTTCTTTTTTTTTTTTTTTTGAGACGGAGTCTTGCTCCAGGCTGGAGTGCAGTGGCACAATCTCCACTCACTAGCTTCCGCTTCCTGGGTTCTAGCGATTCTCGTGTCTCCGCCTTCCAAGTAGCTGGGATAACAGGCACGCCTGGTTAATTTTCGTGTTTTTGGTAGAGACCAGGGTTTCTCTATGTTGCCCAGGCTGGCTCTCAAACCCCTGAGCTCAAGCAATCAGCCCACCTTGGCCTCCCAAAGTGCTGGTGTTGTAGATAACGGCAGGGAAAGATTAGGCAGGCAGACATTTTGAAAGGTGAGGAGTTATGAACTTACTGGGCGAAAACAACAACACAGCAAAGTGAGATGGAGTCCTGCTAACAGGCTGTCCATCTCACCAATTGAATTCCAGGTTACTATCCCGGAACAGGAGGAGTCACGCTCTTCCCCGCTGCAAATGGGAACAGGAGGGGAGGGGTCAGGCTCTTCCCCCTTGCAAATGGCGCGAACTTTCGCGGCTCCACCCCATCCTCAGCCTCCCAGTGCGCAAGCAACTCGTAGATTTTCTTGGGAGCCATTTTTATTTGGCTGTGTCACTAGGATTACATATATTAGCCACCACATTGGGCTTGCTTGCTTGCTTTTTTTGTTTTTGTTTTTGTTGAGGTGGAGTTTCACTCTTGTTGCCCAGGCTGGAGTGCAGTGGTGCGATCTCGGCTCACTGCAACTGCCACCACGTCCGGCTAATTTTTTTTTTTTTTTAAGAGACAGAGTCTGGCTCTGTCACCCAGGCTGGAGTGCAGCGGCGCCATCTCAGCTCACTGCAAGCTCCGCCTCCCGGGTTCAAGCCATTTTCCTGCCCAGCCTCCCGAGTAGCTGGGGTACAGGCGCCCGCCACCACGCCTGGCTTATTTTATTTTTTGTATTTTTAGTAGAGACGGGATTTCATGGTGTTAGCTAGGATGGTCTGGGTCTCCTGACCTCGTGATCTGCCCGCCTCGGCTTCCCAAAGTGCTGGGATTACAGGCGTGAGCCAGTGCGCCCGGCGCTAATTTTTCTGTTTTTGGTAGAGACGGGGTTTCGCCATGTTGGCCAGGCTGGTCTCTACTCCTAACCTCAGGTGATCCGCCCACCTCCGCCTCCGCCTCGCCTGCCAAAGTGCTGGGATTACAGGCATGAGCCACTGCGACCGGGCCCTGCTTTTTTCTTAATATTTTACCGACATCTATTGCATGGGACTTTGTAATTGTAACTCATTATTCATAGTATAGTTATAATATTCCATGGTAATCAGCCATTCCTCTGTCTTTTTGCTTTCAGATTCTTTGTTTTTGCCAGTTTGAACAGTAAACATTTTTTTAAACCCAGCTCGTAATGAGTTTATTAAATAGTTAAGCATCTGCAGTGGTAACTTCAGCCTCAATTCCTAGTGCAGTAGTGATGGAAGTAATCTGTTTAACAGTCTTGGAAGGACTTTCCAAGTCTGTGAGTTGCTTGTAGATTCTCATGTGGAAGCAATCCCATGTTTTAGGACCTTCACCGTTTTTCTTGTAGTGATTCTCAAAGTCTTAGGCATCTGAACTGGTCCTTTTAAGATTCTTTTCCTTTGCATCTCTGTTCCAGCCAGCACACATTTTCAGGGATTTTACGTTGCGACTGATTAGCATAATTCTGACTTGTCGAATCGCCACCTCTGGTTCTTTCCAGTATTTTTAGAAGCATGGCTATGGTATTGCTTCCTGACCAACTTGTTCCTCAGTGACACCAAACGTCAATGACTCAAGAACATAATGTGAGTTAGGAGCAGGAGTGGGTTGACCAGAGCTCCCCAGTACCTGCGAACGTGTCTTAAAAAATCCCAAACGTTCTTGACTTTATATTTTGTTGGTTTTGTTTCTGTTGAGTAGATACCCAGAAGTAATATTGCTGCACCAAATGTATGCTGAAAAATTTGTAAATGAATTCTTGCTAGCTTACTCTCCAAAGTTTTGGGTAATTTACATTCCCAAGTAGGAAGTACAAGGGTGTCTCTGTCTCCCTATCATTACTAGTATTAAATGTGAATTTAAAAAATTTATGGAAATAAAAAATTAAATCTCATGTATGGTCCGTTAAAAAAATTTGTTTTTCTAATCTAATGGGTCTTAAATTCCATTTGTTAAACATCTAGTGAGAGTGTCCCTTTAGCTATTGGCCATTGGTATTTTTACATAAGGGAATTACTTGGTTCATACTTTTTTTTTTTTTAAAGATAGAATCGCACTCTGTTTCCCAGGCTGGAGTGCAGTGGTACAATCTTGGGTCACTACAGTCTCTGCCTCCCAGGTTCAAGTGATCCTCCCACTGCAGCCTCTCGTGTAGCCAGGACTACAGGAGCATGCCACAACGCCCGGCTAATTTTTTTTTTTTTTTTTTGATGGAGATGGTGTTTCACCATGTTGGCCAGGCTGGTCTCGAACTCCTGACCTCAAGTGATCTGCCTGCCTCGGCCTCCCAAAGTATTGGGATTACAGATGTGAGCCACTGTGCCCAGCCATGGTTCATATTCTTAGTCCATTTTTGTATACCTTTTTTCCTTATTTATTCATCTTTTATTGGTTTGTTTTGTTTTTTTGTTTTTGTTTTTGTTTTTTTGTAAACGAGGTCTTTCTGTGTTGCCTAGACTGGTCTCAAAATCCTGTCCTCAAGCGATCCTCCAGCGTTGGTCCACCAAAGTTGCAGGATTATCTCCATTCCTGGCCTGTTACTGCTTAAAGAAAAGCTTTTGGTTTTAATTTATCTTGTAATTGGCTGCCTTCAAATGAATCTATTTTGTTGTTGTTGTTGGTTTTTGTTTTTGTTTTTGTTTGAGACAGAGTCTCGCTTTGTCACCCAGGCTGGAGTGCAGTGGCGCGGTCTCGGCTCACTGCAATCTCCGCCTCCTGGGTTCAAGCGGTATTCCCTGCCAGTCTCTCAAGTAGCTGGGGTTACAGGCATGAGCCACCATGCCTGGCCAAATGAATTTTATTTTTTTTTTGTGCTAATTGGTTGAATATGTCATTCTAGGTACACAGTCACATCATCCGCAAATAAAGATAATTTTGTTTTTTTGTTCTATTTTCGTTACATTAGCTCCACATTCAAATTGATGGATGTTCCTATAAACAGTGGAATCCTACAGCTCACGTAACAAGTGAAATCTTTAGTATTTTACACTTTAATATGTTTGCTCTTGGTATCTGGTTATAATTTTGTTACTTTTGGACAGGTTCACTTTATTTTCATTATACGTGAGTCATGTTGTAAAGGTCTACTGGGAGTCTTGAAGGAATAATAAAAGACACACATCTAGACACATCTTGATGAAATTATTGAGCCAGAAACGGAAAAACAAAGAAACAAAAACCTGGTGGATATTAGGCTTCTGGTCAGTAGCACTAGATTCTTGAAGGCTGTGGTGCAGTACCTGAGAGAAGGTATCTATACAAAATACGTATCGAGTAAAATGATTTTTGAACATGAAAAGATTTTCTTTATCACCCATATATTCATTGTGAAGCATATTTCTCAAGACCTTAAATGAAAATGAGAAAGGAATAATATGAGCTGAACGTCACTCAGACAAATTAGGGGAAAACACCCTTGATAAAAAATTAATAGAGGGATCTACTTTATTTTAATGTTTGAAATAGTCTCTTGTGAGCAGTAGGGATTTCGTGACATTGATTCAGATGGTCCAATTTTCATTCTTGGTTCTGCACTAGACAATACGTATTTAAGTAATTCTAGTACTTCATATGCTTTTTAATATGAGTTTTCAGTTTTAGAATTAACCAGAGGACACAGCTTAGAAGGCTTTATTTTACATATTGAATAGAATGTAAATGTTATGATTCTTGATACAAAAAATATAGGCCGGGTGCAGTGGCTCACGCCTATAATCCCAGCACTTTGTGAGGCCTAGTCGGGTGGCTATCTCTTGAGGCCAGGAGTTTGGAACCAGCCTAGCCACCATGGAGAAGCCTGGTCTCTACTTAAAATAGAAAAATTAGCCGGGCGTGGTGGTGGACACCTATAATCCCAGCTGCTAGGGAGGCTGAGACATGAGAATCGATTGAACTTGGGAGGCGGAGGTTGGAGTGAGCCAAGATTGCGCCACTGCACCCAGCCTGGGTGACAGAGCAAGACCCTGTCTCAAAAACAAAAATATATACACACACACACACACACACACACACACATATATACACACAAATATATATATATACACACATATATAAATAAAACACTGAGGTGTGGAAGAGAGATTGTAAATGAAAGGATATGGGTTGTGTTAGAGAAAATTCTTTCTTTTCTTATTGTGGAACAGATACTGTCTAAAATTGATGAACCAAGATGTGAAATAAATTATTTAAAGTTATAATGGCAACTGGAGCAACTAAAAACAGTTCAAGACACAACAGAATGTGGTTATATTTCATAAGTGGAAGTGGAAATGGGAGGAATACTTGCTTATTTGGGGGCACTTTTGTAACCTTGGATTTTTCTACCATTTACAGATTAATTTGATAAATTAGTTAAAAATGTAGTTTAAGTGAAAAAAACAAGTTATATATAAAACAGTAAATGTGTAATGAATGCTGTCTTTTTTGTAAGAATAAAAATATTAGAAGGCTGAAAATGGAATGAAGAGACTAAAGGATCAAATGAGATGTCTGTGTATGCCTCCTATTAAATAAAATTATACTGAAAATTAATCTTTAAAGAATTAGCCAAACAAAAGCCTACTGGTTAGTTTCGTTTATTTGTTGAGTTACTTTATATTTTTATTTTATCAAATAATGTATTAAACTAAAACTAATTTACCTATTTCACCTATAAACCTTGATTTTAAAAATTTTATTGGAATATTGGTTTAGTAGTGTCCATGATAGTGTTACTTACAGTGGGAAATGTTGGAGAAGTGTTTCTTCCGTATTTTGGTGTATAGTATTTTGTATTTGGGAAATTAAAAAGTCTGTACGCGCACCTAGTTTCTTCTTCTTTTCCCTCTGAGGTTGCTTAACCTTCCCTTCCTCCCACTTAAATCCCTATGCTTATGGTTTTTATAATCCAGTGGGGGAAGAGAGGAACGGGGCAGACGTGTGCTTGACCAGGTGGTTAATCTCTTAAGTACTGGTGGGGAGGGCCAAGATTTTCCACAGGAAGTATATTTCAAGAGGTCATTTTGGAATTTTTTTTTTTTTTAAGATGGAATCTCACTCTGTTGCCAGGTTGGAGTGCAGTGCAGTGGCATGATCTCAGCTCACTGCAGCCTCCACCTCCTGGGTTCCAGCAATTCTCTTTCCTCAGCCTCCAGAGTAGCTGGGATTACAGGCGGGCACCACCATGCCTGGCTAATTTTTGTATTTTTAGTATAATTTTTGTATTTTTAGTACAGGTGCGGGGTTTCACCACGTTAGCCAGGCTGGTCTTGAACTCCTGACCTCAGGTGATCTGCCTGCCTTGGCCTCCCAGAGTCCTAGGATTACAGGCATGAGCCACCTTGCCCAGCCAGAAATTGGTTTTTAACCTGATTGTTTTCAGATATTCTTTGGGGCTTAATGTATTGAGAATTTTAAAAAGTCATTGACTGACATATGTCTTACTCTTGTATTTGATTCTTCAGATTTATATTTATTTGCCAAGTATATATCACATGTAACAAGGGTGAAGATTTCAAATATGTAATTAATTATATATGTTATGTAGCTGTTGATGTTACTGGGATTTGTATTCTTGGAGAAGTTTAGAAGCTTTAGTTGTATGTGAAGTGTATGACATGTCTATCACCTGTTACCTAGAGTCAGTCTCCCTATGTAAAGTTGTGAAAGAATAATTTCTTATTGTGTTACTTATTTTGTGCACGTCATCAGTGAATTCTCCAGGATGAGCTGGGTAGTAAGACTTTAGCTGTGGAATATAGATATTTTTATAGAAAATATTAAATATCATCTATTTTGCTACCTTATAGAATTGAGGGTACCAAGAAGCAAATCTATATATACAAAGAGCACTTTGATGAAGCAGTAAAAACTAATTATCTTATTAAATTTTTGCCTTTGTGTATTGCTTTAATATTCTGAATGACAAAATAAGCATTCGTAAAAACATTTCTGCTGTGTATCCAAATAGAATGATTGTTTGGAGAAAAATCACTGGTTAATTGCCTGAATTGTGAACTCATCTAGCTGTTGTTTTCATGGAACACCGTTTTTACCTGAAAGAAAAACTGACAGACTATGGTTAATCATACGTGGGCATTTGACAGGTATTTTGTCAAAAATGAATGAAGCGAAGTTGTAACTTCAAAAAAAAACAACTGATAGTATTTTTACCCATGATAATAATTCCAGCTTTCAGGCAAAAGTTAGAATTTTGGAAAACTTGCATCTGCTAACCTGACTTTGACAATTTCTGAATACTTAGACTTAAGAGATTGTTGGTGATATTATTAACAAGTGTGATTTTTTAAAAATTTCGATATTGTTTAATGAAATGTGACATATGGAAAAGCTCTAATACCCAGTGAACACATACGTTCCGAACATGTGAGAGATCCATTCAAAGTGCATAGTAGACAAATGAATTTTGATGTAACAATGTATAAAATGTTCATTTGGAATAGTTTCAGATTCTACGTTGCAACTAACTTTTAAGAAACAATATACTTGTTGAGTTTGATGAAGTATCAAAGAGGAATGTCCATAACTACCTGAAGAGAATATTGAAATATGCCTCCCCTTTCCAGCAGAATATCTGTGTGAATCTGGATTTTTAAATGTGCTTTAACCAAGGGTGGATCACATCAGATTGACTGCAGAAGTAGATATGAGAATCCAGTTGTCTTCTATTAAGTTAGATAGTTGAAGAGATTTGTAAAAATGTAAAACAGAGGTATTCCTCTTAAGTTTTGTCTTGTTTTTGAAAAGTTATTTTCATTACAGTGTTGTGTATATTAACATGTAATGGCTTTATTATGGTTTAAGTAATTCTGAATAACTACTTTGAAGTTTTCTGTTTTAATCCTGATGTGGTAACTTGTATAAACAAAGGCCCTTTGAGGTCTTAGGAATTTTTAAGAATGTAGAGAATCCCAAGTCCAGTAGTTAGAGGGGTGCTACTTATTTTTTTTTTCTAGCTATTGTCCATGTTAATACTTTGGTTTTTGGTTAAAATAATTATAAACCATACTCTCACACATCCATCCACATATATTCTTAGAGTATACACTCTTGTATAACATTGCAGAAAGGTTTTAGTTGAAAACGGATTGCTGCATTCCTCTTGGTATTTTTACTTATAACTAAATGTATATATTACTTTCCAAATTTGTTATGCTGTGACCCTGTGTAAGTTGTAGTTATTAGCTTGGAAGATTAGGTAACTTAGAACACGGTGATTGGCTGTACCATAAAAGTAACTTAGAAGAGTTCATCTCTGCAAAGCACAGTGACCTAAATCAGATATGTGCTCACTGTCCCTGGAATCTTCAAGGGACTTACTGCATTACATCATCAAAAACAAGGCATTTCTATATTACTATGGAAAGATTTCGTCTGGAGAAGAAGTTACCTGTATGTACCTAATTATGATCTTGTCTTTTATTTACAAACAAATTTGAATCAGAGTTTAATAGTGAAGCTTGAAGAAATGTCAGGCTTATTAGCACTGGCTTAGAATAGTATCATCCTCTGTGTCCTTGGGTGTGGAAGTCATCTGTTGAAGAGTAATTCCTTGTGTAAAGTTAAAAATATTTGTAGCATCTTTATTCTTCTATAAAACTCACTCTTTGGTTAGTTAATATTACTTGAATGAGTCTTTAAAAATTATTTGGTTAAAATATTAGGAAAGAAATCACTTTATCTTAATGGTTAAGTGTGTTTTGAAGCTAAAGTGTTCGATAACTGTGAAATTACTCCATATGGTTAATCATAATTTATGGGAGGCATTACTTTATACTATAGTCATATGTCTTATATAATGGAAAAATTAATTTGTGACGGGGATCTCTGATGGCTGTTTTAATGAATTTTTGTAAACCTCAGGGTGTCAAAAGGATATTAGACTAGATTTACAATATATTTTAAAGGAATCTTTGAACATCTTTTTTCCCTAATACTTTGCCTTTGGCATGTTAAGTGTTGTTTTTGATTGACCAACAAAAATTTAAATTGTGGATTTTGCTTTTTTAGGCAAGATAAATAACTATGAGAGGAATTAGTAAAATATCTTATGAAGGCCTAAATCTGTTTCTCAGAAAATTAGATTTGATTTTACTGGAGTTTGCATGTTGAATTGAATTTTGATTTTATAATGTGTTGATGCTGGGTTTTTAAATTTATGAACTAGGTTTTGTTTTTTGTTTTTTTTGAGACAAGGTCTCGTTCTGTTGCCCAGGCTAGAGTGCAGTGGCACTCTGTGCGCTCACTGCAACCTCCACTGCCTGGGTTCAAGCCAAGTAACTGGAATTAAAGACACGCTCTACTGCACTCAGCTAATTTTTGTGTTTTTAGTAGAGACAGGGTTTCGCCATGTTGGCGGGGCTGGTCTTGAACTCTTGACCTCAAGGGATCTGCCTGCTTCGGCCTCCCAAAAGCTGCCCTTCAGCCTGGGCGACAGAATGAGACTGTCTCCAAAAAAAAAAAAAAAAAAATTTAGTTATGCAAGTTACACATGAAAACATTCTTATTGAAAACCGAAACGATAACAATAAATTAATATTCTAACTTGGCTTCCATTCAAACCCAGTTCCCTTTCCAGAAACGAGGAGTTAAGAATTTGGTGTGGATCCCATCAAGCCTTTTCTGCTGCTTTTTACTTAATACAAATAAATACATATTAAAACTTTTGTATGGAAATAAAATTTTGGTTTAGTCTTGTAAATATTTTTAACATAAACTTGATCTTATTCACTACAATGTGCTTTTGCACTTAACAAATATCTTTGAGACCTTTTCTTACCAGGACATATAGATCTACTTCCATTTCTTTTTGAGTCTGGTTTCTCAAACTGTTTCCTAGCACTCCTTGGTTTGAGATTGTCTCCTTACTATTGGCACACATTTTTGCTTCATTTTTTTAAATATTGGAAACAATGCCTCAGTGAAAATGAAAGTTCAGAGAAGTTGAACTTTCTCTTGCCCAAGATTTCACAGACAGTATGTAGTGGGAGCAGCCTGTGTAGACCATGAGATGATGTGCTCTTTTTTTTTTTTTTTAACATGTCATGTTTGGTACATGTGGGAGCATTTATCTATGATAGATATTTAGAGGTCAAAGGTTATGTGTATTTTAAATAAGTATAGTAAATAATATATTTATAAGTGTTGTGAGATTATATAACTTAAGCTGTTTTTGAGTCTTTTTTGCTGTTATTTGAAGGTGAGAGTTAATTGTTTTGTTTCATATCCTGGCAATTGTGCAACCTAAATGAAAGTTTGGAATGGGAGCAGTTAATTCCTTTTAGAATAGGCAGTATGCTACCTCTCAGGATGCAACTTCTGTGCCTTTTTACTTAGGAGAGCTTATCTTTTGTACCTGTGCATGTTCAGAGACTAAATGACATGAAGTCATTGGAACATGTAGCTAAAGATTTTAGAATATGACTTGGTTGATGGATGGAAATTATTATTCATTCTTGCACTTTTGGGGTTTGGTTTGGTTTCCTACTTTGGCTTTTCCTTGTTGCTGAGGAAGTGAATGCTATAAAGTGACTTGATTAATTTGTCTGTCTCGTTTTTCATTAAAAAAATTTTTTTTTCTTTCTTGAGATGGAGTCTTTGTCTCCCAGGCTGGGGTGCAGTGACGTGGTCTTGGCTGACTGCAACTTCTGCTTCCTGGGTTCAAGTGATTCTCCTGCCTCAGCCTCCTGAGTAGCTGGGGTTACAGGTGCCTGCCACCACGCCTGGCTAATTTTTTCGTTTTTAGTAGAGTTGGGGTTTTGCCACATTGGCCAGGCTGGTGTCGAACTCCTGACCTCAGGTGATGCACCAACCTCGGCCTCCCAAAGTATTGGGATTACAGATGTGAGCCACCGTCCCTAGCCTTAAGTTTCTTTTTAATTAAAAATTGTATTAAATAAATGGAGATGGGGTTCTTGCTATGTTGTTCAGGCTGGTCTCAAACTCCTGGACTCAAGTGATACTCCTACTTCAGCCTCCCAAAGTATTGGGATTTCAGGTGTGAACCACCACACTCAGCCCATCTTCTTAGTCCATTGTATGAAATTGTCTCATGGTCTACATGGCCTGCTCCCACTCCTTTAAATATGGAACTATAGCAAGTCATTTAACATCTGTTACCTATATTAAATTGAAGAATCATTCAGAGTCGTATACATGTATGTCCTGATATCCAAATTATTTGATATACAGTTTGGATATCTAGCCTTTAGAAAGTAAATTTGGATATCAAAAGATCTGCATTTTCTTAATATACTGTGTCCTGTTCTGAGTTTTGGGTAAGTCAGTAGTGGTAGTTTGGATAGCAAGGAATTTATTTGAAAATTTAATCAAATAGTTCAGTTCCTGAGTTTACTTACTGAGAATTTGGACACTGAGGGTTTCCATAGCAGCAACAGTTGTATCTCAGTTTACTTTGTATGCATTGTGAAAAAGTGTGGAAGTGCCTAGCCAGCTCTGGTAGAGGTCAGCAAGGGTTTCACTGCATAGCTCCAGTAGCCCCATGCTGGGCATGGGTCCAGAGCAAGCTGTAGCTGGTCTGGCTAGAAACTAGGACTAGATTTTGAAAACTTTTTTTTTTTTTTTTTTAAGGCAGAGTTTCGCTCTTGTTGCCCAGGCTGGAGTGCAGTGGCACGATCTTGGCTTACCAAAACCTCCGCCTCCCGGGTTTAAGCGATTCTCCTGCCTCAGCTTCCTGAGTAGCTGGGATTACAGGCACACACCACCACACCCGGCTCATTTTGTATTTTTAGTGGAGACGGGGTTTCTCCATGTTGGTCAGGCTGGTCTCGAACTCCAACCTCAGGTGATCCACCCACCGTGGCCTCCCAAAGTGATGCAATTACAGGTGTGAGCAACCTCGCTCGGCTTCAAAGACTTTTTGAGGGAAGGGTATTTGTTCTTCTCTCTCTAGCAGTGGCATAGAGTCTTGTGCATAATAAGTTAATAATAAGTAGTTAATGATGATTAGAATATCCTTTTGAAAATTATTGCAAGTTGAGAAGGGAAGTTAAAGCTAAAATTTTATCCTTTTAAAAATAGCCTCTACATTTTATAATAAATATGTTTAGTCTTTTTGTTGAACTGAAAAGAGAACAAAATTATGAAGGTGGGATTTCCACAACTGAAGCTAGAATTTCCCTAGAGGTTAAATTTTGGCATGCATTTTACTTTAGGGGAAAAGAAAAAGTTCTTTTAACTTTTGTTAGCCCTTGATTAATCAGTTAAAGTGGTACTACATGTTGAGTCTGCTCATTTTTGACAATTTTATGTTTGACCATAATTCAATCCGGTATAACTGTTTCCTGTTATTTAGGAGACTTAAGAGCAAAGATCAAGAAAGAAAGCGTTCCATGTTGACATCTAAGGATTCCCCTCACATCACATTTTCTTTAATCTCTGACCCTGGAAGGTCTGTCTTTTGAGGATGAAATGAATATATTACCAGTTATTTAGTATTTGCATGGAAATCCACTTAAAAATCTTTACCATTTCACTTCTTACTATGGGACTTTTGAATGATCTTCTGTGGATTTAAAAAGCCTATAAACGTAATTTTAAAAGAATTACAGCAGTTAGCTGTAATAAGAGTTCAGTTATTTGAGAGAAAGCAGTCTGTTTTATATTTTGTTGCCATTTCAAAGGATGCATATAATAGGTCCTCAATTGATTGTTATCTCATAAGTCAATGAGAATGATTTGTTTTTAGGGTCCTGATGAAGAAGCTGTTGTGGATCTTGGCAAAACTAGCTCAACTGTGAACACCAAGTTTGAAAAAGAAGAACTAGAAAGTAAGTTAATTTAAAATAGCTTACTTTGCTTAGCAGGATAAATTACTAATTAATGTTTGTAAGTATCCTTTTAAGTTTTACCTCGTATTTGTTGAGTTTTTTGTTATTGTTGTAAGGTAAAGCATACATTTAGAAGAGTGCCACTTGAAAGTATCGGCAAAAGATAGAGTTCAGAATGCTTTTCAAAATTTAGTGATGGTTACCATTAATTACCTTAACTTGGAAGACTGAAAGGACACAGTCACAAAATTAGTTAACTCTTTTATTTTTTTCATTTCTAGCAGGCTAAATAATTTGTGTTATGAGTACGCTAGAGTGCCAGACTAATAAACGACAGTTATCATTTGTTGTCATCTCAGCATTCGTTTTATAGGTGTTACATTAGCCTTTTAAAATGTTGCAATAACCTCTGCATAGAGTTGTAGAGCAACTGAGTTACTTGCCCATCTTCCTTAGACAGGAAGAAGTCCTGGCAAATGGTTTCTTTTCTTTTGAAAATAATTTTAGATTTACAGAATAGCTGCAAAGAAAGCACATAGTTCCTCCGTACACTTCACCCAGTTTCTCCTAATGTTAACATTTTGCGCAGCCATCATACATTTGTGTAAATGAAGAAATTAACATTGGTTAATTACTAATTAGAATCTGACTAATTACTAGGTTACTGTTAAACCACAGATTTTATTTAGGCTTCACTAGTTTTTCCACTAATGGCCTTTTTCTGTTTTAGGATTCAATTGATCCAGTTTAGGATCTGTAACAGTACGTTTAGTTACAAGTCTCCTCGGTCTCCTAATCTATACCAGTTTCTCATTCTTTTTTTGTTTTTCATGACCTTGACACTTTTGAAGAGTAGTGGTTAGATATTTTGTACAGTGTTTCTCGGTTTGGGTTTAGTATGATGTTATGGCATGAATAGGTGGAGGTTATGGATATTTGGGAAGCATACTACAGAAGTAATGTTCCCTTTTCAGTGCACCATACCTGTGTATGATATCAACATGACTTACTATTGATAATGTTAACCATGAACACATGGTTGAGGTGGTGGTCATGGCAAATATTTTGATAGACATTTTTGGGGGATGTTTTTAGGAACTATATCCTTAAGTTAAACTCTTTTGTGAGAGCTACTACTATATTGAGTTATTAATTGTTTATTTAAAAAAAGAGAAAGAAAGTTTCATTTATATTGTAAGATTTTTTTTTTTTTAACTCTAAAAGATTTTTTTTTTTTTAACTCTAAAAATTGGCTGTAAGAGTCTAGGCTTGTTAGGGTTTCCAAAAAGAACCTCAGTTATCTAGAAGCTTATTGTTAGATCTTGTGAATTATAGGAGCTAGGGAGGTTAAAATTTTTAGCAGTAATTTTACTAATTCAAATGTACAGTAATATATTTAATGTTTAATGTCAACCCTCACCTATATGTAACCTGGATGTTCCTTCGCTTCCTTTGGTTATCACAGGCACTAAGCTCTGCATACTTTGTGCAGATCTGTAAGTTTGGTATCAAGTTTGAGGGATAGATTAAGTTTATCTAAGAGAGTTTGAGTAAATACGGTCTTGATAGAATAAAGTAAGGGCAGAAGAAAAAGGAAAGAAAAAGGAAAAAATTACAACAGGACACTAGAGGCAATTGTAAAAGAAGAAAACACAATAAACCTTAATCTACCAATCTTTGGATTCTAGTGTGTTTTTATTTTATCTAGTCTTTCTAAACTGCACACTCATAGCATTTATTTTTATCTTGGTGCATTGGGGCTTCTGTGCCAAGACCCATTAGTACTAATTGGAAGAACAACTTTGTAATTCCCAGTTCAGTGATGGGAATTTGACTCTTTAATTTCCACTTTTCTTTATGTTCTGAAGGAAATAGTTTCATTAAAATAAAATTGAGTTTTGTTATATTTATTTCTTATTACTTTTTTTTTTTTGAGATTCACGTAATATAAAATTGACCGTTTTAAAGTATACAATTTTTTTAATGTGTTCACTATATTATGCAACCAATGCCACTGTCTAATTCTCAAAACATATCTATAATTCCAAAAAGAAACCCTGTATAATTAGCTTTTACATTTGGAATTTTTGTTTTATGGTAGTTGAGATTTAATTCTATAGACATTTATCGAGTATTTACCATGTGCTAGGCTGAGTACTGGAAGATGTTTAAACAAATCATTTTAGTTCAATATGTTTTGTTACACTGTCCCTCTTTTAATTTAAAAGGTGATTATTTACTTTATGAGATTAATATATTAGCAGCTGAAATAAGATGTCAGAGTATCACATTTTTCAGCCTTACCTGGGTACATGAGTGTCGGGCAACTCAAATTTTATCCTGCTCTGTGCCTGTCTGAAAAATGGCATGAAATCTCTGTAAGTATTGATTTTGTGGTTACAAGTAAATGTTAGTGGGTCAGCAACTTCGCAAATATGGAATCCCATGAATAATGAGGATCAACTGTACATTCAAATCACATATAAAGATGGCAGTCCTAAGTTTCTTGAAGTACTTATTTTCTGACCATCTTATGGAATTTTTTAGGAAAAGAATGTCATTAATCATTTGTATTTCAGCCTATTAACATTTTAAATTGTGTACATAGTTGCAGATTAGTTGACCTTGTACTTCACATCCCTCTTCACTGAACACTCATTTGATATTTGACATAGTGCTCCTAGCTCTGTGGTTTTCCTGATTCAGTTTCATCTAGTGGGCAAAAGCAGAGACTGCCTTTCATAACTATTTTGTTGTTATACTGCAAAGTTAGGATAATGCAATATCAGTGGTAGCTTTTTCTAGTTTAAAAGCGTACAATAACTTTACTTACTGCTTTTTTATCTAAACTGACAGTTTCTACCCTTTATTTGGATTATTTACATTTAATGTAGCTCTCAGTAATTTGGACTTTATTTTTGTTTGGTCTTTATTTTTTTTTTATTTATTTTTGAGACGGAGTCTCACTCTGTCACTTCCCAGGCTGAGTGCAGTGGCCGATCTCAGTTCTCTGCAAGTTCTCCCCGGGTTCACGCCATTCTCCTGCCCCTCAGCCTCCCCGAGTAGCTGCTGACCACAGGCGCCACCTCGGGCCTGCCAGTTTTTGCATTTTTAGTAGAGACGGGTTCCCCACCGTTAGCCAGGATGGTCTCATGACCTCCTGACCTCGCGGATCCGCCTGGCCTCTCGCCTCCCAAGTGCTGACAGGCTTGGTTTCACACCGCCTATTTTTTTTTTTTAAACTAAAAAGTTAGTAAATAAATATTTGTAAATATTTATATGTTATATTTATTGTAAAGTATTTAATTGTTATTAAAATGTATCTCTTAAGGACCTCTACTAACTACGGTTGGCCATAAATGTAGATGGAATAAATATATGTCTACAGGCCGGGTGCGGTGGCCTGCCTGTAATCCCAGTGACCTTGTGGGAGGTCGTGAGACGGGCAGATCACGGTGTCGGCGATCGAGACCATCCGGCTAACCCGTGAAACCTCGGCCTCTACTAAAAAAATACAAAACTAGCCGATGGCGGTGGCGGGAGGCCGCAGTCCCGCACTTCACTCGGGAGGCTGAGGCAGGAGAATGGCGGAACCCGGGAGGCAGAGCTTCTTTTGCGTGAGCCTGGAGATCCGGGCCACTGCACTCCAGCCTAGGCGACAGAGCGAGACTCTGTCTCAAAAAAAAAAAAAAAAAAAAGTCTACATAGTATGATTTCAGGTGGGCTAAGCTCTTCCTTCTTAAGATATCTTTTTAAGCCGGGCATGGTGGCTCACTCCTGTAATCCTAGCACTTTGGGAGGCTGAGGTGGGTGGATCATGAGATCAGGAGTTCAAGACCAGCCTGACCAACATGGTGAAACCCTGTCTCTACTAAAAATACAAAAACAAACAAACAAACAAAAAGATATCTTTTTAGATGTGCAAATACTTACATAAGTGATTTGTAGATTTAGTGTAGTCATCTGTCAGTGATATTAGCCCTGGGCATAATATTCTGTGTAGTGCTTTGTAAAATAAGAGAAATAACTGGAGAAGTCATTGTTAATTACGTGAACTTATATTCTTTATCAGAGTAGATTTTGGAGTACTTTTGTATATATCACTTTTTTCTCTTTTGGAAAGCTAGTAATATGTTTCTGAACCTTTTAATAGGTCATAGAGCTGTATATATTGGTGTTCACGTCCCATTTAGTAAAGAGAGTCGTCGGCGTCATAGGCATCGTGGACACAAACATCACCACCGGAGAAGAAAAGATAAAGAATCAGATAAAGAAGATGGACGGGAATCTCCTTCTTATGGTAAGAGAAAACAGTTCTTCTTTAACAGTTTAAAGCTCCTATTTTCCTGTAAAGTATTTTCTTTTAATTGAATATTTTCTTTTAAAAATTGTGTGTCTGCAGTAATGTAGTCACATTGTATACATTGGGGAATACCAATTGAAGTAAGAATTTTTTTTATGTAAGAAAAATCTTTATAGGTCAAGATCTCTTTGGTATAAGTGAAAAAATAAAGGACTTTATTTTCTTCATTGTATCCCATCCTTGGAATTGTAAAAGTTATGCCTAGTCACTTAGGCTCAAATTTAGTAGAGTTTCATTTTCTTTCCTCTACTATATATTTAATTACTTACATATGCAATGGATAGACATTGGGAATGCTGAGGCTGTCATGGAAGTGATTAAAGTTTTTTTCCTCCTTCTTTTTTTTTTGAGTCTAGCTCTGTTACCCAGGCTGGGTTGGAGTGCAGTGGTAACGATCTCGGCTCACTGCAACGTCTACCTCCAGGGTTCAAGCGATTCTTGTGCCTCAGCCTCCCAAGTAGCTGGGATTACAGGCACACACTACCATGCCTGGCTAATTTTTATATTTTTAGTAGAGACGGGGTTTCACCATGTTGGCCAGACTGGCCATGAACTCCTGACCTCAAGTGATCCACCTGCCTCAGCTTCCCAAAGTGCTGGGATTACAGGTGTGAGCCACCATGCCTGGCTGTTTTTTTCTTTCTTACACCACAGTTTTGGCCAGAAGATTTTATCCACTAGGCTGGATTACTTGGTTTTCTGTGCAAAAAAGAGTACTCTTATTTGATAATATTAGTTATATAAAAGGACAGGATTTTTTTGTTTGTTACTTGAAAGCAGAGAAGTTAGTGGTACCAATAGAAATCAGAAAGAAAAACAGGGACAAGACTGTTACCTGATGATAAGCATAGAGAGCCATGTTTTAAGTGGCCCTGAGAGTGGGAGAGAGCCAAAAAAAAAAAAAAAAAAAAAAAGGCTGTAAAACCTGAGGAGGATTCTTAGACATTATACTTAGTTGGCATACAGGGCATTATTAGTATAAGGCCATCTGTACATCCTGGGTCCTAGTGAGTGCTTTCTAGTGAAGAAAGCTATGTGAGCCACATCCTATAGGCACTCGCGTGCTACGCTAAAAGAAAGTTTTTGTGAAAAGGCAAAGAAAAAAATATTATTATGTATGATATAGTTACTGCATGAACATAGGAAAGAAAATACTGATGGCATAGTAAAATCTAAAGTGCAAATTATGTGTCTAAACATTCTATTAAGCCCTAGACAAATGGTCTTATATTTAACCATCTCAGTAGTTTTAATATATAACCATCTTAGCATTTTTAAAATATAGATGTTAAATTCATTTTATAGATCAGGAAACTTCAGCCCAGCAAGACTGACAGGAATCTATTAAACTCTACTAGGCCAGGCGCAGTGGCTCACGTTTGTAATCCCAGTATTTTGGGAGGCTGAGGCGGGTGGATCATGAGGTCAGGAGTTCAAGACCTGCCTGGCCAACATGGTGAAACCTCGTCTCTACTAAAAATACAAAAAAAAAAAAAAAAAAAGTTACCTGGGCATGGTGGTGGGCACCTGTAATCCCAGATATTCGGGAGGCTGAGGCAGAGAATTGCTTGAACCCGGGAGGCAGAGGTTGTAGTGAGCAGAGATCGTGCCACTGCACTCTAGCCTGGGTGACAGAACCAGACTCCGTTTCAAAAAAAACCAAGAAACTCTACTAAGAGATACTGATGACCTAGTAAATCTAGTAAATATAATACTAAGTGGTCATGTAGCTAGCAAAGGAAAAACAAACACTGAATTTAGAAAGGGTCACTAGTGAACTTTTTTTGGTGATACTAAGCAATTTAGAAGTAAAAAATACTTAAACAGTAAAAAACTGTGCTATACATTGCAGCCATTCAGTTTAGGATATCCTGGGTTCTTCTGTGGGTGAATGGATCAGTATGCTTCTCTTATTCATACTGAGTTAAAAAGGCATACAGTATTTTTCTGGACAGAAATGTTGTTACTTAACTCTTAGATATGTTCACCTAAGTATGTGATTTGATGTTTTAAACTAGGATATGGGATTAAAAGTGTAAGTATAGGGGCTTCAAAAATAGATTATAACGAAGAAAATATTTGACTTTTCAAAGGAATAACTATTCCTAGAAAAGATTTATGTCCCTGGAAGTTTTTAACTACCAATTTGTATCTGAGAAAGTGCTAAAAATGAAGTCTTTTCATTTCGGCTCTCTAAAGGGATTACACAGGACCTTGCTTCTAAACAGGATGGATTAACAGGGATTAAATTTTCTCCCCATTTTATTTTAATAATTATTCCTATTTGGGGGCTGTTTTCCATTGCATTTTCCTTTAGCTTTATTGAGATATAATTAACAAATAAAATTTGTATACATTTAAAGTGTACAGTATGATTTATATATATATGCACACATATACATTGTTAAATGATTATCACAATCAAGTTAATTAACACATCCTTAACCTCATATAGTTGCCTTTTACTGTGTATAGTGAGAACACACACAACTAAAGTCTACTCTCTTAGCAGATTTCAAGGGTACAATACATTTTTTTCTTTTCTTTTTTTTTTTTTTTTTTGAGACTGAGCCTTTCTCTTTCGCCCAGGCTGGAGTGCGGTGGTGCGATCTTAGCTCACTGCAACCTCCGCCTCCCAGGTTCAGGCGATTCTCCTGCCTCAGCCTCCCAAGTAGCTGGGATTACAGGTGCCCTCCACCACGCACGGCTAATTTTTTTTTTTTTTTTTGTATTTTTAGTAGAGACAGGATTTCACCATGTTGGTCAGGCTGGTCTCGAACTCCTGACCTCAAGTGATCCGCCTGCCTCAGCCTCCCAAAGTGCTGGGATTACAGGCGTGAGCCACTGTGCTCCGCCATTACAATATTATTAACTGTAGTCATCATGTTGTACATTATTAGATCCCCATAATTCATTTTTCTAATAACTGAAAGTTTGTAACTGCCATCCCATTTAAAGTAGTTGGAAAACCAGATAAAATGTATGAAACAGTAGTTTTAAGACATTGTACAAAAAGCAGCACAGGATTTTGATTTCTGAGAGGGGAGAAGCAAGTGAGATAATACCTATGATGACCTGAGCTTATTACCCAGGGACAGTTTCCAGGCCACAGCACAGGGAGGGGAACCCAAACAACCTGGAGCTGAGGAGCATAGATTGGAATTTGGGGAGGTGAAAGAGGCTAGAATTTGAGGTGTTGAGTTCAAGAGAGCAGAGAATACTCAAGAGTTCCAAAGATCTGAAGAAGGATCCTTTTGAGTGTTCGGCTGATCACTGGTCTAGCCATGTGTGAGAGGAAACTTACCTGTGGCCTGGGAAAAACCTACCAGAAAGTAGTAGTAGGCTAAGCAGTTTCTGTACTTTCACACAAGACTGAATAGTTTGTGTTCCCTTCAGCCACAGTGGAAAGACTTCGACATATACAGGGTATTGGATAGAGTTCTCAGGAGGCTCTGGCCTTAGTAGTGAGTCTAGATTAGTTTTACACTAAAGACTGCAGTGAATCTGCTTTAAAAATTCTTACAGGCAGGTCTTGAAAGAATTAAGTTAACTGTATGCCAGGGCAAAGTATTACACTACTAAAAGAAAGAAGATAAAATCTGTCACCTGACCATGTTAAATTCCCAATATCTGGAATCCAAAAATTATCAGGGATATAAAGAAGCAGGAAAGTATGAGTCAAAACCAGGAGAAAAATAAATTAATAAGACAGATCTAGAAATGGCAGAGTTGATTGAATTAGAAAATAAGAATGTTAAAGCAACTAGAATAAATATGCTCAAAAGGATAGAGAAGAATATGATTGTGTTAAAGAGAGCTATTGGAAATAGGAGGAAGCCCCAAATGGAAATTCTAGAGAGGAAAAAATAGAATATCTGAAATGGAAAACACACTGGATAGGATTAACTGAAGATTTGCTACAGCAGGAAAAAAAAGTGATCAGTGGTTTTGAAGACAGTGATGGCAGCTATCCAAAATGAAACACAGAGAATGACTGAAAAAGAACGAAGGGAGCATAAGTAATTTGTGGGACAATATCATGTAGTCTAATATGTATGACTGGAATCCCAGAAAGGAAGGTATCAGAAAAGGTACTTGAAAAAATTATAGTTGAAGAATTTTCAAACTTAATGAAAACATTGAACTCATAGATCCAAGGAGCTGAACAAACCCCAAGAAGAAACATAAAGAAAACATATAATGACTCATAAGAATCAGATAGCCAGAATCAGAATGTAATAAGCCTGAATGTGTATGCATATAACAACAGGTGCAGAATACATGATAAAATTGGAAATAGATCAATCCACAATTAGAGTTGGAGATTTTAGCTCTCCTCTCTAACAGAATAAACAAACAGAATATTAATAAGGATATGGAAGACCTGAATAACACTGCCTAACCAGACTGATACTGACATTTATAAAACACTTCACCCAAGGACAGCAGAATACATCCTCTACAAGTGCAAATGGAATATTTACCAAGATCATATTCTAGTCCATAAAACAAGTCTCAGTATAATTTAAAAGAAGTGAAAGTATGTTCTCTGATTGCAATAGAATTAAACTAGAAATGTCATCAAGAATAATTCCTAGGTATTTGGAAATTGAAGAAAATACTTCTCAATAATCATGGGTTAAAGAAATAATCACAACAGAAATTAGAAAATATTTCGAACTCATTGAAAATGAAAATAGTATAGGCAGGTAACTGAGATAGATTTTTGCCAAGTAAGGACAGTTCTGATACGTACACGATTTATATATGGTACTGTGCAGAGTGAGGACTATCTAACATTCAGATTTGTTAGATGTAACTAAAGCAGTACTTTAGAGAAAAATTTGTAGCATTTAATCCTCATATTAGAACAGAAGAAAAGTTGAAATCAGGGACTTAAACTTCTAGCCTAAGAAACTAAGGAAAAAATATAGGGCAAATTGTAAGGAGAAGATGGGAAACAAAATTGAAGGAGAATGAATAAAGTAAAAATCAGAAAAAAACAATAGCAAGACCTCAATCAGAGCTAAATCTGGTACGTTGAAAAAAGATTATTAAAATTGATAACTGTAAAGCCAGATTGATCAGAGGACAAAAAGCCCCCACAAATGACCAGTATTAGAAAATTTCAGTATACATCCCGCAGAAATTAGAAAACTAATTAGAGGGCCGGTCGCGGTTATTCCACCACTTTGAGAGGCCGAAGCGGGTGGATCACTTGAGGTCAGGAGTTCGAGACCAGCCTGGCCAACATGGTGAAACCACGTCTCTACTAAAAATAAAAAATCAACCGGGAGTGTTGGCGCGCGCCTGTAGTCCCAGCTACTGGAAGGCTGAGACAGGAGAATCGCTTGAACCTGGGAGGTGCAGGTTGCAGTGACCTGAGATCTTACCACTGCACTCCAGCCTGGGCGACAGAAGGAAACTCCACCTCAAAAAAAGAAAAAAAGAAAGAAAAAAAGTGCCCAGAGCGGTGGCTAATGCCTATAATCCTAGTGAGACAACCAAGCAAAAACGGCTCCCAAGACAGTCTACGAGCACTGGAAAGATGGGGTGCAGCAGTGAAAAGTTCGCGCCATTTGCAGAAGGGAACAGCCTGGCCCCTCCTGTTCCTGGATAGTAATCAGGAATTCAGTTGGTGAGGTGGACAGCCTGTTAGCAGGACTCCTTTCAAAGTGTCTGTGTGCCTGATCTTTCCCTACCATGTGACAAGAACCCAGTTTTGTCTACAACACCAGCACTTTGGGAGGCCAAGGCGGGCGGATTGCTTGAGCTCAGGGGTTTGAGACCAGTCTGGGCAACACAGTGAAACCCTGGTCTCTACCAAAAACACGAAAATTAGCCAGTCGTGCCTTTTATCCCAGCTGAGGCATGAAAATCGCTTGAACCCAAGAGGCAGAAGCTCGTGGGCTGAACTTGCGCCTCTGCACTCCATCCTGGGAGTGAGCCGCCGTCTCAAAAAAAAAAAAAAAGCGAGCTGTAGTTTTTGATGTCACATTTTCATGTTTTCGGAAGGATAAAACCCATTTGGGAGTTGTTTATATGAATATAAAGTATAGAGGGATATATAGGTTAGTCTATGTTTCAACAAAGATCATGTTTCTCTAAAGATATACAAGGTCTATTCAATATAATATTTAATATAAAAGATAACTGATACAATTCATTAAGGGTGAAATATTAGGGACATTTTAGTCCATTCTTCAAAACTACAATCAATGCTGGGAGTGGTAGCTCAGGCTTGTAATCCCAGAACTTTGGGAGGCCGAGGCAGGTGGATCACCTGAGATCAGGAGTTCGAGAACAGCCTGGCCAACGTGGTGAAACTCCGTCTCTACTAAAAATAATTACCCAAGTATGGTGGCACATGCCTGTAATCCCAGCTACTCGGGAGGCTGAGGCAGGAGAATCGCTTGAACTTGGGAGGCGGCGATTGCAGTAAACCGAGATGGTGTAACTGCACTCCAGCCTGGGTGACAGAGTGAGACTCCCTCTCAAAAAAAAAAAAAAAAAAAGCAAACTAATAAGAAATATTATGGATGGCTTTGTGGCAACTAAATTGATAATTTAGATGAAATGGGCAAGTTCCTCTAAGAATATAAACTACCAAGCAGAAATGCATTAAAGAAGCCAGACATGTTGATGCATGCCTATAATTTCAACACTGGGAGACTGAGGCAGGAGGATTGCTTGAAGCTAGGAGTTCAAGACCAGCCTAGGCAGCAAAGCAAAACCCTGTCACAACAAAAAATAAAAAATTACCTGAGTGTGGTGATGTGCATCTCCCCAGCTGCTGGGGAGGCTGAGGTGGATTGATCCCTTTAGCCCAGGAGTTTTGAGGCCACAGTGAGCTATGCTTGTGTGACTGCACTCCAGCCTGGGCAACAGATACCATCTCTTAAATAAGTAAATAAAAAAAGGAAGAAATGGATTAAAGACATTAAATTTGTGGTCTAAAACTTTCTGACAATGAAAATTTACTCTCAGATGGCATCAAGGATGAAATAAAACAAACTTAAGAAAGAAATAATAGAGATTTTGCTACAAAACGTAAGAGGAGGCAACACTTCTCAATTTTGTTAATGAATCCAGCATTACCCTGATAGCAAAACTAATCAGGGATATTACAGGAAAAATACAGCTATGGACAAAATATTTTTGCACATATGGATTAGAAAATCCCTAACAAAATTACAACATTGCATCCAGCAATGTTTAAAAAGGATAATATATCATGGGAGTGGTAGGCTGAGTAATGGACTGCAAGATATTCATCTCCTAAAGCCTTGAACCTGTGAATGTTACCTTATATGGCAAAGAGGACTTTGCAGATGTGATTAGGTTAATTTTTTTTGTTATAAATTTTTTTGAGACGGAGTATCACTCTTGTTACCCAGGCTGGAGTGCGATGATGCGATCTTGGCTCACTGCAACCTCTGCCCCTCGGGTTCAATCTATTCTGCCTCAGCCTCCCAAGTAGCTAGGATTACAGGCCTGCGCCATTATGGCTGGCTAATTTTTGTATTTTTAGTAGAGACAGGGTTTCAGCATGTTGGCCAGGCTGATCTCAAATTCCCGATCTCAGGTGATTCACCCATCTTGGCCTCCCAAAGTGGCTGGGATTACAGGTGTGAGCCACCATATCTGGCCTAATTTTTTTTAATTTGTTTTTGTTTTTATTTTTGAGATGGAGTCTTGCTGTATCACCTAGGCTGGAGTACAGTGGCATGATCATGGCTCATTGCAGCCTCTGCCTCCTGGGTTCAAGTGATACTTCTGTCTCAGCCTCCTGAGTAGCTGGGATTACAGGTGTGTATCACCATGCCCGGCTAATTTTTGTATTTTTTGTAGAGATGGGGTTTCACCATGTTAGTCAGGGTGGTCTGGAACTCCTGACTTGAGGTAATCCACCTGCCTCGGCCTCCCAAAGTGCTGGGATTGCAACTATGAGTCACCATGCCTGGCCAGGTTAAGAATTTTGGAGTGGGAATATTATCCTGGATTATGCAGGTTGGCCTGATATAGTCACAGGGATCCTTAGTAAGAGGAATTGGAAGATCAGACTGGATATAGATGTGACAGAAAGAAGCAAGTGGCTACAGTGATGTCAGGAAGGGATCCTGACCCCAGGAATGTAAGCTGCCTTCAGAAGCTGGAAAAGGTAAGGGAATTTGATTTTCCTAGAGCCTCCAGAAGGAACCAGCCTTACCAACACCGTGATTTTAGCCCTCATTTTGGACTTCTGGTATCCAAAACTGTAAGAGAATAAATTTGTATTATTTAATCCACCAGGTTTGTGGATTAAATTTGTTACTAGCTTGATGGCCAAGCTGGAAACCTAAGGTTGGTTTACAACTTAAACTTATCTGTCAATGTAACTAAGTAATCTCATTAACAATACAAAGTTTCTCGAAAAGCAGTACAACCATCTAAATAGGTTCAAAGTAAGCCTTTAACAAAATTCAATACCTATCCGTGATAAAACTCTCTGCAAACTAAGAATAGCAGGAAACTTCCCTAACCTGATAAAGGGCATCTACAAAAACCAAAAACCAAGAACGCCACCATGTAGTCAATATCACATTTCACAATGAAAGACTGAGTATTTTCTGTGATTTGGGAAAAGGAAAGGATGTCCTCTCTGATGACTTTTATACAACACTCTACTAGAGGACCTAGCCAGTGTAAGAAGACAAGAAAGAATACAGGGCATACAGATTGGAATGAAAAAGTAAAATGGTCTTTATTCGCAGATACAGGATCATGTAGGTAGCAAATCCTAAGCAATCTACAATACTTAAGAGAACTAAGTGAGTTTAGCAGTTCACAGGACATAAAATCAATTATATTTCTATATAGTTGCAGTGAGTAATGAGATTTCATTTAGGGGTCATTCTGACAAAGATTTGTGCAAGACCTAAATGCTGGAAAGTTTAATACAGTAGGAAGTTCAATCACAATATGTTTCTTTAATCCTGTATAGGTCTTAGGTTATGTCTTCAATATGAAGGCTCATGACATAAACATACTGGAAAATTTTCAGATTTTTTTGTATGCTTCTCTTCCTATTCTTTATATTTTTCTTGTCCTGGAGTTCTGGACCTTCTGCATCCCTCTTAATCTTTTATGTTTTCTTCCTTCTTATCTGTTGTTTCTGCATTCTCTGAAATTTTCTCAGATCTGACTTTTACAAAGACAATTCCATCGAATCTACTCTTTATCCTGTTCAAATATCCTTGTTGCATCCACAAGTACTTGGAGGATTGTTCACTTAGGTGTAAATTTTGAGTGAGAACTCATCTCTCATATTCAGGGTAACTATTTGTGGTGGTTTATTTGTTTATATGGGGCCCTAGGGCTTTCAACTGTCCTGGGCTAGTATTTATGCTAATTCCTCTGTTTCGGGCTCCTATACTACACGAGTAGTTTAATATCAGATGCCATGAGTGGGTTATCTGTTCCTTGTAGTGACTTGTTCTGCTCCCCAAACCCCAAGCTTACAGTTTTGTTTCTCCATGATAGTAGGAAAATATAGTTTCTGTATACTTGAAGTTTTGAGTTTTCTCATCATTTTTTGGAACGTGGAGATTTTCTATTTTTTACTCTTTAACATAGCTTGCATTTTATTTTATTTTATTATTTTATTTTATTTTATTAATTTTAATTTAATTTTATTTTATTTTATTGAGACAGAGTCTCTGTCGCCTAGGCTGGAGTGCAGTGGCACGATCTCAGCTCACTGCAATCTCCACTTCCCAGGTTCAAGCGATTCTCCTGCCTCAGCCTCCCGAGAAGTTGGGATTACAAGCGTCCACCACCATGCCTAACTAATTTTTATATTTTTAGTAGAGACGGGGTTTCACCATGTTGGCCAGGCTGGTCTCAAGCTCCTGACCTCAGATGATACACCTGCCTCTGCCTCTCAAAGTGCTGGGATTACAGGCATAAGTCACAGTCCCTGGCCTTAGCTTGTATTTTAAATATTCTGTTCTAACTTTTCCATGTAGTTTTGGTGAGGAAAAAGGGCTGCCTTTGAACATTATGTTCATGTTTTGGAATGTTACTTTTATTTTTGTTTGTTTAGATCAGTTATTAAGTTAGTTTGACTTGTTTATTTTTAACGTAATTTTCTTTTTTTTCTATTGTTTTTTCTATTCTAGGTTATCTTTCTGTGACTTTTTTTTTTTTTTTTTTTTTTTTTACTGGATTGTTGGTTCTTATTTCCTTTCAGAATTGTGATAGTTTAATAATTAAGAGAGTTTTGATAAAATATATTTGTTTATACAGGTAACAAAAGTGTTTCATTTTCAAAACTGAATTTATGTTTGAATGACTGAATTTATCTTTGAATGACTTGAGGAAAAATTTGAGTATATGTGAATTCTTATTTTGTAAAGATACACCATCCCAGAGAGTTCAGTTTATCCTTGGTACTGAAGATGATGATGAAGAACATATTCCCCATGATCTCTTCACGGAAATGGATGAACTGTGTTACAGAGATGGAGAAGAATATGAATGGAAAGAAACTGCTAGGTAATACTGCTAAGTCTCTTTCTCTCTCTCTTTTTTTTTTTTTTTTTTGAGATGGAATTTTGCTCTTGTTGCCCAGACTGGAATGCAATGGCGCGATCTCAGCTCACTGCAACTTCTGCCTCCCAGGTTCAAGTGATTTTCCTGCCTCAGCCTCCTTCTCAAGTATCTGAGATTGCAGGAGCTCGCCACCACGTCTGACTAATTTTTATATTTTTAGTAGAGATGGGGTTTCACCGAGCTGATGGGGGTGGTCTCAAACTCATGACCTCAGGTTATCCTCCCGTCTAGGTCCCCCATAGTGCTAGGATCACAGGCGTTAGCCACCGTTCCCGGCCTAAATCTCATTTTTAAATTGGCTTTCCTTGATTTCTTTTTGTAATGGGAATATTAAGTTGAAAGTATGAGATATCTGGTGCTTTAAACCAGTGAGCAGAGAATTTCCTTATTAATTGGTAGAAATTCTATCTTTAATTTTTCCCTTTATTCTCAAATTTGTTTACTTAAATAATCCTTTATACTTTAATAAAGAAATTATGTCATTGTAGATTTTAATGTCTACAATTTTGTGTATTGCAAGTTTAGATGAGGAATAGAAGTAGAAACTATATGAAATTCCATAGTTTGTTTTTGTAGACTTAGTATTATGATAGCTAGAATAGAAAGAGGAACTACAAAGGAGGTTTGTGACTATAGATATTGTAGACCATTGGCATAATTTGTGAAAATGTGTTTGTAACCATAGTCTGTTTGGTCATCGTTTTCTTTGTTTCTTTCTTTTTTTTTTTTTTAAGAACAAATTTTTCTTTATCACATTAAGATAAACAAATGGAATCTTCATTACTTATAAAATATTTTTATATATTATGCATTCAGATGGCTGAAATTTGAAGAGGATGTTGAAGATGGCGGTGACCGATGGAGTAAACCTTATGTGGCAACTCTCTCTTTGCACAGTCTTTTTGAACTAAGGAGTTGCATCCTCAATGGAACAGTCATGCTGGATATGAGAGCAAGCACTCTAGATGAAATAGCAGGTTATAGTAAACTGACTTTTAAAAAATATGTAAGATGTAGTGGAATTTTAGACATTCATTTAATAACTATATGCTGAGCTTCTATTCTGTGGAGTACAGTATAAGGAAATAAGATAGATTTTTTGTCTTTGACAAATTTGCAGATGAGATTAAATTAAACAGACATAAGTGTAGTATCAGTAAGAGAGTGAATAGTGGCACAAGCAAATCAGAGTCTGTTCTCTGGAAATTCAGAAAAGAGTTTTTTGTTTCCTTGTTTTTTGGAATGGGGATGTGGGGAATAGCCACAGAGAACATTAACTGTACAAGTTACTCATAAAATGTGAACACATGGGAACGAGGAGTAGGTGATACAAGAGAAAAAGTATTTTAAGGAGGAGTAAAGAAGTCTAGAGTAGTATAGACAGGAATCTCAGGAAAGTCAGTTCTGTGTGAATATACAGATTTCTTCAGTAGTGGTAGGAGGTATGTTGGGAAACCCAGTTAGAGATTGGATTGTGACTAGCCTTGAATTATTGGAATTTTTTGTTGTTGTTGTTTATTTGTTTTGGGGGAGGGGGGATCACAGGGTCTCTCACTGTCATCCAGGCTGGAGTTCAGTGGCACGATCTCGGCTTACTGCAGCCTCCGTCTCCTGGGCTGAAGTGATCCTTCCACCTCAGCCTACTGAGTAGCTGGGATCACAGGTGTACACCACTACGCCTGGCTAATTTTTGTATTTTTTGTAGAGATGGGTTTTCGCCATGTAGCCCAGGCTGGTCTTGAACTCCTGAACTGAAACGACCTGCCCACTTTGGCGTGCCAGAATTTTGGGTTTACAGGTGTGAGCCATGGTGCCTAGCCAAGAAATAGGATTTTATTTGGTAGGCATTTTGGTGGTCTTGATGGTTTTTAAGTTGAGGAACAGTATGATTTGAGATACATTTAGGAAGATCATTCTGGCAACAGAATGTAGGGTGGCTTTGGATTAGGAAGAGTTTAGAAGCAATAGGCCAGTTATTCTCTAGGAACAGTCTAAGCAAGGAAAGAGCTCTGGTAGGTTGAGCAATGAAAATCAAAGGGGGAGATTTGAAGGATAATGTGGAGGTAGAAAGTAGAAAAAGGCAGCTATAATACAGCTTTTTGTCCACTAACTAAAATTAATGAAAACCAAAATTAAGTTCGGTGGTAATGAATTTGATGGTGTAACTACCATTGTAGATTTCTCCCATGGAAAAACAAAAATCTGTGGTATTTAGTCTTTAAGAGAACCATGAGCTTAATACAATTTCTCAGGCTAGAAATACTTCAATTTTAGCCAACTGTTAGATTTGACTGTGTGCTGCAAATATTTAAATTGTCAGTCCTTACTTTCTTGTCTTACATGAGTAACTGAAAAATTAAGTTAAGGTTGGGAATATTGAATTTGTATAATACATATGGGTTTCAGACTTTGGTTTGCAATTATCACATAATACCATGTAGTACTTTTAGTATATGTTGTATAATCTAGTGTTCATTATTTGGTAAACTGTAGTTGTTGTGTTAATGTTAACAGTTTACCTATTACGCTGGTCCTTCCGGGTTTTTTTTAGAGTTACCGTATAGTTTTGAAAATTTGACCCACTTCTTCCAAGTTAGTGCCACTGTTTAAAAATATTAATATATATTTTATAAATTAAAAAGTTTAATCACTTCAGTAATGTATGAAATGGCATTGCCATCAGTTTCCCCATTCCCCACATCCCCTTCACAACCTGATTTTACTCCTCTTCCTAGAACTTACGACCTCGTGACGTTTTATCTATTTGTATGTTGGTTTCTCTACCTCTCGAAGAGAGCAGAAACTTGGCTCTGTTTTGATATTGTTAAACTACTGTATTCCTAACACATAGCGGACACTCAGTGAACAGTTAATGACTGAGTGGGTCCTGATACTCATCTGCTGGAACAGTTTTGGGGGAGAATACATGGTTTGGCAATAAAATACCTTTACATCTTAGGAAGGTAGTATTATTGAATATTCAGCTTAATAGAATTTATTGTATTCATACAGGAAAGCACTTTCAGCTATAGGAAGGCTAATTAGTATATAATAGTACCTCTTTATAATTAATAGTATTAAAATAAGGGAGTCTTTATAATTCCTTTTTATTGGGTGGATAATATTCATTTATGCATTGATTCTTTAATAGTGATAATAAAACTTTCTAGAGTTACTTAAGATTCTAATTTTTGTCATAAGATTTCACTCACAGTTTATTCCTGTATTTTATGGTCATCTGAGTGTTTAGTAATTTATTTTTTTTTCATTGAATAGATATGGTATTAGACAACATGATAGCTTCTGGCCAATTAGACGAGTCTATACGAGAGAATGTCAGAGAAGCTCTTCTGAAGAGACATCATCATCAGAATGAGAAAAGATTCACCAGTCGGATTCCCCTTGTCCGATCTTTTGCAGATATAGGCAAGAAACATTCTGACCCTCACTTGCTTGAAAGGAATGGTGAGATAAGTTGTGGCATCCAATTTTTTGCTAACACTTCTACTGTAACAGCTTTCCAGAACATTACGATTAACATTTGGGGATCTTTAAACACTCACTATACCTACCTCTGAATTATTTCTCCTCCCTGCTTTGTTTCTTTTCAAGGCCTCTCGTATAATTAATTAAAGAGGCATAAATTATGATCTATAATTTTTAATTTTACCTTTTTGATATTCTAAATCTTGGGTTTGAACCTTTATTTTAGATTTTTCCTACTTTTTTTTCCTCCTGAATATACTTGGTTTGCTGGTATAAACAAGTGTTTTTGGATTGGTTTGCTGATTTCACGGCTCTTTATTTGTACAAGTTGTGAAAGGCTTTTATGACTGTTCCAGTCTTACACTAAGGGTAGTTGGTGTCTTCTAATCCATTGAGAATGGCTCAGACCCAGGTCTACATATTCCGCCTTTCCACTCTCATTCTTAGGTTACAGGCAGGTTGTGGGGCATGTGGGAAGACAGTGTTTTTACAGTTGTTTACCTCTGTCAGTGTCCTAATGCTGGCACACTTGGAGGTTTTGCCTTTCCTTATTTTCTTCTGTGTAAAGCAGAGGAATGCATCAGTAGGGTTGAGAACTCTGATGACAGTGAGTCTGGAAAACCCGGGTGCAAAGGATTGGAGTGGCTTATGAAGTACTATAGCCTCCAGCAGTTGCTGTAAGCTGCTACTATTACCCAAAGCTTGTGAGGATTACAGTGAGGACTAGTGGAGTATGGGACACGGTGCCTGCTCATCTTTTTTATCCCTTAAATAATAGTATGACTTTTAAGTGTTCTACCAACAAGCAAGCATAGGTGATAGGGTCTAATATATCTAAAGCTGACAATAATCATCTTTTGTATCTTCCACTTGGCCATGAAAACCCTTTTTAATCCATTTAAAATTATGTCATCGTGTATTTAAACAATCTTAAGAGTAAAAGAATATCTCTTATGGACCAGAATTCAATGTAAAAGCAAGCCATGTATAGCGCATTTTAACTCTCTTTTTTTGTCTTTTATTTTTTGTTTATATTCTCTCCTTTGGTGAAATAAGTTCATTTATCCAGAGGGACCCTATTTAATCTTTACATATGCAGTAATTCCTCTTTATTGTCCAGTTGTAATTTGGTCATCATAAAACATTGGCTGTTTTCTTTTAAATGCTGTTTTAGCATGTTCTTTTGTTGAAATATAGTTACAATTTGAGTTTTTCCTGCATGTAGCTTGTTGTTTAAATGGTGTTTTCTAATGGATTATAGTTTAACCTTTAAATATTTCTGAAAACCCTTGAGCACGTAACTTTGATTACTTAGGCTATATGGAATTGATTATTGTATTTGCATGTTTTTCATAGAGAATGTTATTATTTTAAGATATATTTAGTAGAAATATGAGGGGTTTAATTATAAGTATGTATGACCTTTTGAAATATTTTAGACCTACTGCCATATTGCTGTTGGTGAGAAGTACTCTACTGTTAGCTAGTGAAATAAAAAATTATATGTATTTGTTTTAATGTATCTGCTACATATTAGAAGTGAGAAGCATACTTCAGGACATTTATTAATACTTTTAGAGAGCTCAAGAATATGTATCCTTTAAAATTGACATTGTGGTTCTCTTATTACAAAATTTCTGTTATTTGCTGTTGTTTTTTTACAAACTTGAGAGCAGCACCACCTGTATATGGTGTCTTACTGACTTAATATTATAAATATTTAATATCAGTTTTAAGTTAGAAATTATTACTTAATATTAACACGAACTTTTTCTCTAAGACATAATTATCTCATAGCTGTTTGGTAAAATGTAGGAAAAATACGCTAAATATAAGCTATTACTTTTGGTGGTTTTTGGTTTGAGTTCTATTATGTTAATTTTGTATTACATATTTTCATTTGCTATTTATTGTTTAAGCATTGACTTTGTATTGATATTGTCATTGTAAAAAATGCCATGCTATTGGTCATTCTAATTTCTAACAGGATATTGCCCCCACCATCTGTCATTAACAATTTTTTTTTTTGTATATTCTGAGAACTAATTACAGTTTTAAGCAACTTTTTAGTGACTTTCTAACATGTAAAAACCCAATTGACATGCTAACCATCACAACATGACTTTGAAATTTTGGGCCTTTGAAGTATGCAATTTATAGTGTAAATTGATTTTTTTTTTTTAATGTCTCTATTTGCCTTCTGCAGTGAACTTCATCATTTTTCATTTATTTGTTTTATCTCAGGGGAAGGCCTTTCAGCCTCCCGCCACTCTTTGCGAACAGGTCTGTCTGCCTCAAACCTTTCATTGAGAGGAGAATCACCTTTATCTCTTCTTCTCGGTCATCTTCTTCCTTCTTCAAGAGCTGGAACCCCTGCAGGCTCAAGGTGTACAACCCCAGTACCCACCCCTCAAAACAGTCCTCCTTCTAGCCCTAGCATCAGCCGCCTGACCTCCAGAAGTTCCCAACAGAGTCAGCTTCAGGCCCCAGAACTACTGGTTTCACCTGCCAGTGATGATATTCCCACAGTAGTAATTCATCCGCCCGAGGAAGACTTAGAAGCAGCGCTGAAAGGCGAGGAGCAGAAGAATGAGGAAAATGTTGACTTAACTCCAGGCAACTATCCAAAATCCTCCATGTGTGGTGCTTTCTGCCTCTGAGTCACTTGCACTTGGAATGCCTTTTAGCACATAGCTTAAGCAGCATATGTAGATAATGCTTATAATTTATTTTTGACTTCTGCATGTTTTTTTTCTTTATGGTATATTGTGTTAGGTTGGTGCAAAAGTAATTGTGGTTTTTGCCGTTGAAAATTTGCTTCACTTTCAATGGCAAAAATTAATTTCAGTGGCAAGAACTCAATTACTTTTGCACCAACCTAATAAAAAAGAGTAAGATTATTAAAAATTTGAGTTACAAAAAGACTACAAAGAAGACTACACATAATTTAAGGCCTTTTAAAAAAGTTTCACTTAGATTTAGAGGTCAAGGCAGTTGAACACTTCAGTAAAACATAGACTTTTTTATAATGTCTTAATTTGCCATGAACTTTTTTATATTTATTTATGGATGTATTTATTTTATTTTTTTAGACTGAGTCTCACTCTGTTGCCCAGGCTGGAGTGCAGTGGCGCGATCTCAGCTAACTGCAACCTCTGCCACCTGGGTTCAAGTGATTCCCGTGCCTCAGCCTCCTGAGTAGCTGGGACTACAGGTGTGAGCCACCACACCCAGCTAATTTTTGTGTTTTTTGTGTAGAGACAGGTTTTTACCATGTTGGTCAGGCTGGGTGAACCTTTTTTAGATTGGTAATTCTCTTTTCTTTTTTTGGAGACAGGGTCTTGCTCTGGAGGCTGGAATGATCTCAGCTCACTGCAACCTCCATCTCCTGGACTCAAGCAATCCTCCTGCCTCAGCTTCCCAATTAACTGGGACCGCAGGGGCATGTCACCATGCCTGATTAATTTTTATAGAGACCAGGTCTCACTGTGTTGCCCAGGCTGGTCTTGAACTCCTGGGCTCAAGTGGTCCACACACCTCGGCCTCCCAAGGTGCCGAGATTACAGGTGTGAGCCACTGCGTCCCACCTTGGTAGCTTGGTTTTTGTGTGTGTGTGTGTGTGTGTGTGTGTGTGTGTGTGTGTGTGTGTCTATGAAGTTGACTCATAAGGTGAATGAACACATACAAATAAATTATAGTGAAGCGATGTGCCTTAAATAGGATAGAGTCATACTCTGTCACGCAGGCTGGAGTGCAGTGCCACAATCATAGCTCACTGCAGCCTTGAACTCCTGGGATCAAGCATTCCTCCTGTCTTAGCGTTCTGAGTAGCTGAGACTACAGGCATATACCACAACATCTGGCTAATTTTTTTGTAGAGACAGGATCTTGCTGTGTTGCCCAGGCTGGTCTTCAACTCCTGGCCTCAAGCAGTCCCCCTGCTTTATCCTCCCAAAATGCTGGGATTATAGGTGTGAGTCACCAGGCCCAGCCGTACCTTTTTTTCTATTTAATGCTTTTCTCCAAAGAATGTAGTACATTTTAGACTTTTTTGGGGGGTGGGGGGGTAGGGGGGAGACAGGTTCTCACTCTGTTGCCCAGACTGGAGTGTAGTGGCACCATCTCGGCTCACTGCATCCTCCGCCTCCTGTGTTCAAATAATTCTCCTGCCTCAGCCTCCTCAGTAGCTGGGATTACAGGCGTGTGCCACCACCACCCGGATAATTTTTGTATTTTTAGTAGAGACGGGGTTTCACCATGTTGACTAGGCTAGTCTTGAACTCCTGACTTCAAATGATCCACTCACCTTGGCCTCCCAAAGTACTGGGATTACAGGTGTGAGCCACCATGCCCAGCCTATAACTTAAGGGCTATAAAGTATGAAAATTTGGCTTATCCTTATATTGACTACATGTACATTTGTACATATATCTTTCTACCTAATTAATATAAAATAAGTATATTTTAGTGACTTTTTTACTATTTCAGCTAAGCCTCAATGTGATGGATACTAATACTAACCATTGGTTTTAATCACATAAGTATTATCACATTTCTCCAAAATACTGATAACATCCAACACTTAAGTGGTAGCTTGGTTATTAAATTAGCCTATTTTTAATGTGTATACAAATATGTGTAAATTAGATGGACACACCCATTTTCAGAAACTTAGAAAAGTTAGTTGTCTTCCCCTGCATCATACAACTGGTGACTGATAGCCTAAAGCCTCTGACTGGAAATCCTTGTGTTCCTATCATTGTGAAGTAAACCTCTCTTTCTGTTGGCTTTATGGAAACACACTAATTACATTTAGCCAAAGCTCATTGTAGTTGCAAAAAAGGATATACTTTTAAAAGTACAAATAGAAGCTTCGTGGCTAAATCATTATGACATTAGTTAAAATAGCAGTATGGCTGCCCTTGTTTTATAATTTGTTCCAGATACAGTGATAAGTGCTTTTCAAATATCATATTTCTAATTTTTGTAACGATTTGATGAGGTTGGTGTTATTCCTGTTTTTCAGTGAAGAAAGACTTGGAGATGTTAAGATCATCCAGAGCAGGTCCACTTACAACAAAATCTATAGTAGAGTATTTCATTGTGAACTTTATCAGTTCATGAAAAAGATAAAATTTAATGATAAAGTAACTGAACATAAAAGAGGAAAACAACCCTATAAATAATTATTCAGAAGTAATCAGCATTCTAATCTTAAGAACTAAGAAGATTTACTATTTTTCCTTGAGCAAAAGTGATTTTAAAAGCTACTTCGTTCCATTTTTCCCATATTACATCGATCAGTAACAACGAACACTTCTTGTTTTACCAGCTTCTGTGTTATAAATGATTAGGAACTATAAATTTTATATAGGAGGGAAGGGGGAGGTGGGTTCACATTGGCTTCTTAGGCCATGTTAAGGGGATAAATTAACTGAGAATCGAACATACATTTTTTTCCCATGAGTTTTTGTGATGAGATTTATCGGCGTTTTTGAACAGAAGAAATCAGAATGGAGAGGAGACAGGGAATTTCTAAAGACAAGAATTACGGTTAAAAAGACAACTGTAGATAGTATGTAATTGCTGAGGAACAATAATAGGGATAGCTACACATTATTCCCTGTTCAGTTACCTTTGGTGCTTAAAGCACCTAGAAACTCTTAACGGAGTTTCCTTGATGTCTGGTACTGTCTTAGTGGAAGAAAGTGGCCTCAGCATCTTTATGTCTTAAGTGACTAACAGCATGGAGTTTTGTGTCATGGAGTCATAATTTGCGCATACCTATAATAATAAAGTGGTATTTCCCATTAGTTACTTTTTAGAAGATAATTATATGTATAAAAGTTATATGTATAAAATTATAAATAAATTATATAAATTAATATGTATATAACTTGTGGCTGGGCGTGGTAGCTCATGCGTGTAATCTCAGCACTTTAGAAGGTCAAGAGGGGAGGATCACTTGAGGCCAGGAGTTCATAGTGAGACCCTCATCTCTAGGGAAAGAAAAAAAAAAGGAAGTGAATTTATTTTTTGTACTTGTAAATACCTTTTTCTAACACAGTGGTTCTCAGTCTCAGCACTATCCACATTTTGGGCTGGATGATTCTTGGCTGGGTGGTCGGGTGGCAGGGGAGCAGTCCTGTGCTTTATAGGATGTTTAGCAGTATCCTTGGCTAGCTGCCTGTAGCATCCCCGAGTTGTGACAACCAAATATGTCTCCAGACATTGCCACAAGTTCCTTGGAGGTCATAATCTTTCCTGGTGGGGCACCATTGCTCTAACTACCTCACTTTCAAATTTTTAATGACAGAAAATGTTGATATCTTTGATTTACTTTTGAATACATTTTTTTTTTCCTTAAAGCAAAGTAATATCGTCCTTCTGTGTTTGTGCTAATGATAGCTTTATTTTTTGGTAATTTGCTCATTTAATTCTGAATCCTAGGAATTTATTATAGGAGTAGGGAGATTGACTGATTGAGAAAACAGTTTTAGTTTAGCTGAGGTTGGGAAAGACTACACAAATCATAATGATGAAGAACCCTAGCATGCATCTGGCGTGCCAGTTTTGAAAAAGGGACGGTTTTCAAGATGACCAGGTTAGCCATGTGACTTCAGGTTATACCTGCTAACTTGGTCAGTGTTGAGTTCTTCATTATTTCTTCCTCTCATTGCTGAGATAGCCTTACTTTTCCTCAGAGCCTTCTCATCATTGCACTTTTCTCCCTCAAATCTGGCAGCTAGTACTATTCTGGAAAACTGTGCATTATGTACGCTTTTGATTATACATACACAGGTGGAATACATTTAGCCTTTGGAAGTATGTAATGCTCAGCTGCATTTGCCACCAGGGCCTAATGGTATTCTTGATTTTCTTGTGTGGAAGTAGTTGGAAGTCACTGAAAAATACTGGTTAACTTTTTATCTCTTGAGCAAGGCAGGGACTCTTCTGGAAACTTAGGGACAAAGGTCAAAGAAGAGGAATCTTCTTGGTGTGCCAAGCTAAGATTGTAAGAAATGAGTTAAGGCTTGGGAAAACATTTTTATTTCGGAATTGTTTAACTTTTCCAGAAAATAAGCACATGGCTAAATAGATTGCAAATTAAGATTTTTCATCACATCAACTTTGTAGTTTAGGTATTTACAGGGAAGTCTCTGTCATTAAGCGTAAGCCATAAACCCAGAAGACTTAGTTTCAGTATTCATTGGTTATAGTATATTCTGTTTTACAAAAGTGAAAACTCCTTTAGATGTGTCAAGTGTATCTGATGTACTTTAAATTCTGGAGCTTGATTACCAATACATCTTCGGACCTTATAGAGTCTAACCACAGAACAGATTTTAACTGAACTTCCATGTGTTGCTGTGCATGGGACAGTTAAGACAAAAAGTCAAGTCTGTTGTATTTCAGTACCTTTTCCTGCTATAATATTCAATGTCTTTTGAATTATTAGTCTGTATTCTTGCACTAGAAAACCTTGGATGTTTTGAAAAAATGAGATGCATTTAATATTAGGTTGGAGCAAAGGAAATTGCACCAACCTAATAGTAGAAGTCTGTGTAGTGTACTTGAATTTAAATTTTTTTTTTTTTTTTTTGAGAGTTTTGCTCTTGTTGGCCAGGCTGGAGTGCAGTGGCACAATCTCGGCTCACTGCAACCTCTGCCTCCTGGGTGCAAGCAATTCTCTTGCCTCAGCCTCCCGAGTATCTGGGATTACAGGCATGCTCCACCACGCCCGACTAGTTTTGTAGTTTTAGTAGAGAGAGTGTTTCTCCATGTTGGTCAGGCTGGTCTCAAACTCCTGACCTCAGGTGGTGATCTGCCTGCCTTGGCCTCCCAAAGTGCTGAGATTACAGGCGTGAGCCACAGCGCCTGGCCCTATTTTTTTTTTTTTTTTTAAAGACGGAGTTTCTCTCTCGTTGCCCAGGCTGGAGTGCAATGACGCAATATTGGTTCACGGCAACCTCTGCCTCCTGGGTTCAATCAGTTCTCCTGCCTCAGCCTCCCAAATACAGGCACACACCACCACGCCCAACTAATTTTGTATTTTTAGTAGAGATGGGATTTCACCATGTTGGCCAGACTGGTCTTGAACTCCTGACCTCAGGTGATCCACCCACCTTGGCCTCCCAGAGTGCTGGGATTACAGGTGTGAGCTACCGCACCTGGCTGAATTTAAAATTTTTAAATTTTAACTTTTTTGCAGAATTAGAATTCATAATGATTAGTCTCATATTAAGCAGTGTTTTTATTTCATTATTGTGAAATGTTGGTGTTGAATGTCAGTTTTGAAATGAATATACTAATGCTTCAATATGTGTCTGTCCTTTGCAATTCAAACAACTACTATATCTAATCCAAATAAGCTATTTTTATGAGTTTGTCTGACTTTTAGAGATGGAGTGAGTTGCTTACAGTCACATAGATACAAAGTGGCAGAGAGTGCATAATTTAAACACAGATCCCTTTGGTTATAAAACCCTTACTCTGCTAATTTCATTGTGAAAAACTTGCTTATTATATTTTAAAGTTGGATTTCTTAAGAGTAATGACAATAGGTATTATAGACATAAATGTTACCAAAGAAAAATGAAAAGTCTTGAGGAAACTTCTGATTATTGGAGATTATGTTAATTCAACCTGCATTTATTTAATGTAGCTTTTTTCTGAGTTACACTTAGGGTTTGTCAGAGAATTTATTGTTGAAAGCATGCTAAGTATAGCTAGGCTTCATTAAGCTCCATGCAGTTCACATGTTTGTGATAATTAAAAGTATATTCCCTAAGTATTTTTAATGGTAATCAGACTCAGGCCTTCTATCTTTTGTGGTTCACACCAACTCACGTTTTTTTTCTTTTTGCAAAAGGCCACAATTTTTGTAAATTCTAATTGTATTATTTTAAATATTAAAATGTGTAGCTTTATTATTAAAACGTTGTTCTAGTTTTGCTGGTATGTTACTAACACTGGGCACTTTTTTTTTTAACCTTGCACATTTGCTTTTATTATATTAATAAATCATCACTTTCAGAATGTGAGCAAAGTCAGGTTGCAAAGTAAATTTTCTTCTTACTAATTTGGAATTTGTCTTTAAACATAGGTATTTTGGCCTCTCCCCAGTCTGCTCCTGGAAACTTGGACAATAGTAAAAGTGGAGAAATCAAAGGTAATGGAAGTGGTGGAAGCAGAGAAAATAGTACTGTTGACTTCAGCAAGGTAATTCTATCATTAACTGAAAATTCTCACAATTATTCTTATTAAGAAAATAAGTAGTAACTTGTGGCTTTATTAACATTGATTATAGTAATTTTTTAGTAGACTGGTGCTTACAAACCTGCATGTGATGCCTGTGATATATTAATTTAAGGTAAACAACTGTGAGAAGGGTTACAGTTAACCTGTGAGTACTTGAGTAACTTTACACCATTACTAGTGTTAGAAATTCTGAAAAAGAATATGTGAGTAATACAGTATTTCCATCCACACCTACCCATAGATATCGTGAAATGTTAGTACTTTTTGAACTACAGTCATTGTTCTGGAGCTACCACCACTAGAAGGTTAATTCTGGGAGTGATGTTACAGCACTAGTGATTCAGTCTTTCCTGGGCTGTAATGCGATCCCAGAATTACTGTCTTATGGTGTTAGTACTTTCGGAATGTCACTGAGAAATATATTGGTGCTTCCCCATGGGTAGGTAAAGGCATGGATTTTAAAAAAATACCTGTGTGAACTATGATTTTTTAAATTTTGGTAAATGAGTATTTTGTTGAAATAGATAAACCTTAATTTAAAAGAACAGGGTAAAAGACTAATAAGTTCAAATTATAACTGAATTTAAAATGTACTTTATGAGTATTTCTTACGAACAATTGATTCTATCTAGCCACTAATTTTTTAGTAATATTAACTTGCTATAGGTGGATGTTCATGGTATTTTAATATTTTTGTATCCAGTATAAGACTTTTTAATAAATGTAATTATGTCAAGCAGATTTCATTTCTTAAGCCTTTTGTTCTTTGATGAAAAGTCTACAAGATATATTTTACAGAAAACGAGTTTAAATGGTTTGCATTATAGCTTTGTTGAGTGTTGTAGTCTAAAACTATAGGAAGCCTTGCATTACGGACATTGGCTGTGCAGAAAGACTGTTGTATTTAAAATTTTTCTGATCTATCTTGATCATATTTTACTGGTGCTCACGTTATTTCAGATAGTGCAAAGTACTCAGTAGCAAAATTGCAATTTATTTCTTGTTAAGTGAATAAATTAATATAATTTACATTATAGAGTTCCTCTAGGCATGGCAGTTGCCGTTTATTTTTGTTCCTCTGTCACAGTCTTACTTTTTTTTACTTGGCCTATCTTTGTGTATACCTCCTTGTCTCCTGTTGGGCAGGAGTCTGCCTCCTGGCACTGTAGTTGTGGCACACTGGGTGTGGGACTCAAGAGGCCCGCTGTAAGTGCTGGTTTTATTTTTCATAGATAGCCCTGTAAGTGGTTGTTTAGTGACTTGTGTGAAACTGCGTATAAATGAAGTTCACATAGTTTGATATCATGTGTAACCTTTTCCTTGTAATTATACACAGAAAACTAAATTTTACTACTATAGCATTATCATATATCTGTGCCAGTAAGGGCTGTAGAGTTTTGTTTTAAATAAAAACAAGGGGCCAGGCACAGTGGTTCATGCCTATAATCCCTGTGTTTTGGGAGGCTGAGGCAAGAGAATCACTTGGCCAGGACTTCAAGACCAGCCTGGGCGATATAGCAAGCCCCACACTTCTACAAAAAACAACAAAAATTAGCCGGGCATGGTGGCGCATGCCTGTCGTCTCAGCTACTTGGGAGTTTGAGGTTTACAGTGAGCTATGTTCCTGCCACTGTACTCCAGCCTGGGCAATAGAGTGAGACCTTGTCTCAAAAATACTACTAATAAAATAAAAGTTATGATTTTTTTCCTCTTAATGAAAATACTGGGGAACGCCCAGAGTTCTTTTTCGGTTTGTTTTTAGGGGGACTTTACATAAAATGTAAAGGATCCAATTCATTTATTTCTAAGGTTAAGTAATACAAAACCATGAATATTTTTTAGCACTGTGTATAATTTCATGAACCATTGTTAGTTTGTGAGCTATATATTTGTCCTTAATAGTTTTTAATGAATAGTGCAGTATTCATTGAATAATTTCTCAAGTTCATGTTTGATAATTTAGATCTCTGAAGTAGTAAAGATTGTGACAGTTAAAACAATAGCATTGATTCAAATATGTTTGCTTGCTCTTTTGTATTTGTCTACTCCATTCTTTATAGTTGTGAAAATTTTGACATTTTAAACATTCATTAGATCACAAGTTTTGATTAGCAAATAGTAGTCTTATAAAGCAGTTTTTCTTTCCTATTTCTCTCTAGTCTTACAAGTACCACGGAAACTTTAATTTTAATTATTCTTTATTTGTCAATAGGTTGATATGAATTTCATGAGAAAAATCCCTACGGGTGCTGAGGCATCCAATGTCCTGGTGGGCGAAGTAGACTTTTTGGAAAGGCCTATAATTGCATTTGTGAGACTGGCTCCTGCTGTCCTCCTCACAGGGTTGACTGAGGTCCCTGTTCCAACCAGGTAAAGAGTTAGTTCTAAGTAACATTCTCTAAACATTTTCAAAATCTACAAGTTTTTATCCAGTGAATGAACAAGCGTGTTGATTTATGTAATAAAAGCTCATTTTATTTAATTTTATCTTATTTTTGAGACAATCTCACTTTGTCATCCAAGCTGGAGTGCAGTGGCACAATTTCAGCTCACTGCAACCTCCACCTCCCAGGTTCAAGCGATTCTCCTGCCTCAGCCTCCCTAGTAGCCTGGATCACAGGTGTGCGGCACGCCCAGCTAAGTTTTGTATTTGTAGTAGATATGGTGTTTTGCCATTGTCCCAGCTGGTCTCAAACTCCTACTTAAGTGATCTGCCTGTCTTGACCACCCAAAGTATTGGGATTACAGGTGTGAGCCACTGTGCCCAGCCAAAAGCTCATTTTAATATTTAATATTCAGTCATTGTACCAAATACTTTGAATATAAGACCACTATGAATAGGGTATAAAATCGTTTTCTTCTTGGAACTAAAAAGTACAATAAAATAAATATCAGCTGGGTGCGGTGACTCACGCCTGTAATCCCAGCACTTTGGGAGGCCGAGGCGGATGGATCACCTGAGGTCAGGAGTTTGGTAGAAAGTTAATTACGGATGCTTTTCCTAGTTCTGTGATTTCCTAATTAGTCTAGGTGGAGTTGCCATCTTTTTTCAGTGATTGGTGTGGGGGAGTAGAAAAGATGTCTGAGTGTTATTTCTTTATATTGGAATGGTTTCTTTTTTATGATTGCCTAGATTTGTGTGTATATGATGTTTATTATAAATCTGTATTTTCATATTTCCTTAGGTTTTTGTTTTTGTTATTGGGTCCAGCAGGCAAGGCACCACAGTACCATGAAATTGGAAGATCAATAGCCACTCTCATGACAGATGAGGTAATCAAAATACCCAAGTCTCTTTGAAGTATACACTGATTATGCAGCATACAGTATATATTAAATTATAGTTCTCTTTTCTTTCATAATGAAGCTTTAAAACTTTTCCTTGCTGTGTATACTGTTTTATCTTATATTTACTCCTCAGCTGTTTGCTTTCAGTTAGGTTTTTAAGACTATTTCAAGATCAGTGGGTACTTAAAAATTTTTTTTTGTTTTAAACATTTGTAATTATTGACTACCTTCTTGAACTTTTGAAATTTTGGGATTTTTTTTATCCTGGATTTCAGGATATAATTTCTCTAGGTTTTCCTCAGAACATTTTTTTTCCTGTAAATTTCTCTGATATGGGGTCCTGATCTTTGATGATAACGTACATATTAATCAGAACCTTGTCTTTCTTTTGAAGAGAGATTTGTAATCAGATTCTTGCCAAACATCAGTGCTGTGTGTCCCAAGGGTATTTGAAATGCCCTATATCTGAACCTGACCTAAGTTTTCTTTTTTCTTTTTTCTTTTTTTTTTTTTTGTGGAGACAAAGTCTCACTGTGTTGCCAGGCTGGAGTACAGTGGTGCAATCTCAGCTCACTGCAATTCTCCTGCCTCAGCCTCCTGAGTAGCTGGGACTACAGACACACACCACCATGCCCAGCTAATTTTTTTGTATTTTTAGTAGAGACGGGATTTCACCATGTTGGCCAGGATGGTCTCAATCTCCTGACCTCGTGATCCGCCCCCCTCGGCCTCCCAAAGTGCTGGGATTACAGGCGTGAGCCACCGTGCCTGTCCCATTTTTCTTACCTCTTTCGACCAGCCAGTCACCAGATTCTTTTTACCTCTTCAATGTGTTTTGCATTTAATCTGTCATATTCTTTCCATCTCTACTGCCATTTCTCTGGCTTAGCCTTTGATTTGTGGATTCAGGTAGCCTTTATGGGTCTTTATTGTATAGTATTTTTCTCTGCACTCTCAGTAACATGCAAATTTGACTGTATCATTTCCTTAGTCCAAAGGTATTAATGACTTCCTATCATATAGTGAAATTTAAATTTAAACTTTTGGCTGGGTGCAGTGGCTCACTCCTATAATCCCAGCACTTTGGGAGGCCGAGGTGGGTGGATCACTTGAGGTTGGGAGTTTGAGACCAGCCTGGCCAACATGGTGAAACTCCATCTCTACTAAAAATACAAAAATTAGCTGGGCGTAGTGGCGCAGTTCTCCTGCGTCAGCTTCTTGAGTAACTGGGATTACAGGCGTGCACCACCATGCCTGGCTAATTTTGTAGTTTTAGTAGAGATGGGGTGTCACTATGTTGGCAAGGCTGGTCTCAAACTCTTCACCTCAGGCGATCTGCCTACCTTGGCCTCCCAAAGTGCTGGAATTAACAGGCATGAGCCACTGTGCCTGGTCAGTTACCTCCTTCAAAAGAACTTTCCTGGCTACTTTGTTCCTTCTCATCAGTTTCCCTCTCTGTACCCTACGTTCTTTTTATCAGAGCATCTATCAATACCTATAATTATTTAATAACACGTTTCACTGTCTTTCCTCCTAGAAAAAAAGGTTATTGAATATATAGGGAAACTTTCCTTACCTGTCACCATTGCATTATCCACAATGCTTAGAATTGTATTTTAGCAGTTAGTAGTTAGCCAGTAGCTATTGATCATTAAATAAACTATTTAAGTAAAGTTGTTTGCATATCCATGACTATTTTCTTAGGATAAATGACATTTAAATGTCATAGAAGTAGAGTGACATGCTACAGTGTTTTATTTTCTAATCAATTACTATTTCCCAGGCAAAATTTTATTTTTAAAAAATTGTTCTAAACATGTAGCTGTTCTCTTTCATTGTTTCTTGTTGTTATTCATCTGATAATACTGAGTGGATTACTTTGTATAGTTGTTACCCAGGGTGGGCTGAATACCTGCCTGAGATAAGAGTTCAGGTGATTATCTTTATTGCGAAGCTATTTGTGATGTCCAGAGTGGACTATGTGTAGAATTTTTTTTTCAGCTTTAAAATCTTTTTACTCAATATTTTTTTCACTTAGATCTTCCATGATGTAGCTTATAAAGCAAAAGACAGAAATGACCTCTTATCTGGAATTGATGAATTTTTAGATCAAGTAACTGTCCTACCTCCAGGAGAGTGGGATCCTTCTATACGCATAGAACCACCAAAAAGTGTCCCTTCTCAGGTAAGAATCCAGAGCTTTTCTTCTGTAACTTACTTTATTTTAATAAAATTATTTTTGATTAGCTATGATTCAAAAACTAAAACAGAGAAGTTGTATCCCCACCTCGTCCCTTTTACCTTCTTACCCCCACACTTACCTCCTATGGGTGGACCATTTTTTACTAGCTTTTTGTTTATCCTTTTCATTTTTTATTCAGTACTTGAAACTATGAACATGTAGTCTTGTTTCTCTTACCAAAAGTTAATGTACTGCGTATACCATTCTGTACCTTGCTTTTTCATATAAAAGTATATCTAGGAGATCTGATGTAAGAAATCATGAAAATATTCCTTATTCACTTTTTCACAGCTTTGTTGTCTTCTATGCATGGGTGTACCATAGTACCATATTCTGTTCCTGGGTTCTATCAGTCTTTTGCTATTTCAAACCATGCATGACAGTAATCACATGTCGTTTTAGTCTTGTGCAGATGTATCTGTAGAATAGATCCCCAATAATAGGATTGCTGGATCAAAGGGGAATTTATTTATAATTTTCGTAGATATTACTGGAATTCCTTCCATCAGCTGGACTGTTTTGGACTCCCACAGTGAGGGCCTATTTCCCTACATCCTCACTGACACTGTGTGTTGCCAAACTTGGGATATTTGTCAATCTAATAGATATCTTTATCTTCCTATTTTAAGTATTTTAATGAGGTTTTTAATTTAGTTTTTATGGGACAGGGTCTTGCTCTGTCACCCAGACTGGAAGGCAATGTCGTGAACATGCCTCAGTTTCCTGGGCTCAAGCAAACCTCCTGCCTTAGCCTCCTATGTAGCCTGGACCGCAGGTGTGTGCTACAAGCCCCAGCTAATTTTTTGATACTTTGTAGATACGGTGTCTCACTTTGTTGTGCAGGCTGATCTCAAACTCCTGGGTTCTAGTGATTCTCTTGCTTCAGCCTCCCAAAATTATAGGATTACAGCCGTGAGCCACTGCTCCCGGCCTTTTAATGAGGTTTTAATTTGCATTTGTATAATTAGTGAGGTTGAATATTCTTGATTATCTTTCGTTCATTGCCCCACCAGCATTTTTTTTTTTTTTTTTAACATTTAAATTATTCATTGATCCTTTGGAGGTTTTCATAGCATATTTTATGTGGGTATAGACCCAGCTTCATCTTTTTTCTGAATTGCTGCCTGGTTTCTCCCTGTTCATTACAGAGCTAAACATTGCTCCCCTTGGTTGGTGATGCTGCCTTTATTAACTAAAATTCCATTTGCATCTAGACCTGTTTTGGACTTTGTTTTGTTTTCTGTTGGTCTGTCTATTCATGGACCAATTTCACACTCCAATTTTTGAGGCTTTTTGGTATATTTTAGTATCTGGTAGGTCTAGACGTGTTCTTGCTCTCCTTCTTACTCTTGTTTTTCTGAATTTTCTTGGCTATCTTTCATATTTATTTTTCTGTGTAGGCTTTAAAATCAGCTTTCTATATTCAGAAATATGCGTAATGGTTTTTTAAAAGTTGTGACAAATTTCTCATTGAACTGAGGGAAGACTAACGTCTTCATGACTTGAGTCTTTCTATTCAATGGAGTGTCTCTCACCAGTTGATTTTCTGTTTCAAGCAAGTTTTTGTCTTCTTAAAGGATGTTTCAAGTTTTCCTTACTTATAATTTACATGTTTCTTGATGAGTATATTCATGAGTATTGTATCTTTGTTGCTTTTATATGAAATGAAGGCTATTTGTTATTTTTTATGTGCATATATGCATACACAGTTGACCCTTGAACAATTTAAGTTTGAACTGCGCAGCTCTAATTATGTGGATTTTTTTTCAGTAAACATTGGAAAGGTTTTTGATAATTTGAAAAAATTTGCATACAAACTTCATAGCCTAGAAATATCAAAAAATTAAGATTAGGTATTCCTGAATGTGTAAAATATATGTACATACTAGTCTTCTTTAATAATTATTAGCATAAAATATATCCAAATCTATTCTAAACTAAAATTTATCAAAAACTTATACACACTAGGAGTGTACATGGCACCATTCTCAGTGGAGAGAAATGTAAATAAAAGTAAAGATGCAGTATTAAATCCTAACTGCATAAAATTAACTATAGTAAATACTGTACTGCTGTCATATTGTAATTTCATAGTTACTGCCTGTTGCTGTTGCAGTGAGCTCAAGTATTGCAAGTTAACGTGCATAAAATGTTGTGTGTTGCTCATCGTCTCCACATCAGCAGTTTGTCTCTCCAGTAAATTGTGTTTACCCTAAAAAGTGATCATGAGGTTCTCATATATTTTTCATCATGTTGACTGCAATGCTGGAAACTTTTGAATAACAACATGAGACTCATACGAAGTCCCATTAGTGCTACTAGTAAGTGTTCCTAAGAAACAGAGAAAAGTCATGCAAATGTAAGACAAAGTTGATTCGCTTGGTATGTACCATAGAATGACATCTGCCATTGCCTACCATTTCAAGATAAATGAATCTAGTGTAAGGATCATTGTAAAAAGAAAAGGAAACGTAAAGTCGTCACTGTAGCTATGCCAGCAGGCATAAACACTTCTGCTTTTTGCAAAATACCTTTTTATCTCATATTGAAAATGCAACTTTTATGTGGGTGCAGATTACTATAAGAAAGACATATCTATAGATTCTGGTATGACCAAGAAAGGCAGTCATTTTACGACAACATAAAGCAAAAGTGAAGGATCGGAGAATTTAGTGCCAGCAAAGATGGTTTGGTAATTTTAGAAAGAAGTTTGGCTTAAAAAATGTCAAAATAACTGGAGAAGCAGCTTCTGCCGTCCAGGAGGCAGCAGATGAGTTCCCAGATCAGATCCTATTAAGAAAATCCCCTGAACAGGTTTTTAATGCAGATAAAAGTACCCTGTTCTGGAAATAATGCTACAGAAGACATTTATTAGTAAGGAAGATTAGTGAGCACCAGAATTTAATGCAGGAAGGGTTAGCTAACTGTTTTGTGCAAATGCACTCCAATTTATGATATTTACCCTTCTCTATAAAGCTGTTAATGCTGAGCTTTGAAAGGAAAAGATAAATGCCAGCTTCCAGTCTTTTTGTTGTACAAGAAGGCCTGAATGAGAACCCTTTTTCTGGATTGGTCCCATCAGTGCATTGTTCCTGAAGTCAGGAAGTACCTTGCCAGTAAGGGACTGCCTTTAAAAATTTTTTTCATATTAGACAATGCCTCTGGCCACCCAAAACCTGTGAGTTCAACACCAAAGGTGTTGAAGTGGTCCACCTGCACCCAAGCACAACGTCTCTAATTCAGTCTCTAGATTAGGGGACTGAGGACCTTTAAGGCTTGTTACATTAGATGCTATATAGAAAAGATTATTAATGCTCTGGAAGAGAACCTTGGATAGCAAGGACATCCTGAAAGTCTGCAAGGATTACACCATTGAAGACACCATCATTATTACAGAAAAAGCCAGGAACATCATCAAACCTGAAATAGTAAATTCCTTCTTGGTGAAACCGTCCAGATGTTGTGCATGACTTAACAGGTTTTACGACAGAGCCACTCAAGGAAAGTGTGTATATGGCAAAAAAGGTGGAAGTTGAAGGGTTTCAAGATGTGGATCTTGGAGAAGCTCAAGAACTAATAAACACCACACCAGAGGAGTTAACAGAACACAACTCGATGGAGATGAGTGCTTCCGAACCGGTGCCGGTGATGAGGACAAAGATATAGAATTAGTAGTGCCAGAAAACAAATTGACATCAGCTGATCTGGCAGAAGGGTTCTGATCATTCAGGATTGCTTTTAACTTCTTTTGCGACATGGATCCTTCTATGGTTTGGGTACTAAAGGAAACAAGGATTGGTACTGTCCACATTTTAAGAGAAGTGAAATAAGTGAAATAGAAATTATGATGTATTTCCATTAATATTTTCTTTTTGCTAGCTTACTGTATTGTGAAAATGTAGGTTATAACACCTCTAACATGCCAAATATGTGTTCGACTGTTCATGTTACCAGTAAGGCTTTCCAGTCAACAGTAGGCTTATTAGATTGAGTTTCAGGGAGCTATGCACAAAATTTCAACTGCATGGGAGTTGGTACCAACTCCCTTGTTTATTCAAGAATCAACTGTGTATTTTATTTTTGTTGAGATGGAGCTTCGCTCTTGCCACCCAGACCGGAGTGCAATGGCGCCATCTCAGTTCACAGCAACCTCCGCCTCCCGGGTTCAAGTGATTCTCCTGCCTCAGCCTCCCGAGTAGTTGGGATTACAGGTGCCTACCACCATGCCCGGCTAATTTTTGTATTTTTAATAGAGACGAGGTTTCACCATGTTGGCCAGGCTGGTCTTGAACTCCTGACCTCAGGTGATCGACCTGCCTCAGTCTCCCAAAGTGCTGGGATTACAAGTGTGAGCCACCACGCCCGGCCTCAACTGTGTATTTTTAATCCTGCTACCATCCTTAATTGTTTGTAATAGTTTTTCTGTCATATAATCTGTAAGTAAGAGATAGTTTTATTCCTCCTTTTCTAAATCTTATACTTGTAATTGTTTTCTGTTGTCTAATTGTATTGACTAAATCTCTAGTACAGTGTTAAATAGCATGGGCTTTAAATAGGCATTTCTTATCTTATTTCTCACTGTAGTCAAATATCTCCAGTATTTCTCCCATTAAGTAAGATAATGACATTGGAGCCAAAATATACATTTCATCATGTTAAGAAAGTAACATTATTTCTTTTTTATTGATATTTAAAATATAAATTGATGTAGAATTTTATCAAATGCCTTTTCAGCATCTCTGGCAAATGATTATATTAATTTTATTTATCAATTATTATAGTAAATCTTATGAATAGATTTTTGAATGTGAAAGAATTCCTGGAGTCAACTCAGTTTGGACTTTAAAGTGGTAGTGGTCTGTGTCTACTACTTTGTGTTACTATAGATTGGTTTATAGATTTTTGTGCCATCTTCACATTTTATACTTCACATCAGTATACTTGTTTCATAAAAAAATTTGTAAGTTTTCATTTGTGGTGTTAAACGGTTTTAAATGGTGTGGAATAATTTGATTTTAAAAGTTTGGAAGAATTCCTTTGTAAAGTTTTTTGAGCTTGAATCTTTTGTCATGTAGACTTCAACAATTAGCTTATTTCTTTGGAAATCGGTATATGTAAAACTTCCTATTTTTTCTGGTGTCAGTTTTGGTAAATCGTTTTCCTAGTATATTACCAGATTCATCTAGGTTTCAAATTTATTTGCATGGAGTTATATAAAGTGTAGTATGTATATATGTATGTATATAAAATGTGCTCACTATGAAATTATTGCCTCTTAGCCTTTTTTGTTTTGTTATTAGTTAAAGGTCTATTGTATTTTTCAAACAGCATCCTTTAAAATTTATTTTAGTACTTTTAAAAAATCCGTTTTATTTTGTATCTTAGTTTCTGCTGTTAGCTGTTTTATTTCATTCCTTTCACTTTCATCCAGGAAAGATTTTTTTGTTTTCACATTTTCTGAGGTGGTTGTTTAATTCACTATTTTTCCTTCTTTCATTTTTGTTAATATAATTGCTTAATTTTCTTGAATGTGCTTTGGCTGGGTCTCATGGGTTGTATTAGGTTGGTGCAAAAGTAATTGTGGTTTCAGCCATTGTCTTTAATCAAATCAAGTAAATGATTAATTAAATTAAAAATAATGGCCAAAACCACAATTTTATAATTTGTAGTTTTTCAAATTATTTTTGTTTCCTAGGAGTTGTAATATTTTATCCCTTTCCTCTTTAAGATGTAAGTTTGAAAATTGAAATTTTGTGAGATTTTGACATTTTCAGATGGCAATCTTGTATTTGTAGATGGGCCTTGCTATTCTCTAAATATGGAACATGTAAACTGGCTAGCCTAAGTCTTTAATTCAGCTAGAGACTTTGACCCAGTAAACCTCCTGGGATGACAGATCTCTGTCTCCCTTTCCCTTTACCTCTCTGTTTCCTTTTCTTTCATCTTTCCCCTTGTATGTGCACATGCACACGTGTATTTTTAGCCCCGGCAGTCTCTTGATGTAACAAGTTAAAAGTTCATTTCTTTGTCTTCAACAGAGGGGGAGAAATCCTGTATCATGTGAATAGTACTCGAATTTGTAATAAAATGTCATGCGAAGTTGATTTTTGTGGAAACATGTTTATCAAACAGCTCTTATTTTTTAAGGGAAGTATTTTAGTAGAAGAAAAATGAAATTTACTTTTTTCTTAATGTAAAGCATATTTTTCAATAGTTAACAGGAGCAGTATTTTTAAAGTTTTGGTGGGAGAGCTGCTTTTTTGGAGGTTACTTCTGTTTGTAGCTATTGGTGAATAGGAATTTGAAATGGTATGTGTGAATATATTTTATAGTGTGTTGATAATTAGAATATAAGATTCAAAAAGCTAATTAGAAATTTAAAATATTAATAGAAACTGATAGTAGATTCTATTTTTAAAGAGCAATCTATTTCAGAAGAGAGTTTATTTTAGGAAGCATTCTTTTCTAGGAGAACTGATTAGATACATAATCAATATAAAATCTGATATTCACTGTAATTGAAGATGCCGTCTCAAGTTTTCTTAAAATAGAATTCTGAAAATAATGTTTTTTGTGAAATTCAGGAAAAGAGAAAGATTCCTGTGTTTCACAATGGATCTACCCCCACATCGGGTGAGACTCCTAAAGAGGCCGCTCATCATGCTGGGCCTGAGCTACAGAGGACTGGACGGTGGGTGCAAATACTGATATTTTGAGGGGTTTGGGGGATGATTTGATGAAAACATAAATATTATATTTTTTTCCAAGTGTTTGGAACCTAATCATCTGTAGTATTTTTTCATATTTAGAAAAATGTGTATTATTATATATAAGGAAAATTTATATGTATAAATATATAAGAAAATTTACAAATAATTGTATTAGTATGTATCAAGCTTTAGTTTAAAAGGAAAATAATGGACTGTATATTCAGAGTATTGCAGTTATATAGTGTGTAGGTTAATTTCCATTGTTTATACAGAAGGTTCTTGAAGAAGGTGTAGAGTCTTACTATAATTCTTCATATTGAGTTACAGAATTATGGGAACAGAGAGTAATTACAACTAATAATTTCTTTGTATATCTGTACAGATTTAAAACTCTTAAATGAGCATTATATCATGAGGTAATCTTCCATGGACAAGCATGATTAAACCATTGTATTGCTCTCTGGAAACCCAGCTAGAAAAATTGTTTAAGAAGTTCATTTTTGTAACAAAAAATAGAAATATTGGCAGATGCAAACATTGCCTTAATATTTTGTAGAAGTAGATAAATGTTATAGTATTTTCATACTGTGGAAAAGCATGTGGCTATTGATTCTTTATTGTCCACTGGTGGTCAGTATGGAATTAAATAATCTTAAATATTAAGTATTTGTTTAAAAAAACAACATCTTAAACAGATACAATATTAGGGATTTTGATGACATCCTTAAAGGGTACTATATCATAAAAATAAGTAACTGGCATACTGAATATAGACTTTAGAGAAACTGAAATTCACAATTAATTCATTGACTAATGAAGTGTGTTAGTCTCTGTGAATACAATAGAGAAAAGATTTTGACCCTGTACAGTACTATTCTGTTATTAGCTATTATCGCTTCTTCAAACTGGGATAGGGTTAGTCATTGAGAAGCACTGTGTCAGGCCTCCACTGATCTCAGTCACCTGAGAGCATCTGTACACCCTTTACTAAGTAATTATCGATTTGATGATATACTATAGATTCATATTTTAGATTATTGATGACAACTTTTTTATTGCAAGCTGATTCCCCTTGCTGTCAGATTATGAACAGAGTACTACTTGTCAATTTGTGTTTAGGATTTATTTCAGTATTAACTTAAAAAAATTACAATGGTAAAACTTGAAATACCCAAAGCATTTGAAAGCTTAATGTTAGTTTTTTGGGTCTGTTTTCTTGCAGTTGGAATTTGAATGATTATTTATTTTTTGAGTATTAAAATGAATTACCGATTTAGTCACCAGTGTTTGTTGAGTGCCTACTATTTCCCAGGTAGTGTTCTAGACGCTGTAGATAACGCAGTAAACAAGAAAAAGTCTCCCCTTATGGAGCTTATATTTTATTGGAATGTCTTCAAATTAGATGTATCCATAAGACTAATTGTTAAAAATGTTGAAATGGTATGGCTTTGATGTATAAACAGATTTTTAATCTACTAATTGAAACCTGTTTTATTTATGTACATATTAGTTTGTCTACATACACAGTAAATTAAATATCCTGAAATGGTTTTTAGGAATTTTTTTCCCCCTAGACAAAGTGTTTATATGATTGAAGTACTAGTTTTAAAAGCTTTTGAAGTTATTGAATTCATACTACTTGTGCATCTAAGCACAACATACTACATTTATATGAAAGTGTATTTGGATAATAATTGCCTTCCTCATATTTGTGATTGTTGCCTTTAAGATTTTAATACAAACGATTAATAGAATTGCTTATGCACATTTTCATAAATGGGTTGTTTGGTTTCGTTTATTTTGTTATACCTTGCCTTGCACATTTATGTCCAAAATTACATTTACTCATATAAAATCATTTGCCTGCAATCTTTTCATGATATAGTCCGTAAAATACAGATATCTGTCTCTTAATGAAATATAACATTCCTCTATCAGTAGATTCAATTAAATGAGTGTATCTTCTGTAATTTATAAGTTAAATTGGATTTAACATTTTGTTGACAAAACACCTAGGCACCAGCAGTTTTGTGTAGCCCATAGTTGTAGTTTGAACTAGCTAGAATCCTCTAGTGTACAGTTTGACGAGTTTCATCTCACCTATTTAGGCTTTTTGGTGGTTTGATACTTGACATCAAAAGGAAAGCACCTTTTTTCTTGAGTGACTTCAAGGATGCATTAAGCCTGCAGTGCCTGGCCTCGATTCTTTTCCTATACTGTGCCTGTATGTCTCCTGTAATCACTTTTGGAGGGCTGCTTGGAGAAGCTACAGAAGGCAGAATAGTGAGTACAAAGATTGGTAGTGGCCAGGCTCTTAGCTCTTCAGAGGCAAGTGTCTGTATGCATTTGTCTCACTATTCATACTTTCATTTGAAGAGTCTACCCACAGCATGATTAACGTGACCCAAAGCAGACTTTCCCCAAAGGTAATTGCTGTGGAAAACATGGGGAAGCCATTTGAACAGAAGATGCACAGTTGAGGTAAAAAAAAATTTAAAAAAGGTTTGCTTTGGCTTGCTGGATGAATGGTTTTATAAATTGAGTAAAAGGCTTGGATTGTCTTTTGAGGTGGGGTGGACTGGGAGAAGACACCAGTTGAACTGATTCTGGGTGGGTCATGGGGGTTTTTATCAGTGGGCCTACTTCATATCCTGTAAGATATCATAGGATTAGTTAGAGCCACATGATGAATATTAACTCCTCAGTCCTGGCTGGTAGGCCTAGACTAGACTGGAAGAATAGAACATAATTGTGGAAATTGTGGCTTTTTGAAGTGGCATTTAATTTTGCTGTTATTAAATCTATGTGAAAGTAGCTAAAACTTTTATTTGGAAAATATAATTGAAAGCTTCATTCTTTGATATTACTAAAATGAAAGTTTTTATGTTTTCCTGTACCTGGTTATACTGTATTCAGAGCTATGGTGCTTTGTAAAATGAAAGGCATTTCTTTGTTGTTGTTGATATGCATTTTAATCAGTTTAATAAGGCGTTTAAATGAGACAATTTGTAATTCTTAAGTGTATTTTACTTAATTGTATTTATTCTTGGGAGAACATTCTTTTTTTTTTAGATCAAAGGCTAAAAAATAACCAAAGCTAAGGCATGATAATTATCTAATTAAAATATTTCATGATCTAAACATGAAATAAACCTAACAACTGAAATTTTCTTTCAACTCTGAATTTATTTTGGATTATGTAAATCTTTTTACCTTAGTCTTTAATCATTGTATCAAGGGTCTATATTTTTAGTGAGCTGCTTTATGTGCTGTCACAAATTGTGCATGTCACTCTGCTGGCCCCATGGAAATGTGTTTTATCTGTTACATCGTAGAATTGCTGCCTCTTTGTTCATGGACTGTCATTCATTACCTGCCCATCTAATCTTGCTGTTTGATATCTTGTACATGTGACAATATGTTTGGCATTGGAGGAATATAGATAAGTGTAAGAATAGCCAGTATCTCCTGTCCTCAAGGATTCTAAGTGAAAAAAGTGTAAAAGACAAAATAGTATGGTATGTGAGGGGAAGGTAAGGGTAGGTAGGCCTTCTGATGTGTACAATGGAAACTTCTGAATGTGAGAATGAGGTAGGCAGGCAGTGTAATAGGCTGTGGGTTTTTTTTTTGGGAGGTGGAGTCTCGCTCCATCACCAGGCTGGAGTGCAGTGGTGCGATCTCGGCTCACTGCAACCTCCGCTTCTCGGGTTCAAGCAATTCTCCTGCCTCAGCCTCCCGAGTAGCTGGGACTACAGGCGCCTGCCACCACGCCCGGCTAATTTTTGTATTTTTAGTAGAGATGGGGTTTCACTATGTTGGTCAGGCTGGTCTCGATATCGTGACCTCGTGATCCGCCCACCTCAGCCTCCCAAAGTACTGGGATTATAAGCGTGAGCCACCGTGCCTGGCCAGGCTGTGATTTCTTTAGGGAAAAGACAGGTAACAGTATGGCAGTGAACATAGAAACACTTCAAAAATTAGAAAAAAAAAAAAGGTATTCATATGGCAACATCTGCTTTTCAACCCAAGATTAGGAGAGGGGAACCTTAATTTTATACCCATTTGCCCTTGTTAATGTCTTTTTTGACATCTCCTTGCTTCTTGTCTCAATGTTTTGCTTTCTCTCTCTGTATGTATACCATTTAGACATTTTTTTCCTTTGTTTCTACTTTTTGTTTTTTTGAGACAGAGTCTCACTGTTTCACTCAGGCTATGTAGTACAGTGGCATGATCTTGGCTCTCTGTAGCTTTGACCACCCTGGACTTCTCTCATAGCCTCTGGAGTAGCTGGGACTATAGGCGTGTACCACCACGCCTAGCTAATATTTTGTATTTTTTTGCAGAGATAAAATTTTGTCATGTTGCCCAGGCTGGTCTTGAACTCCTGGGCTCAAACAATCCACCCACCTTGGCCTTCCAAAGTGCTGGTGTTATAGGCGTGAGCCACAGCGCCTGGCCCATTTTTTTCCTTTGACTTAAGCTCTGCATAAATTCATTCCTAAATATGCGTATTGTAATTGAACTAAGGATTTTATGATGGCTTAGCAGTGTCTTCTGAGAACAAACATTTTCTCCACAGGCAAGAAAACAAATTTAGGCCATATAATTAACAAATGTGTCATTAACATGGACACTTCCCCTTTATGTTGCCAAAAGATAAATTTGTTTATCTTTGAGTTTGGTCCTATTTTTATTCTAATAGTGGAAGTATACTTTCATTGCTTACTGTTATTTTGTGATTTTGATTTTGGAAGATGCTGTTCTAGCTGATGATGAGAATTGCTACCATTCATTGACTGTATTCTGTGTGCCAGACACCATGCTTGCTAGGTGTTTTTGCAAATACTATTTATGTTCTAGTTATCACCTCCATTTCAAAGTGAGAAAGCTTAGGCTTAGAAAGGTTAAGATATGGCCATGGCTGAACACCTAGTAGTAGTCAGTCTTCCCACTGGAAATCTAGTTTCGGAAGCCCTCCTCTTTGCCTGTTGCTGCGCTGCCTCTCATTTCAGCAGGATTGTTTCTTACAAGCTTCTTTTTTCCTTCCCTTTACCAATTAATGGGCTGGCTTTTCTGGATAGTACTTTCCAGTTGACCTTGATGTTTGTATATGGTAAACTATTCATTCCTTACTTCCTTTTTCTAGTGGCATAGCTAATCATCTGATAGCCTAATTAGTTAGAATGTAATGGTGGTGGTTGTACAAAATTAGTGTGCTAACGTTTAAATTCTCTTAGTCTTTCATTTTCTCTTTATCTTTTCTTGCCAAACTTTAGTGATACTTTGTCATTTATGGTTACTATAAATTATTTTGAGGAGATTTTTCTCATTTATTTTGTTAAGTATTTCAGTTTTGATAATTGATTAAGCCTATCATATTAGATTAATTTCTTGAAAATATGTGGAAAGTTTTGCCGTTTAGAAATCAGTTTGAGAAAGATAGTCACATGTTGATTTATCACCTATTTGAAAGATCTTTTTATAGCAGTTCTTTTTTGTAGCACCATATTATTTACTATTTTTTATTTTTAAAATGAACTATTTCAGCCATATAGAAGTATTGAAAATAATACATAGCCTTCTGTACTCACAGACCTAAGAAATGAAACTTACAAAGTTGAAGCCCTCGTGTGTGTCTCTCCCATTTATTCTTTGCTCCTTTCATCCCACAGCACAGGTTGAGTATCCCTTATCTGAAACGCTTGGAACCAGAAGTAGTTCAGATTTTGGATTTTTTTTTAGGATTATACTTCTGGCTGAACATCCTTAATCTGAAATCTGAAGTGCTCTAATGAGCATTTCCTTTTGAGTGTCGTATTGGCACTCAGAAAGTTTGGAGTGTGGAGTTTTGGATTAGGGATACTCAACCTGTATTGAGTTTTGAATTAAGGATGATTGCAAAAGTTTTTTAATATACAAAAAGAAAGAATTTTTTTCTTGTGTATTTAAAATGTATTTGTAATTTTTTATATTTTAAATTAAAAACTTAAAGTGGTGTTGGTTTTATAACTGCTTGATGAGTATTTTTATTTTCCAGATGTCTTACAAGTGTTATAGTAGGTTAGAGAAATGTTTATGATGTATTGCTTTTATTCATTTCTTTTTTCCTTAAACAGAGTGCAATAGAGTCTCTTTTTGGAGCATCATTAACTGGGATTGCCTATTCTTTGTTTGCTGGGCAACCTCTAACAATATTGGGGAGCACAGGTCCAGTTCTAGTGTTTGAAAAAATTTTATATAAATTCTGCAGGTAAGTAATAGCCCTCTCTACTTATCACATGTGTTTGTGTGTGTGTTTGTTTGTGTGTATATATATATATACACACACACAATTATATATGAAATTGTTTATTAACTTAGAAGGGAGTTATTTAATTGCTGAAAAGTAATTTGGTCAATATATGCACATTCTCATTATTTTTGAGCTACTGTATGATTGACCATACTCTGGCCCCTTCCATTCTTAATCCAGTAACTTGGAGATGAAGAAAGTAAGATTGTCCTTGAGTATAAAATCAGTGGATTTGAATGCTGATAAGCAGATCACTTGAGGGCTAAATACAAATCCTTTGTGCTAACAAATTTAAACCAGTAAGAAGGTGTTAATCTGAATTGGGTTGAAGCAATCAGAGTGAAGTGTCAGTTTCCATTGGTGAGGTTGCTCACACTGTAGAAATGAATATAGGGTACTGTAGCTGTTAGACTTTGAATTCAGCATGGCTAATACTGTTCCTTATTTTATTTATTTATTTATTTATTTATTTGAGACTGAGTCTCACTCTGTTGTCCAGGCTAGAGTGCAGTGGTGCGATCTTGGCTCACTGCAACTTCTGCCTCCCAGGTTCAAGTGATTCTCCTGCCTCAACCTCCCAAGTATCTGGGATTACTGGCGCCGCCACCACACCTGGCTAATTGTTGTATTTTCAGTAGAGATGGGGTTTAACCATGTTGGCCAGGCTGGTCTCGAACTCGTGACGTCAGGTGATCCATCTGCCTTGGTCTCCCAAAGGTTGGGATTACAGGCGTGAGCCACCGTGCCCAGCCTCTAGTATTCTTCCTTTTGTGACGTTAATGAAGTTTGTATATTTTAGTTTGAAACAACTTGATGCTATTACATATTTGATGGATCCAGCTGTCTTTCTGATTTTGTACGCACTAAACAAGCTGAATCTGATTCCAATCTGGCATGCCACGTAGACAAATAGAGAATGCAGTGACCTGAAGTATAGATTCTGGTAGTAATTTCTTGAGGTTTAAAATAAGAAATCACTTTCTGTGGTGATAATGGTGGGAGAGGAGAGTAGTGGTAGTGATGGTAATAATGTTGGAGCTGATTACTGTATTGATACACATGACGTCTGGATCTTTAGAGAGAGTAAGATGCTATTGTTTTTTCATATAGACACCATACCTGTCATTTACTCATAACTGATTTAGAAAGTGAGCTGTAATGATTTTGAAATATTTATCGCCTAGTAGATTTTCACTGTAAATCTTTTATATAAGTGTAATAAACGAATCTATTAATAAGCTAGTCTTCAGTTGAAGCAGAAAAAGATACAGTTTTCTCTAGTCGTTATTTTGTCATTCTGGAATTCATTCTCTTTTAGGAATCATGTTTTCATGCTGTTCCATTGCTTGCTATGAAAAATTTTAGGTACAAATACTATTCCACACATGTTTATCATATTCATATTTTTCTTTCTAAACAGAGATTATCAACTTTCTTATCTGTCTTTAAGAACCAGTATTGGTCTGTGGACTTCTTTTTTGTGCATTGTTTTGGTTGCAACAGATGCAAGCAGCCTTGTGTGTTATATTACTCGATTTACAGAAGAGGCTTTTGCAGCCCTTATTTGCATCATATTCATCTACGAGGCTTTGGAGAAGCTCTTTGATTTAGGAGAAACATACGCATTTAATATGCACAACAACTTAGATAAACTGACCAGCTACTCGTAAGTATTTCTCTTTTCTCCTAATATTAAAATGTGTTTTTACAGAGATGTCAGAGCCTCAGAAAATGAATTTTTTTGCCGTCTGATAGGGTAACTAGCTATAACTCCTTAATTAGCCATGTGTTAGTGATGTGGTTGTTTCAGATGAGATTTTGTCACAGCATTCAATGGACAAAAATATAGTTGATTAAATTCAGTGTTTTTTGTTCACTGAAATAGCTTATTCACATGTGTATGTTTTGGTCTTCTGTTTGAATTGGATTGGCCAATTTAAATTTGATTGTTTGGCAACTGATCCACTATATATTTGAATCAGGCAGTTATTACATTGGATCTTATATTCTTTAAATCCTAGATGTATAATGTAATGTAGACTTTTTTTAAATGGTTTTCAAATTTTTCGTCTTCATTAATATTTCTGAAGCTTGATTTTTTTGGAGACAGAGTCTCTCTCTGTTGCCCAGACTGGAGTGCAGTGGCACAATCTCAGCTAACTGCAGCCTCTGCCTCCCCGGTTCAAGTGATCTTCCTGCCTCAGCCCCCCAGTAGCTGGTATTACAGGCAGGTATCACCGTGCCTGGCTAATTTTTGTATTTTTAGTAGAGACAGGGTTTCGCCATGTTGGCCAAGTTGGTCTCGATCTCCTGACCTCAGGTGATCCACCTGCCTCGGCCTCCCAAAGTGCTGGGATTACAGGCATGAGCCACTGAGCCCGGCTGAAGCTTGATAATTTTTACTGAAAGTTATTTCAATACATTCGTCTGCTGTTTAGTGTTTTCGCTTTGATAAGGCACATGTGCAATGAAAATCTTTTTAAATTCTAGAATAAAATAGGACTTGAAAATAAATGTATAATAGTTACAAAAGTTTGGCAAGTGTATTCAATAAGTGTAAAATAGGCTTTTGAAAGTAGATATATTTAAGTAGATGCCTTTATTTGCTGTCTTTAGCAGTCACGCCTGGTGTAAATGTGGAACTGCATTTGATTGATTTACAGGGAAAAATATGGTTGCCAAAAGACACAGAAGGATACAACTTTTCTTTTTCTACCCACCTAAGCCCCAGATACATGTACTTCCCCCTTTTGTTCATTCGTTCTTCCCCTGCTACCTTTCCTTGCACACTCTCAACTTTGACGGACAGAATAAAGAGGGTATGAAAATTCCTGTAAGACACTGACCTATTTGAATATACTAGTGACACTATGATGCCGAATCTATTATATGCTATCTTCTTTCCTCTTAGAAGCTTTAATTTAAACAATTTTTTTTTTTAACTTTCTTTCCTTGCCTTTTGCTTCTTTGACCTTTATAAAGCATGCCTTTTATAGTTAATGTCAGCCAGTTAGAGCAGTGTTTCCTTCTAGTTAACTGGGTAATTACATGTGAATTACATTTATTTGGTCAACATTCTGTGAGCGTCTGCAGGCACTGTGTTAGGAGTGTTGCCTAATTTATATTATAAATTTGTATTTGTAGTGTTACTTATTCACATCATAGCCCCTTTTGTGTATGAAGAAGCTGACGGCCTTGGAGGTTAAAACTTGCATTAGGTCAGTCAGCTACTAAAAGCGCCTGAATGGACTCTAAAGTTTGTCTTTTTGCCTTTTCTCAAACAGTTCATAATCTAGTTTGGAACGTTCATGATTATTTCTTTTCATCTTTTAAGTCCATATTTAAAAGTTTCTTTGCTTATGTGTGTTCTAGCTTTAGGCGGTTGAAATAGTTCTGGATATGAACTGAACTCTGATTTCCTTATGACTCTCCTAGTCCTGTCCTGATGAGAAACTGTTTTTTATTTATTTCCTTAAGAATGAGCCTTAAGATCAACAAAGGGTGACTGTGAGTAGGTAGGGCTTGTCAGTTATAAATAATTAATGGTAGTATAACTTATTGGGAATCTGTACATGCTATGGGGGAGTGGCGGGAGACAGCAGTGACTGCTATGGAGGTTGAGTAGATCAGCTTTAGTGGAGACTAATCTTGATAAACATGGTGGAATCATCTCAGATTTTTAAGTAAAATAGTGCCCCCTGCCAGGGACATAACTAGCTTCATTAACTAAACATTTTGATATTTGTATTGGTTTTATTTTATTTCTATAACCCAAACTTTATTTCATTCTGTTGTTTCTGATGTATTTTTCACTTTCTAGTCTCCATGCTTTGCAATGTAGGAAAAAAAAAGAAGTTAAAAACTACCACATTGTGTAATTGATTTAGTGAAATGTAAGCATGAAATTCAGGATCCTTAAAAATGTATACTACTCTAATTTCTCAGATGTGTATGTACTGAACCTCCTAACCCCAGCAATGAAACTCTAGCACAATGGAAGAAAGAGAATATAACAGCACACAATATTTCCTGGAGAAATCTTACTGTTTCTGTGAGTAAATTTTGAAATAAAGGGTTTTGTAATAGATATTGATCTGGTTCTTTTAGCTTTTTCTAATTAGACATACATTTTCTTCTTGATTGATGGATAGGTAGTATGTTTTCAGTACGTAGTGTTGTTTTGACCAGATGGTAGTTGCAACTTTTTTATGTATCATGCGCTGAAAAGTATAGGCTGAAAAGAATGGAACTGGCATGAGAGATAAGGGGAATTATATTTGACTTCCAAGATATGAACAGTATAAAGATGTGAATATACTTCTGTTTTCTAATTCTACTTAGATTGATACGTTCAAAGGAAGTGTTTACTGGGACTGTGGCTGCATGTACTGGACTTTACAATATTTTATATCCACTTATACTGCCTTTTTATCAGTTCATCTGCTCCATTGACAGCTTATTTAGAAGATCTTGAAGAGCTGTGTTAATGTCCTAAATGTCTAAGTTAACCTTGTCTAACTCATCAAGACTAGTCTGGGTTGAACATTAAGGGAAGAGAAACGAAAAAGGATAACAACATGTAATGAACACCTACTGTGTGCTGAATACTGTTACAGATGTTTGTGTTCTGTTGGGGGAATATTGTCCTAACCCTGGAATATTTATTTTTGACATTTTCAAGCCTGGGAGTTAGAAATAAGGATGTAAAGTTTGCCAGTAGTTAGAATTAAGACTAAGGTCCCTTGAGCTACCCTTGTGCTTTTTATATCGTATAAGTAACTGTAGGTCATTCCTTTCTTACTAAGATGATAGTTAGTTTATAACTATATAATTTGAAGGATATTAACTGAAATTTAATCCCACTGATAATTTAAGCTGTATTGTCCAATACAGTAGCCATTAGCCACATGTGTCTATTTAAACTTAAGATTAATTAAAAGTTTAGTTTTTCAGTTAACCAGCCACATTTCAGGTGTTCAGTCAATTCATGTGACTACTGGCTTCTGTATTTCCATTATTTCTGTGATTGAAATGTTACATTATCTGCGTCATCTAATATGTCTATTGGGCAGTGCTGATTTAAAGCAGTAAAAATTGCCAGGCATGGTGGTTCACACCTGTAACCTTAGCACTCTGGGAGGACAAGGCCGGGAGTATTGCTTGAGGTCAGGAGTTAGAGACCAGCCTGGGCAACATAGCAAGGTACCATCTCTATAAAAATTAAAAAATTACCCTGGTATTGTGACTCACGTGTGTAGCTAACTTATTGGGAGGCTAAGGAGGGAGAATCACTTGAGCCCAGGAGTTGGAGATTACAGTGATCTGTGATAGCATCATTGCTCACCAGCCTGGGCGACAGAATGAGACCCTGTCTCTAAAAACAAATAAAAGATAAAACATAGATTCATGCTTTACTATTTTATATTTAAAAAGTCATTTTTGTTAAGGAAGAGGTATAGTTAATAGAGGTGTTCAAATGAAAGTGATTTGTTACAAAGAATTCATTTCATGATGGGTCAGATGTCTTTCATTGATATAAGTGTTTTCATGTTATCCCAAGGGGCCTTGCCGGGTGGGTTTTTTTGTGTTTCTGGTAATGGTATAGCTTTTAATTTCATGGTCCATGGAATGGATTAGGTTTACTAATCTCAGCACATGGCATGTGAAAATAATGGAACATTTAACTATTTTTCTTTTGGTACAACTGACTTGTTAAAATGAGCTTCATTAGATTATAAGTAAGAAAAAGGAGAACTTTAGTGGCATGTACTTCTGTTAATCTCTGGTTGCCTTTCAGTTATTTTTTTTTTTAACTGAAAATGAAGTCAGTAGTTTCTATAATTGCATTTTATTATGCTATATTAATATGTTACTGATTTTGTTAATGGAAATATTTTAACAGTCATTTTACTGCTCATGGTCCTGTGCTTTTAGTCTGAAGGTACTGAGTCAAGTCAGAAAAGCTAAACACAATTTTTATTACTGATTTTAATTTAGATACTGTAGCCGTGTCTTGTCCAGCATCATAAAAGAGCGTAGTATTAATTTTCTGTCTGCTTTTTTTGTTTTAAACCACTTGTTCAGAGACAAAAGCGGTAAAATTGTGGACAAGCAAGAATGCAGAAGAAACATTTCACAAATAATACTACGAGGCTTTCACTATAGGGAATATGGAATTGAAAGAAAGGAGTATATGAAGTGACTTGGCAAAATACTGTATTTTAGTGATTTGAGATGCACATATTTTTCAAATTATAATATCTTGAACTCAGGATATATATTACAATTAGTTGGTAGTGTGTTATAGTTGACTGGATGAGGTTTTTTTTCATAAGGAAAACAAAATAATGGTGCCTCTTACAATCAGTTGCATCTCATGAGTCAATGAAATTCATAATAATTTATTGAATACTTAAGAATCCCCCATTCTCTGTTTTCTCTCTCCTTTTTTCCAGGAATGTAAAAAACTTCATGGTGTATTCTTAGGGTCAGCTTGTGGTCATCATGGACCTTATATTCCAGATGTGCTCTTCTGGTGTGTCATCTTGTTTTTCACAACATTTTTTCTGTCTTCATTCCTCAAGCAATTTAAGACCAAGCGTTACTTTCCTACCAAGGTAACTGATGTAATTTTGGAATTCTGGTAATGCTCATATTTTTGGTTTTTATTTCCTTGGTTTATTTCAAAATGGTAATACATTTTTTGGGGTTAATACTCTATGCCAGCTGGTTAATAAAGAAATTATTCATAGTGAAAAATGTGTATTACATGCCTGAGCTCACAGTAGGAAGATGACAGTACCATAAGAGTTGCTAGGTTAGTTGTGAAATGTGTTTCTTATATTTTTGGAAAGAATTAAATATAAATGTGTTTCACTGTTAACATTGTCACTAGTTAAAAGCTCCATTTATACGTTGTAGTGGCAGTTTTATCAATGAAAAATGTGAATTATTTAGCAAGAACACATAGTATTTCTGTGTTTATATTAACATGATCCCTTTAACATAGGTGCGATCGACAATCAGTGATTTTGCCGTGTTTCTCACAATTGTAATAATGGTTACAATTGACTACCTTGTAGGAGTTCCATCTCCTAAACTTCATGTTCCTGAAAAATTTGAGGTAAGGATTAAAACGAGTGGCTGTTTGTTACTTGGGAATACCATACTACTTTAATGCAAGATACTATTTTCTCAGTAGTTATTTTTCAAAAGTATGTAGTCTCTCTGAAGAGCTGATGCTTTGAAAGGAAATAATTTATATGTGTTTTTCATATATATATAAACAATGACAATATGGACAGAAAAGAGACATGTGAACTTAAAAGTATCAATGCTGGTCCATTAGAGAGAGTGAATGAAAATATCGTGGTAAGATGTAGGGAGCCATTAAAAAAAAAAAAAAAAGTCTTTGCTCTGCTACCTGGAATTCTTGCTGTACCTTCCAGGGAGAAGGAAACACCCTTTATTCTTTTATAAAGAAGTAACCCAGGCCGGGTGCAGTGACTTGTGCCTGTAATCCCAGCACTTTGGGAGGCCAAGGCAGGTGGATCACTTGAGGTCAGGAGTTCGAGACCAACCTGGCCAACATGGTGAAACCCTGTCTCTACTAAAAATACAACAATTAGCCAGGCAAGGTGGCGGGCGCCTGTAATCCCGCTACTCAGGAGGCTGAGGCAGGAGAATTGCTTGAACCCAGGAGGCGGAGGTTGCAGTTAGCTGAGACCATGCCATTGCACTCCAGACTGGGCAATAAGAGAGAAACTCTGTCTCAAAAAAAAAAAAAAAAAAAAGGTAACCTAAAATTGAATTTTCTAGGAGTGGCACAGAGGGTCTAGTTAAATTTCTAGAAGGGTAATATATCTGACAGTAGTTGGAAAGTTCCATGTAACAATTTCCGGTAGCATAAGGAGAAAACGAAATGTGTTCTATAAGAAAAATGCTATTTGATCTGAACATCCATTTGAATTTTCTGCTTTCATTAGCAAATTGAATACATTCATTTTCCTTCTGCTCTGTTTTTGTTTTCTTCCATCCTCCTTTGTTTATTCTAAAAGGAAAGACATTTTGAGTAGTGTCACTGGTTATATTTAATTTAAAGTTATATGACTTATTTCAGAAGCATCTGGTTTAAAGGGGATCTGAAATAAGGAATATAATGAAGATCATTTAATTTTATAATATTGCACTGAGACCAAAAAATGTTATTTTTAAAGCCAGTGGTCTTTTAAAGTAGGGTACACAGGTGGAAAATGATCTGCCAACAATTTTTAGAAAGTCTGTGTTTCTAACATAAAAATATGAAAATATTAAACTTTAAGCTTATTTTATGAGAATATATAAATAAATGAAACTGTGAATTAGTATTGGTTCAAAACTTGATGTAATTTCCTATAATCCTGGCCTAAGTTCCTTGTTCTAGTTCTTAAATATGTCCTTGTTATTCATTTATTGATATGACTTTGAGGTAATAAATAGGCTGATTTCAGGGGGCATAAAATATACTTAGGGAAACAAATCAAGGAACTCTTAAGAGTAAATGGCATTGTATAAGTAGAATAAAATATTTTTATTCATATACAATATTGAGTGTGAGGTAGTTTAATATATATTAGTGTGGAAAGATTGAATTACCTGAACTTTGAAAGTATTAAATTTCCCTTTTATATTGACAAATGTTTTCATGAAGAAGAAACAAGCTTAATACCGAGTTGAGGTAATAAAAACATATGTTTTTGGTTTCAATATATGTGGTATTCTCCCAAACATACTAAACTCTCTTGATCTTAAAAAAAAAATTGCTATAAAATAAATCTTATATTGTACTGTCAAAATGTATTAGTATCTCATAAAGTGCCTTATTTTTGTTAGTAGTTTCTTTGAAAATACCATGTATTGAGGACTAATTCTGATTTAGTACTGATCCTGTCAAAATCACTAAGTCTGAGGACTTATAAAGCAGTTTAGTTTAGGAGTTTAGTAGATAGATTGATTTTACCTTATATGAATTATGCTGGAACATGTGGAAATGACATTCCAGTTTGCTTATCAATTTCTACATAGCAAACTTTTGAATAACAGCACTTTATTTGTTTATAATTCTGTGGCAGTTGAGACTAGGCTTAGCTGGTTTGTGGTCTGCTCTATGGGGTGCAGCCATCAGTGGGGGCAATATGCCTTCATTCGTATATCTGAGGCCTCAGCTCAGATGGTTGAAGCAGCTGGGATAGTTGCCTGGTGAACTGCCCCCGACACCCACTACCATATAGACTATATTGAGGATAGTCTTATCCTCAAGAAAGCTTATCTAGGCTTACTCAACAGCGTAATAATCTCAGGGTTCAAAGAGGGCTAGAGAAGAAGCTGCAAGGTTCGTTAAGGTTAAGACTTAGAAATCACATAGTATCACTTTGGCCTTATTCTGTGGGTTAAAGTAAGTGACAGGGTCATCCTGGTTTCAGGGGTTAAGGAAGCAGCCTCCACCTCTAGGTGGAAAGATTGACTGAGTCACATGCCAGAAGGTACACTTGTAGGGATAGGAAGAATTACTGTGGCCATCTTTGAAAATAATTCACCATATAGTTCAAGATTTAAATTATTTCCCATTCCTTGGTATTTCTTGGAACAGATCGAGTCTGTGTTATGGAAATTTAGTGCAATACAGCAAGGAGACTTTTTAAAAATTATTTTTAATTTTTTAACAGCCTACTCATCCAGAGAGAGGGTGGATCATAAACCCACTGGGAGATAATCCTTGGTGGACCTTATTAATAGCTGCTATTCCTGCTTTGCTTTGTACTATTCTCATTTTTATGGATCAACAAATCACAGCTGTAATTATAAACCGAAAGGAGCACAAATTGAAGGTAATTTTAGAATTTGCCTTAAGCATTGTGATTCTTCAAGGGTTTGAGATGTTTTCGTAATGATTGGAACATTAAAAGATGTAAGATGAAAATTAGCTTCTTCCCTCTTTATAATTAGTGTAGAATGTTAAATTGAGGGAACAATTTAGACTTACAGATACTTATGTTCTTTTCACTTTTCAGAAAGGAGCTGGCTATCACCTTGATTTGCTCATGGTTGGCATTATGTTGGGAGTTTGCTCTGTCATGGGACTTCCATGGTTTGTGGCTGCAACAGTGTTGTCAATAAGTCATGTCAACAGCTTAAAAGTTGAATCTGAATGTTCTGCTCCAGGGGAACAACCCAAGTTTTTGGGAATTCGTGAACAGCGGGTTACAGGGCTAATGATTTTTATTCTAATGGGCCTCTCTGTGTTCATGACTTCAGTCCTAAAGGTAAAATCTCTTTATTGCAATGTTTTACAGTCTTATTATAACATTTATACTTAGTTATGTGAAAATGAAACTTAAAATATCTAAAATTGGGTTTGTTTTCCACAGTTTACTTGGGAAATAATTTCATTGGGTTTTTAGTATAGCAAGCATTTCAGTGTTAAGCTGTGTATATTTTTAAAATAATGTATGCCAGGTGCAGTGGCTCACGCCTGTAATTCCAGCACTTTGGGAGGCCAAGGCAGGAGGATTGCTTGAGGCCAGGTGTTTCAAGACCAGCCTGGGCAACATAGTGAGACCCTGTCTCTATAAAAATAAAAATAATTAGCCAGGTATGGTGGCGTGCTCCTGTGGTCCCAGCTACTCAGGAGGCTGAGGTGGAGGATCGCTTGAACCTGGGAGGTCAAGGCTGCAGTGAGCCGTGATTGGGCCACTGCACTCCAACCTGGGTGACAAAGTGAGATCCTGTCTCAAAAAACAAAAAATAATATGGCAAATATCAATATGTATAAAACACTCATAAACAAAAGTATTTGTGGGGGAGGGGAAATGACCTCAGTAATTTTTAAGTGTATAAAGGGGTCTTGAGACCACAGAGTTTGAGAGCTTCTGACCTAAAGTTGTTGTGTCTTTCACCTATGACTCTATTCTCATTCTCTCTTCCATCACATCCCTCTTGTTGGCTTTTATTTTTAATTTTATTATTGTAAAAGTTGTTATTAACATTTACATTTTGTGCTATGATGATAAGCCTTCCTTGCTTCTCCTGTAAGTTAGATTACAGAAATTTATACCCTCTGGGAACACATAAATGATATTATGATGATATTTGCTGGGGACTAAGCAGTATGATTGTGAGGACTAAGCAGTGTGATTTGCCTGCAGGGAGGCAGAAATACACCCTATTTTACTCCAGCCCAAGCCTCGAGGCCAAATAAGTCTTTCTAATATCTGTTGCCTTCCCTTACTGTAAAAAATTGTATATGCAGGTTCCCGTTTTTCCTTGTATTCATTTTTTGTATTGATAAATTCTTTTTACACATGGTACCATGAGTGGTGAACTTGTTCAGAGTTCTTGCGTATTTCAAAATGTCTCTGTTTACCTCAACCTTTGATCCATAGTTAGATGTTCAAAATAATTTTCTTTTGGATCTTCAAGTCATTGTTTTCTAGAGACCAATTTTCTAATGAGAAATCTGAAATCTATTTGGTTTTTGTACTTCTATGGAGACCTTTTCCCTCTTTTCTGTAAGATAAACCAAAAAATTGTTTTTAACTTTCATTTTTGTGAAATCTCATTCAGATCCTTAGGGGGGCAGTTAGGGGCTTTTCATTTACTCTGCTTAGTCTCTGTGAGTTTCCTCAAGAAACTTGTGCCTTCTGCTGTGGGGAATTTTCTTCCCCTGTTTACTTCCCTTTCATCTACTGTCTCTGTTACAAATTTCTTCAACTCCAGCTAAACAGATCTCAGACCTTTTGGATTTGGTCTAACATTCTTATCCCTCCTCACCCTTGCTATTAAAGAAAATTTCCTCCTTTTTTCATGTCATTATATTGGTCTTCAGTCTTATCAAAATTGTTACTACAAAATTTTAGTTATTTTGATGTTTATAGATTTAATTTTCATGAGCTTTTCCCATTCTTATTGTTTCCTTTTCCGAGCATTCTTTTCTTTTTTTTTTTGAGTCTCACTCCATCACCTAAGCTGGAGTGCAGTGGCATGATCTTGGCTCAGTACAACCTCTGCCTCCTGGGTTCAAATGATTCTCAGCCTCAGCCTCCCGAGTAGCTGGGACTACAGGCACATGCCACCATTCCCAGCTACTTTTTGTGTTTTTGGTAGAGATGGTGGTTTCACCATGTTAGCCAGGTTGGTCTCGAACTTAAGGCCGCAGGTGACCTACCCACCTCAGCCTCCCAAAATGCTGAGATTACAGGCATTGCTTGGATTTTTAAAAATATGTCTGCTTCATAAATTGTTTTCTTTTTTTCCAGTGTCCTTAGAAAGACCTGCTAAGTTGTTTAGAAGAGATGTAGTAGATGTGGTTTTCCTCTGTAGTTTTTTAATTCATTTTTCCTTATAGTACACTTCTCCCGTAGGTCAGACTGCTTTTTGTGGTTTTCGAGTAAATGGATGGGTTCTGTTAATAGCCAGACCTTCTTGCAGGATGAATAGGTGTGAACTGTGTAGACAGTTTGGGATCGTCATAACTGCCAAAGTATTCAGGATTTTATTTTGGAGGTGGATTTTAATTACTGTATTCAGTAAAGTCTACTGCATAATAATATTCACTGCAGCAGGTAGTGATAGCAATAATGATGGCTGTCACCTTTTGTGTGGTTAATATGTATCAGGTGCTTTTCTGAGTGTTTTATGTATTTGAAGTCATTGAATCTTCACAATAATCTTGATATAGAAATCGAGGTACAGAAAGGTTAAGTTTGACTTAAAACTAAGTCTGACTACAGTACCCCTGCTCTTAAGTGAACATACTCCCTTTTTAGGAAGCAATATGTAGAAGATGAGCCATTTTTCAAGCAGGTTATTGTATATTAGCAATTTTCTTATGTGTGGAAATGTTAGGTCGGTCTAATCCTCATGATTGAAAGATCTTTTAATTCTAGCCCTGTAATTACTCACTGATTATGTTTTTGTGTACTTACTACTCATGAGTTCTAATTGTGGTCATTTTATTTACAGTTTATTCCGATGCCTGTTCTGTATGGTGTTTTCCTTTATATGGGAGTTTCCTCATTAAAAGGAATCCAGGCAAGTTTTAAGTATTTAATGATTTTCTATAGAAACTTGATATTTTAAGTATGTAAAGATTATTTTAATGATGGTAGTGATTTATTCCCAACTCTGACATTTTGTGGGCAGGTTAGTTTCCTAACTCAAGACTTCAGACATTTGCCAAGTGATTGTTTGCTTACTGCACATTTTTTCCTCCAGAGAGTGAGGTCATGGGCTGACATGGTCCTTACCTGTTTTTAATTGAAGCCAATGAAAAGCCCTATAACTCAATAAAGACTAGTATAGTGAGAGGGAGGATCAAAAGGATTGGACTAAAAAAAAGTTTTGGTACTTAAAAAGGTAGATATTAGTTTCCTATAAAAATAGCAAGACCCACCATTTGTGTAACAAAATACAGCTTATGAAGCCTAGCAGATACATCATTTTGTGATCCTCAAAACACTAACCAGTTGGGAGAGAGGAAAGGAAGAAATCCTAATATAAATCAGGAAACAGAAATAGAAGGACTTATTGAAGATTATTAGCTAAGCCAGTGATTTCATTATTTTGTTTTGTTTTAGTAGTTACTGGGAAACAACCTAATAAAACTTCTTAAGATTTGTACTAATGTAATTTTAGTATAAAACATTTAGGCTGGCTATGGTGACTCATGTCTGTAATCCCAACACTCTGAAGGCCTGAGGCAGGAGTATCACCTGAGGCCAGGAGTTTGAGACCAGCCTGGACAACGCGGTGAGATCCTGTCTCTACAAAACATTTAAAAATTAGCTGGCTGTGGTGGTGTATATGTGTAGTGCTGGCTACTTAGGAGGCTGAGGTAGAAGGATTACTTGAGCCCAGGAGTTTTAGGCTGCTGTGAGCTGTGGTCATGCCACTGCATTCCAGCCTGGGTGACAGAGTGAGACCCCGTCTCCAAAAAAAATAAAAAATAAAATGATCATAAAGCACAGTTAGCACTACATGACCACCTCTTCTCATGAAAAGGATGTTGTCTAAAGTTTCCAACTTATAGGCTAGTGGCAGGAAAGCATCTTTATTTTTTCAACACCATCCGGGATCTACTCTTCACTGGTCCAGAAATTATTTCCTTATCTCACGTGATTTTTAAGAGTTTTGTGCTGATCTTATTCACAGTGTGTAAATGATGAAATTAAAGCTCCAAAAGATGAAGGCATTTGCTCAGTTTTATTTTCAATTAGTAAAGAATTGTAATTGTTATCTCAGTTTATTTTCTGGTTAGATTTGGAAAGAACCTTAGAAGTCACTCAGACTATTCTGTTGTCGTGCACATTAGAAAACAAGTTCAAAGGTCACGAGAGTGTTATTCAATTATAGCAGATAAGTTTGTCTAGATATTTTAATCCACTGAATTAAACATTTTGGCTTGGGTTTTCTGATTAAATTAATTACAGCAGTGCAGGTGGTTGCTTGGTTCCTGCCCGCCACATCCCCCCTACCCCCCTCCCTGCTTTGGATCCAGAGAATCCTTGCTGTAACATTCTCCTGTACTATCAGAAAATGTCAAGGAAGTTACAGTTTAATACACAAAATCCTAAAGTTGAGTACAGATTCTTCTCCTAAATAGCAGAAATATTTTATTGAAAACTTCTTTGTTTTTTATTCTGTATGTAGTTATTTGACCGTATAAAATTATTTGGAATGCCTGCTAAACATCAGCCTGATTTGATATACCTCCGTTACGTGCCGCTCTGGAAGGTCCATATTTTCACAGTCATTCAGCTTACTTGTTTGGTCCTTTTATGGGTGATAAAAGTTTCAGCTGCTGCAGTGGTTTTTCCTATGATGGTAAGATTTCTTCACACTTACTTTGTCACTAATTAATAATATTTTTACAGTAATTTTTTATTAATATTTATCATTGACTTTGAGAAAAGGAATAATGTGTTCTAAGTACCTTCGGTGTTTGAAAAATGTGAATTAGCTGTTACTTGATACAAACCAGTTGTTTCCAACCTCGGTTTTCTTATTTTGTAAATTTTTGTTTGTTTTTCTTTTTAGTCCTTAGGCTATAGGACTCGGTTTTGTATTTTTAAATAACTTCAGAATTCAGGACGTTCATGGAACAAATACATTTCCAAATGTAAAAGCAAAGCAACCAAAACAACATGGTTCATTATTAAAATATTTTGATATATCTTTTTCAGAAATTGACAGATCTGGAAGTTAAAAAGTAATGAAGACTACCGATGACTTTAATAAGACAAGATAATTCATTAAATTATCACAGAATATTGCATTTTACAAATAGAGAATGTACATTCTTCTGTAAATGCCATGTAAAAATTGGTTTTGTACATGGCCACAGAGAAAACCTTACAGAATTTAAAAAGCTATAAAAATTACTCAAGTAATATTTTCTAATAGTTAAATTAGAAATAAATAATGGAAAGCCACTAAAATAATCTTAAATATTTGGAAATTAAACACTGTTCTAAATAATTTCTGAATAGAAAACTGAGTAAAAAAACCATCTAGAGGTATTGAAAGAGAGAAAATTATAACAATGTTGGTGTAAAACTTTGAGCACAACTAAAACACTGAGAGGAAGGTGTATGCACTTCATTGCCTTTCTTATTCAAGAAGACTTCGATGCAGCTAAGTTTTTTTTTTAAAAAATCAGTAATGGATAAACCACTCCAAGCCCATGTAAAGAAGAAAATGAGAGAATGGATATACAAGATTAAGAAGGAGAAAAGAGAGATAACCAGAGATATGGATGTGATTCGAGGGACTTGATGAAAATAACACTTGCATGAATATCAGTAAATTTGAATATCTAGAGCAGAGGTCAATAAACTTTTTTCTGTAAAGGGCCAGATGGTAAACATTTTAGACTTTGTAGGTCACGAGAGTGTTATGTGGGTAATTACGTAATCTTACTGATGAAATTTTAGAAATAATTTTAAAAATATAGGACTACTAGAAGAATGGAATTACTTTTTATTTGACATTATGTTAATCGGGATTCATGGTTTTTGTTCTCTACTATCAAGTTAATTCCAAATGTTTATCTGTAAAAAAACATTCTTAGGTTATGGGCTATACAAAAATAGATGGTGGATGAGATTTAACTCAGGTGCTATGGTTTGCTGACCTCTGACCTGGAACAAATGGATTATTTTCATACTATATCTAAATTTCCAAAATTGACACTAGAAGTATAAAATTTGTGTATAGCGCAGTTGCATAGAAGAAACTGGAAAAGTGGTTAAAGACCTGTCCTTAAAGTATCAGGGTCAGATTGGTTAAAAGCTTGGTTTTAAAGAACAGATCATTATAATGCCCTCTTGAATTATTCTAGACCAAAGGAAAAGATGGAAACCTATGCATTTTTTTTCTCAAAAAAAAACTAGCAAGTTATTAACATCCAAGGCTAATTAAGTTGCACAAAAAATCTATGCTGCCTTCCTACTTACTAATATAAATGCAAAAACCTTAAACTAAAATATTAGCAAGTAAATTTAGCAGAATTTCTGAGATTAATATATCTTAATTAAGTAGACAATGATACTTTGGCTTCAAAGCAATTATTAACATATTTGTTGAAAATGTCAGAGTATACGTATTAACCCAAGTGATTTTAGTTAAAAACAAAAAAGACTGAGCCCGTAATAGAATTAATAAGAATTGTGTTAGGGTGACTGCATGTTAGAAAACTTGATGAATTAGTAGGCAGTCTCTCTCAATGATCAAAAACCATAAAATACTTAAGAATAAATTTTAAAAGAAAAACCCCTTTAAAGAAAAAGGCTTTATAATAGCGATTGTATTAGCTTCCAAGGGCTGCTGTAACAAAGTACCACAAACCAGAGGCAGTATGTGGGGGTGGGCAGCAACATGCTCTTTCTGAAGCCTCCAGGGGAATCCTGCCTTGTCTCTTCCTCTCTTCTGGAGATTTGCTGGCTGTCTTTGGCATTCCTTTGGCTTGCAGCTGGGTAATTGAAATTGGGGCCTTTGTTGTCACCTGGTGTTCCTCAACAGCTTATTTCCAAATAAGTTCGTATTCTGAGATACTGGAGGTTAGGACTTAACTATTAATGGGGAACAAAATTCAATCAATAACAGTATTAAGGGACAACAAATAAGACCTGAACAAATAGCGTGTTCTTTGTTTTAAAGACTTCATCTTATAAAACTTTCAGCTTTCTGAAAAATCGCATTGAAATGTAATACAGTGCCAAGTACAAATTCTACTGGAGTTTTATCTGAATGTATGTGTTGGGGTGGGGGATGGTGTCATTGTGAACTGGATAAATAATTTGGAAGCTTATAGAAAAAAATAAATGCCAGACTCAAAAACGTGGATGGTAGAAATGTTCTGTATCTTGTCTGGGTGTGCATTATATGAGTAGTATATACATTTGTCAAAAGTATCAAACTGTACACTTGCTATTTTTCAATTTTTCTGTATGTAAATTATATATTCATTAGAGAGACATAACTACTAGAGAATAACAAGATAATGATAATTATAACTAAGAAGGATTCCTGGCTAGGATTGGGCATAGAGGGCTTTGCTTTGTCATCCACTTCACTGTTCGTGTGCGGATACTGTACTGTTTTGATAACCAAATATTTAAAAATTGCTGACAAATCAGTGTAGCCACCATAATATAGAATTGGCATATGAATAGACAAATCAGAAAAATAGACAAATGGGTCCAGAAATGTATCTGAATACATTGGAATTTTATCACTTGAATACCATAAGCAGGTTATTTCATTAAAGGTAATATTTCTTTTGTATGGGAGAATTTAGTATTGGATGACTTAAATGTATACCGGAAGCTAAGTAACGTTGTACTCCTTATCTGAGACCATGTTCAAAAATCATAATTGAATTCAGTATTTAAATGGTAAAATAAGTTGTAGTAGAAAATGTAAAAGAGTATCGTATAATCCATTGATTGGGACTAACTTTTCAAAGAACATAGGAAAACCCAAGTGTAAAAGGAAGATATATGCTATATTTGACCACATGATAATTAAATGTTTCTTATGTGTTCAAAAAGCATAAAAAGCAGTAAAATCAGACTGAACTGGGAGAAAATGTTTGTAACATATAACAGATAAAAAATTTCTATTCAAACTACACAGAACTCATAAATTCATAAACAAAAGTCATAAAAACCAACAGAAAAAACAGTCAAAGGTTAGGAAATAGCAAGTAGAGAAGTGGAAATCTCATTTGCCAATCAGCATTCAAAAACATGCTCATCTTCAGAAGCAGTTAAAGCAAATTAAAGTAGTAGTTCATTTCTCCCATATGATTGAAAAGTTAAAACCTAATGTTGGGAATAGGTACTCTAATGCATTGCTCAAGAGATTTTTAAAAATTATATATACTTACATAATATATAATGTCTTAAAAATTAATGTTTTTGCTTTGATAGTCAGTGTTTAACCTGCTTCATAATTTCATGTGGAGTGCAAGAGATTTATTAAGGAGAAGGTTAAGAATGCCATTTCCTTTTTTCCTCTCTTTATAGCTTTTTTTTTTTTTAGCAGAAAGTTAAAAAAAAGAAATAATTGACTCAATTCCTTTGAAACAAGATAATGTGTGAATAATTTTTAAACTATATGAAGCATTTTTTATTATAAGATTTAACAAATATGCTTTTGCTCTTTAAGTGATACAGTTTATATTATGTGTTACTTAATATTTCCTTCCCCTTTTTAAAGGTTCTTGCATTAGTGTTTGTACGCAAACTCATGGACCTGTGTTTCACGAAGAGAGAACTTAGTTGGCTTGATGATCTCATGCCAGAAAGTAAGAAAAAGAAAGAAGATGACAAAAAGAAAAAAGAGAAGGAGGTAAAAAGATAACCATTTTAAACTTACACCGCTTCCTTATTTAATATTTTGTACCATATTGCAGGCACCATTATAATCACTTTACATGAATCAGTTCCTTTCAGCCTTCCAAGAACTTTGTATAAAGTGTAGTAGGTACTGTTATTATCTCCATTTTACAAATGAGGAAACTGAGGCAGAGAGCGACTAGGTAACTGTTCCAAATGTAGGCTCTTAACTATTTCATTGTATTGTACTTCCATAGCTCTGACACAGTAATACTTTTCAAAAATTAAATATCATGTGCTTACTTAATCAGCAATCAGAAGAATTACAGCTTTTAGCAATATTAAAATATAGGTAACACAAAATAGTTGTACATCAGAGTATATTATCTGAATAAACGTTAAATACATTTAATATAAATTTTAGCATATATTTAATTTTATACATAATGACAAAAAGGATTAAGTAATTATCTTTTTTAAAAAGTATAATAAAGTTTTAGTCTTTATGTGCACTTACTGTGTACCACCATTAGTTGATTTGTATGCCAAGATTTAAACATACTTTATTCTGAATTGGAATTTGATTTTTAATAACCAACTCAATAGTATCAGTTAATAAGAAGGAAAAGTAGAGACTTGAGTATATAGCATTGATGGTTTTTTGATTGTATTTCCTTGCTCCATTTTCCCATTCAGAATATTGTTTGGAAATCAAAGATAAGAAAGATACATATTTTAAAATGTTATGGTCCTGTTTAAATAGAGATTAAAATTTTATTGGTTTTATGTTTATTTTTCAACAAAAATTGAAATTCTTTAATTAGATACTAATTACAATATTAATTTGAATTAAGACACCAGATTTTTAAAATTAAGATTTTGGTTTTCTTCAGAGTTATATATGTAAGGTGTTTTGGTTTTTTCTTCTGAGATGGAGTCTTGCTCTGTAGCCCAGGCTGGAGTGCAGTGGCATGATCTTGGCTCACTGCAACCACCTCAACCTCCTGGGTCCAAGCTACCTGGGATTACAGGCACTCGCCACCAAACTGGGCTAATTTTTGTATTTTTAGTAGAGACAGGATTCCACCATGTTGGCCAGGCTGGTCTTGAACTCCTGATCTCTGGTGATCTGCCTGCCTTGGTCCGCCAAAGTGCCGGGATTATAGACGTGAGCCACTGTACCTGGCCTGTATGAGTTTTTGGTGATTTTTGAAATGGGATGTAATTTACCTATAAAATATACGGGCCAAATTGCCTGTTTATTACTTTCTGTATTAATTAGAATAAGGTTCAGTCATATATAACAAAAAACAAAAGTAAAAGTGGTCTTTAAACACAAGGTTGTACTTGCGTTTCAAGTAAAAGAATTCTTGAAAGCAAGTGATGTAGTGTTAAGCCCCACAAAGTTATCAGGGGCTCCTTGTACTTTTCTCCTGACCTCAGCATATAGTTTCCATCCTCTCCTTCACTTCATGAGTCAAAATGGCTGTCAGACTCCAGCTGTCATGTTAGCATTAGAGACAGCAGGAAAAAGGAAGGGATAGAAGGCAAAATAACTTTACCATATTGTCAAGTTTAAAGAGTCTTTCCAGAATGTTCTTTCCAGTAAGTTCTGCTTGCACCTCATGATCCTACTAAGTTGCAAGGAATGCTGGGAGATTTGGTTTAGAGGTGTTTTTGTTTTTGTTTGTTTTTAAGATCTGGGCATAGCCGGGCGCGGTGGCTCACGCCTGTAATCCCAGCACTTTGGGAGGCCGAGGCGGGCGGATCACAAGGTCAGGAGATCGAGACCACAGTGAAACCCCGTCTCTACTAAAAATACAAAAAATTAGCCGGGCGCGGTGGTGGGCGCCTGTAGTCCCAGCTACTCAGGAGGCTGAGGCAGGAGAATGGCGTGAACCCGGGAGGAGGAGCTTGCAGTGAGCCGAGATTGCGCCACTGCACTCCAGCCTGGGCGACAGCGCGAGACTCCGTCTCAAAAAAAAAAAAAAAAAGATCTGGGCACATTGGCACCTCAAAATAGTAGAATTTCTATTAGTAAGGAAAAGAAATACAAATGTTCTCTCAGTGTCTCCCTCTACTGTCCTATCCATCACCCCCATTATTAACATCATAATTTTCTTCTGTGTCCACTGTCCAAGTTGGTCTCAACCTGAGCTTGAGCCTTGATCTTAACCAGCCTTAGTGGTCTGCTTTGCTGGGTTCTATAAATATTTGCTGAATGATTTAAGATAGTACTTTCATTGATGTACTTTTAAAAAGAGTATAGGAAATGCCGTCATGGTTATTAGTAATTATTACTGGGTTGGGCTGGAGGGAATTAAACAACAAATACTCTCAGCAAATTGATCTGAGAGTATTTGAGACATTGCTGAGAGTATTTCAATTTCTGCGATATTTTTGATTGTCATAACTGGAGGGGGCTGCTACTGGCATCTGATAGGTAGAATTCGGGGGTGCTGTGAAATACTCTATATATACATAGGACTTCTACAAAAGATAAATATTATACCCTAAATGTCAGTATTCCTGAGGTTGAGAAACCCTGCCTTATCTAAATGACATTCCGCTCGTATCATATTGTGATAAGGTTTCACAGAATGTTCTCTCTCATTATAAACCTACATAATAATGGACAATCACATTTATGTAATTAGATTGTAGTTAAATAGTATGAGTGATAGTGATTTACATAAAGAAATGAAAGTTATATCAGTGTTAAATTAGTCCTGTTATACAAGTGGTTGTTTTTATTTTATGTTAAAAGTATGTCTTCATGATTATAAAATTAATTTTTCAGTAATGGCAGATATGTTATATTTAAATAATGTCAGTTTGGGTTTCTAAGTCTTTAAAACATTATATATTAACCGATTGTGTTGGAAAATTTTCTGGGAAAAGTAACCTCTTCACACATGTGTTCTAAAGGAAGCTGAACGGATGCTTCAAGACGATGATGATACTGTGCACCTTCCATTTGAAGGAGGAAGTCTCTTGCAAATTCCAGTTAAGGCCCTAAAATATAGGTGAGATATAACTTTATGCTCTAAAACTTTTATATACATGTCAAGTGTATTAATAAGCCATACAATGCTTCTTTAAAATGATTTCTATTTTATAAAAGGTGATAAAATCTGCATATGTTGTATCAACTAAAGGAGGGTGTCACACAATTTGAAAAGGAAGTCCCTTGCTCCTTTCCCACCCAAGCTGGACTTGGACCAGAGCCTTAAACTAACTTCCATGCCAAGCCAATAAAATTGACTTGTCTTCTATCACTCCATCTGTCTTAGTGAAGTTTAAAATCAGTACATGAGTCTGAGAATACTTCCATTTTCCCAGTAGCGTAGCTTTTTCCTTTGTGCCCTTCATTAGGGCTGTGGTCAGTGGCTGCCGGAAAATAAAAGTTTTCAGTAATCTTTGTCAGTATCCATTCAGATACCAGTAATTCATTTTCTGATAGCCTTCCAATATATAACTATGTTTAGAGGCCCTAGAAGTCTCTTACTTTTCAAAGATGTGATTTGATTATTGGCAGTGAGGGTTCATATGATGCAGGAATTAATAAATATGTATAATTCATTGTGTGTGATTTTGGTGATTTATATTTAAATGTAAGAACTAAAGATACAGAGGTTGGGAAATGCAGACTTCTGTAGTATTAAAAGGTTAACCTATATTCGTGTACACACCTGATTGATTTCTATTTCTACACTTCTATTCCATTTCCGATTAGCTAGAGAAATCAGTCTTAGAGGCCAGGTGCGGTGGCTCATGCTTGTAATCCCAGCACTTTGGGAGGCTGAGGCAGGTGGATCACCTGAGGTCAGGAGTTCAAGACCAGCCTGGCCAACATGGGGAAACCTTGTCTCTACTAAAAATAGAAAAATTAGCTGGGTGTGGTGGTGCCTGTAATCCCAGCTACGAAGGAGGGTGAGGCAGGAGAATTGCTTGAACCCATGAGGCAGAGATTGCAGTGAGCCAAGATCATGCCAGTGCACTCCAACCTAGGCAACAGAGCAAGACTCAGTCTCAAAATAATATTAGTAACAGCCTATATTTGTGTACACACCTGATTTCTATTTTTTTCTTTTTTTTTTTTTTTTTTTTGAGACGAAGTCTCGTTCTCGTCCCCCAGGCTGGAGTGGAATGGTGTGATCTTGGCTCACTGCAACTTCCGCCTCCTGGGTTCTCTTGAGTAGTTGGGATTACAGGCGCCTGCCACTACGCCCTGCTAATTTTTGTAATTATAGTAGAGACGGGGTTTTACCATGTTGGCCATGATGGTCTCGAACTCCTGACCTCAGGTGATCCGCCCGCCTTGGCCTCCCAGATGCTGGGATTACAGGCGTGAACCACAGCTCCTGGCCCTCCTGTTTCTACACATCTATTCCATTTCTGATTAGCTAGCGAAATCAGTCTTAGAAAATGTACAGGTTTCTTCCCTGATCAGTTGATAGAAAATGTTTATTGGTATTTGATTAACTTCCTTCCATTTCTTTTTTTATTTTTTAGCTATTTATAGCTTTTACAGGAGTGACATTTGACTTGTACATGTTGATTAGTTGTGATGAATGAATTCAACTGATTTTCCTCTATACATTTTGCTATTTATTTTCACTATTGTTATTATTCTCTTGAAATTTTTGTATACTTTAAATGCCAAGCATAGAGGCATTTAATATGGATATTTAATATATCCAGCCACAGTGATCTGCTTTGATGGGTTCTAGAAATATTTGTTAAATGATTTAATATGTTAACTTCATTGATGTACTTCTAAAAAGAGTATAGGAACTGCCATGATGGTTGTTAGTAATTATCACCAACTTGCTGAGAGTATTTGCGCTTAATTTCTGTACCCTACTTTATGACTTTTTCAGTGTAATTATATATGAACCTTGATAAATTTAAGTGGAGTCTATAGTCTGATAAAGAAAAAGATATCTGTAGGTTTCCTTTTGTCTTTTAAGTGGTGACATGAGCCATGATTAATATGGCTATGTTTAAAATTTTTAACATCAGGAATGCCAGGAAATGGCTAATGTGCTTATTTGCCAGAATTTTATATCTTAAATAGCTTTGGATTACTTGGGTGGAAGATCATATGAGATGGTATATGAAAGTATTTGGAAACTGTAAAGCCCTTATAAAAGATGAAAATAATTTATATAATGCAGGCAAAGTTTTTCCCATCTAATTTCATTTTGAGGGAAAAAAAACATGTACTTTCTTCATAGTGGAGGATATTTAGAAGCTAGAAAGTTTATCAGGAATTCCTTTCTTCACTTATATGAAGTTGGCAACCAAGTGAATAAATGTTTACTCGGAGTAGGCAGTTTCAAGTTGGATGGCTATGCCATTATAAACTTTGGTATTCAGACTTTGTGTACTTTTAAAAATCTGATGTGGCGAAGGTAAAGAAACCATTCATAGAGACTTTTCAGTGACCACCTCACATTTCTCTTCAATCTTAAATTTGTAAATAACATTCTGACTTTAAGTATGAACAGAGCTAGCACTTTCTAAATGACCGCTGTTTAGTCATTTGTAAACTAGTTGCCATCACATTGTTAATTTAACATTACCTAATTTGACATTTGTATTTGTATCTTGTTTGTCTGAATGCATTTTTTTAATCAAAGAAAAAGGACTTGCAAATGTATTTGTATTAACTTTGATACTTTCCTATTACTTGTGATGGACAACCTTGAGGCCCAAATTAATTATTTATGGATATTATTGGATTTGAGGTCTTGAAGTAATTTTCATAGAAATACAGAAACAGAAACATTTGTCTTACTGTAATAAATGGATAGTACTCTTTTTTTTCTTTTTTTTAATTCTTGAGATGAGTCTTGCTCTGTCACCCAGGCTGGAGTGCAGTGGTGCGATCTCGAATCACTGCAACCTCTGCCTCCCAGGTTCAAGAGATTCTCCTGCCTCAGCCTCCCAAGTAGCTGGGATTACAGGCGAGTGCCACCATATCTGGCTAATTTTTGTATTTTTAGTAAAGACGGGGTTTCACCACGTTGGCCAGGCTGGTCTCGAACTCCTGACCTTGTGATCCGCCCGCCTCAGCCTCCCAAAGTGCTGGGATTATAGGCGTGAGCCACCATGCCCGGCCTACTCTGTTCTTTTAATTTTGATGAACTTGATAAATACCACCTTTATCACACTAAATATGTGACATATTTTCAGAACTTTGTTTTCAATTTCAGAGTGTTATCTTTCCAAGCATTCTTTATAATGATTTGTAAAAGCTATGAAAAATAAGATTTTAAAAATCATAATCTTAAGTTTTCCTTATATACTTTGGGTATTTATTTGATAAGATTAAATGTGTGCCAATTATAAATGTTTTCTAGTTGACTTGAGATTGCATTATTTTTTGTATGCATAAGCATATTAACATAGTCTTATGTTATTTCAGCAGCATATTTTCAGCCAAGATGGTAATAGGGCATCATTGCTAGAGTGCTGCCGAAGTACTACTGAAACCCCAAATTGGATTCTGAAGCGAAGTTCCGTAAATAAATCTTGCTACCTTAGTTAATCTTACTCCTAGTTTTGATTAGAAAGAAAGATGTAATTCTTCATAAGGACTTTGTAACAGAACTCAAATTCTGATATCCTGCTAGACCTTTAAGTGCATGGCAAAGGTTTTCTCAATTTAGCTGATGAAAGCAGATAATAAGAATGACAATATTAATGCTTTTGCAAGTACTGAATACTAACCAAAAAGTGTATTTGTTCTTCAGTGTTGATCCCTCAGTTGTTAACATATCAGATGAAATGGCCAAAACTGCACAGTGGAAGGCACTTTCCATGAATACTGAGAATGCCAAAGTAACCAGATCTAATATGAGGTAGTTATAACTGTTTATGTGTTTTCTAACTGTAGCCAATTTTCATTTACTTATGATAGCTTCATTTCTTTCTTTCTTTCATCCATCATTTTAATGTATACTTGGAATAAGGTATAAATAATGATTATGTTTTTGTCTTTTATATAGTTACCTATTTTAAAAAAGAATTTGAGTCAGGTGCAGTGGCTCACACCTGTAATCCCAGCACTTTGGGAGACTGAAGTGGGCAGATCATCTGAGGTCAGGATCATCTGAGGTCACTTGCAGTGATCCGAGATCGTGCCATTGCACTCCAACCTGGAGGACAAGAGTGAAACTCTGTCTCAAAAATAGTAATAATAATAATTCGAGCTATTTTATAATAAAAATAAATTTCATATAGCAGTATGGAGTGAACATAAAAAAGATCAGAAACCATATAAAGATAACTACTAGGGATTAACTATTATAATTGAATACTATTTCAATCATGCTTTCTGATGATCTAAGAAAAGAGAAACACAAGTTGTTTCCCTTCTTGTGTTTTGGTTTAGTATGCCATTTGTTCAGGTGAGGTAAATATGTTGCTTGGAGATATTTGGAAGAAATCGAATCCATTGACGTAAAGACCATTCAGTTTTACAGTGGACCATGTATTGAAAGTATTATGTAACCTCTTTCTTACATTTCTTGTTATATAACCTATTTTCTTTCTTTTGTTCTCACTTCAAGAACTAAGCCCTCAGGGATTCTGTTTGGTAATCATCAGTACTTTAATCCCTTAAGCCTCTGGAGAAATGAGTTACTGTCTTATACGGTACTCAGTCATTCATACTCAGCAAATACTTCTTTTTATGTACAGTTTGTGCGAGATGCTATGTTGGGTGTCTGTATATTCTGCTTGGGCATCAGATGAAAACTTTTCTAGGCACTCAGTCACGTAGCTGTTTTGGTTCACTTGCTGTCTTAGCTCTGTCTTCTGACAATAAGTGATTAGCTTTTTGTCATTGTTTCACTACCCTCTTTTAGAACCTTTTTCCTACTTACTCTCTATCATATGTTTTTCTCTTCTGTCATCTGAGTTCTGATTTCTCAGCTGGCTGTTTCCTTTCTTCTGTCTTTAACTTAAAAAGTTTTAAAGTTAAACTCTTTGTAATTTTGGATCATTCAGTACAGCCAGAATTTTTCTAAATATTCTTTTTACTATTAGTAATTGTTCACACAGTGTCAGCACCCCTGGCCCTGTTAGTATAATTATCATAAAAAATAAAGGCCTTACAATAATAACTAATACGTTTTATGCTTTTACCTTTTGTTTGGGTTGCCTTGCACTTCAGAATCACATAGGAAGAAAGAGAATGTCTTGGCTTTGTTGTTTAACAGGAAAATGCTTGGGGAAGGGGGTCTTTTCTTCAGTTTGTCTAGAGAAGACAGCAAACCATAGTGTGTTTTTACACTTTCTCAAAACCTTTTCCAGAACCCAGATATTCATATGTTACAATTAATTAAATCCATGTACATGGAGTCACTGTGTGATACTAAGTTGAAAATATAGAATAGGTCGCCCAGGTGCAGTGGCTCAGGCCTGTAATCCCAACACTTTGGGAGGCCAAGGTGGGCGGATGATTTGAGGTCAGGAGTTCGAGACCAGCCTGACCAACATGGAGAAACCCTGTCTCTACTAAAACTACAAAAATTAGCTGGGCATGGTGGCACATGCCTGTAATCCCAGCTACTTGGGAGGCTGAGGCAGGAGAATCACTTGAACCTAGGGGGCGGAGGTTGCAGTGAGCTGAGATTGTGCCATTGCATTCCATCCTGGGCAACAAGAACAAAACTCTGTCTCTCAAAAAAATATATATATATATATTTCAAATATTTGTTCTACATATATAGAATACATATTCATAAATAAAATTCATAAATACAGAACCAGTATGTATATAGAATATATATAATATATTGGTTTTGTATTTATGAATCAAATTTGGAGTGAGAAGTTTTATAAATTTATAACCTTGGAAATTATTTGATACCTATCTATTAACAAAGATTCATATATTAATAGATTTTTCAGTGAAATAAAAGTCTCATGCTATAGCTCTTCATATATTAAATAAAAGTAATCCAACAGATTCTGACCATGTACTGCCCTATTTTAAGGACCCCCTCTTTAGTTGTAAGAAGAACATGAATTTAAATTGCAAACAGAATTTTTAATATTTGTAATTTTTAAAAACAGAATTTTTAATATTTGCCTTTCCACTTTATTGATTTAGAAAAAGGTAAAATTATATTAGCAAGTCATAAGTTTGTAGTGTTAATAGTAATCTCAGAAGGTTTAGTATACTCATTCTTAGCCATGTTTAGAATTGAATATTTATGTTTAAAAATTATTTATTTTCATTCTTTGTTTTAAATAGTCCTGATAAACCTGTGAGTGTGAAAATAAGTTTTGAAGATGAACCAAGAAAGAAATATGTGGATGCTGAAACTTCATTATAGAACTGAACCAAGAGGCATTATACATATAGATATATACATATGTAAGGTGTGCGTATCATGTCACTATATATAAGAATATTGTATGTCATGCTGTTTATGTGTGACTACTGAGTTTTTAAAAGTAGTGTCTGGAGTTTGTAATGAGCACCGTGGAGACTATGTGTATAATGAAATGCTCTCTTTGAAGTGAGGTACATGGTTCTTAACTATTCAAATATTTATTCTGTTAGAAAAAAAAAAATTCTGTTTTGCAATAGAAGGATGCGGAGAAATGCTTTCAGTCTGCTTTTCTTACATCTCTTTGTTCATCAATGGCAATTCATAAAAACCTTAAGTGATCCTTTGTTTATGTTTATAATTTTTATGTGTTTCTCGAAATTTTCACGTATTATTTCACTTTTGTTAGTGCTTTATGGGAAGAATAGGGAGTCTATCTATACCAGTGCTGTGGGAAAAGTGAAAACATTTCAGGGCTTCTCTGTCTGTGTTTCATTTCTGTAGATGTCCATCATGTTTCACTAACTGGCGTTTTCTTAGCCATAGAGATGAATGTAGAACAATGGAAACTTTAATAATGATAGTTTTTAACTTTTATGTTTAAATTTTTTTAAATCTCAAAACCTTCATATCTGGGTATCCATTGTGACAGACAAGTACAATTGCAGGTGATTTGATAATTAAGCACCCATACCATTTATAACTTCATGAATTTAAAAAGTTATACAATGCCAGTTTGCAATAGTTAGATTTTGAAGCCTTTGTAGAATTTTTTTTTTCTGAATCCTTATACTCTTTTAAATCCTATTTTTCCCACTCTGTTCTCTGCCTTGTCTCTCTTTGTCTTAAAATGGTTTAGTTTCCATCAGGTTCAAGTTATTGACTATTCCTTATAAGTAGTGGGCGTAAATAATCAGGAGTCAGAATTCTCTCAGATGGGTCTGTGATCAGTATTACTTTATTAAGAATTACCTTTCATTTTCTCTTTATGTTATTCTTTTGTAGATTACATTTAATAGCTTGTTACCTGTGATTTTAAAATATTTATTTTGATATGATGCTTAAATATTATATAAACATTTGGAAAAGTAACAAATAGAGTAAATTGTTAATGTAAATAGTTGGTGCTCACTTGCATTTATGTTTATTATCTTAAAGCAATTGATAGATTTTACATCTTTGATATAAAGCACTGCCATATTTATATTTTAAAAGGAAATTAGACATTTTATATGTAGCTCAGATTAATGGCATTTTTATTTTGTGTATTTGTTAGTTTTTGCTTTTCTGAGCTTTTTAAAGTCTAACAAATCTTGTTAGTCATCTTTTATATACTTTTAGCTCCATGTGAAATAAATAAATGTTGTTAAGCCTGTAGGACTGGATGAATGGGGTTGTGAAACTGATTTGACAAGAGAATAATTTACAAAAATCAAATGAGTATTGAGAAGCCACAGAAATATCAAAAATGGTGACATGACTATTAGGATGAAAATTTTAATGAAATTCCAATGCCCTTTAACCATATAATTAAATTATAAAAGTATACATAATTAATCTAATAAAGGATCATGAGGAATGCCAAAAGCTGAAATTTTAGCAAGTCTGGTGTTGTAAATTCATTATAAACTATTTATTAACTAAGGTAATGTCCTCCTCTAAGACCATATTGTAAGAGTCTAGTTAAAATGATGGATTCAACTTCTGCCTTGGATGAGAGGTTGGAAATGTAGCTGCTTTTCTTTAGAAAATATATAGCTGTCATCATTTGGTACTGCCTAAAAAGAGTTAGACTCTATTGGCAATTGATAGAGTATTACCCACGGTGCTTATTATTGTTTATGAGCTTCCATTGTAATGATTCCTTTTCATTTGTAGCAGCATAATTATTTCCAAAGACCCCAGTATTTGCTGCTATTTTTAAAACTCCCCTGATGTACCTGAACAAGAGGATTTCCTCACATCATTTCCTTGTGTCTGGACATCGGGGGTAACAACTGTACTTACTCTACAGGAAGAAATTTTAAAACTGAAAACTACCTGGGATCATAGTGTTTCTGTGATTTTATTTAATTTATGTGTAGTAAGTATCCAGTGCCAGAAAAACCATCACTTGCAAAATACTTTGCACTCAAAATGTTTTCACAGTGCTTCTAATTTTAGTGGTTTCTGCTTTCTTTTGACTACTTGACTGACAAAATGATCTGACTACTCCGTTTAAGAGCAAAGGTAACTCATGTTTAAGTAATTAACTGCTTGTTTTAAGTGATTATATTTCTTCCACTGTTTTTGAAAAATAATCATAGATAACATTCATTGAGACAGTGACAGATATAATTTACTACATATATTGATTTTTAAATAAAGTTGCCTTAAATAAGTGTATATAAGCAGTAGTAGTTGCTGTGTACTGATTTACCTCAAGGTGCAAAATAATTAAACCTGTACATATTCCATTTACAAAATAAATTCAGCCCTGCACTTTTCTTTAGATGCCTTGATTTCCAGAATGGAGCTTAGTGCTACTGAATACCCTGGCCACAGAGCCACCTCAGGATATTCTTTTCTCCACCCTAGTTTTATTTATTTATAGATACCTGTTTACAAAGTCTGTAGTAAATCCTGATGCTGACCATCTGAAATGTACTTTTTTCTGAATGCTGTTTCAATCTAAAGTAGCAGCTTTTGAGAAAACAATGACGTAAATTCCTTATAATAAAAGGATGATTCTATATATTCTTTAATGATATTAAATATGCTGAAGCGAAGCACACAGTCTTTCTAAAGTGTGTGTGTGTTTGTGTGAATGTGAATGATTCTGATCTTATATCTGTTAAACGTCGTTTTAAAAAGCTGTGGCATACCATTGTTCATATTTGCCAAGTCTTCTGTAAAGATGTCTAGGACAAAATATTTTATGTGCTAATGCATGTATTTGTAAACCAGATTTGTTTACCACTCAAAATCAACTTGTTTTCTTCATCCAAAAAAGTTTATTTCTTCCACATACTTAAATTTTCTGTGTGGGTATAATAGCTTTCTAATTTTTTTCTTTCACAAAGGCAGGTTCAAAATTCTGTTGAAAGAAAAATGCTTTCTGAAACTGAGGTATAACACCAGAGTTTGCTGTTTAAAGGATTATATGATGTACATCAGTTCTATAAATGTGCTCAGCAGTTTAAGGTGTGAATCCTGTTTTAAAGTGCTCAGATTTCAACTGTGTAAGCCATTGATATAACATTGTAATTAAAAATGTTTTTATGAAATAACTTAATGTTTTAAATTTATTTATGTAGATCGCATCATTTTTATCATATGCAGTGCAGATATGTGAAATGTCTTTTGGTTTATTCCAACAATTATTTATTTTAGAAAGTAAATTTAAAGACCTTAAGGACGTTCAAAGTTTAAAATAGTGTTCAAATTGCAAAATTTGGCCATCTTAATATAAATTGGTTTCTTTTCTGACTTTTCAAAAAGTAACATTAAGTGTCAATTATAGGAAAACATAGTTGGAAATGTAACCATCCAAAGATCATTTTAAAAATGAAATTTAATTAACACATACTGACTTCAACATTTGACTTAGAGTAATTGTTAAACCCCAGGTTGTTGTTTTTTTTTTTTTTTAAAGTCAGATTTTTGCACACTGATTAGTTTTTGTGTTGTGGCTTTTTTTTGTTGCTTTATTATTCAAGGTTTTTTTTTTTTTTTTTTCCCCCATGGGGGAGATTGTCTTCCAATGTTTACTATGTTTAAATAAATAAAAATTGAATTTTATTGTTCATTTATATAAAATTTGATACCTTGATGTAATTTCACAGTACAGTTCCAATTTTTATGGCTTTTATAATTACAATGATATTTTCTTCTATAATAAAATCCAAAGTAAACATTTAAATTGTAGAACTGATATTTTTTCATTTATATGAAGTATAAGCCTCTACCAGGTCTATATTGTGAATGATCCTGCCTTTCAAATTTGTTTCATAATTGTTAGATGAAAACTATTTTTTCGGAGATGTTACTGAAGTTGATTGAGCAATAAAAATCTGCTTAATTAGTTGTTGGCTATTGTCTTTACTTTGTATTCTGATTATTAGGAGAACCACATCTCTGTCTCAGCTTGAGATGGGATAGGAGAGGAAGGTAAATGAGTGATGTCTGTTTCTGGCCTCCTAATATTCCTAGGCTTTGGTAGGAGAGAGAAAACAGGAAACGTTGTGAAAAAAATAAAACAGTGTTTGTTTCACAACAAACAGCGTTTGCTGGTTAAGAAATAATTGAAATTAAAGCTCTCTAAGAAAAGGCTGATGCATTTATTCCCCCTTGATTTTAGAAATCTTGCTGTGTGATGTGTAATGATTTTCATTATAATACTGAACTCTCCAGGGCTTTTCTTTCTTTCTCTGTTTTTTTGTTTTTTGTTTTTTGGTTTTTTTTTTTTTTTTTTTTTTTTTTGAGACGGGGTCTGGCTCTGTCACCCAGGCTGGAATGCAGTGGCCCAATCTCAGCTCACTGCAAGCTCTGGCTCGGGTTCATGCCATTCTCCTTCCTCAACCTCCCGAGTAGCCTGGGACTACAGGCATCCGCCACCACACCCGGCTAATTTTTTGTATTTTTTTTTAGTAGAGATGGGGTTTCACTGTGTTAGCCAGGATGGTCTCTTGATCTCCTGACCTCATGATCTGCCTGCCTTGGCCTCCCAAAGTGCTGGGATTACAGGCATGAACCCGGCCTCTTTCTTTGTTTTTAGTGACTAACTTTATTATGAATTATTTTCCTTAATAGAAAATTACAGGTCTTGGTGTGTTTCTCATTTGGCATGTGTGGAACGCTTTCCTTTTGTGTTTTCTGCACTGAAAAACTTCTGATAACCTCACCATAAGTTTGATACCCTTTGGAATAAGATGGGGATAGACACTTATGTTTTTGGAAATTTCATTTGAAAATTTAGTTTACATTTATTTTAGGGAAATTTTTTTGGTCAGTTTATAATTTCTAGCTACAGACCTTTGAGATTCTGTAGGAGGAGAGAGGAAAAGAGTAACTCTTTGATCTGGCTAATAAAGGCATATCTGATCTCTTAAGTATCAGTTCTTTTCATGGTGGACCCACACGTTCCTATCTCTATGCTTTTAATGAAAACATTTCTGTTGTTTAGTAGACCTTCCTTTCTGCTTCTCTGCTTTTCTTTCAAAGCCCAATTTAAGTTCTGCCTTTACTTCAAATTGTACTCAGCCCTCTGCTTTCAGTCTACACGATCATTCTCATTCCTCCACTTAGATTTGTGGGGGGGGGGGGGGGGGGGGGGGTGTGTTTGTGTAAATAGCCTTATTCTAGACCATTGGGCTGAAGTCTTCTTATAAATTTTGGGAAGTGATTTTATCTTCTTGATGAGCTGATGCTGAATATCTACTTCCATGCAGATTTGTTACTTTTATGCTGTAGTTAAGACATTACGCTGTTTTACTTTTGAACTGTATCATTTATGTTTTGCATTTCGTTTTAAAAAAGGCCTTAGAAAAAGATGTTTTCATAGTTTTGAGCCTTGCTATATAAGCTATAAGCTTGGGGCAAGATCTCTTGTGGGATTTTATTTTTTATCATGTTACAGAGGGACCCTTAACATTTGAGATGATAGTGTATGTGTCTTAGAGGCAGTGTCATTCTTGCCTCTTAATCTCTGCAGCTTTCAGGGAAGTTCGGGAATATTCTGAGATGGCTAAAACATTAGTTTAAGACTTTAATTTCACTGAGTAGTGGAAAGATGGGAAGCACAATTGGTATTCTGGTGAACATGAGAAGTTCAGTGGAGTCATGTCTCACTGCTTAATATTTATTTTTTGAGATAGAGTCTGGCTCTGTCTGGCTGGCTGGAGTGCAGTGGTGCGATCTTGGCTCACTGCACCTCCGCTTCCTGGGTTCAAGTAATTCTCGTGCCTCAGCCTCCTGAGTAACAGGCAGTAGCATGTGCCACCATGCCCGCTGATTTTTCTGTTTTTAGCAGAGATGGTTTGGCCATGATGGCCAGGCTGGTCTGAAACTCCTCACCTCAAGTGATCCTCCTGCCTCGGCCTCCCAAAGTGCTGGGATTACAGATATGAGCCACCAAGCCAGGCTGACTGCTTAATATGTAGAATGTGTGTATAGAATACTTTTTCTACTCAGCATCGGTCTTCCTGCCCCTGTCACCTTGTTTTGTTTTATTGGTAACATTAATCTTGATGGTTTTAATGTCCATCAATGATAGACTGGATTAAGAAAATGTGGCACATATACACCATGGAATACTATGCAACCATAAAAAAGGATGAGTTCATGTCCTTTGTAGGGACATGGATGAAGCTGGAAACCATCATTCTCAGCAAACTATGGCAAGGACAAAAAACCAAACACCACATGTTCTCATAGGTGGGAATTGAACAATGAGAACACTAGGACACAGGAAGGGGAACATCACACACCAGGGCCTGTCGTGGGGTAGGAGCAGGGGGGAGGGATAGCATTAGGAGAGAGATACACCTAATGTAAATGTTAATGGGTGCAGCACACCAACATGGCACATGTATACATATGTAACCTGCACGTTGTGCATATGTACCCTAGAACTTACATATAAAAAAAAATCTTGTTGGTTTTATGGTCTCCGAAGTTTAATTAGTTCTTCTATACTCACTGGAGTTTGGCTTTCATCTCGCCTTTCTGCATTTCCAAAATAGGGCCATCTTCATTTTAAAAAATGCTTTCAATTACGGAAGCCTAAGTATTATTACCCCAATGTGCCTACTTACTATCCAAACCTGAAAAACGTTAGGGTTCACAGTATTCATTTAAAATCCAGTTTGGGAAGATGTAATCACCAGTGTTGACACACTCATGAGCGTTTAGTGATATTAAGATGAGGTTGAATAGGGCCCAGTACTCGAAGAAATCGTCAAAGGAGCATCATCGTGATTAAGACCAGACTCAAGTAGATGTTACCGTGACTCGCATCACTTACTAGCTCTGCCATACTGGACTACTTAGGAAACTTCTTGTGCCTCCGTTTTATAACTAAGTGAAATAAGGAAAGAATTTGAAGTCGTGCCCAGCACAAAATTGAGCAGTCAGTAAATTGACATTTTTCATGTATTTAAAGTTACAGAATGTCAGGTATATTTTTAAAGCGTTATCTAATGCAGTTCAGAAATTTTAAAGACGCTTCAGACTTTCACAAAAGGTGGACTGACTTGCCCAAGGCCACAAAACGAACTGGCAATAGTTGTACCATACAGGTTTCTTGAATCCCAGATCACTCTTATTTTTGTGAAAAATATGGTGCTATGGCACCATATTCTCATTGCCTGTGGCTTGAGTAACTGAAGACGTTTTCACACCCTATGAAAGATATTTAGCATGCTGCATTGATTCCTTATCAGATTAAATCTTTGCTTTTAAAGAGAATTGATTTTTAGCCCATAGCGGTTCTTGAAAGTAAACACTCCAAGATGAAGCTGCCCTTTCCCATCAAAGGTTAGACACCCTAAATCCAGAAAAATCTTCAACGTTTAGGAGACCTGTTCACAGGTAGCTCTAGGTTCCAGTGAAGTGGCTGCAGCACAGCCTTCAGCATCACTTGCCTCCTCTTCTGCTTGCAAGCTTGGTGGTGGATCTAGCGCGTCTCTGGTTGCTACGGCGATTCCCTGGCAGGCGTCATCCGTCGCTATGGCGCTCTGCACTGCGCAGCATGGCTGCTCCCGATTGGCTGAGGGGCCCCGGGAGGCGGAGGAAGAATTGTCGGCATTGGCCTGGCCAGCGCCGGTTGGTGGCCTGGAGGAGGATTTGATTGGAAAACCAACGGCGCAGCTGGCCGCGGTGTACTCGAGGTTGAGGGGACCGCGAGTAGGCTGGGGGGAGGACAGGACGGGCTAAGACTGGACGGGACCCCGGTCTGCAGCAGCAGGTGACAGCAGCAGGAATAATGAGGAGATTGGCCTGAAGGAGGGACTGTCCCTCCGGCGCGGTGAGTAGGCGGGAGCCGCTGCCCGGCTGTGCCGGCGCGCAGCTTGAGTCAGGGTCTCCGGGGAGACGTCCTCAGGTGCCTGTGGAGCGGCCCCGAAGCCTCGGGAGCCAGCTTCACTAGACAAGAGGCAGGGGTAGAGAATGCGGCTGTGGTGGGTAAGTGAGTCACTACGTGAGGCAGTCTTTTCGAAGCAGGTGGGTTTGTGTTGGACGGATGGATGGTGGCAAAGCGCCATCAACGATGCTTCTTGGCGCTTCCATTTTGATAACGGAATTATTCTGGTTAAATGGAGCCTGAATGTGTCTCTTCCAATCTGCTCCGACGCCTCTGGAGGTTCATTCTTCATCTCTGTGAGCGTCGCTTTTCTGCCTTCTCCTTACAGGATGCTGCTTTGACTTTGCCCCTTTGCTTTTCTGCTCCACTTCGGTGAGCCCTTCCACTTCCTCGCCTCAGGCACCACGTATCTGATGATGGTTAGAAAGCCTCCACCTGGAACCTAGCCTGCTCCACTAAGCGTCAGACGCCAAAATCCAGCTGCCAAGTTAATGCCACACATGTGCAACCCTGAACGCCATCTTCCCCACGCCTGCTACTGCTCTTGGATTCCACTATCCATTCAGTTTTCAAAACCTACACTCTAGACAACATCCATGACACTTACTGCTGCTTCCTCTGCATCTCTATCAATTATCAAGACTATCCCTTCTTAATAGATGTTGAATCAATTCCCACATTACCATCTCTGTTCTTACTGTCTCAATTTCCACCATCTCTTGGTTAAATTCAACATCCATCTGGCTTCTTTGATTCTAGTCTGGCCCTATCTGTCCAATTCACTTTTTTCCCACCATTGTTAAACTGATTTTTTTTTTCCTTTGGGAAGGAGTCTTGCTCTGTTGCCAGACTGGAGTGCAGTGGAGCGATCTCAGCTCACTGCAACCTCCGCCTACCGGGTTCAACCAATTCTCATGCCTCAGCCTCCAGAGTAGCTGGGATTACAGGCGCAAGCCACTTCACCTGGCTAATTTTTGTATTTTTAGTAGAGAAGGGGTTTCACCATGTTGGCCAGGCTGGTCTCGAACTCGTGATCTCAGGTGATCCACCCGCCTCAGCCTCAGAATTACAGGCGTGAGCCATCACGCCCGGCTAAACTGATCTTTTTACAACGCACATAAGGGCATTTCTCTTCCCTACCTAAAGTCCTGCAATGATTCCCCATAACCCTAATCCAATCTTTAGTTAGGCCTTCTATCAGCAGTTCCATCTTGATTGTTCCCAGAATATGTCACATTTTCTCCTGTGTGTAGTTATCTCACCTGTCGCTCACACTGCCTGGAATGGACTCTCCTTTTTGCACCCCCACACTCCTGCTCTCACTCCCCAGTAATTTTCTGTATGTTGCTTGATTACTGTTTCTTTCTCTAGACTGCCTCTGTAATGGCAGAAGCCATCTTTGTCTCAGTCACTATTGTTATATATATCCAGCATTTAGCCCAGTACAAGACATCATAACAGGTGTTCAACAAATACTTGTTAACTGGTTGAATCTCTAAAATGAGAAGTTACTATTTGCCATGGTATCTTTATTTCTTCCAGAAAAGTTAGAAATGACCAGTGAAGCTTTTGGTTATAAAAGGTAAATGTTGAATTTACAGGTTTTACTTTAATTTCAAGACCGTCAGTAATTGGAAACTACTTCAATTCACAGTTTATGGTTTAAGCTATAATCATTATCACAGTAGCTGTTATTATATGACATAAGCTTAAAATGGTAAAGAGAGAGAGAGACAGTATAGCATGGTTTGCAAGAGCTAAGCTTTGGAGTCATACATACATAGGTTTGAATCCTAGCTCTAGCATTTTAGTTGTGTAACACATAACAAATCACTTAGCCTCTAGTCAGATTCTTTATCTGCACAATGGGCATATAATAGCACCTAGCTCATAGGATTGTTTTAAAGATTATATGTACATAATTCATACCAAAGGCATAGTGCTTTATATATAGTAAGCTTTCAAGCTTAAAGATGAACCCACTGGGCCAGGCACGGTGGCTCATGCCTGTAATTCCAGCACTTTGGGAGGACGAGGTGGGTGGATCACCTGAGGTCAGGAGTTCAAGATCAGCCTGGCCAACATGGTGAAACCCCGTCTCTACAAAAAATACAAAATTAGCTGGGCGTGGTGGCGCAAGCCTATAATCCCCACTACTTGGGAGGCTGAAGCAGGAGAATCCCTTGAACTGGGAGACAGAGGTTGCAGTGAGCCAAGATCATGCCACACTGCTCTATAGCCTGGGCAACAAGAGTGAAACTCTGTCTCAAAAAAAAAAACAAACAAAAAAAAAAACAAAAAACCACCGAAGGCTAGAGTTGTGAAATTGACATGGTCAGTTCACAAAAGGTAAAAATCAATCTTTTGATTCAGTCAAGTGCAATTTCTAGGACACCATCCTGTTGTTATAGTACTTGATCACAAACTTTTGTGTTTGGTGACAGCCTGATACAGCTCAGAGTCTCAATCATTCAGGGAGTATTTATTGACCATCTAATGGGTCTGGGGCTCCATGCCCAGTGAGGGTGAGCCAAAAGACAGTGCAACCAATAAAGTCTTCAGGAGGTGGAAGAAGGGCCTGGAATGTTACTCTGCCTGTCAGAGCCAGTCAAGCTTTGAGGCTGAAGTCAGAGTGAACTGGGTTGAGCACTTGGATAGGCAGAGAGAAGCTGGAAGTTCATCCAGACAGTCAACAAATATTTGTTGAACACCTGGGTCTTCAGCAGTGAACAAAACAAAGGCACTATTCTCTTAGGACAGTTCTCAGGGCACAGTAGAGCAGAGTTCACAGAACACAGATTCTCGAGTCAAACTGCTTGGGTTCTAATCCTAGCTCCCCAAATTCTAGATATGGGATTGGCAAGTTACTTAATCTTTCTGCACCTGAGTTTCCTCATCTGTAAAATGAGGTGGTTGTGAACATTACATGAATTAATATGGAAAAATTTCTTAGAACAATGGTCGTTATGCAGGAACTGCCATGTAAATGTTATTTATTTGTATTATGCTCTATTTGGAACACAATACGAGGAGAGAAATAAGTAAAGCAGGATGAGGGAATAGAAATAATCAGCTTGTGGATAGTGTGTATGACTTGGATTTGGGAATAAGTCTTACAGTTTGAAAGATTTCATCTTCTAGATGAAAGCGAACTTTAAACGAACTCATGTACATGCCTGATATGTATCATGATTAAGAAATAGGAATGGCCAGGCACGATGGCTCACACCTGTAATCCCAGCACTTTGGGAGGTCGAGGTGGGAGGATCACTTGAGGTCAGGAGTTCGAGACCAGCCTGGCCAACATGGTGAAACCCTGTCTCTACTAAAAATACAAAAATTAGCTGGGTGTGGTGACGTGTGCTGGTAATCGCAGCTACTCTGGAGGCTGAGGCAGGAGAATCACTTGAACCCGGGAGGCGGAGGTTGCAGTAAGCCGAGATGGCACCACTGCACTCCAGCCTGGGCACAGAGCGAGACTCCATCTAAAAAAAAAACAACCAAAAACAAACAAACAAACAAAAACAAAAACAAAAAACCAGGAATATGCGCACTGGATAAAATATATAGTTTTCCATTTGGTAAAATAATTCCTTATACTTATGTATAGTTCAGACTCCCCTCATCTCAGCTAAAATCTGCCATGGTCATAATGAAAGTCATGGGCTTAAGTCCATAGAGTTGGCATCAATTCAAAGCTTATTAAATCTTATATTAGAAATAGTTACGATAGACACAGATTCTAGCTTCAAAGCAGTCAGCAGAATCACAGTGACAAAATAACAACTGACTGGCTCATGTCTACAAAAGATACCTAAGCACTCCTGTAAAAATTAAAGTAAAAACTATAAGCAGGACAGATAAAGCACAGCAGCCATAACACTGACCTTGGGCCATCAGGAAAAAGTTGCACAGTATTTAGTATATTTAGTAAAAGACAGGCAATTGTTAATATGAAAAGTATGAATAAAATAATATTTGTTTATTAAAGAAATAAGTATTTATCTAGAAAATTCACTTAGGTGAATAGAGAGCTGGATAAATGCCACCAATAAATGAGAGTTAGTACTGCATTAGGTTAACCGGAAGGGTTCTGCCTGGCTTCAAATCTCTGCTCTGCCACTTACCAGCTGTGGGACCTTGGCAAATGGATGAACCTCACTGGGCCTCATTTCCTTCATGTGTAAATTAGGGACTGTAAGGGTAGCTACCTTATAGATTCATTAGGTAATGTACAGAAAGCACTTAGAACAGTGCTAGCACCACCATATAAATGTTTGCTCTTATTATGACTGTTGTTATTACTAGGTATGAGATCTTGGTCAAGTTACTGGACATTTTAGTGCCTCAGTTTCTTCATCTGTAAGTTGGAGATATATTACTACCTCAAAGGGTTATTTTGAATATACTAACGTGCTTGTAAGAATAACCCTTATTAGGTTTTTAAAAATTAAAATGAAAACCATTTATGACATTGAATTTAAACCCTATTTTTAATTTTATCTCTAGTATTTTTCATTAATGAGTCAAAATCAATGAATATAGACGAATGATTTAAAATAAATACACAGCCAGGTGCTGTGGCTCACACCTGTAATTCCAGCACTTTGGGAGGCCGAGGAGGGTGGATAATCTGAGGTCAGGACTTTGAGACCAGCCTGGCCAACATGGTGAAAGCCCGTCTCTGCTAAAAATACAGAAAAATAAATAAATAAATAAAAATAAAAATTAGCCAGACATGGTGGTGGGCACCTGCAATTCCAACCACTCGGGAGGCTGAGGCAGGAGAATTGCTTGAACCTGGGAGGCAGAGGTTGCAGTGAGCCGAGATCGTGCCACTGCACTCCAGCCTGGGTGACGAGTAAAACTCCATCTCAAAAAATAAATAAATAAAGTAAATACACAAGCTCTTCAAATGAAGTAATATTATTACCAGCCTGAGCGACACAGTGAGACCACACTCTCCACACACACACACACAAAAGATGATACTTACAACAGCTATCATAACAGTAACACAGTTCTCTAGTTGTTGACAGTTCTAAAGGGATGTCACTCTATTTTATTTAGTCCCGACTGCCACCTTGTCATAGGCATGTTGTTATTTCTATTTTGCGGCCAATGAGAAAATAGTCAGAGAAATCCAGTGACACTTTTGAGGTCACTCAGTGGGCAAGTGGAAACCAAGCCTCCTCTACCCCTGTTATTCTTTTTGACTATATTCCAGTGGTGTAACCAGGAGAATTCACATTCCCAGACTTGTCAACTTGCATCAGTGGAGACAGTGGCATTCATATAATACACATGTGTATGCTACACTTGACACAATGTGAATACTCATCTTTCCTTTAGGAAACATTATTGTCCTGTTCATGTATCCTTGAGGTAGTACGTCTTTAACATCAATGTAATACTTTATATTCTTTTCTTTGTAGCTTCCTTGTATTTATAGAGATATTTTGTCAAATCAACGTGCTACAATCACTGGATACTAATCAGCTGGGGCAAACTTAATTGCTGTTCTTTTTCATTGTCTTTACTCTCCATATCTACATCATGATATTCCAGTTATATTTGGAGCTTCGCAATCACATTTAACTTGGAATCTGTTCATTGATTGATTCATTCAGCAATTATTTATTGAATCCCTCTTTTATTATAAACTACAAAGTATGTGCTAGATAGTGGGAATGAGCCAAAAAGCTGTCCTCCATATGCTTGACTAGTTTACAGTAAACTAATGGAGATGGACATATGTATTTATTGAATTATTACCTGAATCAGCCTCTTTGTGAAAAGCTGCAAGGCAATGCTTGGCGGGGTTGTGACCCTGTCTAGGAGGTCAGCCCAAAGAATGGATACTTCAGGCCGGGCGCAGTGGCTCAAGCGTGTAATCCCAGCACTTTGGGAGGCCGAGACGGGCGGTTCACGAGGTCAGGAGATGGAGACCATCCTGGCTAACACGGTGAAACCCCGTCTCTACTAAAAAATGCAAAAAACTAGCCGGGCGAGGTGGCGGCGCCTGTAGTCCCAGCTACTCGGGAGGCTGAGGCAGGAGAATGGCGTGAACCCGGGAGGCGGAGCTTGCAGTGAGCTGAGATCCGGCCACTGCACTCCAGACTGGGCGACAGAGCAAGACTCCATCTCAAAAAAAACAAAAAAACAAAAAAAAACAAAACAAAACAAGAATGGATACTTCAGTTGAGACATGAAGGATAAGACTTCCAGGTCTCTCCATACCACCGTAGCCCTTGAGTCCAGGAGTAAAGGCCTGGGGATATTCAGAAGAAACTCTGGGGTGGCAGTTCAGGACCAAGTGTGAGTGGTAACTGGCTAGGGGGCCAGCGGCGTCAATGGCATGCAGCACCTCACAGAACTTGCTAAGTTTTCTTTTTATCCCAGGAGAAATGGGAAGGCTGTAAAGGCATAATTGGTGAAATACGTACGATAAAAAGAGTGCTCTTGTCGCTGTGTGGAGACAGGTTTTTTGTTGCAGTTCGGGAGAGGGAGACATGGAGACTTTGGAGGCGGGGAGATCATTTAGGAAGTGATAGCGTGGTTCCGGTGGGCACCAGTGTGAGCTTGGACTAGGGCGTTGGCAGTGGGGGCGGACACATAGGTGTCATATTTAACAGAAAAATTGGACTTAGTAGCCAAATGTCAGATATGGGGTTGAGGAGCGAAAGGTGTCATTTTTCTGAGGTCCATGCCAAAGGACTCTCTTTTATTTGAGACTGTTTTATTTGAGACAGGATGAATGAATGTGTTAGGTGGGCACAAAAGTAATTGCGGTTTTTGCCATTGAAAGTAATGGCAAAAACCGCATTTTTTTTTTTTATTATACTTTAAGTTCTAGGGTACATGTGCACAATGTACAGGTTTGTTACATATGTATACATGTGCCATGTTGGTGTGCTGCACCCATTAACTCGTCATTTACATTAGGTATGTCTCCTAATGCTATCCCTCCCCCCTACCCCCTCCCCATAATAGGACCTGGTGTGTGATGTTCTCCTTCCTGTGTCCAAGTGATCTCATTGTTCAATTCCCACCTATGAGTGAGAACATGCGGTGTTTGGTTTTTTGTCCTTGCCATAGTTTGCTGAGAATGATGGTTTCCAGCTGCATCCATGTCCCTACAAAGGACATGAACTCATCCTTTTTTATGGCTGCATAGTATTCCATGGTGTGTATGTGCCACATTTTCTTAATCCAGTCTGTGGATAGACAGACTGGATTAAGTGGACATTTAATCCAGTGGATTGATGGACATTTGAGTTGGTTCCAAGTCTATGCTATTGTGAATACTGCCACAATAAACATACGTGTGCATGTGTCTTTACAGCAGCATGATTTATAATCCTTTGGGTATATACCCAGTAATGGGATGGCTGGGTCAAATGGTATTTGTAATTCTAGATCCTTGAGGAATCGCCACACTGTTTTCCACAGTGGTTGAACTAGTTTACAGTCCCACCAACAGTGTAAAAGTGTTCCTATTTCTCCACATCCTCTCCAGCACCTGTTGTTTCCTGGCTTTTTAATGATTGCCATTCTAACTGGTGTGAGATGGTATTTCATTGTGGTTTTGATTTGCATTTCTCTGATGGCCAGTGATGATAAGCATTTTTTCATGTGTCTGTTGCCTGCATAAATGTCTTCTTTTGAGAAGTGTCTGTTTTTTTCCTTGTAAATTTGTTTGAGTTCTTCGTAGATTCTGGATATTAGCCCTTTGTCAGATGAATAGATTGCAAAAATTTTCTCCCATTCTGTAGCTTGCCTTTTCACTCTGATGGTAGTTTCTTTTGCTGAGCAGAAGCTCTTTCATTTAATTAGATCCCATTTTTCAATTTTGGCTTTTGTTGCCATTGCTTTTGGTGTTTCAGACATGAAGTCCTTGCCCATGCCTATGTCCTGAATGGTATTGCCTAGGTTTTCTTCTAGGGTTTTTATGATTTTAGGTCTAACATTTAAGTCTTTAATCCACCTTGAATTAATTTTTGTATAAGGTGTAAGGAAGGGATCCAGTTTCAGCTTTCGATATATGGCTAGCCAGTTTTCCCAGCATCATTTATTAAATAGGGAATCCTTTCCCCATTTCTAAAAACTGCAATTACTTTTGTGCCCACCTAATATGTTTGCACTCTCCTTGCCTCATATAATTACCTCTGGTGTTCCTGCTACTTAATGTAATGTTCTTTGAATTCCATGAACACTCTAACATTACCTCAGGTCAATTCCTCTTTATCCAAAAGAGTTGGCCAAAGATTAGTGGAATGTGATGATAAACTGAATGATCCGCATATCTGAAGGCTGCCACTCACTCCTTTTCCCAACACTCGCCTTCTTCCAGATCCTTCAGCTCCAGCTCAACTCATCTACTCACTGTCTCCTCAAGCCACTTTCAGGATCTTGCCTGCATCCCTGTACTCACTGGCCAGGCCTGTTGTTCAACCCCCTGCCCATCTTTCTGGACCTTCTTCAAGTTTGCAGTTCACAAAGTCTTTCTATGATCTTTCCTCCGATTTCATTCAGTTTATAATCTCATTCCAACAGTTTTTTTTTTCTGCTTTTTGACATTTCTAGTGTTCTTATTTAATCCATTGTATTTGCCTGAACCATTAAAAAAAAGTCTTCTTTTACAAAGAGACATTATCAGCAGTTTCATATGCTTTACCCTACATATTTATGATTTCCCGCACACATTGGATTGTAAAGAGTTTTTTTTTTTTTTTTTGCAGTGTCCAGTGGTATCTTGTGCACAGTCAGAGCACAGTAAATAATAAAATGCACTTGAAATAAAATGTTATTAGATAAAATTCAATTTAATTTTATAGCTCAGAAAGTACTTCTAGTTTTTGCAGCGCCACTGAACATATGAACCTCAATTTGTTGATTCAGTCTTCTCTTCACTTGTGAAAGTTCTAGGGGTTTGGGTTGAATCTGTACTTACTTTATCACTTATTACAATGTTGGTTAACTATTTTATTAGAAGACATTATGGATCATGCCTTATTCAGTGTTGTATCCTCAGTGCCTGGCATATACTACAGACTCAATAAATATTTCTTGGAGTAATGAATAAATATAGTTCTCACTTTTCTGTTTCTCACAAAATCAGGAAATAGAATATACTCTTACTATATTTGGGGTCAATGAGAAAAGAGAAATTTAATGTGCTACTTTAGTTATTTTTGTTGATGGGTTAATATACATTCTTCCTTCACATCATCTGGACCTTTTTCCCTCTTTTCAATATCACTACTTAATATGTGAGTCTCAGGTTCATTTGCTCTAACACAGGCACATTATAAACTATATGATGAGTAGAATTGGATGCTGTAGCAGCTATACAAGGCACAGACACAGCATACCACAAATACCATTATGCAATGACAATGGAGGGGATCCATAGAATCTACATTAATATCTGCAGATTTCCCTTTACAATAAAAGATACGAGTTGGAATGAGAATAAATCAGAAAATAGGGAGGTTGTAGTGGTATCTGTTGTCACATATTCTAGTTAATTTTGGAGCAGCACTCAGACCAACTTGGGTCAGTATTAGCCAGAGGAAAATGAAAGTCAGCACTTAAAGGAGTGTCCATCATCATAGCAGGTGGTCAGTAACTATTTGGAGGATTAAGTGGGAAAGGGTTAGAATACTATTGGAATTCTTGGTTCTTTTTATCCCCAGGTGCTTGTTTACAAAAAGTGCTTAAAGTATTGACTTTTTGCACAAGGAAGGTGGCAAGTGTACTGACTCAGGAGCAAGGCCGTAATAACGATGCTTGTCCTTAGCTGGCGACACGCTCCTGCCCTTGGAGATTCTGTACCAACTGTGTCTTTGTTTACCACTCTATGATGATTAAAATACACCACCTACATATTTCACATGAGTGAACCAGGATGAATGAATGGATGTTTGCAAGCACCCCAGGGTCCAGGAGGTGAAGTTATGCAAACATCAGTTGTTATTATATCACCCTCTGCCCTTGGCTAAGGGCCAATGTCAACAAGTTCTCTTTTTCCCATCTGCCTTAGAGTTTTCCATGAAGATTTAGATCCTGAAGGTGAAGTGGGCTTTGTTCTCCTTCTACTCCTAAAGATGCTGTGTGGCCTTTGACACATGTTTCCTCTCTGGGTCTTAATTTCCTCCTCTAGTAGAAGGGAGCTGAATTATGGTCTGCAACTGGTGACCTGTAGATTTGTTTTATTATCTTGTGCAAGTGTCTTGTCATGTTTTGCTTCATTTTTAATGTGCTTTTGAATCCCTCTGGGAGAAGGTGCCTTCTCAGGTGTGACCAAAGCTCTACCACTCTCTACACCTGTCTTCATTCATTTACATTCTGTTCTTGGGCCAGGATGGCATTAGACACCCTGGTACTGCATGTTCTCTGAGGTTTATTCTTGTCATAGCTGTCTCTTTTCTGCTAACTCCACATATAGTTTCCATTGAAGAGCAATAACAATGTAATATAAGGGATAAAATCAAGACAACAGTTTAGACTAGAGAACCAGATGTCCTTTCTAAACTGTAATGGGTATTAGCAAGTTATGTTTCTTACAGGATTTCCTCAACTTTTTGCTCACCTTATTTTGAAAATGTGTGTGTATTTGTTTATTTTCCAGCAATTTGACCAATTTAACTTGACATTTTCTGTGGAGGATTTATAATGTTCTAAAGCATACATAATTTGAAAAGTCCAAACACTATATATTTGTGAGATTTAGTGCAAATATTCTTTGCAAAAAGAAAATCGTTTATTTATTCTCAAAGCACTTTAACTACATAAACTGCTGAAGTTGTAAATACATTTTAAGTGTGTATTTTGAAATAATTTTAGACTTAACATAAAAACTGCAAAAACAGCACAGAATTCCCGTATACCCTTCACTCAGCTTCCCTTAATGTTGACATTTGCCATCGCCATGTTACAGTCATCAAAACTGAGAACTAAACATTTAACCAGTGCATTTTAACATGTTTGTCTTATCTCTGGCTGCTCTATGCGAATTTTTATCTTATTTTAACTACCTTTCTCAGAGAATCACTATTAGAGGAACTTTTAGAAAAATATCTACAGTAAAGGAATTAGAGAAATGGTTTTCCATTTTGTACTTCTAGTTAGTTACGGGGCTGAAAGTTCTCTAAAGTATTGTAATATGTCGCTTTGAAAACAGACAGAACTGTAACTTGTCATCTAAAATGAAAGGTTAATCATTATTCGTCAGAAGAAATAGAGACTTCTTGTCAGTACAGGAAGTTCTAACTTCCTTTTGTGGTAGGGTTCCTTGCAGTTTATTTTAGTGCTTTTTTCAAAATAATAAACCTGACAAGCCAAAGTGGTAATTAACTTTAGTCTGATGTATTTTCACTGTTATTACTTTATTTTTGATTTATTTTTTTTTGTTTGTTTTTGTTTTTTTTGAGACAGAGTCTCACTCTGTTGCCCAGGCTGGAGTGCAGTGGCATGATCTCAGCTCACTGCAACCTCTGCCTCCTGGGTTCAAGTGATTCTCCTCCCTCAGCCTCCTGAGTAACTGGGACTACAGGCGTGCACCACCACACCTGGCTAATTTTTGTGTTTTTAGTAGAGATGGGGTTTCATCATTTTGGTCAGGCTGGTCTCGAACTTCTGACCTCGGGTGATCTACCTGCCTTGGCCTCCCAAAGTGCTGGGATTACAGGCATGAGCCACCACTCCCTGGCCTGTTATTACTTTGTAAGTTTTGTTTTTAACCATTAATAATTGTAGTAAATAAAATGGAGTATTTACAAAGATGCAACCTAAGTGATTAGTAGAAAAAAAAAAAGGTATTTGTGGATTTGTGGGCGATTTACCATAATGATTCAAATGACTCTGTTTTTTTTTGTGTGTGTGTGTGTGTGATTTTTTTTTTTTTAAATTTATTTATTATTATTATACTTTAAGTTGTAGGTTACATGTGCATAACGTGCAGGTTTGTTACATATGTATACTTGTGCCATGTTGGTCTGCTGCACCCATCAACTCGTCATTTAAAATGACTCTGTTTTATATTTAGTAAAGATGAGGCCACCTGAGGATATTTTGAGTAGCTAAGGCAACCATGGAATAGAAACGGGTTTCTGGGTAGAGATCTGAAAGCCATATCACAAATACTCCCTATGTTATTTAGTTAGTAGGTTAATATTGCACAATTTAAATTAATTACAGTCAGTTAGGTAATTTTGCCATGGCATGTGTTTCTTTCTCTGTCATATGTGTTTACTCAGCAGTTACCAAGACATCACGAGCAAATGAGGTGCATCTCTGGGGACTTCTTTAGCATTAACCCAAATTTCAAACAATAGAGGACAGAAGTTACTTGTAAGCGTTTCTTTTAAAAAATGGATTTAAAAATTCAACAATGAATCATAACTGTGATTATATCTGTACTTGTCTAGGGCTGTAAGCACCAAACCCATGGGCTGTCCCCTGAGGTTTGGAAAGATCTCTTCTCTCCCATCTGAGATGGTGTTCAGGTCCCATGAGTGAGGTGTACAAAAAAAGCAAAGACACCGAAAGTTTCTGTTTTTAAAGTAGCAGGCCTTTGGCTTTTATATATAATCTTTCACTACTGTGACTACTCCCTATATAAAAAAATAACAAACTAAATTTCCACCATCTCATTAGAATGGAAGAAAAACCCATATAGGTACAAGTGTTTGTGTAGCAAATTCTCTAACACTTATTTTACAGATAAGGCCAAAAGTTTTTGTAGAAAGCAAACGTTTTTGGCCTAATCTCACTGGTAAAATAAGTGTTAGAGAATCAGTGGTTTTCTATTTTTATTTTTAGCAATAGAATCCTTTTCTCTAATGAAGCTGTATGCAGAACCCCAGAGAAATAAGATTGCTTTGGTTTTAAGTGGAGAGTCCACCTTGAGCTTTAGCTGCTTGGCCACAGTTCTCCTTTCCCAGCCTCACTCTCGCCCTCTCCTGGTTGTCAAGGAATTGTCAATTCCTAGGTTAGTCCCCTCAGACTCTGTACTTAGGGCTGTGGTTCTCAGTTAGAGATTCATCTAGGGTTGCTGTGAAAACAGTTTTGTTACTTAAAAAGATAGACTGTAACAATCCAGATCAGTGCTATTAAGGTGATATTCAGACTGGTGTGTTACTGGTCCATGAGCAGATAAAGACAGAAATTGAGAGTAAGAATTTAGAAATATTTACAGCACTTCAGCATTGCCATGACAGCGTGGGCACATCACCAGTGGAATGGTCTCACTGAACAGGATTTGAACCAAAAGTATCAGTCCATAAAAGACTGGAAATTAAAAAGAGTTCTTTATTACAGATAGTTTCAGAAGCACAGCGATGAATATTTTCTTATATAGAACTCTTAAGTTTCCCCCAATGACTGAATAATTCCTGAATGTGCTCAGGATTATTACAACATCACAAATGCTCATCAGTTGATTTTATTTATCAAAGAGCTTTATGAGCAATTTGTTGACCTAAAAGAGTAATGACACAGGTTTCTTTAAAAATAATCCTTTTATCCATTCATCCATTTATTAGGCATTGCATTCAATAAATATTTTTTGCCGACCATTCGCCATTCTGTGGTGAATAATGGAAGCCCAATTCCTGGCCTTCTGTGGTAATCAGCCAATTGTAACATCAAAATCTCCCAGAGCAAACCTATACATTAGATATTGGAACTTCCTGATTATCACATAATAATAATAATAATATGTGGGGAGTACAGGCTGCTCAGGGGGCATCGAGAAGGAGCACCAGACTTGGGATGTCAGAGGAGGTTCTAAACCTTAAAATAAGTAACTGTTAAAAGCAAATAACCCACAAAATAAATCACTCCTTACAGATTGTGATACATATTTTTTGAAGGCTTATACCATGCTTACACTGTGTCATGCACTATGTGCTCTTCTATGTGTCAGGGACATATTTGTGGATGAAACAGACACAGTCCCTGCCATAGGAGGCTTATAAGCTAGTTCAAGGGAATCAATAAATGGACAAGAGGATTTCCAATGTTGATGAACTCCAGAAGGAAAGAAAACAGAGTGCTGTGGTAAGTATGAGTATGTGGGGGTGAATATGTCGCAGAGATTCATCAGAGGAGCCCCCACTTAGGAGAGCACATCTGACCTGAAACCCAAAGGATATGGAGAAGCCAGCGTGAGATTATGGGAAAAGAACAGCAAGCAGGCAGAAAGTGCCAAGGCTTTAAGGCAAGAATATAGTTGGCATGTTCATGGGTACAAGTGGTTTTAGTCTGTTTTGTGCTGCTATGATAGAATAATACAGACTGGGGTATTTATTTATTCATTTCTTTTTAAGAGACAGGATCTTGTGCTGTTGCTCAGGCTGGAATGCAGTAACACCATGAGGGCTCACTGCAGTCTCAACATCCTGGGCTCAAGCAATCCTCCTGCCTCAGCTTCTTGAAGCTTGCACTACAGGTACACACCACCACACTTGGCTTATTTTTAAGTTTTTTGTAGAGATGGAGTCTTGGTATGTTGTCCAGGGTGGTTTCAAACTCTTGACCTTCAAGCGATCCTCCCGCTTCAGCCTCCCAAGGTGTTAGGAATACAGGTGTAAGCCATCATGCCTGGCAGACTAGGTAATTTATAAAGAACAGTTCTGGAGGCTGGGAAGTCCAAGATCAAGGTGCTAGTAGGCTTGGTGTCTGGTAAGTGTCCAGTCCCTGCTTCCAAGATGGCACCTTGAACACTGCTTTCTCTGGAAGGGAGTCACACTTTTTCTTACATGGCAGAAGAGCAAAGAGAGAGAACTCATTCCTGAAAGCCCTTTGTAAAATGCACTAAACCCACTCATGAGGACAGAGTCATGACTCAGTTATCTCTCAAAGGTCCTACTGTTTTAGTGGAAATTAAATTTCAACATGAATTTTGGAGAGGATAGACATTCAAACCATAGCAGTTGGCATGTTTTTGGGTTCATGTTTCTCCCTAGAAAGCCAACATGGCTGAAGTGTAGGAAGCAAGAGAGAGAGGGGAGGAGGCAAGCTCAGCGCAGTGAAAGTCATGGTTGGAAGCCAAGTCCAATAGCAGGCCACAGGAAGGTTGTAAGCCACAGAGTGGTATGGTCTGATTTACATTTTAAAGCATTCCCTGGGGATGTAGAGGAGCAAGGGTGGAAGCAGAGAGACTGTTGAGGGGGTCGTGGCAGTCATCCAGGCAGGGAAGATGGTGGCTTGGAGTAGGGTGATAGCACTAGGAGTGGAAAGAAGGGAAAGCTAACTAGTTTTGCTGGTGGCTTGAATATGGGAGGTAGAGGAAAGAGAGGAGCCAAGAATGTCCCCTGAACTTTTGTCTAGAGCACCAGTGTGGTACCAGGTACCAAGATGGGGAGCACTAGGGGCATTTGGTACTGGGGGTGGGGGCCAAGAGTTCTGTTTAGGGTGAAATTTGGGATGCTCATTAGGCATCCATATGGTGACTTTGTGAATTTAGGAGGTCAGAATGGGGTTAGGGCTGAACATATAAATTTATAATTGCTGATGGTGTGTAAAACCATGGGACTGCAAGAGATCCTTGGGAGAGGGGGCAGATAGAGAAGGGAAGAGGACCAAGGACTGAGCTGCTAGGACACGAGATCATACCAACATCTGGCGAGGTCAAGCAAAGAAAGAGGGAAATTCAACTCAGTAGTTGGAAACTAATGCAGTAGGCGCTGCTTAGTTTGTATCCATAGCAAAGATACTTTACCTTCATTATCCACAGCTCTTCCACATGCAGTCAGTGATTGTAGTGGATATATGTGGGCACTCTGCCCAGAGCCTCCCCCATTCCTTGGGACTGTGTATCCTGGTATTGGCGTCAATCTGCTGTAACAGCTAGATTCTTTATGTCTTTTTTAGAGGACTGCCTCTAAGTGACTTGGAGTCACTATCACAAGAGAGGAGTGCCTGGGGAGTTATGACTGAAGGCTACAGGAACATGAGAGCCAGGCTTTCACTTCTCTCAGTTTAGACAACTCTGAGTACTAACTACACTGCAGCATTCCTCCATGGACTTAGACTGAAGCTACCCTCCAGAGAGCTTTTGCGTTAGCACCCTTGCCTGACCTCTATTGGGAATGCTTTCTTAATACATTGTCTGCCTTTGGGCAACTTGACTTAACATATGAACTGCCCTTCCTTCCCCCATCTCCCATTTTGTTTTATAGTATAGACATTAGTATAATGTAATCATTTTTGTTAATTTAAAATGGGATTAGGTTAAGCATTTTAAAGCATTCCCAACTTCTCAAAGCTTTTTTTTTTCAGAATATCTCCATTTGAGCAGCCGTTAAATGGAAAGGATTTTGTTTTTTATCCTAAAGGCAATTGTCTGTTTTTGCTGATACTGGTGAATTTGTTTATTGTTTAATTAAGTGAAAGATTTCCAAAGAGTCATCTATATTCAGCCTTCCAGCTCATAGAGTACATGCTGATCTCAAACAGATATAACGATTAGATCATTATTTCCTGTTCACACACTTGGTCAATACAATTACGGAAATTAAGCAAGAGAATAAGACAGGGTGTTTAGCGAGTTCGATAGTGGTAAATGCGATCCCATTCTAGCAGAAGCAGCCTGTGAGCTTTTCTATAGGCTCTCTCGTGCTTGTCATTGTGGCTTCGATTTTTGCTTCTAAAACAGTCTGTAGCTATAGTTTGAGCAGGAATTTGAAGCCAACAGCAGGACAATGTGGCTATGTAGAGTTTTTCTTGTATCTTTGAGGGAAGAGTAAAGTTAGATTCTATTAATTTGAATGGATTTCCATTTATTTTAGAACTTATGGGACATTTTTGTATTTGCATATTAAAAACACTTGCGTCTTTTGCTTTTAAACACTAACTAAGATCCTCCATTCTTTTTACCTCCCCTTCTCTCCCTTCTCCCTTCTCTTCCTTTCTTTTAGAGTAAAAATAGATGCTAAATCACTACCTGAACACCTCACAAACATGTTTCAAAGTTTGTGAGTGGGTTTTTGTTTGTTTTTTTGCTTGTGGTGGAAACGCATACCTGTAATAGCTTCCTTAACCTTTTAGCAGTTTTCAGTCTGAGCGCGGGCATAGAAAAGGGTCAATAAATATTTGTTGAATGAAAGAGGTGGTGTTATATCCTAGGTGCAATCCTAAAGTGTTAATATTGGACCTTTTATTGTTGTGCTCCTGTGCTGAGAGACTTGGTCTCTGGCTCTTAATTGTAGCCCAATTATTTGTCAAAAATATGACAAATATAATGGGAAAATCATTTTTAAATCCTTAAACTGTCTTTGAGCATTTCACAAAATTAAATTTCACTAGATTCAGTGGAAGTGAAATGCCCATTGGTACATTCCTTTTGCCTCTAAATACTTCTGAAACACTTGGATTTTGACCATAGATTTCACAATACATTGAAGCGTGCTATTATAAGACAATAATGCATACTTTTTCATGCCTGAACAACACATTGAAGTCAAACTGTGGCATTGAAGCCTAGTTGGAAAATTTTACATCCAGTCAAATTAAACCCATAGTACACACTTAATTTTGTATTTGTTATGTAATTGAAAATATGGGCATCTTCAACTTTCTATTTCTATTCTGAAAACTAAAATAATTGCATTAGAAATTGATTAAGAAAAATAAAAGCAAACCAATTGTTCTTTGTCTATTGACATACCCATACTTATCTTCTGAGTGAGGGTAAAGCATGCCCTAAATGTTCCCAATGTCCTTTGAATGATAAATAGTAAATGGTATTCATATTAACATGTTTATTATTGTATTAGAACTGAATCTAGGTTTTCCATGTTTAAATAGATGTTATAAGTGGGTTTTGTCTGTATTAACTGAGAAAATTTTGGTGCACACAACCCAAATAAAATTTTCCCTCTGGTTTAATTTGAAAGGAATGCGATGTTAATTCTGGGGCGTTGATGTTTTACAATGCCTGATCAAGACAAAAAGGTGAAGACCACAGAAAAATCAACTGATAAAAAACAGCAAGAAATCACCACCAGGTAACTCCCTACTGAGCGTTCGCTAATTATTAACTCAGGCAGTGGTTACTGAACAGATTTAATGGCTTTTTGAGAAACAGAGAAGACTCTTGACAACTACTATTCAGTTATAGTGTTTACTGAAATGTTTGGTCATTTCTAGCATTCTAAAGAAAATGTTTAGTGTGTGTATACGTTCCAGTTGATAAAAGCAGGCCTCCAAGTGGCAATGCCATCAGTGAGTAACACAATCTTGTTCACCTGGAGCCTTCTGTGGGTTCACATTGTGTTATTCTTTCTCCTAGGGACTATTCAGATCTCAAAAGACTTCGGTGCCTTTTGAACGTCCAATCAAGCAAACAACAGGTAGTGTTTACAAAGAAGGTTCATGTGGTAATAAAAGAAAACTCATATGTTTCCAAAGGACTCCATTTAACATCTCTATGAACGATATGTCTGCTTTTCTTTGCTCATTCACATTTTTGCTCTTTCTTCATCTGGCTGTTTCTCTGACACCTGATTCAGGCTCTGCCAAGACTTAGCATCCACATTCTTCTCTCAGGCCAGGCCCTGCTTTAGCCTATGCTTGTCACCCTGTGTCCTACTTAGCAAACCCTTTCCTCTTCGGTCTGTAAACAGACTGTATACTCTTTTACTGAATGGCCAACATTTGGCTTTCCAAGCTTTAGGGAAACTGTTTTTTTCAAAGCACTTTCTACCACATTTTTCTCCTCCTCCCCCCTCACTCTTCCCAATCTTGCCCCCTTGCTACAGTACCATTCTTGAGGCTTGCTGCACAATGTACCTCATCAAAAAGAGGGGCAAGGAGTGAATTTTGACTATTTTTATAGTAGCATTGTAACGTTTTTATTAGAGAAAAAGTGGTACTTCTGCTTGAATTTATCTCCAAACTTTTCATTTTGGTTTTGCACCTGTGAGACTTTGGAAAATCGTGAGATTAGAGGCCATCAAGGGAGGCTTGGGGAACAACATAGCAATGCTAATAATAATGAAAATAGCAGACACTTATTTAGCACCTTAACTCGTAAATGACAGGGATGGGACCTGAACCTTGGTAGTTTGGCTCTAAAGTCTACATTGTTCTTGCTTAAGTAAATTTGTTTAAGAGCTCATGTGTTTGGTAATCCAACCCTGATAATTTTTGTTATATCGACCACATTTACACGAGAACTACAGCATTTTTATCTGTTTATACTGGAAAATGATTTGATGGCATATAAAAGCCAAATAATGATAGTTTATATTTAGGGAACACTTTCTATGTGCCCACTGCTTTACCTGCATTACCCTGCTTAATAATTACAACTCCCATTTTTACAGATAAGGAAACAGGCACGAAGAAATCAAGTGACTTTCCCAAGATCATACAGCATCCTAATTGGTGAAGTCTAGTTCTGAACCCAGATACCCCATCTTTGCTGTGTATGCTTCTAACTACTGAGATACCTGTTAAATGACTTGCAAAATTAAGTCCCTCCTTTCTTAAAAGAGGCAAGCAAGATGGCTAGGCATACAGTTTTGAGTGTAGTGCCCATTCTTTCCCACTGTACGTCCTGTGATGTAAACATAATATCAAAGACTTCTACTTTTTGCTTTTACTATTTCCTTCTCCTAAATTTCTTTCTTATAAAAATCTCACCCATTTCCAAGACCCAACTCTAATGATACTACCTCCTTGTAGCTTCCATTCTAGAAGTGATCTCTGTCTTCCCAAGGCTCCTTCTTTTAATGCTGTAGCATTATTTTCTCCTGTGCTTTGGAAACTCTTGTTTACATGTCTTATTTCCTGACAGATCATGTATGTCCTAATGCCAGAAACTTTGACTTTTGCCTCTCATTCACTCTATATGATGAGTTCTTGGCCAGATTTTGCTAAATCGAATTGTGACTTGAGAATTGGGTCACCACATGAGTATGTATAACCTCCTGACCAGGGCAAACAAAAACATAAACAAAAAGCAATGTGTTTTTTCTGGCTCTAATTTTCCAACTTTGAAGTTTATGCTGACTAGATCTCTTATATGCCCTTTCAACACTGCTTGCTTGTAACACCTGGCAGGCTTAAAGTTAATTTAGTGATTTTTTTCCCCCTTTAACCAATTTTCAAATTTGCAATCTGTTGTGGGACAACTTTACATGGCATATATTTTTGTAAAATCTTTTACATGTACAAAAATGTATATTTGTAATACTTGAGTTATTCAGAAAGTAGATGGTGCAAAAAATAAAAATAAAAATACTGTCAATTAAATGAAGGTCCTTAGGTTTACAAAATTAATGCTTAATTGTGTTTATAAAAGTTTCATTGATTTGTAATTTTGAAATAAGAAATGTTACCCTGTTCTCCTTTTGGTAAAATACGTGGAGACATTTATAGGAGAGGGAAGACACTGGAGAAAATAACTCAAGTTACAGTTATTTATACTTTGCTTATTCCGGAAAGAGCCATTAGGAGCTTATAAAGAGACAGAAAGTATGATAGGTTGTCATACATTAAAACCAGGGCGCAAAATAAGAGAAAAACAAGTGTTGGGAGCAAACTAGAGTTGGGGTCAAGCAGAAATGCTCAACAAAATATACACGTGGGCAATATATTTGGCTCTGAGATTTTCAGTACTCAATTTGAAAAGTGAAACCTGTGATTAAGGCCCACTCAGCTGCATTTCTGCCCTAACAAGTTGTGGCCTGTTTTTCGCAAATGAACCAGGCTGGCCAAATTCAAGTTACAGAAGAAATCCACTTTGTGGGTAGAGAGTGCAGAGAATTGAATGCCCGTCCTCTGAATCTCTAACGAGCCAGGCTGCTTCCACCATTGGTCCATTGTGTTCCAGTGTTCTACCTTTGTTCTTTGTCCTGACCTACACTCCGTGTATCTCTGCATATCTCTAGGACAGTCTCATAATGTGACAGATCTGGAGACAGAGACACACAGAGGCAGAAACGCCTCCTTCAAGATAAGCAGGGTTAGAATAATCATAATCCAGGAAAACCCAATAACTCAAGAAAAAGAACTGCCCCAGGATTGCTGAGGCAAAGTGAAACTACAACGCTGATTGGAGATGTCACCAGAGGTTTTCACAAATCTTGAAGCAACCTGCTAAGATCTGGAATTCAGATTCTTTTCTTCCTCCACATTTACAGCCATAGGAAGCTACGGAATTTATTTGCAATTTAAAAAAAAAGATGGAATAAAGAAAAAAATTAATGTGTTGTGGGCTTATTAATTATCTTGAAATGAAGGAGGTTTCGATAGATGCTGTAGAAAGAAAACGTATACGGCATGGTGGTGGTGGTTATGTTTTGAGAGAGCGGGAGTAGGGACAGATAATTATGGCATGAGGCAAGACACCATCCTGGTTGAATGGTGCATGCAGCAAGGATATAGCTTTTGAGGAATAGGAAGCCAGTTTTAGCTTGAATGACAGGGAAGGAGGTGGTTCCTAAAAAATAGGCTGGTTTTTCCATCAGTGGAATTGATGGAAAGGGCATTCTAGGTTAAGTGAGTAAAATAATCAAATATCTGAAGGAAGGAAAATGACAAGCATTTAAGTAAAAGGGTGACTAGACATTTCTATTGGATAAATAAAGCTGGAAGACACTGTGCAATGTCTGAAAGTCTATCTATGAATTCTGGACTTGATTCCATAAGCAACAGAGAACGTTGAAGTTCGCAAGCAGAAGTGACACGACATTCTTGACATTGTGGTTCATGGACTGCAACCCCCTCCCATGACCCATGGGACTGTAAGCTCCTTGAAGACAGAGGCCATGACTGTTCTACTTACTGTATATATACGGTGTCTCACACGACATCTGGTGTATGATGTGTCTGCAACACCTACAGTGAATTAATGGATGAACTTATCTGGAGGTGGTTTAGCAGATGAATTAGTTTGGCGAAGAGTCGGGGAACAAAGTGAGCATTCGTTCCATAGCTTCACATTTGAATACCTACAATATGCCCAGCTCTGTGAGAAGTGCTAAGAACACAAAGATTAATAGATGTGATGCTGCCCTCAGGGTGGCCAAATTCAAGGGGAAAGGATGTTGTGTAAGCTATACATTCTACGAGCCCGAGATGTTTTGAAAGAGAGGTAAGCATGGTGTTGCCACCAGGCAAGGAGTGAACAGCTCTATCCAGGAAGGCTTGGGCAAGTGCTTGCCAGGAGGGTAAGTCACGCCCTGACCCAAGCTCAGGAGCAACAGGCTGCAGATGCCCAGGTGTGGAAAGACCAGACACACAGAAGATAGACAAATTGGGGACCCAAGAGAAAAGGCTCTGGGTTTTGAACTGGATTCTGAATGTACATTTCTTTCATATGAAGTGCTGCTTGCTTCAAGGTGCCTACTATTAAGTTCCTGGTCTTTGCAACTATTGATGCCGAATCCATCTCTCCACCCATTCTCCAAGAGTTGATTTCTGATACAGGCCGCCCGCTCTGCTGCAAAGGGAATGGCGGCAAGCTGCGGCAGCTTTCCACTCCTCCCTTGGAGTCACCTGGGCTTGCTTTCTCTGTGCTGGCTAATTTGTCTCTTGCAAACTTTTCTAGGAGTTGTGCTAATGGTAAGGGGGTTTAGAATCTCTTGGGCCTGGAAAACCTCCTCCTTTTTTTGCCATGTATCATGATATTTTGGGTATAACATGGGAAAATTTGCTCGTGCTATTACTTCATGTTAGATATCATTTGGATTAATAGTTGATATTCAGAAATCACCTAATTTGTAATGACAAATTTTATTCATTTAGCAAAATTCATCTGTATAATAGGAATAATTATGAGGATTAAAAGAGTATGTACAAAGCAATTAGAACTATGCTTGACACATAGCAAGTGTTTTATAAATTACTGTTTATAATTACTCATGCAATTTTCATAACTCTTGAGTTATATACTATTATTATTTTGATTTTAATGATACAGAAACTGATGCACAGAGAGATTGAGTAAATTTTCTAAGATTATGCAGCTAGTTAATGGGAGATTTAAACTCATAGAATCTGGCCAGGGAATTTGTTCTCTTAACCATTAAGCATTGCTGGCTCAGCCTATTGTCTTTTGGTGGTTGTAGATTGGCTGACTGAATTGAGATAGAAAAGTAGTTTTACAGGATGGAAGATTTATTATTAACACTTTGAAAATTTGACTGTGGCTGGCAAATGATAAAAAAGGATTTTAGTTTTGTTAACTATTAAACAATGTCTTTATTATAATCCATTTTTCTGTAAGCTGACCTTATAAAAAGTCAGGCATATTCACTTTGAATAAAGAAATGATTTTTTTTTTTGTTTTTATTTTTTGAGACAGAGTTTCACTTTTGTTGCCCAGGCTGGAGTGCAATGGCGCGATCTTGGCTCATTGCAACCTCTGCCTCCTGGGTTCAAGTGATTCTCCTGCCTCAGTCTCTCGAGTAGCTGGGATTACAGGCATGTGCCACCATACCTCGCTAATTTAGTATTTTTAGTAGAGGCAGGGTTTCTCCATGTTGGTCAGGCTGGTCTTGAACTCTTGACCTTGGTGATCCACCTGCCTCGGCCTCCCAAAGTGCTGGGATTACAGGTGTGAGCCACTACGTCTGGCCGGAAATGATGTCTTCATGCTGATTTACATTAAATACTTCAATGAAATAAGACAACAAGTGCAACATATTATAACTTTGTTTGGTAATATATGGAATATATATGGAATAATTTACTGAAAAAGGATTTTTTTGTTTTGTTATACTCTGCTTACCTCATCTGTAATAATTTAGCTAATTATAGAACGTCCTTCATTTGTACTTTGGAAAAAATAGGATATTTGTCTATACCATGCTCAACTTTATTATGGTATCAGAAACAAATCTCAGGGTTATCCCAATTATAGACAAATATTGAATACTGACAACCTGACAATTTATTATTGCAAGTGGAAGCATAGTCAAGATGTTGTAGTTACATTTTTACTTACGGTAAATTTGATAATATATTTTAATGTATTTTATAAATATGATTGAGGAATCAGGATGTTCAGACTGATTAAAAGTGATAGAATCTTCTTTATTGTTATATCCCTAACACCAGGAAAATAGTATGTACACCTGGTAAATATTGAAGAATGAATGAATGTATGATGACTCATTCTCAATTTGGGCACCCTGCTCTATATCAGAGTGTTCTACCTGGATCCAGGAGCTGTCTAGTCAGCTTGCACGTTTGAATCACATGAGAAACTTCAAAACCTCCTGATGCCCAGGTGTCACCCCAGACCCATATCTGTTTTAGTTGCTGGGGTAATAGCACTGAACAAAAACAGGCAAGTTCCTGCTTGTGTTGAGGTGACATTACAATCAAGGGAGACTAAAAGTACATAAATAACTGTCAGATATGATAAGTGGTGTTACAAGCTTTGAAGAAAAATAAAACAGTGTAAGGTAGATGTTCAAGTCAAAGATACTTGATTTGAATCTTGTAAAACCCTTACATTTGAAAGGGTTGTTATCTTAATTATTGGCCTGGGAAAAAACTCATTCTCCTCATCCTCCCCATATTTTGTTACTTTCTTTATCCCGTGTTGAATTGTGATCCTCATGTACTCTATGCTTCTATTTCTGTAGCTTCCAGCCATTAACTTCAATAGTGCCCAAAATAGCATGACGAAGTCTGAGCCCGCCATCAGGGCGGGTGGACACAGAGCTCGGGGTCAGTGGCATGAGTCCACAGAAGCTGTTGAACTTGAAAATTTTAGGTAAGAAATCCAGCATCTCCTTCGTCTTCAACAACTTATTCTACTTAGCTCACTTAAATAAAACTTAGTTTTATTTAAGTTTATCCCAGGAGCTAAAATTAAAAACCCGCTTTAGTAGTTACCATAGAGATTCTTAATTTAATATTTTTAGTTAGTGCTTAAACCATTCCCAGAAATAATATGTAAATAACAGATTTAATGGGTACAGGTGGAACTGACCTGGGAGATTTAGGACACTATGCTGACATGCGTTTGGCATTGCTCAACGAGGAAGTGGTTCCAGATTATTGACCTGGTTAGGCTTATCCCAATCTTTGTCTGTCTAGATCTTGCCAGTAATGAGACGGCATAAAAGGAGCCGTTGCTGGGAACAGATGTGGTGGTTAAAGTATGTGGTTGTCAAAACAACTGAGGTTTTCGGTTGAAGGGGTTGCGGCACACCTCTAACATTGAAAGTGTCAGGTAATGTTCATCTCTGTTGCCACGCAGACCCCTGCAAAGCTCCACGTTCTTGTGGGCCACTCCCCTCTCGGGAGCTGGTTCTCTCAGTTTTACAGTGTGCTTGGGTCATTTGGCACTAAGTACCATGTAAATAGTGAGCGGCATGAAATATCAATATGAATATTCTAGAAGGATCGTTTGTTTATTTGGCCTAGATTTTGTTTTTGTTTCCCTGTCATCTTATGACAATGAATTTAATAGTATGGGAAAGTTACATGACATTTCATGGGTTCATATTTTAGAAACATATTTTTAGTGAGGAGCACTTAACTACTTAAAAAATTGTCATATGGTGAGTACCAGTGCCCGTGTACTAAGAAACCATTACAGCCTTCAGGTGACTAGGATGGGGACATGCTGTCCAATGGCATCTGAAAGACTCAGAAGGCAGAACATTACACATGGCAACATAAGGTTATACTCATTTCCTCTGAGGTTGTATGTTCATGGAATTCCAGCTTATTTGTCCTAGATCTTAAAATTAGTTTTATTTAATTACGTGCAAAAATATCATATCGTGTATTTGGTAGCAATATGACCATTTTGTTTATTATCCCTTATCCTTTTCCAGTTTTAAAATAGAATGTTTTAGAGGTATTCTTAACCTCTTTGGTGAGCTGTAAGATCAGCAAAAAGAAGCTGAAGATGGAATATCTTAGAATTTTGTTAAACACACACACAAAAACCATATAAACAATCAACAGTGACAGTCAACATGGCTGAAGGTGTATAAACTGTGTTTAATAAACTCTTCTTATCTAGAAGGAATTATAAATGATGACCACTGGTGTTGATAGTGAGATCAGCCAGTGGGATCGAGGGTATGTGGAAAAGTGGAGAGGGAATTCTTCTCTTCCTGTTACACAGTTGTCTAAATAATGTGCCCCAATCATTCTTTCTCTCCATTTACCCTTTTCTTCCTCCAACCAATTTTAGCTGTTAGTGTTTATAGGGAATAATTTAATGGATATGGTAAAGGAAATACATACACTTGATTATATTTTATTTTTAACCTTATAATTGAATTTCTAGTTCCTATTTTAACCATTGATAGTTGCTTTTAGTAACATGTTAAATGCAAGTCTCCTTCAATATTTGCCTGAATCCTCATTAGTATACTGGTTAGTAATAATAAAAACATTACCTGAATATAGATGATCTTTGTCTGCATTGGCAACTTTGAGACAGCCTGATCTCTATAACAAAATCCTTTTCTGTTTGTTTCGTCTCAGTATAAACTACAAGAATGAGAGAAATTTCAGCAAACATCCTCAGCATAAACTATTTCAGGAGATCTTTACCGCCTTGGTGAAAAATAGACTCATATGCAGGTAAGATTGTTCCTGGAAAACAGGCTTTTACTCAAGAGTGGCATATGTCACCTATCTTGTCTCTAGAACATGATTTGAAACATTTCCAGGATTGAACATGTCATTAAAGGAGAGAAGGAGGCGAATGAGTAGGCATTACAGATGATCTTATTAAAATCACTGATGAGGTACTGAATTTAGCTGAATTTGATGACAGATAAGGAGAAATGGGAAAACACTCAAGTTATGTTTCCTTTATTTTCTTTGAGTTTGGATACTGAAGGAGGAGTTTATTGTGTGGGATCTTATGAAAGAGACACTGGACAACACTGCGGACAACATTCTCATGGTGCACTTTTGCAGTGATTTAATGACTGATTAAATGGACTGCGCAAGCCTTGACCTTGAGGAAAGAAAGGATGAGTCTGTAACAACCAGCCACAGCCTCATAAAGATGTTTCTTCTTTCTTTCTTTGCCTTGTTGACACGGGTGCAGTGTTGGGACTGTAGAGAAAGGATTAGTTAACAAGGCCTCTCGATTCTCTCTCACAAATATCAGGGGTTTTCAGGGAGCCATTGATTGTTGCTGGATTGCAGTCAGGTCTGAATTTTCTGTCCATTCTGAGCTGCTTCATAGAAAAACTGGGTATGCTGCTGCCAGATGCGAAGGAGGCTCCTAACAGTCTGTCATGATAGGGTCCTGTCTTTTGCTCTTTTCAGGAGGCCCATACTCTTCCCACATGCGTCAGCTGAAAAATGCTATAAAGAATCTTAAGTCTTCCTTGTCACTTTGTGACTTGATTGAGATATGTGAATTCCATCCCAGTGAAAATGGAAAAACATTATTTCTATTGTGAAAAATAAAAATAGGAGTATTAATAATTTAATACCTTGATCAAAATAAAACTGACTTGGCCCAGTGCAATAGCTTATTTTAAGTAGAACAGCATTCTGATGGGTCCTCCATGACGAGTCAGCTACTCGATACATGCTTAATTGATGGCCTCATGTCTCCATCTTTTGGATGGGGTCATTTAGCATTATGTATTTAAGTATTGGACTTAAATGACTGTCCAATACATTAGTTTTCTTTAAAACAATACAGAATTGAGACTGCATCTGTCACATCTTTGTACTTAATTTAAGCAGAGGATTATTAGACTGGCTCAAATGATACAAGAAGCCTAAAATCTTTACCAAAGTTATGTAATTGGGTCAGTGTTCAGTTCTCGATTACACACTCAAAGATTGTTCAAAGATTAATGAACACTGCAAATAACCTGAAGTTATATATATATATATATATCAACTGTTTTTTGCTTAGATTGAATGGAGTAAAACAATGGTGGTAGCAGAATCATTATGCATAAAACGGTATTAGGAAATAAAGTTCTTTTTTTTTTCTAAAGCCAGCTCACATGGACTCTTCAAGGGATGCCCAGTAGACTATTTATTGGGTCAATACTTTGGGGGAAGGCATTAGATGCAGAAATTGTTAGGGAAAATAACTGGGCACTGGTTGGCATCAACTAATTGAAAAAGATCTCAACAATTCTAAAGTTGAGAAATCTCTTTTCAGGGTGTTTTAAAATTCTTAGTAATTGAAGGGGCATCTCAGGCTGGATGAAGTTACTGGCTGGTAACACGAGCAGTCCCTGGAAGTCTTCAACCTAGGAAGAGATAATTGTAGATCTCTTTGCTTTCATAGTACGAGATGGAATTTAGGAATGTCGAACATCAAGGGCATCCTTTAATGTCATCCTGTGGCTGCTGACAGCTTGCTATGTTCAGTTCTATTCTAAAAGCATTGGGTAAAAGATGGCTTAAATATAAAGGTTTTCCATTGTGCCTCACCCCATATAACCTTGCTAAAATAGCCGGGATCATCCGTCCTTTTTTTCCTTCCCCTCTAACTTTAGACTTATAGAAGAATTACACCTCAGGACCTTTTCTGATATGACTTGTTATCCCCTTTGTTTGCAAACAACAGATTTAGTGTTGGGTTGAAGGTTTAGATTCAGTTTGATAAACAAACTGGTAAGCATCTACTATATGTAAGGAAGGGATTAAGTAAGTGGTACAGAAGGGTGAAATTTAAAAAATTAACAGGACATATGGTCCTTTTCTCCCTGGGAACTCAAATACTACTCTAATCAGCAAGACAATTGCCCAATAAAGGAAAATGTACTAAATATATACAATTTGTATTAACGCAACTAACTAAAGGCTGCATGAGATTGGGGGTGGGTGGGAATTTGGGTCCTTGGTCCAATTATGGTTGTAGATAAGACTATAGATAAGACATTCAGCATGTTATGCTACTCAATTTTGCCCTGAAAAATATGACTTACTGGGAATTTAGTCTCATTTGTGAAGTGTGACCCCTTTCAACTCACTTCTCAATGCCTACCCAATTGGTGGTAATGTTGCTCTTGTATTTTACTCACCCCAACTCTAGCCTTTCCCTAAATCATACTTGTGGACACCTCCTTTCTGTATTCTTTTCTTTGATTTGTGATTACTCCCCCATTCTCAGAATGAAACTGCCAGATGGCATCTGAAACTGGAAAAGACTTGTTAATCCAGAGTCAGACAAGGTAACACTGCAAATACCTCACAGTAAATCTCAAAGGACAAGGGAAAGTGTCATCCCTGAGCATGGGGTTACTCCTAGTTACACAATGGTAACTAATCTTTTTTAAAAAAATCCTTGTATAATAGTATTTATTTATAATATACTGCTATATAATATTTTACATATTTATGGGGTACATGTGGTATTTTGTTACATACATAGAATGTGTAATGATCAAGTCAGGGTATTTGAGGTGCCCATCACGTTGAGGATTTGTCATTTCTATGTGTTGAGAACTCTCTTCTAGCTACTTTGAAATAGACAATACGTTGTTGTTAATTATAGTCACGCTACTCTGCTGTCAAATGATGGAACTCATACCTTTCGTTTAACAATACATTTGTACCCGTTAACCTACCTCTTTATCCCCCCTTGCACTCACCCACCCTTCCTGGACTCTGGTATCTATTATTCTACTCTCTATCTTTATGAGACTGGCTTTTTTTAAAGCTCCCATATATGAGTGAGACCACACAATATTTGTCTTTCTATACCTGGGTTATTTCACTTAACATAATGCCTTCCAGTTCCATCCATGTTGCTATAAATTATGTGATTTTTTCTCTTTTTTATGGCCAAATAATGTTTCATTTTGTGTGTATACTACATTTAAAAAATTCATTTGTTTGTTGGTGGACACTAAGGTTGATTCCATATCTTTGCTTTTGTGAACAGTGCTGCAATAAACACATGAGTGCAAGTATCCCTTTGTTACACTGATTTTTTTTTTCTTTGGATAGATACCCAGGAGCAGAACTGCTGGATCATATGGTTCTATTTTTATTTTTTTGAGAAATCATCATAAAGTTCTCCACACCAGTTGCACTAATTTGCATTCCCACAAACAGTGTATGAGTTCCCTCTTCTCCACATCCTCACCTGTTAGTTTTTTGTCTTTTAATCATGGCTATTCTAACTGGGGTAAGATGATATCTCATTGTAATTTTGATTTGCATTTCTCTGATAATTAGTGATGCTGAACTTTTCTTCATGTACTTGTTGGCTATTTGTATGTCTTCTTTTGAGAGTTGTCAATTCATGTCCTTTGCCCACTTATTTTATTTTATTTTACTTTAAGTTCTAGTATACATGTTCAGAAAGTGCAGGTTTGTTACATAGGTATACATGTACCATAGTGGTTTGCTGCACCTATCCATCTGTCATCTAGGTTTTAAGCCCCACATGCATTAGGTGTTTGTCCTAATGCTCTCCCTCCTTTTGCCACCCACCCCCATATAGGCCCCAGTGGGTGATGTTCCCCTCCCTGTGTCCATGTGTTCTCATTGTTCAACTTCCACGTATGAGTGAGAACATGCGGTGTTTGTTTTTCTGTTCCTGTGTTAGTTTGCTGAGAACGATGGCTTCCAGCTTCATCTATGTCTCTGCAAAGGACATGAACTCATTCTTTTTTATGGCTGCATAGTATTCCATGGTGTATATGTGCCACATCTTCTTTATGCAGTCTATCATTGATAAGCATTTGGGTTGGTTCCAAGGCTTTGCTATTGAATATAGTACTGCAATAAACATACGTGTGCATGTGTCTTTATAGTAGCATGATATATAATCCTTTGGGTATATAGCCAGTAATGGGATTGCTGGTTCAAATGGTATATCTGGTTCTAGGTCCTTGAGGAATTACCATGCTGTCTTCCACAATGGTTGAACTAATTTACACTCCCACCAACAGTGTAATAGTGTTCCTGTTTCTCCACAACCTCATCAGCATCTGTTGTTTCCTGACTTTTTAATAATTACCATTCTAATTGACATGAGATGGTATCTCATTGTGGTTTTTTTTTTGAGATGGAGTCTTGCTCTGTGGCCCAGGCTGGAGTGCAGTGGCCTGATCTCGGCTCACTGCAACCTCCGCCTTCTGGGTTCAAGAGATTATCCCGCCTTAGCCTCCCAAGTAGCTGGGACAACAGGTGTGCACCATCACACCCGGCTAGTTTTTGTATTTTTAGTAGAGTCAGGATTTCATCATATTGGCCAGGCTGGTCTTGAACTCCTGACTTCGTGATCCTCCCACCTCAGCCTCCCAAAGTGCTGGGATTACAGGCATGAGCCACCATGCCCAACCCTCATTGTGGTTTTGATTTGCATTTTTCTAATGACTAGTGATGATGAGCTCCTTTTCATATGTTTGTTGGCTGCATAAATGTCTTCTTTTGAGAAGTGTCTGCTCATATCCTTCACCCACTTTTTGATAGGGTTGTTTTTTTCTTGTAAATTTGTTTAAATTTCTTGTAGATTGTGGATATTAGACCTTTGTCAGATGGGTAGATTGCAAAAATTTTCTCCCATTTATAGGGATGGGCAAGGACTTCCTGACTAAAACACCAAAAGTAATAGCAACAAAAGTCAAAATTGACAAATGGGATCTAATTAAACTAAAGAGCTTCTGCACAACAAAGGAGACTATCATCAGAGTGAACAGCCAACTTTGCCCACTTTTTAATGGTATTATTTGCTTATTTTTTGCTATTGAGTTGTTTGAGTTCCTTGTATATTTTGGATATTAGTCGCTTGATGAATAGTTTGCAAATATTTTCTACCATTTAATAGATTGTCTCTTCACTCTCTTGATTGCTTCGTTTGCTGTGCAGAAGCTTTTAGTTTAATATAGTTCCATTTGTCTATTTTTGTTTTAATGTCTGTGCTTTTGAGGTCTTAGCCATAAAATCTTTGCCTAGATCACAACCTACAGAATGGGAGAAAATTTTTGCAATCCAGCCATCTGACAAAGGGCTAATATCCAGAATCTACAAAGAACGTAAACGAATTTACAAGAAAAAAACAACCCCATCAAAAAGAGGGCAAAGTATATGAACAGACGCTTCTCAAAAGAAGACATTAATGCAGCCAGCAGACATATGCAAAAATGCTCATCATCGTTGGTCATCAGAGAAATGCAAATCAAAACCACAATGAGATACTGTCTCACACCAATTAGAATGGCGATCATTAAAATGTCAGGAAACAACTTAGGATGTGGAGAAATAGGAACGCTTTTACACTGTTGGTGGGAATGTAAATTAGTTCAACCATTGTGGAAGACAGTGTGGCAATTCCTCAAGGATCTAGAACTAGAAATACCATTTGACCCAGCAATCCCATTACTGGGTATATACCCAAGGGATTATAAATCATGCTGCTATAAAGACACATGCACACGTATGTTTATTGCAGCCCTATTCACAATAGCAAAGACTTGGAACCAACCCAAATGTCCATCAATAATAAACTGGATAAAGAAAATGTGGCACGTATACACCATGGAATACTATGCAACCACGAAAATGATGAGTTCGTGTCCTTTGCAGGGACATGGATGAAGCTGGAAACCATCATTCTCAGTAAAATATCACAAGGACAGAAAACCAAACACTGCATGTTCTTACTCATAAGTGGGAGTTGAACTATGAGAACACATGGACACAGGGAGGGGAAGATCACACACCAGGGCCTGTTGGGCAGTGGGGGGCTGGGGAAGGGATAGCATTAGGAGAAATACCTAATGTAAATGATGAGTTGATGGGTGCAGCAAACCAACATGGCACATATATACCTATATAACAAACCTGCACGTTGTGCACATGTACCCTAGAATTTAAAGTATAATAATAAAAAAGAAAAAAATTAAAAACTAGTAATCAAAACCCTAAAAAATATCTTTGTCTAGACCTTCCTATGTTTCATAGAAAAGTGTTTCTCTGTTTTTATTTAGGAGTTTCATAGTTTTGAATCTTAGTGTTTAAGTCTTTAATCCATCTTGTGTTGATTTTTGTATATAGTGAGAGAGAGAGAGGGGTCCAGTTTCATTCTTCTGCATACTGATACCCAATTTCTTCTACACCATTTATTGAAGAGGGTGTCCTTTTTGCAGTGAATGTTCTTGGTGCTTTTGTTAAAAATCATGACCAAGTGGGATTTACACCAGGGAAACAAGAATGGTTTGGCATGCAAAAGTAAATAAATGTTGTGCATCACATCAACAGAATGAAGGATAAACAACATATGATCATCTCAATAGATGCAGCCACATGGCTGTAAACATGTGGATTTGTTTGGGGGTTCTCTATTCTGTTCCATCTGTCTATATGTTTGGTTTTATACCATTACCATGCTGTTTTGGTTACTATGGCCTTGTAATATATTTTGAAGTTAGGGAGTGTGATGGGTCCTGCTTTGTTCTTTTGCTCAGGATTGCTTTGGCTCTTCTGGTTCTTTTTTTGTTTGATATGAATTTTATGATTTTTTTTTCTATTTCTGTGAAAAATGATCTTTTGATAGGGATTGCGTTGAATCTATATATTGCTTTGGGTAGTATGGCCATTTTAATGATATTAATTCTGATCCATGAGCATGGAATATCTTTCCTTTGTGTCCTCCTTAGTTTCTTTCATTAGTGTTTTGTTGTTTTCCTTGTAAAGATCTTTTACCTCGCTGGTCACATTATTTTTCTAGGTATTTTATTTTTTTGGTAGCTATCGGAAGTGGGATTGTTCTCTTGATTTCTTTTTCAGCTATTTCATTGTTGGTATATAAAAATGCTGCTGATTTTTGTATGTTGATTTTGTATCCTGCAACTTTACTGAATTTATTTATCATACTTGAGTCTTTGGTTTTTCTAAATATAGGATCCTGTCATTTGCAAGGAGGTACATCTTCCTTCCCCCACCCCCCCATTTTGGATGCGTTTTATTTCTTTGTCTTGACTTATTATTCTGGCTAGGACTTCCAGTACTATGTTGAATTTGAGTGGTGCAAGTAGACATCCTTGTCATCTTCCATTTCTTAGAGGAAAAACCTTCAGTATGATGTTAGCTGAAGTTGATATTGTTATATATAGCCTCTATTATGTTGAGGTATGTTCCTTCTATGCATAGTTTGTTGAGAGTTTTTAATCATGAAGGATATTGGATTTTATCAGATGCTTTTTCTGCATCTATTGAGATGATCGTATGTTGTTTATCCTTCATTCTGTTAATGTGATATATAGCATTTATTTACTTTTGCATGCCAAACCATTCTTGTTTCCCTGGTGTAAATCTCACTTGGTCATAGTGTATTATCTTTCTGATAAGCTATTTAATTTGGTTTGCTAGTACTTTGTGGAGGATTTTTACATCTATGTTCATTAGGGATACTGTTCTGTAGTTTTCATTTTTTTTTTGTTCTATTCTTGTCTTGTTTTGTTATTAGGGTAACGCTGGCCCCATATAATGAGTTAGAATTCCCTCCTCTTCAATTTCCTGGAATAGAGGATTGATGGATTGATATTAGTTCTTCCTTGTGTGTTTGGTAGAATTCAGCAGTGAATCCCCCAGTCCTAGCCTTTTCTTTTTTTTTTTTTTTTAATTATACTTTTAAGTTCTAGGGTACATGTGCACAATGTGCAGGTTTGTTCCATATGTATACATGTGCCATGTTGGTGTGCTGTACCCATTAACTCGTCGTTTACATTAAGTATATCTCCTAATGCTATCCTTCCCCCTTGTCCACTCCCCACAATAGGCCCCAGTGTGTGATGTTCCCCTTCCTGTGTCCAAGTGATCTCATTGTTCAATTCCCACCTATGAGTGAGAACATGCGGTGTTTGGTTTTCTGTTCTTGCGATAGTTTGCTGAGAATGATGGTTTTCAGCTGCATCTGTGTCCCTACAAAAGACACAAATTCATCCTTTTTTATGGCTGCATAGTATTCCATGGTGTATATGTGCCACATTTTTTTAATCCAGTCTGTCACTGATGGACATTTGGGTTGATTCCAAGTCTTTGCTATTGTGAATAGTGCTGCAATAAATATACGTGTGCATGTGTCTTTATAGCAGCATGATTTATAATCCTTTGGGCATATGCCCAGTAATGGGTTGGCTGGGTCAAATGGTATTTCTAGTTCTAGATCCTTGAGGAATCACCACATTGTCTTCCACAATAGTTGAACTAGTTTACAGTCCCACCAATAGTGTAAAAGTGTTCCTATTTCTCCACATCCTCTCCAACACATGTTGTTTCCTGATTTTTTAATGATTGCCATTCTAACTGGCGTGAGATGGTATCTCATGTGGCTTTTCATTTTTAAGAGACATTTTATTACTTTTTAAATCTTGCTACTCATTATTGGTCTGTTGTTTTTCATTTCTTCCTGCTTCCACTACTTGGAAAGTTGTAGTTTCCAGGAATTGATCCATTTCCTCTAGGTTTTTCAGTTTGTTAGCATATAATTGTTCATGATAGTCTCTGATGATCTTTTGTATTTTTGTGTTGTCAGTTGTGTATCTCCTTTTCCATTTCTGATTTTGGTCTGGGTCTTTCTCTCTTTGTTAGTCTAGCTAGTGGTTCATCAATTTATCTTTTTGAAGAACCAACTTTTTGTTTTATTGATGCTTTGTATTATTTTTTAGCCTCTATTTTGTTTAATTCTTCTCTGATCTTTTTTATTTCTTTCTGTCTGCTAATTTGGGGTTTGGTTTGTTCTTGCTTTTCTAGTGTCTTGAGGTGTATTGTTAGATTGTTTAAAATCTTTCTACTTTTTTGATGTGAGTATTTTATTGCTATAAACTTCCTTTTTAGCACAGCATTTGCTGTGTCCTACAGGTTTTGGTATGTTGTGTTTCCACTTTCATTTGTGGGCCATTTGTTTCAAGAAATTTTATTTTATTTTATTTTATTTTTTTGAGACAGAGTCTCGCTCTGTCGCCCAGTCTGGAGTGCAGTGGCCGGATCTCAGCTCACTGCAAGCTCCGCCTCCCAGGTTTACACCATTCTTCTGCCTCAGCCTCCCGAGTAGCTGGGACTACAGGCGCCCACCACCTCACCTGGCTAGTTTTTTGTATTTTTTTAAGTAGAGACGGGGTTTCACTGTGTTAGCCAGGATGGTCTCGATCTCCTGACCTCATGATCCACCCGTCTCAGCCTCCCAAAGTGCTGGGATTACAGGCTTGAGCCACCGCGCCCAGCCAGGAAGAGAGTGTTAACAAGGAAGATGATGAGGCTATGTTTGGAAAAACAAAGAATAGCAGAGGTCTTTGGGGAAAAAAAATAATGAATCCTTCCAATATATTCACAAAAATGAACTCTTTTTCTTGCAATATCAAAAGTGAATGTTGGATCATGTTATTTGAATGTTTTTTCAGAAAAAGTGTTCCAAAAATGTCAGCAGAATTCATTCTTGCTTTGTTCTAGTTACCAGGGCAATGTTGCAGTATAACTTAAATTTTGTTAAATGTGAAGTAAAATACATCTTGGTTTTATAATTTATTTTTAAAGATGTTGTTTCAGTCTTTCCTCCTGCCCTTTAATATGAAATTTGGTGTTATTTTGAAGTGGGTTTACTTAACTGGCCTCGTTCTGGTACTATCATTCTAGAATAACCAGGATATACCTCTTCCCTTGCCTGTAACTTTTGTATAGGTAAGCTTGCCCAAGGTACTCATTCTAGTTGGAATGAGTTGGAGGAAATCATTTAGTATTACCTCATTTGTAAAAAAATTAATTTACTTTTCTGAAAAGAATGAGTTAGTATCCTTATTATTTTATACCCCAGTTTCCTAAGATATTTGCTGCAAATTTGAAGAATTTTGGAAATAAGTCTGTAGGAAGTCTAGGTGAGAAATATGTTTGCCCTATGTATAAGAGAAAAATTCTTGAATTAGGAGAAAACATCACAATATTATTAGAAATTACCATAAAAAGTATTCTGAGAACATCATAGATACTTATAACCAAGAGGATTAATATAGTTATTTGTTTAGCTATCAGACAATTTGTTATCCATGTCCACTCCAGGTCCTAGATCATGAAAAAAGTGGCTCTTATCCTTTCGAGTTTTACCTGGTCCTCAGCATTGACTATCCAGACTCCATCACAGAGGGAGGTTAGATGAGAGGACCAGAAGTTAGGATGCAGGGAGAATCTCTTCAGTGTTTTGAATAAGTTCTTGAAATAGATGAAGCTAATGAAGAGATGCTTTTTCTGTGAATTTCTCTCTTCAACCAGTACAGAGGCCAACAGAGACCTCTGAAGATTCCTTATTGCCTAAGAAGGGAGAAGCCTGTTCACCTTGGTAAAGCCTGTCAGATAGTTCAGAACTTCCCTAGAGACAGAGTTTCAAGTTAGCACCATAAATTGGGCACAGATGAAGTTTCATAAAGTCCTCAAAAGTCTTAGGTTTGTGTCTTTATTTATTTATTTATTTATTTATTTTTGGAGACAGAGTCTTGCTCTGTCACCCAGGCTGGAGTGCAGTGGCCTGATCTCGGCTTACTGCAACCTCCACCTCCCAAGTTTAAGCGCTTCTCCCTGCCTCAGCCTCCTGAGTGGCTGGGATTACAGGTGCCTGCCACCATGACTGGCTACTTTTTGTATTTTTTAGTAGAGATAGGGTTTCGCCATGTTGGCCAGGCTGGTCTTGAACTCCTGACCTCAGGTGATCCACCTACTTTGGCTTCCCAAAGTGCTGGGATTACAGGCGTGAGCCACTGCATCCATCCAGGTTTGTGTCTTTATGTACTAAAAAAATGTTATAACAGCCCATTCCTTAGGTGGTTCACATAGTTCTTTGAGGTCTTGTTCCTTCTTGGCCTTATCTCTTTATCCTGTCAGTGTCTCTCCTAGACTCATTGAGGTCAGAGTGAAATTTCTGTTCCTTTGAAAGTTATTCTTTTTGTTACTTCTGATCCTCTGACCGTGCTAGTCCTCTGCCTGAAGCACTCTATCCCTACCTCTTTGTAGGTCTTTTATCTCCTGCTCAAGTCACTGACACTGGTTTTGCTGGGGGAAGATTGAGGCTAAGATTGTTCATTTGGAATTTCTTTGCATTAAATTATTTTGATTGCTTTAAAAATTTTGGAAAACACAGAAAATTATGAAAACATGAAAATTTACTATTTATACCACCCTTAGAAACAGCTATATTAACTTTTGCTATATTTCCTTCTAATCTTTTAACAATTTCGTGCTTTTTTCCTTCACTTATCTGATAGATTATTATGCACATACAAAACTACATTCTGCTTTTACCCAGAGTATAACTTTTTAAACAGCTGGATCATTGTTTGAGAATGAAATTTGTCTTTTTGTCTCTCTTTTACTTGAAGCTTCACAACCTTAAACATAGACATGAAGCAAATAAGCTTTAACAACCCAACATCTCATGTAGTCCTCAAGCAAATGATGATTTCCCTTCTTCCCATCACCTAACTTGGAGCAAACATCTAGCTCTTATATTATTATTTCTCTTGCAATATTATCTAGGGTATTTTAGGTAAATGTGTACACATACACACACACACACACACACACACACAGGCATAGTCAGCCCTTGATATCCAAGGGTTCTGCATCTCAGATTCAACCAACCGCAGATTAAAAAATTATTCAGGAAAAACAATAAAAAACACAACAATAAAAATATTTACGTAGCATTTACATCATATTAGGTATTATGAGTAAGATGATTTATAGTACATGTGAGAATATGTGTAGGTTCTGTGGATTTTGGTAACCATGGGGGTCCTGGAATTCCTGAGGATAACAACGGATGACTATATATACCAAAAAAGTCATGAAATTATAGAGGTAGAATGGACTCTGAAGAAAACCTTCTTAAGCCTCATTTGATAGATGTGGGAGATGAGTAAGTAAGGTCCAAGGTCCTGAGACAAAGCCGTGGCTGGTACTCTTTTCTCTTATGCCTCACTGATTCCCTTGTTCTTTACTAATCAATGCACATTTAAAATTTGTTTTAGGTGTGCACCAGGGAAAAGTATCACTTTGGTAACCAGACTTACTGCTTCTTGTATAGCTCATTCACTTGGCTGTCAATAGGCATGAAATGAAAATGTTCCTACCTTCCCAGGAAAGAACTGGTTGTTCCTTGGCTACAGATAACCACCAGAACCAGTTTTAAACCTGGCCAAATCAATAAATGACAGTTTCTCGTGAGTACAGGAGTTTCTGAGAGCCAGGCAGTAACTGATAGTCACATTCTGGGAGCCGCATTTCCACAGCTAAAAATCAACCAATCCCCAAACAGCCTTGTGAAACCTGGCCTTTCCTAAATTTTCCTATCCACTTTGCTCCAAGAAATGGGGCCTTCTAAGTACACTCTCTGTATTAATCTGTTTTCATGTTGCTAGTAAAGACATACTTGAGACTGGGTAAGTTATACAGGAAAAAAGTTTAATGGACTTACAGTTCCATGTGACTGAGGAGGCCTCACAATCATGGTGAAGGCAAGGAGGAGCAATTCACATCTTACATGGATGGCAGCAGGCAAAAAGAGCTTGCATGGGGAAACTCCCATTTTTAAAAATCATCAGATCTCATGAGACTCATTCACTGTCACAAGAACAGCACAGGGAAGACATGCCCCCATGATTAAATACCTCCCACCAGGTCCCTCCCACAACATGTGGGAATTCAAGATGAGATTTGGGTGGGGACACAGCCAAACCATATCACTTTCCTGTGCTATAAATTCATCTTTTGTTATACATAGTGATTTGTGGGCTCTTCCTTCTTTAAGCGTCTCAAATTTAACATGTTTAAAACAGTACTTTTGATTTTTCTCACTCAATGTGTGAGAATGCCTCAGTTTTAGTTTTCCCCATCCGCTAGTCCAAACCCTCATCATCTCTTGCTTGGACTATTGCAGTAGGCTAACAGGCCTCCCTGCTTTGGATGCTTGGCTCTTTATACTCTGTTCTCAACATTGAATTTAGAAGGATTTTTTCAAAATCTCAGTCAGATTATGTCAATCCTCTGCCCAGAGCCTTCCAATGACTTCCCTGAATAAAAAATCCAAAGGCCCTGTTCTTATTTTGCAAGGCCCTTAAAACTTTGACTTCTGCTGTCTCTCTCACCCCAATCCCTATTGCTCTATCTTTGCTCACTCTGCTCCAGCCCTACTGGCTTCCTTGCTATTCTTTGCAGATTACAGTATTCCTCCCTCAGGGACTATGTATTAAACTACTCTGCTGTTCTGACCTAGACATCCAAATGGATCAATCCCTCAAAGAACTCAGATGCTAATCTTACCAAAGAACTGTTCTGTGACTGTCCTAAAATAGCATGCCCAGTACTCAATAAATCCTTAACCTTGATTATTCTCCACTGGTCACCACCTGATATGCAGTTTTATTTGTTTTTGTGATCAGAATGTAAGCTCCATGAGTACAAGTGCATGGGTTTGTCCTCTGCTGTACTCCTGGGTTTATAACAGTACTTGGCTGATCACAGTTGATGAGTATTTGTTAAATATTTGAAAACATTCTGAAATTTTCATTAATTATGTAGAAGAAATACCTCTAAGAATGCACATTTATGTCCTGATTTTAGGGGCCAATATGATCCCATTTGTATTTGATGGGTTTCTGATTGGGTGTACATTCCATGCTAGGTTTAGTACGGGACACAGAGAAAGAACAAAGACCTATTAAGAATGGCAAAATAAGTCAGTAAGAATTCCCTAAATAATCATTTAGGATGAATTTCTTCACATATATTCTTGTGTTTTGTTTTAAGTTTGGCATAGATGTGAATTTTACTTTTTCAACTATCTAAAAAAATAGGACTCTGTCTCATGAATTTGAGGTGATACTTATTTTGAAACAGACTTGAATTCCTCCATTTTTAAACATTGAGTCAAAGATGGCAGATTGTTTTGGTTTATCTTGTGTGTTAATGAAAACAGTGCTACAACATGGAAAGGGCTGTGACATGAAAGAGACAGAGTGTGCTACAAATGACGGTCAACGTTGTCACTCCTGCCATTTGCATCAGTTCCTGGGTTCAGTTAACCCTGCTTCTTTATAATAGCACAGCTTCGTGGACTGAGTTTTTACTTGGAACCCTCACATCACATATTTGTTTCTGTTACTGTGTAAGAAGTTGAAACCCTGGCTACTCTTTCTCTTTTCAAATAATGTGTCTCCAATGCTTTTCCTTCTTTTTATATTGATGGCAGAAGGTGGCACCCGATGCTGACAGCAGAATGGCAGGTGATCATGGATGGGGGTGGCGGGAGCTGATCACGCTGCCATGTATTAATAGTCCTGTGAAAACAGTGGCATAAGTTCAGTCATAAGAGGGGACAAATATTTGCCCGCTCATGAATTTGCTTCTGTGTGGCTGCTATATTGAGACATGGCCTCAAGAGAAATACTATCTTTGAAGACAGACAGATTTTTCAGGGCTGCCCCCATGCCACTCTGCTGAACGCTACTGTTCCCATATTAAACATATCTGCAGAGTCACTTTCTCTTCAGCCATCCCCTGTACAGACTTACGTGGAGGGGAGGGATGGCAGGAGCACAGGAGTGGGAGTCTGGCACCTGGCTCTATTACTTATTGTGTAGCTGTGGGCCAGACGCTTAGCTCCTCCAGGCCACAATTGCTGAGTCAGTAAAATAAAGGTGCCTGTCTTTACAATCTGTCACTATTATTCACGGTAATTCTCTGGTTGCACTAAGCTGTGTGTTTCCTAGTCCCTCAACTCTTGGCAAACATATATATGTTTATATATGTGTGTATATATATGTTTATATATGTGTATATGTGTGTGTGTGTGTATGTATATAGTCTTACAGAGCATGCAATTCCCCTTGAACACCAGCACTTCATCCCATGTGCCCCGTCCTTGCAGTGGGTTAAGGGCTGAGAGCCAGGGAAGGAACAACTGCTCTTTCAGAGGTCAGCGCAAAGAGAGGAGAAGCCAGAGGACTCAGACACCAGGAATTCTATTTACATTTACAGCAGCAGAGGCCACGTAGAAATATTAATAGCTTTGGGCTTCAGTTCCCAAATTACAAAACAAAACAAAACAAAAATGCCATTTGGTTGGAACAGAAATTTCAACTCAGATTTTTCTGAAACTCTTTATTTATATATACTTCTTTATTAGTTAAAAAAAAAAATTCCGGAATTTTTGTTCTTTTCTTTTTCCTGGGAGGTGGAAAGAAAACAACCTTTTTATATTTATATTAATATGAAAAATCACTGGAAAAGTCATGAAATTTCCTCATGATGACTGTATATGGCTAACAGTAAAAATACCAAGTGTACACATATTTGTAGCATGAATCATCTCTTAAAATGCCCCATGGCTTTTCCTTTAAATAATGAAAAGTAATTAGCATTCAGCATCACTAGGTTGCTAGCAGCTGTTGCAACCTGATCATTATTTCTGTTAGATCTTTGGGATGTAGTATCTTTGCCCTACAATTCAGACTACATACTGTCTTTAGCTAACTTAACACCTGAATGAAAAACTTCTCATGAGCCCTCTTCCTAATTATAAAAATTAAAGATATCCTCTCTGTATTAGGAGCTTTAGAATAACCATATTTTTAATAAGTGCCCCTATAGATTTTGAATTCACAATGTATTTCAAATTTGGCTTATTTTTCTCAATGCAGGGTGTGTCCGATCTGAAGTCAGGATGAACCCATAGTACAGTTACTAATGTGGCCTTGGATAATTCTGCCTGGCTGGCAGTTTCGGGATTGGTTGAATCCTGACTCTATTTTCAGAGGAAACTGGGCTTTGTCCCCTTGGCAAAAAGGGGTCACTGGCAAGGTGCTTGGGCCAGAGGAGGGGCCAAGGTGTTGATGGCAACTGTGGTGGGCAGCACAGCTGCCAGAAGTCTTGGTGATGGGAGGAAGAGTAATTCTTAGCCAGTGATATTCTTTGGACATCTTACTCAACATCGGGGGACTCTAATCTATAATGAGCACTCAGGAATATAAGGCTTTGGGAAGCACCTACTATCAACCTCCTTCCCATGAAGTCAGTCTTTGTAGATGGAAGGAATGGTGAGTGACTTGGGGTGGAGTGTGAGTGGGGTGGGGTGGGGTGGGGAGTAGCACCTCTAGTGGCAGAAACTACAGAGGTTCATCCTAACTTTGAGGAAGATGGTTGTCATTCACTCAGGTTTGAGATGTGCAGGTTTGGGGGCAGAGCTGAATTTCTCAGGATCATAGAGGAGACAAAGATGAACTGTACCCAGAGGCAGAGGATCAATATGGGACAGGCCAGGCCATGGGTGGCTTGGGTCCACAGCTCAAGTAATTGCTCTGTTTGACAAGGGGGCAGATCTTTATTCTTGCTGGATACACAATCAGCTCAGTTGTGGAGGTAGGAGATGTGGGAGAAATTATATGGATTCTAGTCTAGAATAGCTTCCATTATCTCCCTCACTTTTTCTTGACTGAGTATGAAATAGAAGATGCTTTGTGTTTTAGGCTTTCGTTAACGTGTGTACCAAGCACCACTATGGAACCAGCTTAGAGGGCAATGTGAGCAAGTGTCACCTGGCCAGGACCACCTTCTGCTTCCAAGTTCCAGTGCCTGGCAGCTCTCAGCCTCTCTCTCACCTCAGGAGTTCAGTCTGTGCTATGTTGGCCTCTTCCACACAACATACACTGTGGTTAGAACAACTACAGGTGACTGGCCTGATATCATGGAGAACATCTTTCAAATTGTTTATGAGGTTTCAGGGTTGAAAAGCCACAGAAGGCTTTCATGGGAAGCACCTTAGGCACTGGACCTTGGCCCAGCCATGTAATGAGAAGGTCAGCGTGACTGGGAGGGAGTGAACAAGGGGCAATGGAAAGACATGAGGCCAGAGGTGTAATGGGGAGGCCAGGCCCTGGAGGGCCTGTGAGTCATGGTATGGACTGTGGTTTTTATTCTGAATGAGATGGGGTCTGTTGGAGGATTTGGGCTGAGGTTTGACATGAATGGACTTGTGTTTGTAAAGAATCATCTTAGCAGATGTGAGAGAGTAAAGGAAGGGGCAAAGCTGGAAGCAAAGATGCCAGATAGGAGGCTTTTGCAATGGCTCAAGCAAAAGATGATGGTGGCCTGAGCCCGGGTGGTGGTGGAGGAGATAATGAGAAGCAGATAGGTTGTGGAGACAGATATTTTAAAGGTAGAGCAGACAGGATTTGTGGAGGAATTGGCAAAGAATGTGAGGGAAATAGAGGAGGCAAGAAAAACACCAAAGGTTTCTGTCTGGTTACCTAGATGACTGGAAGGATCAGGCTTGAGGGGGAGTTCATAAAGTCAGTTTCAGACATGCTAGCTATCAAACTGAGATTCAGGAAGCCATGGGTTCTAGTTTCAGTCTGGGCTCTGTTGCTCCAACTTTTTGGGTACAAGTATCCTCAACAACTGATGTGAAATGCACCTTGCATTGTGCACATTCTATGACCTATGAAGCAACACTGGGAGCTGACTGAAAAGCTTTAACATTTGTCTGCATTTACTACTAGCTATAACCGGATGTGGGACAGCTGAGCGACAGAACAGAAATTGTTCACAGTGGTCCAGCAGGGTCAGGATGGGATGTGGGTGTCACCAAAGAGCATAGACTATCCCTACCCCAACTTCTTCCTTCCAAGCTAACCTCAGCTTCTGAGCTCGTAGAGCCATGTCAGTGGAGGGATTCTGTCTTGACTGATGTGTTCCCTTAGGTTTAAATCTAAGTGAGAGGTGCCTAAAATGAGACCAATATGTGTTTACCTTTACCACACTGATTTAAATCAGAGAACTGGACATCCATGTGTATTTGAGTAGCTGCTGGGTGCAAGGCCTTGTAACCACCTCTGAATTTGATTAGTGTCTTTCAAAAACATTGCAAAATTGCAGTTGTCCTTATTTTAAAGACCTTTGAAGGTTGCAACTAAATCATTCTTTGCTAAAGAAACATACTTTTTGAAAGCCTCTCAAAATGCAGTTGAGTGAATACTTGTAGCATTTGATGACATTGAAGTGATACTTTTAAGTTAAATAGTTCTTTAGAAATCTGATGATGGTATTTTGGATACTGGCTGTATTCAATATTTGAAGCAAAAATCCAGGTGTTTTTTTCCCCTCCTCTGAACAGACCTGTGGCAAATACACCTTCAGTTTCTGCCATAGTATGACTTATCCAGTGACTGTGACTTCAATTTCAAAGGGTTCCGCTGAATCTCACTATAGAACTGTAGGGTAATATTGGTGCTTTGCCCAGAATCCTCCTGTTCTCACCCTTTTGGTTTTGGCACCTTCCTGTCCAACAACACTTGCACCAGCCACCCTCAGGTTCCTTGAGTCTGCCTTGCTTGCAGGCACAGAGAGCCAGTGGGAATGTCTGGGAATGTTCCATCAGTCCCTCCTGCAGCTCTTAGCTAATGGCAACAGCTTCAGTAGTATAGAAAAGCCCAGTGCCGTTGCCTCAGTATAGGACAACTCTGAGTGGTAACTTACATTCCAGAGCCCCACTGATTGGGTTAAGAGGAGATTTTGCCTGATGTCATACCCTTGCTTGGATTTCTCCTCTTCCCTTTCCTGTTTCTGCCGCTCTCTTACTGGTCTCTCCTGAGAGCATGTTTTCAATCATGAATTTGCACACACTAATCTTCATCTCAGGGTCTGCTTCTGGGGAAACTAATTTAAAAAAAACTTTATCCCTGTGTTTCCCAAACTGAGCACCGAAGTGCCCCAGGGCTACAGAGAACTCCCAGAGGGCACTGTGAGCTATTTTCAATTTTCTAAAAAACAAAACCCTAAACACCCTCAGTGCTCCTCAACATCCATCAGATACAGCATGAACAACTGAAGGCAGTTTGTGATTTCAACGTTAGGTCATAGGTCATCCTGCCTTCCTTTAGCTGATGGCATATCTTTCAGAAGCTGAGTTTTCAGTGGTTGCTATGATAAAAAAAGCAAGTACTCTATTAAAGTCAAGGGGAAGAGAAAACAAGGATGGTGAAGTCCAAACTGATTTCCAGGCTTGAGAAGTTGTTTTGTGTCCACTAATGCACACACTTGCATTAATAAATAAGTGTGGCTATGAAAATAATCTTTTGATGTAATGTATTATTTTTTTCAAATGGATACCAATTTGTTATGGCATAAATTCTTACCAAGTTGGGCCTACCTAAATTTTGGAACATTTTGCTCTTTCTTTTGATCTTGGGATACTATGAAATATTGCTGAGTGAGTAAGGGTGGTGGCATAAACCAAATAAGTTTGGGGGGCCTCTCCTCCACACTGATAAAGATAGTTTAAATGTGTTTTGAATTAAAATGGGTGAAGTGTTCAAGTACCAAATAACAGTCCCCAGTGCAAATAAACTAAGTGCTTTTTGTGTTCTTTATACTCCTTCATAGCCTTGTATTTTTATGAATTGTCACACTGGGGTTTTAAACGTGAACATGTTCTCTTGTTTTCTTATTTCAGAGAGTGGGTTAATCGAGCCCCATCTATTCATTTTCTGAGAGTGTTAATCTGTCTGAGGCTACTAATGAGGGATCCATGTTATCAGGTTGGTTGGAAAAATATACGTATATATATTTTACTTGTTATAAAGTCATAATAAAAGACTGGTGGGCTTTTCTTTGAAGTAGTCCATGTTTACTTTTTGTTTTCTCTCTCACAACTCAATAGCTTCCCTATATGGGGAATGTCTCATCTACTATTTAAAAAGATTTGAGAGGAGCACTTTAATGGGGACAAAAAATTTGTATATTTCTGTTGTATTACTTATGGGGTTAAGTGGATTGAACTTTTTGGTCTACGTTTTCTTTGCTACCTGGCATTTTAAAACATTTACCTTTCAAGGAGGTATACGCTTGGCCACAGCTTCAAACATGTTCAAGGTCAAGCAGCTCCCTAGGTCTAAGTCAGCAGTGATGAGTGGTAGCCTGCTCATGTGGCTGAGAAGCAGCCAGTGGAGCTTTATTAGCTGCTCCAGGGTCAATCCCTTCCCAACCTCTAGAGTCAAATTTGAGTTAGAGGTGAGCAAGGAGCCTCCCACTTTCCCCAGAGGAGGGCACTGAGGTCAAGAATCTTTTCCTGGTTGGGCGTGGTGGTTCACACATGAACCACCATGCCTGGCTTCTGATTTTAGTGCCTCTCAAACTTTAATGTGCATGGGAATCACCTGGACATCTTGTACATGCAGAATCTGATTCAGTAGGTATAAACAAGATTCTTCATTTCTAATAAGTTTCCCAGGGATGCTATTGCTACTAGTTCATGGCCCAAACTTTGAGTAGCAAAGACATAGTGCTTTAGCTGTGAGGCTCTAAAGAAAAGCTTACTTAACACTTTTTTTTTTTTTAACCAAAAAAGTATCTCCTTTTATGCCCTGTCCTCTTAAGCTACTAGGAAGCTCACACCTTTAATTTTGAACTCGATGTTATTGATGAATTATTATTTGAGTCAGCATATGTTTCCTTTAAGTGCCAAGTTTGGAAAAGTAACCATCCTCTGTATTACAGGGAAGCCCAATGCCATCCCGGTGGGAGCTATCTTATTTTCTCTTTGTTGTTTGAAATATTTGGGTTATCCTGTAACTCTACCTTCCTCATATTTCAGAAGTAACCATATTTTCCATACTCGGCATTTGAGAAAGTATTTTGGTACCAACCAGCCACAGAGCCTACTCTGATTGGACTCTTCTGGGATTCATGGGCACTACACATCTTTCCATTAGAAGAATAGTCCTCTTCCTCATACTGTGTTCTAAACTGGCCTTGTGCTATTGTAATTTAGTTAACCACAGCCCTTTGGATATGTGAGCCAGGGCATCCTTGAAATGGCTTTCTGTCCTTGTTGCTCACAGTTTTCTGGGTAGGTAAGCATCCTTATTTTCCTGTGACCAACCATACAGAACTGTGTGTTCCATGCATTTCTGAGCTGCTTTTTGCAATTCTGTTTGGGTCATGTATAAATGAGCATGAGTCATACGTTTCCTTTTGCCTGGATCAGTCTTATGTGCTCACTGTTCCCACTTAAATTATTCATAGCACCGTCTTTTATTCCCCAATGTGTCTCAGTTTAGATGAAAACATTCTATGTATAATATTAATAAAGTTTTCCAGGAGGAAGGTCCGGTTAATCTGACTTGAACTAGCAAATATTTGTCCTAGAGATGTTCTGTTTGTTCAGAAAAACTGTTGATAAGAGTGTCTTACTCTGCTAATCTCCCATCTAAAGTTCTGCCTTTCTTAGTCTCATTCTGGGTAGATTGAACAGGGTTGATTGTACTGCCCTCTGAAGGAAAAAATTCAGAGACGACTTTGTTTATGAGATTTTGTGACCAAGACACATATTAAACGAATATTGTCCTGCTGGCCAGCCTCTCCATAGAAGGGAATTATCTCCGAGTCTGTCCTCCCTGGCACTCTTTCCGTACAGAAGACCACGTGCTCAGGCAGTTGTTCAACATCTTGAGGTGCCAAGAATTGTTGGCTGAAGTCACAAAGCTATGCTGGGGTTTACTATGACTTGTGACTTACGCCAGTGACTGTCGGCATGCCTTTTTCTTGGGTATCTGTTCCTTTCCTCTCTTGTTTGGTCAGTACTGCAGGGTCCATAGCGGCTCTTCCAAACCACCTTCACTTTTCTCACCCAAAGCCTCTCCTACCCCATGATTCTCATGAAATTATATCATCCTCTGTTTTACAGGGAAGCCCAAGGCCATCCCAGTGGGAACTATCTCATTTTCTCTTTGTTGTTTGAAATATTTGGGTTATCCTGCAACTCTACTTCCCTCATATTTCAGAAATAATATTCCTCCTCCTGGCCAAGGCTTACTCTTCTACCTGCTCTCGCTCTGTTTTTCCTTACCATAAAAATGTCCTTCTCTTGACCCAGCTATTCCTTCAAGTCCTTCTCCTACTTTCATACTCTATTTCTTGAAAGGTCAGGCTATGCCTCTTGAATCCAGTTCCTTTCCACCAGGACTGATGTATTGCATAACTTGCACACTGAATTCTATGGACAAGGTTCTCTCTGGAAGCCATTTGAATAGACCACACTGGGCCGTGCTGCCGTCCTCATTCCTTGACTTAGAGGTTGCAAACTGGTAGCTTGTAGATTGGATCTTTCCTGCCAGTACAGAGTTTCCACTATATGTTTAGTGAATGTTCCAACCAGGAAAGACTGGAAGGAATGACAGAGAAGCTATTTTGAAGATATAATTGTTTAGAGTTTTTCAGAATTAAAGGAAGACACGTATTGAGATTTCAGTTGCAGCTGGAGTCCCAGGCAGGATAAAGATAAGCATTCACCTGGATTCATTATAGTGAAGCTATAGTATATTGCTTATCAAAGATAAAGAGAAAACCTTAAAAGATCCCGAACTGCAATTATGTTAGAAACAATAATAAAAAATAGTTGGATTGAGTAGTCTTCTCTCAGCGCTTACATTCCCCAACCTGTTTATAGCAGCAGGTACACTTTACCACGTTTTCTCTTTGCCTGTACTGATCCTGAGAACCTCTAGCTTTTATTCAGCATTTTTGGAGTATTATTTACGCGTTCCTCTTCTTCACCTTGTCTTCCTAAATAACCTTCCCCAAAGTTTTTTTTCTTTATTGTCTTCTCCCATATCCTCCAAGCTCTTGGCTTCAACTATCTTTTTGTTGTTGTTGTTTGTTCACAAGTTCATATCTTCAGCCTCAAACTTTCCCCTTTAAGTCCCAAGTTTCCAGAGACATGTTAGACAACCACCTCGATGACACAGTAGCACAGTGGTTCTCAAAATGTGGCCCGTGTACTGTTTACAGGTTTCTGAAACCCTTTCAGGGGTTCCACAAGATGGAATCTATCTTCAACATGATGCTAAATTATTCCAAATGATGTTATTTGTCTTTTCACTCTCTGTCTTACATGTGTGCAGTGGAATTTTCCCTAAGCTACACAACATCTCGTGACGTCATGGCCCTGGGAGCTGATGGAACATATGTACTTGTGTATTCTTGTGTTTTAAAAATTTCTCACTTTTAATTTCTAATGCAATAAATATAAACAGATACATTCTAATCCATATAAACCAAAGCTCTTTGAGGTTCTCAGTAATTTTTAAGAGCGTAAAGGGGTTTGAGACAAAAACTTTGAGAACAACAATTGTAGCATATTATACTCAATAACTTTATAATGGAGCTCTTCAATTCTTCCCCCCATCCTTGAACTTTTGGAATCAATTCCTCATTCTTTTAATGGCACCATATTTTGTCAGACTCAGCATAGAAAACTTTAGAAGTATCTCTAATATTTCCTTTTTTCTCATGCTCCTACAAATCGAGTATACCAAGCCTTTTAGAAGAGTGTTTACAGTTCCAAACCTAGAAAGATAAGTAAAGGCCAGTCCACAGAGGGGCATTAAAGTCATAACCAAAGAATAAACTTTATGGAGCCACTAATGATTTTTGGACAGAGGAGTAAATGGTCATGTCAGTAATTCAGTATTTAAGGTTATGCAGTGTGTTCAGCATTCATTGATTTAGTTGCCACATAGGCTGAGGATGAGAGCACCTAAACGGAAATGACAGTTTGGGCTCTAATAAAAATATATTGGCATAATGTGCCCCATTTTTAAAAACATCCTTTCTACCAGTATTGTATTATTGGCTCTATTTTTGTTTTTTAAAAAGGAACAATTCAGGAGGTAAGCTTAGCAAGGACATTGTTCACAGTTTACAGATTGAACTGAAGTTCAGATTAACCAGGGGACTTTCTCCAGGTTAGTAGACTGAGAAATATACAAACCAGTTTTATGACCCTCTGGCCTGTGACAGGGGAGAGATGCTGAGGGCTAAGCAGGCACACAGGGCGCGTTGCTGTAATCTAAGCTTGCAGTCATATTTGCTTTTCAAGTCAGTAACTAGAACTGTTAAGCCCATGTGTATACATACCTTGTAGTCATGGTTTTCTTTAGTTTACACTCTTGGGTTAGTACAGTCCTGTTGGTATAAGGAAAGGAAATGCAAGGAAGACCAGGGTCTGCGAGCAATCTCCTGGCCTTGCTCCACTTTCCATAGGAGAATGGAGGGAAAGTGTTCACTTCATAAATGAAGGTTAAATTCTTGAGTACATAACATAATGACAAAATTCTCTAAGAGGGAGTAAGTGTCTTTCTCATTCCTCTACTTTATAGCAGCACCTCTCAAACTTTATTCCACAGGAGTAATACGTGTCCTGGGAAATGAAGCGTGCTTTGGTTAGGGATGTTTAGAAAAAGCTGCACACTAGTTCTTCTTTTAGAGGCTTATAGTGCACAGCACTATATAAGTCTCAGAGTCCTGAGATAGAGAATTTGTTAAATCTGTTTTGCCTAATTATTTCCCAAACTGATTGAACCATAAAACTCTCTTTTTCTTCCTTTTTTCTCTTTTTCTTTTTTTTTTTTTTTTTTTTTTTTTGGTAGAATGCCTAATTCTATCTACTGCACAAAATAAAATGACTGTTTCCAGCACATGGTTTGAGAAATATTGACTTAGTCCCATATCATCAAAATTATTGAATAAATTTATTATCATGGCAAACATTTAAAAATAACATTACCATGAGCATTTAAACATCATATTCTTCCTTGGTGTCTTCCACTCCCAAGCTTCAAATGAATCTCCTTCATGTGAACAACTCCCAGATTTTGATCTTTTGCCCTCACTTCACTTTCTGTGGCCTGTTGTATTTTTTTTTCACCTGGGCCTCCTATCAGCCCTGCAGCACGTCCAAAATAGAGTGCTCTCCTCTATCCCAGTCTATTCCTTTCTCTTTCCCTGTGTTAGTTACTTATGACGTTGTTCCCAGCCACTCCCACTCAAGTAGACTGATGTCTTCAACTTTGCTTCTTTTCTTCCAATCTTTCTTCATGTTCGATTGATCACATCGCTTCAAATACTACACCTTTCTCTCCATTCTTATTCCTGTTGTCACTGACCCCAACTGAGCTCCCAGTTTATAGCCTCCCCATCTCTAGTTCATTTTATGACTAGAAGGAAGGAAGTCCCCACAGCTAATTGTGGCCAGTCCCTTGCTCACACATTTTCACTGGGTATCACAGTCTGCCTGAAAACGTTCAGATTCAGGCACACATCTACGTCCTCCCACAGTGGGAATCCACCCTAATTTTCTAACATTTTTTCCCAATAATGCCCTCCATGGAGTTATGGAACTGCTACTCTCAGAGTTACAGCATGTCTTGATGTTTTGTCTGCACAATTTCTATTCACCTTTGAGCCTCCTTTTCTCTTTGCTGGAATCTCCTTTATTTTCACCTGTTCCCGATCTTTACTCAGCAAATCCATCCATCCTTCCAGTCCCCATTTGGAGACCACCAACCACCCACATGAGGTGTCTCTTAGTCCTCTCAGCAGGAAGGAGGTGTCTCTATTCTGACCCTTTATAACACTGCGTGTATAATTTACTTTTAACACTTACCTCATTCTGTCTTAAGTTCCAGTTGTTTGTACACCCACCTTATGCTTGCTTACAGCTCAGCAAAGGGCACCCCTGCCATCTACATATTTGTGTCTCCTTCAGAGCCTAACTCAGAGATTTTACATAGGTGGAATGAAAAACAAATGTTTGTTGAATAAATATAACTGGTTTTAAATGTTATTTTAATTTTTATGTGTATGAAACCTCCTACCACAAATAGAGATCATATGAACAATATTCTCGTGCTCTTTAATTATAGCTCTTCTAGAGTGAATAGTATTGATGAGGCTTCAAATTAATAGGTAGTCACAGAATTTTTTTTTTTTTTTTTTTGAGACGGAGCCTATATCTGTCATCCAGGCTGGAGTGCAGTGGTGCGATCTCAACTCACTGCAACCTCCACCTCCCGGGTTCACTCCATTCTCCTGCCGAGTAGCTGGGACTACAGGCGCCCGCCACCACGCCCGGCTAATTTTTTGTGTTTTTGGCAGAGACGAGGTTTCACCGGGTTAGCCAGGATGGTCTCGATCTCCTGATCTCATGATCTGCCCGCCTCGGCCTCCCAAAGTGCTGGGATTACAGGCTTGAGCCACTGCGCCTGGCCCACAAAACTATTTTTATTTAAGTTCTAAATGTTCTTTTAAAATTTAATTTAGATGTAAGCATGTTTAGTATTTCCAAGTTCACTTTACACAGACTATGAAAACCTTGACCCAGGAGGCCTTGAGAGAAAAAGGCCGCTGTGGCTTTTCGCAGTCTACCCACCCGCTGGCTTCGTGGCAGAAGTAGACTGTTCTCCCCCACGCTCATGTACTTGTCCCTGTGCACTTCCCAGAACTGAAATTATGGCTCTTGTTTACGTTTCAAATAACTTCCTTGTGTGCATGTTGTGTAAGAAGAGAGATGTCAATACAGATGTAATGAAGCAGGTTAAAGCCACCTGAGAATATTTGTCTAGAGATAAATGACAATGTGGCTAACCTGAGAGCACTTACTCTTAGTAGATCTCCAGGCTGGTCCATTTCACAATTTAAAGTCCTGTATCAGGAGACGTTGTCAAACATTATCTCTACATTTCTTTAGAGCATGGGTCTAATAAGATCATTCATCTAATAATTTTAAGAAGCTCTTTCTCTCCTAGAGCAATGCTTCTCAAACTGTACTGTATGTGCGTATGAGCTGGAGATCTCGTTGAAACTGAGTGCAAGCAGGTCTGGGGTGGGTGCAGGATTCTGCATTTCTGTTCAGCTCCCAGGTGCTGCGGGTGCTGCTGGTTCATGGACCACACTAGGCAGAGACCTAGCGGAGGGTTCTTGGAGTTTGGTGATGCTGTTCTCATCCAGGTTCGTCAGTTATGCAAAATGGTTTTCTTTCTGTGTCTTGGTTTACCTCATCTGTAACATGAGAATATTGAATGAAATGGTGTCTAATGGCTCTTCTCAACTCAAACATTTTAGGATGACACAGGAGGAGGTAAGAAGAATGAGGTGGCAGGCTGCAGTTCTGAGCACAGATTCATTCTCTTAATCTCCACCCAACTTTCATATTTATTAATAGTTTATTTTAAAGGTAGTATGAATGACACACCATATGTTTTCCATATTTATATTAGAATGTAGACCTTCACAAAATAATTTTAAATATGACAACTTAGTAAATAAATTGCAAGTAAAATATACTTCGCCCTCTACCCTCATCATTTACATGTGTTTTGTTGCTTTTATGTTATTAGGAAATCCTCCATAGCTTGGGTGGGATTGAAAACCTGGCTCAGGTAAGATTCCTGTTGTGGTGGCTGGTCTCGCCTTCTCAGTTTGTGCCTGCTCTGAGCAAGAGTTAAAAGGGTGTGTGGCTTTCCTGTGTTATGCTGTCTGCCCCAAAGAGGGACAGGTGGGGTTAAGTGTGAGTGTGAGGCATGATACTCACAGAGCAGGGAGGAACCCACGACATTTTGTTCTGGCTGATTGGGCTCACTTTGCTCAGCCTGTTGAAATGAGAAGGTGCTATAAAGGGTCACATGTCTTTAGCTAGTAATAATAAGAAATAGGCAGCCGGGTGCAGTGGCTCACGCCTGTAATCCTAGCATTTTGGGAGGCCGAGATGGGTGGATCACCTGAGATCAGGAGTTTGAGACCAGCCTGGCCAACATGGTGAAACCCCGTCTCTACTAAAAATATAAAAGTCAGCCAGGCACGGTGGCGGGTGCCTATAATCCCAGCTACTCAGGAGGCTGAGGCAGGAGAAACGCTTGAACCTGGCGGGGCGGAGGTTGCAGTGAGCTGAGGTTGCACCATTGCACTCCAGCCTGGGCAAAAGAATGAAACTCCGTCTAACAACAACAACAAAAGGGGCGATGGCTGGAAGGCTCAAGCCCTTAGCATTGTATATACCATATGGTAGGAGGAAAAGAAGTATGTGTATATATATGTATATATATTTGAGACGGTGTCTTACTGTGTTGCCTAGGCTGATCTCAAAATGCTGGGCCCAAGCAATCCTCCTGCTTCAGCCTCCTGAGTGTGGGATTACAGGTGTGTGCCGCTGGGCCTGGCAAGATAATAACCTGATTATGAAGATGTTCAAAACTTTTTCACACAAGAAAACGATTACTGTGCTCAATAAAATACTAATAAATAGATGACAAAGAAAGGAAGGATCTTGACTTTATTTATTTTTCTGCTTTGCTACCTACTGAGGGAGGGTAAGCAAGTGAATATATATACTGAGCAACTCAGAGGCTTGCATTTATTAATACAATAAAACAAAATTTCTTTCTTTCTTTTTTTTTTTGAGACAGGGTCTCACTCTGTCACCCAGGCTGGAGTGCAGTGGTGCGATGTCGGCTCACTGCAACCTCTGCCTCCTGGGTTCAAGTGATTCTCGTGCCTCAGCCTCCCAAGTAGCTGAGATTACAGGCATGCGCCACCATGCCCGAATCATTTTTTTTTTTTTTTTGTATTTTTAGTAGAGACAGCGTTACACCATGTTGGCCAGGTTGGAATAAAACAAAATTTCTGATCATGTTTTTGAGTTGGAACAGGCTAGTCTCCTAAAACCTGTATAATGTTTACAGAGAGAATGATTTTCATGATAAACATGTGGCCCTGCAAACTCATTCTGAATAATTAATGGAAGGTTACGTTTGTGGCAATTTAACATTAAATCTACTTTATTTTATTATATTCTTAGAAAATTGATTCATTTTTTTTTCAAGAACCTTTTTAAATTGACTAGAGGTTTACCTCATTTAATAACGTAATATTTCATAAGATTATATTACAAAGCATCTTCTTATCCATTTTAACTTCTTTTATAATATTAGAAATTACGTGTTTCCCTGAACCTGTTTCTTATTATAATCAATTATCCACAGTGAGAATTATCAGACTACTCAGTGCTCATTTTATTCTGATTATTGCTAACTGCATGTATGCTGGCTAGACATATATTCAGAGACTATAAAATATAATGTCAATAAAATATATACAATGTATTATAAAAAGTTCTCCTAAAAAGATACATTGAAGAATAAACATTCTATATACTATATATTATGTATCTTATATGTATCTTGTATTTGGATACTAAATTACACCACAAACTTTCCTAGTGAAGAGTCATTTTGAGACTTTCGAGAGTTTATAGAGTCTTGAGATGGTCTTTCCCTCAACTTCATAGCATGCAAGAGAAGTCAAAGAATCTAGAAACCAGCCACCTTTTGCGCTTGAGTGGTAACAGTCCCAGAAGGAGCATGAGGATTATTTGATGAATCTGTTGTGCCACCTACAGTTGATTTTAAGAACTGCAGCATCTTGTTCCTTGCTTCCTTGCGTGCTTTTGGTGTCCTCCTGACTGGCTTGTTGGTTTGGTCCTTCATGCAGTACATGGAGATTGTAGCCAGTGAGTACCTCGGCTATGGAGAGGAGCAGCACACTGTGGACAAGCTGGTCAACATGACATGTAAGTGTTGTTGTGGGGACACAGCCAGTTTTGTGGACTTGCTAGAAAAGCAGTATGGTGTTTGCAGTAGGAAACAAGGATACTTTAAATATTTATTAATGTTTCCACACACAGCTCAGGTGCTGAGCATCCTGGTCAGTTGTTATATTTGATGGCAATATACAGCCAAAAGGAAGGTGTTTAGATTACAACCCTTACCTTGAAAAGCACAATTTATGTAATGCAGGAGAGGCTTCCATAAAAGCAAATTTTGGTAAAACATATTTTTGCCTCTTTTTATTTCTGTTAAAATGTCAGAGACTATCCAGTTTTTTTTTCCCCCTATAAAATTGGGTTAATCATGATACCTACCTCATAGAATCTGAAGCATCCAGAGCGTGAAAAAGAAAAATAACAACAACAAACCTTATCTGATGCTGTGAATGTGAAAACGCTGGGCTGTGAGTGTGAGGTATTCCTTAGTCACTCAATCTTCTCCCGTTGGAGGCTCTCCCCCGCCCTGCTGTCCTGCACTCCAGCTTTGATGAGCCACAGATGTCCTGCCGTGTGGGAGGCCAGTCCGTTTTCTTTGTGTGAATCGACTGGCTCTCCGTATCCTCCTGTGGGGCAGCACAGTGGTTCTCAAATCCGGGCAGAGAAGAGTTTATGGCAAGCCCTGGGCACCAGGAATTCTCTTTGAGGATGACTGTTTTCCTCAGCTGAGGAAACTAGCAGGTTCCTCTCATTTGCTGGCCTTCCCTCTCTTCTTTATGAGTTGAAATCTTTGCAGAGAGGACCTTTGAAGAACAGGCCTCACTTGGAACTGGTAAGGTTAAGAAACTTGTTCAAATTTAAGTGGAAAGAGACGTTTGCCTTTTTTGGTATTTTTAGATTTCATTATTATAATAACATTACAAAATAAATAACAGTGGAGCTTGAGGAGTAATTCTTGGGGTAAAAAAGTAGCCATGCTGCTCCTGCATCTGTTGTTCCTTTCGTGCTGTCTGTATTCCCTTTGCCCTTTCTCTGCCTACCCATATGTACTGCAGATCTGTGCTCCCGGGAGTACTCCCCATTTAATCTCCAGATGCCTCTTTCCGCTCTTTCTTTCCTTTATAGATATCTTTCAAAAACTTGCTGCAGTCAAAGATCAAAGAGAATGGGTCACCACAAGTGGAGCCCACAAGGTGAGTGGCCCCCGAAAGAGTTAATGGTTCAGCTCCCTATGGCAATCATTCACATTTGGGAAGTTCAGGGCCTTTGCAGTTAAGTCATGTGTAATTAGAATCCAGAAACCTGGCAGCCTGGCCTAAAATTGTGAATCTTTGTCAACCCTTTTATATTCTTTGCCAGCGTTTCGAGTTAATAGAGATATAATAAATACACGTTTTCTGGAACTCCTTTCCTTTTTTTCTATGCCATGTAATACTAACTAGGTTTATTGCTTAAATATTACTTGAAAATCCCTGGCTATGTATAAACTCACCCTAGGTGTGCGTTTATAAATAAGTCAACAAAAATAAAATTGTGCATATGTATACATATAAATTCCATATGGCATGTGGGGCTATAGTAGTTTGAACCACATGTGATTGCCACTGTAGGTCGAAACAGACTATATTTATAGCGAAACTGTTTAGATTGTAACCATGTGGAGCCAAGTTTCAGTAACCTGTTGAGTTTCATATCCCAGGAAGCCACTTTCTAGTGTATATGGGAGTAAGATTGCCTAAAATGTGTTAACACATGCCGCTCATGGTCTAGAGGATGATTCTAGGTGATACACAGGTCAACGTTTTTTTGTTTCCATAGCCATCTATTTCACAGATATTATTGCTTACAATTGGAAAATTGTTTTGAGCTAACATTAAAGGTGTTAATTGAATATGGCAAAAATTGTGAAAGTAATATGTAATGGATTGAAATTTGGGAAACATTAGAAGACAGAGATAAAAGAGAGAAGAAAAAGAGGAAAGGATCAGATGAACAAAGATAATGGTAACTTTATTAAGATAAAATGAAATCATAAAGGCAAAAAATCCATATACTGGAAACATAAAAATTATCTTTGCAGTCGTTGCACAGGTTGCAGCTCTGACCTGGGACATTTTGGGAGGCACTTTTCAGGGGCACTCTGCATTCTGAAAATGTAGAGAATTTTCCAAGTAAGAAAACTTGCCTTAACAAGAATTCAGGGAAAGCCACTGACAAAATACAGACTTCCAGCTAAGTCATATTATTTAGGATGATGCTTGGAAGCATCGATGGTGCACCTTCAACATCAATTAGAAATCTGAGAGGCAAATGGAATGCTCGATAGTATTCATATCTTCTTTAATTTGGCAAAAGAATGAAAATTTCAATATTTTGTTGAAAAATAGTTTCATAATTTGGAAAGTGACTAGCACAGTGCCTAGCTCAAAGTGAGTTCTCAATGGCTGATCTCCACCACTGTTGTAATTTATGTCATTAATTGTCCCGGTTCTCCCCAGGGTGGGATCAGAAGGGGCAGAGAATACTTGGGCACATGGAAATAGAGGGAAGTATGAGAACCAGGCTGGTCATGTGGCTTGATGCCTTTTGCTTCCTGTCCTGGGCAAGGAATGGCTACAAGAGGTTACTCTCCAGAGTTCCAAAGTAAGGAGAGATGGACTCCTGCATCTGTAAAGAACCGGATATTTTGAATGTTTAATAAAACTCTTTTTAAGAATAAACTTTTATATTGACTACAAAAAATAAAAAAGAAACTGCATAAGGCTTGAGAGGCCATAATATTTTTTCACTATTCTATGGTTAAAGCCATAATAAAATAAACAACTTGATTATATTGACAAAAAGTGTTTATAAAGGTATTTTTAATGCCATGAAAAAATTTCGGTAGATGACATTAAGAAAAAAACATAAGAGAGAGCAGCTTTAACATTATATATACAGTTTGTGCTTAATTGTATATGCACATACATTATAAACTACTAAGCAAACAAAACAAAACAAAACAAAAAGGTTAAGCCTGTATGATCTTGAGAGGGAAACATTTTGCCATTCAAGTGGCTGGTAATGGAAAATAAATTAATGTTAATGTTGAAAAAAGAAGCTTGTAGTACTTATATAATTAAACTTTATTTTACTTCATTTTTCAGACATTAGTAAATTTACTTGGTGCCCGAGATACTAATGTTCTATTGGGTTCCCTTCTGGCTCTGGCTAGTTTAGCAGAAAGGTAAGTAGTATATTCTGCTATACTTTCCAGTTCTACTACTATAGCAATTTAGGTGGGAAGGATGCAAAATAATCAGTTACTTTGTCAACTACTTAATAAAATTTCTTGATACATAAGTGTGAAATAACATGTTGAAGAGAATCCTGGATAGAAAGCATTATTTAAAAATTTAAACTGGAAAGGCAAATCATAGTTTAAAATTTTCTTTTTATTTCCTGACTGGAAATGTTTACTTAGTCTTTTATCTAACCCTCAGTTACTTCTAATTTCAAAATCACCATAATCTTTCTTTGGCAGCTGAATCTTTTTGACCTTCTTAATTCATTCTTACCTGAGAATTTTAACATACAGAACATTTTCAAACATTTGTGGGCTTTGAAAAATTTTCAAGATCTTTCTCCTTATAAATATCATGAATATTTTAAATGTTCTTATGACAATAAGTGGACCATTGCTTTTCTGTGAATAATATATGATTCCTTTTGTTTTCTGATCTCTTCTCCCAAGATAATATTGGAGCGAATATAAATATAATAGAAATACAGCGAATTTATATGGTTAGCCTTTGTGTCCCCACCCAAATCTCATCTTGTATTGTAATCCCTATAATCCCCATAATTCCTTCATGTCAAGGGAGAGACCAGGTGGAGGTAATTGAATCATGGGGCCATTTCCTCCATGCTGTTCTTGTGATAGTGAGTGAGTTCTCATGAGATCTGATGGTTTTATAAGGGGCTCTTCCCCCTTCGCTCGGCACTTATCCTTCCTGCTGCCTTGTGAACAAGGTGCCTTGCTTACTCTTTATCTTCCACCATGACTGTTTATGTTCCCTGAGGCCTCCCCAGCCATGCTGAAGTGTGAGTCAATTAAACCTCTTTCCTTTATAAATCACCCAGTCTCGGGCAGTTCTTTATACCAGTATGAAAAAGGACTAATACATGGAGGTAGCAAAATATGCTTTTAGTAATTGCTAATATTTTTCAATTTACAGTCCAGAATGTAGGGAGAAGATAAGTGAACTCAACATTGTAGAGAATCTGTTGATGATTTTACATGAATACGACTTGCTTTCTAAAAGGTAGGATTGCTAACAGGAGAAAAAGACAATGCAGTGCCTTTATTTGACAGAAACACTTGTTATTATTTTTATTATGTCGTGTTATTTACATTGTAACTGAATATAATGAGTCAGCTTGGCATTTATTTTCTGTTTAAGTTTATATAAGGAGAATAGAGCAAAGAAGTATATCCATTTATCTTTAGTCCTGCATTACTTCTAGATCTGGGCATAGAGACTGATGAAATAAATTTTTGTGATATCATCTTTAATGTTTTGTTTATTGCATTTGTTTATATCCTGCCTTTTTAGGGAAAGAAACTCTGAGGTGGGTCTATTTTTAGTAATTTCAAATTGTGTATTACAATAAATGATTAGATTGCTAAGATCCATTTGCATTAAGGCAAGTAAAATAAGATAGCAACTGACTTGTTTTGTGATCACCTGCTCTAATAACTCAAAATAAAATCTAGAGTAAAATGGATTCATTTTTACTTGAACTGCATATTGTTCTAATAACTATCCAGATAGTTATTAGATTGTGCTTAAACAGAGTTGCAATCTACGTCATTTGATATTTAGTTGAGTGATTTTCTAAAGAGGCAAAAGAGATAAAAAGAAATCTCAAACAATGAAGCCCTGACACTTAACTCATAGTAAATCCTTTTGTATTCTTCTTCAAAACTCTCATAAAAGAGCATTAAATCTAGATAATACTTATAGACTTGTTTATCTGAACAAACCAGGTTCTAAGCTTGGTACCAGGTGTTGAAAACCAAAGATGAATAAGTTGTAAATATGTAACGTAGGAGAGGGTCAGGCAGCGCTATAACTGATATAGTAGACAGATGCACAGGGGACTGTGGGAGCACGGAGCAGAGACTTCCCAATTAGAATGTGGAGTCATGCAAAGTTTCCTGGAGGAAAGAGGAGACATCTGGCCAGAGAGAGAGAGAGACAAAGTAAAAACAGGGACATGGAGGCATGAAATTGGGTGTGTTAGAGGAATGTGATGGTTGGGCACAGCAGGAACACAAGAACGAAAGTGCCAGAGAACTAGAGCAGATAGTTAATGATAAACTTAAAATGTAGCTAACTTTGATCAGTGTTCTATTTATGCCAAGACCTGCTCTAAGCACCTTGCATATTAACTCATGTGATCTGCACACTAACCCTATTTTTCCCATATTTTATAGATAAGGCAACAAGACACCTTTATCCAGGTCATGCTGGTCTCTGATAAATAACAATGTGAATTTTATCATGAACATTATGGGGACTCGTGGAAAAATTTTAAGCATGATCAGATTTGTTTTTTGAAAGATCACTTTGATAGCAGTGTATGTGGGAGTGAGGTGGGGGGTGTTTGTTTATATTCACATATTGAGATCCACTTACAACAAGGAGAGGATGTTTGGTGTAGAAAGTTTGTGAAGGTGAAGAATACTATTTATCAAAGAACATTTATTATTAATGTCAGAGCACAAAATTCGGGAGGGAGAGGAGCCATAGATAATCAGTTCAGGGGAAAGGAATGAGAACCCAGTATGGGAATGAGAATATTGGAAAGGTAGATGAAAGAAGGGTTTATATCTTGAGCGTGACCAAGGATTACAAGGAGGGGAGGAGCAGGGGGGTTAGCTAGCTGCCTGATGTTCAAGAGCATCCTGGAAGTTACCCAGGAAATAGAAAACACTAAGAGCTCTTGACTGACTGTGCAGGAGTGTGAAAAGAGGAATATGTGTCTTGATGCCTCCCAGTCTTATGGCTTGGAAAACTGAAAATATTGTGGTGCCATGAGTCAAGATCGGGGATATAAGGTGAAGAATAGACCTGGGGAGGAGGCTAATGACTTTGAGTTTAGGGGTAGTGTGGTGAGTACTTGTGGATCATCCATGTGGCTAAAACTTCTGGAGGTTAGGAGCAATGCCTGGGCTGAGATCATGATGGCAAGGTAGAAAGAGTGTTTGAAATCATGGGAATGGATGACACTATCCAGGATGAGAGTGTTTAAGGATGAGACTAGAGGACTAAGGATGATTCTATAAAACATTTATCATCATAATTTTTCATGGCACAGCTGAACCTTGTGTCTTTACCATCAATTTAATGCACTTTACACTGAGTATATAGTCACTGAGTGCTTTGCCCTTAATTCCTCTGCATTGTAGTGTTTTTGGCATTTTCTATGAATGTCTTATTTTGCAATTACACAGTAAGTTTCTGAAGACTAGAATAAGACTTTTAATTTTTTTTTTTTTCTTTAGCACAATGTAGATCTCATTGTTTGTCCTTGATACCTATTTGCTGGTCAGTAGTTTTTGTTTTTGAGATAGAGTCTCGCTCTGTCACCCAGGCTGGAGTGCAGTCACAAGTGACCTTGGCGCACTGCAACCTCTGCCTCCTAGGTTCGACCAATTCTCCTGCCTCAGCCTCCCAAGTGGCTGTGATTACAGGCACACACCACCACGCCCTGCCAATGCTGGTCAGTAGGTTTTTAACCAGACCAATGATGATGCAACGAGCCTATAATTTAGAACAGTGATCTGCAAACTATGACCTACAGGCTAAGTTTATTCCACTGCTTATTTTTGTAAATAAAGATTTATTGTAACATAGGGATGCTAATTTATTTTTATATGTTGTCTATGGCTGGTTTCATGCTATCAGCATAGATGAGTTCGTGTGACAGAGATTGTATGGTTAGTAAAGCTAAAAGTGTTTGATTTTGATCGGGCTCCTAACAGAAAATGCACGTTGACCCATGACTTACAAAATGTTAGGGTTATATTTAATGCACTGATGATAGCTTTAGTCTTAATGTAAAGTCATCAACTCATGATGTTGTGATTCTCACCCCCACCCTCCCCACCCCTTTCAGACTAACAGCGGAGCTGCTGCGCCTACTTTGTGCAGAGCCCCAGGTGAAAGAGCAGGTGAAGCTCTACGAGGGGATACCTGTCCTCCTTAGTCTGCTCCACTCCGACCACCTGAAGCTGCTCTGGAGCGTTGTCTGGATTCTGGTACAGGTTTGTGAGGACCCTGAGACCAGCATGGAAATTCGCATTTGGGGAGGCATCAAACAGCTTCTTCATATTTTACGAGGGTGAGTCAGAGTGGGCTTTGGCCTACTTTGCCCTATTTGTTGAAGTCTGGGGACTCTGTGACGAGATGGCAGATTGGTGTGTGCTCACCTCGTTCCCTTCTGCTTTGGGGTTTCTTTGGTAATTCATGCCTTCCGCAGTCATCTATACTTGTCACAAGCATGTTCTACATCGATGTCAGGGGCATTCATCTTTTAAATTCCTTGGGGACCCGGATATATTTATCTTTGCATCACCAACCTCCAGTACAGTGCTGGGAATGTCGAAGGCCATCAATCTGCAAATATAGTGAAGGCTGAATGGAAATCCAGTAACCTAAAGAAAACCTTTGTCTTGTCACCTTTTCCTTGAATTAGTATACGCATTTTGTCATTCCAAGTATAATGATTACTAATATTTTCCTAAAATGTTTGTGTGTGCACATATATTATTATCTATAAAGAGAAAATAAAGCCTGTATGAAAGGAGCAGGTGTATAATCCTTATTTTTCAAAGATGATATCATTAATCAAGTGGTTGCCATGTTACTAACTCTAGTCCAGTTCTCTACTTTTCTCTCAATGGTCCTCTAAGGTGGGCATCATCTCTCTTTTAAAGGTAGAATTCCAGTGACATTGTAAGTCAGGAGCATAGAGAATGGATAGTTTAGTTTCCAATTGAAATTCTCTAGAAGCATGTTGCAATCTAACTTCTGTATTTTCTGAATTAAATATATTGAAGTATTGAATAATAATATCTTGTGGTACCATCCATGGGAAGATTCTATTACCTAATGTTGTTTTAAAGTATAATTCAGTTCTATGGGTGCTGAATCAAAGTTACAAAAAATGAGTATGCATATTTGAACTGGATCATGTTTATGATCTGCAGTACATAAATAAAGCTCATTTTAATACAAGCAGAGGGACTTACCAATTTTCATATAACTAGATACTGTCAAATCAATATTGTTATGACTTTGTACTTGTTATGCTTCTAGGGATATTGCAGAACTGTGTGTTACCAGCTTCATTTTCTCTGAGGGAACATTCAGAAGCATAAGAACAGACTGTAGAGACATGAACAGTCGCTTTGTTAACAATATCTGTCATTACCTAAACAAAGAAAAAAATTTATAGACTGTTGGCATTCTACTTGCTTTATGAATGTGACATAAAGATATCAATACTTTATAGTATAAATTATAAGTCATTCATTAGTGCTGTGACATAATAAGCCAGCCCCTTGGTCAAAATCATTACAATTGCCAAAGGTTTTTTGTTTAGGTTTGTAGGATGACGATGGTAATGATGATCATGGCGGTGGTTATATCTTTATTATTGGACAACCATACCTATTGCAATAGGTGTGGGTTGCCCTCTTGGAGAACAGCTATTTTCTTAAGAATAAAATGAAATTCTATAATAGTTAAGCAGAATTTCAAAGACAAAACCTGCCCTTTTCTCGTATAGAATTGAATCTAGCTTTTCTCTTTTGCTCAAGTCATAACTATCCTTGGTGAAAAAGAGGTCTTTCACATCTAAAGAATCATTTTCCAGTCCATTTTGATGGTGCAATGTTAGCAAACTTTTCCCTGGGATAATGACATATTTTAACTCTTATTCTATGTTAAATATGTGCTGGTGCTCTGGGAGAATTTATTACCCCAGCTGGATAAACAGTTTCCTTTCAGAGCTCGTTCCTGCCCCTGGGCTGACTGCAGCTGGCACTAGGGGTAAAGGTTGCCAGGCTGTCTTGTGGCTTGAGTATGAACACCACTGTTGTCAGGGCAGTTTCCGGGAAACTTTCTCATGCCTGTTCACCTGCCATCCCACACTCAAAGGCAGCTCCCAAAGGGCTCTCTTGTTCAGGTGAAGAGATCCCTACAATTTGAGTTTTAAGATAATAATGTTGACAGATAAGATCGCCACCTGTGATGTCCCTAGGCTCAGCTCCATTACCTTCCCCATGCTCATTACAGGGAGGACACTAGTGGACCCAGATGACATGAGAGGGAAGTCAAGGAAACTCCATCCATGTTACATTTAGGAATGGGGAAATCCAGGTGGAGTTGCTGCTATAAAAAAAAAAAAAATACATGGAAAAAAATGGTAACTATGTAAAACAAAAGACAGCAAAGCAGGCAAAAGATAGATGAAGAATCTATTATGGAAGAAAGTGCACAGAGTAAACAGAAAAGCGAATGCTTTATTTCATCAAGGACATTAAGCAGAGCATGAATTTATGAAATGAGATTAAAGATGAAACAAATTTTGGACACAAAAAGGGGAGAAGATTGCAGAGCCAGGAAAGAAAGCAAGGACTGAATAACACCTACAGAACCGACAAATTAGCTAGATCACCAGAAAAAAAATAGAAATAGTAAAATGTAGGGTAAGCTTGGAAAAAATTACATATAATGCAGAAGAAAAAGACCAACGAATAAAAGAAATTAGAAAATGAATGATATGCCCAATAGAAGAAGACAGGTTTTCAACATGTGGATAATTGAGATCCTGGAAGTACAGAGTAAAATGAAAAGGGCCAAACTTTTCCAAGGTATGATAGAAGAGAACTTTCTTAAAATAAAGGAAGATTGAAAGTTCATGGAAAAAGAAAACAGAGAATAATCAAGACTAAGATGTATTCAGGTGAATCAACTCCAGGAAAATAGAAAATTCAAGAACAAAGGTGACCATGTAGAGCAGTGGGGAGAGGACACCTCTCAATAAATAGTGAGGAATCGGTTCAGTAACCATAAAAAAAAAGATTCTTACCACACACCATACACAAAAATCAACTCCAGGTGGATTGGAAAGTGAAACAATAATGATGCCTTCATGACCTGAGGGAGGCAAAGTTTTCTTAAATGTGACATAGAAAGGACTGATGGTGAAGGGAAATTGATAAATGGTCTGTGCATTAACTTTTCTTTTTCAGAGACAGAAATTTTGTTTCTGATCGCTCCTCCATCGGAAGCCTGTCCAGTGCAAATGCTGCAGGCCGAATTCAGCAGCTTCATTTATCAGAAGACTTGAGCCCTAGGGAAATACAAGAAAATACTTTCTCTCTTCAAGCAGGTGTTTATGTTTTATTATTTGATATGCTATAATTTACTATGTTGTATTATTATTCACTATTATAGATTAGTATAATAGTGTTAAGTAGGCACAATTTAGAAGTTTACAAAAATGTGAGGTGAAATCCATGTGGATGCTGGAAACTTCTTGGTCCCAGTGTTGGACTTGTAGATGAATGATTTAACAAATGTTTTCTTTGCCTTCTATGTTCTGAACCCAGAAAGAGATAAACTCAGAAGTCAGAGATAGGGAGACAAAACATTAGCTTTATTATGAGGGAAACTGGATTAGGGGATGCAGCTTGATCTGTGGCCGGAGTCATGCTTTCTAGAATTTTCTAGATCCCAGAGCACCTTACATAAGGGGGAATCTACAGTGCACACACTTGTCTCACCAGGTGCAAGAGAATACCTTCCCCATGCTTCTTGAGCTCCAAAGAGAAGACTGAAAGATGCTGCCCTGTCTAGGATTTTCACATGCAAGCAGGAGCAGCAATGCATCAATGCTTTTTGGCAGGGCCACCTTGAGCAGTCATGCAGTTTGTGTCCTGCCTGGGGGCACCTGGTCTTTGGGACAAGTGAAGATACAGTGCAGTTGGTGCACTGTAGTGCTGAGTGCTGAGTACTATTGGCCAAGTTGGGTGCCCCAGAGCAGCCCACAGAAAGGGAGCAGAGAGGTGTGGTGTGGGCCAGCAGGAGACAGGGGGACTCTGAGGGGAAAGAGCAGACATTGTGGGAGAGGAAACAAGGGAGTGAGGGAGTGGGAGAAGGCAGGCTTTCCTTGCTGTCTACTATTTTCTCCTGAAGAATACAGAAGATATTTCTTCACAGATGTGTGAAAACAAGGACATAGGATCTCCTCCTCAAAATGCCATTTCTGCTTACTCTAGAAGGACCCTGTCTCAGTACAAGGTCTTGTGCTGGGGGTTTACTGTTTGAAGGCTCCCCAGAAATCTAATCCAGCAGAATCTCAGAGCTCTGAGTGTTTCTAGCAATCATTCAAAGAGTGGGTGAGATTGATAGTGATAGAATTCAGAAGAGCAGCTACTTAGATGTGGAATTATAGGGGAATGAATGCCTGAGAAGGGGAACAAGGAGCCTTTGAGAACTTGAAATATAGCCTACACATTCCTCTGGGTGGAGGATGGTTACAGGGCACACAGATATGTAATATCTCATTGAGCCATACACTTAAGATGTGTTTACGTTATACAGCTTATTCTATACCTGTATTAGTCCATTTTCACGCTGCTAAAGACATACCCAAGATAGGGCAATTTACAAAAAAAGATGTTTAATGGACTTACAGTTCCGCATGGTTGGGGAGGCCTCACAATCATGGTGGAAGGCAAGGAGAAGCAAGTCACATCTTACATGGATGATGGCAGGCAAGAGAGAGCTTGTGCAGGGAAACTAAGTGCACTTTCATGGGTTTACAAAAAAAAAATTTTAAAAACCATCAGATCTCAAGCAAGACTCATTCACTATCAGGAGAACAGCACAGGAAAGACCCGCCTCCATAATTCAGTCACCCCCCACTGAGTTCCTCCCGTGACATGTGAGAGTTGTGGGAGTTACAATTCAAGATTGAGATTTGGGTGGGGACACAGTCAAACTATATCATTTTGCTCTTGGCCCCTCCCAAATCGTATGTCCTTACATTTCAAAACCAGTCATACCTTCACAACAGTCCCCCAAAGTCTTAACTCATTTCAGCATTAACTCAGAAGTCCACAGTCCAACACTTGAGACAAGGCAAGTCCCTTGCCTGTGAGCCTGTAAAATCAAAAGCAAGTCAGTTACTTCCTAGATACAATGGGGTACAGGCATTGGATAAATACAGCTGTTCCAAATGGGGGAAACTGGCCAAAACAAAGGGGCTACAGTCCCCATGCAAGTCCAAAATCCAGCAGGGCAGTCAAATCTTAAAGCTCCAAAATGATCTCCTTTGACTCCATGTCTTGCATCTGGGTCACACTGATGCTATAAATGGATTCCCATGATCTTGGGCAGCTCTACCCTGTGGCTATGCGAGGTACAGCTTCCCTCTTGGCTGCTTTCACGGGTTGATGTTGAGTGTCTTTGGCTTTTCCAGGCACACAGTGCACACTGTCAGTGAATCTACCATTCCAGGGTCTGGAGGACAGTGGCCTGCTTCTTACAGCTCCACTAGGCAGTGCCCCAGCAGGGACTCTGTGTGGGGACTCTGACCCCACATTTCCCTTCTGAATTGCTGTAGCAGATGTTCTCCATGAGAACTCCACTCCTTCAGCAAACTTCTGCCTGGGCATCCAGGCATTTCCATACATCCTCTGAAATCTAGGCAGAGGTTCCCAAACCTCAATTCTTGACTTTTGTGTACATGCAGGCTCAACACCACATGGAAGCTGCCAAGCCTTGGGACTTCCACCCTCTGAAGCAACAGCCTGAGCTGTACCCTGGCCCCTTTTAGTCATGACTGAAATGGCTGGGATGCAGGGCACCAAGTCCCTAGACTGCACACAGCAGAGGGACCCTGGGTCCAGTCCATGAAACCGATTTTTCCTCCTAAACCTTCAGGCCTGTGATGGGAGGGACTGCCGTAAAGGTCTCTGACATGCCCTGAATAAATTTTCCCCATTATTTTGGGGAATAACATTTGGCTCATTACTTATGCAAATTTCTGCAGCTGGCTTGAATTTCTCTTCAGAAAATGGGATTTTCTTTTCTATTGCATTGTCAGACTGCACATTTTCCAAACTTTTATGCTGTATTCCTCTTCTAAAATTCAATGCCTTTAACACATTCAAGTCACCTCTTGAATGCTTTGCTGCTTAGAAATTTCTTCTGCCAGATACCCTAAACTATTTCTCTCAAGTTCAAAGTTCCATCAGATCTCTAGGGCAGGGGCAAAATGCCGCCAGTCTCTTTGCTAAAACATAACAAGAGACACCATTGCTCCAGTTCCCAACAATTTGCTCATCTCCATCTGAGACCACCTCAGCCTGGATTTTGTTGTCCATATCATTATCAGCATTTGGTCAAAGGCATTCAACAAGTCTCTAGGGAGTTCCAAACTTTCCCACATTTTCCTGTCATTTTGTGAGCCCTCCAAATTGTTCCAACATCTGCCTGTTACCCAGTTCCAAAGTCGCTTTCAAATTTTCTGTTATCTTTTCAGCAAAGCCCCACTCTCCTGGTACCAATTTACTGTATTAGTCCATTTTCATGCTGGGCAATTTCCAAAAGAAAGAGGTTTAATGGACTTACAGTTCCACATGGCTGGAGAGGCCTCACAATCATGGCGGAAGACAAGGAGGAGCAAATCTCATCTTAAGTGGATGGCAGCAGGCAAAGAGAGGGCTTGTGCAGGGAAACTCCCATTTTTAAAACCATCAAATCTTGTGAGACTCATTCACTATCATGAGAACAGTGCAGGAAAGACCCACCCCCATAATTCAATCACTTCACACCAGGTTCCTCCCATGACACGTGGGAATTGTGAGAACTACAATTCATGATGAGATTTGGATGGGGACACAGCCAAACCATATCAATACCTAAATAAAAATGGAAAATAAAAATCAAAAACATAAAGGGTTAAGAGTAGGGTTTGAGTTTTGACTCCACCCTCATTGATGGCTATATGGCCTTGGGCAAGTTCCTTAACTTCTCCAAGCTTCAGTTTTGCTTATGTAAAATGGTGATGATAATCATGATATCAGTGATAGAAGATCATTGTGAGAATTCTATGGGAATATATGTAAAATCTTTAGCACACTAAAATGGAATTATCCTTTATAGGAGCTCTGTGCTATAGAGTGTGGCATACTTCTGAGAGCACAAGTATTTCAGTGCAAAATGCCACCAAAGGCTGCCACAGTGGCTGTCAGGAGGCAAGAGTGGTGCTGTTTAGGGCTGGGGTTTAACGTCTGGCAGACTGGGGCTGCACTCCTGATCGTTTCCACTTACTGGTTGTGTGGCCTAGTCTAGTAACTCTTTGAAACTGTTTTCTCACCACTAACACTGGTAATCATAGTGCATACTCTTATTATAAGGATTGAATTGGATAATATATTTAAAGCATTCTTTTATTTATCAACCATTATAGATATATTTGTTGAGCACCTGCTGAGTGCCAGGGCATGTGTTGGGCACTGGGGATTGCAATGAAATGGACAGATACAGTACTTGCCTCCTGGTACACAGTAAGTTCTCAATAAATGGCTGCTGTGGAATAGATGTGCACAGGAAATACATGGAGAGGAGAATTAGAAGCCATTACAAGTCAACTTCTCTTCTTCCAGAGCTGTGCCAGAAGGAAAATTAGTGATTCTTGAGGAGTTACTTTGCTAACAAGCATAGCAAAATAATAAAAATACCCTGTGGGGCAAGAATATTCATGTGAAAGTGTATTTATTGTAATGATGCACACTATGCATTTGATTGTTTTCATTCCAGCCTGCTGTGCTGCCCTCACTGAGCTGGTGCTCAATGACACCAATGCCCACCAGGTGGTTCAGGTGAGAGCACTCCTTCTCAAGGTCAGGTCTCCGTAACCATTCATAATCAACTCACCTTGTGGTGCAGTCTGTATCCCAGAGCATAGGTTTTGGGATCCCATCATGTGATTTAAAAACTATTTTAACATTTCTCATTTCACTAATAGAGTTCCACTTTATATTTTGTCCTTCCTCCTTTAACTCACTTGACTTAAAAAGGACTGACATGTGGTTAATTGATGTTTCTTCATTATGTTATGTGCAGTACTTTTTATTTTATCTTTCTAAAAGGGATACTCTGAATTGCTTTAATTCTGGGCATGTAGAATACCATAAGGTAAGGACAGCGGTCATTTTGATTAAAGCTATGCATCAGATTATTAAGTTAGAGATGATGATTGAGACACAGCAAACAAAATATTTATTGCCAAGAAACTGACTTTGCAGAGTATCATCCACTAATTAATCTACTGTATGTACAGCTATATATACATGTTTGTGTATGTGTATATACACATAAATATAAATTAATGTATCTATATAAATAAATATACACACGTATATGTACAACCCTTGTATGGGCTTCTATTGCAAAAGTTACCTCCTACTTAGTGAATTTTACAGAGAAAACCTTTTGACTGTGTCAATATGATATCCAACTTCAAAATACATGCATGCTAGTAAGGGATCAGCTCATCAATGATTAAATTAGGACATGAGAGAAACTCAGCAGATCGGCGGGTAGTTGATAAAGCAGGGCATTTGGAGTTGGCCAGACTGCGGTTTAATTCCTGGAATTATTATTTCTTGGCTTGGCTTCTAAAAAAATAATGTATCTGCTGTAAGTATTGGTTTTCTCACGTATAAAACAAGGAAATTATAGACAAATTTCACAGAGTTGTTACAGAGATTAGATGCGATAAAGCAAATAAGGCTCTTTGCAGTTATAATATGAATGCCTGCATACAGTAAAGATTAGTACGTTATATATTTACTAGATAATAGAAAAGTGGCTGTAAGGTATTATTATTTGTTCATTCCTTCATGTATATATTTCAATTAAAAAATCTAGGAAGATGTCAGGATTATAGTAAAGACATAAATTAATAACTGAAATATAACGTCTCGCTTTACAGTTATGGTAATTAAGGATATAAATAAATATTAAAGATATAATTCTAAGATATTGGGACACCTTTACTCTGTCCCTTTTTAATCTCTCATTCTTTGTTTTTAAGGTATTTGAATCACTTTGTGTTTATGTACTTTATAATAATCTTGACTCTCCACAGACAGTTGGAATTTTAAGATTGTAGTTGCACTCTTTGGTGTTTAAAAGTGTTATGTTGACATTTTAAATATTGTCCTGTAATGTTTACTTCAAGGTCCAAAGTTATACTAACATTTCTTCTTTGCTATTAGTTTTTGAGATTGTGTATTTGCCTCTTTATGCTTGTGTATCACTACAGTGTTGTCACTCATAGTATGACCCCTTTATTCTTTCAGGAAAATGGTGTATATACAATAGCAAAATTAATTTTACCAAATAAGCAAAAGAATGCAGCAAAAACTAATCTATTACAGGTAATAAACATGTCTGTTGTCCTGCAATATCAAGTTATTGAAACCTGGGGTAACTTTGGTAAAATGATCTATGATTTTTAGAATGTTTAGGTTAGTACTGGTCCCTGTACTGACTATGGGAGAAAATACCTGGCGAGGAAGATTGGCATGGCATGGCATCAAATAATATTAAAACAATGCAGAAGGCTTAACAGTGGTTTCTCTGTGTGGGAGAATTAGGTGATTCATTTAGGTGTTTCTTTGCTTATCAATAAGTTCTATTTTTTTAAAAAAATATCCATTCCTTATGTATCAGAATATAACAACAGGGGAAAATTATTTGCCATCACGGATCTTGACGGGTGAGAAGGGACTTGCCAAGTGGATAAGGGGATATTGGGTGGGGCACCAGTGGCATCTGCTGCAGGGTGGAAGGACATTCTATGCAGAGGGAACAGCACGCACCAAGTGTGAAAGCTGTGAGCTTAGAGTGTGCTGAGGGAAGGGTGAGCTGCTCAGTGGGGCTGGGGTGTGTGGTTGCGGGAGACAGTGCTCCAGGAGATGAGGCCTCACATGTAAGAAAGGGGAACAGTTATGCAGGTTCTAAGTTCATTTTTGAGGAGTGGGTATTGGCAGAGTGGGGGCAGAGGGCAGTGTCCCTAATGTCAAAATCTGATTTAAAGTTAGTCTTTGCAATACTTGTAGCTCATCTTTTCTTTTTCCCCCAAGTCATTTTGAAAAGGAAGAAAGAAACAACCTTTGTCTCCAATCTGATTTAAGAGTTATCATCCAAAATGATGGCCAAACCCAGCAGACTCTTTGGGGATGTCTCTGTGCTGGCGAGCAGGGGTTTTTGGAGAGCTGCCAATGGGAAGGTGCAGGCATGGGACGATTTCTTCAGTGCATCACAGATATATGACACTGTGCTGGTAAACAGATGAAGACAAACCCATCCTGCAGATACATTTTGTTAAGCCAGTAGAGGGTTTTTTACAATTCCAGATGAAGGACTTTTGAGGAGTACGCATGCTCTCCCTTTCTCACAGTCTCCCCTGCTCTCACCTGGCTCCTTCATGTCATTTTGTTGCCGGCCCCACCTCTCTGGGCAATTTGTTTGGGACACTTCTGTATTCAGATCACTGATTTTAGGAATTGATCCCAGATTTGATTCAGCAGACCCTGATCACTCCAATGGTGGCCTATTGTGCAGGCACAGCTGCAGGCTGGGCACACTCTTTTTTCTCAGTTCTGCAAAATGTCAGATGTTTATTTTTCCTAGCTAAAGCCTCACAGGCCTCTTTCTGAGCGTTCTAGGGAGTTACTGTAGATTGTTCTATTTGGGGCATGCTTAAGACTCTTTACTCAGGAGACCAATTTGTCAAGTTTGAGTCCAGTGTGCCTGTGACTATTTTTATATGTCATCATTTCTAGTGTTTATTTTCTCACAGAAACCATATAAATATTGAGGTATACATAGCAGGCTAGAAACAAAATAAACCTTGAGCTCCTGGAAACCTTCAGACGTTTGGTTTTCTCAGCATTGGAATTTTATTTCTTGTCTCTGTACTCATTTTGTACTTTCTAGAAAGAAATGAATGACGAGTCCCGAGTGAAGCAAGGCCAGTATTCCCAGCGTTCTACAACATAAACACTTTGTAAATACGGGAATGACCCCAGGTGCTGGTGTTTTTTTGGTTTTCACTTATAAGCTTTGGCTCCAACCTGGACCAGCCACTTACAATAAAGTCACGTTAATGTATACTTCCTGTTAATTCTTTCCTGAAAGTGTTTTCATTTGCTGAGCTACCATTTAAGAATCACATATCCTTTTGTTTTCTAGTGTTATGCTTTCAGAGCCTTGAGATTTCTCTTCAGTATGGAAAGAAACAGACCACTCTTTAAAAGGTATGAGGTTAGAGAAATATAAGTGACCATTCGATTTAGGAGCTCATTAGATTGAACCGTTTTCACATACTTGGCTTAGATGCAACAGTAGGAAAATAACGCATCAGTATGCAAACCATGTGTCTTCAGATTTCTTATTTCACAGATATAAGTGAGCTATTGTAGTGATTCAGTATCCAGCCACACTGAATATTAACAGAATGATGATGAAAGAGCATAAATCGCCGTATCAATACAACTCCCCTTAATTACATGCGACTGCTATAATTTTAGTTTTCTTTCTGAAAATTAAAGATGTTGACATTTTTAAAAGATGGTATTAAAATATGAGCTTGTTTTTTCCAGCTAGAAATTTGAAAATCGATCTGGGAATTTCCCTTTAGTCAAAGGGAATTTAATCAAAGGGAAAACAAACTTTTTCTGTGTGTCTTTGATAGTGTAGGAGCTCATGTGAAGGGGAGGCTGGACGTTCTGGCGTCAAGATACCGCATTGGTGAGCCTGACCGAAAGGCCACCATTTTGGGAAGCAAACACTGGTTCCCTCAATGGTGTTCTGCACACCATTTAGTTGGGTGGGTTAGCCAAAATCATAGGCCCAAGTTTTCACTAACATCTTGTTAAGAAGGCAGAATAGGCATAAAATATTGAGTTAATATAGTGTTTTTTTGTTCAGAAAGCATGCAGCATCACTTTTTGGCCTTTTGGCTGACATCAAGTACAGAAAGCATGGAGCATTTTATGTTGTTACTTTATTTTTATACGATGCTTGGATTTAGAGGAAAATAAAGTAAAATTAGTTCTTTTTTTTTTTTTTTGACAGAGTCTCATTCTGTTGCTTCTCCTGCCTCAGCCTCCTGAGTACCTGGGACTACAGGCATGCACCACCACACCTGGCTAATTTTTGTATTTTCGGTAGAGGCAGGTTTTCACCATGTTGGCCAGGCTGGTCTTGAACTCCTGACCTCAGGTGATCCACCCACCTTGGCCTCCCAAAGCGTTGGGATTACAGGCGTGAGCCATTGCACCCAGCTACTTATTCTTTATGCTCTTTCGTTTCAAAGCTCTAAACCATCCCTTTTAGTGAACTCAAATATTTAAAATTGAGCCCTTGAAACCAGTGTCTTGGGAATGGTGAATGAATCTCCTTATTTGTTTTATTTTTCATACCAGTATTTTTATTTTCATGGAACTTTAATTTAAAAGTTAGATTAGTATTTACTTATTACTAAAATCTGAGTCAAATGACATTTGTGGAAGTGCTCCACACCCCCCAAAAAAACCCCCAATAAATGTTTCCTTCTAATATATTCAATACCTATACCCCCAAATATCTTACAAATAAGATTTTTGTATAATCTGTATCATATCTAATTTTAAATTATGGTAAAAATATTAACATGCCATCTACCTTGTTAAAATTTTAAGTGTACAGTGTTGTTAACTGTAAGCACAAGGTTGTACAGCAGATCTCTAGAACTTTCTTCTCCATTTGTTTTTTTCTTACCCCACAGAAACTGTAAATAGTGTATTTTTTTAAGGTAAGTTGGAGAATATTGTTTCTCCAACTTTGTTGATAACCAAAAGAAGTTAAATTTGTTTCGTGTAATTAATCAGTGAGCGAGCTGCATTCAAAAGGGAAGTAATGGGCCGGGCACGGTGGCTCACGCCTGTAATCCCAGCAAGGGATTGGGAGGCCAAGACGGGCGGATCATGAGGTCAGCAGATTGAGACCATCCTGGCTTAACATGGTGAAAACTCGTCTCTACTAAAAATACAAAAAATTAGCCAGGCGAGGTGGCGGGCGCCTGTAGTCCCAGCTACTCGGGTGGCTGAGGCGGGAGAATGGCGTGAACCCGGGAGGCGGAGCTTGCAGTGAGCTGAGATCACGCCACTGCACTCCAGCCTGGGCGACAGAGCAAGACTCCATCTCAAAAAAAAAAAAAAAAAAAAAAAAAAAGGGAAGTAATGATCAACAGTGTCCAAGTCTTACGATAAGTGTGTGTAATTTTCTCTGTAGACTTTTCCCCACAGACTTGTTTGAGATCTTCATTGACATAGGACATTATGTACGTGATATCAGTGCTTATGAAGAATTGGTATCCAAGTTGAATTTATTAGTGGTAAGTCCTGAGTTTTCAATATTTTGGCAGGCTGCTATGTAGTCAGGATGGAATTTATCACAGAAACCCATTTCCTTTTTATATTTGGATTAGGAGGATGAACTGAAGCAAATTGCTGAAAATATTGAAAGCATTAATCAGAACAAAGCTCCTTCGAAATATATAGGCAACTATGCGATTTTGGATCATCTTGGAAGTGGAGCTTTTGGCTGTGTTTACAAGGTGACTTTCCCCTTGGGGAACATTTCTGATACTCCCCACCAAACAGCATGTCACACTTGCACGCCAATATTCAATTGAATTAGAACTCTTGTCATTGAAAAATAGCAAACAAATAGATATGAAAATTAGAATGATTGTTTTTGTCAAACAGAGATAGCCACACTAATATTGTTTTAGCTGTAAGCTCTAGAAATCGGCCACTGACTTTTTAAGACAAAAGGCATCATTAATCTGTCACAAAAATATTCAAAAAAACTTCTCCCAATGCATGATGCAATCTCTAAATTGTAAAATGCTACTAAATATTACAGATTGACCCAGGGGATACCAGTGTTTTGAGCTGAGCTTAATGTAAATACAGCTGGAACTTTAAATGCTCTGTGACTTATTTATATGACTTAGTTACTCACGTGATTTTGTTAGCCTATCTCTTTCTTCCCCTTTCTACCTTCTCCTTCTTTACCCTGTTCCTTTTTTTTGTTGTTGTTGTTGTTCTTTATTTTAGGTTAGAAAGCGTAGTGGTCAAAATCTTTTAGCGATGAAAGAGGTCAATTTACATAACCCAGCATTTGGAAAGGATAAGAAAGATCGAGACAGCAGCGTAAGGAATATTGTTTCTGAATTAACAATAATTAAAGAGCAGGTAAATGTTTTTCTTGTTTCTGAAGATGTTTTTCTTAAATACATGTCATTGCAAGAAAGTAGAGTTGTGGTGCTCTTGTCCATGATGCTTATGAACTAGTTCCACATGAAATAATTGACATTGAAGCAGTGATATTTTTTGCCAGCTTTTTCCCTAAGGCTTGACACTGAAGCATAAAACACTGTCTGGAGTTTATATCAGGGTCATGGATGCAAAACAATTGGATTTACAGTACAGAATGCATCATATATGAGAAATCCTTTTCATTGTGAACATATCTATTATTTTCTCATTATATTTTAGGATATTTGGTTACTTAGTTACATACATAGAAATATGACTGTTTCTTGACTTTTGCCAAATGGAACCAAGCTGTTAACATTCCTCAAATATGGCTTATAAAATCTAGAGTGTAGATTTTCAAGATGGGTTATTATTTATTGGCATGAGCAGAACACTCTGACATAATGTAACAGCTCAATTAACTCTCATTATGAAAGTTTGTTTGAGGAGGAAGAATAAACATTTCAAAGAGAAATGGGATTTCTTTGTGTGATCCAAGAACACATTGGTTTCTTTTTCAGCCTTCCTTGTTTGCACATTCATTATGAATACTGTTCATTTATAATTCCTGTGGTGCACTGTCAGCTTCGCTGCTTTCGTCCTCCACTAGTCACATTTGCATGGCATCTGTGTTGGGATGTAACAAATTCCATGAACATGGAGGCCTTTATTCATAGAAATCGATAGTTCTACTCCAGTGTATACATTATAGTAAATATTATCATTAATTGTTTATTTTATAGTTGATTTTATTACTAATAGACCAGACTTTAAAAAGTTTGTTCATGTGTTTGTGTGGTCATCTAGCCTTCCACAGTGTGCTCTTTCATTGTAGCAAAAGGCTAGAACAGGGCTTTTGGACTAAGCCAGTCCAGTGTTTTCATCTGGACCCAAATATGGTTTTAGTCCTTATGGGTGAGCCAGGTCCAGAATATGGTTCTGGTTGGTTACCTGGTCACATATTGTTTAAGATCTGCTGGCTGCTTGCTAGTTGATGAAGTAGATTATTTGTTTTAGCATGTTTCCTAAGAAAAGAAACTGTTAGACTAGGGTTAGATAGGAGGCCTATGCTTGGGCTTTTAGGTGACTCAAACTTGCTCTCTCGCTAGAGGATCAAACTGATGGAAAGGATGATAACATTGAGTCCTTAAAGGAGGAGGTAGTGACGGGCAGAAGCAAAACAAATGGGGCTAGAATGGGAGAGTAAATTAAGATTAACAAAGAGGATCCCAAATGCAGGTGCTTAAAAAGAGGACTCACAGTACAGTGGGTTATTTCCCTTTCACGGAACAATCCCAAAGTGAGTAAACCATGTTGGAGGTGTTCTCTGCTCCATGCGATCATTTGGGGATGCAGGCTTTTTTCTCTCTTCTTGTACTGTTACCTCCTAGTGCATTGTCTTCATCTGTGTGGTTGAAACTGCCATAGCCATGCTCACTTCCAAAGTGGGATGAGGAGGAGCATGGAGGGCTATTCCCAAGGTTTAGAGTTCACACAGGAAGCACACATGCTTCCTCTCATATTCCACAGGTCAGAGCTGAGTGGTAGCCTCACCCCCAGCTTCAAGGGAGGCTGAGAAGTCTTCTCTAACTGGGAAGCCATGTCCAGCTACAACTGCACTGCAATGAGAGAGCAGGTTTTTGGTGGACAGCTAGCAATCATCCTGCAAAAAGACTTGCAGAAAGACCAAAAAGAGATGCAAGCAGGCCATTTGTTGATGTGATGGTGACTGTTCTAAGATAAATTTTATCTAGAAACTCAAATTATAAGCAAAAACTACAAAAATATTAGCATTCTTCTAGAAAATGACCTTTTTAAAATTAAAACATTAGAAATTCCACTAACATTCTTAACTTATATCAAGGAGAAATTTCACCAGACACTTTTAAAAAATGGTGAGGAAGACGTTATTCAATACTATGGCAATAGAAGTCAAACTGTTGTAATAGAGGAGAGAGATTGAACCCAACTCTGAATTCGAGGACCGGACAGCTGAGGACTCAGAGCCAATGGTCAGGGTGAAGGGGGTCAGTGGACGGAAGTTTACTAAGAGGAACTTGGTTAGATATCAAGGGTGAGTGGATGGGAAACTTAATTGGAGGTCAAGGGTGGGAGATTTTTCCATAAACTGACTTAGCAGGATATAAGTTGCTAAAACTGACAGACCAAGGATGAGGCCTAGTCATGAAGAGGACTCAGAGGAGTCTGACTAAAGCTTGGTTAAGTAGGAAGTCCTTGTCAACTGTTATTATGATTTAAAATGAGTTAACTCTTAGATTATGTCATTTTGCTACTAATCATTTTGGAGAGCATAGAAAGACAGAAATAATGTAAATAGACACAAACTTTACATAAATATTTATATGGTAGAGAGAGGTAAAGAACAATGAATATTTGTAGTCAACAGAAGCTACCTCATTTCACTTTTCTCCTTTATACAGTCTGTGTGTGGGGTTGTGACACGGCATGCTAAAGGAATTCTTAAGATTCCTTCTACCTCTATAGTTCTCTTGGTTAAGTTAGATAGTAAAGTTAGGTGATAGAACGTTTTAAATTTTATTTAATAAAGCTATATAGGATTACTATTTTCAGATCAGTTTATAAGCAACAAGTTTTTAAAAATCACAACAATCTCAGTTCAATGATATCTTGAAGTGCTTAGCTTTGTAAATAAATATAATTTCTTTGTAGTTTTCAAATATGAAGTCCAACTAAGTAGTCAGTGAAAAAACTTGTATTTTGAAGCAGTGCAATACATGTTTGTTATTTATTTTCTTATAGCTTTATCATCCTAACGTTGTACGTTATTACAAAACATTTCTGGAAAGTAAGTATGAGTTTTCATGATATTTCTAAATAAGGAAACATTTTTGTCACATATATTTTTATATTAGAATGTCGCAAAAGAAACCTTATCAACTATTTTATTGACCTTTTTTTGTTAATATGACAGTAGATGATCTTAAGCATCACTTTCTCGACTAGCAAAACAGTGACCTAGTCAGTGACCTGAAGATAGTTATAAAATACTTAGCTCCCCGTGTGAAAAACACATGAACAAATGAAAATAGTTATTGCTGTTCTCATATACAAAAAAATTACTTAATAGGATCAAGAAAAAAGAAAACTAATGGATGGTGGTTTCCTTAAGAAAAGAAAAGAAAAGGAAGTTGCTTTTGTTGACTCCGGTGTCATTTTCCATCCCCAAAATAAGTTGGAGAGAGCTAGGTCTTTGGGATTTCTTTTACCTGAAGTTCAGGTAAATGCCACAAGGTGGCGATGGAGCCCAGACTGATTCTGCAGGTAGGCAGGCTTGCTTTCTGCAGGTATGATGGAATGCTGAACTAGAACCAAAACACAGATAAAGCTAAACTCAGCCACTTTGTTTGTTTGTTTGTTTTAAATAGGACCCATGACAGAAATGATACAAGTATTGATAAGCTTTAATGATATGTGTCACGTATGAAATGTCAAAATAAATCTCCACTTGAAGAATGATTTAAAGAGATACAAGGCAATGACTGGGGCTTCCGAACTACCTCTTTATCAGTGCTATTGCTATTTAAGAAAACCTTTTGTGTGTGTACATTGGCATTTGGGACAGCCGGGAGATGGGAGATTTTACCCATCTCCCTTCCTCTAGATGACTCAGAAAAACTCAGTGCTAAAACTCGTGCAGTAAATCCTGTCCCCTTAGCCATTTGTTCTTGATGTTAAAATAATTTTCTATAATTTAGTGCATATCCCCTCAAAAAAGGTTGGCTTCTGACTTGTACTGAAGTGATGTAACTTGTCTTAATATAAAAAACAAAAACGTTTTTTACTACCTGACAGCTTCCAAAAAGAACTGGAAATGGCCGCCGGGCGCAGTGGCTCACGCCTATAATCCTAGCACTTTGGGAGGCTGAAGCGGGTGAATCACTTGAGGTCAGGGGTTTGAAACCAGCCTGGCCAATACGGTGAAACCCCGTCTCTATTAAAAATACAAAAAAAAAAAAAAAAAAAGCTGGGCGTGGTGGTAAGCGCCTGTAATCCCAGCTACTTGGAAGGCCAAGGCAGAAGAATTGCTTGAACCCGGGAGGCAGAGGTTGCATTGGGCCGAGATCGCGCCACTGCACTTCAGCTTTGCAACAGAGCAAGACTCCGCCTCAAAAAGAAAAAAATAAAAATAAAAATAAAAAAGAAGAAGAATTGGAAATGGCTTAAAAATAAATAAAATATGATCTAATAGATTAGGAAATTGCAATAAAGAGGAATGAAGGATGAGAAAATTAAAAATAAAGCTAGAAGTAGTATTGGTACATAAATCAATATTTCTTGAAATTATGAAAAATTGGAAACAATATAAATGTCTATCTGTAGGAGAATGATTAAATAAATTATGGTATCCCCGTATTGTGCAATACCATACAACCAGCAGAAAGAATGGTATGGATCTGTGTGTACTGAAATATAAGGCCGCTTAATGAAAAAAACATAAATTGCAGAACATGTATGATTCCATTTTTGTGAACATTTTCTACACAAATGTTTTGTATACATGCCAAAGTTTCAAAAGCCACATATCACATCCCATTGTTAGTAAACCCTATTGGTTTTAGAGGAGGAAGTAGAATTTACTCCTTTGTTTCTTGGCATCCAAAGCAAAAAGACAAATACAGTCAGTCATGAAGTTCTCCGTATCCATAAGATAAAACCTGGAGAAGTCCATTTTTTTTTTTTTGCTTTTGAAAGGCATAACAGAAATTCCTATCATGTGTATTATTTTCAACTGTGTCATTGCAAGACCATGGCATTATTCCGGTGTAAAATTCTGTAAGGTAAATCTTTCAGACTATGAACCAATACTGTTGAAAATGCAATTTTCTGAATGTCTTGCCTTGATCTGAGGGTAAATTTTAGACTGTTGGGAGGAAGGATGGGCTTACAGGTTCTTCAGGGAATCCTCCATGACTGGAGGTCATTTGCTTGTTCTCTGTGGCACCTTTCAATCATTCCACATCCTGGCATACGTAGAAAATGATAATATTTGCCAGTGTAAACTTATGCTAAGGGGTTGCCTGTAGCCAGAAGATACTGTTGCTGCGCCCCCGTTTCCCTAAGACCCTCCCCACCTCTTCCAGGGCTGAGTGGATCCATATTTAACACGTCATCCCTAATTCTTTAGTGTTAGTGTCCCGCACAGACATTGGGAAGCTTGAACTCTCATTTGTAAAGTTTTTCAAAATATCTGTATTGAGTTTAAATTTCTATGACCTTTTGTGATATTTATATAGATGATAGGTTGTACATAGTTATGGAGCTTATAGAAGGAGCCCCGCTTGGAGAGCATTTCAGTTCTTTGAAGGAAAAACATCACCATTTTACTGAAGAAAGACTATGGAAAATATTTATACAGGTATGTTTTTATCTTCATTAAATTTTTCTTGAAACAGTAAAATTCTGAGCTGGCTTCTTAAAGACATGTGCAGTAGTCATCATTGGCTATATGTATGTTGGGGGAAATAAAATTTGTTTTCTATTCATTGTTTCAAGCTGTGCTTAGCTCTTCGATACTTACACAAGGAGAAGAGGATTGTCCATAGAGATCTGACACCAAACAACATTATGTTGGGGGATAAGGACAAAGTAACAGTTAGTAAGTATAAAGATTTTAAACCTTTTAACTAAAGAATCCCTGAATACTATTTTAGAGCAGTAGTGTCCAATAGAACTTTTGGCACTCATGGGAATGTTCTTTGTCTGTGCTGTCCAGTACCGTAGCCACTAGCCACATGTGGCTATTGAGCACTTGAAATGTGATGAGTGTGACTGAGGAAATATATCTTAAATTTTAATTGTTTTTTCTTTTCTTTTTTTTTTTTTTTTTTTGAGACAGAGTCTTGCTCTGTGGCCCAGGCTGGAGTGCAGTGGTACTATTTCAGCTCACTGCACCTTCCACCTTCCGGGTTTCCAGTGATTCTTGTGCCTCAGCATCCCGAGTAGCTGGGATTACGGGCACCCGCCACCACGCCCACCTAATTTTTGTATTTTTAGTAGAGACAGGGTTTCACCATGTTGGCCAGGCTGGTCTCGAACTCCTGGCTTTGTGTGATCCACCCACCTCATCCTCCCAAAGTGCTGGGATTGCAGGCTTGAGCCCCCATGCCCGACCAAATTTTATGAAATTTTCATTTAGACATCCCTATGTGATGAATGGCTACCATGTTGGACAGTGACTAGTGTAGTTTTAAATGAGCTGTATTTTGCTCATATGAGAGAATGAACTACTCTTAGAATACATAAGTATTTAATTCCAAAATCAATGGTTTTCAGGTTTTTTCTTACTGCAGAACACTGCCTCATCAACGAAAGCTTTTATGACCACCATATGAATGCATTGTTTTGAACCATTTTACCATAGTCTGTGCCTTATGAGTGACAGATGTACATATGGAGGGCTGTAAAACCTCTAGCCATTTGTATATTTCAACATAGAGTTTTTGTTACAATTTTTTTCATCTGTAGTAGGTAGGCCTGATGTTGGATAAAATTTTGCAAATGAGAAGGTTTATTTTCTCCTCCCAATTGTTAAAGTCTTAATCATAACTTAAAATTAAGTTTTGAACTTAGGATGACATATTGGCTTTCTCCTGCCTGCCTCATGAACGCTTGTATTACCCTCATGGACTTTAATGGTTCACTAACTACAATTACGGAGACACCTTCCTAAACCAGCAGTCTCCAAATATTTTTCATCATAACATCCCAGCAGTAAAAATTTTTTAAGAATACGCTGCCAATGTACATAGGCTTATTTATAAATTCTATACATATATATTACTGAGCAAAGATTCTGTAGTAAATAACAAAGTCTACAGAAATAAAACATAAAGGGATACGTTTAAAAATAAAAATAGAGATCTTAATACTTTTGCTGCCCTCCACCCCATTGGGTTGCCTTAGATACTCAGTGCTGGAGACTACTGCCATCAATGTTATTGATGTGGAGACATCATCGATGTCATATGACAACATATGACAGCATCTAAAGCTGAGTCCCTTAGTTTTAGAATTTAAGTACTCATGAAGGCAATTCCAAATGTACACATTTGCTATAACAACATGTGTTCAGGAATGATAAGATTTACCATCCAGATATTTATAAGTAGAACATCATCTTAATATATTAATATTAATATATTTGTATATTAATATATTTGTTGAAAAATAAAAAACAACCTACAACAGAAACTCTAGATAACCTTCAATACAGAGCTACCTGGAAATATTTCCAAGCCAATGCATTGTGAAATTTAAAAAGGGACAAAATAACTTGAATCTTTATCTTGGACACACATTTGCTTAATCATTTGAAATTAATTATAACTTCGTTTACCTTAGGCTTCTTATGTTTTCTCTTTTTATAAATTGAACTTATATTTCCTGAAAATTTCTTACAATTTATTTATATGCTGGTATGTCAATTTACAAGTTAATAAGGATTATTATAAATTATGTTTTAATTTTATAACAAATAGTATATATATACACATATATAACACAGTTATGTATATATACAACAGAGCAAACATGTTTAATCCTCCTTAAGTGGCTGTTCAGGCCATATTTTCTGAGTAATAGCCAACTCTGCGTTTTATTTTCTTACGAAGATTAGCTGTAATCATTTCCTTTCATTACATTTAAATGTACTAAGCTTAATATTTTATTGCAGTAGCCTGGTTTATTTTTTTCTAAACTTATATTTGCTTTCTTTAATCATTATCACACATCAAAACAGTTTACAAAATAAAAAGCTTATAGAGAAAAACAGTTTCATGCCCCACCCCTTTGAAACCCTTAGTTCTCTTTGCACAAAACAGCTACTTCTCCACTTTTTATTCTTTTTCTTATATGGTGTTTGATTTTCTATTGTAATGGGTGAAAATTTAGTTTTCTTTCTTCTTCTTCCCCATCTACCATCCTGCCAGTACAGTTATAGCAGAATTTTATGTTAAGTCAATATTCAATGTTCACATTATTATCACTGTGTAATTATTGTTAGATGTTGATTACCTATCCTTTCTCATAGATCGTTTTGTTTTTCTTAGAGTTAATGATTGCCTTCTTTTTTGTTTGTGTTCCTAGTTTTCTTTGTACCTATTTTTTACTTTTCTCCAAATCTTCCAGAAGAATTATAAAGCCCTCTCAGTACTATTTCCACATGGTCAAACCTGACAAGTACTCCCACTTTTGTTTTCCTGGACTCCTTGTTCCTGCAGCTGCTTGTCGCAGTGTACTCTGGGTTTCACTTCAGGCCTGCTGCACAACCATTGTCATGGAACTATTGTTTATTGATCTTCCAGTTGTAGACTCTGTTTCTTATGTTCTGTGTGTTTTTCTTTGTAAACTCCCCTGCTCTGCTGAAGCATGTCTTCTGGTACTTTTCTAAGAAAGAGTGCTTTGGGCGTTACGTTTTTTGGATGTTCACTTGCCACAAATATTTTTATGGACCCTCTTATTGGACTGGTAGTTTGGCTTGGTGTATGTATTCTCAGAGGAAAGTCCTTGTTCTCTCGAGTTTTAAAGGCATTTCTCCAGTCTTCTAGTATCTAGTTTTGCTGTCAGGAAATCCAATGTTCTTTTGATGCCTATTTCTTGATACATGAAGTATTTTATCACTCTGGAAAATTTCAGAATGTTCCCTTTATCCACTGCTTTGGATGAGTCTTTAAAATCCAATGTGTCTGTAGTTAGGTGTGCTCTTCAATCTGGAGACTTAAAATTTAAGTCGTGGGAAGTTTCCTTGCATTATTTCTTCACTACTCTTCTCCCCTCTGCTCTCTCTGTTTTGATTTTTAGAGTTCTTTTTAGTCTTAGATACCATATGTACAAAATGGTCTCCTAATTTTAAAAATAATTATCTTAGTTCTTAACTGTTTGTCTGTTTGTTGTAATTGAGTTATTTCTTCAACTTTCTTTCCCATTCCATTGCATGTTAAATTTATATTATCATATTTTAATTTCAAAAAATTTTATCTTATTTTGTGTTTTATTTTTATGGAACCCTGTTTTTATTCTTTCTCAGGGTAATATAGACTTTTTTTTCTTCAGCATCCTGAATTGTTTCTGTATCTTCTGAAGGTGTGTGTGTGTGTGTATATATATATATATATGTGTGTGTCTGTGTGTATATACGCATATATATACACACACACCCACACACACCACACATACATATACATACATATATAACACTAAGCAGGAGTATATATACACATTTTATTCCTGCTTAGTCTTATCTCTCTTTCCGGCTGGGGGCTTTTCTCAACTGTCTTGTGACCCTGTGCTGGTCTTTAATAATTCTGAGGAAGTCATGAAAAAAGCTGTTGGAAGCACTGTGAGTTCCAGTTGAGGCTGTCATCTGGTGCCCTTCCTTATAGTAAAATGGAAATTTTCCTTTGAAGACTCCAAAATCAGTATCTAAACTTTTATTTTTCTAGAGAAAACTCTTTGACTATCTTGCCTGCGGGTATGTGCACCTGTTTGCTGGCATTCTGGGAGCAGCATCAACGAACAGGACTCAGGGAACCACATTCAGTTTATAGATTTTCGTTGAATTCTTCTCTGCTTGGTTTCTTGCTGGTTTATTTCTTTGAAAAATGAATATTTTCTGTTAGTGGCAGAGGGTGCTTGATTTACTGGCTGTGTGTATGTGGGAGGGCACCTGGGAACTTTTTCTCAATTCTATGTATTGAGCTTTCTGCTTCTCTTCTCCTTTGGATGGCACCCTGGGCTCTGCAGGGTAAATGGGCTCCCCTCAGCCTTCCTCCTCAGACACATGGGTGGCACTTTTGCTCTTGTGAGTCTGACATCATCTTCTACCTGCTTTCCATCTGCCACACGTTTATTGGAATATCTCATCCTCTGTTGTTGCCAAGCCCATTCTCATTGTTCCTGTGGGTTAGTAACATACCAAAGAATATCCCCTCTCCCAGCTTTTTCTTTTTTTTCCATTTTAGTAGGGTTTGAGATTTAGAGGAGATAAAAGCATATAGTCAATTTACCTTTTAACCCAAAATGGGCAGGCTAGTTATATTCTAAGTTTACACATTTGACTTAAAACATCCCATTTTCATGTTGACTCGCTAATAAATATGTTTATTTCTACTTGCATTCAAGTCATATAGGACTCCCTAGAAAAAGTTACTTTGTTTTACAAAAATAAGCAAACCTTTGTTTTGTCCTTCCCTGTCCTGCCCCTCAGTGTTATTTTACTCAATCTTATTAATATTTATCAGAGTTCTACTTAGGAGTTATACAATTGAAGAATTACTTCCAATTTTTTTTTTTTTTTGAGATGGAGTCTTACTCTGTCGCCAGGCTAGAGTGCAGTGGCACGATCTCGGCTCACTGCAACCTCTGCCTCCTGGGTTCAAGCGATTCTCCTGCCTCAACCTCCCGAGAAGCTGGGACTACAGGCGCATGCCACCACACCCAGTCAATTTTTGTATTTTAGTAGAGACGGGGTTTCACCGTGTTGGCCAGGATGGTCTCGATCTCTTGACCTTGTGATCCGCCCTCCTCGGCCTCCCAAAGTGCTGGGATAATAGGCACAAGCCACCACACCCTGCCTACTTCCAGATTTTAAGACCATTTAGCTTTAAGTGAAGCAGTATTTTCCTAGTTTCAAATAAAGAAGCAGCACAGCAGTTGGTGGCATACTGGTGAGGCTAGCAGCCTTCAGATGAAGAAGCAGTGAGCTCAGAATGGGATCCTAGCCTACTCTAGTTTCTCTTCACTAAAGCAATTGTGTGGTTAGGGCATTGATGTACTCCCATTATTTTCAGTGAATATAAAATGATTTTATGACTGAAAAGATAATCCATAGAGATTTGATGTCATTCTTTAAAAAATATTTTAAATATAATAGTGCTGAAATATTTTTCAGTGTCTATCTCTATTGATATAATGTAAATATGTCCATTAGTCTCTTATCTTTAAGAGGGATTATGGTTAAATTAAAACCCTGCAGCATTAATTTAAAACTAAGTGTATAAAATTTCCATATTTTGGGAAGTGGAATGCAGCTGCAATTAGTAGAGCCTGTGAGAGTGAGCTGGCTGCTGTGGGTGTTAAAGCATGTCACCTCAGAGGGGCAGCCTTGTTATGTTTTATTTTTCTCTTTGCTTGCGCTGGAAGGTTTGTTTACTTCCAGAAAAGAAACACAGAATTGCCAAATGATGTTTAAGATGCATGAGACAAAGTGTACTGAAAATGTGATCAGAAAAAAAAAGCTTTCAGGAAACTAAAATTTTCATCTTCTCATTTTTTTCAATATAGGTGAATTAAATGTTTAAGATTGAGGTTGGTTCGCAATTATTTATAGTAAGCATGCTGACAGGAGTTTGCTTTGCTGAGGAAGCAGAGTAGAAAGTACTCACATATTCTGTTATGCTTGGTTTTACAAATGCTATGTATTTTTAAGCCTAAATATATTTCCATTTGAAAGACTACCTTTTGATGACATGTGCCATGACACATGTTCAGGTCTTGCTCCTCCATTTATTTGCAGCCTTTGAAACCATACAAGGGAACAGACCCCGACTCAGTGGTACATGGGGTGAAACACAGTCAACATTTGCCCTAAATACTGTCATCTGCCAAGTAAGGTCCATATTGTGCCATCACATTACAAAACGACTCTTAAGGGAATTTGTAAAAATGAACTTACCCTTGAACCCACCATTCCATATTTCTTGATCTTTTCAAATACCCACATTTTAATGTAAGATTTCCATGTCCCCTTGCCTCCTCTGCTTTCAAATAAAAAAGAAAAAACAAAACTCATTTAATTATAGTTAACAGATTTCAGACATGGGCTTTAGTACATGACGCAGAAGGTCACATGTTCATCTTGCAAACAAACAGACTGTGTGAATGCGTGTTTCTCAAGTGATATATGGCAACTGCTCTGATGGTAACAACAAGGACAAACCTGATTCAGTGTAAAGTTTATCAAAGGCTCCAAGGCTCATCAAATGTTATCACAGGTCAGGCATTGCCGGGATAGCTAAAAGATGAAAGCCATGGTTTCTTCTCCCTGAGCTCCAGTCTTATGGGGGAAAACTTCTGTTATTCGCTCAGCAATTACCTTCCCAGCTGACACATCCTACAAGTGAGCACAGGAAGCATGAGGGACATAATCTATGTCTTCATGAAGCTTGTAATTCTATTACAGAGTGATGAAGGCTAGAATGTATATGCAAAATACTGTAACAAGTAACAAGTAACCTGAAAGTCTCAACAGCCTAAAACAGTGGCAAACTACAGCCCGTGGGACAAATGGAGCTGTGGCCTATTATTATATGTCCTGTGAGTTAAGAATGGTTTTTGTATTTTTAAATGCTTGTTGAAAAAAGAAGAGTACATGACAAAGACCATATGTGTCCCGCAAAGCCTAAAATGTTTACTATCTGGCCTTTACAGAAAAAGTTTGTCTGCCCCTGACTTAACAAGATTCGTCTCCTGCTAATGCTACGTGTCCATTATGTGTCAGTAAGGGAGTTTCTTCTGTACTTCTTCTACATCCCAGAGGCAGGAAAGACAGAACATGGGAAACCATGCCGTGTCTCTTAAAACTTCTGTCCCAAAGTAACACATGTTACTTCTACTCAGATTTCACTGGTCAAAGAAAGTCAGGTTTAACAGGATGCGATGCATTCCTCCCCCGAGAGAATATGAGTGAATAGCTATATAGTCTATCACAGCTATATAAGCACTGGGGAAAATGTGACTAACTCTGCCTTAGGGATCTTTTGGTGCAGAGTTAAGCAGGAAGGGTAAGAGCAGTTAATGCAGGGGCATAGCACATGCAGAGGATAGGGACATGAAGGAGTATAGTGTGTCTAGGGACTATCAAGGTGTTTGATGTGGCAAGAGATGAGGGAGACTTGGTGGGTGGGGAGGTTGTCAAAGACTTATCCTCAGATTTTTCAGACTGGAAATTATATGATCAGATCTGGGAGGTAGAAGGATTATTAAAATGGCAGGTGAGGGAGCCTGCTGGGGAAAGACTGGACACAGATACTCAGTTTAGGACATGTATCAGTTAGAATATGTTCAGGTGCCAGAAGCCAAACTAACGATGGCTTAAACCATGAGGATATTTAGTTATCTCACAGCAAGGGGTCTGAGGGTGAGTAGTTCCAGGGTGGGTTCAGCAGCGTAGGGAGATCAGCCATGATCTAGTCCTTTCTGTCCTTTCTTTCCAATATCCCCAGCAGTTTGACTTCTCCACATATTTGTCATCTCATAGTCACAAGACGGTTGCCAGAGCTCCAGACATTATTACCAAATTCAAAGACAGGAGGCAAGCTGGCTGCATGGGTAAAATCTAGGAAAAAAAAGTGTCTTCTTCGAATGCTGTTTCCTCTGGTTTTATTGTTAAAGAAAATCTTTCAAAGGTCTCCAGTAGCCTTATATTGTGTTGACTGAAACCAAGTCATGTGACTACTCCTCATTGTAAGAGAGAGTATTGAGGTGAGCTTCCAGCCTCTATAGTTGGAGATGAGAAAGGGAGAGGATTTGGTTGATGGCTTTTGGAGAGCTAGCCCACAATGTTTGCCACTGAAGGTTCTTGCCTTTGTTCAGGAAAGACATGATGTGGGTTTTTCCAATGACAGCAGGAGAAGAGGATGTGAAAAAGGGGCTTGATTCAGCAGTTATTTGGGACCCAGAATTAAAAAGATTTGGTGGCCAGTTAATGAGATGTGAGGTATGAGAACAGTTGAGAAAGAGGCAAAGTTTGCGAAGATTGCTCTCCCATTGGCAGAGATTTAGGTGTAAGGTTTTGGACATGCTTAGTTAAAATCTCATAATGCTCTTCTCCTGGTTAAAATCCTTCAAATAGTTGCCTATGATATTTAAGATAAAGTTTAGTTTCCTTATGGCACCCAAGGCCCTTTCTTCATAATCTCCTCCTTGCTCCTTGCTCTGACCTCCTGGGATAGGTTGCACTTTCCTGAACAGGATGTGGCTCTATACCTCTGGGACTTCTAACATGCCATCCCACTGCCTGGAATGCTCTTCCTCCCTTCTGCCACTCAAGTCAAATGCCCTTCCTCCGGGTCGCATCTTTGACATCCACATCTGATATGTCCAGTTTCTGGGATCCCTTAGTACACTGGTCTGCCTGTCTTACAGCACATAGCACAAAGTATTGAAAACACTAGCTTATTGCCATCTTCTCCTTGAGGTGAGAGAAACGAACTTTCTTGACCTTATATCTCTGATAGCATTTAATATTTTTATTGACTAAACGAATAGAAGAATGAATGAACAAATGAATGAATTAATGAGCAAATGAACAAAAACACATCCAGGTGGAAATATTCAGAAGCCATTTACAAATAGGGAGCAGAGATTGAGGCAATACCTGGGTTTGAGATCTCCTCTGATAGCCAAGATTGTCTAGAAAGAGTGCTTAAAACAAGAGGAGTTGAATATTAATGTAGAAATTGCATGCACACATGGGCAAAGGTCCAAGCAGTTCCCACTGTCATCTGAGCAAACAGTAACCCAAAGAAAAATATTTACTTTCTTGAGTGCCACCAAAGTTTAAGACATTGAATTGGACCTACCCTGTATTGCCAGAATCTTTGATATTTTAAATTTTTTAGAGGATTAGAGGATTTTTAATTGTTATTGGTTGGCTAAACTGCTGCTGAGAAATCTGTGTCATTATATATATATAAAAAAGAATTAGTATTGCAATTCTGATAGGGAACTCAAAGTCCTTATATGCACATTACTCATATACTTACAAAACCTGGTCAAATACATATATGATGGACTCTATCGTGGTTTTTGTAGGTCTGTCAACATGCCTTGCTTTGAACTTGTTCTGTGGTTTACTTCCTGTTAACAGGATGTAGTGTCTATTTGAGTTTGAGCTGACACAACTTGAGTACTCTTAAAAGACTGCAGAATATTGAGCCACTTGTGTTAAATACCCTCATAGCAACTGTTGTGAGAAGGATCACCATGAAATTTTTCTTAGTCAACGTATTGGCCTCATGTTAGTAAGAAAGTAAGAATATTTTTGTCAAGTTATCACAGTTGCCTTGTATTGCCATTGGGTCTCATAACATAAAAAGGAAATGTCAAAAGAAATTCAGTCAATTCCAATTTCTGAAGTACTTTAAAGATTCTTGCACCTTTGGTGGGTCATTCTGCATTTCTCAGATTCTGTAATTTTGAGTTGGCTACAAGAAAAAGATAACAATGGCAATTTGACAGAGTTAGAGCCAGGTGGGGTTAGTTCCTAACCCTGACAATTGTTATGCTCCTCTGATGAGACAGCGACCTGGGTGAGCACAGAAGGAGACACCAAATTTTTATGACCTTAGATGAAAGTTGCAAATAGTAACCTCACAATTGAGGTTTATAAGGCCAAATAAAAACACCAAAGACTAAGGTTAATAAAATAGAGTTCATTTTAGTGTGTATTTGAGATATGATTTGGTTCTCTGGGAGCTTTTAAATGAAGGGGGTAGAATCTGATGTGTGATGTGTTCTGGATGAGTTGTTTTCACTCTGTAAATTTTCCTAAAGTGTGTTTTCTGAAGCAACATAGTGAGTAGGTGGTAGTAGCTATTTTTATAGAGACTAATTCAGTGGTACAGAGTACTATGCTTCTGGTTATGTCATCAGCATTTCCAGCCAGCTAAGTCTACTAAAGCCATTGGAGCTTCAGAGATACTGCCCTGATGTCCATCCTAGGCCTTTTAAGAACTAGTATCATGCCACACACAGTGTGTATGTGTGTGTGCGCGTGTGTGTGTGTGTATGACTGCATGTGTGCACATGTGTGAGAAAAACAGAGTGCACCCCTGACTTCTCATCCTCATAGGAGTCTGGCCCTTGGCACTTTTATGTAATATTCGAGCTATATGTACAGAGCTCCATTATTCCAACTGATAGTAACCAGAAACAAACCCCATTCTGAAGAATGATTTTAGAAGAGCCCCCTGTGGTTTACTTCCCATTAACCCCAGATATAGTGTCTATTTGAGTCTGAGCTAAGGACATTAGTTTTTCCAAAAATCCAGTCTGTTGATAGACATCTTAGAACTAAGTGATGTTTATGTACCACAGATATGGAGTTACCTAGAATTCAGAAAGAATTCAGAATTCTTTTATCAGGTGTTGAATTTTTCATCTTGAAGCTCTGTGTCATCGTAACTCCATCAATCAAATCAAGCAAATAATGATGCTGTTGAGAAAGAGAAGTTCCTTCCCTCTCCCTCATCCCTGAGGGAGTCCACACTGGAGAAGAAAGCTTTGGTGAAGTGGAAAGTGGCAGGGTACACGGGTCCCTGGCACACCAACACCAAACACCTGCCCCCTACTCTTTGTTTAGGAATATCCACTTTAGACTTAATTAGCATGCCATTTGTTGAATTAGAAGTAATTTTAGTATTAATAGTAGTTGGACTTCATTTAGTGGAAGGTTGCGAAGCAGTTTGGGGGGCAGAGATTAGAATCCGAATGACCTTCAGAGGAGGAAGTGCCAATGATACAGGTTCATTGAGGGAAAGCTCTTAGGATTATCCTGGGAAACTCCTTCCTGTCCCTCACTGACTCCTGCACTGAGAGGATGTTACTGATGGTCAGGAAGCAGTTGGGGGGCAGAGATTAGAATCTGAGTGACCTTCAGAGAAGGAAGTGTCAATGGGACAGGGGTTTGTTGAAGGTCACTCTTCTTTAATGATCTTACCACAACTGTAAGTTTACATTTATATGTATGATTCTTTATTTAATGTGTATCTATACCACTGGTCCCTAAAGTCTGTGTCATCATGGATGGTTTTTGACCTGGTTATCATCTTATCTTGAGACCTGGTTCAGTACCTAGAACATATGCTTTTAGTGTTGGACAAATGAGTAAATGGACAATCGTGAGGTCCAGATAAGGCAGCTGGAAACTTTGTAAAAAATAGCAATTGGAAGACCTTCTGGTATATCAGTAGGAGCCTGATGTGATGAAGGCAGGTGTTGGTGGATTGTTTCATTGCCAAATACCCTGTAGGAGAGATTAAAAGGAAAAGCTTTCTAAAGAAGTGCATCCCCTTTTTTGCAGGAGGAGTGACAACCTAAGCTCCTGGCACATTTAAACTATACTCAGACGAATCAAAAGAAAGATGCAGATACAAGAGCTGGTGAGGGGTTGAATATAGCAGCAAGTGAGAAAAGGCAAATTTCAAGCCCAGGAAATGGGGAAGATGAGATGCCATCTGGTTTACTGGGATATCTCTGATGACTGAATGATGAGCCCAGTCTTAGGTGGGAAGTGGCAGGTGCTTTATAGGGCTGGAGGTGAAATCCCAGACAAAGGTTGGGACTTTATGGTTGAATTTGGAAGTCACTGACACGTATGTGATGGGTGAAAGGTTGTGAACAGCTGGGTTGTTCCCTGTGGAAAGGTACAGGAATACCTTGCATCTGTACAGTATTTTAAACTGCTTTTCACCTATTGTCATGCTGTTGTTGAAGCAACCCTTTGCAAACTGTAAGGTAAGTTTTATAGGCCATTTTTGAAAACCAGAGAGCAAGAATCTAGGGATTCAGTGAAAGCCCACACAAGTTTTCCATCTGAAGGCTGGTAATTGTTGGCTGTAGTGTAAATGTGCTATAGAATTTAACATTTTCTGTATCATTTGTTCTGTCAGAGGGGATAATTTCTTTGGATCCTATATTTTTTTCATACTGTGCTGTACGCAAAATGTTTTCTGTTATCATTTTGAATACCTATAATGGCACATGAATGCTTTTATGAGTAAAGTTTCTGAAATAAAACATTTTCTTCTTCTCCAAATATGATCACAAATGAGGAAAGAGTAATAGAAACATTTGTTACCACCAAACATTGTTACCACCAAAGTCTCCCAAATGTCCAAACAATATTAGTTTTTGCTCATTTTAAGAATACTTCTCAACTATCTGTTTTTAGGGATATCTGTCCAAGTGTCTGCTATTATCTAAATTAACTGGAGTGAATAAAATCATTGTAATGCTTCTCAGTTTTTGCCTTTCAAAATAAATGACAGTTTAATAAGAATAAGATGACTCTTACGTAGCATTAGAATGAAAAGTCAAAGCATTAGTTTTGGTTATAAGTTGGTCGAGAATTGTGTGCTAAAATTATAGTGGGCTTCCTGAAAATATTGAGGTTTTAAATATTGAATACTATTTTTTTTTCTGTATAGTGATTGCTTAATTTTAACTAATTTTCTCCGGTACCTAAAAGGGGAAAGGAAAGATAGCAAGTCATCTAGTTTGTGAATAGTTGTTAACACCACCTTATATGATTTAGTCTTCTAATATGTCCTATATGTGAGTAGTACTACTAGTTGGAGAGGTTAGACAGACAGATAGATAGACAGATAGATACATGGATGGATAGATAGACAGAGAGGTGGATGGATATACATATAGTTATGCATATATATGTACATATACATGTATTAAAAGATATGTATCCAACAGTCTACAGGGATAAGCAATACAAAGTCCTCTCATGGATCTTTCATACTAGTTAGAAATGACAGACCCTAAATGATTGAAAAAATACTAAATAATACATAAAGTAATTTCAGATAATATGTTAAGAATTAAATAAATATAATAGAAGAATATTGAAGGAGAGGGCATTTTTTAAAATAGTATGTACTAGAAAAGTCATTCTGAATGCCCAGATCATGTACGGTCGTATAGACCTGGTAGTAGTTTGGCTTTTATTCTTAGTATTTATCAAAAGTCTTTGTAGAACTTTAACCTTGTAAGTAGTGACAAATGAGTAAATGGACAATCGTGAAGGCCACTTTAGATATTTAAAAGATCATTTGGGATCTGAAGTGGGGAATTATATTTCATGAGGAGAGATGGAAGGAGGGAGTCTGTTCAGGAGGAATAGCTCAGTAGCCTCAGTGAAAGGTCACAACAGCATGGACTAGGATGATAGCAGTTGTATTCATTATCCATTGCTGGGTAAAAATTCCCCAGAAATCTGGAGGGTTGAAATAACAAACATTTATTTTCTTATAGTTTTTGAGGGTCAGGAGTCCGGGAGAAGTTTATCTGGGTGATTCTGACTCAGGGTTTCTCATGAGGCTGTAGTCAAACTGTCAGCCAGGGATGCATCATCTGAAGCCTGAACTGGGGCTGGAGGGTCAGCTTCCAAGAAGACTCACTACCATAGCTGGCAGTGAGTTTTGGCTTTTGGCTGGAGTGAGCACCTCATTTCTCTTACATTTGGCCTTTTATCCTTGAGGGCTGCTCTTCTCTATGTAACCTCTTCAGCAGAATAACCTTTACTATTCTACATGGTGGCTGGGCTCTGAGAGAGAGTCAGTGAGCAAGAGAGAGCAAAACAATTGGAAGGCGCAGTCTCTTTATAACCTAACCTTGGAAGTAGCAACTCATCAGTTCCGCTATAATTCAGTTCATTAGCCATGAGTTGCCAAGTCTCATCCACACATAAGAGAAGGATAATTAAGATTCACTTCCTGAAGGGAGGAATGTTAAAGAACTGGTAAACACTTTTCAAAACTATAACTTCAGTGGAGGTGATGAGAGGTGGCCTAATTCACTATATATAAATACTATATATATATATATATATATATATATATATATATACCTATTTCTTTGCTCATCCAGAAGAAGCAACTCCTCATCTATTCAAGTTTTATTGTGAGATTGCAATGATTCAGTCATACATATATATATTTTTTATATATATATATAAAACTTTTTTTGTAGAAACAGTAGGATTTTGCTGTGGTAAAGGAAAGTGAGGAACTATATCAGTCAGGATTCATTCATGAGACAGAAACCACTGAGAAATTTTAACAGCACAAGTTTCATGTATTAAAATGATTTCTAACTAGTATTAAGATTAACTACAAAGTGTTGAAGACAACCCAATAAAGAATACAGGAAGAGCATATACAGGTATACCTTGGAGATACTGTGGACTTTGTTCCAGAACACCACAATAAAGCAAATATTGCAATAAAGCAAGCCACATAAACTTTTTGGTTTACCAGTTTGTACACATGCTGTGTTCACATTATGCTATAATGTGTTTTGTGTGCAATAATAGCATTATGACTAAAAGGCAATTAAGGCACATACTTCAATTAAAACATAATTCATTGGTAAAAAAATGCTAACAATCATCTGAGACTTCAGCAAGTCATAATTTTTTTGCTGGTGGAGGTTCATGACTTGATGCTGCTGACTGATCAGAGTGGTGGTTGCTTACGTTTGGCGTGGCTGTGGCAATTTAATAAAATAAGACAACAGTGCTGCAGAGATTGTCTGTTCTTTTCACAAAATATATCTCTGTAGCATGAAGTGCTGTTTCATAGCCTTTTACCCACAGTAAAACTTCTTTCAAAATCGGAGTCACTCCTCTCAAACCCTGCTGCCTCCATGTCAATTAAATTTATGGAATATTCTAAATCTTTTCTTGTCATTTTAACAATGTTCACAGCATCTTTCCCAGGAGTAGATTCCATTTCAAGAAACCTGTTTCTTTGCTTATCCAGAAGAAGCAACTCCTCATCCATTCAAGTTTTATTGTGAGATTACAATGATTCAGTCACATCTTCAGGCTCCAATTCTAATTCTCTTGTTATTTCCACTACATCTGCAGTGAGTTTCTTCACTGAAATCTTGAACCCTTCAAAGTCATCCATGAGGGTTATAATCAACTTCTTCCAAACTCCTGTTAATGTTGATATTTTGACCTCTTCCCATGAATCATGAATGTACTTAATGGTATCTAGAATGGTGAATCTTTTCCAGGAAGTGAACATTGCCCAGATCCATTAGAGGAGTCACTATCTATGGCAGCTATAGCCTTATGAAATGTATCTCTGAATTAGTAAAACTACAGATGACTCTTGATCTATGGACTACAGAATGGATGTTGTGTTAGCAGATGTGAAAATAACATTAATCTTTTTTTACATATCCACTAGAGCTCTTGAGTGATGAGGTATAATGTCAACAAACACTAATATTTTGAAATGACTTTTTTTTCTAAGCAGTAGTTCTCAACAATGGGCTTAAAATATTCAGTAAACCATGCTGCAAATAGAAGTACTGTCATTCAGGCTTTGTTGTTCCACTTATAGATGACAAGCAGAGTATATGTAGCATAATTCTTAAGGGCTCTAGGATTTTCAGAATGGTCAATAAACATTGGCTTCAACTTTATTACCAGCTGCATTAGTCCTTAAGAGAGCCAGCCTGTTCTTTGAAGCTCTGAAGCCAGGCATTGACTTCTCCCTAACTGTGAAAGTCCTAGATGGCATCTTCTTTCAGTAGAAGGCTATTTTGTCTACATTGAATATCTATTCCTTAATGTAGCCACCTTCATCAACTGTCTTAGCCAGATCTGGATATCTTGCCATAGCTTCTGTATCAGCCCTTGCTACTTCACCTTGCACTTTTATGTTATGAAGATGTCTTCTTTCCTTAAACCTCATAAACCAACCTCTGCTAGCTTCCAGACTTTCTTCTGCAGCTTTCTCACCTCTCTCAGCCTTCACAGAATTGAAGAGAGTTATGGCCTTGCTCCAGATTAGGCTTTGTCTTACGGGAATGTGTTGGTTTGATCTGTCGAGATCACTTAAACTTTCTCCTTATCAGCAATAAGGCTGTTTTATTTTCTTATCATTTGTGTGTTCAGAAGTGCCACTCCACTGAGTAGCACTTTTGATTTTCTTCCAGAATTTTTCCATTACAACTTAGCTGTTTGGTGCCAGAGGCCTAACTTTCAGCCAGTCTCAGCTTTTGATGTACCTTTCTCACTAAGCTTCATCATTTCTATCTTTTGATCAAAAGTCAGAGATATATGACTCCTTTCACTTGAATGATTGGAGGTCAATGTAGGGTTATTAACTGGCCTAATTTCAATATTGTTTTGTCTAGGGGAATCATGAGGTTCATAGAGAGTGAGAGTTGGGGGAACAGCCAGTCAATGGAGCAGTCAGAACACACACATTTAGCAATTAAGTTTTCCATCTTATATGAGCATGGTTTGTAGTGTCCCAAAACAATGACAATGGTAACATCAAAGATCGCTCATCACAGATAACCATAACAGATATAATAATAATAAAGTGTGAAATATGAGAATTACCAAAATGTGAGAGAGATATAAAGTGAGCAGATGCTGTTGAAAAATGACGCTGATAGGCTTGCTGGATACAGGGTTGCCACAAATCTTCAATTGGTAAAAAAGAATGCAACATTTGCAAAGTGCAATAAAGTGAAGCGCAATAAAATGAGGTATACATATATAAGAAGCAGCTACTACCTCTAGGGCTGAGGCAAACTATACAAAGAAGGAGCAAATTTTAAGAGAGCCCCTCTCCTCAAGAGCTGAGATCCAGACTTTGTTGGAGAGGGTATGACTATAGCCCACTGATGGCAGAAATTGCATTGAAATGCTGCAGGACAAAGCTGTCAAACAGAAAACTGCCCCTGGAATGATGACCATGCTTTTCAGGAAGCCATTTTCTGGGGGATGAGTAGAACTCAGTGGGAAGCTATTGGCTTGGGTGCTCATGAGGCTAGCTAGACTGAGCCTGGCCAGAATGCTGGTAGAACTTACTGGGAATCTACCTGTGGAGGTGTTGTGAAAACAGCTGAGATGCCAGCAGAATTTCATGGTATGTTGTCTGCTGGGGTGCTTGCAAAATTTGCCAGTAAGCTGGATATAGTGCCAGTGGAACTGTCTACGAAGCTGCCTCCAGGGGAAATGAGCACCACTAAGCATCCTGCACACTGCACAAGTGCTACAGGAACAAGGAAAGAGAGGAAGTATGTCAGAACCTGGAAAAGAAGAGAAGTCTCTCCTGCAGTTTCTCTTCAGCACCTTCTACTGACAAAGCTTTACATCAAGCCAGCTGGTGAAGGAGAGACATTACCAAGGTCCAGCTCCATTAACAAAGCAGGGCAATGATGAAGGGTGGATTTGATGCTGAAAGGGAATAAGTTGACAGCTAGCACAAGAACTAAGGAAAGTACCTAGGTCAATGATGGTACCACTTACTGAGATGGGGAACCAAGGAGGAGTTGTTTGGGTTAAGATTGAGAATTCGCTTTGAGTGTGTTAATTTTGAGATGCCTAGGAGACTCTTAAGTGAAAGTTTTGATTATCCAGATAAATATGTAAATCTGGTGCTCAGAGAGAGAGGAAGGGGCTATTTCCAACAAATGGTGCAGGAACAGTTGCAAATCCCCATAAAAAATCAGAACCTCAACTTACATATTGTATCTTATATAAAAATTAGCTAAGCTAGGATCAGATCATAGCACTATATGAAACTTAAATTGTGAAACTTCTGGAAGAAAAAAATGGATATGGTGTGTGCAGTATTGGGCTAGGCAAATATTTCTTAGATATAACATCAAAGCCATAACATGTAAAATAAACTAATAAATTTGACTTCATCAAAGTTTAAAACTTCTGTTCTTTGAAAAACATTAAGAGAATGAAAAGATAAGCTGCAGACTAGGAGAAAATATTTGCAAATTGTAGACTGGGCACAGTGGCTCATGCCTGTAATACCAGCACTTTGGGAGATCAAGGCAGGTGGATCCTGAGGTCAGGAGATCAAGACCATCCTGGCTAACACGGCGAAACCCCATCTCTACTAAAAATACAAAAAAATTAGCCAGGTGTGTTGGCAGGTGCCTGTAGTCCCAGCTACTCGGGAGGCTGAGGCAGGGGCATGGTGTGAACCCGGGGGTGGAGCTTGCAGTGAGCCGAGATTGTGCCACTGCACTGCAGCCTGGGTGACAGGGCAAGACTCTGTCACAAAAAAAAAAAAAAAAAAAAAGAAAAGAAAAGAAAAAATATTTGCAAATTGTATATCTGACAAATAATTCATATCCAAAACTCAAAAATAAGAAAATAAACAACCTTATGAAAAATGTAAAAATTTGAGCAGCCACTTCACTAAGGAAGATACCCAGGTGCTCACTGTGGCAGCACATATACTAAAATTGGAATGATACAGAGATTAGCATGGCCCCTGCACAAGGATGACACGTGAACACATGAAGTGGTTCATGTCTTTAAATGAAGATGCCCAGATGGCAAATAAGTACATGAAAAGTGTTCAACGCCAATAAGCTCTAGGGAAATGCAAGTGAAAACTATACTGAGATATCACTACATACCTTTTAGAATGGCTGATTAAACAAAAACTGACAACATTAAATGCTAATGGCGATGCAGAAGCAACTGGAATGCTCATATTTCTGGTAAGAGAAAAAACTGGAAAACATTTTTACATGGCAGTTTTTATAAAATCAAATTAAACACATGCTTATAATATGATGCAATAATCCCACTCCAAGGCATTTATCAAAGGGAAATGTAAAATTATGTTCCCATAAAAATTCATAGGCACATATTGTACTTACCTGAATCTTCAGTAGAATGTTGACTAGGAATGCTGAGAATGGTGGACATGTTTTGTTTTTGAACTTAATGGGGAAACACTCAATTTTTTAACTTTAAGTAGATTATTAGCTACAGCTTTTTTTTGGTAGATGCCCTTTATCAGGTTGAGAAAGTACCCAAGTACCCATCTATTCTTATTTTGCTGAAAGGAATAGATGTTGAATTTTGCTGATGCTTTTTGCACATCTGTTGAGATGATCACATGGTTTTTCTACTTTTTTTTAAATTATAATTTAAGTTCTAGGGTACATGTGCACAATGTGCAGGTTTGTTACATATGTAAACATGTGTCTTGTTGGTGTGCTGCACCCATTAACTTGTCATTTACATTAGGTATATCTCCTAATGCTATCCCTCCCCCTTCCCCTCACACCAAGACAGGCCCCGGTGTGTAATGTTCCCCTTCCTGTGTCCAAGTGTTCTCATTGTTCAATTCCCACATATAAGTGAGAAGATGCAGTGTTTGGTTTTCTGTCCTTGTGATAGTTTGCTGAGAATGATCGTTTCCAGCTTCATCCATGTCCCTACAAAGGACGTGAACTCATCCTTTTTTAAGGCTGCATAGTATTCCATGGTGTATATAAGCCACATTTTCTTAACCCAGTCTATCATTGGTGGGCATTTGGGTTGGTTCCAGGTCTTTGCTGTTGTGCATAGTGCCACAATAAACATACGTGTGCATGTGTTCTTTATAGCAGCATGATTTATAATCCTTTGGGTATATACCCAGTAATGGGATGGCTGGGTCAAATGGTATTTCTAGTTCTAGATCCTTGAGAAATCGCCACACTGTCTTCCACAATGGTTGAACTAGTTTACAGTCCCACTGACAGTGTAAAAGTGTCCTATTTCTCCATATCCTCTCCAGCACCTGTTGTTTCCTGACTTTTTAATGATCACCATTCTAACTGGTGTGAGATGGTATCTCATTGTGGTTTTGATTTGCATTTCTCTGATGGCGAGTGATGATGAGCATTTTTTCATGTGTCTGTTGGCTGCATAAATGTCTTCTTTTGAGAAGCGTCTGTTCATATCTTTTGCCCACTTTTTGGTGGGATTGTTTGTTTTTTCTTGTAAGTTTGTTTGAGTTCTTTGTAGGTTCTGGTTATTAGCCCTTTGTCAGATGAGTAGATTGCAAAAATTTTCTCCCATTCTGTAGGTTGCCTGTTTACTCTGATGGTAGTTTCTTTTGCTGTACAGAAGCTCTTTAGTTTAATTAGATCCCATTTTTCAATTTTGGTTTTGTTGCCATTGCTTTTGGTGTTTTACATATGAAGTCTTTGCCCATGCCTATGTCCTGAATGGTATTGCCTAGGTTTTCTTCTAGGATTTTTATGGTTTTAGGTCTAACATTTAAGTCTTTAATCCATCTTGAATTAATTTTTGTATAAGGTGTAAGGAAGGGATCCAGTTTCCGCTTTCTACATGTGGCTAGCCAATTTTCCCAGCACCATTTATTAAATAGGGAATCCTTTCCCCATTTCTTGTTTTTGTCAGATTTGTCAAAGATCAGATGGCTGTAGATGTGTGGTATTATTTCTGAGGGCTCTGTTCTGTTCCATTGGTCTATATCTCTGTTTTGGTACCAGTACCATGCTGTTTTGGTTACTGTAGCCTTGTAGTATAGTTTGAAGTCAGGTAGCGTGATGCCTCCAGCTTTGTTCTTTTTGCTTAGGATTGTCTTGGCAATGTGGGGTCTTTTTTGGTTTCATATGAACTTTAAAGCAGTTTTTTCCAATTCTGTGAAGAAAGTAATTGGTAGCTTAATGGGGATGGCATTGAATCTATAAATTACCTTGGGCAGTATGCCCATTTTTCACGATATTGATTCTTCCTATCCATGAGCATGGAATATTCTTCCATTTGTTTGAGTCCTCTTTTATTTCGTTGAGCAGTAGTTTGTAGTTCTCCTCGAAGAAGTCCTTCACATCCCTTGTAAGTTGGATTCCTAGGTATTTTATTCTCTTTGCAGCAATTGTGAATGGGAGTTCACTCATGATTTGACTCTCTGTTTGTCTGTTCTTGGTGTATAGGAATGCTTGTGTTTTTTGCATATTGATTTTGTATCCTGAGACTTTGCTGAAGTTGCTTATCAGCTTAAGGAGATTTTGGGCTGAGATGATGGGGTTTTCTAAATATACAATCATGTCATCTGCAAACAGGGACAAATTGATTTCCTCTTTTCTTAATTGAATACCCTTTATTTCTTTCTCCTGCCTGATTGCCCTGGCCAGAACTTCCAACACTATGTTGAATAGGAGTGGTGAGAGAGGGCATCCCTGTCTTGTGCCAGTTTTCAAAGGGTATGCTTCCAGTTTTTGCCCATTCAGTGTAATATTGACTGTGGGTTTGTCATAAATAGCTCTTATTATTTTGAGATACGTCCCATCAATACCGAATTTATTGAGAGTTTTTAGCATGAAGGACTGTGGAATTTTGTCAAAGGCCTTTTCTGCATCTATTGAGGTAATCATGTGGTTTTTGTCTTTGGTTCTGTTTATATGCTGGATTACGTTTATTGATTTGCATGTGTTCAACCAGCCTTGCATCCCAGGTATGAAGCCCACTTGATCATGGTGGATAAGCTTTTTGATGCGCTGCTGGATTCGGTTTGCCAGTATTTTATTGAGGATTTTTGCATCGATGTTCATCAGGGATATTGGTCTAAAATTCTCTTTTTTTGTTGTGTCTTTGCCAGGCTTTGGTGTCAGGATGATGTTGGCCTCATAAAATGAGTTAGGGAGGATTCCCTCTTTTTCTGTTGATTGGAATAGTTTCAGAAGGAATGCTATCAGCTCCTCCTTTTACCTCTGGTAGAATTCTGCTGTGAATCCATCTGATCCTGGACTTTTTTTGATTGGTAGGCTATTAATTATTGCCTCAATTTCAGAGTCTTATTGGTCTATTCAGGAATTCAACTTCTTCCTGGTTTAGTCTTGGGAAGGTGTATGTGTCCAGGAATTTATCAATTTCTTCTAGATCTTAGTTATTTCTTGCCTTCTGCTAGCTTTTGAATGTGTTTGCTCTTGCTTCTCTGCTTCTTTTAATTGTGATGTTAGGGTGTCAATTTTAGATCTTTCCTGCTTTCTCTGGTGGGCATTTAGTGCTATAAATTTCCCTCTACACACTGCTTTAAATGTGTCCCAGAGATTCTGGTATGTTGTGTCTTTGTTCTCATTGGTTTCAAAGAATATCGTTATTTCTGCCTTTATTTCGTTATGTATCCAGTAGTCATTCAGGAGCAGGTTGTTCAGTTTCCATGTAGTTGAGTGGTTTTGAGTGAGTTTCTTATTCCTTAGTTCTAGTTTGATTGCACTGTGGTCTGAGAGACAGTTTGTTATAATTTCTGTTCTTTTACAATGCTGAGGAATGCTTTACTTCCAACTATGTGGTCAATTTTGGAATAAGTGCGATGTGGTGCTGAGAAGAATGTATATTCAGTTGATTTCGGGTGGAGAGTTCTGTAGATGTCTATTAGGTCCGCTTGGTGCAGAGTTGAGTTCAATTCCTGGATATCCTTGTTAACTTTCTGTCTTGTTGATCTGTCTAATGTTGACAGTGGGGTGTTAAAGTCTTCCATTATTATTTTGTGGGATTCTAAGTCTCTTTGTAAGTCTCTAAGGACTTGCTTTATGAATCTGGGTGATCCTGTGTTGGGTGTATATATATTTAGGATAGTTAGCTCTTCTGGTTGAATTGATCCCTTTACCATTATGTAATGGCCTTCTTTGTCTCTTTTGATCTTTGTTGGTTTAAAGTCTGTTTTATCAGAGACTAGGATTGCAACTCCTGCCTTTTTTTTGTTTTCCATTTGCTTGGTAGATCTTCCTCCATCCCTTTATTTTGAGCCTATGTGTGTCTCTGCATGTGAAATGGGTCTCCTGAATACAGCACACTGATGGGTCTTGACTCTTTTTGCCAGTCTGTGTCTTTTAATTGGAGCATTTACCCTCATTTACATTTAAGGTTAATATTGTTATGTGTGAATTTGATCCTGTCATTATGATGTTATCTGGTTATTTTGCTCATTAGTCAATCCAGTTTCTTCTTAGCATTGATGGTCTTTATATTTTGGCATGTTTTTGCAGTGGCTGGTACCGGTTGTTCTTTTCTATGTTTAGTGCTTCCTTCAGGAGCTCTTGTAGGGCAGGCCTGGTGGTGACAAAATCTCTCAGCATTTGCTTGTCTGTAAAGAATTTTATTTCTCCTTCACTTATGAAACTTAGTTTGGCTGGATATGAAATTCTGTGTTGAAAATTATTTTCTTTAAGAATGTTGAATATTGGCTCCCATTCTCTTCTGGCTTGTAGAGTTTCTGCCGAGAGATCTGCTGTTAGTCTGATGGGCTTCCCTTTGTGGGTAACCTGACCTTTCTCTCTGGCTGCCCTTAACATTTTTTCCTTCATTTCAACTTTGGTGAATCTGACAATTATGTGTCTTGGAGTTGCTCTTCTCGAGGAGTATCTTTGTGGTGTTCTCTTTATTTCTTGAATTTGAATGTTGGCCTGCCTTGCTAGGTTAGGGAAGTTCTCCTGGATAATATCCTGCAGAGTGTTTTCCAACTTGGTTCCATGCTCCCCGTCACTTTCAGGTACACCAGTCAGACATAGATTTGGTCTTTTTACATAGTCCCATATTTCTTGGAGGCTTTGCTCATTTCTTCTTAGTCTTTTTTCTCTAAACTTCTGTTCTTGCTTCATTTCATTCATTTGATCTTCAATCACTGATATGCTTTCTTCCAGTTGATCGAATTGGTTACTGAAGCTTGTGCATTCATCATGTAGTTCTTGTGCCATGGTTTTCAGCTCCATCAGGTCATTTAAGGACTTCTCTACACTGCTTATTCTAGTTAGCCATTCGTCTAATCTTTTTTCAAGGTTTTTAGCTTCTTTGTGATGGGTTCGAACTTCCTCCTTTAGCTCAGAGAAGTTTGATCGTCTGAAGCCTTCTCTCAACTTGTCAAAGTCATTCTCCATCCAGCTTTGTTCCATTGCTGGCGAGGAGCTGTATTCCTTTGGAGGGGGAGAGGCACTCTGATTTTTAGAATTTTCAGCTTTTTTGCTCTGTTTTTCCCCATCTTTGTTGTTTTATCTACCTTTAGTCTTAGATGATGGTGATGTACAGATGGGGTTTTGGTGTGGAGGTCCTTTCTGTTTGTTAGTTTTCCTTCTAACAGTCAGGACCTCTCAGCTGCAGGTCTGTTGGAGTTTGCTGGAGGTCCACTCCAGACACTGTTTGCCTGGGTATCAGCAGTGGAGGCTGCAGAACAGCGAATATTGCTGAACAGCAAATGTTGCTGCCTGATCATTCCTCTGGAAGCTTCATCTCAGAGGGATACCCAGCCATGTGAGGTGTCAGTCTGCCCTTACTGGGGGGTGCCTCCCGGTAGGGAGGCTACTCACGGGTCAGGGACCCACTTGAGGAGGCAGTCTGTCCATTCTCAGATCTCAAACTCTGTGCTGGGAGAACCACTGCTCTCTTCAAAACTCAATTGGAAATGCAGAAATCACCTGTCTTCTGCATCGCTCACACTGGGAGCTGTAGACTGGAGCTGTTCCTATTTGGCCATCTTGGAACCCAGACTGGTTTTTCTTCTTTAATGTACTGATCTGGTGAATGACACTGATGATTTTTTAAAATTATTATTTATTTATTTATTTATTGAGACTGATTTTTGCTCATGTTGCCCAGGCTGGAGTGCAATGGTGCGATGTCAGCTCACTGCAAGCTGTGCCTCCCAGATTCAAATGATTCTCCTGTCTCAGCCTCCTGAGTAACTGGGATTACAGGCACCCACCACCATATCCAGATAATTTTTTTGTATTTTTAGTAGAGATGGGGTTTCACCATGTTGGCCAGGCTGGTCTCAAACTCCTGACCTCAGTTGCTCCACCCACCTTGGCCTCCCAAAGTGCTGGGATTACAGGTGTGAGCCACCATGCCCAGTTGATGAATTTTTATTTGGAAATTAGTTTAATTCAGGGGCTACATGTGCATGTTTGTTACATGGATATATTGCATACTGCTGGCATTCGGGCTTCTATTGAAATCACATTGATGGATTTTTAAATTTCAATTTAGCCTTGTATTTCTGGCATAAACCCCACTTGGTCATTATGTATAATACTTTTTATATGTCATTGGATTTGATTTACTTATATTTTGTTGATAATTTTTGTGTCTGTGTTCATGAGGCTTTTATTCTTTAGTTTTCTTTTCTTGTCATGTCTTTGTCTGGTTTTAGAATGATGTAATGCTGGCTTTATGAAGTGATTTGGGAAGTATTCCGTCTTCTATTTTCTGGTAGAGTCTGTGTAGAATTGGTATATATTTCTTAAATGTTTGGTTGAGTTTATCATTGAATTGATCTGGTCCTTCTTTTTCTATATTGGTAGTATTGTGTCTTGGTGAGATTTGGGGCTTTAGAATCAAGCAACCCCAGATTAGTATCTGACTTTGTTAATTTCTCCCTGTGAGACATTGGGCAAGTCACACATTCTCTCTGAGCCTGTTTCCTCATCTATAAAATGGGTAATTGTGATAATTGAATAATAATATACATCAGTTGTTCAGTACTCTACTACATGTATTTATATGTAATACATGCATGAAATTTACATATATTAAATTATTTAAATTTTACTATCATACTATTCTGTTTACAGTATATATCAGTACTATATTATTATAATCCTTATTTTACAGATAAGAAAGCTATTGGAGGCCAGGCATGGTGGCTCACGCCTGTAATCCCAGCATTTTGGGAGGCCGAGGTGGGTGGAACATGAGGTCGGGAGATAGAGACCATCCTGGCTAATACCGTGAAACCCCGTCTCTACTAAAAATACAAAAAAACAAAAAAAACAAAAAAAACAGCCGGGTATGGTGGCAGGCACCTGTAGTCCCAGCTACTCCGGAGGCTGAGGCAGGAGAATGGTGTGAACCCAGGAGGCGGAGCTTGCAGTGAGCCGAGATTGCGCCACTGCACTCTAGCCTGGGCGACAGAGCAAGACTCCGTCTCAAAAAAAAAGAAAAAAGAAAGCTATTGGAAAGCAAGATTAAATAACTTGCCCAGGGTTACTCAGGTTGTGCATAATAGAGTCAGTATTCAGATTGAGGCTGTCCAGTTCCTGAGTCCTGGCTTTTAAGCACTAAGCTATACTAATGATAATACTTATCTTTCAGAGTGCTATGCGTGTTAAACGAGGCAATTCATGAAAGTGGCTGAATTTGTGCTAGTATAGACTTGTTGTTTAGTAAACGTGTATTATTATTAATAATGTGAATTTTTATTATTTTGAAATGAAACTACTTTGGAATATTTTCTACCTGAAAGATATTTTAGTACATATAATCAAATATTGCATTGAAGTTTGTTCCAGTGAAACTCCATGAGCATTTGCCGCACTTTACAACATCATATTGAGAATATCAAAGCTTATTAGGAAAAGCAACTTGAATTCTTGTCCTGGTTCTGCATTGTCTTTTTGTGCAATCCTGGTAATTAAGTCTCTTGTAATATTAGTGAATCTGTAGCAAAAGGATAGGTAAAATATCTGTTTTGATCACTTTGACCTAAGTTGTTGAGTGGTTTATAAAAGACAGGCTGGACACGGTGGCTCACGCCTGTAATCCCAGAACTTTGGAGGCCGAGGCAGGTGGATTATAAGGTCAAGAGTTCAAGACCAGCCTGGCCAATGTGGTGAAACCCCATCTCTACTAAAGCTACAAAAATTAGCCGGGCATGGTGTCACGTGCCTGTAATCCCAGCTACTTGGGAGGCTGAGGCACGAGAATCGCTTGAACCTGGGAGGCAGATGTTGCAGTGAGCCAAGATCATACCACTGTATTTCAGCCTGGGTGACAGAGCGAGATTCTGTCTCAAAAAAAAAAAAAAGGAAAAACACACAAAAAAAAGACAAGTACCTGAAGATACTATGAAAAGTACAAGGTTGTGCTAATATTAAATATAGATATTTGGTGTTCTGTGATAAGAATCAGAATATTTTGTTGATATATAAATATTTTGGGATTATTTTGAACATACTTGTACTGTGATTGGTACACGTTGATGCCAGTTAATTTTAGGTTTTCAGGCCTTTATGATATTTATTCGGGTGTATCTTTTCTTTTAGCCTGACGAGGTCATGACTGCTGTATGCCAAATGTTAGATTCATTCTGTTTATTTAAAAATTATAAAGGATAACCTAAAAAATGGAATCACAGTTTCAATAAGTACTTTGTCCTATGTTTCAGTCAGCAAAACTTATTTTATGGTTTTTTAAATGATAAACCTCATTATATCAAAATATATAGCAAAATGACATAGTGTATGTATGCCATTAATTAAGACTGGGAATTACATGGAAGATTGGCACACTGGGCATTTTGACAGAGGGTAAGAAAAGAAAAGCCTTTGGTTATGAAGTGTAGTAGTTATTGTGTAGATTGTCAAATGCTAAGGAACAATGCTCACTCTGGGAAAATATGGTAACATATTATATTGTTTTGTGAATTGTAGCTGACTTTGGCCTGGCAAAGCAAAAACAAGAAAACAGTAAACTCACGTCTGTTGTTGGAACAATCCTGTATTCTTGGTAAGGACAATTATTTTATGGCTCTCGAACATCATACTTAACTGATTTGGGCTTTCATTTCTATTATTGACTTGCAAAGGAAAGAGGATTTCAGGAAAGAAAGCTTATTTTATAAGTTTTTTTCAATTATCTAGGTAATACACATTACTAGAATTGTGGATCATTATGTATGCTTAAAACAACCACCACAAAAATAATCTTTCTTCTAAGGTATCACTGCCCCTCGTGGGGATTCCTTTTATAAATTGTAAATTGAAATGATCCTTGGCATATAGTAGGTGTGCAATAGTTGTTGAATGAAACTGAGAATGAAGTAATAGATATGCTACCCAACATATTTGGAACATTTTATTGTACTCACTTGTATGTATGACTCTTTTTCTCTTTTCTACCTATAAACATTCAAGTGCAGGGCAAGGATTTTTGTACCCTAATACCTATCCTAGTATCTGGCAAATAATAGGCACCGATTAACTTTACTGCATGAATGAATAAATAATGACATGTGTACTTAGACATATGTTTACAAAGTAAGTTGCTTCTTGGATAAATGAGTGTTTATTTTTTGATAAATGGAGACACTTTTAAATTCTTTGACATACTTTGAGGTTCCTTTGCAAGCCACTAATTATTATGAAGTAAGAATCTTCTTTTGCTGATCACATGTCATTTGTCTGAATCTGTTGAAATTAGCAAATAGTTATGGTAGTGTGTAGAAAAGCAGATTTCAGGGAAATATTCTGGAATCTGATTCAACAGGTCAAGCAATCAAGACACAATCATTCTTTTAAAATCTAGCCTATAGTTGTACAATTGTGTCCTGGGGAATTAAACACGACTCTTCTTGAGGAAGAGTAGAAATTGTCTAAAAATCACTATTTTACAAAGTCCTTTCATGCAGAAGTGTTCAGAATAATGTTTTAAGAGGGTGACTTTTCATTTTATCTTACTGGAAATGTTTTACATCTTTATTCTTGAAACTGGTTTCATGAGAAGATGCAAAGAAACTGTGGCAAGCTAATAAGTACCTTCTAAGCTGTAAGCTTATATGATGTCTACTTAACCTCTTAACAGTGAGTCTGACCTACTCGTTACTTGCTGACAGAAGAATAATTTTCTTTTGTTTCACTGTGTACTGTTTTTATAAAATAAACAATAAAAATTTGATCATAGAAGTGTCAAGTAATCATATATTTCTGAACAGATTTGATTGTCAGTCAAATTGCAGAACAATTAACACACAAACTTAAATTTCTGCTGGTCATACTTGGTGAGAGCATATTTTTATTCCTGAGACTTTGAATTAAGTTTAGAATTGCTTATATGATAGTATCAACTGTGTGTGTGTGTGTGTTTGTGTGTGCATGTGTGTGTGTAAGAGAAAGATAGAGAGAGAATCCATAGAATATGTAGAAAGAAATCCAAAACATGACAACTTTTTTGCCGTATTAGCCCAAACATGGCTTCACATTTTCATTTAATTTTTAAATTAACTGAAGAGTTTGTAAGCTGAACCTACTCATATAGATAAACTATTATTTCATGTATGTGTACTATAATTGTTTTAATAACATGTACAGTATATCTTACCACCATTTATCTTTCTGTCAACCTCCTATTCTTTTAAATTACTTTAAAAATTTCTTTCTACTCCCTTCTCTCATCTCTCCAAGTTATTAGAAATGCCCCCTGTCTGATGGGTTTTACTATGAATTTGGGTTCACAAACCATCTTTCTTGCTAGTTTTTGATGTCCTTAGCTGAGTATGGAGTTAAAAGAACTCAGTCCTACATCATATTGTGTTTCTTTCTTAGTTTGGGATTCTCCAAAAGCAGAATCTGAGACAAGAATTTGAGTGAAATAGTTTATTTGGGAGGAGGTCCCAGGAAACACTATTAGGAGAGTGGTGAAGTGAGATTTGGAGGGAAAGCAGCCAGTACAGTGAACATTAATAATTAGGTTCATAGAGTATTATCTGGGATATAGTATAGAGCAGGGGTGTCCAATCTTTTGGCTTCTCTGGGCCACATTGGAGGAGGAAAAATTGTCTTGGACCACATGCAAAATACACTGACACTAAAGATGGCTTTTATGAGCTTTTAAAAATGGAAAAAACTGAAGTGTTTTAGGAAAGATTTATGCGTTTGTGTTGGGCCACATGCAGTCCGTGGGCCGGGGGTTGGACTGCCTTGGTGTACAGGATGTTTTAGAGTTGCCCTGTGTGCCAGATGAGAGGTTGGAGTATTTTTTTTTCCAATCACAAGGGGGAGCCCTCAGCATCTGACTGAGGGCTGCTCTGGGAAGCTTGTGCCCAGGTGCTTATGGCATGCCAGGGCATGGGCTAGGGGCACTCCAGGCAGAGAGCTGGAGGGGCATGGCTTGAGGTATGATGCCATAGACTTGTACTGGAAATGTGAGTGGGAGTCTGGCTAGGGTCCAGACATTCTAGAATTTTTTTGTAATTCTGTACTTCTTACTTTCATGTAAGTTTTCTGAGCTTGTCTGAGCCTGTAAATGTGGACCTGGGATGTGGACATTTGGATGCCATAGAGATGCCTAGGCACCCCTTTCCCTTCCCTGCGGGGTCCCCAGAGTTTGATGTCCCCATGTCATTTTGCCCTTTCCATTTGTGTTTACTTCCTCAGATATTAACTTATTGAAAGGAAGAAAGGTCTCTTTGTCAACTCTTGTAGGAAGTATCTCAGAGCATTCTTTATTCTGTATTCAGCTGGTAGATAAAGGGTTTGTAGGCACATTGCTGGACCAATTGTACTGGAACAGAAGGTCAGTAAAGGTTCTTTTCATTGATCTGATGTGATTCATTATTAGACAGGTCTTTGTTATCCTTCTCAAGGAAAAAAAAATCTTCAAATATGCTACTTGTTTCCATTTTTTATCTCTATGTCTTCCTCCAATTCCAGAGAAGAAAATTACACACCATCTTCAACTTCATTTTCTGAGAACAGTATAGAGTTTGAGGCTCTGGGAAGCATTTTCAGCTAGTTCTTCACAGAACATATATGGGATTTATGAAGCTAGTATGATGTATAAAATACAATAAAAGTTTTCCAATAAAAATGGAAAACTTCAACTATTCCTGGAATGGGAATTATTACCCTATTGCTTCGTATAATCTCATTCATATTATGACACTAGATAATTAGAAGAGAAGTTCATGAAGTTTAAATTGGATGCATCAAAATAAACCTGTAGGTAAACCTGGTTAAGTAGAGACAAAGTGAAGCATGTCTACTAACTGCACTTCTTAAATTAAAACGTATATATTTTTATTTTTTGATACATAAAGTTGATAGAATTCTTAAGAAAGCTATAATACACTCAAAATTTTGAGAGTTTTAAGTGACTTAAAACACTTAAGTGACTTTCAGCTGCTCATGCAAAGACCAAACCCTCACTATGGCCACAAGTAGACAACCTTGCATTCTCTGGCCTCTGCCAAGTTCTTCCCTTTACCACAAACCAAACTTTAACAATTCCTAGCTGTTTCATCTGGGCTCCCTCTGGCCACAGGACCTTTGCACATGCAGCTCCCTTTGCCTGGAATACTCTTTTCCACTTGTCATCTGGTTAATTCTTACCTGCCTTCAGCTGAACCCCCTTAGACAAGGTGTATTTCCTCTGATCTACACACTCCGTGTACTTTTCCTTCACACAGTTGAACTTTTTGTTGATTTTGTGACAAGCAATGATGATTTTGTTCATTACAATCCCCAACAGTCCTAAGTCTGGTACTTTAAAACTCACAGGTAATATTTGCTACATGAATGATCCAGTACTTGCATGATTATAAACATTACTGGAAATAACATATTACAAAGAAAATTGTTTCTTTTTGTTGTAACACACTTTAAATTCCCAATCCTTTTCCTTCTTGCTGTTCCTTCAGATCTCCAAATGCTCCTCCTTGGAATGCTCTTCCTTCAGAGACGGCTGCAGAACTTACTTCTTTACTTCATTCTGCTCTTTGCTTAAATGCCACTTATGTAGAGAGGATTTCCATGGTCACTTGCCCCAAACAGCAACCTCCCTTCAGATTCTATCGCTGTATCCCGCTTTACATTTTCATAGCCCTTGCCTCTATGTGACCTTATATTGTACTTGAATTGGCTTATAGTGTGTCTCTCCACTACACACAAGCTCTATGAGCATAGGACTTATGTCTCCTTTGTTCACCACTGTTTCCCCAGGACCTAGAGGAGTCGACTAGCAGAATCTTAAGAAATACTTTGAATCATTGAAGTGAAAATCTTTTTTTCATATTAATATGATAAAAATTAGTGTATATTTTTATTGGGTTCTAATATTTCTTTGAACTTTTCTGGTTTTTACCCTAATAAAGCCTGAAGGCTTTTCATTTGAGATAGTAAGTACCTTGATGGCAGGGTCTATTTTATTTTATGTTTTTCTCTTTGCTATTTTATCTTTATATATTACACGATTACTAGAACAGTGAGTAAATGAGATCAAGTAGGATGTTAATGTTTTAACATAATAAAATGTGGAAAGATTATATATTATAGAAATATGTATTCTTCAGTGACCAATAAAGTGGCCCTGAGGGAAGTTTCAAAAAAAGATGTATTAGGTCATTCTTGGATTGCTATAAAGAAATACCTGAGACTGGGTAATTTATAAAGAAAAGAGGTTTAACTGGCTCATGGTTCTGCAGGCTGCACAGGAAGCATGATGCTGGTATCTTCTTGTCTTCTGGGGAGGCCCCAGGAAACTTACATTCATGGTGGAAGGTGAAGGGGGAGCAGGCACATCACATGGTCAGAGCAGGAGCAGGAGAGAGGAAGTGAGGAAGTGCCACACACTTTTAAACAACCAGATCTCATGAGAACCCACTCACTGTCAGAACAACAGCACTAAGGGGATGGTATTAAACCATTCAGGAGAAATCCGCCCCCAGGATCCAACCACTTTCTACTAGGCCCCACCTTCAACACTGGGGATAACAATGTGAGATTTGGGCAGGGATTTTCAAAAATAAGCATAATTGGAATAAGACCATATCAAAGGATTTTCAAAAAAAAAAAAAAAAAAAAGCATAATTGGAAACAGACCATAGTATTGACAGAATAAGGTCATTATTAAGAGCACAAGCTCCAGAATCAGATGACCTGGGTTTAAATTCTAGATCTGCTATTGAGAGTTTTAAATGATTGAATTTTTCTGTGCCTTAGTTTCCTCATCTGCAACCTGGGGATAATAATAGTGCCCATGTCCTAGGATTGTTGTGAGATTAAATGAGGTTATATATGTCTGGTGCTGGGAACAGTGCCTGGCTGGCATATGGTAAGCACTCACTAGATAATAGTGATTGTTATGTCCTGTTAGTCTAAAGTTTGAAAGGATAGTACTCGTTTAAATGTATAGATTATATTGTGCATATATAGGAGGTTATAGAACACTAGGCAGATTTAACCTAAAGAAGACTACCTCAAGGTATTCAATAATCAAACTCCCAAAGGTCAGGGATAAAGAAAGGATCTCACTAGCAGCAAGAGAAAAGAAACAAATAACATGCAGTGGAGCTCAGTACATCTGGCAGCAGACTTTTCAGTGGAAGCCTTACAGGCCAGAAGACAGTGGCATGACATATTGAAAGTGCTAAAGGAAAAAAATTTACCCCAGAATAGTGTATCTGGTGAAAATATCTTTCAAACATGAAGGAGAAATAAAGACTTTTCCAGACAAACAAAAGCTAAGGGATTTCATCAACATCAGACCTGTCCTACAAGAAATGCTAAAGGGGGTTCTTCAATCAGAAATGAAAGGGCATTAATGAGGAATAAGAAATCATCTGAACATACAAAACTCACCGGTAATAGTAAATACACAGAAGAACAAAGAATATTATAATACTACAATTGTGATATATAAACTACTCTTACCTTAAGTAAGACTAAAAGATGAATCAATAAAAAATAATAACTACAACAACTTTTCAAGTTGTTATATCTTATAGCACAATAAGATATAAAGAAAAATAATAAGAAGTTAAAAGTGAGGGGACAAAATCAAAGTGTAGAGTTTTTATGTTTTCTCTTTTCCTGTTTGTTTATGCAATCAGTATCATCAGTTTAAAATAATGGGTTACAACATAGTATTTGCAAGTTTCATGGTAACCTCAAATCAAAAAACATACAACAGATACACAAAAAGTAAAAAGTAATAAATTAAATCATACTATAAGAGAAAATAACCTTCACTAAAAGGAAGATAGGAAAGAAGAATGAGAATAACACAAAACAACCAGAAAACATAAATGACAAAATGGCAGGAATAAGTTCTTACTTATCAATAATAACATTGAATGTAAATGGGCTAAACTCTCCAATCAAAAGACAGAGTGGCAGAGTGGACAAAAAAATAAGACACAATGATCTGTTGCCTATTAAAAATGCATCTCACCTCTAAAGACACATAGACTGAAAATAAAGAGAAGGAAAAAGATATTCCATGCCAATGGAAACCAAAAAAGAGCAGACGTAGCTATACTTATATCAGAAAAAAATATATTTCAAGACAAAAACTATAAGAAGAGACAAAGAAAGTCGTTATATAATGATAAAGGAATCAATTCAGCAAGAGGATATAACAATTGTAAATATATATGCACCCAATACTGGAGCACCCAGATATATAAAAGAAATATTATTAGAGTGAAAGAGAGATGGACAACAATATAATTATATTAGTCTGTTTTCACACGCTATGAAGAACTACCCGAGACTGGGTAACTTGTAAAGGAAAGAGGTTTAATTGATTTACAGTTCAGCATGTCTGGGGAGCCCTCAGGAAACTTACAAACATGGTGGAAGACAAAGGGGAAGCAAGTCTCCTTCTTTACAAGGCAGCAGGAAGGAGAATGAATGCAGGAGGAACTACCAAACACAAAACCGATCTCAGGAGAACTCACTATCGTAAGAACAGCTTGGGGGAAACCACCCCCATGATTCAATGACCTCCACCTAGTCTCTCCCTTGACATGTGGGGATTATAGGGATTACAATTCAGATTTTGGGTGGGGCACAGCCAAACCATATTAACAATAATAACTGGAGACTTCAATACCCATAGCATTGGACAGATCTCCCAGACAAAAAATCAATGAAGGATCATTGGACTTAATCTGCACTATAGACCAAATGGACCTAATGTATATTTATAGAATATCTCATCCAATGGCTGCAGAATACACATTCTTCTCAGCACATGAATTATTCTCAAGGATAAACCACATGTTAGGTCACAAAACAAGTCTTAAAGCATTCAAAAAATTTTGAAATAATATCAAGCATCTTCTCTGACCATAATAGAATAAAACTAGAAATCAGTGACAAGAGGAATATTGGATACTATACAAATGCATAGAAATTATACAGTATGCTCCAGATTGACCAGTGAGTCAATGAAGAGATAAGAAGTAAATTGAAAAAAATTTTGAAACAAATAATAATGGAAACACAACATACCAAAACCTATGGGATACAGTGAAAGTAGTACCAAGAGGGAAGTTTGTAGCTATAAGTGCCTAAACCAAAAAGAAGAAAAACTTCAAATAAATAGCCTAATAATGCATCTGAGAGAACTAGAAAAGCAAAAGCAAGCCAAACCCAAAATTAGTAGAAGAAAAGAAATAATAAACAACAGATATAAAAGCAATGAAAATGAAGAAAACAATACAAAAGATCAACAAAATGAAAAGTTGTTTTTTGGAAAAGTTAAACAATTGACAAACCTTTAGAGAGATGAAGAAAAAAAGGGAGAAGACCCACATAAAATTAGGGATGAAAAAGGAGACATTACAATGGATACTGCAGACATTCAAAGAATCATTAGTGGCTACTTTGAACAACTATGTGCCAATAAATTGGAAAATCTAGAAGAAGTGAGTAAATTAGTAGACACATACAACCTACCAAGATGGAACCATGAAGAAACTCAAAACCTGAACAGACCAATAACAAGTAACAAGATAGAAGCTGTAATGAAAAGTCTCCTAGTAAAGAAAAGCCTGGGACCCAAATGCCTTCACTGCTGAATGCTACCAGATATTTAAAGAAAAACGAATACCAATCCTATACACACTATTGCAAAAAATGGAGGAAAAGGGTATACTTCCAAACTTACACTGTGAGGCCAGTATTACCCTGATACAAAAACCAGACAGGAAGGACAGGACCAGGAAGGAAGGAAGGAAGAGAGAGAGAGAGAGAAGGAAAGAAGGAAAGAAAGAAAGAGAAAGAAAGAAAGAAGGAAAGAAAGAAAGAGAAAGAAAGAAAGAAAGAAAGAAGGAAAGAAAAAAATTAAAAGAAAACTGCAGGCCAATATTGCTTGAGTGCAGGAGTTTAAGACCAGCCTGAGCAACATGGTGAAACCTTGTCTCTACTAACAATGCAAAATATTAGCCAGGCAAGGTGGTGTGCACATGTAGTCCCAGCTACTTGGAAGGCTGAGGCAGGAGGATTAATTTAGTCCAGGAGGTGGAGGTTGCAGTGAGCTGAGATTGCGCCACTGCACTCCAGTTTGCATGACAGAGTGAGACTCTGTCTCTAAATAAATAAATAAAATCAACAAAATACTAGCAAACCAAATCCAACAACATATTAAAATGATTATTCCTCATGATCGAGTGGGATTTATCCCAGATATGCAGGGATATGTAAATCAATCAATGTAATACTTTATATCAACAGAATGGAGGGCAACAACTATATGATCATTTCAATTGATGCTGACAAAGCATTTGATACAATTCAACATCCCTTCATGATGAAAAACCCTAAAAAACCTGGGTACAAAAATAAGATACCTCAACATAATAAAAGCCATTTACAACAGACCCACAGCTAGTATCATACTGAATGGGGAAAAATTGAAAACCTCTTCTTGAAGATCTGGAACATGACAGAGATGCCAACCTTCATCATTGTTATTCAAAATAGCACTGGAAGTCCTAGCTAGAGCAGTCAGATAAGAGAAATAAATAAAAGGCATCCAAATTGGAAAGGAAGAAGTCAAGTTATCCTTGTTTGCAGATGATATGATCTTATATTTGGAAAAACCTGATCTTATATTTGGAAAAACGTAAAGACTCCACCAAAAAACTATTAGAACTGATCAACAAATTTAGTAAAACTGCAGGATACAAAATCAACATACAAAAAGCAGTAACATTTCTATGCACCAACTGTGCACAATGTGAAAAAGAAATCAAGAAAGTAATATCATTTACAAGAGCTACAAATAAAGTAAAATACCTAGGAATTAACTTAACCAAAGAAGTGAAAAACGGAACTAAAATTGTGTGGGAATAAAAATTTGTGGGACTAAAAATTAAGTAATTGAACTCATGGAGAAAGAATGTAGAGGGATGGTTACCAGGGGCTAGGAAGGACAGTGGGCGGGGGTTGGAGGGATTGGGATGGTTAATGGGTATGAAAAATAGAATTAGTGAATAAGAACTAGTATTTGATAGCACAACAGGGTGACTATAGTTAAAATAAATTTAATTGTACATTTTACAATAACTAAAAGTATAATTAGATTGTTTTAACACAATGCTTGAAGTGATGGATACCCCATTTACTGTGATGTGATTATTACTCATTGCATGCCTGTGTCAAAATATCTCATAAACCCCATAAACATATACACCTACTATGTATTTACAAAAGTTAAAAATAAAAAGTTAAAAAAATCTAAATATACTTGAGGATGAAAGGTTGGAGGAGAGAGAGGATCAGAAAAAAATACCTATTGAGTATTATGCTTACTACCTGGGTGACAAAATAATCTGCAACAAACCCCCATGACATGCAGTTTACCTGTATGACAAACCTGCATATGTACCTGAACCTAAAAGTTATAATAAAAAAGGGCGAATATGGGTACATAGCGCCATTGTACATTATGCACTTTTCAGTCTGATTTGTTCTGAACTCCTCAGAATCACAAAACGCGGGAAAGAGAGCTCTCTGATGATTGATTCTGTCAGTGGAAGTCCTTGCTTCTTTTATCAATTGGAAATTCAGAATCACTTGTCTTCAGTCTCTATATTGTTTTTCTCTTGACCTTTTATAGTCTTTACTTTTATGAGTAAACGTGAATCATAAACACTGGATTTCCTTCTCCATGTTTATTTAAGTTATGTAGTTTGTCATTTTGAACATTTAATACCTAGTCGTTATGTATAGTATTTCCCATTTCCTATTGGAAAGAGATGCAGGAGGAAATACATAGTCTTACTTTAACATGTTTTTCTGAGGGTGGGAGGGGGCTGGTCAAAATAAGTTTCCTCATATATTTAACACAAATTAATTTATTGAATAAGAAATTAGAATCATTTGATGATGGTAAGATGTATATTTCAGTTATCTATTGGATGCATAACAATCCATCCCAAAATTTAGTTGCTTAAAACCACAATGGTTTATATAAGTTTGCTTGGTCATTCCTCTGTTGGTTCCCCTGAGCTCATGTGGATGCATTTGGCTGAATTATTGGCTTGGCTGGACGGTCCAAGATGGCTTCACTAATAAGGCAGTTGTTGTTGATGCTTGGCTAGAGATCTTTTTCAGGTGGCCTTTCATTTACATGACTGTAGTGGAGTAACATTCCAAGAAAGTAAAAGCTGAACTGCAAGGCCCAATCGGGGCTGCCCTTGGATGTCACTCAGCATCCCTTCTGCCATATTCTATTGGTTGAAGCACATAAGGGCCAGCCTAAATGTGTGAAATATGTTTATCTCTACATGGAAGGAGGTGCACATTATTTGTGGCCATATTCAATAATGTAGCACCATACTTCTTTAAAAAAGAAGAATAATCCCCCAAGTGGCTTCAGGAATCAAGACATATGAAACAAAGAAATAGTCTATTTTAAACACTAACGGTTGGCACATTAGCCCCACATCTCCTTAGAATGAAGTATAGCATTCTGGATCCAACTAGGAGATGGAAATGATGCAGTGAGCTAAACAGGGGAAGTTTAATATGAAGAATGATTATGATAAAAGAGTAACTATAAGATGTAAGAAAACTATTTGGTACTTTAGGGTTGAGTGACAGTACCAAGGAAGGACAAACTTGGAAGGGGTTCAGATTTCATTGGAAAAGGTGTGGTAGCCCAACAGACAGCAGAGAAGTTGGCTGGGTGGTCCAGGCTGCAGCTGTCCTGGAGCTGCTGAGCAAGCTAGGAGCAACTCTCTGAAGTGCAGGTGAGGGAGCAAGGCATCAGCATTTGTGGTGTGGGCACATAGTGGGAGTCCAGCTGCCGCAGGTGCTCTTAGAGTTTGAGGGCCACAGGGAGGGGAGAAGAGGGGGCGAGTCCAAGAACTGCACAAGCAGGAGGCCTTCAGAGGGTGCAGGCTACACAGGGGCTCTGGTTTCTGTTTTGAGAGGGTTGCAGGAAAATGATCACCAGGCTGAGGCTGCAGGGTTGCAGAGGGAGAATGGGCTATGGTTGGGATAGGCTCTAATGGTTAGTCCTGTACCTATACTGCCTACTCGGGGCCCATGCTAGAAATTGCAGGAAACCTCTTCCTCCTGCAGTGTCCCTCCAATCCATGTACAAAGAAAGCTTAATATAGTGCTCACTTTAAAGGAGAAATATTTAAAGAGATTCCATTGTTTATTAAAGAGTACATTAAGAGATAACAAGCAATAAATTAATAACAGACACAATAAGAAACTTCAGGGCTTGGCCCAGCATAATGGTGGACTGGGCAACTAGTAGAATAGGGCCATACCCCTGCTAGGGCATGTTCAAAGCCTTTAATTCTTCTGTAAAATAGGTGTTTTATTTCTCTGTGCCTCCCAACTTGGTGTATCTCCAGAGCGTCTTTTTGAATTGTGAAAATTAAATATTTCAGTTCAATTCTGAATAGGCTCAGCATATTTGGTGAAAGGCAGGACCTGTAGTTTGGCTGGGTTGAGTTTTATGCTGTGACACTGGAAGACGTAGAATTTTCCTCCTGGCATTGTAAAGCCACAGGATATCTCTCAGCCTGACAGTTACTTAATGGAAGTGCTGCTTTTTTGGGGAAATATCTGCGGAATGAAACCAGGAAAAGGGAAGGAGAGATGTGTGTGTTCATCATTTCATCTGTCCCTCAGGTGGATATTCCAGCATTTACTTCCCAGGAGCAGATGACTTAGTTCTTTACCACTAGAATAATTCAATTTAATTTGGGGGCACACACACACACACACACACACACACACACACCCATGGTGTCAGTCAAGTGTAGAAGAGTAAAGGGTTAGAAAACCCTATGATGCTTGTAATGAGTCTCCGTCAGGCTCATAGCAAGTCCCCAGGATAATATAGAAAGTAGGGGTAGAACAGGGACCTGCCAGCACAGAAGTGCAGAACTCGAGGGAAAGGCCATTGGGGCTGAGGTGGATGCTCTGCTTTTCTGTATAATAAATGTACTGTATTCTATGCACTGAGAATTATACAAACAGACATTTTCCTCGAATTCAGACATTATGACAGTATATGCATAGAAGGAAGTCTGGTTGACAGATAAAATGGTCACAAGAAATCAGAAGAAAAGAAGAGAAAAGATAGCAATGTGATGAGGGTAAACAGAGAACGGAAAGAGCGGAGAAGTCAGAGGACTCAAACAATGGGGAAATATGAAAGCAAAATTACCATATTAGGGGCAAAAGAATTAAAGAGACGTTTTTTGTTATTTTGCAGGGCTACATTTATTGTCTTATTCTTGTGAATGAGTTACTTCAAGTGACCTTACCAGTCATATATCCCTTTACATCAATTTATTTCTTAACTCACTTAGCTATTAGTACTTTATTAATTTTTATATTTAATTTTAATTATTAATTTTTTGATCTTAGCATTTCAGACTGTTCATAACAACCCTAGAAGCAATGACGCAATGCTAATACAAGAAAACCTTCCTTTGAAGTGCCAGAAATTGTTTTCTCTAAAATAGGAGAACATTAGTTAGAAGGCCAATATTTTGAAATTCAAGCATCTCTTTGGAAAAGGATTTAAAAAAATACATTTAAAAATAGGACAATAAACTGTTAGACTGTGACAATTTTATGGCCTATCATAAAATGTCAAAATAAAGATTTTAAAATGTTAACTTTATGTAACCTTGATACATTGGCAATACTCAACCATTTAAAAACCTTCATTTTCACTGCAAGGCGTACTTCTAGGATCCTTACATTTGGCAGTTAAATTTTGAAGATTTTACATGTATTGGCCAATTTCATTTTAGTACTCTAGGGTTCCAGGAAGGCCACATCTATTCCTCAATAAAGCATTTGCCTCTCTGTCTGTTCAGCCCCTCCTCACCTTAATTCTTCTGAATTCATTTGTAATTTTCATAACAAAGTGTACTTTGTTCATAAATTTAGTAAATAATGCCCAGAACTTCATCAGTGAGAGAAGTAAGATACCAGTGGACATGGGTGCATCTGTGCACAGTGGGCAGCTGTGCTGTGTGGCTGTCCCTTCCCCTTGGAGCCAACAGGACACAGTGCAGACTCTAGACCTGGTCTGCCTGGGCCCAATCCTGGATCTACACCTTCCTGTTTGACTTTGAGCAAGCTACTTAATTTTTCTGGGCCTCAATTTCCTCACCTGAAATGGGGGCGAGGGGCGGCAATGACAATTTCTACAACATAGGGTTGTTATGAGGATTGAGAAGATAGTTGGATGAATGGATGGATGGAAGGATGGATGGATGGCAATAGATTGATCAATCGATTGATAGTACTATCTGTAGCATAGCAAGGATTTAATAAATATTACCCGTTGTCAGGCTGGAAGCAACAGCCTCATTCTTTAGGAAAATATTTCTTCCCTGCCTTTACTTCAAGCACATGGTTTAAATGGCTTATACATTGGGAATACTCAAAAAAGCATCAATGCCAAAGTCCCATTGCTTTGGAGATTCTGTGTCCTTGGCCTCACATGGTGGAACAATTCTAGCATTCATGTCCCTATAGCCCAAAATGTTAAAAGTAAAAGTGTTTTATTGATTCAAGTTTAACCATTCAGAATTCTTTCTTGAGAATGTGTTGAGCTGAGGCTCAGTTAAAAGTTGAAGCTGGGAGACCCAGCAGTGTTTTGTGGCCATGGTTGTAGCCAGGGAGGAAGTCAGTCTGACAGCATGAGGTCAATACTTACAATAAGAGGTGGCAATGTCCAGGCTCAAGATTCCATTTTCTCAAGTCCCAGCTGCAGCTTTGCTCTTCCTGCACTTACAGGAACCTATCGATAAAGTCCTCTATTTCCCTAACCTTGCTGGGTTTCTTTCACTTGTCTCTTAGTTTGGGTTGCCCTGAAGGCAGACCCTGAGACAAGAATTGAAGAATCAAAGTGCAAGTGGTTTATTCTGGAGGTGATCCTAGGAAACATGAATAAAAGAGTAGGGGAAGTGAGACAGGGTAGAGAAGTAAGCAGATGAAGGATTTCTTGGATAAAGGATTTCTTACTACTGTGGGCAACTAGAGCTCAAATCTGTTGAGGAACTTGGGAACCATTTATTTGAGTACCCAAAAGGAGAGAGAGAGGTGTTTATACACCTGCTCTTGCCAGTCACTGAGTAAGGTCTGTTTCTGGGGTACAGTAATTCATCAGCACTTCAGGCTGATCATGTTGCAGGCACAGAAAGTCAAGGGGTTAAAGAAAATCCTCAGACAAACCTGCAAATGGTTGGAATTCAGTCCAGTGTGCTCACAAGAAGGATCAGGGGATGTTAACAGGACACCTACAACATCTACTTCAAGTTAACAATGAAAACAACTTTGACTGTCACAGTACAGATGGTTGTAGAGTGGCCTCAAAGTCTGTACGTGCCAGCTTGTCTGAAAAAATCTAATTTTACCCTCCATGCTCTCTGAACATATTCTTCTATGCTGAATAGTCATTAAAGAAGTCCGTGAAGTCTGTGTTTAGATTTTCCTCACAGTTAGATTGAGTTAATTTTTCCCCCAGTCACACCCAGAGACACTGTCTGCCTCCCTGTAGCTCTGGGCTGCTACTCCCTGTACCAACTTTGCAAACAAAATAGCAATACAAGGCTGATGAGGTAATAATCATTTAAAAATAGATGTGATAGGCCAGGCATGGTGGCTCATGCCTGTAATCCCAGCACTTTAGGAGGCTGAGGCAGGCAGCTCACCTGAGGTCAGGAGTTCGAGACCAGCCTGACCAACATGGTGAAACCCCATCTCTGCTAAAAAAAAAAAATACAAAAATTAGCTAGGTGTGGTGGCGCACGCCTGTAATCTCAGCTACTTGGGAGGCTGAGGCAGGAGAATTGCTTGAGCCTGAGAGATGGAGGTTGCAGTGAGCCAAGATCATGCCACTGCACTCCAGCCTGGCTGACAGAGTGAGACTCTGTCTCAAAAAAAAAAAAAAAAAAAAAAGATAGTAATAAATGTAAATCAGAATGAGATAAGAATATTTATTCTCCTGTGAAGGTCTCTACTACCTTGAATAAAGACTATCAAATGTTTACATGGCAGTTGCTCAACTGTCTCTTTTTATTTCTTAATATATCAGTCTGTTAAGGAGCAAGAATACACATTTTCATGTGACTTTATATTTAGAGAAAGGCATTTGTATAATTATGTATTGTAATTGGGAGATTGTATTATCTTTTTTGTGAAACCACCATAATTATTTAGTTACGTACTTGAGTTTTAAAAGCTAGTGCGATTTGGCTTGAATACAAATATAAAATGTGTGATGTCAACCTATAATGCCAGTTTTTTTGTTTTTCTACAAAAAATCATTAGAGACAAGCGAATGGCAGTTGATGTATAATGAGAAATTTCAAGGCTGTTGGATCTGAATTTAATTTGTATTTGTGACTCAGAGTAGGCAATGCTGGAAAATCATTTGATGGCTGGAGTGTAATCACTGGGTGAATGTAATCCATTTGTTAAATTGCCCAGACTCCTCACTGTATTTACAGTTAATTGGTTCCCATTAAGGTCTTCTTAATAGAGACCATAAAGCAGTAGGATTAGAGAAACCTGAAAAGGAACATTTAGTTTGATTCCTTTCTTGAAGCCAAGTTGTAACATGTGCTCATCTGTTTCATTTTTTACCATCTTCATAACAGACTGAGGGAGAAAAAGACTCTCAGGAAGGTGCTTTATAAATTATTTTTACTGTTTTGGCCTATGAACATTTCTATAGTCAGAAAATAAAAAACATCTAGTGTTCTTACATAGAATTGAAGTTTTTCTCTTATGACTTGAAATTCTTTTTGGGTTTTAGTGGGTAGGCAAAGCAACTGGTCACTACCCAACATTTAATGATTCTTTGTATACTGAAAAGTTATTTTAAGCTTTTTTTCCCCCTAAATTTCGTTGTTCATTCATAGTTTTTGTAACCTTTTGATTCAGACTTCTAGATATTACATACAAAAATCTCATAGAAAACTTTTCAGTATCTTAGGAAAGTCATGTGAACTCATCTGATGAGGAGGGATACAAGTCTCTTAAAAAATGTGATTTTAGTGCTGCATTTTTAACTTACAGATTTTCTTTCTTCTCCAAATAAAGGTTTATTTACTTCAGGACTGATGAAGCAAATAAAAATTATAAATTCTCCTCCCCTTTCCACAGAGATTTTCCAGGCTGCCTTCTTCTCCCTTTCTCCTGCTCACAATTACCCTTACTACAAATGCTGGAGCTTCCCTTCCATTGGGCTCCAGCCAATTTGGGAAAATTTTGAAAGTAAATTGGTTTCAGTGACAATATAATCAAAATAACAAAATTGTTACAATTGAATATTTCTCATCACTGTTTTTAAAAATCTATTGATAATATTCAGGAAGTTTTACATTCTTTCTGTACACTTAACATTTTTAGTTATTTTAATTTTTTTGTGTGTGAACTTGACATTTTGTTTCTGAATTCGTTTTTAGCCAATTGTGAGTATTATGCATTAAAATGGGAGGTTGACCCCTTTCCACTGCGTCACAGATGAAAAATGGAAAGTACCTCTGATTGGTCCCCTTGCACAACCAATCGCTGGTCGCGGACCAAGTCTTCATGTGTAACTTTTTAACTTCACTTCAGCCTCTGATTGGTTGACTCTTGCAACCAATCAGACTAGTTGTGGGCCAAATCTTCATTTATAGAGGGTGTAACCAAGTAACCTATGGGAAACCTCTAGAGGGTATTTAAACCCCAGAAAATTCTGTAACCAGCATTCTTGAGCTGCTTGCTCCAGCCCGCTCCTGCTAGTTCGTTTCCATAAGTCTGTGCTTTTGTTGCTTCACACACACACACACACACACACACACACACATGAAAGGGGAGGTTGGTTAGATAAATAACACTAAGCTGGTAATACAGTAATGTATTTGTTGACCCAGAAGCATATTTGCAATACTAAATAAAAAGATTGGTTACCAATCACATATATTTTATGATCCTATCACAAATATAAATATCTGAAAATATTGTCATGTCAAGCAGACATCACAATCAAAAGTGAATTAGAAATTAAAGGAATATGAATACATATAAAATAAAAACAACAAAACTTCAAATCTGAAAAATATTTATAATTTGTTGATTAAAGTTTCTTGTATTGATTTCTTATTAGAAAATCAGTATATTCTCAGTGCAGAAAATGAATTAAAAAATCCCATTAAGAATATTTGTAATCCTACTAACCCAGAAATGGAAAAAAACCCACAGAAAGCAGCTTATTGTCCAGATTCCAAATTCCTTTCTATGTGAACACGCAAACACACATACACAAATACTGATATTAATGAGTGCTTTTCTGTAGCTTCAGTTTTAATATCTGGATCGTATCCCATTACTTGGTTAAAATCACGATTCATTCAGCCAATCTCCTTTTTTTAGATATGCAAATTATTTCCAGCATTTCCCCAATTCATGTTACATAGGGCATGTATACTTGGCTAAAACTAAGTTATAAATAAGAAAACAAAAGTTCTTTGTGGCAAAGTTAGCCACTAGCACACCATCCCCTTCTTAATCCCCAAATAAAAAACCCTGACTACACTTGTCTGTGAAGATTTTGTTATTGGCTATGGTATTTAAAACCTTTCTGCTGTATGCCGCTCACTGATCTTCTCTACTCTTGAGTTTGGCGAAAGGATGGTGTATTATTGATTACCCAAGCCCTTTTTATACAATTTCACATTTCAGAGCTGGTTATGAAAGGATGACTTGATGATTTGATGTCCACCATTTTCTTTACTTTTAAAAAACTTCAATAGTTTTTGGGATACATGGATAGGTTCTTAAGTGGTGATTTCTGAGACTTTATAGTGTACCCATCACCTGAGCAGTGTACACTGTACCCAATGTATAGCCATTTATTCCTCACCCCACTCCCACCCTTCCCCCTGAGTTCCCAAAATCCATTATATCATTCTTATGCCTTTGCATACCCATAGCTTAGCTCCCACTAATAAGTGAGAACATATGATATTTGGTTTTCCATTCCTGAGTTACTTCACTTAGAATAATGGCCTCCAGTTCCACTCAAGTTGCTGCAAAAAACACTATTTCATTCCTTTTTAGAGCTAAGTAGTATTGCATAGTGTATATATACATTTTATTCTTTAAAATATTTCATTTATTTATTTACTTATTTTTTAACTTTTAAGTTCAGGTGTATATGTGCAGAATGTGCAGGTTTGTTACACAGGTAAATGTGTGTCATGGGGGTTAGTTATACAGATTATTTCATCACCCAGGTATTAAGCGTAGCATCCATTAGTTGTTTTTCCTGATCCTCTCTCTCCTTCCACCCTCCACTCTCCAATAGACCCCAGTGTGCCTTGTTCTATGAGTCCATGTGTTCTCATCATTTAGCTCCCACTTATAAGTAAGAATGTGCAGTATTTGTTTTTCTGTTTCTGCATTAATTTGCTAATGATCATGGCCTCCAGCTCCATCCATGTTCCTGCAAAGGACATGATCTTATTCTTTTTTATGGTTCCATAGTATTCCATGGTGTATATGTATCACATTTTCTTTATATGTATCAGGTTTTTTTTGTTTTTTGTTTTTTTTTACCCAGTCTATCATTTTTGAGCATTTAGGTTGATTCCATGTCTTTGCTATTGTGAATAGTGCAGCAATGAACACATGCATGCATGTTTCTTTATAATAGAATGATTTGTATTCCTTTGGGTTTATACCCAGTAATGGGATTGCTGGGTCAAATGGTATTTCTGTCTTTAGGTCTTTCAGGAATCGCCACACTGTCTTGCACAATGATTGAACTAATTTACACTCCCACCAACAATGTAAAAGCATTTCTTTTTCTCCACAACTTCATCAGCATCTGTTATTTTTTGACTTTTTAATGGTAGCCATTGTGATGGGCATGAGATGACATCTCATTGGGGTTTTGATTTGCATTTCTCTAATAATCAGTGATGCTGAGCTTTTCTTCATATGCTTGTTGGCTGCATGTATGCCTTCTTTCGAAGTGTTTGTTCATGTCCTTTGCCCACTGTTTAATGGTGTTGTTTTGTAAATTTGTTTAAGCTTCTTATAGATGCTGGATGTTAGACCTTTGTCAGATGCATAGTTTGTAAAAATTATCTCCCATTCTGTAGGCTGTCTTTTTGCTGTGTTAATAGCTTCTTTTGTTGTATGGAAGCTTTTTAGTTTAGTTAGATTTGATTTGTCAACTTTTGCTTTTGTTGCTTTTGGCATCTTCATCATGAAATCTTTGCCAGGGTCTATGTCTTTAATGGTATTGCCTAGGTTTTCTTCTAGGGTTTTTGTAGTTCTGGGTTTTAGATTTAAGTCTTTAATCCATCTTGAGTTGATTTTTGTGTATGGTATAAGAAAGGGGTTCAGTTTCAATTTTCTGCATGTGGCTACCCAGTAAACCCAGCACCATTTATTAAATAGGGAATCCTTTCCCCATTGCTTGTTTTTGCCAGGTTTGTTAAAGATCAGATGGTTGTAGGTGTGCAGTCTTATTTTTATACCAGTACCATGCTGTTTGGTAACTATAGCCTTGTAGTATAATTTGAAGTCTGGTAATGTGATGCCTCCAGATTTACACTTTTTGCTTATCATTGCTTTGGCTATGTGGGCTCTTTTTTTGTTCCATATGAATTTTAGGATTGTTTTTTTCTAATTCTGTGAAGAATGATGATGATGTTTTGATGGAAATTGCATTGAGTCTGATATTGCTTTGGATAGTATGGTCATTTTCTCAATATTGATTCTTCCCATCCATGAGAATGTGATGTGTTCCCATTTGTGCATGTCATCTCTGATTTCTTTCAGCAGTGTTTGGTAGTTTTTCTTGCAGAGATCATTCACTTCCTTGGTTAAGTATATTCCTGGAGTGCAGTGGCATGATCTCGGCTCACTGCAAGCTCCACCTGGGTTCACACCATTCTCTTGTCTCAGCCTCCCAAGTAACTGGGACTACAGGCACCCGCCACCATGCCCAGCTAATTTGTTTTGTATTTTCAGTAGAGACGGGGTTTCACCATGTTAGCCAGGATGGTCTCGATCTCCTGACCTCATGATCCGCCTGCCTCGGCCTCCCAAAGTGCTGGGATTACAGGCATGAACCACCACTCCTGGCCTGTTTGCAGTCTTTGTAAAAGCGGTTGCATGCTTGATTTGATCCTCAGCTTGGTCATTCTTGGTGTGTAGCAGTGCTACTGGTTTGTGTACATTGATTTTGTATTCTGATACTTATTGAATTCATTTATTGGATCTAGGAGCTTTTTGGATGAGTCTTTAGGTTTTCTGGGTATATGATCATATCGTGATGTATTATCCTTTTGATATGCTGTTGGATTTGGTTAGCTAGTATTTTATTGAGAACTTTTCCATCTATATTCATCAGGGTTATTAGTCTGTAGTTTTCTTTTTTTGTTATGTCCTTTCCTGGTTTTTGTATTAGGGTGACAGTGGTTTCCTAGAATGAATTAGGGATGATTCCCTCTCTCTCTGTCTTTTGGAATAGTTTCAGTAGAATCAATACCAATTCTTCTTAGAACATCTAGTAGAATTCAGCTGAGAATCTGTCTGGTCCTGGCTTTTTGTTGGTAATGTTTTTGTTACTGATTCAGTCTCTCTGCTTATTATTGGTCTGTTCAGGGTTTCCATTTCTTTCTTATTTGATCTACGAGGGTTGTATATTTCCAAGAATATGTCCATTTCCTCTACATTTCCTGATTTGTGCACGTAAAGGTGTTCATAGTAGCCCTGAATGATCTTTTTCATTTCAGTGGTATTGGTTGTAATGTCTCCAGTTTCATTGCTAGTTGAGCTTATTTGAATCTTCTCTCTTCGTTTCATGGTTAATCTCACTAATGGCCTATCAATTTTGTTTATCTTTTGAAAGAATCAGATTTTTGTTTCCTTTATCTTTTGTACATTTTTGTTTCAATTTCACTTCGTTATGCTCTGATGTTTGTTATTTCTTTTCTTCTGCTGGGTTTGGGTTTAGTTTGTTCCTGTTTCTGTAGTTTTTTGAGGTGTGTGAAATTAGATTATCAATTTGTGCTCTTTCAGACTTTTTGATATAGACATTTAATGCTAGGAACTTTACTTTTAGCACCACTTTTGCTGTATTCCAGAGGTTTTGATAAGTTGTGTCACTGTTATCATTCATTTCAAATAATTTTTAAATTTTCATGTTGATTTTATTTTTAACCCAAAAATCACTCAAGAGCAGATTATTTAATTTTCATGTATTTGTTTGATTTGGAGGGTTCCTTTTAGAGTTGATTTCCAGTTTTATTCCACTGTGGTTTGAGAAGAAACTTCATATGATTTTGATTTTCTTAAATTAATTGAGAAGTGTTTCATGGTCTATCATTATGGTCCATCTTGGAGAATATTTCATGTGCTGAAGAGAAGAATGTATATTCTGCAGTTGTTGGGAAGAGTGTTCTGTAAATACCTGTTAAGTCCATTTGTTCTAGTATATAGTTTAAGTCCACTGTTTCTTTGTTGACTTTCTGTCTTGATGATCTGTCTGTTGGGAGTATTGAAGTCCCCCACTCTTATTGCATTGCTGTCTGTCTCATTTTTTGGTCTAGTAGTAATTGTTTTATAAATCTGGGAGCTCCAGTGTTAGGCGCATATGTATTTAGGATTGTAATGTCTTCTCATCGGACTAATTCTTTATTCAATATGTAATGTCCTTCTTTGCCTTTTCTTACTATTGTTGCTTTAAAGTCTGTTTTGTCTCATTAAGAATTGCTACTCCTGCTTGCTTTTGATTTCCATTTGCATGGATTATCTTTTTTCACCCCTGCACTTTAAGTTTATTTGAATCCATATGTGTTAGGTGAGTCTCTAGAGGACAGTAGATATTTGGTTGGTGGTTTTCTATACATTCTGCTATTCCGTATTTTTTAAGTGGAGCATCTAGGCCATTTATATTCATTGTTAATACTGAGATGTGAGGTGCTATTCTATTCATCATGTTAGTTGTTACCTAGATACTTTTTTTACATTGTATTATTGTTTTATAGGCCCTCTGAGATGTATGCTTTAAGGCGGTTCTATTTTGGTGCACACTGAACTTTTGTTTCAAGATTTAGAAGTCCTTTTAGCATTTCTTGTAGTGCTAGTTTGGTAGTGGCAAATTCCCTCAGCATTTGTTTGTCTGAAAAACAGTTTCTCTCTCTCCTTCATTTATGAATCTTAGTTTTGCTGGCTATACAAATCTTGGCTGAAAATTAATTTGTTTAAGGAGGCTAAAGATAGGATCCCAATCCCTTCTGGCTTGTAAGGTTTCTCCTGAGAAATCTTCTGTTAGTCTGATAGGTTTCTCTTTATAGGTCACCTGATGCTTTTGTCTCACTGCTCTTAAAATTCTTTTCTCCATGTTGACTTTGGTTTGCCTGATAACTATGTACTTTGGTGATGATCTTTTTGTAATGAATTTTCCAGGAGTTATTTGAGCTTCTTATATTTGGATATCTAGATCTCTTCATGTATTTGGATATCTACTGTCTGCCTTGGTGTTGATCTTTTTGGAATGAATTTCCCAGGAATTCTTTGAGCTTCTTGTATTTGGATATCTAGATCTCTAGTAAGGCCAGGAAAGTTTTCCTCAATTATTCCCTAAAATAAGTTTTCCAAACTTGTTTGTTCTTTTCCCTCAGGAATACCAATTATTCTTGGGTTCGGCTGTTTTACACAATCTCGTATTTCTTGGAGACTTTGTTCATGTCTTTTGATTCTTTTTTCTTTATCTTTGACTGATTGGGTTAATTTGAAAGCCTTTTCTTTGAGCTCTGAAATTCTTTCTTCTACGTGTTCTAGTCTATTGTTGAAACTTTCCGTTGCATTTTGTATTTCCCTAAGTGTGTCTTTCATTTCCAGAAGTTCTGATTGGTCTTTCTTTATGATATCTATCTCTCCAGAAAATTTTTTATTCATTTCTTAGATTAAAAAACAATTTCTTTATGTTGGTTTTAACCTTCCTCTGTTATCTCCTTGAGTAACTTAATAATCAAACTTCTGACTTCTTTATCTAGCATTTCAAATTTCCCTTTGGTTTAGATTCATTAATGTGGAACTAGTGTGATCTTTTGGGGATGTTATAGAACCTTGTTTTGTTGTATTGCCAGAATTACTTTTCTGGTTCCTTCTCATTTGGGTAGATTGTTTCTTCAGATTGTTCTTGAATTTATTTTTGAATTGACTCTGTTTTTCCTGAGTTCCTAGTTTTCCTTTTAAGGATCAGACTTTAATGTTTATAGTTTATTATAGCCTATTTTGATTCTTTGTACTGTTAGGGGTAAAGACTCTGTATGAGTTCCTAAGTTGTAGACTTTGTGCACTGGCTTTCCCAGATGCTGGTTGTGGCAATTATGTGTTTGGTGTGTGGGCAAGTTCACTGTCTTCTATTGGGTTGGAATGGCAAGGATATCTTGAAGCTTATCTCATTCTCTCGAGGTGCAAACTTTATTTAGTTATTTAATTTTCCCCCAGTATTTTATTTACTAAGTTGATGATTCAGGCTTCAGGCCAGTAGGGAGGGTATCCCTGAGTAGGAATTAGTTGTAGCTAAGGCAGGTGGGTAGATGTAATACCCAGTGGTGAGCAGAGGTTCCAGTCTCCATGAAGGTGGCTGGGGGAGCTCTCAATTAGATGTGCTGAGGTTTTTATCAGGGTGAAGGCTGGGAGCTACCTCAGCTCCTCTGCCAGGCCAGGAGGAAAGGAATCCACCTTCCAGCCTTACTCCTGTCCCAGAGTTCCAGCTCTTCAGATCAGACAGGCATCTCTTCATCTGTAGGAATGTTGATGTTCCAAGTAAGGAGGAATTGTCCCTCTGCCTCTCGTGCAAGCCTGAATCTGGGGAGTGCTCCTCCTGTGGGGCTACAATCATTCTAAGTTATTCCAGGAAGGCTGTCTATAGGTTGATGCCCTCCATTTTCTCATCTGAAACAACCTGCTCCCGCTCAGCTCCCACCTTTAGATCATGTTGTCCTACATGAAACCTCTTTATGCAGCTTTCACATATTGCCAAGATGTGATGGGCCATGGTAGAAATAAGCAGAATGTGCTAATTGCCAGGGAGAAAACACCAGCATCTAGCTAACATTATTTACTGAAATTGTTTTAGACCACTGAGAAAATAGGGCCAGAGAGTTTCTCTATAACAGGAGATAGCAGGAGGGCCTGAAGAGAGCATAAAATCTGAGCAATGGGAGGGAAAGTGGTAATTCCAAATATATTATTTTAAGTCGTCATGAGGAAATGAAGAGAGTAAGATGTGTAAGAAGTGAAGGTTGGTTTAATATCTTTGCTTTAATAATCAAATAACATAGCTAGTAAATTGGGCAGTGAAAATTTAAACTTGGTCTTGCCTGATACAGCATTTAAAAAAAGGAAAGGACAGGAAGGTTTTTTTTTTTATTATTATACTTTAAGTTCTAGGGTACATGTACACAACGTGTAGGTTTGTTACGTATGTATACATGTGCCATGTTGGTGTGCTGCACCCATTAACTCGTCATTTACATTAGGTATACCTCCTAATGTTATCCCTTCCCCCCCCCGCCCCAACAATAGGCCCCGGTGTGTGATGTTCCCCTTGACAGAAAGGTTTTTTTAGTAGCAAGATAATGATCAAGATGTAGAATATCCAGTGACTAGGAATATTCATTGGTGATCATTTTCTCATTTTATCAAATAAAATGTTCCCTTCTTGACTATTACAAGTTTCTTCCTGACCATTAAAGTAATGATAACTAGCTAGAAGTTATTGTACTTTTATATGTGTCAGTGTCTGAGTTTAAACAAGATCTGCTTTAACTTGAATGCTTTTTGACAAAGCAGTTTTTACTCAAATTGCCTGCCATGCTATTATACCACTCAACAGTGGCCAAGGGCCATAGGCAAAGTAGCCATGCCTATGGCACTTCTCAGATTAACAGTGCCCTTCTACTGTTTATGTACAATTAGAAAAGCATTTTTATTATTCTCTGTTTATACCTGTTCATATGAATAAAATAATGTTTCCTTGGTTATGGGTATCACCTACTTAGTGATATTTACTTTCAAGTTTTATGCTGTTGAATTACTGACATATAATGTGTGTTCTGATGGAATCAACTGTTTATCCTGTACCCCTTTAGCCACCATGTCAGTAGGGAACAGCAGAGCAAGCCTAGGAAGGTCACAGGAGTTGAAGGGGCTGCAGGAGGTCCATGAAATGGGAAATCAATATGTACCCGATGTTTGAGGAGGAGGTGTTTGACTATAATTAATATTTGGATTAGGAGGATTTGACATGTGACTCTTCTTCCGTGGTCCTGGTAAAGGCCAAACCTCCTCTGTCTGTCCATTTCTTCAAGGGCATCACTCCAGCAATTCTCTCATGCATCAATTTCTACACTCCATTAGCTCATTTCTACCAATTTACTAGCATTCTGTCATTTTTCCCATTAGAAAAATAATCCATGAAAAAGGGGACTTGGCACATAGCAAATGCTCAGAAAAATACTTGTTCCATGAATAAATGAATGAATGAATAAATGAATGAAAGCAATTAAGAGAGTAAGGCTTTTGTAATAACTTAGGGGTGGGCTGATTTGGACTTGTTGGCAATGAGAATAAAAAGAAATGGGAGGAAGGATATAAACTTTGAAGAAAGAATTTAAAATCCTTGGTTAGTTGTTATATACATATGTAATACAGGAGGGGAAATAACCTGTAATTTTAGGATTGTGTGTTTGATAATAAGATTATTTTGTGGTATAACTGATAAGGATATACTTGATAGAAGTGGTTTATTTTCCTCCTTCAAGTATTTTTTTTCTGTTTTTTCATACATTTTTCTAAGAATAAAAATCTTATCATCTTAATATTACATATATTCATTGGCCAGGAAATGCTTTCTTTTAAGATTTATAACCAATGGTAGGTTATTAATGTTGAGCCTGAGAGGAATTTACCTGTGTTCACTATGAGTTGTAATTACTCTTTGGAGTCAGCTGAGGGCTAGAAAGAGGTGACCCAGAGTGAAATAGCATTTAGCCCACTTTGCCCAGAGCATCTGAAAGTGTTACTGTGACCTCTGCAGTAGCTGTTAGGTCTACTCAAGAAATAGCTAGTGCACTATGCACTACCTAGACATGGAATATACTTTGCAAGAATTCCCTCAATAAGTAGATTATTCCCACCTTCCTCTTTCAGTCTTTCTTTTCTTTCTTTCTTTCTTTCTTTTTTTTTTTTTTAAATTGTGGCCAGGCACAGTGGCTCATGCCTGTAATCCTAGCACTTTGGGAGGCCAAGGCGGGCTGATCACGAGGTCAGGAGATTGAGACCATCCTGGCTAACATGGTGAAACCCCGTCTCTACTGAAAATACAAAAAAAAAAAAAAATTATCCGGGCGTAGTGGCGGGCACCAGTAGTCCCAGCTACTCAGTAGGCTGAGGCAGGAGAATGGCGTGAACCCGGGAGGCAGAGCTTGCAGTGAGCCGAGATCGTGCCACTGCATTCCAGCCTGGGCAACAGAGCAAGACTCCATCTCAAAAATAAATAAATAAATAAATAATTGTAACCATATTTTATTTGGTTTGGCACATTTCTTCAAGTAGATATACAGTGTACATTTGTCATATTTTCTGGCTGCTCAGTTAATCTTATGAACTCATTTCCTATATTTGGGGGGGACTTCCCACCTTCTGAATATCTTTTCCTTACACAAGTCAACAGAAAAATATGTAATCTTCACCTCCCTTGCAGCTGAAGCACAACCATGTGACTTAGACTCCATCAATCAGATTACGTCAGCAAGACTTGGATTTACAAGTGAGAAATGGGAGAAAGTGTGTTGAATCGAGTCCAGTTTGGGGTTGGGGTAAGGGTGGTGGTGGAAGATGGCAGGATTGGGGTCCTGGGTCTACTTTCCACTGTCAGTGGTACAAGTTGTGCCTGACCCAATACAATGTTGTCTAAAGCTTTGTCCCTCCCCATCTGGCCTTCAAGCCTAACTGCAGGGTACTACCTCCCAGGGACTTTGTAAGCCTCCTAACAGCCTTTAGTAAGTGTTTTCCTGTGTAAATGAACTTTAATGCTTTTATAGCACAAGGTACAGTGGTAATGGTTTTTAATGTAGCACAATAAGGATTAAAGAAAAAAGGGGACATTATGTGCATATTCTCCAGTTTCTTCTTCCTGTAACAAAGTGCACCCACTTTTGGTGCACTTTGATGGTTAATGCTGAGTGTCAACTTGATTGGATTGAAGGATACAAAGTACTGATCCTGGGTGTGTCTGTGAGGGTGTTGCCAAAGGAGATTAACATTTGAGTCAGTGGGCTGGGAAAGGCAGACCCACCATTAATGTGAGTGGGCACAATCTAATCAGCTGCCAGCATGGCTAGAACATAAGCAGGCAGAAAAATGTGGGAAGAGAGACTGGCCTAGCCTCCCAGTCTTCATCTTTCTCTCATGCTGGATGCTTCGTGCTCTCGAACACTGGACTCCAAATTCTTTGGTTTTGGAACTCCGACTGACTCTCCTTGCTCCTCAGCCTGCAGACAGCCTATTGTGGGACCTTGCAATCGTGTAAGTTAACACTTGATAAACTCCCCTTAATATACATATCGATTCCATTAGTTCTGTCCTTCTAGAGACCCCTGACTAACACAGTGGGAGAAGAATGCAAAAATAGCTCTGGGTCTTCAGGTAGTTATAATTAATAGTAACAAGTGACATTTTGTGAGCACTAACTATTTCAAGTTACTGTGCTTTTCAGATATTGTCTCATATGATACTTTTGGTGGTCCTATGAGAAGAGCCATCATTATCTCTATTTTTAGAAGAGAAAAAATGATGTTTAAGCAACTTGCTATCTTAGCCCGGGTTCTATAGAAAATGGAGCTTACATGTGAGCTCTTTATTGGAGAGGAGAGGTGGTAATCCCAGGGTAGTGAGAGTAAGGAAAAAAACAAGAAACAAAGAAGGAAGGAAGGAGAGCAAATACAATGTACTGTTACTGAGCTTGTCACAGCTTTATTAAGAAGCAGCAATTACTTGGTCATGGGAGATGTCTCTGGACAGATCTTATGGGACTTGTGTGCATTAGAAGAGTCGATTGTGGGAGGGAAGGAAGAATAATTCATTTCCTGTCTCTCATTGATGAAAGTTTGCCCATAGGCCTTATTTAACCTCTGGATTCTTTTGGATTGTGTTACTCAGCCCCACTGGAAGTGTTGTGGGGGCGGGGGTATGCAGCCAGCACCACTTTTACAGCAGTTGGCAAGGGCCTGGGTACAGAAGCTGCTACAGTTCTCACCACACTGCCATGAGGGAATTCATGCTGGAAGCCAGCCCTCACCCCGAGAAGCCAGACAGCTGACAGTGTTAAGAAATGGGACTGTCCATTGAACAGGCTACCGAAACCTGGGGAGGCAGTTGGGACAGGACAGATCTGGGATGGAGATACTTGACAAGAGACATCACTCTTGTCTCTGCCTCTGTCATCACCTGGCATTCTCTGTGTGTCTATACCTGTGCGTTTGTTTTCTCAGAAGTACAGTAGTCATATTGGATTAGGGCCCACCCTTATTCAGTATGACCTCATCTTAACTTGATTACTTCTGCAAAGATCTTCTTTCCAAACAAGGTCACATTCACAGATACTGGGAGTTAGGACTTCGACATATATTTTCAGGGCATACAATCCAACCCACACAACATCTTGATGATTAGAGAAGACATGGGTAGAAATTGCAGAGAAAGGGCAGTGATTAATTTAGTTTTGAGTATGTTGAGTTGGAATTGCTTTTGAGACAGTAAGACTGTTATGTCCAATAAGCAACCCAAATATGTTTCTGGAGCTTGACGGGAGTGTTTCTGACTGGTAAGGAGACATAGGGTCATCAGCATCTGTGTGACACTTGCTGTGAAATAGACAAGTGATGAATAAAACCTTGAGGAGCCACAATGCTTAAGAGCCAAACACAGAGGCAGGAAGGTTGGGGTGACTTACGAGGAGTGGGCAGACAGGAAGTTCAAAAGAAAAACACTAGGAGAAAGTAGTGTCAGACATGATGTGAGAAAGTTCCCAAGGAGGAACACAATGCTTTTCTAAGCTCAACAGTACTACAGAGCAGCCAGGTATTGAGAATTGTTTTTACATGGTGATTTCATGAGTCCATGTAAAGGATGGAAGAATATCCCTTGGATTTGCAGATGGACAATGGTTATCCAGAGAGGTTTCAGGAGAGTGGTAAGGGCTGGGGTGCATGGGGATCATGACAAGCAGTGGTAGGTAGAACTGTGGCAACAGCCAATAGAGGAAAATTGTGCTATGATGAAATATAAGAACAGGAGGTGTGGTTAGAAATCAGGAGACTTGACGATGCTTGTTTCCAGACAGGAAAGAGCCATTGATGGAGGAAGAGGATAAAGATGTGAGAAAGGGAGCAAGCAAGAGCTCAGAATGCAGCTCCCAGCTTCAAACACAGCACTTTTGTTATGGCTTCTTCTACAAGTTGAGCTTCTGCACATTATTTAATATGAAGAAAGGGTTCTAGAAAATCATTGGAAATTGTTGAATTAGATGTCCTCGCTCTAAAAAGTTCTATTAATTATTAATTATACCTCTACATTGAGTAATTTATAGTAATAGCTTGATTGACCACATTCAGATAATCCTGTGCTATTTAAGGTCATGTTGCCAAAAGAAAAACTTAATAGGAATAATTATTAAAGCTGTAATTATTTGCATTTCAGTTCCTGACTAGCTCTTACAAATTTGGACATGTGTAAATTTCAGCTTTTAAATTTTGGTTTGCATTTGAAAAATAAAAGCATTTCTCAGCACTGAACTATTAAAATATTTGTAGAGATTTTTTTACACAAAAATGAGATTTTAGTACTGGTTCAATTTTTAAGCCATATAATAGATTTTTAAGCCAAAATACATGTTTATAGCTCTCTGCTTAAGTAAAGTTATGGGTAGTAATACCTCTTTGTGAAACACATGTATTATTTGTTATCATTATAAAAGAAATTCATGTTGGTTGGAAGGGTTTGAAAAATGTATATACATATCAAGAAAAAACTAAAATCACAATGACATATAATTTCACCACCTAGGGCTAAGAATTATTTCAATATTTTTCATTCTTTTGTATTGTGAAATATAACAAATGTCCATTTATGCATACTAGGTTTCACTACATGATGGCTTTATTATATATATATTTTTAATATTTTCTTAAAAAAAGGTTTTTATTTTGTTTTGTTGTTTTGAGATGGAGTCTTACTCTCGCCCAGGCTGGAGTGCAGTGGCACTATCTTGGCTCACTGCCACCTCTGCCTCCCAGTTTCAAGTAATTCTCCCGTCTCAGCCTCTGGACTTGCTGGGACTACAGGTGCCGACCACCATGCCTGGATAATTTTTATATTTTTAGTAGTGACAGGGTTTCACCATATTGGTCAGGCTAGTCTCGAATTCTTGACCTCAGGTGATCCACCCTCCTCAGCCTCCCAAATTGCTGGGATTACAGGCATGAGCAACCGCGCCCGGCCAAGAAAACTTTTTTAGAGAAATAATGTTATGGAGTCAATTAAAGGCTCCTCTTCATCCTACTTCCCCTTCCTACTCAGAGGTAACCACTGTCTGGAAGTTGGTATACATCCTTTCTATGGTTTTATACTTTTATGATGTGTGTAACCATTCAATATGAAGAAGAAGTATCACTGGTAGCTGAAAGCACTGCCTCAGCCAAGCCCTCCCTAAGGAGGTCTCAGCTGGGACTCCTGAAAAGTGCCTGAGCGGAAGCCTCTGAATGGAAGTGCCTGGGCTGGGGAAGCAGAGATGCCTATGAGCAGGGCTGGTTGGGGTGGAGGGAGCAGGGAGTGAGTTCTTGACTGCAAATCCCTCCAGAAGCTGTAACATGCTAGCTGTGTACCAAGTCTGGTGTGGAGATGGCAATTTCCCCCAATGAGGTCTGCTGGGCAAAGCCTTGTAACTGTCTATGGTCCTGCCTGAAAGATAACACATAGGATGTTGGCCTGGAGCCATACTCCTCAATATGGTAATTCTATGTTTAACTTTTTGAGAAACTGCCAAATTGTTTTCCAAATTGACTGTACCATTTTCCATTTCTACCAGGAGTATGTGAAGGTTCCAATCTTCTACATGTTTGCCAATAGTTATTATTTAATCTGTCTTTTGGATTATGGCCACACTAATGGGTATGACATGGTATCTCACTGTGGTTTTGAATTGCGTTTCTCTATAACTCATGAAGTTTAACAACTTTTTTTGCCCATTTTTAAACTGGGTTACTTGTATTTTATTATTGAGTTATGAAAGTTTTTACTTATTTTGGAAAGCAGATATGTATCAGATATATGATTTGTAAATGTGTTCTTCTATTCTATGCATTCTCTTCTCATTGTCTTGATAATGTATTTTGAGGCACAAACGTTTTTAATTTTGATGAAATCCAACTTATTGATTTTGCTGCTTGTGCTTAAGAGCCATTCTAAGAAACCATTGTGTAATCCAAAATCACAAAGACTTACACCTATATTTTCTTCCATAAGTTTTATAGTTCTAATTCTTATATTTACATCTATGACTCATTTAGCATTAATTTTTGCATATGGTATGAGGTAAGGTTCCAACTTCATTCTTTTGCATGTGTATTTCCAGTTGTCTCAGTACCATTTGTTGAAATAACTTCTTTTCCTATTGAATTTTCTTGTCATTATTGTCAAAAATCAGTTGGCCATATATATAAGGTTTATTTCTCAAGGGATTCTCAGTTTTATTTGATCAATCTGTATGCATATCCTTACGCCAGTCTCACACAGTGTTAATTACTGTAGCTTTGTAGTCAGTTTTGAAATGAAGTATGAGTCCTTCAACTTTGTTCTTAGTTTTCAAAATTGCTTTGGCTCTTCTGTGTCCCATGTGTTTCTAGATAAATTTTAGGATCATCTTGTCAATTTCTGCAAAAAAAAAAAAAAAAAAAAAAGCCAATTGTGTTGAATCTGTAGATCAATTTGCCTATTGTGATAGGCACAAAAATAACCCCCCCGCCCAAGATGTCTACATTCTAATATAATCCCTAGACCCTATGGATATGTTATGTTACATGGTAAAGGGGAATTAAGGTAGCAGATGGATTTGAGGCTGCTGGATCCAGTGTAATGACAAGTGTCTTTAAATATGAAAAAGGGAGGCAGAAGAGTAAGTGCCAGAGTGATGTGCCGTGAGAAAGACTTGACTGGCCATTGCTGACTTTGAAGATGAAGGTGAGCCATAAGCCAAGGAATGCCGGCAGTCTCTAGAATCTGGAAAAGGCAAGGAAATAGATTCTCTCCTAGAACCTTCAGAAAGAAATGCAGCCCTACCAAAACCTTGATTTTAGTCCAGCAAGAACCATTTTAGAACAATCCAGGACTATATGATATGTGTTTTAAACCACTGAATTTGTGGTGATTTGCACAGCAAGAAGAGGAAACTAATGCAGCCTTTTAAACAATGGAAAGTCTTCTAATTTTTGAACACAAAGCGTCTTTCCATTTATTTAGGTCTTTTAAAAAATTTTTTTTTCAATGATGTTATGCAGTTTTTAGTGTACAAGTCATGTACTTTTTTGTCAAATGTATTCCTAAGTTTTGGGGGTTTTTTTGGATGCTATTGTCAATGAATTGTTCTCTTAATTTCATCTTGGATCATTCATTGCTAGAGTATAGAAATATAATTTATTTCTACATATTGATTTTGTGTACTGTAAACTTACTGAACTCATATATTAGCTGTAATTTTTTTGTGAATTTATTGCAATTTTCTACACAAAAGATCATGTCATCTGCAAATAGAAATTGTCTTACTTCTTTCTTTCCCATCTGGATGCCTTTTATTTCCCTTTCCTGACTAAGTGACTTGACTAGAAATTCCAGTACAATGTTGAATGAAGTGGTAAGAGCAGACTTCCTTGTCTTATTCCTGATCTGAGGAAGTGTTAGGGGAATATAAATTAAAAAACAAAATCTCTTGCCAACCCAGACAAGCTCAACCCAAAAGTAGAAAAGAAAACAGTTTTGATTTTTGAATAAACAGTAAACCAGATCTCGTTTTCAACATAGGCAATCCACTAAAGAGATTGAAAAGACAAAAAGAAATCTCATACAGCTAAGCAGATGCAACCCTTGTCATATATGTTCTCAAGATAAATGATAACTAGTCTTCAAGTAAGAGGACTTGACGCACCATTTGTCACACATAGTTCATCCTAAATTCATTTGATAATTGGGGTAGCCATCTGTGTTTACTAATCGCCTTAATCCAAAAGAAAAACAAATTTATCATATCTTTACGACAGGAGGTAGGTTTGTAGTTTGGACCCAGGTGCCTGTTGAGTTAGGCTCCCACCCTCCCATTGTCTTTCTCATTGGCTTCATTTCAAAGAGATGGCGCCTACGCCTTTAAGGAAAAGATTCCTGGGTTATAACACTGACAAGAGGCTTATTTAAGTTTTGGAAAGATTTACATAGTACATTTTAAAAAGTCAGAGAAAGAATGAACAATTATAAGTTTTCTAGGGTATATGCACTAAGAAAAGGGGAGTGTGGACAATCTCTTACCCATCTTGTGTTGAGGGAGAACGTAGGTGGTTGTGTGTATGTGTGTATTTTTCAGGATTCATGTTATTTACCCATATGAGTGGAAGCTGTTGGTCTTTATTGTGAAGCATAATGTTACCTGAGAATTGTGCAGATGTCTTTCATCGGGCTGAGGATGCCCTTCTGTTCCTAGCTGAGTGCTTTTTCTTTCTTTCTTTCTTTTTTTTTAATGGTTATCTTCCCTTCTTTCCTCTTTTCCATATTTCTTTTATTATTTTACTTCAAGTTCTAGGGTACATGTGCACAACATGCAGGTTTGTTACATATGTATACATGTGCCATGTTGGTGTGCTGCACCCATTAACTCATCATTTACATTAGGTATATCTCCTAATGCTATCCCTCCCCACTCCTTCCACCCCACCACAGGCCCTGGTGCGTGATGTTCCCCGCCCTGTGTCCAAGTGTTCTCATTGTTCAATTCCCACCTATGAGTGAGAACATGTGGTGTGTGGTTTTCTGTCCTTGTGACAGTTTGCTGAGAATGATGGTTTCCAGCCTCATCCATGTCCCTACAAAGGACATGAACTCATCCTTTTTCATGGCTGCATAGTATTCTATGGTGTATATGTGCCACATTTTCTTAATCCAGTCTATGATTGATGGGCATTTGGGTTGGTTCCAAATCTTTGCTATTGTGAATACTGCTGCAATAAACATACATATGCATGTGTCTTTATAGCAGCATGATTTATAATCCTTTGGGCATATACTCAGTAATGGGATGGCTGGGTCAAATGGTATTTCTAGTTCTAGATCCTTGAGGAATCGCCACACTGTCTTCCACAATGGTTGAACTAGTTTACAGTCCCACCAGTAGTGTAAAAGTGTTCCTATTTCTCCACATCCTCTCCAGCACCTGTTGTTTCCTGACTTTTTAATGATTGCCGTTCTCACTGGTGTGAGATGGTCTCTCATTGCGGTTTTGATTTGCGTTTCTCTGATGGCGAGTGATGATGAGCATTTTTTCATGTGTCTGTTGGCTGTATAAATGTGTTCTTTTGAGAAGTGTCTGTTCATATCCTTCACCCACTTTTTGATAGGGTTATTTGATTTTTTTCTTGTAAATTTGTTTCAGTTCTTTAGTAGATTCTGGATATTAGCCCTTTGTCAGATGGGTAGCTTGCAAAAATGTTCTACCATTCTGTAGGTTGCCTGTTCACTCTGATGGTAGTTTCTTTTGCTGTGCAGAAGCTCTTTAGTTTAATTAGATCCCACTTGTCAATATTGGCTTTTGTTGCCATTGCAATATTATACTGAATGGGTAAAAACTGGAAGCATTCCCTTTGAAAACTGGCACAAGACAGGGATGCTCTCTCTCACCACTCATATTCAACATAGTGTTGGAAGTTCTGGCCAGGGCAATCAGGCAGGAGGAAGAAACAAAAGGTATTCAGTTAGGAAAAGAGGAAATCAATTTGTCCCTGTTTGCAGATGATATGCTTGTATATTTAGAAAACCCTATCATCTCAGCCCAAAATCTCCTTAAGCTGATAAGCAACTTCAGCAAAGTCTCAGGATACAAATTCAATCTGCAAAAATCACAAGCATTCCTATACACCAAGAACAGACAAACAGAGCACCAAATCATGAATGAACTCCCATTCACAATTGCTTCAAAGAGAATAAAATACCTAGGAATCCAACTTACAAGGGATGTGAAGGACTTCTTCAAGGAGAACTACAAACCACTGCTCAACGAAACAAATGAGGACACAAACAAATGGAAGAACATTCCATGCTCATGGATAGGAAGAATCAGTATTGTGAAAATGGCCATACTGCCCAAAGTGATTTATAGATTCAATGCCATCCCCATCAAGCTACCAATAACTTTCTTCACAGAATTGGAGAAAACTACTTTAAATTTCATATGGAACCAAAAAAGAGCCTGCATTGCCAAGACAATCCTAAGCAAAAAGAACAAAGCTGGAGGCATCATGCTACCTGACTTCAAACTATACTACAGGGCTACAGTAACCAAAACAGCATGGTACTGGTACCAAAACAGAGATATAGACCAATGGAACAGAACAGAGCCCTCCGAAATAATACCACACATCTACAGCCATCTGATCTTTGACATACCTGACAAAAACAAGAAATGGGGAAAGGATTCCCTATTTAATAAATGGTGCTGGGAAAACTGACTAGCCATATGTAGAAAGCTGAAACTGGATCCCTTCCTTACACTTTATACAAAAATTAATTCAAGATGGATTAAAGACTTAAATGTTAGACCTAAAACCATAAAACCCTAGAGGAAAACCTTGGCAATACCATTCAAGACATAGGCATGGGCAAGGATGCCCGTGTCTGAGTGCTTTTATCATGAAAGACAGTTGGATTTTGTCAAATGCTCTTGTCTGCATTTACTAAGATGATCATTTTTTTTAAGACTTCATTCTGTTAATGTGGTGTTTTACTTTGATTGATTTTTGTATTTTGAGCTGACCTTGCTTTTCTGAGACAAATCCCACTTGGTCATGGATAACAGTAGTCCCCTCTTTTTTTTTTTTTTTGAGATGGAGACTCGAAATGTCACCCAGGCTGGAGTGCAGTGGCGTGATCTTGGCTCACTGCAACCTCCACTTCCCAGGTTCAAAGGATTCTCCTGCCTCAGCCTTCTGAGCAGCTGGGATTACAGGCATGCACCACCAAGCCCAGCTAATTTTTGTATTTTTAGTAGTGGCAGGGTTCCACTATCTGTGTTGGTCAGGCTGGTCTCAAACTCCTGACCTCGTGATCCACCTGCCTCAGCCTCCCAAAGTGCTGGGATTACAGATGTGAGCCACTGCGCCTGGCCCACAGTACTCCCTTCTTATCCATGATTTCACTTTCCACAGTTTCAGTCAACTGCAGTTTGAAAATAGTAAATGGAAGATTTCAGAAATAAACACTTTGTAAGTTTTAAATTGCGCACCATTCTGTACAGTGTGGTGAAATCTTGCACTGTCCTGCTTCTTCTCATCTGGGATGTGAATCTGCTCTTTTTCCAGTGTATCCACACTGCATGCTCTATCTACACAGTAGTCACTTAGCTATCTCAGTGATCAGGTCAACTGTCATGGTATCTCAGTTCTTCTGTTAAGTAACCCTTATTTTACTTAATAATGGCTCCAAAACATCAAAGTAGTTATGCTGGCATATTGTTATCATTCTTCTATTTTGTTATTAGTTATTGTTAATCTCTTACTGTATCTAATTTATTAATTAAACTTTATCATAGATATGTGTATCTAGGAAAAACAGTTCATATAGGGTTTGGTACTATCTTCAGTTTCAGGCATCTACTGGGGGTCTTAGAACATATTTTCCCTGGTTAAGGGGGTACTAGTGTAATTCTTTTCATATGTTGCTGGGTTCACTTTACTAGTATTTTATTGAAGATTTTTGTGTCTATATTTGTAAGAGATATTGGTCTGTTTTCTTTCTTGTGATTTTATTTGCCTGGGTTTTTTAGCAGGTTAATACTGACGTCACAGAATGAGTTGGGAAGTGACATGATTTGGATTTGTGTCCCCGCCCAAATCTCATGTTGAATTGTAATCCCCAGTGTTGGAGGTGGGGCCTGCTAGGAAGTGATGGGGTCACGGGGGTGGATGTCCCACTTTGGTGATGCTGTTTTTGTCATAGAGTTCTCACAAGATCTCGTTGTTTAAAAGTGTGTGACACCTCCCCACTCTGTCTCTTCCTCCTGCTCTGGCCATGCGAAGATGCCTGCTCCCACTTTACCTTCTGCCATGAGTCAAAGTTCCCCAAGGCCTCCACAGCCATGCCTCTTCTATAGCCTGTGAGCCAGTTAAACCTCTTTTCTTTATAAATTACCCAGTCTCAGGGATGTCTTTATGGCAATGTGAGAACACACTAATACAGGATTTTCTTCTTTATTTTGTAATGTTATGCCAGAGTTGGGTTGGAAAGTAAATCATGATATGTAGAGTTAAATAAAACCTATCTGAGGGCATGACTCACCAGACGCCTTAGATAGAAATTTGGGCAAGATAAAAAAAATCAGGGGTTAGTCATCATTTTCATCGTCCTTATTTTCTAAGTAGCCTGTCAATAAAATTTTTTATCTTTATCACTAATAAGTAATTTATAAAATGTTTTTTATTTCAAAGTTTTTTTTTCCCTCTTTGTTCAAAGCTTATATTTTATTTGGCTTTACTATGTCAGAATACAGCTTGTACAATTGTAGTTTAGAATAAATTGAGAAATTGTTCATACTCTGATGATTCAGATAATCATTGCATAACATTTATCCCCAACTTATTGGTTTAATACAATAATAATAATTTATTTGCTCAAATTCTGCAGTTTGAACAGGGCTTGTTAATAACAGCTTATCTCTGCTCCATGTGGCATTAACTAGGGCAACTCAACTGGAATGGGAGGAATCTCTTTTAAGGAGGATGTTGGTACTGACTGTTGACTGGGAGCTTATCCCAGGATGTTGGCTGGGTTCTTGGTTTACTTCCATGTGTTCTCTTTAAATGTTTAAATGGCTAGACCGGGCTTTGGGTTTTTCAGGATCGTGGTTGGAATCTGAGAGGGAATGGTCCAAAAGTTAGAGTTCTGAAAATATAGCCTGCATGTACGGGCATGAATCACAATTGCTAATGTCCCATTGACTAAAGCCAGTCACGTGGCCAAACCCAGAAATAACGTATGGAGGGACTACACAAGGGCATATGTACTAGTAAAAGTGTTTTCTCAATAGATCACCAAAGTAATAGTTTGCCACACCTGATATATAGAAAAGTTTATGTAAGTTTTATGAATTCCTTGAAGAGAATGTGTTTTGTGTTTAGACTGCAGTACTCAATATATATTTATCCAACTATATTTACTGTATTGAATTTGTGATGATACTGTCTAGAATTATTTGTCTTTGACTATTGAGGACCCTTCTCTTGGGCAGGAGTTCTTTTCTTTCTGTTTCTTTTATTTCTCAATGACCCCATTCATAAAGCTGGTTAGTTTATACTTTTTATAAATTTGAGAAAGTAGAGAGAAATTTTACAGTAATTTGCATGTCAATTTAATAATCAGTGAAACTTCAGTGTTGGTACAATGAAGGTCTACTCTCTGATATGGTTTGGATCTGTGTCCCCAGTTAAATTTCATGTGGAATTTTAATCCCGTATGTTAGAGGTGGGGCCTGGTGGGAGGTGATTATATTATGGGGGAGAATTTCTCCCTTGGTGCTGTTCTCATGATGGTGAGTTTTCATGTGATCTGGTTGTTTAAAGTGTGCAGCATCTCTCCCCTCGCTCTCCTGCTCCTGCTCTGGCCACATAAAACGTGCTGGCTCCTCCTTTGCCTTCTGCTATGATTGGAAGCTTCCTGAGGCCTCCCAAGAAGCAAATGCCTTCCTGCTTCCTGTACAGCCTGAAGAACCGTGAGCCAATTAAACCTCTTTTCTTTCTAAATTACCTAGGCTTAGCTATTTCTTTATAGTAGTGGAAGAACAAATTCATACACTCTTTAAATGTGATATACAAAACAAATTACAATCCTTATTTCAGCTTTCTGTTTACCTTTTGCCTTTCTCTCATTTAAACTGCCAACATTCAAGAAAAGGAGAAGAGTTAAAACTTATTTGAGTAAATATAAAGATATTCTATGCCTTATATTTTAAAAATGTATTGCATTTGGCAATTCTTATAACACACTGAACAGGTCATTTTCCTATTGTATAAGAAAGGAAGCTAAGGCACAAAGCAAATATCTTATTTTCCACAATCCTACAATTTTGAAGTGTCATTCCATTCAGCCACACCAGGTCCATTGCTAAATTGATTTATTTTCTCCGTATAGAGTTGGCATCCCATGGGTTACCCAGATAGTAGTTCATTCCTAAATGGAACACAATAAATCTGGAACTAAATAAAGTGCTTTATTGCCCTCTGTTTTGAAAATCTATAGTTACTGTGCTGAAAGAGAGAAGAAATGATTATCTTTATGTGTTCAGAGATTAAGACTAATTTTGATGGTGTTAAGAGCCAAAAACTATGGAAGTTTTCAATGGTAATGCTTTTAAAGAAAGTAGCTCGCGAGACTTGCAGGGGTTGGAGCGGGCCGGGGGGCCGGCCGAGAGGAAAATTGGAGGTGCTGGTGGGGTACATGTCGGAGTTGGAGCTCGGCTGGAAATGGGGCCGTGCCTGGCAGGTGTGGTCGTGAAGATAGGTACTGGTTTTGAATTAGGAATTGTTTTCTCACCTTTAAAAGAAGAATGTGGCGATTAGCCTTCAGTTCTGGCATGGGATTAGGAATGGCTTACTCCAACTGTCAGCACGATTTCCAGGCTCCATATCTTCTATACGGAAAATATGTCAAAGAACAGGAACAGTGATTTCACCTGAGAACATCCCAGTGGGAGGACAAGAGAAATCATGTTTATTCCTCAGGAATATTGAAGTGCCCTGGAGTAAGCTGCCATTCTTCTGTAACAATGTTATCAGTAATGCTTTAAACTCCAGCACCTGGTTATATACTTGAAACCAAGTCTGTTTCTCGTTTTGTATTTTCTCTCTGGAAATTGTGAAGAGGTGGTCTTAAATAAATTAAACAAAAATAGGAAAAAAAAAAATGAAAGTAAAAGCTGCCTGCACTGCATTTGAATGACTTGAATAAGTAAAGGCAAGTTGAGGTAGGCCATTCAGCTTCTTGCTTATAGGAGGAGGGAAATTAGCAACTTAGTGTGGGTAAAATGGTAGTAAATATGGACTCTCACTTTTTAACTTTTACCTAGGAATTATTGATGAAAAAAGCCAAGCTCCGTAAAATACTTGAAGAGATCTGTTCTGAGCCATATGTGAGGACCGTGACCAGTCACACTGCCTCAGGAGGTCCTGATAACATGTGCCTGGGGTGGTTGGGTTACAGCTTGGTTTTATAGGTTTTACGGAGACCTAAGAAATCAATCAACATATGTAAGGTATACATTGATTTGGTCCAGAAAGGTAGGACAACTTGAAGCAGGTGGTGGGGGTGGGCGTCATAGATTTTCTGATTGATGATTAGTTAAAACTGATATTACCTAAAGACCTGGAATCAGTGGAAACAAATGTCTGGGCTAAGATATGGGATTGTGGAGACCAAGGTTCTTATCATGTAGATGAAGTTGCATAGGTGGCTGCCCTTAGAGGCAATAGATGGCAAATGGTTTTGATTCCGACCTTTAAAAGGTTTTAGACTCTCAGCTAATCTCTTCAGGATCAGAAAAAGACCTGGAAAGGGAAGGGGATTCTCTACAAAATGAATTTCCCCCACAAGAGACAGCTTTGCAGGGCCTTTAAAAATATGTCAAAGGAATATATTTTGGGGTAAAATACTTTGATTTTTTTTCAAGGCCTGTCATGTGGTGCTACACTAGAGTCAGGTTGGAATTTAGTATCTTATTCCTACAGAGATCGGTCCTGAGATCGCTGTTGTAATGTTAATGCTGGTCAGCTGTGCCTGAATTCCAACCAGAGGAGACTATAATGAGGCATGTTTGAGCATCCTTTCCTATCATGGCTTGAACTAGTTTTTCAGGTTTCTTTGGAATTCCCTTGGCCTAGAGGAGGGGTCCATGGAGTTTGTCGAGGGGCTTAGAATTTTAGTTTTTGTTTACAAAACCTAGGAGTCATATATTAGACAATTGCTCATTTTTTCAAACCTTAATTTTTGGTCAGGTTAGTAGAAATGATGACCAATTATGGCAAACCAGAATGTCAACAAAGCAAAATACCAAGGAAAACGGCTTGTTGTCATGTCAGAGGTACAGACAGCAAAGATCAGTTTTAATAAAATGTGACTTAAAATTCGTCCTGCCTTCCTCTCTGAAAACCCTTCTTTCTTTATTCCCCCTATTCTGTCTTCATCTTGTTACCAGAGGGAGTCCAGGTTCTTGGCATCTTGAACAAATAATTGGACAAAACACACAAAGCAAGGAAAGAATGAAGCAACAAAAACAGAGATTTATTGAAAATGAAAATATGCCCCACAGGTGGGAGTGGGTGGAGCATAGGGGCTCAAGAGCCCTGTTACAGGATTTTCTGGGGTTTAAATACCCTCTAGAGGTTTCCATTGGTTACTTGGTGTATGCCGTATGTAAATGAAGAGAATAAAGTAAAGTTACAAAGTCATTTACTTGGGGTACGCCCAATGTAAATGGAGAGGATATTTCCTGTCATAGCTAAAGTGTTTCCATTTAATTTAGTTCTAGGAAGTCAGCATGAATTGGCCTTATGTTCCCTGCCTCCAGACTATTCTCCTGCCTCCATCTCACACTCTAGTTTGAGGGAAATTACTATAAAGTTGTTCCCTGTGTGGCCTTGGCCTCTGTATCTTATCAAGCTATTATCTTTTAGTCTATCACCAACCAACAGACACTGTCGAACATGCTGAAGCCCTAGGTTCCCCATGTTTTCACCCCTCTTCCTCATTTTCTCCTTATGTACTTTCCACAAATAACTAGTATATAACATAGAAGAATAAGTCACTAAATGTGAGAACTCATGCATTGGCCTCAGGGAAGATATTTTGGGTAAAGGACATTCCTTGGTCCTCAAATGTCCTCAAATCTGTGTTTTCTGTTGACAGGTTTCTTTGTATCTGCTCAGCAAATGGGAATAGGGAGACAGAGTGATATTGGTTGTGAGGAAGTTGTCAAAGGCCATGGCAATAGGATTTTGCATATTCAGTGAGGGAACTTCTGCTTCAGAGATGAAAGAGAAATGCATTTCTTTTGTTCTTCAGTCACATAAGTTTACAGATTTAGGATCTATTTGCCCAGCATTTTTTGAGCAAATATGGTGATGATTCAGGTTAAGACGTCTATAATGCTTAAAAGTGACTTTGAAATATGTGTTAGCTATCTGTTAAAATAAAAATGCCTTATTTTGCTTAAAAATCTTAAAACACAGATTTTAATACTGTACCAAAGCAATAATCAAAAATTATTTACATGTTCATGAATTTGTTTTGATAGAACAAATTTAATTTGGAAAATATTGTTGACTTTGTCCTCAGTGATTAAACCACACTGAAAAACAAATATAATCTTTATCTTAAAACGATGTGCATATCTGTCATGAAGGTATTTTCAGTCTTTAATTGATGGACATAGCATTTGGAACAGGACTAGATACTACAAATTATCTCTCTGTCTTGCAGATGTGAGGAAATTAATATCTACCCAACCTCACCTCCAAAGTCAAACAGGCTATTAAGGCCACAGAACAGTTTAAAAGTCAATTCATGAGATAAATGTTATTTTAAAAAATAGTCTATTTTCTTCATGGCATCTAATAAATTTTAATCAATCAATTAATTAGTATATTAGTTGTCTCCTTTACCAGAATGTAAACTCCATGAGGCCAGGGATTTTGTGTGTGTTTGTTTGCTCCTGTATTCTAGTATGTGCTCCTGGCACATAGTATTGCTTGGAGATGAATGGGTAAACATGCCAGACAGGGGTTTCCATGAACTAGGGGCAAAGATCAGGAGGGAGGCTAACATGGGTGAGACAGGGTGAGAGTAGGCTGCCACTCGTGTTTTGGGATCATACATACTTTTACCAAACTGCACCTAATGGAAAGGACAACTGACACCCCTGTCACCACTAGCAACATTTTTAGCTATAATAGTAAAAGTTCTTGGCCTGACTTTGACTTCAATAGACTGAAGGTCAACTATTTGGTTGTCCACTCAGAACTCCTCAGAATTCAGGAATATGACAGTCCCCACTCCACCACCATATTTATTCTGCTGCCTGTTTTTTTCTAGCTCCATTATTGTCACAGTCCCTATGAAATGTGACAGATCTCTCTATGTAATAATACCACTTTGCAGTTGTGTAGTACTTAGTATTTTTCATGGCACTTGCACATTTATTATCTCATGAACAGATTCTACATAAATTGGAGTGTCGCATAAAATGATCTGCAATCAATTGTGTCATTTGGTCAATGTCTGCTGATCCTAGTGGGGTGATGAAAATTGAGTCTAATTTGACTCATCATTTTGCAGTAAAAACAAGAAACTAATTAAAGGCAGATCAACAGCTACACTGGTATTCACAGGTCCTGGTTTGCATAATGCAGTGTCAATCTCTTCTGTTTTTTACTGTTATGATTTTTATGTATATTAGATAACAAATGTTTCCCTAACTTGAAGAAGTAGTGCATTAATCTATCAAATAATGGATCTATTTTAGTTATAGCAGTTATCTACCACTCATTCATAAAAAGTACACTGATAACTCTTCCAAGTGGAGTGTCTTGTCACTCTGGTTCATAAAATGTTATTTAGGGGTCTGAATCATGTGTAGGAGTGAAGATAACTTCCTCCTTCCTTACCTTTCTGAAGGTTTGATAATTTGAGTCCATAAAACAAATGCATAATAAATTGATAGGAGAAAGGTATATAAATTATTACTTGCACATGTGTACGTGAGAACAATATGAAATATGAAAACTTAGAAAAGGCCAGATGCCTGCAGGTTTTATACCATCCAGAAGTTACAGAAGGAATAGGGGCTTGGATTGTGGTAAGGGAGGAGACCACCCCTCATATCGTCTTATGCCCAATTTCTGCCTCCAAAGAAAGAAGAAGTAAAAACTAAAAGGCAGAAATGAAATCCACAGGCAGACAGCCCGGCGCCGTACCCTGGGCCTGGTAGTTAAAGATTGACCCCTGACCTAATTGGTTCTGTTATCTATAGATTACAGACATTGTATAGAAATGGACTGTGAAAATCCCTATCTTGTTTTGTTCCGATCTAATTACTGGTGCCTGCAGCCCCCAGTCACGTACCCCATGCTTGCTCAATCAGTCACGACCCTCTCACACGCACCCCCTTAGAGTTGTGAGCCCTTAAAAGGGACAATAATTGCCCACTTGGGGAGCTCAGCTCATGAGACAGAAGTCATGCTGATGCCTCTGGCCGAATAAACCGCTTCCTTCTTTAACTCGGTGTCTGAGGAGTTTTGTCTGAAAATTGTCCTGCTACAGTGGCGAGACAGGTTATGGGAGGGAGGGACAAGAAAAGGCCTGGCTAGTGAAGGTGGTCTTGTTATACAGAGTACTATGGTTTGAATGTTTGTTCCCTCCAAAACTTATGTTGAAACTTAATTCCCCATGCGGCAGTATTAGGAGATGGGACCTTTAAGAGATCATTGGATCATGAGAGGAGAGCCCTTATGATCCAGTGGATCATGAGGATCCATTCATGGATTAAAGAATTAATGAGTTATTATGAGAATGGGACTAGAGGTTTATAAAAAGAGGGAGACCCGAGTGAACACTCTCAACCCCTTTGCTGTGTGATGCCTCGTGCTGCCTCAGGACTCTGCAGAAAGTCCGCACCAGCAAGAAGGCCCTCACTAGATGCAGCCCCTCATCCTTGGATTTTCGGCCTCCAGAACTGTAAGAAATAAGTTCCTTTTCTTTATAAATTGTCTAGTTTCAGGTATTCTGTTATAAGCAACAGAAAATACACTAAGACACATGAAATTTCACAGATAGTAGTTCTCAGAAAGAATAGATGGTGGCCTGTGGTAACATGTCTCTGTCAGACTTTCAAAGGTGTTATACTCTCCCTCTCATTCCTGTGAGTTAATCTTTCCTAGATTCGGATGGGAGTGGGGTGGGAGTGGGCTCAGAGAAAGCCTAACTGTTTGTTTCATGAGTGTAGATTTTCTCTACAGATGCAAATATCCTCCACAAAAGACAGATTTTCAAGATTTCTGTAGTTTGCAGTTCCTTTGAATAGCTATATGGAAATATGCCAAAGAAGTGCTTTTTGGGGGGTGAAATATTCTGGTTTTGTTCACATACATGTCCCTAAACATAATCCATAGGAGCTAGGTGACCTAATAACAGGGTCTGGCATCTAGAAACCAGTCATGACCCACCTTTGCTATGGGACTAAGGAGGCTATTCTGATGGCTTCTACTCCAGTTTGTTTATTATTTAATTTAACATTTACAGAGACATTTGGTAAAAATGTTTGTAAAAACTAGGCCTGAATTTAACATTTCGTATATTCAAATGTGTTTTGTACTTTAAGATGCTGCTTATATTTTAAAGAACTTTTAAATCATTGATTTCATTGGTTGTTAAGGCATGTTAATACACAGCTTCATGCAACATGAGAGAAATAGAAAGCATTTAGAGAAGTGTCCCAGATGCCCCATATAAATACTCTGCTTTGCTATTTTTGTAACGTAAGTACAGAAAACCATAGATAGTGTTTAAATAGCTCTTTTTGTGCCTTTCTAGAATAAAGATGACTTAAACACTAAGAAAGGAGAGTACATGAACAATACTGCAATTTAGGATTGCCAAATGAAATGCAGGGTGTCCAATGAAATTTGAATTTTGAATAAACACCAATGAATATTTTAGTTTATGTCCCATTTACTGTATTTTTTAGCATATGTTCCAACTATTGCATTTTTAAAAGTAATTCAAATTTAACTGACTGTCTTGTATTTTTAGTGGATAAAGCTGTCAATGCTGGATGCAGTCCAGAAGCAGGCAGGCTCTCAAATTTGCGTTACAGGTGTGCCAATTTCTTTTAATGGCATAGGATATTATTCCACAGCTCTTGAATGTGTCATCTCATTCTCTTGTCTCTCTGTAAGAGGTTTGTGTTCAGAAAAGTCAGAGCTGTTTAGGTATCAAATCTTTTTTAACTAACTACTTAATGACAGTAGTCACCTATGAGCTGAGAACATTTCCGTGATACCAGGCTTATAGACAGCACATGCTCTAAAGATAAGGTTTTGAGAGACTCTTCACATCTGGAATGATGTTGCCCATTGCATATCCCCAATTGTGAATCTTGCAGACATACATGCATTAATATATTCCAAATTGATGTAGTTTCTTCCTGCATATCTGCTCCCCCTGTATCTGTGTTAATGACTCTTATACCCATTTAGTCACCAGAACCAAATACTTGGAGCCTAGAGGAGGAGGGGATCATCTTTCCTTTCTCTTTTTCTCCTCCCCACATCCAATCGATTCTGAAGTCCTATGGCTTTCATCTTCTCATTTCCCTGATCACCGCATTAGTGCGCTTGCCCAGCCTTCCAGTCTCTTTTCGGGCTCAATCCCTTTACTCCTCCATAGTGGAGAATGCCGTAAGGCTGATCAAGGTGCTCTTTAATTTTTGTGGCTCCAGTGGGACCAGATTATATTTTATCAATGCTATTAAGTGCTTATGCTAAGTAGGACCTCATAGAAAAAGATCAAGTCATGGATGGATCTCTACATTCATGATTCTGTTTAGTGTCTTTTCTGCCAAACTATGCTTATCTCACCATATATCTATTATGTTGCTCACTCTTTCCAGAAAATGCACTGAGATTTATTTCCTCAGGGTTTTTCCAAGTTTCTGCATCCTCATTAGTTCTCATTAACTCCTATCCTACCATAGTGATGGTTTTTTGAGCCATTTCTCAGCAACGGTATACCTACCCTTCAGCAACCATAAGTATCCATGGACATGCACACAAACATTCACATACACATACAAACACACAGGCATCCACAAACACGTGCATACACACAAGAATACACACACACACATTTGATTCATCTTATATTGCTACATGCTGTACAATGAATTATAATTAGAGCATCGTTTGATTTTCAGTCTAAATAAATGGTATTTATGGCACACAGACTTAATTCTGTCACCTCAGGTCAGCATTTTATTCTCATGAGTTTTGCCTCCTTGAATGCACAAATAGTGGATCTTAAACCTTCAGACGGAAGGTTTATGTTCCTTTTTCAGAAACAGTGATAAGTTAGTTCTCTTTCTCCTTTATATTTAAGGTACTCCCGGGAGATGAAGGTGTGATAGCCAGTACCTGAGAACTAAATGTACTTTTTAATAGACTCAGAATTAACACATTGCAGTGGGATGCAAAAATCCCTTTTCTCTCTTTATCTAATGAAGCAAATATTATTGGATAAATAACTTCAATAAAATAGACTTACTACTGTAAGTCTCTTTTGTAAGACTATTGTAATAGTCTTCAAACAATTTAGCCCTCACTGTGTCCCAAACTCCTTGAGATTCTTTTATTAGTATTTTCTAACACTTGTTAAGGGAACATTTTCTTTTATGACATCTCTAAGTGTCACTGTTTCCAAGATTCTATAGCATTATATTGTCAATGAGTTACTTCTGCAATGATAGTTTTTCAATTTCTCTTAAGGTTTTAATTTCATCTTCAATTTCTCATACCTGGTGAAAATAAACTAGTTCTTATAAACTCTTAGTTGTCAGATATTATAATCTTGTCTTTTGAGGAAAGAACTAGCATTTAGAGGATAAATTTAACTGCTAATGTGGTAATGCTGGACACACCAGGAATTAGGGGCAAATCTGAAGCCAGCAGATATCCTGGAAACATTAACTCTTGACATCAGAAACGTTCCCTGGGACGCAGAGTAGTCACCCTGGAGTCTTGCAGATTAAGAAAAAGCTCCCATAGCACACACACATATTTAAAAGGATTGCGTGAAGTGACTAGGTTTGAAGTGCAAATGGAAGCAGAGGTGGAAGTAGAAAAATAAATAGAAATGTTTGCCTCAGGAAGTAATGTGGGGGCAAAGACAGTCACAGGCCCAGGGCTTTAAGATATCTCCCAGGGAGCTATCTTCCTGTTGCAGATACTCAGGCCTTTGTCCTGCAGGGTTGTTTTATACACCTCAGAAACAGTGCTTGAAATTCAAGAAAGTAAGCATTGTTGACTTGGGATGAGTTCTCTGCTCTAATTTATAAAATAGGCAAATTGTTTAGAGTCCACTGCTTTAACCCTATTTTCATCAGTGATTTGTAACAGAGCCTTCTTCTCTGTGTGCACTTAAGGGGCTTGAGGAATGAAAATTAGGTCTGCGAGTTACCAGCATATAGTTTCACTGGAAGCCTTGGATGTGAATGAAATTATCCAAGGAGAGAGTAAAGTGTGAAGAGAAGATGAATGCGTGAATGAAGCAGGAAGCCACTGAAGGGTCATTCTGTGGTATCGGAGAGGGAGGAAGGAACCATTTTTTCTAATATTGCAACTTGCCACCTTTCCTCCTCTCCAGACCTCCTTTACTCTAGTCAAGTTTATTTTCCTACAGCATTTTTCACTTATTAAAATACTACATCATTTACTTTTAAGTTATTTTCTTACATTTTATATCTTCTCTGCCTCCTGTCCCTTACTGGAAGGTAAGCCCCATGAAGGACAGATGTCTTTGTTGGTATATTCCAAGCAGGTAGAAGAGTGACTAGTATTTTGGAGATGCTTAGTCATATTTACTGGATGAGTGAAAAACAGCAGTGTTTCAAGAGGAAAGTCTGCTACAGATTGAATGCTTGTGTCTCTCCAAAATTCTTATATTGAAATCCTAACCTGCAGCGTGATAGTGTTAGGAAGTGTGGCCTGTGGTAGGTGATTAGGTCATGAAGACTCTGTCCTCACCAATGGGATTAGTGCCCTTATGAAAGAGACATTGAAAATTTATCTTTTGAGGAAAAAATGGAAAGCTGTCCTCCGAACAAGTACAGGTGCTGGCTGCGGGGAGTGAAAGCACACCAAAAATAGGAAATGCAAAAGGGATTTGAGGGGATATGGGTGGAACACTCACAGCTTGTGCTTTGTGATCTTTTGGAAATATGAAGCAAATCTTCTGATATCTCAATAGATGAGAATATGAGAAATTTGTGGGGAGCCAAAGACATTTTCTGTGTTGAGCATGTTTTCTTCTTGTTAAATCATTTTTTTTTTTTTTTAACGTGAGCAGTTGATGAAGGGATGGCAGGGAATACTTTTTGTACTGTTAGAACCAGCAGAGCCCTGTGGAAATCTCAGCCCCAGTTCCCCAATTTCCATATTACTGAACTGAAAAACACTGAATATGAAAATGCTTAACTGATAGACCTAGAAATCATACTTTTCTTTGCAAATACATACTGTAAATCTTAAACTACGAATTCTTCCTCTCAAGAACAGTAATTTGTTGATTATTTTTAAGTCAATACTGATTTATACCTGCCCTGATTGTTTTGATGCCAATTTATAAATTTCTTTATATTTTAACCCACTGTCAAAGTTAACTGTATTAATCTTTACTCCATTAGAGTACTGAGGTGAGACCCAAGTACTTATTATGGAACTGAATTAGTAAGCTACTTAATTTAGGGTGTGTGTGTGTTAAGTACTTTTAGTACTTTGTTTTTTAATGTACATTTATATTAGAGGAAACTTCTATTAGTACAAAATGTCCAAGGGAACTACACTTGCCTCCACATAAATTAAATCCAATTAAATTAAAAAATAAATTCATGAACCCTTGCAGATTATTTAAATGTTGTGTAAATTGTGTGGCAATTTCAGAAGCAGTGAACATGGGAGATATTGTCATTTCCTGCAACGTATTTAAATATAGTCTTCCCCCTACTTTATATGCTAGAGCTGAATAGCAAAGGGGAAGGCTCTATCAGTCAGCTTTTTCCGTGTTAACACCTTATCATTAATCACCACAAAGTTTCAGTGGCATTGAACTTCAAAATCACAGATATGTGAGCCTGCTAGGCTCGTTCTCCTCCAGCCTGTTAGTATATGGGTTGTCTGGGGGCAGATTGGTTCTGTGTGTCTTATGCTGGGCCCAGGCTGCAAGGGTGGAAGCTACCTGGGACACATTCTTCCTCTAGTAGTGGACTGAAGCTCCTAGAAGGATAAATGGAAGTCCTCAGTACCTGTTCAGACTGAGGCTCTCATCAGGCTCATTGTCACTTCCACATTCCATTGGTCAAAGGAAGAAATCACAGTCAAACCAAAGGCAGGAGAAGATGAGGGACACTGCCCAGAAGAGGCTACAGCAAGGGTGGGATGTACAGAAGCTCCCAGAGCAGCAAAGAACTGGGGCCAGCAACTCCATCTACCACAGTGGGCTTGTTCTTTCTGTAAATACACACATCTTTGGATGCATACTAGGTGATATTTATATGAGTTATTGGTATTTAGTGCTTAAGCTGGAATTGCTTGATATGCTTCCGGGTTCATCTGAGGCTGGGAAATTTCAAACAGACTTTTTGATATCCTTTCCTGAAATAGTGATTATGTTAAGCATTTCAGATACTTAAAAAATAACTCCAATAAAGCTTGAAAATTGGATCTTTCTGAGCGGATTCTCCCTTCCTTAGTATGTATTAATGTCCTTATTTTATGTCAGCCCCGAGGTACTGAAGAGTGAGCCGTACGGGGAGAAGGCTGATGTCTGGGCAGCAGGCTGCATCCTTTATCAGATGGCGACTTTGAATCCCCCATTCTACAGCACTAACATGCTGTCCTTGGCTACAAAAGTAAGCAACACTGTGAGACAAAAGGGTCTCGTGTAGCTAAAAATGCAATTCCTTTTCTTATTAAACAGATCTTTGTGATTTTTATATAACTGCCCATTAAAAGCAAGAATTGTTTTATTAACTGCATGATCCAGTTTATTTTTTCCACTTTCTTCTAAATATATATCTCATATAATGGCTTATTTCCCTCTATAATTGTCTTTATTTATAATACAAAATTATTTAAAGACTTTTTGGTCTTCTATTTTTTATTCATTTTATTTATTTATTTATTTATTTATTTATTTATTTATTTATTTATTTTGAGACAGTCTCACTCTGTCAGCTAGGCTGGAGTGCAGTGGCATGATCTTGGTTCACTGCAACCTCCGCCTCCTGGGCTCAAGCAATTCTCCTGCCTCAGCTTCCTGGGTAGCTGGGATTACAGGCATGTGCCACCACACCTGGTTAATTTTTTTTTTAATTTTTTTAGTAGAGATGAGGTTTCACCACGTTGGCCATGCTGGTCTTGAACTCCTGACCTCAGGTAATCCACCTGCCTTGGCCTCCCAAAGTGCTAGGATTACAGGCGTGAGTCACTGCACCTCGCTGGTCTTTTATTTTTAATTGCAGTCTGGACTACTCACAACCCAGCACCTTATATCATCCCATACACTATTTTATTATGAATCGAAGGTTAATTTTAACTCAGCTTGGAGAATATAATTCCATGTTCAAGAACTGTTTAATTGATGCAAATGCTTTATTTGGTTGGGATTTCTGACTGAAATTTGTGTTTGAAGTTATACTGCTTAATTAGTAGCTCTCAGGTTATGGTCAAGTATTAACTATTCAAAGACATCTGTGGCCCCTTGACTTCCATCACTCTAGTCTGTTTGTTTTGCAGATAGTGGAGGCGGTATATGAACCAGTGCCAGAAGGTATCTACTCTGAAAAAGTAACAGACACCATCAGCAGGTAATTAGTCTCGCAGCTTCAGACATGTAGGGACAATCAAGAAATACCTCATGTCTATAATAAATCACTGTTTATGAATAAAAGCTCATGAAGAGAAAGGGTCCCCACATAATCCAAATCTAGAAAGAGGTTTGTGCATCATCAGTAACAGTGACTATCTGGAAGCTACTTAAGTGTCCAAGAGGAAGTAGAGCATTCACTTATTATGCAACCACTAGAACGATTATTTGGAAGGGTTTGTAACAACCTGTAAAACACATGATGACATGTGGGTAAGACAAATATGATGTAAAACTTTTTGTAACCTGACAAACCCCATAAAAATATGCAAAAAATTGGAAAAAGGCCAGACAAGAACACATGAAACAAAAAGCCATGTTAGATGATAAAGTTGCAGGTACTTTTTCGTTTCCATTTTTAAATTGATAATGTGATTTATCATAATTTTTCAAAGAGAATCAGGAGCTCTAGCTATCACTATAGCAGGAGTTTAATGAAAGTCATTATCTAGTTGCACTTCCAAAGTTTTGGCCAATCCCTGCTGGCCTGTCACCCATGCTCCCTCCCACTTCCCCTCCTGTTTTCTCTGCTCCAGCCACATGGGGCTTCCCACTAGTCCTGGCATGCACCCTCCTTCTAGACTTTTGCCCTTGCTTTCATGGTTTCCTACAACTCTCTTTCCTCAGATATATGCATGACACAGGCCCTCACTTCATCTGGGTCTCTGCTAAAATGTTCCCCACCCCGAGTGCCCCCCTACCTCGCAGTACTCTGTAACCTCCTTGCCTGCTTTATAAAGCTCACGGCACTCATCATCCTTGACATATTACACATGTGCATACCTGCTTTTTGTTTATTGTCTGTCTCTTCCCCACCAAAATGGAAACTCAAGAGCAGGGACTTAGTCAGTTTAGTTTGTAGCTTTTATTGCCCAAAGCAGTGATTGACGCAGAGTAGACCCTTAATAAATATTGCTTGTATGAGTAAATGACTCATGTATCTGGCTGATTGCTATTTCTGGACCTTCTTGGATACTTAAGTTGGGTACTTAAGGTGGGTACTTAAGTTGCATCTTGGGTACTTAAGTTGGGTACTTAAGTTGATGGGATTTCTCCATCCCATCAAACTGAGCCAAATCCTCAGTATTTTGGATTGTAGAAATTCTGGAGTCACCCCAGATAGAATCTTTTTCCATCTGCCTTCTGAGTCTTTTAAAACTTGGGCTGGTATCTGTGCTAGCACTTAGCTCCATCTCTGATGAAATATAATAGATGTATTATTGTGACTATACCCCTTTCCCTTTGATTTCTCCTCCTAGCCATTGTTTATACTAATATTACTCCTCACCAGTTTTTGTAGGATGATATCTAAACCTTTCTTTCTTTGGCACAATAGTAATCTACAGTCTTCTTTTTTTAATTGATTTTTTTTTTAATTTTTAAATTCAGAGGTACATGTGCAGGTTTGTTATGCAGGTAAACTTGTGTCATGGGGGTCTGTTGTATAGATTGTTTCATCACCCAGGTATTAAGCCTAGGCCCAATAGCTATTTTTCCTGATGCTATCCTTCCTCCTACCCTCCACCCTCCAATAAATCCCAGTGTCTGCTGTTCCCCTTTATGGGGCCAGGTGTTCTCATCATTTAACTCCCACTTACAAGTGAAAACACGCAATATTTGGTTTTCTGTTCCTGCATTAGTTTGTTAAGGATAATGGCCTCCAGTTCCAGCCATGTTCCTACAAAAGACATGATGTTGTTGCTTTTTATGGCTGCATAGTATTCCATGGTGTGTATATACCATATCTTCTCTTTTCAATCTAGAATTTATGGGCATTTATGTTGATTCCATGTCTTTGCTATTGTGAATAATGCTGCAATGAACATATGTGTGCAAGTGTTTTTATGATAGAATGATTTGTATTCCTTTAGGTATAGAACCAGTAATGGGATTGCTGGGTTGAATAGTAGTTCTGTTTTTATGTCTTTGGGGAATCACTACACATTGTTTTCCACAATGGTGGAACTAATTTACACTCCCACCAATAGTGCATAAGTGTTCCTTTTATGCTGAACCTTTCCAGCATCTGTTATTTTTTTTAGCTTTTTAATAATAGCCATTCTGACTGGTAAAAAATGGTATCTCATTGTGATTTTGATTTGCATTTCTCTAATGATCAGTAATGTTGAGCTTTATTTCATGCTTGTTGACTACATGTATGTCTTATTTTGTGTAGTGTCTGTTCATGTTCTTTGCCCATTTTTTAATGGGGTTGTTTTTCTCTTGTAAATTTGCTTAAGTTCTTTATAGAAGCTGCATATTAGAAATTTGTCAGGTGCATAGTTTGCAAAAATTTTCTTCTGTTCTGTAGGTTGTCTGTTTACTCTGTTGATAGTCTCCTTTGCTGTGCAGAAGCTCTTTAGTTTAATTAAATCCCACTTGTCAATTTTCTTTCTTTCTTTCTTTCTTTCTTTCTTTCTTTCTTTCTTTCTTTCTTTCTTTTCTTTCTTTCTTTCTTTCTTTTCTTTCTTTCTTTCTTTTCTTGCTATGCAGAAGCTCTTTAGTTTAATTAAATCCCGCTTGTCAATTTTTTCCCTTCCTTCCTTCCTTCCTTCCTTCCTTCCTTCCTTCCTTCCTTCCTTCCTTCCTTCCTTCCTTCCTTCCTTCCTCCCTCCCTCCCTCTCTTTCTCTCTCTCTCTCTCTTTCTCTCTTTCTTTCTTTCCTTCTTTGTTTCCTTTTGAGGTGGAGTCTTGCTCTGTCGCCCAGGCTGGAGTGCAGTGGCATGATCTTGGCTCACTGCAACCTCCACCTCCCCGGGTTCAAGCGATTCTCCTGCCTCAGCCTCCTGAGTAGCTGGAACTATAGGCCTGTGCCACCACACCCGGCTACTTTTTTGTATTTTTAGTAGAGACAGGGTTTCACGGTGTTAGCCAGGTTGGTCTCGATCTCCTAACCTCATGATCCACCTGCCTCGGCCTCCCAAAATGCTGGGATTACAGTCATGAGTAATTGCGCCAGACCCCCACCTTGTCAATTTTTGCTTTTGGCATCTTTGTCATGAAATTTTTGCCCGTGCCTGTGTTCTGAATGGTATTGCCTAGGTTGTCTTCCAGGGTTTTTATAGTTTTGGGTTTCACATTTAAGTCTTTAATCTGTCTTGAGTTGATTTTTGTATATGGGGTTCAGTTCAGATTTTTGTAAAGGGGTTCAATTTCAGTTTTCTGCATATGACTAGCCAGTTATCCCAGCACCATTTATTATATAAGGAATCTTTTCCCCATTGCTTGTTTTTGTCGGGTTTCTTGAAGATCAGATGGTTGTAGGTGTGCAGCCTTATTTCTGGGTTCTCGTTTCTGGTCCATTGGTCTATGTGTCTGTTTTTGTGTCAATACCATGCTGTTTCAGTTACTGTAGCCCTGTAGTATAGTTTGAAGTCAGGTAGCATGATGACTCAAGCTTTGTTTTTTGTTTTTGTTTTGTTTTCTTTTGTTTTGTTTTTTTTCTTAGGATTGCCTTGGCTATTCAGGTGCTCTTTTGGTTCCATGTAAATTAAATTTTTTTGTTTTTTAGTTGTGTGAAGAATGTCATTGGTAGTTTGATAAGAATAGCACTGAATCTATAAATTGCTTTGGACAGTATTGTCATTGTAATGATATTGATTCTTCCTATCTGTGAGCATGGGATATTTTTCCATTTGTTTGTGTCATCTCTGATTTCTTTGAGCAGTGTTTTGTAGTTCTCTCTGTAAAGCTCTTTTACTTCCTTGGTTATCTGTATTCCTAGGTATTTTATTCTTTTTGCAATTGTGAATGGGATTGCATTCCTGATCTGGCTCTTGGCTTGACCCACAGCCAACGTTATACTGAATGGGCAAGAGCTGGAAGCATTTCCCTTGCCAATCAGCACAAGACAATACTTCAACATAGTATTGAAAGTACTGGTCAGAGCAGTCAGGCAAGGGAAAGAAAGGGTATCCAAATAGGAAGAGAAGAAGTCAAACTATCCCTGTTTGCAGATGACATTATCTTATATCTAGAAAACCCAATAGTATTGGCTCAAAAGCTCCTTAAGCTTATAAACAACTTAACAGCAAAGTTGCAGGATACAAAACCAATGTGTGAAAGTCACTAGCATTTCTATAAAACAACAGTGAAGCCGAAATCTATAGTCTTAATTAAGGGCCTCCAGCTCTGAAGACAGGCCTACCTGGGGCTAAGTCATGTAAACTGCAGACTCTAAAAAGTGATTTGAGGCCAGGTGCGATGGCTCACACCTGTGATCCCAGCACTTTGGGAGGCTGAGGCAGGCAGATCACCTGAGGTCAGGAGTTTGAGACCAGCCTGGCCAACATGGTGAAACCCCATCTCCACTAAAAATACAAAAATTAGCCTAGGCCTGGTGGTGTGCACCTGTAATCACAGCTACTTGGGAGGCTGAGGCAGGAGAATCACCTGAATCTGGGAGGTGGAGGTTGCAATGAGCTGAGATTGAGCCATTGCGCTCCAGCCTGGGCAACAAGAGCGAAACTCAATCTCAAAAACATTTTTTTTAAATAAAAATAAAAATAAAAGAGTGATTTGACCATTATTTCTGCATCCCTGTTTTCTGATCTAGTAGAATGAGAATCATAATAGTACCAGTCTCATTAGGCTGATGTGATGATTACACAAAGTAACATATGCAAATCACTTAGGGTAGGGCTTGCCGAATGGTAAATATTTGAGCAATTTTGGCAATCATCATGGTTAATATTATGGGAAATGAGACGAACCTGTCTTTAAGTCATTTGATTCCACAAACACTGGATCATGCCTTGCTGCTAAGGAATCCAAATATATTTAAACTGGTCATCTCTATGATTTGTTACTGTTTTCTGTTGTTTTTTGGAAAGTACCTTAAAAATTGATGGAGTCATCAGAGGTGTCAAGACAAAAGTACCATATTTGCGCATTTAATTTCTCCTTTTAATAGGTATTTGAGTGCCACAAAGGGCGAGGGAGGGATAGTGCAAAGAACAAGGTACAGAGACATTGGTCTGATTTTGTGAGTCTGGGCAAATAGGACTGTAAATCTCTTCTGAAACTAATAGACCCTGGCTATGACTACCCAGGACTCTTGGGGTTAACATACTAGTAGGGGAGTCAGATAGCAACATTGAGTGTAAAGGTTTAGAGCATCACCAGGTTCTGGAGTCAACTGAATTCTAATCTCCGGTCTTCTACTCAATTTAAGTTCCCTGAGGCCCAATTTTCTCATCTATGATGTGTGGGTAGCAATAGTAATTACTTTGTAGCAGGACAAGCCGCAGACAAGAACCCCTCCGACACTGAGTTATAGAAGGAAAGGAGCTGGGAGCATCAGCAGACTCACGTCTCCAAAAACCGAGCTCCCCAAGTGAGCAATTCCTGTCCCTTTTAAGGGCTTACAACTCTAGGGGGGTCTGTGTGAAAGGGTCGTGATCGATTGAGCAAGCAGAGGGTACGTGACTGGGGGCTGCATTCACTGGTAATCAGAACGGAACAGAACAGGACAGGGATTTTCACGATGCTTTTCCATACAATGTCCGAAATCTATAGATAACACAAGCAGTTAGCTCAGGGGCTGATTTTTTTTTTTTTTTTGAGACGGAGTCTCGCTCTGCCGCCCAGGCTGGAGTGCAATGGCCGGATCTCGGCTCACTGCAAGCTCCGCCTCCCGGGTTCACGCCATTCTCCTGCCTCAGCCTCCCGAGTAGCTGGGACTACAGGCGCCCGCCACCGCACCCGGCTAGTTTTTTGTATTTTTTAGTAGAGACGGGGTTTCACCGTGTTAGCCAGGATGGTCTCGATCTCCTGACCTCGTGATCCGCCCGTCTCGGCCTCCCAAAGTGCTGGGATTACAGGCTTGAGCCACCGCGCCCGGCTGGGGCTGATTTTTAAGTACCAGACCCAGGCCGCAGTGCTGGGCTGTCTGCCTGTGGATTCCATTTCTGCCTTTTAGTTTTTACTTCTTCTTTCTTTGGAGGCAGAAATTGGGCATAAGGCAATATGAGGATACTCTCCTCCCTTAACTTCATGGGCTTGTTTTAAAGCTTAAATAAGATAATGCTTCTGACACACTTAACACAGTACCCAGCAAGTGGTAGGCACTCAATGAAATTAGGTAGTATTATTATTATTAATGATATTGTATGATTTACAGAATGAAGTCTATAAAGCAAATTGTGATAAATGTGATGAAAAGTGGTAAAGGGGGCAATGAGAGATTACCTCATTGCCAATGAGAGGACCTGTCTTACTCTGGGAATTTGGGAAAAGTTTCTTTGAAGAAAGGCCGTGTAATCTGAGACCTGGACAATCATTAACTCTCAAATAGTAAGCAGCATTTCACAGACCAGCGTCTGTGAAGGCTTTGCTGAGGGCAAGAGCTTCTTAACTTGAGGTTTCTTTTAATTCAAAATACTAAGATGCCATAATAAGTTAGAACTGACAATTCAATTTTATATCTGATAATAAATTAAGATTGCAGGGTGCATTCTGTAGTAAATTGATTTTTATTTAAAGTTATTTAAGACTCCTCATTGTCTGGGTTTACATTCCAAATAAAGTTTTATCTTTAGAAAATTTGACTTAAAACTGAAATCAATCATGAATTATATGCAATTGCATATTTAATTTGCTTTGGATTTTTAGTATTAAAAAATTGAGTTCTGAAAGAATTAGGGAACAAACTCAAATTTCCTATTTTCTTAAAGCAATGATGCAAGGGACACATAAAGGCAAGTGTTCTTAATGATCAATTATGACTCAGCAAAAGATCAGGCTCACAGCCAATCTTTAGTAATTTGATACAGCCTTTGAAATAGAAGATAGCTCTTGACAGAAATGTTTATTATAATCATTCCTAAACAATATATTGTTTCTAATCATATATATCTTCTTTCCTCTATTTTACTATCTTCTCATTATTTTTCACATCCTTGTCAAGTAGAGCTCACACAGTTTGCATTTCTAATGTGCAGTATCTTTCTTTTTTCCTGTTTGCTCATGTGGTGTACAAGTACATTTGTTATTGAAACTTGTCTTTCCTAGCAGGCCTTCAAATTGGGAGAATAACTTAGCAACCCTGAGGAGTTTGGGGCAGAAAATAACTATTTTTTGTTGTTGTTCTGCTCAGTACCAGGATTACTATTTTTACCTACCAGTATACTATTAAGAGAATATTGTCTGTTTACTTTTTAAAAAGGAAGAACTTATCCTTTTATGCATAAAATATTCTATTAAAACAATTGCTTTATTTTTCTTTCTCTGTGCCTGGTTGCATAAGCTGCCTGATGCTTTGCTTCAGAAGCAGTCATGAGGACTAACAAAGTTAATACTTTCAGCTAGCTCCAAGGACAAATGGATCTTTATATTTTTCACCCCTTTCAATTCTTTATATCTTAAAACATGACATGAATGTAATTGAACAAGGTATCCTTCTAATTCTTTCCATCTGGCCTCTCAGAGTGGAGTGGGGACAAAGTGGATGAGGTGAGAACATCCCCAGTTTTTTCTAGGACCAGATCTTATGCTTATTTGTTTACAGAATAATTGGTAGACAATCTTTAGCATGTATTATTACTCTGATTCAGTTACTTTTAAGAATTTCTCTGAAATACCTAAGCAGGGAGTCATTTCAGAGCAACGAGGCTATCCTGGAACTTCTGGTAGGAAATGTTCCTGGGAATCCAAAAGTCTATGGCCAAATATTTTGGGTTATAGGTAGGTAAACTTTTAAGATGTTAGGCTGAGTTTGTTTGTGGATTTATTCATTGATTCATTCATTCATTTACTGAATAGCTATCAGGACTCAGATTCCATTGTATGTGCTGGGAGATCATAGTGAAGAGGACACATGTCCCTCTTCTGAAGAAGTTTCCAGTGTAGTGGTGAAACAGACCATTATAATAAAATAATTACAATAGTTTTAAGTACTTAAGTGCAAATGGTGCAAAAAGAATGTACAAAAGGGGCTCAGGATATCTGTCTGAGGGCAATCGAAAAGTATTCCTAATGGAGCCTGGAAAAAGAGTGGGATTTTGGCAAGTATATAAGAGATGATGGCTGGGAAAGATACCATTGGCAAAAGAAAAAAAAATCAAGCATATGGAATAAAATAAGCAAACAAATGGGGGTATAGGACAGGTGCCATTTGGGGAAGTGCAGATAGTCACAATGGATGTGTTGCTGGGGGAGGGGAAAGAGTGGAGGAAGGTAATGGCCAGTTCAAGAGAGACCTTGTGTAGCATTCTGGGAATTTTAATTTTATCCTATTGGACCATGAGAACTATTGAAGAATTTTGAGTAGAGAAATAATGTAGTCAGATTTAGGAATATTATTCTGGTTAGCAGTTTACAGTACAGACCAGAGGTAGACGAGAAATGAGTGTGTTATTTGGGAGACTCCTTCAGTAGTCCAAGTAAGTGATGTTGTAATAGCCAAATAGCTGTGGGATTACAGGGGAAGGATGTGGATTCAAGAAATATTTAGAAGGTAGAAGTCACAGGACTTGGTGTTTGTTAAATGTAGGAAGGGATGGAGGATACATACAAGTGTGGATTTTCTTGTCAATTTATTGAAATTTTACAACGTGTGTGCCATTCACAGAGATTACCTCGTTCAAACACCTTACCAGTTTAATGAGGTAGATACTATAATCATCTCATTTTACAGGTGGGCTATCTGAGACTTAGAAGCTATGTAACTTGCCCAGGATCTGACCTAATAAATGGTAAATGAGGTTTTAAACCCCAGCAAAATGATCCAGAGCTTGCATGCTGAGTTATGATGCTAAACTGCGTCTTCTTTTTGGTGCCTTTTCCAGTAATGGCAAATACAGGACTAGGACAGTTACCTTAGGCAAGGAGATGACTATATGCTAGGAGAACAAAGGCCATTTCCATTCCCATGTGCCATAATATGTAGCTATATAATTTATAAAACTAGCTTACGTTGCTTTTCTGTTTTTGATTTTTAAAAAAGCTCAGCTGATAATTCAGCTGCTAATATTACCTTGAAGCAGTTTAAACATCTGCAGTCTAAGAATTTGAATATCCGCACTAATGAAAGGCTTAGATACTGGGCTTTTTTTTTTTTTTTTTTTTTCCATCTGCCAGTGAGTTAGCAGTGATTTCAGAAAGCAGCCAACCCGTGCAGAAGAAGATGATCCCATCTGCCCATCCTGAGACCCAGAGAACATCTTCATGCTCAGCCTGGAACCCTTACCTTCCAGCCCAGGTGCAAAGAGAATAGTGCTGCCTCCTTTTCCTTCCTTAGCTTTCCAAATGCCTTTTGAGAAGTCTTGGACTCAAAGCTGTGCTTGATATCCATCTTACCCCAGGTTATCTTAGGTGAAAATGCCATAGTGGATGCACAGTGGAGTTTAACCTTGATCCTTTACACTCTGTGGCCTGCTCCCAACATTGACCAGAACGTTATAATTACCTAATGTTATCTTAGGTGCCTCACTCCTGATGCAGAAGCTCGTCCAGATATTGTACAAGTCAGTTCGATGATATCAGATGTCATGATGAAATATTTAGACAACTTATCTACATCCCAGTTGTCCTTGGAGAAGAAGCTAGAACGGGAACGAAGACGCACACAAAGGTATTTTATGGAAGCCAACCGGAACGCCGTCACATGTCACCATGAGCTGGCTCTTCTATCTCACGTAAGTGCAAATATTTTAATCTGTTCATGATGCACTCTAATGTGCTGTCTGAAGTTGTTGATGGTTGTTTTAAGGAACATTCATTGAAAGTTAGAAAAATAGTTACATGCAATATTTAAGTATTATAGTTACCTATTTATATCCATTTCTGTATCTTATACGTAAATTAAAATAATTAAATTTAACTGACCTTCCTAAGAATGAACTCATAATTTATTATATTTTGCAAAAATCAGAGGTATCACAAAGTTCTCTTAGCGAAGTTTAAGTTACAAACTTTGTAAAATTAGCAGTGAATGCTTATATTTAATTTCTTCAGCAATCTGACTGCAACTTTTGGGAATATAGATGAAAATGTTGTGAGTTAATTCAGAGAAGGAAATAACATTTGCCTTTAAAATTTTTCATATTAGTCTTTGCAATTTCTTTCGTTGCTATTTGTGGTATTGATAATGTTGCCATGCTTCAAATCAGAATATGCTTTTTATTTTTCTTGCCAAGAACCTTTAGATTGTTTTGATATTTAAGTGTATTTCTGAACATTGCTTGGAAAAGAGATGCCAAAGCTACAAATGTCCACATGTGCAAGTGACGGTGCCAGTGATGCTCTTGTTGCTGTCTCTTACTTTCTTTCTTCTGTGTCTTTTTTGCAATCACGATCAATGTTCTGTTGTTTGCTCACGCTTTGGGCCTCTACCCAGTGGCGACCTGGTAAGGGGCCTTTCATCCTCTTTTTTTTTTTTTTCTGTCTCAGGGGTGGGCCCAAGGCAATTGGATCATAAAACTCTTTCTTAGGGTACCTGGTCATTAAATTCCTTCCCAGGATCCTAAGGACCTACTCCATCTAAGCTGGGAAAATTATGTAAGAACTTGGTCTCAAAGAGGCAGTTCTGATTTCTTGAATAACAGTGTTTCCAGTGAACTCCTTTCTGAATATAAGGAAAGTACTACTGTTTAGTGGGTTTGTCTTAAGGTATTTGGAATCCAGAAGTTGAAGATTTAATGTAGTTTTCATTTGGGAAGGAAACTCTTTCATCTTCATTGCCTTAAATGCTGAGCCTAGCTGTAATTTTGCAGAACATTCCATGATGATTATTTAAGTTATACGTTTATGTAAAGGAGCATATAACTTGGAGTTATAGCCCTTACTGAACACAGTAAAATCTCAGACAGGGAGTTAGAGCTCACTTTGCTTTTTATTTTACTACCTGACTTCATAATAACTAGGCAACAATGAGAAACACATCATTCTATGTATGTCATGTTGCATTCTAACTAGATTATTCCTAGTAGACTAAAATGCAAGAGATTTAGCTATTTCTATATATCTTAGATATTTGGGGCCTTCTGTTATTAAGTTCTGCACTACCGAGCTACTTAGCTAATTTCCAGTTGTATGTGAAAGAGTCATTTCATATTAGATTCATGTGGCTGATGTGGGGCTGAGTGGCATTAGTTTACAATGTAACAGCAGAAAGTCTGTTATCTTTAGCAAAACACCTTGAGAAGGACCATTACTTATCTATTTATTGGTACTTCTCAGCTTAAAAAATTCTTTATTATGGAAAATTTCAAACGTTTATAAATGCAAAGATTGCTTCCTGTACCCATCCCAGCTTCAACAGTTAGCAATTCAGGGCTAATCCTGTATCATCTGTATTCCCACCTGCTTTCTGTCTTCCCCAGATTATTCTGAGGTAAATCCCAGATACCATATAATTTCCTCTATCAATATTTCCATGTGTATTTGCAAAGTCATTTTATCTGTAGAAATCTAGCTCTCAGGCCATCGCCAGGTAAAATAAAGGGAGAGCCCTGAAGCCAAGGAAGGGATTTTAATGTTCCAGAGGTCGTATACTCATCTGTAAATTAAGGGGTGGAAGATATTATCTACCTCAGAGGGTACTAGGATAAATGAGTTAATGTGTTTGAATATACTGTATGACTTTAAAAGTGGCTTAAATTGTAAGATAGCATCAATTATATAAAACGAGCATTGCTTTTGTTAGAATAGTTTGTTGATGGAACTTGTTAATCTAGTGCCATCTTGTCCAAGGAGTCTCTACATCAAATCCATATGTCAGGCATACAGTTAATGCATATTTATTAGCACCTGCTGCTAGCCAGCCTCAGTGTCCTCATTGAGCATTCAGGTTTTTATGGACCACAGAGAAATGCTTTACTTCAAAGCAAAGTTTATATTCCTGCTTTAAACAGTCATACAATACTTTCTCCTTTTGCACTATTTTAAGTCTACTAATATATTTTCATTTCAAGGTTAAGCAAATGTTAACTAAAAGGAAAAATGCAGCTTTATTCAAGAAGCAAGAAGGAAGTAAGATTGCATTTCATCAAAAGACAGTATGCAGTTAATTGGCATTTTTCTCACTGGGGACCAATTATTATTTTTAAAAAACTTACATCTGTACCACTGCTGCAGAAAAACTATAAGTGTAAAATTTTATGACTCTTTTTTCGTAAGGAGTATTATGATTATCTCATTTCAGATATAGTGGAATGTTCTCCCAGAGCAGTTAATATCAATAATGCAGTTACACAATCCAATGATAAATTATAGTCAAGGGAAAGAGAAATTAGTGGGTTCAGTAGAACTTTATGAATTCCCAGCATCGATAAGGAGATCCATTGTGAATTACTGAAATTTGCAAATTAGTGAGTAAGCAAACGATAAGAAACATTAAAGGCTTCTATTTCATGCGGAAGTATTCTATTTACTTTCATGTTTTAGTCTATTCTTAATTGTGGCAATTTTTATAATGGTCTAGTGCAGGTAAGTACTAATATATATTTTAGAAGGACAGAGGAGTCTTCACTAAAATGTTCACTCTGTGTACTGTGGTTTGCCCACTATGAAAGTGAAGCAAACCTTTCCTTTTGAAGAATGTTTTCTGATTCTTGTAACTTAAAATAAGAGATCATAAGGAGAACATAGAGTTGAGAATGATAAGAATTACGCAGAGCAAAAGGAAGTAACATTTTAACTTAAATATGCAATAATTAGAAGGGTGTTGTCATGTAGAGGGTATTGTGGCATTGTAATAGTGAAAATCGTGATCCATGTTTTGGCACTGTTCACAGTGTAGTGAACACTGAGAATCATTACCCTATAGATCTTATATCCCTGGCAGAAAAATCAATTAAAGACATTTCTGAAGAGTCTACTGCTTATATCTTTTCCAACAAATACAATAATATGTATTAAAGAAATTCAGCCTGACAAAACCTGGAGAATCAATGGGAAACTTCAATTCCATTGGAATTATTGGGATTTTGTAGATACACCTCTAGACTAATACTTAAATGGGTGAAAAAAGCATATTTCTACATGCAGAAATGGAGCAGAATTGAGTATTCCAGGGAGACTGAAGAGAAATCACGAGAGAAGCATGCTCTCAGTGCGAGGCTTGCAGGTATCACAGCTTCTTTTCCAGTGATATTTGACAGGAAGTTTATCTTCACCACCCCTATTTAAAGACTGAATGATGATTTCTTTTTACTAGTTTAGTAAGTTTGTTCAGTTTGGAGAACTGCTTTCACATCTATAACACAAAGAGAGAAAGACTGAAACTGCCTGTGGTATATAACTAATACTGAAGGAACAATGATTTGTTGGATGTCTTCTGAATGTAAGGCATTACGCTTGGTACAGTGAAGTTTATAAAAAATTATAAACAATGACCCCAGTCATGAAGTAGCTGATAATCTACTTGGAAAGACAAGATAGATGTGCATATGCAGGAGGAATTTTCTAATGATTCCAAACAGTTTGGGTAAATAAATGAGATAAGAGAGGGAAATTAATAAATGAGGCCTAGGGAGGCTCTCAGAGCCAAACGAAGATAGGGTCTTGACAACTAGATAAGGAAGTCACTCCTGGATGGAAAAGAATAACGTAAGTGCAGGCCGGGCGCAGTGGCTCATGCCTGTAATCCCAGCACTTTGGGAGGCCAAGGCGAGTGGATCACGAGGTCAGGAGATTGAGAGCATCCTGGCTAACATGGTGAAATCCCGTCTCTACTGAAAATACAAAAAATTAGCCGGGCGTGGTGGCGGGCGCCTGTAGTCCCAGCTACTCGGGAAGCTGAGGCAGGAGAATGGTGTGAACCCGGGAGGTGGAGCTGCAGTGAGCTGAGATGGTGCCACTGCACTCCAGCCTGGGCGACAGAGTGAGACTCCGACTCAAAAAAAAAAAAAAAAGTAAGTGGTGCAGAAACTCCAGCTCAGCTCACTTCATACTAATAATCAAACTTAGAAATGGAATTGTTTTATGTTTTGATTGCACAAAGAAAGGGAAACCAGGAGAAGTTAAAAGAGTTGTCCAAGGTCATCCAGATAGTTAGGGACAGCCCCAGGACCAAAAGTTGATTCTGCTGATTTATAATGCATATTTTTATATGTGTAGTCTTAAAAGCCTGCGGAAGTAGGCTGGAGCTAGATGATGGGTGTTTGTGAATACCTCATTAAGCTGTTTGAATTAAATCCTGTGGGTAATGTGGACTAAAACTTTGAATTTCTCCAAAATACCTAACGACCAAGTTGCCAAACTGCGGGCTAATTATTTCTTTTTTCTTTTTCTTTTTTCTTTTTTCTTTTTTTGTTTTTTGAGACAGAGTCTTGCTCTGTCACCCAGGCTGGAGTGCAGTGGCACAATCTTGGCTCACTGCCAGCTCCACCTCACTAGGGGCTAATTATTTCTTATTGTACTTACCTGCTTTTTAATGTTTTTTACCCCTCAGTGTTTTCCATTACACTCCTCTGTCCTGGTTTCTGTCTTCTCTCTTTGAATACTCTTCCTCATTTTCTCTTCCAACCCTGGCCTTTTAACTAAATGTTCTGCCTCTCTTGCGCTTCCCTTGGTTTCCGTCTAGTCCCATGGTATTTCATTTCATATGAATTTAGATAAAAATTGGTGTACAAGATGGGAACATTATTTTCTATAATTATGTGTCATTTTGTTTTGAACCCCTGTTTGTGCTGGTAGCAGAAAATGGTAGTAGTAGTCAGGATCAATTATATCAGTCTCTTTTGGTATAAAAGTTTCTTTACTATCCCAAGGGTTCTCTTCTCCATTTCCTCTTCCAAAGATGGCAGCAGAGTAGAGGAGAAAGCTTAAGCATCCCCATGTTGATGGGAGAGGGGCAGGGGCTCTGGTCTTCTTCTATTGGCCCCTACTGAACTTAGATAACATGAACCCTGTGATTTTGGGATGCTGACCTCTGTCCTTATTAAATGTTTATGGCATCTGTACTCATGGCCTCTTTAATCATCATGGTTTAAACCCAAGGAATTACCCATGATGCCCCAACTCCCACCTTGGGGTTACTATTTTTCATCCTCTGAGGCTTGATTGTGACTTTCTTGGCATTCTTATTTTAAACAGCCTGCTCTGTGGCCCTCAGTGCCGTGATGGCCAAGTGAACTCACCTGCCAGCCCCAGAGCTGTCTTCTACATTGGCACAAGACACATGGGTGCTTTGGATTCCCATCCACCCCACACACAGCCCATGGGGAACTCACTGGCACTAGGCGACCCTATCTCAGCCCCATCAGCTCCAGTGCCTTCTTCATCCTTTTCTGTTCTTCTTTCCCAGATGCCTACGACTCAATTATTCATTCAACAAGTATTTACTGAGTGCCTAATAGGTGTCAGGCACTATGTGTACAAAATATACCACAGTGAGCAAAACAGACAAGGACTTTACTCTCATGGACCTTATGTATATAGTGTTATGATGATCATGAAGCTTCTTGGAAGCTCTCAGTCTTTTCTGTCTGCACCCCAGCTTCCCCCTCAAACCATCTGTGTATCTCCATCAACATCCCAACTCTAAGCCCAAGGTTCACATTTGCTGGAGTGGATGTGAGAAGGAAAAACAAGGAGGCTTGCACTTGCTCTTTCATTTTCTCTTCCTTCTGGCAGGCTCTTATTTTGAGCTCCAGAAGAAATTTCCAGTTCCCACCTTTCTGCCAGAAGCTACCCTTGCATCTATTACATCCTTCTTTTTCTCCAGGTATTTTTTTCCCCTATCTTCTCCTGGGTCTATAAATCTCAGCCTCATAAACTGGTCTTAATAGTAGAAGAAAAGAGCTCTGGAGAAGTGCACAAAATTTTCTGCAGAGGCAAGATATGTTGGGATGTGTTTCACAACATAATTTCCACACCCATTTGCTGGAGAGCACCAAAGCTGCCTGTCTGATCTCAGTCTCTCCGTGTGCCAGACCTGTATTTTGAACCCAACATTTACCTGCATGTCTAACAGGTACTTACGCTCGGCAAGTCCACAGTGAATGGATTCTCCTCCCTTGATTGGTCATGTTCTTTCTCTTCATATCACCTTAATTGTAATCTTGACATCTTCAATTCACTCTCTCTGAAATCCTTTATTCATTTTGTTAGCAAGCTCTACTAATTCTGTCTTTGAAATGTCTGATAAATCCATCTTATCCTTTCAGTTCTCATTCTCATTATCTTGCATTGGATCATTGCAAGATCCAACTTTCTTGTCTCTAGTTTTTTCCTTACCTCTAACAAGTGATTCAGTCAGTATGTCACCTCTGCACTGTCCACTAGGGGCCATTAAGAAATATGTGTACTGGGGGTGGGGTGGTACAATTGTTGTTTATCACTGTTAGCAGCCAGGGATGCTGGTATGTCATACACATGACAGTCCTACACAAATGTGTGAAACAGAACCAGCAGTAGATACATATTCAGATATTTATCGCAAGGAACTGGCTTACATGATTGTGGGGACTGATGAGGCAAGTGCAAAATCCACAGGGATGGTTGGCAGGAGGAGCAGGCTGGAAATCGTGGTCATGGGCTGAAGCTGTTGTCCACAGGCTGAATCCCTTCCTCATCTCAGAGATGCCTCAGCTCCACTTTGGAGACCTGCCACCTGATTAAATCAGTTCCATCCAGATTATCGCGGATCATCTCCCTCCCTTAACCATCCTCTACATTCCTACCCAAACTATTTTCCAAAAAAACACATCCGATCTTGGTAAATCGTTTCATGCTTATGACAATAAGTAAATGCTCATGTAAAGAGTCCTAGAAATTTTCTCTAAGCTTTTGGTGGATCTAAAAAAAGATTCCTATGATAATTTGATATTGCCAGAGAGTCAAAATACGACAGACATAAGTGTCATCTTCAATTCTATCTACTTTGGAGGACCAGGCTGGTAGAGCAATTATTAGCACAGTTTATTTTTTAAATTCACAAACCATTCATAACTGCACTTCTTTGTTACAAAATTCTTATTGTAGTTTTCTGATATAATCTATGATTTTTAGCAGACATTGACAGATACTGATATTTTTCATAAATTCTCAGATGTCTTTAAAGTTGAGCATATAAGAATTGAGCAGATATGTAAGCATTTAGATTCTCATTTTTTAATACAAATAAAAAATGTGCTATTTATTTATCTGGGTTGCTTTATTTTTATTATACCATATGTCATTTACAATTGCTGAGCACACCACTAAAGGCATGTGTCTGCAATCCTCTGCTAGGAGATTAAATTAAGCCATGTAGAAAATGATGTGTTTTTAAAGGACAATATTTTTGTGAACATCTTTGCTTTTATTGTCTGGTTAATTGTTGACTGAATTTCCCCCAAGGCTGTGAAAATGCTGCAAGTAATGATGTAGGAAGAGAAATATCAGGAAAAATCATGACTTGATTTGGAAATGTTCTATGCTTATTATGTTATATGAAAATAAAGCAATGCCTTATAGGCTTCCTCACAAATACAGACACAATTCTCACATCCACATTACAATTCTCTTTTTTATTGACATATAATTTACATGTAGTAAAATGTACACATCTTTAAGTGCCTAGTTCAATGGCTTTTGGCACATGTATAACTTCCACCCCAAAAAAGAGTCAGAACATTTATCTCACCTCAGAATATTCCCTTAAGCCTCTTTCTGTACAGTTCTCTGCCCCAGCAGGAAGACTGGTGATTACTGTCACTATAAATTACTTTTGCCTGTTGTTGGACTTCATTTAAATCAAACACATGTGCTCTTTAGTGGCTGGCTTTTTTTCCATGACAAAATATCTATGAGATTCACCCATGTGGTATGTATTAGTAATTTGTTCATATTGCTAGGCAGTGTTAAATTATATGACTACACCATAATTTGTTTATCTATCCTCCTGTGATGAACACTTATGTTTTCTCCAGATTTGGAGTTTCATAAGACTGTTGAAAACATATTTACAAAAAGACCTATACAAAAATGTTTATAACTTTTTTCTCTGAAAGACCTAGAAATAGAATTTCAGGGTTATAGGTAGCTGTATGTTTAACTGTTAAAGAAAGTACCAAATAGTTCTTCAAAATTGTACTCTTTAACACTTTCGGAAGCAGTATATGAGAGTTCCAGGCGTTCTACATCCTTGCCAATATTTGGTACTGTCAGTCTTTTCAATTTTAGCCTTTGCAGTGTAATACTTCTTTCTGGTTTTAGTTTGCATTTTCCTGATGATCAATGATGTTGAGCACATTTATGTTTGATTTTTAGCTATTTATATATCTTTGTGTGTGTGTATGTGTTAAATATCTGTTCAAGTATTTTGCCTGTGATTTTATTGGATTACTTGTCTGTTTTTGTTGATTTGTAGGAGTTCTTTATATATGCCAGATAATGAGCCTATTGTCAAACGTATGTATTGCAAACATTTTGTATAGTCTATGGCTTGCCTGTTTTTTTTTTATTAATGGAATTTTTTGGTTGAACAGAAAATTTTTGTTTTGATAAAGACTTATTCATGTAATTGTCTGTGGTGGCCAGTGTTTTTTGTCTCTTTTTGATGAAATTGTTGCCTACCCCAAAGTTGCAAAAATAGGATTGTTTATATTTTTGTAAATGTTTTAGACCCATGATCCCATTTGTTTTAATTTTATGTATAGAATAGTGAGGAGATTGACTTTTTTGGTGTACATTTGGGTATCCAGTTTTTCCAGCATCACTTATTTAAATGTGTGGTCTTTTACCATTGATTTTGCTAAGCATCTTTATTGAAAATTGCCTGGCAATATATATGTGGATCTATTTACCTTTTCCTTTTTTTGTTTATAGATTTTTAAAATTTTAAAGTTTTAGTTATTATGGATACATAATAGTTGTACATATTTATGATGTACGTGTGAAATTTTGATACAAGTATAAAATGTTTAACGATCAAATCAGGGGAATTGGGGTATCAACTACCTCCAACATTTATCATTTCTTTGTGTTAGAAACATTCCAATTGCATTCATTTAGTTATTTTAAAATATACAATAAATTATCGTTAGCTATAGCCACCCTATTTTGCTACCAAACACTAAATCTTATTCCTTTTATCTTACTGTATTTTTGTACGCAACCGTTCCTTTTTCATCCCCCCTCTCCTCTCCTCTTCCCAACCTGTGATAATCATTATTCCAATCTCTATCTCCATAAACTCGATATTTTTTAGCTCCCACGTATAAGTAGGAACATTTTGTATTTCTTTTTCTGTGCCTGGCTTATTTCATTTAACATAATGTCCTTCAGTTCCATCCATGTTGTTGAAAATGAGTTCATTCTTTTTTATGACTGAAAAATTTCCCATTTCTTTATCAATTCATTTGTTGATGGGTACTTAGGTTGATTCCAAATCTTGGCCATTGTAAATAGTGCTATAATAAAAATGAGCATGCAGATATCTCTTCAACATACTGATTTATTTTCTTGTGGATTTATTTTTTTGTGGATAAATACCTAGCAGTGAGATTGCTGGATCATATGGTATTTCTATTTTTAGTTTTTAAAGGAATCTCCATACTATTCATTATAGTGGCTGTACTAATTTACATTCCAATCAACAGTGTGCAAGCGTTCCCCTTTCTTGCAGATCTATTTCTGAACTCTATTCTGTTCCATGGATTATATGTCTCTTCTTAGACCAATACCACACTATTTTGATTATTGTAGCTTTTAAAAAATGTTTTATTTTAATTTTAATTGGCAAAAAATTACATATATTGTATACAACATGATGTTTTGAATATATATACATTGTGGACTGGCTCAACTGAGTTAATTAACATATGCATTACCACACATAGTATCATTTTTGTGGTGAGAACACCTAAAATCCAGTCTCAGTATTTTTCAAGAATACAATATATTGTTATTAAGTATAGTCATGTTGCTGTACAATAGATCTCTTGAACTTATCCTCCTATGTAACTGAGACTCTGTATCTTTTGATACTGTAGCTTTTTAATAAGTCTCAAAACAAGCCCTGTAAGTCCTCCAACTTTGTTGTTCTTTGTCAAATTTGATTTGGGTATTCTAGGTCTGTTGTATTTCCTTATTAATTTTAGAATAAGTTTGTCAATTTCTTCAAAAAATCATACCTACAATTTTTATTTTTACCCTTTGTTTTAACATGGAGAATCTTGGCAACATTTTTAAAAAATCAGTCTTTTATTTTACTTATTCAACAAAATTTATTAAGCATTTATTCTTTCCTGGGACCTATTCTAGTATTCTCCTAGCCACAGACTCCCTCCTTCATAGTGAGGGAAGACAAATAATAGATAAATAAAACTATATTTAAGTGCCATGAACAAAAATAAAAGAAGGCAAAGTAATAAAAAGTGATTGTAGACACAGGGAGACAGGCTTTTTAAAAATTATTATTATACTTTAAGTTCTAGGGTACATGTGTACAATGTGCAGGTTTGTTACATGTGTATACATGTGCCGTGTTGGTGTGCTGCACCCATTAACTCATCATTTACATTAGGTACATCTCCTAATTCTATACCTCCCCGGTCCCCCCACACCAAGACAGGCCCTGGTGTGTGATGTTCCCCTTCCTGTGTCCAAGTGTTCTCATTGTTCAATTCCCACATATGAGTGAGAACATGCGGTGTTTGGTTTTCTGTCCTTGCAATAGTTTGCTGAGAATGATCGTTTCCAGCTTCATCCATGTCCTACAAAGGACATGAACTCATCCTTTTTTATGGCTGCATAGTATTCCATGGTGTATATGAGCCACATTTTCTTAATCCAGTCTATGATTGATGGGCATTTGGGTTGGTTCCAAGTCTTTGCTATTGTGAATAGTGCCGCAATAAACATACGTGTGCATGTGTCTTTATAGCAGCATGATTTATAATCCTTTGGGTATATACCCAGTAGTGGGACGGCTGGGTCAAATGGTATTTCTAGTTCTAGATCCTTGAGGAATCGCCACACTGTCTTCCACAATGGTTGAACTAGTTTACAGTCCCACCAGCAGTGTAAAAGTGTTCCTATTTCTCCACATCCTCTCCAGCACCTGTTGTTTCCTGACTTTTTAATGATCGCCATGCTAACTGGTGTGAGATGGTCTCTCATTGTGGTTTTGATTTGCATTTCTCTGATGGCGAGTGATGATGAGCATTTTTTCATGTGTCTGTTGGCTGCATAAATGTCTTCTTTTGAGAAGTGTCTGTTCATATCCTTTGCCCACTTTTTGATGGGGTTGTTTTTTTCTTGTAAATTTGTTTGAGTTCTTTGTAGGTTCTGGATATTAGCCCTTTGTCAGATGAGTAGATTGCAAAATTTTTCTCCCATTCTGTAGGTTGCCTGTTCACTCTAGTGGTAGTTTCTTTTGCTGTGCAGAAGCTCTTTAATAGTGATGTCAGTGAAGGGCTTTATAATTACATGACATTTGGGCAGGGACCTGAATACAGTTGACCTTTAAACAGCGTGGGTTTGAACTGCATGAATCCACTTATACATGAATTTTCTTCTGCCTTTGCCACTCCTGAGACAGCAAAACCAACCCCTCCTTTTCCTTTTCCTTGTCTTCAGCCTACTCAATGTGAAGATGACAAAGATGAAGACCTTTATGATGATCCACTTCCACTTAATGAATAGTAAATATAGTTTCTCTTCTTTGTGATTTTCTTAATAACAAACTGGGGAAAAGAAAATGTTATTGAGAGGCTGGATGTGGTGGCTTACGCCTATAATCCCAGCACTTTGGGAGGCCGAGGCGGACGGATCATGCGGTTAGGAGATCGAGACCATCCTGGCTAACACGATGAAACCCTGTCTCTACTAAAAAATAAAATAAAATAAAAAAATAAAAAATTAGCCAGGCGTGATGGCGGGCACCTGTAGTCCCAGCTGCTCGGGAGGCTGAGGCCAGAGAATGGCATGAATCCGGGAGGCGGAGCTTGCAGTGAGTCGAGTTTGTGCCACTGCACTCCAGCCTGGGCGACAGAGCAAGACTCTGTCTCAAAAAAAAAAAAAAACAAAAAAAGTTAATAAGAAAATCACAACAAAGAGAAACTATATTTACCATATGACATACCAATTGTATTAACTGTTTGTTATTGGTAATGCTTCTAGTCAGCAGTTTTTGGAAAGTTAAAAGTTAAACATAGATTTTTGACTGTATGGGGGATTGGTGTCCCTCACCCCTATGTTGTTCAAGGGTCAACTGTACATTAAAGGGATGAGCTCTGCAAATATCTGAAGGCACAACATTGGTAGCAGAAAGAGCAGCATGCCCAAAGATCCTGAGGTGGGAGTGAGCCTGCCAAGCTCAGGGAACAGCAAGGAGGCCTGTGTATCCAGAGTGCAGTGAAGCAGGGAGAGACAGTTGGAGATGCAAGTGCTATATTCCCTGGCATGCACCTGAGTGATGTGAGTTCTGAGCAAGCCAAGCGGGCACCACTAGGCTTTAAAATGATATAGCTGGCTGCTGAGTGGGAACAAACCACTGAGAGCCAAGAATGAAGCACTTTGGGAGGCGGGTGGATCATGAGGTCGGGAGATTGAGACCATCCTGGCTAACACGGTGAAACCCTGTCTCTACTAAAAATACAAAAAATTAGCTGGGCGTGGTGGCGGGCGCCTGTAGTCCCAGCTACTTGGGAGGTTGAGGCAGGAGAATGGCGTGAACCTGGGAGGCGGAGCTTGCAGTGAGCGGAGATGGCGCCACTGCACTCCAACCTGGGCGACAGAGTGAGACTCCGTTTCAAAAATAAATAAATAAATAAAAGAGATTGCAGTGGGCCAAGCAAAAGACAATGAAGACAACGTTGACTCCTTTTCTTGACTTTTAATTCTTTTCTCTACTGGCAATTAATCAGTTTGGAATTTTGACAACGTGCAAAATGTGCAGTTTAACAAGAACTAGACCTTTTCTTATGTAGCGGTTAAAAATGAAACAGTCAATGAGGTTCTAATTTGTGCATTTCATTCCTGTTGATAACCACTAATGTCCATACTCTTTAATTCCTTAAGCATTGGTAAATTTCAATGACCTTTTTTTTTTTTTTGAGAAACAAAACATTTCTTAAAACCCACCCACTTGATTGCTCTCTGTACATTGTTTCTCCTCTTCCCCTTCCCTTTCCCCTTCCCTTTCCCCTTCCCCTTCCCTTCCCTTCCCTTCTTTCTTTCTTTTCTTTTCTTTTTTTCTTTTTTTTTTTTGAGAGACAGTCTCACTGTGTCACCCAGGATGGAGTGATCTTGGCTCACTGCAACCTCCACCTCCCAGGTTCAAGCAGTTCTCCTGCTTCAGCCTCCTGAATAGCTGAGATTACAGGCACCCACCACCATGCCTGTCTAATTTTTATATTTTTAGTAGAGACTGGTTTCACCATTTGGCCAGGCTGGTCTCAAACTCCTGACCTCAAATAATCGGTCCACTTTTGGCCTCCCAAAGTGCTGGGATTACAGGCATGAGCCACCATGCCTGGCCCATTGTTTCTTTCTTTTTTTCTTTTTTCTTTTTGTGAGAAGGAGTCTCACTCTGTCGCCCAGGCTGGAGTGCAGTGGCACGATCTCAGCTCACTGCAAGCTCCACCTCCCGGGTTCACGCCCTTCTCCTGCCTCAGCCTCCCGAATAGCTGGGACTACAGGCGCCCGCCACCACGCCCGGCTAATTTTTTTGTGTTTTTAGTAGAGATGGGGTTTCACCGTGTTAGCCAGGATAGTCTCAATCTCCTGACCTCGTGATCCACCCGCCTGGGCCTCCCGAAGTTCGAGATTGTAGGCGTGATGAGCCACTGCGCCTGGCCTTTTTTTTTTTTCTTCTTGAGACACAGTCTTGCTCAATAAGGCTGGAATGCAGTAGTATGATCTCAGCTCACTGCAACCTCCGCCTTCCAGGTTTAAGCAATTCTCATGCCTCAGCCTCCCGAGTACCTGAGATTACGGGTGCCTGCCACCATGTCTGGCACATTTTTGCATTTTTAGTAGAGACTAGGTTTCACCTTGTTGGCCAGACTGGTCTCAAACTCCTGACCTCAAATGATCTGTCTGCCTCAGCCTCCTGAAGTGCTAGGGTTACAAGTGTGAACCACCACTCCCAGCCCCCACTGTTCCTTTTAAATGTTAAGTAGAATTACCTGATTCTGGCCTCGTTTGTAATGCTTTTGAATATATTCGTATATACATTTAGTTCTATTGGCATGTCAGTCTGCCGTCTTGGAAAAACATGGTGGTCAGTATTGTTGTGATGGACCAGATCTTCTGTATTCTTAACATACGATAATTTCAGATTATGACATTGCTTTTCTTCTCCTCTTTGTTAGTATTATTCCTTGTAGAAAACCTGTATTTGAGTTAAAAGTGATAGAAAATCCTTTCATTTCTGATATGGTACTAGGTTAGTTATGGGAAAACAGTGAAACATTTTTAGCCATAATAAATTTGATACTGGATTTTTAGAATGAATTGTAATGACCAATTTATTCCCTAATTTATTTAATTAATTAATTTAATTCCCTAATTCATTAATATGTAATAGTGCTTTTAAGAAGTTCTAATTAAGATAGTATCATAATAATGAGATAATTATGTCATGACAGTAACATTTTTAGCTTTGTATAAATATTTAAGAAGTCCAAAATAAATAAGATCCAACCTAAAAAGAATATTTTCTTTATTATATAATCCATATAAGTCAGTTATTTTTAGGGTCCCAAAACACCAGTTTTTCTGGTTTAACTATTGCTCTCTTAACTGTATATGGAGAATGGGGGAAGGGAAATTCTTCAAGATTCCTTGATGAAAATAGACGATGTTATCATCGAAACCATTTTGGGAAAGCTGGACACAGTACTGTGCCTCTATATTTCCAGCTACTCCGAAGACCCAGGCAGGATGATCCCTTAAACCCAGAAGTTCGAGACCAGCCTGGGCAACATAATGAGACCTTATTTCTAAAAAATAAACAAAACTAACTTTCAGGATCAAAGATTGAAAGATTTCCCTCTACCACTGAGTTGGGAGTGGAGACCAGGCTTATTTTATCAGCCCACCTCTCTGATGTGGCAAAGCCAAGTCTTCCATAGGGAGGCCTGGAGAAAAGGTTCCTATCTCACCACTAAAGTGAACATTTCACTCAGCTGTGGTCTAGTCCACAAGGTTCCTTAATCATCTGACCACGCTGGCTGATTTTTAAAAATATACCTTAAAATGTAGGGACTGAGTTTATTTACAATAGTATGCAGTCAATGGCTGTCTCCTAGTTTGAATTTTCTTTGTGCAATCATCCATGAAAAGCATAGAAGGCGGTGTGCCACTGATAAAAGATCACCTCAGCTGGATGAATTTCAAGCACCTGGTAGCACTAAATGGAGATATTTAAGGGTACAGTTTATTAAAAAAACTGGGTAAAAATATACCTAATAGAATATGAACATTTCAGAACACAAAGAAATAGTGCATTTTTTAGTTCTAAAGTAAAGCATCTATAGGATGTAACTGGTGTTATCCTTTACATTTATTTCTTGATTTTCTTTCTCTCTCTCCTTCTAAAACTAACATTCTGGCAATTTTAAAAATTGCACTGATTTTAATAAAATAGATGCCCTTAATTTTCCTACTGTAGCAGTTAATTTGGGTAATGTCAGTCTGTTACTGTTCGAATTGCTATTCCACTGAAAATGTATTATGATCTGCTGCACACATAAAAATATTACATTATAATGCACAAAATCGAGCTAAACATAATTGTGCCTATACTAGCGTGGTGACAGGAAGCATCTTCTGTAATGGTGCTGATTTCCATATCAGTGATAATGTTATTGTCTGATTTGCATTGTATTCTCCTTGCTGCCGTATTGATATCCAGAATGTGTCTATCCATTCCTAGGACAGATGCATGCAGATGCCAAAAATATCTAGTTAACTCCCTCTCCTACTCCTTGAAAAATCTTAGTAATTAGAAAGTGAAAAAGATGATAGCAGCCAAATTCTGTCCCCAAAAGCTTTATCTTTTTTCTTGCCTAAATCCCTTTAATAGCTTAATGTACTTGCTGGATGTGTCTTCTGAGGACAACTTAATGGCTCAACTATTTATTGAGACTTTGCAATGTGTAAGGCATTGTGCAAAGCACTAAAGGATGTAAAAGGGACTAAAGTGCCCCTAGTTCTTCAAGGAACAATTTTATAAAGAGATGGATACTCAAATACTCACAATGAAAAACTCCAGAAATCATAGTAGGGAAAATGTGTGGCATATGGTTTATGGCAAGGTCAAAAATTATATCAATTTTTTTGAAGAAAAAACTGCTGCAAGGGATTGTTATAGAAAAATAATTTATTTTTATTTTTATTTTTTTTGAGACGGAGTCTTTATCTGTCACCCAGGCGGGAGTGCAGTGGCACAATCTCGGCTCAGTGCAAGCTCTGCCTCCTGGGTTCACTCCATTCTCCTGCTTCAGCCTCCCGAGTAGCTGGGACTACAGGTGCCCACCACCATGCCCGGCTAACTTTTTTTGTATTTTTTAGTGGAGACAGGGTTTCACCACGTTAGCCAGGATAGTCTTGATCTCCTGACCTCGTCATCTGTCTGCCTGGGCCTCCCAAAGTACTGGGATTACAAGCATGAGCGACCACGCCCTGTCTAGAAATACAAATTTTAAATCAAAACTATCCATTCTATATTATCATATTTTTATGTATACAGAGTCTGAAAAAGCATCTCTCTCAGACTGTAAATTTCCCTTTATCAGAATTTATGCAAACAGTCTATTACCCATGGATGAAATTTTGGCAGTTACAAGTGACTATTGATTTATGACCCGACTGGTTCTTGGGTTTTGGTTGCAAGTCCAGCCTCCTTAAGTCTCGAATTGCCTTTTTCAGCGGGGACTCCAGCTTCTCCTGACTCTTCATATGTTCAAAGAAAAATGTTTTCCTCTGATGTTTTATCCATGACTGTTCTTAAGAGAAATGAAGCCTTTGTTAAAGTTTTGCTAGTTTTAGAGATATTTGAATTCCAGTGTCTTAATTGCATTGACAGAATAAAAACTTTTCTCAATTCAAAAATTCTCCTTCATCTTTTTTAGCCTTGGTAACATTGACATATCTTGGGTGTAAAGCCCTTAAAAGGTTGCAGATGTCCGTTGTGGTCTTCAGGATAGGGTAGAAGATGATTTACTTCAAATAAAAAAGGTCATAAAAAGGAAAAGGCCTTGAATTGGGTTTTTATTTCTATGCAAATTTCTAATGACTTCAGTGGAGGATAGTTAGAGGAAGAAGGGTTTTGTGGTTTGGGACCAAGAAAAGAGGAAGGCATGGAAGAAGTTGAGTTGGTTTTGCAATAAAGTTTTGAGCCTTAGAAAGAGCTCCTGGATTTGGTATCAGGGGTTGAGTGTGGCAGAGCTGAGGCTGGCCTTAAAGGCCCCATACTAGCCTTAGGCATTGGAAAAATTTCTGAGTAGCACATATCTTTTGCCGGAGAGTGGCCAAAGCATTTCCCATCTCAGGTTGTAAGTTAGCCAACCAGGGTGGACCTCAGAAGCAGAAATTAGCACCTCAAAGTCATAAAACCACATTTGAACATTTGATGTACTAATTATGGAAAATCAAAGTTAAAATACTCCTTCACCTGCAAATTAACTTCAAGAAAACAAGGAGCTTGGTGAAACTTTGAAGAATCACTGAAAAGAATCTCAGGGAAAAGAAAGTTTAAACAGCAATTGATCAGACAGTTTGCAATGCACAAATGTTTTTAATATTTTTTAAATCTTTTCATCTTACCTACAGAACATAAACATATGAAAGCTTTTAGAGGTTTACTTCTGACTCTAGTTATCCCTAAGAACTTAGGTTTACTTCATCTGCAAATTCTATTATTACGGAGTTTTTAGAAACCTGTGCCTTGAAGCTGTGTCATTTTAACTGTAGGAAAAAAATAAAAAGCACATACATCTGAAATAAAATAAGTCTGTCTCTCAAATGGGCATCATTGGGGCCTTTTAGTCAAGAAGTGCTAGGTAATTTGCGAGTAAATCATCTTGTACACAATTCATAGAGGGAATTCTTTCCCCTTCAATAAATGCACCTTTTTCTTTCTTCTCACACTCTCTGCCTGTTATCCTTTCCTCCATCATGGCCTTTCTTTGTCTTTTTGTCTACCTGTTCTGTAGCTTTGCTTTGTCAGCGCTGTTTAGCCCCACAGCCTAAGAAGGCTCTTCACACTTGCTGCAAATAGTCCCACACAATGAATGTCTTAGGTTTTAGAGTTGCTTGGGTAAAGAAACAAGTGGTATTTTTTACTGATTCATAGTCATTCCTTCCACACGGTCTTTTTGTTAGAAAAACGAAAACTTCCAGCATTAGTGGCATTAATTAATTAATTTATTTTTATTGACCCTTGAGACATAATTTTTGCATTTTCTAATACTATTATTGAGGGAAATGTGGAACTACACAACCAGATTGATGAATTTGTAGTGCTATCATAATGGAAATGCATCCATCTGTTTTGGAGGATTCAGGAGGATACTGTGTCTGGTTCTACAGGGAGTGTTCAAGCCAGGCAGTAGTGTAGAGTCCCAAGTGGTTTGTAAGTTCTGTGCTCTGTAGCCCTTCTTTTTCTGGAAGACCTTGCCTCTCACTCTCCATGGCCTGGCTTTGTCTGCTACTAATTTTCCTGGAGTTTTGAAGAGAATAAGCCTTGCTTATTTGCTATGGTACTGAGAGGATTTGATAGCAAATATTTTTGAAAAAACTTAAAGGAGAGAAATTTCTCCTAAATTGATGTAGTCTATTTCTTAGAAGTAAATTCCCCCCCCCGCCCCAACCCCGCCACCTGCACTGGGTTGTATGGGCCTTTTCTACTGAGCCCTCTTGCCACCTCCCTCCTTTTTGATCCAATGTAGCTTATAGACTTGCATCTTTCTGTATTTATGGACTGAACAGATTGTGAAAGAGATGTGTAGGTGGAACTACTGATGCTTCTTCTGCATCAAACATTTATATCGATATTTGAAGCAGTTAATAGATGTTCTAACAAGATTTAGGTCCTATAGAAGGAAGGATGGAGAAAGAGGCTATGAAAAACCGAATTTCTCTTTCCAGGAGACCTTTGAGAAGGCAAGCTTGAGTAGCAGCAGCAGTGGGGCAGCCAGCCTGAAAAGTGAACTTTCAGAAAGTGCAGACCTGCCCCCCGAAGGCTTCCAGGCCTCCTATGGTAAAGACGAAGACAGGGCCTGTGACGAAATCCTGTCAGATGATAACTTCAACCTGGAAAATACTGAGAAAGGTACTGCTAGTGGCAGCGTGTAAGCATGAATGCATTCTGGACTCCTTCCTGTTTCAAGACTCATGTGCGTTTTTATTGTTTTTAATTCATGTGCAGATATATATTCAGAGCTAGATGATGAATTGGACATCTCGGATAACTCCAGCAGCTCCAGTTCAAGCCCTCTGAAAGAATCTACATTCAGTAAGCTTTCTTTTATCCGTTTGCCATTTGCGGGATTCCAGAAGACAGTGATTTGGAAATCATACTTGAGTCAAGCAAATATCACCATATACGTAACCCAGTGGTTTGTTTTTCAGGTGCAATGCTAATTAGGACAGATGTGTCTGTCTCTCTGACAGAGCCCAAAGGTTAGCCAGCACAGTGGGTTTATATTTTCTCAGCTGTCAAATGAATAGTTTTATGATTTCTACCAGCAAATGCAGGTTCTAACTAGAGAATCAAAATATCTTGGAGACAGCCAAATAACCACGGGAGTAATGAATATGACCTTTTACAAGCCTGTTGGTTAGAGGAATTCAAAGTCTGTAGAAGAAATTGGTCTTGGTATAGACTAATTTTTGTACAATTTTATTTATATCAATCTAAAGGCCTGTGTTACATTTAAAACAATAAAACAAACGAAATGTTTTTAGAGTTATAAAAAATATGACATATAAATTCAGTTCATAATGTTAATCTTGACTCTTAATTTAAAACAGTAAAGAAAGTAGTCATACTGGGATATGGGAAAGAAAAGGAAAAGGTATATTTAGATGAAATTTAAAGATTATAAAGAGAGATAGAATCAAACATACTCAACAAACCTGAAACTGAAAGAGAAGTTAAAATGGAAAATGAAGATAAACAATTTTTTTTGAAAAGAGTAAGTTGAGACCGGACACAGTGGCTAACGCCTGTAATCCCAACACTTTGGGAGGCCGAGGAAGGTGGGTTCACAAGGTCAGGAGATCGAGACCATCCTGGCTAACACGGTGAAACCCTGTCCCTACTAAAAATAGAAAAATTAGCCAGGTGTGATGGTGGGCACCTGTAGTCCCAGCTACTCGGGAGGCTGAGGCAGGAGAATGGCGTGAACCCGGGAGCCGGATCTTGCAGTGAGCCGAGATGAGATGGCACTACTGCACTCCAGCCTGGGTGACAGAGAAAGACTCCATCTCAAAAAAAAAAAAAAAAAAAAGAGTAACTTGATAAAATATTAAAAACTGTAGGTAGAAATATTCTGAAATAAGTGAAAATAATTCTCTCTCCTCAGTGACTATACTATGAAAATCTCATAAAAGAACATTTAAAATAGCCTCTCTAAGGATCAAAGTAGAACCCTAAGGATTTAGCTACATTCTTTGTCCTTTCCAAACTTAATTGGTCCATTGAAATGATGACTAGATGTTCCAGATTTTCTGGGACAACCCTAGTTTTCAATATTCTGTCCTATTTTCTCTGTAAATCCCTGCCTTCTAGGTGTATTAATTTGCAATTGGGAAAACATGAAGCTCATATGGGAAAAATATTTATGCATATGAACATATAACAAATTCCAGAAGAAATTTATTACTGACTGTTTTGAGATAAGTTCAGTGTTCTATATACCTGGCAGCAATGGTGGGAGGGTTAGTGGGGAGGTAGGAAAGAGGTGCTTGACCCTTAAATTTGCATGTGGTAACTTGGCTAGGATGGTTATGACATTTTATTGCATGACATTTTATTGTGTTTTGTTAGATATTAATAACAGGGTTGTTTTTGTTTGTTTAGACATTTGCTTTAGAAAAAAAGGCCTTAAACCTGACAAATAAATGACAATTTGTAACATATTTTAGCTCATATTTTCATAATCAAAGATAATTTTTACAATATGTACAATTGCTCAGGTAACAGAAATTCAGCATTGTTTTTTGTTGATATTGTGGTTTGCCATGAATAAAGCCATGTTTGTTTATTGAATGTTGTTTGACTGCTTTTATGCTACAGTGGCAGCAGAATTCAGTTGTGACAGACATAGTATGGCTTGCAAAGCCTAGAATATTTCCTACCTGCCATTTACAGAGAAAAGTTTGACCTTAGAACAATATGAGAGTGTTTATAGACAAAGCCATTCATGGAATATATATGTTCTTTATTATTTTGAATTTTATAAAAAACTTATTTAAATTTTTTTGGTATATAATATTTGTTCCTATTTATGGATACTTGTGATATTTTGATATTTGCATACAACGTGTAGTCATCAAATTACACATTGTGTGGGTAATTCAGATATTGATCACCTCAAACATTTATTATTTATTTGTGTTGGAAACATTTCAAATGTCCCCTTCTAGCTATTAAATATTCAATAAATTATTGTTAAACATTTTCTTTATCCATTCATCTGCTGATGGGTACTTAGTTTGATTTCGTATCCTGGCTGTTGTGAGTAGTGCTGCAATAAACACGAGAGTGGAGATATCTTTTTGATATACTAGCTTCCCTTCTTTTGGATATATGCCAGTAGTAAGATTGCTGGATCATATAGAAGTTCTGTTTTTAGTTTTTTCAAGAGAATCTTTATTTATTTATTTATTTATTTGATACAGAGTCTCGCTCTGTCACCAGGCTGGAGTGCAGTGGTGCAACTCGGCTCACTGCAACCTCCGCCTCCTTGGTTCAAGCGATTCTCCTGTGTTAGCCTCCTGAGTAGCTGGGACTACAGGCACGCTCCACCACACCCAGCTAATTTTTGTACTTTTTAATAGAGACAGGGTTTCACCATGTTGGCCAGGATGGTTTCGCTCTCTTGACCTCATGATTCACCCACCTCGGCTTCCCAGAGTGCTGGGATTACAGGTGTGAGCCACCACGCCCGGCCGAGAACCTTTATACTGTTTTCCATAATGGCTACACTAATTTACAGTCCCACCAACAGTGTATGAGTTCCTCTTTCTCTGCATCTTCACCAGCGTTTGTTGTTCAGCACTGTTTTATTAAAACTTAAACAACAAAAGATTTGCAGAGGAAATAATGTAAAGTTATTTCTATTTTCTCGTCTCAGACATTTTAAAGAGAAGTTTTAGTGCTTCAGGAGGAGAAAGACAATCCCAAACAAGGTAGGTACAAATTGAGCTCCTAGAAATATTTTTTGATTTTGCAGCGCTGAGTTATTGATGGCTGAATTGAAACCTGATAGCCAGAAGTTTCCATGTGCCTGTGGAAATAGAAGGAATTAGAGCTTACTTGCCCAGAACCATTTATAGTTCACCAAGTAGCATACTGAAACAGGTGCTGATCTTGGACTTGGGTCTTAGTCTAGCTCTGCCTTTTTCTAGCTTCGTGACCTTGAGCAAATGAGTTAGCCTCTTTGAGCTCAAGGGTGGGCCAGCGGGGTAGGGTAGCTGTGCTCCATGAGGTCATGTGGAGCCCTGGTCTTATATCTTGTTCTTCCATATCCCCAGGGTATAGATTTCATATTTTTGACCAGTATGACTTACGAGACCACATCCTACCTCCAAGCCAGCAAGAAGAAGAAAGGGGAAGTAGAGCCACTCCTCTTTCTTTTAAGGATATGACCCAGATGTTATGCTCATCACTTCTGTTCACATACCATTGGCCAGAACTTCCTCATATGACCACAGCTAGTTGCAAGGGAAGGTGGAATATGTTTGGGAGATTATCTTTTAAAAGCAAAGTAAAATTGTTATTTTAGGACAGCTCGCTGTGTCAGTGACAGTTGTTTCTTAGAGTAGGGACTGAAACAAAATTATTAGATTGAGCCTTCTGCAAGTTCTCCTGACCTTCATGGGAGCCCCTTCACTGGCACTGGGTGAGATCAGAGGGAGCAGAAACTTGATTGCAATGTTCCAGAGACAGACATAGGAGGCATTTAAGAAGTTGAGAAAATGAGCTGGCAGAGTGAGCGGGTGGGGAATGTTTGTTGGAAAAGGACCTCTTAGAATCAGGATGAACTCAGGGCATTTGGGACAGAGGAAGGAGGAGAGATTAGAGAGGAAAAGAGATAACTGACAGTGTACAGTTGCAGCATAGACCACAGCCAGAGGAGTGGGCCTGGAGAAGATGAGTGGCAACTCCTTTGTGTCTGAAGAAAGGGAGGTGAAGATAAAATTAAGCTAGAGAAATAGAGAAAGGGAGATTAGGGAAGAATATACTTTATGGCTTCTGTATATTATTATTATTAAGATAAAATCTTGTTCTGTCGCCCAGGCTGGAGTGCAGTGGCATGATCTCAGCTCACTGCAACCTCTGCCTTCTGGGTTTAAGTGATTCTCCTGCCTCCGCCTCCTGAGTAGCTGAGATTACAGGTGCCTGTCACCATGCCTGGCTAATTTTTGTATTTTTAGGAGAGATGGGGTTTCACCATGTTGGCCAGGCTGGTCTCGAACTCCTGACCTCAGGTGATCCACCCACCTTAGACTCCCAAAGTGCTGGGATTACAGGCATTCGCCGCTGTGCCCAGCTGGTTTCTATGTGTTAGATGATATTCTAGGCCACAGATGAGAGGACTGTCTAGATTTGAGGAGTATATTCAGCTAGGGGCAGCCAATGTTGAGATAAGAACTGAGCAGAGAATGGAGGAAGGACTGCCAGACTGCTCTGAGGCTGGGGCACCTGTTGAGGTTGGGCCACATATAAGTGGTGATGCCAGGCAGGGGTCTTCAGAGCTGTGGGATGACTCCCACTCAGGAGGTGGCAGCATCTGTGTGATAAAATGCTAAGGCTGCGATATGCTATAGCAGGCATGGCTTTTTGGATACAAGCAAAGGAGCCTGACTCTAGCTAACTTATGTGACCGGGGTTTCTTTAGAAGGCATTATGGGGTTTGTGTAATTTAGACTCTGGAGGATCAAGCTTGGGAAGGCATACGAGCCAGTTCAGTCCCTGAAGTCTATAAAGGAGACATTTTTGGGAGGCTTGTAAGGGCAGGAGAACTCTGGGATAAATGAACTCCCAGCTTGTTTATTCCATTCTCATGTCACCTTTCTTAGGATTCAAAATCTTGAGAGAGAGAGAGCCAGATTGAGCTGGCTGGGATCAGGCGCCTGTTTACTGCCTTGAGGAGAGCTGAGGTCCTTGACTAGTCCATCAGGGGTGCTTGCTGAAGGGAGCCAGTGTTAGTGCTGGGCAGCCTCAATGGAACCATCTGGATCTATCTCTGGGTTTGAGGGTGCTGGGAATCGCATAATGTAAATGAAGTTCAGAAGAACCTGCTCAGCAAATTCCTGGAGGATTCAGTTAGGTGACAAAGGAAGGTTCCTATAGACAAATCCTTTTCTTGTTTAGTCAAAGGTGTATCACTGATACATTTATCGTCTTCAAATGAAGACCAGGAGGAGTTAGGATGGAGCCTTTTAATTTCCTAACTTTTTCCCAGTGTTTCTGGGAATAAAAACCCAAGAAAAACTTATCGATAAGGGGTGTGATCTGTCAGAAAGATATTTGAGAAAACCCTGTAAGACCTCATGGCATTCTTTACTGGGCCAAAGTGCAAAGGAGTCATGGTCGGAAGTAATGGGGCAGGGGAAAGAAAAGTAGTCCAAAATGCCAAAGAGAACCACAATGGGTGTTTGTGGGGACTGGAGATTTGAGTTAGAAGATCTTCCAAAGGATCTTTAGGGCTTGCTAGTACCCAATATTCCCCACTTACTGACTTTCTATCACTAACAAAGCAAGTATTTTAGTTCAAAAGTAAATTATGACATATGGTGTACTCCCAGTTAAGTGAATTTTATATTAAAATGAAAATTTCCAATCAGATGAATGTAGGTATCTTGGCCCTGTCAAAAATAATTCTACTCTTTTTTGAAAGGATCCATGGAAAATTGTCTTATTTGCACAAATTGGTTGATGTCCACCCCTTCAAAAACAAACAAAAACCCAATGTGGTCTATATCTTTTAGAGCTTGAGATGGTTTTTAAAAAGTTAGTCGTTAACTAAATACTTTAAAACAAATTGGGTAAGCTAGAATCAGCAGAAAGGCACAGTTTAATCTGAAGATCATTGAAACAGGGATATAGAACAAGCTTTAACTTGGGGTTATGACCAGGTCAACAGATGGCTATGGAAAGTGGCCCATACATTGAAGTTGATGTTTTGGAAAGTATGTTCCAAGGTGAATAGGACCTGACCTAAAGCAACATTTGCAAAATTGTGCCATGAAATGTGGTAATACAGTGTGACATGCTACCAGGGAACACAGGTTTGTTTAAGACAAGCTCTCTTCCTTCAGGGAGCTCACAGTGAAGTGGAAAGACAAGGGCAGACTTCAGAAGAAAATAAATGATAAAAGACAGCCTTTGATTTATGCCAAATAAGAGGAGAGAAAATTAATAACTTTTGACTCCCTCCCAGGTAATCCCCGGGGCTTCTCTGAATTAAAAGGAGACAATACCAAAATGTATTTATAATTCTTTAAAGAACATTAAATAAAGCTAAAGTTATTTGCAATCTAATTTGTTTAGGATTTTTCTGGGTTTCTTTGTTTATGAATGTGAAATGTGAACCCATCCTGCAAAATATTTAGAAGCTAAATAAGAAGTTTGAATATAAAAGGAGATAGCAAAACTACATAATAGAATAAAAATAAATTGAAAATCCAGCCTGTAGAGGGTTTTCTGGGGTTTTTTTTTTTGTTTTTTTTTTTGTTTTTTTGTTTTTTTTCTCTCCTATTCTGTGCCATGTATAAAATGGTATAACAATTACAAGGAGACTCTGGGCAGCTCTCCCACTTGGGGACCCTTACTGGCTCTTTAAAAAGGCCCAATGAGAGAAGTCACAGGGAAGGACATATGTGTTCTGATCACAGCCATCACAGCCTCCAAAATATAGAAGTCAGATGTGGCCCTGGCTAAATATTAATGGTACTAAGAGAAAGCTTAAGCAGAAATTCTTAACTTTGGTCAGATATCAGATATCAGGAGCCAGATCTAAACCAATTGCCTGCTGAAGAACTAACATAAGTCCCTAATAACTTAGGGTATGCTTTTGGGCAAATGATCCAGGCAAATGGATAATACATGAGCAAATGGAACTAGAAGGGATAGCCCCTGCCTCCTTAGAGACGTTTTGAAGTCTCAGGGCTGGAGAATAATATTAGAACTGGAAAGCACCTGGGAATCCAAGCCATCATTAGTTGATAAGACCTTTTTTTGAGGAATATAGTTAATGGCAAGATCAAGAGAGGAATAAGCCCCAATTTCTTTGAAATTTCCAACTTTAATCATTTTCAAATTTGAAATGAAATCTTTTATATCTATTACTATTTGCTAGGACGGCATTAAGAATCGGCTTGACTTTTACCAGTTTTTATGCAGGTTTCGTAGGCTGACCTAGTATATACACATTGAGGATTCTAATCCAGCAAGTCATAGCATATTATTTCAACTTATAAATAAAATATTCTCTATAGTGGAACTTGATAATGCTCATGGGGGCTTCAGCCTCTTTATCACATATGCTCAGGTCCTAGTAAAGTTTAGTCATTGTTTTACAACCATCTTAAGAACCTTCATTCATTTATTTAATTGATGGATATTTATTACTGTGTGCCGGGTATGTGCCAAACTATGCCTAATTCATCTTTGCCTTCTCCAGGGCACAGTGTATTGCACGTAGGTACCAACCTACAGATACTGATTAATTAATAGATGAATGATTGTTATCTTAGTGTAAATTCTTTATCTCATTACCAAGGACTGAAATCTTGCCTACTGACAGCCTTTGCCATAGCCACAGCTTAAGGCACATTTTTTCTTTTAAAGGGATCCTGTTGCTCAGGCAACAAGATTTCTCCACGTCTGCTTGCCTCCTGTTGCCAAGGCAACAGGGTATAGTTGGCAGGCTGGTTTGAGACACTGGATGTTTGTGGTATCAAAGATGGCTGTGGTTCACAACTTTTTTGATTCGTCAGTGTATGCATAATTGTATCTGACAGTGTGCTCCTAAGTCTAAGTCTTTTTTTTTTTTTTTTTTTGAGACGGAGTTTTGCTCTTTTGCCCTGGCTGGAGTGCAGTGCGCCATCTCAGCTCACTGCAACCTCCGCCCGCTGGGTTCAAGCGGTTCTCCCGCCCCAACCTCCCTAGTAGCTGGGATTATAGGCACCTGCCACCACACCCAGCTAATTTTTGAATTTTTAGTAGAGATGGGGTTTCGCCATGTTGACCAGGCTGGTCTCGAACTCCTGACTTGAGGTGATCCACCGCCTGGGCCTCCCAAAATGGTAGAATTACAGGCATGAGCCACCCTGCCAGGCTTCTAAGTCTTTATATGTAAAGATGATTGTGGAGGTTTGTGACCATTCAGCATCATACTTGTGACTGGAAAGACCTTGTGTATTTTCAGGACCTGTGGATCTTGCCTCCTAAAAGCAGAAGTCTTGCTTATTTTTACTTGTAGCTCTTCTCCCTCCATCTTTTTCATAATCTGTATCTGGTTTTACTTTGGAGGAATAAGTACTGCATGATTACTCCTTGCTAGAATCAACCTGGCCCATCTGCCAATGTCACACTCCAGCAGTCTTAACAAGAACAAACAAAAAAACGCATAGTAAGATCACTTTGTTTCTTTTCTGTGATAGTTCTATACTGTCCTGGTTTATTGCTCGTTTGTTATGAGATATGTTATTCGGGTACAAGGGGATAGGCACAGGAGCATTATACTACTTTGTTGTCATGATACCAACTCTATTAACATTGTAGATACATAGGAGAACTCAAAGCTACATAATGTTGCTTATTCACACAGGATGTATGTATGAATGTCACTGCCTGAAAGAGAGCTTCAGCTATAAAATGCTCATTAGCTCACATGGTGTGGTTGCAGTAGTTTCAGAAGGCATTACCTTACTATTGGAAGCCAAACCTCTCATTTCGTAAGGTTTAATTATTTTTATCAATATCAAATAGTATTGATACTTTTCACAATTGAATTAAATGATGGAATACACTTACAATGCATGTGAAAATGTTTTCTTTGTTCAGATACATATTTCAAGGAATTCTTATGAGAGATGAAATTTTAGGGCTTCATCTTCTTCTTGGCCAGGACTCTGCTGGCAAAATAATTGTCCAAATAATTCACCTTGCTCTTGACTTAATTCAGTGAAAATTCTATTTAAAAAATTAGAAAGCTACTTCCTGGATTATTCACTTTATCTGTTAGTGTTTTGGGGTGGAAGTTGTAGGCTAACACTCATTTTCAGCACTTCAGTTTCTCTTTTGCCTTATTAATTCCAGATGAGGTCATACTAGGTCTGAAGAGAGCTGAAAGGGATGGCCTTTTAGAATTCTTTCAGCCTTCTATTTTTCTGAAATTCTTCCATCAGCCTGAAGTGCTGTTGGTCAATGCCCATTTCAAAATTTTCAGAGAACACAAACTATAATATATTAAACCTCTTCACCAGAAACTATTTCTGGAATGTTCTCTGCGTGAAACCACTTTGGTATATTTTTCAGCTTGTGATACGATGGGGACACCACCCTCTGTAGCCATAATGCTCTGTTGAGCATAAACATTCAATGTGGTTTAATCTAGAGGCAGTCTTCCCCCAGGCTCTGCATAATTTCAATCATTTGTCCATCTGTGAACCCAACAATTGCATAGTTAAAAGCTGTCACTTCTGGTCACAATGAGTCTATTCTATTTTGAAATTTCAGATGACTATATTTTCTTGCAGTTAGTGATATAATTTCCAGAGAAATTGACATTTATTTTCTGCTATCTCTATGCAATCTTTTAAGTCCCAAGACTGTGGAAACTATTTATTTTCACCGTCCCATCTCCAGTGTCCAACATGGTGGCTATACATTGTGGGCACTTAATTAATATTTCTCGAATGAATGAATGAATAAATGTGTAATGGTTCTTTTTAAAGATTCCCGAAAGTTTATTAAAGAGTAATTTAAAATTATATAAAGGAATAGCAGAGGCGGCAGCAACTCAGCATTGTCAGGGTGTTCTGTCACATGTCCCACTAGCACGCATTATGCGTAGCATTTGCTGATATGTAAAAATGTTTGAAATGTTAGATTCTTCAGGACATCTGGAACAGTCATCTTGCAAACTCATCATGTGAGTGATTATCAGCTTTTCAAGAACATGAATAACCTGATGGATACAAGTTTGCCTCCAGTTGCATTTGTATTCACTTTTTAAGAGAGTGGGATTCAGGAGGTATTGCAGGTTTAGCAGCTACATGGCATGAATGTAGTAAGCGTATGAAGACAATGACCAACACTTAAGGAAGGGCAGACCACATTGTTAAGTATGGAGGCCACTAGGCACATGTGACTCTTGAGCAGCTGAAATGTGGCCACTGCAACTGAGGGACTCAATTTTAAATTTCATTTAATATTAATTAAGATGTAAAATAATAAGATATCTCAATTTTTATATGTTGAAATAATATTTTGGATATTTTTGATTAAATAAAATAGATTTATTTCACTGTATTCTTTTTACTTTTTAAAAAATTTGGCTACCAGAAAACTTAAAATTATGTTTGATGCTTACCATCAGTTTCTATTAGACAGTGCTAGCCTCATCTAGAAGGCTAAGGGGCAAAGTTATTCGGAAAGCATTTGCTGGGATATGGCATTTGTGCAGGCATACGAGGAGCTGGAACAGATGTTCTGCTTCTCAGCTCAGCCCTGAGGTTGTCCTGCCTACACATGGGCACTGCTGTGATCATGTCTCTTTTCAAACTTTCTGAGGGCAGGATCAGCTTCATTTCTTTTTTTGAACGTGCTCCTTATCTCAGGGTTAGGGAAAATATATAAACTGTTAAAGGCTGGCAGGTTCCATTTACTTTTCAAGGCTCTGGAACTTTGAGCTCAGAATGGAACAGAATATATTATGGGATCAAGAGAGTGCTACCCTGGTGAAAATCAAGAGGGAATGGAAAGGAACAGGGAAGAAACTCATAAGTGGATACAAAGATTTTGGTATTATTCTAGTGCTTAAATTGAGTGGTAGGTAAATGAGTGCCAATTTTGTTACACTTAATAACACAGATAGGTGTTGCATGCATGTATCAAAAAATCTATGATTAAAACAAAAGGGTTGGGATAAGAGACTTATCAGCCATGTTTACTTGTATTTAAATTCCTGTATTTATTCCTACTTAACAAATACCTATCATGTGCCTTATACATAGTAGATGTATGATATATTTTTGTTGGATTGCATTAAGTTTAAGAATGAGTCTTACAACTTGTCAGGGCACAGATGTTTCTTATTTCGTTCCAGAAAACTATTAAAAAATTGGTTCTGGGCTGGGCGTGGTGGTTCACACCTGTAATCCCAGCACTTTGGGAGGCTGAGGTGGGTGGATCACGAGGTTAGGAGATCAAGACCATCCTGGCTAACATGGTGAAACCCCGTCTTTACTAAAAGTACAAAAAAGTTAGCCGGGCATGGTTGTGGGTGCCTGTAGTCCCAGCTACTCGGGAGGCTGAGGCAGGAGAATGGCATGAACCCAGGAGGTGGAGGTTTCAACAAGCTGAGATCGCGCCACTGCGCTCCAGCCTGGGTTACAGAGCGAGAGTCGTCTCAAAAAAAAAAAAAAAAAAAAAAAAAATTGGTTACAGTGGAAAAAAAAGGCTGAAGGTGATTTACACATATCGCTGGTACAGTCTAAGGCCACCTCCAAGGCAAACGGGATGTTAATAACACTGGCAACTTTAGGAAAGATAATTATTTTCAATGCAAAAAACATTTTATAGGAAGAGGAATAAGGTTTTTTTTTGTTTGTTTTTTGTTTTGTTTTGTTTTTTAATAGAGCAGGAACAAATCATAGAAAATACTGTATATAACATTTTAAATCTTATATCCTTTTAGTGCAAAATCATATTTCGAGTTTAAGTGTAACAAGAAAATTATTCAGGATCATAAGAGTTAGGCTCTTAGTCATACTTAGAGCCTAAAAAACAACTGTGGTGGGACGATTCTGCCATTTGTCAGTAGAATGTCAATTGTACTGTGTGTTGCAATATTATTTATTTCCCTCTGAATTAAACTCTTGAGAGTATCTTGAGGGAAAATAATCTTTATTAATCTTTATAATGTAGACCATAGCAAGATGTAGGCTCTTAGTTTGTCAAATCCAAGTTGAACAAGTCATTCTAATGGCCTGTAATTCTATTTTCAGGGACTTCACTGGAGGAACAGGATCAAGACCAAGACCAGGTAACTTAGTGTTGATAGCAATAAAATCAAACACAACTCTCTAAAATTCAATGTAATTTATGTTACAGTTTCATATCTTTCCCCCTTTTATTTCTTCAGCTTTGCTGCCTCTTGACCTGCTTCTGAAAGTGCCACCCCTCATGCTCAGGGCCCACATTAAGGAACTAGAGGCCGAGTTAGTGACAGGGTGGCAGTCCCATAGCCTTCCTGCTGTGATTCTTCGAAATCTCAAAGATCATGGTAGTACTTACTAGATCACATTGATGTTAAGCACACAATGGGCAAATGCAGAATTATAGTTGGACCTGAGATGTCTGAACGATGCTTGGGTGGTAATTTTAATATAAACAGCAGGAGAATTCTGCCTTGTCTGTTCACCATTATTAGTTTGGCAATTTGATGATAACAAAATGCCTTCTGTGTTCACTGTCGATTGAAGTATTATGGGCTGTTTTTTCCAAAATTTGCATTTCTGCCGTGGTGGGAATGTTAGCCAGTTGACCTACTGATGCTTCAAGTACATACCTACAAACAAAAAATAGTAACCATGGGGGGGTGGAGCAAGATGGCCGAATAGGAGCGGCTCCAGTCTTCAACTCCCAGTGCCAGCGACACAGAAGACCGGTGATTTCGGCATTTTCAACTGAGGTACTGGGTTCATCTCACTGGGGAGTGCCGGAAGATCGGTACTGGTCAGCTGCTGCAGCCCGACCAGCGAGAGCTGAAGCAGGGCGAGGCATCGCCTCACCTGGGAAGCGCAAGGGGGAAGGGAATCCCTTTTCCTAGCCAGGGGAACTGAGACACACAACACCTGGAGAATCGGGTAACTCCCACCCCAATACTGCGCTTTGAGCAAACAGGCACACCAGGAGATCATATCCCACACCTGGCTGGGAGGGTCCCACACCCACGGAGCCTCCCTCATTGCTATCACAGCAGTCTGTGATCTACCGGCAAGGCAGCAGCGAGGCTGGGGGAGGGGCGCCCGCCATTGCTCAGGCTTAAGTAGGTAAACAAAGCTGCTGGGAAGCTCGAACTGGGTGGAGCTCACAGCAGCTCAAGGAAACCTGCCTGTCTCTGTAGACTCCACCTCTGGGGTCAGGGCACAGTAAACAATAACAAAGCAGCAGATACCTCTGCAGACCCAAACGACTCTGTCTGACAGCTTTGAAGAGAGCAGTGGATCTCCCAACACGGAGGTTGAGATCTGAGAAGGGACAGACTCCCTGCTCAAGCGGGTCCCTGACCCCTGAGTAGCCTAACTGGGAGACATCCCCCACTAGGGGCAGTCTGACACCCCACACCTCACAGGGTGGAGTACACCCCTGAGAGGAAGCTTCCAAAGCAAGAATCAGACAGGTACACTTGCTGTTCAGAAATATTCTATCTTCTGCAGTCTCTGCTGCTGATACCCAGGCAAACAGGGTCTGGAGTGGACCTCAAGCAATCTCCAACAGACCTACAGCTGAGGGTCCTGACTGTTAGAAGGAAAATTATCAAACAGGAAGGACACCTACACCAAAACCCCATCAGTACATCACCATCATCAAAGACCAGAGGCAGATAAAACCACAAAGATGGGGAAAAAGCAGGGCAGAAAAGCTGGAAATTCAAAAAACAAGAGCGCATCTCCCCCGGCAAAGGAGCGCAGCTCATCGCCAGCAACGGATCAAAGCTGGACGGAGAATGACTTTGACGAGATGAGAGAAGAAGGCTTCAGTCCATCAAATTTCTCAGAGCTAAAGGAGGAATTACGTACCCAGCGCAAAGAAACTAAAAATCTTGAAAAAAAAGTGGAAGAATTGACGGCTAGACTAATTAATGCAGAGAAGGTCATAAACGAAATGAAAGAGATGAAAACCATGACACGAGAAATACGTGACAAATGCACAAGCTTCAGTAACCGACTCGATCAACTGGAAGAAAGAGTATCAGCGATTGAGGATCAAATGAATGAAATGAAGCGAGAAGAGAAACCAAAAGAAAAAAGAAGAAAAAGAAATGAACAAAGCCTGCAAGAAGTATGGGATTATGTAAAAAGACCAAATCTACGTCTGATTGGGGTGCCTGAAAGTGAGGGGGAAAATGGAACCAAGTTGGAAAACACTCTTCAGGATATCATCCAGGAGAACTTCCCCAACCTAGTAGGGCAGGCCAACATTCAAATCCAGGAAATACAGAGAACGCCACAAAGATACTCCTCGAGAAGAGCAACTCCAAGACACATAATTGCCAGATTCACCAAAGTTGAAATGAAGGAAAAAATCTTAAGGGCAGCCAGAGAGAAAGGTCGGGTTACCCACAAAGGGAAGCCCATCAGACTCACAGCAGATCTCTCGGCAGAAACTCTCCAAGCCAGAAGAGAGTGGGGGCCAATATTCAACATTCTTAAAGAAAAGAATTTTCAACCCAGAATTTCATATCCAGCCAAACTAAGTTTCATAAGTGAAGGAGAAATAAAATCCTTTACAGATAAGCAAATGCTTAGAGATTTTGTCACCACTAGGCCTGCCTTACAAGAGACCCTGAAGGAAGTACTAAACATGGAAAGGAACAACCGGTACCAGCCATCTCAAAAACATGCCAAAATGTAAAGACCATCGAGGCTAGGAAGAAACTATATCAACTAATGAGCAAAATAACCAGTTAATATCATAATGGCAGGATCAAGTTCACACATAACAATCTTAACCTTAAATGTAAATGGACTAAATGCTCCAATTAAGAGACACAGACTGGCAAACTGGATAAAGAGTCAAGACCCATCAGTCTGCTGTATTCAGGAGACCCATCTCACACGCAGAGACATACATAGGCTCAAAATAAAGGGATGGAGGAAGATTTACCAAGCAAATGGAGAACAAAAAAAAGCAGGGGTTGCAATACTAGTCTCTGATAAAACAGACTTTAAACCATCAAAAATCGAAAGAGACAAAGAAGGCCATTACATAATGGTAAAGGGATCAATTCAACAGGAGGAGCTAACTATCCTAAATATATATGCACCCAATACAGGAGCACCCAGATTCATAAAGCAAGTCCTTAGAGACTTACAAAGAGACTTAGACTCCCATACAATAATAATGGGAGACTTCAACACTCCACTGTCAACATTAGACAGATCAACGAGACAGAAAGTTAACAAGGATATCCAGGAATTGAACTCATCTCTGCAGCAAGCAGACCTAATAGACATCTATAGAACTCTCCACCCCAAATCAACAGAATATACATTCTTCTCAGCACCACATCGTACTTATTCCAAAATTGACCACGTAATTGGAAGTAAAGCACTCCTCAGCAAATGTACAAGAACAGAAATTATTACAAACTGTCTCTCAGACCACAGTGCAATCAAACTAGAACTCAGGACTAAGAAACTCAATCAAAACCGCTCAACTACATGGAAACTGAACAACCTGCTCCTGAATGACTACTGGGTACATCACGAAATGAAGGCAGAAATAAAGATGTTCTTTGAAACCAATGAGAACAAAGATACAACATACCAGAATCTCTGGGACACATTTAAAGCAGTGTGTAGAGGGAAATTTATAGCACTAAATGCCCACAAGAGAAAGCAGGAAAGATCTAAAATTGACACTCTAACATCGCAATTAAAAGAATTAGAGAAGCAAGAGCAAACACATTCGAAAGCTAGCAGAAGGCTAGAAATAACTAAGATCAGAGCAGAACTGAAGGAGATAGAGACACAAAAAACCCTCCAAAAAATCAATGAATCCAGGAGTTGGTTTTTTGAAAAGATCAACAAAATTGACAGACCACTAGCAAGACTAATAAAGAAGAAAAGAGAGAAGAATCAAATCGACGCAATTAAAAATGATAAAGGGGATATCACCACCGACCCCACAGAAATACAAACTACCATCAGAGAATACTATAAACACCTCTACGCAAATAAACTGGAAAACCTAGAAGAAATGGATAATTTCCTGGACACTTACACTCTTCCAAGACTAAACCAGGAAGAAGTTGAATCCCTGAATAGACCAATAGTAGGCTCTGAAATTGAGGCAATAATTAATAGCCTACCAACCAAAAAAAGTCCAGGACCAGATGGATTCACAGCTGAATTCTACCAGAGGTACAAGGAGGAGTTGGTACCATTCCTTCTGAAACTATTCCAATCAATAGAAAAAGAGGGAATCCTCCCTAACTCATTTTATGAGGCCAACATCATCCTGATACCAAAGCCTGGCAGAGATACAACAAAAAAAGAGAATTTTAGACCAATATCCCTGATGAACATCGATGCAAAAATCCTCAATAAAATACTGGCAAACCGGATTCAGCAACACATCAAAAAGCTTATCCACCATGATCAAGTGGGCTTCATCCCTGGGATGCAAGGCTGGTTCAACATTCGCAAATCAATAAACATAATCCAGCATATAAACAGAACCAAAGACAAGAACCACATGGTTATCTCAATAGATGCAGAAAAGGCTTTTGACAAAATTCAACAGCCCTTCATGCTAAAAACGCTCAATAAATTCGGTATTGATGGAACATACCTCAAAATAATAAGAGCTATTTATGACAAACCCACAGCCAATATCATACTGAATGGGCAAAAACTGGAAAAATTCCCTTTGAAAACTGGCACAAGACAGGGATGCCCTCTCTCACCACTCCTATTCAACATAGTGTTGGAAGTTCTGGCTAGGGCAATTAGGCAAGAGAAAGAAATCAGGGGTATTCAGTTAGGAAAAGAAGAAGTCAAATTGTCCCTGTTTGCAGATGACATGATTGTATATTTAGAAAACCCCATTGTCTCAGCCCAAAATCTTCTTAAGCTGATAAGCAACTTCAGCAAAGTCTCAGGATACAAAATTAATGTGCAAAAATCACAAGCATTCTTATACACCAGTAACAGACAAACAGAGAGCCAAATCAGGAATGAACTTCCATTCACAATTGCTTCAAAGAGAATCAAATACCTAGGAATCCAACTTACAAGGGATGTAAAGGACCTCTTCAAGGAGAACTACAAACCACTGCTCAGTGAAATAAAAGAGGACACAAACAAATGGAAGAACATACCATGCTCATGGATAGGAAGAATCAATATCGTGAAAATGGCCATACTGCCCAAGGTAATTTATAGATTCAATGCCATCCCCATCAAGCTACCAATGAGTTTCTTCACAGAATTGGAAAAAACTGCTTTAAAGTTCATATGGAACCAAAAAAGAGCCCGCATCTCCAAGACAATCCTAAGTCAAAAGAACAAAGCTGGAGGCATCACGCTACCTGACTTCAAACTATACTACAAGGCTACAGTAACCAAAACAGCATGGTACTGGTACCAAAACAGAGATATAGACCAATGGAACAGAACAGAGTCCTCAGAAATAATACCACACATCTACAGCCATCTGATCTTTGACAAACCTGAGAGAAACAAGAAATGGGGAAAGGATTCCCTATTTAATAAATGGTGCTGGGAAAATTGGCTAGCCATAAGTAGAAAGCTGAAACTGGATCCTTTCCTTACTCCTTATACGAAAATTAATTCAAGATGGATTAGAGACTTAAATGTTAGACCTAATACCATAAAAATCCTAGAGGAAAACCTAGGTAGTACCATTCAGGACATAGGCATGGGCAAAGACTTCATGTCTAAAACACCAAAAGCATCGGCAGCAAAAGCCAAAATTGACAAATGGGATCTCATTAAACTAAAGAGCTTCTGCACAGCAAAAGAAACTACCATCAGAGTGAACAGGCAACCTACAGAATGGGAGAAAATTTTTGCAATCTACTCATCTGACAAAGGGCTAATATCCAGAACCTACAAAGAACTCAAACAAATTTACAAGAAAAAAACAAACAACCCCATCAAAAAGTGGGCAAAGGATATGAATAGACATTTCTCAAAAGAAGACATTCATACAGCCAACAAACACATGAAAAAATGCTCATCATCACTGGCCATCAGAGAAATGCAAATCAAAACCACAATGAGATACCATCTCACACCAGTTAGAATGGCGATCATTAAAAAGTCAGGAAACAACAGGTGCTGGAGAGGATGTGGAGAAATAGGAACACTTTTACACTGTTGGTGGGATTGTAAACTAGTCCAACCATTATGGAAAACAGTATGGCGATTCCTCAAGGATCTAGAACTAGATGTACCATATGACCCAGCCATCCCATTACTGGGTATATACCCAAAGGATTATAAATTATGCTGCTCTAAAGACACATGCACACGTATGTTTATTGCAGCACTATTCACAATAGCAAAGACTTGGAATCAACCCAAATGTCCATCAGTGACAGATTGGATTAAGAAAATGTGGCACATATACACCATGGAATACTATGCAGCCATAAAAAAGGATGAGTTTGTGTCCTTTGTAGGGACATGGATGCAGCTGGAATCCATCATTCTTAGCAAACTATCACAAGAACAGAAAACCAAACACCGCATGTTCTCACTCATAGGTGGGAACTGAACAATGAGATCACTTGGACTCGGGAAGGGGAACATCACACACCGGGGCCTATCATGGGGAGGGGGGAGGGGGGAGGGATTGCATTGGGAGTTATACCTGATGTAAATGACGAGTTGATGGGTGCAGCACACCAACAAGGCACAAGTATACATATGTAACAAACCTGCACGTTATGCACATGTACCCTACAACTTACAGTATAATAATAATAAATAAATTAAAAAAAAAAAAAATAGTAACCATGTTTTACAAAGGTATTTCTGTAAACTCTACACCTACATGATACATGTAGAATGAAGAGAGTAAGTCATATATTTTTTCTATCTCCTCTACCCTTACACAAATAATTATTTTTTACTTATTTATGTTTCTTTTTTTTCTTTTTTGAGACAGAATCTCACTATGTCACCCAGGCTGGAGTGCAGTGGCACGATCTTGGCTCACTGCAACCTCCACCTCCCAGGTTCAAGCGATTCTCCTAACTCAGCCTCCTGAGTAGCTGGGATTACAGGTGCCTGCCACCACGCCCGGCTATTTTTGTGTTTTTAGTATAGATGGGGTTTCACCATGTTGGCCAGGCTGGCCTTGAACTCTTGACCTCAGGTGATCCACCCATGATTAAAATGACATATCACATTGTTTCCCTAATAATTGAAAAATTATAGATACTTAAACATAAAAGTTTATAATAAAGGTTTGGGAAGAATGTGTTAATTAATGTTTCTAATTTTTGTTAAAGAGGACCAAAGTCCATCAGTAACATTAAAATTATTAGCTAAACCTAGACAATTCAGGAAAAAGTTTAATGATTATGCTTTTATCATGTGTGTGAGTGTACAACTCTTGAACATAGAGTTCTACTTTACTATTGGTTAATTTGGGATTATTGTTTAATGATATTTTCACCTCAGCCTCCTTGATTCGCATTCTTTTGTAGAGCTAATGTGCATAGTGAATATAGGCAAACTGACTGTAATATTAGCCCATGTCTCCACATTTATTAAATTTGCTTTAGATGAGTTATTGACAGTTTGAGGCCATTACAATGTCAGCATAGATGCCAAAAATGATGGTTTTATTAAGATGCCTGAAACTATCATGTTGACCATGCTCTGCTTCTGTTATTTTGGCAAAGGTAAGTTCAAAATATAATTATGAAATTAAGATGATTGTTATTAATTGATGTTATAACAACAAGAATGGAACACACATATGTATGTAAGCAATTGGCAGTTCTGTTGTAATCCATATTAGAAATTCTTTTTCCTAAACAGTATGTTGACTTAGTTCAGTGCAAGACTTGATTTTATGTCAGTGACACTGATCAGATCTGTGGACCTTTAAACAAACTGTTTTCATTATGGCCCAGTTTACATACATTTCTTTCTTATCCCTACAGTTTGCTATATCATCTAATTCTTTAAACTCTGCTAATTCATATATTGTTAAAACTTGTATCAGAATACACAAAAGCATTTTTTTTTTTTTTTGAGACAGAGTCTCACTGTGTTGCCCAGGCTTGAGTGCAGTGATGTGATCTCAGCTCACTGAAGCCTCCGCCTCCTGGGTTCAAGCAATTCTCCTGTCTCAGCCTCCCGAGTAGCTGGGATTACAGGTGCTCACTACCATGCCTGACTAATTTTTGTATTTTTAGTAGAGACAGGGTTTCATCATGTTGGCAAGACTGGTCTCTAACTCCTGACCTCAAGTAATCCACCCACCTCAGCCTCCCAAAGTGCTGGAATTACAGGTGTGAGCCACCACTCCTGGTCATTTTAAGTGTTATCAGTGAGTGCTACATTTTATACATAAAAGGGGTGGTTAGGTTTTACTAATATTGTAGAACACATTAATTCACAAGGGAACATTTGGGTTACCATCTGAGAGTTATTCTATTTTCGTGTCACAAAAGGAGACCTTTATTTTTCTCAACCTTAATATGAAGATTTTTTCCATTAATTATAAAACTCATACCTTTTAAGTGTTGCAAGTAAATTTGGATGATTGGTTGCTTTATCAAATTATAAATAGCTAGTGCCAGTACCATTCACTTAGGTCACTGCATCTGCAAATCATGCTCTAATCCAGTCATTACCTTGGTATCTCTGTCTTAACTAAAATATAAAGAGGTGACATTAATCTGGTATTCCAACAATAAAGTAGTATGTTTGGACCAAGGTGTCATGAGCCATTGTTAGTCCTGTCAGTAGTGAGTTATACCTTAAGTATTTGTTGTGAAAAATAGGTAAAGCACTTAAATTTGTGAATGATTTATTTTTTGTTGTTAAATAATCTGATTATATTAGTGTTTTTTCATTTACTTAACATTTGGTTTTGCTTTCTTGGATAGAAGGAAACATGTTGGAACTTACGCATAACCAACATTTACAGCCCTGTATTGCCTAAATGTTCTGGAAAAAATAGCAGAAAGGGGAGAATTTTGCCAAAATCAGGGCATTCCCCCAGGAATATATCTAATATGTGACCATTATTTTCCATGTATTATGGCAGAATACAGGGTTAGAACCATTATTTTAGAATGCCAAGTGGCTGTATTGTAATATGATCTTGCCTGTGTGGTACTGCTAAAAGCTGAAATTCTAGGTTTGTGTCATGGTAATAACAGCAGTACCTCCAAACTCTTCTAGAACAAATAACAGTGAAACTATTTTACCTTACTTGTATTAAAAATCCCCTTGTTCTATCTTTTAATACTAACTAAATTGTATCAATAATTTATTTTCTACAAATTATTTGGATTAAATAATAGATTGCAATTCCCTGCCAATAGACAACTTAGGAATTCATATATTATACCAATGAAAATATTAACAGTAATTAATATGAATAACTGAATGAAAAAACATTTTTAACGTGTTAATTATTTTAGCTCTGTTTTCCCAATTTTAGTCACTAGTGAATTACCATGGTACAAATTTGCCTATATCTGAGAACTATATATACTATTATTTCCCTAATATTTTTCTTTACATTGACTAACTTGATTTAAATTCATTTTTAGAGGAAAGTTGTTATTATTTCTGTAAATGAGAACCAGTATAGTATCACTTGCCATAAGTAGATGACCATGGTAAAAGTAAATACAAATCTAAGAAAGACAACATTACATTCCAAGTAGATATTGTTGTCTGCTTATCCTGAGGTCTGTTGTCTTTGCTGTAAAGGAACATTGCCTCATATTTGAGAAATGGTGAAAACATGCTTGCATGATACTGAAACTTAATCCTTGATATAAACAACAGAAAGAAAACTATAAAAGGAATACCTTTCCTACAGGACTACTTAATACCTGATATACCTACTAATGAAATTAGGCGGTATAGGTGTCCCATGCCTTGGGAAACTCAGTTCTTTAAAAATAGATTGATTCTGTGGCCTATAAAGTCAAATCAGTTAATCAAATAACTGAATATTACCAAGTATTTGGAACTGGGGAAAAAGGTCTCAGGTCTGTCTTATATAAAAAAAAAAGAAATAATCATTTCCTTTCAAGGCAAGGGAAATGGTATATTTTTGTGAAAATTAAATTATACAAAAATATAACACAAGAAACATGTTCTTTGTCAAGTACCTACTATAATGGTATGGATTCTCTTAGTGTGGGTCAAATGTAAATTTTTGGGTGTGTAGGTCAAACCTAAATTGTCAAGTGCAAATGTAATGTCAACTAAAGATATGGCCTAATTTGACCAATTAACGCTGACATTTTCCCCTGCCTTGCTCAGGTTTTTATTTAGACAGAACATGACACTCAGGCACTGAACCGATGTATGGATATTCTTATGTGCTGCATTTTTAATAGAAATTGTCACTTTATATTTCTGGGCCCTTAATTATGTTTTCTTATTGGATGACTGAATCTATTTTTATGCTTCCATTTTGTTAGTAAAGGCAGATCTAAATCAAATTGTCATTTTTTTTCATTTTTGCTCAAATATTCTAGAAAGCATAGCTAACATTCTAGTTGTCCTTATAGGAACAACTTTTAGTAGTTTACTTTCAAGTTAATCATTAACATCAAGTACTTAAAACTCATCTTCACAATTGCCAAAGTGATTTAAGTACATACCTTCTTTTATTATGTTGCATAGCATTTTTAATCATACAAAAATTTGCTCACAGATTTTAGCCAAAACTTCTATGATACTAGTCTATACTATATAACTTGGCATATAATTATATACAATGTTGGGATTTGTGAAGTATTAGTTATGTTTTCCAACCATACTGTAAGCATCTTCATTGCAGCTTTTATAGATATAGGTGTATCTCATAGATAACTGCAGTTTCCGTTCCGGCCAACAGCAATAAAGCAAATATCACAATTAAACATGTTACATGACTTTTTTTGGTTCTCCAATGTACATAAAGGTTATGTTTACACTATACTAAGTCTATTAAGTGCACAATAACATTATGTCTAAAATATATATAACTGTAATTAAAAATGCCTTGTTGCTAAAAAGTGCTAAAGATCATCTGAGACTTTAACAAGTCATAATCATTTTGCTGGTGGAGGGTCTTGTCTCCATGTAGATGGCTGCAGATTGATCAGGTTGGTGGTTGCTAAAGATTGGGGTGGTTGTAGCAATTTTGTAAAATAAGATAACAATGAAATTTGCTCAGTCAATTCAGTCTTTCACAAAAGTTTCTCTGTAGCGTGCGATGCTGTTTGGTAGCATCTTACTCACAGTAGAACTTCTTACAAAAACTGGAGTCAGTCCCCTGAAAGCTACTGCTACTTTATGAACTAAATTTATAGACTATTCTAAATTATTTGTTGCCATTTCAACAATGTTCATGGCATCTTTACCAGGAGTAGATTCCATCACAAGAAACCACTTTCGTTGCTCATCCCTAAGAAGCAACTGCTCATCCATTCAAGTTTTATCATGAGACTACAGCAATTCAGTCACATCTTCAGTCTCTACTTCTAATTCTAGTTTTCTTGCTGTTTCTACTACATTTGCAATTACTACTTCTACTGAGGTTTTAAACCCTTCAAAGTCATCCATGAGAGTTGGAACCAACATCTTCCAAACTCCTGTTACTGCTGATATTTTGACCATTAATCATATATATTTTTTATTTTTTTTAATTTTTTTCCATAAGTTATTGGGATACAATTCTTTTAGTGGTGATTTGTGAGATTTTGGTGCACCCATTACCTGAGCAGTATATACTGCACCATTTTTGTAGTCTTCTATTCCTCACCCGCTTCTCACACTTCCCCCCAAGTCCCTAAAGTCCATTGTATCATTGTCATGCCTTTGCATCCTTAGAGCTTAGCTCCCACATATCAGTAAGAAGATACGATGTTTGGTTTTCCATTCCTGAGTTACTTCACTTAGAATAATAGTCTCCAATCTCATCCAGGTCACCGCAAATGCTGTTAATTTATTCCTTTTTCATGGCTGAGTAGTAGTCCATCATATATATATGATCTATCTATATATGATATATATATCTATATATGATATATCTCTATATATCTATATATGATATATCTCTATATGATATATATAACTGATATATATATATATATATATATATATATATATATATATATATATATCAGTTTCTTTATCCACTCATTGGTTGATGGGCATTTGGGTTGGTTCCACGATTTTGCAACTGTGAATTGTGGCTACAAACATGCATGTGCAAGTATCTTTTTTGTATTATGATTTCTTTTCCTCTGGGTAGATACCCAATAGTGGGATTGCTGGCTTAAAGAACTTTTAGTTCTTTAAGGAATCTCCACACTATTTTCCATGGTGACTGTACTAGTTTACATTCCCACCAGCAGTGAAGAAGTGTTTCCTGATCACTGCATCCATGCCAATATCTACTGTTTTCTAATTTTTTTATTATGACCATCTTGCAGGAGAGAGGTGGTATCGCATTGTGGTTTTGATTTGCATTTCCCTGCTCATTAGTGATGTTGAATGTTTTTTCATATGTTCATTGGCCATTTGAGTATCTTCTTTTGAGAATTGTCTATTCATGTCTTTGGCCCACTTTTTGATAGGATTGTTTTTATCTTACTGATTTTTTTTGAGTTTATTGTAGATTCTAGATATTAGTCCTTTGTCACATTTATAGATTGTGAAGATTTTCTCCCAATCTGTGGGTTGTCTATTTACTCTGCTGACTGTTCCTTTTGCCATACAAAAGCTCTATAGTTTAATTAGGTCCCAGTTATTTACCTTTGTTTTTATTGCATTTGCTTTTAGTTTCTTGGTCATTAAATCCTTGCCTAAGCCAACCTCTAGAAGGATTTTTCCAAGGTTATCTTCTAGAATTTTTATAGTTTCAGGTCGTAGGTTTAAGTCCTTAATCCATCTTGAGTTGATTTTTGTATAGGGTGAGAGACGAGGATCCAGTTTCTTTTCCTACTTGTGGCAAGCCAATTATCCCAGCACCATTTGTTGAAAAGGGTGTCCTTTCCCCACTTTATGTTTTTGTTTGCTTTGTTGAAGATCGGTTGGTAAGTATTTGGGTTTATTTCTGGGTTCTCTTTTCTGTTCCATTGGTCTATGTACCTATTTTTATACCAGTACCATACTGTTTTGGTGACTATGGCCTTATAGTATAGTTTGAAATCAGGTAGTGTGATGCCTCCGGATTTGTTCTTTTTGCTTAGTCTTGCTTTGGCTATGCAGACTCCTTTTTTGTTCCATATGAATTTTAGAATTGTTTTTTCTAATTCTGTGAAGAATGATGGTGGTATTTTGATGGGGATTGCAATGAATTTGTAGACTGTTTTTGGCAGTATGGTCATTTTCACAGTATTGATTCTACTCATCCCCAAGCATCGGATATGTTTCCATTTGTTTGTGTGAGCTATGATTTCTTTTAGCAGTGTTTTGTGGTTTTCCTTTTAGAGGTCTTTCGACTTCTTGGTTAGTTATATTCCTAAGTATTTTTATTTTATTTATTGTTTTGAGACAGAGTCTCACTCTGTTGCCAGACTGGAGTGCAGTGGTGCAATTTTGGCTCACTGCAACCTCTGCCTCCCGAGTTCAAGTGATTCTCTTGCATCTATCTCCCTAATAGCTGGGACTACAGGTGTGTGCTACCATGCCCAGCTGATTTTTGTATTTTTAGTAGACACAGGGTTTCAACATGTTGGCCAGGATGGTCTCAATCTCTTGACCTCATGATCTGCCCGTCTTGGTCTCCCAAACTGCTGGGATTACAGGTGTGAGCCACCATGCCCAGCCAGTGTTTATATTTTTTGCAGCTATTGTGAAAGGAATTGAGTTCTTGATTTCATTTTCCACTTGGTTGCTGTTGGTGTATAGAAGAACTACTGATTTGTGTACATTAATCTTGTATCTGGAAAATTTGCTGAATTCTTTTATCAGTTCTAGGAGCTTTCTGGAGGAGTCTTTAGGATTTTCAAGGTAAATGATCGTATTGTCAGCAAACAGTGACAGTTTGACTTCCTCTTTACTGATTTGGATGCCCTTTATTTCCTTCTCTTGCCTGACTGCTCTGACTAGGACTTCCAGTACTACGTTGAAGAGGAGTAGTGAGAATGGACATCCTTGTCTTGTTCCAGTTCTCTGAGAGAATGCTTTCAACTTTTCCCCATTCAGTATTATGTTGGCTGTGTGTTTGTCATAGATGGCTCTTATTACATTGAGGTATGTCCCTTGTATGCCAATTTTGCTGAGAGTTTTAATCATAAACGGATGCTGGATTTTGTTGAATGCTTTTTTCTACATGTATTGTGATGATCATTTGATTTTTGTTTTTAATTCTGTTTATGTGGTATATCACATTTATTGACTTGTGTATTTTAAACCATCCCTGTATCCCTGGTATGAAACCCACTTGATTATGGTGGATTGTCTTCTTGATATGTTGTTGGATTTGGTTAGCTAGTATTTTGTTAAGGATTTTAGCATCTATGTTCATCAAGGATTTCAGTCTATAGTTTTCTTTTTTGGTTATGATCTGTCCTGGTTTTTGTATTAGGGTGTTGCTGGCTTCATAGAATGAATTAGGGAGTGTTCCCTCTTTCTCTGTCTTATGGAATAGTGTCAAAAGGATTGGTACCAATTCTTTGAATGTCTGGTAGAATTCTGCTGTGAATCCCTCTGGTCCTGGACCTTTTTTTTGTTGATAATTTTTAAATTACCATTTCAATCTCGCTGCTTGTTACTGGTCTGTTCAGGGTATTTAATTCTTCCTGATTTAAGCTAGGAGGGTTGTATTTTTCTAGGAATTTATCCATCTCTTCTGGATTTTCTAGTTTATGTGCATAAAGGTGTTCATAGTAACCTTGAATGATCTTTTGTATTTCAGTAGTGTCAGTTGTAATATCTCCTGTTTTGTTTCTTAGTGAGGTCATTTGGATTTTCTCTCTTCTTTTCTTGATTAATCTTGCTCATGGTCTATCAATTTTATTTATATTTTCAAAGAATTAGCTTTTTGTTTCATGTATCTTTTGTATATTTTTTGTTTCAATTTCATTTAGTTCTGCTTTGATCTTGGTTGTTTCCTTTCTTCTGCTAAGTTTGGGTTTGGTTTGTTCTTGTTTCTGTAGTTCCTTGAGGTGTGACCTTAGAATGTTGGTTTGTGCTCTTTCAGTCTTTTCGATTATACGTTTAGGGCTATGAACTTTCCTCTTAGGAAAAACTTACAGCTTTTGCTGTATTCCAGAGGTTTTGATAGGTTGTGTCATTATTGTCACTCAGTTCAAAGAATTTTTAAATTTCCATCTTGATTTTGTTTTTGACCCAATGCTCATTCAGGAGCAGGTTATTTAATTTCCATGTATTTGCATGGTTTTGAAGGTTCCTTTTGCAGTTGATTTCCAGTTTTAGTCCACTGTGGTCTAAGAGAGTGCTTGATATAATTTCAATTTTTAAAAATTTATTGAGGCTCATTTTATGGCCTGTCATATGGTCTATCTTGGAGAAAGTTCCATGCACTGTTGAATAGAATGTATGTTTTGTTGTTGTTGGATGAAACGTTCTGTCTATATCTGTTAAGTCTATTTGTTCCAAGGTATAGTTTAAATCCATTGTTTCTTTGTTGACTTTCTGTCTTGATAACCTGTCTAATTGTGTCAGTGGAGTATTGAAGTCCCCCACTATTATTGTGTTATTGTCTATCTCATTTCTTAGGTCTATTAGTGTTATAAATTTGGGAGCTCCAGTTTTTAGGTGCATATATGTTTAGGATTGTGATATTTTCCTGTTGGACAAGGTCTTTTACCATTATATAATGTCCCTCTTTGTTTCTTTTAACTGCTGTTGCTTTAAAGTTCGTTTTGTCTGATATAAGAATAGCTACCTTGCTCGCTTTTGGTGTCCACTTGCATGAAATGCCTTTTTCCACCCCTTTAAGTTTTTGTGAGTCCTTACGTGTTAGATGAATCTCCTGAAGAAAGCAGGTAATTGGTTGGTGAGTTCTTATCCATTCTGTGGTTCTGTATGTTTTAAGCAAAGCATTTAGGCCATTTACATTCAATGTTAGTATTGAAATGTGAGGTACCATTGCATTCATTGTGCTATTTGTTGCCTGTGCACTTTTGTTCTCTTGTTTTTTGTTTTTGCTTTTTAACTTATATTTTTGCTTTATAGGTCCTGTGTGATTTATGCTTTAAGTAGATGCTGTTTTGATGTGTTTCCAGGATTTGTTTCAAGATTTACAGTTCCTTTTAGCAGTTCTTATAGTGGTGGCTTGGTAGTGGTGAATTATCTTAGCATTTGTTTGTCTGAAAAAGATTGTCTCTTTCCTTCATATATGATGCTTCCTTTTGTTGGATACAAAATTCTTGACTGATAATTGTTTTGTTTGAGGAGGCTGAAGATAGGGCTCCAATCCCTTCTAGCTTGTAGGGTTTCTGCTGAGAAATCTGCTATTAATCTAATAGGTTTTCCTTTATAGGCTACCTGGCGCTTCTGTCTCACAACTCTTAAGATTCTTTCCTTTGTCTTAGCTTTGGATAATAGATGACAATGTGCCTAGGTGACGATCTTTTTGCAATGAATTTCCCAGGTGTTCTTTGTCCTTCTTGTTTTCTCATGTCTAGGTCTCTAGCAAGGCCGGGGAAGTGTTCCTCGATTATTCCCCCAAATATGTTTTCCAAGCTTTTATAATTCTCTTCTTCCTCAGGAACACCAATTATTCTTAGGTTTGGTTGTTTAACATAATCCCAGACTTCTTGGAGGCTTTGCTCATATTTTCTTATTCCTTTTTCTTTGTCTTTGTTGGATTGGGTTAATTTGAAGACGTTGTCTTTGAGCTCTACTTGTTCAATTCTATTGCTGAAACTTTCCAGAACATTTTGCATTTCTTTAAGAGTGTCCAATGTTACCTGAATTTTTGATTGTTTTTACTTTAAACTATCTATTTCCCTGAATATTTCTCCCTTCACTTCTTGTATTGTGTTTTGGATTTTCTTGCAGTGGACTTTGCCTTTCTGTGGTTTCTACCTGACTAGCTTAGTAACTAACCTCCTGAATTCTTTTTCAGGTAAATCAGGTATTTCTTCTTGGTTTGGCTCCATTGCTGGTGAACAAGTATGATTTTTTGGGGGTATTGCAGAGCCTTGTTTTGTCATATTACCAGGGTTGGTTTTCTGGTTCCTTCTTATTTGGGTAGGCTCTGTCAGAGGGAATGTCTAGGGCTGAACGCTGTTGTTCAGATTCTTTTGTCCCAGTGGGTGTTCCCTTGATGTAGTACTCTCACCCTTTTCCTATGGATGTGGTTTCCTGTGAACTGAACCTCAGTGATTGTTGTGTCTCTTCTGGATCTAGCCACCCAGCAAGTCTACCCAGCTCCAGGATGGTACTGAGGGTTTGCTGCACAGAGTTCTGTGATGTGAACCATCTATGGGTCTCTCAGCTGTGGATGCCAGTGCCTGTTCTGGTGGAGGTGGCGGGGCGGGGGTTGCAATGGACTCCATGAGGGTTGGTGGTTTAATGCTCTATTTTTGTGCTGGTTGGCCTCCTCCCAGGAGGTGGTGTTTTCCAAAGAGCATCAGCTATGGTAGTATGGAGAGGGACTGGCGGTGGGCAGGGCCCTAGAACTCCCAAGATTATACGTCCTTTGTCTTCCGCTACCAGAGTGGGTAGGAAAGGGCCATCCATTGGGGGCAGAGCTATACCTGAGCTCAGACTCTCCTTGGGCAGATCTTGCTGCTGCTGAGCATTTGGGATGTCTCCCATGTCCTGCAGGAGCAGTCTGCTTCCTTCAGAGGGTCTGTGAGTCCTCTCAGGATTCCTAGTTTGTTCTTGGAGTTGATCTGGAGCTAAAATGCATAAATGTTTTTAATGGCATCTAGAATAGTGAATCCTTTCTGGGAGGCTTTCAATAGACTTTGCATAGATTCATCAGAGGAATCACTATCTATGGCAGCTATAGCCTTATGAAATGAATTTCTGAAATAATAGGACTTGAAAGTCAAAATGACTCTTTGATCATTGGGCTGAAGAATGGATGTTGTGTTAGCATACATGAAAACAACATTAATAGCCAGGCGTGGTGGGTCACGCCTGTAATCTCAGCACTTTGGGAGGCCAAGGTTGGCGGATCATAAGGTCAGGAGATTGAGACCATCCTGGCTAACATGGTGAAACCCCATCCTTACTAAAAATACAAAAAATTAGCTGGGCGTGGTGATGGGTGCCTGTAGTCCCAGCTACTCGGGAGGCTGAGGCAGGAGAATGGTGTGAACCTGGGAAGTGGAGCTTGCAGTGAGCCCAGATCTTGCCACTGCACTCCAGCCTGGGTGACAGCGAGACTCAGTCTTAAAAAAGAAAAAGAGAAAAAGAAAACAACATTAATATCCTGTACGTCCTCATCACAGCTGTTAGATGACCAAGTATTTTGTCAATGAATATCAATATTTTGATGGGTATCTTTATTTCAGAGCAGTAGATCTCAAGAGTTGGCTTAAAATATTCAATAAACAGACTGCTGTCATCCAGGCTTTGTTGTTTTATTTATAGAGCATAGGCAGAATAGATTTAGTAAAATTCTTAAGGGCCCTAGCCTACTATTTTTGGAATGGTCAATGAGCATTGGCTTGAACCTAAGATTACCTGTTGCATTAGCTCCTAACAAGAGAGTAAGCCCGTACTTTGAAGTCAGGCTTTGACTTTTCCTCCCTAGCTATGAAAATCCTAGGTGACATCTTCTTGCAATAAAAGGCTGTTTTGTCTACCTTGAAAATCTATTGTTTAGTGTAGCCATCTTCATCAGTTATCTTAGCTGGATCATAATAAGATCTTATCCTGTTGCAGCTTCTATATCAGTATTTGCTGCTTCATCTTGTACTTTTATGTTATGGAAATGACTTTTCTCCTTAAACTGCATGAACCAACATCTGCTACTTCCAACTTTCCTTCTGCAGCTCTTTCACCTCTCTCAGACTTCATAGAGTTGAAGAGAGTTGGGGCCTTCCTCTGGATTCGGTTTTGGCTTAAGGGAATGTTGTGGCAGGTTTGATCTTTTAGCTTCTACATCTTTCTCCATATAAGCAATAAGGCTGCCATTGTTATTATTCATGTGTTCACTATAGTAGCACTTATAAATTTCTACAAAAACTTTTTCTCTGCATTCACAGCTCGGCTAACTATTTGATGCAAGAGGCCTAGCTTTCTGGTATTTTGGCTTTTGACATGCCTTCCTCACTAAATTTTATCATTTCTGCCTTTTGATTGAAAGTAAGAGACATGTGACTCTTTTTTCCACTTGAAAAATTAGAGGCCATTGTAGGATTATTAACTAGCGTAATCTCAGTATTATTGTGTCTCAGGGAATAGGAAAGCCTACAAAGAAGGGAGAGATGGGGGAATGGCTGGTTGCTGGAACAGTCAGAGTACACACAATGTCCATCCATTCAGTTTACTATCTTATATGAGTGCAGTTCGTGGTGCCCCAAAACAATTACAATGGTAACATCCATGATCAGTCTTCACAGATCATCACAACAGATCTAATAATGAAAATGTTTGAAATATTGCAAGAATTACCAAAATGTGACACAGAGGCATGAAGTAAATGCATGCTACTGGAAAAATGGGGCCAGTAGCCCTGCTCAATGCAGAATTGACACAAAACTTCAATTTCTTAAAAAAAAAAAGCAACATCTTTGAAATGCAATAAAACAAGGTGCAATGAAATGAGGTATGCCTATAAATATCTTGAGTATTTCCTCTGAGATCAGGCCCTTAGAAACTATTTATTGAGTAACTGATTTAGGCCATCACTGTATAAACTCTTGTTTGTCTTTGCTATTGTACTGAGAGCAACTGCATAAGTAATCTGAAGCAGTGAGGGAATCACTGACTTTTTTTGTATTAGACTTTTAAAATATTTTATTTTCATTTAAACTTATATTAAAATATATACATATATATTTTTAGATTTCAGATTGAGATAAGAAATTTCCTTTACCAATGATTACTTGCTTCCTCATCCTTCATAACAAGGGAGGTGCCAAACGACTCTGTATAAGGTCCCAGGAGGATGCTTCTTGGAGATGTAGATTTTTTTCATGGTCATTGTAGCGTAATGTGTTTTCAAAGGGATACTCATCTTACAAAAGTTACTGGTGGTTCCAATTCAAGCCTAAATCCAAATTGCATATCAGCTGTTAAATGGCAGTTCACACTTGTGCCGTTTGGGTTTCTGCCTGGGAGGAAAGGCTAAAGGAAGTAAGGGTTGAAAGGTATCCCACTCTCTGGTAGGAGTAAAGGGAGGTAGGTCAGCATGACTTGGGTGATGATTGTAGCATGGTGTACAAAATAATTATAGAGAAAAACATCACCCTCAAATTCCAAATTGCCGTTATTAGTAATTTATAGTGGATTTTAAAAATATGTCAAAAGTATTTACAAATATGCTTTGAATTAGTTTGTTGCATTGACCAATTTGAGGATTGAGGATGGTGACAGAAGAGCCAATCATAAGAAGATGAAACCTGGATATCAAAGACCTTAGGTTAATGTGGAGTGTTTTACACATGAGCCATACTATTTTGGACATACATGTGGACATCTAACCAAATTATTTCTGTGTGGAAATGTAAGCACCAGTAGCTAAGATTCTATCCATGTGTTGGCTGCTGTCTGGGGAGTATTTTTTTTCAAGGATCTCAGAGTACATTTAAACCATAAGGGAGTATTAATCATTGAACCAGTCATTAAGCTTCTGTTAATTCCCTTTCTTCAAGAAAAATGATGATATAACTAAGGCTGTATCCAAACCATTCTATAATGGTTGCTACAGCACTACCCTCTCCTGAAAGCAAAAGGCCTCTTTCTTCTCTCTGGGCTACCTGCCTGCCCTCCACTATAGCTGGAACCTTGTTCATTCTTAATTGACTCTGCTCAGTATGGATTCAGTCATTTATCTGGGATGTTTCATATAGTGTGTCAATTAAAAATTTTTCTGTTTATATAACTACTTATTATTTTTTATATTGGGGTGCAAAAGCATGATTCTTAAAGTTATTCTTTAGCAAGTGTCTGAGTTTTTTCAACCCATTAATGATAGAACCAGGTGGAAGACAAAAAACCTGATTCAAGAGCATTTGAAGAACAGAGATTTATGTAGTTAGGCAAGTAAAAAAAGCTGAAATAAGATTGTTAAATTAAGCATAAGACCGGTAGAACTTCTATAGGGTAATAAAATGATATCATTTTTGTGATCAAGTTCTTGACTGGGTGTAAAATCATACCAGTATATTAATTTCAGCAGGTTAACCTCTAACACTACAGGCCTGTAAACTGTCTGCTCCTTTATTGGTGTAGATTGTGAGTTAAATATACTGTGACATTACCCATTATAGGAATATAAGACACATTACATGAAAGAGGCTCAGCCGGAATTCAAGAGTTAAGGACTTCAAAGCAGCCTTGCGTCTGGCCTTTAAACAGCTTGTTCCTGAAGTTTCGAATGAAAGGAAGTTTGTTGCCTGATCACCCAGAGGTGAAAGGAGCTGATGCTTTGACTCAGCTTCCTGCCATTCCGTGAGAAACTCCACCGGAGGCTGGGGTAGCAGGGGCATCTAGGCCTAGACTGCCAAGCTCCTTCCAAACAATTTTTGTCTGATTCTAGAATGGTCTGCTGGTCTGTGTTGGGAAGTATCCATCATCCATGCAGCATCTCCTCTGTCACTTCCCTCTCTCTTCTGTTGGAACATCATATTCTCAGTGTCTCAGTCCCAAGTGTCAGCAGTCCTTGGCTCCTGCTCCCCACGTGGAAACAGCTACAGGGCACTGTAGACTGATTTACCCCACAGCGTGTATGACCTCAGCACCCTTGGTGCTAGTCCCATTTTTACCATGCTCCCATTTCAGATGAAGAAACTAAGGCTCAAAGATGTTGTGACTTTCCAAAAACCATATTGCTAGTACCTAGCAGAGAGACAATGCAAGCCAGGCCTCTGACTTCAACCATTTGAGCCTTTTCCAGTGAGATCACCTCTCCTGAAATAAAATCAGCCTTATTTCTCCTCACCATTGTGTATGGTCCCTGGCTACCTCTTCAGCTGTATACACACTGTACTTTTTTTTTATTGTGCTGCATACCAGCTAAACTGAACACTTTGCTGTTCTTCAGTTGCAGCTGTCACTTAGCTGACTTCGCCCTTGGCTGGAATTATTCCTTCTCCTAAGAACCCACACTCACATACAACTTCCCTCACATCCAATACATTTCCTGTGCTATTGAAGGCCTTCTAATTCTTCCTGGTCTTCTCAAATGTAACATTCGAATCTGCTCTTTATCCCACATCCATGGTTGTCCAGGTGAACCTTCCATGAAATCCTTATGAGTTCAAGATTCTTCATCTAACCAGGGACACAGGGATTGATTGCTGAACATTTATAGATTTGAACTACAATTATGTTACTTTATTTCATTGTTATGATAGTTAAGAGGTGAGAGTAAATTTGTATTGTAGTTTGACAAGACTGTTGGTCCAATATAGAGAAGCTCATGTATGTTTTGGCCTCCCATTCATGAAAACAGTATTTTTTTTTTGCTTCTTCATGGATTTCCTTCCTTAACCTTTTTTTTCTCCAGTTGTCCAAAAGTTCCTGATTCTTAGCTGAGAGATTTCAGAAAAATAATATATTGATACCATGTTTTGGTCAACTGGGAGAATACAGTATAACCCACTTTTCTGGGTTTCATTTGTAGTTATTGACAGCTTCAAAGTGTATGTTGTGAATTATAGTTTCAATAGAATGGACATATAGTATAAATCACGTGTCAAAGCACCAGAGATGGGCAACTAACTTGGCTATTTTATTATGCAATGAGATACTAAAGGAGAATGTAGTGCACAGCAATAGCTGTAAAGACCTAATGCTTCAGCTTATTATATCTACGTGCTTTCCAAAAATAGTTAATTAAATGTTAAGAGAGATAGGTAGAACATCATGTTAAAAGTAGCAATCCTTTTAAGAAGAGAAATAATATTTCAGGATGGGAAGGAGATACTGTTTTGTATTTGCAGTAACCAGAGGCGCCTTCTGGCTGTGTCCTTGCATGGTAGAACGGGGTGACCACCTCCCTCTGGCCTCTTTTACAATGGTGCTGATTCCATTCATGAGGCCTCCGCCCTTATGACCTAATCACCTCCCAAGCTCACTTCCTCCAAATGCCATTGCCTTGGGGATTAGGGTTTCAACCTGTGAATTTTGGTGGTTCAGAAGCATTTAGACCATCGCACTCAGTCTCCTCATCTGTAAAATGGGGATAGAATCTACACCAACAAAGGAGCAGACAGTTTACAGGCACTGCGAGGTGTTTTACTCATTTAGTCTCCTCCGTGGATTTAAAGGAGACTAAATACGTAAAACACCTCCCAGTGTCTCACCCAAGTCCCTGCTAAAAAAGAAGGACTGCTCTTCTTGCAAGTCCTCTGACCTAACTCTGCAAAGGGGAAACAAATAGCTCTTTAGTGTCATGCTTGCCACAGAGTAAGCCAGCAAATATAATTATGTAATGACTTTTTGACGCTTTTAAGTAAATTGCCTCTTATAAGAAATTTTGTAGTTTCCGTCTAAGTTTTAAAACACTAGTCAAATTTACTATTTTAATAAAAACTATAAAAGAATGCAAAGTATCCCAATATCTTAAACTTTGATTTTATTTAAATTTTAAGGAGACCAAATATTGTGTATATATTTTTCAGTAGGAAATACCACATAGATATTAATCATGCATGGATCATGGGCATATTATGTATGACTGACATTGCACATGAACTGTGATCAGCCTCATAGATGTCTTTTTAATAAAAAATTGTTTTAATACAAATATTCTCAGTAGAAAATTGGTAATATAAATATATGCTGCTTTTTTTTTTTTTTTGGTGAACAGTTAGGAAGTATAGTATTTTCAGTGGGCTAATCTAAAAGATTTACTGAGAGAGAATGTTTTTAAAGCTAGATAAAATGATATGGCTAATACTTGCCAAATGCTTGGCAGTTAATAACCTTTAAATGAAGAATAAAAATACACTTTGGGAGGCCAAGGTGGGTGGATCACTTGAGGCCAGGAGTTTGAGATGAACCTATCCAATGTGGTAAAACCCTAGTTCGAGACGAGCTTGTCCAATGTGGTAAAACCCTGTCTCTACTAAGAATATAAAAGCCGAGTATGGTGGTGCATGCCTGTGGTCCTAGCTACTTGGGAGGCTGAAGCAGGAGGACTGCTTGAGCCCAGGAGGCAGAGGCTGCAGTGAACTGTGATCATGCCACTGCACTCCAGCCTGAGTGACAGAGTGAGACCCTGTCTCAATTTTTAAAAAATTCAATAAAAAGATGAGTATTCAGAATATCTAAAGAGCATTTACAAATCAGTAAGAATAAAGAACTATGGATACAAGCAAGAAATTTACCAAAGAAGTACAGCAACCAAACTAGCATTTAGATAAATACAAAAAACAATCAGATTGGCACAGCGGAAAAGTTTGATAATATATAATGTTGACTGAGGTGTAGAAAAATGGATTCTTTTCTGATCAGAGTGTAAATTGACTCAGCCACCTAAAAATGTATTTGTTACAATGTATCCTCGGGTCCAGCTATTTCACTTCACTGTGTCTACCCTAAAAGAACTCTTGTACTTATGCACAGTGAGGCATGCCGGTGTATATTCACTGCAGCATCACTTATTATCATGAGAAAGTGAAAGCAAACTAAGTGTCCACTAAGACAGAAGTGGCTATGTAAACTACAGTGCATCTAGGACACATAGTGGTCTTCAGTGGTACAGAGAATGGGCTAGAACAGCACATGTTGATAATAAACAATCTCCATGATAGACTGTGAAAAAAGTGAAAAAAACAAATTGTACAACAGTTTATGTGATGTGATGTGTCACCATTTGTTTACAAAGGAAGGGAAGGAAGGAGGGAGGAAAGAAGGGAGGAAGAGTGCAAGGGAGAAAGAGAGGAAAGGAGGAAGGGAGAACGTAGATTTTCCATAATAGTAGCTTTCAAATGCTTGGAAATGACTATCAATAGAAAACACCTTTTACATCTTGACTGAGTGGACCCTTCCAATGTACTCTGAAATTTTAAAATCTAGTTCCAATTCATTTGATATCATTTTTCAAAATGCTGATCATGACTCATTAACATTGGCTTCAGGACTCAAGTATGGTTTGAAAAGTACCGTTTTGAAGTATACATTTATGTATGTAAATGGATAGAAAAGTGAGTGGAAGTCAACACACCACTCTGATATCACAAGTTATTTCTGGGGAGGTGGCTGTGATGGATGGTGGCTCCTAGGAGCCTTGAATCTCATTTCTCATTTGTAATACTAACATTTTTGTTTGCTTGCTTGCTTGTTTTTATAGGGGCATGTGTAATTAAATATTTTTAACTTTATTTTTTAATAACTAAGTAATCAAAAGTATTTCCAAAAGTCAAGGATGTTTTGGGATTGTGAGGGTAGTGGTCAAAAGGTCTCAAGAAAAATAATTTTTAAGTTAAAAAAATTGGATAGTTGATTAATTCAGAAGGCAGACATTCTAGCTAACTCTTTGTTTTTGTATTTAGGGCCACAGATGGGCACATTCTTGTGGCAAGGTAGAGTCAAACCTATGTGATATCCCATTCAAAATGTCGTCACAGACCTAAGAACTCTCTGCCATGCTGTGAGATTTTAGCTCATTACCTATGAATGTTACATCTAGAAATCAAAAACATAAAGTAGTTTGTATAAAAATGATTTAAAAAAAACCAAGCTCTCCATTTTCAGAAAATGCAAAGTTAATTTTTCTGTAGCAACATCAACTTGGTCATGTTACACAGTGTCTAGTATTTGGTTTGGGTCTAGACAAACAGTTATATTTTAAGAATTATTTCTCCAAGAAGCACCACTGTAGAAAATATGGCATGTGTACACTTGACCATCTCCACAAGATGGAGCAGACAATCCAGCTCTCTGTTTTCTATTTTAGAGCTACATTAACTCTTTCTATTTGCCTCTTTATATTTTTATCCCAAGGGTATTTATTAAACCTCATATTAATAATCAAATAATTGATATTAAAAGGAGTAAACATTGTGTCCATGGGATATAGACTCTTTAAATTTCAAACATTTAAACAAGGTATTAATTGGAGATGAGCTAGAACTAGATTATTTCTTGTGCTAAATGATAAACTAACTCAGTAAAGATATCTGTAAAGAAAGCAGTATTTCTTTGAATGTTTATATTTTATTCTTTTTTGCATTTTATGTCTTTATACATTTTCATATGCTTATAATAAAACAAGTTGACTCTTTTAAATGACTACATTGAACGTTCTCTTTAAATGTCTTGAAAACAAAATATTTATGGTAAAATATGCAAGCTTTCTCAGAAAGTGCTTATAAAAGAAGCATTTTTAAAAATGCTTAGCTGTTGTTAAAGCAATGACTATCTTCATGTTTAACTTCATAGTGGCTCAATGTGTGAAGGGAAGAAAAGAGGGTCTTTGGAACTTTCACCTTTTTTTTTTTAAAAGGAAATTGGCAAGAAAAGTTTTATTGCAGAAAGCACATTCTCGGTTAAGGGGAGGAAGGGAAAGAGAAAGAGAAGGAAGAGAAGGGAAGGAAGACAATGCACATCACGTATCTGAAGTCTCTTTTTGTTTTATCCAGTGTGGTTCTGTGAGTGACAAGAGGCAGAGGTGGCCTTGTAGGTAATCTGGAGACAAAAGCCTTTCCTTTAAATAGTTGTATAGTCCTCAGGTTAAAAACAGACTGTTTGTGGCTATGACAGAGGACGCTGGAAGAGCAGCTCACATACAATTTGATGCCAAATTAGTCTGAAAACTGTGAAGGTGGTGTGGCTGTATGATGAGAATTCAGGTTAGATTATAAATATGCCCCCCTTAGACTTGGAGAGAAATCTAGGTGAAAATTATAATTTGTAATAATCACAGGTTTGAAAGTTATTTAATTCTAGCTAAAAGAAATTTTCTTTTTTTGCTCTGTAAGAATGTCTATTCAGTGTATAGATTTCATAGTTTTGATAAAATTAGTCTTAAAATATGTCATGGAGGGCATAATGAATTTAAAATTTAAAAGCATGATAGCCTCTTAACTATACATGTCTGAAGCCTGGCTTTTCAGTGGCCACTGTATCTAAGGCACTGCTGACTCCTGATGGCAGCCTGCTGTAATGCCAGCAAAATGTCCAAGCGCTAAGCAGTCTTTCAGATGTTATTACAGGTAATATCATTGTGTTACTTAGAAGTCTGAGAAGTAAAAGGAAGATATTGTTTATTCCATGTCATAAAATATTGAAGTACTACAGGGTCTCTACATATTGTCTCACTGATAAGGGGAAGTCTTTACTTTAAAATTATTGTTAGAATTTTACTTTTTTCATTAATATAACATTTGAAAGAGAACTTGACTAACTACAAAATTTATCACCCACAGCATCAGCAGGAATTGCTGTGTCCCAGAGGAAAGTACGTCAGATCAGCGATCCTATTCAGCAGATATTAATTCAGCTGCACAAAATAATCTATATCACACAGGTCAGTGTTCTAGCTTTTTATTTCTTTTTCATCTTAAATGCAAGTTTTGTGCTAATATTGCTGAAGAACTATTTTATAGGACTTTAAGTTGAGTACTTGTTCTTATCCTCCCCAACTACATACATGTGGGGACACTAGTTTAGCAGCAGAGCTGGGAAGGTAGTAGGGTAAAAGAGCAAATATATAGGATTTTTCCTATGATTCCTAACATCCTCTCTTACTGTTAGTGCCCAACCAAAACCAAACTTCAACACAAATGGCCCTTCTGCAGGGGTGAAAGTGGAGATAGAGTTAGGATTCTTTGCTTGTAAGCAGCTTTACTATAGGAAAGAAAAAGGAAAATTGTGCCCATCCATTAATTCTGAGGATGCTAGGTTGAAAGTAGGACCTTTCAGAGAGTGAAAGTCAAAACCACACAAAATCCAGAGTTGTTAAAACTTTCTATTTGTAAATCTCAGTGACTTCTAGCACTGAGAAAATAATGCTAAAAATGGCTATTAATTATTGACAGAAATATGTCTAGAAATAAGCAACTTGAAGGCTCTGTTATGTATGGTTAATAAAAAAATATTTTTTAGACAAAGAAGTGCAGAAGACTTTTGGACATGAAAGCCAACATTATTTTGAAGTCTAAAATGGTATATCTTTTGTGGTTTATTCATTCATTCACTCACTTGACATATAATTATTAGGTGCCTACTATGTGCCAGATGCTATTCTAGGGACTTGAGATACATCCACGAGCAAAACATAAACATTGTCTTGCTCTAGATTCAAAGAACCAATGGGGCATGCTGTCAGCTGCCAGTTATGGCAATTCCAACTAAATATCCAGATACTGAAGAGAAATACCACAAGTTAAACAGACCAACTGGGCCCATTGGGCTCATAATCCATTTAACTAACCCCCATCCCTACCCAAAACATCCCAAAGCAAAAAAAATCATTAAAAATGGTGTACCACAGTAATATTGTAAGACTCTAGGAATCTTGATGTCAATTTGCAACCAGTGTCTAGTATTCGCTGAAAGTCTGTGTATTTCCTTTTCCCCAGTAAACAGTCACTCTAGTAAATGGCTGCAATTCTCCTTTGGAGGAAGATTTATAGTGTGCACTTGTAGTAATGTTTCAGAGCCCTTCCTCAAGGGGTCCCAGCTTTCCACTTAATCGAGGGGCTTTGAGTCTTTGAATTGACTTGCATCTGGAAACTGTGTGAGAGGCTGTAACTCTCCACTGTAGCAATGGCAACTTAGGGCAGGTTTCTGTCTACCACACCTAGATATTCTTTTCTGTTAAACTGATCAAGGAATACTTTAATAGGCAGACCATCTGTTTCTTTTCCAGGAACACCCTAGTCAACTAACCACCACTAAAGATCTCTGTTGGCTAAGCATTCTAAATAATAGTACCTCCCCGCTTCCCTTTATGAAAGATGTTCTCAGTTTGCTATTGGTGGTCAAGTGCTGTCAGTTGGCCCCTGCCAACTGGATACATTGAAATCATGTATCGTTTGGTGTCATACCTGGCCTCCAAAGGAGAGCAACCACAGGGCTTATAAAGGATGCTAGTGCTCTCCTCTCCGATGTATTTCTCAATGCCTCAGTGAAAGGAGTGGCTTCTGGATGTTCTTGCTGAATATGGTTGGGGAGTGGGTGTGCAAGTCACACATGGTAAATGTACCCCAATGAGCCCATCTCTCTGAGCCTTTGAATTCCCCCGTCCACATGCTAGAGATGCTCTGACATTTTACCCTCATCAAACACAGACCATGGTTAAGTACAAGTTTTAGTCAAACAACCAGTTAAACTACCTCCAGCTGCATGAACTAACATGTGAAATCTGGAATCTCTAGTACGTGCACCCATATCAATGAATTCAGCCTGATTTAGTGCTATAAGTTTTACCCTTCCTGGCCTATCCTTCTTAGAATCCACTCCTGCACATGTTCTCTGGGTTGCTGCTGAAATATAATAGCAAAATCTTGTAATTCTTTTCCTATTTCCTACTGGGTCACAGTTTATACTAATTCCCCTGGATCATATTGAAATAGGACCCTAGTTTTGGATTTGATCCTCATTGTGTTGGGTCTCATGAGGAAATGAACATCCCTTTTAAAGACATTTGTCCTACATTAGGTTATCATAGGGTTTTCAAGCAAAGAAAGGCTCATCTTCTCAGACCCAGAATGGAAAGCTATTTTTAATTGCTATGAAGGCTGCTCAGAGTGACCTTGGTTTCAGGATTGTTAGTTTTACTTGGGTGGTCTCAACAAGACGCTCCTATTCCAAGTTTTATAATTCTTTTTTTTCTAACTTTCACATGAGAAATTTGATAACATGTGACTTCATCCGACCTTGTAATTTGGTAAGCTGCTCAATTAAGTTTCAATTATCAGCCATATCAGCACCGTAGCAGAACAAAGCAATGGATTCTTTTAGGGCTGTCATGGGATCTTTCCATGTCTCAGACCATGACTTGAACTGAGCTGTAAAGGACCCAAGCTTGTCATTTTCTTTCTGTAAGTGCTCCAGTGCATTCAGAAGGATCCATTCTGTGCCATAGTCCTTGTGTTCTTCATTACTATGTGCCAGTCAAGAACAGCAGCTATTTGGGCTTCCAAGGCACCTGCTTCAGTTGGCACTTCATCAGGATGATAACCTGATTAATTGTGATGCAACTGCATGCCATGGATTACTAGCATCCCATGTCCTATTGGCAACAAGCAAAGGAACAAACAAAACTCAGCACTGGACTCAGTTCCAAGAGCACAATCAAACCAATTCCCAAATCCTATCTGTATGGGCTCTTCTGGGACATTCCTAAAACCTGTATCTGTATCAGTGAGGGTCTAGTCAGAAACCATACCATAATTTCAACAGGGAAGGTTTAATATAAGGAATTATTAACTATGATGAGTATTATCTACTAGGGAGGGGAAGAGAAATCTAAAGAATGTAGGAAGAGCACATCAAGAAGTCACAACTTCTAAGGCTGAGGCAGAGCACCCAAGAAAGGAACGAATATAGAAGTGGACACTCCCACGCTGGGTCGAAGTCCTGACCTTCCTGCAAAGATCAGAAAAATTAGTAAGGTGCTATGCTGGAGAAACCTGAAGCGAAGTGTCCCTCTGGGGGACCTGGGCAAGCCCTCCACAGTGAGGTACTATGCCCTGGAACTTGCTGGGAATCAGCACTTGAGGGTGTTGTGCTGGGTAGCACCCTCCATGGGACCAGGGGAGGCCACCCCGAGTTAAATGTTGCTCCGTGGAATTCTCTGGGGAGCTACCTGCAGAGTTGATACCACTGGATCTGACTGGGGTTTAGCACCAACCTCTCGGGGTCCTACCTGTGCTGTTTACTATGAGCTGCCTCAGCAAGGCAACGCAGGAGCATCACTGGAGCCAGGAAACAAGATCCATCCTCCTCCAGCATCCCTCCAGGGCTCTCTTCTGATACAGCTTAGCATCCTGCCAGATGGCAAGGGAGAAATGTTCCAGTATCACAGCCTGGATAAGCTGACAGGCTGCTTACTGGCACACTTAACCTAGGGGGCTAGACAAGGAACTGCCTTCTTTGATGTCTCCATACCTCTGAGTTCTCATTGCTTTCCCTTTAGCCTAGGTAGTCTTTAAGCCTGGGGCTGAGTAGCCTGGGTCTTATCTGTCAAGTTTTGTCCAAACTCTGGTGCTCTTTTCTGTTTCCCGATGGCTGCCTTTTTGAGATGCAGGAGTCTAAAACTGATTACTTTTCTATTTTCTGCTGTCAAGCTTTCTCTTAGGCAATGACAGAATTGTCTAACTACTTACATAAAAGAGGGTGAGGGTGTACAGGGAAATATTGGGGGAAGCTTGATTAATACATCAAGATATAATCTGCCATATCTATATTGAGTAAAGTGATTATATTAATGCACGTCCATTTAAATACTGATATAGAAATATGGAAAAAGCATTCTTAACTTTAGTGTTATGGAAATAGCTTTAAATAGCTTTTTAGTTCTCTTAACTATTAACTATTAAATTGAGAGAAATATCCTTTGAAATTTAAATATAATTTTCATATGCCTGTCTTGCTAATTTTTATGTAATAAAAAACTTTTTTATATTTGCCATTTTCATGTTGGATTTCAAAGTAGTTTAAAGCAAGAATAAAACTATTATAAATATCTTATTATTATGCTCTTGAACCGCCAGTGCAACAAATGATTTCATATTTTTTGGCAGAATGGCATTCCTTGCTACAAGTTCAAATATAACTATTGTGATTTTTAAAATGTATTTCCAGAATACTCTGAAGTTTGTGACGTTGCACATAGTTGGGAATGATTCCTCTTTGAGGAACCTTAACTTACCGTGCTAGGCAAAGTCAATGACTTTCAAATAAAAAAGAAAAATACCCGTAAATATTATACTAGTGTATTTGCTACAGGTTAAAGACCAAGATGAGTTTTGTAACTCTGCTAATTGCAAAGAAAGACTGAAAGTAAGAATGAATTGGAAAAACAAACAAAAAGACAATTTTTTTAATGTATTTATTTACTAGTCAAACTCTCCCAGACTTATACTTGGTGGCTGCCCTGAACTGAGGGGCCGCATGTCTCCTGACAACCAGCAGATGAACTTACAAGGAAAACTTCTTACTTTTGGTTGGTGGTGGCCTTTTCTGTCTCATTTCCATGGAGACAGATCAGTGAAAATCATCTAAAAGCAACTATTTTATAAGGCAGGATGTTAAAATCCTTACCTTGCTTTCTTACTGACTTGACCTCTGTTTTTATCAAAACTGAAATGGTAATCTTAAGACCAGCAAGCTAAGAATGAAATCAGTGGTTTATTTCTATTGCTGGAACCCCAAATCTACCTTTGGGCATATAAGGTGACTAAAGTACATATGTTACCTTTTAGTGTGAGTCTTTATGTGTTATTGCTTAGGAGATACCTGCACAGCCCAAAGAAGCACTGGATTTAACTTTATACTTAATATTTAGATTGTTTTGTTAAATAGATGCTTTGAAAATCAGGATATATAGCATCTTTTAAAAAATAAACTTTGGGACTGGGCACAGTGGCTCACGCCTGTGATCCCAGCACTTTGGGAGGCCGAGGCGGGTGGATCACGAGGTCAGGAGATTGAGACCATCCTGGCAAACATGGTGAAACCCCATCTCTACTAAAAATACAAAAAATTAGCCGAGTGTGGCGGTGGGCGCCTGTAGTCCCAGCTACTCGGGAGGCTGAGGCAGGAGAATGGCGTGAACCTGGAAAGCAGAGCTTGCAGTGAGCCGAGATGGTGCCACTGCACTCCAGCCTGGGTGACAAAGTGAGACTCCGTCTCAAAAAAAAAAAAAAAAAAATCAAACATTGGTCTCCTAGAGAACAGGCAAGCCATTTATCTGAAGCGCCTTTGGATTGCCCATCTTCACAACCACAGTTATTGCCAATGGAAAAAAATGTGGTTCGGAATAGCAATGTGTTGTCCTCCAATGAAAATTATGCTACTGACTGTCATTGGTGAAACGTTCCATGTTTTTTCAGCAGTAGTGATGGATAAGACTAGAACCACCCACACCTGCTCATCTGGATCTCCTGTACTAATGGCAAGGGTGACCAAGATTTAACAGAATGAGATATTTAGGGCAAAGTTGTATTTCTTAAATTGACTCCCATTTTCAGGTTTTGTAAATTCTAAGAGAAGTGTTATGTTTTGTGTATTTAGTTTGATGACAGTCTTTGAACATTCTGTTTTAGCATTTAGGGAAATATCTTCTTAAGCAGTAATGTCAAAACAACTTTTTAAAAAATAGAATTAGATAGTAACTTAAGTATCAAATGGAGTCCTGTGAGCAATGGATAGTCTTCTGATGTATTCTTGGAGATACTGGAGAATATAGAAATTTCTTTAAAAGAATCCATGTATTCTTCAACATATATAAATCTATATATTCTATTCCAATATTAGTATTATACAAGTTTGAGAAAACCTAGTATAAAACATGCAGATCGGTTTTCATTATTTTGTTACTTTGTGTAGTACAGTAAAAACAAGCAAACAAAAACCAAGCTTTTAGGTGTGTGACTTTGAGGAAGTAAGTATCTTTTTAAGAATCAGTTTCTTCATTTGTAAGATGGGGGAGTTTATGAGACAATTTGCCTCAAATGAAATAAAGTATGTAAAAGTATTTGTTTATTTGTTTCTTTATTGGAGATAGATCTTGCCATATTGCTTAAGGCTGGTCTTGAACTCTCCTGGGCTCAAGCGTTCCTCCCACCTTTGCCTCCCAAAGTGCTGGGAATACAGGCATGAACCACCATGCCTGGCTGAAAATGTTTCTAAACTATAAAGTGCTGTCCTACAGTAATGCTAGTTGTGGTGGCATCTGTTCTAGAATAATGGCTGTGCTAGAAGGCACTGCTCAGAAAGTATTCTCGCATGTTACACAATGTCTTTAAGCTCTGACTTCCTCACCTATAAAATAGTACTTGCTTTTTAAGTTTTTTGTGAAGAAAAAAGTGAGACTGCACATAAATGAGTAGTCATAGTGTCTGGCTCAAATGAATCGTAGATATTAATATTCTATTCTTAGTATTATAGTCCTTATATATTATTATGTTTATATCACCTGCAATTAAGCTATGCATGAGTCATTATTTTGTGTAAAATTTTAAATTCTTGCATGAAAGCTTTAAAGATGGGTTGCTGTCCATTGTGATAATTATTGCGGTAAGATCAATCGCTTTCTAATATATATGCAGCTTAAGCTGACTGAATGTTAACTTACTCAAATGAGTTTTTGAGGCTTACTTCAGGCCAGCAGGAGCAGTAAAAACAATAAAAACAATCGTGAGTTAACTAGAGGCTTCTCAAGTTAAATAAATCGCAAAAATTCTCAGAGTACCTGAATTAATCATCTGATACTCATAGCTTCCAGTAGTGGGTTAAGTCCCCTGTGAAGGAAGCTATCATCCCACTGGTGTTTCAGACTTTCAGAAGTTAGTCATAGCAGAGAAGGCGGCTGCCTTTCTGTTTGACAGCCCCTTGCAGTCAGCTGGGCAGCAACCAGAGGGTTCTGGGCCAACACTGCTCTCTGGTGTTTGGTTTGGGGAAGTGGCAACTTTTGGTGCATTACAAAAGGGTATTAAACCTGTGCTCTGTCCAGGTACTTTCTGGTCCCCTCATCACTCCATCCCATCTTCCTGCTAGGAACATACATGCACATGCTCCTCACCTTCATGTCTGTTTCTATTCTAAGTTAAATTCATTTCTCTTTTGCGATTCTCTCTCACACATATAGATCATTTATACTCATTTTCCTTCTCATCTTTCTTCTATTTGCTCCTTAATGCTGAGAAATCTTTCTCTCCCTGCACCCTCCTTCCTCTCTCTTCTTTCTCTCTCTACCACATTCTTTAAATTTCCTCCTTTCATTTCATGTGAAAGGACAATAACAATTATGACTATATGCTGGGAGTAGAGGGAGGGATCCCATCTGGATTAAGGCAAAAGGAAGCTATAATATTGACATGAAAAGAGGTCAGTGCTGCCAACCTACAAAACATTTCAAAGTACACTGAAGTGCTTCAGTATCTCCAGAAGAGTCTTATTTCTTCACTAATTAAACTTATTTGGACTCAAACACTAGGATCAAAGATACATTTTTTGTTTTTTGAGATGGAATTTCTCTCTCATTGCCCAGGCTGGAGTGCAATGGCATGATCTTGGCTCATCACAACCCCCGCCTCCCGGGTTCAAGCGACTCTCCTGCCTCAGCCTGCCGAGTAGCTGGGATTACAGGCATGCGCCACCATGCCTGGCTAATTTTGTATGTTTAGTAGAGATGGGGTTTCTCCATGTTGGTCAGGCTAGTCTCGAACTCCTTATATCAGGTGATCCGCCTGCCTCGGCCTCCCAAAGTGCTGGGATTACAGGCGTGAGCCACCGCGCCCGGCCAAAGATATATTTTTAAAACATTTTCAACTGAATTATTTTCCTGTTTTATATAATTACAGTACTTCATCATGGGCCCTACATTCTACTGTGTTTGGGATGTTGAAAAGTTTCTATTTGGTCGCGCAATCAGTGTTGTGAGCCTCTCCCTGTAGGCCCTATTCTTTGCTCTGCCATTATCTTTTATATGTCCTCCTGTCTCACAAAACTTGAGTAAATAGGATAAGGTAAGTTAAGCTGCAAGAACAGTTACACCCTGAAATTCCTTGACTTGACACAATAGAGGTTTATTTCTTACTCAGTTCCAGTTGGGCTGCTCAGGTGGCCCTGTTCCTTCTTGTGGCTGCGTGGTCAGAATAGGATGGTAATGCCAAGCTCCTTGCCATAGGGAGGACAGAGGTGGAGAAAACATACTGACTTTGAATTGCCTTATCCTCAGAGTGACACACATCATTTTTATTGGCCAAAAGTAGTCACATGGTACCAACTAAACCTGTAAGGGAGCCTAGAAAAGCTAATAATTATTTCTGATACATTCTTCTTTCTTTTGATCTGAGCTTTGAATTCTATTCTTGTTTAATACTGAGATCTCTTACTATCACATTTTCCTTTCCACTTAGCCATCTTTATTCTGACTGGTTCCTCTTTCTCTCCCTTCAAGTGCTCTCCATAATTTAAATAAAACCAAATATTATTTCCACTCTGAGACCCTTTTAATCCTGACCCAATTTCTTTTCTATTATCCTTCTTCCAAATGTTACTTCATCTTTCTGTGCTTTCCAGGACTTCTGATTTTCTTATAGAGATCCAACCTATAAAGCATGACAAATCATTTTTTTAATCCCCATTTTTTTGGTTACCATGTTTTCTAGGGTCCTACCATGACTTTCTACTACTCACTTACTAAATGTAACTCATCTTGGTCTGGTCTTAATATATACTAATCTATCCTCTCTTTCTTCTGGAATGATTGGTACCTAAATCTGACCTCTCTGCAGCTGAATTTTCAGGAGCACTCCCAGACAGGCATCTGACTGTATATACTACTGATGCAGATGTGTGTTTCCTGGTCCAAAGTGTCAGATCCTGTAGTACCACGGCTACAGTGTGTGGCATGGTTCTGGCCATATTATAAGCACCTAAACATCAGATAAAAGTGCATCATTCTGTGTCAAGGCTGTTCTTCACAAAATTCAATATACGTGTGCAATTAACAAATAATTTGTTATATGAACAATAATATCAATCAGTGAAGAAACAATAAGATAAATGGAAGCAGCCATTTGAAAAAGAGCAAAATAATATATTCCTTCTGAATTGCAGGGTAAGAAATTATAGCATCTAGTCACGCTATTTGCTGTAAAATTTAAATTCTTATGTGGTCCTATTGAATGAATATTGTTACATGGGCCCTCAGTGAATGCTTTTTCAGTCAGCTGTGTAGTGTTAACAATTTGTTTATAATGATTGTTTTCTCATTTTATGCAGCTCCCTCCAGCTTTGCACCACAATTTGAAAAGAAGGGTTATAGAGAGATTCAAGAAATCCCTCTTCAGCCAGCAGAGTAACCCTTGTCATTTGAAATCTGAAATTAAAAAGGTATGGTATTGTATATATAGGAATTCTTTTGTTGAAAAAAACACATCATAAGAGGTACATTTTATATCTCCTTTACTTCGTACTTTAAGCTCTATCCTCTATTAAAGTTTCTTATTGCTGCTTTGGATACTAAATTGAGGATATGTCTTTGCTTCTGATTTTCACTATTTCTGTGGCCCTTATTTTTTGATAATAAATAAAAATACTTTTTCAGTATTTTTGTATGTGTTCCTAACAAAAAGTAATATTTAATTTGAAATGTGTATATTTTAGCCTCTTCTAGAGGATTCCATTCTGATATTTGATTAGAATAATCTTCAATAAGTTCCAACATTGAGATATGTCACTCTGAAAAAGTCATTTAACCATCTGGGTCCATTGATTTTTATTATCTATGAAAGCTGACTGAACTATTTCTAAGGTTCTTTCCCATCTTAGATATTCTACAATCTTCTAGACCTTAGATACTAGCAGACATTTCTATCCATACATATAGAAACTAAACTACAAAAAGACTAAATCAACTGGGCAGAAAGAAAATAGTTTACCTCTGGTTAACAAAACTTGATATTGGAAAATCCCTTTGTCCTAGTTGGTAGCCGTTTCAGGGCAGCCCCTGGAAGTGGCCATAAGCTCCCCTGAAAGGCCCAAGGTACAAGCAATTCAGGCCCACCTACGTGAAGACAATCAGTACCACTCCAATTTCATGTTTTATAAAGAGTTTCATCATATTTTTAAATGGTTAGCATAGTCATGCTGCCGGTGAACTTTTCCTTTAAGGTTTCACTTTCCCTTAATGCATCAAAGCTTAAGCATAAACTTACTCATTATTTAGAAAACATGATAGGCTCTTTGATAAGAAATGCAAACAACATGCTTTAGCTTTGTTGTCTCACATCACTGGTATCTGCACATACACCAAAAACAGATGGGGGAAAAAGACGCAGCTGCAGGTAAACAAAACATAAACTCTGCTCCATCAGAGATTAGAAAGCAAGTTTTCTTTCCTGGGTTGTGTTGGCAAATAGGGCCAAGAAACAAAGCTAACGGAGATCAAAGCCGTAGAAGAGGCTTCAGATATTTATCTTATGATATTTCTATATTGTATCATAATAAATACATTTTTAGAAGACAAAAGCTTAAATCTCCCATGAAAAGATAACATGTTGCTTGGTTTTTTTATTCTTATTAAGGTCATATAACCCTTATTCTTATTTTTTATTCTTATTAAGGTCAGAATAATCTGGTTTGTGCATAGACTTATTTTAACAGAAATCCTAGTTTTATGAGATGAAAGCATCTGCTGCAAACTGTCTGAGACATAAAGGTGGCTTCAACTCCCACTGAGTGATTTTCCGTCAGTGCTTCTCTTTTATTTTCTCTTTTATTACTTATGTTTTTGGTTTTGCATCTCTTCCTCACTTTCTTTCCTCTCCTCATAGAGAAGATTTTGTTTGTTTGTTAAATTCCCCCACCCACTCCTTGTCTTCCTTCCTGTATATTGTGGCAACATCTCTCATTAGGGCATTTACCTTCTGATACACCTCGTCTGGGAAAATTAAAACAGGAATTGATGGGGTGGTAGTGGATGTTTGGGATGCATGGGTGAGAGAACCCTCAGGAATAGACTCATCCTTATTATTAACTTGTTTAAGAGGCAGATTATACTCTCCTATAAAGACTGCCATGGTTCTCTTCTCTGATATTACAAGCCCATGGTGGTCTATGGGACATCTAGTATGGACCTTTAGGTAGGGAAAGGCCCTATATATTGTTTTAGGGCTTTAAAATTGGGGAAGGAGAACATTCTGCTCCCAGGCTCAGCTCATGATCAACAGAGGTGTGGTTCCATTCCTCTACAGGCAGCTTCAGGCTTGCGCCATCTCCCCATGAAGTTGGATAATAACTTCATGGGGGTGTATCCTCCTAGTCAGAGAGGCAGGCCTCCTGTGTGCTAAAGAAATCTCCAGCTTGGGATATTAAAACACTTCCTATTCTTTGCCACCGAACTGAAAAAAAATAGCTCTGACAAAAAAACCTTTCTTAATTTTCCCTGTCCAGAATTAATCTTACCTTTATGAGTGAAATCCACTTTTTCACCGGTATTATTGTGTTTTAAATAGCTTTTTATCTACCTTACATTTATGTTTCCCCCAAAGTTAGTGAGTGTGTCTTATTTATCTTTGATTCCCCAGGGTCTTGCACAGTGCCTGGCATGTGGTAGGTACTTAATGTTTAATAATTGGAGATAGGATATATAATACATTAATATATATTCTGTATAATATATTACATAGTTGTTCTATTCTTTATTGGTATACTGATAAAATATATTCATATATGTAGCTTTCCTGCCCTCATCTAAACTTAAATGAGAAGAGTTTGTGACCTCCATTTTTACCCCCTTTCTGGTGTAATCTTTTGATAGCAACAACTTTTGTTCATAAATGCATTTTTCATTTCCTGTATAACCATAGAGGAGTGGCCAATTAGCCTTTGACTGACACAGTCACCCCATACCAGGGCCATAGGAGCAGTAGGTGGTGACAGCCCATAAATGCACTTGATTTCCACCTTTCTCACTGAAACTTCTGAAATCCACAGGCCCTGTGTCCCTAGTTTGAAGGAGCCATTATGGGATGATTGTGCCTACTTATTAATAACCTAAGACCCAGAAGGATACAGAAGATTCAAAAAGTGCAAAAGTCCTTTTCTAAGAAATTAAGCTCTTTATTTATACCTCACCTAAGCTGGTCTTCAATCCAGTCTGCTCAGTCTTGGCTAGAATTGCGAGGGGAATAAAGCAACCAACTAATTGTATAGGTATCTTTGGGAACTAGGATTTTCAGCATGGAGGAAAGGCGAAACAGAAACAAGATAGAAGAGATTCATTTAAATTGGAATTGGAAGTATCGGTATGAATGAATATGGGTTTATGAGAAATCTCATCTATTAAAAATATACACATTTCCTAATATTTTCATTGAAATAGTCTAGAAACTAATCAAGTAGCAATGAGCTCCTCCACCCATGACTCCTTGGGGATATAGCTGATTTTGGTCTAGAGCAGGAACTGTACAAGATTAGACTGGAATATTTGGACGTACAGATAGCATAGGAAGGATGGTATCAAGGACTACTGAGGGTATATCAAAAGTTCTCAGGAGTCAAATTGAAGAGGCTCCCACTGGCTATCTATGGGATAATTGGAACATCAGTAAGAATAATAACCACAGTGGATTGAAAGCATTTAATAAGGTTTAAACCCAAGAGTTCATAATACCAAAAAAGAAAAAAAGAATCCCTCATTGGTTACCTTTGGAAGATGCTAAGTAACCAACTTAATATATTGAAAATTGTTTACATATGAAAGAAGAAAGCTTTTATTCTGCCTTTCCTTTATGAATTATATCCCATGTTAACAAAATCATTGAGAGGGAAAGTTTCTTATTATAGAAGTACTCAAGCTAATAAGTGCCAAAGGGATAAAGAATATTGCCGTTTTGCAGTCCCTATTGAAATGATAGCACCTAGATATGATCACCAATGGGGGTCAGCATCACGAGAAGGGCAATCAGGCATTATATGCCACCTGATGAGGGTGTGCAGCACTGTCTATGAAATATTCTTGCTAAAAGCTTGAATCAACATCTGAATAAGCCCATAAATTAGAAGTCAGCAAATTACAGCCCTCAGGCCAATCATTTCTGATGCCTGTGTTTGTAAATAAAGTGTTGTTAGAACACAACCATGGAGGTTCACTTAATACTGTCTATGGCTGCTTTTGTTTGCAGACAAAGTTGAATAGCAGTTACAGAGACCATATGGCCTGGAGCGCCCAAAATACTTACTGTCTGATCCTTTTTTTTTTTTTTTTTTTTTTTGAGACGGAGTCTCGCTGTGTCGCCCAGGCTGGAGTGCAGTGGCGCGATCTCGGCTCACTGCAAGCTCCACCTCCCGGACTCACGCCATTCTCCCGCCTCAGCCTCCGAGTAGCTGGGACTACAGGCGCCCGCCACCACGCCCGGCTAGTTTTTTGTATTTTTAGTAGAGACGGGGTTTCACCATGTTAGCCAGGATGGTCTCGATCTCCTGACCTCGTGATCCACCCGCCTCGGCCTCCCAAAGTGCTGGGATTACAGGCTTGAGCCACCGCGCCCGGCCCTGTCTGATCCTTTACAGGGAGAGTTTGTCAGTCCCTGCTCCGGATCTTGCTACCTACTTGCAGCAAATACAGGGGACAAGAGAACATGTTTAATGACATCATGGGGATAATCAGCAAAATCCAGCTAGGAAATCCATAGGAAAAGTGACCTGTTTTCTTCAATAAATAAATTTCAGGAAGAGGGGAGGGGGACAGAAGAAGGAAAGAAAAGGGAGAGAAAAAGTGTGGAGAAGAGGAGAGGGATTGCCTGTAAAGATCAAAGCATTTTAGGGAAAATAACGAGTTGCAATATATGGAATTATTTCTTCCTGACTTAAACATAGAAACCCTAAAAGTATTTGAAATATATATTTACAAGAAAGTTGGGAAAATTAAAACATTGATTATATATTTGTTAGAGAGTCATGCACCACATAATGATGTTTTGGTCAGTGACAGATTGGATATATGACAATGGTTCCACAAGATTATAATAACATAATTTTACTGTACCTTTTCTATGTTCAAATATGTTTAGATACATAAATACTTACCATTGTGTTACAGTTGCCTACAGTATTTAATACAGTAAAATGCTGCGGTTTTGTAGCACAGGAACAATAGGCTCCTGTTGCTCCTATGGCTAGCATATAGCCTAGGTGTGTAGTAGGCCGTACTGTCTAGTTTTGTGTAAATACACTCTATGATGTTTGCACAGTGACGAAATTGCCTAATGATGTGTTTCTCAGAACAGATTTCTGTTGTTAAGCCGTGCATGACAGTATTCAAGAATCATAACCTCTTAGGTGAGATAATTATATTGTGGTTTTGTTTTTTAAAAAAGAAATCCATCTTTTTTAAAGAGCCATGCTGAAATATTATGGATGGTATGATATGTTGTACAGGATTTGCTTTCCAATTCTTGAGAGTGAGACAAGGTAGGAAGGGAAGTGGGGGAGATTTAAATGAAGCAAGATTGAACATATTTTAACTGAGTAATGGTTACGTGGAATTCATTGAATTGTTATCTTTACTTTTGTAAATGTTTGAAATTTTTTATAATAAAATATTTATGGGTTTTTGTTTGTTTGTTTTAGTGTATTCCAGGCTTCTCTTAGATCAATAATTGGGCATTAGCATTTTGAAAACAGCTCTCCCATCAAAGCTGCCAGTTAGAATTGGACAGGTTATGTTCTGTTCAAGAGCACCTGGATGAAGAGGCTGACTGGGTTTGCATCCTCTGGAAGAAATTTTTCTCATTTGCACTAAGACACAGTAGGGGCTAGTTGGTTCTCTAGGAGTTGGATTAAGGTTTTTTTGTTTTTTTTTTTCTCCCAGGTGATTCTAATTTGCAGCCAAGGGTGAGAATCAGTGGCCTGGTAGGATCAGTGTTTCTCACATTTTATTGTGTATATCAATCATCTGGGGATCTTGTTAATGTGTGGATTCTGATTCAGTAGGTCTGGGGAAGGGTGGAGATTGTGCTCTTCCAATCATCTTCCAGGTGATGGCTGCTGCTGCTGCTGATCCAAGGACACACTTTGAGTGGCAAAGCTATAAAATATAGTACCTGCCCACTGTGAACTTATGGTATATCCAACAGGCTTGAGACTTTTTATTAGAAAGACAGGTTGTCTAATAGGCCAAATATTTATCCAGATGCAATTGTATCCTGGACCCAAGATTGTGCATTTCTATCTAGCTCCCAGATGTTACTAATGCTGTAATTCTATAGATCATGCTTTTGATAAGAAAGCTCAGACAAAACCCAGTATCATTTTCCCTGTGTTATTACCCAGATTGCTTCCTGTAGGCACGAGCCTTTCCGACATTTCTATTTAATTCCTAATCTCTGCTTCAATGCAGATCAGCAAGGTCAAGTTTGCTTTATTTAACAGCTGGCACTTTCTTTAATTCCTCACTCCAGGTTTTCAGCTCTTTTCCAAGTAGGCAGATCGCTTATGTCCTCAGACTTTAATTAATGGCTCTTTATGCATATAATAATCATGACTTAGATTTACACAACTCTTATTAGGGCTCCATGGAGGAATTGTGAATCAGCAGTGCCCAGCAGCAACCTATTTTGAACAAACTGAGAAGCTCCTATAGCAGGGCTCTCCTGCCCAGCCAGGTCAAGCCACCATTCACTCTTCCTTGACATCACCTTCAGTGTTTAGTCAAGGTCCTGGGAAGATGAGCTCCTGGTTGTAAGCAGTGTAGAACAGTGGTTTTCCAGTTTTCTTTTAGTTTTGGAATTTTCTGTTAGGAACACAATCCTTGCTGGAAATGTAACCACCACAGCAACAGGAATACTTTTGGCAGAAAGGGGGATGAGGGTGAGGTGTACATTCCTGGGGCTTAGAAAGTGTGGTGGAGCCAGTGATGGGCCATGCATGTGTGGGTCCACATGCAAATGTACATTTGTGTGTGTATGTGTAAGAAAATAGTAAGTAGGAATACTATACATTTCTGTTAACAAAATGTCCCATAGAAAGCTACTAAAAACTCATATAGAGAAGCTGTAGGTTAGAAAAGATTTAAAAAATTAGGCAACATGTTATATCTTATAATAGTGCAGTGCAGTCAAAGAAGATAAGGAAAATCTGAGGGAAGTAAGACCAGAAGACTGGCGAGCACAGAGTGATGAAATGTGTTGAAAATTTTCTCACTTCTGGCACCTAATTTTATTTATGTTTGGCTCAGTTTCCTTCAGAATTCAACCTCAGTTCATTAGATTCCCCAATATTGTGTGTAGTTGTTCCACAGCAGGGATAACCCTATTTTATCATATGAAAAAGATATAGTTTAGGAAATTTAATAAAGATTACATGTATGGTTTCTTTCTTTTTATTTTTCTATTTAGGTTTTGCCTAAAAAGTACTATATTCTCGATTGACCAAGTAAATGATAAAATTGCTCAATACTTGCTCAAAAATCAATGTTTTTTGGCGAGGAGAGGTAGTAATAATGATACAGTCTGTTCTCCTTAATATATTTACTTAGTTTAGTTCAAAAGTATATTCAATCATTTGCTCTTTAGAACTGTAGGTGTCTTTTCAAAGCAGGAGGGCCCTGTTATGTCAGCTCAGGAGGCTCTTACACATTCTTTCAAACAGTTTGAATGCTAAAAAGGAGGTACAGCTATAAGCTGAATGCTCATGAGGCAAAAAAGGGCTCACACAACACTGGCATTGGACTACTGAACCATCTCGTGGCCTCATCCAGCCACTGGGGACTCTGCTTAAAGATGTTCTGCTGTATCCTCCATATTTCTACCTGCTGGGTGAACATTTACTTTGCCATCTGGCATGTCTGGAATTAGACTCACCACCTTCTCCTCCCTTCCTGTGTCCACGGTCAGTTTTCTTGAAAGCATCAGTTTTCCTTCAGCTCATTCTTTAAACCTCATGCTTTTTCACCTGCTCTGCTTCATTTCTCTTACCCCCTAAGTCATTGATGCCTGAGTAGTCTGTAGTCTCTAAGGTTCCGACCTTTGATGTAAGACAGCCCTAGCTTCTGGCCCTGGTTCTGCCACTTAATAGCTATGTTTCTTGTGTAAATTACTTTCCTTCTCCATTTCCTTGTTTGTAAAAGGGGGTAATACTTGCCTTAGAGGGTAGTTGTAAGAATCAAATGGAATATCTAATGTGTCTAGAATGTTGTAAGTATTCAATACATGTCAATTAGTGCTACTATTGTTGTTAAATAAGAATATTCAGTCTTCCATATCCATTCCTTCCTTTGGTTGCCATCTAGTCTAGGCTCTGAGCCCTTCTCTCTTGCATTAGTGTCATAGCTTCTTTGCTGATTTTCTTGTTCTCCAACAATAACTATTAGTCTAACTATTGTCAGACTAGTAGTTATTAAGCATTTTTTTATTAGCATACTCAAAAACCTTAGTAGATTCTTGTTGTCTGTCTCATCATCTAAACTCTGGGATCCCACTTTCCAGGCCCCCCTTATTTGTAGGAGCCTCTTTATAGTCTGCCTGCATTCACCCTGATGTTCCCAACCCCATTTAAACTGTTTTGTGTATTACATTCAGGATGAACCTTTCAAAACAGATCATGTCACACTTGTACACACACACACAACACAGAAAATCCTTTAAGAAACTCAGTATAAAATTCCAAAATCAGATCCAACTCCTGCCCTTCTGTTCATCCTCATCTCGTATCACTCTTGCCCCTTGCTGTCTCCACATCAGCCACCAGGCCCTTCCTAAAATGTGTTTATCTAGCATGCTGCTTCCTTCATAGTCTTGTACGTGCTTTTTGCTCTGCCTGTAATGTTCTTCTCACCCCATCTACTCATTCTTACAGCTCTTGGCATAAATGTCACTTTTTCATGGAAGCCTTTGCTGACTAAGTCAAATCTATCTGCTACCTCCTAAAACCACAAACCTATCTTTCAATGCATTTAGAACAGTTGTAATTTTACATATATCTAGGTGGATATTTCACAGACATATTTCTCCCTAAGTAGTTAGCGAACTCCAAGAGTATAATTTTTGGCCATCAATGGGTTTTTTCATTGTTTGGATCTCTGCTTGGCACAAAATAATTGGTTAAAAATACTAAATTAATGAATGGAACTTGTTTTCCTCATTTCATCATGAATGCCCATATCTCTATAACATGGAATCATGTCATCTCCCTTTCATCACTTTTCCATTAATATGCAATGCCCAACCTTTACCTCCAAGTTCCCTCTACCTGGAACATACACTTTGATTGCTATGATTTACCTAAATTTATCCTTCAAAGATCAGCTCCAGTGTTTCTTCTACAGAACCTCTTTAAAAAACCATGCTAGTCTTCATGAAGGAAAACTTCTTTTTGTAAGTTTACAAATCATCATTTCATTTCACAGTTCATGATTTATGATATCACCCTATTTTTTTACATTATTATCCTGTTTTCCTAGTCAGATTACAAGTCTCACAGAAACCAGATCATTTCTGCATCCTGCTCAGATCATAAACCATGCTGTCCAACATATACTAGGGGGCAAAAAATTGTTTGCCAAAACAATGTGTATATCTAGAAACGAAACTGCAAAAAGTAGTTCTGGGAAGTTCCTAGAATGGAAAGTCAGTGTATCTGGGATTCATCACAAAATGAATTTTAGTCCTTGCCTTCATCTGTGTGCCAATATCTCTAAAAATGTCCAGTTCTTAAGCTCAGTGAGACTACCAATGTGACATAAGCACTGGAAATCTCAAAAACTCCTCTCTTCGGGGTTTGAGATCAATGAAAAGGACTTGTCCTTGTCATCTTAAATGGCAGTCTTGACCTCTCCAAGTCATAATTCACATAATTTTCTTTGAGGCTTTAAATATCTTTCTGTCTGTGAAATATTTAGAATTCCAAAGTATAAACTTAATAAGTTAAGTAAGCTTTTTCTAATTAGGATGAGATTTAAGGCAGCCAATTACTCTTATGCTAAACCATACGAAAAGTTCCATCTGAAGTCATTTGAAAGGTAATACCAGGAAATCATTTTCAGCATCACAAGACATTAAAAAGCTTAGTTGTAACCACCTACAAGCTGGGATATGAGATGTACAGAATGCTCAGGGCTACCTCCATGATACCTTACAGCACAGATGAGAAAATTATTAAGTGTGTGATTATCAGGGTCTCCTGTATTACCGTATTTATAATCTTACAATCTTGTCATATTACAAATGGGTTATATGTTAGTCCGTTCTCAGGCTGCTTGAAGAAATACCCGAGACTGGGTAATTTATAAAGCAAAAAGGCTTGACTTACAGTTCCACATGGCTGGGTAGGCCTCAGGAAACTTACAATCATGGTGGAGGGCACTTCTTCACTGGGTGGTGGGAGAGACAATGAGTGCAAGCAGGGGAAATGCCAGACACTTATAAAACCATCAGATCTCATGAGATCTCACACACTATCCGGAGAACAGTACTGGGGAAACCACCCCCATGATCCAATTACCTCAGTTATCAGTTATCACTGATAAGAATGGATATAATCACATATTTTTTTCCTTAGAGGGTAGTAGGTGTTTGTCAACGTGGAGACTGGGCGACCCATAAATTATTTGTATTTACAATATCCAAAGTACATTGATGGAAAAAACTAATTTTTAATTACCAATATAAAATATTTTAAGGTATAAATGCATAATGAGTACAATGAGGTACATATACAGCCTCATGAAGTTTTATGAACACATTTTCACCCATATGACCACCACCCACATCAATATATAGAATATTTCTAGCTCTGCAGAAGACCCCTTTGTGCCTTTTCCTGGCCACATTACTTCTCCTGCCACAATGTAATCATTACCTGATATCTGTTACCCTTGGTTAGTTTTGTCTGATTGTATTAGTCTATTTTCATGCTGCTGATAAAGACATATCCAAGACTGGGAAATTTACAAAAGAAAGAGGTTTAATTGAACTTACATTTCCACGTGGCTGGGGAAGCCTCACAATCATGGCAGAAGGCAAGGAGGAGCAAGTCACATCTTACACGGATGGCAACAGGCAAAAAGAGAGAGCTTGTGCAGGCAAACTCCAGTTTTTAAAGTTATCAGATCTTGTGAGACTTTTTCACTATCATAAGAACAGTACAGGAAAGACCCACACACATGATTCAATTACCTCTCACCAGGTCCTCCCATGACACATGGAAATTGTGGGAGTTACAATTCAAGATGAGATCTGGGTGAGGACACAGCCAAACCATATATCACTGATGATGCAAATTTATAAGAAAGAAGTCATACACTATGTATTTTGTTTCTGGCTTCTTTTGTCCAACACTCAACCATGTTGCTATGAGTATCCATAGTTTGTTCTTTTTTTTATTGCTTTGCAGAATTGCATTGTATGAACACACCATGATATATATCTATCCATTCTTTACTCCATGGACAGTGGGGGTTTTCCCAGGTTTTAGTTATTATGAAGAAAAGGTGCCATGAATGTTCTTATACATGTCTTTTAATGGGACATGTGCACTTATTTCTCTCATAAAAATCCTTAAGAGTGGGATTGCTGGGTCATAGGATAGGCATATATTATTAAATTGTAGTGTATATTGCCAAATAGCTTTCTCAAGTGATTGAACAATGATGTATTTTAACTCATAAACAAAGTATATGAATACAAGCTAACTACTATTGCATAGTACAAATTATGCCATTTGTTTCTGATTTATTATTATGAATTTATATTTTAAAAGTAACTTGGGCACTAAAACTTGGCCAGCCCAAGTGATAATTGGAATTAAAGGTGAAAGGAGGTTGAAAAACATTTATTGTCTAAAATTCTACTTGAAAAATTCAGCTTTATAGAAAGGCATTAAATGAATGAAACTTTAATAAATATTGTCATTTGGCAAATTACTCTTTCCTTCAGAGTGCTGGGAATTAATATTTGGAGATTAAAATTAATTAATAGTAATTTAGAAAAATGTATTAAGAAACTTATTTGGCCAGATGCGATGGCTCATGCCTGTAATCCCAGCACTTTGGGAGGCCGAGGCAGGTGGATCACCTGAGGTTAGGAGTTTGAGACCAGCCTGGCCAACATGGTGAAACCCCGTTCCTACTTAAAAAAAAAAATACAAAAATTAGCTGGGCATGGTGGCGGGTGCCTATAATCCCAGCTACTTGGGAGGCTGAGGCAGGAGAATCACTTGAGCATGGAGGCGGAGGTTGCAGTGAGCCGAGATCCTGCCACTTCACTGAAGCCTGGCTGACAGAGTGAGATACTGTTGTAGAAAAAAAGAAAAAAAGAAACTTACTTGCCTTGGTCAAACAAAAAGGAATTATTCAAAGTAGATACATGAAAAAAAATAGTGATTTGGGCTAAACATATTGTTCTGTTGAATAATTGGAGTTTATTCCTCCTATGCCTGATAAAAATAACATCTTGATGTCCCAGGTTCATGCCAGTATTTTTATATTCATTTTTCTTTTGCTCTCATAAGGCCATAAAGTATATTTTTTCATATGACCAGAGAATTGTCTAACTTGCTTTCCCTGTTTTTTTGGTGCATCCAATTTATAAATTATCTTGGAAAGAAGAAGATTATTTATTTATCTATCTACAAGGGAATGAAAACCACAGACCACAAATTTTCTGTGCAGAGACATAGGGAAATGAAAAACCCCACACAGAGGTCTCCTGTCATTTCCTTCTGAGTGTAAACTAAGATGTGATTTTGCTTTTTCTATTTCAGTTATCTCAGGGATCTCCAGAACCAATTGAGCCCAATTTTTTCACAGCAGATTACCATTTATTACATCATTCATCCAGTGGAAACAGCCTGTCCCCAAGTGACCTGACAGGTAATATTGATCAACATGGGTAATCTGGCTTTCATGAAGAAATATATTGTTTGGATCAACAGCTATTTCTAAAAGATTATCTTCATTTTTTTTTTTAAATGGAGCTTATTTTGATTATTTATGGCAATAGTTGGAAGGCACATATGGTAGGAATCTAGAAATTCCCTGAGATTTATCTTACCCAGTTGTGGCAGCTTCCTTGATCATTTATTAATATCATAAACAAACAGCAGAATCTGTGTGGGTGAGTTGCATTTCCTTTTATTTCTTTTCGCTTATCTGATGATGGGAAATCAAATTCCCTAAAGCATGCAGGGAGATAAAGAGCAGAAATAAAGAGTTTAAATATTCAAAATAGAGAAACCTTGAAACTCACCTGAAGAATCCACATTAGACACATTGAATTTTTTTTTTCTTTTGCATAAAATTCACATAGGGAGGCAGTATAGCATAGGGATTTAAAGGCACAGATTCTGGAAACCTGGGTGCCTAGATTCAAATCTCGGCTAAACCATTTAGTAGCTGACTATGGGCAATTATTTAACCTCTCTGAACCCCAGTTTCCTTGCCTGTAAAATGGGGATAAATACTTGCATCATAAGGTTATAGTGAGGATTAGAGTAAAAATAAAAAGTGCCTATTAGTAGGGGCTCAGCATAATTGAACTCTTCTTGTCATATCTGAATTCTAAGAGGAAGCTTTCAAGCTACTCTGAGGTTTCAGTACTCCTAAATAATTTTTTATCTTTATAAATGGTAGCTATGCCACTTGGAGGAGTGGATAGAAGTGAAGATTTTACAGTTAAATGAAGACTTGCCATCTCTTTAACTTGGAAAAAATGCTCAATTTTGTTGTGCTTTTGTTGTTGACTGAATGAATTACTTCATGAATTAATTGACAAACTTTCCTTTGGTTTTCTGGGATAAAGCTAACTCCTATGTATGCAGAATTTTATTTAAAATAATCCCTGAGAAATCCAAGATAAAATGTTGTTTAAAGTCATTTGCTTTAAAAGCATTTCCAAGACAGAGAAGTTTATCTGCAGGCCAAACTTCTCCTCATCATAGAAACTCTGATGAAATGAAGAGCTTTGATAAAAGTCTCTCAAAAACCTGAGGGTGAGTTGACAAACTCCTCCCAGGGCAGCTGGATGCCCCACCCCAGAGCTGATTAGGTGTGGCCCTTGTCACAGCAGGCTGGGCAAAAGCAAAAACAGCAGAGCCTGCCGGTACTGTGGGGAATGCCTTTAAAAATGAGCTGCCAGTACTCACGTTTTCATGTCTCTTCTTGACCCTAAACCCATTCTGTCTTCTCCACTTGAAGTGGCAGAGAGCTCCTGGGCCTCTACATGTCAGTGTTGATTGGTTTGAGTGAAAGCTGGTCAACACGGCTTTGGGTGGCATCGGAGTGGGTTAAGGTGCTAGTGTACCAAATTCTGATCAGCCATCATAAAGTCTATACAACAAGACAATCTTAAGCAAAAAGAACAAAACTGGAGGCATCATGTTACCTGACTTCAAACTATACTACAAGGCTTTAGTAACCAAAACAGCATTAACTGGTACAAAAACAGACACATAGACCAATGGAACAGAATAGAGAACTCAGAAATAGGACCATCCATCTGGAACCTTCTGATCTTTGACAAACCTGACAAAACCAAGCAATGGGGAAAGGATTCCTTATTTAATAAATGATGCTGGGAGAACTGGCTAACCACATGCAGAAAATTGAAACTGGGCCCCTTCCTTACACCTTATACAAAAATTAATTCAAGATGGATTAAAGATTTAAATGTAAAACCCCAAATTATAAAAACCCTAGAAGAAAATCTAGGCAGTACCATTCAGAACATAGGCATGGGCAAAGATTTCATGACAAAAATGTCAAAAGCAATTATAACAAAAGCAAAAATTCACAAATGGGACCTAATTAAAGAACTTCTGCACAGCAAAAGAAACTATCATTAGAGGTTACAGACAACCTACAGAAAGATAAAATTTTTGCAGTCTAACTATCTGACAAAGGTCTAATATCCAGAATCTGCAAGGAACTTATACAAATTTACAAGAAAAAATCAACCCCATTAAAAAGTAGGCAAAGGACATGAACAGACACTACTCAAACGAAGACGTGGCAGAGAGCTCCTGGGCCTCTGGAGCTCCTTATGTGGCCAACAAACATATGATAAAAAGCTCAACATCACTGATCATTAGAGAAATGCAAATCAAAACCACAATGAGAAACCATCTTGTGCCAGTCAGAATGGCAATTATTTAAAAGTCAAGAAACAACAGATGCTGGTGAGGCTGTGGAGAAATAGGAATGCTTTTACACTGTTGCTGGGAATGTAAATTAGTTCAACCATTGTGGAAGACAGTGCGGTGATTCCTCAAAGACCTAGAACCAGAAATACCATTTGACCCAGCAATCTCATTACTGGGTATATACCCAAAGAAAATTAAATAATTCCCTTATAAAGATACATGCACACATATGTTCATTGCAGTACTATTCACAATAGTAAAGACATGGAATCAACTCAAATGCCCATCAATGATAGACTGGATAAAGAAAATGTGGTATATATACACCATGGAATAGTATGCAGCTATAAAGAGGAATGAGATCATGTCTTTGCAGGGACATGGATGGAGCTGGAAGCCATTATCCTCAGCAAACTAACATAGGAACAGAAAACCAAACACCAAATGTCCTCATTTATAAATGGGAGCTGAACAATGAAAACAGATGGACACAGGGAGGGGAACAACACACACTGGGGCCTGTTGGAGTGGTGGAGTGGGTGAGGGTAGGGAAAGCATCAGGATAAATAGCTAATGCATGCTGGGCTTAATACCTAGCTAATGAGTTGACAGGTGCAGCAAACCATCATGGCACATGTTTACCTATATTACAAACCTGCACATCCTGCACATGTATCCTGGAACTTAAAATTAAATTAAATGTAAAAAAATAAAAAGTCTGGCCCGCCATGGTGGCACATGCTTATAATATACAGATATTGGAAAGCTGTAGGCAAGAGGATGACTTGAGCTCAGGAATTCAAGACCAACCTGGGCAACATAGTGAGACCCTATCTTTACAAGATGATGATGATAATAATAATAATAGTAATAATAAACATTTTAAAAGTCTTCTGGCAATAAATATATTTTTTCCCACTAGGCAGTTATATGAAAGGATCAGATCTTTGCTGTCTTTCACATCTATATCTGCCTCCCTGTAAGAATCCATTTTCTTTCTAACGTATATTTATTCTTCTTGGCCTGTGGATTAGGGAGAGTTTCTTAATCAGAAAACACCCATCAGGTAATTTGCATTTGGAATCACCCCTCAATTGCCCTTAACACATACAGACACACACACCCCTCTAACTTAATTGGACACTATGAGCAATGCCCCTTAATCTTCATGTATCATTTTGTGATGGCCATGCCCAAGGAAGTCAGTTATTAAAGAAAGAAAAGCAAAACATTTGAATATTCAAAGCCAAGGCAGATGCTTTGGAATGCGCTTGTTACATCTTTATCATTAAGAAGTTGACCTGTTTGCCCTGTGGTTGAAGTCATAATTTCCAGTAAAGAATAAGAAAATGTGAACCCAAATGTCAGACTTTCCATAATTTATCTTTTTCAGGCTTACCAACCAGCTTTGAATTGGAGGAAGGAATAACATATGAACAGATGCAGGTGAGGTTTTTGCAGTGTCTCTGAATGATTTTATTTTGTTGCTTTTAATTCAATACTAACCTGATTTTTTAAAAAAAATTTAGACTGTGATTGAAGAAGTCCTTGAGGAAAGTGGCTATTACAATTTTACATCTAACAGGTAAGAACTAGAGTTTACTTTCAATTGTGAAAGATGAATTGAGGTCATCAGATGTTAGATCTAATTTCTCTATCCTTTATTCCAGAATTGTTTTTTTTCAAATTTTATTTTAAATACTTTTATAAAATATCTTTGCTTAGACTAGATACATCTGTAAGTAGAATATATGTGCCCATCTTTTGTGTGGACACAGTTGCTGTATTCTCAGTTGAAACAAAAAGGGTGATTGCTTAGTAGAAATTTATTCCCATAAAAAAATAAACATAAGTAAATGGAAAAGCATTTCCAGATTGGCATTTTAAAAATTAAATATTTGTTTGTCTCATTCTAGAAGAGCTGAAAACTCACTCCTATCACTTAAATCTACCCACTATTTGCACAGAAGGCTAGGGACAAAGTGCAACTGAACAAAGAATCATTTGTTGTGAATTTAAGATATATTTGTGGAGAAGAGACTTTGCTATTATATGTTGCCATTTGTTTACCCTAAATAAGAAACCTCCATTTACTGGAGTTGTATGTTATCTTCCAATATACCTATTATTGGTGTTCTAAGAATATAGGCTATTTTATCAATTGCATAATTTTTATAATTTTACTTTTGGAAATAGTGTTGGCACAACCATTTGAGTACAATTAGTTTACTAAGAAGTTATTCAAGAAAAGTTTTATAATCAAGCAAATTAGTATTGTGGGTGATTGGAGCCTGATCCCACTGGGGAAATCTAAGAGCTAGTATAGAACATGTACCAGGGCCATCCCACACAAACGAGTGAGAGAACTGGGGTATTTATCCTCCAATTTCCATCAGTCATTGTTTAAGGCCTTTCCCTAGGAAGTGTTAATTCACTGTTTTTTTTTTTTTTTTTCTGGCCTTTTGTAAATATGAACAAAGAAGACTCCAGGGGTCAGATAAATCCTCAGGAAAAGAAATGCAGGTATTTCTTTATCGAAATGCAGGCATTTCTTTATTGAATTCCTTTATGTATTGGCAGGTAGAAATCCTCCAGCATGCTTTGAAGTGGAATAGATAGGGGTATGGGCGTTTACAGTGTCTGCTACACAGGAGTTGTCTCTTGACTTACCTAAGGAGCCTACTCATAGCTGAATCATCAAATTGATTGCAAGTATCCACACACACACTCTATATAGGCCACAGTTGTTTTAGGAGGCATAGTCCTTTGGAGTATATTCTCTCAAGTGGTCTTTTATGCCTGGAGGAACTGCCTTCCTTTTCAATTATTGAAGCTATTTTGTGACCACTATTTAAATTATTCCAGAAGTCTTTACCAAAGATGACTACTAACAACGGGAAAAGAAAGAGGGCTCAAGAACATCCTGTTAAGGTCATTATATAGAAATTAGATTCTTTTTTAATGTTAGTTCAGTCTCCAGTGTTTCTTCTCCTTTTTCTTCTTCTTCTCCCATTTCAAGGAGTTTTTCTTATGAATCACAAGTAAAATTATTCAACTACTTGCTCTTTTGACTTGATAACAGAGTTTCAAAATACTAAACTTTAGAAATGTAGTTCTGTTGTGATTTGTAACTGCAGAGGAATGATGAGTAATTCTCATTTTCTAAAGATATATCATTAATAGAAATTACCATCTCCACAACTACTCTCCTCCCACCATCCCTGGAGAGATTTTTGAATTTTCATTTTCTATTCAAGGGCTGAGTATATACAGCCTTTCATGGATAGTATGAATGTTTCTGTTTTTAACTCTGAGCCTTATTATTTCAGGTGCCCTTGGCTTGTACTGGGGCAAAGATCACTCTTGTCATTTTTATCTGCATTTCCTCAGAGACTCGGGATCATAGGCAAGGAATGCCTTCATATTTTTTGCAGAAAATCATTTAAATATCAAGGAAAACTAAGTGTGCAAGGAACTTAAGGAAGCTCTTACAAGAACTTTTATTTTCCCTTTATTAAAAAATATTTAAGTCTTATTTTGGAATTTATCATTATTCTTTTTCAATTCTACTTTCATTAGGTTTTACACAGATCTAGTTCCAAAGACACACTGCTTTATTAAAAGACACGCAAATTTTCTTATTATGATAAACACATAATAGGATGCCTCATAACAAAGGCAAAAGATTATTCAGTTATATTTGTAATTGTGAATATAATATGAAGGTATTATATTCATACCTTGGAACAGTCAAGTTTAAGCAATATAAGTTGGGTATTACATTAAATTTCCTTAAAGTGCTCTAAATTAAAATGAATCACATTTAAAAACCCATATATCCATGGTATCCTTTTTGGCTTCTTTTCTTTCTTTCTTTCTTTCTTTCTTTCTTTCTTTCTTTCTTTCTTTCTTTCTTTCTTTCTTTCTTTCTTTCTCTCTCTCTCTCTCTCTCTCTCTCTCTCTTTCTTTCTTTCTTTCTTTCTTTCTCTTTCCTTCTTTCTTTCTTTTTGAGATGGAGTCTTGCTCTGTTGCTCAGGCTGGGCTGGAGTGCAATGGTGTAATCTCGGCTCACTACAAACTCCAACTCCCAGGTTCAAGCGATTTTCCTGACTCAGCCTCCCAAGTAGCTGAGATTACAGGCGCCCACCACCACACCTGGCTAATTTTTGTATTTTTAGTAGAAACGGGGTTTCTCCATGTTGGTCAGGCTGATCTTGAACTCCTGACCTTAGGTGATCCAGCTGCCTCGGCCTCCCAAAGTGCTGGGATTATAGGCATGATCTACCGCACCCGACCCCCTTTTGACTTCTAATAGCAATGATAGAACACATCTTGGGAGAAAACTCTCCAGAATTTGCTTGTAAAAATAACCCTTGTTTGTGCCTAAAGCCACTGTTTGTTTACTAGTGTTCCAAAATAATTCTCAAGAAATAAGTCAGGCTTAAATTAGAAGCACCTAATAATCCATAAACTGTAAATAACACATAACTCCAAGTACAAATCAGATTATCTGGCACTGTCATGCTTTTTTCCACAGTCAAAAGATGGAGGATGCTAAATGTCACAGCATATGTAGAGGTATTTAGAATCAGCATTAAGAATTAGTAGACTGCATTTTTTTCCCCAATAGGTTTCATAGAATGGGCAATATTATCAAAGATGTCAATACATAGTCTCTGAAAAATAAAGTTTCATGGCCACATATATTTGGGAAACTCAGAATGTACAATTTTTTATTTTTGGAGAAAGTTGACACCTATTACTATATTAAAGACTCTGAGATGTACTATAGGAAAGAAATCTGTTGACCTTGTTTGTTGACCTCAGTGTTTTCCTCACTCTTTACATGAACACAATTGAGGAAAGCTGTTTTAGCTATGTGGCTGGAAATGGGGAACACTCTTTTCACTCCTTTACCACGGTCTACCCAGATCTCTGTTGTTCTCATTGACATGGTCATCATTGTCATCATCATCATTGCAAAATTTGTTCTTAAATGAATTAAGCACCATGCCGAGAAAGTTACATACATAATTCCTGTGTTCTTCAAGTTTACAATTTAAGATTATCAGTTTGAATAGTATACACATCATCTAGCCAGCCACTCACTCAAGGATTAATTCAAGAGAAGGTACATTTTTGGCTTAAATTATGGGTTTATATTTAGTTAAGGAAGAGAATAGAGAGGTGCCATTTTCAGACTGAAAGTCTCAGGATAAAGCCATTATCTATCTGTTAGCTATCTTTGAGGAAGATTTCTGGAACTGTTTACATCGTGAGGAGACTTCTTGGACAGTTAGGAAGAATGTCTCAGGCATAAAATGCTGCATTAGGAAAAGAAAATGTAACTGGAACAGAAATAGCAGCAAGGACCTGACTGAGGTGGGGTATTTCTCATTTCTGGGCTTCTGGGAAGAAGGGAGCTAGGACTGAGTTGGAAGCAAGAAAGCTATGTAAAGAAAATTAAAGAAGGTCAAAAAGCCTTGGCCAGCCTCACAGCTCTTCCCAAAGCAGGCTCTATTTTTGATCGTTTGCATGATTGTATGATAAATTACATTTCACATACATAAACTTTTAGCTTGCTTACCAGGAGGATACAACTTAATGTGCCTTAATTTTATCATTGTTGTTTGTGAGGATAAAATCATCCGAGTTATGAATAAACAGATGATAAGCATATCATCTTTATGAATATACTTGAGTATTACATTAATATTTTATTTTTAATAAAATATATGTTGAGAAATATACAATATATGTTGAGAAACATACAATATACAAGATAACAAGAAATCTACATTGAATCAACTTGAATTGCTTTATTTCCCCTATTGACTGATAAGCGTGTAAAATAGTTATTTTAACCTACATAGGTATTCAAATATACAAACTACTTTGAATGAGTATTTGTTTTTCTACTACAAAGTGCTATCAGTTCCTATTGAGTTCATAATTTGAGAAAGGTCTTGTTAGCACCAGACTTCAGGCAAAGGCAGCTTTCTAAAAATGTTCCCATCCTAACAAAAATAATCATCTTTTTATTTACAGTAATTTATTTACTCTTATGCCTGAGCCCCAGTTTTTGAAATGTATGAACTAAAATATTTGTAACTATAGAGAATTCTTTCCACTTCTGAATCTTATAGGTATCATTCCTATCCATGGGGGACCAAGAATCACCCAACCAAAAGATGAAAATGCTGCATTTTGAGTGGACTTGGTTTTCTCAGTGAAGTTCAAGTTCTGGACTTCAGCCACTATTGCAAGATGCCCAAGGATTGGGTGCTGCTGGAGGGTGTAGAAAAGCCCAAGATGCCGTGGGGCCTGCAGGACTTCTTTCTGGGGGTCCTGTGCTGGAGTATATGACAGCTGCAGTGCCTGAGGGCTTCATTGCCAGAACGCATTATATACAGGATGGCAGAGCTGTCAGTGTGCTGCTGGGAGGAAATGTTGCAAAATTCATCTTTGCGGGGGTGGGGGGAAAACCCAAAAACAACAACAAAAAAAAACGCTCTTACAGAATTTTCCTCAACATTAAAAAAAAAAACTTGTCATATTTTTCAAAGGCACATTTAATACTCAGAATTGCTAAAAGTATATTTAAAGGCATCTAGCCTTCCATATGCAAAACATATTTTAGATAAAGACAGTTACAGGACTCAGAATAATATATGGGGTGATTCACTGTATCCTCCATTTGTATCTTTAAAGAAATGCAAAATATGTGATTGATTTTTTTTTTTTTTTTAATGGACGGGTTGGTTCTCGCTTAACCACTTGGGTGCTGGTGGTCTTGAACTGTGATACAGTGTAGACAGTATTTGTAACCTTGCACAGCCTCTGGGGGCAACTGTCAAACTGTCAGATTTAAGTTAGACTAATAGAGTATATTGCTGTACAGTGTGTGTATATGTACATACGTGAGGGTGGAAGGAGAGAGGTGTTGATTAGACTAATGCTTTGCTGCTCATCAAACTTATAGTATTTTTAGAGCACTTTGAAGGGTTCATAGAATCTATGAAAAAAATGCAATATTCCTCATCCTAAATCCCTCCTTATTACAATTACCTAAATTGTTTATGAATTTTTATTGTTTGGGAATTTGAAATGAAAATAAGTTAAATCCCTTTTTTCCTCATTCAGACAGCTCAACGAAAGAGAAATCAGAATGCCAAACTGTGTATCATCCTTTATGCAGGGAGAATTACGATGAAAATCTACTAGATTCTCATTGGGCTTAAACTCCTTCTCTTCAGTCAGCTTCTTAAAACTCTGGTGTAATGACAAGAAATGCCCTCATTGCCAAATCTGTCTACACTTCTAGCTACCTAAAGAGCAATGTATTCTACATAATTAGTAATCTGAAAGTTGAAATATACTTTTTATTTACTTTTCATGGAGTTCTGTCATCTTTGTTTACATTGATTTTTTTTTTAGTATGATTGAATCGATTTTAGTTCAATATATTTACAGGGCTTGAAAGACCATAACCTTCTTTCTGTCTAGTATGAAAATCTACACTATTTTTTAAATGAGCATATTTAATACTTAAATTATATCCAAATTCCCTTTAATCATGCATTAATGCTTTGAAGATTGTCAATGGATCTTTCTTTAAGCCAAATTAATAATTACAGATACACTGTAAGGTAAGATAATAGATGCAAATACAGTAATGAAAGTTTCAGTTTCAGCTTTCAAACCTATTATCCATATGTAAAATTCATAAACAAAATCAAAATGCTATGATATTGATTTACCCAGGCAAAATTTTATTTCTGTTCCAAGTTAATTTGAACCTGCACTATAATTCTTTATATCTTTCAATGTATGGAAGGGGCACATTTCTTCATGCAGGAAGCACAGGCCTAGAGAGGCACAGATTCTAATTGTGGGGTGAGAGTTTGAAATCAAGTTCTTTCCCAAATGGTAATATACAGTAAACAGAATTTAGAAAAGAATAGTATTCAAAAGGCATACCATAAGAGAAGAGAAATGGTTTACTTGAAGGTGCTTTAAAGTGCGTATAGTTGGCTTATTTTCCATGTAACTCTTTTTTTTTTTTTTTAGACAGAGTCTCCGTTACCCAGGCTGGAGTGCAATGGCGAGATCTTAGCTTACTGCAACCTCCGCCTCCTGGGTTCAAGCAATTCTCCTGTCTCAGCCTCCCAAGTAGCTGGGATTACAGGCATGTGCTACCACACCCAGCTAATTTTTATATTTTTAGTAGAGACGGGGTTTCACCATGTTGGCCAGGCTGGTCTCAAACTCCTGACCTCAGGTGATCTGTCCGCCTTGGCCTCCCAAAGTGCTGGGATTAGAGGTGTGAGCCACTGTGCCCAGCCATTGCTTGTAACTCTTTTAGGTGATAAGAATGGGTATTTATTATGCTAGAAGTCAGTGAAAGTTAAGCAGAAGCTCTCCTTTTCAACAACAGCTTCAGGCCTATCAACTCTATGTGGATAAATGTATTGTTTTGCTAAAAGTATGGATATGCTCTATGTGAATTCTCCCTAAACTACCACAATCACTGAATCTACATTTTCCCATGTCTCTAAGAGAAAGTCAGGCAGTGGCAAAAGCACCGTTTTGTACATGGAGTCACGTCCCCTCAGTGAAGTTAACTTTTCAGAAGCCTTTCTAACTCAAATATGGAGCACCTCCCCTCATGACCAAGAATGATCATTTTGTTTTGATTCTCCAAACTGTCTATTAGTGCAAAGGAGTTGTTACACGAACTTAATAGACCTCCTAATCTTTTCTTGATTGCATTTATTTATTTTTTCCCTTTCTCTTGTATAATTTTTAATGATGTGTTGTGCAGTGAAATCCCTGTGAATGCACCTAATTTCCGTAACTGAATATTTGTATGGAATAGAATATGAATCAGTCTTTTCAGATTACTTTTGAAACACAAATGTTTCTGTTAATTATGTTTCGATCCACCAGCTCTTTCTGAATTATGTGTACTTGAAACCTTAATTTGCTTTTTAAAAGCAAACTGTTTCATTCTCAGGGAAGCGACTGCGGCAGGAATATTTGCTGGCTTGTTGTTAACTTTGTCTTCCTCCAGGCATGTAGTCTTGAAATGGAGACTTCAAGGGAATAATAACATGGACACTTGGACCCACCGCTTGTGGGTGAATTTCAGAAACCTAGAGAAATGCTGCTTGTTTATTGTGGACATTTGTGTGGCATTAGGCAGTGTTCACAGAATGGTTCGGCATTCTAAAGCAGAACACAATTAAGAAACACTGTTATGAAATTTACTCAAATGGTATAATTGATTAAAGGTTAAGGTCTTCCTATAGATATCATCTATGACTCATTAAATACTATGAATTTTGATGTCCAAAAACAAATATAGGACTGGTTATGTACAATTCCAGAAATATCATTCATTAATCACCACTCATTTTTAAGATGTGTGAAGACTGTAATATTGGCTACTGAATGTTGTCAGTATTAATATGCATAGAACCCACATTCCTCTTTTTGATTTGATGTATTATAAAATGTATGTATTGCTATTTGTCTCTTTTTTTGGAAGTAGTGAGGAATCATGCGCAGTCAATATGCGGGGCTCCTTTAGAAATGACTTTAGGTTCTGTCTGAAGGCAGGAAAATCTTCTTTTTAAGGAACTTTTATCATTTGCCTTTTACTTTTTCTATGATGGTTTTCATGAGCACTGAAATCACTTGGAGAGGCAATGCAAAGAAATCTATCTGAAACAGCTTCTTGGCACCCTGGAGACACAACTATGAAGGGCTGCAACACAAGGGGAGCTTAATGCTTCCGTATATTGACATTGACTCCTTGGGTGAAAGTCTGTCCAAATATAAAATTCTTCATGTTCAACAACTAAATGTGATAAATGAACTTCATGTGTGCTTATATTATATCTTTGAGATTGTATTAGTTATCCTTTAGTGAGAATTGACAGGTTTGAGTAGCTTATTTTTTCAGTTGAACTGTGCTGCTAACAGTACGCTTACCCTTGAATGCTGTTTTTCATATTGATAGGAAGACACAAATGTCTCAGGGAAACAACTTTGTGATGAAGGAATTCTTACATGTGTCATTACAGTAAATTGCATCTTGTAAATATGACTGTTGTGGGTGATTATAGTCCTGCTGTGATGTTGTTTTGAGATCTGCAAGAGGGACAGGAAAGATTTTATGAGTTTCATGGGGCAACTGATGGATATTGCCAATTTACATATTTTTTGAGTTCACGGGCAATAGTTGTTTTTTAAAAATGAAGATCACATACCCTAAAATCACAGCTGCATACTTGCTATGTGAGGTATACTAGATGCTTTATTGCATGTTTATAACAATTATCTAATAATATAAAAAAATTAAGATACAGATCATTGTATTATCCTAAAAGTAAATGAACTGTAGTCTTAATTCAAAACTGAATGTTATTCCTCAGAACATGAGAAGCTGCCTTTTTCTCTCCTCTCCTTTTGTACTGTGAAGATTTGCCCTGGCCCCAGCTACTGTATTTAGAGATAAGAGAAGTATGTGACTGTTTAAATGCTCTCATTTGGAAATAGCTTACCTTGCTTTCTCCTGAACAAAGATCAAATTTTGTCTTTATGTATGGAGGAGTATGGCTGTCATTTTGACAATCAACAAATCCAGATGGATAGTTGGAATTGATATGGTGAGTTCACAAATTAAAAATTAGCTGAAGTTTTTGCAAACATGTTAAAAACTGGTCCCATAAAACATGCAGAGAGAAGTTTGTGCCAGAAATAACAAACCAAGAGGAACAACTGCTTTAAGGCCTTAGCACCTTTAAATCAGACTGTGAAGGTCACTTACAAAATGATATTCTTAACCCATGATTTAGCTCTGCATTTCAAGTGCCATTTGAGTCAAGATTCTGAAATAGAATATAAAGCTTGTAAATGGCTATTAAATTTTAGCTAAAACTCTTGCCCTCCATGTTCTGTGTGTTTGCCTCATACTGCCGTGAATTTTGGAGGAAATGGAAATGGTTTAGGGATACTTCATGTCATGACAAAACACATGAAGTATTTCCATGAACCTAACCTTACTTTGAGGGAGGTTAATAAATATAAGTACTGAGAAGGGAAATCTTGACTTACTAAAAATTAAGGATAGATCTTTCATGGAGGTGGAACAATCTTCAAATAGAAAATATGTTTTGAGAAGTCAGAGAGCAAGAAGAAGGCAAGGAATTGCCTAGTGCCCTGGTCATCCAGCAGGCTGCCCACTAGGGGGTGAGCAATGGCGAAGGGTAGCTCCGGAGCCTTCAGTGATTCCTGCTGCTGGGTTTCCCAGAAGGAGCTGACCAGATGCTTCACCAGCATGCAGCTATTGCTGGACTTTTAGCCAGGCACCGTCACCAACAAGTTGACCACCCAGAACAGTAGCAAAAGGCTCCAAAGTCTCTTCATAACCTGCTGGCTGCTGGAATCCACAGGACAGGGTCCCTAGGAGGCATTCCAAAGACATTAGACTCTTCAAAGAAGCACTTTTATCTGCCATTAAGTGAGTTTGATTCTGCCCCAGGGGTTACGTTCCCCATCTTTCATCCATGGGCTGAGGCCCACTTTGTCTGACAATGCAAATTTTACAAGAACTATATGTGAAACTTAAATGGATACGTGCAGGCAGATTTGAATATACTTGTACTAGCTAAATTAGAAAAGAAACATTGCAAGCTATTTTAGTTGTTTGCAAGCAAACCAGTTGATAATCAGGCTGTAGAAAGATTCTATTATTTTACTCTTCCAAACTGAAAAACAAAAATTATTTGAAAAACTTTTGGGTGCATTTTGCTTACTAACATTTAGTGGGTCAAAACAAAACTATAGTGCTTCCTGTATTCTGTTGTTCCCAGTGGTGAACTTGTGAGGATAAACAAGAACAGAGCTGTCCTCTGAAAGGAAGAGAATCCCCTAATCTCATGTTGCCCAGAGCTTCTGTTTTCTGGACAGCCCAGGATCCAAGACAAAGGCCTGTGCCCACAGAAGCAAAAATACCCTCAATGTGCTTTTTTTTCCTATTAGCCTCTAACAGTATCTTTTTGTTGTTGTTGTTCTAGCACCCCTCCCATGCGGGTCTCTTCCCTGACACCTCTTCCCCTCCCACTATTCCTATCCAAGGAACAGACAAGGTTTCCTGCACAGAGCTGTGTTATTAGAGGGAATGAATGTTCCGTAGTTATTTAATGGGGTGTCATGTGGAAGGCAGAGGGAAGTACTTCTCTGCACATGATTTCTATCTTTCGAAAACCTCTGCAACACTTCCTTCATGAGCACACCTACTCTAGAATGACCTGAAAGTTGGAGATCCTCAAGAAAAAAGAAATGGTTCTATAAAAGATTTATGTAAGATATGCAAATAGCTTTTATTTTTGCTATGATTAAATATGCCCTGTAAAATGCTAAAATAATTTTAAAATGTATTTTCAATTTTATTGGAAAATAATTTCTCTCTTATTGAGAATTTACAGCAATTGATCATCTCTTTTCTCTCACCAGCTTTCCCAATTTCTTCTTTTATGCTCTTAAGTCTTTTGATTAAAAAATATTCCAGAAGGCAATCATTTATGTGTGAAAGCTCAAATGCATACCTCAACTTTCATCGGTGGGTCCCGGTAGCGATTATCTATTGCTACACATGTTGTATAACAAAGCACCTAAAAACTTAGGGTTTCAGGTGGCAACCATTTATTTTTTTCTTATGAGTTCCTGGGTCAGCTGGAAGTTCTGCCTATCTGAGCAGAGCTCCACTGATCTCTGCTAGACTCTCTGCTGTGTCTGTGGTTAGTTGGCAGGTTGACTGAGGTCTAGCTGGTTTAGGATGGACCTAGAGGGACAAATCAGTTCTCTTCCCTGGTCTCTCACATTTTTTCATCAACTTAGCACAGATGTGTTTTTGTGGCAGTAGCAAGAGTTGAAAAGAGAATGCAGAAATGCACACCTATTTTAACAAGCCACTGCTTGTGCTGTTTTCTTCATTCTCAATGGTCAAAGCAGATCACACGGTCAAATCTATCATTAGTGTGGGGAGCTGTATCACGCTTTTACTGCTGTGTAACCAATTGCTATAAGTTTCACAGTTTAAAATAACACACATTATCTCACAATTTCTGTGGGTTGGAAGTCTGAGTAGGACTTAGCTGGTTCTCTGCTCAGTGCCTCACCACTGTAATCAGTGCTGGCTAGGGCTGGGGTCTCACCTGAGCCTGGGGATCATTACCCAAGATCCTGTGATTATTGACAGGGTTTATTTCCTTGTGTTTGTAGGACTGAGGTCCTCAGCAGCTAGATACCATAGATGCCACCTGTAGTCCCCTGCCATGTGGCCCTCTCCAGAGACAGTTCATATCGAGGCAGCTGGCCACTTCAAGGTCCACAGGAGAGTCTCTCTCTCTCTCTCCAGTCTGCTAAGATAGAATCTTATAACCAAATCACAGGAATGATATCCTGTTGCCGTAATCTAGTGGGTAAAAGCAAGTTACAGGTGCACTCTACACTCAAGGGAAGGGGATTATACAAGAGCATGGTCATTGGGGTCACCTTGGATTGTGTCTGCCACAGAGCGCAATACCAAAGAACACAGAAAAAGTAGACCTGAAAAATTGGGGCCATGAAGTACCGAATGCCACAATATCAAATTACCACCTGATAAAAAGGCTGGAGAAACGCCTAGAGCCCTGTATTTGACAGGAGGTCTCTGGACGGTGTCTCACAGGGTCCCGAGCAGATGCCTCCCCGCTGCCTTCCTCTGCCCCTGAGCTCATGTGCATACGGCTAACTGTACCCTGGCTGCCTAGGTGTGTGGCCCCCAGCAGAACCTTGGAGCTCACACACATTCGTCCCCCTCATGTGGGATCATGGCTCTTCTGCCCAGAAACTACCCCCGCTTCCTTCCTCCCAAACAGCTCTGATGGATGACTGCTCGATGGTCTGGAGAAGAAAGAATTATGTGGGAGTCTCATGAAAATGACCTCAGAGTGCAGGACATAAATTCCAGAACATTTCCAGTCCCCATCCCAGGATTCTGTTAGATGTATTCAGCAGCCTATTTGAAAATCATTTCTAATCCACCAAACAAACAGACAAACCTCAGTCAGTGGAAGGAGAAGCAGGAATGGAAATTACTCTTTCTCTAGAAGCCAGAGGAGCTTTCAGTATCATCACAGTAAATATCCTTCACCTCCTTAAAACTCGGTGTGTTGCAATCTGCTATTCTTATTTTAGTCATTTATCAAATGGGGATATATTAATTGTTCTCAGTAATTATGTTCATATAGTAGAGAATAGGAATTAAATGAATTATAGAGTATAGCTTGATATAACTACAAACTACAACCTTAAAGAAATACCTTATAAGCCATGAATAAAGGAAAATGTCTCCCAAGTCTCCCAAATTTAAAGATTCTGTCTCTCTTCTCAAGACTAAGCATATAATTTTATATTCATTTTACTTTTTATATGATACTGCTCCTATAATGTAGGTTTAATTTGCCATCACTCTAGAAAGACTAAAATGTCATAAATTTATGTTGTACATACACTTGCTTTTTTAATCTCTTGAGCCATGCCATTTGTCACAGACATTGTAACCATCTTTGGGATATGCAAAAAAGTTGTTTATATAACTCAGGAAAATACTTGTCATTTTCATAAGTATATAGGTACTTATATTGTACATTGTTCAAGGATCAAGAAACAAATCACTTAAAGCCTAGAATTTCCTAAATTTATTTGCACATAATATAATGAGTAAGCATCATTAAGAATTTAGGCCCTGAGCACACATAAACTTGGATCAGAATGCCAGCTCCATGATATTCTACTTGTATAACCTCTGACCAAGGACTTAACCTTTCTAATGCTTAGCTTTCACATCTGTATCATGAAGATAATAGTAGATTCCACTTTAAAAAGTTGTTAAGCATAGGCTTGACACAAGAATTAAACACTATAATAGTGGTAAGGAATTCAAGTGCAAAGTCAGCCTAGAGCAGACTTACCCAATGCTTGGCCCAGGCCCCCTGGACCCTTTGACAGCTTCTGTGTACTGGCCTCCTGGTACACCTCCTTTTTCAACAGCCTGCATCTGTTTGTCTTTGTTTTGTTTTATTTTATTTTATTTTATTTTTGAGACAGGGTCTTGCTCTGTCACCCAGGCTGGGGCACAGTGGCACAATCTCGGCTCATTGCAGCCTCTGCCTCCTGGGTTCAAGCAGCTCTCCTGCCTCAGCCTCCCAAGTAGTTGGGATTACAGGTGTGTGCCACCACACCCGGCTAATTTTTATATTTTTAGTGGAGACGGGGTTTCACCATGTTGGCCAGGCTGGTCTCAAACCCCTGACCTCAAGTGATCTGCCCGCTTCGGCCTCCCAAAGTGCTGGAATGACAGGTGTGAGCCACAGAGCCCGGCCAGTCTTTGATGGGAACTGTCCTCAGGTTGGTGGAACCAGCATTTCCTGCTGTCTATAGTACCGGCTAGAAATTTCTGCCTGCAGAGGCCACCCCTATTCCATGACAGAGAGATGCATGGGAACCAATCCTCCAGCACCCTCACCCCTGATTAGAACAGCTCTGAGTTGTGCTTTTCACTCTCACAGTTTCCCTGCAGAACCGAACCAAAGGCACCCTTTGTTGTACTGAACCTAATGAGGCAACTCTGGCTTGGCTTCCATCCTGTCCTGATCTGACTTCACTTATCTGTTGGTTTTCCTGGCAATACTTCCTAACAAATTCATCCAAGGACACACTTCTGAGGAACAACACCTGAAGCATCTTCAGAACATAAAAATCCTAATCAGTATTAGCCCAAAATATTTGTGTCAAAGAGTGTGGATTGGCAACCTCTTCATGATACACATGTGAAAGGAAATGATCACTGATTGGTGCTACTGTGGTGGGTCCTGTGATAGCATCCCCATTAAGCAGGAATGAAAGTAGGCATGGTCATCAATAGCAGTGACCGCACCCCTGCCTCCTCTTCCTATACCAGTCAGTAGTTAGGTGTGGCTGTCAGTGGGAGGCAGAGCTCCACGGCATAATTAAAGGATGGAGTCACCGTCCACGATACCTCCCCAGCCTGGCTTGGGGGCTCTTCCTTCTTGTCCTCAGGAAGTGGGGCTGCCTCTCTCTGTCATTTCATTGTTATACTATAGATCAGGGGGAGGGGGGTCAGAATTCCAAAAAAAAGATGTCACAGGAATTGGGGAGACCCCCAAAACAGGTAGGAAATGGTCTTGCCTGGCCTCCAGTCACCACAGAGTCATCTCAGCTTTGGAGGAACGTCCATGTTGTCTGTGATAGAAGAAAAGACTGGCTGTTGCTCATTTGGTCTCTAAGACAGATGGAATGCTTTCCTCTTGCATCCTTCACCAGTTCTCCTCTGAGTGTTTCTTTCAAATAACCACAACCAAAGTAATGCGTGTCTTGGCACCTGCTAATTTATTTCTAAAATGCTTTTGAATTATGCTTATTAATTCCACTGTGAACTTTTTCGATGATCTTATCACCTGTCTTTCCAGGAAAATAATTCTCATGACAAAGATGTAACTTTTAGTATGAAGTACATAACAAATGACTTAATTCTATGCTAGTGCTTATCATCTTTGATCAGTCACATATTAGGAACTATTTTCATTGGAAATACTTTTAATGACAACAAAAGTTGTCATATCCCATGTTTGTTGATCTCATCACCTGCCTGGTGGGTTCTTATCAGTAGGACCATTAGCATTTGACAATAGGTGCTCCAGTTCGGAAAGATTATTCCAAAGTCATGGTTATTATTCCAAATCTGCTTGCCCCTAAAATGCATGTGTGAAGAGGAAGAACTTTCTCACCTGGCCATGTTCTTGCTCCGGATATGAATAAGTAGGACAATTGCCACTAAAATTCCTTTGGCCTCCTCTACTTCCTATGCTTGTCCTTCCTTCCCCCGCCTCCTACACAACATACGCACACACATGCAGATACACACACACACACATACACAAACACAAACGCATACACACCCCATCCCACACTTCAAGGAGGACAGAATCTTCCTTGCATTGGTAACCATTTCCCCTACTGTCAGGAGTTTGAGACCAACCATTTCCTACTGGTTACCACTGTCATTGGATCATTGAGGTGACCATTTCCTACTGGTTACCATTGTCGTTGGATAATTGAGGTAGCATGAAGATTCATGTTGGCCACATTTCCAAATCACTACTCAAGTCTTTCTCTTTTTTCCCCCTTTTTCTTTATTCTAGAATTTGGGGTGCATTTCTTCATATATTATCTCTGTCTAACTCTGTTTCTAATAGGAAAAATATCTCTGCCTACATAACACGATGATTTCAAGATTCAATACTGTTTATATTATTTAATCTTACAGCTTGTCTTCTTTTCTACGTTTTTAATATTCTAATGTGTATTGCATACTTTAAGAGATATGAAATGCCATGGAAACTTTGTTTCTCAATTTTCTCCTGTAGATTTCATAATCCAGTCTCAGGAGTATTTATAGGACAATCATTTTAATCTTATTTCCCTCAGAAGCAATACAGATGAATCGCTAACTTTAAAATAAAATTCTGCTTTCATCTTTAGTATTTAAAAAGCTTTATGGAGCTATGTAGAGTTTTAAAAACAAACACACAAATAAGAGTTCTACAAATAACTTAATATTTAAATCAGAAGTTCTCTTCACTTAAAGGTTAATTGGATCAATTTAAAGGCATGCTAGATTTACAGGGGACCATGTGTTGATGAGGATAATTTCTAAAATTCTCACCAGAAAATCAGTCTTCTTACCTTCCCCTGGAGAGGGAGAGATGTGTTGAATGGTTACTATGTGGTAGGCACTGTGCAAGGCACCTTATTTATTCATTATAACAGCCACTCTGAAGGGCTATCACTAGTACTATTGTAGATGTTTCTAAAACTGAGGTTCAGAGGCATTAAGAAGACAATAGCTAGTGGTAAAAAACAAAAAAATGCAGAATGCAAGGAAAAAAACCTAGATTTTGCATTGCTCCAATACCCATGCTTTTTATCCCCATTCACACTAAGCAAAACCCTTTCTATATCATAGAGATAAGATTATTAAAATTATGGGGCCTTATTTAACGGTATTGTCTTGCCTCTAGCTCTTAGTGGCCATTTTGTGCATGTCATTGATGTGTATGATTATAAATAGTTGTAGGGAAAAAATGCTCAATTAATTATTTTCAAAAGCACAAATGTAGCCTACCTAGAATTTTTTTCTTTTTTTTTTTTTTTTTCGTTGAGACAGAGTTTCGCTCTTGTTGCCCAGGCTGGAGTGCAATGGTACAGTCTCGGCTCACTGCAACCTCTGGCTCCCCGGTTCAAGTGATTCTCCTGCCTCAGCCTCCCAAGTAGCTGGAATTACAGGCACCCAGCACCACACCTGGCTAATTTTTGTGTTTTTAGTAGAGATGGGGTTTTGCCATGTTGACCAGGTTGGTCTCAAACTCCTGACATCAGGTCATCCACCCACCTCGGTCTCCCAAGTGCTGGGATTACAGGCTTGAGCCACCACACCTGGTGCCTACATAGCATTTAAATAATTATTTTACTACTGGAGCCTGAGCCTCCCCAGATTACTCACAACCCAGCCTTTTTTAATGTTTTCATTTGGACCCAACTTTCCATAAAGCTCTTTGGTAACTCTGCTCATGTCAACTCTTGATATATAATGAGAGCTCAAGTAATATTACTAATTAAGTGGTTCAAGAATCAGTCAGGCATTTTGGCTCTTAATGGACTGAAAGAAAAAAAGTCAATTGACTGAAGCATTTCCTTTCAGAAACAAAGTGAGAGATATACTGTCCATTTGACCTAAGGTAAACGACTTAACCACTCTGAACCTCAGTTTTCTAAGATAGTAGTGCTTTCTATTGTATTATCACAAGATTAAAGATGGTGACTAACACGAGAAATGATAAGTTCACCATGTGTGGATCAAGGAAACAAATAAATGGAAACAATTAGTTTTATTAAGCTGTATTTTCCCAAAGATGAGGGAATGCATTGCTGACTTTTTTGGTCTCATTTTCCTCATTTAGAAAATGACCCAGCCAGCATTGCCTCCTCTGTTGCACATGTCCAGCTCTGAAGATGTCTGTTTCAGTGCAACAGTGTCAGAGGACTGCTGATACCCTAGCATGCTGTTCAACTCTTAGTTGCAAGAGATAGAATACCAACTGGTTCAATAAGTAAAAGGGAATTTATTGGCTTGTATAATTGAAATAATTGTCCAATGCTTGAGGCATTGCTAAATTCAAGGGCTCAGAAGATATCAACAGGTCTCTCTCTCTCTCTCTCTCTACCCTGCCCCCCGCCTCTTTCTGTTTCATTTCTGGCCTTTGCTCTCCTCCATCATACCCTTACTCTCAAGTGGGTTCCCTTCTTCCCATGATAGTTCCCAGAAACACTAAGATGAAACCCTTCCAGTTTCCAGGCTATCAGAAGATTCCCTTGTCAGTTTGACAGAAATTCCAGAATCAAGTCTTAATAGGCCAACATGAGTAACAGACTCAGTGCTTTAGCTGGGAGAAGATGGTATAATGGGATATGCCAATTGCCTGTGTCATGGGCCAAACCTGAGTCAATCACTGGCCAAGGGAATGCAGTGTCCATCCCTGGAGCCCAGATCGGAGGAGCCCTTGAACACCATGGTTTGAGAGTGGGAAGGAACAACACTGCGAGGATGCTGATGGGGGAAATGATGACTCTAAGGATGATGAGGAACTAGGTTTTTGGTAGATGAAAAGCAGATGTTTATGAACTTGGCTTAGTCTTACAAGAAAGCATTTGCATCTGATCATTGTCTGGGACTCCTGAATAATTGCTCCTGCCTTCCTCTTCCATCACCTCAGTTAGCTTAGAAGTACTGAGATAAATCATCTCTCAAGCAAAACATATCAGCAGAGAAACATAATCAAGGCAAGTTAGGAAGTCTGGGGGAAAAAATGAATAATATCTGCATAGCTCTTGTGTTTCATTTGTCACAGAGCCCACTGGGTAAGGGTGGACAGAATAGTAATGCTAAATAAGCTGCAAGAATACGCAAATGCCCTGTGGTCAGTTTCCAGCTTGGCTGCAGTAACACCTGCTAACTCCCTGTTTTTCAGTTTTACAATACTCAGGTCAAAAGGGTTGTTGTTTCTGTGCAGGGTTGCCATTATTATTTCTCTTCACCACTCTCCTCCTTCTGGGTGAAAGCATGCTCCAGCTTTTCTCCAAACTCCTCTCCTCAGCCTGCACCATTATTAACCTACAGGCTCAGTCCTTCAAACTTTGGGTCCATCTTTTCTTTTCTTTTTTTTTTTTTTTTTTGAGACAGAGTCTCACTCTGTTGCCCAGGTTGGAGTGCAGTGTTGCAATCCCAGCTCACTGCAAGCTCCGCCTCCTGGGTTCACGCCATTCTCCTGCCTCAGCCTCCCGAGTAGCTGGGACTACAGGCGCCCACCACCACACCCAGCTAATTTTTTTGTATTTTTAGCAGAGACGGGGTTTCACCGTATTAGCCAGGATGGTCTTGATCTCCTGACCTCATGATCCGCCCGCCTTGGCCTCCCAAAGTGCTGGGATTACAGGCGTGAGCCACTGCACCCAGCTGGGCCCATCTTAATTAGGGCGGCCCGCAGTATACGCTGGCCAACTCAGAGCCACAAAAAACTTCTCCCACCTCTTGCAACTGTTAAGATCCTGCATTACTCCTGCTGGGCTAAGTCAGGTATGTCAGACAGATCCCTGAACATCCACATAGGTCCCTGTGTTAGCCTGTCCTCTAACCTTCTTTCAGAGGTTACCTGCCTGATTGTAACCCAAATCCTGGTCTGGCCTTTGACTCCAATCCATTTGGTTGAATCCAAAACAAATTATCTTCTAGAATCTAAAACCTAGCCTGCTGTACACCAAACATCACAGTAACTCCATGCAAATGGCTCACCCAGATCAAGCCCAAGTTTTCAACATGAAATTTGAGCAGCAGCCCTCACTCTTTCAGTTCACAGAGGTCCCGCTTTTCCTGTTCACTCACCTCAATTCTGTACTCATGTGTTACTGAGGTCCCAGTGTGCAATGGCACCAAGCCAGCCTACATGATCTATGGCACTGGGGGAAGTTGGGGGGTTGGGGTGGGAATTCTCCTATGTAAACACAGCGAAACTGGACTATTCTGATGGAGAGCCTCTAGTGAACTAATGGTGTTCATTCACTCATTTATTCATACAGTGAATATTCATCACATAATTTAGTGCTTCTGAAACTTGAGTGTGTATACAAATTCCTGTGGATCTTATTAAAATGCATATTCTGATTCAGTAGGGCTGGGATAGGGCCTCAGACTCTGCATTATAACACACTCCCAGATGATATGCATGCTGATGTTTTATGAACCAGAATTTGGGTAGCAAGGAATATAGACAGTAAGTATTTGTTGAATGTTAAATGAATGAAAATCTGAATAAAAGTTTTGAATACTAGTTTCAGTTTAGATAGAAAAGAGAAGTATAATGTTGATGGAGTTACTGGTAAATGGCAGTTAATGGGTCAAAGGTTTAGCCTTTGCCAGTGAGTCTTCCATGGTGTTGTCCCCTCATTATCCATCCTAATGACCTTTGACCCATTTCCCCTGCCTCTTATTAAGGGAATAAGAGCCAACTTCAGACTAACATTCCAATTGCCTGACTTTTAAAGTCTGTTCTTTTTGAACCACACACATAGTTTTTCAATGTTCTCAACAGAAGCATGGTTTTGTAGTCACACACACACCATGCCCAATTACTGGCAATTTTGGTATAACAAGGAATGTACATTCCCCAACCCTACTGGATATCAAGATCTTTTATGGCATTTCTTGTCTATGTAGAGTCTCAACAATGCCACAGAAACTCAAAACAGGTGAAAAGAGGAAGTGCTAAAATACCACACTAGAGACAAACCCTCTTCCGCCTATTTATTTTTTTCTGCTTACTGTTTCTGGATTGATTTCTTTGCCAACACAGATTTCTTAGCTGGACAAAGCAAACGCTCTGCTGTACTCTCAGAAAGTTCCACTTTTAGCTCACAGCTTAATGTGTGGTGCGGTTTGTTCTCTAAAGAAGGAACACAGCAGGTAAAAGGTAAATTATTTCACAGAGGTCAGCTGGGAGCCCATTCTCTTTTGATAAGAGGATTCTTGCCTTGTAGAGAGCTCATTAGAGGTCCCCAAGAGGCCCAAAGAAGAGGCTGGGATCAGGAGAGGGGGATTAAAAATGCCTGCTGAAAATGCTAGGGCTGTCATTCCTACCCCAGAACTCTGGCTCTCCATTTAATGAACAATTTTCCCTTAACTAAAGCTCACTGGAAATGATGGAATGCTCTCATGCATTCGTTATCTCCCTGCCTCTCTGCCAAATGCCTCTCTTTGCTGCATGCTTGTCTTAGACCGTAGACTCCATAGTCCCAGACAGGAATTGTAGAGAGGTCTGGTTCCTCAGATATGTCGAGTTGGAGGTCTATGAAAGTGAAATTTTATGTTAAGAGAACATCACCTTAAACAACTTTGGCTTTGCTCCTAAGTCCAACCCCAACATATATTAAATTTCATTTGTTCTCTCTGGAATGGGCTCTCTTTCCAACTTAGGTAGCAGGGGAGAAAATTATAGTTCTTGTTCACCTGGCACACCATTTCAGTTTAAACTGCTGTCAACTTGAGCTTAGCTGAGGTTATGAATAGAAAATACTCATGTCCCCTGACCACAATGGAACAGGCTTTAGGAAACAACCAACGAAACACAACAACTTCCTGAATAGGCAGCAGCTGACCACAAAGTTTCAACGCCCTAACTGTGATAACCATTGTAACTTTAATAGGCATCCTGGGGCAGAAGCTACTCTCTGTCAACAGTTAAAGGTTCCTCCACATAGATTCACCAAATTGTGAACTTTTATTGCAGAAAGGGCTCAGACAGAAGAATTCTAAGGCTTCACTCTGCAGGTTCAAAAACTTGTCAAATGTCACACCACTTCAGACTAGTGAAAGAATCACAGATTGGGGGGGAGCCCTCAGGCTGAATTTGGAAGGATAAATTGAAAAAGTCATACTTGAATTAAAAAGTGGCTTGAGTTGGACTTGTTCCATGAATGCAATTTAGCTTTTTACTGTGGCTGGTGACAATGTGGTATTTTCAGCTTCTGAGTTGATTGACAGTGGCAAAATACTGGAAGATTTTATTTAATAAGAGTGCCATTGCTAACTCTACATTAGGACAATTTCTTTCTCTGGTACGATCACTTTTTTTAAAAGTTAAAACACCCTTTTCTGTTTTATATTCCCCTTCCCCTGGGAAGAAAAAGTACATGCACGAAGAAGAAAAAATGTAAAACACAACCTTGCCATTTAGAGCTTTTCCAGGCTTATACGTTGTTATTGTTCTTTAAGGATACTGTATGCTTCCTAATATGGTTTTTTTCACTAGTATATATAATGTGGGCATCCTTACATGTCAAGGAGAACATCATCTATACCAGGTTTCAGCAAATGATGGTCCAAGGGCCAAATCCTGACCAATGCCTGTTTTTGTAAATAAAGTTCAATTGGAACACAGCAATGCCTATTCATTTACATATGATATCTGGCTGTTTTTGAGCTAGAATGGCAGACATGAATAGCTGCAACAGAGATAACCTTACCCATGAAGGCAAAAATTTTTACCATTGGCCCTTTGCAGAAAATGTTTCTAACCCTTGATCTACATTATTATGTTTTAACAGCTGAGCAACATTTCATTGCATCATCATATAATTATTTGTTTAATCACTCCTTATTGAGAGAGATTTAAGTTATTTCCTGTCTTAAATAACATTTAGGTTGTTTCCCATTGCATGGAACACTGGGCTCTAACACCCTTATCATTGCTTCTATCTTTACATCCCATTAAGAAATAGTCTGAAGATTAAAAATTACTAGATTCAAGGATTTTTCAATCTTTCTAAAGGGATTTTGGTAGCCATTGCCATGTTTTTTCCACTTCTACATAGAGGAGCTCTTATTATTGTGGTAATAGCTGATACAGAGGGGTTGCCCTTTCCATAGTTTCTCTTGACTATCATCTACAAAGCTATACTCACAGAGCACGAGACTTCGAGACCACACAGACCATCTAATGGAACTTGGCAGTGGGGCATACTCCATTATCGAGCTCCAAATTTGCAGCCCTAGCAATTGCTGAACACAAGGACTGAGAGATGATCTGTCTTCCAGTGGTTTTGTCCTCCAGCTCAGTGTACACCACATCCTTATAAAAACACCTTCATTCAAAAGTCAGCCTGTGGAGCCAGCTCGGAGATAACCAGAGTGGTTTGACTGGGGGGGCTTGTGTTATATCTTTTATGAGTTTGTCATGACACCAAGAGTAAATAATTAAATCCAGCCTTTTAGAGCCCAGGGTTTGGTAGCTGCCTCTTCTTGGGTGATGGAGGCTGCCCCATGGATGGAATGTGGCAAGTTAAGTTATTTCTGTTTCAAGTTTCTCTTTAGCCAGGGCCTGAAGCAGTCTGCTATGCTTCTGATATATAGCACTAGGTCCAAGCCCTAAGTTCCTCAGGACCCACTTTATAACTTGATATATGCTGGGCATTTTGTCTAAAGTAGCCTCCATTTCTTTTCACAATGCAGGGAGAAAAGCTAAAATGTAAAGCAGAAAAGAGTGGGGGACATTTATCTTGTATCTTCACTTGTTAACCACTTCTTATGGCCCTAAAACATATATGTTTACATATATTTACCTGAAGGCAAATATAATCTTTAATATTATTAATATTCATTATAATATTAGGTGTATATGTGTTATATACACCTAATATTAATTATGTGTTACATATACCTAATATTAATTAGGCCTTCATGGGTAAGGTTAATCTTTGTATATGCCTAATATTAATGATATATGTGTGTATACACCTAATATTAATAATATCAAAGATCCTGCTCGAAAAAACCTAGTTGATTTTGTATATAAGCTCAGCTTTCTTTTCTCTGTGTGGGATAACCTGGCACTGCACTTAATCCTAGTGGGACCAGTTCTGTTGGCTTTTTTCTCTTCCATGCTAGTGGAAAGGGTGACTTCCCAGCCAGTCAGAGACTGAGTAAGATAATTTATATAATGAAAGGCTATACAGCAATAGAAATGACTGAACTACTGATGTATGCCCAGGCAAATCTCAAAAGCATTGTGCTAAGTGAAAGAAGCTAGATACAAGAGTCCATTTACATGAAATTCTAGAAAAGGCAAAACTATGGTGAAAGAAAATAGATCAGTGGTTATTAGGGGCCTTGGATGGGATGGGATTGAGATAATCTTTTGGAATGATGACCATCTTCTATGTTTTGATTGTGGTGGTGGTAACATAAAAGCATATGGTTGTCAAAATTTACTGAAGTATAAACTCTTCAAATAGGTGCATTTTGTAATACATAAATGATACCTTAATAAAGTTGAAGTGATGAAAAAGAAGTAAAGGAAGGAATTTGGGTTGATTTATGAATGTGTGTCTTGGATATTTATATGGGTGGTAGTTCCATTGGACATTAGACAATAACAAACAAGAGCGCAAATATAGGAAGTGGTGAGGAGGATGACGGGCACGATTTTGGGCATGTCAAGTTGAGAGACACCCATGTGAAGAGTCCAAGTTTTGGATTGGATATGAAGATTTCAGAATTGCTAGTGCATTGGTGAAAGTAGACTCTCACAATGTGCATGAAAGTGGAAAGAAAGAGAAGACTCCAGAAACAAGGGCCTACCCTGAAGAACAGCCACGGGGAATCCACTAGAGTCTAAATTTTAGATGATTGCTACTCCTAGTATGGTCCATGGATCAGCAGCAATGGCATCACCTGTGAGCTTGTTAGAACTGCAGAACTTTGGGCTGTACTCCAGACCTATGGAATCAGAATCAAAATCTGCATTTTAAGACCCCCCTCCCGGATAATTATTATGCATGTTAATATTTTTTGAGAAGTGCTACTTTAGGTGGGCCTAAGTCCACCTTTTACTTCTACCAATTTCTTTCTAAAATCCAGTTGACAGAATAAAGGAAGCATAGGCTCCTGAAGCCAAGGATTGCATCATGGCGCCAAAATTGTTTTTTATTTTTAGTAAGAAAAACCACTGCATGCAAACAGAACTAAAGAAATGTTAATGTAAATGCTGTCTGTTTATTCAACAGGCTGTCGTAACTTCTGGGAAGCCATCAAGATTTATTTAGACTAGAGAGAACCTTTTTTCTTTCTTTCTTTCTTTTTTTTTTTTTTAAAAAAAAAAAACCATATACACAGAGAGACAAGTCTTAGTTCATTACGATCTACTTGAGGAATCATCTCCTTTCTTGCTTTTAAAAAAAGTCCTTTGCCTAAAGAACGTACATGCTTCTTGAATTCTTGCAGACAGACTGTTTGTTAGGAACTTTGATGAGTTGGGAATGTATTACAGCAGCTGTCACTGGGTTAACCATGTGATTGCTCCTACAGATGTAGTTGCTTGTCTGAGTGCATTTCCCACGAGAGGGGGCGTAGGTAAGCAGGAAGGTAGGAAAGCTGTCCAGGCTGCTTCTTGTCTGAGCTCCACTGCTTTCAGGCCGTGAGATAGGAGCTTGCCCGGGGTACTTGGCCTATTTGGTTAAGTTGTCAGGGTTTGTTGGTGAATCTTCATTAAAATGCAGAGAGGCTGTTGGAGAAATCATGGCATACTGGTAAGTGCTTGGGTTTTGGAAATACACAGGCCTGGATTTAGTCCCAGCTCTGCTACTATTTGCCTTGTTTTCCCATCTTCCTACCCTTAACTTTATTTTTCACCACTAAAATGGCTATTATAAGGAACAAATATAGTAATGGACTAAAAAACTTTATGTAAGCTGCAAGTGACTTACTGGTGTCACTTGCAGGTATTATTATAACTATTGTTGTGAAACACTATGCTAGTTATACACGAGGTGGTCTCATGGGAAAGAATAGGCTGCAGTTTATGCTCACTTTTCCTAGCACCCCTATTTATTCCCCACCCATATTCAGGGAAACTGTGAGTATATCCTTGTCGGAGGCTCCATTTGCACAGTAATCTTTGTGAGTGACACCTCAATGGATATGCAGTGCATCCCTGCATGGGCTGCTGCTCTGCACACACACACATTCCCTCCTGACTATGATGTCATGTTCTGGATTTGGGTTCCAGGGCCCAATTGCTTTTCCTTTCCTTTGATCTCATATTTTATTCTTAGAAAAGCCACAGCTGTCAATCTCAGATTTCTTACTGGGCAGGAAAGTCCTTACGTTATATACAGAGAAGTGATATAAAAAATACCTGAGAATTCTCAAGCTCGGCCCATTTTCCAAGTGGAATGTTTTCCTTTACAACACTCATTCTAAGGGCAGGTTGACCCTAAGCAAAAATAACGTGTGTAACTTCCTGAGGCTGTCAACTTGATGGGATGTGACATATAATTGGGTGGAGCTTTGTACTTACAGCTCCTTAGCCTCATTGTTGTTTACCATGTGAATTATTTTGGCTGATGGATATTATAGGACATGCTGCAAGCAGTGGTTTGGTATGTACTTGTGTGGTGGGATTTTCACCTTATAAGTTTGCTGTTTTCATGAGAAAAACATACTCAGACAATCCTGGTGTTCTAAGGGGAATGAGGGACACATGAAGCAAACCTGGCTTAGTTTGCAGCTTAGAGGCAAGCCCAGCCAAGCCCAACCTAAATGAATCAATTTAGGTTGAACTATAACTGAGAAAGAATACTTGTAGTTATTTTAAGCCATTACATTTTGGAATGGTGTTAAACACACCCCATTTTCAACATTTCCTTCACCTCATTGGTCCTGTGGTCAGTTGATCCTGTCACACTTCCACCATCCCTTACATCCCTCATAGCCTTATTTCTATCCAACAAAGATACTATAGTTCATCATTATAATTATTTCCTTGCATTCATGCTAAAGTATATACTCTGGGAAACCCCTACCTTAATTACATCAAACTTTCACCCTATACCACACTTATACCAATGTAGCTGAGCCTGGCCAGAACTTGCTAGCTGGTCTTATGAATGTCAGATGGGCTCTTGGTGCAGCCTAGCAGTACCACTATGTTGCTCTAGGCCCTTTACTCTCATAACCTCTTGTTATTCCTTATTTCATTTTTATCATCACTTAATTTCATTTTTTTCAAACTTGTAATACCTTCTCCCCCATACCTAATCTTTGCTGATGATCTTGCTTACTCTTTCACTAAGCAACCAGAAACAATCAGAAGAGAATGTTCATCAGTTCTCACTAGCATATCTTCCTAAATTCTTGCATCAATGCCTATCACTCTACCTATCCAGGGTCAAACCAACCTTCCTCTTAAAATCAACCCCTTCCTTATCTACTAGATCATCTCTTCTCATGAATTCAAAGATGCAGCTCCAGGGAACTGTCTTCTCTCTCTCGTCCATCATTAGTTTTCCTTCTCTTCCCATGCACATAAACATGCTATGATGTCTTCCATCTTAAAAAAAAATTATTAAAAATGTATTTTAATTCCACTCATGGTCCAGCCTCCAAATCATTTTCCTCTTATGGCAAATCTTCTTCAGGAAGTTTTCTGTAGTCACAGTATCTACTCTCTCTCTTCCCATTATTTCTTAAACCCACTCCACTTGGGTTCTCATCTCTATTATATCAACAGAACTGTTCTTGTCAAAGTCACCAGTGATCTCCATGCTGCTAAATCTGAATCACTCTTTCATGCTTGAAACATTTCCTTCATTTGGCTTCTGGGATTCCATGATCTTCTGATTTGCTTCCTACCTGCTCGTTCACTCTTTTTCCACCTCATTTTCCGACTGTTCCTTGTTCTTAGGACTTCTAAATATGGAGTTCCCAGGAACTCCAATGATTTCTCTTTTCTATCTACACTCATATCCCTTTTAAATACCATCCATAAGCCCATGTACTGGTGACTCCCACATTTATAATTAACCTGGGCTCTCTTCTGTGCTCAAAGCTCATCTGTGCAAATGATTAGCTTCATGTCAAGGTTTACTCTGTGTCTCTAATATTCCATGTCCTGTAGTTATCCTGCTTTTCTGGCTCTCAAACCTTCTCCTCTCAGTCTTTCCCACCTCAGTAAATGTCAACTCCAGTCTTTCAGTTTCCCAAACTTTGAGCTTTTTGATTATCTTGTCCTTCTCTTTCCCTCATATCCCATATTACTCATATCTTCCACAAATCCTGCTGCCTTTACCTTCAAAATATATCCAGAATCCAATGCCAGATCATCTTGTCCAACTCTACCACCCTTGCCCAAGCCACTGTCACGTTTCACTTCAATTATTGCAAAAGCTTCCTAACTGGTTTTCTGCCTTCATCTTGGCTCTCGCTGCTATCATCCAGCACAGTTTCCTAGAGAGCAGTTATGGGGGATAATGATAATACTGATAATAACAACATTGATTGCTGGGGGGTAAAAAGTGGCTTTAATTCGTTCCCTCACAAATGTATAGTGAAGGTCTACTCTGAGCCAGGCATTCTGTCTCCTGTCTGGGAGTAAGGAAAAAAAATGAGACAATATCCTGTTTCAAGTCGGAGGAGGGAAAACCTCAGTGATGTCAGCTGTTCAAGGGCAAGACCTTGCCTTATTTTTCTTTGAAATCGAAGTCCTAGTATGGGTGAAGATACGACACAGGGAGTTCTGAAAATGTATGTGGAAGTAGACATGGGCATATGAGAGAAAGAGAGAGGTAGAGAGAGAAGACACATTATCACAACATGTTCTTGACCACACTCCCCTTCTTCAGTTGTTCATCCCTCCCCACTTGCTCCTTTCTGATGGTTCCTGTTGCCCACAGAGTAATTATCAAACCCTCCACATCTGGCTTGTTTACCCCCCTTCTGAATGTTCTATCTTCTCTATGCACCGTCTCTTGACCACATTGTGACATGGTGTCTCTCATCCTCTGCTCCTGCTGGTCCCTCTGCCTGATATCTTCTTCTTCTCTCTTTGATGCCACTCATCCTTCAATGCTCAATTCAAGTGACACATGATGTAGCTACTGCTGTCAGCAGCTCACCCATGTCCCCTTGACTCCTTTTTCTGTGCATGTCAACCTGACTTCCAACTGCCATTCCCTGTGACTATGCCTTGGAGCCCTTTATTGTCACAGAGTCCATTCTGTCTGTGCAAGGCTCGCTGCAAGCACAGGAGAATTCACTGAATATCCATCCCCCTGGCCTCAGCAATTCTCATCCATAAGCAGCAGGGTTGCTTTTGGACAGAATAACTCTGAGGTGTCTGTTGTACACTGGCCCTCAGGCTCTGCAGCAAGATTGGTCCCTTGGTAACATGCCCTTTATTAGCATCCTTTCTTTTCCTGTCCTTCTGCCCACTTTCCTGCTGGTATTTCTTGGGAATTATTTCCAAAAGAAATTATTTGCCATCACATTCTCATCCCAGAGTCTGCTTTCCCTTTTCTCTGCTCTCTGAGAATGCCCCAAGAAAAATAATGGCTTCCCTGTATATTTTCTTATAACATTTGTACATATCTCTGGTATAGTATTTATAACAGTTTATTACAATTGCCTATATGTTGGACTGTGATGTAGTAGAGGCAAAACTCACATCATTCTAATTCATGTAGCCTCCTTGCCTGGCATGCACCTGTCACATAGCAGGCACCCAAAACTGATCAAACACAAGTGTTTTAGATTGACTTCTTCTCTGACCAGCCCCTTGCTCTATTCTGGCATGACTGGGATGCATCAGCAGTTTTCTCTAAATCCCTGTTTTTACCGGCATCTTCACCAAGAACTTGCAATGCAATTCTAAGATCCCTGGATTTCAACCAGAATAGCAAGAAGCAGCTATTGAAAAATAACAGAGAGGTCTAAAGGTTAACCAAATTTGTAATTATAAAAAGCTCAGCTTAATAGCACTTGGGGAGTTGTACGTGTTTTTAGGATGATTACTAAGCAAGAAGGTTAGGCTAATGAGGTTTGGGCCCATGACCCAGGGAGGCAGTAAACTTGCCAAGAAGAGCGAATGTAAGCTCCTAGCCCTTCTGGGTCTCCTGGGTTCTACTGGGAATATGGAGTTGGAAACAGCATCACTCCAACACTTACAGCAATAGTAAAGACACAGTGAATACAAATTCTCAACTTTTCTTAAACCTGTCAGATGACTAAAATTATAGGGCAACAAATTAGCCTAAAATCTGGAGATAGGCAGGCACCTGCAGGGAGTTTACCACTAGACTCCAGCAAGAGTTGGAATTGTTGACAAACTGATGGAGGTCAAATATGGGCTGCTGGGACAATGTGAAACTCCTGGGGCTGCAGGCATAGCGAGATTTTATATTCTCTTACAGGCTTTCTAAACACACCAGACACTCACAGGAAACACAGAGAAGAGTCCTGAGAAAACTTCCACCCTAGTGCTAGTTAGGGGAGATAAAAAGCAGTGACTATAGGACAGGCACAAAACCCTTAAACACTGTTCCCTGTCTTTGCTATGGAGCAAAACCCTTAGCCTGGAAGGGGAAGAACAGAAATCATTGCCATGGGGCACTGGTGAAAACCCACTGTATCTGCGGGAAGGGAATAGAAAAAAACAAAGCAAAACACATGTGCTTCTGGGAAGAGACAAGAACATAGTAAGACTGTTCAAAAAGGATGAGGATGTATTAAAAGGTCACAGGAACCAAAGTAAACAAATACCCATGGGCCAGAGCTGAAACAATCTGAGAAGCAAAATAATTAACATGGGTAGATAATAAAATGCCAGATCCATGACTCCATAGTGATACAATAATATCTGAATGAACAAAAGTAGGAGAAGGGGCAGCTCTTCCTTACAGAACAATTCCAATGAAAACATGCAGAAAGAATGAAGGAAATAGAAAATCGTAAGCAGAATGCCTTATTAAAAATGGTGCAGGTAAGGAAAGAGGCACCGATGGATGCAAAAATTAATGGAAGAAGTTTGAGGAGAAATAGGATATTTACATAGTCCCAAAGTATCCGCCACAAGGCATTTACCAATTATAAAATAAAAGACATTAGTCAAAAGCCTGGTGAAATCCAAATAAAGCCTGTAATTTAAAGTATTGCATAAATGTTAATTTGTAGTTTTGATAATTGTTCTATGGTTACTTAAGATGTTATAATAGAGAAGCTAGATGCATGATAAACAGAAACTCCTATTTTTACATTTTTTTGTAAGTCTAAAATTATTTCATATTAGTCATTTGGAAAAACATGCTAAAATTATGTCTATATTTTGTTCACTACAATAACATTTTTATGCATATGCATTGGAAAAATACTTGGAAGACAATATACAAAAATATCACCAGTGTTTATGTTTGGTTGATGGGATTAGAAAAACAAAATAACATTCCTAAAATTCTTCCAATTAATTATTTCTCTTAATTCTCAAAAACAGTTTTTATATAGCATAGTTATCCACATTTTACAGATGAGAAAACAGGCTCAGAGAGGTCAAATGCCAAAAGGAAGATTTCCCGAATGAATCCAGATTCACTAAGCCCAAGGGTTATGGTTGATACTACCTTTCTTTTCTTTTTCATATTTCTTTTTACTTCTTGTGTTTCTGTTTCTTTGGGGATTAATTAAGTAATGGAGTTACATTACATTTTTAGAGGAAAAAATAACAAAGTATAATGAAAAAGAAATGATATCTTGTATCTGAAAATAGTAAAATACTAAAATGCACCATGTAAGGGAGAAAAAAATTGAGTCTCAGTCCTAGAGTGCCATTTATGGATGGCAGGCCACTGCTTAGTTACATTTCTTACAACTCTTGGGAATACTACTGGGTTTGTAGACCAAGTACCTGCTGTGTTTCTCTTGTATCCTAGGTTTTAATGGTCTCTGATGCATTAGACCCAACAATATATTAGAAATATACTAAACACAAATTTTTTTTTTTTTTTTGAGAAAGAATGACAGGCTCATAAAAAAATCTGATGACAGACCTACAAAGAGTCTCATGAAAACTATTGCATCTATTCAGAGAAATGCATATATAAAATGATGTAACAATTCAAATTTCTGTGAAGTCTGAGCCCCCAAAGGCCTAAAACAATGTAATAGATGTCCAATACTGCACACTGTCAGTAGAGGTTTCAGGCCATATATGCAAGACAGGCTGTGAAACTGGTTCTTTTAGTATATTAGATTGTTCATCCACAACAGTGATACCTGATAGAAATATGTGAGCCATGTAAGTAATCTGTGGTACTTTTGTTGTTGGTGGTGTTTTTTAAAATAACTGGTTATGATAATATATTTTATTTGATCCAATATATCCAAATTATGATTATTTTAACATGTAACCAATATAAAAATTAAGAAAACATTTTACTTTTAGGTTTTATATTTTTTTCACACCAAGTCTTTGAAATCTGGTCTGTAAATTTACACTTACAGCACACCCCAATTTGGATTAGTCATGTTGTCAATACTCAAAAGCCACATGTGGTTAGCATTGGTCATTGCAGATACACAGTCTATGAAAAGGTACGAGTTGACAAGGCCTGGAGAGGAGTTTTTTTTTTTTTTTTTTCTTTGACAAAATAGAATTATTCTCTTCATTCTCCACAGGAATTAGGAGGAGGGTGCATCCTCTCACCTCAAGTCAAGTGACGGGGCTTCAAAGGGTCTCCTCAAAGGGCTTGGTATACACCACCTGTGATTTGTACACCAGAAGGCGTGGTATGTTATTTCCATCTGGTAAAAACCAGAGGTGAAGAGAATGGCTGGTGCCACTCTCCTGGAGAAGGCACAAAGACACAAAACTTCCAAGAGCAAGGCCAAGTGAACTTGTGGAAAGAGCGCTGTAGAAGGAAGTGGTCTGGGGCTGAATTTGAACAGCTCTTCCTCTTAAGCATCCACAGACCAACAAGCTGGAAGTGCCCTTTCAGATGCTGATGTGGCAGGAAGCAAGTAGAGGAGGAGAGGTACTGCCTACCTCAAACGATGGGGAGTCCCTAAGAACCCACAGAAATGGCCTGAGCTAAAGAATGAAAGCTCTACGGGGGCAGGGGTTTATGTCTCTGTTATTTGCTGTTGTATTCAAGTACCCAAAAGAGTACTTAGTAGGTGATAGATAACTTTTGCTGTATCATATTCATATGACTTACGATGATTCATATGAGAATGAACTATCTGGTTCTACAGCCAGATCACAACAGGACCATGAAAGACTGCTTTTCCCTAATCCCTGTCTCCTTGGCTAGCTTATCTTGGGAGGAGAAAAAGAAACAGATCAAAGTTCCCTACTCCCTGACCCAAGCTTTTGAAAGTCCTAAAGCAAGGGGAAGATAGGAGGTCTCATCTGAAAAACAGGCATAACATTCTCCACCTGGTAGAGTTGTAAGATCAGACAAGATGACCTTAGTGGTTATCACTCCCACAGTACCTGGCACATGGTATGCACCATACATATGAATGTTCTTTCTTTCTGCTTCTTTCCCTTCATTGTATAGACTGCAAAGCTGCCAGGGAAACCCAGCAGACATGGACTCGAGGACATATGTTTAAGGGTAAATCACGCCCACATCACAGTTGGAATGTTCTGAATGGACCCTGTTTCCTCTGGGAAGGGCCTGTGACCTCCATATCCTCCCACTAACTCTCCTCTTCTGCTAAAATACTAAAATACCCCAGGCTCAGCCTTCTTTGCCTCATCCGCAGCCTTTGGTTTCAGGTTTTTAATCAGAGGCAGCAAAATTACTATGGTTATCAAGCTTTTCTCTCTCCCTCTTGAAAAGTCTTGGACAGGCCAAAATAGAGAAAAGCCATTTTCCTAGAACTCTATTGGATGTGGCTTAACCACTGCATGCCGCATTGCCCAAGCCAAACAAGGGTCTTTAGGTCATAAACACATAGGCATCTCTGTACCTTCTTTAATAACAGGCATGATTTATGGTGTTTTGTGAGCTTAAATGAGATGAGATAATGTTTGCAATGTTCTTAGTAAACTGCCTAACATACAATAAAAGCTCTAAAATACGAGCTTCACTATTTAACAGAATTTTCCCATCTCGCAACACAGATAGAGTATATACAGTCTGGCTTGAAAATTTATTACTTCCCAAGTTGTTTCGTCCAGGATAAGGACAGAGGGTAGTATGATCACTGCTGTGAGAACATTCACATAAGAAGGTGCCACCTGCTCTGTCAGGTTGATGTCTACATGGAGCTAAAGATAGTTTATTTTGCATTTTTATCACTGAAGTTACTACGTACTCATAATAATAGGAAGCAGTATATCCTGCTTTAATCGCCTCTTCCCACTCAATTTACAGGTGTTCCTAGAATTCTGAGGGGTTACTCATGTCCAAAGTGGCTCAGTGTTTTTCTCAGACACCAGGCACAGAAAACTGGGGAGTCTGGTCAGAAATGAGCAGGTCTGTCTTTTGGCTGTCATTGTTCATGCCGATGCCATATGATCTCACACGTTTGTGGCTGGCATGATGGCCCATCTACCCTTTCAATTTACTGCATAAGCAATAATGGAGGCCCACACTTGTGTTCCAAGCATAGAGTTCTTTGCACTCACATGCCCAACTCTTCAGGCATTGTTTCTGCAGCTCAGCCACTGTGCCAGAGAAGCTGGCATTAACCACATGTTCTGCTGGTACCAGATGATGAAAGGGAGCAAGGGCATTCCTGGCAGAGGACATAGCAGGGACGAAGACATGGCAGTGTTAAAAATATGGCTCTTCTGGGGAACCTGCCACAGCATTTTGGGGTTCTAGAGCATTGTAGATTCTCAAAGGCAGGGAGTTGAAAAAAACAGCGGGGAACATGTGGCAAGTAATTGGAAAAGTGGGTTAAGATGAGACAGTAAACGTTCTTGAATGTCTGCCAAGTGACTGAAACTTTACCTTATAGGTGATGTGTTGGCCACAAAAGTTAAGCTTGACAGGGCTGAGTTACGTTAGAGAAGGGAAGAGCTGAATTTGGGAACGTGCTACCTGGAAGATGAGCTACTCTGGGGGCACTAGCATATAACCTGACTGTGCTTGTTTTTATTCCTACTAATGATTTGCCACCTCAGAGACAAGGGCCACAGACAGTTTGTGACTGTGGTGTACTCACACTCACACACACATGCGTGCACACACACATACGTACATAAGGTGAATCAAGGCTCTGTCCTTAGAAACACCTCTGGGTTTGGTGATGGGTATGGCAACTGCCTAAGCAGCTCCCAGACTATTTGAGGACTCAACTACTTAGCACTTATTAGGTGTCAGGCACGAGCTAAGTATTTCAGATGTTGTGTTTTATTCCTCTAGAGAAGCTCCCAGGTGAGAAAAGTTGATTGATTTCTAATCAAATAATTATAGTGCAGTGCAATCAGGGCTGTAATCTTGAATGTGTACCACATATTGGAGGGAGGAGCCAGCTATGGGAAGAGAGAGCGTGAGAAAATCACTGGACATCAGGAGACACTGTAAAGTCTTCTCAGGGACATCTCCCTTTGGAAATTTTGTGTTAGTCCCCATGGAGCTTATTTTACTAACCCCATGCCTCCCCTACCTCCCAAAAAATACTGTGAGGAATCTCAACATAAACTGCCAACTGTTCTCGTGCAAACAGCTTCAAGTTCTACTTAAATGAAATAGTGTTACTTATCCACGTAAAAAGCATCGAATTTTACAGGAAAGTTGATAAATTATTTTGTGAGTTCCTACAACCCTCCAGGCTGGAAGATATGGGTTTTGTTCTATATGTGTGATTTCACAACAGGGTTTACACATGCAAAAGCCTACAGGGGCAGTCCAGGACTATGCAAGGTAAAGTGAGCAGGTGGAGACTGAGGTGAACGAAGGTCCCACATCCTGAGAGAAGAGTGGAGAGCTCATGTCCTCTGCTACTGAGATCCTATAGAATTGCTAAGCCTTTCTCTCTGGCAAATATTGGCAATTTATTTTAAAAGTATTAAGACTCTGAGTGGGTGAAATAAAGCATGTCCACAGGCTTAATCTGGCCTGTGGTACCCTTGTATGACCTGATTTCTAGAAACCTCAGGGATTTCACATCACTTGCATGAGTCACTAAGGAATCATAAATGAGCCCCAAACCAATGAATTATAAGAGAGAACTCATCTCACATTTGAGGCAGACCCTATCTCCAAGAAGAAAACTCTTCCGTCAACACTGCAGTGACACCCTGACAAGGAATTTTCCCCTCTCGCTCATAGTCCTGTTTTTTTTTTGTTTCTCATAGGGCTCATCAATCAGTTAGGAGGTGGCCAGGTCTTCCAAGGAAATAGGGATGTCCGGTGTCACTGGAACTCCAGCTGTTGGTTGTGTCCTTAATAGTGGCAGATGGCTTTCTTCTCCTCTGCAGTTCTTGATCTTTTTGGTGATTGCCAATTAGCTTCACAGCTTTTAGTCCTAGAGACAAGAATAAATCAAAGTGAAAGATTTCTGTTGGAGTCTAGCCCAGAAATCTGGAAATCATAGCAGCAGTTATTGTGGAAACCATCTAGCCCAACTCCTTTACTTTACAGACGAGGAAATGAGGCCTGTGAGGTTAAGTCATTGTCTCACTGGCAGGAAAGGTCTTGGGAGGTCATGGGATTTTCTGAGGCTGGGGTGTGCTGAGTGATTCAGTTGGAAAGTTTGGTCCCCATATTACTACTTATATTGAAATGGAACGACTTTCAGTCTTTCAGGTCAAAAATCTGTGAGCACTTGTGGCAGCTGAAGGAAATTATTATTATATTAAGATAGCCAAGTGTAAAGAATTCCCTGGGAAACTCTGAGTGGCCTGAGCACTGGGAGAATGGAGTGGAGCCATGGAAGCTCATGCTGTTTGCAGGGGGGGAGGAGCCTGGCTTTTCCTGATCCGAGGTGGGAACCTGGGATTCAATCTGTGAGGCAGGAATCCTACTAACAGCACTCTCGCTTTGCTGGGAGTACCTGTTCCCATTTTTTTTCCTTTTTTACCCAATAAACCCTGCTCTTCTCACCCTTCAGAGTGTCTGCGAGCCTAATCTTTCATGGTCATGTGACAAGAACCTGGTTTTAGCTGAACTAAGGAGAAAGTCCTACAACAATATTATTGAAGGCGATTTGATGCATTTTAGGTTTATAACTGGTATCGTAGACTTGGCTTACATAGGCCAAAGTTATAAGCCTACAATGTTGAAGAGATAAGATTTTTCATCACTGGAGGGACTTAAGAGGGGATCTCAAACAAGTTTGTTCATTCATCCTAGTAGAGTCTTTCCCATCTTCAACATCAGCAACTTTCTAGGCATCCAGGCTCCTATCTTCAGGAGGATAGGAGCATCTTACGTGGCTCCCATTTGCCCTGGGCCATTGACAAGTGTCAATTGACCCATGGAGTAATTTAGACACCACTGAGCAAATTGGGGGAGGGATCAAATGATGTTACTCTTGCTGGACAATGTACAGGCTCATCACTGGCTGCTGAATCCTGTTTACTGATGACCTGAGAAGGATAACTGCTACATGATAGAGGTAATAGTGTGATACGTCCTCCCCTGGCAAGTGGAGGATCTCTAGACACTGGCTGGGCTCCTGATAGCTGGTAGTGTGGTCCACTGACCTCCTCTACCAGGCCAACTCTGAGTAGCTTTGTGACACTAACTCTGCTGCTGGTCACAAGGTCCCTTCCAGCCTCTCCACCTCCCACCTCCTCACTGTGTCCCCTTGCCCACTCCAAGATACACACATCTCTCCCTGAGCTATTCTTTCTAATCCTCTCAGAATGGGATGGGGATAGCCAGCTTTTCATCCCCAAATCTGTTATTGATCATAAAATGTTTTTCTTTTGCTACTCTGAATATGCACGTTCTTGCAAAGAAATTCCTTTCTTTTAAAAGCAACTTTTTTTTTTTTTTTAAACTAAGGACCTCAGAAGTGTGCTTGGAAATCCAGGCTGTGCAACTACCTTTTCTTTTTCAACACATTTTTGCTGTAACAACCCTACCCTGAGGGCAGCATGTAGAGCAGAAAGTGTTTGTTGCTGGGTGAATGGCAGGGACAGGATAGGAGTGAATGAAAATTGCAGAAGAATAATACAAAGATTCGTTTAAAACTTTTTAAAGAAAAACATGATACACAGAGAGTTTACATCACCTCCTACCAACTCTTGGTGTTTGCAAACTGTCCAGATAATTACAGAGAAACTGGGGCCCTGTTGCCTAAATGAGCCAGACTCTTACTCAACTTTCTGCTTCATACGTTGCTTTGTTTTGATTTAAATATAAATTATTTCACCCTAGAGGGGAAATGTGTAGATGTTCTCTATAGGAATACTATTATTGGAGAATGGTACTGGTTCTGCACCCTTGTGTTTTCAGAGGTTGCATTAAGGTGACTAATTTAGGCATTCCCCTCTCAAGAACAGAGAGAATTAGAGGAGGGCCCTCATGTCTAAGAGAAGCAGTCAGGAAAGATCATATTCAGACACGAGTAGGGGCCTGAAGTGCAATACAGTGTGTTTTCAAGGGTGGTTCTAAAAATTTAGTATTGAATATGTCCTTGAAGGAAATCTTCTTTATGTCTTTAATTTAGACATGATATAGAGTATGAGTAATTGTCAGCCTCCCTACTGGGAAAAAAAAAATCCCACTGTGACCTTGTTATTATCATTATTATTATTTTTACACTTCTGTTTCCATTGCTCCAGTTGTAGACATTTGAAGTATTTAATAGTCCATTTCTGATTAGAGGCTTGTGGTGGTGAAAGGTGGGTGTCTGTTGCTTATTCTGCATTTTAGCAACTCCTAAGGGAATTGCAAAGTTCTTCTAGGACTGTGGATTCCCCTATTTTGCTAGTTTTAAAGTTGACTAGAGCTTCACAACCAGAATCAGCCCCTGACTTCCCCAGTCAGCTTCTGGCTTCCCCAGGCTCACTGATTTGCTGGCTGAGCCTCATCTCCTGCCTGGGTTATGTCTCCCCACAACTTCAACTTCAGGCCACCTTCTGTCTTCCCAGGGCCTGGAGTTAGCCATGTGGCCTTAGGTAGCAGGGTCTTCTGATCTGCTGAGCTTACCCTCACCCTGCTGCAGTGCCTTAGCCTGTGTGCATGTCTGGGATCCTAATTCTCTGTCTCATTTTTGGCCTGATTATTTGAGAAGGTTGAATTTTGCTCCCTTTGTTACAGCTACTGGCTAGAGTCCCGATGACAAGGGACCAAATGCCAAAGCACTCTAGGATCTTGAATGTCTGCTTTCAAGATAACTGCCAGATATTCCTGGGTAGTTTCTTTTGATTTCAACATTTCCCTCCTCTTTTATCAACATAGGTGTATGGCCAGAGGCCTAAGGGGTAGGCTTTCAAATCAGACATTTTGGGAAGGCATCCTGGTCCTGCCCCTTGACAGCTGTGTGACCTTGGAAATTGTGTTCAGTGTTCCCTGGCCTTCCTTTTCTTTTTCAGAGGATAACAAGAGTTGTCACACAGTGGCCATGGTTTGCTGCGTACCCAGTACCTGTTCCTTTGTTGTTTTTTCCAACTGAATTCTAGTTTTATGCAGGCCTCTATCCTTCCTCCATAGAGCCATGCAGCTCAGGCAAAGTAAACCTCACACCCTTTGCTTTGAGAATGGACACATGTCCCAATTATATCCACTGAGAAGGGCGGGGAAGTCTTCTGCTGGGCAGTTCCTTGACCCTTAAGAGAGGGCAGAGGAGTCCCTTTTCCATCTCGATCCTGGGTGTGAAAACCCGAAGCTGCGGTAGTCATTTTGCTATACTTGGAGGATACGGCCAACACTGAGCATCAGAGATCACGGGGACAGATTGAAACTGAGGTATTTGATTACATGGTTAAAGCACCAAGTCAACCCAATCCTGAAGTGTGACCTACTGGGCTTCCTTTTTTAAGAGGATAAATTTTGCCGGGCACAGTGGCTCACGCCTGTAATCCCAGCACTTTGGAGGGCCGAGGTGGGCAGATCACTTGAGGCCAGGAGTTCAAGACCAGCCCGGCCAACATGGTGAAACCCCATCTCTACTGAAAATACAAAAATTAGCCAGGCATCGTGGTGCAAAAATACAAAAATTAGCCTGTAATCCCCGCTACTTAGTAGGGTGTGGTGAGAGAATCACTTGAACCTGGGAGGCAGAGGTTGCAGTGAGCTGAGATCACGCCATTGTACTCTGGCCTGGGAAACAGAGCAAGACTCTGTCTCAAAAAATAAAAACAAAAAATGTCTGGTTAAGTAAGTTTGGGTAGAGGGTTATGTTTTTTGTAGCTCAAATAATCTTAACTTACTAGTAAAGTTATTGAGAATGCCAAATAAGAATAAATCATTTAAAGTACTAAGTGCATATTCATCACACATTACTTATTTTTATTATCATTATTTTTTTGAGTCGGAGTTTTAAGCTTGTTGAACAGACTGGAATGCAATGGTGCGATCTCAGCTTACTGCAACCTTCGTCTCCCAGGTTCAAGCAATTCTCCTGCCTCAGCCTCCTGAGTCACACATTACTTATTAATGTAAATATTATTTTTATTACTGTTTACCTGACCCCCGTGGGCCTGCCGTTAGGGTTAAACCTATCTTCTTGGACCCCTGACCCACTTAGTTCTGATATGTGTGTTCTCCATAAATCTATTGCTGCTAAAATTCCAGTGCGTTCCATTCTCAATCCTTTCTGAGCTTGCGATTGCCAGAAAAGGGAAGAATGTATGCACATGTCCACAGGAATCATTAGAGGTTGTCCTCAGAGACTTGCATATAGAACGAGGGGAACTGAAACGTGTGATTAATTCCTTGATTCTGCAGGCACTGGGTAGAATTTGTTTTAGGCTCTTGTGTGTGCACACCCTTACTGCTATTATTCCCTTTAGGATTTGTCCACTTGCTCCTTTGTTTCAATTTGTTTGTGGTTCCTCGGCCTCTGGCTGGATTGCCATTTACTGCCTGGTTTCCTTCTTTGCTTTATTTTATGGTCTGCTCTCAGATGGACATGTTCTGTGTTATCCTGGTTCACAGAGTCACCCACAAAGCCCTTAGCTTTTCACCCATCAATCCTCAGGACTCATTTCTACTAGAGTTTCCTTCATATCCTCCCTTCCCTGCACGTTACCATATAGAAACACACAGCCCCGGGGTATGATCTGTGAAATATACCAAACTGAAGCATCCTCAAAATATTCTAAACATTCCAAACAGATATTGTGTCATAGAGAACTAAAACACGTGCTTCCTTACAATTAACAAGCATAAATTAGTTCCTCTGACTAAAAATAACAAATGCATTGAACATTGCTAAAGTGCGGTGTAAACGACACCTTGCATTTTCAAATTAACGTATGACTAATGCTCTCTGACACTTAGCTTATTCACAGCTGGGTTTTGAAGACGCTGAGTCCACTTACCATTCCAGATTATCACTGCCATTTTTATTTGTCTGCCTGTTAGAGAGCCATGAGATTAGGAAGACCTCAGGCTAACATAATGCTGGGATGTTCATGTTATCTTTTTTGTTTGTTTCATTTTTCAAAACGAATACAAAATTTTATAGAGAACCGAGAAGCGAGGAATTGAGAATTGGTGTAGGCCAAAACAGAAAATGAAGAATTTCATGTGTCAGCTGTCAGAGCAGGAATAATACTTTAAGCTCTATTAGAATTCTCTAATTAGGGAGCAGTTATCCCAGCCTCAAGAATATTGTAATTGGGTGATATCAACTGGGAAATAGGTTAAATACGTAGTTATCATGACTGGATTTAAACTTCTTATTTTTTAAGCTAATTCAAAGTTTAATTTTAGTGGCATGAATCTTCACTGTGCTCACAAGGGTAAAATACACATCCTCAATTCCTTACGGGCCTAATAATAATTTCTTACATCCTTTATGGTTATATCACCAACATCACCTTGAAGTTTATTAACATGTCTTATTGCTAAATATAGTCACTGCCTGCTGTCTGTCATGGGATGTGGTGGGTGACCTAAAAAATTGTAAATCCACAGATAATCCTCAAAATACTCTTGACCAGCAGTTACACCATCAGTGTTTTTGCCCAGATGTAAATAAGCTGCACATCACACGATTGGACGATTAGAGTGTTTCTACTCTCTGTTTCTGGGCTCTTTCTCTGATAGAAGTAATGATAAGCATTAAAAAAGGTTGTGGGGACACTTATCAAGAGCTGTCAGGGTTTTACATTTATAACTCATTCATGTTTTACAGTCAGTAGCACTTACGTTCTACTGCTTATGAGAATCATCTGGGAGAGTTTTCAACAAATTCCAGTGACCAGGTTACATCACAGAAGACCTCAGTGTTTTATGAATTCCCCAGGGGAGTTCAATGTGCAGTCCTCTACATTGGACTCTGAAGCCTAGTAACTTTAATTGACTTACTCAAGGTAATAGCCAGGAGTAAGTTTTCGAGGCAACATTTGAATGCAAATCTGCTAGCATCCAAGCTTAATGGTCTTTTACCTACACGTTCTCAGCCTCTCATGTTTGAATAAATAACCCTTGGCAAATTGGAGTGCATCACATAAGAACTAATATATTTAAAGTGTTTGCCACACTATTTATGTTAACATTCTATTCTATTCTGTTCTATTCTATTCTGCATTTCGTTTCTTATGTTGCTGCTTTTCTAGAAATTACACCATGGTGAAAAGGCAGTTATGACTGCTTCATTGGTTGAGACTCATGGTTGCAGGATGCATGTTCCTGGATCAATGGATGTTTCCTATGAGCCTCCAGGACCCCAACTGGATATTTAACTGTGCTGAGGCTTTCTTGCCTCCTCTTGCAAGTTTTTCCTGTGGATACACTCCCAGAAACAGATGCTGAGTTGGTAGCCACAATGCCACCTCTAGGTGAGGTTTGCAAGTAGTCAGATGGCAGCCCTCCCCCACCTGCCTTCTCCTTTCCTGGTCTGCTGGGCTGTGGGCATTAGCATTTAGATAAATAAAGAGATTAGGTTCCTGGGTCTTTGCAGCCAATTTCCTCTTGCCATTTTTAAACCTCAGGAGATTGCCTGGTGTGACAGAAAACATTCTAAGCGAGACTGAATTTTAAGGAGGAAATGAAACAGTTGGCTTGTGTGAGAGCAACAGGGTAGAATATTCACTTTATTTGTCCTCCTCGTTATGGTTATTGAATCTTGAGGGAAGGCTATGCCAATTAGGCTTCTTTTCCTACCAAGATTCACCAGGAGAACTGTCTATTACTGAAGGTAAACGTGGAGAGTTAGGAGGAAGGGAAGCGCGTGGGAAGTCAAGAAGGACTAAGCACCTTAAAAGATATGGCATGGCTAACCAGTAGCAGTGGGGAGGCCACGGACTGCAGAGGGAAGATGCTTTCCTGCTTTCCAATGGCAGTTTTGCAGGTAGTCTCAGAGGGACTTCTTCCCCCAGCCCTGCAGTTAGCGTTTCAGGTTGACAGGTGGGGCAGACTGAGTCCAGCGTGTGGGTCTGCTTTGTCACCAAGGCCTTTCAAGTCCACAGAGCTCCCTTTATTTGTTTCTTTTAACAATCCGTTTCTAGGCTGCAGTGGTGGATGTGCTCAGTTGGCAATGAGGGCAGCCGGAATAAGTGTCCCAGCAGAACCAGTGGGTGGAGATGGTTTGCTGTCTCGATTTAAAGTGCAGAGGATGTCTTGCGGGGGAAAACAGGAATTCCAAAAAACAACTGCGCCTCCAGGGAGGTAGCTTTTGACAAATCTTAGTCTTTGCCTCATTCTGGCACTGCTTAGAAGAGGTTACTATGCCTTGGGAGTAGGAAATTGTGCAGGTTGCCTTCTTCCAAGGAGGAAAATATGAAAATTTCTTTGAGAGAAAAATAACCTCGAATGCAACCATCACAGTATTGTGGTTGAGTGGGCAGCCTCAGGAAACAGACATATGTGTGGTTACAATCCAGGTGTGTCACCCCAGAGATTAATTGAGCCCCTCCAACCTTATCATCTGTACGTAAGGGGTGTAAGAATAAGAGCAGTGGGTCTCGAGCTTTATTTGCATCAAAATCACCAGGTGGACTTGTTAAATATAGATTGCTGGGCTTCACTCCAAGAGTTTCTGATTCAGTAGGCCTGAGATGGAGTTGAAGAATCTGTATTTCTAACCAGCTCCCTGGTGGTGCTGATGCTGCTTGTCTGGGAACCACATTCATTAATTCCGTGGATATTTATAAACCACGTGCTTGGCACTTATCTGAACACTGAAGCCACAGTAGTGAACAAAAATATATTCTTGCCCTCATGAAGTTTATATCTAGTTATAAACTAGATAAACAATAGACAGCAATACACAAACAAGAAAATAGTTAAATAAGTACGTAGCATAAAATAAACAGGATAGGGGCTACGTCAAGTTATGGTAGACGTATTTTTCTACGTCCAATGGTCAGAGTAGAATTCACCAGTATGTTGACATTTGAGCACAAACCTGAAACAGACTAGTGAATCGATATTACAGTTATTTGGGGAAGAGCATTTTAGACTGACAAAATAGCAAGTCCAAAGGCCCTGAGGCAGGAGCGTGCTACATGTGTTTGAAGAATAGTGAAGTGGCCACTATGGCTTGATAAGGAATGATCATGGTAGAGTATAGGAGGCGGTAAGGTCAGAAGTGTAATTGGCGGAATGCCTCTGGGACATTGACATGGGCCATTGAAATAGGATTGCAGTGGAGAATTTTATTAGAGGGGGAACCTAGCCTGACTTCCACTGTAAAAGATTTACTCTGGTTGCTGTGTTGAGAGTAGACTGTGGTAAAGTAAGGATGGAAGTATGGGAATCAGGTAAGAGGCCACTGTAATAACCTAGGTAATACAGAATGGTAGCCTGGACCAAGGTTGGGAGAAATGGTTGAAAATATACATAAATTATGTGGGTATAACTAACAGAATTTACTGATAGATTTTATGTGGGATAAGGGAGACAAAAACAGGAGTCAAGAATCATTCCAAGGTTGACTTCATTGTCTGGAAAGATGAAGTTGCTATTGGCATATACAGGGAAAACAGGAAGAATCAAGTTGCACAGGAAAAGGTTAACACAGCAGGTCATGTACCTTTTCCCTTTGCTGATTGTCATCAATATCCTTGCACTATGATAAACCATAGTCTGAATATAAGAGCTTTTCTGATTTCGTTGAGTGCTTCTAGTCAGTCATCAAGCCAGAGTGTAGTCTTGGGGGTCCCCTGACACACAATGTACAAAAGCAGCCTGTGAATTTGATTTTGGACATTTTAACTTTGAGACAGTTATTAGAACTGGGAGAGATGGTTGTAGGGTTTCACTGTGTTGGCCAGGATGGTCTTGAACTCCTGGCCTCAGGTGATCTGCTTGCCTCGACCTCCCAAAGTGCTGGAATTCCAGGAGTGAGCCACAGCCCCCAGCCATATTATTTTTCAATTGAAAGCTTTTGTTACCTCCAACCCCAAAAATATGTCATCAAGTACTGCAAAGAATGGAAGAGCACTGGCATATGTTAGTGAATTCTATGTTTTCTGAGACCAGACCTATCTTATCTCACAATGCTAAGCTTGAAAAGGCCATTTTCTATATAAGGCCTATGTAACTCTAATAGACTCTTTGTTTTTTTAAAAAAAGCAAACCCAAGCCTTTCTTTATGTGGTACTTCAGAAAATTAAAAATGACTTTGCAAATTAACTGTTGAAAATAGTGATCCTATACAGAACAGTGTATTGGCAAACTTTTTAATAAGGAGACAGATAGTACACATTTTAGGCCTTATGGGCCATAGGATCTCTACTGCAATTATTTAACTCTGCTATTACAGTATAAAAGCAGCAATAGATCCTACTTTAATGGGTATACCTATGTTCCAATAAACCTTTATTTATAAAAACAGGTGGCTGCCATAGGCTTTAGTTAGCTGATTCCTGTTCTATGTGACTCAGTCCTTTAAAACACACTGTCAACATATTTCATAAGCCATAAGATGTATTCTTGCACTTAAAAATAGTGGCTAAGACTAATAAATATTAATATACACCATCCTGGTATAGTTATGACTTGGAGTGGTTTACTTATTTTCTGTGTAAATGTCTGAGCCCTCTGCCATTGTCTGTAGTGGTAGCCTTCTGGAGAGTCTAAGACATCACATTAATTTCCGCCATAACTAACTCTTCCCTACTTTCCCAATATACCCACCGCCAAACCTTCTTCTTAGACAATTTGTGTTGCCTGAAGTTCTAGAAGGGAAGGACTATGATTCATGGGACAGCAGTGCAACAGACTAGGGGAGAATATTTAATCAAGATGGGAGTTAGTATTTTCTTTGCATGGGCACTGGAAAAAAGATGAGAGTCAGTTATTTTTAAGGAGTTGATTTTCAAAGTCAGATTGACCCAAAAGCTGAGTGAGGCTGCCACCTAGGTAGGTATCTGAGTAAGCATAGAAGTTTTTCTCCAGAAAAAGAAGAATGAAGCATAGGACCAATGCCAATGTGGACCCAGAGGCCACAGGAGCTCAGGAAGAGAGAAATGGAGAGACTAACTACCCAGGAATAGTCCAATTCCCAAAGCTCTGCTTTTTTGCAACTGGATTCCATGAGATTCTTATGAAATCCTAAAACCAATTCAATTTTTAAATGAGTTTCTTTAAATGGATTTCTGTTCCTTCTATCATTACAGTCCTTGTCTAAGACTCTGTCAAACTCTTCTTTTTTTTTTCTTATTTATTCTCTGCTTTAAACGTCTTCTATGATATACTGCCTGCTGGAACTTCTGATATATGAACTGCACTGAAAACTTTGAAGAAGTTTAGAATAAAAGAAAATCCCTTTTATGAAATGTAGCTTGGCCATCATATCAATAAAGTGTGGAGTTATGGAAAGATCATTGACTTTAGAGTAAGATACAACTGGCTTTGAATCCTGACTGTACCATGTACTAGCTCTGTGATTATGAGCCAATTATTTAACTTTTTGGAGCTTACATTTCCTTATCTATAAAATGGATTCGTTGATATTAATATCATCATATCGAAATGAAGATGAAGTAAAATAATATAGCTAGAGGTCTTGGTACAACGCTGGCAATGAGTTGCGGCTGCATGCAAAGTAAATCTATCAGCAGTGAACATCATTTTTGTTATAGGATCAAATTAAGAGGGGTAAGGGGGCTCTTTTCAAGGAATTATAGCAGACATTAGGCTGGAATGGAGGGTAGAGTAAACTTTCTCTAAGTCTGGGAGAGGGATGGGAGGTGAGTTTGTTTGGTTGTTGTCAAGGATTATCTGTCTGGTAAAGTCTGAAGAGCTGAGGTAAGTGAGAAGATCTGGGCAAAGTCAGGTGCCTCAGATTCACAATCTCCTGGAGGAAGAGCTCTGAGTGTACAAAGGAAAGCAGTTGGTTGAAGTGTCAAGATAATATTGCATTTGAGAAACCTTGCTCTCCAGCCTTCCTGGTACACATGAAATTTGAACTCTCTGCTACTTCATTCTCTTCTCAGAATTTCCTTTTATGTGCACTTGATTATGTTCTTCTTTTCACTTGAACTTCATTCTCATATTTCTATTTAGTAATGATGATCTCTTAAGGCCTGATCCAAATGACCCCTTCAATCTTTCCAATTGTAGGCTCTTTTACACCTTTAATTTTCTGTAGTCCTTTATCCATGTTTCTGTCTATACCATTTAGTGGTATAAGCCCTGCATTATAATTTATAACACAACAGATATTACAAATTTATTAGACTTCCCAGTCCATTACCCCATTCTGTTAAAGAAACTTAACACTTTGCCTATCTGCATTTTATAATTCCTAATAGGATCCTCTTGTTGACAGACTACTTCATTAGGCCTTCGTAATATAGAATTTGGAGACTTGGAAGAAGGAGGTTTGGGCCATATTTCTGATTGTCTATGTAACACCAGTTTCTTCTTTCTTCTTTGCTAACAGGATCCAGTTTGGGTATTGGGTAGGTAGCAGTGCCCTTAGTTAAGGAGGTATCTCTCCAGTCTTAGGATATAATATGGCTTGGCTCTGTATTTCCACCCAAATCTCACATTGAGTTGTTATTCCCAATGTTGGAGGTGGGGCCTGGTGTGAGGTGGTTGGATCATGGCAGTGGACATCCCCCTTGCTGTTCTTGTGATAGAGTTCTCACAATATCTGGTTGTCTGAAGGTGTAACATGTCCCCCTTCTCTCTGTCTCTCTCCTGCCACCGTGTAAAGATATGCTTGCTTCCCCTTCACCTTCCACCATAATTGTAAGTTTCCTGAAGCCTCCTTAGAAGCAGAAGCCTGTACAGTCCACAGAACCATAAGCCAATTAAACCTTTTTTCTATAAATTACCTAGTGTCAGGTATGTCTTTATAGCAGTGTGAGACGGAACTAATATAGGGGGAAAATCATAGTTAGCTTTATTTAGTCATGGTGCTCTCAATTCCTTTACTAATGACTAAGGAACATAAGACTCAGTTTTGGCCAGTGAGAAGATGGGGAAATCTGCTGAGGGGTCCTAGAGAAAGTTTTACTTTCTTATAAAAGATATAGATAGATAGACATATATAGACATAAATACGGATATATAGATCTTCCTTCTAATTTTGCTTCTGTACCTATTGGGTGAGGGTATTATGCTTACAGCTACAGATATCTTGCACCCACGGTAGGAGATTTTGCCAACACACCGAGGAGAACATAGCAGAGCAGAACAAGTAGAAAATCCACCATTGAGGTAATAACTCAACCCTATCTCTTTTCTTTTGTATAGTGAAATAATATATTAGGGTAGACTAAGTTTCTAGAAAAAATTTATGCCCCCTAAATCCAGTAGCTTAAGGTAATTGCTTACTTCTTGTTCATGTAATGGTCAGTGGTATTCAAGTCAGTGGTGATATTTCTTTTCCACATGATCATTCAGGGATTCAGGGTTTTTTTCATCTGTAGCTCTGCCTTCTCCTTTGCATCAAGTCATGGGAAAGAGAAATAGCATGGGAAAATGCATGTAGGAGGTTTTTATGGGCTAGGCCAGGAAGTGACATATGACTTCCGCTCATATTCTATTGAAGAGAACATAAAAATGTACAGACAACTTTATCTAACTTCAAGAGAGGCTGGGAGACATAGTGTATCTCTGAAACCAAAAATGGGGAAAAGTTTTTGTTAGAAAGCTAGTGATCTCTCTTACAAATAGTACATATCCTTACTGTTTAAGCCACTTTTAGTCATATTTTCTGTTATAGTTCAAAGCATCCAAACAGATACAAGTTAAACCAGAGAGACAGAAGAAGAGAGAGAGGTAAAGAGAACATGAGTGCCAGATCCGGGGAAGAAGTTCTTTTCTTGGAGAAAAAATCTTTATAAATCAAGGGTGGGACAGGGGTGTCAGAGTAATGTTTAAAAAAAGAAGTGCTGGATTAGCAGTGACATGTGAGGTTAAGTGGATTGTAAAGAAGGGAGATTTAATAAGTTTTTCTATATACTTTGTCTTTGGATCCTGTTTTCAGCATTTAAGACACTGCAGTTTTAGTGTTTAAGTCAAGAAACACCTTGGCTTATTTAAAAATTCATCTAAGTTGTGTCACTCTGTTTTTTTTTTTTTTTTTTAATCTTGGAATTACCCTGAGAATGAACATGAGTATCTGATTTCATAAGGGTTACCTAGTATATACATCTAATCCATCCCACTAGACTATGTAGTTTTTTGAGGATAGTGAGGTCAATGTGATGGAATTTAGAGAAGACAGAGGCAGAGATAACAGTTACATTACCAGAGAAGTGATAACCTCAATTAAGGTCTTTAAAAATAATCCCCACTGCCCGAACTGGCCTTGAACATATGGAGAGAGGGAATGAACCAGACTTCCAAAAGTAGGGTATGGATAAGCAATGCCACTCCAGTGTGCCCTATGGTGGGATCCTGGCTCATAATTAAGCCCAAATGCTCTCATGGGGAGCAAGGCAATTTGAAGAAATCTCCTTACCTTCTGAAGTTATCTTGCCCACTCTATTCCTATTCAAAAATATTGAACTTATAATTAAAAAAAATTTCTCAAGAGCACCATTCTGTCTTTCACTTTGGGGACTTTTCATGGGACATTTTCTCTATTCCCCATTTTTCCTCATGCTCCTCTACTCCAAGCATATTCCTTTTGTTCAGTTAACCCTGAATTATCCTTTAGGTGAATGATTAGAATGTCACTTCCTCTAGAAAGTCAACTCAGCTCTCCCTAAACTGGGTTAAGCGCCTCTCTTGCATGCCCTTATAGCACTTTTATTTTCCTTAGCATATTTCCAGTCACATGGCCTAGCAAGCCCCTGTTGAATTATCTGCCTCCCTAACTGTGCCGAAAGTTCCCTAAGGTCAAGGATGTGTCCTCTTTTGCTCATAGCCCCTAGCACAGAGCTGACAACAGGTGAATGCTCTATAAAGACTTGTTACTTGAATGAATGAGTGAATGTATGGGAGATCAATGTAAGCCTGAGATAGTGGCAGAGTAGTGTTGAATCAGAGGGCTGCCTTGTCAAAGTATGGGAGAGAAAGGGGCATGAGTACAGTCTGGTGCTGGAGGTGGGTTGGGTATCCTGCGGTTGCAGGACATCAGCAACATAACCTGAGCAGCTAAAATCTGCCTGCTGGTCCAGTGCCCATGCTGAGCTTTAGCAGAATTTGCTATGGAGTGGAAAATAGAAGGATCTAAATAACTGAAAGTGAGACAAAGTGAAGTTTAGTGATCGCCATTAGGGTCTGCCTTTTATACACACAGCAACCATGATAAGCTAATTAGGAATTAACTAGACCCTGATTTGAACTAATATCTGACTTGATTTTATCCCATTAACACTATTGTAGACAAGATATAAATTAAAATTAAGCAGTTCCATGTCAATATGACATAATGAGCAGAAGACTGGAGAACTTGACTGGAGACCTTCTACTCTTCTACCAAATACGCATTCACCTTCTCCCTAGGGGAAATCACAACTCCTTTCAGCCTAAGAAAAGAAAGCTGGGGTTGACCCCCACATTGGAGTAACCAGGAAACCTGGGTGGGAAAATGGTCTGACAGATGACACTGTCAATATTTAGAGTTAAGCTCATATTAATCAAGAAGCCCTCCTGAAAAGCAACTTAGTATATTGTGTGTAACCTGGAGAGTAAATCCTTTTTATCTCTGTATCTACCATTGAGGGCAGGGCCTCCTGTTGCTTGACACAGTTTCTGACAGAGAAGATCCTCAGTATGAGTTTGTTGACAAAATGAATGAGTGGGTGAATGAATAGAGTCCTACATGTTAAGTAGGGGTGGGGAATGAGGAAGAAGACATGAGCATTTCTTGCATACTTAAGTACCAGATGATATTGTATAAAATCATGCATCTTCTTATTATAATAACTCTGTGAAATTGGTGAGATGTCCTGTTCACCCCATGAGCAGTTTCATCTTTTACCAACTATGTGACCTCAAGCAAATTAATGGAATCTCCTTGCACCTTCATCCTCCTCATCAGTAGAATGGGAATAAAAATACATATTTTACAGGGATGTGATGAGAATGAAATTAAACAAGATATACAAAGTACTGAAGAAATAGTGGGCACCCAATTAATGTTCAGTTGCCTTTCCTCAGTAAGCATTTCTGTGGTCATTGAATGGTAGATTTAAAGACAATGACGTATAAGGGTACTTTGGAGTGTCCTAAATTGATAATATAGTCACACAATTTTTTTTTGTTTAGTCTTTGTGAGTAAGTGATCATCCAAAGAATTCCTTGAATCAAAGATATGGGATGTTCCATGCATGAGATTTCACTGCTCTGGAGCACCAGGTAGGTGAAGTCCAGCCAAGGTAGCTACCAGGCTGTAATTCAACCAGAAAAAAAGGTGAGAAGGGAAATTTCTAAGGGAAGGTGGCACCTGTCACTACGGCCACTCTCTTTTTGGGTGGTGATGCTGGATGGCTCAGCTCTCTTTGATGAGAGCCTTTTCCTGGGGAAGAGTCCCACACTTCCACAATGAAGGTAGAAATGTAGGACATTTCTGACAGCAAAGGAGTTCCAGCTGGATGTCTTTTCGTGTCAGTGTGTTTGTCTCCAGAAGGATTGTTGGAAATTTCACTGCCTTGCAATGTGGACATCTGGTTGAGGAACACAGGATTGCTTTTTTCCTTATGTGAATCTTTTTTATTGCCTGATATGTTTTTCTGTAGTGTCTTGAAATTGCAAAATTGAGAATGACAAAACATGCAAAAATGAATCGCAGGTAAGAGGATGGTTGAAAAATGACAAAGTGGACTGCAGGTGGAATGCAGTTTGAAATGGAATATGAATGGCAAAAGACTTTCTCTTCCTTTTTCTCTCTTTTCTCCACCCTGCTCTCAACTCTTGTCTAGGAAGAGAGGTAAAAGACAATGTGAGGAATAGCATGTACTACACTCAACAGGCCATGCGGGAGACAGAATTATAAAATTGCACAATTAGGACAAGAGAAAAAGAATAAAGGGTGAGGCCAGGAATGAGGGTTAAAATGAACACACATGAATTTTATTGCTCAAGACCAGGTTGCATTATCCTTTCCTTCAGACTGCAATAGAGAGGTGAGGGTAAATTTGACATGGTAAAATAGGCAGTACATGATGTGGAAAATGACACACTTTTGATTTTCAGTTGTGGTACAAGTCATGCCAAGGCTGCAATTCTAAAGAAGGAGAAATTAGTCACATGTTGCACTGGCATTATTTGTGTATCAGTTAGTTATTGCTGTGTAACAAAGTCCCAGGCTAAGGTGACAGCAGCCACCTGGGGGAACTCTTCTCATGTTAATGGCAGAAGTACAGGAAGCAAAAAGGAGATATATGATTCTTTTAAGGTGCAGGCTTGCATTTGGCACATTGTTACTCTTCCCCACAATTTGTTCCTGGCAATTCTTATGGCCAAGACCAGTGTAAAGATGGAGGGAATATACATTTTGCTTGGGTGGGAAGAACTGCCCAGTTAGATGGAAAAGGGTACGGATACTAGGATGGGCAAAGAAAGGTCTCCATTAATTACATCACAATTAGCATGGTCTCTAAACTTCTCAGCTTGTACTTTTAGAGGATTTTTGGTAGGAAAACTGAATAGGGCTCCTATAGGCAAGAGCTCAAATTTCATCCTTTTTGGCTGACCTGAGATAAGAGCAAATTATTTCAAGAAGGGTGAGATGTAAACCCCTTCTACCCTGATGGGTCACAGGATGGACAAATTGAATTGCTGATTTTTGTTACTTAGTTTAAATCGATTCACTAAAGAGTCACTATTCTTACTATCAGGAATGGCTTATTGCAGAGTTTGAGAGGCATCTGTAAGAGGGCTGATAAATGCATTGCAGCCCTCCCACAACAGAGCTGTTCCAGAAAAACTGGTGACAAAGGACATTTCCATTTAGTGGACTTTATTTCCCATTTTATGAATACAGGTATGTACAGTAAGGGGGAAATCTTCAACTTTTTGATTAAATTCATTGAAAATTTTTTTTAAAAAGTACCTATATAACTACTTTCTTTGTGTTTGTTTGGAGATTAGAATGTTGAATTCTGGTTGGCAACTTCCTCTCTAATGCTTTGCTGTCTCTAGGGTATTATTTTTGCCAATGTCTGACATGCTGTCTCCTCTTTTTCTTTTTTCTTGCTGTAAGATCATTGACTTTTGTCTTCCAGTTAAAAGATGACTTTGAATTTAATTTGACTTTACTAGTTTACTTTCCATTTCTACTTACTGACCTTCGTTGTTTTACTAATTGGTTCACCGTTTTATTATTTAAAAAAGTAGATAAAATCAACGGCAGAAGACAAATCTATAGCTCAGTGAATTATTATAAGGTGAGCACCCATAAAACCACTGCCCAGGTCAGCAAAGAATGTTGCCAACACCCCAGGAAGCTTCTATGTGCCTTTTTCCAATCATAGGCCCTCTCTCTTTCCAAAAGTAAACACTGACAACTTTTGAATAAAACTTTCTTGCATTTCTTAATGGTTTTATATCCCAAATATTCATTCCTTAACATAATAGTTTGAGTTTTCTCATTACATTAAAAAAATTTTTTAAGTCTCTTTTTAAATCTGGAGATTCACCTTTCATCTTTTTTTTTTTCCTTGCAACTTAACTGCTGAAAAACCTGTCATTTGACCTGTAGAATTTTGCAGTCTGAATGTTATGGATTGCATAACCATGGTGTAGTTCAACTATGTCCCTCTGTATTTCCTATAAATTTACAGTGGAATGAAATTTTATCAGACTTAACTTCACCCTTTGACTAGACTCCAGATTATATATATATACACATATATATTTTATCATTAGGTGCATAAGGCCTCATTTATTCTCTCTCTTTTTAGCAGGAATTGATGCCTAGATCTATTAATTACTTAGGTGTTGTAAAATGGCGATATTCTATCATTTTATTTGCATTTATTAGTTGGAACTGTTTTATAAAAAGATACTTCTCCTTCATCTACTAATTGTTACCCAGTGGTACAGTTTGCCTAGGAAAGGCAAAATGGATCCTTAATTTGTTTCCTTTAATTGCCAGTTTTCAAAAAAATGAATTTGTTTTCTGTCATCCTTTGAATAGGACCAATTTTTGATATTATTATTATTAATTCATGAATTTAAAACATTTGATGAGTTTGCAATTCTTATCTTTACTAAAGCTCAAACTGTCCCAAATTTGGCCAGTAGGAGACTCATTATGTTGGCTCATGACTCCATTTCCACATCCGCCTATTGGGTTTTGATACCTTCCTACCTTGTAGAAGGTTGCAGTTCATCTTGTAATTTCCTGGTCAAGAGTAGAAAAGGAAGCCTGAGCATCGGGGATGTCCCTAGCTATTTGGCTTGTGATTCCTTTCTTTGCCTTTCCAATGGTCGAACCTGGCTGTATTTGAGGGAAACCTTGACATGTAGTTTTGTTATAAGCTTTGTTCTTGGCTTTTAGTGTTGGCGTCTAGTTGTTTTGTTGACTTTTACGTGGAAATTTGGGAAGAAACAAAAACTACGTTGTCTTTATTATGGTTACCTTTAATTTGATTTTACTAGTTGAAATAGAGAAATATTAAAGAATATAAAAATGTGATTGTCATGTTAACTGAGTGGGAAGGGAAACATGTAGGGGAAAAGCTCACTTCTTTTTCAAGTGTGTACTTTTTTGTTTTCTCAAGGTTCTAATCTTAGAGTAAGATATTTGGAATTTTCTGGATTATACACTTAATGATTCTTAAATTTCGTTCTCTATTTCTCCTTTTACTTGTGTCAAAGGTGAGCTGAAGAGTAATACTTTATAACAAGTGTCACCATTAATCTTTTGTTTATCTTACTTTTAATATTTCTTTAATTTGAAGATTTTAATGCTGTTAAATGACTTAACTTAATATTTGAATACTTCTTCAAACTGAATGTTATTTTATGCAGTCTCAGAGGAATGCCTCACAAGTACCCTTTGGGCTTACTCTGGCTTCCTCTTGCTCACATTTGATGCCTAATAAACAGCCTATCATCATAGATGTCACCGGGATTGATGCACACACCTTGGAATAGGGAGTGCTGGTCCTGTCGGATGTTAGTTTGGAGCTCTTTGTGGCCATCTTGCCTACTAATGGAAGGAGGCTGTCTAAAGAATAATGGCACACAGAGAGGACCAGAGCTGGTAAGATGAAGAGAGATACAAAGCTTGAATCCATCTGGACCTAAATCTAGATGCATCCCTGTTCTCCCCAGCTAATGAATAAAAAATGAAGACTTAAGATATGTCAACTTGAATTTTCAGGAGCAAGCTTATGAAGTTGGTTTTTCTATCTGAGAGATTTCAGTAAGACTGCTTTGGGAGAAGGGGAGAGAAAGGACAGACTAAAAACTAAAAATGAAGATAAAGAGTGAAAAAACAAAGATAAAGAGTGATATAGACCTCACAACTTGCTCTGACTTTGGCAAGCACAGGGGATCAGTGGGTCCCTGAGGGGAGTTTTAGATCCTCTGGAGGCCTAAGCCTCAGTGTGGACTATTTCTAAGGGATGGAGGGAGCACAGTCCACCAAAACCCTCACCTTGGAACAAAGGAAATACTGGCAGGCAGCAACTGCTGGAGGTCTGGGACCAGACTTGGAGAGAAATTCATCTCTCACCCTCTACTTCCCATCCTTAGTGCACTGTTGCAGATGCAGCAGTGGCTCCTCCCACTGGAGCATGGTAAGCATGTGCTGAAACAGGCTGCTTCTCATGATTCTCTAGTGGCTCCATCCTCATCAAAAGTGACTGTGAGCTGATAAAGTACCCTATTCATGTTTCTCTGGCACTGCTGTCCCACTGAGGGCAAGTGCAGCTGAGTAACAGCCTATCTGTTTAATTCAGCCTATCGGTTTAATTTACTCTTAAGTGCTATCTACTAGAATGCATCCTGAATTATACCATCAAACAAAAATACTTTGCTAAATCAAGCAATACCTGTGAAACCTACTGCATGAACCTATCTGCAACCAAGGAACCCATATAGGGCTTTGGCCCTTTGAAAGAATCTAGAAACAAAGCCAATCAATTGTATATAAAACATACCCCACAGTCATACCCTCAAGGGAAAAAAGAATAAAAAATACAAAGCCCCATCCAAATGACAGCAACTTCAAACAGAAAAAGAAGTGTTAGCTCCCTCAGATGAGAAGGAACCAGAGCAGAAACTCCAGCCATACAAAAAGCTGTAGTGTTTCATCACCTCCAAAGGACTGCACTAGCTCCCTGCCAATGGATCCTATCTACACTGAAATGTCTGAAATGATAGATATAGAATCCCAAATATGGATGGGAAGGAAACTCAATGAGATCCAAGAGAAAGTTGAAATCCAATCTAGTGAAGCCAGAAAAACAATCCAAGATTTGAAACATGACATAGCTATATTAAGAAAGGACCAAACAGAGCTGGAATAGAAAAATTTACTGGAGGAATTTCAAAATACAGTTGGAAGCCTTAATAACAGACTAGACCAAGCAGAAGAAAGAATTTCAGGACTCAAAGACTGGTCCTTCACATCAACCCAGTCAGACAAAAATAAAGAATTAAAGAATTAAAAACAACAAACAAAGCCTCTTAGAAATATGAGATTATGTAAAGCAACGAAATCTAAAACTCATTGCCATTCCTGAGAGAGGAGAATGTAAGCAACTTGGAAAACATATTTGAGGATATAATTCAGGAAAATTTCCCCAATCTTACTAGAGAGGTTGACATGCAGATATAAGACATCCAGAGAACTCCTCTGAGATACATACAAGATGATCATCCCCAAGGTCCATAGTAATCAGACTTTCCAAGGTCAATTCAAAAGAAAAAAATCTTAAAGACAGCTAGAGAAGAGGGCTATGTTACATATCAAGGGAATCCCATCAGAAAAACAACAGACTTCTCAACAGAAACCCAAGCCAGAAGAGACTGGAGACATATTTTCAGCATTCGTGGGGAAAAGAAATTCCAGCCAAGGATTTCATATCTTGCCATAATACAATCCATAAATGAAAGAGAAATAAAGTCTTTCCCGGCCAAGTAATTGCTATGGGAATTTATTATCACCAGACCAGCCCTACATGAGATGCTCAAGGGAATTCTAAACATGGAAATGAAAGAATGATACTTGCTACCACAAAAGCACATGTAAGTACATGTCTCACAGACCCTATAAAACAGCTACACAATCAAGAGTACAAAGCAACTAGATAACAATACCATGTCAAAAACAGCACCTTACATATTAATATTAACCTTGAACATAAATTGTCTAAATGCTCTGCTTAAAAGGTATAGAGTAGCAAATTGGATTAAAACAAAGACTCAACTTTCTGCTGTCTTCAAGAGACCCATTTCACATGTAATGAAACCCATAGACTTGAAGTAAAGGGAAGAGAAAGATCTGTCATGTAAATAGAAAACAAAAAAGATCCTAGGTGAATATTCTTGTATCAGATGAAACAGACTTTAAATCAATAACAGTAAAAAAAAAAGGACAAAGGAGAGCATTACATAATGATAAAGGGCTCTATTCAACAACATTTAACTATCCTAAATATGTGTATACCCAACACTGGAGTACCCAGATTTATAAAACAATTACTACTAGACTTAAGAAAGACTTATGCAGTCACACAATAATAATGGGAGACTTCAACACTCCAGTGACAGCATTGGAGACAGCATCAAGGGAGAAAACTAACAAAGAAATTATGGTTTAAATTCAACATTTCACCAACTGGACCTAATAGATATCTACACAATTCTCCACCCAACAACCACAGAATATACATTCTTCTCATCTGCACACAGATAATACTCTAAGATTGACCACGTGCTCAGTCATTAAAAAAAAGTCTCAACAAACTCCAAAAAACTGAAATCACAACAAGCATTTTCTTGGAGCACAGTGGAATAAAAATAAAAATCAATAACAAGAAGAACCCTCAAAACCACACAAATTCATGGAAAGTAAACAATTTGTTCCTGAATGACTTTTGGGTAAACAATGAAATTAATGCAAAAGTGAAAACATGTTTGAAATAAATGAAAATAGAGACGTGAGGTACCAAAACCTCTGAAATGCAGCAAAAGCAGAATTAAGAGGAAAGTTTATAGTGCCAAATGCCTATGTCAAGATGATAGATTTCAAATTAACAACTTAATATTGCACCTAAAGGAACTAGAAAAACAAGAACAAAATAAACCCAAAGCTAGCAAAAGAAAAGAAAGAAATAACATCAGAGCAGAACTAGATGAAATAAAGACCAAAAATATCATTCAAAGAATCAACAAAACAAAAAGTTTGTTCTTTGAAAGGATAAATAAGATTGATAGACCATTAGCTAGATTAACAAAGAAAAAGAGATGATGCAAAAAAGGACAATAAAAAATGACAAAGGTAACATTACAACTGACCACACAGAAACATGAAAGTTCCTCAGAGACTATTATGAATTCTTCCATGCACACAAACTAGAAAATCTGTAGGAAATAGATATGTTCCTGGAAACACACAGCCTCCAAAGATTGAACCATAATGGAGCAGAAACCCTGAACAGACCAATAATGAGTTAAGAAATTGAATCAGTAACAAAAAGTCTACTAACCAAAAAAATCCCTGGACCAGATGGATTCACAGCCAAATTCTACCAGACATACAAAGAAGAGCTGGTACCAATCTGACTTAAACTATTCCAAAAGATTAAGGAAGAGGGACTCTTCCTTAACTCATTCTGGAAAACCAGGATCGTTCTGATACCCAAATCTGGCAAAGACACAGCAGAAAAATAAAACTACAGGTCAATAACCTGGATGAATATAGATACAAAAATCTTAAACAAAATACTAGCAAACTGAATCCAGCAGCACATCAAAAATCATGTTGTGATGAAACCATGATCAAGTGAGCTTTATCTCTGGAACACAAGACTAGTTCAACATATGCAAATCAAAAAAATGTGATTCACCACATAATCAGAATTAAAAACAAAAACCATATGATCATCTCAATAGACACAGAAGAAGCATTTGATAAAGTCCAACATTGTTTCAGATAGAAGTCTTCAACAAACTATGCATTTAAAGAAATATACCTCAAAATAAGAGCCATCCATGACAAATCCACAACCAATATCATGCTGAATGGGCAACAATTGGAGGCGTTCTCTCTCACAACTGGAATAAGACAAGGATGTCCACTCTCACCACTTGTATTCAACATAGTACTGGAAGTCCTAGCCAGAGTAATCAGGCAAGAGAAAGAAATAAAAGGCATTCAAACAGGAAAAGAGGAAGTTAAATTATTTCTCTTCACTGTTGCTATGATTCTATATCTAGGAAACCCTAAAGATTCCATCAAAAGATTTGATGACTTCAGTACAGTTTCAGGATACAAAGTCAACATACAAAACTCAGTAGCATTTCTATACACCAATAACGTTCAAGCTGAGAACCAAATCAGGAACAAAATTCCATTTACAATAGACACACACACACACACACACACACAAAACCTAGGAATACATATAACCAAGAAGTTGAAAGATATCTACAAGAACAACTACAAAACACTGCTGAAAGAAATCATAGCCGACACAAACAAATGGAAAAGCACTCCACGCTTATGGGTTAGAATAATCAATATCGTTAAAATGTGCATGCTGCCCAAAATGATCTACAAATTCAATGCAATTTCTATAAAATAACCAACATAATTCTTGACAGAAATAGAAAAACCTATTCTAAATAAAATTCATATGGAACCAAAAAAGAGCCTGAATAGCCAAAGCAATCCTTAGCAAAAATGACAAAGCCAGAGGCATCACATTAGCCAATTTCAAACTATACTACAAGGCTACAATAACCAAAACAGCATGATATTGGTAAAAAAATAGATACCTAGACCAACAAACCAGAATAGAGAACCCAGAAGTAAAGCTACAACCAACTGATCTTTGACAAAGTAATCAAATAATGAGGAAAAGACACCCTATTCAATGAACAGTGCAGAGAAAACTAGCTAATCATATGTAGAAGAATGAAACTCGACCTCTACCCCACACTATATACAAAAATCAATTTAAGATGGATTAAATAGTTAAGTGTGACACCTCAAACTATAAAAAAATCCCAGAAAAATCCTAGGAAAATCTCTTCTGGACATCGGCCTAAGCAAAAAGTTTATGACCACGTCCTCTAAAGCAAATGCAATGAAACAAAAAATTGACAATTCAGACCTAATTAAAATGGAGAGGTTCTGCACAGCAAAAGAAACTATCAACAGAGTAAACAGACAACCTATAGAATGGGAGAAAATATTTGCAAACTATGTATCTAACAATAGACTAATATTCAGAATCTATGAGGAACAAATTAACAAGAAAAAACCAAACAGCCCCATTAGAAGGTGGGGAAATGAATAGCCTCTTCTCAAAAGAAGACACACAATTGCCCAAGAAAATGAAAAAATGCTCAACATCTCTAATCATCAGAGAGATGCAAATCAAACCACAATAAGGTGCCATCTCACACCAGTCAGAACTGCTATAATTAAAAAGTCAAGAAAGGACAGATGTTGGCGAGGTTGCAGAGAAAAGGGAATGCTTAAACATCGTTGGTGAGATTGTAAATGACTTTGGAGATTTCTCAGAGAAATGAAGATTGAATTACCATTCAACTCAGCAATTCCATTACTGGGTATATACCCAAAGGAAAATATATCATTCTACTAAAAAGTGCAATAAACACCTGCACTCCATGTTTATTGCAACACTATTCACAACAGAAAAGATATGAAATCAACTTAGGTGCTCATCAAAGGTGGACTGGCTAAAGAAAATATGGTACATATATACTATGGACTTCTTTGCAGCCATAAAAAAGAACAAAGTCATGTCATGGATGCAATTAGAAGCCTAATTATCCCAAGTGAGTTAATGCAGAGACAAAAGCAAATACTGCATATTCTCACTTATCAGGGGTACTAAACATCGGGTATACATGGACATAAATATGAAAACAATAGGCACTGGGGAATCCAAAAGTGATGGGAGGAAAGGGTTGAAAAACTGCCTATTGGGTACTATGCTCATTATTTGGGTGACAGGTTCAACTGAGGCTCAAACCTTAGCATCAGGCAACATATTCAAGTAACAAATATGCTCATATAGCCTCTGACTATAAAAAGAAACTTCAAATGACTGCTAAGGAAATAGAAAAAGTCATCAGAGTGGGAATTAGAATGAGGAATTTCCATCTCAAAGCACTAGGAACAGAGCAGAAAGTATTCTGGCATAGAACCCATATAACCCTGCTGTGGTAGACTGTGTTATTGGTCCCAGTTATTTACCCCGTCTTTATCCATGTGACTTTACAGTGCCCACCCAATGTTGGCAAGGAGTACTTCTCTGACTCTTGACATTGGTTTTGGCCATGTAACTAACTTTGATCAAGAGAATAAGATAGAAATGATGATGTCCAGACCAGGACTAGGTCTCAAGAACATTTGCTTTTGCTTTTCTGCCTCTGCCATCACCATAAGAACATGTCTAGCTACCAGTCTTAGGAGAAGGATGAGAAACATGGGGAGCAGTGATGAGTGCTGAGCCTCACCTGGATCAGAGAGCCACAGAATGAGTGAGAGAGCCCAGCCAGTTCACAGACTCATAGAACACATTATTGTTGTTCTAAGCCTATAATTTTGGGGGTAGTTTGTTTCACAGCATTAGTATGAACATAGTTAATGGATATACTGCCAGCATATCACCTACATTTAATTCGAAATTTAATTATGCTAGATACTTGTACACCTTCTAGAGATAGGGTAGGGGGCTTGAGAATCCTGTGCAGAATAGAGATAGAAGGAAAACCTAATTTCTGCCTAAGGTGGAACTCAACAGAACTAGTGAGAAATTTCACTGTGATTAGCAGAAATTGAGAACTTAGATAAAACCTTGTTGGTGTAAAGAGGGTGAGTCTATGATTTATAAAACTACTGATTAGATATTAGTCATTCAATTCTGTCTGTTGAAGAACCTCAGGATGTCAGATTTGCTTTGTTTATTTGCTGTTACTCCTTAACTAGATAATTGTAGAATCTGCTCCCTGTTGGTCACCAGCCTTCTTTCCCTATAGTAGATACCCAGGTTTCATCCATCTATTTGTTTTCTGCTGTTAATGTTAGTCTCTGTCAGCAAAGACCTGACATTTTTAGGGACTTCTAAATGATAGGCCATGTAGAAATGCAACGTTTTTTTATTCCACAAATGGAAAAACCAAGTACTTTTTCAGAATGATTAAACTGAGCAACTAATCCATTATTGAAGTAATTACTTTTAAATTTGCTGAAATGTTAGAGCATAGCTGGCTGTGACACTGGAAAAAAAATTGACTGCTTGTGGGCATTAGAGGCAGAGGGATTAAACAAAGTATGACAATGGCAAAATGTTCTGCTCAGTGTAACAGGCCTGAAGGTATTTGATGTTCTTCTCAGGACTTAGTAGGGTAATCTATCTTTTAATGTACTAAATCCATATCACTTCCACAGCTATACTCTTTGGCACTTCCCTCAGCTTCTAAGAATAATCACACAGTGGGTTTCCCCTTTAAATGGACTGTCAATCACAAGGTATGACCTTGAAAGGGTCACTTCCCCTCTCTGAGTTCAGTGTTCTCACCTGTAAAAAGAGGTTGTATCTGAAATTATCTCTGAGGTCACATTCTGTTCTAAAACTGTATGATGCTCAAAAGGTCAGGTTAGGAAGGTGCAACTTAAAAAACAAAAACATGGATAAGGATCAAGGAACCAATCAGAGCCTGTGTGAAGTTGAATGGTGGTCATGATCATCTCCAGTTAGCATTATCATGGACAAAAAAGTACCTGAAATGGTTAGGCCAGATTTCCCAAACTCTGGTTGCCTGCAGTTTAAGATATATATTGGAGGCCCACACTGCTGAAAGGGAGATGTTGGCGACTGAGAGGAAAGATAGAGCAGGAGTACGGAACTTCAAAGAAGTGAGTGAAGTGGGGGAAATCTCTCTGACCTTTGAACTTTTGGACTGTTCCTTTTGATTATCTTATTTTGAGTTCTGTCTTGACTGCTTCTGCACATGATATAGAAGGTATAGCACCTGCCGGCTGGGCGTGGTGGCTCACACCTGTAATCCTAGCACTTTGGGAGGCCGAGGCAGGTGAATCACCTGAGGTCATGAGTTCGAGACCAGCCTGGTTAACGTGGTGAAACCCTGTCTCTACTAAAAATACAAAAATTAGCCAGGTGTGGTGGCAGATACCTATAATCCCAGCTACTTGGGAGGCTGAGGCAGGAGAATTGCTTGAACCCAGGAGGTGGAGGTTGCAGTGAGCTAGGATCAGGCCATTACACTCCAGCCTGGGCAACAGAGCAAAAACTCCATCTCAAAAAAAAAAGTATAGTGCTTGCCTATATTCAGAGAGCCTGAACGCAAATCTCTTTTATCTTATTAACTATGTCACCTTAAGATAACTACTTAACCTGTGAGCTATGATTTTTATGTCTATAGTATTGGAAAAATAATACCTGCATCAAAGGGTTGTGAGTTTTAGTTGACACAATATATACATGGCCAAGAAATCTCAACTCCATCCTAGACTGGACCCACCATGAGTTTCAGCATCTGACAAATTTATGAGTTGGCCCAGGAGAAGTGTATTTTCAGGGGCTGTAAGGAAATTTCCAGACAAAAATTTACCTTACGATGAGAAGGAGACACGCTTGATGAGCTTGATTATTTGTGTTAGTCAGGGATCAATCATAAAAATGTGAATTCCAAGGGATTAGGCCCCACATAATCTTGGAAACTTAATAAGCAGTCTATGCAAGGATAGTACCTTTGTGTCTGCAGAATGGCAGTTGGTAAGGGAAGATGAAATGAAATATCAGAGACCAAGGGCAAACTAAAACCTGCAAAGATGAGCTGGAATCCATGTTTGGATTCCCCCTTTATATAATCTCAAAGACAAGGGCAACCTGCAGAAGATGCTGATGCCCTTCTCAATGGAGCTGAAAATATATCTGCTCTGGGATTAGGAGAAGCTGAAGGAAAGATGTGGAAGGAGCTGAAAGAGCTGTAAGCCCACTGCTGCTCCTTGCCAGCAAGGTGGCCCCACAGATCAGTGACAATGTGCATCAGCTGCATCAGCTCCTGGCCCCATACTCACCTTTAGAGCTTAAGAAAATTGCCGTGGATACACTTCCACCTTCCAAATCTCTTACAAATCTCAGTAGACCATCCTAACATTAAGCCACATAAGAAGGGAATTATGAGAAATGTCATTCCAGCTTAGATAAGTTGACAGTGAGAGACCATCGCCTCCATTAATGAAGCCTTAGGAGGCTCTAAGCATAGCTAGGGGTCTAGTATTTGACCCCAGGTCCAGCCTAACGAAGGTCTTGGGAAAGAGTGAACACCGAGACAGTGGATTTGTTCCATTTCGTTACACACTGACATGCAAGCATCACTGCTAGCCAAGACTAAGGGAGCGGGCATTTCTTCTCTGCTCACTTTATTCCGGGCTGAACACAGTGAGTGTGCTTGAAAGCGAATATGTAAATTTTTATACCTAAAATAGTAGGTATCTTTGGTGAAGAAAAAAGAGAAAATGACTTGGAAATGAATTCCAGAAGTGGAATCAAGTGGTCATCTTTTCAAGAATCAAAAAGTCACTCTCAAAGGGAATAGGCACTCCCCCTAATTCAGGAGGCAGAAAATGCCAAAGAGAGAGGGACCGTACAGTGGCAGCCACCACTGAAGGACAGGTCTGGCTAAAGGAGCAAGTCAAAAGAATTCTGATGATTGACAATGCATAACTTTATAACACAATTTTAGAAACTTGGATGACATAGATAGTGGTCTAAAGAAAATACAAACAACCAAAGCTGACTTAGGAGGAACAAAAAATCTAAGTAGACCAGTTATCAAAGACACAGCTGGAAATGATTAAAGATCTTTCCAATCAATAAATATCTATTTCATACATTTCCATGGGCAAATTCTTTGAGTCCTGCAAATGACAGATTATTCTGACTATATTTAAATTGTTGCAGAGCACAGAAAAATAAGGAAATGCCCCACCTAGATCTCCTGTACTGGTCCAGAGTACCTGTCTCTGGGCTGCTGCCAATGTTAGCTGCTAATGGCTTACACTTGCCCCCGTTTCCGAGAACTGCCTATGGCCTCTGGGAGCTACTTCACCCAGAAATACTTGAGATTTTGTACCATATCTCTTGGGGCAGCCCACGTCAAATGACTAACTGTAGTGAGGGTACATAAAACCATCTTCCTTGCCTTGAAATGGGACAGCTCTGTGATACCATTTATGTGCTAGAGTTACCTGAGGGACTGGGTAGTCTAGAGTGCGACGTGAACTGGAACTTGACATACTTCTTCCCCTTGTCCTGTTGTAACTGGCAAAAGGGTCTGGTTGCTCGCCGCTTGTAAAAAAGAAGCCAACATAACAAGAGTGAGATGTGATAAAAAGAGAGTGAGTTTTATTATCTGTGCTAGCAGGGGGAGGAGTAGGTGTATTCATTCCAAAAATTTTCACTCTTCCATTTGTGGAGGGAATACAGGGGTTTTTAAAGAGAGGGTTTGGAATGCAGGAGAGGCAGTGGGGCTAGGCTATGTCAGGTGGTGCGACCCACTCCGATGGCTCATCTTGAATTATTGTTTCATCTGGCGTCATCAAGGTTGGAGGTGTTGGTCTGTATCAGGAGCTAGCCCCTGAAACTTCTAAGGAAATATTTTTGTATGACGTGACCAGATAAGTGAGTATGGTGTGTGCTTAGCAAGCATCTAGGTAAATAAATGAGCACAGAATGGGTAAGGAAAGGGAGCGGAAGTTCACGGCTCATTCTGAGGCTGTATTTCAAGATGAAAGGTAAAACACATGCAGTTTTTCTCAAGGTTTTATCTTGAGACTGGGGGATAGGGAAAGGAGAAAAGGGTGAGGAAAAAAAAATTTAAACACGGTTTGAGGCTACGCTGCTAAGCTGTTTGGTTACATCATCCTGCTTCCATTCCTGTCTTATAGGTTTCTCTGGGGAGAAATCCCTCAATAAATCAGTTGTACAGAATCCCTGTTTCAGGTCTTGCTTCTGTGACTTAAATGAGAATCAATCCTTTCTTGAAATTAAGAATCACTGATTTAGGGAGGCTGAGGCGGGTGGATCACGAGGTCAGGAGATCGAGACCATCCTGGCTAACACAGTGAAACCCTGTCTCTACTAAAAATACAAAAAATTAGCCAGGCATGGTGGCAGGCGCCTGTAGTCCCAGCTACTGGGGAGGCTGAGGCAGGAGAATGGCATGAACCCGGGAGGGAGAGCTTGCAGTGAGCTGAGTTCACGCCACTGCACTCCAGCCTGGGCGACAGAGTGAGACTCTGTCTCAAAAAATAAATAAATAAATAAATAAATAAATCACTGATTTAATACTAAAAAAAGAAAAAATATATCTTTAATAGGCTAGCAGGAAAAGAAAACAAGAGACCAGTCTCACTTATAAATGTTGACTCAAAAAATCCTAATAAAGCAATTCAAATGGGATTAGTGCCACATCATGATTATTTGGGTTTTATTTCATGAGTGAGTAAAAGGAAAAGAAATCTCAGGACCCCAAAACCTCTAAGCCAAAGGGAAAAGTCAAGCTGGAAACTGCATCAGGCAAACTTGCCTCCCATTTTATTCCTAAATAATATAGCTGTAAAGATTTTTTTTTTTTTTTAAAGCTACATGCCTCTTTCACAATTTGTCCACAAGGAAATTACTTGTGGGGCCTCAAGATCGTTACCCTGAGACAGTTCTGCTGAAGTTCACCTGGTGATGTAAACCAATAGCTTATCTTCACAGATGTGGGGAAGTCACGTCTCTGCTCATCTGAGACAAATGCATATCTGATTGCTCCTTCTGCTCTCGTGTTTATGTAAAAATGCAAATTCACCGAGCCAGACTAAAGCATAAGTGACTATTCCTCTATTCTCCTGTCACATGTAAATTGTGTATTCAGTGAAAGGCTAATCAAAGACACCAAGGAATACATGTTAGTCTCTTATCTACCCATGACATGGAAGCCCTCCACCCAGTTCTGCTTTGAGTTGTCCCACCTTTCCGGACCAAACCATTGTGCTTCCTACACATATTGTCTGACTTCTCACGTATTCCTAAAATGTATAAAAGCAAGTTGTACCCTGATCACCTTCGGCACATGTCATCAGAACCTCCTGAGGCTATGTCACGAGCATGTCCTTAACCTTGGCAAAATAAACTTTCTAAATTGATTGAGACCTGTCTCAGACACTTTGGGTTCACAAGTGCCAGGATAACTTGATGTTTCAAAATTGAATGCCATCATTCTCCTACTAATAGTTCAAAGAAAAAAGCACAATGATATCATAATAGCATATATATTTTTCAAAAACAAAACAAAAATGAAAGCCTTTCTTTTCATCTTTTATAGCTGCTACAAATCTGTTATGAATTTCAGTAAATCCCTTCATCCCTTCCTTGCTTTGTTTGTGCATTTTGTCTAATTCTTTGTTCAAGATGCCAAGAACCTGGACACCCTCCACCTTTAACATATTTTGGTGAGCCAGCCAGGAGGAAGAGGTAAGCGCAAAGTTTGGGCTTTCTTCTTCTTTCTCCTTTTCTTTTCTGCTCCATATAGGGGAATCTCTTTCTCTCTCTTTTCCTTTCCAACCTGGGACACGTGGTGGGCAGTGCCTAAACATGGAAACAACTGCAGGTTTCTGGCTGTGGACAGTGAAACTAAGGGGTTTTCATATGGAGAAGCCCGACCACCATGGCCCAGTTCACTTAAGGAACCTGGGTGTTGTTGTTGTTGTTGTTGTTTTTTCCTTTCTTTCTTTCTCAGTCTTTCAGTAGCTGTTTATAATTGCCCTGCCCGAAGAGGGAAGGACTTCTTTTTATCTTTTCCATGCCTGGTCCCTGATCCAAGCAAACTCGCACATGTTTCAGGGAACTTAAACCTTCTTTTCTTATGCAACATTCTTCCCTTCTTATACTCAACTGGCTAAGGAACAAACCGGCCCACCCAGCATCCAGTTCTCATTACAGTTCATGGCTATGCTTATAAAGCTCACAGTATGTTCTGGAGGGGAAAACCTGCATGTGGTGCCTACCTAAGGTCAGAGACATGTGGCACTCTAAGACTGGACCCCACAGGAGGACACTCCGTGGGTCCTGCAACCCCCAACCACTCCAAAGAGGACGCTCTTGGCAGAGGTTCTGAGGTCTAGTATTAAGCCCTCCTTAGAATGTTCTCTCACAGTTGCAATGCTGCTTGACCCTAGCATTGTTTGGAATCTGGAGTTTACTGTCTAATGGGAAAGTAGAATGGTGTTATATATATCCAGGCTTTTGTGCTGTGGTTCTAAGCAGGGGGCCTGGTTAACGTGTGATGCCCTCCTTTGGTATGGTTTGGTCCCAGTGCTCTTTTGAGTCTGGGGAGGTTTGGCCTTTAAAAATGAAACTGCCGTGAAGACTGCTTTACCCAAAATTTTGGTTCGCAGCCTTCACTGGATTATCTGTTGGGGCAAAGTAAAACTGGCAAGCTTGTATTGCTATCTCATGGCTAAGGTTCCAAGCTATCAGATCTTTGTTTATGGGTGTGTATACATGTCTAGATGTGTTTATTTGTATGTACACTTATTGTAATATGTTATAAGTAAAACAGCACTCATAAATTAAGTAAATGAGTCTAAGCAGTTTTCAAGTTCATGTGACTTAAAGTATCACTTTACTAAACAAGCTAGCTTTAAAATTATTGGTGGAATAAAAATAGAAATGCCTTTAGAATTGCCAGCACACATTTTGTCTGAATTTTGTTTGTCTTTGTTAGATATTTTAAAATGTCAGTGTTAATTCACGCTGGGAGCTGCTTGGGGTGAGCCTGCCTCCCATTCTATTCAAAGTCTCACTGAGATAAATGCATATCTGATTGCTTCCTTTGGAAAGGTTAATCAGAAACTCAAAAGAAAACAACGGTTGTCTCTCACCTCTGATCTGAAAGGCCCCAAGCCTCCTTGCCTCAAATTGTCCCTCCTTTCTGGACCAAACCAATGTTCATTTTAGGTATGTTGATGTCATGTCTCCCTTGTTAAAAGTAAAAAATTAAGTACAGTGATAGGATAATTGTTTTAGGTAAACTTTTTGTGTAAATTAAAACTGTAAAGTTATTTTTGATGCTCATTTAGTATCTGGGTCATTTCCAGTTAAGAAAGGATTGCAATATGAAGGAATATGTTTCTAAAATTGTAGAATTGTTCTTATGTATAAATGCCCATATCTAATAGTTCAGGATTTCTTGCTTTTTAGGGATTCACTGAAGCTTTATGTTACTAAGGATAAAATTCTAGTTAACACGTAATTCTGTATACAAAATGTGCCAGAAAGCATTGTGGAAAAAGAATAATTTTGTCTAATTCAGAAGTTATCTAAAAGTTGGCTCAAATTACATATTTGAAAAGGTTGTTTATGAAACAATGTGGTAAGGAACCATCAAGTAGGGGAGAAAGATGTGGAAAAATTTAAATAATAAAATATTCCTTAAAACCCAATAAATTGGAAACATTTGACTAATATTTACATAGTAAAGTTCTTAGTTTTGATTAAAGTAAGAAGTATTGTAAAAATGCATCAGAAGTTTGACAATTCTTTTTTAAATATAGTTAAGCATGAATCTGGATGTAGTGTGGAGTCAAATTTCACATACATGCTTGCATTGCTTCATACCGTGTTTACCGTTTTGTATAGATAGTGCTGGAGTATTTATTGGTCATGTGCCTAAAGTGAATTTCTTAATTGCACAGGAGGTATGATAATATTACTGAACTTATGGATATTGAATTGTTTATTAGGAATAAAATATTCATTATATAGGTTTTCTGCGGTCCTAGGTAACACTGTAGCCTCCAGGGTAAATTGAATAGGAAAATTTAGGGTTGGTTTTCCGCTTATTTGTTTTGCTCGTAGTTTTCATTCATCTGCTATGTATTCTCCTCTGGCTTTGCTTGTGTATGTATATGTATAAAACCATGATTTTTTTTTTATAGTTCCTAGTGGAAGGCTTTTATTCAGTTCTGTGTTCCTGTGCATTTCCAGCAAGTCATTATCCGTTCCATTTATGTGGAATTCCTAAGCTACCTTTGTCGGGCCTGCAGGGATTAATAGAGCACACCAGCTTTTTATCTTTAATTAACTTTTTGGATTTTAGGCTTCCTGATACTTTAAGTGTGTTGAGTATACTCTCACAAATAGAATTTGAGTCATATTTCTCTCTCTTTGCCTAATTTCTCCAAAATTTGTTAAGTATTTGTGAGTATTCTTAATTCCTGGCAGTGTATTTGTTTGCGTATAGTCAAGCAGCATCGCCAGGGCTGCTCAGGGAGAGAGAACCCGGAAGCCTGGCATGCTTACCCATCAGTCTCTGGCCTCTTTCTTTCCGTGCAAACTGGTTAAATATAAAGTAAAAGCTAGTGTTTATCTGCTGTGTAAAGTTTTAATTAATTGGTTTATTAATAATAAGAGCTTAAATCAAATATTTTGTCAGAAAAGTAGAAAGTGTAATGCTTTTCACTTCATGTAACTTTAGCAATCTTTTGGAAATAAAGATGGTTTTAAAGATTATTGGTAAAATACAATTGTCTTCAAAATGTTAACATGTGGTCTAAATTGTGTTCAAATATTAGGTTTGCTAAATGCTTTAAGGTCATAAACTGCTGCTTTGGCTTTTGAAAATGGTTTAACTTACCTGCTTACCAGCTAGGTAAGGCCTGGACATGTGGAGTCGTCCACACCCTCGCTATGCTGTAAACAGTCAGACCTTATCAGAACATAACTTAGCATGTTTTACATTAAAGTTAAAATTGCTGAGTCACCACTGTAACATGCAATTAAGACTACTGGAAACAGTTTTACATGTTAGGTGTGTAAAAAGAGTAGAATGTTTTTGTTTTTTTAAGGTTATAAAAGGTTTTTCTTCTTTAAAATTTCTGAATCATCATTTTGGCAAAATAAAAAATTTATGGTAATCTGGAATTCCAAAATCAAACTTCAGTTACAAAATTGTCTTTCCTAATGCCTGGCTTTCTGGATGGATTATAGGGCCTCTGAAAACATCCAGAAGAGAGGTAAACAGGATTATTTGATGTGTTTAGGTACATGGGATTGCCAAAATGATGTTCAATCTTCTTTAGGTTATATTTTTGTGAATAATACTAATATATATTCCAAAACTGTATGGGATTTTTAAAATTCTAATGTCTAAGTATATGCCACTGATCACAATTATAGTTATTAAGTTATTGTAAACCACAGAAATAACCACATTTCCTTGTATAAAGCTACTAACCCAAGTAAAACAAAAAGATTAATTAAATATCAAGAAAATACTTTCATGTTAAACCAGCAAACACTGAAATTGTTTAAAATAGTTTATAACCAATGCTTGATCCCATATTCCTGGGAAAACAATTAAAGCTTCACATTTGGTCACCTGGTTGGCCATTTAAATATTTAACCATTTTATAAAGGGATTTCATTCAATTATTTCCAGTGCATGTTTTCTGGTTGTATAAAAGCTTTCCCATGGGGGAAAAGGGAGCTGATGTTATTACAGTAGATTATTATGATACATTCTATTTCACCAGGTAAAGAAAGCTTTTTATGGTTTGAATCTTCTGGAAACATCAGAGAAAGGCTGTCCTTGTCATCTACACTACAACGAAACTTTGGGACCTTGAACTTTGGGTTCGTGGTCTCACAACTGGGAAGGGTCCCTCCATGCTCTTGGAGCTGTGCACCCATTGGAACTCTTAAGGTAAAACTAACCAGGGAAATTTCTCCCAAGAAGAGGATGGCATCCTTGATGTGAACAGCTTTTCCCAAGTTCACACATTAAGACTTCTACTATCATGAACCTCTTATCTTTGAATATTTTTTCTTGCTTACGCCTCTATGAACAATAGAAGTGGAAAACGGGTATGTTATGTGCACTTATGGGGTATATTTTTATTTGTGAAGGAGTGTGGAGCCAGCCTTATACATGGATAAACTTATACTTTGATAGATAAATGACGAAGGCCCAGTGTAGGTAAGAAACTTTAATGGTACATGCATTGCCTCATAATCAGTCAAAAACAATACATTGGTTCACTCCTCTTAATCAGTATTATGGGTTAAAGAGAGCATTACCAGCAGGCCTTAATTCTTCTAAAAGGGCGTCATTTGTTAGGTCCTTTTTTCATGGTTTAAAGTAAAAGAAACAATGATTAGAAATGTATCCCTCATGACAGGTTCTATAGCAAATTCTACTGTAAAGGCTACAGTTACACAATAGACTCTAAATTCTCTTGTGAAAGTTATAATAGAATTGGCTAAACAAAGAAGGATCTGTGTAGCTGCTGGCACTTGTGGCCTATGGAGAAAGACATCAGATATAGATTATAGAAATTCAGTTTGATGAAGGGGATTGATGAAGAAATTGTTTAGTCAAGTGAGTAAACTCTTTATCTAACTCATTCTTTGATCTATTTGATTTTAGGAGGTTTGGTTTATGGGGACCTTGGATAAGGAACATACTCCAAACTCTTAATAATAGTCATAATAATAGTCATAATAATAGTTTCCCTGGTATGCTGTATTCTCTCAAAGGTTTTAAATGCTTGCATGCAGCCATCTCTAGAATGGTTTCTCTTCAACTGGAATAACAGGAGCTGAAAGAAATGTGCAACCATGAGAACACCACAGCCTATAAATGATGTGCTGAGACCAGAAACCCAAAATGATGGTAACTGAGAGTAGTGCTAAGGCCCTAAGTTTTGGTTACCCTCTCACCCAAGTGAGAGCCTGACCAAAACGGGAGAACTTTTGAAAACAAAATTGTGGGAGGCCATTGTTTTGAACTGAGCTCATGAACTAGGCCCCAAGAAACTAAACCAAAATGGAGTTGCTCATGCTAAGACTTTAAGGAAACACGTAGATTCCAGAACTACCAGGTTTTGTTTTTTTCTCCTGCAAATCTCTATTACAAACATTTCTGACAGCATGGGTATTGACCCCCTGAAGTTCCCATTCAATTTTGTTAATCAAATTCATTTTCTTGGCCGGACATGGTGGCTCACACCTCTAATCCCAGCACTTTGGGAGGTGGGTGGATCACGAGGTCAGGAGTTCAAGACCAGCCTAGGCAAGATGGTGAAACCCTGTCTCTACTAACAATACAAAATAGCTGGGCGTGGTGGTGGGTTCCTGTAATCCCAGCTACTCAGGAGGCTGAGGCAGAGAATTGCTTGAACCTGGCAGGTGGAGGTTGCAGTGAGCCAAGATTGTGCCAGTGCACTCCAGCCTGGGCGACAGAGCAAGACTCTATCTCAAAAAAATAAGAGATAAAAAATCATTTCCTCTTGCCTAGAGACTATCAAGCTTCAGAGGTTCTATCATGCAACAAAAGTTCCAGCCAATTCCAGGTGAAGACATCACCCCTGGCCATGAAGAAGCCACTCTGCCTCCTCTAGACACAACAGGGCAAGAATTCCGTGATCCCAATAGGTAGGGACTATGCCCCAAGCAAGCATGAAACAGTTACAAGAGAAAACCATCAGTCCCTCTGCCTCTCATAAAGATTTATGGGGATCACATCTCTCACAGGGGAGATGAGGCAGGAAAATAGGGTCTAGAGGCAGGGGAACATAAGGCCAATTCACACTTCAGCTATAACAGGAAATATCCTCTCCATAGGGCATACGCCATAAATGACTTTGTAACTTTACTCCATCCTCTCCATTTACATAGGGCATACTCGAAGTAACCAATGGAATCCTCTAGGGGTATTTAAACTCCCCAGAATTCTGTAACAGGGCCTTTGAGTTCCTATGGTTGGGCCGCTCCCACACTGTGGAGTGTACTTTCATTTTCAGTAATCCCTTCATCCCTTCCTTGTTTTGTTTGTGCATTTTGTCCAATTCTTTGTTCAAGACGCCAAGAACCCGGACACTCTCCACTTTTAACAAAATGATATTATACACACTTGTAAACTGCTTTTAAAAATGAACTTATAATATCATTTCTTTATGCCAATGCCTGTCAGTCAGTAACATTCAATGGCTACCTGGTGTTTCTTTGAATGAATGGAGTGAGCATAACTTAGTTTCTGTGTCTCTTCTGGTTGGACATTTAGATATTTACTAGTTTTTGTTGTCATAAACAATGTTAATCTAAAAACCTTGTGGTGAAATCTTTGCATGTATTGTTAATTGGTTCTTTAAGGCAAACTCTGAGAAGTAGAGATGCTGGATCAAAGGTAATGCACTTTAAAAATAGTGTTGTTCTATGTATTGACAAATTGCTTTCTGGGAAGGTTATGTCAACTTATATTCCCAAGAGCAGAGAAATTGGCTCTGTTTTTAGATGATTCCAGTGAAATAATTTCCATAATTATTCACTGCAGGCAGAATTTAATGTCTATCTCCTATAAAACTTAATCTATTAATTTAGCTGTTAATATTCTGCAAGTAAACTAACATTTCAGCTAGGATACAGTCATTGAGGCTTTGATCTGCTAAGGACATTGCAGAGTCATCGCATTCAGAACTTGACAGTAAATCATAATAGTGGCAATTAGACTCAAATTTGAGTGACTTTAGCTAAATGCTTTAATCTCCATTATTTTTAGTCACCTCATAAATGGATGTAATTAAAGAATCTATACTATAGAGTTGTGTGAAGGTCAAATAAGATAATTCATGTAAAGTGTACAGCACATGGCCTGGCACAAGAGGAAGTGCATAAAAGCGTTAGTTATTACATTGTCTAAGGAAAAAATTATTGGAAAAATTGAGCTAATCTAGACATAGAACAATTCTAAGTACCTACATAGATTAGACATTCAAAAATATTGGCCGAACTAAATTGAATTTTTGGGGGACGTATCAAGTCAATAAATCTTTCTAATGCCTTACTGAATGCACGACCTAATTCCACAGAAAAGGAACAGGAAGATGATGAGTTGTGGTCTTGTCTTCAAATAGTACACAATCTAGTAAGGGAGATAGGACAAATACCAAGATAATTAGAAGCACTAAAAAAGATTAAAGGAGGAAGAAATCCCTTCCATCTCTGAAGACGAGGGGAGATTTCATGAAACTCTAGGTGCCTTTTAAACAAATGTGTGGGGAGAGTATTCCAGGAGGAGAATGTGCCCAGTGGGTTGAGAAATCATGGGCTGTGTGCAGATTTACCCAGTTGACTAGAGTTAAAGAATCCCTAGTGAAAGATAGGTCAGGTCAGATATAGGGGGTGGAATGGTAGAGGTTGTGAGTACCTCCAGGATGGAGGGGGAAAGAGAAACTAGTTGGGAGGCTATGGGAGTAGTTGAGATGTGACGTGATAAAGGCCTGAATGGGGAGGTGTGAATGCTGAGATAGAGTTCACAGGATTACGGCACCATTAGGGGAGCATTCCAAAACCCTGGGGCCCCAGTTTGCTCTTGTTGCCATCTTAACAACCAGCTGCCTCAGCCAATTTGCATAAATCTCTTGGAGTCTACATCTTCTTTCCCCTTTTCTCCCTTCCTCTCTTCCTTCCTTCTTTTTCTTTCCTTTTTTCTCTCAGCTGAGTCAGATGTCAAAGTAAGGGCAATAAAGGTGATTCAAAGTACCCTTCGAACATGGTGTAAATCTTATGCTACTTAATTAAAATAATACTGAGGCTGATGTAATGAGAGGACAAGAGTAAAGTAATTTCTCTGTTGCCTTTTGTTATTGTTGGTTTTAATTAGATATTTTTTAAAACACTTTTCATTTTGGAATAATTTTTGATTCACAGAAATGTTGCAAAGATAGGACGAAGAATGGCCATATACCCCACACCCAGTTTCACTATGGCTAACATCTTAATTTACCGTGATATATTTGCCAAAACTAAGACATCAGCATTACATATTACTATTAACTGAACTGCTAACTTTCTTTGGATTTCACTAGTTTTTCTATTAACTCCCTTTTTTTGTTGTTGTTGTTCCAGGGTCCAATTCAAAGTACCATACTGCATTTAGCTGTCATGTGTCTCCCCAGTCTCCACTGGTCTGTGACAGTTTTTGAGGCTTCCCTTGTTTTTCTTTACCTTTACAGTCTTGAGGAGCGTTGGCCAGGTGTCTTGTAGAATGACCCCAGTCAGGATTAGTCTGATGTTTTTCTCATGATTATACTGGGGTTATGGGTTTTTGGAAAGAAGACCACAGAGGTAAAGTTCCTTTCTGGCCAAATCCTATTGGTAGGTACATGATATCTATTATAGTTCAGAAAGTTAAGTTTATACTCACCTACTGTGTGACTCAATGTACTATGACCCTGTTCAATGTCATGAATTCACTGTTTTTTTTGTCTTCATTTTTTGGGGGGGAGAATGGTGGATTTATAGGAAAAATGCAGTGAGCTTCTGGGGTACTGGGACTGAAAAGGTAAGAGTTTAAGGTTTATGAGTATTAGATGTGGTGGTAGACACTGTTGGCCCCTCCCCCAGATTTCATTCTCCCACTGGTGCACCCTTCTGTGGCTGTTGCAAGTGCTGCAGCTGATAGATTTACCTGTGACTTTCTCTGGGAAATTGCCCTTGGCTGAGTGAACCACCTCACTCAGAGATGCTTGAGAAGTTAATATCCACTATTCCAAGCCCTGGAACTTGGTCAGTGATGGACTCTTTGGGGGTATAAAAGCCCAGGTCCCTTGCCTTAGAGATGCAATATATGGTCTTGTCTAGAGCCCACCCCTGCTTGGGGATGGGGTGGTCAGGCCACTGCTTGACACTACCTGAGACCCTTGTTCAAGTCTGTCCCTTTTCCTAATTTGGTTCTTTGACTCTGTTAACATTTTTCTCTTAAGAATATTCCCTCAACTAATCATTTGCAGCTGAACAAATCTATCAGATTTTGCTTAGAGAAACTGGCCTAAGATAGACACATACTCTTAAAAATGTGTGAGCCTTTGAGAGTGCTCTGTCTAGCCCAACACTCCACAGCCTGGGAAGAATTTAATTAAATTTTATATAATGCTTAGTCATTAAAGGTTACTTAATCCTGGTTGTTTTCCTATAGTAGGAATTATAATGCTGAAAACATTACTCAAGGATTCTGAAAAGAATTAATATTAGTAGGATGCTTATTATTATTTGGATAGTCTATGAAACAATGACTCTTAGTCTATCAAACTGTTAACTGCTGTGACACTGTGAGGAGAACAAAACTGCTTTCCTAAATAGTTGCCTTTTTGTATAATCATGAGTGGCCTGATTACTAAGTGTGGTGCTATGGTTACACCAGCTGCCCTGGGTGTATCAGAGGTTGAATTATTCTTTTGGCCACTTATAGGGAGCCTATGGTTAAAAAAGTTATAGCTCCCGGAAACCAAGCAGCTTCAGGTCCCCAAAGTCTGTGTCTTTGCAGCCTTGGGCTTATCTAGGAAATTGGTAACCTAATATCCCTTAGTAAAATAGTTTGAAGCCGGGTAGAATTAGATAACAGACCCACATTAGGTTGCTTCAAGTCAGGATTATAAACATATGTTCTAAATACATACCAATAGAGTCAAAATATGAGGAAAGGGGTGAAATCAGAGATGACTAAGATTTCAAGCTTAGGTCATTATGATTATTTTTCTTTATGAAAGACAAGCTGGAGTTTAAAAAGTTTGGTGATTTTTAAATCCTAAAGAACAGTATAGTTTCAGGGAAAAAATCTGGAAATAGTTATTGTATTAGCCCGAATTCTCTAGAGGACAGAACTAATAGGATAGATGTATATATAAAAGGGAGTTAAGGAGTATTGACTCACATGATCACAAGGTGAGGTCCCACAATAGGCTGTCTACAAGTTGAGGGTCAAGGAAGCCAGTCCGAGTTCCAAAGCTGAAGAACTTGGAGTCTGATGTTCCAGAGCAGGAAGCAACCAGCAACGGAGAAAGATGTAGGCTGGGTGGCTAAGCCAGTCTAATCTTTTCATGTTCTTCTGCCTGCTTTTTATTCTGGCTGCTGCTTAGATTGTGCCCACCCAGATGGAGGGTAGATCTGTTTCTCCTGCTCCACTGACACAGATATTAATCCTCTTTGACAACACCCTCATAGACACACCCAGAAATATCCTTCAATCCAATCAAGTTGACACTCAATATTAACTATCCCAGTTATTTACTAGGCAAAAAAATTCATTGTTTCAAAGACTAACCAGATAAAGGTAGAAAGGCTTATTCTGTCTGATTGCATTGTTGGAGAATGCAGCCAAAATTAAGAAAGGCAAAGAAATGATTACTACAAGAAAGAGGATAGGGGTGCCATGTGAAGAATTGAAATTTGATAGGGTGTTGTTGGGTTAGGGAAGAAACACACATAGGTAGATACTAGTTACAGGTGATACTGTAGTTCTTGGATTATTAGGTGGTGAGTTCATAGATTATGTAAAAAATAATACCTAAATTTAATATATAAGCCTTGGATTGAGTTTAAACTAATTCTTCTCAACTAAAAGAGAGAGAGAGAGAGACAGACAGACAGACAGAAAGAGAGAGAAAGAGAGACAGAGACAGAGAGGCAGAATATGAATACAGCAATTGTGTCTCAAAGGTATTGAAGTTTATATATATTTATTAATTTACTTGGTGTTGTTTTACTTAAGACATGAAAGGTAGCACAGATGTATAGAGAGCAGTAACAAAATAAAAAGGGTAGTTAAAAATATGTATTTCAAGGTATTCATTAATTTATATGGTCCTTTTAATTTCCACATATAGTCACTTTGAAAACTAGTGATACACAAAAAGTTGAGACAGGACTGTTTCAAACTTTTCAACTCTGCTGCTTCCTGATTATTTCTTGAACACCTTTCCTAAACTCTCTCTGATTTAGTTGCTTCATTTGAAAATGGAGACTATAATCCCTACCTTTCAGGGTGGTGGTAAGAAATTAAGGTAATACTTGCACAGTTCCTGGGGTACAGCATGGGCTGGGCAAATAGTAGGAGTTGTTTTTAGCATGTTATTGCAACAGAATGTCCAGCCTAACATTCCTGATGCCCCAGAATTGGAAACTTAACCAAAGACTGAGGATTAAAAGGTATGAAATAAAATGGGATGGGACACTAGCCTCATAATCCAAAAGAAGCTGAAAAGAATTGGAAGCCTTATCCTCCTTCTAGGGCTTTCTAAGTGTGGGCAGCCAGGCTGGTTTTGCTAATCTCCTGCATTCCCCAGGATCCCTTCCCTGGTCAAGGACATTCAATCCATCACTGATTCAACAAATATCCATTGTCTGTCTATTCTGTGACAGGTACTGTATTAGGTTCCTAGGATCCAGCAGTGAATAAATAAGACACAGACATAATCAAAAGACTAGGATATGGGCAAAAGAACCTTTAGACTTTAGGCAGATCTTTAGCTTAGTAGGGTGGGCCATGGTTTTCCTCTGTGAGATAGGGGAGGGATACTTCCCTCTCTCCTCAGTAGAGAAAAGGTGGCAGCGGGGGTGGGGGGGCGTCAAGAGAGTAGTCCATAAAGATAGGGGTGCTAGCAAAAGGGGAAGTGGATTAGATGTCTGATTAAGCTGAATACACTCAGCTGTCCTAGATATAAGCTTATAGTAACTGAAAGTAACCATATAATTATGTAATCTTCCTGGAGTATTGTTACAGGATAGTAAAGTGATTGGAAAAAAAAAGCATACAAAATACAATATTCCATGGTTTAGTAAACCCATTATATTATTGTCAACATCATCATTGTCATTGTTATTATTGTCATAATCTTCATCATTACCCAGACCATTAATTTAGGGGAGGGGCACCTCTTGCCAAAAAGAAGGTAATACGAGGTTTAGGGAAGCCGAAGAAAAACTCTTGTTTGGGAAATATGAGTTTTGCAGTTGCGCATGAAGATCGTTCCTGGCTCAGCCTGCCTTCTAGTATCTTTCTCCCTTAGGAGAGTTCTCAGGTCACTGCAGCAATACACAGGGAGAATCGGTTCATATTTCAGGCCAGTTTGAAAACATAGCTGCAAGGATTTAGTGAAGGGATTAATGCCTTCCACAGAGCTGGTGTGAATTCTCTTCTCTGGCAAGAACACAGATGGGTAAACAAGTATAAATTCCATTTTTTCATGAAGAGGGGATTAGGAATCTGCACGAAATAACTTTCTCTCAAAACAACATATGCTTGGGTCTTGTCCTTGTTTCTCGAAGGGAATCTTGAGCCATTGGGAAATGAGGCTGTTGGAACACAATGATCAGAATTTGGCAAGCATTCAGAAGCTGCCTCCTCAGCGGCCTGGCTGGGTCCAGGTGGGCTCGCTCTCTTATTGGGTTGCTCAGAAATGGCATCCTCTAAAGACTCAGAGATGGATGCAAGACATAAACACTAGCATGAGGTATCCTGGAGTCCTTTTAGAATTATGGAAGCTGCCTTCTTGCTGAGGAAAATTGGGTTCAGATACCACATCTGGCTTTTCTGGATTCCTACCTGTCATCTTAAGCAAGAAAGAAAATCTTGCCATGGCTCAAGCTTTGCCATGCTCACTTGGAGAGTTTTGATTGGTGTCTGGGATTATACGTAAAGTTAAAAGTTAAAGACAATTTGGATGGCCTCCCAAAATAACAATAAATGAGAGAAAGAAGTCAGAGAATCCCAAAATAAATTTCTCTGTTATTTACTCATATAAAAGGAGCATGAGCTCTGTAGTCAACAGCATTTCTCTTAGGCACTTGTCTTTGTGACTCTGCAACTAAATGTCCCAACTTATATCCATCTCTATTGAATTCATCTTTTTTTTACCCTTATTTTTTTTTACCCATCTATTTTTACCCTTGCTCGTTCCTCAAGTTTTAATTGGAATGTGTGTATTAAGTGTTAGGATTGGTGTACACAAATATACACAGAAACAAATACACATTTAATTATATATACTCTCACCCCAGCCAGTGTTAAAAAAAGCATAAAACAATTTTCTGGAATCTTACTGCTCAAATCAACCCCACAGAAGGATGATACCATCAATTTTGTATGGAAGCCACATAGTGAGTGAAGACCAGCTTTCTGAGCAATTAAAAATAAATAAAATATCAAAATTTAAAGCCACTATACCAGCATTTCTTAAACTTTTTGGTCTCAGAACCCCTTTACACTTTTAAAAATTATTGAGTACCCTCAAAGGCTCATATTGATGTGTGATATAGCTCTCTATAGCTATAATATTAGAAATAAAAGCAAAAAATTTAAAAGATTTATAAGTATATTTAAAATAATAAACTCATATCTTAATATAAATATTTTTATTAAAAACACTTTTATTTCCAAAAACCAAGAAAATATACTGAGAAGAGTGGCATTGTTTTACATTTTGTAAACCTCTTTAACCTCTAGCTTACTGGAAGACATCTGGAATCAAACATCTGCTTTTGCATTCAATCTGTTGGAATATATTGGTTTGGTTGAAATATATGAAACAATCAGGCACACAGATACTTCAACTGGCAAAGACAGGGACGTTGTGGAATCCCTAAAACCATTTTGGTAACCCTCAAGGATTTTTAGACTCTACTTTGAGAACTGCTGCTCGGTCTAACACCCAGGACTGTGAAAGATTCTGAGTAGAATGCAGAGGACTCACCTCTTCAAAACAAACATGTGCCCACCGGGCCCCTTCATGCAGCAGGCTGCACACAGAAGGGAATTCTAAGGAAGTACAGAAAGCAGTCTCAGGCTCACATTTGTAATCCCAGCACTTAAGAGACTGAGGCCTGAGGATTGCTTAAGGTCAGGAGTTCAAGACTAGCCTGAGCAATATAGCAAGACTGTCTCTATAAATATAAAAAATTAAAAAAAAATTAGCTGGGTATGATGGTGCATACCTGTAGTCCCAGCCACTCCAGAGGCTTAGTTCGGAGGATCATTTCAGCTCAGGCACCCTGAGCAACATCCTGGGTAACAGAACACATGAGGTGCTTAAAAATAGTGCTGGGAGGCACACAACAAATGGCTGAAATTTGTATTTTTAAATTCAATGATAATAAGGTTAATACTTATGAAATGAAACAATAACAACTATCCTTTAATAATATGCAGGGTCTGGTCTGTGGACTTTATACGTATTATTAACAAATGTAGTCTTTGCAAAAACTGTAAAATAGAGCATTAGTTTCCTAGGGCTGTCCTTAACAATGTACCGCAAATACAGTGGCTTAAAACAATAGAAATTTCTTACAGTTTTGGAGGCCACAAGTCTAAAATCAAGATGTTGGCAGGGGCATGCTTTCTCTGAGGCCTCTAGAGGAGACTCTGTTCCACGTCTCTCTCTTACCTAGGTGTTGCTGAGTGTGTATTCCTTGGCTTGTAGATGGATGACTCCAACCTTTCCCTCCATTGACAAATGGCGTTCTCCCTGTGTTTCTCTTTTTCTTACAAGCACACCAATCATATTGAATGATGTCATCTACTCTAATAATATCTGCAATGACTATGTTTCTAAATAGGGCCACATTCTTAGGTTCTGGGAAGGATCTGAATTTTGAGAGGACACTATCCAATTCAATAGAGGTAGATATTATTTTATCTTCATTTTATAGATGAATAAGCCATGCACAGAGAGGTTAAGTAATCTGCTCAAGATTACACAACTAGTAAGTGACAGAGCTGGGGTTTAAGTCGAGGCAACCAAACTCCCGAATCCATGTTCTTAGTCAATGTGTAATATGTAAGGAAAACAATTAAATACATAAACTACGATATGTTATAAGATTTCACCTATTTTTAAGAGCAAATATTTCCTTCAGATGAAATATGATAGAGAAGTCTATGTGGTAAATCTGAAAAATATAGAGTTCTCTAGTTGAATTTGTTGCAGAAAGGCCCTAAAAATATCCAGAATGCTGAGGAGCATGCCGTAAAAACCACTTTATTAGTTACTGTAACAAATTACAACAAACATAGTTACTTAAAACAAGACAAATTTATTATCTTGCTGCTCTGGAGGTCAGAGGTCCAAAATAGGTTCCACTGGTGTCAGCAGGCTCTAGAAAGAATCTGTTCCCATGACTTTTCTGAGGTCTAGAGGCTCTCTGTATCCCTTGGCCTGTGGCCTCTTCCTCCATCTTCAAAGCTAGCAGTATAGCCTCTTCAGATCTCTCTTTGACTCTGAATCTTCACCCTCCCTCTTCCGTCTCTTAAAGACTCTTGTGATTACATTGGGCTCACTTGGAGAAAAGGAATATCTCATGTCAATTTAATCACATCTGTAGAATCCGCTTTGCCAAGGTAGGCAACACGTTCACAGGTTTCAGGGATTAGGACAGGTGCCTCTTTGGGGCCATTTTTCTGTCCACCATAACCATTGGCCAGATGAGAAGAGGAGAGGGCAATCAGGAGGTGTGGAGTGTTGACAGGACCTCACTGGTCAGAGGAGAGTCTGAGGTAGATCTTACAGATGGGAAGGCTTTCCATGATGTGGAGAGGATTCCCGGAAGGCTAAACAGCATGAGAAAAGGTATAGCAGTTAAAGTGAGCCTGGCATGAGCATGCTGGGTGGCAGGGAGATGGGTCTAAATTGAAGAAAAGAGGTGTGAGTTGGAAAATTATGGAAACTGTGCAAAAGTTGGGTTCAATTCTTCTTCAACCATGAAATGTGGGGGATAGTGCCTTCTTTTTAACAAGCAACATTTCAGTATAATTTGTGGATGATCTGTGCTGGAAGTTAGGAATGGATTAGCTCAGCTAAAATTCTATCACACAGCTTTTTTTTCCTTTTTTTTTCTTTTTTCTGACTGGCATCTTTCTGTCTGTCTTTCCTGATTCCTTTAACCTTTTTTTGCTTTTGTTCTTTCAAATTGAGTTTTAGCTTTGTAGCAGACACCATCAGTATCCCCAATGCACCCTTTCGTCCACCCTGCATCTGTTTACCTTCAAAATGCCTCCAATTTTTTTTTCTAACATCTTTCTCTGGCCCCAAAGATTGCTTTGCGTACCTGCCAGGTGGTCAAAAATTTTGAAGGATTCACCACTCCTCCACTTCACAGCAGCTCTCTCCCAATGACTGAGGGGAGTTGACATATAAATTCTACTTCTGTTTTACCCCTTCATTGCGATAACAGTGTCCTACACTGGCTCCCTGAGTTACTCATTTACTCCTGCTCCAGTTGCCCACAGTAGTAACTTGACTGATATTGAACCCTCTGCTGGCTCCTTCCCTTCCTTGTCTCACTTCCCTAGTCTCCTACAGGTGTTCATTGCAATCGACTCCCAGGTGAACTAGTTGCCCTGTGGATCCATATCACAGGGGGCATGAATTATGTCTTTGGGGAGACATACAAAACAGGCTTTCATCAACCTCCAATTCAACCCCTCTAAAGGGTTAAAAGAAGTCAAGGGGGAAAGTGTTCACTAGGAAAATGTAAGAGAAGAGTTATGTGTAAACAGGAAGGGGTAAAAAATGTGCTAGAAGGGACTATTGCATGTAAAATGGTTCTAATTAGTAATATCCTGGAAAATAAATCTTGGTCCATTGTCAGGGGCAGAGTATAGCATAGGAAATATGGTCTGTAGAATCACTGGGAAGAAAGATCCGGCCAAGAGGACTGGGTCCCTGTAGTAGACATGTTTGCAGTTCTTAACCAGCCCCAGTAACCTTGCAGTCTGAGTGTTAGCAAGAGGGTCAGTTGAGACCTGACTTGCCCATGATTCAGATAGTCCAACCCTATTATGGAAGGACATGGTGCCAGAAAGTCCAGTTTCCTGTGAAACTGATCACCTAGGGAACACCTTGAGGAAGATCCAACATGAGTGCCCCCCTCTCAGATACTGGAAATGCCTTTTTTTTTTTTTTTTCCCTCACAGGGATTTTGGGAAGTATTGCCCTGGCAAATACACAATTGACAATTTTCTCAACCCCTGGAAGAATCCCCTGAACTAAGGCTTATTCCACACGCCTCTCCTTTTATTGGTTAAAGATCAAGCGATTTATTATCAAGCCGTGTATTGCTGTTTGAACAGAAACTCAAAATTACCTTTTGAATTTGTTGATGTCAGTTTTAGATAAATATTCAGGGTCTGGAAAAGAATGCTGACTTCTTTGCTATACATTGGTTATAATTCTTATTTCTGTTATCCTTTGCTTTTAGTAAGACTGGATTAAATTGAATGTTTAAACGAATTAGAGGAAATTTGGGACCTTTTGACAAACTCCTTTTACATATACTGAACTTTAAGAGGTGAAGTAAGAGAAAAGATTGGAAAGATTCTGAGAAAAGTGTTGGTGGGTGCTGGGAAGTAGGAATGAATACTCCTGATGAGCAGGCTGAGGCCTCTCTAGAGGGCTTTGCTCTTCACTCTGATGAATGTAAGCTAATAGTGATCAACCGAATATTTTTGAACATGGGACTGATGCAGTCACTATGATGAATAAAGGCCCTCTAAATATTTTATTTTCTTCCATGATTTCTTTGTCATTCAGACAGATCATACAGGATAGATTAGGTTAAACCATATGAGACTAAGTTTGACCATTTTTGTAGGCTAACCAGTCAAATATTGCAATTTCATGTGATTTCACCTAATGTCTTCTAAACGAAGTAACTAGAACTGGCTCAGATCTTCTAGTTGTGAAATGGACTCTAGAATATTTTCTTCTTCCTGTCCATTGGCAGCTGCAGAAGCCTGTCAGTTGGAAGATGGGCAATACCCAGGGTGGGAGCTGCCCGGGACTATGAATATTATCACATCCTTGCCTCCTGCCTGGTGGAGTCAGTTTTCAGGCCAACATTAGAGGACCCCTGCTGGGCTGGCGCCTGTTCCAAAGTCAGCTTCTCAGTGGGAGGAAGTGCCAGCATGTGGAGCTATCTTTTTCTAACTTCCAAGAAAGAGGAAAGGCAGCTGGCATCTTCAAAAGACTGTTGCTATTCTGTGGAGTCACTTAGAGTCGTCACAAGCTTTTCCCTGGCAATCACACAACCAGATGGCCTATGGTGAGCCCCTGTGAGAAAGGAAATAGACTGATTTGTCAAATACTTTATGGAAGTGTGAGAAAAGGAGGAGAGAGGAGGATAGATGGAAAGAGGGAAAGGGGAGAAGAGAAAGCATGGCGGGGGAGTGCTCAGTATTGAGAGATAATTGAAACTGAAGCTTAGAAACACAAAACTACTTTTCTAGACGTGTGCCTCCATGCAAATCTTCCATGGGGAAATTGAGGGTTGCAAAATGTCCAAATCCCAAACAAGAAATATAATATGTTAAAAAATTTACTTTTTTTTTGTTCTTTGGATTTATTGTTATTTTAAAAAATCCTAAAAATGTCTAAAATGTGTCACCTGGATTGAAAAAAATAAAATAGTATTTAATCAATGATTGAGCAATATGTAGAAAGATCATCCCGCTTCTAAACTAGTTTTCTCTCCCTAGCTAGCTGTATAGCTTTGTGCCCCTCTCCCATTTTCTTCCTTTCTGGCCTCAGTTATTTTAATCAGCTACATGACCTAGTCATGTAGGCTAATTGTTGAAGGCAGTAGGGTCTGAGAAAAAGCTGGATGGGCAGAACTTTGACCTCTTACCCCATCTCACTTGGATCATGTCAGTGCCAGAAACTTTGACTCCTTTAAAAAAAAAAAAAATTGTCTATCTTTCCACTTAATAAAGCTAGAGTTCTTTCGATGAAGCCCTTCCCTGTCCTGTCTGCAGTTCACCTAAGAAAAACCTCCAGCGTTCTCCATGTTTCCAAGAACCTCTATCAGATTGCTTACTTAAGATTCCATGAACCACTATCATACCTCCTTCAGTCAAGACTTGTCATCATTCATGGTAAAAAACAGAAAATAAGTGTGTCTGCTAATAAAAGACATTTTCTTTTTTTCTCCCTGATAGCATCTTGGTAGATATGGCCTGATTCAGTAATTGAATGTAATGGTTGGCTTGAAAATAAGACTTCAGACAGAAATTAAATGAGATTGATGGAAATACATCATCAGTGCACAAAATCCAAGGCATCTGGTAGAATTCTATTACCCATTTTTCCACTTGGGGAGAAAGATTAGTTTCTGCTGCTTTCTCTAAGTGCAGCAGAGGGAAGGTTGTGGCTTTGGTTGAGAAAGCACTCTTATTATCCACCTCTATTTTTAGAAGTTTTAGACATCTATCTTATTGACTTGAGTTTATAATTTAGACCTGTAACCTTTAGAAAAAATAGGCCTTCCCCCTTGAAATTTCTCATGCATGCTTTTAGTCCAGAGGAGAAATTTTTTGAAAATTTAGCAAAGCTTTCCTTATCATCAGGGTTATAGAGCTACTAAAAGAGAAAAGAGTGCTATTTTATCCATAATGTCCTGGGTCACTCTCTAGATTCCCACTCCCTACCCGGAAGTCATGGTATCCCCGAGGATCACTAAAGATTCTAAGGATTCACAGTATATAAATTCAAGAGCTGGAGAAGTTCTGAGTAGTACATACTGAACATCCATTCATCCAACTGATATTACTTCCTGTCTATTTTCTGTTTAGAGGTCATATTTAGAGTATATATGGTGGGGGTCGGAGGTGCTCATATGAGACATTACAGAGATGGGCTCTTTGAAACAACTGAGGGTAGTTTTAGTAGATGCTGCTGGCCCCATAGAGTGTTGCACTCCTCCTCTCGCTGCTCTAGGTATTACCTGATAAGAACTTGCTGTGGTCTGAAGTTTGTGTCCCCTCAAAATTTATAGGTTGAGATGTAATTACCAAGTGTAGTAGTATTAAGAGGTGGTGTCTTTGGGAGGTGATTAGGTCATGAGAGCCCCATCCTCATGAATGGGAGTAGTATCCTCATAAAAGAAGCCTGAGGGAGTTTGTTTGCCATTTACTCCATGTGCAGATGCAGCAAGAAGGTGCCATCTATGAGGAATGGGCCCTCAACAAACATAGAACCTGATGGCACGTTTATGTTGGACTTCCGGTCTTCAGAACTGTGAGCAATGCATTTCTGTTGTTAAAAAATTTACCCAGTCTATGGTATTTTGTTATAGCAGCCTGAACGGACTAAGAGAGGGCTGAAAGCTGAACCCTTCTACAGAGACTTGTCCTCTACCATGAGACCTATATTTCTAGGAGATGCTGAAAGGTATGCTCTCCTTCCAAGGAGTAGCCACAGCTGATAACTGACTGAAATAGGGCACAAAAACCCAATCCCATTTCCTCAAGATGAGACAACTCATGGTGCTGCTCATTCTGCAGAGTTTCTTATGTTCAGGCTGAGACTGAGTTTCTCGTTCAGCTTCTTCACCTGCCCTGTCCTGCTCCTCTTACTCTCTTATGGCTTGTTTTCTTCTGGGGGCACTAAATCACCTGCATAAGAATACCCATCTTAGGTTCTTCTAGAGAACCTGATTTAAGATAGTAGTATTTGTTTTGTCAATTAATGTTGGCTTTATTTTATATGCAGTGTATATTCATTGTTGAACATAAAATCTAATAAATAGGAACAAAATAAGTAGCTCTAGACTCTAGAAGTGGCCTTTGTTGACCTTGGCAAATATCCTTTTATGCAGAAATATTTATGTAGTAACCATTACATTGACGGCCCTGAGTAGACTATATCTCCCATATTTATGCCCTTGTTTAGTCCTTTCCCATTTTGTCTCTTGCTTTGGCCATGTGATTTGTTCTTATCAATGGGATCCCAGCAAACATTATGCAAGAAGAGGCATGGTGAGAGCTTGCATTTCAGGGTTTGCATTGACTTTACTTTCTTATTTTCTGTATATTTGATTCTCTGGCATTTGGGGACTTGATCCTGGAGAGAATGTCCATTCCAGGGCTAGCTAATTCCTAGACATAGCAAATGAGTCCCCTGTGAGAGTACCTTTGATATACAAACCAACTAGCCCAGAGCCCACACCCTCAATCATCTTCTTTATCTCTCACACACCAATCCAACATTCCTTCTATCCTAAATCACCCCAGGGCCAGGTATCAGACAACCAGCAAGCACCCCTATAGCCCAGAGCCCTCTGAAATGATTAAAACTTTCTAGTCTTAAGCTTACTGAGCATACTTACCCGGCCCCTTCCATTCCTTCTCGTGAAAACTCCAACAAAAGGTCTCAGTCATTCCAGTCCTTCTCCCACTTCTGCTTCCTAACTGACTTTAGTGCTTCCCTCCGTGGACCAGACATCAGGCTATGCCTCCTGTTTCTACGGGTCTGTGCTTATGATATTCCTCCTTTGTGGCAGCCATTTCCTTGTCTGCTTTACCATATCTGATTAAAACAAATCCTGGGTACATATTTAGAGCAGAGTTTATTTTCTTAGAACATTCCCTCTTTAAAGCTAGTCCCCATGCATAAGGAATTTGGAGTAACTGTCCTGAATGATAAGTGAGACTCTGGAGAATGAGAAGCCCCCTAGGAGGCTCTACACCAGAGCTCCGAGCTGAATGCAGGTGCATGAGGAATCTCAGCTGTACTACATTGGGCAGAGCTTCAGTTTAGACCACAGTCAACCCACAGAATTGTGAGAAATAATGTCATTGTTGTTTTAAGTCACTGAGGTTTGGACTTGTTGTTATGCAGTAGAAGATTATTGAAACAATGTAGCAGGAAAGGAACCTTATGGTGCCAGGTCTGCCTTTCATGCCGCAGGTAGGCAGCATATCTCCCTCCGCGCAGGTAGGCAGCATATCTCCCTCCGTGCAGGTAGGCAGCATATGTCCCCCCGCACTACCCTGTCATTCCAGGGAAGGAAAGCTTCTCATTTCACTGATAACATTCTATGGCATTCATAGGCCCATGTTTCCCACTGGGCCAGGTTGCCGTATTTAAAAGGTGGCTCCCAGATAGTTACTTTCGTTGGCTCTCCTCATTCCATGCAGTGAGATCAATAAACCAGGTCCCAACTCTCCTCTCTCTGTATGCACGGCTAAACAGAACTTTTGGTTCTGGCTGTGGTGATATGGCAGAGGTCCCATTTAGGCTCCCAGTTCACCTTTAACTGTCTTGATGGACATTTCAGGCAGTGACCCAGTTAATAAACTGGTACTCTCTTTATTATTTGGATTTGTTTCTTGTATTGCTCTACTTTGGGAATGCTAACAAATAGGAAAACTTAGCAGGGCAAAAGCCAGGCATTCCTGAGTTTTCTGACCCCAAATACCAAATACCATCAAAACCTCTCCACATTTTTACCTTTTACACTTTACATCTACCAAAATAAACTCATAATTTCTGTAACCTTCTTTTTCACAACCAATATGCTGCAACTATATCTTTATGTCTATAAAAAATCTTCAGTGTAATTTTCAATGGCAATTGGCATTCCATTATATAGATATAGAGTGATTCATTTAACTGACATGATTTTTAAAATTTAAGTTCTGTTTTTTTTCACTATTATAAAAATTACTGTGCTGAATATTCTTAAAGCTGAATGCTTATGCACATTCTTAAATATTTTCTTAGGATACATTCATAGAAGTAGAATTTTGAATCAAAAGGATATGTGAATTTTTAAAGCACTTAAAAAATATTGCCAACCCTACCCCCACCACCAGCCACCACCACGAAAGACTGGACCACTTTGTACTCTTAGCAGTGGATGAGTATGACCATTTTCTATCATCCTCACCATCATTGATATTTTTATTTTTACCATTTTTATAAGAAAGATGCTATCTCAATGTTTTAATTTCTATTTATTTGATTACAAATGAGGCTAAATAGTTTTTATAGGTATATTTGTCATTTTGCTTCTTAATCTGTGATGTGACTATTCATAAAATATTTTAAAATATTTTAATTTCCATGTAGTATCATTTATCTAGAAAACTACATCCAATTGGCTATCAGTTTTGTGAATTATGGGAGAAATATGGACAACTCTTATTTGACCTGGTTGGAAGCAGAAAATAAATGTCCAAGTACATTTGTTGAACACATACTTGACTTGATGGTGGAAATCTAATGTGAATAAGCCACAGTTCCTATACTCAAGTCCTCTGCAGTCTAGGAAGGAAAAATACTTAATGACATTTTTTAATTTAAAAACTATTATTTTATTTTGATAAGAACACTTAACATGAAATCTACCCTCTTAACCAAATTTTAAGTGTATAATACATTATTGTTGACTATAGATACAATGTTGTACAGAATATCTCCAGAGTTTACTTATTTTGCTTGACTGAAACTTTATTCTGATTTATTAGTAACTCTCCATTTCCTCCTCTCCCTAGAATGTTGCTATTTAAATTCCATTTTGATTCAAGACGTGACTAGGGTTTAATACATAATTTTCCAATTGCTTGGAGAAGTACTAGACCTAGACAAATACCAGGAAAAAAGTATTGATTTAGTCCCAGATTTGCCACAAGAGTATTGTGAACACCTGAGACAGTTTTTCACAACTTTCTGCACCTAGCTTGCATGATTCAGTTCTTTGGATCTAGGCCTTTGTTTCCAAGTGTGGAAAGACCTCTCCATTGGAATTTGTAGTATATGCAGTAGATCCTAAAACTTTTTTTTTCTTAGCTCTTCCTACAGCAGGAGCTAAGAAGCCATACTGAGCACAATTTCTGAGTTGCTTTCACCTTTCCTTCTTCCATGTAATCTCTTCCTTCTTAGTCTTTTAGACAGCTCTATTTTCACCTTTGCATCTGCAGAGTGAACCAGAGAAGATCTCTGGAGGCGAGCAGTCATGTTCAATTTTGTGTGAGCAAGGACTAATTGTACATTTGAACATTGTTCTCATGGGGCATTTGCTTCTTATTTTAATAATAAAGCTTGCAGTGATTATAACTACTCCACAAAGGCAAATTTCATTCAGATTGCCTCTCAAATAAACATCATGGTACTAACAGTAGTTTAGTATGCTTTAGATAAGGATTTTGAAAAAAAAATCCTGTCTTCTCTGTCATTCCTTTGTGTCTGCAAGAAATAAGAATACAACATGGAAACCAAAGTGTACTGAGTTAGTTTTCTGATGGTATCAATAAGGGACCTTTTGTGGGTAGGTGTGCTTGGCATTTGTGACAACTCTCTGAATACCTCCAATAGCTCTAGTTTGAAGCTCATGATTTCTTATGGCTCTCCTGTCCACAGATTTATTTAAAGCTCTTTGTTTTTAGCTCACACCAAATTTCTGGTAATGAATTAGTTATGTTCCCACTTTCATATTTCAATTTAATTTAATGTTTTCTTAAATTATTCACTAATAACTTTGTTTCTTCTTTTTAAAGAACTTTAATTTTTCATGAACAGGAAGTATCTCTTACTTCAATTTCTTATTTCTCTTCTGAAAAGCAGTCCACTCCTTGCCAAGTGAATGTAAGTTCTGAGGATTGGTCGGCATTTTTCTTGGAAGCTCTCCTCAGCCAAGTAGAAAGTCTCTCGTGGGGCCCAGTTTTATAGTTCTCTTCTCTACATTTAGTATGAGGCTCTCAAAAGCAAACTTTGGAACTTATCTTTTTGCAGCTCTGCTTGAGCAAAGAGTATGTTTTTGGCTGGTCTTACCAGAGGATGCAGTTCAAGCACAATAATTTTTGAAGACTTTTCAGGCTGTCAAACTTCTTCCCATCTTTTGACTTCTAAAGAGCTACATCTGGGCTCTGAAAGTAGTTCAGAACAGTGCCTGAAAAAGAACAGCTCTAATAGTCAAAAGGGAAAAATATGTAAGGGACAAGTTAAAGAATGGGTAAAATCTTCATGTTTTTGCTCTTTAACCCATATAAACTAATGAGAATACGTTGTCAACATGTCATGTTTATCCTTTTGGTGTTGGCCCTCTTATTGTTGAAGCTTGCTTCATGAAAATAGTGGCGAGGGCTTAGAGGAGATTGCCTCTACCTGCTAGCCCTGGAACAGGACACTGCCTTCCTCTGAAGACATTGTATACCACGGTTGCCTTCTCTTCCAACTCCACATTTCAAAATGTGCCTAGTAGACCTTTCAGGTGTCCTGAATGCTATTCTTGGAAGAATCATAATGGATGCTAAAAGTAAACAAATTGTCTCTAAAAGAATCAAGTAAAGAGCTTGTAACAAAAGCCAAAGCCATCACCATTACCGTTTTTGAGTCATTACTATGTGTTAAGTCCTTTGTTTGTTAAGGCTATTACATCCATTTACTCATATAATCAACCCACCCAAATGCTAGAAGATTGGGGAGTTTTATTATTCTAGTTTTATAGAAGGGGAAACGGAAGCTTAGTAAGATCAATAAACCTTTTGGCCAAAGATCTACACTGATAAGTAGTAGAGCCAGAATTTAAATTCAGATTAGACTAACTTCAAACTGCATACTGCATACTGATGTTTTCACCATGCTAAGAGCTAAGGATCATAGAATTTTATAATTGGAGGGAAACTCTTCTACCTCTCTCATTTTACAAGTGGGAGACCTGAGACCTGGTCTGGTTCTGGTGAGGGACCTCTTCTGGATGCAGACTTTTAACTTCTAGTTTTGTCCTCACATTGCACTAGCATGAGAGAGTGCGCTAGTATTCTGGCCTCTTCTTAAAAAGGCACTAATCTCATTCATGAGGGTTCCACTGTTATGACCTAAATGTCTCCCAAGGTTCCACCTGCTAATGCTATCACATTGGTGATTATATTTCAACATATAAATGTTGGAGGCACACAAACATTCAGTTCATAACAGAGATCTACTCACAGCGTGGCGGTTTGCTTCTTTCAAGCCAGCAGAAGAAAATCTCACTTCAGTCTGCTGTATGTAACATGGCATGATCATGGGAGTGATACTTCATCACCTTTGGCATGGTCTCTTGACGAGAAGCTAGCCAATATTCATTCAAAGGGGTTTTCTTCAAGGGCATAACTTGTTTAGGGTCATGTCAGAATTCTGCTTTCCCAAGACAGAAGAAAGGTTCAGAGAGGATGAATGTAGCAGATGATATCAAACTGAAAGGTACAGAATATTAGGTGTGCATTCAGGAATTACCTGGTATCATGGGTCTTAGCTGGGGCTAAACATTAGCATCACCCAAGGAACTTTAAACAAATAGCCCCGTCCCTGGAGAGTCTGATTTAATTAGTCTAGGTTAAGACCTGGGCATCACATTAAAAAAAAATCTCCCCACATAACTCAAATACATCCAGGGTTGAGAAACCTGATCTAGTCCGACTACCTTGTTTTTTAGATGAGGAAGTTGAAGGAGAAGAGGGAGTGTTCTAAGAAAACAAACTCTGTTCTAAAAATCAGGTAGGTTATGTCTTCTTGAAATACAGGCATCCAGCTACTTGCAGGAGTAGGGTAAGACCCAGTTGTTTTAGCTAAGGTCAGGTCTTCCTAGCATTGGACAAACATATGTAACCTTGTAGAGGTTGTCCAATTTGCCATGTGATTCTTTATGGTCAAAAAATCTCTAAATTTTAGGTTTGACCAAAGTTATGTTAAATTCTCTCCTTTGATATATAGTCAACTTCTTATTACCAATATGATTTTCCCAGATTGAGTTTTCCAGATTTAGGAGAAAAGTATTTTCCATTGTGGCTTAAACCACGTATTATTTGATCCTTATATAGGATGCTATTTATTTTCCTGACATGGGTGAAATGGGAACATGAACTGTGTCATTTAGAAGGGTGGTTGAACTCTTTTGGTAAAACATGATAAATCTGAAAGGATAAACTAAACCACCTGTTGGGCCAATGGGTCCTGATCTAGTGATCAGTAGATAAGGCCTTTTTGGGGGTTTGGCCATGCATTAAAAAAAGGAGTTCTTCACTTTTCCATGCCATTCACTCAGTCTCTACTACTATAGAATCCCAGTTGGTAGAGAAATAAATATATTCCAATCAAAGCAGAAATTTGCATATTTAGCCCTGTGTATTCGTCAAGGTTCTCTTAATATACATATATATACACACACACACATATATATAAGTTCTGTTCCTATATAATAACACATAATAACATATATATGTATATTAACATATATATACACACACACACACATATATATAGGCATTTATTACATAGTATTAACTCACCCAATCACAAAGTCCCACAATAGGCCATCTGCAAGCTGAGGAGAAAGGAAGCCAGTCCAAGTCCAAAAGCTGAAGAACTTGGAGTCCGATGTTTGAGGGCAGGAAGCATCCACCATGAGAGAAAGATGTAGGCTGGGAGGCTAAGCCAGTCTAGCCTTTTTGTGTTTTTCTGCCTGCTTTACATTCTTGTGGCATTGGCAGCTGATTAGATGGTGCCCATCCAGATTAAAGGTGGGTCTGCCTTTCCCAGCCCACTGACTCAAATGTGAATATCCTTTGGTAACACCCTCACAGACATACCCAGGGTCAATACTTTGCATCCTTCCATCCAATCAAGTTGATGCTCAGTATTAACCATAACACTCTGCTTCCCACTTGGCTTAGGCAAGCCATATTTCCATTTTGAAGAGATAGTAGGGATACCAAAGCCCTAAACATGAGATTCCCTTGGCTCCCAAACTTGTCAGGAACAATCTTGAATAGCTGCTGTTTTACCAACAAAGTATTTCTGTATGTTTTATCAAAGATAATGGGAGCCCCTGAGAATCTGTCACTAGCTTCTAATTATTCCAGCCCAGTGATGTGGAAGGATCTCGACTGGGCACTTTGGCATTTCCTCACCAGACTAGCCTAGTACTGAAAGTCACAACCTAGAGCAGATGATAACACAAGGTTTTCCAGATACTGACAATGAGGACAAGCTATCTATAAAAGATTCTCTTGAAAAGTTCAAGGATGTGATCATGCATTTGAGATGCACATAACTATATTGAGTTTAATTTAGAATGAAGAAGAGTGTGTTAACTCATTTTGATTAAAAACTCCTCTAGAAGAGCTGAAAAATGTCTGCAATATCTATAGAGAATTAAATATACAGTTAAATACCACATAATCATGATAGTCACCTTGGAAAGACTGCATAAATTCCCGGGAGCCTAAGGCCCATAGTAATTAATGCTCCTGCAATTTATGTAGGGCCTTTTTTTTTTTTTTAATGGTAACTTGCTCTCCTCTTCATTAGCAGAAATAGTTACCTGTTACCGAGAAATGCAGTGACTGAGAAATACAGCCCTAACTCCAAAGAGAAACACAGCAGCCTCTTCCTGAGTCTGAGGAGGAACCAGTTTTTAAAACCAGCTCTCTGGCCTGATGTGGGGTACTAAACATTGCAGGCTGAGAGATGGTTCTCAGAAGATTGAGCAATCGTATGAACTCTATAATCTTTCTTCTTGTCTTTCTTGTAGTTAGCACTGTCCTTGGTGTCTTATCTTGTGAATTTCAGAATGCAAAACACTTGGGTGAGGCCAGGTATGGTGGCTCACGCCTGTAATCCTAGCACTTTGGGAGGCGGAGGCGGAGGTGGGTGGATTACCTGAGGTCAGGAGTTCGAGACCAGCCTGGCCAACATGGTAAAATTCCATCTCTACTAAAAATACAAAAATTAGCTGGGGTGGTGGCAGGCACCTGTAATCCCATCTTGCAGGTAGATGGCTTTTTTGTTATTTAAAACACACACATACACACATTCATTCTTTATTCTCATTGAAAGAGTATGGGGTGGGGAAGAGGATGGATTGCTCTAAATCTTTTCAAATATTTATTAAATGAATTTCTGATTAGCACACACATTATGCATAGTAAGTTTCCAAGGAGCATCTGCAAATGTAGCTAAGTTTAACATTCTTTTCCTATGATATTTCTATAGAGGTGGGGCGGTTGGATAGTCATGGAGACAAGCACTAGACTGTGTGCCCTGGTCCTGGATACAGTTTGTGTCAAGAGAAAAGATGAATAACTATTTGGCAAGTGGCTTAAAATAAATTACAGCATCTATCCCCCCTTAATTCACTTTTCGTATATATCTTCTTTTGTGGAAGAACTGAACTTATGTCCCTGTGATAGTACTTAGAAGCATAAGATGCAGGATTCTATGAGAAAATTGAGTCTGGAGGAGTGATGCAATTTGATCAATGTCATACAATGGCCAAATATAGGTTAGAACCTTGCTATTCAAGGTATAGATGCAGATCATGTGTTGAACAGACTGATAGAAATGCAAAATGTTAGACCCCACCCCAGACATACTACATCAGAAATTTATATTTTAACAAGTCTCACTTGTGCAGATTCATATGCACCTAAAGTGTGAGACATATGCTAATTTTGAAGCTATAATTGTTTCTACTAGATCATTGATTTATGTGTGATGTTTTGGGCTGCAAGTAATAGCATCAAACAGGAATAGCATACATAAATAGGACTATTATTGTTTCCTATAACATGAAGTCAGGAAAAGCTGTTCTCATGATTGATTTTTTCGATGACTAAAATTCATTATCACCCTTCCATTTCATTATTTGCAATGTTTTGGCTTTATTGCCTCATTGATACAAAATGGCTGCTATAATGCATACAGCTGAGTCTGAAGACAAGAATAATTGGATGAAGGGAGAGGGTAGAAGAGGAAGCCAAAAGACTTCTTCTCACATATTCATGTTATAGCCTGTTGCAAAATCTTTCTCAGAAAATATCCCAGGGCATACATTCCCTTGGGTCTTCTTGGCCAAGTTTTGGCCACATGGTCATACTCTAGCTGGAAGAGAGATTCAGAAAACCCCACCAGGTTTTACAGTGGGAATTGGCCACTGCCAGTGAGGAAGACAGTGAGGGATGCCTGGGTAAGTAACGTACAGTGTCTGCCTCATCATGTTGCCTTAAAGATATCCTGGTATAAATAATTATAGAACATGAGAGATCTTCTATGTTATTATTCCTTTTTATTCCTCCCCCCCTTTTTATGCATGGGAAAACTGGAATCCTGAGAGTTAAAGGGCTTCCCCTTAGTTAGAGGTTTAGTTAGATCAGAGGATTAGATAGAAGTCAGCACTCATTACTCGTGGTCTGCTACTGTGGCGGACACTATAGTTACGAAGTAGTTAAGTGTAGACAGTTTAGTTACAAAAGTTTTGTAACTAGACATTATTAACAGCTCCTATTCCTTTATCTTCCTCTACTGAAGTGGTTGAAAAGCTAAAATATTCCTTGATTTGTTGTGGTCATGTGAAAAGCTCTGGCTTAATCGTATATATTAAGGCAGATATCACTGGGGCAAGCTTCCCCTTTTTCATACAAAGCTAAGACTTCACAAGGAGAAGGCTTTTGGTGCTTCCCCTTTTTTCTGACCTGGAATGTCAATGTGATGACTGAAGGAGGAGTAGCTATATTGCAACCTCGTACTTGAAAGCCAGGCACTAAAGTTGGTGGTCTTGAAAAGATAGAGGGAAACAGAATCTTTCATGAAATGTAAGACCCTTGTAATGATTTTGTTCTGTCAATCTTTGGACTTATATATTAATTAATAGCCTTAATTATTTAAGTCATATTAATTAGATTTATAACTACATGCTGCATAATGCAATCTAAACTGGTACAGCTATATCTCAAATATGTCTCTCAGGGAAAACAAATTTTCCCAGAATACTTTGTGGAGGGGACTATTACATCAGAACAATTTTAATGCAACAGTCATCGTCAGAAAAATTACTATGATCACTTTTTTTTTTTTCATTTATGTAACCTACAGATGCAGGAGACAGAATGGAAGTATGAAGCAGGGAACTGTTCCAGAAGAGTTTTGATGTCCTTGGAGCAGGTACACAATTTTGTTTTTCTGCAGAATTTTCTGTTTGACATTTTTATCTTGTTGACTAATCACTTACTCTATGCTGAAGCAATGGAATTCCTCCATCTTCAAATAGATCAGAAAGTGATGCTGTGAGTAATCCAAGCCTGAGGGGTCCTGTCCACACATTTTTCTCCTTGGCCATTGTCTAGTCTTTTGATATTCTCTTCATTTTCTCTCATGCTAGTCTCTGCAGTTCTGCAGAGAGTGGACACAATTATTATTTTCTTCCAAATCTGTGTAAGGAACAAACTAACACCTTACTTTCTAATGAAAGTAGGTCAGGTTTCTGGGAAATGGAGTCCCTTTGTTTTGACTAGCAATGGAAATAGGATCTGGGGGACAACTGCACTACTCTTCATAGTAGAGGGAGAAAAATTTGGAGCTTGAAGGGAATATGTGAAGAAGGCAGTAAGGAGGTAGGAAAGGGAGGGAAGGGAAGAGAGAAGCCAACAAGATAATAAGAGACTTCATGAGATTATCCCTTTGTATCAAATGACATTTTCCAAAAATAATCACAAACATGTGTCCTGTCCCACATTCTCTTTTAAAACTTTGCTATTCCCCCATCAAGAGGAGATAGCCTATCTCTTCTCCTTAAAACTGACTGGCACTGTGACTTCCTTGACAAGTAACAATGTGGTGGAGGTGACTCCTAGGCTAGGTTAGAATAGGCAATATGTCTTCTGCCCAACTCTCCCTCAGGATGCTTTTGCAGGGACTCTGAGCTGCCATGTATGAAGTCTGGCCATCCTGAAGCACACATGCTTAGAAAAGATCCTGTGGAGAAATCATAAAGAGAATGACAGATGCCCTGAGGAGATCCAGCTGTCTGGTCGCCAACTATTTGGGTCTTCCCAGCCCAGGTCAGACACATGAGTGAGGAAGCCTTTGTGACTCCAGTCCCAGTCTCTGTAACTGCTTGAGAGAGACTGAATGGGAACCACCCGGCTGAGCCTAGTCTCAGTCAACCTGCTGACCAGGAGGTGTTATAATAGTAATAACAATAATAGAAATAAATGATTGCAATGGTTTTAAAGCGCTAAATTTTGGGGGTAATTTATTTCAGGTAGGCCTTTTTTTTTTTTTTTTTTTAAACATAGCAATGGATAACTGGAACATCTTCCTTGTGATTCTCAAATTTTCAGTAAAGTCTCAAATACTCAAGAAATTCTTGCTATAAGTGGGTATATATGTAAGACAGAGACAGGGCTACATATTTTGCCTTGAAGTTGATGAATGTCATTAGGATAGTGCAGAGATGGCATACTCACATATAGGAACAGAAGGAAGACGGGGGCAAGAAGAAATTTGGTGTGGCTGGGTGTGGTGGCTCACACCTGTAATCCTAGCACTTTGGGAGGCTGAGGCGTGTGGATCACCTGAGGTCAGGAGTTCAAGACCAGCCTGATCAACATGGAGAAACTCTGTCTCTACTTAAAAAACAAAACAAAACAAAAACAAAACAAAATTAGCCAGGTGTGGTGGTGCATTCCTGTAATCCCTGCTACTCGAGGCTGAGCTGGGAGAATCACTTGAACCTGGGAGGTGGAGGTTGCAGTGAGCAAAGATCATGCCATTGTACTGCAGCCTGGACAACAAGAATGAAATTCTGTCTCAAAAAAAAAAAAAAAAAAAAAAAAGAAAGAAAGAAAAGGAAGGAAAGGAAGAAATCTGGCGCAAAAATTGTGTGGAAAGTATTATCCTCTTATAGGCCTTTGGGGATTCAACCAAAGGGCAAGGTCTACCTAGTCAACATCTGGATTATATTCCATGGCATTGCCTATGAATTGCAACTGAGGAGTGACATGGGATTTACTTTATGTTTCTCAGTTCATCTGCATGATTAAAAGCTGCTTCTCTAGAGGTTCTTCTGGTTTGTTACAATACTAAATAAGAGCAAGATCATTTGAAATTCTGGGTCAAGAGGATAGCCTCTTGAAATGTATTGCTCTGGGGTGAATAAATCAGCTAGTTGAATTTTAATCTCCAAGATGAAGCTTAAAGGAAGGGCTTCTTATGAGCAGGCACCTTCCAAATATAGCTATAACTTGATACTTACTATGTTCCAGGTATTATGTTAAAATATTTAGGTATATTATTTAATCATCAGTGCAACTATAATAAAAGGTTTTAGGTGTTATAATCTGTAAGCTATACTCTATAATAACACAAATATAACATATATAATGTATAATCTATATTAAATATGACATTATATATTCTTATATATCTACACTTTAAATAAATGCACATAGAAATCTGTGAAATTAACTTATTTTTAATTTTAATTTTTCTATTACTTGGATGATTATCCTGTGAAAGGTTTAAATTAAAATAACACTTAAACATATGTAGAGATATGTGCTAAAAGTGTCTTGCTGATAAAATATAAATAATACTCAAAATATGTCCTAAATAAAAGTGTATTCCTCATTGAAAAAGAACTCTGTCTCAGAAATAGCACTAGTTGGGATTGTATCTTCCGGAGAAGAAACTATGGGTGTTTGCCAATCTGGTTCTTTAAGTATGTTTTCTAGAGACATAATCTTCCAGTCAGGTTAAGACAGTGTAATAAAATGGAGGTATGAGAGTCTTTTCAGACAACTAGATTTGAGCTTTTTCCTATGTCTAGTTACTCGGTATGAATATGTGAGTAAAATGCTCAACCAATCTCCGTCTCATTTAGCCATATGTATTTAGCCATATCTCATTTAGCCATATGTATCAGCCATATGTCTCATTAAAAGTAATGGCAAAAACTGCAATTACTTTTTCACCAACCTCATAAAATGGGGCGCTGCACATCTTGAAGGATTTCCACCCAGATTTAAAATGATATAATATGGGAGTGTTGCCATATAGGGGGTACTTCCATCAATGTCTTTTTTCTTCTGACACATATGTAAAATATTGGCCAGTGACTGCAGACCCCATTAAATTCTACATAAAACTCACATTTACTGAAGGTAGTTGTACTTGCAGGTATTTCACTGTGGCTGGATCTTACCTTGTCAAGGCCAGAATCGCTATGACTCATTTTCTGGCGTTTGAAATGGAAAACTTCAGCTGAGGGATCTTTGGCTACTATAATGTTTCTTCAGTAGGGACTCTGTGAGGCAGGTCGTATAGGATGAGTTAGTTTATGAATTGTAGCATGAGGTAGATTGCATTCATGGTGCCAGGACTTCTCTCTATGAGGGACTGGGGCCATCAGTGCAATCCATGTTGTTTGGCGTGTGGCTTTGCAGTTCTGCCCACTGAGAAGGCAAGTGTATTTCTCTGCTTCTCCATTCTCAATTCAGCCATGTGACTTGCCTTAGGAGATTGGGATATTAGTAGAACTGATTCAAGCAGAGGCTTTAAAAATCTTGCCTACAGTAGGGTTTGCACTTTTGAATCCCTGCCATAGCTATGAGAAAGATATACCCAGGCCAGTCTGTTGGTTTTAGGAGGGGGATAAGAAACACATGGAGCAGAGTTACTCCCAGCCAATGTCAGCTTATGCCAGTCAACATCCAGCCTACGCAAAGACTCAAGAAATAATACATAACTCTTCTGTTAAGCCATTGAATTTTGGATGGTTTCTTACATGGCAGTATCTAACTGATACAATCCCTCTTCATTTTATAAATTTATTCCAGTTGGATGACATATAGTCACACTAGATATCAGGGAGTCCCTGAAAATCCCTTTCAAGGATTTTCTCCTTGACCTTTCTGCTAGTATCTTCTGGTTCCTTAGCATAGTATCTTCAGATATGACTTAAAACTAAGCATGACATTTGGTCACTTGCTTTACTAAATCATTCATGCTTGCTCTCCACCGACTCTCAAGGCCATGAAAGAACAAAATTTATGGAGGTGATTATTGTATCTAATGAATTTTTCAGATGAAATTTCCCAGGAGGGTAATTGGAAATATGAATAGAAGGGACATTTTGACTTGAAAACCACCAGTATTTGCATATCTGGGAGATTTTGCCTAACTGTAGTGAAGTCAATCAGCAGAGAACAGTTCTTAAGGACTCTTATCAAGAATACTGATTTGTCATCAGTTTCTCCAGTACATCATTCATTGTTTTAGTGTTTATGGTTTAGGGAAAGCAAGCAGAGTACAAGCAGATATGGTCATTCTTTTTTTTTTTTTTTTTTTTTTTGCGTAGCCTCTTCTTTCTTCCTAGGAATTGTCTCCCTTAACTCTTCTAAATAAATAAAATATTTTTGGGAGGCAGAAAGGAGCATTTGGAAGGCAATTACAGATAAACTCTAGATGTGAATTGATAGTGCATTTTACTTGGTAGGAAATAGCCAGGTCAGTTTCCTCCCAATATTTTGAACTGATGTGAGTTGCATTCTGTTTTGACAGGCAGATTTTTTTCAGGGTTTGTTCCTAGTCACTGGAGACATACTCAGTTTCAGGGAACTGTTAAAGTTACAAGCAAATTGGACAACTTGCTTTCTCATATTCTGATCATTAGTGTACCTTCAAATGGGCGTGAAGTATGTATTATTAATCCACTACCACTATTTATGACACACCCACACATTGCTGAGTGCTGCCTGAATATCATTAATTTATGTAAAAGGTAGATTGTTGAAGGCGTAAGTAGAAATTTTTAAATGAAATTAAAGGACCAGAAAGTCCTGAAAATATTTTGGTTATTTCCTAAAGTATGGTAGAGCTACCACTGGAGACCACAGGAAATGATCTTCAGGGGCATATGATATGATTTCAGTTAGTACCTGGATAAGACATTAAATAACATTATCTCCTAAATGGTGTTCCCTGATTATGTTAAGTAGAAAGTTTCAGATTGATACTAGTATTTGTTTACCACTTCTGGAATGCTTGTTAATCTCTATTTTCACCAAAATGAGAGAGAACATCATCTAACTAGGATCCAGTGTAGTTGTTTAATTTATATTTATTTCTATGAATGTGTTTTCTTTGTGTCAGGTAATAATGGCAATCCCTTGTAGCTGCCAACTTTAAAAAAGCAAAAGTCATAAAGATAGCACACATAAAGGTAGTGACTAAAAATTGTGAAATGACTAATCTAGTCTCATATAGATGAAGAGTTTGCTGTCAGTAAGGGGAACACATTTTTCATGACAATGAAGCCTATGGAGGAAACTTAAAGTGATATTAATATTTATAATAAGCAATCATTCATGCTAGTGGTAAAAAAAGAACATCATCTGTTTCTGAAATTTTGCATAATTTATATGTGTCTTTATATAAGGGAATCAGCGTAACATTCTGGGAATAGTATAACCTTTTATACGCAAACTAACCTGGGTTTGAATCACAGCTCTTTCAATGTGTGACAGGAGCAAGTGGATTAACCTCTCTAGGTTTTAATTTTATCAAAGTGTAATGAGAATGATATCAAACTCACTGCCATGGAGATTAAATAAGGTAATGTAAATAAGTCACTAATATGGGCCCCTGTTGAAAGCCCGAGCTAGCCTCTAGTAACTTGCAGCTCTCTGGCTTTGGAGTGTAACTTCATGTGCTTGGGGTATTTTGATGTTCTTAGAGTCTTTTTCTTTCTTTCTTTCTTTAAAATTATACTTTAAGTTCTGGGATGTATGTGCAGAATGTGAAGGTTTGTTATATAGATATACACGTGCCATGGTGGTTTGTGGCACCCATCAACCTGTCATCTACATTAGGTATTTCTCCTAATGCTATCCCTCCCCTAGTCCCCTGTCACGCTTCAACAGGCCCCGGTGTTTGATGTTCCCCTACCTGTGTCCATGGGTTCTCATTATACAACTTCCACATATGAGTGAGAATATGCAGAGTTTGGTTTTCTGTTCTGGTGTTAGTTTGTTGAGAATAATGAGCTGGTTTCCAGCTTCATCCATGTCCCTGCAAAGGACATGAACTCATCCTTTTTTATGGCTGCATAGTATTCCATGGTGTATATATGCCACATTTTCTTTATCCGCCCTATCATTGATGCGCATTTGGGTTGGTTCCAAGTCTTTGCTCTTGTGAATAGTGCCAAAATAAACATACATGTGCATGTGTCTTTATAGTAGAATGATTTATAATCCTTTGGGTATATAGCCAGTAATGGGATTGCTGGGTCAAATGGTGTTTCTGGTTCTAGATCCTTGAAAAATCACCACACTGTCTTCCACAATGGTTGAACTAATTTACACTCCTACCAACAGTGTAAAAGTGTTCCTATTTCTCCACATCCTCTCCAGCCTCAGTTTTTTCCTGACTTTTTAATGATTGACATTCTAACTGGTGTGAGATGGTATCTCATTGTGGTTTTGATTTGCATTTCTCTAATGACCAGTGATGAGGCACTTTTTTTCATATGTTGGTTGGCTGCATAAATGTCGTTTTTTGAGAAGTGTCTCTTCATATCCTTTACCTACTTTTTGATGGGGTTGTTTTTTTCTTGCAAATTTTTTCAGTTCCTTGTAAATTCTGGATATTATCAGAATAGATAGATTGCAAAAATTTTCTCCCATTCTGTAGGTTGCCTGTTCACTCTTGTGATAGTTTCTTTTGCTGTGCAGAAGCTCTTTAGTTTAATTAGATCCCATTTGTCAATTTTGGCTTTTCTTGAAATTGCTTTTGATGTTTTAGTCATGAAGTCTTTGCCCATGCCTATGTCCTGAATGATATTGCCTAGGTTTTGTTCTAGGGTTTTTATGATTTTAGGTCTTACATTTAAGTCTTTAATCCATCTTGAGTTAATTTTTGTATAAAGTGTAAGGAAGGGGTCTAGTTTCAGTTTTCTGCATATGGCTAGCTAGTTTTCCCAACACCAATTATTGAATAGGCAATGCTTTTCCCAATGCTTATTTTTAATTAGGGTTGCTAAAGATCAGATGGTTGTAGATGTGTGGTATTATTTCTGAGGCCTCTGTTCTGTTCCATTGTTTTATATATCTGTTTTGGTACCAGTATCATGCTGTTTTGTTTACTGTAGCCTTGTAGTATAGTTTGAAGTCAGGTAGTGTGATGCCTCCAGCTTTGTTCTTTTTGCTTAGGATTGTCTTGGCTATACAGGCTCTTTTTTGGTTCCATAAGAAATTTAAAGTAGTTTTTTTTTCCAAGTCTGTGAAGAAAGTCAATGGTAGCTTGACGAGAATAGCATTGAATCTATAAATTACTTTGGGTAGTATGGCCATTTTCATGATACTGATTCTTCCTATCCATGAGCATGGAATGTTTTTCCATTTGTTCCTGTCCTCTCTTACTTCCTTGAGCAGTGGTTTGTAGTTCTCCTTGAAGAGGACCTTCACATCCCTTGTAAGTTGTATTCCTAGGTATTTTATTCTCTTTGTAGCAATTGTGAATGGGAGTTCACTCAGATTTGGCCCTCTGTTTGTCTGTAGGAATGCTTGTGATTTTTGCACATTGATTTTATATGCTGAGACTTTGCTGAAGTTGGTTATCGGCTTAAGGAGTTTTTAGCCTGAGATGATGGAGTTCTCTAAACATACAATCAGGTCATCAGCAAACAAAGACAATTTGACTTCCTCTCTTCTAATTTGAATACTCTTTATTTCTTTCTCTTGCCTGATTGCCCTGACCAGAACTTCTAATAGTATGTCGAGTAGGAGTGGTATGAGAGGGCCTCCTTGTCTTGTGCCAGTTTTCAAAGGGAATGCTTCCAGCTTTTGCCCATTCAGTATCATGTTGGTTGTGGGTTTGTCATAAAGAGCTCTTATTATTTTGAGATAAGTTCCATCAGTACCTAGTTTATTGAGAATTTTTAGCGTGAAGGACAGTGGAATTTTATTGAAGGCCTTTTCTGCATCTATTGAGATAATCATGTAGTTTTTGTCATTAGTTCTGTTTATGTGATGGATTATGTTTATTGATTTGCATATGTTAAACCAGTCTTGCATCCCAGGGATGAAGCTGACTTGATCGTGCTGGATAAGCTTTTTGGTGTGTGCTGGATTTGGTTTGCCAGTATTTTACTGAGGATTTTCACATCGATGTTCATGAGGGATACTGGCCTGAAATTTTCTTTTTTTGGTATCAGGATGATCCTGGCCTCATAAAATGAGTGAAGGAAGAGTACCTCTTTTTCTACTGTTTGGAATAGCTTCAGAAGAAATGGTACCAGCTCTTTTTGTACCTCTGGTAGAATTTGGCTGTGAATCCGTCTGGTCCTGCCTTTTTTTTTTTTGGTAGGGTATTAATTACTGCGTCATTTTGAGAATTTGTTATTGGCCTATTCAAAGACTTGACTTCTTCCTGGCTTAATCTTGGAAGGGCGTATGTGTCCAGGAATTCATCCATTTGTTCTAGATTTTCTAGTTTATTTGCATACAGGAGTTTATAGTGTTCTCTGATGGTAGTTTGTGTTTCTGTGGGATCAGTGGTGATATCCCCTTTATCATTTTTATTGTGTCAATTTTATTCTTTTCTCATTTCTTCTTTATTCATCAGGCTAGCAGTCTATTTTGTTAATCTTTTCAAAAAACCAGCTCCTGGATTCATTGATTTTTTGAAGGGTTTTTCGTATCTCTATCTCCTTCAGTTCTGCTCTGATCTTAATTATTTCTTGTCTTCTGCTAGCTTTTGAATTTGTTTGCTCTTGCTTCTCTAGTTCTTTTAATTGTGATGTTAGGGTGTTGATTTTAGATCCTTCCAGCTTTCTCCTTTGGGCATTTAGTGCTATAAATTTCCCTCTACACCAGAGATTCTGGTATGTTGTGTCTTTGTTCTCATTGATTTCAAAGAACTTATTTATTTCTGCCTTAATTTTGTTATTTACCCAGTAGTCTTTCAGTGTAGTGTAGTAGTTAAGGAAACAGACAATATACTTCTTGGGTTGACAACCTGGCTCTACCACTTGCCAGCAAGGTGAGGTTGGTTGTTAATTAACTTTAAAATGGAAATAATAATACTCCCATATTGAACAATTATAAGGATTAAATGAGAAAATTCTTATAAGGATGATGTGCCTGACGTGGAAAAAGGCTTATTACATATTAGTTATCAATATTATAATGAGGCTAGTGCAAGTAGTTAAAGTGTTCAACAAATGCAGGTTGAATAAATGAATGATATTGAGCAGGCTTGTTATTTTGAACACCTGGGAACCTTGACTGTTTTCATCCCCTTCAGGCAGATCTGTAGTTGTAGCTTTGCACTTACTTATATGCTGGTGTGAGTTTTAATAGGGATGTGTGTGTGTGTGTGCACATGCCTGAGAGGGAGAAAGAAACAATTCAGCTACTTATTCATATAACAAATCACAAGATTCCAGCTCATTTAATAAACAGTGCAATTGTATGGCTCACATACACAAAATTATCTGAGCTTTACCTGAATTCTAAAGTGTTTAGTGAAGAATTTAAGCTTTTTAAAACAATTGCACATGCAGAATAGTCATGGTCATGATATTTACATGTCTTGTGTAAGAAATGCATTTGTACTAGGCTCAGTCCTATCCGTTACTGCTTATTGATACATAAAACACGTGTCAAAGGAGACTAGCATGATTTCTTATATTATTGCTCTGTGGTTCCTCTGCTCCATTAGCAGTGTCCACGTGATACCCATCTGTATTTTGTTAATTAACTTTAAAATGGAAATAATACTCCCATACTGAATAATTATAAGGATTAAATGAGTACAATCGTCTACGAGCTCAGGTGGTGTCCTGTTGCTGCCTAAATTTAAAACAAAACTAAAATTTTGTCAAATTTCTGACTTTTAATACAGGGACTTATGTCAGTATTGTGTTCTGGGATATCCTACACCTGTGGCTATCAAACTTTAGCTCCATCAGTATCACCTACAAGGCTTGTTAAACATAGAGTGCTGGGCCGGGCGCGGTGGCTCAAGCCTGTAATCCCAGCACTTTGGGAGGCCGAGACGGGCGGATCACGAGGTCAGGAGATCGAGACCATCCTGGCTAACACGGTGAAACCCCGTCTCTACTAAAAAAATACAAAAAAACTAGCCGGGCGTGGTGGCGGGCGCCTGTAGTCCCAGCTACTCGGGAGGCTGAGGTAGGAGAATGGCGTGAACCCGGGAGGCAGCGCTTGCAGTGAGCTGAGATCCGGCCACTGCACTCCAGCCTGGGTGACAGAGCAAGACTCCGTCTCAAAAAAAAAAAAAAAGCAAAAAACAAAAAACACAGAGTGCTGGGCCCCCTGCCTGAATATCTAAGTTAGTATATTTAAAATGTGACCTAAGAATCTGCATTTTTTAACCTCTTCCCAGGTGATGCTGGTGCTGTTGGTCTAAAGATTACACTCTGAGAGCTATTATTCTGCACTAAAATTTTATATGGGCCAACTTAAGAGAATATTAAAAAATATTGAGCCTCTTGAACCACACTTGATACTACAAAGATTAGCACTTCACCTTGAAAGAAAAAGTAGAGTCATGCCTAAGTGAGCCTGGATGGTATTTCTGCCTGTGGATTTCCATATTCTAGAAAATCTGTTTGTCTGCAGTCTACCCTGACTCTCAATTATGATCTCAGTGGTTTTGATAGTGATGACACTGGTATATGGAACAGCCAGAACTTATAAGGGCTGAGCTCACACATCAAAGTACAAATTCATTTTCATTTCCCATCAACTTAAAAAAATGTATTCAGGGGAAATAATTTTCTCTTTCAAATGAAAACTCAGGCAGGTCTTTGACTGTTGTGTTCACTTTTATTAATAGACACGTAAACACACAGTTTGCTTGCTTTTAGTGATCAAACTATTTAGTCAAAGGTACCATTCAATTCCCTGAAGTGAACTTATAAAAACTTTTCTCTCCACCCCCACCCTGGCTTTGGCCTGCTTCAGGGAGCAAGTCTGTGAATGAGAAAGTGTGGTTTGGTAACGTAATCTATGTTTCTCGGCCAGGTGCTTCTCCTTTTTCCTTGCCAGCTGCTGCTTGGGATTCTAGTGGAGAGGGGTGAAATAGGAAGCAAGGAGGTGGGAGGAGATGCAGAGGGCAGGCTGGTTCTTACTTGAACTAGCACCTTTATCAGCTAGCTTTGTGCTCTTGGGACAAGCACTTTTTTATTATTTTATTTTATTTTATTTTACTGTATTTTATTTTATTTTATTTTATTTTAAGACAGGGTCTTGTTGCGTTACTTAAGCTGGAGTGCAGTGGCACGATCATAGCTCACTGCAACCTTGAACTCTTGGGGTCAAATGATCCTTCTGCATCAGCCTCTCAAGTAGCTGGGACTACAGGCATACAATATTATGTTTGGCTAATCTCTTAGTTTTTGTTTGTTTGTTTTTGTTTTTTGTAGAGATAGGGTTTCCCAGGCTGGTCTCAAACTACTAACCTCTAGTGAGATGTTTAAAACTAACTCGTTTGTGTGACACTTTCATTAGCTCATTGTGTAGCAAGACTAGCCGCAGACAAAACCTCTCAGTCACCGAGTTGTAGAAGGAAGGGTTTTATTCAACTGGGAGCATCAGCAAGCTACTGCCTTAAAATCCAAGCTCCCAAAGTGCACAATTTCTGTCCCTTTTAAGGGCTCACAATACTAAAGATTTCACATGAAAGGGTCGTGATTGATTTGAGCAAGCAGGGGGTACGTGACAGGGGCTGCATGCACCGGTGGTCAGAGAGAAACAGAACAGGGCAGGGAGTTCCACAATGTTCTTCTATACAATGTCTGGAATCTATGAATAACATCGGTTTCTAAATTATGAGTTGATTTTTAACTATGAGGTTTAGGCCAGGCAGGCCCAGGCCCGGTTTGGGGCCTGGTGCCGGGCTGTCTGTCTTTGGTTTTACTTCCTTGTTTTTTCTTAAAACAGGTACTAAGTATAAAACAATATAAAACAATATGGGAGGGTCTCTCTCTTTCCTCAACTGGAGTTTTTAAACTTTTCTGCTGTGTTTTACTTTTTCATAGTAACCTGGACTAGGATGAATACATCTCTATTACAGATAATTTAATGGGATTGCTTCCTCAGTGCTCCTCAGGAATGGGCCAGTTTGCCTCCATATTCTTGCTACTGGGGACCCTGACCCCTGAGGACACCCTTTTGAAAAAAGTCTTACTACTCTATGCTTTGTCTCTCTTTCACTCCCTGATCCTATTCTTGATCACAGGAAGAATTCATGCATCCCTTGCCCCAGTGAACCCTGAGAGCCCTAAGAATCCCAAGCACATAGCCTTCCCTTCACACCACGAAGGCAGCTAACTGTGTTCTCACTGGCTAAATTTCCCTGGGTGGAGAGGGGAAGGAAAATCTAATTCTCCAGCTGGAAAATATTGCATTAGTACTATACACCCTTCCCCCTAGGGGGTGGTAGACTTACAGCAGAGAAACAATTTTCTGTAAAGAAATCTCTCTGCAAGTCTTTTTCTTCCATATTCTAACTCCTTGATTTGGTCAAGAGATCTAAAAATTATAGAACCGTTTCTCAGAATTCTTTTATATATTCTTCAAGTGCTAATTTGGCAACTTGCTTTGTAGTTTCATATTTATTGAAACATAGGTGCCTAGTTGAAATCTCAATTTTATACTTTTTCTTGAGTTCGGTCTACCCACCAAAAATTCATTTTCTCACATTGTAGCTATATTATCTCATTCAGAATCAACTCAGCTAAATCTAACACAATTCAACTGAAACTAATTATTAAGTTTATTCTAGGCATCTGTGCTAACACTGGTGCTACAAATACAGAAATGTATAAGTCCTCACATCAAGGTGGTTCACAGATCTAATAGGGGAAACAGTCATGTAAAAAAACAGGATCAACAAAAAAGAGTTTGCCAGAGTTTGCACAGAAAAAAGTAGTTTAACCCTCTCTATGATAAGAAATGGAGGAAGTACTGACCCCCAAGTTGAGACTTGAATGTGAAAGTTTACCAGGTGGTGGGGGGCGGGGGGTGAAAATGTGAGATGATGGGAAAGTTACTCAGTATCCCCAGGCCTCAGTCTAGAGATTTGTAAAATATTAGTACTTATCTGAGAAGACTTTGCGAGGATTACCTAATTTGTACATGCTTGGCACAATACCCTGTGTTCAAATTGAGGTTCTCTGAGAAGCAGGCACCAAGGTAAAATTAAATATGCACGGATCTTATTTGATTAAATGCCTTAAGAGACTACAGGGAAGAAAGTGGGTGAAACTGGATGAATCTGGAGACTGTGATGGGAATCTGACTGTCAGTGAAGCAGAGAGGGAAGGGGGATTGGATGGCAGAGTCCTAGAATTTCATGCAGTCTAAGGAAGGTTCAGCAGGGCATCAAGGAGTCCTTGAGTCAAAATTGACAGAGGATCATATGGTACATCTAGTTCTAGATCCTTGAGGAATTGCCACACTGTTTTCCATAATGGTTGAACTAGTTTACAATCCCACCAACAGTGTAAAAGTGTTCCTATTTCTCCACATCCTCTCCAGCACCTGTTGTTTCCTGACTTTTGAATGATCGCCATTCTAACTGGTGTGAGATGGTATCTCATTGTGATTTTGATTTGCATTTCTCTGATGGCCAGTGATGATGAGCATTTTTTCATGTGTCTGTTGGCTGTATGAATGTCTTCTTTTGAGAAATGTCTGTCCATATCCTTTGCCCACTTTTCAATGGGGTTGTTTGTTTTTTTCTTGTAAATTTGTTTGAGTTCTTTGTAGGTTCTGGATATTAGCCCTTTGTCAGATGAGTAGATTGCAAAAATGTTCTCCCATTCTGTAGGTTGCCTGTTCACTCTGATGGTAGTTTCTTTTGCTGTGCAGAAGCTCTTTAGTTTAATGAGATCCCATTTGTCAATTTTGGCTTTTGCTGCCGTTGCTTTTGGTGTTTTAGACATGAAGTCTTTGCCCATGCCTATGTCCTGAATGGTACTACCTAGGTTTTCCTCTAGGATTTTTATGGTATTAGGTCTAACATTTAAGTCTCTATACTGGGTATATACCCAAAGGATTATAAATCATGCTGCTATAAAGACACATGCACACGTATGTTTATTGCGGCACTATTCACAACAGCAAAGACTTGGAATCAACCCAAATGTCCGTCAGTGACAGACTGGATTAAGAAAATGTGGCACATATAAACCATGGAATACTATGCAGCCATAAAAAAGGATGAGTTTGTGTCCTTTGTAGGGACATGGATGCAGCTGGAAACCATCATTCTTAGCAAACTATCACAAGAACAGAAAACCAAACACCGCATGTTCTCACTCATAGGTGGGACCTGAACAATGAGATCACTTGGACTCGGCAAGGGGAACATCACACACCGGGCCTATCATGGGGAGGGGGGAGGGGGGAGGGATTGCATTGGGAGTTATACCTGATGTAAATGAAGAGTTGATGGGTGCTGATGAGTTGATGGCTGCAGCACACCAACATGGCACAAGTATACATATGTAACAAACCTGCACGTTATGCACATGTACCCTAGAACTCAAAGTATAATAATAAAAAACAAATAAAAAAAAAATTGACAGAGGAGTTCTGTGTCTCTAATTAACAGCTCTCCCTTAGTATTAGCTGCAATAATGGGGGCAGTTGGGGGAAGCATGAGCTCTCTACTGTGGGCTTGAGTGCAATAGCTGGAGCCCTGCAGATGGAAGTCCCTGTAGTTGGAGGTCTGTGAGGTGCATTTTCATAACCAGCATACCTGGCCCATAAACAATACTTATTATAGTATTTATATTTCAGAAATTAGAAAACATATGAACAAATGTGTACTGGCAGTAAAAAAGGAAAAAAAGGGAGGTTTTTTTTTTTCCAGAGCAAAGCAGATAGTTTGGTATTGTATTAATGTAAAGTGAGAATTTGGGAATAATGAATAATTGGGAGATAGCAGGAACCATATCCTTTGCATTAGCTAGTGTAGGTCAAACTGCTGTAACAGACCCTAAATCTACAATAGCTCAACTACAATAGGAGCTTATTTCCCACACATGTGATGAACAGTGCAGATGCCTCCATGTGGTGAGTCACAGACCACGTCCTTTCTATCTCGTGGCCCTACCATCTGTCAAACCTTATGATCTGCATCCAGCTGATGAAGGAAAAACAAAGCAAGGAGGAGCCTGTGAATCACAGAAGCACCCATCACATTTACTCACTTTCCACTGATCAAACTTTGTCAACTGGCTTATCTAGATGCAAGGTGATCTAAGAAGTCAATTTCCTTCTGAACTTCTATGAATGCCCCTGATAGCAATAGCTTCAGCATACCCTTAGAATGGCCCTGTATGGCAGACACTTCTGAAGGTGTGTGTTCTGAGCCAGGGAATCCTGGTATAGTCAACTAGGAGATTTGTTCCTTGTCTATGAAGAACATCTGAGACCCCTGCCCCTAGCCCATTTCATAGAACACAGGTGATTCAGGGGATTGAGGCCCTCAGTTTTGGGTTAAATGAAGGTTGCCAGGTCAAGGTAATTAAGGGGAAGGTGTCAAATGAAAATGTTCTATCAACAGCATGCTGTTTTTCAATGGTTGCAGTTTTCCTGTCGCACCCACCACCACTGGACTCTCCTGTATGTAAGTCCCTAATAGAACCCCATGTCTTGTTTCCTGGCTCTGGGTCTCTTCTTTGACCTCTTGAACCTGGCGTTTTCCCTATTGAGGTTAATAGGGTTTGACACAATGGCATCTGTCTTCAAGCTAAAACTCTATGCAAATGAAGACAAAACTTCTGGTGGTCAGTTAGCCTCCCTTTAATGTCATGAATCTCTTTTGCTGCTAAGTTGCTTAAATGAATTATAGATGCTGGGAGCCACCAAAAATTCTAAGTTGTAGAATGACCTGATGATATTCACATTTTAAAGGTCATGAGGGTATCAGTGTGTCAGTGGGTTAAAAAGAATCATAAAGGCTGGGCCTGGGGCCTCTTGCCTGTAATCCCAACACTTTGAGAGGCTGAGGCAGGTGGATTGCTTGAGCCCAGGAGTTTGAGACCCCTGTCTCTACAAAAAAAACAAACAAACAAAGAAAAGCCATGAAAATGCAGGCAAGGGAACCAATATTGAGATTTTTGCAGTAATTCAGGTGAGAGATAAGGATGACCTAGATAAGTGAGAATTAAGAGGAATTTGACAAGTTTTAGAGAAATTTAGGAGGCAGGCCTTGTGATTAAATATGAAGGGAATGGGAAGAGATGGTGCAAGGAACATGGCTGTGCTGCAGCAAAGCAGGCATACAGCAGCAGGCATAGGCCAAGGTAAACAGCATAGATAACTCAGCAGGATTGGGGCGCAAGCGCACAGTCCCATGTCTTAGATAATCATAGCCACATAGACACAACATAGAGAAGCTTGCCACCTGGCTCTCAGCCACTGGTGTATAAATGTAACACTGACCCTGTGAAGGTTCTGCTGAATAAAACCATGTCTCATTTACCTGCTGTCTCTTGTGTGTTCTTCCAGCTCCCTGCCCCCCAGCCACCCATTCCCCTCAGCTCTCAGCTGGGGCTGGAACCTAACCCTGAGCATGACAAATGGGTAGCTGATATTCTGGCCTGGGTGAGTGGATAAATGTGTTAGCAATCAAATTAGAAGGAAATGGAGTAGGATCCCATTCAGCTACTACTGTGCTTCTGAAAGTTTTCTTTCAAAATTCCTTTAACAACAAAACAAGGTAAATGCGTATTTTGTGAGGCTCTAATATGTAATTCGCCCTGCAAATAAAACAACTTCTTCAAGGTATTATGTTTTATTTTGAAAATTTATGCAAATTTTACTTTCTATTTTTGTATGTATAGGTAACATATATGCTTGTTGAAAATAAAATAATGTTTTAAATTACTTTTGAAAGAAAAAAGTTAATTAAGGAAGTGATTTACCAATCTATCCTCCCAGCTTGAAGACATTTAGAAGATGATAAATATGGTTAAACTCTCCCTTGACTGCCACCTGTAATCCCAGTCTTCACTTGACTTCCTGCAAGTAATTACTACTTTTTATTTGTGTTTTTTCCTTACAGATTTGCATTCATTTATATGTGCTGGGAAAAGATACTGTTATGGACTTAACATTTGTTGTCTCCCAGCTCCCCCTCCCCAAATTCATGTGTTGAAATCCTAACCTCCAAAATGATAGTATTAGGAGGTAGGGCCTTTGGGAGATAATTTAAACCATGAGGGTGGAACCCTCATTAATGACATTAGTGCCCTTATAAGAGACCCCAGAGAGCACTGCAGCCCCCTTTCTCCCACTTGAGGATTCAAGGAGTGAGGGTCTGCAACCTGGAAGAGGGCAGTCACCAGAGCCTGACTATGCTGGCTGCTTGACCTCAGATTCCCAGCCCCTACAACTTGAGAAATAAATTTCTACTGTTTATGTCTGTCTGTAGTACTCTGTTATAGCAGCCAGAACTAAAACAGATATAGTGTTTTGTGTTTCAAAAATAAATATTATTATACATAATTCTGTACTTTGCCTTCACCCAAAAATGACTTTTTGGAGATCTATACATATTAATAAAGATAGATGAGTTCACTCCTTTAATTACTTCTTAGGAGTCAAACTGATAATTTGGGAAAATGAATTACATTTATCTTGTCGCTTTGAATGTTCCAGGCATGCTGCTGCCTACCTTGGTCTCACATTAGCTCAATTAGAAACCGGTAGGTAGAGTTTAGATCTTCTATTCCTGAGCTGGTGGAAATCTGCTTGTCCATGTTTTGCTAATCACTCATATTTATTGGTACTATGTAACCGCTCTTGTAGGTAGGGTATGTGTGTTACAACTCTATGAAGTAGCTAGTATAATTTCACTCTGTATTTGCAGAAGAGAAAATAGAGTGTGTAGAGTTTAGTTGTCTATGGTCATTTAGGCATTATATGGCAAAGATAGGGACCTTACCTATGCAGTCTGATTCCAGAGTCTGTGTTCTTAATCACTTTATAAAATTACCTGGGGAAATATGTGTGACACATTTAAGAATCCCAGTTAATTTCTCTGTGTTCCACAAGGCAATGAGATATCCAATGAGACATATGCTCTTAATGCTGAATTTGAGCCAGATAGCTGCAGCCAAGTAGTATTTTCAATGACCCATGTTATGAGAGGCTCTTGTCCTTTCTGAGGTTATGCCTTGGCTTATTTACAGATTGCATGCCTGCTAACTTATCAGGGGAACTGAAGCAGGAGAGATGGTTAATGTGTTTGCCCAGTGGATGATGTGAAACGTGCAATAAGGTGCCAAAATCCACAGCTAAGCAGCTCAATCTGCACAACTGATCCAAAGAATTGGGGGAGCAGTGAGAAGTCAATTTTCATGAAAGGATGATGCTGAGAAGCCCTTCAGTGCATGTTGCTTTCCCCTTTCAAGTGACGCTGAGAGGACAGTGCCAGGCTGTGGACAGGTTTTCAGCTGCTGCTGCTCCCCAGGGACAAGGGTGAAATGACACCAGTGAAATGGTGTGGCGATGTGAATGCTGTTTGTCCTGCCATTTGCTTTTTCTCCAATGCGATTGTGAGCTTTGACACCTGTGTGGGAGAAGGAGGCAATCTTTTAATTAGGTTCCTTCGCTGACTTACACAGAGCTGGAGTATCAAAATGTTGGGTTGAATCAGCTATGACTTTGTTTTTTCTTTTTCTTTTTTTTTTTTTGAGACGGAGTCTCGCTCTGTCGCCCGCGCTGGAGTGCAGTGGCCGGATCTCAGCTCACTGCAAGCTCCGCCTCCGGGGTTTACGCCATTCTCCTGCCTCAGCCTCCCAAGTAACTGGGATTACAGGCGCCCGCCATCTCGCCCGGCTAGTTTTTTGTATTTTTTAGTAGAGACGGGGTTTCACCGTGTTCGCCAGGATGGTCTCGATCTCCTGACCTCGTGATCCACCCGTCTCGGCCTCCCAAAGTGCTGGGATTACAGGCTTGAGCCACCGCGCCCGGCCACAGTATAGGACCTATACCAGGTGTTCTGGCTCTATTTTCGCATCAGATTCTAGTATATGTGTTTTTAATTGCACTTCTCTTCATTCTTACCATGCAATTTCCTTCAGTACCCATGCCATATCACCAGGAATATGTTGAAATTACTCAGGTTTTTCTTAAATAGGCTTTTTGAAGCAAAGTAAGCTCCTGCCTCAGCCTCGCGAGTAGCTGGGACTACAGGCGCCCGCCATCTCGCCCGGCTAGTTTTTTGTATTTTTTAGTAGAGACGGGGTTTCACCCTGTTCGCCAGGATGGTCTCGATCTCCTGACCTCGTGATCCACCCGTC